>NC_080402.1:7507500-10007500 GCF_030265065.1 Corythoichthys intestinalis | reverse complement strand
CGTTCCATTCCAACAATTTATTTTACAGAATATATATATAATTTACAGAAAAATATGGCATATTTTATAAATGGTTAGAATTGCGATTAATTGCGATTAATTAATTTTTAAGCTGTAATTAACTCGATTAAAAATTTTAATCGTTTGACAGCCCTAATTAAAACCCCTCTTAATGTTTTTGTGTTAATAACATTTGTAAAAATTTCAAACAAAAAATAAACTAGTAGCTCGCCATTGTTGATGTCAATAATTACAAAATGCTCATGGTGCTGAAACCCATAAAATCAGTTGCATCCAAGCGCCAGCAGAGGGTGACAAAACAGTAAAAAACACAAGTAACAAATGGACATGACACTGTGCTGTCATTTTAATCTGTATGAGCGGGGCATGTGCGTTAAATGCATCAAATATTTTAACGTGATTAATTTAAAAAAAAAAAATTACTGCCCGTTAACGCGTTAACTTTGACAGCCCTAATAAAAACAGTGTCTGCTTAAACTAAAACCACCCAAAAATTTATAGGTTTTCATATTTTAATGAAGATAGCATGCAAACAATGACAAAAGGGAGAAATATAAGTAAGTTAACCCTTTGCCTAAGGAGACTTATAGAGCAATTGGAACAAATTTTTACCGTACAATTAAGTCAGGTGTGTGCCCAATCACTGATGAATGGTTTAAAGCCGCCCTGCCCACTATAAAACACACACCTGGTAAGAATTTGTCTTGATGAGAAGCATTGTCTGATGTGCATCAAGGCCTGGTCAAAAGAGCTGTCTGAAGACCTGCGATCAAGGATTGTTGATTTGTTTAAAGCTGGGAAAGGATACAAAACCATCTCTATAAGTCTGGATGTTCATCAGTCGACAGTCAGATAAGTTGTCTACAAATGGAGAGAGTTTGGCGCTGTTGCTTCTCTCCCAAGGGGTTGCCGTAATACGTTTATTTTTCGCATCACGTCAGCCAAACGGCTGCAGAAAAATCTTGCTGTATGAGGGAGAGGCGTGTGCGCCTTTTTGGAGTTTCAAAAGGTTCCCATTCACCATGGATATTTACTGTGGGCCCATTGGACTTACGAGGAAGTGAGTAAACATCTTGTTTTGTATTATGTCAAATACGAAAACAGCGATTACAAAGTAAACACTACAAACTTTCTTTAAATAAAGGACTACTTAAGTTCGATCATTGATAGGCATGTAAAAAGCTCTCCTCATGCACATTAGCTGCACGTAAGCTGCACAACAACTGCAGCCGCCCTCCTCCGGGGAAGGAGCTCTAAATTGCTCTCCACCGGGCAGTTTGCCGATCCGTGAAGACAATCGACAACCCAGTCGTCATGTCAAATAATCTGGGCTAGTTATGTGTGATTTTCCGCTTCGAAGACTTTGAAACATCACTTGGTTCAGGTTAGCATGTCGGCTAGCTGTCACGCCTCTTGGTTTGTTTACATTCTCCGAAGCCAGGGAAGGGAAATGACATATGTCCAATTTAGGTGTCATAAAATATCGTTCGGGAGGTGCGACAGTAAAGGTGAAGTCGACAGTTTTGACCATTATGGAGTAATTTTGCCATGTCGTCCTGAATAAGTGCATTTTTATGATTTCATATTCCATTTAGGACAAGACTGTTATTTGTCATGACCATGCCATTTATTTAGCAATTGGGGAAAATACTTGGATAGAAATAATATCCTGTAAAAATATTGAAGTAAAGAGACAGAAACAATGACATTTTGCAGCTCTCTTCGTCGCGTTTTCCTCGTTGTGAATAGTTCCCCCTCAATGGCTGAATAGTAAAACCGATGAGCACATTCTCCCGCTGACGTCATCCACCTGTTGGGGACGCTAGAGCCCTATAATGGTAGCCGTGGCTAACCAGCTGATTAAAAGACTAATTTCTCGTCATCTGCGCTTTGCTAATTTGTTGTATATAGTCGAATCGTCTCAAAATATGATTCTAATTCACATAATAATGCTATTTAAGACTTTTTTTTCTCCTGTCGTATGCTCTTTAAATGGATTGGAAATCTATCACTGTCCTTGGCAACCGATGAGACAAATTTGTCCACACACTTGGGATTCAGTTTAGAGGAACATTAGACATACCCACACCCCTAAGAAAAAAACAACAACTTAAAGACACATATTTGGCAGCGAATACGTGGACAAAAATCAAATGAATTGAAAAAAATAGCATAACTTTAGCTTGAAATATTTACGTAAAATGACTAATACAGTGGGGAGAACAAGTATTTGATACACTGCCGATTTTGCTGGTTTTCCCACTTGCAAGCCATGTAGAAGTCTGTAATTTGTATCATAAGTTCTCTTCAACTGTGAGGGACGGAATCTAATACAAAAATCCAGAAAATCACATTGTATCATTTTGAAATAATACATTTGTATTTAACTCCATGATATAAGTATTTGATACATTACCAACTAGTAAATATTTCGGCTCTTAGTTCTTTTTTAAGAACCCCTCCTGTTCTCCACTCATTACCGGAAGTAACTGCACCTGTTTGAACTTGTTACCTGTATAAAAGACACCTGTTCACACGCTCAAACAAACAAACTCCAACCTCTCCACAATGGCCAAGACCAAAGAGCTGTGTAAGGAAATCAGGGATAAAATAATAGACCTGCACAAGGCTGGGATGGGCTACAGGAAAATAAGCAAGCAGCTTGGTGAGAAGGTAACAACTTTTGGAGCGATTATTAGAAAATGGAAGAAGTTCGAGTTGATGGTCAATCTGCCTTGTTCTGGGGCTCCATGCAAGATCTCACCTCGTGGGGCATCACTGATCATGAGGAAGGTGAGGGATCAGCCCAGAACTACACGGCAGGACCTGGTCAATGACCTGAAGAGAGCTGGAACCACAGTCTCGAAGAAAACCATCGGAAACACATTACGCCGTCATGGATTAAAATCCTACAGCGCACGCAAGGTCCCGCTGCTGAAGTCAGTGCATGTCCAGACACGTCTGAAGTTTGCCACTGACCATCTGGATGATCCAGAGGAGAAATGGGAGAATGTCATGTGGTCGGATGAGACCAAAATTGAACTTTTTGGTCTAAACTCGGCTCGTCGTGTTTGGAGGAAAAAGAAGGATGAGTACAACCCCAAGAACACCATCCCAACCGTGAAACATGGAGGAGGAAACATCATTTTTTGGGGCTGCTTCTCTGCCAAGGGTACAGGACGACTGCACCGTATTGAGGGGAGGATGGATGGGGCAATGTATCGCCAGATCTTGGCTGACAACCTCTTTCCTTCAGTGAGAGCCCTGAAGATGGGTCGTGGCTGGGTCTTCCAGCATGACAACGACCCAAAGCACACAGCCAAGGCAACTAAAGAGTGGCTCCGTAAGAAGCATCTTAAGGTCCTGGAGTGGCTTAGCCAGTCACCAGATCTGAAAGCGATAGAAAATCTATGGAGGGAGCTGAAAGTCCGTGTTGCCCGGCAGCAGCCCCGAAACCTGAAGGCTCTGGAAAAGATCTGCATGGAGGAGTGGTCCAAAATCCCTGCTGCAGTGTGTGCAAACCTTGTCAAGGACTACAGGAAACGTTTGGTATCTGTAATAGCAAACAAAGGTTTCTGTACCAAATATCAAAATACCCAAACACATAAGACAGTGAAGAATCAATGTCAGGCCTCCCAGTTTAAATGGATTGGACATCTTTCACTGTCCTTGGCAAATGATGAGCCAAATTTGTCCACACACTTGGGATTCAGTGTGGAGAAACATTAGACATTCCCACACCCCTAAGAAAAAAAAAACACTTAAAGACACATATTTGGCAGCGAATAAGTTAATTTGCTTGAAATGATATGAGAAAAACATTTGAAAAATCATCCAGCGTCGCTAAACAGATTGCGTTCAACTTTGGAGGTTACGCGGGTTCTCGCTGCCAAATGCTGCGCGTGTTTCGTCGCTAATCACCACCTTGTCTTGTCTTCATGCATGTGCAGCTGCAGGTGGCGTACGGCTTGTTTATTAAAGTCCCTCGGTACACAACAAGCACCTGCTGCTGCTGCTGCTGGGATACCAGCTGTAAATTAAACACACACAAAAAAAACGAAAATATCTAAATATAATGCATATGCAATATTGTGAAAATCCCATCCAGCGCACACACGCACATAATAAAAAGCATGGCCAGGCGAGGACACCTCGGAGAATGAATGATTCTTATCTTCCTCCTGTCAAATGATTCAATTACACTCAGCCAGACAGGAAATTAGGGATTTTATGTGTGAAGTATTTTGCAGGCGTGGGAGGCGTGAAAGGGCTTCTTAATGAAGCACGCCAGCCTGCGAGCTCGTAATGAAGATATCTGACAGATGGGAGAAGCGCGATGACCTGACCTGACGACCCCTTACGCGCACACACATCCGCACGCGCGCACACACACAAGGTGAATGGTATAAATTCTTGTCGTTAATACTGAAAATTCATATGTAATTGCTGCCCCCTACCTAAAAAGCTTCTATTTGGCATCAGCAAAGCACTACCTGTATCTAATGAAGCTCCTCAAATCACAACAATAAGTTAACAGGCCAAAAAAACGCCTCAAGATGGCTACAAAGCACTATATTTATCTAAAGTAGTGGTTCTTAACCTGGGTTCGCGCGAACCCAAGGGGTTCGGTGAGTAAGTTTAAGGGGTCCGGCGAAGGTTAAGAATACACAGGACCCCATTTTCATACTATGAATTAAGGCAAAGTGGGATTATAGATTAGTTTTTGGACTGATTTGCCCCCAATTTACAGGCTTTATTCCATTTTTTTCAACTGCTAGCCCTCTAGCTGATGAGAGGAGAAACTGATTTGCTCAGTGGAAGGTTGACACTTGGTATGAAGAAGTATAACAGATCTACAGGCAGTATAGACTGCATAGATTATTTGAAAAAAATGCATCATTTGACACTAGGCCTGAACGATATTGGAAAAATTTATTGTTGCGTTTTTTGGGGGGTTTGCGATATATTGCGATATTATATTGCAATATTACAAATATATAGAGCTGGGAATCTTTGGGCACCTAACGATTCGATTACGATTACGATTCAGAGGCTCCGATTCGATTATAAAACGATTATTGATGCACCCCAACCTCCCTTTTTTTTTTTTTTTTAAATTAAATGTTTTGTACATTAGTTCCAAAATTGTTCAAAAATCCTCTCAGGCTAAACCAAACTACTATTTCAGTATCAAGTTAACATATAGCAGTAAACAAATATACTAAAATAACAGTAAATAAAAAACTCCAGTCCCCATTCTGTAACAGCAGCTTTAAACTACATTCAATTAATTAAATGTTGTGAATCAACTGTTAAAGTTGTTAAAATTGCTCCCGTTATTCCATAATTTCCCTTTTGTCTACTTTTGACATGTGAAAGTTTTAAAACTATTTTAAAGATAGATTCAAGTCAATATTTTACCGATTTAGGAGTATTTTAGATAAAAAGTTAATTAGGTTTGCTTGGAAGGTTCGCTACAACAGCCTTGCAGGGAAGTGTACTGCTTTAAGATGGCGGCCGTTTACTAACGGCCGCATCTAGCTTTTTGTAGATGTGCTGCTCACGCTACCGAATCAATGGGGCATCTAGTCCTATATAAATGATATCTACCATTACATTATGTGGATGACATACTTTGTAGCAGCTATTCGGCAGCAGTCAGGTAAGTTGTTGTGTTTTTTTTATCTCGTGGCATGAGTTGAGCTAGAGCCGTGAGTTGAGCATTGGCATTACCCGAGGGGCCGGGTAATGAGAAGCATGATGTTTAGCTACTCTCGCTGCGTTCTTCCTCGTTGCGCCCTGAAGACCGCGCGGCGCGCTGAGTGTGTTGTACTTCCGCTTTACTTGGCATATTTCAATAATCGGAATTTGGATGTTTGTGAATCGTTCTCGAATCTTCCACGGCCGAATCGCGAATAATGTAAGAATCGGAAATTTTGCACACCTCTACAAATATATATATTATATATATTTTTATATATATATATATATATATATTTTTTTTTTTTTTTGAAGAAATTTTCACTAGATGACTTGAATAGCTGTTTGGAAATACTTTGGATTGTTTTTTGCGGTTAATGGAGACCAGAACCCGCTGCGATAAATGAAAAACCACGAAGTAGAGCACCCCCCAATTTTTTTTTTTTTTTTGTGTGTGTTTTTTTTTTTGCTCAATGTATTTATTCACATTTAGCAATGGAAAGAGATACATAAAAGACATGTTTTTTTCTCACTTTTTCCCCCCAAAGTGATTTTAAAATATATAAAGTATATAAATAAATGGCTTTTAAGCACTTCAAATGTCATAAACATAACTGTCCAACCAAATCATTTTTGAACAAGAATAAAGTACTGTAGTAGAAAAATGCTTGGCTTTATTAAATGCTTCTGTTTATCTACCTTAGCTGTGATTCTTGGAGTGACATGTAGAAATTTCAAACTCCTCCTGATCACTTCTGGCATTTATTCTATATGTCTCCAACGTCTCCACACACACACACATTCATTCCAGCGCGGCTTCCTTGCAGAAACTGTTTAACAAGTTAAACGATGATTGACACATTGCTCTGCTTTGAAGTCTCCTTCTTTGGCAAGATCTAAGACAACGAGCATCGTTAACTTTAATAAGCAAGTGCTGCAGTGACTGTGAGGAACAAAGGGCTGGGAGAGGGAGGGTGTGAGGCTGTGGCAATTAATCGCAATTCAAACCATCTATAAAATATGCCATATTTTTCTGTAAATTATTGTTGGAATGGAAAGATAAGACAAGATGGATATATACATTCAACATACGGTACATAGGGACTGTATTTGTTTATTATAACAATAAATCAACAAGATGGCATTAACATTATTAACATTCTGTTAAAGTGATCCATGGATAGAAAGACTTGTAGTTCTTAAAAGATGAATATTAGTACAAGTTATTGAAATGTTATATTAAAACGCCTCTTAATGTTTTCGTTTTAATAAAATTTGTAAAATTTTCAATCAAAAAATAAACTAGTAGCCCTATTCTGTCCTCAATGTGTGTAGGTACACAAATTGACAGATAGCGAACATAAGTTCCAAAAAGAAATCAGACGGTGTGGCAAAGTTGCATGGGCTTTACTGAAGTAATCTCTTTTTGACAGGAGCACGTTTCTTGTATTTTTGTAAAACTGAAAATAACAAGGCAATGTGTCAAAAACTTGCATAAATCACAAAATAACATAAAATGTACACACACGTGTCCATTTGAGCAATAGCACTAGCCAATTAGCTCACAAGCATCTAACAATGTAACTGCATTTCACCATATACGTGAACAAATTCAAATACACATCATCAATAACTATCTAATGCTCATGAATATAAACAAAGGAGGAATATAACTCACAAGCGATGCATGTATTTGACACAAACAGTGTGATGGGGCTATGAGAACTGCCACTGAATACTGGATGCGGATGTTAGCTGGTCTGAATAGCACTGTCTATAGACCCTAACCACCGACGTCACAAAATCACGTGCTCGCTGTATGGTTCCGCCCACTTGTCCGTCATTTTGTGTCTGTATTATCAATGGTCTCAATTGATCGAGCAATTTATAATGCATTTCTTGGAAGACCCGGTGCTTTCGGATGCCGTAAACTCACTTGATGCGTTGCATAAAAGGCGTTATGTGGAAAAGCTTCAGTTTATCCATTCGCCAGATCCATATTTGATGCCTAAATCGATGTTTTTCGATCCGCTGTCTCCGCCGTATTTGCCTGACATCTGCTAGCTACCCTGAACTGTACACAAAACACAAAATCAGCCTATTCTGACGAAAGTTTGAAAAACTTTAAGAGCTTGGAGGCTTATAAATACTTCGTTGCTGGTTGGGTGAAACAGGTCCTCGTCCACGAAAATTCGGCAGGAATCTATCCTGTGCTTGGAAAGGTGAGTTACGAAATTTTCAATTCAAAATCTTTTGTTATTGCTAACATCCACTGTCAAGTCTAATGTATTTCATGTCGTTTGTCAATGGAGTTAGGGCTTTTAATGTTTATATGGTTTAGCGATAGCACTCTCACTACATACATACGTGTATGTTGTCGGCGATTAGCCTAGCAATGATCTTAATTGTGGTTGTCAGCCCAAAACCCTCTAAATATATATTAAATGCATCTTACCAGATATAAAATGACTACTACATAATCTGTGGTAATCGTTTGGAGCCCAGTTTTCTCGTCGAATTGCAGCAGCCCATCTCGCTCTCTTCTCTCCGGGTCTCTCGGAATCCTGTAGAACTTCAAGTCTCTCCGTCTTCTCCGTCTATCTTCTCTGTTATTGCAACCGACCGCCACACACGCCTTCACCATTTTGATTATTAATGTTAACGAGCAGAAAAACACGTCGTAAATAGGAGGAATGTACGTAGCCGTAACAGGGAAACATGATGTGTTGACGGACAATTGGGCGGCACCAGTCAGGAGGAAGGAGTTGTGACGTCACGTGGGTAGGGTCTATTAGTGTGAGTTCGCGTCGACAGATAATCACATCAGAAAAGCGCGCCGAAACCCAAATAATCAGCTGCACTGAATCGCCAGCAGAGGGCGACATTACGCCACATAACATATGCAAGTCACACCCAAGCGCCAGCAGAGGGCGGAAAAACTCCATAAAACACAATTAACAAGTTGGCCTTTCACTGTACTGACATTTAAATCTGTCTGAGCGGGCCTAGTGCGTTAATTGCGTCAAATATTTTAACGTGATTAATTAAAAAAAAATAATTAACGCCCGTTAACGCGATAATTTTGACAGCCCTAGTTTTTATATTCTACATTCTTCAAAGTATCCACCCTTGAGGTGTCTCCAAACCTTTGGCCTATACTGCATGTATTATGAAATACTTTGTGGGATTCTTGTTCTTTTCATTTGTTTTTGTTGTTTGTATTATTGCTTTATAACTTTTATAGACAGCATTTTAACGGCTAGGTCTTTATCTTAAAGGGGGAGTTCAGAAATGTTGACATTAGGCTTAATCTTCGAATTAGCGGGGGTTTAATTAGTCGTTGGAGTTGTTTTGAACAAATTCTGTGCAGTTTGTCAGTTATTTGTTAGTTTCAGGGCTCCGGAGTGGCTGAGCTAGCGCAAGTCAAGTGTTTGAAATCAACTCCGTCGACTAACTAAACCCCTGCTAACTCGAAGATAAAGCCTTATCTGAAAAAAATCAATTACATGCGATGAAATTTTTCTGTTGAGGCAGCAAAGAATTGGACAAAGTAACTGACAAATTACTTTTAAAGTAACTTAGTTACTTTGATAATAAAGTAATCAGTAAAGTAACTAGATTACTTTTTTGAGGAGTAATCAGTAATATTAAATTAAATTACTTTTTCAAGTAATCTGTGACAACACTGCTTTTAACCAATTGAAGCTCCTCAGTTCATTTCAACATCGTTCTGTGGAACTAATATGCCTCAAATCATTGTATAAATGAAGCCTCCAATTCACATAAATATTCCTTTGGTGCTTCTATAGCTCAAGGTCGGACCGGCAAACCACCCAACCCTTTTAGCCCCTCCCACAGGTGGTGAGCCCATTCATAGACTTCATAACCTATTGACATGACACGGGAAAACCCATTGGCAGTGTATCAAATACTTGTTCTCCCCACTGTAAATAAGTCACAGACTCACAGCAAACATACAGTGCCTTGCAAAAGTATTCGGCCCCCTTGAACCTTGCAACCTTTCGCCACATTTCAGGCTTCAAACATAAAGATATAAAATTTTAATTTTTTGTCAAGAATCAACAACAAGTGGGACACAATCGTGAAGTGGAACAAAATTTATTGGATAATTTAAACTTTTTTAACAAATAAAAAACTGAAAAGTGGGGCGTGCAATATTATTCGGCCCCCTTACTTTGTAGCGCCACCTTTTGCTCCAATTACAGCTGCAAGTCGCTTGGGGTATGTTTCTATCAGTTTTGCACATCGAGAGACTGACATTCTTGCCCATTCTTCCTTGCAAAACAGCTCGAGCTCAGTGAGGTTGGATGGAGAGTGTTTGTGAACAGCAGTCTTCAGCTCTTTCCACAGATTCTCGATTGGATTCAGGTCTGGACTTTGACTTGGCCATTCTAACACCTGGATACATTTGTTTTTGAACCATTCCATTGTAGATTTGGCTTTTTGTTTTGGATCATTGTCCTGTTGGAAGATAAATCTCCGTCCCAGTCTCAGGTCTTGTGCAGATACCAACAGGTTTTCTTCCAGAATGTTCCTGTATTTGGCCGCATCCATCTTCCCGTCAATTTTAACCATCTTCCCTGTCCCTGCTGAAGAAAAGCAGGCCCAAACCATGATGCTGCCACCACGTTTGACAGTGGGGATGGTGTGTTCAGGGTGATGAGCTGTGTTGCTTTTACGCCAAACATATCGTTTTGCACTGTGGCCAAAAAGTTCAATTTTGGTTTCATCTGACCAGAGCACCTTCTTCCACATGTTTGGTGTGTCTCCCAGGTGGCTTGTGGCAAACTTTAAACGAGACTTTTTATGGATATCTTTGCCTTTCTTCTTGCCACTCTTCCATAAAGGCCAGATTTGTGCAGTGTACGACTGATTGTTGTCCTATGGACAGACTCTCCCACCTCAGCTGTAGATCTCTGCAGTTCATCCAGAGTGATCATGGGCCTCTTGGCTGCATCTCTGATCAGTTTTCTCCTTGTTTGAGAAGAAAGTTTGGATGGACGGCCGGGTCTTGGTAGATTTGCGGTGGTCTGATGCTCCTTCCATTTCAAAATGATGGCTTGCACAGTGCTCCTTGAGATGTTTAAAGCTTGGGAAATCTTTTTGTATCCAAATCCGGCTTTAAACTTCTCCACAACAGTATCTCGGACCTGCCTGGTGTGTTCCTTGGTTTTCATAATGCTCTCTGCACTTTAAACAGAACCCTGAGACCATCACAGAGCAGGTCCATTTATACGGAGACTTGATTACACACAGGTGGATTCTATTTATCATCATCGGTCATTTAGGACAACATTGGATCATTCAGAGATCCTCACTGAACTTCTGGAGTGAGTTTGCTGCACTGAAAGTAAAGGGGCCGAATAATATTGCACGCCCCACTTTTCAGTTTTTTATTTGTTAAAAAAGTTTAAATTATCCAATAAATGTTGTTCCACTTCACGATTGTGTCCCACTTGTTGTTGATTCTTGACAAAAAAATTACATTTCATATCTTTATGTTTGAAGCCTGAAATGTGGCGAAAGGTTGCAAGATTCAAGGGGGCCGAATACTTTTGCAAGGCACTGTATGTACACAATAAATGATTAAGTGCATCAACCAAAAATATGACATCAAGTGATAAAAAACTGGCAGTTTTTGGCCGACTGGGTCACCGCTTTGTGTAGCCATTCGATTCCGAACACACACATACTGTTCTTGTCTCAGTGGTTCTTCAAATTTTTTTTGAATTAATCGCTGGCTGACCTCCAGCCCCGTATTTTCAGCAATCTCCTCCCACGAATTGCTTGCCATTTGGCAATCTTCATAATGTCCTGACGAGACATTGTAGAAGTTGTCGTACTTGCTCTTCGTTGATACTCTCGTCGGCTTGCTCCATTTTTGCGTGTAGAAACCTCATGTTTGACAATGCCGGTGATTTCGAGCTGAACCGGAAACAACAGTCTGAGCGGTCCAATCATTGTCCAGTTCCACCACGTCACACGCATTGACGCGACGCGAAGTCAGAAAAAAAAGGAGCCAGAGAGGCTACGTCGCAGGGTCGTAAATTGGGTCTTCCTTGACGGCGCAGGTCTGACGTGGAAGTGTAACTCGGCCTTTACGGGACAGATTTGGCACTCGGACTGTGCGTTTGACAATATGATGTATTTTTATAAGTAATATTAAACAGTAAAGATGTCGATTGGAATCCCGATCGGGATCGGGCCCGATCACGTCATTTTCAAAGTATCGGAATCGGCAAAAAAATATCGGACATGCCTTTTTTTTAATATATAAATATATTTTATTTAAATCGTTTTCTAATTGTATTTAACGTTACAGACTAAATGTCTTACACTCATCCAGAGTAGTTTTGGCTTAAAGTAGGGCTATCAAATTTATTGCGTTAACAGCGGTAATTAATGTTTTTTAATTAATCACGTTAATTAATTGACGCATGCGGTGCACGACTCACTCACGCATTATCGCGTTCAATCCATAAAGGCGCAGTTTTATCTATATATAGAGCTAAAAGGCAGCATATAATTAGTAGAGAGAATTTTGACAGCCTTTGGAGCCTTTTATTATTTGGCTAAAGCCTTACAATCCCTCTCACAGAAGATATATGAATTGGTGCCCCTACGCACAGTCATGGTTGCACTTCTGTTGAGTTAATTATCGAGGGTTGATTGAGTATTTGCTTGACTGATTGAATATCTGCTTGTGCTCATATATACCATAAATAATACATATTGCCATATTTTTCTAATTGATATAACCAGTAAATGATTATTGCTTGCTATACTAGGTTGTAGTATAATGCTTAAGTGTTACAAAGAGTAAAAGAGGGTCGGAATGACAACTGCCTTGCTTCATGGCCGCATCATTGCGTAACTAGACCTTCCGAGACATCTTCAGCACCTGGCGTCTGGACTTACGTCTAGACCTTTGAGGACAATTTTCCATCTGAGGACATCTTCCATGGCCGCAGCGTTACATAACTGAAGTGTCTGGGTCATTTTGACCATTTTTTACATGAGCCTTTGCTTACATACGTGTACTTACTTAGTTCCACCTACATGCACACACATATCCAATCCAAGTCACATGGGTGTCTCCAGCTTGCTTCCCCCTCCCTCAGGGCGGCACCTTCTCTGTATTAGGACAAACCCCTAAATAAAAATACCAAGGAGGGTTTTTTCTTAAGATCAATTTCGGTGACTAGACAGCGTAATCTAGCATTTCTCTGGCTAGTCACTCTTTTGCTCTCCTTGGCCAAGAAAACTGAGTGTCTTCTCTCCTTATTTTTGGGTAATTTTACAATGTCTACCTAAGGAGCTATTTTTGAACTTGACAACTTCCCATCATGCATTTGGACAGAACAGTTAAATGGGTGCAGTATCATTTACTGAAAGCTCAACAAATACACTAGATGGCAATATTTAGTCACAATATACAAAGTCACATTTATCCTTTAAGAATTACAAGTCTTTCTATCCTTGGATCCCTCTCACAGAAAGAATGTTCATAATGTAAATGCCATCTTGAGGATTTATTGTCATCATAAACAAATACAGTACTTATGTACTGTATGTTGAATGTATATATTCGTCCGAGTTTCATTCATTTTATTCTTAATGCACTGCCAAAATGTATATGATCGGGAAAAATTATCGGGAATGATTGGAATTGAATCAGGAGCAACAAAAAAAAAAAAGCAATCGGATCGGGAAATATCGGGATCGGCAGATACTCAAACTAAAACGATCGGGATCGGATCGGGAGCAAAAAAACATGATCGGAACAACCCTATTAAACAGCGTTCTGTTTGCAAATTAAATGTGCACGAATGGTGGAAATATTGGAGTTGAAGACTTGAAACTTGAATTTAGGAAACATTTTCGATAAAAATCAAGCGTTCTTCATCATTTATATAAAGAAATGACACCAATGCTATTCCAAAAACATGTATGTTTCATTCAAACACCTACAGCCCAGTAAACGGGATCAACATATTTTCTTGCGTAAAAAAAATATACACTAACTTTAGTACTTTTTCTCCCAAACGCTGTTTTCGACGACCCTCCTGAGGACACATCACGCTTACACACCTGTAAATACGCACTCTGCTATGTCAGCTGCTGTCTCCACCTCTCATCACATCCACGCAACCCCCCCGACGCGATGTTGTGGGCCGCCTGTGACAGTAATTGAGGGAAGCTGGCCGGAACAAGATGGAGGGAGGGCTGGAAGGAGGTAAAAGAGGAAGGATGGAAGGCGGCAGATGAGAAGAGCGACGGAGGGGGGAAACCATTCATCTGAGACCCATGGATGTGGAATGGCATATTACAGCTCTAATGTGTAATTAGATAGATAGGGAATAAGGTTAGTGTGTGCCGAGAGGGGCTTCGAGGGAGGGTTGGGGGGAAGCCGACAAAGCTGAGAGCACAGTGCCATCTAGTGGCGAGGGGGTCGTGATGGGGGGTATTAAATGAGGCGCTAATAATGATTTATGAAATATTTTGTGGAATCCTTCATTTCCAAAACAGGACATTTGTCAGGCGCGCCTTCAGATCATGACACGTTTGTCGTCATGCGCTGTCAAGCGCGTGAGGGCTTTCAAACATTCTCCCTGCATGAAAATACACGCAAAAAATGTCTTAAACATGACACACTAGTTACAGTGATGGACCACGCATTTGCTGGCTAATGTGGACTTAAAGGGATGCATTAAAAAAGTATAGATTTCCAATACACTTTCTTTTATGAAGCTTTCACAGGTGCAAGTAACTATTTTTGGTCATTTAAAAAAAACCTCAACTTAAACAGTGGCGCCTCCAGAAATATTTCATAGGGGTGGCCAGATGGGGCCACTTAAAATCTTGGGGTGGCCAAAACTAAAAGCCATAATTTCAGGTTTTCATTATATTATTGCAGTAAAAAGGTCAGGGGAAAACTATCAGAAAGACTTAAGGACATGGCTACAGATATACTTTGATGTATTGTGTAATATTTGATTGATTGAATTTATTTCGAAAACATGCCTCACATTATGGATATACAAGAATACAAACAAAACATAAGATTCGAAAAGGAGTAGGAAGAAGTAAAAAACTCATATGAATCCTACCCCTTTGTCCGCTACATACTCATCAGGATGAATCAGACAAAACAAATACAATTCACAATAGTTCAATAATGCCTAAAGAACAATGGTTGGCATCACTCAACATTTTCTCAACATAAATACTATAATTCATTTCTATAATTACAGAAAACAAGATCTTTGTATTTTCTCTTAAACACGCTCAAATTAGCGCTTTTCTTTAGGTCCTCAGTAAGTTCCACAAGTCCACACCTAAAAATTGAAGGACAAAAGCTCTTTTTTGTTGTACGGTGATATTGCTTTTTGAAATTTAACTCCCCTCTCAGATTATACCCTCCTTGTCTATTTGAAAACAAAACCTGTATATTTCCAGGTAATACGTTTTTCCGTGCCTTAAACATGATTATGGCCGTTTTGAATTTGACTAGATCCAGGAATTTTAACTGCTTGGATTCCAAGAACAGTCTATTTGTATGTTCGAGGTATTTAGCCTTGTGCACTATTCTTATTGCCTTTTTTTGAAGTACCACAAGTGAGTGTAAATTGCTGGGATATGTATTGCCCCAAACCTCCACACAGTAGCTGAGGTATGGCATTACTAATGAAGAAAACAATATATGGCGTGCTTTATAATTTAAAAAGGGTTTCGTTTTGTTCAGTAGTCCAACACTTTTTGCCAGTTTTGTTTTTATGTTCTTTATTTGTGACTTCAAATTCAACTGTTCATCCTGTATTACACCTAAAAATTTAGTCTCAGTTACTCGCTCAATTTCGCTATTGTCTATAATTATCTTTTTTTTTCAGTTTGTCTTTTTATTTCCAAACAAAATATATTTAGTTTTTTCCATATTTTTTGATAATTTGTTTAGCGTGAACCAGTGATTCAGATATGTTAATTCAGTCATTACCTCATGCATCAGATTCTTTAAAAAATTTCCTGAGCATAGGATGCTGGTGTCATCTGCAAAGAGTAGAAATTTTAGTTTTTTATGTCATACAATGGTCATTGATAAATAGTGTAAAGAGTTTTGGACCCAATACAGAGCCCTGTGGTACTCCAACTGTAATGTCCGATAATGATGATCTGTCATCACCAATCTGTACGTACTGTTTGCGATTTCCCATGTAACTTTTTAACCATTGATGTTACTAATGATTTAATGTGCATAGTCCATAACTGTCCAGTCAACATTTTGAGTTCCACAACAATTCTGTTTTATTGAGTTATGTATATATTAGGCATAAGGTGTACATTTAACTAGGGCTGTCAAACGATTAAAATTTTTAATCAAGTTAATCACAGCTTAAAAATTAATTAATCGTAATTAATCGCAATTCAAACCATCTCTAAAATATGCCATATTTTTCTGTAAATTATTGTTGGAATGGAAAGCTAAGACAAGACGGATATATATACATTCAACATACTGTACATAAGTACTGTATTTGTTTATTATAACAATAAATCCACAAGATGGCATTAACATTATTAACATTCTTTCTGTGAAAGGGATCCACGGATAGAAAGACCTGTAATTCTTAAAGGATAAATGTGAGTTTGTATATTGTGACTAAATATTGCCATCTAGAGTATTTGTTGAGCTTTCAGTAAATGAAACTGTAGCGACTTAACTGTTCTGCCAAAATGCATGATGGGAAGCGGTGCAACCATGACTGTGTGTGGTGGCTGCAAATGCTATATCTTCTCTGCGTTGGGTACACGACAGGGTGTTAAGAAAAAGATCAACTCCTGTCATTCTTCCCCACATCGCTTTCCACAATATTTATAGTTGCCGCTGGAGAGATGACAAAGCTTTTGCCTCTATTCTTGTTTTTTTACATTATGCACAACTTAAATTCAATGTTTACTTCCCATAATTTAATAGTAAAATGTATTTGACATGTTTTAATGCATTTTTTTTTGCATTATAAAAGATTTATGTCTGAATTTTGGGGGTTCTGAAACGGATCAGGGCATTTAAATGGAAAACACGTCCCTACTTACAGACTTTTCAAGGTAAGAAACTATTTACTACTACTATACTATACTATACTATACTATACTATACTATACTATACTATACTATACTACTACTGCTATATTTAAACATTGTCTCAATTCATGGGCCACACACTGCACAGTTTATAAGAATTATTGAAGATTTGAACCACAAACATTCAGAAATCATCAAGTAAACACATTACTCAGCATTAACGGTCACAGATTTTAATAGAATATTTGAGATGTTGCTTTCATACGGCGTGAATGTTCAAATAAACAACATCCTACAGTTAAACTTGAATAATTTATACTTCATGTCGCCAGTAGATGCCGCCATTTGAAATTGATTACTTTCACTGCAGCAGAAGCATGCAAAGCATTCTGGGTAAGGTTAGCAAGAAGGAGTGAGTAAAGTGTAGTCGGGAGTACACTTCCGATGGTTGACAAGGAGTGCGTGAGTGAAGAGTCCTTCTGGTTTTAATGAATTGGGACAGCACTTGGCGCTATGCTGTGACGAACTCACTTCAAATAGACACTTTACAGAGTGCAGTCCCTGAATTGAGACACAGCTATTGCCTGCTATTGACAACGTTTACATGGACATATTTATTTGCGTTAAAATCCTGATCGGAATACAAATGATTCATGTCCACACCAAATTTGGAATGTTCTGATCTGATCAAGACCATTCCGATCAAGATTTTATTCCGAACCAGAGGAGTGGTTTATGCCAATTTCTACCGTATTGACCCAAATATAAGACAGTGTTTTTTGCATTGAAATAAGACTGAAAAAGTGGGGGTCGTCTTATATTCGCGGTCTAGACGATATACCCATTGACGACGCTAGATGGCGCCAGATATCATTGAAGCGATGGTCTGTCATGACAGATATCAGCTACTCTCAAGTTTAACTAGTTTGCATTATTTTATTGCAATGTTTTCCCTTATTCAGATTTGGTTTAAGTAGGGCTGTCAAAATTATCGCGTTAACGGGCGGTAAATATTTTTTTAAATTAATCACGTTGTAATATTTGACGCAATTAACCCCGCTTCCCCCTCTCAAACAGATTAAAATGATAGGACACTGTCATGTCCACTTGTTACTTGTGTTTTTTGGTGTTTTGTCGCCCTCTGCTGCCACTTGGGTGCGACTGATTTTATGGGTTTCAGCACCATGAGCATTGTGTAATTATTAACATCAACAATGGCGAGCTACTAGTTTATTTTTTGATTGAAAATTTACAAATTTTATTAAAACGAAAACATTAAGAGGGGTTTTAATATATAATTTCTATAACTTGTACTAACATTTATCTTTTAAGAACTACAAGTCTTTCTATCCATGGATCGCTTTAAGAGAATGTTAAAGTTAATACCATCTTGTTGATTTATTGTTATAATAAACAAATACAGTACTTATGTACAGTATGTTGAATGTATATATCCGCCTTGTGTTTTATCTTTCCATTTCAACAATTTACAGAAAAATATGGCATATTTTAAAGATGGTTTGAATTGCGATTAATGACGATTAATTGATTTTTAAGCTGTAACTAACTCGATTAAAATTTTTAATCGTTTGACAGCCCTAATATACAGTATATATATATATATTATATTAATATTTTTTAATAATTATTATATAATAATATAATTATTATATAATAATATAATTAATAATTTATTATATATATATACATATTTATACACTGTATATTAGGGCTGTCAAACGATAATTATTATTAATAATTATTATATAATAATATAATATAATTATTATATAATAATATAATTAATAATTTATTATATATATATATATACATATATACACTGTATATTAGGGCTGTCAAACGATTAAAATTTTTAATCGAGTTAGTTACAGCTTAAAAATTAATTAATCGTCATTAAATATAAATATAAATTATTAATTATATTATTATATAATAATTGTATTATATTATTATATAATAATTATTAAAAATTATTATTTTTATATTATATTATTATATAATAATTATTAAAAATTATTATATATATATATATATATATATATATATACTGTATATTAGGGCTGTCAAACGATTAAAATTTTTAATCAAGTTAGTTACAGCTCAAAAATTAATCGTCATTAATCGCAATTCAAACCATCTCTAAAATATGCCATATTTTTCTGTAAATTGTTGAAATGGAAAGATAAAACACAAGACGGATATATACATTCAACATACTGTACATAAGTACTGTATTTGTTTATTATAACAATAAATCAACAAGATGGCATTAACATTAACATTATATATATAAATTATTAATTATATTATTATATAATAATTATATTATATTATTATATAATAATTATTAAAAATTATAATATATATATATATATATATATATATATATATATATATATATATATATATATATATATATATATATATATATATATATATATACACTGTATATTAAGGCTGTCAAACGATTAAAATTTTGTAATATTTTAAAATTTTATTATATATATATATACATATATATGTATACATATATACTGGACTGTCTCAGGAAATTAGAATATTGTGTATTCTAATTTTATGAGACAGTCCTGTATATATATATATATATATATATATATATATACTGTACATCCAGTTGACGATAGCACCAACATACAGGACTGTCTCATAAAATTAGAATACACAATATTCTAATTACCTGAGACTGTCCAGCAGTATATATATATGGCGGAAAACACAGACAAGACTGAAAAAGCAGTTTCTGCTCTTGCACTCCTCTTTAAAAGACACTGCTGTATTTTAAGCCAAAACAACTGTTGTGTTTGATAGAACAATATGTCTAGTATATTGATGGTTTGAATTGCGATCAATTATAATTAATACATTTTTAAGCTGTGATTAACTCGATTAAAAATCTTAATCGTTTGACAGCCCTAGTTTTAAGACTATAGTTACAGTTAGACTTCACTTTGATGGTTAATTCAGTTTTTGCAATTTTGTTGTTTTATCACAATAGATTGGTTTAGTTACATTTCAAAAACCAGAAGCCATTCATTTACGAATGTGATTGCAGTTTAGTTTACATATTTAAATGTTCAGATATTAAGATTTGAATGAGGCAAAATGACATTCTTTTTCTCTCAAATATATTGTTACAGTCATTTGTTTCAGATGTACGGTAATTATTTTCTGTATAGAAATTAATTTGGTGTTCAAAAAGTCTTCAAACTTGAGTCTTGAAAAAGAGGGGGTCGTCTTATAATCAGGGCCATCTTATATTAGGGCCAATACGGTAATTCGATCGCCGCACATGAAAACATTCGTTGCAAAATTTCGAAACAGAGTCGCTATCACGCATGTCTTTGACGTCAGTGTACGCGTTTTTGTTATTCCCGGAAGCTAGTAGAAGCAAAGCGAGCGAAAGACAGTGTGGGCACAAGACTGAACTGGCATGCATCAGAGACAAACGCTTTTCTGGAGATACTTACCTGTCAAGCTGTATGGTTTCGGCGTAACTTGTACAACTGAGCACTGACTTTTAAATGTATACGCTGTACGTTCAAAATCTGTACGTTTTTCATGCATTACGTTTTTTTTTTCTCCATTTGGATTTTGTCACCGTTTCGGCAACGAGACAATGTGCGTTACGATGCGTTACTACGTTGGTTGAATGACGCGAGAAAAGTCAGAGACAGAGAGAAGAGTGTTTGTTGTGACACTGTAGCAAACGCGATGCTAGGCTAGTTGACTGTAGCCGACAGCCTACAATCTACGCCTAGATATCCAATGCTTACAGAACTACATGCGAAATGACAGACGGCGGCGTTAATAAACAGCCGCCATTTTGAAGCAGTAGACATCTCAGAAAGGCTCTCTTGTAGTGACCCTTCTTAGTGAACTTAAGTAACTTTTTATCTAAAATACTCCTAAATCGGCAAAATCTTAACTTGAATCTATCTTTAAATGATGAAACAGTTTTAAAACTTTCACATGTCGAAAGTAGACAGAAGGGAACTAATGCAAAAACGGTAGCAATTTTAACAACTTTAACAGTTGATTCATAACATTAAACGATTTCCAAACATAGCAAAGGTTACTATGTTTTTTTGTTTGTTTGTTTGTTAATGAAAAAAAAAAACAAGAAAGGTAACACCAGTTACTTTGCCAAGTAACTAATTACTCTTACATTCAGGTAACTAAATTACTAACTCTATTACGTTTTGGGAGAAGTAATTTGTAACTGTAATTACTTTTTAAAAGTAAAATTAACAATACTGGTCATAAAGATGAAGTCTGCAGAATGAAAAGTGAGGAAAGCGAATTATTCTGCCAATTTGTTGCCCGCAACTATTGATGATCACTTCTCAGAATTAGCAAAAGAAAGGTTCCTGGTAAGTTTATTTCATCAATTGACCTTTTTAAAATATAATTGGACACACTAACGAACTACCTTCAAGTCTAACTGAATTGCGAGCTGAAGTGCAGCCATCAAGACATGATAGAAATTGCCAAAAGTGCTACATACAATTATAGCAAAAGTCACTGTTAAATTTTAGTAATCATGATGTAGCTGAAGATATTGATTGTTCTTTGATTGCACCAAGTTATATGTTACAATATTACCAATAAATTAATTTTATTTTAATAAATGAGTTTTATTTTTGTTTCATATTGCACGCTATATACAACGTTGCAAGATTAGTCACCAATTTGTAAGGGCATACTTCACTATTTGTAAGACTGCCAACGGCCTTGGCAGGTATGGAGATATTAAAAAAAAAAGTATGTTTTTTTTTTTTTTAGTTGATGGTAGAAAAACAGGAGAAATACGTGAAATAACGATAACATTTAAAGTAGAAACGGATGGAGCGATGTTTTGTGTACATGGAAGTCGTTACAGCCTCTTCTACTTCAACTTGTTTCTCTCTGGCAGGCGCTATAGGGCCATAGCAGCCAGAACAAACAGACTGAGAGACATTTTTTTTTTCCCCAAGAGCTGTCACCATACTCAACTCAAGTTTGCACTGAAATGTCACTGTCATCGCAATGCTAATACCACAACATTGTCACATGCATCTCACAAAATAATATATTCTCAGACATATGTGTCAATCTGGATACTGCATATGCAATATTTGCACAGCTGCATTATAGCATTTTTGCACTGTTACAACAATATCAATGTGCAAATTTTCATTTGTACTATCATATCAAGCCAGCCATCTGCCTCCTAGTCTGAGTACTCTAAATTGTCATATAAACACTATTATATCAGATCATCACATGCCGCTAGTCACTTATTCACTTTATTCTTACTATACAGTGGTATGAACAAGTATCTGAACCTTTAGTAATTTCTCACATTTCTGCAGAAAATAACCATCAAATGTGATCTGATCTTTGTCAAAATCACACAGATGAAAATACAGTGTCTGCTTTAATTAAAACCACTCAAACATTTATAGGTTTTCATATTTTAAGGAGTACAGCATGCAAACAATGACAGAATTGGGAAATATAAGTAAGTGAGCCCTCTGCCTAAGGAGACTTAAAGAGCAATTGAAACCAATTTTTAGCAAACAATTTAAATCAGGTGTGTGCCCAATCACTGATGAGTGGTTTAAAACTGCCCGGCCCACTATAAAACACACACTTGGTAAAAATTGTCTTGATGGGAAGCATTGTCTGATGTGCATCATGGCCCGGTCAAAAGAGCTGTCCGAAGACCTGCGATGAAGGATTGTTGATTTGTATAAAGTTGGGAAAGGATACAAAACCATCTCTAAAAGTCTAGATGTTCATCAATCGACAGTCAGAGAAGTTGTCTACAAATGGAGAGAGTTTGGCACTGTTGCTTCTCTCCCAAGGAGTGGCCGTCCACCAAAGATGATGCCAAAAGTTCAGCGCAGAATACTCAGACAAGTATAAAAGAACCCTAGAGTGTCTGCTAAAGACTTACTTAAATCACTGGCACAGTCCAATCCTGTGCACACATCAACTACATATGCAAAACTATGGCCAAGAATGGTGATCACGGGAGGACCCCACAGAGGAAGCCACTGCTGTCTAAAAAACATTGTTGCTCGTTTAATGTTTACAAAAAGGCAAAGAGGTTTTGGCAAAATATTTTGTGGACTGATGAAACCAAAGTTGAATTGTCTGGGAGTGACACACAACATCATGTGTGGAGGAAAAATGTAACAGCTCACCAACAACAACACCTCATCCCAACCGTGTAGCATGGTGGAGGGAGCATCATGATTTGGGGCTGTTTTGCTACCTCAGCGCCTGGACAACTTGCAATCATTGATGGAAGAAATAGAATGGAATAAAAGTTTATCAGGATGTTTTGCAGGAAAACCCGAGGCCGTCTGTCAGACAGTTGAAGCTAAAAAGAGGATGGATGCTGCAACAAGACAATGATCCAAAACACAGAAGTAAATCAAGTTCAGAAAAAGTTTCAGAAAAACGAAATATACTTTCTGGAGTGGCCATGTCAAAGTCCAGACTTCAACCCAATTGAGATGTTGTGGCATGACGTAAAGACAGCGATTCATGCGGGACATCCAAAGAATCTGACTGAACTACAGCAGTTTTTTAGGAATGAATGGGCCAAGATTAGTCCTGATCGATGTGCCAGACTGATCTACAGCTACAAGAAGCGTTTGGTTGAAGTCATTGCTGCCGAAGGGGGGCACAAAATATTTCATGTGATGGTTCACTCACTCATTTCCCCCCTTCTGTCATTGTTTGCACACCACCCTCATTAAAATACAAAAACCTATAAATGTTTTGGTGGTTGGGGTAGTTAAAGCAGACACAGTTTTTTTCCTCTGTGTGATTTTGACAAAGATTAGATCACATTTGATGTGATTATATGCAGAAATGTGAGGAAATCCAAAAGGTTCACATAACTTTTTCATACTTCTGTATACCTTGCATTGGCTACTGGTCTAATAAGGCATTTGTCTGTTTAACAATGTACATGTATAATTAATTAAACATATAAAACTTAACTCTCTTGAAATTAAAACTGTATAATTTTATGTCTGCTTTCTTGTAATTATTATTTTTTAAATTGTGTATAAATATTGTGGGATTGTATTTTCTTTCTGTTGTGATACAATTCATTGTCAGGAAGAAAAAGTTGCTATGGAACTATTTTTAATGAATATTTTTATGTATATTGGGTATATTTGTTTGCATTTTTTATGTGCGTTGAATATTTTTGTAAGTATATTTCAAATAATAATAAGAATAATTTGTTTTTCTTTTCATGAAGAAAAAGCAGTTTTTTGATCCTGACGAGTTCTTTAATTTTTTTCATAGGATCATTAATGGAAGAAATGGAATGGAAGAAAAAGTTTATCAGGATGTTATGCACGAAAACCTGAGGCTGTCTGTCACACCGTTGAAGCTAAAAAGAGGATGGATGCTGCAACAAGACAATGATCCAAAACACAGAAGTAAATAAACTTCAGAATGGTTTCAGAAGAACAAAATACATGCTCTGGAATAGCCATGTCAAAGTCCAGACTTGAACCCCATTGAGATGCTGTGGCATGACCTAAAGACAGCGATTCATGCCAGACATCTCAGGAATGGGAGTGAACTACAGCAGTTTTGTAGAGAAGACTGGGCCAAGATTAGTCTTGATCGATGTGCCAGACTGATCTGCAACTACAGGAAGTTATTGCTGCCGAAGGGGTGGGGTGGGGTGGGGGGGTGTCACAAAATATTAAATGTGATGGTTCACTTACGTATTTTCCCCCCCCTTCTGTCATTGTTTGCATACTATCCTTATTAAAATACGAAAACCTATAAATAAATGGGTGGTTTTAGTTAAAGCACTGTTTTTTCATCTGTGTGATTTTGACTAAGATCGTATCACATTTGATGGTGGTTTTATGGAGAAATGTGAGAAATTCCAAAAGGTTCAGATACTTTTTCATTACCACTGTATATATACTATATTTAGCCTTATTGTACATTTATTTTATGTGGTGCACGTTATGGCAAAGCTTTAAATCTCTTTGTAATCTCTGGCTTTCAATTCTGTTGTATTCTATTCTATTTGCGATGACTGGCTGTGAATGCTTCATGTTTTAGTCCCACTGACGGCACTATACACATTTTGACCCCCAGCCAAGATGGACTGGACAGCTAGTGCAGTCAATGGCAACCAGTGAGTTACAGTAAATGAGTGCCCTATCAAGAATTAAGCCAAAAATGACAAACATGACAGTTTGATGGGCAAAACAAAATCTTAGCAGAGATTTGTATGCTATTTTTCATGCAGTTCCAGTATTTTATAGTTGTACCTGCCTGTATTTACCATGCAGAGACAAAACAGACAGCAGGTTGTAAATTCACAGTCATGGTAATTCCCCAGCGCTTAATTTGAGAAGAGGCTTCCTTCCTTTTCCTGATGACAGGTATTTGGATCATAAGGACACCTTGATCGCATGGAAGGAAGCCACTTGTAAACAAACAAATGATCATCCTGTTCGCTTAATAAAAAGTTTACGACACTAACGCATGCATGTCGGTGCACATCTTCGTTTACTTGTATCATCTATGGCAGTGGTTCTTAAGTCATTCAATCCCAGCCATTTTCACCGGTGCAAGCCCCTTCGCTCCCGGCCGTTATACAAATTATGTTTGCGTAATAGCAGTGAGAAATTAATATATTGGCATTTATTTTGTTTATTTTTAAGTTTATTTTAAAGAAGGTAAAGGAGAAAATAAATGTTATGTGTTAAAGACGAAATGATTTAAGAAAGCTCTTTCTTAAAGGAAATTAAAAAAAAAAAAAAAATTCTTAAACAATATTAGGCTGCACATGGAGGAAGAAAAGTAAAAAAAAAAAAAACTTTTTGGGTAAGACATAGTTGCATAAGCTTTTTTTTTTACATAATCAGAGGAGATTTAAAGGGTATGTAGTGCCCTGTGAAAATGTTAATATTCCATCATTTATCCATAAACGCATGCCTTTTGTATTCATATCATGCCACTTCGTGTAATTACACACAAGAAAATGAGAGAAATTTGGCTCGATTGTCAAGCTAAAACGACCGGCGCCCGAGATCTGGCAGATTGTGTGCGTGACGTCACGACAAGTGAAGAGAGTGCCACCGGCCACTAGGGGGGCAGCGCCTGTCTGCATCAATATAATTCCTTCTAGTGAGGGGAGAATTAGGGGTGTTTTGAGCTGTTTATGCTAATGCATTGTGTTCGTCCTGCACATATTCCAGGTTCCCTCATGAAGAAACACCCCTCGTTGTTAATAAAAGACAATTCAGAATTGACAGTGAGGGGTGTTTCTTCAACAAGAAAAAGGCTCAGTGCTTTAATACTGAATGGCGGCGATGATGGCAGACAATTTCTAGTTTCAGCGACGAATAGGACGTAGAAGGACGTAACGAATGTTCATCTAATGCTGATGAGGAGAGTTACGAAGCTTTAATCGGTGTTTTAGGTTACCAATTTGAGCCCAAACGAACGCTAATGCAGCGTAATGAAACGGTCATTGAGGGGAGCAATGACACTGATGAAACATCGGCAGCAGATCGTGTGGGAAACACCAATGATTTGTTTTGCATTTATTTTTGTGAAGCTGATACACCGTGACTGCAAAATAAAGGAATGCATAGAATAATTATCATTTATTGCGCTATCATAGCTTTTCGCTCTGCCAACAGACACAAATATGAATGGGATCAGAGGATTTGTTCTATATATTTTAAGAACGATAATTTATACATGTGTCCAGTCCTGTATCCAATGCGTGACATTTTTTAATTATAAAAGAGTACTCACTCTGGCCATTTCGAGCTTGGCTGCTCCCCTCCTTTGCTTAGCTTTAGCCTCCTTTACCAGTCATCGTCCTCTTTCTTGATATCTCGGGACATTTAGGTGGCTGTACCTGTATGGTCGGCACCGCATCTCCTTTGAGCAGCGATCTTTTAGCAAAACCCGATTTCTCTTGTCCATAGTTCGAGAAGCTTTCAGGTGGAAAATGCGCACCACAGAAAAGCGTGCCGGAGGTTGTGTCTAGAAAATTAGGCCTCTTTGCACGGACGAACTTTACCCATTGTCTGTGTAGTCCAGCTTTTTTTTTTCGCGTTCAGGAACTCATGGATACTATATTCCGATAAATAACTATTTGTACACCACATAGCACAGCAGTTTTGAACCATTTTTGTGATGTTTTGGTCAAACAAACCCCAACGCTACTCTCTCGTCGTTAAAAAACAATGGCTCCTGGCTCCGCCTCGACTGTCGATCACTTGTCGTGACGTCTCCGCCCCATTCGGCTGTTTCCGGAACACTTTCGGAAATGTTCGTCATTTTCGATCTATTTTCGATAATTGCTCATTAATGTGATTGATTTTTTTGTTAACTTTATCAATATTTGTTATCTTGGCACATAACGGTTCTATAGATGTCTCACACCCCCTTTGCTGCTACATACTCTTTAAATGTTTAAAAAGATAATAATGACATATTCAATAGTATTTAGTTTTCATTCATTTTTAACTAATATTCTGTCCGAACAAGCTTAACAGGGAATCCACACTGTGCCATCACACATCAAGTAGATGAATATGTAACTTTTTCTCCGCAGTGACAAAAACAGCTGCCTGTGGCCCCAGTAGGTAGGCTACATATGGAAGAATGAAATCAACAGTTCACCTGCTGTGGCCTGAACGCAGTCTCACACCTTCCTTCTGGTGCGCATGGACTTGAATTGCGCACCCGCTTGTGCAGTCCCTCTTTTTTCACCTCTTTATTCAACACCATCGTCGTTTTGGGGCTTTTTGAATAAACTTCGGACACTCAGTTGCTTTGACATTTTTCCGAGTAAGGCCAACGATGTCATGCATCAAGAGAGACAATAGCTGATTAATATGCTCACTCGCCACCCTGTGGTCTGGGGTGTGAATTGCAACCTGTCAAAATGACAGATGGATTTCAGTTTTTCCGTCACCGTTTTAAAAAACTGGTCAACGATGGAAAATATTCGGTTAACGCGACCCCTGATTTGATCTATACCAAAAGTTCATCTCATTACTTTGTTATGTATCCTTTGTTGGCAATAACGGAGGCCAAACGTTTTCTGTAACTCTTCACAAGCTTTTTACACACTGTTGCTGGTATTTCGCCCCATTCCTCCATGCAGATCTCCTCTAGAGCAGTGATGTTTTGGGGCTGTTGTTGGGCAACACGGACTTTCAACTCCCTCCTCACCCTGTGGCTGTGATATCTGTATGCCTTCTCAGTTCTTTTTTCATTCCAGCATCTTATTCAGCTGGAGGGGCGGGGCCGTTGCAACACACCTGTGGCGCATTTGGAGCACTCATTATTTAAGGACTCCGGCCACCTCTGCGAGTGTCGGACTATTACTTGTTTGCGTGTTACTTGCCTTGCTTTCCGCTGTGTGTGCATCATCTTTCGAGCTTCCCGACGTTTCTACGGTCGTGTCCTGGTTTGATCATTTTTACTTTTATGTTCTTTTGGATCTTGTAGTTAGAATTTTGTACTCTGTTATATTCGCGTCTTATAGCGTGCTCTTTTAGTTGTACCTTTTCATACTCGCAATTTCGGCGTGCTCCCTTTGTTGTACTTATTAAATACAAACATTCACTGTTTCTGTTTCTTGGTCTGTGATTTGGATCCGCATCAACGGCTTGCCGTTCACAACAGTGGCGTCAAAATGATAACAAGAACGCGGAGCAAAAATCCCAGAACCACACAGGGGGACCTAGTGAATGACCTACAGAGAGCTTGGACCACAGTAACACAATGTGCCGCCAGGGACTCAAATCCTGCACTGCCAGACCTGTCCCCCTGCTGAAGAAAGTACACGTCCAGGCCCATCTGCGGTTCGCTAGAGAGCATTTGGATGATCCAGAAGAGGACTGGGAGAATGTGTTATGGTCAGATGAAACCAAAATAGGACTTTTTGGTAGAAACACAGGTTCTCTTGTTTGGAGGAAAAAGAATACTGAGTTGCACCATACCCACTGTGAAGCATGGTGGTGGAAACATCATGCTTTGGGGCTGTTTTTCTGCAAAGGGACCAGGACGACTGATGTGTGTAAAGGAAAGAATGAATGGGGCCATGTATCGAGAGATTTTGAGTGAAAATCTCCTTCCATCAGCAAGGGCGTTGAAGATGAGACGTGGCTGGGTCTTTCAGCATGACAATGATCCCAAACACACAGCCAGGGCAACAAAGGAGTGGCTTCGTAAGAAGCATTTCAAGGTCCTGGAGTGGCCTAGCCAGTCTCCAGGTCTCAACCCCATAGAAAATCTGCGGAGGAAGTTGAAAGTCCGTGTTGCCCAGCGACAGCCCCAAAACATCAATGCTCTAGAGGAGATCTGCATGGAGGAATGGGCCAAAATACCACCAACAGTGTGTGAAAAGCTTGTGAAAAGTTTCAAAAAACGTTTGGCCTCCGTTATTGCCAACAAAGGGTACATAACAAAGTATTGAGATGAACTTTTGGTCTTGACCAAATACTTTTTTTCCACCATGATTTGCAAATAAATTATTTAAAAATCAAACAATGTTGATTTTCTGTTTTTTTCCTCCACATTCTGTCCCTCATGTTAACCATGTTGACAATTACAGGGCTCTCTATTTTCAAGTGGGAGAACTTGCACAATTAGTGGCTGACTAAATACTTATTTGCTCCACTGTATGTCCTTATCTGATCTGATTATTATGAATTTGTTTTTTTAATGTCAGACAACACTAAATTGTGTGACACAATGTGTGTTCAATAATTTTAATAAATTCTGAATAAAACTAAAGTACTGATTATATCCTTTATATAGGGATTTGGACAAGTTTTGTTTGACTTTTAATAAATATTCTCCCTGAGAATATTATTCAAACTCTAAATTGAATCGTCTTACTTATCAATTTGAAGATTCTGCTTTCTGAATCGAATATTTGCTTGCTTTGAGTCATCCCATTCCCACAATTAGCTCGAGAAACCCTCATAAAAATGTACAAATAAAAAATCCAAGAATAGTCATATACATTAATACCATGTTTGTGTGTGCTTGCCTTCGTGGTTCTTTTATATGGCCCAGTGACTGCGCAGTCCCCTCTGACGTCTCCCAATAACATGCTCAATGGCTTGCTGCATCAGTGAACAGGTGGGCTCATGAGCCGTTCTTGCAGTGCCCCCTACAGGAAAAATAGTTCAGTCCTGCATACTGTTGTAGAAGTGCAATAATGTAATACTAAAGTCTTGGCAACTTTATTGGTGCTGTTAAACTGGTTTATTTAGTTGTGTTATTATGCTTCTCTTTGAGGTGTGGCATAATTATTACCCGGAAAGCAAACCTGCTTAAATAAGACTGAGGGTTAGTGGGTGCAATACGAACATTAACTCGATAGCAGCCATTGACAGTGATAGATTTCCAATTCATTTGAACTGGGAAGGATTGCAGTGATTATTCGCTAACAGCCGTCCCATGATCATTCACTGTCAGCACATACCACATTATAAATTATGTTTAAAACGATACAATATTGTTGATAGAGGGGGGAAAAAAAAGAGTCAACTTCAAACAGCCTCTAATAGCTTTTTTTCCCCCTCTTGAATTTTTTTTGTTTAAATGTAGTGGATATAAAAATCTACACCCCCATGTTTAATTCTGCTCTTTTGTCATTATTTCATATCATTTTAAATTTAATTTTTAACCGGTTACATGTTTAAAAAAAAAAAAAAAAAAAAATCCCTGGAAGATCAGATCCGTGTAATAGATGTACTTTCACCAGCCAATCATATACATATGGCGGAAAACACAGACAAGACTGAAAAAGCAGTTTCTGCTCTTGCACTCCTCTTTAAAAGAAACTTCTGTATTATAAACCAAAACAAATTGTGTTTGAAAGAACAATATGTCTATATGCTGCCATAGCAGATTCATAGCACATGAAGCCCCCAAACTATTTTTGTCTGTTTTACCCTGAAAACCCCCATTTACAGACGTCGCGCAACCGCTTTTGTTTCAACCCAGCCATAAAACGAAGGTACTTATTTATTTATATTTATTATTCAAAATGTCTGTCGTTTTTAGCTTAGAATCATTAAATGTCTCCTATTTCGTTTGAAAAAAAAAAAAACGACTTTTAAAAATTATTCACTCACATATTTTAAATTTTTTAAAAAATTATGTCACAATGAAAAAAATGACGTCTGTAAAAAAGTCACGGATATCTACCTCATAACTATCGCTTAATTGTATTTTTGTTGTTGTTGTTGTCGGATTATCTCCGATATGTTAGATGATAAATAATCGATCCAAACAAAGAAAAATTGAAGAAAAAAAAAAGGGTAAAATTTAAAAGGGTAAATTTATGAAAAAGAAAATCTCGACCTCTCCTTGATGTCTGCGATTTCTGCATCGCGACCCTAGTTATATTACCATGTTTCACCCATAAAATCCCCCCAAAATCCAGCTGTGGTCATTCACAGCTGTGTCTTGACACTCGATGATACATGCTAGATGGAGTTTTTGGATCGAAACAAGGTAAGTACACGATAATATCTCGTTAAAGTCATGTCGTCTGTAATTCTGCTCTCACGTGCTCTCACCTCCAGATAGGGTTTTGCTTGTTTAAAAAACACCAAAAAAAAAAAAAATAAAATTCCCTCCAAAATTCCAATTCCAAAATATTTCTTCCCCTGGGAAAATTGAGATTTTAAGCTTTCCAATGATGTATCACACAAGGGCGTAGGTTTGGTCTCAACATTGGTAGGGACGCTATAACAGTGTAACTGCATGTACAATATTTGCTTGGGACGGGACATTAATAAGACCAAAGAGATTGGGTACGTTTCTCAAAAATAGCTGGTTCCAATGTAAAAATGAAAAAAAGTTAAAATTATTTTCATGGGGGAAAGTCATTTTTCAAAATGGTTGCTTCTTATAAAGGAAATTTATAGTGGTTGTGTTTTTGTATTGTTTTTTTTTTTTAGGAAAATGAGCATAAGCTACAAATAGAAATATATATTTTTTAAATGATGTAGAAAATACATTTTAATTTATGAATAAATGCACAAAATGCACAGTTGAATTAACGTTAAAAGTAAAAAACATACAGCAAGACACCTCTCTTGGCAGCTTTCTACCTGAGTTTTACAGGTCAGCAAGTTCACACAGTTTAATGTTATGCTAACTTTGATGCAGGTCAGACTTTCAGTAGCAAAATTAGCGGCGTGTTCCCCACCTCCACAACATTGACGTTTTTTTATATTACTTACAGTGGCTGCTGCTGCAGGCCAAAAAAACTTCTAATATCCTTCCTCTTTAAAGGCAGCGAAGAAGGCCGCATGTTGACATGCATTTCTGTCGGGTTTGTGTGAATGAGGTGGATCTAGTCATCAGCCAATCAAAATGTGCGTTTGAGGGGAAAATTGGACTTGCACATTCAGCAAGTGATAAGGGATAAAAGTAAGTCTGGAGATAATGAAAGTAATTTACTCAATAATGGTCGGGTCATTTCTATTCTTACAACATATGGGAAGACAATCTGAATTACCTGTATAACTGAACTCATTTTATAATGCAAATAAGGTTGCTTAAAAGTTGGTGGGGACAATTTGAGCATCCTGAAAAGTTGGTAGTGTTATGTCCCTACCGTCCCTATATGCAAACTTACGCCCTTGGTATCACACATGCACATCAGACAGTTTTGAAATTTGGACTAAATGGGGGTCTCAGAGCGGAACTTCAAGTCACCTGAGTGTTTTCCGCCATATGTTTTGGTCATGTCCCAAACTAGGTGTCTTTTGGCAAACTGATTATGACACTTTAGGAAAAGTGCTTTGTACCAGACCTGAATCCAGACCTCCTAACTGCAAATTTTGGAACATCGCCCTCATCTGCTTTGTCTAAACCATCAACAAAAAGTCATTTGTTTTCATAACACTACTTGCTAGAGGCTTATTCTCCTAAAGTGGAGTCACTTACCACACCTACACACAATAAAGGGATCCAAGAAATCTTGCAAAACCTGAGACTTGTAAAAATTTGATTTCCCCTAAAGGGTTCCCTGCAAACCTTTGACAGAACCTGGCAGCCTTTTGCACTTTACATAGATTCCATAACTATTGAAGCTGAAAACCATTAAGCTACCCCCCCCCCCTTTTTTTTTTTTTGTATGTGTGTGTGTGGTGTGTAAATTGTGAATGAGAATATATGTTGACTTGTTCGTGCTGGGAAGGTACTCTTATATGGACCTTTTCAGAGAGAAGCTCACGTTGTGTCATCGAAACTTCCATCTATCATCTACTATCATTCACGTCTCTCTATGCTTGTTGTGTTCGCCTGTACCCATCCCCTGAATGTGTGAAAATTCAATAAAAAAAAAGTTGAGAGGAAAAAAAAAAGGGGGGGATGTCATCTGGCATTTGAACAGGGGTGTGTAAACATGTTTTTCCTATGAAAAAAATTAAAGAACTTGTCAGGATAGAAAAAAACGGCTTTTTCTTCATGAAAAGAAAAACTAATTATTATTATTCGAATTATACGTACAAAATTATTCAACACACATAAAAAATGCAAACAAATATACCAAATATACATAAAAATATTCATTAAAAATAGTTCCATAGTAACTTTTCTTCTTGACAATGTGAATTGTATCACAACAGAAAGAAAATACAATCCCACAATATTTATACACAATTTAAAAAATAATAATTACAAGAAAGCAGTCATAAAATTATACACAGTTTTAATTTCAAGAGAGTTAACCTTTATACATTTAATTAATTATACATCATTGTTAAACAGGCAAATGCCTTATTAGACCAGTAGCCAATACAAAGTATACAGAAGGTATGAAAAAGTATCTGAACCTTTTGGAATATCCCACATTTCTGCATATAATCACATCAAATGTGATCTAATCTTTGTCAAAATCACACAGAGGAAAAAACTGTCTGCTTTAACTACCCCAACCACCAAAACATTTATAGGTTTTGGTATTTTAATGAGGATAGTGCGCAAACAATGACAGAAGGGTGGGAAATGAGTGAGTGAACCATCACCTTTAATATTTTGTGCCCCCCTTTGGCAGCAAAAACTTTAACCAGATGCTTCCTGTAGCTGCAGATCAGTCTGGTACATCGATCAGGACTAATCTTGGCACATTCTTTCCTAAAAAACTGCTGTAGTTCAGTCAGATTCTTAAGATGTCTCGCATGAAACGCTGTCTTTAGTTCATGCCACAACATCTCAATTGGGTTGAAGTCTGCACTTTAACTTGGCCACTCCAGAAAGTGTATTTCGCTTTTCTGAAACCATTCTGAACTTGATTTCCTTCTGTGTTTTGGATCATTGTCTTGTTGCAGCATCCATCCTCTTTTTAGCTTCAACTGTCTGACAGACGGCCTCAGGTTTTCCTGCCAAACATCCTGTCATTCTTCCATTAATGATTGCAAGTTGTCCAGGCCCTGAGGTAGCAAAACAGCCCCAAATCATGATGCTCCCTCCACCATGCTTCACGATGGGGATGAGGTGTTGAGGTTGGTGAGCTGTTCAATTTTCCCTCCACACATGACGTTGTGTGTTACTCCCAAACAATTCAACTTTGGTTTCATCAGTCCACAAAATATTTTGCCAAAACTTCTGTGTAGTGTCCAACTGCCTTTTTGCGAACATTTAACGAGCAACAATGTATTTTTTAGACAGCAGTGGCTTCCTCTGTGGAGTCATCCCACGAACACAATTCTTGGCTATAGTTTTACATAGAGTTAATGTGTGCACAGAGATACTGGTCTGTGCCAGTGAACTCTTTAAGTCTTAAGCAGACACTCTTTTTTACCTCTCTGAGTATTCTGCGCTGAACTCCTGTCGTCATCTTTGATGGACGGCCACTCATTGGGAGAGAAGCAACAGTGCCAAACTCTCTCCATTTGTAGACAACTTCTTTGACTGTCGATTGATGAACATCTAGACTTTTAGAGATGGTTTTGTATCCTTTTCTATCGTTATATAAATCAACAATCCTTGATCGCAGGTCTTCAGACAGCTTTTTTGACCGAGCCATGATGCACATCAGACAATGTTTCTCATCAAGACAATTCTTACCAGGTGTGTGTTAAATATTGGGCAGGGCAGCTTTAAACCACTCACCAGTGATTGGGCACACACCTGACTTAAACTGTCTGGTAAAAATAGCTCTTTAAATCTCATTAGGCAAAGGGTTTACCTACTTATTTTTCCCCCTTCTGTCATTGTTTGCATGCTATCTTCATTACAATGTGAAAGCTTATAAATGTTGGATGGTTTTAGTTAAAGCACTGTTTTTATATCTGTGTGATTTTGACAAAGATCAGATCACATTTGATGGTAAGTTTAAGCAGAAATGTGAAAGATTTCAAAACGTTAAGATACTTTTTCATACCACTGTATATAGATTTATATGGAAAAAAAAAAGATTCTTCAATTAATTTCAGCCTAATTATTTTATTAATCCTAAATTATCATTATTAATGCTGACTATTGAACTTCAAACAGTTTAGCATAAATAACTTCGTGATTATTTTACCATAATAAGTAGAGATGTCCCGATCGATCGGGATGATCGATCGGGTCCGATCACGTCATTTTCAAAGTATCGGAATCGGCAAAAAAATATCGGCCATGCCTTTTTTAAATATATATATATTTTTAAATTAAATCGTTTTCTAATTGTATTTAACGTTACAGACATAATATGTTACACTCATCCAGAGTCTTTAGTTTAGGCTTAAGGTAGGGTTATCAAATTTATCCCTATAACAGCGATAATTAATTTTTTAAAGAATGTATCACGTTAAAATATTTAACACATTGTCGCGCTCAATCTGTAATGGCTCCGTTTTACCTACACAGAGAGATAAAAGGCAGTGTAAAATTAGTAGAGTGGATTTTGGCAGCCTTTGGAGCCTTTTTTTAATTGGCTAAAGCCTTACAATCCTTCTCCCTACGATTAGTAATATCATGGGAGCAATGTGGGGAAGCAAGGTATCAATTGATCGTCTTCTTAACACCTTATATTATTTCCCAACGCAGAGAAGATATATCAATTGGTAGCACTACACACAGTCATGGTTCCACTTCCCATCATGCATTTGGGTTGAATGGCTGCAGTATCATTTACTGAAAGCTCAACAAATACACTAGATGGCAATATTTAGTCACAATTTACAAAGTCACAAGTCTTTCATCTGTGGATCCCTCTCACAGAAAGAATGTTAATAATGTAAATGCCATCTTGAGAATTTATTGTCTTAATAAACAAATACAGTACTTTTGTACTGTATGTTGAATGTATATATCCGTCCAAGTTTTAATCATTGTTTTCTTAATGCATTGCCAAAATGTATATGATCGGGAAAAATTATCGGGAATGATTGGAATTGAATCGGGAGCAAAAAAAAGCAATCGGATCGGGAAATATCGGGATCGGCAGATACTCAAACTAAGACGATCTGGAGCAAAAAAAACATGATCGGAACAACCCTAATAATAAGTATAGTTATTAAGTAAATTCATTCGCAGACTTTGAAGTATTTGGCAGCCAGAAACTATTGTGTTCATTTCTAATGCAGCTAAATATACTATCAAAAATGTCTTCCAGTGCAATGGAGTGAAGTTCCACAACACTTCAAATGACAAGCGCAACAAAAATCATAATAAAAACACTCTGTCTGACATTGTCAATTATAGCCTGAGCACTGAGCGTACCATATCTCCTTGAGTTGTTATTTACGGCTTCATAAGTAGAGGATGAAGCGTAATCATGATAAGACGCAACCATCAATCAACCTCAAATTTCATTGTGGCAATGTAAAGGCACGAAGTGATGAGAAGCTCTCTTTCTTTCTCTCCATTTTTTTCCACATCCTCCCACACATCTCCAAGAGCGGACATGACTAACTTTGGTCCGGAACTCATAGAGAGGAAGAGTAGATTTCTGTAACTGAAGCCTCAAAATGACATCCTTTCGCTGGACAATAGATAGACCAGGGAAATTTTCCGGTTCATGCCATAAAAGATACCAATTAATAGTACATGAGTAATGGCTTTATTATTTTTTTTTAAACATTGGTTTTCCTAAATTGTGAAATTACACCTTAACAATTTCAAGCAAAAATTGTTTTTTTTTCTTAAATGTTTTTATTACATTCATATTGAACATTTGTCTGAAACTTGTGACCCAGGGGTTAAATGTGGCCAATGGGGCGCCATTTCACATCCAGTTGTACTATTAATGTCGCCCGCACTATACTGTATTTTGCGATGTGCAATAAAAAATACATATTAATAATTTTTAACAAAATGAATTCTTTGAAAGATAAAGATAAATAATTTAAATAGTAATAAATAGAAATACATCTTTAAAAAAATGCATATTAAAAATCCTGTGTGTAATAAAAAAAATATATAAAAATGATTTTGAAGCAAAAAAATAATAATAATTCAAACTTCAAAAATTAACACAAATTGTAATAAATCTGAAAAAAAACAAAAAAAAAAAAAAACAAGTTGAAGACATAAATTTATATACCGAAATTTTCGGACTATAAGCCACTACTTTTTTGCCCTCATTTTGAATCCAGCGGCTCACAATCCAGTGCGGCTTATTTATCGATTAATTTGGGTTAATATGTAAACTTTATTTGACAGCGGCGTCATAAGACTGCCATAGGACTGTCATAATTGTGACATTGCACTATCATGGGCATGAATGAATGCTTATGACAGATGTCATTAAGTATCATCTGGCAATTTATGTCACCAACTCCATTTATGTCCAGCTCAGATCTTTTAAATCTATTCAAAAGTGAGATAATTTGCCAGATGACACAAAATGACATCCGTCATAAACATTCTTTAATGCTCATGGCAGTGCCATGTAATAATTATGATGGACTTATGACAGTTTTATGGCGCCACTGTCAAATAAAGTGTTACCAAATAACAAAGCTTACAATTAACAAAACAACTGGAAGAGTCACTGGTGAAATACGGTAAATAGCAGAAACCATGAATTATGATTGTTATTTACATCTGTAGCGCTGCAATGCATGCTAGGAGGCATGTTGAACGACAACAGTGTTGACAGCAGGTGGCAGCAGAGGTTCACTGTCTCCCCCAAGGGAGCATTGATGGCCAAATGAAGCCTCTTGAAGGAATGAAGCTTTGCAGCCAATTGGTTTAAAGCTTCATGGTGGTTCTTTTGACAGTTTTATGATGCCTCTGTCAAATAAAGTGTTCCTGGTTAATATCTTTTGGTGTACATATCCCATAATACAATGAGGACGCCTGCGGGTTATAGTCCAGTGTGGCTTATCTATGAACAAATGCCGTTTTCGTGTCAAATTTGGTGCGTGGCGGCCATAAGCGGATTTTAAGGGGGGCCAGGCACCCCCCTGGTGGGCGAAAAGTATCATTGCATGCAATGGACTTTCCTATAGCCTATATATAAAAGTTGTAAAGCAATAAAACTGCAACAAAAATAGATGAAATGAACAAAAAAAAAAAATTTTTTTATATACATATATAAATATATATAATTTTTTAAACAGATCATGTGACTAGCAACGTAGACCGTCATTTGCTTTGCATATCATTTTCAACAAAAAAAAAATTAGGGGAGGGCAATTTTATTTTTCAAATGATTTTTTTTCTTTAATTGAAAATACGTATATATTTTTTTGATTGAAGCAACTTTTTGGGGATTAAATGATTTAGACACAAACGTCCTACCCATAATATGGCCCAAACAAAAAAAAGGATTGCTTCAATCAAAGAAAACTTTTTCAATGAAAAATTAAGTGTTCAAATGCAAAATTTTCAATCTCAGATTTTTTCACATTCAAAAACTTTTTTTTTGATTGATTTTTTTTTTTTTTTTTTTTTTTGAAGCAATTTATCTATTTTTTGCTTGAATAATAGAGACAAAAAATGAACTAGCCAAACTGTGGCCCAAACACAAATCAACATTACTTAAATCAACCCTCCCCCCCCAAAAAAAAAAAAATCAAAGAAAAATAGCTTTCACATGTATTTTTTAAGTTTTAAATTGATTTTTGCATTCACTTTTTTTTTTTGATTGAAGTAACTTTTTTTTGGGTTGAAAATATATATTTTGATTGAAGCAACTTTTTTTTTTTTTTAAATAAAGACACAAATCTACCTCCATATGGCTCCGCCCAGGGGATACAATTTTTGACTGGGGTAACTACATTGGCACGACAACGGCTGGCGTACCATATTCAATGGATGACGATCTTGGCAAAAAGTAGTGCCTAAGCAGCCTAATTTAGAATTCCCCTCAAGAATGATAGGAAACAAAAAAAACACTCATTGTCAACTATAAAGTTGAGTTGAGAAACACCGAGTTTCGGGGGTCATCAACATGTTATGCCCCTCCTGCCCCAAAAGTCAAACTCCATCTATGGTGGCGGCTTACAGTCAGGCGCACCATATAGGCTGAAAATTACGCTAAGTGTGGCTTTTGTGTATTTTGCTGTGAGAATTGTATTATTATTATCATTTGTTATGTTTTATATGCCTCACATAGCTTAACCCTTTGCCTGCCATTGACGGCAATAGATGTCCAATTTCAACTGTAGAAATGGATTGGGATGACAATTGCCGTCAATAAGTGTTTTCAATATCAATTTCCCTCTTTTACACTAACTACTAGAGGCGTACGAAATTTCCGATTCTTAGATTATTCGCGATTTGGCCGTGGAAGATTCGAGAACGATTCACAAACATCCAAATTCCGATTATTGAATTATACCAGGTAAAACGGAAGTAAAACATAGTCAGCGCAGTCTTTGGGACGCAATGTGGAACGGACCGAGAGTAAATAAATAAATATCATATATATGTAGAACTAGATGCAAAATGACAGACGACGGCGGTGTTAGAACATGTATTATTGAACCGAGATGCGAAATGACACTTTCCCGCGTTAGTAAACAGCCGCCATTTTAAAGCAGTACTAAAGCAGTGACTTTTCTAGAAGGCTCTGTTGTAGCGAACCTAATTAACTTTTTATCTAAAATACTCCTAAATCGGCAAAATCTTGTCTTGAATCTATCTTTAAATGATGAAATAGTTTTAAAACTTTGACAAAAGTAGACAGAAGGGAAATTATGGAATAACGGGAGCAATTTCAACAACTATAACAGTTGATTCACAACAATAAATTAATTGAATGTAGTTTAAAGCTGCTGATACAGAATGAGGACTGGAGTATTTTATTTACTGTTATTTTTGTATTTGTTTACTGTTACAGTGCCTTGCAAAAGTATTCGGCCCCCTTGAACCTTGCAACCTTTCGCCACATTTCAGGCTTCAAACAAAGATATGAAATTTAATTTTTTTGTCAAGAATCAACAACAAGTGGGACACAATCGTGAAGTGGAACAACATTTATTGGATAATTTAAACTTTTTTAACAAATAAAAAACTGAAAAGTGGGGCGTGCAATATTATTCGGCCCCTTTACTTTCAGTGCAGCAAACTCACTCCAGAAGTTCAGTGAGGATCTCTGAATGATCCAATGTTGTCCTAAATGACTGATGATGATAAATAGAATCCACCTGTGTGTAATCAAGTCTCCGTATAAATGCACCTGCTCTGTGATAGTCTCAGGGTTCTGTTTAAAGTGCAGAGAGCATTATGAAAACCAAGGAACACACCAGGCAGGTCCGAGATACTGTTGTGGAGAAGTTTAAAGCCGGATTTGGATACAAAAAGATTTCCCAAGCTTTAAACATTTCAAGGAGCACTGTGCAAGCCATCATATTGAAATGGAAGGAGCATCAGACCACTGCAAATCTACCAAGACCCGGCCGTCCTTCTAAACTTTCTTCTCAAACAAGGAGAAAACTGATCAGAGATGCAGCCAAGAGGCCCATGATCACTCTGGATGAACTGCAGAGATCTACAGCTGAGGTGGGAGAGTCTGTCCATAGGATAACAATCAGTCGTACACTGCACAAATCTGGCCTTTATGGAAGAGTGGCAAGAAGAAAGCCATTTCTCAAAGATATCCATAAAAAGTCTCGTTTAAAGTTTGCCACAAGCCACCTGGGAGACACACCAAACATGTGGAAGAAGGTGCTCTGGTCAGATGAAACCAAAATTGAACTTTTTGGCCACAATGCAAAACGATATGTTTGGCGTAAAAGCAACACAGCTCATCACCCTGAACACACCATCCCCACTGTCAAACATGGTGGTGGCAGCATCATGGTTTGGGCCTGCTTTTCTTCAGCAGGGACAGGGAAGATGGTTAAAATTGACGGGAAGATGGATGCAACCAAATACAGGAACATTCTGGAAGAAAACCTGTTGGTATCTGCACAAGACCTGAGACTGGGACGGAGATTTATCTTCCAACAGGACAATGATCCAAAACATAAAGCCAAATCTACAATGGAATGGTTCAAAAATAAACGTATCCAGGTGTTAGAATGGCCAAGTCAAAGTCCAGACCTGAATCCAATCGAGAATCTGTGGAAAGAGCTGAAGACTGCTGTTCACAAACACTCTCCATCCAACCTCACTGAGCTCGAGCTGTTTTGCAAGGAAGAATGGGCACAAGAATGTCAGTCTCTCCATGTGCAAAACTGATAGAAACATACCCCAAGCGACTTGCAGCTGTAATTGGAGCAAAAGGTGGCGCTACAAAGTATTAACGCAAGGGGGCCGAATAATATTGCAAGCCCCACTTTCCAGTTTTTTATTTGTTAAAAAAGTTTAAATTATCCAATAAATTTTGTTCCACTTCACGATTGTGTCCCACTTGTTGTTGATTCTTGACAAAAAATTAAAATTTTATATTTTCATGTTTGAAGCCTGAAATGTGGCGAAAGGTTGCAAGGTTCAAGAGGGCCGAATACTTTTGCAAGGCACTGTATATGCTAACTTGATATTGAAATAGTAGTTTGGTTTAGCCTGAGAGGATTTTTGAACAATTTTGGAACTAATGTACAAAACATTAAAAAAAAAAAAAAAAAAGGCTAGCAGTAATTGAGTTAAGCTAATGATAACTTTGAATAGATGTCCACCTTAGGGACAAGTCCCTGAAATTGTTAGTATTGTTGATATTTTTCCAAATATTCTTTTTTGTACGAATAAAATTGTCATCTACCGTTGAGTGGCTCGAACATTTTCTCCCATGACTTATTTCATCTACGTTCTAATCCTTATCGACACCACCTGTTTAAAGTGCGTGGGCATGTCAGTACACTACTGGTAATGACGGATGATGTCACCTCCGATTAATCATCAACCAAGAAAAATAAATACATCAGTCATTACAGTTTTACACTGCCAGAATAAAACACCCTAATCAACACTATTGTATTTTATCTATATTTTATCTCACTCACTCACAGTTAAAGTGACTGAGGGTTGTTGCCATCCTAACGTTTGCCTTCAACCCGCATGCCCTCATTTTTTCCCGGATACTCAAACACACGCGTTCGTTAACTCAATGAGATACACACTCACACTTGTAGGCAATCACCGGCACTTTGACACTTCCTCTCACTTTCACTCTTGCATTGTACACTAAGACACCCTACACACTCACTCTATTACTCATTCACTTACACTCACAACCATGCACATAAACCATGTTTAAAAGCAGCTAATAACCATTATATAATTTTTTCCCCCCTTTGGTAACCCGGTTATGCAAGGCCAAACATACGTGTTGTAAAATCTGAATATGTATATATTAGGCTTGTTCCGATCATGTTTTGTTGCTCCCGATCCGATCCCGATCGTTTTAGTTTGAGTATCTGCCGATCCCGATATTTCCCGATCCGATTGCTTTTTTTTTTTTTTTTGCTCCCGATTCAATTCCAATCATTCCTGATAATTTTTCCCGATCATATACATTTTGGCAATGCGTTAAGAAAAAAATGAATAAAACTTGGACGAATATATACATGCAACATACGGTGCATAAGTACTGTATTTGTTTATTATGACAATAAATCCTCAAGATGGCATTTACATTATTAACATTCTTTCTGTGAGAGGGATCCACGGATAGAAAGACTTGTAATTCTTAAAGGATAAATGTGACTTTGTATATTGTGACTAAATATTACCATCTAGTGTATTTGTTGAGCTTTCAGTAAATGATATTGCAGCCATTTAACTTCTGCCCAAATGCATGGTGGGAAGTGCAACCATGACTGTGAGTAGGGGCACCAATTGATATATCTTCTCTGCGTTGGGAAAGAACATTGGGTGTTAAGAAAATGATCAACTACTATCTTTCTTCCCCACATTGCCTCCCACGTTATTATTAATTGCTGAGAGAGGTATTGTAAGGCTTTAACCACATAAAAAATGGCTCCAAAGGCTGTCAAAATTCTCTTTACTCATTATACGCTGCCTTTTAGCGCTATCTATGGGTAAAACGGCGTCTTTATAGATTGAACGTGACAATGCGTGAGTGGGTCGTGCAGCGCATGCGTTAATTATTTAACGTGATTAATTTAAAAAAATTAATTACTGCCGTTAACGCAATAAATTTTATAGCCCTACTTTAAGCCAAAACTACTCTGGATGAGTGTAAGACATTTTGTCTATAACGTTAAATACAATTAGAAAACGATTTAAATAAAATAAAATAAAAAATTTAAAAAGGCATGTCCGATATTTTTTTGCCGATTCCGATACTTTGAAAATGACGTGATCGGACCCGATCGATCAGGATTTAGTATATATAATATAATAAAATAAGTCGCACCTGAGTATAAGTCGCACCAGCCATAAAATGCCCAACGAAGATGAAAAAAACATATATAAGTCGCACCGGAGTATAAGTCGCATTTTGGGGGGAAATTTACTTGATAAAATCCACCACATAGAACAGATATGTCATCTTGAAAGGCAATTTAAAATTAAAATACAATAGAGAACAACATGCTGAATAAGTGTATAGTATAATAATGTTATATGATGCATGAACAACGAAATGCGAATGTACTGTCCTCACCAGGACGCTACGACTCGGTCCTGGCTATACAGCGAGCTAAACTCCCAAATGACGATGCTGGACGTCTGTATAATTTGCTGACTTTATTTTGGCAGTCGTTATGACACCTTCATTTGAAGAGTGAAACTCCAAAAACCCTAAAATGTCATCACGGGACCTACAGCAGGCTCTTGCTACTGATGTGAAAGTGGATGGCTCTACAATCAGAAAGAGACTTCCCAAGTTTAACCTTCTTGGGAAGAGTACAAGGAGGAAACCTTTGCTCTCCAAGAAGAACATGAAGGCCAGACTGAAGTTTGCCATAGTAGACAAAGACTAGGACTTCTGGAATAATGTTCTTTGGAAAGATGAAATCTCAAATTGAATTATTTGGACACCAAAACAGAGGACATTTTTGGCGTAAACCCAATACGCGAAAAGAACCTCATACCAACTGTGAAGCATGGAGGTGGAAGTGTCATGGTTTGGGGATGCTTTGCTGCAGCAGACCAGTTCACCATGTGAGAATCCACCATGAATTCTATCGTGTATCAGAGGGTGCTTGAGATCACGTGTGAAAAAAAATCAAGCTGAAGTGAAACTGGACCCTCCAACATAACAATGACCCAAAACATACCAGTAAATCCACCAAGGACTGGCTGAAAAGGAAAAAATGGAGAGTCCTGGAATGGCCAAGTCAAAGCCCAGATCCCATTGAGATGCTATGGGGTGACTTGAAACGGGTTGCACATGCAAGAAACCCCTCAAACATCTCACTTCTGAAAGTATTCTGCGTTGAGGCGTGGGGCAAACTTTCTTCAGACCGATGTCAAAGACTGGCAGATGGCTACAAAAAGCGTCTCACTTAAGTTATAACAGCCAAAGAGGGTAACACTTGCTATTAGGTGGTAGGGTGTCCTAACTTTTTCCTCAGTTAGAATATGCATTTTTGTTGATATATTTGGTTAAATTAGTAAAACAATGTTATTTTTTGTTGTTTATCTGCAATTAAATCACTTTCTTTTCCAGAGATAAAGACAACATTGATATGTGAACATTTTTAATAAAGAACTGAATATTTAATGGGGTTTCCAAATGTTTTCACATGACTGTAGTTGCTGACTTCATGACCTGCGAGAGTGTTGTGTTGATAAACATACAAAAGTTGTTGAAGTTGTTGGTGCACAAACCATGGCTGGCGACACAAAAATCTTTTAGAATAAAAAGGAAAATCTGTCTTCATTAATGTGATTACTTTCACATTGAATGACAGACTACACCTCTATTGGGCGCATCCCAATGGAAAGGATCTCGTTTAAAATTTCATTTTACTGATGTGTAATAGTGGATTATGACTTTTTGTATTTTTTTTGCCCTGACATGGGCAACTCATTGGCTGCCATTGCTGTCGCTAGGCGACGGCGTCCAATCAGTTTTGACTGAATGTTTGTTCATTTACTGGTACCCCTTCCTGTCAAAATTGGACTGAAGGTCAAGCTCTGTAAATGGCACTGAAAAAGGACTATTAACGGCCTGTCCTCCCAGTTTAAATGAATTGGATCTCTGTCAATGGCATGCAATAAGTTGATTACTACAAATAAAAATCAACTTTTATTTCATTAATTCAGTTTGCATAAAAATTGTATTAATTTATAACAAACATATAATATATGAATTTAGAAAAATATAAAAAGAATATTTTAAAAATTGCAATAATGATTAATAACTTAAGAAATCCGTAATAATAATTACAGTTGTCCAATTTTATCGGTTAGCCAATAATTTCAGACGATAAAAAGCATTTTAAAATGATATAAGATAATATCGACATTGGTTTTTCATTATCCCTTTTTGGCCAATATGCATATTGCCTTCAAAGTGAAAGTACAGTGAGGAAAATATGTATTTGAACACCCTGCGATTTTGCAACTTCTCCACTTAGAAATGATGCGCGGGTTTGAAATTTTCATTGTAGGTGCTTGTCCACTGTGAAAGACAATCTACAGAAAAAAAAAAAATCCAGAAATCACAGTGTATGATTTTTTAAAACAATTTATTTGTATTATACTGCTGCAAATAAGCATTTGAACATCTGTCTATTACCTAGAATCGTGAGTCTAAAAGACCTGTTAGTTGCCTTTAAAAAGTCCACCTCTGCTCCACTTATTCTCCAAAATAAGTCGAGAAGAAGTGGACATTTTGAGTCTGACATTTTGACCTGTTCGAGGCGGTGAGCTGCATATAAACACCTGTCCACCCCAATTTCTTTTTTTACATCAGTTAGCCTTAAAAAGATGATGCCTTGAATTATTATTTAGGGGTAACATAGGGTCGTGGGAAGTGCTATACGCATTAAGGGAAATTAAATTATTTCTTACGGACAAAATACATCCACGATTCAAGCACATTCACGTTACGAGCATAGTCATGGAACGGATTGTGCTCGCATGAGGGTTCACTGTATTAGTCACATGCCCCTATAAAGAGATAAAGGTAAATTGTCCATGAAAGTGTTACTTTTTTAACCTTAGTTCTAGTTAACAAACTAAAGACTAAAAAGTGTATTTAATTTAAAAAATAAAAAAAATTTAAAAAAAGGTTTTGCAACTCGGGATCTGCACAACAACCTGTTAACTAATTGTCGCCATTGTGTGATGAGACACAAATAACGTGGCACATGTGTGTGACAGGCCAGTGAGTCAGTGGGATAGAATTTGTGTTTCTGAAGTTTATGTTGCTGTGGTTCTGCCATATGTTAAAAATCGATAACAACACACTGATGTGTAATAATTATTCGTCATAAGATTTTTTATGGTGAAATTGTGTACTATAAAAGTCTAAATAAAATAAAAGAAATAAACTTGCGCTTTGGTTGATTTGTGATAGACAGCGAGAAAGAAAAGTTGTGTTTGGTATATGGCAAAATGGCATTTAAAATTTTTTTTTGTTGGTATGTGGCAAAATGGCTTTCGGTATATGGGATTTTTATTTGGTATGTGGCATATTTTTGGGGTATTTGTCAAAAATGATTTTTGTATATGGTATTTTTTTTTGGTATGTGGCAAAATGGATTTGGTATGTGGCATTTTTTTTTGGGTATGTGGCAAAATGGCTTTCGGTATGTGTCATTTTTATTTTGTATATGGCATATTTTTTGGTATGTGGCAAAATGGATTTTTGCATGTGGCATTTTTTAATATGTGGCAAAATGGATTTTGGTATGTGGCATTTTTTGTACGTGGCAAAATGGATTTTGGAATGTGGTGTTTTTTTTTCGGTATATGGCAAAATGGCTTTCGGTATATGGCATTTTTATTTGGTATTTGGCATATTTTTTGGTATATGGCAAAATGGATTTTTGCATGTGCCATTTCTTCGGTATGTGGCAAAATGGATTTTGGTATGTGGCATTTTTTTCGGTATGTGGCTAAATGGCTTTCGGTATATGGCATTTTTGTTTGCTATTTGGCATATTTTTTGGTATGTGGCAAAATTGATTTTTGGATGTGGCAAAACGGCTTTTGGTATGTGGCAAAATGGATTTTGGTATGTGGCTTTTTTGTATGTTGCAAAATTGCTTTTGGTGTGCGGCATTATTTTGGATATGGCAAAATGGATTTTGGTATGTGGCATTTTTTTGTATGTGGTATAAGGGATTTTGGTATAGGACAATTTTATTTATTATATGGCATATTTTTTTGGTATATGCAAAATGGATTTTTGCATGTGGCATTTTTTTGGTATGTGGCAAAATGAATTTTGGTATGTGGCATTTTTTTGATATGTGTCAAAATGACTTTTGGTATGTACCATTTTTTGTATGTGGCAAAATGGAATTTGGTATGTGGCATTTTTTGGATGGCATGGACTTGCATGGCTTGCGAAAAACGCTATATACAAAAAAAATGCAATATACCTAAAGCCATTTTGCCACATACATAAAAAAATGCCACATACCAAAATCTATTTTGCCACATACTAAATAAAAATGCCATATACCAAAATCCATTTTGCCACATAAAAGAAAGTTCAAACACTAAAGAAATAAATTGTGTGAAAACATTTCTAAATATGGGAATGACGTTATTTCAGCCATTTGAAATGTCGAGGCAATGATGCTATTAGGTAAACAGTTGCATTTGTATCTTTTTTAACAACGAAGGCAATAAGGAAATAAAAAAAAAAAAAAAATCATAAAAATACTGAGAAGTCCTATTATTAACTCAAAAGCTGCCGTTAACAGTGACAGATGTCTTATCCATTTTCCTACCCTCCCATTTGACATGGATTGAACGTTCATCCTCATCAATGGCAGCCATTGCATTAATTGAATAGCACTTGTTAAAATGACTTATTCATTTCTCATATTTAATACCATTTTCTCATATACTATGACAATCGCCCATAAATACATATGTTTTCATGACCATTCCTGTATTATTGGAACATTGTTAATGACAGCTCTATTCCTACTAGTGTAACTTCATATGACAAACTAACACTTACACGTAAATTCATTTGTAATGCTGCCATTGGATTACGAGTCTTTTAAATGCAAAAAATCAGAATAATACAAGCAGATAATGCCTCCCGACAATAAATTTTCACTCTGTTTTCTCATTCAAACTCAATACATAAACATTTTTTAAATGGCATGTGATTGCTGGCATCACACACCTACACACACGCGCGAACGGGGACTTCCAGACAACAGAGTCGCACACTTCCACCCACGCTCAACCTCCTTCAGGCCGGAAAACCTTGAGGTGATTTTGCATTCCTCACAGGTTTCTTCACGTGACCTCGGATACAGGGACAGTATTTTCACTTAAAGTGCATGTGACACGAAAAAGCATGTTTATTTACTCCTGAATGATATGGACTGCTTGGATGTGTGTGGAAGCGATCGCTATATTTATTTAGTTTTTTGAATCCCGCGCCATGAAAATGACTGACTTCCGCCTTCGGTCTTGCATTGAGGAGGAGGGCTCTGTGACGTGTACGGTTGAAGGCGTCCTCTTCACTTTCCAGCCGTACTGTTGTGTATGAGGACTAAGGATTCAACTGATTTTGCGGATTAATACGGTTATTTTTCGCATGACGCCAGCCAAACGGCTGCAGAAAAATCTTGCTCTATGAGGGAGAGGCGTATGCGCCTTTTTGGAGTTTCAAAAGGTTCCCATTCACCGTGGATATTGGCCAAAACAAGCCCGACTACTCTGGAACCATTGGACTTACGAGGAAGTGAGTAAACATCTTGTTTTGTATTATGTCAAATACGAATACAGCGATTACAAAGTAAACACTACAAACTTCCTTTCAATAAAGGACTACTTACGTTTGATCATTGATAGGCAGGTAAAAAGCTCTCCTCATGCACATTAGCTGCACGTTAGCGCACAACAAGTGCAGTCGCCCTCCTCCGGGGAACGAGCTGTAAATTGCTCTCCGCCGGGCGGTTTGCCGGTCCACAAAGACAATCGACAACCCAGTCGTCATGCCAAATAATCCGGGCTAGTTATGTGTGATTTTCCGCTTTGAAGACTTTGAAACATCACTCGGTTCGGGTTAGCATGTCGGGTAGCTGTCACGCCTCTTGGTTTGTTTACATTCTCTGAAGCCGGGGTAGGGAAATGACATATGTCCGATTTAGGTGTCATAAAATATCGTTCGGGAGGTGTGACAGTAAAGGTGAAGTCGACAGTTTTGACCATTATGGAGTAATTTTGCCATGTCGTCCTGAATAAGTGCATTTTTATGATTTCATATTCCATTTAGCACATGACTGTTATTTGTCATGACCATGCCATTTATTTAGCAATAGGGGAAAATACTTGGATGAAAAGAATATCCTGTAAACATATTGAAGTAAAGAGACAGAAACAATGACATTTTGCAGCTCTCTTCGTCACGTTTTCATCGTTGTGAATACTTCCCCCATCGACGGGCTGACTGGTCCTTCTCAAGCCATTTGTTTAGCTATTGTGGAAAAATACTTGGATAAAAAGAATATCCTGTAAAAATATTGGAGTAGAGAGACTGAAACAATGTCATTTTGTGGCTCTCTTCGTCGCGTTTTCCTCGTTCTGGATAATTCCCCCTCAATGGGCTGAATAGTAAAACCGATTAGCCCAGTCTCCCGCTGACGTCATCCACCTGTTGGGGACACTCGAGCCTTATAACGGTGGGCGTGGCTAACCGGCAGATTAAAAGACTAATTTCTCGTCATCTGCGCTTTGCTAAATTGTTGTATATAGTCAAATCGTCTCAAAATATGATTCTAATTCACATAATAATGCTATTTAAGACTTTTTTTCTCCTGTCGTATGCTCTTTAACATATCAAACTTCGCTTTATTCACTGCCATTGATGGTGATAGATGTCTCCCCGTTCAAATGAATTGAACGTCTATCCCCGTCAGTGGCACTGAAACATGACAATGATTGCGTGACTTAGCAGTAGTTGTCGTCTCATCCATCCGTAATATTTTTGTGCATGTCCACTTGTATAAGCTATTGTCTTCCACACAGGCATCATTGTCCTCACGTAACATGGGCGCAAACAAAAATTCCAAACATTTCATCAAGTCATCCACCGAAAAGCTGCTTTCAGTCCAGAGAAGTTTTTTTTCGACTCCAACTTTTACAATATCGAAACCAGTTTTATGTGTTTATGTTCACATACCAAAGTCCATGTTAAATCCAGGAATAAATCTGCTCCCTATGGCACATATTGCTAATGGGGGCAGAGCGCTAACCAATCAAATCCCACACGCGTGCACATTCCTGCTAGATTATATCTCACAAATGAGGTTAATTCGACCGTTTAGTTTACAACCGATAAGTGATGGCCGCATGATCACCTTGCAGAGTTGTAAAACGTCTTCCTGGTATTACACATTCTCCTACAATGATCCGGATACAGTATATCATATCTCACTTTGAAATGAAAAATGTAGCTGATTTTAGAATACACACAAAAACTACGGGTCTTGCTGCACTTTGTGTCAGACGTTTTAACTTATGCTCGGTTTTCTATCCTACAGTGGTATGAAAAAGTATCTGAACCTTTTCGAATGTCTTACATTTCTACATAAAATCACCATCAAATGTGATCTGATCTTTGTCACAATCACACAGATGAAAAAACAGTGTTCTCTCTAACTAAAACCACCCAAACATTTATAGGTTTTTATATTTTAATGAGGATAGAATGCAAACAATGACAGAAAGGGGAATTAAAAGTAAGTGAACCCACTGCGTAAGGAAACTTAAAGAGCAATGGCATACCGCAAGCAACGCGTCACTTCCGCTCATTAATATTCATGACATTAGCTACTGTTGCTAAGTAGGGACAAGTCACCGTTTGTCCCCAATAGGAAATGAATGGAAATCGTGTACGAAGGAGATGTTTACAGCGCTAAGCCTACCAATTCTCTCCGAAAATGATGTGCCAGGTGCCAAATTGACTGGCAAAGATGTGGAAGAACATAAAAATGTTCAGTTAAAGAGATGGCTTTAGTGTCGAAGGCTGAAAAAGACGAAAAAAATGAGCCGACCTAAGCATAGCTTTAGCTTTTTTATCGACGTGACTGACAATGACATTCTCCTGTTTCAACAAGCTATCCTTTACCATCAGCCCTGTCTTTCTTATATATCCTCTGGTTGTCCTACGTCTCTTACCGTTCTTGGGGGTAATTTAGTTAGCTTTGTGTAGCGATCGCAAATGCTACTCAGTGACAGCCAACGAACACTTTTAATTTTTTCATTGATAACACATCTTAATCCTATAATTTATTTACAGTTCCCCCTTACTAAAGTTGTTTATATATATATATATATATATATATATATATAAAACAGAAACGGAAACATTGGCAGTTAGATACCATTGCAATTCTTTTCAGGTCATTCATTGTCAGACAGAAGCAGTACGGCACAATGTTACGCTAAAAAAATAAGTTCAAAATATAAAAATGGCTTACCTCTTTGTCCTCTGAAAGACCATGCCAACCGAACATAATGTTTACTGCATATGAAATGTGAATAGATTGACCGAGCTGGTGTTAAAGTCAGCGCAAGTTGATTCGGTCTTCACATTTTTTCCTCCCGAGTTTTTGGTTTCCGGAAACGTATGAAGAAAACATCCTTCATGTGTTTTAATGTCTAGAGTCATTTCTACAAGTTCCAAAAAAGCAATGTGTGATCGGCATGTTTGTTTTTGAAAGATTACCGGCGAAAAGTAGCACAAATTGCGTTGTGTCTATGCGAGGGCGGGTCTATAATGTCCCACTTCGGCTTTACTTCCGCTTTACGATGCGACGCCACGGTCTAAAAATAGCCTGCGTGCGGTACGCCATTGAAACCAATTTTTACCAAACAATTTAAGTCAGGTGTGTGCCTAATCACTGATGAATGGTTTAAAGCTTCCCTGCCCACTATAAAACACACCCCTGGTAAGAATTGTCTTGATGAGAAGCATTGTCTGATGTGCGTAATGGCTTGGTCAAAACAGCTGTCTGAAGACCTGCGATCAAGGATTGTTGATTTGTATGAAGCTGGGAAAAGATACTAAACCATCTCTAAAAGTCTGGATGCTCATCAATCGACAGTCAGAGAAGTTGTCTACAAATGTCTACAGTTTGGCACTGTTGCTTCTCTCCCAAGGAGTGGCCGTCCACCAAAGATGACGCCAAGAGTTCAGCGCAGAATACTCAGAGAGGTAAAAAAAGAACCCTACAGTGTCTGCTAAAGACTTATGAAAATCACTGGCACGGTCCAATGTGCACACATCAATTATATGTAAAACTATGGCCAAGAATGGTGTTTATGGGAAGACTCCACAGAGGAAGTCACTGCTGTCCAAAAAAACATTGTTGCTCGTTTGCAATGTTTGCAAAAATGCACTTGGACACTCCTCAGAAGTTTTGGCAAAATATTTTGTGGACTGATGAAACCGAAGTTGAATTGTTTGGGAATAACACACAACGCACTTTATACTTTTATCTTTGCTGCTGTGGTGTTATGGGCACTGGAAACTAATTTCCCTGAGGGAACTCTCCAAAGGGATAAAGTTTATTGAATTGAATTGATTTTGATTTGATTTTTTGTTTGCATACGATCCTCATTAAAATATGAAAACCTATAAATGTTTGGGTGGTTTTAGTTAAAGCAGACACCTTTTTTTTCACCTGTGTGATTTTGACAAAGATCAGACCACATTTGATGGTGATTTTATGCAGAAATGTGAAATTCTAAAAGGTTCAGATACTTTTTCATACCTCTTATCCCTTGTATTGTGTTAGAAATCTTCCCATATTTTTGCTATTGGATCAAATCTGTGATTTAACTTAGTCTTAAAATACTAAACCTTTCCAGTATATTGTGTTTGGGTCAAGATTTACCCGTTTTCAAGTTTGGGCATGTCAAAAGTACCATTAATTTTTGCATACAAAAACGGGTCACTTCTGACTAAGACAATACGAGGGATAACCTCACGAGGGCTGTGAGGGTGCTGGAGCATATCCTAGCTAACAAAGGGCAGGAAGTAGGCTTGACATCTTTCAGAAATAGAAAATAAGGGATGCCCCCCTCGTGGCCAAAGCCGTACAGGCGGAAAAAAAAGACATCCCCCAAACTTTTAAAATACATAGAAATGTATTTATTTATATACTGTATATTCCGTATTGGTACAATACGGAACTCAAATTTTAATTCCCAGTTCGGAAAGATTCCTTATTTCAAGGAACGAGTGGCAAGCTTAGCAGGAAGCGGGGTACACACTGACCTGTGTGCCGGCCAATCGAAGGGCACATAGTAACAACCAACCTTTAAGACCCACAATCACATTTATGGAGTGTTCAATTAATCTTACCATTCATATTTTGGGGATGTACCCAGAGAAAACCCATGCAGGCATGGTGAGAACATGCAAGACTCCACAGAGGAATGCCCGAATCTGGAATGGACCCTTTATCTAAAAACTGTGAGGCAGATGTGCTAACCACTCAATCACCGTGCCGCTGTTTTAGTCCATGTACTTAAATTATAATATATTAACAAATAGACTATTTTGGTTTTATAAATATATTTTTTAAAATTCACAAATATATACCGTTAATTTTCGGATCATAAGCCACTCCCCCTTTGAACATTACAGTTTATAGTCCAGTCCGGCTTACACATAGGGGAAATGTTTTCTTGTAAACAATGATGGGTGTGGTATCTGTCTTTTAGTGGAAATATTAGAGTTTTAAAATGTTATCGGACAATATCGACATCGTTTTCAATATCTGTTTTGGGCCAATATGCTTCTTGCCTTCAAGGTGCTTTAAGTAAATTTTACTCACATTTCTTGAAATAAGAAAAATAGCTAGGTGAAAATAAGCTTAACAGACTTACCGTAATTTCCCAAATATAACGCGCACAAAATCAACTTGTAAAATCATGGTGCGCATTATAAACGGGTACATGGATGGAGACAGATATATATATATATATATAAACCGATTTTTTTTTTGTTGACACGGCCACGTTGTGTTGAAGAAACTTATGAGGCGATCCGTTGCCGACCATTACGGTACGTGACGTCACCATTTTGTTTCGGTAATACTTCACTCTAATCGGCCGAATGATTTTGTCTGTGTTAAATTCTGCTTTTTTCACTCTTCATAAAGCACAGAATTTAGTTTCTTGAACTCATTTGAGTCAACGTTTATTGCAGCTCCGCAACTTGGACCATAACAAACGTAAGCACACAGACTTCCTGTGTCCGTCAACTATATCGGTCCCTCGGGAAACTCAAACCCAAATAAAAATACTTCCTATTGTTACTGTCGTGTCGACAGCGGTGAGCTCTCACGGATTTCCGACTTACGTTCTCACTTTCATTTTACCGTATCAATCCATGGGAGAAACATTTATTCATCATGATGAAACGAGCAAGTTATACAGCAGCCTTTAAAAGAAAAGTCACATCTGTTTTGTTTTCTCCTAGATTCTGGTAAGTTGGAGAAGTTGTCAAATCATATTATTACCGTAAATATTGTCAGTTTATGATAATGTTTTGAACTACCAATATGCTATGCTTGTGCTGTGCTTCACCAGTCAGTAAAATGAGATTTTTGTATCTGCACATGAGATCTGTTTTCTTGTACTTTTATTTATTGGTGCTAAAATTAGGGTGCGCGTTATAAACAGGTACAATAATTTCCCCTAGATTTTACAGGTAAATTTGGGGTGTGCTTTATACACAGGTGCACCTTATATTCGGGAAATTACGGTGTTTTAAGCAAAAAGTTTGTATATTTTATCTTTAAAAAAATTTATTTGAATTATTTGAAAGCATTTTTCCTTGATTTAGATGAAAAATGAACGATTTTTGGATGCATGGGCTTAAAAAATAGTATTTTTTACTAAAAGTAAGTGGAAGAGTCTGATGCATTTATCTGTTAACTAGCCTTTAACACTCAAAACAAGATGGAAAAAGTTATTTGACTAAATTTAAGAAAAAATATCAGATTAAGACGGTATACTGTAAATGTGCAGTGTAAAAGTTGGTATAAATCAATACAGATTTATTTTGCATTAATCATTTAGCCTATCAATTGATAAACTTTCTTTTTTGTGCATGTGAAATGTAGCCCTGACCGCCGTTCACCCAATCTGTTTGGTCTTATTAACGTCCCGTCCCCAGCAAAAAGTGTACATGCACGTTATGCTGTTATATCGTCCCTATACCAATACTGAGACTAAACCTACGCCCTTGCATCATTCATAGCTAGCCCTCCCTGGCTACTGTCACGCGGCTGTCAATGCGGAAGGACAACAAAGACAGTGCGCATGCGCAAAATATGGGTGATGACATCACCCATTTAAAGCCGCCTGTGGGAAAGACAAGCCCGGACACATTACTGCATTTATGTCGCCTCTCACTGACAGCTTTTCCACTTTAAATACCGGCACCGAGAGGAGCGTAATAGAACATTAACAACAATAGCAACCACGCGTATATTTGTCAAGCTATTATTGCGGAGTACCTGTCAACCTGGCGAGTCGGCTTTGAAGGGTATCACCGACCATCAATAGACTCGGGAGTTTGGACGATGAGGACTCTGGAGGATGAACTAACGTCGGCGGCCGCGACGGGGAACGCAGCCGAAGTTGAGCGACTCCTCCGGGCTGGAGCAGACGTCAACGGGGCCAACCGGCTGGGATATACCGCTCTGCAGGTCAGGACACACGCGGCATTCCATGGTCTTTTCTTCAACCTGTTTTCACATTATTAAAACATTACAAATAATGATAAAATTTCAAAGTTTATACATAAACTATGCGATGTCCTCCAAAATACGCACTTATTTGGTCATTGACATGTATTTTTATTGGTTGTTATAACTTTTTATGATGGTAGAAAATCATAACATTAAAAAGTATGCTTTAAAATATTACAACACTCAAAATAAAATGTAATATAGACTTTCCCCAATTGAGTTATAAAAGTGAGTTTCATTTTTGATTAAATGAGTCACTGTACTTTGGGATAATAAAGCTATTATAAAGTTGCTCTTTCCGATATGAATGTAATAATAAAAAAAAGACCTTTAGCCCTTTATAGGGCAAGTGACTTTTTTGTAATTAAAAAAATATATATATTAGCATAGTCTTTTACAACTATTAATCATGATTTAAAAAAAAAAAAAAAAAAAAAAAAGATTTTTAGATAATAAATGAATGGATCAATACAATGCTACATAAAATTAAAATGAATGAAAGCAGAATAACACGGCCCCAAATACCACTGTAAAGTCCACCCCCCATAGAAATTAACATGCATACCATCGACGGCGACAGACGTGTAATTTGGGAAGAGTGGCTGAATGCTCATCTTGCAGCCATAAAAAAAAAAAAAAAAAAAAAAAAACGGCTATTAAAGGGTTAATATGGTCACGTATTACAGAAATTAGTCTTTTATATCGTTTTTAAAACAGCTGAAATTGACCTCTCTATGTCGTTTTAATGCTGTGAATTTAAATAACTAGATCAATAGTTTATTGGCGTCAATGGCAATCAGTGAGCTCAAGAAAAAGTAAGAGTGAAATCAGGGGGTAAAAATCCATGATTAACTCTTTCATTCGAATAATTGTGTTAATCCAAAACGAATTAAAAACGTACTCAAAAATGATTTGAGGCCATATTTTGTCCAGCAATAAGAACACTTGGTTTTCCTTTTCAACCCCTCGGCCTCGGTTCTGTTCCCCGTCCGAAGGTGATGATGATGGGCAGCACGACGGTGGCCGAGCTCCTGCTGTCCGGCGGCGGCAACCCGAACGTGGCCGACGCACACACCGGGAGCACGCCGCTGCACGACGCCGCCCGGACTGGCTTCGGGGACACCGCGCGGCTTCTGGTCCGCTTCGCCGCTTCCCCGCAGGCCAGGGACAGCGCCGATTGTCGGCCCGTGGATGTGGCCCGGAGACACGGCCACGCAGACGTCGTGGCCTTCCTGGACTCTCTGTGATGAACACTTTTAAGAATTTTAGAGACTGCACTGTACCGTTAAATTTATTTATTTACTCTGACGTTAAGAGTGGCTTTTTTTTCAAACGAAATCCGGATTATTAGGATAAAGGTCGGTATGATTGGAATTCAAACCGGATTTATTTCCGTGTTTGGGCTTTACTTGAAATCATTCAATTGACTTGCCACTAATAACGTTTATTAAAAGGATGCACTTTATAGCAGACAGTCTCAAGCTCATTAACAACTAAGTTAAACCCATTCAAATTGTTACTGAGAAAGCATAACACATAATATATTACTTTTGCCATGAAAAATAGAAAACTTAAAGCTAAATGGTGGCAACATGGAGTGTTCATACGGAAGGGAAAACTGTAAAGCACTTTATGCACAAATTATACCACCTTCCGAACGTCTTTTGATTTCATTTATGCTATTTAATCTCTTTTGGCTCACAAAGTGGCTTTGTTATTTGTTTGCTGTGATCAACATTTAAAAAATAAAATCTAATCTAATCTTTCCTATCTCTCTGCGCATATGTGAGTCAATATGGAGCTTGATGAGTTTTTTTTTTCAGATTATCTGATATTTGCGATTAGTTGACTAATTGGCTCGTGGGATTTGTATTACTCTGGGCCGCTAATGTGCATTGGAATTAAAAACTACACTGAGTAAGGACTAAGAATATGATGTATCCCCCAAAAAATGAATATGAAGTAAAGTTGTTTTATTTTGTCGATTTAACATAAAAGATGAAACCAACTATTTTATGCAGTTACACGCAAATTGACATATCTCAAGCAATTCCTTTTTGTAACTTTTCTCATTAAAATTTTCAGTTTAGGAAAACCACATACCAACAAACTCAGAATTTTTGGGGGGAAAACTTCAGTTTTTTTGCAATTCAAAACACCTGCAAAAGCGTCCTGAGCCTTTAAAAAGTCTTAAATTGGCCCAGATGAGAAGAATAACTGCTGATCTGACAGGATATTCAAATTTTCTGAGAAGTACTGTAAATGTACAGTACTAATATTAGGGCTGTCAAACAATTAAAATTTTTAGTCGAGTTAATCACAGCTTAAAAATTAATTCATCTTAATTAATCGCAATTCAAACCCTCTCTAAAATATGCCATATTTTTCTGTAAATTATTGTTGGAATGGAAAGTTAGACGGATATATACATTCAACATACTGTACATAAGTACTGTATTTGTTTATTATAACAATAAATCAACAAGATGGCATTAACATTCTGTTAAAGCGATCCATGGATAGAAAGACTTGTAGTTCTTTAAAGGTAAATGTTAGTACAAGTTATAGATATTTTATATTAAAACCCCTCTTAATATTTTTGTTTTAATAAAATTTGTAAAAATTTCAATCAAAAAATAAACTAGTAGCTCGCCATTGTTGATGTCAATATTTACATAATGCTCATGGTGCTGAAACCCATAAAATCAGTCGCACCCAAGCGCCAGCAGAGGGTGACAAAACACCAAAAAACACAAGTAACAAGTGGACATGACACTGTGCTGTCATTTTAATCTGTTTGAGCGGGGCATGTGAATTAAATGTGTCCAATATTTTAACGTGATTAATTTAAAAAATTACCGCCCGTTAACGCGATAATTTTGAAAGCCCTAATAACTACATAAACATATATTTACAGTACACATACTGCTCAAAAAACAAAGCAAATATTCTAATGGGATTAATAGCAAGTATCTTTCCCTTTGGATTTTTTAAAAAATTAAAAACGAAAAAAAAAAAAACGATTTACTTACTTTTTCTTATCCTGTAAAATAGAACATTTACTGTTTTTTTTTTTATTATTTAAAAATGTAAAAAAAATAATAATTAAAAACACATAAGAGGCTTAAAAACAAGGATTTGCACATTTTTTTTAGGTCAAAAATGTTTTGAAATGATGTACCAACTATCAAAACAGTTGATTAAAATGATCATTTATTAGTTATCTATTAAGTGTTGCCGCACTATAGTGCTTATATCTAATGCTTATGGGGCGGCTCGAGTAGCTTGAGTTTTCCTGGGACCGAAGGGTCAGTGGTTCAATTCCCGGCTCCGACTGCCCACTGTCAATGTGCTCTTGGGCAAGGCACTGAACCCTAATTTGCCCCCAGTGGGTTGGCAGCGCCTTGCATGGCAGCAGCACCATTGGTGTGTGAATGTGTGCATAAAAGGGTAAATGTGTGCTAATGTAAAGCGCTTTGGGCATTGTAACAATGTAGATGAATGTGCTATATAAATACTCTCCATTTACCATATCAAGGCATAAAGAAAATTCCAAGTAAATCACAGTTCCAATGGCAGCTTTAAATAAAGTTTTATTTACTGTCATATGGTGTTTTTCAGCAATGTTAAAAATTGACCTTGCTGAGGTTGAAATTTCACTTCAACCAATGATAATAATAATAACCATCAGTGCAGGAACATGAAAAAGACAGTAAAAAATACTGTAAGGTTCTTCATATAATTAGGTAGGGTTGAAATGATTCCTAAAACATGAACATTCGAGTACTTACATCACAGGTGTAAAACCGATTCCAGAAAGGGCCAAGTGGGTGCTGGATTCTGTTCCAACCGATAACGCGCAGAGAGTTTAACCAATGAACTTCCTGCTGAAACAAGCAGTACCTCACAAAGTTTAACGGATTACACATGTAAACGATCTAATTGGTGGTGAAAAGGTGTCCTCTTCGTTGGTTGAAAGCAAACCTGCACCCACTTGGCCCTTTCTGGAATCGGTTTGACACCTATGACTTACATGATGCCCCATGTACTGCATTTTCATTTGTACTAGTCAATGACACATGTTTTTTTTGTATTTTTAGGGTTATTCAAATGGCTTTATTGATGATCAGGGCCTTATTTATAGCACCTTTCTAAGACACTCAACTTTTGGTGTTGCTTGAATGTGTGTTTGTGATACTTTTTGGTGTTTATTTTTTATAATGTACAAGAAAGCAAGTCATTACACAGGTGGCGAAGGCTCTTTCACAAAAAACAAAAAAAAAAACCTAACGTCCATCAAAAACAGGCCCCAAAAAATATATTGAAATTTCAAATATATAGCGCATAAAAAATATAAAGCATACAAATGTCCTTACTTGTGAGGATATGAAACCATAATCTGTTGCAGAAGTTAATGGGATTCGATGTCTATTGTCGTCAAATGAGTTAAAATTCATGCTTGAAGTGTCAGTCATTGATGACAAACCCTCGTTTCAGTCAACTCCTTTCTTTGTTTTACCTTCTCCGGAGTTTCAATGTTTGGGTATCATGACAGCCGACTGAGCCATTGTCTGCAGCAGAGCAAACAAATCATTAGTTTTTGTTTTACATGTAAATGTTACGTTATTGATATTGGGAGGTTTTGGTAGTGGATGGTCACATTTCAAAGCCATTGAGTTATGCAGGATTCACGAGCCATTTTGTGACCTTTTTTTGTGCATTTAACGGTACACATCAAGCTATAATGACTTTTTTTTGTTAATGTAGTTGATTTGCTTTATCTTATTGCAGTCATTAAATTAAAAACAATAATAAAAAAATCTAAATATCAGAATAAAAATGGCACATTTTCCGAGATTGGCTCATGATGATTCCCTTACTTTTAAGGAGGTTATGGTGTTGTTCCAGTCCATCTGGCTGATCTGAGGTATGACGGTCAACAGGATGCTGCTGGCTTTGTTGGCATTCTCCTTCATGGTTTTCATCACGTTGTCCACGCACACCTGTTTTTTTTTTTTTTTCAAAATTACAAAACCTCCCAGTTATCCGGTTCACATTATTTTGGCTCAAAATACCCCAAAATGATAAAGAATTACATAATGTCTTTCACTGTTCACAAGAATAGGATAGTATCTTGTCATTGTAACACGTACAACAAAATTATAGTGCTAAACCAGTCAGTGCTGAAACATTCGAGTCATATAATAGCATAAATTATCAATATAAAACTAAAATCAACACATAATGCAACATCTAGCAGATTGCACAATCAATCCATTTTTCCCTGAGTAGCCAGTGTTACGTTTTCAATTTATTTAGTGCTGTTATTGCCATTGGATAGAAACTGACTCTGTATTATTCACTACACGAGGTGCAACCAGTCTGAACCGGGCCAGCGACGTAATATGCCCCCCTCGATCAGGTCAGGACTCAAACCCGCATCGCCAGTACAGTCACCGCGCCAGAAGACGACGATAAACACGGGGCTAAAAACCCAGGCTAGCAGCGGTTGCACCCGTTACACTCAGCCCCAGAAACTTTCACTGGCAATCCGGGTCAGAGCACCAATGCAACCAGTCTAAACCGCGTTTGAGGGCGACGCGATCCGTCCCCCTCAAACCAGGTTAGGACTCAAACTTGCGCCTCCAGCGCAGCAGGAGAGCACGATAGCCATAGACTAAAGCAGCCCCAGCCGCTAGTGTGCTCTCTTGAAGGCTTCCCTCCACCCCTTCCCGTTCTGCTCTTCTCTCCCAGGCAGTTGTAAGCTGTGTGTAGTAGGGCTGCAGCTATCGAATATTTTAGTAATCGAGTAATCGACTGAAAATTCCATCGATTAATCGAGTAATCGGATAAAACAAATATATTTTTAGGTGAAGAGCAATTATAAATATACATGAGAAAACAAGACATTTCATCTAATCTTGAACCATTTTCAGTCAATCAATGTCTTTATTTTCGATGTACCATGTTGAATACAGCCAACAATTGCATCTCAGATGTAACTAGAATAAAAAAAGACTAATTCACTGCTTTCACTCAAAAAACCTTTAGATCTTATTAAAAAAAATATATAAATACCTAAAAATGCCGTTACGCTTGATAACACACATCACTTAAAAGTTAGGATTTTTTCCCACGTGTTTCAATTAAATTTCTATTTGTGTCAAGCCATTTTTAAGTTCTAGTTAAGTTTTAAGTTAGTCTAAACTGTAAGTCCTGATAGGATTTTGAGTTTTTGCAGTGTTCAAAATAAATGTATTATACAGGCTGTATTGGAGCACATTAGGGACCAGTGCTACTTGTTTTATTCACCAATGACTACTGCGCTAAAATTGATAGTTAGCATGATTGAGTTTTTATTTTACACCCTCATCACTCCACAACGCTATGTTATGTTAAAGCCTGTATGTAAGACACGTTAGCCACGCATCGAAAGTGGTCATAATTAATAGAAACCTAGCCCTCCGCAGGGCTAACGTTACTTGAGCTAGTGACAGTAACGTTAATCTTATTTATTAGCGCTTAGCGCTCTTTATTAGCGCTTAGCGCTCTACTGCTTTAAGATGGCAACTGTTTACTAACGCTGCCCAGATGCGGCTGAGTCTGTCATTTCGCAACTAGTTCAACATACATGTGATCTCTATGACACTCATCAGACGCTACCTGCTACCAACGTAGCATCGCGCGGGCTAGTATTTAGCAACGTCGGCGTCGTTTGTAGCGGCTGTGGTAATTTTTTTTGTTTTTTTGTTTCTTCCTCTACGCACGTGACATCAGCGCGTTGTCCCGCATTAAAAGTAGTCCGAGCAAAACGTGATGCTTAGAGCTGTCAAAATAAACGATTACTCGAGGTGAATAAAATTACTTGGATCAGTTTTTAAACTCGAGTTGCTCGAGTATTCGTTTCAGCTCTAGTGTGTAGTACCGTGGCAACGTGCCCCTTCACATCCTGAGTAACGGTAACGCAGTTGCAAAGACGGAAAAAGTAATTAGATTACTCACTACTGAAAAAAATAACGCTGTTATACTGTAACGCCGTTATTAACAACACTCATCCCAGCTAACAACGGGCAGGAGGCAGGGTACACCCAGAACTGGTTGCCAGCCAGTCACAGGGAACATGGAGACAATCATTCACGCACACACTTACGCCGACAGACTATTAGGAGTGTTCAATCAGCCTACCATGCATATTTTTGGGATGTGGGAGAAAACCGAAGTACCTAGAGAAAACCCACACAGGCGCTGGGAGAACATGCAAACTACACACAGGAAGGCCAGAGCCGCCTATCTAACATATATGTTTGTTTTATAAAAATGTTCAAACACTGACATACAATGAAATATAAAAGAAACAGGCATGATTGCAATGTTTACTTAATATCATGCTTTTACAAACGATATGGTTATTTGTCTCCTTAAAGTAACAACATAGTAAATGGCTAAACTGTAGAGAAAAACCTGACCTATTTTGTAATCAGCAACCAAAACGTTAACACCAGTGGTCAGACTGAATAGAATTATTTTGGGCAAGTGTTAAATATTGAGAGCCATAACTCAGTGATAACGGCAGCCTTCGGTGATCGTCTGCTTCCTGAGTTCCTGCCGCTGACCTCTTCAACCAATGCTCGCCACATCCTTCCGCTCGCCTCTGCTTCACAACTACCTCCTGTAATGCCGCCGGCACCCGGCACATCCACCACCCCCCACTCTGTCTTCTCAGCTGGCAGCCTCCGGTATAGCCCTGACAGAAGAGGCTGACTCACGGTGAGTCATAAGCTTCAGTCTTCATCCGGGCAAATAACATGAGGTCAAGCCGTTGAGTAGGTGACACAAACAAAAGTTATGAAGGGGTAAATTTAGGTCAAGGCACTGTTGCCTTTCTACTTTTTTTGCAACAACAACAAAAAAAATCACAAATTTGGGTGTATAATACATATGTGCAGAAAAAAAAAACTGCTTACATTTTTCTTTCTGTCTGCCCCACCAGTTCAAATGGATTGGACATTTATCGCTGTAAATGGAAGCGGATGAGTTTGTTTTTAATCATTCTTTAAATGAAAAGTATTTCAAATATACATACACATAGTGCATAATTTTATTCTTGCATTACTGATGTTCTCTTGACCAAAGACATTTATTCTCTTTTACATAAAATTATGATTATTTTACGATTGTCTATTTGGTGTGCAAAAACTTTTTTTTTTTTTTTTACTTTCTAAGATTACAAAGTTTTGTGCTCACTTAAAAAAAAACATATGGAAGAGGTAAAACTGAGCATTGATCAGACAGTTTGACTTCCCAGAACTGCAACTGCTTCCAACGAATGTGAACGGTATAACCTGATTTTGTGCAAAAACAAAAGCAAAAGTAAACAGCAACCACTAAATCAATAAACAGCTGCTTTCATAAGACAATAAAACAAAAAATTGACTAACCGCTTCCTCGTGCTCCTTCCAGCAGTCGTAGTCCGTCGCCATGGCGATGCTGGCATAGCACAATCCCGCCTCCTTGGCAAGGACCACCTCGGGCACGGTGGTCATGTTGATAACGTCGGCGCCCCACTGGCGGAACATCAGGCTCTCGGCCCGTGACGAGAAGCGAGGCCCCTCGATGCTAAGCATGGTGCCCCTCGCGTGGCACTTGATGCCCAGTGTGCGGGCCACCTCCACTAGCACCTGTAGGTGAGCGTCAAGTGATGTCATCAGAGGACAGGGACACGCGATTGGACATGTTTGGGCACTCACCTCCCTAGTTCTGTTGCAGAAAGGCTCGGCCATGGGAATGTGACAGACACCGGGAGGACTGGTGGGCTGACCGTCGTAAAGGGTTTGAGCTCTCTTGGTGGTCCTAGAAGCACAAATGATTTATGAATAAACCTTCACATCAGAAGCTTCCAATTTAAGGTTTGCATCCAAAGATTGTGTTTTAGCCTATCAGGTTACCAATCAGGTACCATAGAATAGGATGTCAATTAAGCCTGAACGATATATCGTTTAACATCGCCATCGCGATGTGGGCATGCGTGATAGTCCCATCGCATGGACGTGCGATAGTTAGAAAAAATAATAATAATAATAATCCACAAACTTTTGTTCTGCTTCATGCGCCCCACACAGACTCCCTCCCTCCTTCTCCCAGCTCTCAGTCACTGCGGCACTTGCTTGTTAAAGTCACCGATGTTGACAGATTGTTGTGTTTGACCTTGCCAAAGAAGCGGACTTCACATGCGCAGCAATGTGTCAATCATCGTTTAACTTGTTGAACAGTGTCTGCAAGGAAGCGCGCTGGAATGAATGTGTGTGTGTGTGGAGACGTTCGAGGCAACCTGACGTGTTTTGTCATGGCAATAAACGCCAGAAGTGAGGAGTTTGCAATTTCTACATGTCACTCCAAGAGGCACAGCCAAGTTTGGTAAACAGAAGCATTTAACAAAGCCAAGCATTTTTCTACTTCAGTACTTTATTCTTGTTTAAAAATGATTCGGTGGTACAGTTATGTTTATAACTGATCACAATTATTACATTTGAAGTGCTTAAAAACCATTTATAAAAATATATACATTTTTTAAAATCATACTTTGGGGAAAAAAGTGAAAAAACATGTCTTATATGTATCTCTTTCCGATGCTAAATCTGACATATATTAAACACACAGACAAATATATATATATAAAAAAAAATTGGGGTGGGGGGGTGCGCAACTTTGCGGTTTCTCACTTATCGCGGCGGGTTCTGGTCCCCATTAACCGCGAAAAACGAGGGATCACTGTACACTGTGGTCATGGTGAGTCATCCAAAGTCTTTCCAAACAGCTATTCAAGTCATCTAGTGAAAATTTCTTTAAAAAAATAATACATAAAAAAATATATATATATCAATATTGCAAACCCCCCCCCCAAAAAAAATCGCAACAATAGTTTTTACAATATCGTTCTGGCCTAATGTCAACATATCCATACTTACTGTAATTTTTGGACTATAAGGCGCACCTGACTAGTAGTCGCCACCCACTAAATTTGACACAAAAATGGCATTTTTTCATAGATAAGCTGCACTGGACTATAAGCCGCAGATGTCCTCACTGCATTATGGGGTATTTACACCAAAAGATATTAACCAGTAACACTTAATATGACAGCGGCATCATAATACCGAATTAACCACCTAAAGCTTTCAACCAATTGACTGCAAAGCTTCATAGCTTCAAGAAGCTTCATTTGGCCATCACTGCTCCCTTGAGGAAGACAGTCAACCTTGGCTGCCACCTGCTGTAGACAATGTCGTTGTCCAACATGCCTCCTAGCCTCATAGCTGTGCTACAGGTGTAAATGACAATCAAAATTCATGTTCTGTGCTAAATATTTCTTCAGTTACTGTTCCAGTTGTTTCATTAATTGCTAGTTATGGTAGTTGGTAACACTTTATTTTGAAAGTGGTGCCATAAGACCATCATAATTATGACATGACACCGCCATGAGCATTAATCAATATTTATGACATATATTTTTGTGTCTTCCGGCAAATTAGCTCACTTTTGAATGGATGTAAAAGATCTGAGCTGGACATAAATGGAGTTGGTGACATAATTTCCCGGATGACACTTAATGACATCAGTCATATGCGTTCATTAATGTCCATGATAGTGTCATTTCATAATTATAACGGTCTTGCGGCAGTCTTATGACGCTGCTGTCAAATAAAATGTTACCTATTAACCCAATAAATCAACAAATAAGACGCAGGATTCAAAATGAGGGAAAAAAGTAGCGGCTTATAGTCCGAAAATTACGGGTACTCACATAATGCTCTTCGGTTATCAGGCCCCCTACGCGGTGTCCACGGGTAAATAAAATTAGATAATGATAGCACCACAATGTTCATAGGTAGCATAGGCGTTTAATAATGTATTTTTTTGTTGTTTTTCCCTTGTTCCGTTCCTTCCTTCCTTTCTGTCTCCCCCAAAACCCTTCTGGTTTGCTGCTTTCTCCTAATAAATAAAATACAATGAATGACCACAATGGGAGTGTATCAAACTACCATGTGATACATTAAAACTGCTCAGACCACAAAGACACTCAGATTGCTATTTTCCGTGTTTAAGCAGCTGAACAGGACAGGTAAAAAGATGAAAAGGAAAGAAAACACCTTCACCTCATGCATGTACACTAAATCAGCAGTAAAAAAACTGATGTGATATCGCTCTGTCCTGCTTGTTAGGCAGCCTGTTCCCGGCAAAGCTGCTGGATTACAAATGTTGCTGATGATACTACAATTATTGACATGCAATGCTAAGTTTTAATAAATTTATCCTGAAAACATAGCCAAAAATTCTGACTGCATGGGTCATCTGTGATTCTCATGCGTGAATATGGTGTTTTTTATTGGCATGCTAAGCAGGTACCATTAACTCGTGCTAGCTTAGACACTCCAGAACCCTCAAACTAACAACAAACACCTTGGAATTTGTTGAATTCAACTCCACTGACTAATTAAACCCTCGCTAACTCAAAGATTGAGCCTTATGTCAAAAAATTCTGAACTTCCCCTTTAATTCTGAAATTACATTAACAGACCTGTCAAAAAATGTGAAATGCACAACGCAACATAAGTCTCCTATGTAAACAGAAGCAGCATTGTAGCATACATATTTTTTGTACCAATGTAAAGACATCTAATTTTCTGCAAGGATTTGTCAATCAATGGCTTTAATTTAAAGACTATATTAAGATAATTAATTAATCATATTTATGATTATACACTCACCGGCCACTTTATTAGCTACACCTGTCCAACTGCTCGTTAACACTTAATTTCTAATCACCCAATCACATGGCGGCAACTCAGTGCATTTAGGCATGTAGACGTGGTTTAAGAAAATCTCCTGCAGTTCAAACCGAGCATCAGTATGGGGAAGAAAGGTGATTTGAGAGACTTTGAACGTGGCATGGTTGTTAGTGCCAGAAGGGCTGGTCTGAGTATTTCAGAAACTGGTGATCTACTGGGATTTTCACACACAACCATCTCTAGGGTTTACAGAGAATGGTCCAAAAAAGAAAAAATATCCAGTGAGCGGCAGTTCTGTGGGCGGAAATGCCTTGTTGATGCCAGAGGTCAGAGGAGAATGGCCAGACTGGTTCAAGCTGATAGAAAGGCAACAGCGACTCAAATAACCACCCGTTACAACCAAGCTAGGCAGAAGAGCATTTCTGAACGCACAGTACGTCGAACTTTGAGGCAGATGGGCTACTGCAGTAGAAGACCACGCCGGGTGCTACTCCTTTCAGCTAAGAACAGGAAACTGAGGCTACAATTTGCACAAGCTCATCGAAATTGGACAATAGAAGATTGGAAAAACGTTGCCTGGTCTGATGAGTCTCGATTTCTGCTGCGACATTCGGATGGTAGGGTCAGAATTTGGTGTCAACAACAGGAAACCATGGATGCATCCTGCCTTGTATCAACGGTTCAGGCTGGTGGTGTAATGGTGTGGGGAATATTTTCTTGGCATTCTTTGGGCCCCTTGGAACCAATTGAGCATCGTTGGAATGCCACAGCCTACCTGAGTATTGTTGCTGACCATGTCCATCCCTTTATGACCACAATGTACCACACTTCTGATGACTACTTTCAGCAGGATAATGTGCCATGTCATAAATCTGGAATAATCTCACACTGGTTTCTTGAACATGACAACAAGTTCATTGTACTCAAATGGCCTCCACAGTCACCAGATCTCAATCCAATAGAGCATCTTTGGGATGTGGTGGAACGGGAGATTCGCATCATGGATGTGCAGCCGACAAATCTGCACCAACTGTGTGATGCCATCATGTCAATATGGACCAAAAACTCTGAGGAATGCTTCTAGCACCTTGTTGAATCTATGCCACGAAGAATTGAGGCAGTTCTGAAGGCAAAAGGCGTTCCAACCCGTTACAAGCATGGTGTACCTAATAAAGTGGCCGGTGAGTGTAGTTACTGATATTAATCAAATCACAAATTGGACTGTGTTTTGTTAAATGCTGCTGCTTCCAGTCGTTTTGAATGCATGACTTACTGCAAAGGTTAGGAGAGTGACCGACCAAGATTGAAATGAGGCTGGAATTCTCAGCATGTCTCGCATAATAGGTTATTACTAATATTTACATAGTTTATTACCTCTGCCAGTACGCGAAACCTGAGGAAGGCGGACGGTTGTAATCAGTTCTGTTTGTCTTTTTGTTTGTATTAAAGATGACTAAAGGACTAATACAGGGAGTATTATCGAACTTGCAGGATATGTTTGTCTTATGAAACGGAAGAGGTGACTATATTTTGGAGTAATGATTTCAAAGGTCAGAAATCAGTTTGCGTTCAAGAATATCCAAGAACAAATAAAGGGATTAATATCAAATTTACTGGGTATGTTTGTAATATACAGTATATTGCAAGAGGCAATTAGATGTTAGGGTAATGCAGTCCAAAGTCAGAGAGAATTAAAAAAAAAAAAAGGGAATTATGTGATAGTCTCATCGGTTATCATGTGAACTCAAATTTGCAGGGTAGTTGATTTAATGACAAGAAAGAGTGATAAGACTTTGGAGTGAGAGGTAAGGAACTGACGCTTGAATTTGGCTGCTTAGGAAGAAGTCTGCCGTCTCAGAGAGCACCTCTTGCTCCCTTTGTTAGTGGCTAATTATTTTCCACCATAGCAGTATTAGCATTTGTGTTCATCTACCTAATAATTTAGTGTCATTAACTTTTTTATATCCACAGTAGGGGTTTATTTGGTAAAATGACCCAAGATGTAAAATTGCAAATAGTTGATTCGTCCAAAGCATTGGTTCTTAACCTGGGTTTGATCAAACCCCAGGAGTTCGGTGAGTAGGTCTAGGGGGTTCGGTGAAGGTAAAGAAGCGCAGAGCCCTATTTTCGTGCGCTGATTAAATCTCGCCAAAGTGGCTTTTTAGACCAGGTTTTAGACTGGTTTGCTCCCAATTTACAGGCTTAATCCATTTCTTTTAACTACTAGTCCTTGATCTGATGAACTGGTTTGCTCAGTGGAAGGTTGACTCGCACTTGGTATGATGGAATACAACAGACCAATGGGCAAAGTGGTCTCAAATTTTGACCTGTTTATATAACATGTTGTCAGGATAAGAATTTTGAATGGGAATTTGCTAAATGATTAGCTTGCTAGGTTGTACATCAGTACAGTACATCAGTTTTTAATTTGAAAAAAAAAAAAAAAAGCTAATTATCTAATTCCAAACGGTTCAGTGCTTTTAGCAAGGTTAAGAACCACTGGTCTAAAGGATGTTTTCTGGTATTAGCATCTCATTGTAGTATACTGCTAGCAGTAATGGTTCATCCTTGAGTAATAGTTGGGAAAGATGTCATTTTGCTGATACATGCTACAGTGTACTGCCCAGCTGTAATTTACACAAAACTTTGTTTTCAGGCGGGAGAAGAAATGTGTAGTTGCCACTCATGCCAAAGCCACACCCTTGCAACTGTTTCATGGAAATTAGTTCAGTGGTTTCGTTTTCAATAATTCTGTGAGCAAACAAGCAAACTGGCGCACAAAATCTAAAGCAGGCTTATAAATAAGTTCTTTCTTTCCATTCATAATGTTTAAAAAAAAAAAATCGTCAGTTATATTTATATTTGGAACACCTAACAACTAGTTGCATTCAATCAAATATCCAACTTGTTTTGATCCTTGAGATTAAGGACAACAATATTCAAAGAGTTTCAAACATTTATGTGAACTGCATTCACAAAACTCAAGATAAGCAGAAGTGACAGTAAAAAGTATAAAAAAATAAATAAAATGAAACTACAACTGTGTGACACCAACAAGTATTACATTTCTTCCAGAATGTCGAGATTGCTCACAGAAGGTGGTAGATGGTGACACTTTCCAATTAAGGGTGGAAAATTTTAAGGATTCTGTCAGATAATGCTCAATTTCTCCCAGAAAATGATTGCAATTAGAAATGCTTTGGTAGTATATCTTCATTTATTTTGCTTGCAATGAAAAAACACAAAAGAGAATGGGTAGAAAAAAGGAAATCATTATCATTGTACATAAAACTCCCAAAATGGGGCGGACAAGACTATTGGCACCCTTTGAAAAATCTTGTGATGCTTCTTTAATTTGTGTAATTAAAAGCACCTGTCACTAACCTGTGGCACATAAGCGGTGGTGGCAATAACTAAATCACACTTGCAGCCAGTTAAAATGGATTAAGTTGACTTAACCTCTGTTCTGTGTCCTGTCAACATTGAGCATGGAGAAAAGAAAGAAGACCAAAGAACTGTCTGAGGACTTGAGAAGCAAAATTGTGAGGAAGCATGTGCAATCTCAAAACTACAACTTAGTCCATCTCCAAAGACCTGAATGTTCCTGTGTCTACATTGCACAGTGTCATCTATAAGTGTAAAGTCCATGGGACTGTGGCTAACCTCCCGAGATGTTGACGTAAAAGAAAAATTGACGAGAGATTTCAACGAAAGATTATCCACTATCCGCACAAAGAACCTCGACTAACATCCAAACAAGTTCAAGCTGTCCTGCAGTCCGAGGGTACAACAGTGTCAACCCGTACTATCCGTCAGCGTCTGAATAAAAAGGGACTCTTTGGTAGGACACTCAGGAAGACCCCACTTCTGACTAAGAGACATAAAAAAAGCCAGGTTGGAGTTTGCCAAAACTCACCTGAGAAAGCCAAAAACATTTTGGAAGAATGTTCTCTGGTCAGATGAGACAAAAGTAGAGCTTTTTGGGAAAAGGCATCAACATACAGTTTAAAGGGGTGAAAAATGAGGCCTTCAAAGAAAAGAACACGGTCCCCAGTCAAACATGGCAGAGGTTCGCTGATGTTTTGGGATTGCTTTGCTACCTCTGGCACTGGACTGCTTGCCCGTGTGCACGGCATTATGAAGTCTGAAGACTACAAACAAATTTTGCAGCATAATGTAAGGCCCAGTGTGAGAAAGCTGGGTCTCCCTCAGAGGTCATGGGTCTTCCAGCAGGACAATGACCCAAAACACACTTCAAAAAAGCACTAGACAATTGTTTGAGCGAAAGCACTGGAGACTTCTAAAGTGGCCAGCAACGAGTCCAGACCTGAATCCCATAGAACACCTGTGGAGAGATCTGAAAATGGCAGTTTGGAGAAGGCACCCTTCAAATCTCAGACACCTGGAGCAGTTGGCCAAAGAAGAATGGTCTAAAATTCCAGCAGAGCATTTTAAGAAACTCGTTGACGGATGCCGGAAGCGGTTATTCGCTGTTATTTTGTTTAAAGCAGTGGTTCTCAACCTGGGTTGGATCGAACCTCGGGGGTTCAGTAAGTAAGTCTAAGGGGTTCGGTGAAGGTAAAGAAACGCAGAGCCCTATTTTCGTACGCTAATTAAATCCAGGCAAATTGGCTTTTTAGACCAGGTTTTTGACTGGTTTGCTTCCAATTTACAGGCTTAATCTATTCCTTTAACAGCTAGTCCTCAATCTGATGGGAGCAGAAACTGGTTTGCTCAGTGGAAGGTTGACTTGTACTTGGTATGAGGGAATACAACAGACCAATGGGCAGTGTGGTCTCAAATTTTGACCCGTTTATAAAAACATGCGGTCAAAATGAGAAGAATTTTGAATGGAAATCTGCTAATTTATTAGCTTTCTAGCTTAGATATATCGGTTTTGAATGTTTTTTTTTTTTTTTAATTGCTTTATTATCCAATTCCGAAGAGTTCAATGAATCCGCATGTGAAATGTGTGGGTTTCGGTACCTTTAGAAATATTAAGAACCACTGGTCTAAAGGTTGTGCTACCAAGCATTAGTCTGAGGGTGCCAATACTTTTGTCCGGAACGTTTTTGGAGTTTTGTGTAAAATGATAATGATTAAAAAAAAAAATTTCATTGATTTGTGTTTTTTCATTGCAAGCAAAATAAATGAAGATATTACTACCACAGCATTTGTAATAGCAATCCTTTTCTGGGAGAAATTGAGCATTATCTGACAGAATTGCAGGGGTGCCAATACTTTTGGCCAACACTGTATTTTATGAAGTTAGAAAAGTTACCTAGAGTTGCTTTAAGTTTAAAGTGACAAAAAGTTGAAGGCACAGGCTATGAGTCGCTAAAAGAAAAAATGTCACAGCTGAACTCATAACAAGGTCATTGAGTATGATGAGACGAACATGAAAAAAAAGTTCTCAAACATTTAATGAAATGTTTCCGTTGTGAAATTCCTGACATTCGTCATTTTGCCTGAGGTGGAATGTCACATAGATTGTTTTAAACACTCACTGTGACACTACAAAAGCATCATGTGACGCCAGTTCCGCCGGTGTGAACTGTAAACAAATAATCGCTCTGGAAATATGGACCAAACATGACGAGCTCCTGCTGCACTAAACAGACACTTTAGTAATGCGGTAACACGAAACCTGTCAGTGAGATGTGTGGGAACACGCTCAAATGATCACGGACATCCTGTACAGCAGCGGTTGCTGCTGGTCATAAAAGGAGGGGAAGCTAATTCTTGCTGCGGAAATTGGTTCATAATTGCTTTGTTTGTTCTGGTTTTCCCATTGCTCGAATCTGATAAATAAAATCTGGCATTGCAGAAAAAAATGATAATCATTTTGAGCCGCTCGCCACAAACAGCCTACCGGTCAATGAATTGATCAATGATGACGATGTCACCAGGTTGAATCTCCTCTCGCAGCGACCCACATGCCGTGGTGACCAACAGATGTGTGCAGCCCTCCTTCTTCAGCGCCCAGATGTTGGCCTGGTAGTTTACGTTGGATGGCATGATGGTGTGTTGTCTTCCATGCCTGATAGGTCAACCACACATTCAGGAAGGTTTTTCTAAGTAGACTTGAAATGTATGGGTTGCAAATACAAATAAGAGCATTTGTTTTCCAATTCTGTTCACAACAGTAGATTTTTTTTCTTTGTTTTACAGGCGAAATTAGGCAAAAATGATTATACTTGAGGACACTGGCGTGCACACAGATGCCAGATTGTGCTCAAGCATGGGCCCTTGCCCCCTTAACCGAGCAAGTGCCCTTATCAAGGTTATTAAGTCATTATCAATATTGTTAGTAACGTGTGTGTCCCACAAGCGCTGCAGCAATAATCACTGTGAGAGCGCCCTCTGTCCTCCAAACGCGGAAACATGCGGTCTTGTGAGCCCAACTGCCCATCATTTGTCAATGTGACACAAAAGCGGCACATTATTCGCAGAAGCATCACAGTACAATAGCTTCCATCCACGCACTCTCCTCACCCGTCTGCAGCCCCTACACAGAGGTAACACATAATGCGTGTGTGTGTGCCCTCCTAAACCTCAGTTGCCTAACTGCTGTATTTGTCTCATTAAGTAGCCTTTGTTTCTGTGTAACTCTCTAAGACAAATGCCCAATCCCACCTCTTAAACATGCTAGGCTAGCCGCTCACCATAAATTAATTAATAGACGTAACGTGGTGACCAGCACACAACCAGTTTCGGTAGGAAAAATAAAATTAAATATTGTATTGCTCTCGGGTGGGAAAGGAGAGGAGTCAGCTCAATATTTAGTCATGTGTTTTCATGTTTAGTACTACACATGTGCCAATTACCGGTTTTAAGGTATACCATTATATGAAAATGTTTCAAAACCGCAAAAATTTTACGTCATACCACCCCTACGGTATTAGCTTTTTTTTTTTCGTCCCAAAAATGCAGGGAGAAATTTCTCGCTTGCAGCTGCAAGGCTCAACTCTCCCCGACTGGTTGTTGCTCAGTGTCAGTGAGTCAGCTGTGCTACACGATGGCTGCAGGAGGTGAAACTCCTGAACTCTTTCCCCCATCGAAGAAAACGTAATCATTGGTGTGGGAATACTTCGACTACAGAAAATTTAGATCGCCGCGGCTAAGAAGAGGAAGGCCAACCGACATGTAAAACATGTTTGGGGAAGCTGGCTGCCGAGAAGGCAATACCTTCAATATGATTCGATTACGATTCAGAGGCTATGATTCAATTATAGAGCGATTATTGATGCACCCCAAGGCTATTGGCAGCTTTTAATGCTTCGTACATTAGTTTAAAAAATTGTACAAAAATCCTTACAGGCTAAAATAAACTACTATTTCACTATCTAGTTTACAGTTCAAAACAGTAAAAAAATGCTCAAGTCCCCATTCTGTATAAGCAGCTTTAAACTACATTCAATTAATATAATGCTGTGAATCAACCGTTAAAGTTGTTAAAATTGCTACCGTTATTCCATAATTTCCCTTATGTCTACTAATGACATGTGAAAGTTTTAAAACTGTTTCATCATTTCAAAATAGATTCAAAGTCAATATTTTGCTGATTTAGGAGTATTTTAGATAAAAAGTTACATTAGGTTCGCGCGGAACATTCGCTACAACAGCCTTTCAGAGAAGTCTACTGCTTTAAGATGGCGGCTGTTTACTAACGCCGGCAAGTCTTTCATTTCGCATCTAGTTCTATATACTGTACATGTGATATCTACCGTAGCATTATGTGGACATAGTTTGTAGCAAGATGGGCGTAGTTTAAAGCGCTGTCGGCCACATTCAAGTATTATTGTTTTTTTTTTAATCTAGCGGCATAAATTGTCGGTCCGTTCCTCATTGCGTCCCGAAGACCGCACTGACTTTGTTTTAGATCCGCTTTATTGAGAGGAGTCTGGCTGCAGCCCGCCTCTCTCAGTACCCTGCGCCGCTCTTCTCAGTACCCATCCCGCAGACAGGAAATGACGCAACACCGCAGCTCTCAGTCCCCTCAGACCGGAAATGTCGTCAACCCTTGCGACGAAAACAAGTTACGTTATTTCACCTCTCGCGAAAAAAACACGATAAGTGGCCGCACTGAAAAAAAGTTTTTAAAAGCGTATGCATGTTTAAAAATGTTAAATAGTTAAACAACACTTGCGGTGAAAATATGAAGTGTTTATTCTGAGTTGAAAAGACCGTACTTATATCTAGTATTCTTAATGTAATTTAAATAATGTCTTCCTTTACTAACTGCATGTGACTTTGTTCTACTTATATTGTTTAATACGTACTGATGAATTCAGCAGCAAATTGGCTAATGCTGCTAATGCTTTTTACATTTTTTTTTCACAATGAACAGTCTTCTTTGTGTAGTTTTCATTATATTGCACTCTTATTTTTCATTATGTACATGCCTGCAATTCGCAGCTCGCTGTTTTTGTTGTTGTATGGTATTGTTGTTTTGCCTTCATTTGTTTTGTCTGGTCCTTTGTAGTTTGAATGTTGTCACATGATCCAAATAGGACAAGGTTGTAATTTTTTCTTGATATTGTTACTCTGCTTAGCTATATATTTTTTCATTATTTTGTTTTTTTTTTTACTAGCTGCAAGATCACCACCCCATTGGGAAGAAACTAAATCACGACCCCCAAATGGTAGTCTTCCCATGCAGATACAGGGATGTCACACAGATCCAAATGGAAGTAAGTAGCATAAATAGTAATGTACTTTAGATTTTGGACTGTGCTGAACACTTTTTTTTTAATAGACATCGAACAAACCCATAAATAAATATATAAAACCCACTGTGCAGACAGGACCAATGGTGACAATATAAGACCATGCCGAGCTTCATGGATGGTTCAAACTCATCCTGCCCAGGAACGGCTGGTATGTTTTTATGTCTGAGACAAATGTTTTGCTCAGTGGAAATCTGGATAGGCTTATTATTCCTTATATTAGTTAACAATTGGACATAATTGATTATTTACTCTTTGTTTATTTAACCAATCAACATTCTCATTAGCTTATGCAAACCTTGAATATAAAGAGGCCAGAAATGGTGTTGATTGTCTAAAAAAAGAAAGTTTGATTGACACGTGCTGACTTTTGGAACGTTGGCCTGAACAATGAAATGGAATCAACTGTGAATTTTGAGGATTTAGTTTCTCTAAAGAACATAATGTCAATTGTACAAATAAGTAAAATGTAACTTTTTGTGTTTGTTTTTTTGCAGATATGAAATGCATATTTATAACTTGTCTAACAAGTAGCTCATTCAAAGGTATAAAAAAGTATTTTTTGGCCTGTGTAGGGTATTATTTTAACTATGTAGCCTACAGAATGCTTGTATGGGCTCATGTAGGTGTCTGCGTACGTTTGTATTTATATAACATATGTCCGTGTGTATAGATTATGTATTTTTCAGGGAAGGACCATATTTGTGGCTGACCCCTATGTTGTTGCAACATGGTGAAAGCCTACAGGATGTGACCCACACATGAATTTGCCTGTAAGGCTGATTAGTAACAACTACAACTTGGAGCATTGGTTCATTTTCAAAGAACAGTCAAATCATAACAAATTAAATGATCCAAATTCCAATTATTTGTGGGAAGAAAAACAGATCCAATCTTGAGATCAGAGAACTATTGTTATCTCTAATGAAATTCAGTAACCATTCATATTGGCATGGCGTTTCCATGATGATCCAGAATAGCCTTGTTTGGTTTTGAAGGTATGTTCCAGTCGATCCTTTTATGTTGCCCCTTCAATTAAAGCAGAATTGCACTCCAGATGATTCATCCAATCATTTGAAGCAAAATTCTAAAATGCCACTCTAAAATTGCGAATGTTTTGTTTCAAGGGCGTTGGCCCGGTCTCAACATTGGTAGGGACGAATATAATGCAAATAAGGTTGCTCAAAAGTTGGTGGGGACAACTTTAGCATCCTGAAAAGTTGGTCATGTTATGTCCCTACCGTCCCTATGCAAACCTACGCCCTTGTTTTGTTTGCATGAATCATTTAAACCTGACTGGTTGGTGTTCTTATGCATGGAAACACGTTTGTAATTGTTTAACTACTGTATTTAATATAAACCTATATTTTCAATTGCAGAAAACGTTGACAGTCAATCAACAGGGGGACATGGAAAGAGAGGATTGGAAGTGAAATAGAGGTATTTGTAAAAGTGTGTATATTCATTGATTCAAAACTTGAAGGAAGTGACTCGGTTAAATTCTTACGTTAGGGTTTTTCGGGACAGCCATAGGGGAAGGACTGTGGCATCTTCATGTTGATGGTAGGTGAGTTTAACTGTCCAATTTTGTCCTCTGTTATATTTGTATTCATTTATCCATTTGTAGTATGCTCTTTGCACTGTTCTGGATGCTCTCTTTGAGTTTAACCATTGTAAAATGAAGTTCACCGAATCATTCAAATTGGGCTACAAAATATCCTTGTCGTTATTCTTTATTTACACTTGTTTTTAATTTTTGTTAGACTGATATGCCAACTCTGAGGAAGTGGTGGTGTATATTGCTAGCGGACAATTTCAAACTTGGGTGCATGGTAAGTCTTTGAAACTGTTGATATGGCATTCATAGGAAAGTAGGTGCACAGCACCTTAATTCTTTGGTGGAAAATGTGGAATACTTATTTTTGTATTTTTTCAACTTAGGTGAGCCACAGGAAAGAGTTTGCCCATTGGACAGACAAGGCAAAAGCATTACTGCAGGGTGAAGTGCCACCAGTCTATCAGCTACAGAAGTGAAATTTGAATATAATTGCTGAGGTCAGCTTTTAAAGACTTTTTAGTGTCCATTACTCTGACGCACTTTTGAACATGTCCCCCTTTATTCACTGATTTATTTTTAGGAAGAGGTGCAACCACAGCTCCTTCAAGTTAGTGGTGGCCCACTCCAAAAAGATACGGCGGGAAAAAATGGTAAGATTATTTATATACCTAGTTTATTGCAATGCCTGAAAAGAAAAATCAAGTATCAATCATTTTTATTTTACTTATGTAATATTCAAATAGCTCTTTTCTTTCTCTTTTCCAATGAACAGTTTTGGTAAAAGGATTGTGCCAGACAGCACAAAAGCCTCGGACAGGGCTGGGGGGGGGAGGGGGGTCAATGCAGTAGGAGTTCCCAAGCATCCTGCAGATGGAAGAGGATGAGCACGAACTACAATGTCTTGGAGCCATTCAAGTTCTGTTTCAACCATCTGGAAGATGGATTTACCTTTTTTGAGGAGATTGTTGATCAAAGAAAATATCTGGTATTCTCTCAATAATAATAAAAAAATAATAAAACTAAAAAATAAAGTTTACCACATTAGAACTGGTTGTATTGAGTTCATTTTTCTACACTTATAAATTTGTTGTTTTTTTTTCTTTTATCCCAGATGTTAGTTGTAGGTAGTTTTAATTACCTGTGATAAAGGCGGGAGTGCTTGCCGAAAAATGTCAGGTAATTAAAACAACCTACAACTATTGTCTGGGATAAAAGAAAAAAACAACTAACACATGACAACTATTTTGTCATTTCTGTTTGAAATAAAGGTGCCTTTCCTGGAGCAGAAAGTTTAATATAGTTTCTGAATTAGTTAATTAGGATCTTCACCCACATGAATGAATTTAAGTAGCAAAATGAAAGACAAAATTGGTTTGGTTGCAACATTGAGAGAATATTACGTTTTTGATACATTAAATTGTAATGAAGCTATATTAATGTGTCCGTTCATAAAAATGTAAGGATGACAGCAATTTCTAATAATTCTCAATTGGAGTATATTTTACAATTGACAAACTAAAGTACACACTGTGATAGGTTACATGCGATCTTTCAGTCACCAATTAAACCTTTATTGCAGTAGTGTGTATTTTAATTTTGATGTACTGTAACCGTGTTTTTCATTTTGGTAAAATCAGCAGGCTTTAACAAACTGACCGCGCTTAAAGAGTTAATCTCCCGATTTCACCAAATCAATTTAAGGAGCATGGAAATAAATTATTATTTAAATAATAATGAGTGATGCTGAAACCGAAAATAAAAGACGTGCGAAAAGAAAAGTAAACTAGTATTTACGTTCGAATGGACGCTAACTATTACGATAAAACCGGAAGCTCGGAGGTCGAGCGCTGTTTCATGTTGTCATTTCCGGTCTGAGAGCTGCGATATTGCGTCACTTCCTGTCTGCGGGATGGGTACTGAGACGAGCGGCGCAGGGTACTGAGAGAGGCGGGCTGCAGCCAGACTCTCTTGGCTTTATTTGGCATATTTGAATAATTGGAATTTGGATGTTTGTAAATTGTTCTCGAATCTTCCACGACCGAATCGCGAATAATCTAAGAATTGGAAATTTCGCACGCCTCTAGTGAACAGTGTCATTAACGTATTTCGACAAGCTATGAAAGTTAACTCCAGCGTGTTTAGTGTGTCTAGCGATGGTAAAACGTGGTGATGGTGGTGGTGGTGGGGCTCTCTCTGGCAACTGTCTGTGTTGAGAGAGTGTGTGTATGATGCAAACATGATACAGGTTATTCACACGTGTTTATGGAAAATAAATTGTTTTTGTTCTGATAGTAATATTGTTGAGCTGTGGGTTTAGGCTCGCCTAAAGGACTGCATTTATTATCATTTCATTTAGAATATTTCAGTTTTTTAAACATTTATTTTAACATTATACTTATGTTCCAATTTGCTAATGTGTTTTAAAATTAAAATCCTGTTCAATGGAAAAAACAACGCAGGATTAAAGCAGGCTATAAGCATAATTTATTTGCTAAATGCCAAACATAAAATTAGCTCTGCAGTCTGTGTGCCCTGTTGTAATGCCACCAAGCAGGCTTATTCATACTGTTGTTTACCCCTTGCAGCAGTAATCATGAACCACCAGGAAAGAATAAGAAAATCAAAGTGTTTTGTTGACCATTGCTGGGTTGGAATAGGTTGCCATTTATTAAATATTAATTACGTAATACATCTGTGTTTTTTCTTTTATAAATTCACACTGTTCTAACGAGGCAGCCAGGCTGGCAGTTACATATGCTGTAAAAGGTGCCACCCCCCTCGCCCCCCAAATTTTCTGTGCACGCCACTGCATAATGTGTTGATTGGAAGTTCCAGAGAAAGCCACTAGATGGACTTCAACTTACCTTGCTAGGAGCACACAGTCAACATTTTTTATTTTTCCCAATACCAAGGCATCTGATGGCTGCAAAATTAAAACATTCATAGTAAACATTTTTTTGTTTAAATCAAGTTTAAAAGAAAACGAGAGCACAACGAACCTTTCCATACGGCGTGTCAACATAACGTTCCGTTCTTCCCTCCAATATATCAGGGTCGTCAAGACCCGAACCGCCGATAATTCCAATCTAAACGGGTGAAAATAGCCATGCGAGTTTGTCAAATAAATTTAGTTCGCATGTGCGGTACTTGCCGTACCTTTATTCTGAAAAGTTAACCACGTAGTTACCAAACCGGACTTGCCCTCGTGTATTCGCTATGCTAACAATGACGTAAAAATATTGCTCTCAAAATAAGACAAGCACGTTTGCCTAGCTAAAATGGAACAAACATATTGTGAGCTTGTGCTAATAGCCAATCTTGCGTTTATTCTCGAGATATGCTGCTGCACATTTGCGTGTTAGCACGTTGTTTTGCAATTGCACGGAAACAATTATTTTACCTTTAATTTTTTGTTACCTTAATGGGTGTCGAAGAAGACATGGTGAAAATGCCCAATATTGAGAATATTGCAGAAAAATACGAGCCGAGCAAGTTGAAGCTTCTTTACTTTGTGTAGCTAGGAAAGACCCGACATTTCTCTTCCTGGTTGAGGTGTCCTTCAAAATAAAAGCTCGGAAACGCCAATTCCCCATTAATTGTGAAGTTTTTTTTTCAAATAAGTGAAAAAAAATTCAAAAGAGTTCGATGTAAAATTCAAAACAGTGCGTACAGCATGTTTATGCATGTTATCATAAGCGGAGTTTAAGGGGGAGCAGGGGTCCAGGGCCCCCCGGTGGCCGAAAAGTGTCACTGCATTTAATTGACTTTCCTATATATAAAGTTATAAAGCAATAAAACAACAAAAATGAATGAAATGAACATAAAGATATTTTAATAATGGTTCAAAGTGATTTTTCGAACAGATCATGTGACGGGAACCTTAGGCGGGAGGGCAGTTTTATTTTTCAAATGATTTTTTTCTTTGTTTGAAATTTTTTTTTTTTTTTTTTTGATTGAAGCAACTTTTTGGGGGGACTGAATGATTAAGACACAAATGTCACACAAAAGTATTGCTCAAATCAAAGAAATTTTTTTAAAAGCGTTCAAATGCAAATATTTGAGTCTCAAATATTTTTTCCCATTCACACTTTTTCTATGATTGAAATTTTTTGATTTTTCGTTTGAAAATATTTTTTGTTTGAAGCAACTTATTTTTTAATTGAACAATAAAGACAAAAATGTGGGCCAAACGCAAAAACAACATTACTTCGACCCCAAAAAATTGACTTCAATCCAAAAAAAAAAAAAAAAATCCACAGAAAAATTGCTTCAAATGCATTTTTTTGAGTATCAAATTTATTTTTGCACTCACAATTTTTTAAAGTGACTTTTTATTGAAAATATATATTTTGATTGAACTTTTTTTTTTTTCGATTCAAGCAAATTTTTTTGGGATCGAATAATGAAGACACAAATCTACCTCCATATGGCTCCGCCTAGGTGGCACAATTTTTGACTGGGGTAACTACATTGGCACGACACCATTACCAGATTCAATGGATGACGATCTTGGCGAAAAGTATAGCTGTCCTAAGCAGCTTGATTTAGAATTCCCCTCAAGAATGATGGAAAACAAAAAACATTCATTTTCAATTCATTATTATAAATATTCTTGTAAGTTAATTTTCTTGCTGAAACTGCGTTTAAGGGTCATCAACATGTTGTGCTCCCCTTGCCCCAAAAGTCAAACTCCACTTATGCATGTCATGGATGTGGACGATGGACAAAAGTATTTCAAAGATCATGTTGAAAATATTTTTAATACAAAAGCTCATGCGGATTCATAAGCGACAGATAAAGGTAACGTTTTGTCAGGGGGTGAATAAAATTCCAAAAACAAGTAGTCCCTGAGAACACCTTAGAAATAAAACATTTAAAGATGACATTTTAGAACAAGAGAGCTGGAGGTTCATGATTATGACATTTTGGCATCCAATGAATTATATACTTTCAAAGTATTTCAACACAGTGTTGCCTCGAGATAAGAGCACAATAAGAAAAATACTGTGGGCGGCGGCATGGGGGCGTAGTTGTAGCTATCAGCACTCTTCTATGGTGTCAATAACGGGGGACATGTCCTTAATGGCGTTTTCGGTTCGGGTTTCATCAGCGCTGTCGCTGTCGATTGTAATCGGCGTCGGTGAGCGTTTTTCCTCGCTTCTGTGCCGCCGGCTCTTCTTCTTGTGTTTCTTCTTCTTCTTCTTCTTGTGGCGAGTGCTCCGCACGCTCGGACTCCTCTCCTCTTTCCCGTCTTCGGGTTTTCTTGTGGCGTCGTCGCAGTCCTTTGGGGACGAAGGATTCTCCAGATGACGGGTTTTGTATTTCCTCTTTCCGCCGGGCTTCTCGTGGTGAGATCGTCTAGTCGACGGCGAGCTGGAACAAGTTCTGGACCTAGAATTCCACGTCTCTCCCCGCCTCGATTCCCGACGGCCGCTTCTGGAGCGAGAGCGTCGCTCGGATTGCTTCCGATAAATTTCTTGCTCTTTCCTTTTGTGTGTGCTGTCACATTCACAGTCTCTGCAGTTGTAGTAATAATAGTCCCGCTTTCTGATGTGATAGTTTGCCGGACTAGGACTGTGACGTCTCCGCTCACCGCTCGCTCGTTTTCTCTTGTAGCTTCCGTCATTTGAGAAGTATTTCTGGCTGGATCGTTCACGACCGTCTCTGTCTTTTCTCTTCGATTCACTCGACGCCTTGCATACTTTGGACTTGAGCGCACCGCATCGTTCTTTGGTATCGGGAAGATGACTCTGATCGGTGTTGACGGGCTCGTTTCTCGGCGAGGCTACTGGACTGTCGACGTCGAAGCGAATGTGCTGCGGCAAGGGCGGCGCTTCTTTAGTGTCGTCGCTCCAGTCCTCGTCGGAGGAAAGCTGCACTAATTCGGGTGTTCTCTCGGCGCTAGGTTTGACAAAACCTACAATGACGCAGTCGTCGCTGTCCGACGAGGAACAATCGTCGATTTGAATGTGCGTTGAGGATCCTCGATGTGGCGTCGAAGCCTCGGTTACGCGCGCTTCCTCCGCGACGCTGCTGTCTGAGTCGGAGTCGCGGACCGACTCCCTTTCCGCTCGACTCGGCTCCGACGTAATGGAGTACGACGGCCCCGGCGTCTCGTCGTCCCACAGCGAGTGGCTCAGATTGGACGCGGCGTATCCGGGCGTCCTAGGGGGCTCCAAGTCTGCGTCCTCGTCCTCGGAAATGGCTATGACGGACGAGTTAGTGCTGTTGTCCGAATTGGAGGAGTGCACCGAGCCCTCGTACGTGGCGTGTTGGTCGTAGGCTTCCATGTTGAACGGGGACCTTGCGAAGCTGAGGAATTCGTGCAGAAAATGCTCAGTGCGGCCCTGCAGAAATGGCCAGAGCTCTTCCTGGATGGCTCGGTCTTCCATGTCCACGCTGGTAATGCGAGACATGATGATGTGCTGGACGATGTTGACGAGGGAACCGTGCGCGCCGTATAGCACCACCAGCTCTCGTTTGAGCCAAGGAATGAGTCTGTGCAAGCAGGCGGGATTTTTGCGGTAGAACTCAGCCGAAGTGTCCCGAGAACGTCCTCCGTCACGCACATTGCGGACACGCAATCCCTGTCGGTACAACTCTCGGCGAAAGTTAACCATTTCCAGCTCTCGGACGGTGTGCAGCGGCCGACCTTCGGTCGCCGCTCTCCTCTTGGCCGCCATCCTCATCATCATGCGGCGGATGTAACGGGTCTGCCGTTGCTGGGGGGGATTGGCCGTCGGTTCAAATATGACGCCATTGTCCGGTGGAGGGGAGGTTCTTCCCCACCGCTGCCGCTGCACCCCGGTGAGAGTGGTGCGGTACCTAAACCGCACGCCGCCAAACATCCCGAAAGAGCCATTACTCACCGGCTTCAGGTCGTACTGTTTAAAGTCCTGCTCCGATTTGATGCTGTGATAGATGGAATTAAAAGGCTGCTTGCATAACGGGCATTCGGCTTTGTTCTTAGACCACTCATGGATGCAACGGAAGCAGAATTTATGTAGGCAGATGTCCAGGTAGGAGATGTTGTTAAAAGCGTCCAAGCAGATGGGACATTTGGAGTCCGGAGACACGTCAGCAGACTTGGCTTCCGGGGTTTTCCTCCTGTCCCTTTTCTGGTTCTGCTGCAAGGCCAGCTTGATGGCAGACATGGTCTAGAGTAAAATAAATTTGGGTAAGATTCAAATAGCATGGAAACATATGGCGGAAAACACAGACAAGACGGAAGAAGCAGTTTCTGCTCTTGCACTCCTCTTTAAAAGAAACTGCTTTATTTGAAGCCAAAAAAACTGTTGTGTTTGATAGCACAATATGTCTATATTAGGCATGTGCCGGTATGATATTTTGACGGTATGATAACCGTGAGCAAAAATACCGCGGTTTCACGGTATCACGGTATTGCAATTATAGCTCCAAAAAAAGCTCCAAAAACTTTTTTTCCATTGAACAGGATTTTTTTTTTTTCAGACCATAGTTGCAAATTGGAACATGAATATATTGTTAAAATAAATAATCAATAAAAAAATATTTGAAATAAAATTAAACTAAATATAACTTATAGACTATACTCACAGCCACAGCTCAAGTTGCTCAAGATTAGAGCAAGAACAAAATAATTTCTATAAAAAAGTAAAAACACTTCTGAATAAATTTTTGTACAAATTTATACTGCATGACTTTTTTTTGAGGGTGGAAAAGCTTAAGTGAAGTTTCGCCATTTTCAGCCACTGCGTCAACTCTAGTCTACATGATGTCATGCCTTTGTGTTAAAAAAAAACATAAAAAATTCATAAGTTACTTAAAAATGTATAAGTTATAATATTGTTGTGGAAAGGTTTCATCTAAAAAATAAAATAAAAAAAACATTGGGAGTGAGACCTCTCCTTGATCCAGCGAACGTGGATTTGTGCTTAGGGCAAGATCATCTTTCGCAATTAGCGATCTTTGACGCTATCACTTTTTCCCCTTCATTCAAGCGACTCAAGCTTGTTTTTTCTCACTCTGCGGCTGTCACACTCAACGAAGTTGCTCTCCCAGGTAAACCTAGGCTAACAATCATCTTTGTAAGCTTTTAGTTGGTTTTTATATTGAATTTGAAAGGAAAATGTGTGTTTTGTTTTTGGCGAACTTTTTCCATGGTGCTAATCTGTTGAAGCTACTCACATGGAAAAATCTAATTGTACAACATTTTAAATGTATTCATTTTGTATATTACACTTACCACCATTTGAGAGCTCAACAAATTGAAGAACAGTACGCCTTATATTTGGAGTATTTGTTTTTGGGTTAGCTGGATGGCTAGCCGATAGCGTCACTTTCACACACAGCAACAAACGGGAGGGGGTGAGCGCTGCTGCGCCAAGCCGCTTCTGGCTGCATTTTTGACACAAGAAAAATAGCGAATACCGTACTACGGTCTGACGGAAAATTTTAGTGGTTTTGAAACCGCGACGTTTTCACACCACGGTAAACCGTGAAACCGGTAACCGGCACATGCCTAGTCTATATGCTGCCATAGCAGATTCATGGTGCATGACGCCCTCGAACTATTTTTAATTTGTCCGTTTTACCCTGAAAACCCCCGTTTACAGAAGTCGCGCAACCGTTTTTGTTTCAACCTCGTCATAAAAAGGGAAGTAATTATATTTATCATTCAAAAGGTGTTTAATTTTTAGCTTAGAATCCTTAATTGATGTCTAATATTTAGTTTAAAAAAAAAAAACGACTTTAAAAAATTATTCACTTGCATATGTTAAACTTTTAAACAAATTACGTCACAATGAAAAAGTTGCCGTTTGTAAAAAAGTCACGGATATCTACCTCATGACTAATGCTTAATTGTATTTTTTTCGTTACTATCGCATTTTCCCCGATATGTTAGATGATAAATAACTGTGTTTGAGTCACTGCCTATTTATTTTGGTTATTCCCAGGCAGACGTTGCGCTAGACTTTTTCGTTGTCTGTCATTTTGACTGACAGTGTCATAAAAATCCGGTCATAATCTATTTCTACCCGTCACTTACATTTTTTAAATGATAATAAGGACATATTCAATAGTATTTAGTTTTCATTCATTTTTAATTAATATTCTGTCCGAACAAGCTTAACAAGAGGCAAACAGACAGCGGAGTGCACCAATCAGCGACGAGGGCAGGACGAGGGACTTGCGCGCAGAAGTAAACATACAAGTAGAGCGGAGTTTATTCAACATGGCTAGCGCGAGACAGACTGTTGTCAATGACTCATGTCGATGTGTTTTAGTTCATTTAAAACTGAATTTACCGCGGATTGGAACATATTCTCGGCTCTCCCGTCCGCCATCCGTGTTGATGTAGAGACGACTTTCGGCGCGCAAGAGTGACGTTGCTTGTGAAGAACACGTCACGCAAATAAACAAATCTGATTTGTCGATTTTTCTGATTTTGTACCTACTCGAGAGGCTGGGTCCCATACTTTTCTCTCTGTGTTTGAAAAATACAGGGAGAACAGTCTGGCCGTGCCAGGCAAACACTCAGTTGCCTTGACATTTTTCCGAGTAAGGCCAACGACGTCATGCATCAAGAGAGACAATAGCTAATTAATATGCTCACTCGCCACCCTGTGGTCTGGGGTGTGAATTGCAACCAGTCAAAATGACAGATGGTCTTCAATTATTTGTCACCGTTTTAAAAAACCGGTCAACGACGGAAAATATTCGGTTAACGCGACCCCTGTTCCCAGGTCACTTCCTCTTCTGTAACTCAAAATAAACAGGAAGCGACCCATAAAATACCCCAAAATCAACAGGAAGTAACTGAAAATCAAAAGAAAAACAACCTTAAATGACCCAAAATCACCTCATCGCTGGCATTGGCTGCCGGTACCGTCCATAGACGTTCAATCCGTTTGAACTGGGAGGGATGGCAGCGAATGAACCTCCCAGCTGAAATGGATTGGACGTCTACAAGGGATAAACTCATTCCAATTCACAGCAGAGGCTTGTTTTTCTGTTTATTAGTGGCTTGTAGAATATCCTAGAATTATTTCCTGACCAATATATCGATAATAGTTGTATCGCCAAATCGTCAGACCATGTTATCGCGAACTTTGTATTGCAAATCGTATCGTATCGTGACGTACCAAGAGGTTCCCACTCCTACAGGTCATTGTGAAAAGTTTTTCTTTGAAACGGCATCGTCAAAGACAAGCAAATTCGGTCAAAATAGGCTTCGGTGTTAAAGAGTTAAATGCGGAACCGGTGCCCCTAATGTGTATAAGCTGTTCACTTCAGAAGTTGAATATTATTGTAAACAATTTCAAACACAACGTTAGTACGTAGTGAATATTTAAAAGTTACACAACCTCGTCGATCCTAAGAGACGAGTGTTTCGCTGTTCAAAAATAGTTCTTGCTGATCTTATGGGCTCGGCTAAAGCTAATGCTAACAAGCTAGGTGGGCTAAATGTCATCGAGTAGTTAGGTTCGACAACAATAACACATATTCACCTTCGGTTTGCAATAACACGGGTAGTTGAGCGACTGGTTCACCTTCCTCAGTCCTTTACAATCGAACTTGTGGCAACATTTGAGAAATTCCAATACTGTACTCTTCCCAAAACGCCAAGTGTGCCTCTCTGCCTGAATGACGTCACACGTTCAACCGTACATTGTTTTCGTAACCGGGGTTGAACTTCCGGCCTTCACATTAAAAATGCGATACTTCCGTTATGACAAAATAAAAGCACACTGTGCTTTAAAACAAAAACAAGCATTTCATTCTGAGAAAATACTGTACTCGAGTGTAACGAGTGTCTTGTTTTTCTCTCCCAAACAGCGAAACATTTAAACCAGTAATTTTTTTGTAATAAAGCATAAATTTTAGGGCTGTCAGATGATTAAAAATGTTAATGTAGTTAATCACAGCTTTAAAATTAATCGTAATTAATCGCAATTCAAACCATCTAGAAAATATGCCATATTTTTCTATAAATTATTGTTGGAATGGAAAGATAAGACGGATATATACTTTCAACATACTGTACATAAGTACTGTATTTGTTTATTATAACAATAAATCAACAAGATGGCATTAACATTATTAACATTCTGTTAAAGCGATCTATGCGTAGAAAGACTTGTAGTTCTTAAAAGATAAATGTTGGTACAAGTTATAGAAATTTTATATTAAAACCCCTCTTAATGTTTTTGTTTTAATAAAATTCGTAAAATTTTCAATCAAAAAAAAACTAGTAGCTCGCCGTTGTTGTCAATAATTACAAATGCTCATGGTGCTGAAACCCATAAAATCAGTCGCATCCAAGGACCAGCAGAGGGTGACAAATCACCAAAAAAACACAAGTAACAAGTGGACATGACACTGTGCTGTCATTTTATTGTTTGAGCGGGGTATGTGCATTAAATGCGTCCAATATTTTAACGTAATTTAAAAAAATTATTACCGCCCGTTAACGCGATAATTTTGACAGCCCTAATAAATTTAGTCACAAAAAATGGCCTTGAATGTCTTATTTTTTTACAATTGTGAAACAGCACAATAGAATCAATAATATACAGCATACACATTATTGTAAAAATATATAGCGATAAAAAAATCAAGTTATGATGGATTATGTAACACAACATACTGAAAAAAACCACACTTATAATGTCACTCATTTTTATTGTATTCACAGTTTATACAGACAGACACTTATGAAACTGAATAGGTCAATGATGGCTGTGGCTCTCAGGGAGGTCTGGAACAACTTCGCCTGTCTCCAGAATAACATCACCCTACACAAACAAAGGTTAAAAGCAGGTTAACTCCATCAAGTGGTGCTTTGCATGAGATGAAACCATAAACTCCAGATTTATGTCCTAATTTAGTGACCGTACTTATTACAGAGATTTTTTGTTTGTTTGTTTGGTTACTGGATGGTGTCTCCTATGGGTTTTTTACATCTTCAAATAGATTTAAAATAAAAATATATTCCTTGCAATTTTTTGTTGCATGCTATCTTTGTTGAAAGTACAGAGTGATGCCAACGATTTTAACCTTTTAATCGCAACTAGTGCTGCAACGTTTAACTTGAGTAATTCGGTTATAAAAAAGCTTCGAATCACATTTTGCTGCTTCGAGTATTTTTTAAATCCGTAACGTTATAATGGTTTGTTTTTAAAGTGTTTGCATTTAGTTTGATTGATTTGGGTGGTTACACTGCCCTCTAGTGGCAAAAGTGAATATGACGTAACTCTTTAATATGGCTTAGGCTACGTCTACTCTAGGACAGATCATTTTCTCCAGGGTATTTTGCCGACTATCTTTATACCTGTGCGCACTTCCGTTTAAGGTGCGTTTAAGGCCCCCCGCTTCTGCAAGGTATGCCTGCATTTGCACCTCTGAACCAGAAACTCATTACTGGCTGGCGGGAAATTTTGAAAATACTACACCTTCTAGACCAGGGCTTGGGAACTCCGTTTTGTGATCACTGTTTTTTTTTTTCGTGAACGCAATTGAACGTATCACACTCAGCTTTTAGGAGCAGTCAACGAGTTGTGATTGAAATGAATCCTTAGAAAACAATGAAAGCCTGACATCGTTACTTGGGATGTTACAATGGGGTACCGCACGCAGGCTATTTTTAGACCGGTAATCTTTCAAAAACAAACATGCCGATCACGCATTGCTTTTTTGGAACTTGTAGAAACGACTCTAGACATTACGACACATGAAGATGTTTTCTTCATACGTTTCCGGAAACCAAAAACTCGAGAGGAAAAAATGTGAAGACCGAATCAACTTGCGCGGACTTTAATACCAGCTCGGTGAATCCATTCACGTTTCATATGCAGTAAACATTATGTTGGGTTGGCATGGTCTTTCAGAGGACAAAGAGGTAAGCCAATTTTATATTTTTAACTTATTTTTTTAGCGTAACGTTGTGCCGTACTGCTTGTCTGACAATTAATGACCCGAAAAGAATTACAACGGTATCTGACTGCCACTGTTACCGTTTCTGTTATATATATATATATATATATATATATATATATATATATATAAAAAACAACTTTAGTAAGGGGGAAGTGTAAATAAATTATAGGATTAAGATGTGTTATCAATGAAAAAATTAAAAGTGTTCGTTGGCTGTCACTGAGTAGCATTTGCGATCGCTACACAAAGCTAACTAAATTACACCCAAGAACGGTAAGAGACGTAGGACAACCAGAGGATATATAAGAAAGACAGGGCTGATGGTAAAGGATAGCTTGTTGAAACAGGAGAATGTCATTGTCAGTCGCGTCGATAAAAAAGTTAAAGCTATGCTTAGGTCGGCTCGTTTTTTTCGTCTTTTTCAGCCTTCGACACTAAAGCCATCTCTTTAACTGAACATTTTTATGTTCTTCCACATCTTTGCCAGTGAATTTGGCACCAGGCACATCATTTTTGGAGAGAATTGGTAGGTTTAACTCTGTAAACATCTCCTTCATACACGATTTCCATCCATTTTCTATTAGGGACAAACGGTGACTTGTCCTTACTTAGCAACAGTAGCTAATGTCATGAATATTAATGAGCGGAAGTGACGTGTTGCTTGTGGTACGCCATTGATGCTCAGTTGTGCTGTCACTACTTGAAAAATAACAAATAAAAACATATGGTTGGCGCTGTGTATATTTCCTGGAAGCTGCAACCAGGAGTGCTTGTGCATAACAGTGGTGATCCTGGAAGTGGCGACAGTTTTGACAGGCGGAAATGTCATGGAAAAAAAACTGATCGCGTGCCTCTTTGACTGGGGGTTTAATTTTCCTCTACGCATTTTTACTCAGCCCCGCAGCTGAACGGGAGACAAGCTGTGCAAGAAAACGCTCATCTCCGCGTCATCCGCGATGGGAGGACCACAAATGGGCACTGAACTGAAGCACATTATTGCGACTTAGTTTGACTGTTCAAGAATAATGTGTGGAAAAGAAAAGAGAAGCAGGAATGCCATGTCGTGATCGTCCGCCTCCATTGTTTACGATGCCGTCATGCCGCACTAAAAATGGCGACGGGATGACGTCACTTCCTTAGTATCCCATTGTTATACGGACACACTAGTCTACATTAAGCGGCGGGTAATATTAGCTGTCTAACTTATCAGTGTAAGTTCTTGCACGGATAAGAGGCAGATTAGTGTAGCCGATATGCCGTATAGTCTAATTACACATTTAAGGCCATAGTCCGTCCTAGTGTAGACGTAGCCTTTATCTAGCTGCTCCCTGTTAAGACCAACATAAGATAATGTTTTTAAAGCATTTGTGATGTAGTTTATAGGTATATTTAGCTGTTTTATGTGGGAATGTGTTTGAACGATTTGTGAAGAGTATTGTTAAAGTTAGAATTTTACAGCATTTAAGATAGTGGACTTTTGCTATGCAAATTAGCCAATTTTTGTACATAGATCCTCATTTATTTATTCTTAATAATGTTTGAGGCTAAACTTAGGTATTTTGATTTATTCTTAAATGAAAGTGCAATCCTGAATAGTTTGAAGAAACACTCGGGAATTTTGTGTTCGCATTTCATGCCCTTTTGAAAGGGCAATCTTAGCAAGCACCTAAAATTCATTCTGCAATGCCTTTAAATGGAATTAATCTGATTTCTCGATTATTCGAACTAACTCGTTCATAGATTAATCGACGACTAAAATAATCTATACCTGCAGCCCTAATTGCAATTACAACAATAATTTTCACCGTTAAAATATGTTTATGAAATTTTACACTTCCATATGAATTTTTTTTCCCCAAGTTCTAACACGCTAATTAACAAATATGCTAAACTTGTGCAAAATTTTGCTACGTCAATGAACTCATTGACTGAATTTGACAGATATAAACGTCCAATCCATTTGAACTGGGAATGCTGGCAGTGATCATTCACATTAGATAAAGATCATCAAATAAACACGCATTTAAATAATGTTATTGCAAGGACAAGGGGAACCAAAAGTCCATAAGTTAGTTTTTAATTGTTTTTCTCTAGCTAGCTAAACAGGTCAATTTGAAAATTTGAACCACAAAATAAAATATTCACATTGAAAATGAATAGTTGATACTTACTGGGAAAAGCTTGGGTTTCAACTCCACAATGCCGTATGGCCTTTTCTGTAAAAGACAATCATACAAAAGGAGTTACAAGAGATATTTAACCACTTATAACAGTCTTTTGACCACACTCAAATTATTTTAACTCATAATAATGTTTATCTTTTAAGAACTACAAGTCTTTCTATGGGTGGATCCCTTTAACCAGAAAATTCAGTATGTAGAGACATTCTTAAGTTGAGGTACCACTCACTGTACTCTGGCCAGTAGTTTTGAACTTACAGCAACATGGTATTTGACGTAGTAGTGGACAATCCAGGCAGGTATCAACAGGCGTGTTAATGTGAAAACACCCCCTTTGTAGGCTTTGTATGTCTAAAAAGAGAAATATTTTAAGTACAGGTACTGTATTTAATAAATACCTTTGTAATATGAAGATGAACAACTTTGAAATAAGCTTACATTGCTGGCCAAAGTATTGGCACTCCTGCAATTCTGTCAGATAATGCTCAATTTCCTCCAGAAAATGACTGCAATTACAAATGCTTTGGTAGTAATATCTGCATTTATTTTACTTGTAAAGAAAAAACACAAAAGAGAATGAAAAAAAAATCATTATCATTTTACACAAAACTCAAAAAATGGGCCCAACAAAAGTATTGGCACCCTCAGCCTAATACTTGGTTGCACAACTTTTAGACAAAATAACTGCGAACAACTGCTTCCGGTATCCATCAATGGGTTTCTTACAATGCTGTGCTGGAATTTTAAACCATTGTTCTTTGGCCAACTGCTCCAGGTCTCTGAGATTTGAAGGGTGCCTTCTCCAAACTGCCATTTTCAGATCTCTCCACAGGTGTTCTATGATATTCAGGTCTGGACTCATTGCTGGCCACTTTAGAAGTATTTCTCTCAAACCATTTTCTAGTGTTTTTTGAAGTGTGTTTTGGGTCATTGTCCTACTGGAAGACCCATGACCTCTGAGGGGGACCCAGCTTTCTCACACTTGGCCCTACAATATACTGCAAAATTTGGTGGTAATCTTCAGACTTCATAATGCCATGCACATGGTCAAGCAGTCCAGTGCCAGAGGCAGCAAAGCAACCCCAAAAAACATTAGGGAACCTCCACCATGTTTCACTGTGGGGACGGTGTTCTTTTTTTGAAGGCCTCGTTTTTTTCCCTGTAAACTCTATGTTGAGGCCTTTTCCCAAAAAGCTCTACTTTTGTGTCATCTGACCAGAGAACATTCTTCCAAAATTGTTTTTGGCTTTCTCACGTGATCTTTGGGAAACTCCAGCCTGGCTTTTTTATGTCTCTGGATCAGAATTGGGGTCTTCCTGGGTATCCTACGATAGAGTCCCTTTTCATTCAGATGCCAACAGATAGTACGGGTTGACACTGTTCTTCTACCCTCGGACTGCAGGACAGTTTGAACTTGTTTGAATGGAAGTTAGTTGAGGTTCTTTATCCACCAGCCACACAATCTTTCATTGAAATCTCCTCAATTTTTCTTTTCCGTCCACATCTAGGGAGGTTAGCCACAGTGCCATGGGCTTTACACTTATTGAAGACACTGCGCACGGTAGACACTAAGGGAGTTCCCAAAAAAATCAAATATTAGATGTATTCAAATAACAATTCATAAAAGGTTCAAAAACAATGATTTTCCCCAATAACTTTATGACAGCCGCTCATAGCAGAACGAAATTCAAGACACGCCTGCCGCCCGGACACCTTAAACGGACGCACGCACAACGTTATGATGTATGCTGCCGGTTATTGAGCGAGAGATTTACTCCTTTTCAAAAGGCTGGAAAATAAATTTGTGTATGAGACAGGCAGGGACCCGACGGTCACGCTTCTGTGCACAAGTTATTTTTTAGACTGAGAGGTGAAGCGAATTGGTTCCTTGCTCCTTGTCTTTCAGATGTCCAGCAGTAGTTTCAAGTCATGTCAATTGAAAAATATTTTGAGTGTGTTGCTAAGACCCGTGTGCGTCTATAAGAGTTGAGTACACGAACCCTCTTGTACTGCTTAGCCTTTATTATTGTTGCTTTTGAGATGTTAACAGTTAGCGCCGAGCGCTAAGCTAATTAGCTAGCGTGTATTTCAAATGCAGAACGATTAAAACCATGCGTTAGTACTAGAGCTGGGAATCTCTGGGCACCCAACGATTCGATTATGATTACGATTCAGAGGCTCCGATTCGATTATAAAACGATTATTGATGCACCCCCCTCCTTTTTTTTCCTCTCTCTCTTTTTTTTTTAATGTTTTGTACATTAGTTCCAAAATTGTTCAAAAATACTCTCAGGCTAAACCACACTACTATTTCAGTATCAAGTTAACATATAGCAGTAAACAAATATACAAAAATAACAGTAAATAAAAAAACTCCAGTCCCCATTCTGTATCAGCAGCTTTAAACTACATTCAATTAATTTAATGTTGTGAATCAACCGTTAAATTTGTTCAAATTGCTCCCGTTATTCCATAATTTCCCTTTTGTCTACTTTCGACATGTGAAAGTTTTAAAACTATTTTAAAGATAAATTCAAGTCAATATTTTACCGATTTAGGAGTATTTTAGATAAAAAGTTAATTAGGTTTGCTTGGAAGGTTCGCTACAACAGCCTTGCAGGGAAGTGTACTGCTTTAAGAAAATTGGGAGTAAAGGGTCACACGGGGTAATGTTGCTTAGAGTGCTGCTGCAGTTTAGTTGGTAAATAAGGAACAGCAGTTAGTGTGTAAGCTACTTCATATGCTGGTAGCAGTACTGCTGACCAATTTATTAAGTCTGTGTGCGGGCCAGACGTTAATGATTATTATGACTGAGGCTGGGGGCCGGATGAAATTTGACCACGGGCCGCATTTGGCCCCCGGACTTTGGACATGACGGCTCTATACTTTTGTCCGGTCAATTTTTGGAATTTTGTGTAAAATGATTATGATTTAATTTTTTCCCCCATTCTCTTTTGTGTTTTTTCACTGCAAGCAAAATAAATGAAGTAGTGCTGCAACGATTATTTGATTAACTCGAGTATTTGAGAAGAAAAAAATTTTCGAATTAAATTTTATTGCTTCGAGTATTCATTAAATTAAACTGGCGTTGTAATGGTTTGTTTCGAAAGTGTTTGCATTTAGTTTTATTGATTAGGGTGGATACACTGCCCTCTGTTCTGCCTCATTTCACATGGCTGAATCCAACTGCTCCCTGTTAAGACCAGCGTAAGCAAAGTTTTTGTTTGAGCTAATGTTTTTTAATGCATTCATAATTTAGTTTACAGGAATATTTAGCCGTTTTTTGTGGGAATATGTGTCTGAACCATATTTGTGGGAATATGTGTCTGAACCAATAAAAAATAACAATAAAAAATAACATGAATAATTATCGCCCAATTGCCGTTCTACCAACGCTTTCTAAGGTACTAGAAAGAGTTGTACACAATAGACTAAGCGAATACCTCGACAAGTTTCATATCATAACCAGTTCACAATATGGCTTCAGGAAGAAGAATTCAACATGCATGGCCATTCTAGATCTTGTTGAAAAAATTAATGATGCCTTTGAGCAGGGCAAGTGCGGAGTGGGCATTTTTTTGGACTTATCTAAGGCTTTTGACACCATTGACCATAATATTTTACTGGAGAAAATGCATCACTATGGTATTAGAGGAATAGCATACAACTGGTTCAGAAGTTATTTATTCAGGCGACAACAATATGTTGGTATTAAAAATCATGTTTCACAAAAAAAGGAAATAAAATATGGAGTCCCCCAGGGTTCAATTTTGGGCCCACTGCTTTTTCTTATCTACATTAATGACCTTGTTAATTCTTCTGACATACTACATATGATTTTGTTTGCTGATGACACAAATTTGTTTGTTTCACATAAAAACCCATTAGACCTACAGCACATTTTAAACGCAGAGTTAATTGAAATACATAGCTGGCTCAGATGCAACAAACTATCCCTCAACATCAACAAAACCAATTACATAGTATTTAGATCAAATAAGAAAGCAATTGACACAAACAGGATTTGTCTGAAAGTAAACAACGACAATTTATCACAAGTCGATTCCACGAAGTTCCTGGGGGTCTTCATTGATAAGTCTCTCAATTTCAAATGCCATATAGAACATCTTATATCAACACTATCCAAATATGTTGGTCTATTCTTCAAAATAAGACACCATCTCCCTTTAACCGCACTTCTCACTTTGTACAAAACCTTATTTGAGCCCCATATCAACTACTGTAACATCATATGGTGCAATACGTTCCCCAGCCACCTAAAGAAATTGGAAACTCTGCAAAAGAAGATGGTACGGGCCATGTCCTGGGCTAGTTTTAATGCCCCCACCAACTCCTTGTTTTACAGTTTACGCCTTCTTCGACTCACTGAGTTGAACACATTTCATAACGCAGGTATAATGTTCCAAATTGTAAATAATATGAATAGCAAGCTCTCTGAACTCATTCCAGTCTGGACTCCTCTCCATCCTCATAACACCAGAAATAAAGACCTCATCAGTGGAAAAAAGAGAAGACTTGTTAGCACTAGCCTGAGCATTGCAACTAGAGGTCCTCAGATTTGGAATGAGCTTGACGAAAATCTAAAAGTGTTGAAATCCATCTCCACCATTAAAATGGCGCTAAAAAGTATTCTGATTAGTAAATACAACAACTCCAACATACGTAGGTTATAAATTCTTTTCTAGGGAAGTATTTCTTTTCATTTATTATTATTATTTTATTTTATTTTATTTTATTATTATTTTTTTTTTTATATATATATTTTTTTTCTGTATGTGTGTGGGTGAATGAGAACACTGTAAAATACGACAACTCACCCTTCTGCTCATCTGATCTTTTTTTTTTCTTCATTGCCTTGATGTACGCAGGCTCCTGACTATAAGCTTTTAGTAGCTTCTTAAGGAGACCTGACTCACACATAATCTTGGTTCAGCACTATGATATGATGTACAATTTGTAAATATGAATGTGTGTGAATAAACTGAATTGAATTGAATTGTGAAAAAGCCACCATAAAATAGACCAAACCATTTGTTAAGAGCCTTGTAAAAAAAAGTTAGCAATTTATAGCATTTACTTTTGCTATCCAAGTTAGCAAATTGTTCTTTTGATGTACATAGGTCCTTTTTTTAATTTTTAAATACCGTTTGAGGCTCAGCTCAGGTATTTTAATTCTTCATGTTCCTTATCCGATTACTCGATTATTCGAACTAACTAGTCCATCGATTAATCAACTACTAAAATAATCGATAGCTGCAGCCCTAAAATGAAGATATTACTACCACTGCATTTGTAATTGCAATCATTTTCTGGGAGAAATTGAGCATTATCTGACAGAACTGCAGGGGTGCAAATACTTTTGGCCAGCAATGCACTCCATGCTGACGACTATTGCACGGCTCTGTTCATGAATATGTCTCCTCTGTATTGAAATTTGTAACAAAACAGCTCAAATCTCTATTCATGAAAAGTCATCCTTATGTTAGCATTACTCACATAAAGCCTCCATAGGCTCTTGGGCTCCAGAAAACCTGCCCAGAATTTAGCGACGGCGCCGGGTGGTTTGGCCTGAACAACGGGTTCCCTCGGACTGAGTTCCTGGTCCTTCAGCCACTGCCTTCGGAGCTTGGTGAGCTGATCGAAGCGGAGCTTTTCGTCCGGGTTGTAGCCAGACATTTTCGTTTGGATTGTCCGCTGTCGTCCAACAACCTCAGCGGAGCTGCAATGACACCATGGAGGACGTCTCGTCGTTTTACTGACAGAAACAAAGACAAAACCGGATACAGAATCGAGTGCTGTAAAAACGTTAGTAGCGACATCTGCTGCAGGGGAGGATTGCATAACAACAGACGTTTGGAATTGAATTAATGAATAATGATTATGATATTAAAATTTAGAATAAAATAGTTCATATATTTTAAAATAAATCGATGAATATCACGAAAATATAATTGCAATATTTCATGATTACAGAACGCACCTTATAATCTTCCGGTTTGTCTGCCTCCAGGAGGCACTATGAACACAAATAAACCTCAAAGTAGGGAAGTAGCAAGGAGTGTGAATATACTATACTTTTTGATAAACCTATTTTCACTTCTTACTTGTCATATGTGACGAAAGTGGCTAAGTTTCTCTGCTGTCACGTGTTTCTCGTGCTTTGCGCCTTTCACGTGACACTCCGCCACGAGTCTGAAGTCACGCCAGGCAGGTCGGTTTTCTTTATTTTTCTTTGTTCTACATGATTCTAACGAGATTTTTCCGAAAAAGGTAGGGGTTTTAGTGAGATTGATATTTTAGGTGTAGTCCATGGCACTTACTAACTTGAACTGTCAACCAGGCGTGTGTTAATACTAGAGGTGGGAATCTTTAGGCACCTAACGATTTTTGTTTACGATTACGATTCAGAGGTTCCGATTCGATTATAAATCGGTTATTGATGACCCCAAGCTTTTAATGTTTCGTACATTAGTTACAAAAATTGTACAAAAATCCTTTAAAGCGTAAATAAACGACTGTTCCAGTATCAAGTTAACAGTTCAAAACGGTAAAATAATACTCAAGTCCCCATTCTGTATCAGCAGCTTTAAACTACATTCAATTAATTTAATGGTGTGAATCAACTGTAAAAGTTGTTAAAATTGCTCCCGTTATTCCATAATTTCCCTTCTGTCTACTTTCGACATGTCAAAGTTTTAAAACTGTTTCATCATTTAAAGATAAATCGGCAAAATCTTGACTTGAATCTAGGAGTATTTTAAATAAAAAGTTAATTAGGTTCGCTACAACAGATCATTCTAGATAACTCTACTGCTTTAAGTTGGCGGCTGTTTACTAACGCCGCCGTCGTCTGTCATTTTGCATCTAGTTCTACATACAGTGCCCTCCATAAGTATTGGATTATAATAATTATGTGTTTTTTAGCTTCTATTTTTTTTCTCTAAATAATATGGGACCTTAATGGTGAAAAAGAGAAAAATCCAACCTTCAATACAAGTGCATTTATTCAGTGGGGGAAAAAATCCCACATAAAGAAATAATTATTTGACATCAAACAATGTGTGTCACAATTATTAGCACCCCTGGTGTTAATACTTTGTACAACCCCTTTTTGCCAATAAAACAGCACCTAATCTTCTCCTATAATGTTTCACAAGATGGGAAAAGACAGAAAGAGGGATCTTCAGCCGTTCCTCTTTGCAGAATCTCTCTAAATCATCCAGAGACCTAGGTCCTCTCCTCTGTACTCTCCTCTTCAGCTCACCCCACAGGTTTTCAATGGGGTTGAGGTCTGGGGACTGAGATGGCCATGGGAGGAGCTTGATTTTGTGTCTGGTGAAACATTTCTGTGTAGATTTGGCCATATGTTTAGGGTCATTGTCTTGCTGAAAGACCCAGTGACGACCCATCTTCAGCTTTCGGGCAGAGGGCAACAGATTATGATTTAAAATGTCCTGGTATTTCAAAGCATTCATGATGCCATGCACCCTAACAAGGTTCCCAGGGCCTTTGGAAGCGAAACAGCCCCACAGCATCACTGACCCACCCCCATACTTCACAGTGGGTATGAGGTGCTTTTCAGCATGCGCATCTTTTGTGGCACGCCAGACCCACTTACGAGTGTTTGTTGCCAAAAAGCTCAATCTTAGTCTCAATAGCCTCAATACCGCTTGGCGAACTCCAGACGTTTGCATTTATGATTGTGAGTGAGGAAAGGTTTTCTCCGTGCATGCCTCCCAAACAGCTTGTTTGCGTGTAGACAGCACCTCATACCCACTGTGAAGTATGGGGGTGGGTCCGTGATGCTGTGGGGCTGTTTCGCTTCCAAAGGGCCTGGGAACCTTGTTAGGGTGCATGGCATCATGAATGCTTTGAAATACCAGGAAATTTTAAATCAAAATCTGTTGCCCGTAAGCTGAAGATGGGTCGTCACATCTTTTTCAGGGGTCCCATAATTATGGAGGGCACTGTATTTTTTAAGCACTTCACATGTAATAATTATGATAGGTTTTACATGTTACTGGCCCACCTAATTATTTTAAACAAGAATAAAGTAGTAGAAAAATGCCTGGCTTTATTAAATGCTTCATGAAGTGAGTCCACTCAAATCCTCTCAAGCTGCTCACTTACACACAATGAGTTGCCACAGCAACTGTTTAACAGGGTAAATGATGATTGCATTGAAGTTTTGGCTTACAAGCATCGGTGGCTAGATCAAACCCAAACATCTGTCAACATCGTTAACTTTAATAAGCAACTCCAGTGTAGTGCCTGACGAACAAAGAGCAGGGAGAGAGAGCGAGAGTGGGGCCATGTCCACACGCATTTGTGTAGAAAAAAAAAAAACTTCCACAGCCAATCGCTTTCATTCATTTTTAAGTACATTCAAAACAATAAAATAATTGTCCCAAATACCCATTATTCAATAAGAAGCACAGCAAGAGTTTGTTAAAAAAAAAAAAAGGAAGCAAAAAAGCGCCTATTTGATATACTCCAAATGTAAAAATTGGTCTCATGTGTGACGTGAGGACAACATTTGTCGCAGACGATGACATAAATCTTCGGTTATCAGTGTCCACATCATGGAGCCACAAACGCAGAATTCGCAAATCTTCACCTTCCCCGTTGTTTTCAAGAACCCTGGTTTAAATCTGCGTGCGCGTCTGGATGATAGGTCAAACCGTAGAAAAATATCTTCTTTTTGCCAAATACCCTGCTACGTGTGGACATGGCCTTAGACTACACAATCGACTCGGGACAGCTCATCAATTGGAAAAAAACCCGCGATGGACTGAGGGCGCGAAGTTTGAAGTGCGAAGTAGAGAAGGACACTGTGATAACTTGGCACCACAAAAATTAAACAGTGAACTTTGGAACATTACATTGAAAATAAGCCTGAATGATATATCGTTTAAGCATTGCCATTGCGATGTGCACGTGTGCGATAGTCCCATCGCAAGCACGTGCGATAGTTTTTTTTTTTTAATCCATATACACCTTGCTTTCTACTCTGCGCACAGCCTCACACCCTCCCTCTCCCAGCCCTTTGTTCCTCTCAGTCACCGCCACTTGCTTATTAAAGTTAACGATGGCTTTGATCTGGCCAAAAAAGCAGACTTCACACGGGCATCTGTCAATCATCGTTTAACTTGTTAAACAGTTTCTGCAAGGAAGCCGCGCTGGAATGAATGTGTGTGTGTGCGGAGACGTTGGAGACATATAAATGCCAGAAGAGATCATGAGGACTGTTGGGTCTAAAACTCGTTCTTTAACTTAGTTATTTACCCAAGGCAAGCTGACAAAAGGCAGGGTAAGAAGTGAGGCAGAGTCAAAGAGTTGACGTTTTTCAACCTGCAGGTTGGGAGAGCCAGGAGAGTTTCGCGACCAATGCTGTCTCATCGAAGTCTCTCTACGAGCTCCCCCTTGCTGTTAACTTTTATTGAGAGGTTGTTGCTGGGCAGAATACAGTTACAACACTTTTGTCCAACGTGGCAGTTTCGATCGGGCGAGTTCCTTATTCTAGTCATTGATTTAACAGTCACACTCTCGATTGAATTAACAGTCACACTCTTGAGCGGGCAAGATATCTTTGTTTTGAACACACATTTGCACTCAAAGTACTGTAGCTTGGTGGAAAAGTACTGAGACGTTGTGTGACGAATCAACGTATGTGTGTGTATCTATTTATCAGCAGAATGTGCGCAATTGCCGGTAATAAAAATGTAAGCACATGATTATGGGCTAAAACTGTATTCTTCATAATAGCGTGGGAGTGCGCGTATAATAGCTGTGGGAGAGCAAACTGGCATAATATATTTGGCATACAATAACAAGCTTATCTTACAGGAGTTTGAAATTTCTACATGTCACTCCAACTGTCACAGCTAAGGTAGATAAACAGAAGCATTTAATAAAGCCAAGCATTTATCTACTACAGTACTTTATTCTTTTTCAAAAATGATTTGGTTGGACAGTTATGTTTAAAACTGATCATAATTTTGACATATGAAGTGCTTAAAAAACATTTTATATACATTTTTAAAATCACTTTGGGGGAAAAAGTGAGAAAAAAACATGTCTTATATGTATCTCTTTCCAATGCTAAATCCGAATAAATACATTGAGCACAAAAAACACACCAAAAAAAAAAAAATTGGGGAGGGGGGGGGTGCGCTAGATCGCAGTTTTTCACTTATCGCGACGGATTCTGGTCCCCATTAACTGCGAAAAACGAGGGATCACTGTACACTGTGGTGAGTCATCATGTGAAAATTCTTTTTAAAAAAATGTGTATAATTTTTTTTTAATATCGCAATATATGCACACCCCAAAAAAATCGCAACAATAGTTTTTTCCAATATCGTTCAGGCCTAATTGAAAACCATCTTCAATCCACAGAATGTCCGTCTCTCTGCCCCGTCATGTCATTTGGGAGTCAGAGCACCTGGTTGCCTACCTTCATCCGCGGCCCTGGACGCCCGGCTCCGTGATCCTGGAGCGCCGCATGCCTGGAGCCATGGCAGGCAGCATCTTTGACCTGGAGGAAGCTGAGTATTCATCCTGGATGCTGGGGGCCAAAGCAGTGGCACAGCTGCTGTGCGACAAGCTCATGGTTCAACGGTGTGCCCTTGTCGCCAGACCCCATGTGGACAAACCTGCTCAGGTGCGTTGATCTGTTAATGTTGGACACAAAAATAACTTAATGAAAAGAGATATTAAACAATAATGTATCTAACAGGCATGAAAATCTCTCACCTTTCGGTGAAATTCGCCGTTTTGAAGTCAAAAAGGGTGACCTACGTGAATTGTGTAGATCCAAGATTTTTTTAATGTCGGACGCTGTGTATGCAAGCGGGGAAAGCGGCACAAAGCCCAAAAAAAGTGCACTAGAGTGGCCAAAACATTGACTTATTTTAACAAAACAAAGGAGGGTACACTGTTGTGTCCTGTCTCTTCAATGCCAAGCTTGGCTGCACGTCGGCCGTGAATGAACACCGAAAGCACCGTCACCCAGTTGTAATTTTATAAAAATAAAGAATTTAAGTGTTCCAAAATCTTTTTGTGACTTAATAAGCGTAATCAAAAATTTCATTGCTAAATTAGTAAAAGAAAGGGGGTGGGGGGATTATTAGTCGACTAATCGGGAGAAAATTAGTCGTTTGGGACAGCCCTAGTTGTACAGTGTACCGGAACATATTTCCTCCACACCCTTCTCACCTTTTTAACCCCTGACCCATTTTCATGCCTGCTATAAACATTGGCCATGTAAATAACTTCACTAGAAGAGGTGATATTGAAAAAATGTATCTAATCTCCTATGCAGATTCGTGTACTCCCTCTGCATGGCCTGGATGCAGAGTGGCGTCCTCACCTGGCAGGAGATGAAGAGCACCACAGCCACGATCCGGGATACTGCACCTCCAAGACAGCGCCTCGTTGGAGCGACACCCGCCTTAATGAAATCCAGACCAAGATTCGCATGGAGCTCCCTAACCCGAATGCGTCGCCTAACCTGACGTTTCTGGGTGAAGACCAATCTGACCCGGGTCTCTTTCCGCGCATCATCCGTGGTGAAGAGTCGCAGTGGCGGCTTTGGGAGGACGAGAACCACGTTTCATTCCTCACCCCATTTCCCAACTCACCTGGCTTCACCGTGCTAGTCCCACGCCGTCCTTTGCCCTCAGACATATTCAAACTCGGAGATAGCGACTATGAGGGGCTGGTGCTGGCCGCCCGTAAAGTGTCTCATCTTCTGAAAAAGAGTTTGGAGGCATGGGGTGTGGGACTTATCTTTGAAGGATTTGAGATTGATTACGCCCACGCTAAGTTGATCCCGTTGCTGGGGTCGCCGTCTTCAGGGGACGGACGTTTCAGCACACCGCTGGCGCCTCAACACTTCCTTTTGTACCCCGGTTATGTTTCCTCGGAGGATGGACCTGTAATGTCCAGAGAGAGTTTAGAGGAGATGCATGCCAAAATCACCTTAAAATAATCTTACAATCTGAACTTTTTCAAAAGTCCACTGTAAATGGACGTTTATTCTCTTACTTTGAGTAGTATGAAGGAATTGGAACCTCTTGGTGCCTCACGATACGATGCGATTTGCGTTACAAAGCTCACGATAATGATAATCTCACGATATGGCTGTACAACAATTATCGATTCAAGTCAGGAAATCATTCTAACAAGTAATAAACAGAAAAACAAGCTATTTTCACCCTTCTGCTGTAAGTTTATCACTAGTAGATGTCCAATCCATTTGAACTGGGAGGGTTGCAGTAAATAAACCCCTCCCAGTTCAGATAGGCCCCTCCCACTTCTATGGCCGTCAGTGGCAGCCAATGCCAGCCAACGAGGTAATTTTTTAGCCATTTCAGTTACCTGATTTTCAGTCACTTCCTTTTGATTTTGGAGCATTTCGTGGTCACTTCTAGGGCTGCAGCTATCGAATATTTTAGTAATCGAGTAATCGACTGAAAATTCTATCGATTAATCGAGTAATCGGATAAAACAAATATATTTTTAGGTGAAGAGCAATTATAAATATACATGAGAAAACAAGACATTTCATCTAATCTTGAACCAATATTTTTGATGTATATTGTTGAAAACAGCCAACAATTGCATCTCAGATGTAACTAGAATTTAAAAAAAAAAGACTAATTCACTGCTTTCACTCAAAAAACTTTTAGATCTTATTAAAAATATATATATATTATTACCTCAAAATGCCGTTACGCTTGATAACACACATCACTTAAAAGTTAGGATTTTTTCCCACGTGTTTCAATTGAATTTCTCTTTGTGTCAAGCCATTTTTAAGTTCTAGTTAAGTTTTAAGTTAGTCTAAACTGTAAGTCCTGATAGGATTTTGAGTTTTTGCAGTGTTCAAAATAAATGTATGATACAGGCTGTATTGGAGCACATTAGGGAGCAGTGCTACTTGGTGTTTTATCCAGCAATGACTACTGAGCTAAAATTGATAGTTAGCATGTTTAAGTTTTTATTTTACACCCTCATCACTCCACAATGCTATGTTATGTTTAAGCCTGTATGTAAGACACGTTAGCCACGCATCGACAGTGGTCATAATTAATTGAAACCTAGCCCTCCGCAGGGCTAACGTTACGTGAGCTAGTAGCGACAGTAACGTTAATCTTATTTATTAGCGCTTACCGCTCTTTATTAGCGCTTAGCGCTCTACTGCTTTAAGATGGCGGCTGTTTACTAACGCTGCCCAGACGCGGCCGAGTCTGTCATTTTGCATCTTGTTCAACATACATGTGATCGCATCTAGTTCAACATACATGTGATCTCTATGAGACGCATCAGACGGTACCTGTTACCAATGTAGCATCGTGCGGGCTAGTATTTACCAACGTCGGCGTCGTTTGTGGCGGCTGTCGGCTGCAGTAAGTTTTTTTTTTTTTTTTTCCTTCTTTCTCTCCGCACGTGACAGCGCGTTGTCCCGCATTGAAAGTAGTCCGAGCAAAACGTGATGCTTAGAACTGTCAAAATAAACGATTACTCGAGGTGAATAAAATTACTGGGATCAGTTTTTAAACTCGAGTTACTCGAGTTGCTCGAGTACTCGTTTCAGCTCTAGTCACTTCCTTTTGATTTTGGGGCATTTTATGGAAATCCTGCTGATTTTGGGCTACAGAACAGGAGGTGGCCCGGCAAATGAATAGGCAGTGACTCAAACTCAACAGGAAGTGACTTGTAACTGCCCCAAAATGAACAGAAAGCGACCCGTAAATACCCCAAAAATCGGAAAGAGTGACTGTGAATGCTCTGGTTTCGGACAAACAAACGTTTATTCGCCCTTCTGTCTCAATGGGTTGGGCTTCAAGCGTATTATGGTAAAAGATTTCGGTAGTAACTTGGTTCCTTTTTTTTCTTTTAAACAGTGATACCTTTTTAAAAAGATATCTTGATTCTTAGGATAAGTGTATCGATAACCTTTATGGATGCAAAGTCACAATATATCACAATTTTGATATTTGGGGTTGGTGGTGTGTCCCCCTCTTCCCATCCCTGAGGGCCGGTTGATAGGAGCGTGGGTGGCCCGGGGGACCACAGTGGATCCCGGGGGGTGATGATGGCTCCTTTGCTGGGCTGTGCTGTGCCCCCCTTCCCCGGCCCTCCCTCCCTCCCTCCCTCCCTCCCCGGGCTGGCTGGGTGGGGGCCGTTGCCCTGGGTTGGCACCTCCGTGGTGTCTCCTCTCGTCTGTGTGGCTGTCGCATGTTTGGTGGGGCTCGTGTGTGGCTGGATGTGATTGGGCGCGCTCAGGTGGGGGGTCCCGGTGCCGGGGCTGGCGGTGGGGTGGCGTAGGGTCGGTTGCCAACAGGCCTACACTCATAAGGGATTCACACGATTACTGGGTTCCAGATCACAGATCACCCCCATACTACCCCATAGTGAGTATGAGGTGCTGTCTACACGCCAACAATCTGTTTGGGAGGCATGCACGGAGAAAGCCTTTCCTCACTCACAATCATAAACGCAAACGTCTGGAGTTCGCCAAGCGGTATTGGGGCTTCAACTGGGACCATGTGCTTTGGTCAGATGAGACCAAGATTAAGCTTTTTGGCTCAACACTCTAAGTGGGTCTGGCGTGTCACGAAAGATGCGCATGCTGAAAAGCACCTCATACCCACTGTGAAGTATGGGGGTGGGTCAGTGATGCTGTGGGGCTGTTTCGCTTCCAAAGGCCCTGGGAACCTTGCTAGCAGGACATTTTAAATCAAAATCTGTTGCCCTCTGCCCGAAAGCTGAAGATGGGTCGTCACTGGGTCTTTCAGCAAGACAATGACCATAAACATATGGCCAAATCTACACAGAAATGGTTCACCAGACACAAAATCAAGCTCCTCCCATGGCCATCTCAGTCCCCAGACCTCAACCCCATTGAAAACCTGTGGGGTGAGCTGGAGGGGAGAGTACATAGGAGAGGACCCAGGTCTCCGGATGATTTAGAGATTCTGCAAAGAGGAATGGCTGAAGATCCCTCTTTCTGTCTTTTCCAATCTTGTGAAACATGATAGGAGAAGATTAGGTGCTGTTTTGTTGGCAACAGGGGGTTGTACAAAGTATTATCACCAGGGGTGCTAATAATTGTGACACACATTATTTGATGTCAAATAATTATTTCTTTATGTGGGATTTTTTCCTCACTGAATAAATGCACTTGTATTGAAGGTTGGATTTTTCTCTTTTTTCCATTAAGATCCCATATTTAGAAAAAATATATATTAGAAGCTAAAAAATACATAATTATTTTAAATCCAATAATTATGGAGGGCACTGTATTCGGGCCAATATGGTAAGTCATACTCTCAATGTGAGACATTAAAACTTCAGACCAACCGGACACTTAGACTTCCAGTCTCCGTGTCAAACAGCTGAACAGGACAGGTTCAAAATAAAAGAAAAAATCTCGTTTAAAAAAAAAAAAGAGAGAAGGTGACGGAGTAAAGTGATGTTACTTGTGACAATGCTGCATTTAAGTTTGTTTCTTTCACTTTTATAAACGACCAAATTGGATCCCAGTAATTAATAATCATAAAAAAGTCTATATTGTTCGGTTTGTTGTTTTTTTAAATGGAAATTTAATTAGTTCCCACACAAATTTCAAACATTCAAACTAGCATCTTTTTATTAAATAGTTCAATATTCAGAGCATTGTTAACAGCCTGTCACACATCAATTCCAGACATATTGGTATAAAACTCTTTATAAATATAAACATTCCCAATAAAAACTTTATTGCCACACAAACAAGACTCTTCAAACTACATGAAAATTATACTGATTTTCATGAACCAGAGCAGAAATATATATTACATTTCATATAGCTGCAACAGTTTATTCTCAGCAGGATTAACTTCTGCCTTGTCAGAAAAACACTCGTCCAAATAAGATAAACATGATTGTGGAAATCAAACAACCTCGCTGGTCATCTTCAATATTACACAGCAGGTAACTATGACAATAAAGTCATACAATTTTGATAACATGGATTTCCTTTGCAAAACATATCTGACAACAAGCTGAAATAAATTTAATATAAAAAAACGTACCTAATAGACTAAATTTATCATTTTAATCTTATTGTATACAATTTAGGATTTGTTGAGATTAAAGTCATAACAACATCGTTACCTCATTCAGTGTCAAAAACAAATGTACACATTAATCCAAGCATGTTTTACAGGGAAGAGACTACTCTTTCATGTGATACCTTTGGTGAGATTGATCCATCAAAATCCGCTAGGGGCTGTCATTTTTTCAAACATCAACATGATAATACTGTGACACACGTTAACAAAATATATTGTCTCTCATAAAATACATTTTTTTCTCTTTCCTGTCTTTGCATTCATATAAAATTCAAGTGTTTCTATCTTACAGGGAAGGCATGTATCAAGATGACGCTTGTATTTAAATAACAGCATTCAAGTATTTAAGTACCAGCCAACCAGGGATAAAATATTGAAGAAGGTGAGCAAGATTTTCAACTGTATTTACAGTGCCTTGCAAAAGTATTCGGCCCCCTTGAACCTTGCAACCTTTCGCCACATTTCAGGCTTCAAACATAAAGATATAAAATTTAAATTTTTTGTCAAGAATCAACAACAAGTGGGACACAATCGTGAAGTGGAACAAAATTTATTGGATAGTTTAAACTTTTTTAACAAATAAAAAACTGAAGTGGGGCGTGCATTATTATTCGGCCCCCTTGCGTTAATACTTTGTAGCGCCACCTTTTGCTCCAATTACAGCTGCAAGTCGCTTGGGGTATGTTTCTATCAGTTTTGCACATTGAGAGACTGACATTCTTGCCCATTCTTCCTTGCAAAACAGCTCGAGCTCAGTGAGGTTGGATGGAGAGTCTTTGTGAACAGCAGTCTTCAGCTCTTTCCACAGATTCTCGATTGGATTCAGGTGTGGACTTTGACTTGGCCATTCTAACACCTGGATACGTTTATTTTTGAACCATTCCATTGTAGATTTGGCTTTATGTTTTGGATCATTGTCCTGTTGGAAGATAAATCTCCGTCCCAGTCTCAGGTCTTGTGCAGATACCAACAGGTTTTCTTCCAGAATGTTCCTGTATTTGGCTGCATCCATCTTCCCGTCAATTTTAACCATCTTCCCTGTCCCTGCTGAAGAAAAGCAGGCCCAAACCATGATGCTGCCACCACCATGTTTGACAGTGGGGATGGTGTGTTCAGGGTGATGAGCTGTGTTGCTTTTACGCCAAACATATCGTTTTGCATTGTGGCCAAAAAGTTCCATTTTGGTTTCATCTGACCAGAGCACCTTCTTCCACATGTTTGGTGTGTCTCCCAGGTGGCTTGTGGCAAACTTTAAACATCTTTTTATGGATATCTTTGAGAAATGGCTTTCTTCTTGCCACTCTTCCATAAAGGCCAGATTTGTGCAGTGTACGACTGATTGTTGTCCTATGGACAGACTCTCCCACCTCAGCTGTAGATCTCTGCAGTTCATCCAGAGTGATCATGGGCCTCTTGGCTGCATCTCTGATCAGTTTTCTCCTTGTTTGAGAAGAAAGTTTGGAAGGACGGCCTTGGTAGATTTGCAGTTGTCTGATGCTCCTTCCATTTCAATATGATGGCTTGCAGTGCTCCTTGAGATGTTTAAAGCTTGGGAAATCTTTTTGTATCCAAATCCGGCTTTAAACTTCTCCACAACGGTATCTCGGACCTGCCTGGTGTGTTCCTTGGTTTTCATAATGCTCTCTGCACTTTAAACAGAACCCTGAGACTATCACAGAGCAGGTGCATTTATACGGAGACTTGATTACACAAAGGTGGATTCTATTTATCATCATTGGTCATTTAGGACAACATTGGATCATTCAGAGATCCTCACTGAACTTCTGGAGTGAGTTTGCTGCACTGAAAGTATAGGGGCCGAATAATATTGCACGCCCCACTTTTCAGTTTTTTAATTGTTAAAAAAGTTTAAATTATCCAATAAATGTTGTTCCACTTCACAATTGTGTCCCACTTGTTGTTGATTCTTGACAAAAATATTAAATTTCATATCTTTATGTTTGAAGCCTGAAATGTGGCGAAAGGTTGCAAGATTCAAGGGGGCCGAATACTTTTGCAAGGCACTGTACATCCTTTGCCTAAACTGAGAAATATCTTTGCTAAAGTAAAGGTGTTCTTACATAAATGTCATGCTTTTCATTGGACGGCCATCGTCTTTTCAAAGAAGCATCAGTGCAGCCTGAAGTGGTGGGGCTCACCACTCCATCATGTAGCCGTTGCCATGGCGCCGTGTACTCGGAAACGGTAGAGGCACGTGTACTCCACTTGACCCCAGTTGCTAATGACGCGAAGCTCCACCACACGGTAGATCTCGTCACTTGGCTGTGATAAATATGGAAAGAGAAAAGCCATCAATTTCTGATGGGGGAAAATATTACATTATGCTTTTGTGATGTATGATTGCTTCTGTGACATAGATTGTAACAACTTCTATTGTTTTTCACCTTGTTCCCATAGTTAGGAGACGCGCTTGAGAATCTCACGAGATAACTTGTTTTGCATCATAGTATTGTTTTACTACACGCCTGGGTCCCATAGTTACAAGCCTGGGTCCCATAGAGATAACTTGTTTTGCACTCATAATATTTACCATTTGTTGGCATCTGTTGCAGCACAGCTCATTTGTCCCATGTGAAAAGCCCTTTTTCAAGGGGGCTGAACCCAAAGTAGCTTAAATGTTTGTGATTGGACGGGGCCGCGCCGCTCGGGGGCGGAAGTTGGCCTCTCTGCCTCCGAGGAGTGCGTCCTTACAAAACCGGACATTTCCGGGCAACCCGTGAGGTCCGCCAGCGGGTCACGTATGGGTCGTCTGGCTTTGTCCCTTTGCCGCTTTACTGGAGTGTTGCTGGCTTCCCACTCACTTGTCACGGTAAGTGATTTTCATTGCTAAAGGGACATTTGTTGATTTTGCTGTAAAGGGAACGCGGGAATTCTGGGGTTGACAAGGTCAAGTCTAGCGTCATCATTGACAATTGTTGATACTTGTTTGCTTGCTCTTGTGGGATTGTAATCAATAAATCTCATTTATTCTGCATTTTCTAATCAATAAACATTGTCTATTGAGCAAAAGTGTGCCTGTTACGGATTCACCGCGAACCTGGAAATTTCGGAAAACACTTTCCGAATCATGATTAAACTTACCTCAGAAAGTTTCACTTATGGATTGTGTCCTTAATTGTGTTTGCAGCTATCAACAGTGTTGGGCACGTTACTTTAAATAAGCTATTAGTTATAGTTACTCACTACTTCTTCCAAAAAGTAACTGAGGTAGGAACTGAATTACTCTATAGTAAAAGTAACTAGTTACCAGGGAAAGTAACTATTTCCGTTACTTTAAAAAGTTGTTGTATGTCAAAGAATTTGACATTTTCTGAGCAGTATTCGAGTCAGTTGAATAGAGAAGAACGGACAGGTAGTTGTGTTATAGAACCTTGTAATATTTATTGCACCTCACCAGCAACAGATTTATCCTACACTTGAAGTGCAACAAAAATAAACAGATTTGAATTGCTTACCACAGGTGTTGACAAAAGCTTTGCCCCATGACATAAATTACACTTTACGTGCACGTTCTTTCCATTAATTTCAACCAACTTGAAATAGTGTTTATATCTCCACCTCGTAAAGGACACATTTTCCTTGAATGCTCTGCCATCATATCCCTCTGCATCTGTTTTGCGTGTGTGTGTTTACCGCACGCGCTCTTCCGGTTTGTGTGTGAAAACACCGGAGTACGTGCACTATTCGGCTCGAGCGTTTACATCAAAGAATGGGGGATCACGTGAGATTTGATAACAACGCAGCCATATTGGAAGCAGGTCTGGCTCGCGGGACATTAAACTTTAACTTGCCAGTTCCCGAAAGAGAAGGCGAAGAACAGATATGTGATCAAACTTATGGATGTAAACAATGTTGACCCTTACGAGCAAGCCGAAGACAAATGGAGTAAAGATGTCGACGGGCTTCCACAACTACGCGAAATGGACATTCTGCTGTATTTATTGTTTAGTGTATGTTACTAAACTCATCAGCGATTCCGAAATTACAAATCGCTACAAAGCTACTAACAGTTTTGCTGCGGATGGGTGCAGGACCTGCACATTATGACCGTGTCAAACGGCAACTCCACCGTTCATGCAAAGGTAGGCTATGTGTGTTTACTATTTTCATTGCCATGAACCTGAACGCACCCCAAGTCTTGGATGACAAATAAACAGAGCAGAGTAGACTCGCTACGGCTGGTAGTTTCTTCAATTTATTCAAAGTAAGTAACGCACCGCTTTTGACCGTCAGTAACAGTAACGGCGGAAAAAATAATTAGTTAGATTACCCTGTTACTGAAAAAATAACACCGTTATGTAACTGCGTTATTTATAACGGTGTTATTCCCAACACTGGCTATCAATGGCACTGAATGAATTAAATATATATTTCACATGTGTGGACTTGCAGGGGTTGGATGAAATAATGGAAACTAATTTAATAAGGTGTGAGATGGCGATCGAAATAGACGTCTTGATTAAATTTCTAAAACTGACCATAAATGCTCAATAACGTTGAAGTCTGGGGATTGCGACGGCCATACGAGATGCTCAACTTCATTAGAATGTTTCATTATTATTAGGGTTGTTCCGATCATGTTTTTTTTGCTCCCGATCCGATCCCGATCGTTTCAGTTTGAGTATCTGCCGATCCCGATATTTCCCGATCCGATTGCTTTTTTTTGCTCCCCATTCAATTCCAATCATTCCCGATAATTTTTCCCGATCATATACATTTTGGCAATGCGTTAAGAAAAAAATGAATAAAACTCGGACGAATATATACATTCAACATACAAGTACTGTATTTGTTTATTATGACAATAAATCCTCAAGATGGCATTTACATTATTAACATTCTTTTTGTGAGAGGGATCCACGGATAGAAAGACTTGTAATTCTTAAAGGATAAATGTGACTTTGTATATTGTGACTAAATATTACCATCTAGTGTATTTGTTGAGCTTTCAGTAAATGATACTCCAGCCATTTAACTTCTGCCCAAATGCATGATGGGAAGTGCAACCATGACTGTGCGTAGGGGCACCAATTGATATATCTTTGCGTTGGGAAAGGACATAGGGTGTTAAGAAAATGATCAACTACTACCTTTCTTCCCCACATTGCTTCCCACGATTATTCTAATCGTTGGGAGATCAATTGTAAGGCTTTAGCCATTTAAAAAAGGCTCCAAAGGCTGCCAAAATTCTCTCTACTCATTATACGCTGCCTTTTAGCGCTATCTATAGGTAAAACGGCGTCTTTATAGATTGAACGCGACAATGCGTGAGTGGGTCGTGCGGCGCAAGCGTTAATTATTTAATGCAGGGGTCCCCAAACTACGGCCCGCGGGCCGGATACGGCCCGCAGCCACATTTGGTCCGGCCCCCTGAACAAAAAAAAAAAAAAATTTTTTTTTTTTTTTTTTTTCAATAGAGTTATTCATGTCCTGGCTTTTTTCTGTGAAGAACTGAGCAATGGTTATTTGGTTATTATCTATTTAATTAATACAGTATTATTATATTATATTATATTACATGATATTATATTATATTATATTATATTCAGGGGTGCACATAAGTGGTCCGCACATGCTTACTGGACGTAGACAAACGCGCTGGCCCTCAACGGCTTCCATACGCTTTTGTGTACCGATGGCTGACCACTCTATTTGCGGCGGACACGAGAAAATAACTTCTCAAAATGTCGATGAGGCAGGCCACACTGAGTAATTACTTCCGTGTTCCCCCACCCCCGTCAAAAGACAGACAGACGACAGAGACGTCACCGGAGCTACCGAAAAAAAGGACTTTTGCTGAAAAGTGGCTACAGGAGGTACCATGGCTAGAAGCGAATGATGCTCGCACGGAAATGCGGTACAAAATGTGCCGTGAGAATCCCAATGTCGCCGATTAGAGCAACGCATTTTATGTAGGGTCAAAGAATTTCAGCCATCCAAACTTTGAAAAGCACGAAAAAAACAGAGAGCATGTGGCAATTAAGCAAACTATCGATGTCAAACAGGACCCCACTCGCCCTATGGACATGTGGCGGAATAGGGCGGAATAAAGGTAATGAACAGCGACATGCACTGACAAACGTGTTTTTGCTCGCATTTTACAAAGCTAAACATGCACGTTCAATGAGGTCTTATGAGGAGGACATCCCACTTTTAAAAAGGCTTGGAGTTAATGTGGGAGCTGCATAATGCCCTTTATTTTGAATTGGTGCTTTTTATTTCTTTACATTTCACTTTAAAGTAATGGCAATTTTGTTGTGCCAGTTGATGTTAATCAAGCATTAACTGTTAATATAATTAATCAAAGTTAATTGGCTCTAAGTAAAGCTTGTCATAAATTTATCGCATCAGGTGGGTCGGCTCTCAAGCTCAATGAGGACCAAGTCACATCTCCAGGTCCTCCTCTGAGAACCTGGGCAAAAAAATTATGTGCACCCCTGATTATTATATTATATTATATTATATTATATTATATTATATTATATTATATTATATTATATTATATTATATTAAGGGCTGTCAAAGTTATCACGTTAACGGGCGGTAATTAATTTTTTTCATTAATCACGTTAAAATATTTGACGCAATTAACGCATATGCCCCGCTCAAACAGATTAAAATGACAGCAGTGTCATGTCCACTTGTTACTTGTGTTTTTTGTCTCCCTCTGCTGGCGCTTGGGTGCGACTGATTTTATGCACCATGAGCATTGTGTAATTCTTGACATCAACAATGGTGAGCTACTAGTTAATTTTTTTGATTGAAAATTTTACCAATTTTATTAAAACGAAAACATTAAGAGGGGTTTTAACATAAAATTTCTATAATTTGTACTAAAATCTATCTTTTAAGAACTACAAGTCTTTCTATCCAGGGATTGCTTTGACAGAATATTAATGTTAATGCCATCTTGTTGATTTATTGTTATAATAAACAAATACAGTACTTATGTACAGTATGTTGAATGTATATATCCGTCTTTGTCTTATCTTTCCATTCCAACAATAATTTACAGAAAAATAAGGCATATTTTAGAGATGTTTGAATTGCGATTAATTACGATTAATTTTTAAGCTGTGATTAACTCGCTTAAAAATTTTAATCGTTTGACAGCCCTAATTATATTATATTATATTATACTATATTATATTATATCATTTTTATTTTATTTACTTTGGTTCCGTGAAGAATCCAGAAAGGGTTATTTGATAGTGGCTTTCTGAAAAACAATACATTTTTACATTTAGGCACTCCTGCAATCGTCACACTTTTTCTGTTACAAACTGACCCCGGCCCCTCATCAGAGAAGAGAAGGGTTATGTGGCCCTCACAGGAAAAAGTTTGGGGACCCCTGATTTAATGTGATTAATTAAAAAAAAATTAATTACCGCCATTAATGCAATAAATTTGATAGCCCTACTTTAAGCCAAAACTACTCTGGATGAGTGTAAGACATTTTGTCTGTAACGTTAAATACAATTAGAAAACGATTTAAATAAAATATATATAATATATTAAAAAAACGCATGTCCGATATTTTTTGCAGATTCCGATACTTTGAAAATGACGTGATCGGACCCGGATGCCGATCGATCGGGACATCTTTAATTATTATGATGCCAAAATGTTAGGTATTTCCATTATTTTGTCCAACCCCTGTAGATCACTATTAAACTTGCCAAATCCCAGTTAAATGACACGATAGTGATCCAACCTATGAAACTTAGATCATGAATCACTCCTACATAACGGAAAAAAATACATTACAACTTACGGGCAGCTCAAATGTCTGCGTGGGCTCGCCATCCTCGTCGTACATGAACGATCCCAGAAGTGTTCCATCCTCTACCTCGTCCTTCATCCCCTAAGTAAACAAAAGACAAAAAATAAAAACAAAAAAATGTTGTTTTTTTTTCTTCAAACTCACACTATGAAGTTGTCAATACAAAAACGTATTTAACTTTGGTGCCTGTAACCTTTAAAATTTCAGAAAATGAATAAAAAATTGGACTGGAAACTTGTCCACTAGAAGGCAGTGTAGTGCTTCACAGATACTTTCATTACACACTGACCGTAAGACAAATTCCTGTGAGTTCTCTTGTATATGGCGGAAAACACAGACAAGACTGAAAAAGCAGTTCCTGCTCTTGCACTCCTCTTTAAAAGAAGCTGCTGTATTTTAAGCCAAAACAACTGTTATTTTTGATAGAACAATATGTCTATATGCTGCCATAAGCCCCCGAACTGTTTTTAATTTGTCCGTTTTACCCTGGAAACCCCCGTTTACATACGTCGCGCAACCGCTTTTGTTTCAACCCAGCCTTAAAACGAAGGTAAATAATTCTATTTATTATTCAAAATGTCAGTCATGTTTTAGCTTAGAATCATTTAAGATATTAGATGTCTAATATTCCATTAAAAAAAAAAGTATTCACTCGCATATTTTAAACTTTTAAACAAATTACGTCACAATTTATCTACCTCATAACTATCGCTTAATTGTATTTTTTTTTTTTTTGCTACTGTCGCATTTTCTCCGATATGTTAGGTAATAAATAATCGATCCAAACACAGAAACATTGGAAAAAAAAAACAAAAAAACGTTTTAAATACAGTGCCCTTCATAATTATTGGCACCCATGAAAAAGATGTGTTTTTTAACTTGTAATTTTTTTTTTTTAATTCAAATAATATGGGACCTTAATGGAAAAAAGAGAAAATCCAACCTTCAATACAAGTGCATTCATTCAGTGGGGAAAAAAATCCATAAAGAAAAAATTATTTGACATCAAATAATGTGTGTCACAATTATTAGCACCCCTGGGGTTAATACTTTGTACAACCCCCTTTTGCCAACAAAACAAGGTCTGGAGAATGAGATGGCCATGGGAGGAGCTTGATTTTCTGGCTGGTGAACCATTTCTGTGTAGATTTTGCCATATTTTTAGGGTCATTGTCTTGCTGAAAGACCCAGTGACGACCCATCTTCAGCTTTTGGGCAGAGGGCAACAGATTTTGATTTAAAATGTCCTAGTATTTAAAAGCATTCATGATGCCATGCACCCTAACAAGGTTCCCAGGGCCTTTGGAAGCGAAACAGCCCCACAGCATCACTGACCCACCACCATACTTCACAGTGGGTATGAGGTGCTTTTCAGCATGTGCATCTTGTGTGTTTGTTGCCAAAAAGCTCAATCTTGGTCTCATCTGACCAAAGCACACGGTCCCAGTTGAAGCCTGGGACCGTGTGTATTTTTGTGTGGATCAAAACAAGGTAAGCAAGCAATAATATCTCATTAAGTCGTGGCGTCTTTAATTCTGCTCTTTCACGCGCTCACCTCCAGATAGGGTTTCGCTGTTTAATTTTTTTATTATTTTTTTTAAATGCCCTGTTCAAAATTGTTCTTCACTCAGAAAATTGAGATTTTAAGCTTTCCAATGATGTATCACACATGCATGTAGGAAATTTGGCGAAATTTGGGGTCTCAAAGCAAAACTTCAAGTCACCTGAGTGTTTTCCGCCATATCTAATCTTTTTCTGTGCGTTAATGTTACCGTAATTTTCGGACTATAAGCCTCTACTTTTCCCCTCATTTTGAATCCTGTCTATAGTCTAGTCTAATATAGTCTAGTGCAGTTTATTTGTTTATTTATTTTGGTTAATAGTAGGGCTGTCAAACGATTAAAATTTTTAATCGAGTTAATTACAGCTTAAAAATTAATTAATCGTAATTAATCGCAATTAATCGCAATTCAAACCATCTCTAAAATATGCCATATTTTTAGGTAAATTATTGTTGGAATGGAAAGATAAGACACATGACGGATATATACATACAACATACTGTACATAAGTACTGTTTTTGTTTATTGTAACAATAAATCCACAAATGGCATTATTAACATTCTTTCTGTTAAAGTGATCCACGGATAGAAAGACTTGTAGTTCTTAAACGATAAATGTTATAGATACAAGTTATAGTAATTTTATATTAAAACCCCTCTTCATGTTTTCGTTTTAATAAAATTTGTAAAATTTTCAAAAGTAGAGGTTAATATAATAATAAGAAGAATAAAAATAACAATAATAAAAATAGAGTGAAAAGTTTTACGTGTATTTTGCATAGCTAAATTGATATGGAAAGCCAGTTTATTTAGCATTGTTGTTTAACTGTGTGTCAGAATAGGGCCTCATTACTATAGATTGAAGTGCTTTTCTTTTTGAGAATATTATTTTTTTGAGCGATAGGAATATTATTTTTGTTGTGCTTTCACTAAACAATACTTATGTTTGTTGTGAAGGAGAAGCTTATGCCAATAAACGGCGCGCCTGTGTCCACTCACCTTTACTGTATAGCATATACAGTGGGGAGAACAAGTATTTGATACACTGCCAAAACCCATTGGCAGTGTATCAAATACTTGTTCTCCCCACTGTATCTGTACATATCTTACCCAAAATAAAACAAGAGACACATAATTGCCACTAAAAGAAAGAAAACTTACCGAAATATGTGAGGAGCACAAATAGCAATTTGCATTGCATTGTGAATACAGCATAAACGTCTCACAACTACTAATTCTCCCACGTTTAGAAGACATAACATAAGTATGGAACGGCGCTGCTCCCAAGCGGCCGGTGGCATTCTCTTCACTCTTAATGTCCATAAACGGCCTCATTGTAATGTTTGAGGCAATATGCCAGCGGGTGCGTTAATTGCGTCAAATATTTTAACGTGATTAATTTAAAAAATTAATTAACGCCCGTTAACGCGATAATTTTGACAGCCCTAGTTAATTGGTAACACTTTATTTGACAGCTGAGTAATAAGATTGTCATCAAACTGTCATAAAAAATACATGACACTATCATGAGCATAATGAATGCTTATGAGATGTCATTGTGTCATCCAGCAAATGATCTCACGTATGAATAGATGCCACGCTGCCGTAGTTCAGTCACTCTAACTATGTAAGGTATTGATTTAAATACACCACAAGATGTCAATGGTGAGTTTTACATTAATAAGACCTCAAGCCAATGAGTGCGTTTTGTCCCGCGACTGACACTGTAGCTCCCTGTTTTTTTGGGTTATATTTTTAGACTGGGTCTATTGTGATTCATGTTCATTTCAGTGTTGTCTTCACAAGACTTCTGAAAATGGCTCCCAGCATCATAGTTTGTGTATTGTGACTTAATATTACCATCCAGTGTATTTGTTGAGCTAAAGGAGTTGCTAAAATGTTAAAGTTTGACCAAAGTCTGAGTAAGTTTTATGTGTATTTTGCATTGTTGTGTTAACTGTGTGAAAATAGGGCGTCAGTAATACAGATTGAAGCACTTTTCTTCTTGGGGACATTTTTTGAGAGATATCAGTATTAGTTTTGTAGTATTTTCACTATATGATACTTATGTATGTTGTGAAAGAGTTGCCGAAGCTTATGCCAGTAAACAGCGCGGTCCGAGCTACGAATATGAATGCCTGTGTCCACTCTCCTTTCTCTCTCCCACTGTGGATCAAAGAAACTACAGCGTCAGTCAAGGGGAAAAAAACGCACTCATTGGCTTGATCCCTAATTAATGTAAAACCCACCACTGACACCTTGTGACATACAGTGCCTTGCAAAAGTATTCGGCTCCCTTGAACCTTGCAACCTTTCGCCACATTTCAGGCTTCAAACATAAAGATATAAAATTTTAATTTTTTGTCAAGAATCAACAACAAGTGGGACACAATCGTGAAGTGGAACAACATTTATTGGGTAATTTAAACTTTTTTAACAGATAAAAAACTGAAAAGTGGGGCGTGCAATATTATTCGGCCCCCTTGCGTTAATACTTTGTAGCGCCACCTTTTGCTCCAATTACAGCTGCAAGTCGCTTGGGGTATATTTCTATCAGTTTTGCACATCGAGAGACTGACATTCTTGCCCATTCTTCCTTGCAAAACAGCTCCAGCTCAGTGAGGTTGGATGGAGAGTGTTTGTGAACAGCAGTCTTCAGCTCTTTCCACAGATTCTCGATTGGATTCAGGTCTGGACTTTGACTTGGTCATTCTAACACCTGGATATGTTTATTTTTGAACCATTCCATTGTAGATTTGGCTTTATGTTTTGAATCATTGTCCCGTTGGAAGATAAATCTCCGTCCCAGTCTCAGGTCTTGTGCAGATACCAACAGGTTTTCTTCCAGAATGTTCCTGTATTTGGCTGCATCCATCTTCCCGTCAATTTTAACCATCTTCCCTGTCCCTGCTGAAGAAAAGCAGGCCCAAACCATGATGCTGCCACCACCATGTTTGACAGTGGGGATGGTGTGTTCAGGGTGATGAGCTGTGTTGCTTTTACGCCAAACATATCGTTTTGCATTGTGGCCAAAAAGTTCAATTTTGGTTTCATCTTTAAACGAGACTTTTTATGGATATCTTTGAGAAATGGCTTTCTTCTTGCCACTCTTCCATAAAGGCCAGATTTGTGCAGTGTACGACTGATTGTTGTCCTATGGACAGACTCTCCCACCTCAGCTGTAGATCTCTGCAGTTCGTCCAGAGTGATCATGGGCCTCTTGGCTGCATCTCTGATCAGTTTTCTCCTTGTTTGAGAAGAAAGTTTGGAAGGACGGCCGGGTCTTGGTAGATTTGCAGTGGTCTGATGCTCCTTCCATTTCAATATGATGGCTTGCAGTGCTCCTTGAGATGTTTAAAGCTTGGGAAATCTTTTTGTATCCAAATCCGGCTTTAAACTTCTCCACAACAGTATCTCGGACCTGCCTGGTGTGTTCCTTGGTTTTCATAATGCTCTCTGCACTTTAAACAGAACCCTGAGACTATCACAGAGCAGGTGCATTTATACAGAGACTTGATTACACACAGGTGGATTCTATTTATCATCATCAGTCATTTAGGACAACATTGGATCATTCAGAGATCCTCACTGAACTTCTGGAGTGAGTTTGCTGCACTGAAAGTAAAGGGGCCGAATAATATTGCACGCCCCACTTTTCAGTTTTTTATTTGTTAAAAAAGTTTAAATTATCCAATAAATGTTGTTCCACTTCACGATTGTGTGCCACTTGTTGTTGATTCTTGACAAAAAAATTAAATTTCATATCTTTATGTTTGAAGCCTGAAATGTGGCGAAAGGTTGCAAGATTCAAGGGGGCCGAATACTTTTGTATCTGTATCTTTTACGATCTACAGGTCTTTCTATCCGTGGATCCCTTTAAGACCTGCGGTATGAACCTAGCCTTTTTCAGGGAGGACAGAATGCCGACCATTATTGGTTAACTTACATAGACCGCGAACTCCTTGGGTGCAGAGTCGATACGACCCGTGGGGGTGTTTTGACGCGGCACGTGGTCAATTGTCACATGGGTTATCCTAATAGGGTGAGACAAGGCGATGACAAGGGACCCGTGGGCACCGTGAAAGGCCCAACATTTTCCTGGAAGCAGAGTTGTATCGCCCTTAAGTGGGAAGGAAGTAGAAAAGTTAAGAGCGAACATGGATGGATTGCTCGAAGATTAGAAAAGGAAAAGACAATCACCCGGATGACGGTGCGGGGGCTCTCTGTCGGGTACCACAAAGGGATTCCAAACAAAATGAGACATGCTGAGCGGGTGCGATAGGTTTCAGAACAGCGGGTGCTGATCACACTGGCACCTGAATATAAAGTAATTAACCTAAAATACGAAAAATATCAACCATAGGATGTATACAACAGTGGTTCTTAACAATGATTCGATCGAACCCCAGGTGAGTAATTCTAAGGTGTTTGGGGAAGGTTAAGACACACAGGGCCCAATTTTTTTTAGACTGACCAAAGTGCCTTTTTTCGACTAGGTTTTGGACTGGTTTTACTCCAATTTACATGCTTATTTCATTTCTTTCAAATGCTAGTCCTCTATCTAATGGGAGGAGAAACTGGTTTGCTCAGTGGAAGGTCAACTAGCACTTGGTATGTGGTATTACAGTCCTGCAGGTAGGGTTGGGCATCGTTTGAAATTGAACGATTCCGGTTCCGATTCAGTTTCCATGTTTCCATTCTGGTTCCGAACGATTCCCGATTCCAATTCTTTTAAAGTGATCTTCTAACTTAAATACATATAGGCTTTAATAAACCACAATTGTTCTCTTGTACTAAAATATATTGTTAGAAACACATAAAATGTTAACTCAATGGCAATATTTTGTAATATTTAGTCCATATTTTGACCATTAGTTGGCGCCATGGTTTGCGGGCTCGCAGTGATGACGTAATTGGTATCTTTCCAAATGTGTAGCGTGTTCAACAATTGCTTATTGCTGCCTAAACTCGCGAAGTGAAGTGCCACGATGTGCTGCTTTTGGATGCAATTTCCAGTCAAATGGAAATAAGGGGAGTGGAGTGAGTGGTCAAGGTGGAATTATGCCCCACTTTTGTCTTATCAGGTATTTGCTGCACGCATTTTTCCCTGAAGCTCGTCTTGTGAACGACCGACAGTGCTGTCCTGCTCTCCACTTTACAGATCTGGTTCAAATAGGAAGGGTAGAACTGACGACATGTTGGGAAAGCTAACGAGTGACACGCTGGAATTTCGGCAACGGGACACTGCGACGTAATAATGGCGACCTATCACTTAAATTTTTTTTACAAACTTTATTAAAACAAAAACATTTAGATGGGTCTTAATATCAAATTATTATAACTCATACTAACATTTATCTTTTAAGTATTACTTGTCTTAAAAATAGAGGATCCCTTTAAGAGGCAGGGTCAAAAACAAAATGCAGGGTCGAAAAAAACTGCATAGTTTATATTAAAGTATTAACTTCTCGACGAATTTTAAAATTAAATGAACTTCTCACAGGGCTAATTATAACTTGTATATAAATATCAGTCTTTAAACCCGAGCAATTTTTTTCGCTCAGTGGTCAGGGCATTGAAACAAGGAATCGAAATTCAAAATTCGAACGATTCCGGGAGCATCGGAGTGTTAAAACCGGTTCCCATCGATGCTTGATGCCCAAGCCTACCTGCAGGCAGCATGGACCGTGTGGATAGTGGGGGAAAAAATTACATAATTTTCCATCCATCCAATCCATCCGGGGTTAATTTGTGCCGGATCCTGCCGGAACAAGATCCGGCACCTCTTGATTTTGGCCTCCCTGTGTTTCAGGACTTATTTGGGCAGATCCGGCACCTCTCGTGTATAGAAAAAAAATAATATAAATTTTTTTTTTAACTATTTACAGCACAAATCCCAAGAATTGCATGTTGTGTATAAAAATGTAACGTCATTTGAAAGAGTCAAGAGATTTGTTGACGCACTGAAAAGCTAGACCAACAAATCACGCCCCTGACATTAAAAAAAAAACAAAATTTGGAAATCAAACGTTATTTGAACATGCCAAAAAGACGGTTGCATTTACTGTCTTTTTTCAAAAAGAAGGAAGATGGTTCAAAACGAGTCAGAAAAGTAACAATAGGCGATGAGGGCAACCGCAGCAATCATGCTAACGGGCGGAACCGGGTGCAGCAGGAGGCTAGCGCCGCAGCAATCGCCCGTGCGGTGCAGAGTACAGCCTAAATACTTGTAAATTGCTGTCATAACATTTATACCATGGATATTATCTGAAATTGAGGCTTGTAAGTCCCACAGCATGGCAAGTGAGCATTTGCGTGTTGTTTTCAGCACCATTCTCTGCGTATGTTCCGGCACCTGTGCCCGTCTCATCATCCCTGCGCTGTCATACAGTGGGGAGAACAAGTATTTGATACACTGCCGATTTTGTTGGTTTTCCCACTTGCAAAGCATGTAGAGGTCTGTAATTTGTATCATAAGTTCTCTTCAACTGTGAGGGACGGAATCTAATACAAAAAAAAACAGAAAATCACGGTGTATGTTTTTTAAATAATAAATTTGCATTTAATTGCATGAAATAAGTATTTGATACATCACAAAAATCAAACTTAATATTTGGTACAGAAACCTTTGTTTGCTATTAAAGACGCCAAACGTTTCCTGTAGTCCTTGACAAGGTTTGCACACACTGCAGCAGGGATTTTGGCCCACTCCTCCATGCAGATCTTCTCCAGAGCCTTCAGGTTTCGGGGCTGCTGCCGGGCAACACGGACATTCAGCTCCCTCCATAGATTTTCTATCGGGTTCAGATCTGGTGACTGGCTAGGCCACTCCAGGACCTTAAGATGCTTCTTACGGAGCCACTCTTTAGTTGCCTTGGCTGTGTGCTTTGGGTCGTTGTCATGCTGGAAGACCCAGCCACGACCCATCTTCAGGGCTCTCACTGAAGGAAGGAGGTTGTCAGCCAAGATCTGGCGATACATAGCCCCATCCATCCTCCCCTCAATACAGTGCAGTCGTCCTGTACCCTTGGCAGAGAAGCAGCCCCAAAAAATGATGTTTCCTCCTCCATGTTTCACGGTTGGGATGGTGTTCTTGGGGTTGTACTCATCCTTCTTTTTCCTCCAAACACGACGAGCCGAGTTTAGACCAAAAAGTTCAATTTTGGTCTCATCCGACCACATGACCTTCTCCCATTGCTCCTCTGGATCATCCAGATGGTCAGTGGCAAACTTCAGACGTGTCTGGACATGCACTGGCTTCAGCAGCGGGACCTTGCGTGCGCTGTAGGATTTTAATCCATGACGGCGTAATGTGTTTCTGATGGTTTTCTTCGAGACTGTGGTTCCAGCTCTCTTCAGGTCATTGATCAGGTCCTGCCGTGTAGTTCTGGGCTGATCCCTCGCCTTCCTCATGATCAGTGATGCCCCACGAGGTGAGATCTTGCATGGAGCCCCAGAATGAGGCAGATTGACCGTCAACTTGAACTTCTTCCGTTTTCTATTAATCGCTCCAACAGTTGTTACCTTCTCACCAAGCTGCTTGCTTATTTTCCTGTAGCCCATCCCAGCCTTGTGCAGGTCTATTATTTTATCCCTGATGTCCTTACACAGCTCTTTGGTCTTGGCCATTTTGGAGAGGTTGGAGTTTGTTTGTTTGAGCATGGTGTCTTTTATACAGGTAACAAGTTCAAACAGGTGCAGTTACTTCCGGTAATGAGTGGAGAACAGGAGGGGTTCTTAAAAAAGAACTAAGAGCCGAAATATTTACTAGTTGGTAATGTATCAAATACTTATTTCATGCAGTTAAATACAAATTTATTATTTAAAAATTATACAATGATTTTCTGGATTTTTGTATTAGATTCCGTCCCTCACAGTTGAAGAGAACTTATGATACAAATTACTAGGGCTGCAGCTATCGAATATTTTAGTAATCGAGTAATTGACTGAAAATTCTATCGATTAATCGAGTAATCGGATAAAACAAATATATTTTTAGGTGAAGAGCAATTATAAATATACATGAGAAAACAAGACATTTCATCTAATCATGAACCATTTTCAGTCAATCAATGTCTTTATTTTCGATGTATATTGTTGAAAACAGCCAACAATTGCATCTCAGATGTAACTAGAATAAAAAAAAGACTAATCCACTGCTTTCACTCAAAAAATCTTTTAGATCTTATTTAAAAAAAATAAAATAAAAAAAATTAAATATCTTACCTGAAAATCCCGTTACGCTTGATAACATCACTTAAAAGTTAGGATTTTTTTCCCACGTGTTTCAATTGAATTTCTCTTTGTGTCAAGCCATTTTTAAGTTCTAGTTAAGTTTTAAGTTAGTCTAAACTGTAAGTCCTGATAGGATTTCAGTGTTCAAAATAAATGTATGATACAGGCTGTATTGGAGCACATTCGGGACCAGTGCTACTTGGTGTTTTATCCAGCAATGACTACTGAGCTAAAATTGATAGTTAGCATTATTGAGTTTTTATTTTACACCCTCATCACTCCACAACGCTATGTTATGTTAAAGCCTGTATGTCAGACACGTTAGCCACGCATCGACAGTGGTCATAATTAATAGAAACCTAGCCCTCCGCAGGGCTAACAGTAACGTTAATCTTATTTATTAGCGCTTAGCGCTCTTTATTAGCGCTTAGCGCTTTACTGCTTTAAGATGGCGGTGGTTTACTAACGCTGCCCAGACGCGGCTGAGTCTGTCATTTCGCATCTAGTTCAACATACTGTACATGTGATCTCTATGAGACGCATCAGACGCTACCTGCTACCAACTAGCATCAGTGCAGGCAAGTATTTAGCAACGTCGGCGTCGTGTGTAGCGGCTGTCTGCTGCAGTAAGTTGTTTTTGTTTTTGTTTTGTTTTTTTGCTTCGTCCTCTACGCACGTAACATCAGCGCGTTGTCCCGCAGTAAAAGTAGTCCGAGCAAAACGTGCTGCTTAGAGCTGTTAAAATAAACGAATATTCGAGGTGAATAAAATTACTCGGATCAGTTTTTAAACTCGAGTTACTCGAGTTGCTCGAGTATTCGTTTCAGCTCTACAAATTACAGACCTCTACATGGCTTGCAAGTGGGAAAACCAGCAACAATAAAATCGCGACAATAAAATGAGTTGTTTCATGTGAAACTTGTGGGGTTCGGTAACTTTAGCAAGGTTAAGAACCACTGGTATACAAGTCTAAGAATGTTCAAGGTGTCAAGAGTGTTACCTTGAGTCTCCAGTGCAAAGTCAGCCATTTCGTTAGCAATGGGCTGCGCGCATGAAGAAGACATTCCTTTGTTTCGTAGGCTGACTGCATTCTGCGCCTTCGTCAAAGTACGCGATATACCAGGCGATCTTTGGCTTTCATGACTTTTAGATGAAAGAGTTGAGTCAAGCGCTTACCCGGATGCGATCACTGAGCCACTTCTCCATGGCCTGCTGGAGTTCTGGCGTGAGATGTTTTTGGACCGGGATGTCCGGACAAGGCATCGCATTAGGTTGAGACTGGATGGACAGCAGTTCCTTGGATAACTGCAATCATAAACGTGCGTGCGTTAACACAACATGCCGGAAACATTCACATTTCACCGCTGTTACCTCAGCAATCTGGGTCTCTATGGCTTTCATTCTGCCGCCGAGACCCGAGAGAGATTCGTGAAAATCTCGTTTCTGATCGTCCATTTTCTTGCCCAGTACCATGACCTCCCGGTCAAGATGCAGCCCACTATTGGACTCCACCACCTTCACGTCATCTCTCATGGTCTGCAAGTCAACCTCGAATTGCTCCTTGATCTGAAAGAGGTGGAATTTTGCACACTAATTGGAGGGAAAAGTTCATGAGAAGTTATAATTTACCTTGTAGAGGAGCTCCTGTTTCTGTTGCAGATCTTCCTGCAAAAAAAGCAGTCATATCCAGTCATATCACTTTGTCATATGATGCAAAAATTGCCAGTTGAAATGTCATCAGCATAATAAAATACTCTACTGTACACATTTGTATTAATTGATTGTGCATATAAAATACTATTAATTGCAATGAACCACCTTAATCTTGTTTAAATAATGTTTGAGCAATAAATCACTTACCTGAAAATCAATTTACATGATTTCATTATTTTCAGAAAACGATGTATGGCCTTGGTTTTCTTTCAATTAAAGTTGGGCAGCAAGATAACTCTTGTTAATTCGGAGTTAATTAAACTTTTAATAAATTGAATTGTGTTTTGTTTAACTTTAATCACGATTTAAAAATTTAAACCATTACTTACTTCTTACCTTAAGATGAACTTCCGGTCATGTTTCAGAGAGAATGTTAAATGTGGCATGATTTGGGGTAGGTTAAATAAAAAATTACAACAACAACAAAAAAGACCAGTTTTAATATAACCTCAAAATAAAAATATGAAAAACACAAATTTATTTATTGAAAGTTGTGTTGTGTAACAATGTGATTAACTGGAAGCTCATGTGATTAATTGTCAATGAATTGTTGCCCAGTCCTAGTTTTTAGATGAATTTCTTACCAGAAGATGCTGCATCTTTGCTTCCATATCAGTAGGCAATGTGTCCTGAAGAGCAAAAAGACCTTAAAATTTGTTTGGTAGCACTTTATAATAACTATGTGTTTTACTAGCTAATAGATCATTAGTAAACTGTTGATAAATGATTTATTGCTGATTTGTGAAGTATTTGTTAACAGTTTGTTAAGCATTTACAGAGTGTTCCAATATGGTTGACCCCTTTCTAAATGCCCATGCTAGTTGATGGATCTTAACAAAACTATATATCGATCGGGTCCGATCACGTCATTTTCAAAGTATCGGAATCGGCAAAAAAATATCGGACATGCCTTTTTTGTAATATATACATATATATTTTTTGATTAAATCGTTCTCTAATTGTATTTAACGTTACAGACATAATATGTTACACTTATCCAGAGTCTATAGTTCAGACTTAAGGTAGGGTTATCAAATTTATCTCGATAACGGCGGTAATTAATTTAAAAAAAAAATGTATCATGTTGAAATATTTAACGCAATTAATGCATGCGCTGCACGACCCACTCACGCATTGTCGAGTTCAATCTATAGTGGCGCCGTTTTACCTATATAGAGAGCTAAAAGGCAGAGTAAAATGAGTAGAGTGAATTTTGCCAGCCTTTGAAGCCTTTTTTTAATTGGCTAAAAGCCTTACAATCCCTCTCCTTACGATTAGGAATATCGTGGGAAGCAATGTGGGGAAGAAAGGTAGTAATTGATCTTTTTCTTAACACCCTATGTTATTTCTCAACGCAGAGAAGATATATCAATTGGTAGCACTACGCACAGTCATGGTTGCAATTCCCATCATGCGTTTGGGCATGGCTACAGTATCATTTACTGACAACAAATACACTAGATGGCAATATTTAGTCACAATATACAAAATCACAAGTCTTTCTATCTGTGGATCCCTCTCACAGAAAGAATGTTAATAATGTAAATGTCATCTTGAGGATTTATTGTTATGATAAACAAATGCAGTACTTATGTACTGTATGTTGTATGTATATATTTGTCCGAGTTTTATTCATTTTTTTCTTAATGCATTGCCAAAATGTATATGATGGGGAAAAATTATCGTGAATGATTGGAATTGAATCGGGAGCAAAAAAAAAGCAATCGGATCGAGAAATATCGGGATCGGCAGATACTCAAACTAAAACGATCGGGATCGGATCGGGAGCAAAAAAAACATGATCGGAACAACCCTACTATCTACACTTTATGTTGAAGGTCATAGGTTTCATTGGTTAAACATACAAAGAAAAGTACAAATATTTGTTGGTTGTATGGCAGATTTTCATAAATGTACAACATGAGCGCTGCCTGCAAAATGCCTTATCAAAATGCCTTATATTTTGAAGTGAACGGCATTTCTTAACCTGAAAAGGTAGAAATGCCAAACGTTACACTAGGCATGTGCCTGTATGAGATTTTGACGGTACGATAACCGTGAGCAAAAATACCGCGGTTTCACGGTATCACGGTATTGCAATTATAGCTCCAAAATGTGTTATTTTCAGATGTATGGGTTAAAAAAAAAAAAAAAAATTTCCATTGAACAGGATTTTTTTTTTTTTTTCAGAACATAGTTGCAAATTGGAACATGAATATATTGCTAAAATGTATGAATTATCAATTAAAACAAATATTTTCAATAAAATTAAAATATAACTTATAGACTATACCCACAGCCACAGCTCAGGTTGCTCATAATTAGAGCAAGAACAAAATCATTTCTCTAAAAAAGTAAAAACACATCTGAATAATTAAAAAAAAAATTATACTGTATGACTTTTTTTGTTTGAGGGCGGAAAAGCTCAAGTGAAGTTTCGCCATTTTCAGCCACTGTGTCAACTCTAGTCTAGATGATGTCATGCTTTTGTGTTAAAAAGAACTTAAAGAACTCATAAGTTAATAAGTTAGTTAAAAATGTAAATATTGTTGTGGAAAGGTCTCATCTAAAAAAAAAAAAAAAAACATTGGGAGTGAGACCTCTCCTTGATCCAGCGAACGTGGATTTGTGCTTAGGGCAAGATCATCTTTCGCAATTAACGATCTTTGAAGCTATCCCTTTTTCCCCTTCATTCAAGCGATTCAAGCTTGTTTTCTCACTCTGCGGCTGTAACACTCGACGAAGTTGCTCTCCCAGCTAAGTCTAGGCTAACATTTGTCTTTGTAAGCTTTTAGTTTGTTTATCGAATTTGAAAGGTAAATGTGTGTGTTGTTTTTGGCGAACTTTTTCATGGTGCTAATCTTTTGAAGCTACTCACACATGGAAAAATACAATTGTGTCACGTCCCGGAAGTCTTGTTAATGTTTTGTGTTGGTTCATGTCAGATTCTTTTATTTTGGTAGTTGCGTGCCTCCTTGGGCTAACTTTACTTCCTGCTCCTGCCAATCAGGCTAATCATGTCCACCTGTGACCCTCGGTATCAATAGCCTGCTTCTAACCTTATAAAAATAGCGAATACTGTACTACGGTCTGACAGAAAATTTTAGTGGTTTTGAAACCGTGACGTTTTCACACAACGGTAAACCGTGAAACTGGTAACCGGCACATGCCTACGTTACACACAAAAACTTGAAACGTTTCTACACAAAGTGTGTTTCAGGTTAAGAACACCCTGTAAATGCTTAACAAACTGTTAACAAATACTTCACAAATCAACAATAAATCATTTATCAACAGTTTACTAATGATCTATTAACTAGTAAAACGGATAGTTATTATAAAGTGTTACCTTTTGTTTTTAATAATAAACTTAAACTAGGCAAAATAGATTGAAAACATCCCTCGGCACGATGCAGTAGCAAAATAGTGAACCATACCATCACGGATGTGGATTACACCATGTTGGGTGGAGGAAATAATAAAAATAAGGAATTTTGGCTCGCGACGTTGAGATTTTTGTTCGGATTTAGGATTTTTTGTAAGATTTTTTCCGTCCGTCCATTCATCATCTACCACTTAGTCTGGAGTCAGGTCGCGGAGGCAGCAGCTTTAGCAGGGAAGCCCAGATTTCCCTCTCCCCAGCCACTTCAACTAGCGGGATCCCAAGGCATTCTCAGGCCAGCTGAGAGACAGTCTCTCCAGCGTGTCCTGGGTCGTACCCGGGGCCTCCCCGGACATGCCCGGAACACCTCTCCAGGGAGGCGTCCAGGAGGCATTCGAGCCCCCTCAAATGGCTCCACTCAACGCGGAGGAGTAGCAGCTTGACGCCAAGTCCCTCCCGGAGGACCGTGCAACTCACCCTATCTCTAAGGGAGAGCCTGGACACTATGTGGAGGTAACCCATATCGTCCGCTTGTATCCGGGATCTTGTCCTTTCGGTCACGACCCACAGCTAGTGACCATAGTTGAGGGTTGGAACGTAGATCGACTGGTAAATCGGCTCAGCTCCTTCTTCACCACTACAGACTGCACCGATCCGCCTGTTGATCTCCTGTTTCAGACTACCCTCACACGTGAACAAGACCCAAAGATACTCAAACTCCTCCACTTGGGGTAGGATCTCATCCCTGACCCAGAGTGAGCACACCACCCCTTTCCGACTGAGGACCATGTCTCGGATTTGGAGGCGTTGATCTTCATCCCGACCGCTTCATACTCGGCTGTGAACCCCTCCAATCAGAGTTGGAGGTCACGGCTTGATAAGCCCACAGTACCACATCATCTGCATGAAGCAGAGATGCAATGCTGAGGCCTCCAAACCTGACCCCCTCAACGCTTCAACTGCGCCTAGAAATTCTGTCCATAAAAGGTATGAACAGAATCAGTGACAAAGGGCATCCTTGGCGGAGTCCAACCCTCACTGGGAACGACTTTGACTTATTGCCGGCAATGCGGACCAAACTCACCAAATAGCCTTTACCAAGGGGCTCGGTACCCTGTACTCCCGGAGTACCGCCCACAGGACTCCCTGAGGCACACAGTGGAACGCCTTCTCCAGATTTACAAAATACATGTAGACTGGTTGGGCGAACTCCCGTGCACCCTGGAAGACCTTACCAAAGGTGTAGAGCCGGTCCACTGTTCCACGGCCGGGAAAAAAACCGCACTACTCCTCCTGAATCTGTTTTGAGTTGGTTCCCTCCGAGTGTGTTCCTGTGATTACCCATTGATTTCACCTGTTGTACCTGCTCCTAGTGTATCCTCCAACCTGCATCCTCCTGTGTAACCCAGCTGTTCCTTGTTGCCTCGTTACCCCTTGTCTGCGTGTGTGGATATAAGCTCTCAGTTACTTTTCACTCCTTGTTGCGTCATTGTCAATGTTGAAGTCAAGTCCTGTCCAAGCCCTCGTGTACCCGTCCCTCCTATTAAGTAAGTTTGTTTAAACATTGCCTTTTTGATCCTTAGTCCTTTTGGTTGTACTTTGTGATTTTGTTAGTTATTGTTAAAACGTTTTTTGAGTTCACTGCCACCTGCCTTGCTGCGTTTTTTTGTTTCCCTGCATTTGGGTCCACACCACCTGCCTGCCCCATGTCCTTGACAGAATCCGAGATTCAACTTCCCAGCGGATCCTCCTCTCCAGCACCCCTGAATAGACTTTACCAGGGAGGCTGAGGAGTGTGATCTATCTATAATTGGAACACACCGTCCGATCCCCCTTCTTATTACAAAGGGGGGCCACCACCCATGTCTGCCAAACCAGAGGCACTGTCCCCTATGTCCACGCGATGTTCTAGATACGTGTCAGCCACGACACCCCCAAAACATTCAGTGCCTTTAGGAACTCCAGGCAATCTCATCCACCCTCGGAGCCTTGCCACCAAGGAGGTTTCCAACCACCTCAGTGACTTTGACCCCAGAGATAGGGGAGCCTACCTCGGGGGCTCCAAACTCTGCTTCTTTCACCTTCTTTCACCTGCGCCACATAGCCAAAATTAGAAATATTTTATTTTAAAGCGATGCAGAAAAATTAATTCACGTGTTCGTTACATCGAGATTGGATTACTGTAACTCCCGACTTGCAGCTTGTCCTAAAAGTTCTCTAAAAGGTCTTCAGCTAGTCCAAAATGCAGCAGCAAGATTTTTAACAGGAACCAATAGAAAAGAGCACATCACCCCTGTGCTCCAGGCCCTTCACTGGCTTCCAGTCGAGTTTAAAATCAATTTTAAAATCCTCCTTCTTACATTTAAGACCATTAATGGGTTGGGGCCATCTTATCTCACCGATGCTCTGGGTCCATACCGCCCCAACAGAACACTCCGCTCTCAGAATGCAGGTCTACTGGTAGTTCCCAGGGTTTCTAAAAGTACTGTCGGAGCTAAAACCTTTAGCCACCAAGCCCCTGTTTTATGGAATCAGCTTCCAGCAAATATTAAAGAAGCCCAGACAGTCTGCACATTTAAGATTAGATTAAAAACGTTCCTATTCGACAAAGCTTATGGTCAGGCTAGTTGAAGTCGGAGTAGACTCACAGTTTAGTCTAAGCTGCACTAGAAGCTATAAAGCTGGGGGAAGTACAGCCACTGATTTCTATCTCCTTTTTCTCACTCTACCTACCACTTGTCTTACTTTATTTCTATTTTCCAATGTTAATATCTAGTTGTCTAGTCTCTTCATCACTAGTCACCCAGTGTCCCCTTTCCCCCCTCTCCTCCGGGGAGGGGCTATTTTTCAGCTGCAGCCTCCTGACCGTCCAGACCCCTGGCTGGATGGACATCCTCGTTGCTACCCCCGTCTCATCTGGCTAGATGGACCTCTTCTTGTTCCTTTACTCCACTGCATCTTTACGGACTGTAACTTTGTCTGCTAATTCCCATTAGCAGTCCTGGGGCTTCCTGTCTATCCGTCCTGGGAGTGGATCTCTCCTGATTATGGTACTCCCCAAGGTTTCTCAATTTCTCCCAAAGACTCTGGAGTTTTTTGAGTTTTTCCTTGCCGACATGGAGGGTCTAAGGATGGGGGATACCCAGGACTTGAACTTTATTTATTCATCTTTGTTGCTTCATTTGCTGTTTCTGACTGTGTATCATATTGCCTCTGCAAAGCCCTTTGAGACAACCTTGTTGTGATCCAGGGCTATCCAAATAAATTTAATTGAATTGAATTCCTCAAAGCAAGGCATATCAGTGGAAAAATTGAGGAGGTATTTGGAGAACAGTATTCTCCCCACCGACTCCCGACGTCCCGAGTCGAGGTCAGCAGTACCTCATCTCCACTATACACAGTGTTAATGGTGCAATGCTTTCCTCTCCTCAGACGTCGGAGGCCCGTTTTCATCATTCAACTCCTCCCATCTCCGAGTTTATGCCTTGGCGATCGCCAAACGTACATTCCGCTTGGCCAGCTGGTACCTGTCAGCTGCCTCCGGAGTCCCACAGGCCAAAAGGGCCTGGTAGTGTAGGATTTTTTATTATATTTTTAGTTTATATAAAAATACCTTGACTTTGCACCAGCTCCCGTCTACCTCATTGTTTCCCGTGCACTCCATGTCAGATTGCCAAGCCAAAAACCTAACAATGTGGAGCTTTGTGGCATCCGAAAGGGTGAACAGAGGGGGCAACAAGGGAGGGAGGAACTTAACACCTGAAGAACAAGAGAAGCAAACACTTAGTCAATGCGAAAACTTTCTTACTATCACAGTCACTTACAGGCAGCTACAAGAAAGATGAGGATGATGGCAATGCAAGTTTTTCTTGTTTTGGCACTGTTTAATGATCCGTTCGCTGCAAGACAAAACAAATTGATTAGGTGAAACATGATCATTTATTGTACTCAGACACACACTTCGTACCTAAAGTGGTCAGCTGCTTTGCCTTTGCAGTCAATGTTGATAATGACACTGCAAAAAGACAAGAATGAGTTATCCCAGTTTATATGAATGTTCAGTACACACTAGGGCTGCCAGGATTAATCAACAAATTCAACAAATCAAAGATTATTTTGATAATTTTTAGAGATGCCCAAATTTTCTTTGCGGAGCCTCTTAATAGTATACGCATATATATATGGCGGAAAACACAGACAAGACTGAAAAAGGAGTTTCTGGTTTTGCAACCCTCTATGAAAGAAACTGCTGTATTTTAAGCCAAAAGAACGGTTGCGTTTGATAGAACAATATGTCTTTATGCTGCAATAGCAGATTCCTGGCCCATTAAGCCCCCCTAACTATTTTTAATTTGTCCGTTTTACCCTGAAAACCCCCGTTTACAGACGTCGCGCAACTGCTTTTGTTTCAACCCAGCCATAAAACGAAGGTAATTAATTATATTTATTATTCAAAATGTCGTTTTTATCTTAGAATCATGAATTGATTGAATTTTGTTTTTAAAAAAAAAAAAAAAAAAAAAAAAAAACAACTTTAAAAAATTATTCACTCACATATTTTAAACTTTTAAACACATTATGTGAGAATGAAAAAAAAGAAGTCTGTAAAAAAAGTCACGGATATCTACCTCATAACTAGAGGCGTGCGAAATTTCCGATTCTTAGATTATTCGCGATTCGGCTGTGGAAGATTCGAGAACGATTCACAAATATCCAAATTCCGATTATTGAATTATACCAGGTAAAGCGGAAGTAAAACACAGTCAGCACGGTCTTTGGGATGCAATGAGGAACGGACTGAGAGTAAATATCATGTTCAACTCATGCCGCTAGATAAAAAAACAATCATACCTGACTGCGGCTGACAGCCGCTACAAACAACACCCAGTTGCTAGTTGCTACAAACATACGGCTACAGTAGATATTATATATATGTAGAATTAGATGCAAAATGACAGACGACGTCGGTGTTAGAACATGTATTATTGAACAGAGATGCGAAATGACAGACTTTCCGGCGTAAGTAAACAGCCGCCATCTTAAAGCAGTAGACCTCTCTAGAAGGCTCTGTAGTAGCGAACCTAAGTAACTTTTTATCTAAATACTCCTAAATCGGCAGAATCTTGTCTTGAATCTATCTTTAAATGATGAAATAGTTTGAAAACTGAGACAAAAGTAGACAGAAGGGAAATTATGGAATAACGGGCGCAATTTTAACAACTGTAACAGTTGATTCACAACATTAAATTAATTGAATGTAGTTTAAAGCTGCTGATACGGAATGGGGACTGGAGTTTTTTATTCACTGTTATTTTTGTATGTTTGTTTACTGTTATATGTTAACTTGATACTGAAACAGTAGTTTGGTTTAGCCTGAGAGTATTTTTTAACAATTTTGGAACTAATGTACGAAACATTAAAAAATAAAAAAAAATAAAGGAGATGGGTGCATCAATAATAGTTTTATAATCGAATCGGAGCCTCTGAATCGTAATCGTAATCAAATCGTTAGGTGCCCAAAGAATCCCAGCTCTATTCATAACTATTGCTTAATTGTTTTTTTTTGTGTTACTGTCGCATTTTCTCCGATATGTTAGATGATAAATAATCAATCTAAACAAAGAAAAACGGAAAACTAAAAGTTAAAAGGGTAAATTTATGAAAAAGAAAATCTCGACCACTCCTTGATGTCTGCGATTTCTGCATCGCGAACCTTGTTATATTACCGTGTTTCACCCATTAAATCCCCTCCAAATCAAGCTGTGGCCATTCACAGCTGTGTCTTGACACTCAGTGATACATGCTACATGGAGTTTTTGGATCAAAACAAGGTAAGGTGATAATATCTCGTTAAAGTCATGGCGTCTGTAATTCTGCTCTCGTTCCACTATGTTTACTGTTTTGACTGCGCATGCCCAAAGTGATGTGTACGAGTGCGGAGCGAGAGCGTTACATTCGTATGGTTGGGGAGCAATCCCTGCAATCGAATCGTTCCGCTTCAGTTTTCGCCGCCGCCATGTAGTGTGGGGCAAATAAGTATTTAGTCAACCACCAATTGTGCAAGTTCTCCTCCTTGAAAAGATTAGAGAGGCCTGTAATTGCCAACATGGATAAACCTCAACCATGAGACAGAATGTGGAAAAAATAAACAGAAAATAACATTGCTTGATTTTTAAAGAATTCATTTCCAAATTAGAGTGGAAAATAAGTATTTGCTCACCTACAAACAAGCAAGATTTCTGGCTGTCAAAGAGGTCTAACTTCTTCTAACAAGCCTCCACTCGTTACCTGTATTAATGGCACCTGTTTTAACTCATTATCGGTATAAAAGACACCTGTCCACCTCATCAGTCAGTCACACTCCAAACTCCACTATGGCCAAGACCAAAGAGCTGTCGAAGGACACCAGAGACAAAATTGTAGACCTGCACCAGGCTGGAAAGACTGAATCTGCAATAGACCCTACCCACCGACGTCACAAAATCACGTGCTCGCTGTATGGTTCCGCCCTCTTGTCCGTCATTTTGTGTCTGTATTATCAATAGTCTCAATTGATCGAGCAATTATAATGCATTTCATGGAAGACCCGGTGCTTTCGGATGCCGTAAACTCACTTGATGCGTTGCATAAAAGGCGTTATGTGGAAAAGCTTCAGTTTATCCATTCGCCAGATCCATATTTGATGCCTAAATCGATGTTTTTCAACCCGCTGTCTCCGCCGTATTTGCTTGACATCTGCTAGCTACCCTGATATGTACAACTATCTTGTCCACACAAAATCAGCCTATTCTCACGAAAGTTTGAAAAACTTTAAGAGCTTGGAGGCTTATAAATACTTCGTTGCTGGTTGGGTGAAACAGGTCCTCGTCCACGAAAATTCGGCAGGAATCTATCTTGTGCTTGGAAAGGTGAGTTACGAAATTTTCAATTCAAAATCTTTTCTTATTGCTAACATCCACTGTCAAGTCTAATGTATTTCATGTCGTTTGTCAATGGAGTTAGGGCTTTTAATGTTTATATGGTTTAGCGATAGCACTCTCACTACATACATACGTGCATGTTGTCGGCGATTAGCCTAGCAATGATCTTAATTGCGGTTGTCAGCCCAAAACCCTCTCAATATATATTAAATGCATCTTACCAGATATAAAATGACTACTACATAATCTGTTGTAATCGTTTGGAGCCCAGTTTTCTCGTCGAATTGCAGCAGCCCATCTCGCTCTCTTCTCTCCGGGTCTCTCGGAATCCGGTAGAACTTCAAGTCTCTCCGTCTTCTCCGTCTCTTCTCTGTTATTGCAACCGACCGCCACACACGCCTTCACCATTTTGATTATTAATGTTAACGAGCAGAAAAACACGTCGTAAATAGGAGGAATGTACGTAGCCGTAACAGGTAAACATGATGTGTTGACGGACAATTGGGCGGCACCAGTCAGGAGGAAATAGTTGTGACGTCACGTGGGTAGGGTCTATAGGTAAAACGCTTGGTGTAAAGAAATCAACTGTGGGAGCAATTATTAGAAAATTAGAAAAAGACATACAAGACCACTGATAATCTCCCTCGTTCTGGGGCTCCATGCAAGATCTAAATACTTATTTGCCCCACTGTAAATGCGAGACCATTCCGCAACAGAATCGTTGCCTCTTGGCGTCGCAGCGTCACCATGTAAACAGCCCATTAGTAAAACTTGTGTGTGCAATTTAATGTTTCATTGCAAATTTGCAACTAAAATATAAACACGTGAAAAAATAAAACACGAATTAATAAAAATAATCGGTGATTAATCAACGATCAAAAGAATGGTTCGTCGCAGTCTCACACACATAAACACAAGTACCCACCCTTAACACCACAGAGGGTGTTTTTGATCCGCTGTCTGTATTCAACACGGGGAGCCACAGTGGTACTTTTGACTTTGCTGACGCTAGCACTATTGCTTGTAGTAGTTGTCTTAGTGGTCGTGGTAGGTGTTGGTGGTTTGAGGCTGATGCCTTCAGAGGAGGAGTACCCGGAACTGTCTATGCTGTTCTTCTCCTGCTCCTTTTGGTGGTCCGGTCGAAGGTATACGACAGCCTGGGCGGTGCTGCGGAACCTTTCTGGAGGCGGCAGAGGCGGGGAGCGGGTGGCAGTCTGGCTTGTGGTAGAAGATGCAGCGTTCAGGGAGGGTCTTGCGGTTACCCTAGGGGTGGCGTAGGTCACATTCCCCATGGTCACATCCGTCTGGGTGCTTAAGGAAGGTCGGCGGACTTTGAGGAAGAGATTTTAAACAAGATTTGGGGATAAGTCAACAATTCTCACTGTTTGTTCATGTTACACACTGACCTGCTGTGGTGGAAGGGGATTGTATACTGCTTGGGCTGGCCATGCTGTTGTTGGCTCTGGTGGCACGAGTCGTAGCCTTGCGGGCCCCGACCTTCTTCTTGAATACCCTGTGGAGTAGAAAACAAGCAACAGCAATGAAAGCTAGAGTTGTCCAATAATGACATTATAACCGATACCCTGATAATGTCCAACTCCCAAAATCCGATATCAAACAGATATCCGACTGGATGCTTTAACCCTTGAGAGTCGAAGGACGCGCCGGCGCGTCCTCAGCGCACGTCGTCTTTGAAGCGCCCTCACGTTTTAATTACGTCACCCACATGCCGTTGGTTGGTCTCGTTTGAAAGTGCGGAAGTTGCGGTTTACTCTCGTTATTATTTGAAGTCAATCGACCAACTAAAACGTGAGATATTGTCATTTAAGTTTTATAGTTTTATTGTCCTCTCAAAAAAACATTAAAACGCTGCATGGATCATTTGTTTATGTCTATATTTCCATCATTTCTTGTCCTTTTTCAAAACGGAAGCTCCATGAAAAAAACACTAATCAAACTAACCCTTTCGAAGTCACAGTGGAAGCACAAAATGCGTTTTTTTATAAATATAACTGCCGTGCGAGGTTCCACCGAACGAGAGGGAGAAGTGTGCTGAAGCAGCGAGGTGGCGAGCGACGGCCGTTTGGATCGACTTTGTGTGACTTTGAGAATGAACGGAAAACTAAATTTAGCGCAAGCAATTGTGCTTTTTGATCAACTTGAGGAAGAGGATGGTCCAAATTCGTCATCATCGTCTTCTTCGGAAGAGTCCTCGAGTGAAGATAGTGACGGATTTGAACACGTGGGTGACGCCATCGACGAGCAGAGGTAAGCCAACTCACTTTTTTTTTTTTATGCTGAAAAAGTTTGTTTTGAAAGTTTCTTTTGATATTGCAAGACAAAGTTAATTTTGATGCAATATAAGTGTGTTTGTGTATATAATGATAAAATGTGCATATCAGATCAAAGTCGTACGTGCACTGTGTGTATCCCAGGCAGGAATTTATAATTTGTGGTGTTCTTCTTTCTATATGAAGATTAGGGATGTAGCACATATTCAGCTATGGTATTCTTTCTATTGTCATACATATACCGTAATTTCCCGAATATAAGGCGCACCCGTGTATAATGCGCACCCCAAATTTACTTGTAAAATCTAGGGAAAATTATTGTACCCGTTTATAACGCGCACCCTAATTTTAGCACCAATAAATAGAAGAATACAAGAAAACAGAACTCGTGTCCAGTTACAGAAATGTCATTTTACTGACTGGTGAAACAGCACAAGCATAACACATTGGTAGTTCAAAAGATTACCATAAACTGACAATATTTACGGTAGTAATATGATTTGACAACTTCTCCAACTTACCAGAATCCAGGAGAAAACAAAACAGATGTGACTTTTCTTTTAAAGGCTGCTGTATAACTTGCTCGTTTCATCATGATGAATAAATGTTTCTTCCATGGATTGATACGGTAAAATGAAAGTGAGAATGTAAGCCGGAAATCCGTGAGAGCACATCGCTGTCAACACGACAGTAACAATAGGAACTATTGTTATTTGGGTTTGAGTTTCCCGAGGGACAGATATAGTTGACGGACACAGAAAGTCTGTGTGCTTACATTTGTTATGGTCCGAGTTGCGGAGCTGCAATAAACGTTGACTCAAATGAGTTGAAGAAACTAAATTCTGTGCTTTATGAAGAGTGAAAAAAGCTGAATTTAACACAGACGAAATCATTCGGCTGATTAGGGTGAAGTATTACCGAAACAAAATGGTGACGTCACGTACCGTAATGGTCGGCAACGGGTCGCCGCATACGTTTCTTCAACACAACGTGGCCGTGTCAATAAAAAAAATCAGTTTATATATATATATTGTCTCCATCCATGTACCCGTTTATAATGCACACCCTGATTTTACAAGTTGATTTGGGGGTGAAAAAGTGCGCGTTATATTCGGGAAATTACGGGTGGATTTCCATTATTATTTATTGCTGTATATATTTTTATTTTACACTTTATTATTTTCATAAATACTGACTTTTTTTCATGTACATTTATAGTGACAATGAAAGTAAAGTGAAATGAAAATGGAAGGGTGGAAGGGTGGAAAGAGGACCGACACCCCATGGAAGTGTGGGCTGTGTGATGTAGCCCTGTGTCTAATTCCAGGACGAAACTGCTTTTCGGAGTGGCATGCCTGAAAAAATATGTAACTTGTTTATTGTAAATATTTTTGAAAATACTTTTTTTCCCATTGTTATATATATATATATTTTTTCCCCACAATCAGTCTTCTCAATTTGTGTATATAAATGTGTGTTCAAGAAGCTTGATTGTGTGTACATAGTTTTCATCAGGTGATGGGCCGCAATACCTAAACTCATAAAGAGATGGCCTCTAAACACTTTTTGTGTTAGATGGTATATATGTTTTCACTGTTCTTCACTGTTTGGTCTGCTGTATATAACCTGTTTTGACTAGAGCATGTATAAAGGCAAAAAACGCCTATGGCTATACCTGTTGTTTATGTTGAATTGTCAAATATAAGACTATTTATTCTAAATTTTTTGGGTTGAATGTTCATCCTAACGTGTTGAATGAATATTACAACGTTTCAAAACGGTTCGTTACGCATGTTTGGTTGTCAATTGGACATCAATATTAAAAATTTTGACAAAACGATTTTGGAATTTTTGGTCTTTTTGGGCCCAAAATGATGATTTATAATTGGTCAGTGAAGGAAACAACAGTTTGGACATAAAGTTCAAGATGTCACAAAAAAAAAAAAAAAAAGGACCAAACCAGGCCATCGTAAACAATTCTTTCTTTGAAATATAAAGGCAACTTCAAAGGCATGCAAAATCAGACAAAATAGGCCCAGACCTTAAAGGGTTAATAACGATGTTTACGTAACAAATCCCAAAGCTTTGACCAGCCCTTGTACAAACAGGGTCCCCCCAGGATTGATAAATCTAACTTCAAGACTTTTAAGACCTTTTTTAATGCCATTTCAACTGAAAATTAAATACTTTTCTCGCACCAATTATTTAGATAATATTGAATCATATTGAAAAAAATAAAGCACTGAACATCAAATTTAACCTCAATTACTAAGTGTGTTTGACAAAAGAATGCGCATTTACTGAAGATACAATTAAAACACATTTAAATATAAGGTCTTTCAGATTTTTTTCCCCAGAATAAAATGGATTTTACACTATTTTTGTAAAGCACCTTCAGAAATTACATTTGCAATACAACAGGTTTCCCTTTTAAGAGGACCTAGTCAAGGTGGTAGGTTGGTGATTGACAAGTTGGTCACCTTAACTGGTGATTGTCAAGTTGGTCACCTTAACTGTAAAGTGCTTGGGAAAATCTTTCAATTGGCAGTGAAAGTTGAAAAAAAAAAAAAAAAAAAAAAAAAAAAAAAACAGCCACTAAATGGCAGTAGTTTACCATTAATTATCACAAAATAAAAAGGCTAATCATGACCATTTCCCTTGGTAATTGTTTTTTTCTAATCACATTACAAGAAGTATACAAAACACACGTTAATCCTTTGTTAGCTATTGAAGACATTTCTTTTAATCAGATAGAGAAAATTATTCAACTTAAGAAAAACATTTAAATATACCAGGAGGTGTTTTACTATCACTTACATTATAATTTGCCTATCACCATGCCATGTTATTCAGATCAACGTTACCCCGCACTCGTTCCAATAATAGTGTCAACTGTGTTGTGTATCTGAGGGTGATGGTGAATCTACGACTCCTGTTTATCCATGCTAAGGCTAGTGCACCTGCCAATACCCCATTGAACATGGCTAACTCTTGGGGTAAAACTACGAAATTAATATTCATTCGAAAGGCAAACCGTGCAGCAATACATTATTGTATCTAACACATTTTAATTGGAGAAATTGGCAACTTACTTTGAAATGTTAAGCAGGTCCACTGCCTTCGCATGACCCATAAACTGCGACCCAAACTATCTGGATGCGACTTGGTCGCCGATCCAATACCTCACATGCTGGTCCAACTGTTTGGACTTGGTTGTCTTGTTGAGGCTTTCGTCGAACATAACAACTAAGGCATCTGAGCAGTTCCTTGCGTTAGCACACAGTACTGCGCGATTGCCTGCTGTTGTGATGTTGATGCTAATGATGCTAACGGCGTGCACGCACGAGGTGCAGTGCATCGTAAAAATTCTACGCGTCATCTTCGTTATTGTTTAAAAAAAACAACAACTTCGTCACGGATATAATTTAGGTTCCACTGAGATGTTCTTCAAAATTAAAACCACGGTGACAAAATTCCAGACTTACGACAGCTAATTCAATACTTTTAATACCTTTAATAATGGAAAACTAAATTCAATGCTTTTTTAATACTTTTAATAACCCGCGGGTGCCCTGTACAAAGGCAGACGGCTTCTACAGTCACTTTCGAAGGCAACAAGCATATTAGCCCAAAACCAATAATAAAAAAACGATGTCGATATTATCCTGTATCATTTTAAAATGCTTTTATCGGCCGATATTATCAGCTACCCGATGATATCGGACAACGCTAGCTAAAACAAATGTTAAGGAAGGTTTCACATAATGTACTCACTTGACGGAGTGCTCACGGTAGGAAATGTTAGTGACGGTACTCGAGTCGGATTCATCATCCGAGTTGTAGTACCCTGTGGACGCCAGGCGACAGCTCCTACGAGACATGACTGACAAAAATATACAACAATTAAGTTAGAGTCAATAAGAAAGTCAACTATCCATACAGAAAAAGAAATAGTTGCGTTAGATGGAAAACTCTTCAGGGCTCCTTTAGAGTCAATAAGAAAGTCAACTATCCATACAGGCAAAGAAATAGTTGCGTTAGATGGAAAACTCTTCAGGCCTCCAGACTGCGACCAAACGGTCACAGTTTGCAACTAAATAGAGAACCGGTGCGAGTTATTTTTTTCATGTACAAGCACATGCACAACTAGTAACATTGTGGGGTTAATTTTTTTGTTTGTTTTTGTTGCTGACAAACTCCTTCACATTGAAATCCACTCGTTGGCGGTAATGTAACGAGCTGCTTTGCCAAGGTAAATTACAACAGAAGAAAAAGAAGGTGGCGGTGGGTGATGTTTGAAGCGGTTGAACCCGCCGCTGGCCGAGCGGCGGTTTCAGCCCCTCCTGACTCCATGCCGAGCAAAATGAAGTATATAAAAATAGTTTAGGGGAAAATTAAACCACAGAAGGAAACCACGTGGTACCCAAGTCACAAAGGTGCGCACAATCGCTTTCACTTTCGTGACATTTTGGACTGTCAAATTGCCACTTCCAGGAGAGCGAGACTCACAAAACGTGCGCCTGGAGAGGCTCCGCCTTTCTCAGCCACTGTTACGCACACTTCACCCTGGTCATCTCCGGTTGTGGTTTCCGCTTCCAGGAAATCTACGTGGCGCCAGACAAATTTGTTTATTTTCCAAGTAGTGAGTGCGCAATTATGCAACGCTTGTAGCATCCCAAGGAACAATCTTAGGCTTTCTTTGTCAATTTCTCAAGATCTTTCAATTAGAACTCAGCGACTGCTTGTAAAAGGAGGGTGTGACCATGCTCTCCCTCCCGTATATATACAGTGGGACAAATAAGTATTTAGTCAACCAGCATTTGTGCAAGTTCTCCTACTTGAAAAGATTAGAGAAGCCTGGAAGTGTCAACATGGGTAAACCTCAACCATGAGAGACGGAATGTGAAAAAAAAAAACAGAAAATCACATTGTTTGATTTTTAAAGAATTTATTTGCAAATCATGGTGGAAAATAAGTATTTGGTCAATACCAAAAGTTCATCTCAATACTTTGTTATGTACCCTTTGTTGGCAATAACAGAGGCCAAACGTTTTCTGTAACTCTTCACTCTTCGCTTGGTGTGAAGAAATCAACTGTGGGAGCAATTATTAGGAAATGTAAGACATACAACACCACTCATAATCTCCCTCGATCTGTGGCTCCATGCAAGATCTCACCCCGTGGCGTCAAAATGATAACGAGAACAGTGAACAAAAATCCCAGAAACACATGGGGGGACCTAGTGAATGACCTACAGAGAGCGTGCACCACAGTAACAAAGGCTACTATCAGTAACACAATGCGCCGCCAGGGATTCAAATCCTGTACTGCCAGACGTGTCCCCCTGCTGAAGCCAGTACATGTCCAGGCCCATCTGCGGTTCGCTAGAGACCATTTGGATGATCCAGAAGAGAACTGGGATAATGTGTTATGGTCAGATGAAACCAAAATACAACTTTTTGGTAGAAACACAGGTTCTCGTGTTTGGAGGAGAATGAATACTGAATTGCATCCGAAGAACACCATACACACTGTGAAGCATGGGGGTGGAAACATCGTGCTTTGGGGCTGTTTTTCTGCAAAGGGACCAGGACGACTGATCTGTGTACAGGAAAGAATGAATGGGGCCATGTATCGAGAGATTTTGAGTGAAAATCTCCTTCCATCAGCAAGGGCCATTGATGATGAGACGTGGCTGGGTCTTTCAGCATGAGAATGATCCCAAACACACAGCCAGGGCAACAAAGGAGTGGCTTCGTAAGAAGCATTTCAAGGTCCTGGAGTGGCCTAGCCAGTCTCCAGATCTCAACTCCATAGAAAATCTGTGGAAGAAGTTGAAAGTCCGTCTTTCCCAACGACAGCCCCAAAACATCACTGCTCTAGAGGAGATCTGCATGGAGGAATGGGCCAAAATACCAGCAAGAGTGTGTGAAAAGCTTGTGGAGAGTTACAGAAAACGTTTGGCCTCCGTTATTGCCAACAAAGGGTACATAACAAAGTATTGAGATGAACTTCTGGTATTGACTAAATACTTATTTTCCATCATGATTTGAAAATAAATTCTTTAAAAATTGGCCTCCGTTATTACCAACAAAGGGGTACATAATAAAGTATTGAGATGAACTTTTGTTATTGACAAAATACTTATTTTCCTCCATGATTTGCAAATAAATTCTTTAAAAATCAAACAATGTGATTATCTTTTTTTTCTCCACATTCTGTCTCTCATGGTTGAGGTTTACCAATGTTGACAATTACAGGCCTCTCTAATATTTTCAAGTGGGAGAACTTGCACAATTAGTGGTTGACTAAATACTTATTTGCCCCACGGTATACACACTGTATGGCTCTCGTGGAATCACATTTTAAAATATGTTGGGTGTTTTGGCTCAAAAAGGTTCCCAACCCCTGACTTAAACCCATGACCATCTTTAGATTCTGCTTTTTCAAACTTTTTCATTTATTTATATGTTTATTTTTTGTCATGAACGAGACACTCCACATCCATGTTACAGGTGGGTCTCATTAAAAAAGAAAATCCAATGTTAACTTAATTTGTAGATAGTATACAGGTTGATGTCAAAACATGTAGAGAATAAAATATAGATTCATAAATGTGTAGTTTTATGCATTTATTATGAAAGTATTTGTCGATTAAACAGTGAAAATTAGAGGAAAACTTTGCATGTCGATTTACAGTGTGCACCCCTGAATCTTCTGTTTGCGCCCCTAAAATTTTAAGTTAGGGGCTACTATGCTCCTAGTAAAAAATGTTGGTCTGGAGACCTGCTCTTGACATATGCTTTGCTAATCTTGTTTCACAATAATCCTGCTAATCTACAGGATCAAATACAAAGAAACCACAGAGAAAAACATGGAAAAACATGAGGGCACTCATTGACTGCAATTAACGGCACTACACGTCCAGTCCATTTGGACTGGGAGGGTGGCAGTGATCATTCGCATATGAAAGATGAGCATTTAGTCAGTCCTACCAGTTTGCACGTTGGGTGTCGAACGTTGTCAATGGCAGGCAATGTGTTAATACAACAGGGTTTCCCACAGTGCTCTATAAGCCTGGTGGGCATACAGGCGTTTTTTGAACCATGAAGACGGCTTTTCTCAGTGCTCTTGATCAGTGTTGTTAATAACGACATTTCAATATAACGGCGTTACTAACGGCGTTATTTTCTTCAGTAGTGAGTAATCTAATTAATTACTTTTCTCATCTTGGCAACGCCGTTACCGTTACTGAGGCGGGAAAGGCGTGTGTTACTATATGCGTTACGATGTTTTTTGACTGACGCGAGAAAATTCTGGAAAAAGACGAACTCACGGAGACGAGAGCAGAGCAGGAGTGGAGAGGAGGCAAGGGAGTGTGACGCAGTTGCAAACGCGACGCTACTATGCTAGGTGGCTCCAATAATACCTGACTGTAGCCGATAGCCTACAAACTACGCCCACATGATGCTTCGGTAGATATCACGTATATACAGAACTCGATGCAAATGACAGACACGGCGGCAATAGCAACATACACTCACCGGCCACTTTATTAGGTACACCTTGCTAGTAACGGGTCGGACCCCCTTTTGCCTTCAGAACTGCCTCAATTTTTCGTGGCACAGATTCAACAAGGCGCTGGAAGCATTCCTCAGAGAGTTTGGTCCATATTGACATGATGGCATCACACAGTTGGTGCAGATTTGTCGGCTGCACATCCATGATGCGAATCTCCCAAAGATGCTTTATTGGATTGAGATCTGGTGACTGTGGAGGCCATTTGAGTACAGTAAACTCATTGTCATGTTCAAGAAACCAGTCTGAGATGATTCCAGCTTTATGACATGGCGCATTATCCTGCTGAAAGTAGCCATCAGAAGTTGGGTAAATTGTTGTCATAAAGGGATGGACATGGTCAGCAACAATACTCAGGTAGGCTGTGGTGTTCCAACGATGCTCAATTGGTACCAAGGGGCCCAAAGAGTGCCAAGAAAATGTTCCCCACACCATTACACCACCACCACCAGCCTGAAGTGTTGATACAAGGCAGGATGGATCTATAGTTTCATGTTGTTGACGCCAAATTCTGACCCTACCAACCGAATGTCGCAGCAGAAATCAAGACTCATCAGACCAGGCAACGTTTTTCCAATCTTCTATTGTCCAATTTCGATGAGCTTGTGCAAATTATACCCTCAGTTTCGTGTTCTTAGCTGAAAGGAGTGGCACCCGGCGTGGTCTTCTGCTGCTGTAGCCCATCTGCCTCAAAGTTCGACTATTGTGCGTTCAGAGATGCTCTTCTGCCTACCTTGGTTGTAACGGGTGGTTATTTGAGTCACTGTTGCCTTTCTATCAGCTCCAACCAGTCTGGCCATTCTCCTCTGACCTCTGGCATCAACAAGGCTTTTCCGCCCACAGAACTGCCGCTCACTGGATATTTTTTCTTTTTCGGACCATTCTCTTTAAACCCTAAAGATGGTTCTGTGTGAAAATCCCAGGAGATCAGCAGTTTCTGAAATACTCAGACCAGCCCTTCTGGCACCAACAACCATGCCACGTTCAAAGTCCCTCAAATCACCTTTCTTCCCCATACTGATGCTCGGTTTGAACTGCAGGTGATTTTCTTAAACCATGTCTACATGCTTAAATGCACTGAGTTGCCGCCATGTGATTGGCTGATTAGAAATTAAGTGTTAACGAGCAGTTGGACAGACGTACCTAATAAAGTGGACGGTGAGTGTATTTAATAAAGGACTAGATGCGTTAGTGAACAGCCGCTATCTTAAAGCAGTAGACTTCTCATGAAGGCGCTGTTGTACAGAAGTTTCCGAGCGAACCTAAGTCACTTTTGATCTAAAATGCTCCTAAATCGGCAAAATTAAACTTAAATCTATCTTTAAATGATGAAACAGTTTTAAAACATACACATGTCGAAAATAGACGGAAGGGAACTAATGCAATAACGGGAGCAATTTTAACATCTTTAACGGTTGATTCACAACATTAAATGACTTCCACACATAGCAAAGGTTATTATCTAGTTATCGCTAGAGGTGCACGATAATTATCGGTCCAATAATTATTGGTTCGATAATAGGAATTATGATGTCATCCCAATAAATCCAATAACATTATATATTATCGGGCCTATTAATATTAATTTTGGCATGGTGTCGGTGGATTGGGACGTGTGCGTTTGTTTCCACAAAGTTTTGTCACTGTTCTAGAGGCCTTGTTTTTCCATCACTGAGTGATGAACCTTACTATGGCAATTAGCAAATGTTTGCATTTTACAGTGTTATGTATACAAGTTATTGAGAGGCTTGCTGTCCTATAATTGCCAGGTTAAGAAAGTTGTTTCATGGACCAAGACGACAAAAGTCCCCTCTCCTGTTGCACCAAATGTTTTATCTGCTGACAAAGCACAATACCTGTTGGGTTCGTTTGTTTTGGTTCTGTGCTTATTGTTCAGGGGAACACATCGTCAATGATATTGACTGATTGATTGTGATTGACTCACATTATATTTATTTGAAAAAATTAATATGGGCACTTTATTTGAAGTCAAAACTGTTCTTGTCTTTGTTTTGTTCATTATAATAATGTTCATGTCATGAAAATTCTGGTTAGGTCAAATGCAAATCTATGCTGAATCCACCACTAGTTTTTTGACCTACAGGTGTTTAAAAATTCAGGTGAATATAAATTGACAAATATATATCGTATATATATTATCAGTTATCTTATCGGTATCGGCCTTAAGGAGCAGGAAGTTATTGATATTGGTATCGGTTTGAAAAAAAAAAAGGATATTGTTCACCCCTAGTTATCGCAATATCTGCAATACCCCAGTGTCTAGTTAAGTTTAGGGTAAAGAATTGGGCTAGGGCCAATTGTCCCAAAAACTCTTTAAACTTCAGATTGTGTGACCTGTTTAAAAAAATTTTTTTTTTTTTTAGGAAAACAAAAACAAAACAAAAAAAACATGAAAATTATCAAAAGTTACATTGTCAAGTAACTAATTACTCTTACATTCAGGTAACAGTTACTCACGCATTTCTTTTTGGGAGAAGTAATTTGTAACTGTAATTACTTTTTTAAAGTAAGATGAACAACACTACTCCTGATATTAGTAGGTGTGGAGAAAGAATAAAGGGCAGGTACTGGCATAATTAGCCATGTTGTGACATCACACCGTGACCAACTTCAAAACCTACAACTTGTAAAACGATTTTACTTGCAAATGCAATTGCAGTCAAAAAAAAAAAAAAAAAAAAGAAACAGAAACAGAAACATGACACAACCAGGCCACACTTAATATTGGAAATTGACTTTAGTGCCTCTTTTACAGTCTTGAGAAAATTACTTCTGTCAGAAACAAGCAGCAGAAGACATGACAAAAGGAAGTTGCGGTGGCATACTTGCACCCACAAGCAGGGACAGGAAGTCTGTAAAAGACCGACCTGACACAAGGTTTGATACACAGCGTCGCTTCAGCACATAGCAAAGAATGATGAAACCCATAAAAAGAGCACCTGAACATTTGCATTTATAGTGTTCACACATTTCTGTGTTATAAATGCACTTGAACAAATTTCAAGGGAGCCAAGGGCACTGAGTAGGGGGTCAGTCTAATTCCCTCAAATCCTCTTTCATACTTGATTATGCATCTTGTAGAAGCTTAGCCAAGCATTTCTTTGTTTATGGGCGTACCCGCAATACCTCCTTTTCATCAAATTCAAGGTCATCTCCTTCCAATGAAACCCACGCGTTCAGCAATTCCATCAAGATCAAGCCGAGTTTTCAAAAGCGTTATTCTGAATTCTATGGGAAATGTTGCATTCACTTCACCTCTTCTACCACCTTTTCTTACTCCAAAATATGAAATTAACAACTTTTTCCGATCGTAAAGGTTGTGGATAAGGAAAGAGAACAGCACATTGAAGACATGTAGAAAGGGTTCGAAATGCATGAATGGGTTTGCAGTGGCTCCATCAAACCACAAGTGGTTGGCATATTTTTCAAAGTGCCAGTGGAGTGAGTCACACAGAGCAGCTGAATCATTTGCATTTTATTAAAAAAGAAAAGGAAAATAACAAGAACTTGTATAGGGCTGCAGCTATCGATTATTTTAGTAGTCGATTAATCGATGAACTACTTAGTTCGAATAATCGAGTTCTCGGATAAAGAACATAAAAAATAAAAATACCTGAGCTGAGCCTCAAACGGTATAAAAAAATTTGGCTAACAATTGGCTAACTTATATAACAAACGTCCGCTAGCTTAAATGCTATAAAACGCTAACTTTTTTTTTTTTTTTTAACAATGTTATTAACAAATGGTTCGGACACGTATTCCCACAAAAAAACGGCTAAATGTACCTATAAACTACTCTACGAATGCATTAAAAAAAAACATTAGCTCAAACAAAAACTGAGCTTATGTTGGTCTTAACAGTGAGCAGCTGGATTCAGCCACGTGAAATGAGGCAGACTAGAGGGCAGTGTATCCACCCAAATCAATAAAACTAAATGCAAACACGTTCAAAACAAACCATTACAACACCATCTTAATTAAACGAATACTCGAAGCAGCAAAATTTAATTCGAATCTTTTTTTTCCTAATCGAATACTCGAATTAATCGATTAATCGTTGCAGCACTAAACTTGTATAAAAAACAAAAAAAGTAGTAGTGACAATTACAAAAATACGGTCATAAAATGTGGATTAAAATATAAGGTAAAATTATTTATTGTAAACAACAATTACAGTGACACTTACACAAATAGTCACACAATTATGATGGGGAAAAAGTAATATTTTTCTCTCTTATATATATACAATTACTCTTGAATTAATATAAAAATTGACCTTGGGGTGTACAAATTTTTATTTTCTCAAAAACTTTGTCCTAGCAGTAGTACAAATGTAATTTTGAATGTACAGTGGTATGAAAAAGTATCTGAAACTTTTGGAATTTCTCAAATTTCTGAATAAAATCACCATCTAATGTGAGCTGATCTTTTTCAAAATCACACAGATGAAGAAACAGTGCCTGCTTTAACTAGAGCCACCCAAACATTTATAGGTTTTCATATTCTTATGAGGATAGTATGCAAACAATGACAGAAGGGAGAAAAATAAGTTCAATTCAATTCAATAAACTTTATTTACTTTATTCTTCTCTACAAAACTGCTGTAGTTCAGTCAGATTCCTGGGATGTCTGGCATGAATCGCTGTCTTTAGGTCATGCCACAACACCTCAATGGGGTTCAAGTCTGGACTTTGACTTGGCCACTCCAGAACAGGTATTTTGTTCTTCTGAAACCATTCTCAAGTTGATTTACTTTGTGTTTTGGATCATTGTCTTGTCGCAGCATCAATCCTTTTTTTTTTTTTTTATCTTCGAGTTTTACTGCAAAACATCCTGATAAACTTTTGATTTCATTCTTCCATTAATGATTGCAAGCTGTCCAGGCCCCGAGGCAGAAAACAGCCCCAAATCATGATGCTCCCTACACAATGCTTCACGGTGGGGACGAGGTGTTGATGTTGGTGAGCTGTTCCATTTTTCCTCCACACGGTACCCCCAAACAACTCAACTTTGGTTTCATCAGTCCACAGAATATTTTGTCAAAACTTCTGTGGAGTGTCCAAGTGCCTTTTTGCGTTCATTAAACGAGCAACAAGGTTTTTTTAGACAGCAGTGGCTTCCTCTGTAGAATCTTCCCATGAACACTATTCTTGGCCATCATTTTACATATAGTTGATGTGTAGAGATATTAGACTTTGCCAGGGATTTCTGTAAGTCTTTATCAGACAATTTAGGGTTCTTTTTTACCTCTCTGAGTATTCTGTGCTGAACTTGTGGCGTCATCTTTGATGGACGGCCACTCCTTGGGAGAGAAGCAACAGTGCCAAACTCTCTCCATTGTAGACAACTTCTCTGACTGTCGATTGATGAACATCCAGACTTTTAAAGATGGTTTTGTATCCTTTCCCAGCTTTATACAAATCAACAATCCTTGATCGCAGGTCTTCAGACAGCTCCTTTGAACGAGCCATGATGTACATCAGAAAATACCTTTCATCAAGACAATTCTTACCCAGTGTGTGTTTTATAAAGGGCAGGGCAGCTTCAAACCACCCATCAGTGATTGGGCACACACCTGACTTAAAATGTTTGGTAAAAATTGGTTTCAATTCCTCTTTAAGTCTCCTTAGGCAGAGGGTTCACTTACTTATTTATTCCCATTCCGACATTGTTTGCAATCTATCCTTATTAAAATATGAAAACCTATAAATGTTTGGGTGGTTTTAGTTCAAGCAGACACTATTTTCATCTGTGTGATTTTGACAAATATTAGATCACACTGATGGTGATTTATGGTAATATGTGATGAATTTCACATGGTTCAGATACTTTTTCATACCAATGTACATACTACAATGAAAAAGTAACTTACCCTCCAAAATAGAAGTACAATTTATCTTCTCAGAAACAACTAGAAAATTGCAAATATAACAAGAATCATAATAGTTAATGACTTTGTTCTAGCAATATTATCTTAACTGTACATTTCTGTGTCCCCACATGATTATAGTCCCTTAGTCTCCCTGAGTAAATGCATTCATCAAATCAATGAATGGATATGCCAGAATTTTCTCCAGTTAAATGTGGAGAAGACAGAAGTGATCATTTTTGGGCCAAAAAAGGAAAGGTCAAAGATAAGCAGGCACCTTAGCACAATGTCACTTACAGCTACAAATCAAGTCAGAAACCTTGCCGTAATTATTGACTCAGACCTAAAATTTGATAGCCATCTAAAGTCCGTCACTAAATCTGCTTATTACCACCTAAAAAATATAGCCAGAATTAAGGAGCTTCTGACTCAACAAGACATGGAAAAACTTATGCACGCATTCATTTTCAGCAGATTGGACTATTGCAGGGGTCTCCAAACCGGTCCTCAAGGGCCGCTGTGGGTCCTGGTTTTTGTTCATACCGATCAAGCACAGACCTTTTAACCAATGAGGTTTCTACTAAAACAAGCAGCACCTGACTGCAATCAACTGATTACACTTATAAAACACCAGATTGGTGAAAAGCTGTGGTCTTGTTTTGTTGGAGTGAAATCCTGCACCCACTGCGGCCCTATGTGGAATAGTTTGGAGACCACTGGACTATTGCAACGGTATATTTACGGGTCTTGATAAAAAATCAGTCAGGAAGCTGCAGCTAGTACAGAATGCTGCAGCCAGAGTCCTCACAAATACAAGGAAGCTGGACCACATTACACCGGTTTTTAAATCGCTACACTGGCTTCCAGTGAGTCAAAGGGTAGACAATCGAATACTACTGCTCGTCTACAAAACACTTAATGGCCTTGGACCAAAATACATGCTGGATTTGTTAGATTCCTATGAGACATCTAGACCCCTAAGGTCGTCTGGAACCGGTCTCCTGCATATTCCAAGAACCAAGCAGGGTGAGGCAGCATTTAGTTATTATGCTCCTCAACTCTGGAACAAGTTACCTGAACGTCTGCAGTATGCTCAAACTGTTAGCTCCTTTAAATCAGGGCTAAAAACGCTTTTGTTTAGCACTGCATACCCATAACTGTCTATATATTTCAATCTACTTGGTTTCTATTCCTCTTGTGCTTATCTCCATTGCTGATTTCAACTATTAGTGGTAGTAGTAGTTTTTTGTTTTATTTTTATTTATTTATTTTTATTCTAATTGTGATTAAATGCGATTTTTATGTATAATTTTATTTCCTATTTTGATTGTCTTGATTTAAATGCTTTTTATTATCTTCATGTGATGTAAGGCACGTTGAATTGCCTTGCGTTGAATTGTGCTCTATAAATAAATTTGCCTTGCCTTGCCTTGTCTTAAGAAAACGTACAAATTTACAGTACGGTACATAAAAATGAATGAAAATTATGATATTTATATTCTATTTTAAAATATATACAACTTTTCAAAAATATAAAAATACATATTTACTTTTTTTTTTTTTTTTTTTTTTTTTTTTTTTTTTTTTTTTTTTAAAGATGAACGTCACGGGAAAAAAAGTCACTAAATTAACACCCTTATCAAAATATACAGCTTTTTCGAAAAATATACAACTTTATTTCCTAGAAGTATACTTTTTTTGTGTGTGTGTTGTTGCAAATATAGGAATATTATTGTAGTTATTTTTCTTTGTGACAAAATCTTCGTAGCAGTTTTTAAACCCACGAATAAACTAGCATGTTGACGCCGTGACATCACCCGCCTCGTCCCCAATGACAAGATGCATAAATACACCTACAACTTTTTATAATTCAATGCACGTAACAATGACGTCTTCTCTATCTTAAATTCAGTTTCAAACAAAAAACAATTTAAACCGACAAACCTTATGATTCCAGTAACTCAATGAATACTTGAGACAAAACTAGCTCTGTTACCCATTAGCTGTGAGGCAGAAACAAAATAAAAAATAAAAACAAAACAAAAAAACGAAACGAAACGAATTAATCACCAGGAAGACATGATAAGACAAAAAGAAAACTTGAGCATTTAGGTGAAAATTAAACAAAACTATGTTCGAAACTTACATTAGACAGGGTGGTCTTATCCAAGTTGCGGATGAGATTACGAATTTTGACAGCACCCGAGTTAAGATGCAGTAAAGATAAGCAGGCAACTGCTTCCGGTATAGTGCTTCAGAGTAAAGCTAATTGGAAACAAATGAATGCTTTTTCGGCAACGCCGAAGTGTGCTACAACATTTTAATCAAGGCCAATTTTTTTCGAGTGGTGTTCAAACAACGCTGTTGTTTAATACAGTTGTACAAGGCCGTTCGACATACAAAACGTCATAAGCGCTTGACACTATTTCCGGTATGTAACAGTTAAAATGGAAACTTGACGCACACTGTCTGCCATCATAACAAAACAGAACGTTGCTGCTAGATTGCAGTTCAAGCGTTACACACAAGAGGGTGCTATCACCTCGTCAGTCACATTGAAGGTCTCAAGTGACGTGAGGAAAGAAATATATTGGGGTTTATTTTATGGAGACTAAAAATTAATTCAATTATACCTTAGTTGTATGGAACTCTTCTACTAAACTAAAGAAAATGTAAATTAAATAATCTGAAATAGATTCAGTAATAATGATGAATGAAATACAATTGAAGTAATGTTTTAAAAGGAAGGAAAGTTTTGCCAATGTCTGTACTGAACGGGGATTGTACTACTACATGTTTTTTGTTGTTGTTTTTTTAAAATTTTATGTTCTCAGTTTCAGCAGGAAACAATGCTTTCTGTCAGATTAGCATACTTTTTCACAGTAGCATGCCAGTACCCTTAAAGCAACACTAGGTCAATTTTCAACGTTCATAAAATATTTTCATAACATTTGTGATAATATGTCGACTGACAACTAGTGGATTGACACTGCTTTTATATCTTGAGGGGGTCTGTATCGCTTTCCCCGTCACTAATCAACTTTGAGGAGGGTGGCAGGAACCTCCCACACACAAAAAACTTCAAATTTGCTGACTGCTTTACGGCATACGTCACTTTCCCCATTGATTATAAAGATGCAAACGCTTTCGCATGAATTCTATTAAGATGGCAGAGCAACAAAAGAGACTAAAAGTTTTGTCTGAGGAGGAAAAAAAGGCAGGCTACTAGGATATACAGAATAAACATTGGCCCGGCTTTCACTCGCTGCCCCCCCCCCCCCCCCCCCCCCGCTGACTAGTTCGGGTGGCGTGGGGGGGTTAGCCATACTAAGCCACAAAGTTGCCAACCGTCATATGCTATTGTTTAGCCACAACTGGATTAATTAACCTTATTACCTTATTTAAATAAGAATGAAAAAGTGGGGGTCGTCTTATATTCGCGGTCTAGACGTTATACCCATTCACGACGCTAGATGTCGCCAGATATCATTGAAGCGATGTTCTGTCATGACTCAGCTATTCTCAAGTTTAAACAGTTTGCAATATTTTATTGCAATGTTTTTCCTCATTCAGATTTGTTTCAAGACTACAGTTACAGTAAGACTTCACTTCGATGGTTAATGCAGTTATTGCAATTTTGTTGTTTTATCACAATAGTTTATTTACATTTCAAAAACCAGAAGCCATTCATTTCTGAATGTGATTGCACTTTAGTTTACATATTTAAATGTTCAGATATTAAAATTGGAATGAATGAGGCAAAATAACATGCTTTTTCTTTCAAATATATTGTTATAATCATTTGTTTCAGATGTACTGTAATTATTTTCTGTATAAAAATTAATTTAGTGTTCAAAAAGTCTTTTTTCAAACTCGAGTCTTGAAAAAGAGGGGGTCGTGTTTTAATCAGGGACGTCTTATATTCGGGAATGTACGGTACTATTCATCCTTCATACAGCTGCTGGAGAAAGAAATGCTGTTGATTGTTGATGATTTTACGACATGTACGGGTGTGCGCTGGTCCTCATGGGAACCACAGTCTTAATACCGGTTTTGTCCACCGGCATCGCTAAAATAGACCAAAAGTGAAAAGTTACTAAGTGTTGCTTTAAATAGTGCTTTTCCACACAGATTTATGGAATATTTGTCATCATAAATGTAATACAATGACAGTAATCAAGTCTCATGAAACTCTGTGAGCAACATAGTGTGGATAGGGCTATTTAATCATACGTGTATGCTAATATTACAGAAGACCGGGTTTAATCCCTTGATCGTCCGCAGCAATTTCTTTGGTTCAACACGTTGCTTCTTAATGGGGGAACTCAAAACAACTGTTTATCAGGCCCGCAACGACTGTATAAACAACCACACAGCAAGAGTGACCAACCTGCCTTGCTAAATAATCCAAACGTGCAAAACAATTACCTGGCTGTTTCTGATTTCTGGCTGTCAAATAGGTCTAACTTCTTCTAACGAGGTCTAAAGAGGCTCCACTCGTTACCTGTATTAATGGCACCTGTTTTAACTCATTATCGGTATAAAAGACACCTGTCCACAACTCAGTCACACTCCAAACTTCACTATGGCCAAGACCAATCAAACACCAGAGAAAAAATTGTAGACCTGCACCTGGCTGGGAAGACTGAATCTGCAATAGGTAAAACGCTTGGTGTAAAGAAGACCAATTATTAGAAAATGGAAGACATACAAGACCACTGATAATCTCCCTCGATCTGGGGCTCCATGCAAGATCTCACCCCGTGCCGTCAAAATGATAACAAGAACGGTGAGCAAAAATCCCAGGACCACACGGGGGGGACCTAGTGAATGACCTACAGAGAGCTGGGACCACAGTAACAAAGGCTACTATCAGTAACACAATGCGCCGCCAGGGACTCATCCTGCACTGTCAGATGTGTCCCCCTGCTGAAGAAAGTACACGTCCAGGCCGTCTGCGGTTCGCTAGAGAGCATTTGGATGATCCAGAAGAGGACTGGGAGAGTGTGTTATTGTCAGATGAAACCAAAATAGAACTTTTTAGTAGAAACACAGGTACTTGTGTTTGGAGGAGAAAGAATACTGAATTGCATCCGAAGAACACCATACTCACTGTGAAGCATGGGGGTGGAAACATCATGCTTTGGGGCTGTTTTTCTGCAAAGGGACCAGGACGACTGATCTGTGTGAAGGAAAGAATGAATGGGGCATGTATCGAGAGATTTTGAGTGAAAATCTCCTTCCGTCAGCAAGGGCATTGAAGATGAGAAGTGGCTGGGTCTTTCAGCATGACAATGATCCCAAAGGCACAGCCAGGGCAACAAAGGAGTGGCTTCGTAAGAAGCATTTTAAGGTCCTGGAGTGGCCCAGCCAGTCTCCAGATCTCAACCCCATAGAAAATCTGTGGAGGGAGTTAAAAGTCCGTGTTGCCCAACGACAGCCCCAAAACATCACTGCTCTAGAGGAGATCTGCATGGAGGAATGGGCCAAAATACCAGCAACAGTGTGTGAAAAGCTTGTGAAGAGTTACAGAAAATGTTTGGCCTCCGTTATTGCCAACAAAGGGTACATAACAAAGTATTGAGATGAACTTTTGGTATTGACCAAATATTTATTTCCCACCATGATTTGCAAATAAATTATTTAAAAATCGAACAATGTGATTTCATTTTTTTTTTTTCACATTCTGCCTCTCATGGTTGAAGTTTAACCATATTGACAATTACAGGCCTCTCTAATTTTTTCAAGTGGGAGAACTTGCACAATTAGTGGTTCACTAAATACTTATTTGCCCCACTATATATTTTGGTGTAAATATCCCATAATACAGTGAAGCCAGCTGCGGCTTGTAGTCCAGTGCGGCTTATCTATGAACAAATGCTGTTTTCGTGCCAAATTTGGTGGGTGGCGGCCTATAGTCAGGTGCGCCTTATAGTGCGACAATTACGGTGGTGGTGGTGTTATACTTATATAGCGCCTTTAAACTACAGGTAAAATATGGTGTTTGTAGCAACACGAGAAATGTAAAAAATGATGTCACAAAGATCCTCCTATATCGGCAGGTAGCTTTGAAATGGTTTTGTATCATACTCATTAGAGATGTCCCGATCGATCTGGATGCCGATCGATTGATCACGTCATTGTCAAAGTATCGGAATCGGCAAAAAAATATCTGCCATGTGTTTTTTTTAAATATATATTTTAATTAAATAGTTTTCTAATTGTATTTAACGTTCCAGACATAATGTGTTACACTCATCCAGAGTCTTTAGTTTAGGCTTAAGGTAGGGTTATCAAATTTATCCCGATAACAGCATCAATTAATTTATTATAAAACGTGTCACTTTAAAGTTTTTAACGCAAGTAATGTGTGCGCTGCACGACCCTCTCACTCATTGACGCGCTCAGTCTGTAGTAATGACGCCGTTTTACCTATATAGAGAGCTAAAAGGCAGCGCATTAATGAGTGGTGTAAATTATGGCAGCATTTGGGGCCATATTTTAATTGGCTAAAGCCTTGCAATCCCTCTCCCAATGGTTAGAAATATCATGGGAAGCAATGTGGGGAAGCAAGGTGGCAATTCATCTTTGTCTTAACACCTTAACTTATTTCCCAACACAGAGAAGATATATCAACTGGTAGCCCGACGCACAGTCATGGGTGCACTTCCCATCATGCATTTGGGATGGCCACAGTATCATTTACTGAAAGCTCAACAAATACACTAGATGGCAATATTTAGTCACAATATACAAAGGCACAAGTCTTTTTATCCGTGGATCCCTCTCACAGAAAGAATGTTAATAATGTAAATGCCATCTTGAGGATTTATTGTCATAATAAACAAATACAGTACTTATGTACTGTATGTTGAATGTATATATTCGTCCGAGTTTTATTCATTTTTTTCTTAATGCATTGCCAAAATGTATATGATCGGGAAAAATTATCCGGAATGATTGGAGTTGAATCGGGAGCAAAAAAAAGCAATCGGATCGGGAAATATCGGGATCGGCAGATACTCAAACTAAAACGATCGGGATCAGATCGGGAGCAAAAAAACATGATCGGAAAAACCCTAATACTCATAGCTTTCTAGTTATTGACCAATACACTTTATCAGTATGTGAACCAAAATAACCTTCTGTATACGGCCTAAAATAAATCCCGCAAGTAACCCAGGGAAGGTGTGACAGCCCAAATTTCCTCTTTTTCCCAAAAAGGAGGCAAAGGCTCTGAAATGTGTCTGGTATGTCCGGATTGTCGCATATTTGAAAAATATTCGCAAAAGGTCGGGAGACTATTGGCAACACGACCCCTGAGCTGTTGTGCATCCACACTGTGTGTGTGTGTGTTTACACCCACTCAAGCCATTGTCTTAAGTCTTGTTATCGTTGCGCAGCAGTTTCCGCTAACTGGCTCGAGCGAGGGGACGACACAGCGGTTGGACCACGTTGGTCAACAATGAAAAGGCCCGCGGGCCTGACAAGCTCATCACTTTTACGCACTCTTTCATGTTTGCCATTTCCTTCTTTCTTATTGCCATCCAGCGACAACTCCCTCGCCCTCCCTGCTTATCTGTGGCCCAGACACAAACGCCCGTACGCAAACACACACTCTCTTGCAGACTGTCCTGTTTGACCTCAGTTGGAATGTGATCAAAATAGTGCCTACGTGTGCGATAGAGAGTAAGAAAGTGGGAAAAGTGAGAGAAGTAACTAAGTGTTGAGCTTTAAAAGACAAAACAATGAAAACATAACTGGAAACTGAATGGAAACGGGGACAGCTTAAGCGGATTTTAAGGGGGGGGCAGGCCCCCACATGGTGGCCAAAAAGTGTCATTGCATGTAATTGATTTTCCTATATACATAAAAACTGTAAAGCAATAAAACAGCAACAAAAATGAATGAAATGAACAAAAAAATATAGTTTTATAAAGGGTCAAAATTATTTTTCGAACAGATCATGTGACTAGCACTTTTGACGGTCATTTGCTTTGCATATAATTTTCACTCAAAAAAAAAAAAATAGGGGAGGGCAATTTTATTTTTCAAATGATTTTTTTCTTTGATTGAAAATACTGTTTTGATTGAAGCAACTTTTTTGGGGATTGGATGATTTAGACACAAATGTCCTACCTGTAATATGGCCCAAACACAAAAAGGATTGCTTCAAACAAAGAAAACTTTTTCTATGAAAAATTAAGTGTTCAAATGCAAATTTTTCAATCTCAAATATTTTTTCGCATTCAAAAACTTTTTTCCATGATTGAAATTTTTCTTTTTTTGATTGAAGTGATTTTTCTTTTTGAAAAATATATTGTTTTTTTAAGCAACTTATTTTTTGATTGAATAATAAAGACAAAAATGTCCCAGCCAAAATGTGGCCCAAACACAAATCAACATTACTTCAATCAAAAAAGTTGCTTTAGTCAAAAAAAAAAAAATCTTGACTTCAATTAAAAAAAAAAAAAAAAAAAAAAAAAAATCAAAGCAAAATAGCTTTCACATTCATTTTTTTGAGTTTCAAATTTATTTTTGCATTCAAACACTTTTTTTGGGGGGGGGGATTGAAGCAGCATTTTTTTGGGGTGGAAAATATACTGTATATTTTGATTGAAGCAACTTTTTTTGATTGAATAATAAGGACACATATCTACCTCTATATGGCTCCGCCCAGGGGATACAATTTTTTACTGGGGTAACTACATTGGCACGACACCGGCGGGCATACCATATTCAATGGATGATGATCTTCGCAAAAAGTATTGCCTAAGCAGCCTGATTTAGAATTCCCCTCAAGAATGATGGGAAACAAAAAAACGCTCATTGTCAACTTTTCATTCATTCATTTTCCATGCTGCTTTTCTATTATTATTAATATTCTCGGAAGTTAATTTTATTGCTGACACTGCATTTCGGGGTCATCATGCTGTGCCCCCCCTGCCCCAAAAGTCAAACTCCGCTTATGGGGGACAGTCTCACACACATGTTGACATACATCATTGACGGTGCGAGCGATCCAATCCATTTTGACTGGGAGAGGTTGGCAGTGAATGATTGCTGCCAGCCCTCAGTGCCGTCAGCCAGTCCTCCCAGTTTAAATAATTTGGACGTCTATCAATGAGAGGCAATAAGGTAAATATTCGGAAATAAAAAAAAAATCAGTTTTGAGCATAAGCGGATTTTAAGGGGGGGACAGGGGCCCCCTGGTGGCCGAAAAGTGTCATTGCATATAACTGACTTTTCTATATATATTAAAGTTGGAAAGCAATAAAAATCCAACAAAAATGAATGAAATGAACGAAAAATATATTTTTGTACGGGGAAAAAAATATTTTTCGAACAGATTATGTGACTAGCTCCTCAGACGGTCATTTGCTTTGCATATAACCCCCCCCCCCCTCAAAAAAATAGGGGAGGGCAATTTTATTTTTCAAATGTTTTTTTCTTTGACTGAAAATATTTTTTTTGATTGAAGCAACTTTTTGGGGGATTGAATGATGTAGACACAAATGTCCTACCCACAATATGGCGCAAACACAAAAAGGATTGCTTCAATCAAAGAAAACTTTTTCAATGAAAAATTAAGCGTTCAAATGCAAATTTTTCCATCTCAAATATTTTTGCTCATTCAAAAACTGAACTATGATTGAATTTTTTCTTTTCTTTTTTTTTTTTTTTATTGAAGTGGTTTTTCTATTTGAAAATATATAATTTTTTGAAACAACTTATTTTTTGATTGAATAAGACAAAAATGTCCCAGCCAAAATGTGGCCCAAGCACAAATCAATGTTACTTCAATAAAAAAAGTTGCTTCAAAATAAAAAAAAATAAAAAAATCAAAGAAAAATAGCCTTCACCTGCATTTTTTTGAGTTTCAAATTTATTTTTGCATTCAACCACTTTTTTTTTTTTTTGATTGAAAATATATATTTTGATTGAAGCAACTTTTTTTATTGAATAATAAAGACACAAATCTACCTCGATATGGCTCCGCCCAGGGGGATGCAATTTTTGACTGGGGTAACAACACTGGCACGACACCGGCGGGCGTACCAAATTCAATGGATCACGATCTTGGTGAAATGTATTGCCTAAGCTGCCTGATTTGGAAATCCCCTCAAGAATGATGGGAAACAAAAAAAAAAAAAAACGCTCATTGTCAACTTATTATTATAAATATTCTCGTAAGTTAATTTTATTGCTGACACTGCATTTCAAACTCCACCTATGGTTTTGAGGTGTTATTGAGAGCCATAACCAGTAACCATCAGTGGCATTGAAAACATAATCACTCACTGCCAGTCCTTCTAGTTTTTAGAATAAAATGGCAACATTTGCAATCCAACACACTTGCTTTGTTCCACTCTTTCTTCTTCTAGGTCACATTGACTGAATATTTTATGATGTATTTTCCAGTGAGACACTTAAAGTTAGAAGCTAAAATCTGTGAAGGCATCCACGCGTATCAAATTTTCACCTGAGATTTTACAGTGCGACCATCCAGAAGAAAGACCGATCCCACTTTCAAATACGTTTATGAGAGTTTGAAAACTGAAAAAACGTCGCATTCCTGTTGTGACTGACTGTCGGGGCTTTCCTCAAATGAAGGATACTCCCAGTCAATTGTTGATAGCGTTGCTATAGTAGCAGATGCATTTTTTCCCTCCGCCACAAAGAAAGTATAGTGAGTTTGAAAATACATGCCCGAGGGGGGCATTTCCAGCCTCGAGTCTGTTTTTTTCTCCGGAAGATGACTAAGTATGACCTCCGTTAAGTTGTGGAATGTGCATAAACAGGATCCCCTCAGGACAGCTGCCAAGAATGAACAAAAATGACACAAAATAAAGACAATAACGGAAGATACAGTACAACATGCGTCAATAATAACTCATTAATAAAGACAAATGCGATAATTTGCTGTTGAAATGTGGACTGTTTGGTAATTACATTTTTGATTTTAAAATCACCGGCAAACATAATGAATAAAAGATTTAATTAATTAATAATTAATGTACAGTGAGGAGCAGAAGTATTTGAACCCCTTGTGATTTTGCAAGTTCACCCACGTAGAAAATAGGTAGAGGTCTGAAATTTCAATCATAGATGCATTTCCACTTATAGAGACATAATCAGAGGTGGGTAGAGTAGCCAAATATTTTACTCAAGTAAGTGTAGTGTTACAGTGTATCACAAAAGTGAGTACACCCCTCGCATTTCTGCAGAGATTTAAAGTGTATCTTTTCATGAGACAACACTGACAAAGTGACACTTTGACACAATGAAAAGTAGTCTGTGTGCAGCATATATAATAGAGTTAATTTATTTTCTCCTCAAAATAAGTCAAATTATAGCCATTATTATTGAAACCCCTGGCAACAAAACCCCGTAGAAACTACGTAATCCCTAAATGTCCAAATTGAGTACTGCTTGTCGTTTTCCCTCCAAAATGTCATGTGATTCGCTACACGAGTGCTGTCAGCATTGCTGCAGAGATTGAAGAGGTGGGGGATCAGCCTGTTAGTGCTCAGACCATACGCCGCACTCTATATCAAATTGGTGTACATGGCTGTCACCCCAGGAGGAAGCCTCTTCTGAAGACAGTACGCAAGTAAGACCGCCCGTCTCATCAGACCATAGGACATGGTTCCAGTAAGCCATGTGCTTTGTTGACATGTCTTCAGCAAACTGTTTCGGGCTTTCAGGTGTTCTTGGCAAACTTCAGACTGCCTTCACATGCACTGGCTTCAACAGGAGAACCTTCTGAGCAATGCATGATTTTAAACCATCGCACCCTAGTGTTCTACTGATAATAGCTAAAGATGTCCCGATCGCGTCATTTTCAAAGTATCGGAATCGGCAAAAAAATATCGGGCATGCCTTTTTTTAATATATATGTATTTTTTAATTAAATCATTTTCTAATTGTATTTTACGTTACAGACAAATGTCTTACACACATCCAGAGTCTTTAGTTTTGGCTTAAAGTAGGGCTATCAAATTTATCGCGTTAACGGCGGTAATTAATTTTTTAAAAATCAGTCACATTAAAATATTTGATATTTACTCACGCATTGTCGCGTTCAATCTATAATGGCGCCGTTTTACCTATATACAGTGCCTTGCAAAAGTATTCGGCCCCCTTGAATCTTGCAACCTTTCGCCACATTTCAGGCTTCAAACATAAAGATATGAAATTTAATTTTTTTGTCAAGAATCAACAACAAGTGGGACACAATCGTGAAGTGGAACAACATTTATTGGATAATTTAAACTTTTTTAACAAATAAAAAACTGAAAAGTGGGGCGTGCAATATTATTCGGCCCCTTTACTTTCAGTGCAGCAAACTCACTCCAGAAGTTCAGTGAGGATCTCTGAATGATCCAATGTTGTCCTAAATGACCGATGATAATAACTAGAATCCAAATGTGTGTAATCAAGTCTCCGTATAAATGCACCTGCTCTGTGATAGTCTCAGGGTTCTGTTTAAAGTGCAGAGAGCATTATGAAAACCAAGGAACACACCAGCCAGGTCCGAGATACTGTTGTGGAGAAGTTTAAAGCCGGATTTGGATACAAAAAGATTTCCCAAGCTTTAAACATCTCAAGGAGCACTGTGCAAGCCATCATATTGAAATGGAAGGAGCATCAGACCACTGCAAATCTACCAAGACCCGGCCGTCCTTCCAAACTTTCTTCTCAAACAAGGAGAAAACTGATCAGAGATGCAGCCAAGAGGCCCATGATCACTCTGGATGAACTGCAGAGATCTACAGCTGAGGTGGGAGAGTCTGTCCCTAGGACAACAATCACACTGCACAAATCTGGTCTTTATGGAAGAGTGGCAAGAAGAAAGCCATTTCTCAAAGATATCCATAAAAAGTCTCGTTTAAAGTTTGCCACAAGCCATCTGGGAGACACACCAAACATGTGGAAGAAGGTGCTCTGGTCAGATGAAACCAAAATTGAACTTTTTGGCCACAATGCAAAACGATATGTTTGGCGTAAAAGCAACACAGCTCATCACCCTGAACACACCATCCCCACTGTCAAACATGGTGGTGGCAGCATTATGGTTTGGGCCTGCTTTTCTTCAGCAGGGACAGGGAAGATGGTTAAAATTGACGGGAAGATGGATGCAGCCAAATACAGGAACATTCTGGAAGAAAACCTGTTGGTATCTGCACAAGACCTGAGACTGGGACGGAGATTTATCTTCCAACAGGACAATGATCCAAAACATAAAGCCAAATCTACAATGGAATGGTTAAAAAATAAACGTATCCAGGTGTTAGAATGGCCAAGTCAAAGTCCAGACCTGAATCCAATCAAGAATCTGTGGAAAGAGCTGAAGACTGCTGTTCACAAACACTCTCCATCCAACCTCACTGAGCTCGAGCTGTTTTGCAAGGAAGAATGGGCAAGAATGTCAGTCTCTCGATGTGCAAAACTGATAGAAACTTACCCCAAGCGACTTGCAGCTGTAATTGGAGCAAAAGGTGGCGCTACAAAGTATGAACGCAAGGGGGCCGAATAATATTGCACGCCCCACTTTTCAGTTTTTTATTTGTTAAAAAAGTTTAAATTATCCAATAAATTTTGTTCCACTTCACGATTGTGTCCCACTTGTTGTTGATTCTTGACAAAAAATTAAAATGTTATATCTTTATGTTTGAAGCCTGAAATGTGGCGAAAGGTTGCAAGGTTCAAGGGGGCCGAATACTTTTGCAAGGCACTGTATAGAGCTATAATGCAGCGTAAAATGAGTCGAGTGAATTTTGGCAGTCTTTGGAGCCTTTTTTTAATTGGCTAAAGCCTTACGATCCCTCTCCCTGCGATTAGAAATATCGCGGGAAGCAATGTGGAGAAGCAAGGCAGCAGTTGATCTTTTTCTTAACACCCTATGTTATTTCCCAATGCAGAGAAGATATATCAATTGGTGCCACTACACATAGTCATGGTTGCACTTCCCGTCATGCATTTGGGCAGAACAGTTAAATGGCTACAGTATCATTTACTGAAAGCTCAACAAATACACTAGATGGCAATATTTAGTCACAATATACAAAGTCACATTTATCCTTTAAGAATTACAAGTCTTTCTCTCCGTGGATCCCTCCCACAGAAAGAATGTTAACAATGTAAATGCCATCTTGAGGATTTATTGTCATAATAAACAAATACAGTACTTATGTACTGTATGTTGAATGTATATAATCGTCCGAGTTTTCTTCATTTTTTTCTTAATGCATTGCCAAAATGTATATGATCGGGAAAAATTATCGGGAATGTTTGGAATTGAATCGGGAGCAAAAAAAAAAAAAAAAATCAATCGGATCAAACTAAAACGATCGGGATCGGATCGGGAACAAAAAAACATGATCGGAACAACCCTAGCCTTTGAAACAGTGCATCCACCTCCCTTCAAGTCATTGACCAGCTCCTGCTGTGTAGTTCTAGGCTGAGCCCTCACTTTTCTCATCATGAGTGACGCCCCACGAGGAGAGATTTTACATGGAGCCCCAGTCCGAAGTAGTAGATTATCAGTCATGTTTAGCGTTTTCCATTTTCTAACATTTGCTGCAACTGTTGATTTATTCTCACCAAGCTGCAGTTATTGAGCTCAAACGGGTGGTGGGTGGGTGGTTACTCATGGGGTGAAGGTGGACGTTTTTTAAGGTAGACTGACAACTCTTTGAGTGTGATAATTCTTGCTTATTCTCAGGCATACAAATACTTATGAATCCCAGTAAATTACAAAAAATATTTTTTAAAAATCATACAATGTGATTTCTGGATTTTTTTTTTTTAGATTGTGTCTCTATGAGTGAAAATGCATCTATGATTGAAATTTCAGACCTCAACCTATTTTCTAAGTAGGTGAACTTGCAATATCACAAAGGGCGCAAATACCTATGCTGCTCCCTGTATATAGATTTTAATGATTTCATAGCGGTCAATTTTTTTTATAGACTATACATTTATAGTAAAATAATATACAGGTAGAATTATTTATTACGATTAGTTATTATTTACTTTATATTTTGTGCTTGAATCATGTTAATTTTAATTTAATTTTTACTAATACACTATATATACAGCATATACTATATTATTAATTTTATACTTAAATACAGTATATGTTTTGTGTTGGTTTTCTCCTAGTGTGACTTGTCCCAGTGATTGCCCATTGATTTCACCTGTTGTGCCTGCTCCCAGTGTATCCTTCAATCTGCATCCTCCTGTGTTACCCAGCTGTTCCTCATTGTCTCGTTACCCCTTGTCTGCGTGTGTGTATATAAGCACCCAGTTTCTTTTCCCTCCTTGTTGCGTCATTGTCAATGTCTTCGTTCATGCCAGCGTCACAACCCTCATGTTCCTCTGACTAGTAAGTTTTTGAGACCAGTCTTTTGCCAATACCCAGGGCTTTGTTTGCAACTTTTTTGGGGATCACCTCAGTTTTGGTTTGTACTTTGTTTTTCTGTCTGCTTTAGTTAAATTACTTTTGCACCACCTTTTTGCCTCGCTTCCCTTTCCCGGCACTTGGGTCCACACACCTGCCTGCTCGCAAACCTGACAGTATATCCTCATAGAACATTTAAACTAAGTAAATAAATAATTTCCAAATGAGCAAAAAATATTGTTGCATTATTACTAATATTTTTATAATTCATTTTTATATTCTGTATCGGATTTTTCAGATTGCTAGTTTTCTAAGTAATTATTTTCACTGTACAGTATGTTATAATTATATTTAAAAGAAATATTATCATCATTAATCTTATTACTTTTATAAAATATTCCTTTTTCGATTTTAATGTTCAAACAAATTGTCATTAACTTTAGCCCTGCTCACCACTAACCTATCAGGAACATTCTTGGACTTAGTAAAGTGTAACCCAAGATGAAATGTCATACATAATAGTCATATTTCACATATTTTGACATTTTTGTCACCAATCATGCGGCTGCTACTGCCTGCTAAACTGCTAATCCATTGTTTTCCATTCTGTTGTAAGATTCTCCCCAAGAATTTAAACCATATTAATATATTGCTTTTTCGACAGCCTGACGCACACAATCTGGGTCACGAGTAGAGTTCAACTGACTGGCAGCAACAGCATGACCTGTGTCTTAATCTGTTGAGCCCCTCGTGGTCAATCCTAAACTCTCTGGTGACCCATGTGACAGTGGCAGCAGTGGCAGATTTAATCCCGTCTCCATCCAGCGAGACTGTGAGCTCACTGCGGTGATGTCATGGCTGTGAGTCATAGTCGCAAAGGAGGGAGTGTTATGGTAAGAGATGTGTGCTTTGTCACAGTCGCTTAAAGCAGGGCTGAGAAACTCATTTTGGTTCATGGGCCACTTTCATGGTTATTATATCTCACATGAGCAAGATCGGTTTATTTAGACGTCTATTGTTGTCTATGGAAGTCAAAGAATTCATTTTGAGTTACTTCCTTGTAATTTTAGAGTATTTATGAGTCACTTCCTGTACATTTTGGAGTATTTCAGGGACACTTCCTGTACATTTTGGATAATTTCTAATTATCTGGGTCTTTGGAAAAGACCATGATAGTGTTATTCTGTTTTTTTCAGTGTTTTTTTAAAAATGGGATTTCTTCGGTGCGGCGCACAGCCCGAACCGTTTGACCGATCGCCACCGTTCGAATATCCAAACGACCAGAATTTTCACGCGACGCAGGGAATTTATCGAACGACCCCGAAAAATTGTCTGTTCGCCCGTAAACGCCGATTTTTCACCGATTTTTGGGGATTTTTTTTTTTTTCAAAATGTATCTAGTCCTACAATTTTTGACCAAATCACATAATTTGGACATCAAACATTCTGGGACAGTGAGGGGCATAAAATTTGTACACAGAATTTGGAAATAATTTACGGTTCCCTGGAAACTTGCCATAAATGTTCCCATTTTTTTAAATGGGATACAACGTTGGTTCAAATTTCCCATTCACTTCCATTGGAATTTCAAATGGAATTTACAGAGCATTGATGCCAATGACGGTCATGTGTGTGGAATCTATTGATGCCAATGTACTTGGATGCCATTGACACATATTTAAGTCGATGCCATTGACGGCGATGGACATCCAAATTTCCCATTCATTTTCAATGGCATTTACTTTGTTTAATACCATTGACACCCATGTTTGTCGATTCTATTGATGCCAATGTACTTGGATTCCCTTGACGCAAATGTAAGTCGATGCCATCGACGGCCATGGACGTCCAAATTTCCCCTTCATTTTTAATGGCAAATAAACCAATGTCCCCAAATCAACGGGAAATGACCAGATATCAATGGGACGTGTCAGCCAAATGTCCCCAAATGACCTGATATGACAACGACACGCCCCCAAATGTCCCCAAATGACCTTATATGACCAGAACACGCCCCCAAATGTCCTCATATAACCTTATATGACCAGGACACGCCCCAAATGACCCGATATGACCAGGACACGCCCCCCCAAATTACCTGTTATAACCAGGACGTGTCCCCCTAATGTCCCCACATCAACAGAAAGTGACCTGATATTGTCCCTGAAATGTCCCCAAACCAACCTGGGCAGGGCTAAGATCCGTATCTCCACACAGCAAAGACCCAGAGTAATTTCTTCAGAAATTGCAGTTTCTAGTTTCCTGTTGACTTTAGGGTTTATTGGTCACTTCTTGTGGATTTGGCGACATTTCCAGGTTATTTACTGTTGATTTCGGTTCGCTTTTTGTTGGTTTTTTGGCATTTTTGGGTCAGTTCTTTGTTAATTTATTGAATGCCATCGAAGACGTCCAATCCATTTTGACTGGGAGGGGGCAAATGAACAATTGTGACTGCGGACACAAAAGTGAGCCAAGTCTAGTACGCTAGGTTCATACCGCAGGTCTTAATGCACAAACCCGATTTTTTGTCATATCTGTTTTTTTGGGGCACCAGTTCAGACTGCCTATGTCCATTGAGAGCAAAGTATTACGCATGCGCACTAATTCGCAGTCCAACACGCGCTGAGCATGAAGACCCACATGCACAGAAGCATTAAAATAAATGACTATACAGTTCCAAAAAGATGACACAAATAACAGACATAAATAATCCCCGTTTAGGCTTAGAGTCAAAGTTTCTGTGGATCGATAGCATGCACGCACTGTATGCACGATGCATGCACAGACGTGCATGTCACATACACATACGGGCAGTTTGCCCTGACTCTCGGCCGTGTAAGCAATCTTGAAGTATTGCTCATATAGAGCAGAGAGAAAACCGATCATTGTCAAGCTTATCCTCAATCCATTTTTATTTATTTATGACTGTTGTCAAGCCCGACCCTTGCCCAAAAGCCGTGTTCAAGGCGAGCAAGGTGCTAACGCACAGCTGCACCGCTACCGTAGCGTGCCGTCTCTCTTGCTCTTTGATAACTTAACCCCTAGATGCATAAGTGGGTCAAAAATGACCCGGTGAGGTTGTTTTCTTGAAATATCTTTGGAATGAAAAATTGTTATTAATTCATATTCCAGGTATTCCCCAAAAACATGTTTTTGATATAATGCCATTCAAATTTTTGATGAACTTTTTATACATTTGAAGAAATTGTCATTTTTTTATTAATACCCTAAGCTTCCACAAGTGGGTCAAAAATGACCCACATGCATTTTCTATGGAATCCAATGGGAATCTTTCATTCTTATCAACTTTGGCTGTCAGGAATAAATTTATCGTGGACCACACAGACTAGGTATGTAAAAAGTGACATCCCTTAAGAAGATTATTTTACACAGCAAGAGCTGATACGTGTACTGTAAGTATTATGTCCATATAGTATTTTGTGTGTATTTCATGACTCTTTATTATTATTTATCAACAAATTAACCAACTTCATAACTAGCTAGCGAACTAAGGCTAGGTTCATACCACAGGTCCTAAAGCACAATTCCGATTTTTTTGTCATATCTGTTTGTTTTTTTTTTGGCGTACCCGTTCAGACTGCCTTTGTCCTTTGAGCCTGTTCAAGTATCACACTTGCGCTCTAATTCGCAGTCCGAGATGCACTGAGCAAACTGACCCGCATGCGCAGTAGCATTGGAAATGAGAGAAAACCGAGCATTGTCAGGCTTATTCTCAACCCATTTTATTTTTTATGACTGTTGTCGAGCCAGCTCCTTTTCCAAAAGCCGCGTTCAAGCTAGGCGCTAACGCTAATGCACAGCTGCACCGCTACCGTAGCACCCGGTCTCTCTCTCTCTTTGCTGATGTTAATTGCTGCATGAATTCCAATTTGGGGGACTTGACAGTTCGGACCGCAGCCACATTCTGGAAAAATGTGGCCCGGTTGGGATTTTAGCCACATACGAAAGTAACCTGGATCGAATTTGAAAATGGTCCACTTTTATGCGACTTTTCCCGTTCACTTGAGTCGGGAAAAACATTAAAAAATCGGATTTGTGCTAGATTTACAGCTGAAATGGTCCTACAGATGTTAGATGATAACGAGGCAGTGACGGGGTTGGACTCAAGTGTCCGAAATTTCCGATGATGAGGACCCAGACTATTGTCTAGGTGGCAGTGGCAGTTGTCCACCTGGAAATCCAACTAAACAGGATCAATCTGACTCATAAGATTCCACTTATGTGTCCTCTGAAGAAGAAAGTGTCCAAATCATGGCCAACAGAATGAGTTGGTAGGGCTCTTACTAGAGAGAATTACATCCCACCCAGGGCAGAACACAGAGCCACAATATCCTCAGAAATTGGTCAGTGCCTCCACAAGGGCTTAGCACCGCTGTCTCACCAAAAAGATGCATGGGAGCTCTTCATCATTGATGATAAAATACAAGGAAGGATGAAGTCTATTGCTGTTCTGTTTTGTTTGTTTGTTTGTTTGTTTGTTTTTTCAAAAAATGTTAATTGAATCATAAAGATATTTCAAGCATGAAATCATTCTTGTGTGGCCCTAAATATCATACTAACTAATATACAAGTGACTATTCTTCACCGAAATGGCATAAAACCACATTGGTTCTAATATGGGTCATTTTTGACCCACTTATGGAAGCGTGTAGGGTCCAGTAACTTGTGCATCTAAGGGTTAATTACGGCATGTATTCCAATTCGGGAGACTTGCTGTCATGCCACGTCACTTCCTGTTTTATTTTGAAGGCTTCACCCTCTTCATAGTCGCGTATTTGCCCTTCCTCTTGTCACCAAATCACCTATTGTTTCCACCTGTTACATGAACTCCAACATTTACTGTGAAATACTGCAGCAGAGCATGATCCCTTCCCTCCAGAAACTGGGTCGCAGGGCAGTGTGACCCCAAACACACCTCCAAGATGACCACTGCTTTACTGAAGAGGCTGAGGGTAAATGCAGGGGTGAAAGTGGGCCAGAACGGTCAGGAAGGCAGTTCCGGTATAAGATTCAGGGCCAGAACGCAGTTCCGGTATAAGATTCAGGGCTGGAACGGTGTTCAGGTATAAGATTCAGGGCCGGAATGCTGTTCGGGTACACGGTGCTTTGATTCCGACAACATGACAGCAACTGTCAAAACGCTATGTAAAAAAAAAAAAAAAAAAACTGCTAAACTGCCACACACGCATTTCAGCTCCAAGAAGAAAACGATCTACCAACATCACATTTACATAAGTGTTGACAACAAGCACAATAAAGTGCTTGTGTAGCGTAATCCGTTTCCACCGATATTTATTATTGATTTTATTCCACGGCCAGCATGGGGGTTTTCCCAGCTGCTGCAGTTATCTGAGTCTGACGATGATGAGTCACGTCAATGTGCGAATGCACGCAGCAAAACGGCTGGACTCGTTTATCCGTTCAATTGGCTGACATACTGACATGTGATCAGCAGAGATGGTTTGCTCTGATTGTTTCAAATGTGCATGTTTTCTGGAACAGCAAAAAAAAAAAAAAAAGCTTGTTGAATTGATGCCACAAAAAAAAGGGCAATGCAACATAAAATGGATCAAATCTTTAAGAGCAACAAAAGAGTTGAGGAGGCTTATTTCTCATATTTAGTTTTATTTGCTCTGATGGGGAGGTTCAGAACATCTTTGCTGTCAATGTGCATTTTGGACTTATATTTGTTCATTTATGCTACCTATTCATTTCCTTTGAAAAAAAATCAATGCGTAATCTTCAAAATATATTCCATTTCACTCTGCATAATATAAGTCATTTGTACTTAGTTTTCTGAATGTATGTTTCTTATATCTTTATTATTAAAAAAAAAATGTAAATGTTTACATGAACTTCAGTTTTAATTAGGGCTGTCAAATGATTAAAATTTTTAATCGAGTTAATCACAGCTTAAAAATTAATTAATCGTAATTAATCGCAATTCAAGCCATCTATAAAATACGGCATATTTTTCTGTAAATTATTGTTGAAATGGAAAGATGGAAGACACAAGACGGATATATACATTCAACATACTCTACATAAGTACTGTATTTTTTTTATTATAACAATAAATCAACAAGATGGCATTAACATTCTGTTAAAGTGATCCATGGATAGAAAGACTTGTAGTTCTTAAAAGATAAATGTTAGTAGAAGTTACAGAAATTTTATATTGAAACCCCTCTTAATGTTTTCGTTTTGATATAATTTGTAAAATTTTCAATCAAAAAATAAACTAGTAGCTCGGCATTGTTGATGTCAATAATTACACAATGCTCATTGTGCATAAAATCAGTCGCACCGAAGCGCCAGCAGAGGGAGACAAAAAACACAAGTAACAAATGAACATGACACTGCTGTCATTTTAATCTGTTTGAGCGGGGCATGTGCATTAATTGCGACAAATATTTTAACGTGATTAATTTAAAAAATTAATTACCGCCCGATAATTTTGACAGCACTAATTTTAATATATCCTATGTTCACAAGTAGTTAAAATTGAGATTTGGCATTTAGTATGTGAGGGAATGAGGGAAAATAAAAATTAGGAGACGGAAATTGGGGTTATTACTGTTTTTGTTAACTTTTATTTTGCAAATCATTGAAAAATTACAATTTTCAATGAAAAAAATAAATAAATAAAATTTCTGGCTCCGTGGCGACCTTCACGTCGGGGAGTTCCGGCAAGAAATTCTAGCCACTTTCACCCCTGGGTAAATGTGATAGACTGGCCAAGCATGTCTCCAGACTTGAACCCAATAAAACATCTTTGGGGGGATCCTCAAGCGGAAGATGGAGGTGCGCAAAGTTTCAAATATCCGGCAGCTCCGCAACGTCGTCATGGAGGAGTGGAAGAGTATTCCAGTGGCAACCTGTGAAGCTCTGGTCAACTCCATGCCCAGGAGAGTAAAGGCTGTTCTGGATAACAGTTGACATGTTGTATGTTAATATTGACAACTTTTACTAAGGGTAGAACTCACTTTTGTTGCCAGGGGTTTGGATATTAATGGCTATATTTTGAGTTGCTATTATATGAGCTGCACACAGACTACTTTTCATTGTGTCAAAGTGTCATTTCGTCAGTGTTATCCCATGAAAAGTCATACTTAAATATCTGCAGAAATGCGAGTGGTATACTCACTTTTGTGATACACTGTACAGTATGAATGAGCTACAACGTGCCTAACAGAACAACACCGCAGGCCGAATTGGACATCCTGGCAGGCGGCTTCCAGCCCACAGGCCATTCGTTTGACACCCCTGGCTTAAAGCATTTGCCTAAGACTCCCCAGTTCAAATTGATTGCACGACTATCGCCGTCAATGGCGGCAAATAACAACAGAGGGCTACCAACATAGCTAACAAATCAAATCATCGCAGCAAAGCAAATCCAGACATAGTCAATTCTTGTGTTACTAATTCTGTCACACTTTGTCAATAATTAACTCGAGCTTCCCCGCAGTCTCGCCAAGTGGGGAATTCTTTGTCGGTGACATCACAGGTACGAGAAACACTCAAAGTTTCGGGCGCTCGGCTCAAAAGAGTCCTTAAAAGGACAGTGTCGTTTTTCTGCGGGTCGACTTCCTGCGATTGTTAGGTAGGTGAAAACCAGTCACAAATAGTTGACACATCTCTGTTAAGTCATGGATTGGACGTCTATAGATGTCAGTGGCAATTAGGGAGGTAATGAGAGGGAAACCCATAATGGTCACAAAAATAACAACAAGAAAATTAAATAGGAAAAAAACAAATTTTCTTCATTTTTGTGGTCATTAAAAAATACATTGGATTTTGCCAAACTGCATGTTGATTAGCACTTCAATTAAATGTTGTTTTAAGGAAAAGCACTTGGTAAAAACAAGTTCAAAACAAACTATGACCGCCTGGGTCCCTCAACTGGTTAACCTGAAACCTACAGGCAACTTTAAGTCCTCAATTGATGAATCTAATTAATCAGCCGTGAGACGAAAAATTAGAAATAGGACTCTTCTCAAATTTCACGGTGAGCCGGCCGCCCGTGAATAATCTAGGCGGAGGAATTTAAGTGTATGTCCTACCCAAGAAGAAGAGTTTTTAAGAACTCCCTCTGGACAGTCCAACAACCAAATACTGTACATGCAATTTTAGAATGACAAAATGTTAGGGCCTCCGCTCCTTCTTCCTGAGGCCCTCCTCAGGTGAGGGGAGTTGGGCTGATTACAGGTCAGACGGGTGGAGCGGCCACAGCTGAGAGCGGTTAACATCAGCCAGCTTTAAAAGCCCAGCAGACGCACCACCACATCGCCCGATCAACTCGTCTGGTTCCACCGTCAGTTGTTTCTCGCATTACTTTGATACGTTCTCTGATCACCGGCTCACGACTTGTTTTTTCTCTCGCCCCAGGACCTGTTCTCTGCGCGCCCCTTGTCGGATTCCACGCCTGCCTCCTTCCGAGCTCCCTCGCCTTCACGCCGGCTCAGCCACCCCGAACAGAGCAAGCAACAACAACACTTCTTCCTTGGTGTCGCTAATAAATCATTGCTCATCGCAAGTACTGTTTGTCTGCACCGGGATCCTCTCCTTCTCGTGCTCCCTAACACAAAATACGCACTGGATTAGTTTAATCCCTGTGTGCCAATTACCATCCAACACCTGTGGTAATTGCAGTGGATTCGGACGGGATTATAAAAATGTAAATTAGTCTACTGTATTTCACTGACATTCATGCCATCAAAAAAAGGGATGGTGAATAGGAGAGTGCAGGGGGGCGGTTGCATTAGGGCAGGGGTCCCCAACGACCGGTACCGGTATGTGACGCATTGGCACCGCGCCGCGCAGATATAATAAATAATTTATTAACGACTGCATTCTGGCCGATTGGGTTTGGCCTGTGCCGCTTAACACTTGCCTGGCTCTGCCAGACTTTTCTCCCTGTATTTTTCAAACACTGAGAGAAATAGTCTGGGAACCATCCCATTAACAGCCTTTTCGAGCAGGTACAAAATCAATCGACAAATCAGATTCGTTTATTTGGGTGACGTGTTTTTAACGAGCAACGTCACTCTTGCGCGTCGGAAGTCGTCTCCACAACAAAGCTGAACAGGAGAGCCGAGAATATGTTCCAATCCAAGGTAAAATCAGTTTTAAATTACCAAAAACACATCGACACGAGTCATTGACAAGTCTGTCCCGCGCTAGCCATGTTGAATAAACTCCGCTCTCCTCGTACGTTTACTTCCGCGCGCAAGTCCCTGGTCCTGCCCTCGTCGCTTTAATAACGTGACATCTGCCCAGCCCGTCGCTGATTGGTCCACTCCGCTGTCTGTTTGCTGTGGCTTGCTCCGCCCTGGAAATTGTATCCGCGGGAATGGTGGCCAGACTCAATAGCTGGAACAGCGGTGAGTCTGGTGTACCAGGCTAGCTTAACACACCAAAATCCCTGTCTAGATATACAACTCCAGAATAGAAGGTCGTCATAGAAATGCATTGATTGGAGTGTTAGCAGTACATCTTGTTTTGTATATCTATGTGCGCTTGGCCTCGATAACGTATGACGTAGGTTGTCGCCTATCACATTTGTTCCCGGAAATAATTAGCCACCACACTAGAATGACTGAAAAACAGACGTTTTTGGACATATTTTTTACGGGGAAAAGCGAATTTGACGAGTCAGAAGATGAGCCTACAACCTCGAAGAAAACAAAATGTATGCTACTTTCCTAAACACCCACGAACTGCAAAGGAGTAGATTCGTGACCCGTATGTGAATAAACCGAGTGATTCGAGCATGTCTGTGGAACAGGATTATCATCTTGTAGAGATCGTAAATCACGGCAACCTTAAACGCACATTTGAGACAACAACTCTACCGAGGTTCCGGATTAAAGTCATTTCTGAATATCCTGACATCGCTATGAGAGCACTGAAAACTGTGCGACAATTTCCAACATCGTATCTTTGTGAAGCGGGCTTCTCTCATTCTCCCATCTTGGGACCATCTTGTCTCAACGAAACAAGCTCAGGCCTCTCGCTCATTCAGCGGGTGAGTTGTATTTTCTCTGCACTTAACGCGACGGGGCTAAAACCAAATGTTATTTTATATTTTCTGTATTTTTCTGCCAAATTTGGCATGCGCGTAACGTTAAAAATTACCGCGAATGCAGCGTTTCCAAATTACACACTACAAACTTTCTTTAAAGAAAGGAATATTAACTTATGTTTGCCATGTTAGCTGCACACAACAACTGCACGCAGCTCTCTCACTTAACGACTTCGCTGTGTCGTTAAGCATTAATTTACGCCATTTTCGTGTTGCACGTGTATGTTTATGATGTAAATAGCTTTTTAGCACCGTTGGATAACATTGAGAGTCCAACTGAATATAAAAGAGGGCTTTTTTTCACAGCCACAAAAGCTTTGGGAGCAAAATTTTATAAGAGTGCAAAATTTGACAGAACACCGGTCCGTGAAAAAAATACCCAAATCACATCGGTCCGTGGTGCAAAAAAGGTTGGGGACCCCTGCACTCGGGCTTTGGCTTTTAGGGGGCAAAAGTAGGCGTGGTTAAGCGAGGGGAGGGTCAAACAGAGTTTTAATACAGTGATCCCTCGCTAATTCGCGCTTCAAACTTTGCCCCCTTAGGCCATCGTGGCCCCCCCCCCCCAAAAAAAAATACAGATGAGCTTTCCCGAGCCGATCGCGTAGTCTCTCTCTCGCTCCCTCCCTCCCTCTCCCTGCTCCCCGACACTGTGGCACTGCACTGGAGTTCCTTATCAAAGTTAACGATGTTGACGGATGTTTGTGTTTGGTCTTTCCAGGGTCACGAGCTTCAAAAGTGCCGCATGCGTCAATCATCGTTTGACTTGTTAAACAGTTGCTGTGGAAACTGCTGTGTAAGTGAGAGGATTTGAGTAGACTCACTCAATGAATTGTTGCGAGTGCTGCCTTAGAACCGACAGGCTTTGTGTGTGCATGTGTGGGCGGGGAGATAAGGAAGCGCGCGCTGGACTCAATGTGTTTTTGTGGCGACGTTCGAGGCAGCCGGGCGTGTTGTGTTAGGAAAAAAAGTGAAAAAACATGTCTTATATGTATCTCTTTCCAAGTTAAATCTGAATAAATCCATTGAACAAAGGGGGGAGGTGTCTACTTCGTGGTAGTTCACTTATCGTGAAGGGTTCGGGTCCCCATTAACTGCGAAAAACGAGGAATCACTGTATAGTGTTTAAGTGTTAAAATTAGGGTTGTTCCGATCATGTTTTTTTGCTCCCCATCCGATCCCGATCGTTTTAGTTTGAGTATCTGCCGATCCCGATATTTCCCGATCTGATTGCTTTTTTTTTTTTTTTGCTCCTGATTCAATTCCAATCATTTCCGATAATTTTTCCCGATCATATACATTTTGGCAATGCATTAAGAAAAAAATGAATTAAACTCAGACGAATATATACATTCAACATACAGTACATAAGTACTGTATTTGTTTATTATGACAATAAATCCTCAAGATGGCATTTACATTATTAACATTCTTTCTGTGAGAGGGATCCACGGATTCTGCCCAAATGCATGATGGGAAGTGCACCCATGACTGTGTATAGTGGTACCAATTGATATATCTTCTCTGCGTTGGGTAATAACATAGGGTGTTAAGAAAAAGATCCATTACTACCTTTCTCTCCCACATTGCTTTCCGCGATATTTCTAATTGCAGGGAGAGGGATCGTAAGGCTTTAGCCAATTAAAAAAAAGGCTCCAAAGGCTGCCATAATTCACTCTACTCATTTTACGCTGCCTTATAGCTCTATATATAGGTAAAATGGCGCCATTACAGATTGCACACGACAATGCGTGAGTGGGTCGTGCAGCGCATGCGTTAATTGCATTAAATATTTCAACGTGATAAATTTTTTAAAAAAATTAATTACCGCCGTTAACGGGATAAAATTGATAACCGTACCTTAAGCCTAAACTAAAGACTCTGGATGAGTGTAACATATGTCTGTAACGTTAAATACAATTAGAAAACAATTTAATAAAAAAAAAAATATATATATATATGTAATAAAAAAAAGGCATGTCCGATATTTTTTTGCCGATTCCGATACTTTGAAAATGACGTGATCGATTCCGATTGATCGGGACATCTCTAAAAATTACTTATCGCCCGTTAACGCGATAATTTTGACAGCCCTAGTTATTAGTAATTGTTTCTACAAAAGTGACAAGCGACAAGACTTTTGTCAGGGACTGTAGAGTGCGGCGTATGGTCTGAGCACTAACAGGCTGACCCCCACCTCTTCGGTCTCTACAGCAATGCTGACAGCACTCCTGTAACGAGTCACATGACATTTTGGAGGGAAAATGACAAGCAGTACTCAATTTGGACATTTAGGGATGTACGTAGTTTCTTTGGGGGGGTACTCACTTTTATTGCCAGGGGTTTGGATATTAATGGCTATATTTTGAGTTATTTTGAGGGGAAAGTCAATGAACTCTATTCAAATCAAATCAAATTTATTTATATAGCCCTTTACAAAACCCGAAAGGTCCCCAAAGTGCTTTACAACAAAGACAAACATGGCACATAGTAAATAAAAGGCAGGAAAGTGTGATAAAATGACATTAGGAAGAAAAGAAAAGAAAAAAAACGAACCATCACATCACGATTAGTCAGACACCAAACATAACAATAAAACAGATAAAATCCGAAAACATTAAAAACCCTAAAGAAATAAAACCAGGCTAAACTAATCTTGGGGAAAGGCGAGTCTAAAAAGGTGTGTCTTTAAACGAGATTTAAAAAGGCCCAAATTTGTAGTGGTGCGGATTTCCGGGGGAAGACTATTCCATAACCTGGGTGCAGCAACCGCAAAAGATCGGTCTCCCCACTGTTTGAGTTTGGACCTTGGGACTTGCAAATGAAGTTGGCCGGTAGAGCGAAGACTCCTGCCAGAGTTACGGATGGTTAAAATTTCTGATAAGTAAGAAGGAGCCTGGCCATTAATAGAATTAAAAACAAACAGTAAAAGTTTAAAATCAATTCTAAAATGGACTGGAAGCCAGTGGAGCGATGATAGCACGGGGGTAATATGTTCACGTCTAGGTGTATCTGTTAAAAATCGAGCAGCAGCATTTTGAACAAGTTGGAGACGAGAAACTGAGGATTTGGGAAGACCAACATAAAGAGCGTTGCAGTAATCCAGCCTTGAGCTTATAAAAGCGTGAATTGCTTTTTCCAAGTCGTGGCGAGTAAGAAAAGGCTTCACTTTGGCCAGGAGACGGAGCTGGAAAAAACTTGCTCTTACAACAGAACTCATCTGTTTTTCAAAGTTGAGCCTGCAATCGAATATCACTCCGAGATTTTTAACATGTGTTTTAAAAAAGGGAGCCAGAGTGCCAGGGTTGGGCTCAAGGGCATTTAACATAGAAGGTGTGCCAAAAGTAATATATTCAGTTTTGCTTTCGTTAAGATGTAAAAAGTTTCGCGCTAGCCACTGCTTCACATCGGATATGCACTCCATTAATTTAGTGAGAGCAGTTTGTTCGTTGGGTCTCAGGGGGAGATACAGCTGCAGGTCATCAGCATAAAAATGAAAAGAGATATTATGTTTTTTTATAACTGATCCTAAAGGTAGGAGATAAAGTGCAAAGAGAACAGGCCCTAAAATGGAGCCTTGTGGCACCCCACAAGACAGAGAGGTTTGTGAGGAGGAAAATTCCCCAATCATTACTGAGAAGGTCCTATGTTCCAGGTACGATTTAAACCACTGTAGAGCTTTACCACGGATACCTATAAAGTGTTCTAGACGAGATACAAGGACTGTGTGGTCGACTGTATCAAATGCTGCTGTGAGATCTAGTAAAACAAGGATTGCTGGGTTTCCATTATCTACAGAAAGTGCAATGTCGTTGTGCACTTTTAACAGTGCTGACTCAGTGCTATGTCTGGACCTGAAGCCTGATTGAAACTTGTCAAGGGTGGAGTTTGTCTCTAGAAATGTTTGCAATTGAATAAAAACAACTTTTTCTAAAACTTTAGAAAGGAAAGACAAGTGGGAGACGGGTCTAAAATTGGACAGCACGGAGGAGTCGAGATGGGGTTTTTTAAGAAGGGGTCTGACTACAGCCTGTTTGAAGGCAGCTGGGACAGAACCGGTACTGAGAGAGTTATTTATAAGAGCCAGCAGACTTGGTCCGAGGCAACTAAAGACTTCCTTTAGAAGCCCAGCTGGAATTATATCTAACGGACAGTTAGTGGGTTTCATGCCACTAACTATTTCAGACAGAGATGACAATGGAAGGAGATCAAATTGTTCAAAAACAGTGAGCAGTTCTGGAGGATGTAGATTATCTGATGAGATACCCGAATTGCAGACATTTTGCCTGACCGAAGAGACTTTGTTTTGAAAGAAAGCGAGAAACTCCTCACAAGTGGCACCTGACACATCAGTTAAGACAGTGGGGTGCGGGTTTAAAACAGAGTCAATTGTGTTAAAAAGCAGTCTTGGATGGCTGGAGCTGTTATGTATAATAGAAGATAAATAATTCGACTTGGCCTGTTTTAGGGCCTCCTGATAGGCAGCCAAGGTGTCCCTCAGCAATTCCAAAGAAACATGGAGTTTGTCCTTTTTCCATTGACGTTCAGCCCGCCTGCATTTTTGCCTAAGCAGGCGGGTATAGTCATTAAACCATGGAGTGGCTTTGGGTTTGGAACTTTTTTGCCGTAGAGGGGCAATGGAGTCCAAAACAGCAGTGCAGGTGGAACAAAAAATGGAGAGAAGACTGTCTGAGCAGACAGGAGAAGGCAGAACGGCGTCAGGATGCTGCTGCAGGTCTCCAAATGCAGTCACAAACTCTCCTGCTGTGGATGGAGTGATGGGCCGGCAGTAACAAGCTGGAGAAATTTGCTTTTCTGCAGACAAAGGGGCAGCAAAGTCAAAAATGATGGGAAGGTGGTCCGAGATGGCAGTATCCACTATTTCTCTGATGGAGACTGAAAGCCCAAGCGAAATCACCAGATCCAAAGTGTGACCATGCTCATGAGTTGGTGCATTCACAGACTGGGTGAGGCCAAATGAGTCCAGAAGTCCTATTATATAAGCTGCACACAGACTACTTTTCATTGTGTTAAAGTGTCATTTTGTCAGTGTTGTCCCATGAAAAGATATTCTTAAATATCTGGAGAAATGTGAGGGGTGTACTCAGTTTTGTGATACACTGTGTATATATTTTTTTTAAATTTCTAAAATCTATTTTCCTAGTCTTGGTTGTGTCTCTTTAAATGACCACACTATTTGTTCAACCTGCAGAGAGGTGACAGAATAGTACACTGTCCCAATCATGAAACACGGAAAAGACTCTGCCTCCTGTATTCATGGGTTTTTCCACCTTACCGTTTTATGCCGTTGTTTTGTCTGTGACTGCAGCCACGTGAGTCATTGAGCATCGTGCTGCATAGTAGTACAACTGTCTATCTAGTGATGGCCACACCCACATCAATAGCGAAAACACAGTGACGTGTTCATATCAGTGGAACATTAACTTCAAAATCAGTCGGACTGCACACATTACAGTCAAAATAAACACAAGTGCAGGTATATTCTGTGTGTACAAGTGGAGATGTGTGCACATTTTTAAGTGCATTCATTTAATTTTGCATGTATTGCGCTCACCTGACATTTGCAGACATGGCACATTTTTAGGCCATCGAACTGAGGATGTCTCTGAATGAGCTCATGTCTGGTGCGCCAGCCACACGTCCTGTCTGGAAATAAAGCCATAAAATGATTATGGCGTTACGGTAGATGTGTTATGAATGCTTGGAAGACTGATTCATAATACATCATACAGTGGGGCAAATAAGTATTTAGTCAACCACTAATTGTGTAAGTTCTCCCACTTGAAAATATTAGAGAGGCCTGTAATTGTCAACATGGGTAAACCTCAACCATGAGAGACAGAATGTGGGAAAAAAAATCAGAAAATCACATTGTTTGATTTTTAAAGAATTCATTTGCAAATCATGGTGGTAAGTAAGTATTTGGTCAATACCAAAAGTTCATCTCAATACTTTGTTATTTACCCTTTGTTGGCAATAACGGAGGCCAAATGTTTTCTGTAACTCTTCACAAGCTTTTCACACACTGTTGCTGGTATTTTTGCCCATTCCTCCATGCAGATCTCCTCTAGAGCAGTGATGTTTTGGGGCTGTCGTTGGGCAACACGGACTTTCAACTCCCTCCACAAATTTTCTGTGGGTTTGAGATCTGGAGAATGGCTAGGCCACTCCAGGACCTTAAAATGCTTCTTACGAAGCCACTCCTTTTTTGCCCTGGCAGTGTGTTTGGGATCATTGTCATGCTGAAAGACCCAGCCACGTCTCATCTTTAAATGTCCTTGCTGATGGAAGATGGAGATTTTCACTCAAAATCTCTCAATACATGGCCCCAGTCATTCTTTCCTTTACGCAGATCAGTCGTCCTGGTCCTTTTGCAGAAAAACAGCCCCAAAGCATGATGTGTCCACCCCCATGCTTCACAGTATGGTGTTCTTCGGATGCAATCCAGTATTCCTTTTCCTCCAAACACGAGAACATGTGTTTCTACCAAAAAGTTCTATTTTGGTTTCATCTGACCATAACACATTTTCCCAGTCCTCTTCTGGAACATCCAAATGTTATCTAGCGAACCGCAGACGGGGCTGGACGTGTACTGGCTTCAGGAGGGGGACACGTCTGGCAGTGCAGGATTTGAGTCCCTGTTGGCGCATTGTGTTACTGATAGTAGCCTTTGTTACTGTGGTCCATGCTCTCTGTAGGTCATTCACTAGGTCCCCCCGTGTGGTTCTGGGATTTTTGCTCACCATTCTTGTTATCATTTTGACGCCACGGGGTGAGATCTTGCATGGAGGCCCAGATTATCAGAGGTCTTGCATGTCTTCCCTTTTCTAATAATTGCTCCCACAGTTGATTTCTTTACACCAAGCGTTTTACCTATTGCAGATTCAGTCTTCCCAGCCTGGTGCAGCTCTACAATTTTGTCTCTGCTGTCCTACGACAGCTCTTTGGTCTTGGCCATAGTGGAGTTTGGAGTGTGACTGACTGAGTTGTGGACAGGTGTCTTTTATACCAATAATGAGTTAAAACAGGTGCCATTAATACAGGTAACGAGTGGAGCCTCGTTAGACCTCGTTAGAAGAAGTTAGACCTCTTTGACAGCCAGAAATCTTGCTTGTTTGTAGGTGACCAAATACTTATTTTCCACTCTAATTTGGAAATAAATTCTTTAAAAAAAAATCAAACAATGTGATTTTCTGTTTTGTTCCCCCCACCACACACACATTCTGTCTCTCATGGTTGAGGTTTACCAATGTTGGCAATTACAGGCCTCTGTAATCTTTTCAAGTGGGAGAACTTGCACAATTGGTGGTTGATTAAATACTTATTTGCCCCACTGTATTTGAGCTGTTTGTGAACTTAGCACTTTTTATGAGTCATTTTGATGTTTACAACTGTAAAACAATAAAAGTTGCTCTATTAAGTGAGGACAGTGTTGGTCAAGTGGGAATGCTTTGTCATTAGAATCATTGTTATTGACGAAATCTTCACTGCCAGCCCTTCAAGTCAAAAAGGATTGCTAAGTGCAGTATTTTTCATATTTATTTATGACAAAAATGGTCTTCTCCAGTATTAATCTAAAGTATTACAACATATTTCAATTCCCAAATTGTTTTGTAGTATAAGGCCATCCTGTTTTTACTCTGTTGAAGCCCCTAAAAATGTATGTGCTTTTTCTTGAGTTCATTTACGTGGTCAACCAGCATTTGTAGCATGCCGTTCACGTTAGCCCAATGTGGAATGTAAACACCAGCGTGTATGAAGAAGAAAACTCACATGGTGTGTAGAACGACTTAAAGGTCAAAAACAGTGACTTGAAATCTGCCACAACCGCCAGAGAAAAGAAGTATGCCAACATTCACGTGTACTATATCAGCCTCACGTTTTTAATATCTTGATATTAGTTTCTCTTCGTTCATTATACTCCGAATGCGGGTGAGCACGGCCAGCTGCTTGTGTTTTGATTTTCACTTGTTACACTTTGTTTGGCAGCTCCTTGGATGGAGGCTAAACCATTACGACACACAAACACACGAACACAATGACACATCAAAACAATTGTCGCAAGTGAATTTGACTGCTGAGTGATGTGCTGGGAAACATCCAATTTTCACTTCAACTTCAATGTACTCAGTAGCAATTGGTGTTTAGAGGATAGTATACAGTGCTTGGCCAAAACTATTGGCACCCCTGCAATTCTGTCGGATAATGCTCAATTTCTCCTAGAAAATGATTGCAATTTCAAATAGTTTGGTAGTAATATCTTCATTTACTTTTGCTTTCAATGAAAAAATACTAAAGAGAATGAAAAAAATCATTATCATTTTACAGAAAGCTCCACCTGTTACTTACCTGTGGCACATAACAGGTGGTGGCAATAACTAAATCACAATAGCAGCCAGTTAAAATGGATTAAAGTTGACTCAACCTCTGTCCTGTGCCCTTGTGTGTACCACACTGAGCATGAAGAAAAAAAATGAAGACCAAAGAACTGTCCGAGGACTTGAGAAGCAAAATTGTGAGGAAGCATGGGCAATCTCAAGGCTGCAAGTCCATCTCCAAAGACCTGAATGTTCCTGTGTCTACAGTGCGCAGTGTCATTAATAAGTGTAATGCCCATGGCACTGTGGCTAACCTCCCTAGATGTGGACGGAAAGATTGTTCAACGAAAGATTGTGCGGATGGTGGATAAAGAACCTCGACTAACATCTAAACAAGTTCAAGCAGTCCGAGGGTACAACAGTGTACCCTTGGACTATTACCCTTCAGTGTAATAATAAATAGTGTAGTGATTTGGATAAAGATTGATGTTGCTTAGGCCACAGCTATATCTAAATGATTTAATAAGTTTCGTAACAGACACCTATTTAGCTTCTTGTTCTCCTTTTTATTGTTATCGCTATAATGTTTGTTCTTGGTTCTTTTTTGGCTGTTATTCAAAAGTCATTTTTATTCCAAAAAATATGGTGCATTGATAATCAACTTCGTATGAAGTGTATGGAAATAAGCAGGTCTATGTTTTTTGTCATATTTTAACTAGATTGCTGCCATTGACAGCAGTGGATGTTCAATCCATTTGGCCTGGGAGTGCTTTTTTTAGTGCTTTCCTTTTCGGTAAGTGCGATGTCCGAAAAATATGTTGAATTGATAATCACTCCGTACAAAGTACACTAAAAAAAATGACTCCGTTAGGTTGTAAAGTTCACGAAAAGACAATGTGCATTTTCAGCAAGAACACATCATGTTTCCAAGGTGAGCATGATTAAATCATACAGTCCATACATAAACATGAACAATGAATGAGTAGCTATATTAGACCTTTCCAACCAATTGCAATAGTCTCGTCATTTTTTGCGAGATTTAAAAGTAGGGTTGCCAACCCCCTGAAAAAATACGTGACACCTCATTGGCCCAATAACCGTCACCATTTAATCATTATTTTGTTTGTAAAAAGTTTTTTTTTTTTTTTTTTTTTTTTTTAATTAGATGGGGCTTTGCAAGGCACAGGCCCAGCTAGTAAAATTCCTCAACTTTATTTTTATTTATTTCTTTTATAATCTTATTATCCACATTTTTTCGGCGCACTGTAAACTCCAAACCGTTTGACCAACCGGCACCGTTTAAATATCAAAATGACCGGAATTCCATTCATTTTTAATGGCAAACATTTTCCCTTCATTTTCAATGACAGGAAAACATAGGTGGTTGTGATTTTTGACCACTTAACATTACAGCCCATTGACATTGACGTGGCGCCTATGTAAGTCAATACCACTGAGAGCTATGTACGTCCATGCCATTGACTATCATGAATGTCGCTACTATTGATGCCAATGTACTGGATTCCATTGAGGAATATATAAATTGATGCCATTGACGGCAATTTACGTTAAAATTAGGGCTGTCAAACGATTACAATTTTTAATCGAGTTAATCACAGCTTAGAAATTAATTCATCGTAGTTAATCGCAATTCAAACCATCTCTAAAATATGCCATATTTTTCTGGAAATTATTGTTGGAATGGAAAGATAAGACGGGTATATACATAAGTACTGTATTTGTTTATTATAACAATAAATCCACAAGATGGCATTAACATTATTAACGTTCTTTCTGTGAAAGGGATCCACGGGTAGATTCTTAAAGGATAAATGTGAGTTTGTATATTGTGACTAAAAATTGCTATCTAGTGTATTTGTTGAGCTTTCAGTAAATGATAATGTAGTGACAAAACTGTTCTGCCCAAATGCATGATGGGAAGTGGGTAACCATGACTGTGTGTAGTGGCTGCAAATACTATATCGTCTCTGTATTGTATACAATGCAGGGTGTTAAGAAAAAGATCAACTCCTGTCATGCTTCCCCACGTTGCTTGCCTCAATAGTTACAATTGTTGTGGAAGACATGTCAAAGCTTTAGGCAATTGAAAGCACAGTCCAAATGAATGCCTGTATCCACTCGAGTTAGGGTTTAGGGGTTACTTTTTTTTTTTTCAAATGCCTTCCTGTTCAAAAATTTTCCTCCCTCAGAAAATTGAGATTTTAAGATTTCCAATGATGTATCACACAAGCATATAGGACAATTTTAAAATGTGGTCAAATTGGAGGTCTCAGAGTGGAATTTCAAGTCACCTGAGTGTTTTCCGCCATATAGAAATAACAAGGTCGATGTTTTTAGTTGTATTTCATCTCCACTGTTGGCAATGACAGAGGTAGACGCCCAATCCAGTTCAAATGTCAATGGCAGTATATGAGTTAACAATTCAGATTTACATGACTTCCTTGACTGAAATAAAATCTTACCATACGTATATTAAGATCTCCTGTCATGGTTAGATGCCATAAATAGTTCGGTCACATAGGCCGGAATTATTTTTTTTATCCCATTTGACTGAAAACAGCTTGAGGATGACAAGCCAAATGGGAATTTTTCCAGAAGTGTCAGATTATGATTTAGATTCGGAGCTGAGTGAGCATAGGAAAAAGTGGGAATGGAGTTAGTAGAGATCGAGGATTAAGTAAGTGAAGGGTTTCCAGACGGGAATGTAATCTAGACGTGTCGATATTCTGTCAGAAAAAATAAAAATACACGGAGTCAAGGAGATTATCCTGATAGAGATTGCGTAATCTCAACGTGAGCGAGTGAGTGAGTGAGTGTTATGGTGAACAGACGGCACAATTAGTCACCCACTCTGATGCTTCAGGACTGAGAGCTGACACGTCACATAAGACATGTCACACATACATATACACGCACATAGCACACACACAAGTACTGTACTTCCCTTGCATGCAGTTGTTGTGGTAGTTAGCAAAAGTATACATAAACGCAAAGGAGGTGGTTTGGTCTCAATATTGGTAGGGACGATTTAACAGCATAACCTGCATGTACACTTTTTTCTCTGGGGATGGGACATTAATAAGACCAAACATATTTGGTGAATGTGGGTCAGGGCTACATTTCTCACCAATATGAACCTAATTAATTGATAGGCTAAATGATTAAGGCAAAATATATCTGTATTGATATATACTAATTTTCACACTGCAAAATTATAATGTGTTAATCTGACATTTTTCTTAAATGTAGTTGAATAATTTTCTCCATCTTGTTTTCAGTGTTGGAGGCTAGTTGCCAGATGAAAGCGTCAGATTATTCCACTTACTTTAAAGTAAATCTTATATGTTCTTATTAAGCCCATACATCACATACCTGTCAACCCGAGGCCGTTGGCAATTTTACAAACAGTGACGTATGCCCTTACAAATTGGTGACTAATCTTACAACATTGTATATAGCGTGCAATATGAAACAAAAATAAACCTCAATTTTTAAAATAATATGGATTTATTTGTAATATTGTAACATACAGTTGTGGTCAAAAGTTTACATACATTTGTGAAGAACATAATGTCATGGCTCTCTTGAGTTTCCAGTTATTTCTACAACTCTGATTTTTCTCTGATAGAGTGATTGGAACAGATACTTTTTTGTCACAAAAAACATTCATGAAGTTTGGTTCTTTTATGACTTTATTATGGGTGAACAGAAAAAAGTGATCAAATCTGCTGGGTCAAAAAGATACATACAGCAGCACTAATATTTGGTAACATGTCCCTTGGCCATTTTCACTTCAATTAGTCGCTTTTGGTAGCCATCCACAATCTTCTGGCAAGCTTCTGGTTGAATCTTTGACCACTCCTCTTGACAGAATTGGTGCAGTTCAGTTAAATTTGATGGCTTTCTGACATGGACTTGTTTCTTCAGCATTGTCCACAAGTTCTCAATGGGGTTTAAGTCAGGATTTGGGAAGGCCATTCGAAAACCTTAATTCTAGCCTGATTTAGCCATTCCATTACCACTTTTGATGTGTGTTTGGGGTCATTGTCCTGTTGGAACACCCAACTGCGCCCAAGACCCAATCTTCGGGCTGATGACGTTAGGTTATCTTGAAGAATTTGAAGGTAATCCTCCTTCTTCATTATCCCATTTACTCTCTGTAAAGCACCAGTTCCATTGGGAGCCCCACAGCATAATACTACCACCACCGTGCTTGACGGTAGCCATAGTGTACTTGGGGTTAAAGGCCTCACCTTTTCTCCTCCAAACATATTGCTGGGCATTGTGGCCAAACAGCTCGATTTTTGTTTCGTCTGACCACAGAACTTTCCTCCAGAAGGTCTTATGTCCATGTGACCAGCAGCAAACTTCAGTCGAGCCTTAAGGCGCCGCTTTTGGAGCAAGAGCTTCCTTCTTGCACGGCAGCCTCTCAGTCCATGGAGATGCAAAACATGCTTGAGATTCAACCAGAAGCTTCCCAGAAGGTTGTGGATGGCTACCAAAAGCGCCTAATTGCAGTGAAAATGGCCAAGGGACATGTTACCATATATTAGCGCTGCTGTATGTATATTTTAGACCCAGCAGATTTGATCACTTTTTCTGTTAACCCATAATAAAGCCATAAAAGAACCAAACTTCATGAATGTTTTTTGTGACAAAGAAGTATCTGTTCCAATCACTCTATCGGAGAAAAATCAGAGTTGTAGAAATAACTGGAAACTCAAGAGAGCCATGACATTATGTTCTTCACAAGTGTATGTAAACTTTTGACCACAACTGTATAATCTGCTGCAATCAATATCCTCAGCTACAGGATTGCAATACATGATTACTAAAATTTAACAGTGACTTTTGTTGTAATTGTATGTAGCCCTTTTTGCAATTTCTATCATGTCTTGATGGCTGCACTTCAGCTCGCAATTCAGTTTGACTTGAAGGTAGTTCGTTAGTGTGTCCAATTATAAATTAAAAAGGTCAATTGATAAAATTAACTTACCAATGCAATCTTTGAGTCAGGGAACATTTCTTTTCCTAATTCTGAGAAGTGATCAGCAATAGTTGCGGGCAAATTGTGTTCGGCAACAAACTGGCTGAATAAAATCTCCGCTTTCGTCACTTTTCATTCTGCAGACTTCACCTTTATGACCAGTGTTGTTAATGTTACTTTTTAAAGGAAATTAATTACAGTTACAAATTACTTCTTCCAAAAAGTAATTGAGTTTGTAACTCAGTTACCTGAATGTAAGAGTGTTTAGTTACTTGGCAAAGTAACAGGTGTTACCTTTCATGTTTTTTTTTAAATTTGTCAAAAATAAATAAATAAATAAATAAACAAACAAACAACATAGTAACTAGGGTTGTTCCGATCATGTTTTTTTGCTCTCGATCCGATACCGATCGTTTTAGTTTGAGTATTTCCCGATCCGATTGCTTTTTTTTTTTTTGCTCCCGATTCAATTCCAATCATTCCCGATAATTTTTCCCGATCATATACATTTTGGCAATGCATTAAGAAAAAAATGAATGAAACTATATATACATTCAACATACAGTACATAAGTACTGTATTTGTTTATTATGACAATAAATCCTCAAGATGGCATTTACATTATTAACATTCTTTCTGTAAGAGGGATCCACGGATAGAAAGACTTGTAATTCTTAAAGGATAAATGTGACTTTGTATGTTGTGACTAAATATTGCCATCTAGTGTATTTGTTGAGCTTTCAGTAAATGATACTGTAGCCATTTAACTGTTCTGGCCAAATGCATGATGGGAAGTGCAACCATGACTGTGCGTAGTGGCACCAATTGATATATCTTCTCTGCGTTGGGAAGTAACATAGGGTGTTAGGGAAAAGATCAACCACTACGGTTCTTACCCACATTGCTTCCCACGATATTTTTAAATGTTGAGAGAGGGATTTTAAGGCTTTAGCCAATTAAAAAGAGTTTCCAAAGACTGCCAAAATTCTCTGTACTCATTTTACGCTGCCTGTTAGCTCTATATACAGTTAAAACGGCGCCATTATAGATTGAACGCGACAATGCGTGAGTGGGTCGTGCAGCGCATGCGTAAATTGCATTAAATATTTTAACGTGATTCATTTAAAAAAAAATTAATTACCGCCATTTGCGCGATAAATTTGATAGCCCTATTTTAAGCCAAAACTAAAGACTCTGGATGAATGTAAGACATTTTGTCTGTAACGTTAAATACAATTAGAAAACGATTTAATAAAAAAAAATTTTAAAAAGGCATGTCCAATATTTATTTGCCGATTCCGATACTTTGAAAATGACGTGATCGGACCCGATCATCGGGACATCTTTAATAGTAACCTTTGCTATGTTTGGAAGTCATTTAATGTAGTGAATCAACTGTTAAAGTTGTTAAAATTGCTCCCGTTTTTGAATTAGTTCCCTTCTGTCTACTTTCGATATATGAAAGTTTTAAAACTGTTTCATCATTCAAAGATAGATTCAAGCCAAGATTTTGCCGATTTAGGAGTATTTTACATCAAAAGTTACTTAGGTTCGCTAGGAATGTTCACTACAACAGAGCAGTTTCTGAGAAGTCTACTGCTTTAAAATGGCGGCTGTTTACTCACGCCGCCGAGTCTGTCATTTCACATGTAGTTCTATATGCATGTGATATCTAGGCGTAGATTGTGGGCTGTCGGCTACAGTCAGAAAATATTGGAGCCACCTAGACTAGCATCGCGTTTGCTACAGCGTCACAACAAACACTCTTCTCCCTCTGTGTCTCTGACTTTTCTAGCGTCATTCAACCAACGTAGTAATGTATAGTAATGCAACTTGTCACGTTGCCGAAACGGTGACAAAATCCGAACAGAGAAAAAAACGAAATGCGCGAAAAACGTACAGATTTTGAACGTACGGCGTACACATTGAAAAATCAATGCTCACTTGTACAAATGACGGCGAAAACGTACAATTTACAGGTTACATCTAAAAGTCATTTTTCACCTAAATCTAAAAACAACTGCTTTCAAATAATGTTTTTGAACAATATCTATTCTTGAATTGAGAAACATTTCTGACAAACAAGTTTTTTTTCTTCTCAAGATTTGCATATTTTCAGCTAGCTATTTTTCTTCTTTCAAGAAATCTGAGTAAAATTGACTTATCGCACTGGTAGATAATTTCACTTATTTGTAGTAGATTTACACAGAAAACATGGGTATTTTAGTTCACTTAATAACGGTAGGGTCTATTCTATCCTTACAATATTTGGGAAGACAATCTAAATGACCTATATAACTTAAGTCATTATGTAATGCAAAAAAGGTAGGGGACAATTTGAGCATCCTGAAAAGTTGGTAGTGTTATGTCCCTACTGTCCCTGTGCAAACCTACGCCCTTGCATAAACGTGACTTTATTTTGTAAAACCGGCCACCGTTTTACTGCTGATTGCTTAATAACAGGTAGGAAAAATGTACTTTTCCTTTTTCCTCGCTGTCATCATTCTCTGAGTTCATTTTCATGAATTTGCAACACCATCCAGATTGTAATCAGACTGTCAGCAACATCTGTCTTCTTTGAAAGAGCTGTACAATCTTAATCAATCAATCCGTTTCTCAACGTAAGACCTTGAAAATGTGTACATAAATCCGAGTTTGACTTTGACGTCCAATCGTGTCACACGATTAGAGGTCTAATTCAATGTCAGGCACACGTTTCGTGTGGCTCTTTTCCTCCTTCTGCTGTGAGTTTATCAATAGTCGACGTCTAACCCATTTAAACTGGTAAAGTGGCTAGTTCCCCCACTTCAAATGGTTTAGGCGCGCTGCTCTCACTGTTGTTTTTCATTGGTTAATATTAGGGCTGTCAAAATTATCGCGTTAACGGGCGGTAATTAATTTTTCAAATAATCTCGTTAAAATATTTGACGCATTTAACGCACATGCCCCGCTCAAGCAGATTAAAATGACAGCACAGTCCACTTGTTACTTGTGTTTTTTGGTGTTTTTTTGCCCTCTGCTGGCACTCGGGTGCAACTGATTTTATGGGTTTCAGCACCACATGAGCATTGTGTAATTATTGACATCAACAATGGTGAGCTACTAGTTTATTTTTTGATTGAAAATTTTGCAAATTTTATTAAACCAAAAACATTATTCCGGTTAGATTTGTTCAATTTTTTTATATATTTAACGTGAAAATTTACCTGACTGACAAGGGCGTATAGCTCATTGGTCGAGCATTTCACTTGCAGGTTGAGACGTCCCCAATTTAACTCTGGGTTCCCTATTGACAGATGTCTGAAGTTTCGAATCTCTAGTGTAAGGGTCCTCATTTCTGTTTTGTTCTTTATTTTGATACATTTAACGAGAAAATTTACCCTATTGACAAGGGGGTATAGCTCAGTGTAGAGCATCTGACTGCAGCTCTAGAGGTCCCCATTTCAACTCTGGGTGCCCCCTAGCCAGATGTTTGAATTTTCAAGTCTTTTGCCGTAATGTCTTCAATTATTTGTTAAATTTGTTGTCTTTATTAATATATTTAACCTGAAAACATCACAATCTGGCAAGGGGGTGTAGCTCAGTGGTAGAGCATTTGACTGCAGATCAAGAGGTCCCCAGTTCAACTCTGGGTGCCCCCTTGCCAGAGGTCTGATGTTCCACATTATTTGCTTGAGTGTTTTCATTTTTTTGTTAGATTTGTTCGGTGTTTTGATACACTTAACCTGAAAACTTCATATACATACTATCAGTTGACGGGACATGGGGCTCGGGGCCGCTCCGTAGGGGGCCTATTTAAAAAAAAAAATCTAATGTTTTCAAAACCAAAGCCGCTAGTGACCTAAAACCAAAACAGCCACCTCCCTTAGGCATATATGAGTGTCCATGAGCAGCGACATCAAAAAATCAAAGTCGTTCCCTAATAAAATCCTGATTAATCATTTTTTTATACAAGTATAACAAAACTTAAAGTGGCTATAAAATTCTCGAATTTTACGCTAGATGCAAAAAAATCACCACCAAATGCAGAAATAATCTCCTATATTTTCAGGATCAATAGCAATATTTAATATAACATACACGTTTTTTGCCCAAAATAGCAACTTTTTTTTTTTTTTTTTTAACTTAGTGCAAGTTTTCAACAGCTAATAAATCGCTCAATTTTCACATGAGAAACTTAATATTTGAAGAAAGCATGCAGAAACATCTTAATTTTACTCAACAAGAGCAAGATTAGCATTTTTCTACATACAACCACAACTTATTTAGGTCAAATTCCACTATTGTGTAGCGATACAAAATCCAACTTCGCGGCCATTATAAAACAAAGAGCTTTTTAAGTTGAAAATTCTTGTAAATACATGCTTAAATCGCGGAATTTCTATAGATATGAACATAAAACAGTCTAGCTTCTTGGTTAAAAGCAAAAAACGGGCAGTTATCATTCATTTTGCGTAAATATTTCAAGCCAAAGTTACACTAATTTCATCCAATGATTTTTTTTTCCCACAACGTTTCAAAGTGCATGCATGTTGCTATTAATATTATACAGTATAAAATAATTACCTTGAATCCTTGACCAAATCACTCTTAACACCAGAAAACCCAGCCAAGGCTGACTTGGCCTTTCCCAAGACAAACAGTCCTAATATTCCCTAGCAATGGCCGATTGGGCCAATCCTCTGTCAGTTCAAGTCAAGCTCCATTTATTTAAATACATTTATTTATGAAGTTTGACACTTTTTACACATCTTTTAATTCACTTCTCCTATACTCCACACATAACGACAGAAAGAATGGCCCAAATATTTAGATTGTTTTGAAAAAGAAAAAAAAAGCGTTTTAGAACTGCTATTTGAGTGTAAAGCAGGAATTGTGTCTATAGTTTAGAAGGACTGAATCAGGGGCATGGACTATGGATTGTGGTCATTGTGTCTGAAGTTAATGTATGTCTAGTGGTTGCATTTCCATATGAACTGCTGTTGTCTGTCCGACAACGACTTGCCAATTCAAAAGCACTTGGGTCATTTTTGCCACCTCTGGGTTTCCGGGGGCTAGGCCATATCAGCCATTGTTTGGGACTAGGAGGAGCACCAGAATTCTCTGGGACTTCTAGTGTTAAGACACTCCTGTCTGACTGTATGCAGTAAAACCTTCATCCTATTTCCACCTAAATCCGGCGTTGAAAAGGGGGGTACTTAAATTTTAATTTACTGGACCAAATTTAACTCAGTACGGTTCTCACTTTTCCTCATTTAAAGGTTTTTATTCAATGGACCAAATTTAGCTTAGTGTGTCTCTCATTTTTCCTAACTAAAGATTAACTTTATTTTTATTTATGGGGCCAAATTTAACTGAATGTAAATGTCATTTTTCCTAGCGACAGGACTAACTTGATTGGTAGCCCGTCTAATTGATCATGAAAAATCGGTCTCAATCCACCTGTACAAAGGGGTCACTGTGAGCTGATGCCTATAGCCACGGGACCAAAGACAACCAAGGATTAACCCTTTGAGGCAGTATCATATTGTTTTAAAGAGTATTTAACAGGAGTCCTGAGGGGCACTGGCAAATTTCCCTGTTTAAACTGTCCATCAATTGCTACATTTCTTCCACCACTTGCCAAAGCTAAGTTCTAAGGCCACATCCATGTTTTTACGATCCCCTATCGGGGCTCGTGAGGGGGATTGAAGGGAAAAGATACCGTCATCGCACACACCATACAATTGTTTGCATTATTCTAACACATTAATCTAACTCTTATTTAAGCAGACTCCACTACATGCCCTTTTGACACAGTAAAGGGAATCACCTTATCTGGGCTAATGAGGGGGAGATGAGAAAGAATGGTACAGGTTCTCGTAGGCACCGTCTAACTGTTTGCATTACTCTAACACACGTAATATAATTTATCAGGAAATAGTATCATTTTCATATTTACGGTAGGACTGCACTGCTAATATAAAATACATAACACACCATAGTTTAATGAGAAGAAATAGAAGAGATACACAATGCCGTCTTATCACAGAAGCCCAACGCGTGCGTCACGAACAAGATTGACGCACCAACTCTTGCAATCAGCTCTCCCAGCAAACTCCAAGGACAAAGCGCTTTGTCCTAAAACAAGTACCAGCCAGCCCGGACAACAAAGTTGATAGCGGGCGTCCCATCCGCGCACGAACCTAAGCCGCCCAAAACCAGCCACAGAGGGGAAGACCCAAAAGCAACGCCCAGACACACCTTCGGACACACCTTCAGCACGGCCCGCTTCAGCACGGACTTTAAAAAGACTGTACACTGAGATAACACAGATTTTTGCTGCTCGGCCACATGTAGCCTTGTTTTGGATCCAGAATTGTCCCTCCGTCGTCTGTTTTTGCCATGTTTTTGGTGAGTGTTCCTCAAACTTTTGAAACATGGAGTCAGTACAAAGGGTTAAAAATAAGAAGAGAACCCGCGAAGTTCTGCCTTCCCGGTTGCCGCGCGCGGGGGCAACATCGGCCGAGCTGCACTTGTTTTGGCTGTCGCTGTTTCAGTGCGTCTTGGCCGGGGGGGCGAATTTCAACAGAACGCAGCACGTGTTTGAGTTTATCACAATGAAAGCCAACTCAGCATTCTGGATCGGCCCCCTATGGGAAGGCGTAACGCAATGTCAGTGGGAGCTGTCATTTCAACTGATGATAGAGTCTGCTGAAGCTTTTTTGCTTTTTATCTTGGCATCTCAAAATTTCGACTATACCAAGTCACATGTCCTTAGAAGACAATGCAAACTAAAATTTTGACAATCCCTTGAAGATTTGAAGAACACTCAAAAGCATCACTTTTAGACAGTGGCATTGTATGTACAGCTGCTCTGTTGAAAATAAAATTGCTATTATCGGATTTAGGAGATTAACACACACCTGTGTGGCGGGATAATATTAAAGAGCTGTTAACGCCTGGTTCGTGTACTTAAAAGCACATCGACGAGAGATGAAAGAAAAGGCGGACACCTGAGTTGGATGTTTTTAAGCCTCCGACTTCCTTCGCCGTTGATCACTTACTTTAGAGGGACTAAAGAGATGTTCAGTTCTTCATGTACTGTATGATTGTTATTGTTTACGGAATCATTTGATGAAGTGCGAGAGAACTGGCTCTGTTTTGAGAGGATGTGGTCTTGGGTAAACAGGAAGGTATGAGGATGGTGGATGTGACAGCTACAGGACGGATGGAATTTAATTCGACATAAGAGACACACATGGGGTTTGTAAATGAATGGATGATTTGGTCATGGGTGTTTATCATTTCCTTTCTGACGTACTTTGTATTTTGACTTCTTTATATAGACTTTTCCTAAACTGACTATGCATATAGACACACAAAAACTTCCCCAGATGGTCAGCTCGGGGAAGTGTATTTCCTCTCAGTGCGTGCGTGATCTCTATTTGCATTTCTTGACGTGTGTGTCTGTCTGTGTGTGTACATGCAGAGTGTCAAATGTGTTCATTCACACCAATGTGAGCTGTGGGCTTTTTCTTTTTTTTACTTGATTGCCATTTTGGTTAGAAGAAAACAAGCTTGTCTGGAAAAAAAAACGGGAGAGCTTTACACTACAGTCTTAACCTGTACTTTTTGTCTCAGTTGGTGCCTGAATCACGTATAACATCCAATGAAGAATTGAAATTCATGATTGTGCAAGACTAGAGTATAACCTGAGAGTTTAATGACAATCATGTTTTACAAATAAGCTCAAGATGTCCCAAGTTCAACTCTGGGTGGCTTGTTCTTTTGTTTTGATACATTTAACACGAACATTTGGGCTACTGACATGTCTGAAGTTCCAAATCTCTTGCCGAAAGGTCCTCATTTCTGTTATATTTGTTCTATTTTTTGATACTGTTAGATTTGAAGCTGGGTTTATGTACACCTAGCTTGGCTAAAAAGAACACGCAGGAACTTGATGTAACTTTTGACATCTTCAAGTCTTTTGCCATAATGTCTTCAATTATTTGTTAAATTTGTTCTGTTTATTAATACATTTAACCTGAAAACATCACAAGCTGACAAGGGGGTGTCGTTCAGTGGTAGAGCATTTGACTGGTGACCCCTTGCCAGATGGCTGAAGTTCCAAGTCTCGTGCCTGACAGTCATCATTTCTGTTAGATTTGTATTTCCTGACATATTTTATAGGAAAATTGCCACTACTGGCAAGGGGCTATAGCTCAGTGGTAAAGTGTTTGATTGCAGATCAACATGTCCCCAATTCAACTCATTTCTGTTAGATTTGTTCTGTTTTTTTTTTGATACTGTTAGATTTGAAGCTAGGTTTATGTACACCGAGCTTGGCTAAAAAGAACACGCAGGACATTGATGTAACTTTTGACATACGTACATGGGGGTGTAGCTCACTGGTAGAGCATTTGACTGCAGATCAAGAGGTCCCCAGTTCAACTCTGGGTACCCCTTTGCCAGATGTCTGAGTTACAACTCTCTTGCCAAAAGGCCCTCATTTCTGTTAGATCTGTTCCATTTCTTTGATACATTTAACCTGAAAACATTACAAGCTGATGATGGGGTGTAGCACTGTGGTAGAACGTTTGACTGCAGATCATGATGTTCCCAGTTCAACTCTGGTTCCCCCCCTGGCCAGAGGTCTGAAGATTGACATAATTTGCCGGAATGTCTTTGCTTTTGTTACAATTGTTCTGTTTTTTTGATACATTCAACCTGAAAACATCACAACCGAAAAAGGGCGTATAGCTCAGTATTTGACTGCAGATCAAGAGGACCTCTGCAGTTCCAAATCTCTTGCCGGCAGGTCCTCATTTCCACTAAATTTGTTTTGTTTTTTGATACATTTAACATGAAAATTTAGCCTACTGACAAGGGGGTATAGCTCAGTGGTAGAGCATTTGACTGCAGATCAAGAGGTCCCCAGTTCAACTCTGGGTGCCCCCTTCCAGAGGTCTGAAGTTCCACATTATTTGGCAGAATGTTTTTATTCCTTTGTTATATTTGTTCTGTTTTTTGATACACTTAAACTGAAAACATTACAATCTTGCGCCTGTTCAGTGGTAGAGCATTTGACTGCAGCTCAAGCTGTACTCAGTTCACCTCTGGGTGCCCCCTGGCCAGAGGTCTGAAATTACACATCATTTGCGGGAATGTCTGCATTTGTTTGCTAGATTTGTTCTGTTTTTTTTTGTTGATATATTTGTTCTGTTTTTTGATACATTCAACCTGAAAACATCACAATCTAAAAAGGGGCTATAGCTCAGTGGCAGAGCATTTGACTGCAGTTCTCATTTTCGTTTGATTTGTTTCATTTTTCGATACATTTAACATGAAAATTCGCTCTACTAAACGGGGGGTATAGCTCAGTGGTTTTAGCAGACCGCTTGGAATGATGTGACAAACACAGAGTTACAACAGGTGTCCTTTAACTTTATTTTCCATCACTTTTCATTCTTCAATTGACACCGTGAAAACTAGAAAGTTCACAAACGCAACACAACTGTGTCCTATTAAAATACAATTCACCAACAATGAGACATTTCAATTTCCTCCTACCTCCATCTGCCTTCCAAGTGTGCTATCTTCAATTGAACCAGTTAAATATCTCCACGTTACTGTCTTTTTTCCAAACAGATACAATAAAAAAATGATTTCTTTGTTACAATTGTTTTTTTTTTTTTTTTTTTTTGATAATTTCAACCTGAAAACATTACAGCTTTACAAGGGGGTGTAGCTCTGTGGTAGAGCATTTGACTGCAGATCAAGAGGTCCCCAGTTCAACTCTGTGTACCCCCGGTCATCGGTCTGTTCAGCATTATTTGCCCGAATGTCTTCAATTAATTGTTCTGTTTTTTTGATACATTTGCTGTTTTTGATACATCTAACCTGAAAACATTGCAATCTGACATGGGGGTGTAGCTCAGCCATGTTGCCAGATGTCTGAAGTTCCAAATCTCTTGTGGGAAGGTCCTCATTCCCGCTAGATTTGTTAAATTTTTTGATACATTTAACATGAAAATTTTAACTAACATGGGCGTATAGCTTATTGGTCGAACATTTCACTCCAGGTCAAGCAGTCCCCAGTTCAACTCTGGGTGCCCCCTGACCAGAGGTCTGAAGTTCTGCATCATTTACTGGAATGTCTTACGATCTTTGTTAGATTTCTTCCGTTTTTTGATACATTTGCTCTGGTTTTTAAAAATTTTTTTTTACATTCAACCTGAAAATACTGCGATCTGCTAAGGGGGTGTAGCTCTGTGGTAGAGCATTTAACTGTAGATCAAGAGGTCCCCAGTTCATCTCTGTTTGCCCCCTAGCTAGATGTTTGAGTTTTAAAGTCTTTTGCTGTAAAGTCTTCAATTCTTTGTTAAATTTGTTCTGTTTATAAATACATTTACCATAATTTTCGCACTATAAGGCGCACCTGACTATAAGCCGCCGCACTCCAAATTTGACACGAAAACGACATTTGTTCATAGATAAGCCACACTGTACTATAAGCCGCAGCCTCCCTCACTGTATTATGGAATATTTACAAAAGATATTAACCGGTAACACTTTATTTGACAGCGGGATCATAATGCTGTGTAAGACCAAATGTACCACCATGAAGCTTTGAACCAATTGGCTGCAAAGCGTAACTAATTAATAAAAGAAGCTTCATTTGGCCATCACTGTTCCCTTGGATGAGACAGACAACTTCTGCTACCACCTGCTGTCAACACTGTTGTCGTCCAACATGCCTCTTAGCATGCATTGCAGCGCTACAGATATAAATAACAGTCAAAATTCATGTACTGTTCTAATTATTTCATCAGTTACTGTTCCATATGTTTCATTAATTGCTAGTAACACGTTATTTGACAGTGGCGCCATAAGATTGTCATTAGACAATCATAATTATGACATGAGACTGTCATGAGCATTAATGAATGTTTATAGCAGATGTCTTTTAGTGTTATCTGACAAATTCTAACATTTTGAATGGATGTAAAACATCCAAGATGGACACAAATGGAGTTAGTGACATAATTTGCCAGATGACATTTAATGACATCTGTCATAAGCATTCAGTAATGCCCATGATAGTATCATGTTACAATTATGACGGTCTTATGACGCCGCTGTCAAAAAAAGTGTTAACTATTAACCCAAATAAATCAGCAAATAAGCCGCACTGGACTATAAACCGCAGGATTTAAAATGAATGAAAAAAGTAGCGGCTTATAGCCCGAAAATTACGGTAACCTGAAAACATAGCAATCTTACAAGGGGGTGTAGCTCAGTGGTAGAGGATTTGACTGCAAATCAAGATCATTGACAGCAGATCAAGAGGTCCCCAGTTCAACTCTGGGTGCCAGCTGCCACAATCTTGAAGTCTTTTGCCGTAATATCTCCAATTTCTTCTTAAATTCGTTCTGTTTGTTGATACATTTCACCTGAAAACATAATGATCAGGCAAGGGGGTGTATCTCAGTGGTAGAGCATTTGACTGCAGATCAAGATGTACCCAGTTCAGCTGTGGGTGCCTCCTGGCCAGAGGTCTCAAGTTCCACATCACTTGCTGGAATGTCTTCATTTGTTTGCTAGATTTGTTCGGTTTTTTGATACATTTGTTCTGTGTACATTTGTTCTCAACCTGAAAAAAAACCCTCTCATCCAGAAAAGGGGGTATATCTCAGTAGCAGAGCATTTGACTGCAGATCAAGAGGTCCCCAGTTCAACTCTGGGTGCCCCCTAGCCAAGCTTCTGTCAAGATTTTTGCCATAATGCTTTCAAATCTTTGTTAAATTTGTTCTGCTTTTTGATACATTTAACCTGAAAACATTACATCTTTTCTGCTGACATGGTGGTGTAGCTCAGTGGTAGAGCATTTAACTGCAGATCAAGAGGTCCAAATTCAACTCTGGGTGCCCCCTTGCCGGACGTCTGAAGATCCAAATCTCCTGCTGGAAGGTCATCATTTCTGTTAGATTTGTGGTATTTTTTGATACATTTAACATGAAAATTTTTTCAGGTGACAAGGGGGTGTAGCTCAGTGATAGAGCATTTGAAGGCAGCTCAAGAGGTACCCAGTTCAACTCTGGGTGCCCCCTCGCCAGGCTTCTGAATTGTAAGGTCTTTTGCCATCGGATGGGATAATGTTTTCAATTCTTTGTTAAATTTGTTCTGTTTTGTGATACATTTAACCTGAAAAATTGTGAAAGGAAATGGGGGTGTATCTCACTGGTAGAGCATTTGACTGCAGATCAAGAGGTCCCCAGTTCAACTCTGGGTGCCCCCTTGCCGGCTGTCTGAAGATCCAAATCTCCTCCTGGAAGGTCAAAATTTCTGTTAGATTTGTCGTATTTTTTGATACATTTAACATGAAAATTTTTTAAAGTGACAAGGGGGTGTAGCTCAGTGGTAGAGCGTTTGACTGCAGATCAAGAGGTCCTCAGTTCAACTCTGGGTGCCCCCTCGCCAGCCTTCTGAATCGTCAGGTCTTTTGACATAGTGTTTTCAATTCTTTGTTAAATTTGTTCTGTTTTGTGATACATTTAACCTGAAAAAATTTCAAAACAAAATGGGGGTGTAGCTCAGTGGTAGAGCATTTGACTGCAGATCAAGAGGTCCCCAGTTCACCTCTGATGCTCCCTTGTTGGACACCTGAAATTCCTGTTCTATTGCCGGAATGTCCCCATTTATTTGTTCGTTTTTTTTTTTTTTATGGCTTTAGCATGAAAATTTATAATCCTGACAATGACGAATGTATCATTGGTAAAGCTCTGGGTGCCCCCTAAACATCTGGCTTGACTACAAAGTCCTTCGCCAGAAATGACATACCCAACACATCTGTGTTTTTTTTTCATTGTTGGGGGCGATGCTGGGAAAACCCACAACAGTAAGTGGTGATTCAGATCTTCCCCTCTTTCCCTTTGCCCGCTGCATCGTCTGCCTGTTTCCCTTTTCTTGCCACACACTTAGGATTAACCCAATGTTCGCTCATTTGCTGTTGTCATTATTTCACTTTTTTTACATACAAAAGCGAGAATATTGAAGGGAAATAAGATAATTCCCTTCAAGGTTTGGGTAACAAAGACATTAATTTGGCAGTAGCAGTTTTTTGTAGACAATGCAGATACAACAATAAAGGCATTTGACGAAAGGAAAACCATTTGATAGCAATACATCTTTAACATTTTGAAGTCGATCAGATCAAATACGAGTTCATTTGAATATGTTGTCTATATACTGCACCTCATATATTAATTTATGTAAATAAAATCTGAAAGCCTGCCAACTAAAAGACTTTTGACTGTCAGTGAAAGCAACAACCATCTTGATGTGCTCAAATCCAAACAAAACTTCTGCTGGGAACCCCCGCTTTCAAATATGTACCTGAACTTGTTCGAAAGTGCTGAGTGCAGTTCCCAATATAGTGCGGAAAGAGCAACGGCAGTGTGCAAAGTCTGTGACTCGGGTTTGAACTCCGCCGGGACTCGCAGACGAGACGACGACAAGGCGAGGAGCAAAGACATGTGCTCTAATTGCTAATTAGATCGGGCTGTCGCACGGGAAAGAACTGAAAGATGTGAAGTTGACAGGAGATGAGTCGATATGAATAGCAGAGAAAATGAGTGGCGGAACTGACGTGGCGTGATAAGCAAACTCAATATGAGCCTCTTTAATCTAAATGGGACTTGTCTGAGACCTTCCACGACTTAACAATTAACTGTCCAGACCGAGTTGAACTTGGTCACGAGCGCAAACACTGACAGTCTCGTGAGAACCAGTCTTAGCCTGTCGGATATGGAGACCAATTGTGCCAAATGAGTCTGAATTCTGAGACAAAAGGCAAAAATGTTTCCACAGATACATATTTTGGAAATAAACTTACTTAACACCCATTTTATCGATCTAAAGCCCCAATATCATGATGTAAACATAATGATTCCACAGGTACATATTTTGGAAATAAACTTACTTAACACCCATTTTATCGATCTAAAGCCCCAATATCATGATGTAAACATAATGAAGTGTTTGAAAATCACATTTTAAAAAAGGTAATATTCACACAGGCTCTCCTACTTAAAGGTATTTGTACAAAAAAGACGCTTTTGCTAATTTTCTACTCATTTTGATAATTCACATTGTTCCAAGCTAAATTAGCTAGTGAATGTGTTGATCTTTTCTATCATCAAAAGCATTTACACTCATTCACTCCCAGCCATTTTCACCAGAGCAAGGCCCTTCGCTCCCGGCAGTTTTTCTGGATTTTGACTGATTTTGCAAGGCCCACAGAAAATTCTGTTCTATTGCTAAATAAACATGGAACCCACCAAAAGAAAGATTACACTCTCGTCTTTCAGCAGAAAAAAAGTAAGTTCATATCTTTTTCCATTCTTTAGAAATCAACATTAGAAAATAGCCTAGTTTGAGCAATTTTCCAATTTCTGATGAAAAAACAGAGAAAGTGAGCTTTTTGTAAACGGACACATTTCAAAAATAACTTTGATTTTAACAAAGCTATTTTTTGCATTAGTTACATCCCAAACATCTGAATGTTTTCCTTTTAAAAAAATACCATGAACAACCAGACAAATAGAGCTTTTGAGTTTTGATAGGAAAGTAACAATTTATTTACATATGACTACCCCGAGAAGACGCCGTTGTTGCCACATCAGCCGTGTAAATTTTTCCCTCATCGTTCTCTGTCTCACAAAGATGGATTATTTTTGCGTCTCTGCGGGGTCTGCTCGGCGAGCCGCTGCACTGGGGGCAAGGGTCGCGTTAACCGAATATTTTCCATCGTTGACCGGTTTTTTAAAAACGGTGACAGAAAAAACTGAAGTCCATCCGTCATTTTGACAGGTTGCAATTCACACTCCAGACCACAGGGTGGCGAGTGAGCATATTAATTAGCTGTTGTCTCTCTTGATGCATGACGTCGTTGGCCTTACTCGGAAAAATATCAAGGCAACTGAGTGTCCGAAGTTTCTTCAAAAAGCCCCAAAACGACGATGGTGTTGATAAAAGAGGTGAAAAAAGAGGGACTGCACAAGCGGGCATGCAATTCAAGTCCATGCGCACCAGGAGAAAGGTGTGAGACTGCATTCAGGCCACAGCAGGTGAACTGTTAATTTCATTGTTCCATATGTAGCCTACCTACTGGGGCCACAGTCAGCTGTTTTTGTCACTGCGGAGAAAAAGTTACATATTCATCTGCTTGATGTGTGATGGCACGGTGTGGATTCTCTGTTAAGCTTGTTTGGACAGAATATTAATTAAAATGAATGAAAACTAAATACTATTGAATATGCCATGATTATCATTTTTAAAATTTAAGTGACGGGTAAAAATAGATTATGACCCTGTCAGTCAAAATGACAGACAACGAAAAAGTCTAGCGCAACCTCTGACTGGGGGTCTCACTCGTTTCGCTCGTTTGTCCAGCGCCTGGCCTCCCAGGCGTCCTCTCGGTTGTTTTGTTCGGTCGGAGCGCCGCCTGGCATCATGCCGCCAGCGCTCCGACCGTGTTGCCCGGCCATTCATTGCTGTTGAATCGGGTTGCGGGTCTTACAAAATGCGCTACTGCCCTCCAGTGGCCAGTTTTATTGCTTTAAAATGGGTTTGGAGCCTTGTTTTTTGTTTCTCAGATAGATCACAAGCTATAGATGCTTCTTGTAAAAAAAAAAAAAAACCCGCAAAAGACGTATAAATACGTTTTTGGGACAATGAAGCATTTAAAAATAGAACGTATTTATACGTTTCTAGGAGCAAATGAGTAAAGCATGGGTGTAGGTTTGCATAGGGACAGTAGGGACAAAACAGTAGCTAACTTTTCAGGATGCTCAAATTGTCCCCACCAACTTTTAAGCAACCTTATTTGCGTTATACAATTACTTCAATTATATAGGCCATTTAGATTGTCTCCCCACCTTTTAATTGTTTTAACTGACCCCACCTTTAAATTATTTATTTTTTTTATTATTAGAAGTTTTTTTTCAACCAGCAGCAGCCACTGTATGAAATGTAAAAAGACTTCAATGTTGTGGAAGTGGGGAACACATCACTAATTTTGCAACTGAAAGTCCAACCTGTATCAGTTAGCATAACATTAAACTGTGCGAACTTGCTAACCTGCAAAACTCTGTGTGTCCACCTTTATGTGTTTTCTACTGCTGACGTGAAATAAACTGTGGGAAATGTATGTGGTCTTAAAGCAGCCCACAGGAGCTTTCATGTTTTTGTTGAGTAGTAGTGTTTTACACTGCCAATGGGTTTTCCCATTGGCAAGGTATCAATTACTTGTTCTCCCCACTGTATATATATATATATACAGTGCCTTGCAAAAGTATTCGGCCCCTTTACTTTCAGTGCAGCAAACTCACTCCAGACGTTCAGTGAGGATCTCTGAATTATCCAATGTTGTCCTAAATGACCGATGATGATAAATAGAATCCACCTGTGTGTAATCAAGTCTCCGTATAAATGCACCTGCTCTGTGATAGTCTCAGGGTTCTGTTTAAAGTGCAGAGAGCATTATGAAAACCAAGGAACACACCAGGCAGGTCCGAGATACTGTTGTGGAGAAGTTTAAAGCCGGATTTGGATACAAAAAGATTTCCCAAGCTTTAAACATCTCAAGGAGCACTGTGCAAGCCATCATATTGAAATGGAAGGAGCATCAGACCACTGCAAATCTACCAAGACCTGGCCGTCCTACCAAACTTTCTTCTCAAACAAGGAGAAAACTGATCAGAGATGCAGCCAAGAGGCCCATGATCACTCTGGATGAACTGCAGAGATCTACAGCTGAGGTGGGAGAGTCTGTCCATAGGACAACAATCAGTCGTACACTGCACAAATCTGTCCTTTATGGAAGAGTGGCAAGAAGAAAGCCATTCCTCAAAGATATCCATAAAAAGTCTCGTTTAAAGTTTGCCACAAGCCACCTGGGAGACACACCAAACATGTGGAAGAAGGTGCTCTGGTCAGATGAAACCAAAATTGAACTTTTTTGGCCACAATGCAAAACGATATGTTTGGCGTAAAAGCAACACAGCTCATCACTCTGAACACACCATCCCCACTGTCAAACATGGTGGTGGCAGCATCATGGTTTGGGCCTGCTTTTCCTCAGCAGGGACAGGGAAGATGGTTAAAATTGACGGGAAGATGGATGCAGCCAAATACAGGAACATTCTGGAAGAAAACCTGTTGGTATCTGCACAAGACCTGAGACTGGGACGGAGATTTATCTTCCAACAGGACTATGACCCAAAACATAAAGCCAAATCTACAATGGAATGGTTCAAAAATAAACATATCCAGGTGTTAGAATGGCCAAGTCAAAGTCTAGACCTGATTCCAATCGAGAATCTGTGGAAAGAGCTGAAGACTGCTGTTCACAAACACTCTCCATCCAACCTCGCTGAGCTCGAGCTGTTTTGCAAGGAAGAATGGGCAAGAATGTCAGTCTCTCGATGTGCAAAACTGATAGAAACATACCCCAAGCGACTTGCAGCTGTAATTGGAGCAAAAGGTGGCGCTAAAAAGTATTAACGCAAGGGGGCCGAATAATATTGCACGCCCCACTTTTCAGTTTTTTATTTGTTAAAAAAGTTTAAATTATGTATATATATATATATATATATATATATATATATATATATATATATATACACACACATACATATTCTTTTGCCAGCTTGTCGGAGTCGGCTTTGTGATCTTTTTTTTTTTTTCGTGAGCACATTTGAATGCATCATGCAGGAGCAAGAGTGAAGACATGATCGGCTTTTACGAGCAGTCGCCGATTTGTGATTGAAATAAATCTTTAGAAAACAACAACGAAAGCCTGACATCGTTGCTTGGTATGTTACAATTGTTGCACACTCACCACTTGGAAAATAACAGATAAAATCATGATGTGGCACTGTATATATTTCCTAGAAGTGGAAACCGGAACCAGGGAACTTGACAATTTTGACATGTGAAAAAGTCATGGAAGTCAAACTGATTGTGCACCTCTATGACTTGAGGTACCACGCAGTTCACTTTCATGGTTTAATTTCCCCCTACGCATTTTTATATACTCCAGATCGCTCAGCATTGATTTGGGAGAGGCCAGCCCCACTGCTGGCTGAGCTGAGTCTTAAGACGCAAGACGAGCTCTCTACTAACGCCCATCTCCGTGCAATCCGCGACGGGAGGACACCCAATGGTCACTGAATTGAAGCATTCTGTTGCGACGTATGTTTAAAGGTCCAAGAAAAATGTGAATGAACCATCAGTTCATTGCAGCTCGTTCATGTCAAACAAACTGGCTGGTTCCATATTTAAAATTCCTTCTTGGTGGAGAGCCAGATGCACTCATCAAAAGAGCCAGATATGGCTCGCGAGACATGGGTTCTCGACCTCAGATTTCAGCAATCAGAGGACGGGGTTAATACTAGTGCAGAACCAGCAGGCAGGAGAGAGAGATGCGGCTGCATCTGAGCCGAAATAATCCACTTTTAAATGGATTTCTTCATATTGGATTAAGAAAAGGCCGATACCGATATACGTAAAATTTCCAAATATCAGTCTATCTCTAATCAGGGATCAGAGAATGACAATAACGCTGGTGAACTTGAAAATTGCATGAGCAATTCAATGAGTTCTGCTATGGACAATCAATCAATAAATAGTGCAATCGTCTTTCTCAGAATTAATTTTTAAAGGAAAATGAAACACGATTGGTTGACCAAGCTCACAAACATGCTGGTTGCTCAGCACAAGTGCCACTTTACAAGTCTGAGGGCTGAACACGGTATATGTTTCTGTCATCCAGGAATAGGCACAGATGGAGGCCTGCTTCCTGACGCGGAGGAAGAATCCACCACGAACCTTGACCTCCACGTTGACCTGTACGGCTGTGACCCCAAAACGAGACAGTGAGTTTCCTGGAAAACACTCTTAGGACTATTTGGGAAAGTGGATCATTTGTGGTCTCACTTGTAACTAAAACAATAGATAAAGAGAAAATTTAGAGAACTGTAGTAGTAGTAGTAAACTAATAGTCGTTTAAAGAGTTTAAAGTTTAAAATTTAACTCAATGGCTCCCATTGATGGCAGTAGACATTGAAACCATTTTGAGTGGGTATAATTTCAGTACGATATGAAGAATTATTTTGAGATTTTTTTTTTTACTACCATTGACAGTGATAGACATAATAACTCATTTCAACAGTGTTGGCTGGCATTGATTGAACAATCGCTGCCAGCCCTCTGAGTCAAAATGGATTGGACGTCTATCACTGTCAATGGTAGCCAACTCACCGATTTTTTTCTTTTAAACAAGTTACGTTTTCCTTACAATAGGTTTAAAACAAAACAAAAAACATAGACTTCATAACCTATTGACATGACACGTGAAATGGGACCAATTCGTAGGGGGCCTATCTTAAAAAACTTCAAATTCAAATATGTTCAAAACCAAAGCTGCTACTGACCTAGAACCAAAACAGGCACCTACCTTAGCCATATATGAGTATCCATGAGCAGCGGCATAAAAAAATTCAAAATTGTGCCCTTATAAAATCCCGATTAGTTATTTTTCTATAAGTATAACACAACTTAAAATGACTATAAAAATCTCAGATTTTACACTAGATGCACGAAAATCGCCAAATGCAGAGATAATCACCTATATTTTTGGGATCAATAGCAATATTTAACATATCATATAAATTTTTGACCAAAATAACAACTTAATATTTTATTTTTTTACTGCAAGTTTTCAAAAGCTAATAAATCACTCAATTTAACATCGGAAACTTAATATTTGAGGAAAACATGCAGAATCAATTATAAATAATATGTAAATAGATTTTTGATAAATTCTACATACAATCACAACTTATTAAAGAATAGACCTTTACAATCATTATACACTATATACTGTTAGCGAATGAGGCTAGCGGCTCCCTGGCGTAAACAGAGCTTTTGTGGCGAAAGTTCTTGTGAATAAATGCTTAAATCCCCGAATTCTTCATAGATATGGATGTAGTAAAACAGTCTCGATTCTTGGTTCAAAACAAAGAAACCGCGCAGTTAGCGTTTATTTTACGTATGTTGTCGAAGTACAATGCTACTCTGTTAGCAAATGAGGCTAGCAGCCGCCTGGCGTTAACAGCTTTTCTGGCGAAAATTCCTGTGAATAAATGCTAAAAAATCCTCGAATTCTTCATAGATATAGATGTAAAACAGTCTTGATTCTTGGTTAAAAGCAAAAAAAAACGTGCAGGTAACATTCATTTCGTGTAAATATTGCCAACTATGAGGCTAGTCACTTATGAAAATTAGCCGCCTCCATGTGTAAACAAAGAAGAAAATTCCTGCGAATAAATGCTTTACTCACTGAATTCTTTGTACATATGGACGTAAAACTGTCTCGATTCTTTGTTAGAAGCATAGGCGGAGTTTGACTTTTGGGGCAGGGGGGGGCACAACATGTTGATGACCCCGAAACGTATTGTCAGCAATAAAATTAACTTAGAAGAATATTTATAATAATAAGTTGACAAAGAGCGTTTTTGTTTCCCATCATTCTTGAGGGGAATTCTAAATCAGGCTGCTTAGGCAATACTTTTCGCCAAGATCGTCATCCATTCAATATGGTACGCCCGCCAGTGTTTAACCAATGTAGTTACCCCAGTCAAAAATTGTATCCCCTGGGCTGAGCCATACGGAGGTAGATTTGTGTCTTTATTATTCAACCAAAAAAATTGTCGCTTCAATTAAAAAAAAAAAAAAGTGTTTGAATGCAAAAATAAATTTGAAACTCAATGTGTTTGAATGCAAAAATAAATTTGAAACTCAAAAAACTAATAAAAAATGCATGTGAAATCTATTATTCTTTGATTTTTTTTTTTTTTAATTTGTTTGTTTGTTTGTTTGTTTATTTACTTGTTTTTTTGACTGAAGCAACTTTTTTGATTGAAGTAACGTTGATTTGTTTTTGAGCCACATTTTGGCGAGGACATTTTTGTTTTTATTATTCAGTCAAAAAATAAGATACTTCAAAACAAATATAGATTTTAAAAAAGAAAATCACTTCAATCAAAAACAGAAAAATTTCAATCATAGAAAAAGTTTTTTATGCGAAAAAATATTTGAGATTGAAAAATTGGCATTTGAACACTTAAAGTTTTCTTTGATTCAAGCAATCCTTTTTGTGTTTGGGCCATATTATGATTAGGACATTTGTGTCTAAATCATTCAATCCCCCAAAAAGTTGCTTCAATCCCCCAAAATTTTTCGGTCAAAGAAAAAAATCATTAAAAAAAAAAAAAAAGTTTTTTCAAAATGTTTTTTTTTTTTTAATTATATGCAAAGCAAATGACCGTCTAAAGTGCTCGAAAACTGATTTTGACCCATTATAAAAATATATTTTTTTGTTCATTTCATTCATTTTTGTTGCAGTTTTATTGCTTTTCAACTTTTATATATAAGGGAAAGTCAATTACATGCAATTACATTTTTCGGAAACCGGGGGTGGGGGGGCAGCCCCCCCCATAAAATCCGCGTATGAACAGCAAAAACCGGGCAGTTACGCATCTATTTTACTTATATATGTCGAAGAATGACCGTAGCGGTTTCCAATCTCCCATTGATTTTTTTCACAACAAAAATCCAAGCTTAAATCAGGTTTGGAAAGAGCGTGTGCCGTCTTCGGCTGACAATTCCTAAATTAAGCTCGTCGGCTCGGCCCCTCTCATAAGGCGTGATGCGAAGAATGGCGAAATGTCACGTCAATAGTAATGAAGTCTATGACAAAAAAAAACCCAAAAAACAATTCTGCCAATGCAACAGTGAATAGGTCAAGTAGAGCATTAATAAAACAATAATGATAATTTTCATGCACAAATGCACTTTATAATCCGGCGTTTTATTTATGTATAAAATAAAGTCGTTCATTGATGGTGCGCCTTATAATCCAAAAATACTTTGATTTCTTCATTTTATTTCCTTCTCGGTGAATCCCTATTACCTCACTCTTTCTATTTATATACTCAAACTTCCTTATGCAGTTTATTTTGAATGGTGTATGATTTTAATGTTAAATTTAAACATGAGCACCTACCCTCAAAGGACCCATGAAGAAAATTGAAGTGAGAACAAGTACCGGAAAATGCCTTTCAAAATAAACCCAATATTAACAATGAAGACGTAAGTAAAATTTGCTTGCAGTGTTTTATTTTGAAGCACAATCACCAAACTTCCTGTTTGTTGTTGTGTGAATTGACGCTGTGAACTTGAGCGAGCAGGTTAAAAGACGCACGGAGCTTTTTAAGACGCAGTCAGAGTGAAGACGCTCAAGCAGAGAAATCACGCACACTCTCACTCACGCTCTCACTCGCGAAGGCTCTTTGTGAATGAGCATCTTAAACAACAACACGGAGATTTACGCACTACTTTTACGCACGGAGAGGATATTTGGACGCGCCGGACTTCATTCAAGAGGACTTGTCAACAATTGAAGCTCTGATTTTATCGTTTGGATTGGCGTTTATTTTATTTTTAGTGATTTTATTTCATTTTTTAAATATTAGAAGTAACTCCCCATCCTTTATTCGCGGACCTCCGCGCACCTGCGCGACCATGGTTCGAGTCATCATCACACGTCTAGCCTGAGTGTGAGTCATCATTACGGTGAGGTTGGATTACCCGAGGCTCGGCGGGGAGCGTGGACGCCGAGGTGCTCAATGCCCAGCCGGTCGCCGGCGGCTCCTCTGGCTGGGCGGCAACATGAGGTCGTGGATCCCGCTGCTGCTCCTGGCGGTGCGCCTGAGCCTCGCCGGCGCTGAGGTAAGAAAAGCCCTCACAATGTACTCAATTTGACTCATTCACGGTGAATGATTTTTCAAATCATACAAACCAGTTTCTTTAAAAAATGAAGTTTTTACATTGAGCACAGTAACTAATGCATATCACCATTTCATAAAACTATAAGAAAACACATTAACAACCTTCCTATATGTTCAGTTGGCTTTAATATGAATTCATATATTAACTTTCTGTCTTTTGTTGACGGCGCTAGACGTCCAATCCATTTTGACTTGGAAGGTTGGCAGCGCTCATTCATTGGGGGGGGGGGGGGGGGGGGGGGGGTTGAATGGAAATGGAAAATTGGATATTGAGCACTGTCGATTGCATTGAAATATGAGCATTCACAGCCCAGAGTTTAAATGAATTTGACATTGATCTTTGTCTATTACAATGAGTTGCTATGAATTCAACCCTTTCATTCATTTCTTTTTTCTTAAATGTTTTTATTACATTCGTATTGGACAGGGGTATTAAACGTAGGGCCCGAGGGTCTAATTCCGGCACGTGGATCAATATTTTGCGGCCCATTTTAGACATTCAGTTATTGGACATTAATCACAAATCACAAATCTCTCTCTCTCTCTCTCTCTCTCTCTCTCTCTCTCTCTCTCTCTCTCTCTCTCTCTCTCTCTCTCTCTCTCTCTCTCTCTCTCTCTCTCTCTCTGTCTTTCAAAATTGTCCTATATGCATGTGTGATACATCATTGGAAATGGAAAGCTTAAAATCTCAATTTTCTGGGTGAAGAAAAATTCTGAACTAGAAGCATTTAAAAAGAAATTTATAAACCCATAAACCCTAACTTGAGGTGAGAGCATGAGAAAGCATGATTAAAGACACCATGATTTAAACGAGATATTATCACATACTTATTTCGATCCAAAAACTTCATGTAGCATGTATCACCGAGTGTCAAGACACAGCTGTGAATGGCCACAGCTGGACTTTTTGGGGATTTTATGGGTGAAACACGGTAATATCTGTGGTAATTCTAGAGCTAATATATCAAGGGTCGCGATGCAGAAATCGCAAACATCAAGGAGTGGTTGAAATTTTCTTTTTCAAATATTCACCCTTTGAAACGGTTCTTCCCCCCCCCCCCCAATTTTTCTTTGTTTGGATCAATTATTTACCATCTAAAATATTGGCAAAAATGCGACAGTAACCAAAAAAAAATGCAATGAAGCGATAGCTATGAGGTAGATAGTGACTTTTTTACAGACGCAAATTTTTTCATTGCGACGTCATTTATTAAAAGTTTAAAATATGCGGTGACTAATTTTTTAAAGTAGTTCTTTTTTTTTCTAAATATTAGACATCAATTAATTATTCTAAGCTAACAATGACTGACAGTTTATTTTAAAGAGGGGTGCTAAAGCAGAAACTGCTTTTTCAGCCTTGTCTGTGTTTTCAGCCATAAATTGACGGCGCTAGACGTCCAATACATTTTGACTGGGAGAGGCTGGTAGCGAATGATCGCTGCCAACCCTCCAAGTCAAAATAGATTGGAAAAAAATGGTAATTGGGCATCTACCGTAATTTCTGGACTATAAGGCGCACCTGACTATAAGATGACAGCCACCAAATTTGACATGAAAACAGCATTTGTTCATAGATAAGCCGCACTGGACTATAAGCCGCAGTTGTCCTCATTGTATTATGGGATATTTACACCAAAAGATATTAACTGGCAACACTTCATTTGACAAAGGCCATCACTCCTCCCTTGGGGGCGATAATCAACCTCTCCTGCCACCTGCTCACAACACTGTTGTCATCCAACATTCCTCCTAGCATGCATTGCGGCACTACTGATGTAAATAACAATCAAAATTCATGTTCTGTGCTAATTATTTCTACAGTTACTGTTCCAGTTGTTTCATTAATTGCTAGCTATTGTATTTGGTAACATTTTCTTGGATAGTGGTGCCATAATACTGTCATAATTATTACATGACACTGTCATAAGCATTAATGAATGCTTACAATAGATGTCGGTTAGTGTCATCCAGCAAATTATCTCACTTTTGAATGGACGTAAAAGATCTGAGCTGACATGAATGGAGTTAGTGACATAATATGCCACATGACACATAATGACATCTGTCATAAGCATTCAGTAATGCCCATGATTGTGTCATGTCATAATTATGACGTTCTTATGACAGTCTTATGATGCCGCTGTCAAATAAAGTTTTCCTATTAACCCAAATAAATCATCAAATAAGCCACACTGGACTATAAGCCGCAGGATTCAAAATGAGGGAAAAAAGTAGCGGCTTACAGTCCGAAAATTAGGGTATATTCACAGCCAATCCTCCAAGTTTAAATGAATTCGACATAGATCTTTAGCAATTACAACCAGTTACTATGAAATTAACCCTTTGATTCATTTTTTTTTGTATCTTTAAATGTTTTTATCACATTCATATTGGACAGGGGTCCTGAACTTGCGGCGCGGGGACCAACTCCGGCCTGTGGGACAATTTTTTGCGGCCTATTTTAGACATCCAATTGTTGGACATTAAAAAGGAATACCTCAACATATAAATCATTTTAAATAAATTTAATCCAGTAGCACGTCCGCCTCCTAGTTCTGAGATCAAGGGTTCAATCCCAGGCTCCAGTCTTCCTGTGTGGAGCTTGCATGTTCTCCCCGTCCTTTTGTGAGCTTTTCTCTAATCCGGTTTCCTCCCAAAGACATGTGTGGTAGGCTGATTCGAACTAAATTGTCCCTAGGTATGAATGTGTGTGCGATTGGTTGTTCGTCTCCTTGTGCCCTGCGATTGACTGGCAACTAATTCAGGGTGTACCCCGCCTACTGCCCATTGTTAGCTGGGATTGGCTCCAGCACCTCGTGAGGACAAGCGGCTCAGAAATCAATGAATGAATAAATATGAAATAATTTTTTAAAAATCTATTATTAATATCAATACTAATAATTCCAAATCAAATTAAACTCATTGAAGAAAATGAAAACTTCAAAAAATAAATTAAAACAAACTGCAATGACTTGACAGAAGAATAACAATACAGACTTGGATTCAAATAATTGTGCCCCCTGTGTTTTTGCTCTCTTAACCTGGTTTATTTTTTTGTTTTGTGATCTCACATAGCTTAACTCTTTGGATGCCGTTGACGGCAATAGACGTCCAGTCCATTTGAACTGGGATTCGATCGCTTCCAGTTCCTCCCAGTTAGAATGGATTAGACATCTATTACCGTCAATGGGTGTTTTCAATATCAATTTCCCTCTTCTAATATACAACAACACATAACCTGAGCTGCGAGTGAATGAGATAATGATAACTTTTGGATAGATATCCTAGATTGTGACTACTGTCTCTGAAATGATTCAAATAAAATAAAACCTTTTCATGACAATCACACGGCTCTAACATCCTCTAAAAACCTCCAATCTGGCCCTATATCTGTTCCTGCCAGGACAATGGCAAATAAAAGTAATGGTCATAAGTTATAGTGATGCCTCTTGAAAAAACATGTTTTTGGCCATAATTTCACTCTATTTTCCTGGACACTGGTCAGAGTCGAATCATATGATGCCTGTTTTGGGTCTGAAGACATATGCAGTGTTTGAAAATCGGTCATGGTGCCATGAACTGGCAATGGAATTAAAACAAATTCATATGTGTTTATTCATCTTCTGAACAGCTTATCCTCACGAGGGTCGCAGCAGTGCTGGAGCCTATCCTAGCTAACAATGGGGCACTAAACTGGTTGCCAGCCAGTAACAGGGCATATTGAGACAAACAGCCATTTACGAACACACTCAAACCTACGGACAATTTAGAGCGCTCGATCAGCCTACTTTGCATCTTTTGGGGATGTGGAAGGAAACCGAATTACCCGAAGAAAATCCATGCAGGCACAGGGACAACATACAAACTCCATTCAGGGAGGCCGGAGCCAGGATTTAAACAACAACCTCAGAACGGTGAGGCGGACCTTCTAACCACTCTTCCACCGTTCTGCCCATAGGTGTTATATTTAATTCAATTATTCACACATAATTGACCCCAAAGGCTTCACAAATGTTCTGTGAAGAGTTTTGAGGGATGGAGGAAGAAGCCTTATTTCCGGAGGCACTAAACCTTGAAAGATGTGATCGTGGCAGGCTCTTAAACTTTGGTCTTCAAGAATATAAGACCATGAAAAAATAAGATGTCTGTAACTTCACTTATTCCCTGTCCTGACCTGAGCACGCTCATATAATATTTTGTGGATAACTTATAGCGCCTCCTACTGGTACATGAAAAAAGCTATTAAAATGTATATTTCTTTGTCATAGCTTCACAGAAATAGGGGAATTAGGGCTTCAGGGATTTAACAAGGTAGAGTGTCTTGTAGGCAGGTTGGGTGCAGGCTGTGACGTGGTCTGTCACCACCCCGAGTTCCATGAGAGCCCGTTAAGACCTGCTTACAGGCCTAGATTTTGGGTCATGTAGGCCACACGTGTATACCGAATATTAATATTTTAGGCAACATGTGTGATGTTCACTATGTGGATAAGAAATCTTTAAGGAGGTTTTTTTTAAATTACCAAAAATATCCACTTGCTCTACAAAGGGTTAAGTACCAAAGGCGTAGGTTTGCATAGGGATGGTAGACATAACACTGCCCACTTTTCAGGGTGCTAAAATTGTCCACACCAAATATCAAGCAACCTTATTTGCATTATACAAAGAGTTCAGTTATAATTTAGATTGTCTTCCCATATGTTGTAATGATAGAATAGACCCTACCATTATTAACTGGATTATTTTCATTATGTTCAGACTTACATTAATCCCTTTTCACCTGCTGAATGTGGTGGTCCACCAACGAGTGCTTGGTTGGCTGATGACTTGAGGCCCCCCCCACCCCGCCACAAACACACACACACACACACACATACTCACACAGCCTTGACAGATTCATGCCGACAACATGAGATAGATATTAGAGGGTTTTTATTTTTCCGGCCAGCAGCAGCCACTGTAAGTCATGTAAAAAGACGTCAATGTTGTGGAAGTGGGGGAAACACCACAAATTTTGCTAATGAAAGTCCGACCTGCATCACAGTTAGCATGACATTAAACTTGCTAACCTGCAAAACTACTGCGGTCAGGCCAGCCTCCACAAGTAACAAATTTGGATCACCGTTTGCATTATGTGCATTACGGTAATATCGTCCATACCAATGTTGAGACCAAACCTATGCCCTAGTTAATTACACATTCAGTTCATATCCAGGAAATAAATGACAGCCATTATTGGTGATAGACGTTCAATTCATTAGGGCTGTGAGCGAACAATTGGTCGAACGTTCAATTCCTCTAAGGTTTAAATGTTATTAGATTATACTTAATAGAGGTGTAATGGAATGTATGGATTGGTTAAGCAACGATTCGATCGAAACGAAAACATCTACATCGTCGTCAAAATGCTTTTTATTGAAATGCCTTAAATGTTTTAGCAACAAAATTGTCAAAAATGCTTTTTAAAAAATGTTTTATTGCTTTAGGTGTATAAAAGTCATTGCGTTAGATGTGTACAGAACATAATATTGCATTCAATCATTCAAAGGCGCTTGGGTAGTATTAAATCATGGCAGACGTTACATTTGCAAACATATCAATGTTCAAATAATAGATATCATATTGCATTGTCATGAAATTGGTTATTTACATTGTGAGCAACTCGTAAACAATCCTTCAAAAAAGAGGCTTTGCACTCAACATCAAGTTTACCATCAAACTAGTCAAAAAACAACAAAGACAATGACAACTTTCTTATCTTAAACAAGTGGATTAATGCTTACACAAAGTGGATAACACCAAATGTGTACTGACAGTTAGCATTGATAGCTGCATTGCTTTAACTCTTTGGGGATAGTCGAACACAAATAGTGGAGCAACATTGATAGACAGACAATGTTGAATCAATCAATGAATGACCACTGCCAGCTGTCCCTTTACAAGTGAATTGGATGTCTATCACAGTCAGTGGCAGCCAATGATCGAAGATAATAGCATGCGCCACATGAATTTATTACTTACATCACACGGAGGCACTTTTGAACGGGTTGCCCTCTGACTATTGTCCCCTCCTGAGGTTGAGCTCGGGTGATTGGCGGCCGCTGATCCATTTTACATAAGAACAACAACTAATCTGCTCGGGATTTCAGCGACTTTGCGCGTGTGCATCTGTGTGCGTGTCCAGCTGCGCGTGTGTCGCCGGTGGATGCGTTGCGTGTCAGAAAAAGCGCAAAGGCTCCTAAGAGTATTTGATTTTTAAGCCCACTTTGGTGCGAGGACGTTGGGGGAGAAAAATGGGGCCGCTTGCAGCTGCTGCGTGGCAAACGGGCTCTCATTTGACTCTACAGGGTCTGTAACTCATTCACTACCATTGACGGTGATAGACGTCTAATCCATTTGTAATGGGTACAGTTTGAATAGTAAGGATATTTAGTCATGATGAAGGAATAAATACAAAATTAAATACAGTAAATAAACATAATGTAATGCTATTAATTGTTTTCAAGGTTAATTTCAATGTTTATTCTTATGTTTAAGTTTTTAAGTATTTATTTCCAACATTATTTTTAATTTTTTGTTTTTTTTGTTTTATGACCACACATAGCTTAACTGATCGCTGTCACTGACGACAGTAGACGTCCAATCTATTTTAACAAATAATTAAATGATTATATACCGTAATTTTCGCACTATAAGGCGCACCTGACTAGAATCCGCCACCCACCAAATTTGACATGAAAACGACATTTGCTCATAGATAAGCCGCACTGGACTATACATCGCAGCTGTCCTCACTGTATTATGGGATATTAACGCCAAAAGATATTAACCGGTAACACTTTAAGGCCAAATGAACCACCACAAATAATTGAATCAGTTGGCAGCAAAGCTTCATTGTAGGGCTGTCAAACGATTAAAATTTTTAATCGAGTTAATTACAGCTTAAAAATTAATTAATCGCAATTAATCGCAATTCAAACCATCTATAAAATATGCCATATTTTTCTGTAAATTATTGTTGGAATGGAAAGATAAGACACAAGATGGATATATACATTCAACATACGGTACATAAGGACTGTATTTGTTTATTATAACAATAAATCAACAAGATGGCATTAACATTATTAACATTCTGTTAAAGCGATCCATGGATAGAAAGACTTGTAGTTCTTAAAAGAAAAATGTTTGTAGAAGTTATAGAATTTTTATACTAAAACCCCTCTTAATGTTTTCGTTTTAATAAAATTTGTAAAAATTTCAATCAAAAAATAAACTAGTAGCCCGCCTGTGTTGATGTCAATAATTACTTACTCAATGCTCAAGGGTGCTGAAGCCTATAAAATCAGTCGCACCCAAGCGCCAGCAGAGGGCGGCAAAACTCCATAAAACACAACAAGTGAGCGTTTCACTGTACTATCAATTAAATCTGTCTGAGCGGGTCACCTACGTTGATTGCGTCAAATATTTTAACGTGATTAATTTTTTAAAATTACTTAATGCCCGTTAACGCGATAATTTTGACAGCCCTACTTCATTGCTCCAAGAAGGTTCATTTAGCCATCACTGCTCCCTTGAGGGAGATAGTCAACCTCTGCTCCCACCTGCTTACAACACTGTTGTTGTCCAACATGCCTCCTAGCATGCATTGCATGCAGAAAATCAAAATTCATGTTCTGTGCTAATTATTTGACAGCAGCATCATATGACTACTGTCATAAGACCAAATGAACCACCATGAAGATTTGAACCAATTGGCTGAAAAGCTTCATTGCTTGAAAAAGCTTCATTTGGCTATCATTGCTTCCTTGGGGGAGACAGTCAACCTCTGCTGCTACCTGCAGTCAACATTGTTATCGTCCAACAAGTCTCCTAGCATGTATTGCAGCACTACAGATTTAAATAACAATCAAAATTAATGTTCTGTGCTAATTATTTCTTCAGTTACTGTTCTAGTTGTTTTAATAATTGCTAAGTATGGTATCTGGTAACACTTTATTTGGCAGTGGCACCGTAAGACTGTCATTAGACAATCATAATTATGATATGACACTGTCATGCGCATTAATTAATGCATATAACAGATGTCATTTAGTGTTATGAGACAAATTATCTCTCTTTTGAATGGAAAATGGACAGCCGAGCTGGACATACTGTATATGGAGTTAGTGACATAATTTGCCATATGACACTAAGCATTCAGTAATGCCCATTATAGTCATGTCATAATTATGACGGTGTTATGACGCCGCTGTCAAATTAAGTGTTACCTATTAACCCAAGTAAATCAACAAATAAGACGCGCCGGACTATAAGCCGCAGGATTCAAAATGAAGGAAAAAAGTAGCGTCTTATAATCCGAAAATTACGGTAATTATATAATTTTAAAAGTATTTATTCAGAAATGTTATTAATTTCAATTTGTACATGTATTTATTTCATTTTGTTTTTCTTCATGTCAACAACTTTTTATGTAGTTTTTTAAAAAAAAGATTGTAATATTTATTTATTATATTTATATATTTTACTATTTTTTTAAATTGCCACTTTTATTTATTCAATTCAGTTTTTAGTTAGTTATTAAACTAAATTTATTTCAGTTTGTATGTACCTATTTTTGTTTTTTTTTAATTGTATTTATTCATGTCAGCATTTATTTAATTTGATCTTATTTTGTATTTATTGATTGCATTTACTTATATTACATAATGTTTATATATTTGTTTGATTTTGTATGACCAGTGCTCCTCCATTGAAACACGATTGCATTTGTCTGGGCAAGCGCCGCTAACTGACCCCATAAATACATTCCATTACACCTCACCTTTCTCTAGCAACATTCCATAAGATCTTTACGCCTTCCAGGCTTCCTGTACCATGAGGCCCGCTGCGCAGTTGGTGTATGCGTATCTGCTTCAAGCACAAAATTTGCAGCGTATAGTGCAAGCAACTTTCGCCAGCATCCAAACAGGCACATTAAGTTGTATTCTTATCTTTATTGCTGCTTACATTCATTTAGGATTCATGTCGACGTCACGTCTGTTTAGACACGGTGTAGGTGTGCTGCCGTTTGTGTGTGAGGTTGCTTAAGTAGGTCAGCCGGTGGTTTGTGAAAGTCACCCAGGTGTCCTCCCTTGAAGACAGGAAAAGGATGAAAAGGGGAAAACCCGCTGGTAAGGTCTTTGGCTGCCATTGACGGTGATAGACGAGGTAGAGTTGCTCTAAAAATGAGCCGTTTTTACATTGACCGCACAATAACTTTGGCATATCACGACAAACAATATGGAAACGATGAAGAAAAAAATAAATGACTACGAGATTAAAGTTGTACTGGTACTACGATGAAAAACATACATTACATAGGATAAATCGCTACCATAGACGCCACCATCTGTTGACAAGTCAGCTCCCACAGAAATTGTGCCACGCCTTCCCGTAGGAGGCCGACCCAGGCAGAACGTTGAGTTGGCTTTCACTGTGATAAACTCAAACACACGCTGCGTTCTAACGCCGGATTTAGGTGAAAACAGGATGAAGGTTTTACTGCTTCTTTACGGTCTCAAGAGTGATTTGGTCAAGGATTCAAGGTAGTTATTATATTAAATAGCACCATGCATGCACTTTGAAATGTGGAAAAAAAAAAAATCAATGAATAAAATTAGTGTAACTTTGGCTTGAAATTAGGGGTGTCAAACGATTAAAATTTTTAATTGAGTTAATTACAGCTTATAAATGAATTAATCGTAATTAATCGCAATTAATCGCAATTCAAACCATCTATAAAATATGCCATATTTTTCTGTAAATTATTGTTGGAATGGAAAGATAAGACACAAAATGGATATATACATTCAACATACGGTACATAAGTACTGTATTTCTTTATTATAACAATAAATCAACAAGATGGCATTACCATTATTTACATTCTGTTAAAGCGATCCATGGATAGAAAGACTTGTAGTTCTTAAAAGACAAGTTATAGAAATTTAATATCAAAACCTCTCTTCATGTTTTCGTTTTAATAAAATTTGTAAAATTTTCAATCAAAAAATAAACTAGTAGCCCGCCATTGTTAATGTCAATAATTACTTACACAATGCTCATGGATGCTGAAGCCTATAAAATCAGTCGCACCTAAGCGCCAGCAGAGGGCGGCAAAACTCCGAAAAACACAACAAGTACACCTTTCACTGTGCTCTCATTTTGATCTGTTCGAGCGGGGCATTTGTGCGTTAATTGCGTCAAATATTTTAACGGGATTAATTTGAAAAATTAATTACCGCTCGTTAACGCGATAATTTTGACAGCCCGACTTGAAATATTTACCTAAATTGAATGATAACTGCCCGTTCTTTGCTTGTAACCAAGAATTTAGACTGTTTTACGTTCATATCTATAGAAATTCCGTGATTTGAGCGTTTATTTACAAGAATTTTTAACTTAAAAAACCCGTTTCGTGACGAACGGCATCTTGGATTACACAATATCGTAATTTTTGCTTGAAATATTTACGTGAAATGAATGATAACTGCCTTTCCTTTTTTTTTTCGCTTTTTACCAAGAATTTAGAGACTGTTTAACATTCATATCTATAGAAATTCCGCCATTCAAGCGTTTATTTAAAATAAATTTCAACTTAAAAACTTAAAAAGTTCTTTGTTTTGTGACGGCTGCCATTTTGGAATTTGTATCTACACAATAGCGGATTTCAACCTAAATAATTTGTGATTGTATATAGAAAAATGCTAATTATGCTTTTGTTGAGTAAAATTAAGATGATTCTTCAACTTTTTTTCTTGTAGTGGTAGTACGACTTTTTTCTCGTACTAACAGTTCGACTTTTTTTCCCGTAGTAATAGTATTAATTTTTTCTCGTACTATTTCTACGAGAATAAAAGTCATATAATTTCATTGGGATGAGACAGGGGTGCCCAAGTCAGGTCCTCGATAGCCCCTATCCAGCTTGTTTTCCAATTCTCCCTCCTCCAACACACCTGACTCAAATAATCAGGATCATTATCAGGCTCCTGCAGAGCTTGCTGATGAGCTGATCATTTGATTCAGGTGTGTTCAAGGAGGGAGACATGGAAAACAAGCTGGATAGGGGCTCTCGAGGACCGGACTTCGGCATCCCTGGGTTGAAGTCTAAACTTAAAACTACGACAGCACATTGCATTAATTCAGAGAAAAGAAAAAAAAAAGTTCGTTTTTACAAGTAATCTATTTTGAATACACTTTTAAAATTCTGTTTTTCAGTCATTTTTATTTTTGCTGCAATTCTGCGTAATTGTTTTCCTCATTTTTTTGTTTTGTTTTGAGCTGAGCTCAGGAAAAAAAAAATAGAAAAAAATAACCAGAATAATAGATTTTTTTTTTCAGAATAACAATGGAGAAAAAAATTACTCATAATACAACAACAACAAAAATTGCTGTTTTTCCAAGTAATTCCCCCTTTTCACCAAAACAATATCAGAATGATAATAATTATAAAGTATTCAGAAAAACGGGCCAAAAACTATATTTGAAAAATAAAAAAATACAAAAATTAAAGATGTCCCGATCGATCAGGACCACGTCATTTTCAAAGTATCGGAATCGGCAAAAAAATATCGGACATGCTTTTTTATAATATATATATATTTTTTAATTCAATCGTTTTCTAATTGTATTCAACGTTACAGACAAAATGTCTTACATTCATCCAGAGTCTTTTGTTTTGGCTTAAAGTAGGGCTTTTTTAAATTAATCACGTTGGAATATTTAATGCAATTAACGCATGCGCTGCACAACCCACTCACGCATTGTCGCGTCCAATCTATAATGGCGCTGATTTACATATATATAGAGCAAACAGGCAGCGTAAAATGAGTAGAGAGAATTTTGGCAGTCATTGGTACCTTTTTTTAATTGGCCAAAGCCTTAAATTCCCTCTCTCAACAATTAGAAATATCGTGGGAAGCAATGTGGGGAAAAACGGTAGTGGCTGATTTTTTCCTTAACACCCTATGTTACTTCCCAACGCAGAAAAGATATATCAATTGGTGCCACTACGCACAGTCATGGTTGCACTTCCCATCATGCATTTGGGCAGAATAGTTAAATGGCTACAGTATCATTTACTGAAAGCTCAACAAATACACTAGATGGCAATATTTAGTCACAATATACAAAGTCACATTTATCCTTTAAAAATTACAAGTCTTTCTATCCGTGGATCCTTCTCAGACAGAATGTTAATAATGTAAATGCCATCTTGAGGATTTATTGTCATAATAAACAAATACAGCACTTATGTACTGTAGGTTGAATGTATATATTCGTCCGAGTTTTATTCATTTTTTTCTTAATGCATTGCAAAAATGTATATTATCGGGAAAAATTATCGGAAATGATTGGAATTGAATCGGGAGCAAAAAAAAAAAGCAATCGGATCGGGAAATATCGGGATCGGCAGATACTCAAACTAAAACGATCGGGATCGGATCGGGAGCAAAAAAAACATGATCGGAACAACCCTAACAAAAAAGTCTGAATAAACAACACAATATAAACAACCATAGTGGAAGTACACCAAACTCCAATGTGACACATTAAAACTGTTTCAGCCTTTAAAGACGCTCAGATTTACCATTCTCCATGTGTAAGCAGATGAACTGGACAGGTTAAAAAAAAAAACGATCAACACCATTCCAAATTATTCAGGAAATACAGTGACAAAATTAGTCTGAAAAAACAGAGCATTAAAAAGATAAAGAACCCCCCGCCCCCCCAAAAAATACTAAATACACTTGTTTTTTTCTTCCTAGTAATACAATACACTTCCATATAAAACAAGGAGAATTACATTCAGATTTTAAACTGTCCCTATCAAGGAAGCTGTCATTACATTGGATTAGCAAGAACTGTAATGTAATTTTTCCGGTATGTCCCTCGCGTTACAGTAAGTCAGCGAAGCCCCCTTCCCCTCAGCCTTGAACAGGAAGAGTTGCATAGAAAACGGATGGATGGCCGTACGGACAGTGTCAATGGAAAACAATGGAGGCTTGTGTCCGCTAATGTGAAAGCGTCGGAGACGGGGCGGCCAGTCGACCCGACGACGACGACTTCCTTCCAAGACGCGCCGGTACGAAACGGCTCGGAGACGCACAATGTGGGCATTTGTTTTGTAGCGTTGCGTCTTAAACATGTGAAGAAGCCGTACTATGGGACCACTGAGAAGGCTTGGTTCTGATTGGATTACAGATCTAAGAGTTATAAAAGGAGGTGTGCAGACTTTTGTGATCAAGGGTAACGTTTGGTTTTTAGTACATAATGGCTCACTCCCTCAGTGTTTCTTCAGTCCAGAAACATTTCAAAGACACAAGTGCATGCATTCTACTGGCTGACTTGGAACCTACAGGCAACAATAAGTCCAGAATTCATTTATATAATTAACTAATTCACTCCCAGCCATTTTCACCGGAGCAAGGCCCTTCGCTCCCGGCCGTTTTACTGGATTTTGACTGATTTTGCAAGGCCCACAGAAAATTCTGTTCTATTGCTATATACTGGACTGTCTCAGGAAATTAGAATACACAATATTCTAATTTTTTGAGACAGTCCTGTGTATATATACAGGAAATTAGAATACACAATATTCTAATTTCCTGACTGTCTCAGGAAATTAGAATATTGTGTATTCTAATTTCCTGAGACAGTCCAGTAAACATGGAACCCACCAAGAGAAAGACTCTCTTCTTTCAGCAGGAAAAAAAAAATCATATCTTTTTCCATTCTTTAGAAATTAGAATTAGAAAATAGCTTGGTTTGAGCAATTTTCCAATTTCTGATGAAAAAACAGAGAAATTGAGCTTTTTGTGAAAACATACATTTCAAACATAAATTTGACTTTAACACAGCTATTTTTTGCTTTAGTTACATCCCAAACATCTGAATAATGTTTTCCTTTTGCAAAATATCATAAACAACAAGATAAATAGAGCTTTTGATAGCAAAGTAACAATTATTTATTTACACATAACTAACTGAGAGATGATGCTGTTGTCGCCACAACAGCCGGGTAAACTTTACCCTCATCGCTGCCTGTCTCATAAAGATGGATTTTTTTTTGGTCTCTGCGGGGTCTGCTCGGCGAGCAGCACTGACTCGACGGCATCTTTCGCTGCATTGGTGGTCCCGGTCGTTCTGCTCGGCCGTCCACCGCCTGGCATCCTGGGCGTCCTTTCGGTTGTTCTGCTCGGTCGTCCGCCGCCTGGCATCCTTCCGCCAGCGCTCCGACCGTGCGGTCTGGCCGTTCGTTGCCATTGAATCGGGTTGCGGGTCTTACCAAATGCGCTACTGCCCTCCAGTGGCCAGTTTTAGTGCTTTAAAATAGATTTTCAGCTTTGTGCTTTGGAGCTCAGTTGAATCAAAACCCAGAGATGTCTCTTATAAAAAAAAAACAAAAAAAAAACGTAAAAGACGTGTAAATACGTTTTTGAGACACTGAAACAATTAAAAATAAAATGTATTTAACCTTTTGAGGAGCAAATGAGTTTGAGAACCTACAGGCAACAATAAGTCCAGAATTCATTCATGCAATTAATGAGAACCTACAGGCAACAATAATTTCAGAATTAATTCATGTAATTAATGAGCTCTGAGAAAAAAATAAATACATAGGTCAAAATTCAGACTCAGAGGATGGATGCGTATCCATCCCTGGAATAACCTACCAATGCACTTGACATAATATTTATATTTTAGGGTTGTCAAATGATTAACATTTTTAATCGAGTTAATTAAAGCTTACAAATTAAATTAATCATAATTAATCGCAATTCAAACCATCTATAATATATGCCATATTTTTCTGTAAATTATTGTTGGAATGGAAAGATAAGACACAAGATGGATATATACATTCAACATAAGTACTGTATTTGTTTATTATAACAATAAATCAACAAGATGGCAATAACATTACTAACATTCTGATAAAGCGATCCATGGATAGAAAGACTTGTAGTTCTTAAAAGATAAATGTTAGTACAAGTTATAGAAATTTTATATTAAAACCCCTCTTAATGTTTTCCTTTTAATAAAATTTGTAAAATTTTCAATTAAAAAATAAACTAGTAGCCCGTCCTTGTTAATGTCAATAATTACACAATGCTCATGGGTGCTGAAGCACATAAATTCAGTCGCACCCAAGTGCCAGCAGAGGGCGACAAAACTCCATAAAACACAAATAACAAGTGGATTGCACTATACTGTCATTTTAACCTGCTTGAGCGGGGCATGTGCGTTAATTGCGTCAAATATTTTAACGTGATTAATTTTAAAAATTAATTACCGCCCGTTAACGCGATCATTTTGACAGCCCTATTATATTTTAATATTTTGTTGAATAATGAAGTAAAAGGTACCGTCATCGCACACACAATATAATTGTTTGCATTAGTCTAACACATATATAGTCTAACACATACATATGGTACAGGTTCTCGTAGGCACCGTCTAACTGTTTGCATTACTCTAACACACGTAATATAATTAATCAGGAAATAATATCATTTTCATATTTACGGTAGGACTACACTACTAATATAAAATAAATAGAACACCATAGTTTAATGAGAAGAAATAGAAGAGATACACAATGCCGTCTTATCACAAGATTGACGCACCAACTCTGGCAATCAGCTCTCCCAGCAAACTCCAAGGACAAAGCGCTTTGTCCTAAAACAAGTACAACCAGCCCGGTCAGAGAAGTTGATAGCGGGCGTCCCAATCCGCACATGAACCTAAGCCGCCCAAAACCGGCCACAGAGGGGATGACCCAAAAGCAACGCCCAGAAACGCCTTCGACAAGGCCCGCCTCAGCAAAGACTTTAAAAAGACTGGACACTGAGATAAGAGATTTTTTCTGCTCGGAAACGTGTAGCCTTGTTTTGGATCCAGAATTGTCCCTCCGTCGTCTGTTGTTGCCTTGTGTTTAACATTGTCGACGAATAAATTGTCAACCTGTTTTCGGTGAGTGTTCTTCAAGCTTTTGAAACATGGAGTCAGTACAAAGGGTTAAAATAAGAGGACGCGCGAGATTCGGCCTTCCCGGCGGGCGCACGCGGGGCGGCATCAGCCGAGTGGCACTTGTTTTGGTTGGTGCTGTCCGCGTGTGCGTCTGGGCCGGGGGGGGGGGCGAATTTCAACAATAAAGTAAATCAATAAAATGTATTTAAAATTGTGTAGGTTACTTTCATTTTGTTATATAATTCATAATCACCTATTAAACAATTATTCAAATAAATAATAAAAAAAAATTAAATGTAAAACTTTTCAACTTATTTTCATAAGACGAGTACGTTGTGCATAATTAAAAATATGTTTAAGTTTGTTTTAACACAAACATAATAATTGTGATTTCATTATTTGTAATTAATATTACTATACACACATTTTTAATAGTTCATAATCAATTAACCAATCTTTTGTTTAGATTATTTTAATGTTAGAACGTCCAAATGTAATTGCTCATTTTACTTATTTTATTCCATTTTATCATGGAAAAAAATAATTATTTCAATGTAATAATTATTTGAATGAATCCATTTATAGTAGGACATCAATCGAGCGATTGCTGCCTACCCCTCCCATTCCAAAGGGATTGGACGTCTATCGCCGTCAATGGCCTTGAAACCCGACCATTCATAAAAACTGAACACAATCCCTACAAACTGAACATAAACCCCACTAAGGCCCGCCGAATACCGCTCCTATCACATTTCCACAAAAGCGCGACAAACAAGCCACTTATCAATTCCGAATTGAAGAATTCCTCCCGGCAGCTGTGTCAACATTTCTCTCCTGGCGCCTATGCAGTGGGCAGGTTACGTCATGACAGGAGGCCTTTCATCAAATAATTTGATAAAGTGCCAATTCTGTTGCAAGAAAGAACGCTTTAAATCAATTCAATCCGCTTTTTTGAACAGCCTCTAGTTCTTTCAATTCATCTGCACGAAAGTTGCGTGTAAAGCTTAGTCGGAGTGAACAAGTCGGTTGCAACACGGTTCGGTTGCCACGTTTGCTTTAAATCAACAACCAGAGGGTCGAGTCAGCCCCCAGTCAAATTGGATTGGAAGTATATCGTCGTCAATGGAATTGAAACATGATCATTGATAGCTGTCCCACTTCAAATACAGTGGTAACTCGACATATGATCGCTTCGACGCACGATCTTTTCGACATCCGACGTAAAATTTTACTTGCCATTTGTTTCTACATCCGATGACATTAGAGCTGCGACGATTATTCGATTAACTCGAGTATTCGATTAGAAAAAAATATTCGAATGAAATTTTGCTGATTCGAGTATTCGTTTAATTAAAGTGACGTTGTAATGGTTTATTTTGAAAGTGCTTGCATTTAGTTTTATTGATTGGGGTGGATACACTGCCCTCTATTCGGCCTCAATTCACGTGGCTGAATCCAGGTGCTCCCTGTTAAGACCAACATAAGCAAAATTTTGTTTGAGGAAATTTTTTTTTTAATGCATTCGTAATTTATTGTATAGGTATATTTAGCCTATTCTTGTGGGAATATGTGTCTGAACCATTTGTTAAGAGCATTGTAAAAAAGGTTTAGCATTTTATAGCATTTGAACTAGCGGACTTTTGCGATGTAAGTTAGCCAATTGTTCTTTTGTTGTACATAGATCATTTATTTTATTTTTTTATACCGTTTGAGGCTCAGGTCAGTTAATTTAATTGTTCATGTTCCTCATCCGATTACTCGATTATCCAAACTAATAGTTTATCGATTAATCGACTACTAAAATAATCGATAGCTGCAGCCCTAGATGACATACGACAATTTATGATTGCGTCGCCGTTCCTTTGTTTTCCGCAAGAAGGACGCACGGTGGTTTTTCTTGTGAGAGAAATCAACATGGGTTCCAAGAAGGTTAGTGCAGGTGGTGAAAAAAAAGGGAAAAGGTGACGCTTACTATTGAAATGAAAATGGAAATTATTGAAAAATATGAGCGTGGTGTGCGTGTCCGTGAACTGGCTCCACAATACGGCCGTAGAAAATCTACGATCGCTACCGTCCGCCAGTGTTTAAAAGTTAAGGTGACAATTATTATTGTGGTAATATCGCCAAAGAAATCGCCAGCATCAGGTTCAGGTTTTTAATAATTTATCTCAGAACTTGTGCAACACAACACGCCTACTGTCCGCCGCAGTTGACACCAAAAACAACAGAACATTAAAAGTCAAAGTAAAATCTCTACTGTCACATCAGCCACGCGGTGCGTTCAGGTATTGGTACAATATTGTACAGTATATTATTCATAGGCGGGGTTTGACTTTGGGGCGGGGGGGGGGGGGGGCACAACATGTTGATGACCCCGAAATGTAGTGTCAACAATAAAATTAACTCTCAAGAATATTCATAATAATAAGTTGACAATGAGCGTTTTTTGTTTCCCATCATCCTTGAGTGGAATTCTGAATCAGGCTGCTTAGGCAATACTTTTCGCCAAGATCGTCACCATTGAATATGGTACGCCTGCCGGTGTTGCGCCAATGTAGTTACTCCAGTCAAAAATTGTATCCCCTGGGCGGAGCCATATGGAGGTAGAGTTGCGTCTTTATTATTAGATCCAAAAAAAAAAAAAGTTACTTCAATCAAAATATATATTTTCAATTAAAAAAAAAAGGTGCTTCAATCAAAAAAATGTGTTTGAATGCAAAAATAAATTTGAAACTCAAAAAAAATGCATGTGAAAGCTATTTTTTTTAATTGATTTTTATTTTTTTTTTTTGATTGAAGTAATGTTGATATGTGTTTGGGCCACATTTTGGCTAGGACGTTTTTGTCTTTATTCTTCAATCAAAAAATAAGTTGTTTAAACAAATATATTTTTTCAAAAAGAAAAATCACTTTATTTAAAAAAAGAAAAAATTCAATCTTAGAAAACATTTTGAATGCGAAAAATATTCGAGATTGAAAAATGTGCATTTTAGCACTTAATTTTTCATTGAAAAAGTTTTCTTTGATTGAAGCAATCCTTTTTGTGTTTGGACCATTTATGGGTAGGACATTTGTGTCTAAATCATTCAATTTCCAAACAAGTTGCTTCAATCCAAAAAAAAAAAAAAAAACCTTTCAAAGAAAAAAAATCATTTTTCAATCAAAAATAAAATTGCCCTCCCCTATTTTATTTTTATTCTTTGTGAAAATTATATGCAAAGCAAATGACTGTCTAAGGTGCTAGTCACATGATCTGTTCGAAAAATAATTTTGACCCATAATAAAAAATTTTTTTTGTTCATTTCATTCATTTTTGTTGCAGTTTTATTGCTTTACAACTTTATATATATATATGTATATATATATATATATATATATATATATATATATATATATATATATATATATATATATATATATATATATATATATTAGGGCTGTCAAAATTATCGCGTTAACGGGCGTTAATTAATTTTTTAAATGAATCACGTTAAAATATTTGACGCAATAAACGCATGCAATGAATGACCCGCTCGCATATTGCCTCAAACAGATTACAATGAGGCCGTTTATGGACATTAAGAGTGAAGAGAATGCCACCGGCCGCTTGGGGGCAGCGCCGTTCCATACTCATGTTATTTCTTCTAAACGTGGGAGAATTAGTAGTTGTGAGACGTTTATGCTGTATTCACAATGCAATGCAAATTGCTATTTGTGCTCCACACATATTTCGGTAAGTTTTCTTTCTTTTAGTGCCAATTATGTGTCTCTTGTTGTATTTTGGGCAAGATATGTACAGATATATGTTATACAGTAAAGGCGAGTGGACAAAGGCGTTATAATAAACAAATACAGTACTGATGTACAGTATGTTGTATGTATATATCTGTCGTGTGTCTTATCTTTCCATTCCAACAATAATTTACATAAAAATATGGCATATTTTAGAGATGGTTTGAATTGCGATTAATTGCGATTAATTGCGATTAATTACGATTAATTAATTTTTAAGCTGTAATTAACTCGATTAAAATTTTTAATCGTTTGACAGCCGTAACATATATATATATATATATATATATATAAATACAAATGACAATGCAATGACACTTTTCGTCCACCGGGGTGGGGGGGGCTGGCCCTCCTGCCCCCCCCCCCCTTAAAATCCGCTTATGATATTATTCCATTTTTTATTCATAATTTATTTGTTTTGCTATCTGTAATTGCCATTTGTAATAGTACCAAGAGTATTAATAAGGATTTAGTATAGGTTTTCGGCCTGTGGAACAAATTAATGGAATTATAATGTATTCTTATGGGAAAATCCTGCTCGACATACAGTACGACCATTTCGACTTACAAACAAGGTCCTGGAACGTATTAACTTTGTACGTAGAGTTACCACTGTAGATATAATGACTATGGCTATCAATGGCTGTGAAAGATTTAGAGGTCATTAATTTTTTTTAACATTTTAACTATTGTTTTTTTTGCGCTATGACAAAGAAGTTTTCTCGTTATGAAAGTGTTACCATTAAAGTAAAATGAGAACAAATGGCAAAACAATTTTGATTTACATTCTTTAGATAGCTAGTTGCTTGCTAGCTGTTGGTTTAGCTTTTAGCCAAAAACGCAAGTTGGGGTCGGTTGTCACAATTTGGATGGCTATGTTTGCCACACCATCAACACTTCAATGAATGTACAGGGCACCTGTTTAAATTTAATGGTAACATTTCAACGTATTCTTGTTAATTTTTCTCTTAGATCATTAATTAAAAAGACAATACAGGATATTTCATTGTCCATTTAAAACACTTTTCTTCTCCATGCATGCTCCACCACTGCCCTGATGAGTACACACAGCCCTGACCATGTCTACACCTATCAGATTTTTTTTTGTTTTTTTTTTTAAACCGAGGATCCTGCCCTAATACTTCAGGGAAAAAAATAATTACGTCCACACCAGCACGTTTGTAGGGAAAAAAAACCTTCCACAGCCAACCGCATTCATTCATCTATAAGTACATTCATAACAATGTGCGAAAAATACATGTCCATAATACCCCCATCCTTTGCATGTGTTCTTGAATATGAAGCACTGCAAGAGTTTGTAAACCAATGAAAGCAAAAAAAGTACCTGTCTAATTTACTCCAAATGTAAGCATTGGTCTCATGTGTGACGTAGGGACAAAGTTTGTCACAGTCAATGACGTTTCGAAAGTTAAATCTTCAGTTATCAGTGTCCACATGATGGCGCCAGAAATGCTGTATTTGTACATCTTCAGTTTGGGCGCAGTTTTTAAGAACCTTTGTTTAATCTTGTGTGTGCATGTGGATGATAGGCCGATCTGAGGAAAAAGTGTTTTTGGCCGAATACCTTACCACATGGAGACATGGCCTTAGAATGTCCCAAAAAGTTATTTTTCTTAACTTCAATAAAGAGGTTTCGGGTCGACCACTCTGGGCAAACAAGCGTCTATGCACGTTCAAATGTGTTCCCGCAGAGCTGTTTCACCGAGCGTCTGCCTAGTCTCCGCTTGGCAAAAACACTTTTTCTAACCCACTTTTCTAACCAACGTAAGACTTGCTAGTTTCTATTGTTTTTGTTTCTGGTCCTGATTTGATGGGCCAAACACTCGTTGCTCTATGTTAGTTCTCGTACAAGCATGCGCGCCATGCACGAGCTCCCAGTTATGTTTTAGGCCAGAGGTGGCAGTTGCGAGTAAAACAGTGACAAACACCATTTAGTCCAGTACTTCTCAAATAGTCGTGGGCGCCCCCCAAGGGGGTGGCGCGTGTGACCTTTTGGAGTACTAGAATAAAGTGTAATTGCACATTCACTCAGCGGGTGACAGTATTTTCAGAGTGTGTGCAGTGTTTTTTTAACCAAACAAGAGCACACAGCAAAGAGCACTGGAGATATAAAAAGCTAATACGAGGAAATATGACAAAGCTTTTGGCTTTGACTTTTTATACAGTGGGAGATGAGGAAAGATCAGTCTGTTTACTGTGTCTAAAAATGTTTGCAGCGGACAGCAGGGAGCCAAATCAAATAAGACGTCACCTAAAGACATTAGAAACAATCATATTGATAAGCCACTATATGTATTTATTTTTGTCAGCGAAAACGTGCTGAATATTGCCGACAATCATCCCGCTTTGTCAGTGCTACATCAGTAAACCAGCGAACATGGTTAGCATCATATAAGGTGACAAGCCAAGTTTCTTAGTGCAAAATAACCCCACACCATGGCAAATGAGCTAATACTGCCAGCAGCAAAAATTAAAACTGTTCCTGTGTCCAATGACACTGTTATTTTTGTTATTTTATTTTTTGTTTTCAGTCAAATTGTTTGGCATATAGACCATACCCACCGACGTCACAAAACCACGTGCTCGCTGTATGGTTCCGCCCACTTGTCCGTCATTTTGTCTCTGTATTAGCATTGGTTTCAATTGATCGAGGAATTTAAAATGCATTTCATGGAAGACCCGGTGCTTTCTGATGCCGTAAACTCACTGGATGTGTTGCATAAAAGGCGTTATGTGGAAAAGCTTCGTTCTATACAGTCGCCAGATCCATATTTGATGCCCAAATCGATGTTTTTCGACCCACTGTCTTCGCCCTGTCTGCCTGACATCTGCTACGCTGATATTTACAATTATCTTGTCCACACAAAATCAGGCTATTCTCACAAAAATTTGAAAAACTTCAAGAGCTTGGAGGCTTATAAATACTTCGTTGCTGGTTGGGTGAAACAGGTCCTCGTCCACGAAAATTCGGCAGGAATCTATCTTGTGCTTGGAAAGGTGAGTTACGAAATTTTCAATTCAAAATCTTTTGTTATTGCTAACATCCACTGTCAAGTCTAATGTATTTCATGTCGTTTGTCAATGGAGTTAAGGCTTTTAATGTTTATATGGTTTAGCGATAGCACTCTCACTACATACATACGTGTATGTTGTCGGCGATTAGCCTAGCAATGATCTTAATTGTGGTTATTTGTCAGCCTAAAACCCTCTAAGTATATCTTAAATGCATCTTACCGGATATAAAATGACTACTACATAGTCTGTGGTGATTTTTTGGTGCCCAGTTTTCACGTCGAATTGCAGCCGTCCATTTCGCTCTCCTCTTTGGATCCCTCGGAATACGGTAAAACTTCAAGTCTCTCCTTCCATCTTCTCTGTTAGTGCAACCAACAGCCACACACGCCCTCACCATTTTGATTATTAATGTTAAGGAGCAGAAAAACACGCCGTAAATAGGAGGAATGTACGTAGCCGTAACAGGTTAACACTATGTTTTGACGGACAATTGGGCGGTACCATTCAGGAGAGCGGAGTTGTGACGTCACGTGGGTAGGGTCTATTGTCCTCATGAGTTTATGTTGCAAATCAATCTGAATTCATTATTATTTATTATTTATAATATTATTTAGTTTTATTTTTTTAGTATCAAATGGTTAAAAAAATGTAACGTGCGTTAGTTTTACAGTTTGGATGTGACTTTTTTTTTTTTTTTTTTTAATTCAGGCAAATTGATACACTTTAAGTCTTTTCTGTTACAAACGAAACTATGTTCATAAAAATATACTTTATTGTAAGTTGATCTACAGTATATTGCTTTTTGCCTTTAATATTAAAAAGGACACAATGTTATGCAGAGGTGTACTTATTATTAGAATAATAATTTTATCGACAAATGATACTATTTACAGGGCGGCAGAGAGTTGGGGTGGGCGAACATTTATGTCTTCTTCTTTTGTAACAGAAAGTTATTGACATTCACTGTTTAGTCCTTTAGTAACCTTGCTAAATGGACCTAACCCCACAAGTTTCCCATATGCATTCACGTAACCCTTCGGAATTAGATAATAATATATATAAATATTTTTAATTCAAATAACAAAACCAATATATCTAAGCGGATTCTTGTTCAGCTTTCTTCTCATTATGACAGCATGTTTTTAAACAGGTCAAAATTTGAGTCCATTCTGCCCATCAGTCAGTTATACTTCTTCATACCAAGTGCAAGTCTACCTTCCACTGAGCAAAACATTTTTTCCTCCCATCAGATGAAAAGCAGTTGAAAGAAATGGAATAAAGCCTGTAAACTGGGGGCAGGGCTGTCAAAAACCTAATCTAACACGCCACTTTGCTTAGATTTAGTCAATGTACGACATTAAGGCCCAGCAGCTCCTTTACCGAACCCCTTAAACTTGCTCATCTTTTTTTTTGTTTTGTTTCTTTAAACCTGTCCTGTTCAGCTGTTTGACATGGAGGATGGAAGTCTAAGTGTCCAGTTGATCTGAACAGTTTTACATTGAGAGTATGACTTACTCCTGTTGTGATCATTCAACAAATCTCGTTTATTATGACAAGGCAGCAAACAGGAAGGGGTTATGGGGGAGTAAAAGAAAAGAAACACAAGAGAAGAAAGAAACAAAACACAAACAAGAATTACATTGAACGCCTATTAATATGTTGGTGTTATTGTCAGCTAGATGTATTTCCGGTTGACACCATGTGGGGGGCCTGTTGACCAGGGAAAGAAGGGGAGGGGGGTGGGGAAGTCTATAAGCTAAGTGATTGGGAGGGGTAGAGTGTACACAAATCATTTCTGTGATCTAGAACCCAGTAATCGTGTGAATCCCTTGTGATTGTAAGCCTGTTGGCAACCGACCTGAGGGTGGACCCCTGGGCCACCCGCGCTCCCATCAACCGGCCCTCAGGGATGGGAAGAAGGGACGCACCACCAACCCCACGCCTGCCCCCAAACCTGTCCGCCCACCCGGCCCACGAGCCACAGCCTCATGTGTTACGTCATCGCCCGGAGGGTTTACCTCTGAACCGGAAACTCATTACTCGCCAGCGGGAAGTTTCGAAATTACTACACCTTCTAGACCAGGGGTCGGGAACTCCGTTTTGTGACACTTTTTTTTTTGTGAACGCATAATCCTGGAGCGAGAGTGAAGAGACTGAAGGCACACTCGGCTTTTATGAGCAGTCGGCGAGTTGTGATTGAAATAAATCTTTAGAAAAGAACAAAAACGAAAGCCTGACATCGTTACTTGGGATGTTACAATCAATGCTCAGTTGCGCACTCACCACTTAGAAAAATACAAATAGAAACATATGGTGTGGCGAAGCGTATTTTTCCTCGAAGTGAAAACCGCAACCAGGAGTGTTTGTGTGACAGTAGCGCCCCTGGAGGTGGCGACAGTTTTGACAGGTGGAAATGTCAACACAATGAAACTGATCTACCGCCTCTGTGAGTTGGGGTACTATGCAATTCAGTTTTCGGGGTTTCATTTTCCTCTACGCATTTTTATATCCTCAGTTCGGCCGGCATTGTGTTGGGAGTGGCCAACTCTGCTGCTGGCTTTTCGGAGACTAAACGCGGGAGACGGCCCCAGTAATAAAACGCTCATTTCCGCGTAATCCGCGATGGGAGGACAACAAATGGGCACTGAATTCAAGCACAATATTTCGAGGTTTGAAGGTTCTAGAAAAATGTGTGACTGCATTATCAGCTCATCACAGCTCGTTCAAATCGAGCTAGCCCACCGGTCACACATTTAAAATTACGGGTTGGCGGAGAGGCAGATTCACTCATCAAAAGAGCCAGAAATTACTCGCGAGACATATGTTCTACACTCTAGATCAGACATGTCAAAAGTCCGGCCCGGGGGCCAAATGAGGCCCTTGGTCAAATTTCATCCGGCCCCCAGCCTCTGTCATAAAATCAGTAACGTCTGGCCCGCACACAGACTTAATAAATTGGTCAGCAGTACTGCTACCAGCATATGAAGTAGCTTACACACTAAATGCTGCTCCTCATTTACCCACTAAAAGGCAACAGCACTCTAAGCAACATTACCCCATATGACCCTTCCAATTTTCTAAAATGGCGACAACAAAAAAAAAAAAAAAAAAAAGAAAGTTGACTGTGACAGCTGACGCTTCAAGGATAGGTGGAAATTGGACTATTTCTTCTCTAAAATACGCAACAACTGTGTCTGCGTCATTTGCAAAGAGACAGTCGCTGTTTTTAAAGAGTTCAACGTGAGGCGATATTACCAAACAAGACACGCTGAAATGTACGACAAGATTACAGGGAAGATACGTAGCGAGAAATTGAAGCAACTTGAAGCTAGTTTAATTTTACAGCAGCAGTATTTCACAAGAGCCCGAGAGTCGAAAGAGAACGCAACAAAGGCTAGTTGCGATATTGTTGAAATAATTAATTTACGGCTGTCAAACGATTAAAATTTTTACTCGAGCTAATCACAGCTTAAAAATTAATTAATCGTAATTAATCGCAACTCAAACCATCAATAAAATATGCCATATTTTTCTGTAAATTATTGTTGGAATGGAAAGATAAGACACAAGAAGGATATATACATTCAACATACTGTACATGAGTACTGTATTTGTTTATTATAACAATAAATCAACAAGATGGCATGAACATTAACATTCTGTTAAAGCGATCCATGGATAGAAAGACTTGTAGTTCTTAAAAGATAAATGTTAGTACAATTTATAGAAATTTTATATTAAAACCCCTTTTAATGTTTTCGTTTTAATAAAATTTGTAAAAATTTCAATCAAAAAATAAACTAGTAGCTCGCCATTGTTGATGTCAATAATTACACAATGTTCATGGTGCTGAAACCCATAAAATCAGTCGCACCCAAGCGCCAGCAGAGGGTGACAAAACACCAAAAAACACAAGTAACAAGTGGACATGAAACTGTGCTGTCATTTTAATCTGTCTGAGCGGGGCATGTGCATTAATTGCGTCAAATATTTTAACGTGATTAATTTAAAAAATTAATTAACGCCCGTTAACGCAATAATTTTGACAGCCCAAAATTTTAAACAAAAATAATGAAGCAAATGTGACACACAGAATGGCTTGCTAAAATTTGCTTAAATATATTGTTCTACGTAACGGACGTCAGCCAAGGTCGGCCCTCCACATTTTTACCACACCAAATCTGGCCCCCTTTGCAAAAAGTTTGGACACCCCTGCTCTAGATAATAAACTGTAAACAATGACTGTGGAAAAGAAAAGAGAAGCAGGAATGCGACACCTTGATCGTCCATCTCCATTGTTTACAATGCCGTCACGCTGCACTAAAAATGGCAATTGCACGCTCCATGACGTCGTTTCCTTAGTATTCGATAGTTGTACGGAGACGGCAGTCTATATTAAGCGTTGGGTAATTTTACCTGCCTGCATTATCCGTGTAACAACTAATCCGGACAAGAAGCACATTAGTGTAGCCGACATGCCGTATAGTCTAACTAATTACACGTTTAAGGCCATTGTCTGTCCTAGTGTCGACGTAGCTGACCCGCATGCACAGAAGCATTAAAAAAAATTATTACACTTGCGTCCAATCCATTTGAAGTGGGAGGGCGACATCGCTCGCACTTCAAATGGATTGGACCTCTAACTCCATCAATAGCAGCCAATGAGTTAAAAGCTGTATGTCGTTTTATCTTTGTAGGGCGATCCACTCCCTGCGTCGCTGGTCGACCTGGTGAGGAACTCTCCCGTCTCCTCTGTGGACGACTTAAAGCTACTTCTGCAGCGTGAAGCAGGTGCAATAGGTAATAATGCATGTCAATAGCCATGTTTACATGCAGTCAATATTCGGATTAAGGTCAATATTTTGCTGTTTTTAGACCAAAAAAAATTGTAGTCAAATATAAATTCAAGTTTTGTTTTGTTTTTGTTTTTGGTTTTTTTTTTTAATGCATTTTGCTTTTATGGAACTTGAATTTCTGTTTTTTTTCTCCAGCCTCAAAATTCTAACACTGAATTTGTACAGCATCAAAATTTGACCTAAAAAGATTCAGTTTCAAAAAGTAAAAGCTGCAAATTACTCAGCTGAAAAAAATGCAGTGGCTAAAATCTCAACTGCCCAAAAAAACAAACAAACAAAAAATAAAACGTTAACATTTGCCTAAAATTCGGTTGGAAAAAAAGTGACAAAATAAAAAATTAAATTAAAAAAACCCAGATTGAAAAATTGATGTTGCAACTGAATTTTAACAAAAACATCAGTTACAAAAAGTAAAAGCTGCAAAACAAAAGAAAAATGCAGTGGCTAAAAATTGAACTGCCAAAAAAATCCCCCCAAAAAATCAATCACCAAAAAACAAAAACAAAAATCATTCGCCTAAAATTCAGTTGGAAAAAAAAAATTGAAATTGAAAAATTGACGTTGCAACTAATTTCTAACAATGAATTTGTACAGCATCAAAATTCGACCTAAACAATTCAGTTTCAAAGAGTAAAAGCTGTAAAATACTAAGCAGAAAAAATAAGGTGGCTAAAAATTCAACTTGCAAAAAATCCTGAGGTAAAAAAAAAAAAAATAGACCATGACAACAAAAAAATCATTTGCTTAAAATTCAGTGGGAAAAAAATAAGTGGCAAAAAATACTCAGCAGAAAAAAATCCAGTGGCTAAAAATTCAGCTGCCAAAAAATTCTGAGGTTAAAAAAAAAATCAATGACCAAAATCAATGACCAAAACAATAATCATTGGCCTAATATTGAATCAGAAAAAAACAAGTGACAAAAAAAAATGAATAGAAAAAATGCAGCCCAAAAATTCTGAGGTAAAAAAATCAGTGACAAAAAAAAAAAAAAAAAAATCATTTTGCCTAAAATTCAGCTGGGAAAAAAAAATCAGTGATGAAAAAAAAAAATGAAATCGAAAAATTGACTGAATTCCTGAGATTTTTTTTTTTTTTGTGGCTGAATTTTTTTAAGTATTGATTTTTTTGCAGTTATCTTTTTGTTAATGAATTGTTTCGCGACTGAATTTTTGGCAACTGAACTTTTGCGATTGAATTTTTTAATTTTTTTGCAACTAAATTTCCACTACTGAATTGTTTTGCACTTTAATATTTTTTGCTACGGAACTTCTGCGACTGAATTTTCGCAAATGCATTTTTGCAAAAGGAATTTTGTTGCAGATGTTCCAATTTCAGTCTCAGAAATCCACATCCAAACCGCCATGGCACAGATTTACTTCCAAAAAGTGACTCTACAGACAAAGTAGTTTTTCGTGCCGCGTGAAGAGCCGTCGAACTCGTGCATGCGTGCGAAGACGCCGAAAAGCACCGACTTTAACGCAATTAAGCAAATGAAATGAAAAGGAGAAAGAAATCAGTCATGCAAAACTTAGATAATGGGACAGAAGATGAAAACAACTTGCCAGATTAATTGGGAGCCGCTCTTTTCAGCGCATCAGGTTGTTCATTAAAAACAATACCGCCCCTTCAAAAAATCCTGAGATAACCTCGCTTTTACGCATGGTGAGGGTTATAATTAAAGCCGGGGGGTAAAAAAAATGAAATAGTGGCACATATGTGCTATATTTAACATCTCATATTTCCCCTTTAACAGTTTCTTGACAGCTCCCAGACGAATGTGGCAGAAAATAGCCTAATTGTTCAAATGGGAGGAGAAAAAATGTCTTCCTTTGTGCAGTGAACAAAGACTACTAAAAACATGCTAGTAAAAGTTGGGAAGGCCACTTTTTTTGAAGCCCTAAAATCAACTTTTTCTAATCAAATGATAATTTCTGATTTATTAATTCCTTCACTGCCATTGACGTTGATAGATGTCCAATTAATATTAACTGGGAGAGGCTGGCAGCCCCCATAGTTCAAATGGATTGGATGTCTGTCAACATCAATGGCAGCAAATTAATAAAAGAATGAATGATTAAATTTGTCAAGTTATTATTTCAGTGTTTAGCTTTTCATTTCAAGATATTTCAATTGGGGCTGTCAAACGATTAAAATTTTTAATCGAGTTAATTCCAGCTTAAATATGAATTAATCGTAAATAATCGCAATTCAAACCATCTATAAAACATGCCATATTTTTCATTAAATTATTGTTGGAATGGAAAGATAAGACACAAGATGGATATATATATTCAACATACGGTACATAAGTACTGTATTTGTTTATTATAACAATAAATCAACAAGATGGCAATAACATTATTAACATTCTGTTAAAGCGATCCATGGATAGAAAGACTTGTAGTTCTTAAAAGATAAATGTTAGTACAAGTTATAGAAATTTCATATTAAAACCCCTCTTAATGTTTTCGTTTGAATAAAATTTGTAAAATTTTCAGTCAAAAAATAAACTAGTAGCCCATCATTGTTGATGTCAATAATTACACAATGCTCATGGGTGCTGAAGCACATAAAATCAGTCGCACCCAAGCGCCAGCAGAGGGCGACAAAACTCCAAAAAACACAAGTAACAAGTGGACATTGCACTATACTGTCATTTTAATCTGCTTGAGCAGGGCATGTCCGTTAATTGCGTCAAATATTTTAACCTGATTAATTAAAAAAACTAATTACTGCCGGTTAACGCGATAATTTTGACAGCCCTAATGTCAATATTTCATTTTTATTCTTTAAAATTTATTTATTTATACAGTGGTATGAAAAAGTATCTGGACCTTTTGGAATTTATCACATTTTAGCATAAAATCACCATCGAATGTGATCTTATCTTTGTCAAAATCAAACAGATGGGAAAACCAGTGTCTCCTTTAACTAAAACCACTCAAACATGTATAGCTCTTCATATTTTAATGAGTAAAGTATGCAAACAATGACAGAAGGTGAAAAAATAACTAAGTGAACCCTCTGCTTAAGGAGACTTAAAGAGCAATTGAAACCAATTTTTACCAATCAAATTCAAGTCAGGTGTGTGCCCAATCACTGATGAGTGGTTTAAAGCTGCTCTACCCACTATAAAACACACAGCTGGTAAGAATTGTCTTGATAAAAAGCACTGTCTGATGTGCATTAAAAAAAAAGCTGTCTTAAGACCTTTGATCAAGGATTGTTGATTTGTATGAAACTGGGAAAGGATACAAACCATCTCTAAAAGTGTGGATGTTCATCAATTGACAGTCAGAGAAGTTGTTCACAAATGGAGATAGCTTGGCACTGTTGCTTCTCTCCCAAGGAGTGGCCGTCCACCAAAGATGACGCCAAGAGTTCAGCGCAGAATACTCAGAGAGGTAAAAAAGAACCATAGAGTGTCTGCTAAAGACTTACAGAAATCAATGGCATGGTCCAATATCTCTGAGGACACATCAACTATATGTAAAACTATGACTAAGAATGGTGTTCATGGGAGGACTCCGCGGAGGAAGACACTGCTGTCAAAAAAAAAAAAAAAAATGCTCATTTAATGTTCGCAAAAAGACACTTGGGCACTCCACAGAAGTTTTGGCAAAAATATTTTGTGGACTGATGAAACCAATGTTGAATTGTTTGGGAGTAACACACAAGGTCATGTGTGGAGGAAAAATGGAACAGCTCACCAACACCTCATCCCCACCGTGAAGCATAGTGAAGGAAGCATCATGATTTAGGGCTGTTTTGCTACCTCAGGGCGTGGACAACTTCCAATCATTAATGGAAGACGGAATTCAAAAGATTATCAGGATGTTTTGCAGGAAAACCCGAGGCCGTCTGTCAGACAGTTGAAGCAAAAAAAGAGGATGGATGCTACAACAAGACAATGATCCAAAACACAGAAGTAAATCAACTTCAGAATGGTTCTAGAAGAACAAAATACATGTTCTAGAGTGGTCCAGACTTGAACCCCATTGAGATGCTGTGGCATGACTTAAAGACAGTGATTCATGCCAGACAGCCGAAGAATCTGACTGAACTACAGCAGATTTGTAGAGAGGAATGGGCCAAGATTAGTCCTGATCGATGTGTCCAACTGATCTGCAGCTATAGTAAGCGTCTGGTTGAAGTGGGCCACAAAATATTAAATTTGACTGTTAACTTACTTATTTTTCCCTCTTCTGTCATTGTTTGCATACTATCCTCATTAAAATATGAAAACATATTAATGTTTGGGTGGTTATAGTTAAAGTAGACACTGTTTTTTCATCTGTGTGATTTTGACAAAGATCAGATCACCTATGATGGTGATTTTATGCAGAAATATGAGGAATTTCAAAAGGTTCAGATACTTTTTCATACCACTGTAGTTTTTTTTTTACCTGTTTTATTTGGATTTTTAAAAAATCTATTTCCATTTGGATTTATTTATTTAAGTTTGTATTTATTCCTTCAGATTTGTATGTTTTATTTTTGTTTTTATTTATATATTTACATTTTGCTTCATTTATTTGAATTGCTTTCTTATATCATTTATTTGTTATTTCACTTAGTCTTTATTTCTGTTTTTAATTTGTATATAATTTTTCACTCATTGATTTGAACATTTATCTATTTCAATTTTATTTATTTATTTCAATTTTTATATGTTTACTTGAATTTGTATTTAATTATTCAGATTGTACAGTATCTGCATTAAGTCTGATTTTATTCATTTATTTACATTCATTTTAATACTTGAGTTGAATTTGTATTTATTCTGCAATTTATTTATTTACATTTTAATAGATTTATTTACATTTTTTTATGCGCTAATGACTGGATGTCTATTGCCATCAGTTGTCCGTCATTAATCAAGTAAAAATTATTTCCCTCTCTATTACAGAAAAAGAAGACGATCCCAGCATTCTCACAAACCAAACCCACGGACGCCATACCAGAAGCATCGGTAGGTTCCTCTTGTCTCATTCTCCCACATTTAACTCTACTTCCTCACCTTGACAAAATGTCTCATCTGCTCCACAACCTTAGTAGAGGCAGAAATCGCCCAGCAGGCAGTGTGTACAGTTCGGACCGAAGTGATGGAGGTGACCCGTTCCATGCTGGACCGTCGCAACGCCAACTTCATGCTGTGGCCGCCCTGTGTGGAGGTGCAGCGATGTTCGGGTTGCTGTAACAGCAAACTGCTGCAGTGCGTCCCCACCGTCACCTCCAGCAGATACCTGCAGGTAAACACTCAATCACCAACCATTGTTCTGCTTAATACGTCACTAGAATTAACCTGAGAGAAGAAAAAGAACACCGTAGTGCCCAAGGACGTAGGTTTGGTCTCAAAATTGGTAGGGACGCTATAACAGCATAACCTGCATGTACACTTTATGTTGGGGACGGGACATTAATAAGACCAAACAGATTAGGTACATTTCTCAAAAAATGGCTGGTTCCTAAATAAAAATGAAAAAAGTTCAAATTATTTTCATAGGGAGAAAGTCATTTTTCAAAATGCTTGCTTCATATAAAGGACATTTAGAGTGGTTGTGCTTTTTAAGGTTTTTTTTTGGGGGGGGGGGTTAAAATGCGCATAGGTTTTGCACAGTACTGTATATATACTGTATATACATACTGTATATATATATTATGTATATATACACTATATATATATATATATATATATATATATATATAGTATGTATATATAGTATGTATATATATATATATATATATATATATATATATATATATATATATATATATATATATATATATATATATATATATATATATATATATATATAGGACACCTGCCTAAAACTTTTGCACAGCACTGTATTTTTTTAATTATGTGCAAAATAAATACTTTTTAATTAATGAATAAATGCACAAAATGTACAGTTGAATCAAAGTTGACAGTAGAAAATATTACAGCTGGGAATCTTTAGGCACCTAACGATTCGATTACGATTCAGAGGCTCTGATTCGATTATAAAACGATAAGTGATGCACCCCCCTCCTTTTTTTTTTCTTAAATGTTTTGTACATTAGTTCAAAAATTCTTCAAAAATCCTCTCAGGCTAAACCAAACTACTATTTCAGTATCAAGTTAACATATAACAATAAACAAATATACAAAAATAACAGTAAATAAAATACTCCAGTCCCCGTTCAGTATCAGCAGCTTTAAACTACATTCAATTCATTTAATGTTGTGAATCAACTGTTACAGTTGTTAAAATTGCTCGTTATTCCATAATTTCCCTTCTGTCTACTTTTGTCAAAGTTGTAAAACTATTTCATCATTTAAAGATAGATTCAAGACAAGATTCTGCCGATTTAGGAGTATTTTAGATAAAAAGTTAATTAGGTTAGCTACAACAGAGCCTTCTAGAGAAGTTACGGCTTTAGTACTGCTTTAAGATGGCGGCTGTTTACTAACGCCGGAAAGTCTGTCATTTCGCATCTCTGTTCAATAATACATGTTCTAACACCGCCGTCGTCCATCATTTTGCATCTAGTTCTACATACAGTATACTGTATATGATATCTACTGTAGCCGTATGTTTGTAGCAACTAGCAACTGGGCATTGTTTGTAGCGGCTGTTGGCCGCAGTCAGGTATGATTGTTTTTTTATAAGCGGCATGAGTTGAATATGATATTTGCTCTCGGTCAGTTCCTCATTGCGCCCCAAAGACTGCGCTGACTGTGTTTTACTTCCGTTTTACCCGGTATAATTCAATAATCGGAATTTGGATGTTTGTGAATCGTTCTCGAATGTTCCACGGCCGAATCGCGAATAATCTAAGAATCGGAAATTTCGCACGCCTCTAGAAAACATACAGTAAGACACCTCTCTAAGCAGCTTTCTACTCGAGTTTGGAAGCTGATTCCATAAAACAGGGGCTTGGTGGCTAAAGGCTCTAGCTCCAAAAGTACTTTTTAGAAACCCTGTGGAGGGAGTTGAAAGTCCGTGTTGCCCAACGACAGCCCCAAAACATCACTGCTCTAGAGGAGATCTGCATGGAGGAATGGGCCAAAATACCAACAACAGTGTGTGAAAAGCTTGTGAAGAGTTACAGAAAACGTTTGGCCTCCGTTATTGCCAACAAAGGGTTCATAACAAAGTATTGAGATGAACTTTGTGTACTGACCAAATACTTATTTTCTACCATGATTTGCAAATAAATTCTTTAAAAATCAAACAATGTGATTTTCTGGTTTTATTTTTCCACATTCTGTCTCTCATGGTTGAGGTTTACCCATGTTGACAATTACAGGCCTTGCTAATATTTTCAAGTGGGGGAACTTGCACAATTAGTGGTTGACTTAATAGTTATTTACCCCACTGTAATGAAATTAATTCACTTAATAATGGTAGGGTCAATTCTATCCTAACAACACATTGGAAGACAATCTAAGTTACTTTCATAGCTGAACTCATTGTATCATGCAAATAACGTTGCTTAAAAGTTGGTGGGGACAATTTGAGCATCCTGAAAAGTTGGAAAGTTTTGTGTCCCTACCATCCCTATGCAAACCAACACCCTTGGTAGTGCCTGTAAAAGAGTACATAAGAGTCTGTGTTTGTCTCGTTTTTGTGCCTTGAACTTCTTTCGACCGGGAAACATTTTGGTGAAAAACGTTGGATCAGTTTAAAGGCAAACAGGTGAAATCAACTTTCTGGCGGCCCTCTTTTTTACACTCTCATTTTTGCTCTGATTATGCAAACAAGATAGGGCATGCGAACAGGTACTACGGGAATATTTTATAACCTCCGGGCGGGAAGTTTTTCTGATGCGAAGTTCCATACCACCACATACGTTTTCAACGATTAGTCCAGTAGTGTGTGACACAACAACAAAGGGGTCCCCGTCTGCCAGCAGGGACGAACGAATCGTGTCTGAGCGCACGGTGTCAATTTCAAAACATGTTGAATAACGGCACCTGAAGAATCGGTTCTGGCAGGAAGCCACCGCATTTCCCGAACGTTTTATTAGCTTGTCTGGAAACGTCTTCATGCCGATGTGAGGTGACTTGCACAACACATTCTCACGAGTGTGCTTTTGTTTGCAGGTGATAAAGATCCAGTACATCAACAGGAAGGCCCACTACGACAAAGCCATCATCTCGGTGGAGGATCACCTGGCGTGCAGGTGCCAGCCTTCTTCGCCCAACCCACCGCCGCTTACCTCGCCATCCCAGCCTCTGGCACCTCTTCCGCGGGCAGCCCACCCTGCCCCGCTTAAGCCCCACGGCTCCAAGGCCGACCTCCACCGCCTCGATGACCTGAAGCACAACCAGCGACTCTACAACAGCGAGGAGCAGGAAGCGGCTCCGAGGCAATGGCCGCAGGGAGGATACACTCAACTGGTGCACTGGACGCAGCCCAGAACACACCTGTCGGTCAACAGCTGGCGCTCGGACGGAGAAGCCAGAATTCCACCGCAGGTCGGCCAGGGAAGTGGGAACGAGGGCAGTCGAGAGGATGACGGCGGAGTTCATCGTCAGCGGTCGCCGTTCCAGAGAGACGACGTCGAAGATTCCAAGGATCAGAATCTTCGGACGCAATATCGACTCAACGCCCCTCAGTCAGACAGCGCCTCCATTCCCAGCCCGACCCAGTCCCCCCGTTCAGAAGAACCCCCTGCCCCAGTTTTGCACATTTCCATCATCCACAAAGACTCGGTGAATGGTCGACCAAACGTGGAGGCGACGCAGACACACCCGAGGACACAAGCGGACCGTCAAACCGGGAAGAACATTGAGTCGGCCAATCAGGGCGAGGCTATAGACTTGACGCTGGCCAATGGAGGAGGTCAGCTCACGGAAGAGGAGAGGAGGCAGAAAGTTCTGGAGGTGGTTCAGAGCGAGCTTGACCAGCCTACTCATCTTCATCCTCAGCAAAGACCAAAAGCAGGTAAAGACAATATCCAAGTTTTTCGCTGGCTTATGGCTTCATCATCCATGACCTGCGACTGAGATCAAGCTTTCCGACACTGGACAGCACATGTCTCTTGAATTCCTCGATAGTCATGAAATTTCATTGCATGAAAGGCACTCTGTTCCAGATGCAGCAAAGCAGAAACTAACAGAGCATATTGCAAAAATAGGGACAGTGTGTCTGTCAATGTAGGTTTAGCAAAAGTATACTAACTAGTGTGGAACAATCAAAATCGGTCTTGCTTCTAAACCAGGGGGGCCCAAGTCCGGTCCTCGAGAGCCCCCATCCGGCTTGTTTTCCATGTCTCCCTCCTTTACGACACCTGAATCAAATGATCAGCTCATCAGCAAGCGCTGCAGGAGCCTGAGAATGAGCCGGATTATTTAATTCAGGTGTGTTGGAGGAGGGCAACATGGAAAACAAGCTGGATAGGGTCGCCCGAGGACCGAACTTGGGCACCCCTGATCAAGACCAAATATGAAAGATCTTGGTCTGGTTTCAGACTCGACCCCTAAGAGACTTAGTCTTGGTTTTGTTTAAATATTGGTCTTGACTCCCAAAAGTCTTGATCTTGACTTGGTCTTAGAGTTTCAGAGAGTTTTTGTTTCAGGCATGTCTAATTTGCCTAATAGACTTAGTCTTGGTTTTGTTTAAATATTGGTCTTTACGCCCAAAAGTCTTGATCTTGACTTGGTCTTAGAGTTTCAGAGAGTTGTCGTTTCAGGCATGTCGTCTTGGTTTTGTTTAAATCTTGGTCTTGACTCCCAAAAGTCTTGACCTTGACTTAGTCTTAGAGTTTCAGAGAGTTTTTGTTTCAGGCATGTCTAATATGCCTTGGAGACTTAGTCTTGGTTTTGTTTAAATCTTGGTCTTGACTCCCAAAAGTCTTGATCTGGATTTGGTCTTACAGTTTCAGAGAGTTCTGGTTTCAGGCAAGTCTACTTTGCCTAAGAGACTTAGTCTTGGCTTTGTTTAAATCTTGGTCTTGACTCCCAAAAGTCTTGATCTTGACTTGGTCTTAGAGTTTCAGAGAGTTTTCATTTCAGGCATGTCTAATTTGCCTAAGAGACTTAGTCCTGGTTTTGTTTAAAGCTTGGTCTTGCCTCCTAAAAGTTTTGATCGTGACTTGGTCTTAGACTTTTAGAGAGTTCTGGTTTCAGGCAAGTCTAGTTCCTAATGGAATCTAACAAATCTTCATGTTACAAAGTAGAGACAGTGTAGTTCTGGGTGACCACTGTTGGTTTCCCAAAGTATACTAACTGTACAATCAAGACCGGGCTTAGTTCAAAACCTCATCTTGATCTTGTCTCAGACTTGATTACTAAAAGATTTTGTCTTTGTCTCGGTTTTGATGCCAGTCTTTGTAATATTTCAATCAAGGCCTTGGTCTTGACTCTCAAAAGTCTTGTTCTTGGCTTGGCCTCAGAGAATTCTGGTCCGATGTTAATTAATTGCCACTGCTCCAAGTTAAAATGGATTTCACCTCGCTCACCTTCAATGGCAGAGAATGAGTAAAAGCCTGGCAGCAAGAACGTACTGTTTATCAGTTGTTAGGTGTCGTCTTGGAGTCACGATGCCAAAATAAGAACAGAATGATGAAGAGTACAGTACTGTTTGAATACCAATTTTAATTGAACCAGGAAATGCATTGCCTCGATCATGAATTTTACTGTTTGGGTCCTTGTTGGAGAACAACATGTTGTGCTGGGAACAAAAATTGAGCCTGGCGGGTCAGTATTGACATCATGCATTGTGGGTAACAAGGAACAGGAAGCATCACAACGACGTGTCCTGCTATTCTTCCACCACCCCTGAGAACTCAAAGCCTTTCTCAGTACTTTTTTTAAAGGAAGCTTGAAGGTCATCAGGCAACCTCGGGACTTGTAAAGTTTCTGTGAGAGTTCCACAGTCACCGTATTTGTCCTTGATGGGAAGCTTTTACACAAATGCTGTGATGAAAACGTTGCGGCTACAAAAATGCATCCGGTCCCTTGCTAGTACATTCGTGTATCACTTTGTATCTTTGTATTGTGGCTAAGGCAGTAAAAGAGCACATGTTCTGCAGTGAGATCCAAACCAAAACAGGACCTTTGAATGGGAGTTAGGTTCAGGAATAAGATTTTCATGGTTGTATATTATGACACTCTCAAGTTCCACTTGTCTGAAATGTATGGATCTGCTTTGTCGTCCACAGCGCTAGTGACGGTGGCCCCGCCTTCCAGCCGTCAGACCCCTTTAAGGCCCGTGTCTCCCCGTCGTAGGCGGAAACATCGCAAACGCATCAGCAAGACAGCAATGAGGGCCATGATCATGTAGAGTTGAGGTGCAGGTGAGTTGTGTTTTTATTCTCAATACTGGCCATGGTCTCGATTTCCAAAAGTCTTGCACTTAATCTTGGACTGGGCGGCGAGGCCAAATCAGAATTATCTATCAAAACTAGATTTAAAGATACAGTGTATCACAAAAGTGAGCACCCCTTGCATTTCTGCAGATATTTAAGTATATCTTTTCATGGGACAACACTGACAAAATGACACTTCGACACAATGAAAAGTAGTCAGTGCGCTGTAATTCTGCTCTCGCATGCTCTCACCTCCAGATAGGGTTTTGTTGTTTAAAAAACGTTGTTGTTTTTTTTTTTTTAAATGCCCTCCTGTCCAAAATTTTTCTTCCCCCAGAAAATTGAGATTTTAAGCTTTCCAATGATGTATCACACATGCATATTGAACAATTTTGAAGTTTGGCGAAATTGGGGCTCTCAGAACTTCAAGTCACCTGAGTGTTTTCCGCCATATACTTAAATATCTGCAGGGGTGTACTCACTTTTGTGATACACTGTATGTCTTGTGGTAGTTAGCATAAAGTTTACACATATTCTAAATTGAGGAGTTTCTAACCAACATTTCTCTTCTCATTCAAAGGGATTTTTGAAGCAAAACCAAAGGCCGCGAGGCCCAGAAAACAAGCTCCAAAGGGTGCATGGACACACTGGACCTTACTAGTGAGGGACCCGATACACACTGGATAAAGACTGGACACGCACTAGACGCGGGTGGACCGAAATATATATATAAATGAAAAGTGCAATCTTACGAACTCCTTGATTCACAGGAACTGTGTCACACTAAACACTGGATGGACTTGGGGCCACATTGAGGAGCACCCACCTAACGCGCTCACGTTGTACAACTTCTGCCTAACATGGACAAAAATACATAAAAGTAGTCTTAAAGACGAAGCTTGTTGGCGAAACGCTGTCAGACAGTTGATAGAACGACAATGTCAAATATGTAGAAAGGCTTTGATTTCTTAACTTATTTCAAAACAAAAAGGAGGATAATCAAATCCTTCAGTTCTCAAGTGTAATTATTATGATGAGTGAGATTATTATTGTTAATATTATTGCCATTTCAGGTGAAAGGAACTGTCGGTTGTACACACTGTAACTGTAATGAATGTTATTTTTCATAGAAAATAAAAAAGTACAACGGATATGTGTGCTATTCTGTGCGTGTTAAAATGGATTGGGTGTCTATCCCTGTCAATGACAGGTAATAAGGTAAGTAGAAGCACGGTATTTATTTATAATACAATTACAGTTAACTAAACACAATTTTAGAAGAATGTAGAAAAATAATATTTTTCTGGTTTTATAAACTTCTTTAGTGCTCATGTAGCTAAGAAGAAAATAGTCAGGATATATCACATATTTTCTTGATCCAAACATGTTTCCATAGCTTAAGCAAAGACAAAAATAATTCAAGATAAATATATAATAATTAAAAAAAAAAAAAAACTATACATTAAAGGTTGATTTCTAAGACAGAGCCAGTTGATCACTAGTCCTTCCTTTCTTGCAATTGGATGTCTCTTGATTGACATATAGGGAAACCAATAAGCTTTAGTGGAGGAACCAATGTTAAAGCCTCTTTAACCTATCACCCAACTTCCAGTACGTCTGCCTTTTGTTTGATATTCATAACAGTGCGTCAGAGCTAATTTTTGCAGGACTCCCTACACGTGCAGTCTACTTTGTCAGTCACTGCAAAATATTGCGCACCTTGCAAGGGTAAAAACACGAGAGTGGTGAAAAATTAAGTTCAGGAAACATCCCACTACCAGAATTCCTTTTTTCAATCACAACGTCATAAGATCAGACCGGATCATAACACTATGACACTGACTACAAGGGATGTAAATCCTCAATTTTGTAACAGTATGATATTGATGCTTTGAACAAAAATATACCGTAATTTCCCGGATATAACGTGCACTTTTTTCCCCCCAAATCAACTTGTAAAATCATGGTGCGCATTATACACGGGTACAGGGATGGAGACAGAAATATATACTATATATATATATATATACAGTGGGGAGAACAAGTATTTGATACACTGCCAATGGGAAAACCCATTGGCAGTGTATCAAATACTTGTTCTCCCCACTGTATATATTAGGGCTGTCAAACGATTAAAAATTTTAATCTAGTTAATTACAGCTTAAAAATTAATTAATCGTAATTAATCGCAATTAATCGCAATTCAAACCATCTATAAAATCTGCAATATTTTTCTGTAAATTATTGTTGGAATGAAAAGATAAGACACAAGAGGGATATATACATTCAACATACGGTACATAAGGACTGCATTTGTTTATTATAACAATAAATCAAAAAGATGGCATTATCATTATTAACATTCTGTTAAAGCAATCCATGGATAGAGGGACTTGTAGTTCTTAAAAGAAAAATGTTAGTACAAGTTATAGAAATTTTATATTAAAACCCCTCTTAATGTATTCATTTTAATAAAATTTGTATAATTTTCCATCAAAAAATAAACCAGTAGCCCGCCATTGTTGATGTCAATAATAACTTACAAAAGGCTCATGGGTGCTGAAGTCTATAAAATTACTCGCACCCAAGTGCCAGCAGAGGGCGGCAAAACTCCATAAAACACAACAAGTGAGCGTTTCACTGTCTGAGCGGGGCATCTGCGTTAATTGCGTCAAATATTTTAACGTGATTAATTTAAAAAATTAATTAACGCCCGTTAACGCAATAATTTTGACAGCCCTAATATCAGTACTGTATATTTTTATTATATTATGTATATACAGGATATACTGTATGGATATATTTTCCCCAAGTGGAAGCTTCCATGATCCTAATAAATTTAATAATTAAAAAAAATATATATATATACAGTACTGTGCAAAAGTTTTAGGCAGGTGTCCTGCCTAAAGTTTTTGTACAGTACTGTACATATATATGTATATATATACATATATATATAAAGATTGTATTGAAAAAAAATGTTGTCCGAGCGTTCAACACTGTGAAGTCTGGTATTTTTTTTGCCATTCTTAGAGTCTAGCCAGAAGTTGCAAGCAATCACTGTTTCCCTGTAATTGCTCATTTACCAAACAAAACACCTGAAGTGCGCTAACAGCTAAATGCCATTTCACCAACTGGCTCTCCTCTAGACTTACTGACCAAAGCCAAGTGGCTCTGCTTTAGACTGGACAGTGTTTTAAAAGGACGCTCGCCATTCTAAAGCTAATGCTACTGAGGAATGCTAGGATAATGCTAGGAGTTACATTTAGAGTCTGATTATCATTGAGCACAGACCTTTAAAAGCAAAAAAACCCATTGCATATTCTCTTTTGCCAAAATACGAATACAACTTTACTGTGTTTCCAAACAAGCAATATGGAGCACAACCTAGCTTTAGACATGTCCTAAACTACGGTGAGAAGAGTGAGGGGGAGGTGCAACACATCTCACATGAGTGACACGACCCAAACACTGCTATGAAGCCACGTTACGTACTCCACGTACAATATGAAAATGTTACGCATTGTAAAAATACGACAGAAACTATGTTGCATTTTTGTCTCGTAAGATGAAAACTGGCATTAGTCTCGTTATGTTCTTGTCTCCCAAGCCACTTTTTTCAGCTCGTGACATCATCGTCATGAAAAAAAATTGTTCGTCGACAAAATATTTTCTTTATCGCCATTGTTCACAAAAAACAACTGTCTGCGGGATGACCAAATGATTGATGTTTTGCGTTTTGTTTGATTTTCCCGCCTTGAGGAACCCCAAGATTGTCCTTTTTTAACAAAGCAAGGAGTAAAAAGTGCAGAGCGAAATTTTGCAAATTAAGAAGTAAAAGTGAAACGTTTTTCCTACATAAATACTCAAGTACAGTAACTGAGTCTTTGCACCACTGATTGGTGACTTGTGTACTCTTGGTGTACTCTTTGCACCAGACTGTCACGCAAGTACGCGCGGGGGTCGGCACAAATGTCTGGTTGCCGCAGCAACGGGTCAGCGGACATGTCAACAGAGGAATATCATATGGTGAAAGAGAGACGAGAGAGGCGGCGGGGGAGTATTTATGTATGTGAATGTGTGTGTGTGAGAGAAAGAGACACATGATGAACGAGAAAGAGGAGGGTGAAGGTATGTGATGAAGCATCAAATCTGAGATAAATGGCCTGAAAATAAGATATGTTCACTCCAAGCAATTACAGCAAGAGTCACTCAAGCTGCACGCTCAGCAGATTCTCGCGCAGGAATTGCGACTCAGCACCTACTTTCCCACATGCAAACACGCACTTGGGGTCAACTCAATCTTTGCTCGGGTCGCATTTAATACATTTTTGAAAATATGATCAAACAATCAAGTAACACAATGACACTTTCCTATACAGCAGGGGTGTCCAAACTTTTTGCAAAGGGGGCCAGATTTGGCGTGGTAAAAATGTGTGGGGCCGACCTTGGTTGACGTCCTTTACGTAGAACAATATATTTAAGCTAAATTTAGCAAGCCATTCAGTGTGTCACATTTGCTTTATTATTTTTTTAATGAATAATTTCAACAATCTCGCAACTACCCTTTTTGGCGTTCTCTTACGACTCTCGAGCTCTTGCGGAATACTAATGCTGTGAAATTAAACTAGCTTCAAGTTGCTTCAATTTCTCGCTGCGTATCTTCCCTGTGATCTTGTCGTACATGTCGGCGTGTCTTGTTTGGTAATATCGCCTCACATTGAAATCTTTAAAAACAGCGACTGTCTCTTTACAAATGAGGCAAGACACAGTTGTTGCGTATTTTAGTGAGGAAATAGTCCAATTTCCACCTATCCTTGAAGCGTCGGCCGTTACAGTCAACTTTCTTTTTTTTGTTGATTGTCGCCATTATAGAAAATGGAAGTAATGGGTCACACGGTGTCATGCTGCTTAGCCCTTAAATACTTGCAACATGAAGCAATTATCAGAGAATCCCAAAATTTGAAAAATAAGGTCCTAATGAAACGTATTTTTCAAATTTGTAAAAAGAAAAGTCAAAATGAATGTGTAATAAGCGCTCTAATATCTATAACCCATGCTAAATCATGTTTTTTTCTCTCATGGAACCTGCAGATGCATGTGTTGACTTGAATCCATCATTTTTTTTTTTCAAAAAGAAATGTCAAAATTCTAAATTAGTCTCAAAGCCATGAATTTTTAGGTGTCTCAAATGTGATATATTTGGCAATAAAGGGTTAAAGTGCTGCTGCCTTTTAGTAAAGATGCACCGATACCGATACTAGTATCGGCAGGGGGCGCCGATCCGGCCCGAAATGGTGGTATCGGTATCGGCGAGTACCAACAAAGACGGCGCCGATACCATTTACCGGTCCATTATTATAACATTTGACCACAGCCTTTTTCTCCTCCTGGCGCTCACTACACTCTGTCTCTGTGTTGTGTGATGACACGTGAACACCAAGCAGCTATCGCTATTGGCCTGCTCCAGACCAATGAGAGCGGGCCAATAGCCACTCCTGACCAATCAAAAGGGGGCTTTTTCATATGGACGAAAAACAAACCAGGAAATATGGCGGCGGTCGGGAAATATTTCCAAATAGAAATCCCGTTGATTAAAATCAATGGCTGCATGCAAGATTTTCGGCCTGAAAGTTTGGAGATGTGGAGTTAAATCGGCCAGTTTCAATACCCTGAACTTGATAAAACATTTGAAGACGAAACGTGAACGAACACAACGAGTTTGAGTCTGCAAGAGCAGGACTGCTATCCAGAGGAAGAAGGCCGCTGGACCGGAGCAACAATCTCTGGTCAGTTCACTTCGTCTACTTTACTTTTATTGTCTTTTACTGAAAGAAATGCCGCAGTAATTTGGGAAGTGTTTCCAAAGTATTGTTGCCACCTTTCAGAAATAGAAATAATCGACTCCCACCTCCTGAAAAAAAGGAGAGACGGGATGCTGTGGTCAATTATTATTACTTATAATTGTTAGCGTCCGCAAATGCGGAAACAAGGTTGAACCTCGAAGCAGACAACAAGCGGGGGATACATAAAAGGGTTTAATGATTGCAAACAAAAATAACGCGATCGCGGGACAGTAGAAATAACAAAAGGAGTCCGTGACAGCAGGTCGACGGACAAACTAAGACGATAGGCAGCGGTTACAAACGAGAGCAGCACACTAACAGAAAAACCCAATGCAGGGGCATAACAAGCAAATGTAGCGAGATTATTGTGCCAGATGTCAAATAGCGATCAGCAAGGCAAATATCTCGGCAGCCTTCTCTGAGATCACCCGTGCTTAAATGCTGCGTTGATGAGCCTGCATTGGATTCAAGTGCCACGCCCCCACGCCCAGCAACAAAACACAATCTAACCAGCAGCAGAATGTGACAATAATTTCATGAAAGTTGCACTGTTTGGACTTTGAGAGGTTTAAAAAAGTTTATTCAGTTCATTCAGAGTTTATTATTATGAATTTATTTTTACTTTCTTACTGTTGGGTTAATATTATACATGTTTTATTAATTTCACAAATTTAGCACTATTTTGGCCTTTGAGAGCGAAAGGTTTATTCAACTATTGTCTACTAGGGTTTAGTGTACTTTTTCTTATTTTGCAAAGGTAAGCAACAGCCTGACAAAGCCTTGATAGCAATGATTTCACATCCAATTATGTAGCTCTTTGAAAAAAAAAAAAATTAAGAAAAAAAAAAATATATATATATATATATATAATCAGGGTGGTATTGGTATGGTATCGGTATCGGCCGATACTGCACACCCAGGTATCAGTATCGGGGCCAAAAAATGGTATCGGTGCAACACTACCTTTTAGTGGGTAAATGAGGAGCAGCATTTCGTGTGTAAGCTACTTCATATGCTGGTTGCAGTTCTGCTGACGAATTAAGTCTTTGTGCGGGCCAGACGTTGTTGATTTTATGACGGAGGCTGGGGGCCGGATGAAATTTGACCATGGTCCGCATTTGGCCCCCGGGCCGGACTTTGGACATGACTGCTATACAGTGTTGTTACTTTTAAAAAGTAATTAGTTACAGTTACAAATTACTTCTCCCAAAAGTAATTTAAAGTTAGTTACCTCATTGTAAGAGTAATTAGTTATTCATAAAAGATATTTAGATTAAGCATGGTGCAGTTGGTAGCTTGAGTAGTCCTGGGACCGAAGGGTTAACGGTTCAATTCCTGGCTATGACAGTCGACGTGCCCTTGGGCAAGGCACTGAACCCTAATTTGCCCCCAATGGGTTGGCAGTGACTTGCATGGTACCAGCACCATTGGTGTGTGAATTTGTGTGTGAAAGGGTAAATATGTGCTAATGTAAAGCACTTTGGTAACCATGTAGATAAATGCGCTATATAAGAACAATACTGTACATTTACCATATTAACTGATTGAATAGTACTGATTGTTGTCATTCCATAGAATAAATAAATAAATGAAAAGGTAGGTCACACTTTTTACATTTTTTAATTTTTTTAATTTCATTTATATAACAGTGTAACGGTAAATTTAAATTTAAATTTTAAATTTTAACGGAAAAATAGCCTTTTTGAATTTCCTGTTGTACTGAACCATGACCCCTGTACCGAGGTACGTACTGAACCGTGTGCCGAACTTGTGTGTATCATTACACCCCTAATACAGTATATATATTTTCCAATATGCGAGTGAGGCTCTAAATCTCCTGCCTTTGTCTTTGTTCTAGTTGTTTTGATTAAAAAATGGTACCCAAGGTTCATGGATAAATCATTCAGTGAAAGTCTAGGGAAAGTGACTTTTTGGTAATTTAAAAAAAAATATATATATATATATATATTATATTGCAGCATCTACAAGGACAATGCCAACTTGGTGATGATAATGTACACTCAATAGGAAAACAGTACATTATGTTCAATTAATTGTATCCACCTGGAAGCCACGAACTCTATGTACAAAAAAGTTGCCCGAGAGTCTAAGATGACGCTCGTCGCTAAATGATAATGCTAACGAGAACGCAAAGGCTATGCTAACACTCCGAGCCACATAGCTAATCATCATCGCATTTGCAATGGCATCAGCACCCACTTCCCTCGTCCCCTCTACCGCTCTGCTCTCTCCATGTCTCTCAACTTGCACTTCATTCAACCAAATTGTTGTAACGCCCACCTGCACATCCTCGGTAACTAACGGTAACGGCGTTGCAAAGATGGGAAAAGTAATAAATTAGATTACTCATTACTGAAAAAAATAATGCCGTTAGAAACACCGTTTTACTCTAAAGCTGTTATTAACAACACTGTTCATATATGTTGTGTTATGTATATACAAAATGTGGTATTTTTTAATATTAGCCAGCAGTTACTCAAAATGTTTTGATGTGTAAAATTCAACAATTTTAGTTCAAAAACAAAAACATAAATTAAGGTCTCCAACAATTTGAAATGAACATTGACAGAAGAACACATAGTTGTAGCGTCGACATCGCCATTATTTTCAATTAATTGAACCCATTTGGACACCATGAACTGTATGTAAAAAATAAAAAGTTGTCCAAGAGTTTAAGATGACACTCGCCATGCTAAATACTAACGATACAAGTTACATTTAGTGTGTGATGACCACTTTGCACAGACTTTTACAGGCTAAAGTAACATGGCTTATTCTCTCTAGACAAGACGTGAGTTGAATTATATCAAAAAATAAATTGCTAAAACGACTGAATAAGTGAGTAATAAATTATAATTACAAACACACTGTATATGGCGGAAAACACAGACAACACTGACAAAGCAGTTTCTGCTCTTGCACTCCTCTTTAAAAGAAACTGCTGTATCTTAAGCCAAAACAACTGTTGTGTTTGATAGAACAATATATATGCTCTCAGATTCATGCAGATTCATGGCGCATTAAGCCCCCAAACTATTTTTAATTTGTCGGTTTTACCCTGGAAACCGCCGTTTACAGACGTCACGCAACCGCTTTTGTTTCAACCCAGCAACAAAACAAAGGTAATTATCATTTTGTCATTTTTAGGTCCGAATCATTATTTGATGTCAAATATTTCGTTTAAAAAAAAAAAAAAAAAAAAAAGACTTAAAAAAATTATTCCCTTGCATATTTTAAACTTTTAAACAAATTAGGTCACACTGAAAAAAATGGTGTCACAGAGATCTCATAACTATCGCTTAATTACATTTTTTTTGTTACTTTCGCATTTTCTCCAATATGTTAGATGATAAATAATGGATCCAAACAAAGAAAAATTGGGGAAAAAAACGTTTAAAAGGGTAAATATATGAAAAAGAAAATCTCGACCACTCCTTGATGTCTGTGATTTCTGCACCGCGACCCTTGTTACATTACCATGGTTCACCCATAAAATCCCCAAGAAATCCAGCCGTGGCTGTTCACAGCTGTGTCTTGACACTCAGTGCTACTTGCTACATGAAGTTTTTGAATTGGAACAAGGTAAGTACTCGATAATATCTCGTTAAAGTCATGGCGTCTGTAATTCTGCGTTCGCGTGCTGTGACCTCCAGATAGGGTTTTGCTGTTTAAAAAAGATTTAAATTTTTTTTTTTTTAAATGTCCTCCTGTTCAAAAATTTTCTTCCCCCAGAAAATTGAGATTTTAAGCTTTCCAATGATGTATCATACATGCATATCGGAATTTTGAAATTTGGCCAAATTGGGGGTCTCAGAGCGGAACTTCAAGTCACCTGAGTGTTTTTAGCCATATATATATATGTATATATATATATATATGTATATATGGTTAACCAAATTAATTATGACATCCTCCTGATCTAAACCCCATCGTATGAATTAGTGACATACAAAAAAAAAAAAAGCAGCCTTAACCTGTTGATACCCAATGTCGCTAATTTACACCATACAATTATTATTTTATCATAATTTTTCAAAATGTATTATTATATATCGTTTTATTATGTATTCAAATTAGTTAACTCTCTCAACTCAATATGGCATCTTCACTCATTTACAGCTATTAACAGTGATAGACATCAAATCCAGTTCAACTGGTTGGCATTGAGTGATTATGTTTCACTGCCATTGACAGCGATAGACGTCCAATCCAATTTGACTGAACAGCAGTCAGCAATCAAATGATCGCTGTCAGCCCTTCCAATCAAAATGGATTTGACGTCTATTGCCATCAAGGGCGGCCAATGAGGTTTTTTTTTTCTTGTAAATTTTGGCATCAACAGACCACTGAGGGAAACCAAAACTTCAATATGGCTTGCGGTAAGAACATTTTTCACACCACAGCACCACGTGAATAAGCCCAATATGGTGACCTAGCAGTGAACAACAACAATAAGACAGAAAGAGGAAGTACGGGAAGGGGAAGATGATTAAAACGTGGCCCTGGATTTTTTTTTTTTAAGTCAATATTCAGCTAGTACATTTTGTTCCTTGGCCACAAGCAAGTAAAAAGGATACTAAGAAGCTGGTTGTTTTGAAACAACATTTTAAAGTCAAACTGGGATGCTATTTCTTTAACATAACAGTAGGCTTGCCACCCGTCCCTTGAAATACGGAATCGTTCCGTAACTGGGAATTAAATTATTGAACCAATACGGAACGCAGTTTATTCCGTATTTCACAATTGTCCCATGGGGCAACCCCGCGGTGCGCCCAGCCCATGCACATCTGTCACACACAAACACACACCTCCTGCGCTACTGAGTGACCACTGAGCGAGCCATCAATAATGAACAAAAAGGGCAGGAGATATTAAAGACAGCAAGACAGTTATCTGCCTGCCCGCTGCTGTCTGCCCTGCACTGCGCTCCACTTCTGGGTTCGGTGCCTAGTTACCTCGCTCGCTCTGTTCAGCGCACCGCCCCGCGCTTTTTCAAAACAAAAATGTCTTCGTCATCAGCAGAAGCTCAGGACACCCCACCTCATCCTCAAAAGGGGAAACGTCTCCAAAAAATAGAGTGGATTAGGAAGAGGGGAACCCGGGGCTTGATAGAGCCACTGATGATGATTATAAAGCGAACTGCAAGGCAGGCAGGAAAGTTTTTGCAGCGTCTCACGGAGGTGTAAAACAGCATGCTGTAGGGGACCTCCACAAACGGAATATAAGATCCCAGAAGAGCCTTCGTCACAATTCTTTGTACCTGAAACATCCCTGAGCTTGATTTGGTATATTATTATGCTCTTGTATATGGATAACATATAGGTTATATTTATATTTACCTTCATACATCTTGCATTGATGGGAGCATAGCTAGGCTATTTCAGTTGCTAATATGGTTGATTATTTTCAGGAATGTTGATTTAAAAAATTTTTTTTTCAAACATGCATTTATTATCAATCAATATGGAATGAATTTATGTACCCATAAAGAACATCTAATTTTGTTACGCTAACTAATGCTCCTCATTTGGAATTATTCCTAATAGATTAACAGCAAATACTGAATAAATAGTCCTACTGCGGATATATACTATCTATTGAGTGAATGATAGTGAATTTGACAATCATCCCACTCCTACCCTCTAAATTACTGCAGCTGAGGTGACACAGGTATACCACACAGTAAAACGTAGCCAGCCACAGCTACAATAGTGCTGACTGTGGACACAGGCTCAATCAGAAGATTTTTATGTGATTCCAAAATGGTGAAGAAAATGACTTTGGGGAGAACAAAGCAAGAGGCACAGTTGAAACAAGTCCTGGGTCCAAAGGCAGTGGGTGATGTGCTCAAGATCTTAACGTCACCCATCCCATTCTCCATACTGACCGATGCCTCGAATAAGTTGAGCAGGAAGATGCTTCCCCTTGCTGTCCAGTACTTCAGTCCAGAGTCTGGGCTCACCAACAAAATGCTGGACTTCATAGAGAATGCAGACGAGATAGCTGCTGGAATTGTAGCTCTCCTGGAACATTCCCTTAAAGTGATCCTCTAACTTAAATACATGTAGGCTCTAATAAACCATAATTGTTCTCTTGTACCAAAATATGTTGTTAGAAACACATAAAATGTTAAATCATTGGTAATATTTTATAATATTTAGTCCATATTTTGACCGTTAGTTGGCGCCATGGTTTGCGGGCTCGCAGTGATGACGTCATTGGGATCTTTCGTGTTCAACAATTGCTTATTGCTGCCTAAACTCGCGAAGTAAAATGCCACGATGTGCTGCTTTTGGATGCAATTTCCAGTCAAATGGAAACAAGGAGAGTGAAGTGAGTGGTCAAGGTGAAATTATTATTTTTAGTGAATAAATGTGCATATGTGGAAGCTTCTCCCCCTTTTTGGTCCCTGTATGCACGTATCCTACCCACCACGTGTTACAACTAGCGCCCGAACATTTTTCTTGGATCCTCAGTCAAGTAAGGGATCCGTCTATTTTCTGGATCCGACGGTCCCACCGCATCTGCAATACTGGTTTCGGATCTGTCCATTTTTTAATCCGTCGGTCCCAAACAGCAGCTTTTCGGATCAGTCTATTTTGTGGAATCGACGGCCTGACGCGGCTGCGACATTGCCATGGAATCGGTCTAATTCCTGGATCTTCGAGTGAGTAAAAAACGCGGATTTGGATTACTATGGCTATCTTTTATGTTGACTATTCTTCGTGGGAGTTTTCCCAAAATCATACTAAACAATTAAAGCACTATGGCACGCTACAGTAACGACAGTGACTCTGACGTGGACCTCACAAATATATTGGGAGTTCGTCAGGGAATGCGTGTTTGCGTACTGCTGAGCACCCAAATGAAGAGTGGTCAAGGGGGAAATATTATTTTTTTGTGAATAAATGTGCATAGTGGAAGCTTCTCTCCTTTTTGGTACTTTTATACAAATATCCTAGCTACCACCCGTTACAATGTTCAAGACATGGATGACACAAGGTGTGCTCTTTGGCCTGTACTGTATGTAAAGCACACGACAGCTCTGGATGCTAACAATCTACATAACTATATTGGGATAAGTTTGAAAACGCAATATGCTTACCTTGAACATCTGCTAATAAAACCGGACAGCATAAACTCTCGATCCCAACAGGACTCTCTTGCATCACCAGTTTTGCCCAACTTTTGTCTTATCAGGTATTTGCTGCACGCATTTTTCCCTGAAGCTCGTCTTGTGAACGACCGACAGTGCTGTCCTGCTCTTCACTTTTCAGATCTGGTTCAAATAGGAAGGGTAGAACTGACGACATGTTGGGAAAGCTAGTAATGAGTGACAAGCTGGAATTTCGGCAACGGGACCAGTGACGTCACGCACTGCGACATAACAAGAATGGCGACCTATCACTTAAAATAATTTTACAAACTTTATTAAAACAAAAACATTAAGAGGGGTTTTAATATCAAATTATTATAACTCATACTAACATGTATCTTTTAAGAATTACTTGTCTTAAAAACAGAGGATCCCTTTAAGAAAGTTGGCTTGTCAATGGTTCACGTGACCGGATTCAGTGCCGACAACACAAATGTTAATTACGATATTCACAACTTCGTTTTCACTAACCTGCAGAAAACAAAATAAAGCAATCTGCTACAAGGAAACTGCCATGCCAACATACTGCACAATACAGTTTTCTCATCTAAAAAGAGATACATTTCTATGCATTTTAGGAGTTTTGGGGATGCCCCTTTTTTCGCCCATAAGGCTTTAGGCGCGAGGGGGGCGTCCCTTATTTCTATTTCTGAAAGGTGGCAACACTACATAACAGTCTCTTCTTTTTCATGAACTCATTGTTTGCCACTGACAGCGCTAGACATGGAATCCATTTTGACTGGGAGGGGCTAGCAGGACACAACACAACCAATTGAACTTATGAGCAAATTTCCCAAATGTCGTGCCTCCCTCGCAATTTTGCATCCCCCAGCATTTTTGCTCTGTCATAGCAAAAGCACCGTCATCAAAAAAAACAAAAAAACATGGCAACCAAGAATGCATTTACTTCTTTTTCTCTCCTAAAGTTCACTTTCAATCGTCCTCTGCATCCCTTTCTTCAGTTGAAGGTCATAACCGCTCCACTTGCCGTTTCGGCCAAGCGGCATCCAGGTGTGAATTTGTGTGGTGTGATGAAGAGCTAAGGGTGAGCCAAAGTTCACTCTATCAGTGTGTGTGTGTTTTTATGTGTGTGCTAGTGCGGCCGGCTGCCACTGACAAGAGTGTGCGACTGTCCGTGTGTTGCGAAACAAATGGGCGAGCGCGTCTGCTGGCACGACCGCCGTTTCGTGGCCTTCGTGTAAACGCCGCGGTCGGCCCACCTACATGTGACACGAAACTGACAAGACACACAAACACACACGGCGGCGAAACACTCGAATGCGTGATGCCTCTTCCATGAACCTGCGTGAACTTTCACCCCGGTCACGTCCAGCAGAAGGGCGGTCCAATGACGGCCATGGACGCTCAACTGGGAGGACTGACAGTGACTAAAAATTTGCTAGCGTGTTGTCGTTAGCATATTTTATAACTCATTGGATGCCATTTGAAGTTGATAGACTTCCCGTTGATTTGAACTGGGAGGTTTGGTAGTGAATTATCATGTTTCAGTGATTAATGAGTTAATTTATGAGGTAACATTAACCCTTTCAGCAGAGTTGACAGCGATGCAAAAGTTGACGCTAAGTTTTTTAAAGGGTACCATGGACTTAAAGACTTGTAGGCTCTAATAAGCCAAATTTGTTCTCTTTTACTAAAATATGTTATTAAAAACACATAAGATATTGCCATTGATTTAAAGATCTATAATATTTAGTACGTTTTGACCTAAGGAGGACGCATGTTTTATGCGCAATGCACGCAGGGGGTGATGACGTGGTTGGATTGTACTGGGAGAATCGCTGTACTAGCTAGTAAGCTAAGCTAGTATGACGACTGGCACGATTTTGTCACATTCTGCTGCTGGCCAGATTTGTTTCATCACAGAACTGTGGGATGAGTTCTCAACATCGTACCTGCATCCAATTCCAGCAGTGTCTTTAAACCGATCCTAGGCGGGTTGCCAAGATATTGATTAGCTGCCATTTGAAAGTTTGTATTCTCGATCCCTTTGTTGCTAGTTGCATCTATACCGTTGTTTTTTCGTTTGTTTGCCCGTCACTGCGGTTGTCTCTCTGTTTTTTTTTTTTTCTCAATTGACCCCGACCTACTATCACGGACCCTTGTGCGCCATCCCTCTGTTATTGTTGTCTGCTTTGGAAATCAACTTTTCTTCCGCATTCGCAGACCCTAACGGATTCGTTGGTTTTCATCTGAGGACTTGAGTTACTGATTGCAGCTAATAGATCGATAAACAATACACATACTATCAATGTAGAAAAAAATAACATGGTCCTTGTGGTGTTACTAAATGTTACTAAACAGTGTGGTCTTGAACCCTACCTGCATGCAGCCAATGTGCTTTATGTGCAAATAAAGTCCACTAGTCTCAATTTGCAAAACAAGGCGTATTTACAATCTAAAATGATATGAATAGCCAGCAATGAAACTACATTATATATACAGTATTTATTCATTCATTTTCTGTGTCGCTTATCGGTCTTAAGCATTTATTTACGCCGTATTCATGTTGCATATGTATATTTATGATGTAACTCGTTTATTTGACACCTTTTGGATAACGAGAGTCCAACTGAATGTAAAAGAGTGCTTATTCACCGCCACAAAAGCTTCGGGAGCAACATCTGATAAGGACGCAAAATCTGAGAACAACAGCAGGACGATCATCAATCTGGATAGCGCTTTTACGTGACAAAAATATGATGATTTATGCAGCACTCTCTCGGTAACGGAGGCGGAGCCCAATAGACGTCTCGGTTGAGGCAAACGCCATGAAAGTTTTCGTGTGCTGTGATGCACAAGTTATTTGCAAAAATAATCAAACAACTGTGTTTCGCAGTACAAGTATATCCTAACCATATGTAAAGCACACGACAGCTCTGGATGCTAACAATCGCCATAATTATATTGAAACAGGTTTGATCACACAATAGTTTACTGTGAACATCTACAAATAAATACTGGAGTTCTTGACAGTTGTCACTGTCACCAGACGAACTTGTCACATGACCACTACCGGTTTTGTCCTACTGTCATCTCGTCTGATCCCGTCTTTCTTGTTCATTTTGCTTTTGCTGCTCGTTTTGTGAAATATCGACCATGCTATCCTGTTTATTAATGTTCCTCTCGGGTTCAAATTGAAAGGCCTGGACAGATGACATGTTTATGTCGCTAGAGTCATACTCTGGAAGCCCGGCAGCGCAACCCAATTATGTCATCGCCCATAGTGCATTGCATCGTCAACAGCAATGGCAACCTACTAGTTAAGCTAATTTTACAAATTTTATAAAAACAAAAATATTGATAGGGGTTTTAATATCAAATTATCCCGACACATTGTCTAACTCCAAGATCCGATACCGATATGTTTTTGCAACATAAATGCAAATGGTCTGGTCACAGAACAAATCCCAAGCAAATGGTCAATAAGCATAACTGCTACACTAAGCTGTGACCAGGCCTTGTACAAAGGCAGAAGGCTTCTACATTCACTTTGAAGGCAACATGCATATTGGCCCAAAACCGATAATGAAAAAACAATGTCGATATTATCCAATGTCATTTTAAAATGCATTTATTGGCTGATTTTATCGGCTATTATCAGCCAACCGATAATATCGGACAACTCTAATAACCGGTGATTCCTCGACTATAAAAATAATGGTGTATTGCGGATACAGACATTTAGATGCAGATTTCTCTACTTATTGATGACAAACTGTCTCAATTTTGAATCATTGTGTTGATTTGACTAACTGAGCAGCCCACCCGAGCACAGACAACAGTGTTTGTATGGTCTAGCCTCGGTAGTTTGGTCTATGTCTTATTTGCAGAGGGGGAGTTGTGTCTCCATATGCAGTTTCACCTCACCCCTGATGCTTTGTCCTTTGCCCACCCTCTGTCTACAGACCCACACACAAGTTGCAAACCCACCTGGACGCGGTCCCAACCTGTGGGCGAGTCTCGGTTTCAAAGTGGATTTTTAAAAAAAATAAAAGGTGGTTTCTGTCAAGGCTGTGATTTTGCTGCTTTGGCCAGAAATTGCTTGTAGCTTGATGTTGAATCCAGCTAGCTAAAGTTCACACAAAAGACATCCAAAACAATGCACTTTTTCTTCCTCCTTTCTTTCTTTTTTTTAGCTCCTGCTCCATATTTGTCACAATAGTTTGGTCCTCGGTCTTCCTGCAAATGGTGCTGCACAATTTCCTGTCATTATATTACACGAAGGATGAAGTCACAATTACTTAACTCGTATGCATGGAAGCTTGTATGCAATATTTGATTTGATTTAAGTTCACAAGCACTACCCAAACAAACACTACCCCCCCCCCAAAAAAAACATTTAGATTCAAATGTCAGAAATGGTTTAGCAACTAAATTGTCAAATATGACCAAATTGATGTTTTTGAGTGGTTTTGGGTCATGTATGCACCAATTTTAACATTTGGTGTGGCTCACATGACCCAACATGTGATGTCCACATACGTGGACGCTTGGTCTGAATTAAAAATTACAGGTAGTCACCGGGTTATGAGCAAGTTCCGTTCCTATGCTGGCGACGTAACCCGAATCTCCACGTAAATTGGAATTAACCCTTTAAGTACCCCTAAATACCCCCTAAATATCAAAAATAACTATCTCAAAACATATACTATAAGTCATTGTACTGTCCTCGCCAAGACGTTGGAGTTAAGTCCTAGTTTAACCCTCTCTCTCTCACTCGGCTGCGCAACTCGTGGGATCAAATGCGCTCTTTCTCGTGTGTGAGCGTTGTAACGGTCACTTCTGTGATCCTCTTTGTTCCTTAGGACATCCACCACACGGTGGCGCCTCTTAATGTTGTATGTTCACTTTCTTCTTCAGTTGCTACCTACTTTTTGGGGAGTCAAGTGTGATCATGTGTGCATGGTCCGTTGCACTCCCAAGTGACGAGTGGTTGAGCTGGATTTATTTATTTTTGTCTATTAAAAGTGCATAAGTGGACGTCTACTCCCTTTTTTACCTTTTATGCACTCATCCTGCCCTGCCACGCGTTACAAATGGCGCCCGAACATTCTTTCCCTGGACCTCTGTCAAGCTTTGGATCCGAAGGTGACTTTGGCTGCCTCACGTGGATGGTTGTTGGCGATTCCTGTGCCTCTGAGGATCGGAGTTTTCCCGACCGCGGCTGCGACATTAACGTGAGAAGGATCCGTCTTTTTGTTGGATGTGATGGTCCGACCGCTGATTCGACATTGGTTTGGAATCCGTCTATTTCCTGGATCGTCAAGGCGATACGTCCTCAGGCCCAGACGTTGCCCTAGGATGGCGTCTGGTTGGGCTAATCGTGAATGGACCAATGCCTTTCACACTGACAGACTTGACCTGGAGTGAGCCGTTTCTGGTTGTTGGCCATGTTTTGTGCTGCTCTACTATGTTTGTCATGTGTATATTTGGTTACCATATTTGCCCATGTTTGTTGTTGAAATTGAGGTTCATGTTTTTCAAAGCTTTTGAAGTTCAAAGAGTAAAATCCACTGTGCATTTGTTTGTTATTTTTCATATAGTCTTTGCCCTATGTGCCTTTCAGCCTTTACAGTCGTCTATGTATAGTATGCTGTTTAGCTGTTTTATGGTTCATCTTCAGCTGTGTACGGCTGTGGACAGCCTTTTTCTCATCGGGGGGACTATGTAACGGTCACTTCTGTGATCCTCTTTGTTCCTTAGGACATCCACCACACGGTGGCGCCTCTTAATGTTGTATGTTCACTTTCTTCTTCAGTTGCTACCTACTTTTTGGGGAGTCAAGTGTGATCATGTGTGCATGGTCCGTTGCACTCCCAAGTGACGAGTGGTTGAGCTGGATTTATTTATTTTTGTCTATTAAAAGTGCATAAGTGGACGTCTACTCCCTTTTTTACCTTTTATGCACTCATCCTGCCCTGCCACGCGTTACAGCGTGTGCTCTTCTTTGTGTGTGCAAATATGTTATTCTTCATGTGTAAATGCGCTCATAATCGCATGCGTACTACTTGATCTACGCTTTTTTGCCGAAAGACAGTCATATGAATAAAATAAAGTGAAAAAAAAAAGGATACTGTGAGGTACAATAAGGTACTGTTTATGCGACTTTAAAAAAAAAAAAAAAAAAAAACTGGAGGCAAAATGGCGGATGAGACTCCGGCATCGAAAAAACGAAATCAAGTAAGTCGGGTACATCGTAACCAAGGGACTACCTGTACATACTGTACATTCATTAATCCTTATGTATGTATAAATATATACAAATACAGTGGTATGAAATCACCATCTTTGTCAAAATCACACAGATGTAAACAACTGTGTGATTTAACTGAAACCACACTGTTAAGAATTTTTCAAATAGTTTACTAATTTCGTTGTTTAATTCATTTATTTTATGTGTAGAGTCGCGCTTTTATTTTTGTAATGATGCGTGCACCCTTACTTCCGGTTTCGCGCTTCCGGTTTCTTTAGTCGGCTCTTACACGCAGTGCAGAAGTCATTGATGATGTGAGTATGCATTTAGACTAAATAGTATGCGCTGCACATAGTTTGTGCACATTCCCCACAATCCTAAGTGGCGGAATAGTCATAATAAATGTGGTTTTATGGTCGCTATTGTCATTCGTTTTCACTCGTAGCTTTGTAGCTGTTAGCTCGTTTTAGCTGCTGACGAACGTTAGCATGCTATCGTAGCTCATTATATAGCATCAGAATCGTTGATGTAAGTTTAGAATGTTGTCATTTGATGAGAGGAAATATGCTAATGTTCATTATAATTCGTTTATTATTGTTAAATGATGCAGGTTGTGATTTAATACAGAAATGATGCAGGTTTGATTTAATATGGAGAATATTGGTGGGACTGTGGATGTTAATAAGATGTTTCATGTTATTCAATTGAAACTGGTTGTGTACGTTTATACACATCTGCACGTGAGCCATTAAAGAAGTTGAGTTCATCCGATGACTCATGTGCTCTCTGATCGGAGCCACTTCTGGAATAGAATCTGTAGAATTCTTCTACACACACAAACATTTATAGGTTTTCATATTTTAATGAGGATGGCATGCAAACAATGACAGAAGGGGGAAAAATCAGTAAGTAAACCCTCTGCCTGAGGAGACTTAAAGAGCAATTGAAACCAATTTCTACAAAACAATTTAAGTCAGGTGTGTGCCCAATCACTGATAAGTGGTTCAAAACTGCCCTGCCCAATATAAAACACACACCTGGTAAGAATTGTCTTGATGAGAAGCATTGTCTAAACACCTGCGATCAAGGATTGTTGATTTGTAGAAATCTGAGAAAGGATACAAACCCATCTCTAAAGGTCTGGATGTTCATCAATTGACCGTCAGAGAAGTTGTCTACAAATGGAGAACTTGGCATTGTTGCTTCTCTCCCAAGGAGTGGCCGTCCACCAAATATGACAGCAAGAGTTTAGCGCAGAATACTCAGGCAGGTAAAAAAGAACCTTAGAGTGTCTGCAAAAGACTTACAGAAATTACTGGCACAGTTCAATATCTCTGTGCACACATCAACTATATGTAAAACTATGGCCAATTGTGTTCATGGGAGGACTCCACCTAGGAAGCCACTGTTGTCTGAAAAAACATTGTTGCTCGTTTAATGTTCGCAAAAAGGCACTTGGACACTCCACAGAAGTTTTGGCAAAATATGTTGTGGACTGATGAAACCAAAGTTGAATTGTCTGCGAGTAACGCACAACGTCATGTGAAGAGGAAAAATGGAACAGCTCACCAACATTAGCACCTCATTCCCACCGTGAAGCATAGTGGAGGGAGTATCATGATTTGGGGCTGTTTTGCTGCCTCAGGGCCTGGACAACTTGCAATCATTAATGGAAAAATGAATTCAAAAGATTATCAGGATGTTTTGCCGGAAAACCAGAGGCCGTCTGTCAGACAGTTGAAGCTAAAAAGAGGATGGATGCTACAACAAGACAATGATCAAAAACACAGAAGTAAATCAACTTCAGAATGGTTTCAGAAGAACAAAATACATGTTCTTGAGTGGCCAAGTCAAAGTCCAGACTTGAACCCCATTGAGATGCTGTGGCATGACCTAAAGACAGTGATTCATGCCAGGAATCTGACGGAACTACAACAGTTTTGTAGAGAAGAACGGGCCAAGATTACTCCTTATCTGGTTGAAATTATTGCTGCCAAAAGGGGGGGACCACAAAATATTAAATGTGATGGTTCACATACTTATTTTTCCCCCTTCTGTCATTGTTTGCATACTATCCTCATTAAAATATGAAAACCTATAAATGGTTGGGTGGTTTTCGTTAAAGCAGACACTGGTTTTTCATCTGTGTGATTTTGACAAAGATCAGCTCACATTTGATAGCGATTTTATGCAGAAATGTGAGAAATTCCAAAAGGTTCAGATACTTTTTCATACCACTGTAACTGTGGCTTATTTTTCACTCGTTCTCCTTATTTCTGCAAGGTTGCAAGTCATAGCAAAAAACAAAACTGACAAGGAAACACAGCAGACGAAAGTATTACAGGACGCGTTTTGTTTGTATCCACTGCGGTAACCAAGCCTTAGCTCATTTCCACTTTGCTGTTTACAGAAGCGAAACAAGAAGTGCATCCTTTTCTATTCCCCCTTCTGTCGCTCTGTTATTCATGAAAAGCTGCACATTCGTCCTTTGCAGCCTTCCCGCATTCCCTCCGTAGTCACGCTCTTTTCATCACAGCGCTCGACAGAAAAGGGAAGCAGCTTGCTTTTTGTTTCCCTAATAGCTATACTTGTCTTTGTCAAGGTGGCGTAATGCGGCCACGGTGTTGCAACACGCCGCGAATGCACTCGCTTCCTCAAAGCGCACTTTTCCACTGAAATTATTGCTCAACGTGTTTTGTTAATTGGGACGCAATCATGGGAATAACTCACAAGTCATATTTTAGTGTTTGCCGTGAGCTCATCACTCAGCAATGACCCTCATCTGTCACTCTTTAATCCTTATTGCACTCAAGTCACATACTTCTTGCCGTGTGTGTATCCCTTTTTATCCATGTTTATGTGTGTGCGTGTGTTCTCTTGGATTAAAGAGCACACAGCCAGTTGATTAAAAGAAGGACTAAAGCGACAAATTCAGATTAGGGAGAAGACTATTGAGACATTTTAGATAATTTAATGCAATACGCTACAAATGGGAGTTAATTTATAGAATATTCCAGAGGAGAAGAATTTAGGGGGGGGGTGTCTGTAGCCGTCATTCCGAATGGAAATTTCAGATCAGCTGTTTACATGTCACTTCATCTATTCCGATCCAGCGTTTACATGTGTCTGCCTTTATTCCGAAAGGACGTTTGACAACTGCCGTCTGACATGCGCAGATTAATCAAAACAAAGCATCACGTTGCAAAACATGGAGATCGATCATCAGAGTGCTGCTGTTTTGCTTTTGCCTTGTAGTAGCCGGTTTTCAGCGTTTTCCACCGGTTTCTAATCTGGTCAACGCTCCGGTCTATTCCGGCTTCGTGTAACCTCTCGTGAACTTTTTTAAATAGTTCACTGTTCCTCGTTTTGCGCCCGTCTAACCGAGCAATTATATTCAATTCTTTTAAAGTTTGAATTAAATACAAACTTTCCGCCGGACTCCAATTAGGTGCGTTGTGCTTGGAAGCCATGTTGCAAGTGATGTTACTTACGTCACCAAGTGACGTCACCACGTCAGTACGGAGCATGTGCAGAAAGAACGCAACCATTCCGCTTCCCTGTTTACATGATATAATTTTACTTCTAATCGGTTTGAGAAAAGGAATATTCCACCCCTGTGAAACGGAATGAAATTCCATTCGGTTTGGGCCTGTTCATTCCGAATGAGGTGTTTATATGGAACACATTTATTCGTTTGAACATCTAAACCAATTGTAATTGGAATATTTGGCTCCATGTAAACGTGGCTAGTGTTCTGAATCTGTTTACTTTCCATTCTTTTGCACTAGTAAATGCTATCAGCATTTAACCTCATTGTTTATTTGTGATTAACTATTGTTATTTACATGATTATTTGTTCTTTAATAAAGAATTTAAGTGGTCCAAAATAGTTATGTGAATTAATAAGCGTCAACAAAAATGTAATTGCTAAATTAGTAAAAAAAAAAAAAAAAAGAAAATTATTAGATTAGTCGATTAATCGTAAAACTAGTCGGCTGACTAATCAGGAGAAAATTTGTCGTTTAGGACAGCCCTACTGTACAAGAACATATTTCCTCCACACCCTTCTCACCTTTTTAACCACTGACCCATGAAGAGGGCCCCTGGATATGTTCGCCTTAGGCCCCAAAATTGCCAAGTCCGCCACTGTCTGTAGCATAGACGGAGTTTGACTTTTGGGGCAGGGGGGGCACAACATGTTGATGACCCCGAAACGCAGTGTCAGCAATAAAATTAACTTACAAGAATATAATAATAAGTTGAAAATGAGCGTTTTTTCGTTTCCCACCGTTCTTGAGGGGAATTCAAAATCAGGCTGCTGGCAGGACAGCCTCTTTTCACCAAGATCATCATCCATTGAATATGCCACGCCCGCCGGTGTCGTGCCAATGTAGTTTCCTCCATCAAAAATTGTATCCCCTGGGCGGAGCCATATGGAGGTAGATTTGTGTCTTCATTACTCGATCCAAAAAAAAATGCTTCATTAAAAAAAAAGTTGCTTCAATCAAAATACAGTGGGCCAAATAAGTATTTAGTGAACCACTAATTGTGCAAGTTCTCCCACTTGAAAATATTAGAGAGGCCTGTAATTGTCAACATGGGTAAACCTCAACCATGAGAGACAGAATGTGGGGAAAAAAACTGAAAATCACATTGTTTGATTTTTTAAGAATTTATTTGCAAATCATGGTGGAAAATAAGTATTTGGTCAATACCAATAGTTCATCTCAATACTTTGTTATGTACTCTTTGTTGGCAATAACAGAGGCCAAACGTTTTCTGCAAGTTGCTGGTATTTTGGCCCATTCCTCCATGCAGATCTCCTGTAGAGCAGTGATGTTTTGTGGCTGTCGTTGGGCAGCACGGACTTTCAACTCCCTCCTCACCCTGTGGCGTCAAAATGATAATAAGACCGGTGAGCAAAAATCCCAGAACCACACAGCAGGACCTAGTTAATGACCTACAGAGAGCTGGGACCACAGTAACAAAGGCTACTATCAGTAACACAATGCGCCGCCAGGGACTCAAATCCTGCACTGCCAGACGTGTCCCCCAGCTGAAGAAAGTACACGTCCAGGCCCATCTACGGTTCGCTAGAGAGCATTTGGATGATCCAGAAGAGGACTGGGAGAATGTGTTACGGTCAGATGAAACCAAAATAGAACTTTACAGAATTGCACCATACCCACTGTGAAGCATGGGGGTGGAAACATCATGCTTTGGGGCTGTTTTACTGTAAAGGGACCTGGACGACTGATCTGTGTAAAGGAAAGAATGAATGGGGCCATGTATCGAGAGATTTTGAGTGAAAATCTCCTTCCATCAGCAAGGGCATTGAAGATGAGACGTGGCTGGGTCTTTCAGCATGACAATGATCCCAAACACACAGCCAGGGCAACAAAGGAGTGGCTTTGTAAGAAGCATTTCAAGGTCCTGGAGTGGCATAGCCAGTCTCCAGATCTCAACCCCATAGAAAATCTGTGGAGGGAGTTGAAAGTCCGTGTTGCCCAACGACAGCCCCAAAACATCACTGCTCTAGAGGAGATCTGCATGGAGGAATGGGCCAAAATACCAGCAACAGTGTGTGAAAAGCTTGTGAAGAGTTACAGAAAACGTTTGGCCTCCGTTATTGCCAACAAAGGGTACATAACAAAGTATTGAGATGAACTTTTGGTATTGACCAAATACTTATTTTCTACCATGATTTGCAAATAAATTCTTTAAAAATCAAACATTGTGGTTTTCTGTTTTTTTGTTTTTTTTTCCACATTCTGTCACTCATGGTTGAGGTTTTCCCATGTTGACAATTACAGGCCTCTCTAATATTTTCAAGTGGCAGAACTTGCACAATTAGTGGTTGACTAAATACTTATTTGCCCCACTGTATATATTTTCAATTTCAGAAAAAAGTTACTTAAAAAATGTGTTTGAATGCAAAAATAAATTTGAGACTCAAAGCATTTGAAAGATATTTTTATTTGATTTTTCTTTTCTTTTTTTTTTTTTTTGGTTGAAGCAACTTTTTTGATTGAAGTAATGTTGTTTTGCGTTTGGGCCACATTTCGGCTAGGACATTTGTGTCTGTATTATTCAATCAAAAAAAAAGTTGCTTCATACAAAAAAATATATTTTCAAAAGAAAAATCACTTCAATCAAAATAAGAAAAAATTCAATGATAGAAAAAAAGGTTTTGAATGCAAAAAAAAAATTGACAACTAAAAATTTGTATTTGAACACTTAATTTTTCATCAAAAAAAGTTTTCTTTGATTTTAGCAATTCTTTTCGTGTTTGGGCCATATTATGGGTAGGGAATTTGTGTCTCAATAATTAAATCCCCCAAAAAGTTGCTTCAATCATAAAAATATTTTCAATCAAAGAAAAAATTTATTTGAAAAATAAAATTGCCCTCCCCTATTTTTTGTTGTTGAAAATAATATGCTATACAGTGGGGAGAACAAGTATTTGATACACTGCCAATGGGTTTTCCCATTGTGAGTGTATCAAATACTTGTTATCCCCACTGTATATATATATATATGTCCTCCGGTGTTGTTTTGGCTAAGCAAAGTCTCCAAGGTGCTAGTCGCATGATCTGTTCGAAAAATGATTTTGACTCATTATGAAAACTACGTTGTAGGATTTTTGTTCATTTAATAAATTTTTGTTTTTTTATTGCTTTACAACTTTTATAGACCACATTTTAACGGCTAGGTCTTTATTTCAAAGGGGAAGTTCAGAATTTTTTACATTAGGCTTAATCTTGGAGTTAGCGGGGATTTAATTAGTTGTTGGACTTTATTTAAACAAATTTCGTGCAGTTTGTTAGTTATTTGTTAGTTTTAGGGCTCTATAATGGCTAAGCTAGGGCGAGTCAGTGGTGGTTGAAATCAACTCCATCGACTAATTAAACCCCCGCTAACTCAAAGATTAAGCCTTATGTGAAAAACTCAATTACACGCGATGACATTTTTCTGTTATTTTTATGTTGAGGCAGCAAAAGGAGAAAAATTGGTAAGTTACTTTGATAATAAAGTAATCAGGAAAGTAACTAGATTACTTTTTTGAGGTGTAATCAGTAATTAAATTCCTTTTTTAAGTAATCCGTGACAACACTGGTCATAACCAGGAATTGAACTGATGACCCTTTGGTCCCAGGACAACTCAATCTACCAACTGTGCCACGGCATGGGAGCCAATGAGATCAATGAGTGCTGCAAAAAGGGTTTCAACACTCCCCTCGTACGCAAGCGTGACTGCTGCTTAATTGCCTCCCATTGCCACGAAGCAATAAAATAATGTGGGAATAAAAACATTGGTCCATACAGCATATCTCGTAGCAGGACAAAAAGTGAATTATTTTCTTCAAAAATCATCTGCAATAAAAACAAAACTTATTCATAAAATTTTTCGCTCTGGTCTATCCGTTTTCCAGCTGTAGTACAAACCCAGGTCCTCATAAATTAGCATTTTCTGCACGTCTTTCTCCCTTCTCTTTTCCTCTGATCTCCCCTTTCTTTCCTCTTCATCTTGACACTCACGCCAAGGTCGTGACATCCATGTGGCCCACGAGGGGCCGAGTGAAAAGCGGAGCTGTCATTCGTGCAGCCTGTGACAGTACGGAGGGACACACGCAGAGTGACATTCTTGGAGGGTTAGTCACTCGGTCACAGCGGACCTCTTTGTTGATGTTGAGGAAAAAAGAAGATATTGTTGACTATCTAGCAAAATGTCGTACGTGCAGATAGAAACATCTGTTTTCAAATGTAATCGTTCTTTTTGGAAAGCTGCAGCCTTCTGATTATCTGACCCGGTGCATGCGTGCGTACTGATAAACAAGTATACACCTGGCTCCTTACATAAGCTCACGCCTCCGAGGCTGCGACACACCTCCGCTGTCAGACTTTCCACTGCAGTGACCTCACATACTTGATATGCTGGCACACCGTCACACATACGCAGGTATGCATGACATGCCATGGAAATTTAGAAAAAGGTTGGGAATATATGAACTCAATGGCCGCCGTTGACAGCGATTTCTAATTTAATGCATTTTCAGGTATGCAAACTTGCCACCTTTCGGCGAAATTTCGCCATTTTGAAATCAAAATGGGTTTTCTGAATCACGTAGATCCGAGGAGAAAAAAATGGAGTGGGGGGGGGCAGTCAACAAGCGAGTGAAACCGTTAACTTCAAAACCGTAGTCCAGCATAAAACTACACTCTAGTCCAGGGGTCCACATCTGCTGGGCCGCGGACCGGTGCGCATTTGCCACCGGGCCGCACAGAAATAATAATTTAATAACAATTATTCCGGCCGAATTAACCATGTGCCCCTGCTTAACACACCAATAGACCCCAATCAGGTGACGTCACAACTCCACTCCCCTGACTGGAGCCGCCATATTGTCTGTCAGCTCATCGTGTTTACACATTACCACTACGTACATTCCTCCTATTACTGCGTGTTTTTCTGCTTGTCTAAGGAATCACCGCCTTGTAAACGAACACAAACACCTTCCTGACAATCGATAACATTGATTAATCAAGATGGTGAAGGCATGTGTTGCGGTTGGTTGCAGTAACAGAGAAGATAAACGGTCATTTTAGTAGTTGCTGTGTGCCCATTGTTAAAAGGGCAAATCTCGAAAGCATCACGGTTTGTTTTATCTCGGTCTATGATGCGTTTGTGTCGACAGCCGTTAGACAGCGGCGAAAACATCAATATGGCTACGTTCATACTACAGGTCTTAATGCACGAATCCGATTTTTTCGTGTTTTTCCGACTCGAGTAAGGCATTAACTTGACGGTCTGAACGTGACAAGTCGCATAGAACTGGACCATTTCAAATCCGATCTGGGTCACTGTCGTATGTGGTTCAAATCCGATCTGGGCCACATTTTTCCAAACTGTCGCAGCGGTCTGTACCGTCCAGTCTCCGGAATCGGAATTCATGCACTAATTACGTCAGCAAACAGCAAGAGGCACGAAGGACGGCAGCGATGCAGGCATTAGCGCCTAGCTTGAACTCTGCTTTTAAGCACGAAGCGGGATTGACCACAGTCATAAAAAAATAAAATGAAGAAAAGGATAACCCTGTCAATTTTTTATTTTAATTCTGTGCGCCGAATGAGCAATATTTCATTATTGCACACATGGCCGAGTCGGGGCAAACTGACGCACCCACGTCATTTCACGCACACACATCAAGGCTTATGTGTGTGCGTGTATGCGTTCTATCAGTCCATATAAACTTTGAAAATAAAACTAAACGTGGATTATTAATGTCTGGTATTTGTGTCCTCTTTTTTAACGAGCTATCTATGGAATGACGGATGACAGCCAACATGTGTCGTCATTTGTTTTGATGCTTCTGCGCATGCGGGTCGTCTTGCTCAGCGCGTGTCGGACTGCGAATTAGTGCGCATGCGTAATACTTGAACGGTCTCAATGGACAAAAGCAGTCTGAACGGGCATGCCAAAAAAACAGATATGACAAAAATCGGATTTGTGCATTAAGACCTGTAGTATGAACGTAGCCTATGATGCCAACACGATCGCAGACATCATCAGAAGCTCGTCGCCACGGTCACGCAGCAAGAAGGTGAGCGCAACAACAGGTGTTGTGCCGAAAAATAGTCGCCCTGCGTGAAATGTCCCCCCTGACGGGAGCGCCCACACGGAAACGACTTTTTGTACCGTGAATATGTATTATTTTACTCTGCTTGAACTAATAAATGTCATACCTGTGTGATTGTCATTGGGATATGGTCGTGAAAACCTGTGGACATGTTCAAAGATGGTTATGTGGCCCAGTCCACGATTTGTTACTAAACTACAGTACTAATATTTTGTGTAATTATTTAAAACTGATCTTACGGTCGTAAATCCATTACTGTAAGGCGTCCATGAAAACATTTGATGTTTTCACATCAATAAAGCGTTATAAATAAGCGCTCCCGTCAGGGAGGACATTTCACGCGGGGCAGCTATTTTTCGGCACAGACCGGCCCGTTGTCAATTAAGTTTCATTTTACAATCGTGGCAACGGTGACGCTCCGCTGACCAAATGTCGGTTTATATTCGGGCCGGTGCCGATTTTGGGTACCAGACTCCTCATCGTGACATAAACTTGAGAATGATTGGAAATTTTGTGGTCTCAGGACGAGCTCTGACGCACGGGACGGGACCGAACGGGAGGAAACATCGGTTTGGGCATCAAATATGGATCTGGCGACTGGATCGACCAAAGCTTTTCCAAATAACGGTTTTTATGCAACTCATCCAATTAGTTTACAGCGTCTGAAAGCACCGGGGCTTCCATAATTTGCAAGTGAATCCACCTTTAGAAACTACGATCAATGACAATACGGACACACAATAACGGACAATATGGCGGCACAATACAGCGATCACGTGATTGTGTGACGTTGGTGATTGGGGTCTATATCCCTGTCTACTCTAGATATAATACTACAGGATGGATTTGAATGTTGTCATAGAAATCCATTGATTGGACTGCTAGCAGTACATCTTGTTTGTATATGTAATATATCTATGTGCGCTTGTCCTCGATAATAACGTATTACTAGGCCGCGGGCGCAGCACGTTTGTTCCCGGAAATAATTAGCCCCTACACGAGCGAAGATGACTGGAAAACAGACGTCTTTGACGAGCCTACAACCTCGAAGACCCACGAACGGCGAAGGAGTGGATTCGTGACCCGTTTGTGAATAAACCGAGTGATTCGAGCATGTCTGTGCAACAGGAGGATCAACTTGTAGATATCGCAAATGACGGCAACTTTATTAAATGTACATTTGAGACAACAACTCTACCATGGTTCTGGATTAAAGTAATTCCGGAATATCCTGACATCGCTACGAGAGCAATGAAAACCTTACTGCAATTTCCAACATCGTATCTTTGTGAAGCGGGCTTCTTAATTAATGCTTAACGACAAGGTGAAGTCGTTAATGGTGATAGCGGTGTGCAGTTTTTGTGTGCAGCTAACATGGCAGGATGTATCTGTGGAGAACTTTTCTACAAGTCCTTCCATGATCAAACGTAAGTTAATATTCCTTTCTTTCAAGAAAGTTTGTGTAGTGTTTACTTTGGAATCGCTGCATTTGCGCATTTTGCGGCTATGTTTAACGTTACGCGAATGCGCAGAACCACATCGTTGCAATTTTTGTTGGGTTGCAAATTTGTCAGAACACCGGTCCGTGGAAAAAAAGACCCAAATAACAGCGGTCCGTGGTGCAATAAAGGTTGAGGACCCCTGCTCTAGTCCGATGACCTAGACCTATCACCGCCACTCTCTTCTTGTGACAACAAATGACTGACAATAGTGAGAGACGGGAGTACAGCTGTTCTCTGCTTAATGCAAATGGGACATACTGTATATTTTATAATTTAGATTTGGTACAACTTGCTACTTAATGCATCTTATATGTTCTGATTTCAGGATGGGAGATTTAGACTTGTATATGTTAAATTATTATGTACTGTGTTTAATTCGAGATGTCTCTGGTTGCACTATGAAATGCACTTTTCCGCGAATGCCGAGTGTCCATGTTAGTTTGTCACCTTTTTCACCCCTAACCAGTTTGCATGCCTGATTTTGTATTTTTTTAAGAAACAAAAAAATACTGAAATTTATCACATGGAAACTATTCGAATTTGTAAATTTTGTTATTAAATTACTTGGTTAATTGTTTGGGCGTTGGTCATTTGAAAAAAAAAAAAAGGCATGAAGCATTCGCAACCAATGACAATGCCCCAGAGCATTCCCTATAAATGTGGTTTTGTGGAGAAATATGCAGTGATTTGCATGTGATTGGAGAGCAACATTTAAATAAAAAACATTTATTAAATATTAGGGCTGTCAAAATTATCGCGTTAACGGGCGGTAATTAATTTTTTCAATTAATGACGTTAAAATATTTGACGCAATTAACGCACATGCCCCGCTCAAACAGAGTTAAATGACAGTACAGTGAAATGCCAACGTTAATTGTGTTTTATGGAGTTTTGCCGCCCTCTGCTGGCGCTTAGGTGCGACTGATTTTATAGGCTTCAGCACCCATGAGCATTGTGTAAGTAATTATTGACATCAAACATGGCGAGCTACTAGTTTATTTTTTGATTGAAATTTTTACACATTTTATTAAAACGAAAACATTAAGAGGGGTTTTAATATAAAAATTCTATAACTTGTACTAACATTTATCTTTTAAGAACTACAAGTCTTTAACAGAATGTTAAAAATGTTAATGCAATCTTGTTGATTTATTCTTATAATAAACAAATACAGTCCCTATGTACCGTATGTTGAATGTATATATCCATCTTGTGTCTTATCTTTCCATTCCAACAATGATTTACAGAAAAATATGGTATATTTTATAGATGGTTTGAATTGCGATTAATTACTATTAATTTTTAAGCTGTAATTAACTCGATTAAAAATTTTAATCGTTTGACAGCCCTATTAAATATTTAGTATTTTGTACATCAATTTTAATATTTATTAACTTATTGGCTGCTATTGACATACTGTGGCTAGACGTCCACACCATTTAAACTAGGAGGGATTGTAGCGAATGATCCCTGCCAGCCGCTCCGAGTTGAAATTGAATGGAATGTCTGTCGTCGTCGAATATAGGACGGATGCTTACTAGGGACTTTCGAAAGGATTACTTTGTCAAATTTGACCAGATTCTAAATATCTTTGCAGTTCTGCTCGCCAAATCACAAAAAGGACAGCCAAAACTAAAAATTTTGTTCCAATGTCCACCAAATCCATTTGGGTGATGCGTACAAGTGTCTGATGAAAAACAGGCTCATCTGATCTGTGACGGATGCTATGCACAGCAGAGGCGATTTCTCTAAAACTGAAAGGGAAGTGCAGCTTCCCTGAAAATATTTTTAAAAAAGTAGGGCTGTCAAAATTTTCGCGTTAACGGGCGGTAATTAATTTTTTAAATTAATCACATTAAAATATTTGACGCATTTAACGCACATGCCCCGCTCAAAAAGACAGCACAGTGCCATATCCACTTGTTACTTGTGTTTTTTGGCGTTTTGTCGCCCTCTGCTGGCGCTTGGGTGCGACTGATTTTATGGGTTTCAGCACCATGAGCATTGTGTAATTATTGATATCAACAATGGTGAGCGACTAATTTATTTTTTGATTGAAAATTTTACAAATGTTATTAAAACGAAAACATTAAGAGGGGTTTTAACATAAAATTTCTATAACTTGTACTAACATTTATCTTTTAAGAACTACAAATGTTTCTATCCATGGATCGCTTTAACAGAATGTTAATAATGTTAATGCCATCTTGTTGATTTACTGTTATGATAAACAAATACAGTACTTATGTACAGTATGTTGAATGTATATATCCGTCTTGTGTCTTATCTTTCCATTCCAACAATAATTTACAGAAAAATATGGCATATTTTGTAGATGGTTTGAATTGCGATTAATTACGATTACGACAATTTTTAAGCTGTGATTAAATCGATTCAAAATTTTAATCGTTTGACAGCCCGAAAAATAAGTGATCAAATGTATACTGTTGAATACATTTCTTTGACCAAGTATGCACTACAACTTTTGTTCAGAATTAACTTCTTATCACTTGTTGCTTTTCATTCATTCGCGCTGTTTCACAGTCCATTACACAGTCCATTACACAGTCCTTTAAACAATGTGTAAACTGTTCATTTCTAGAGTTAAGATAGTACATTGTTCCACTACAGCGAAAAGAGACAAGTCATTGGCTGAAGACTGGATTTAAACCCGCTCATCGGATGCCATGCGTCTCTTAGGGGTCCATGGGCAGTGGGCGGGGCTCGGCTTGCCCGGACGCACTGGTTCTCTGCATTATGATTGTCTGAGGGTGAATCCCATTTTGATTGACAGCGAAATGAGCGAATTTGTGATCTTATCGTATTAACAGCTGCAGGAGGCATTTTTTATTTTCCGTCGTTCCAAGTTGAACCTTAAGACTTTCATAATCATCCTAGCGACATTTGCTTTGTTAAAAACGGCTGGCCATAGACATCATCATTATTGACTGGTCAGCTCGGCCATGCACTGCGCAACTCCTTCCAGCAGGGGGCCCCCCACATCAAGAGGAGCTATTCACAAACACACACACGAACGCAGCGAACCAACGGTGGATTTCGGTTCAAAAAGTACAAAAGCTGTACCATATACAAACAGGAAGGATTGTCTCAGGAGTGATTTGTTCGAGGATTCAAGGTAATTATTATATTTTTCGTAGCATGCATGCATTTTGAAACGTTGTGAAAAAAATGGAATTAGCCGCTAAGGCATTGGCATCATAGTTCGCAATATTTACGTAAAATAAATGCTACCTGCATGGTTTCTTTTGCTTTTAACCAAGAATCAAGACTGTTTTACGTCCATATCTATAAAGAATTCAGGGATTTAAGCATTTATTCACAAGAATTTCAAAGTAAAAAGCTCTTTGTTAAGGACTTGTGGTAAGGCGGCGTCACAGTGAACTTAGAGACGAGCCACACATTTGACATATTTACATAAAATAAATGCTACATGCACATTTTTTTCATTTTTAACCAAGAATCGAGATTGTTTTGCGTCAATATCTAAAAAGAATTCAGGGATTCAAGAATTTATTCAAAAGAATTTTCAACGAAAAATCGCTCTTTGTCTGTGATTCCACTAGGTCTGCTTTGAAGGCCTCGCCAACAATGCAGGCCCACTATTTATCGGCCCAGCGCCCCGTGTCCCGTCAATTACATTATGAAGTCTATGGGCCAGTGAAAAATCAAGCTTATTTCCAGTGTTTTTTTGGCATCATGGCCGGATGTACCATATCTCCCTTGGCCTTCACCTTGGCAATGGAGGTCATTATCCAAGCCTCAAAGTGGGTTGTGGGAGGACAAAAACATGGTTCTTGCCAGCGCCTTCCTCCCCTGAGAGCCTATATGGACGACATCACCACCCTGACTACCACTGTCCCATGCACCAGGAGGTTGCTCAGAAAACTTGCGGAAAACATCAGTTGGGCCCGTATGAAGATCAATCCATCCAAGTCACGCAGTATCTTGGTGGCGAAGGGATTGACCTGCAGTTCTTCATCGGAGACAACCCAATCCCCACTGTGTCTGACAGCCAGTTAAAAGCCTTGGAAGGCGCTATGATGCGAGCCTGAAAGACACGGACCAGGTTGAGCAACTGGTCAATGACATCAGTGCAGGCCTACTGGCAATTGACAATACTCAACTACCTGGGAAGCTTAAGTCCTGGTGTTTCCAGTTTGGGCTACTGCCACGGGTGTTGTGGCCCTTGGCAATCTACGAGGTGCCTGTCTCAACAGTGGAGAAGATGGAAAGAAAAGTCACGGCTCACGTCAAGAAGTGGCTTGGAGTCCCACGCTGCCTCACCACCATAGGCCTCTATGGAGAGAGTGCCCTCAACTTGCCTCTTACCAGCCTTACAGAGGAGTTCAAGTGTGCTAAAACACGTCTGCATTTGAAACTGAACGAATCCAAAGACCCAGTGGTTAAGGAAACTGCACCAACCTTGGCTACTGACCGAAAGTGGACTCCAGCAAGGGCAGTCGAAGAAGCAAGAACAGCTCTCAGTCACGCTGACATTGTGAGGAATGTTCAGCAAGGAAGAGAAGGCCTTGGACTAACAGCTAGCCGTCCAGCCTGGAGAAGTGCCAGTGCACCAGCAAGAAGCAAGATGGTGATGGAGGAAGTCTGGCGTCAAGAGAAGGCAGCAAGAGGGGCCAAGGCAGTCTCCCTTGGCAAACAAGGCCTGTGGACACGGTGGGAGGGTGTTGAAAAGAGGAAGCTGAGTGGGAGGGATGTACTGGTCATGGACGCTAGGAGCTTGAGCTTCGCCATCAGAGCAACATACGATGTCCTCCCAACGCAAACTAACCTCCACCCGTGGTTTGGCAAAGATCCTGCGTGCGTCCTGTGCACCAAGCCAGCCTCCCTCAGACACATTCTTACAGGGTGTAAAACCAGCCTTACCCAAGGACGGTACACTTGGCGCCACAACCAGGTCTTGAAGAGCATTTCTTCTACTCTGGAGGGAAAGCGAATTAACATCAACGCCCTACCACAGATATCTAATATCTCTTGGGGACCTGCCTTTGTTCATGAAGGGGCCACAGCTGCCATGAGGTCTACTACACCATCAGAGAGAAGCAAGTTATGCCCAGCACGCGACTGGGTGATGCTGGCAGATATCGGCAAACAGCTGGTGTTCCCCTCGGAGATCGCCACTACCACCTTGAGGCCTGACCTGGTGCTCTGGTCCCCCTCCTTAAATAATGTTATCATCTAACTCACTGTACCATGGGAGGACTCCATAGAGGAGGCATATGAGCGGAAACACCTGCGGTATTTCGAGCTAGCCGCTGAAGCTTGTAGGAAGTCTTACACAAAGCTCCTGAGGGACTTGGGAGTCAGACGCCAGAGCCAGCGCACAGCCATCAAAGATGCGTCAGAAGCAGCTGAAAGGAGCAGCCAGTGGCTATGGCTAAAGAGGCACAACCCAAGCTGGGCCCCCAGGTAGTGTGTCAGGAGGTATGCGGTCAGCCTTAGCCTGGCTCAGGGCACTGGACACCCCTGCCATGCATAGTCCCCCTGAGGTTTTTTGCCACGTTGCACCAAGGAGACTGCCCTGGCTAATTGGGTTTGGGACGCAAGCTCAGGGCTGATCACCCTGCAGCTGGCCGCCTCTGGGGAGGGTGTATAGTGTCAAAGGCCGAAACACCCCATGACCCAGTAGAACACTACTGATGATGCGTAACCACAAATGAATTCCCCCATGTTTACTACCATCATTCGTCGAGAAGTCTTTTGCATGTGCCCGCACAGGAATTTTAACATCCGATTCTGTGTTTTCTGGAAACAGTGATTTTTTTCTATTGTAGCTGCGTGTGTCCACTACTTCTGGCACTGTAGTTCCTTTCCCTACCGAGTAAGGGATCCCGCTTAGCCCCTCCACTGTCACAAAGCACTCACGGGCTGGCACACTTTGAGCTTCCCCTCATTGAAAGACCAGCATCTGCCACTGATGTACAGTAACTTCAGGTTTCGTCTGTTTAGACTGTTTAGCTCACCTTACTATGACTTGTGGGGCCATAAATGATAACCAAGTTCAAATGCTGCCTGAGTTACATTTGTATACTGTACAGAGGTAACCAGTCTGAAGTGTGCCGGCAACACGATCCGTAGTCCTTGACCAGGTCAGGAGAGCACGGTAACCACTTGGCTAAAAGCCCAGGCTAGCAGCTCCAGGCCCTAGCGTGCGCTTTTGAAGGCATCGGAAGGGAGGTTTCCCTGGCGTTCAACGCACCTGCTTGCATCCGTTATACATACAGTACATGTACTTAAAACTAGGTCCAGTTTACTAAAATGTTGAGTTCTGCCTTCCTAAAATTTGAGTTTTCATAACTTGCATTTGCAAGATTTCCACAAGACACTGCAAACCTGAAATAGTTTGAATTGGAATGTTAAGTTCTGCTTGTTTTACAGTGTATTTTCCAGGATCTTCTACAGGAAGTGCTACCTTCGCGACGTGAGCAAAACACAGGACGTGCCTCAAATTCCAACTTTTACACCAATGACTGAGGGAGAGCCCCAGAGTGGGAACAATGGGGGCACGCACACACAAACAAGAACCTACAATCTACTATTTATCCTCCAATTCCTCCCTTTTTCACTTGTTAACGTCACTGTCCATTCTTTACAACTTCCACAACAAGGCATGGAATAATTCTAAACGCGTTTATGAGCATGTTAATGTATCCCCCCATTATTAATGACACAGTCCATTAAAAATGCCTCCTTGAAGCACCTGCGTCCCCCTCACCGTCCTCCGTTCTGTTCCGTTTCTGACAGCGTGATCCATGTGGGCATTATCTTCCCATTATCTGTCCATCCCATAATCTTTTTCCCCTCACCTCACCCCGCCGTGTGTCGTTAGAGAATATTAATCAGCGCGCAGACATGTCGAATCACTGCGAGAAGAGACACTGCAGTCCATTAGGCAGACATTTTGCACCGACTAGTTTTATACTGAGTTTTATGCTTAAATATGAGGGAAAGAATGCGTAAAAACCGGTCACCCAGTTAAGGAAGCAGCAGGCATTGCGGCCATATTTGTCAATAAATCGTTGAGAGGTATTGTGGACCAAAAAATAGTAACTTGAATACCTTATATTCAATGTACTATGAATACATATACAGTAGGGCAAATAAGTATTTAGTCAACCACTAATTGTTCTCTCAAGTTCTCCCACTTGAAAATATTAGAGAGGCCTGTAATTGTCAACATGGGTAAACCTCAACCATGAGAGACAGAAAGTGGAAGAAAAAAAACAGAAAATCACATTGTTTGATTTTTAAAGAATTTATTTGCAAATCATGGTGGAAAATAAGTATTTGGTCCAAACGTTTTCTGTAACTCTTCACAAACTTTTCACTCACTATTGCTGGTATTTTGGCCCATTCCTCCATGCAGCTCTCCTCTATAGCAGTGATGTTTTGGGGCTGTTGTTGGGCAACACGGACTTTCAACTCCCTCCACAGATTTTCTATGGGGTTGAGATCTGGAGACTGGCTAGGCCGCTCCAGGACCTTGAAATGCTTCTTACGAAGCCACTCCTTTGTTGCCCTGGCTGTGTGTTTGGGATAATTGTCATGCTGAAAGACCCAGCCACGTCTCATCTTCAATGCCCTTGCTGATGGAAGGAGATTTTCACTCAAAATCTCTCGATACACGGCCCCATGAATTCTTTCCTTTACACAGATCAGTCGTCCTGGTCCCTTTGCAGAAAAACAGACCCAAAGCATGATGTTTCCACCCCCATGCTTCACAGTGAGTATGGTGCAATTCAGTATTCTTTTTCCTCCAAACAAGAGAACCTGTGTTTCTACCAAAAAGTTCTATTTTGGTTTCATCTGACCATAACACATTCTCCCAGTCCTCTTCGGGATCATCCAAATGCTCTCTAGCGAACCGCAGACTGGCCTGGAAATTTACTTTCTTCAGCAGGGGGACACGTCTGGCAGTGCAGGATTTGAGTCCTTGGTGGCGCATTGTGTTACTGATAGTAGCCTTTGTTACTGCGGTCCCAGCTCTCTGTAGGTCATTCACTAGGTCCCCCTGTGTGGTTCTGGGATTTTTGCTCACTGTTCTTGTTATCATTTTGACGCCACAGGGTGAGGACGGAGTTGAAAGTCCGTGTTGCCCAACGACAGCCCCAAAACATCTCTACTCTAGAGGAGATCTGCATAGAGGAATGGGCCAAAATACCGGTAACAGTGTATGAAAACCTTGTGAAGAGTTAGAGAAAACGTTTGGCCTCCGTTATTGCCAACAAAGGGTACATAACAAAGTATTAAGATGAACTTTTGGTACAGACCAAATACTTATTTTCCAACATGATTTGCAAATAAATTCTTTAAAAATCAAACAGTGTGATTTTCTGGGGGGTTTTTTCTTCCACATTCTGTCTCTCATGGTTGAGGTTTACCCATGTTGACAATTACAGGCCTCTCTAATATTTTCAAGTGGGAGAACTTGCACAATTAGTGGTTCACTAAATACTTATTTGCCCCACTGTATGTAGAGACGTTCATAGGTAGAGGTACCACTGTACGTCAAATACATGGTCATATACACCTGAACTCTTTAGCTGCCACTGACAGCAATCGACGTCAAATCCATCTTTGGATTGCTGGCAGCCCTCCCAGTCAAAATGGATTAGATGTCAATTGCTGTCAATGGATGTTTTTAACATGAATTTCCGTCATTTACAATTACTAACTACCACAACACATACTGTTGGCAGTGAATAAGCTATTATCTTCATAGGCGGAGTATGACTTTTGGGGTGGGGGTGGGGGCACAACATGTTGATGACCCCGAAACGTGGTGTCAGCAATAACATTAACTTACAAGAATATTTATAATAATACGTTGAAAATAAGCATTTTTTTGTTTCCCCTTCATTCTTGAGGGGAATTCTGAATCAGGCTGCTAAGGACAGCTATACTTTTCGCCACGATCGCCATCCATTGAATATGATCCGCCTGCTGGTGTCATGCCAGTGTAGTTACCCCTGTCAAAATCGTGTCCCCTGGACAGAGCCACGTCGATTCACTGATTTGCTTGATTTCCGTGTATGAGTGATGTTGTTATTACGAGGTTTTAAAACATATCCCATCAATCAAAAAAATAAAAACTTTTTTTTTTCCAGTCGTATAACGTAACATACGTCCTGAATGTAATAAAAGGCAATGTTTTACTGCCGCTCACCATTTTGGCAGTGCTCTCTGGCATTTCATGGTCCACATTTTCAATCCTTGGTTGTTGCTCAGTATTTGTTGTTGCTTTCTAAAGCTTAGGTTTGAAAAAATTACATATATCTATCTTGCCTCTTTCGGTCCTCGGGTGGTTTTGGCTAAGCAAAGCAAATGACCGTCGAAGGTGCTAGTCACATGATCTGTTCAAAAAATAATTTTAAACCATTATAAAAATATCTTTTTTTTTGTTCTTTTCATTCATTTTTGTTGTTTGTTTTATTGCTTTACAACTTTTATCGACAATATGTTACCGGAAATGTTAAAATCATATATGTGAAAGTCAATTGACACTTTTAGGCAACCAGGGGGCCCCACGTAAACTCTGCGTATGATTATCTATTTATTCAATTTAAAAAATATAATATAATGTAATACAATATATATATAAGATAAATATTCATATATGTTTTTATGGGTTTGTTGTTGTTTTTCACTTTTTTTTTTTTTTTTTTTTTTTTTTTACATTTTTTTAAAATTAAAAAACAAACATTGTAAATGTCTATTTTTTTCAATGTGAATGAATATTTTTTAAACATTTTTTAGTTTACCAAAAGAAAGACAACAAATATACATTTTCTAAAGTTACATTTTTCAAATACATATTATTAAATATTAAATATTATTTAATTAATAATGATGTAATAATATTTTGACTATGCAACTGGAAAAAATGTGTGTTCAAATGTTTATTTATTTTTATATTTTAAAAAAACACAGTTATTTGTATTTATATTTTACATTTTTTTAAATTATTTTTTGGTGACTTTTTTTATTTTTATTATGTTATTTTAAAAAAAAACACAAAAACATATTTTTCAAAAATTGAAAAACATTTTAAATTACAAGATAAAAAAGGAATAAAGTAAATGAAATATTTTAAAACATCCATTTTTTTTTTTAACGTAGCATAAAACCAAACAAAAAGAACAATATTTTCATATTTCTGCTATCCTAATCAAATGATTATCTTTGTATTTAATCAAAATAACGTATTTTCAAGCATCCACTTTTTCATTAGGAAACAATACACTTAACACAGCAAATATTATTCATAGTCAAGCTTTTGTCTTTTGCTCTTGTTGCATATTGACAGCTAAAATGTAAAGCCAAAAGTAACACAACATTAATTAACGTGATTTTTATATGAACCAATTCGTCGAATAATGACGAAAATAATTCCTAATTCGTCACCTATCAAAATAGTAATTTGTGGCAGCCCTGCTATGAACACAAGTAGGGAAATGCGATTAATTGCATTACTATGTACAGATCAGGGGTCGCGTTAACCGGATATTTTCCGTCGTTGACCGTTTTTTTTAAAACGGTGACGGAAAAAACTGAAGTCCGTCCGTCATTTTGACAGGTTGCAATTCACACCCCAGACCAGTGAGACCACAGGGTGGCATATTAATTAGCTATTGTCTCTCTTAATGCATGACGTCGTTGGCTCTTCTGTCAGAATATTGTAGCGTCACCGGGGTCTGGCGGCGGCACCGTGATTGACACATCAACGCGAGGTTCTTATTGGTGCACCCGGTGTGCCAGCGCGTCATCCAATTGATGGACAAGATTGCCGCCTGTGTATAGACCCCAATCACATGACGTCACAACTCCGCCCCCCTGACCGGGGCCGCCATATTGTGTGTCAGCTCGTCATGTTTACACATTACCGCTACGTACATGCCTCCTATTACGGCGTGTTTTTCTGCTCGTTAATATTAATAATCAAAATGGTGAAGGCGTGTGTGGCGGTTGGTTGCTGTAACAGAGAAGATAGACGGAGAGACTTGAAGTTCTACCGTATTCTGAGAGACCCGAAGATGAGAGCGAGATGGACTGCTGTAATTCGACAAGAAATCTGGGCACCAAACGATCACCACAGACTATGTAGTAGTCTTTTTATATCTGGTAAGATGCATTTAATATATATTAAGATTTTGCGCAGACAACCACAATTAAGATCATTGTGTGACGTTAGTGATTGGGGTCTATATCGTTGCCTCTTTTTCTTTGGGGGCGGAGTTGTTGGCGGTAAGCAGAGTAAAAAGGGAGAAAAATACCACGACTTCCGTGTCTAATTTTTCGCCGCCAAGCAAGCGTTACAATATTAATTAAAAATGAATGAATACTAAATACTATTGAATATGTCATCATTATCATTTTAAAAATTTAAGTGACGGGTAAAAATAGACTATGACCGGAGTTGTATGACCCTGTCAGTCAAAATGACAGACAACGAAAATGTCTAGCGCAACCTCTTGTTAGGTTTTGTGTTTGGTTTCTCCTTGTGTGACTTGTCCTGTGATTACCCATTGCTCTCACCTGTGTGTGTTTTCCCAGTGTATTCTGCAATCTGCATCCACCTGTGTTACCCAGCTGTTCCTTGTCTCGTTATCCCTTGTCTGCTTGTGTGTATATATGCTCCCATTTTCTGTTCACTCCTTGCTGCGTCATTGTCTATGTCTATGTCCGTCTCTGCCAAACTTCAAGTCCGTTCCAAGCCCTCGTGTACCAGTCCCTCTGATTTAAGTAAGTTTTGTTTTAATCTTGCCCTTTGATCCCCAGTGGTTTTGTTTGTACTTTGTGTTTTTGTTAGTTATAATTAAAACGTTTTTTGAGTTCATTGCCTTCTGCCTCCTGCCTTGCATTTTGTTTCCTGCGTTTGGGTCCACACACACCTGCCTGCCCAGCATTCCCTGACAGAATGACGCAGCCACTAGTGGACCCAGCGGGAAACAACCGGCACCGGCATGCTCGCCGACGGCTTTCTGCCCGTTCCCCCGATTTTGTGTTCCCTCGGCATATATTTTTGGACTCTGATTCTGACTCCGACCTGGATTTTGATTTCACGCCCTCTGTTTCCCCTGGTAATTTTTCTTTCCACCCGTCGCACTTGGTGTCCCGTTCTGAAATCTTGGCCAAAGACTCCTACCTGGGATCCCGTTGGGCCATCTATCGGGGACCCCCCCGGGGTGGTCTGCGGGGACGCCCAGGCTCACTGCGGCCTAATGGGGCTATTCTGCCGCCCCTGCCACCTGAAGGCACTCAGCAAAAGCCTCGGCGTGGCCGTCAACGCCGACGGCGCGCGGCAGTGCTGACGTCGTGGGTTCCCGAAGCTCCCGCGCCGACTCCCCGCAGTCAAGTGGCTCCCGCGCCGACTCCCCGCAGTCAAGTGGCTCCCGCGCCGACTCCCCGCAGTCAAGTGGCTCCCGCGCCGACTCCCCGCAGTCAAGTGGCTCCCGCGCCGACTCCCCGCAGTCAAGTGGCTCCCGCGCCGACTCCCCGCAGTCAAGTGGCTCCCGCGCCGACTCCCCGCAGTCAAGTGGCTCCCGCGCCGACTCCCCGCAGTCAAGTGGCTCCCGCGCCGACTCCCCGCAGTCAAGTGGCTCCCGCGCCGACTCCCCGCAGTCAAGTGGCTCCCGCGCCGACTCCCCGCAGTCAAGTGGCTCCCGCGCCGACTCCCCGCAGTCAAGTGGCTCCCGCGCCGACTCCCCGCAGTCAAGTGGCTCCCGCGCCGACTCCCCGCAGTCAAGTGGCTCCCGCGCCGACTCCCCGCAGTCAAGTGGCTCCCGCGCCGACTCCCCGCAGTCAAGTGGCTCCCGCGCCGACTCCCCGCAGTCAAGTGGCTCCCGCGCCGACTCCCCGCAGTCAAGTGGCTCCCGCGCCGACTCTCCGCAGTCAAGTGGCTCCCGCGCCGACTCTCCGCAGTCAAGTGGCTCCCGCGCCGACTCTCCGCAGTCAAGTGGCTCCCGCGCCGACTCCCCGCAGTCTTGTTCTCCCGCCAGCAGTCTCCTGCGACTCCGCTGCTGTTCCGCCAGCAGTCTCCTGCGACTCCGCTGCTGTTCCGCCAGCAGTCTCCTGCGACTCCGCTGCTGTTCCGCCAGCAGTCTCCTGCGACTCCGCTGCTGTTCCGCCAGCAGTCTCCTGCGACTCCGCTGCTGTTCCGCCAGCAGCCTCCTGCGACGCCGCTGCTGTTCCGCCAGCAGCCTCCTGCGACGCCGCTGCTGTTCCGCCAGCAGCCTCCTGCGACGCCGCTGCTGTTCCGCCAGCAGCCTCCTGCGACGCCGCTGCTGTTCCGCCAGCAGCCTCCTGCGACGCCGCTGCTGTTCCGCCAGCAGCCTCCTGCGACGCCGCTGCTGTTCCGCCAGCAGCCTCCTGCGACGCCGCTGCTGTTCCGCCAGCAGCCTCCTGCGACGCCGCTGCTGTTCCGCCAGCAGCCTCCTGCGACGCCGCTGCTGTTCCGCCAGCAGCCTCCTGCGACGCCGCTGCTGTTCCGCCAGCAGCCTCCTGCGACGCCGCTGCTGTTCCGCCAGCAGCCTCCTGCGACGCCGCTGCTGTTCCGCCAGCAGCCTCCTGCGACGCCGCTGCTGTTCCGCCAGCAGCCTCCTGCGACGCCGCTGCTGTTCCGCCAGCAGCCTCCTGCGACTCCGCTGCTGCTCCGCCAGCAGCCTCCTGCGACTCCGCTGCTGCTCCGCCAGCAGTCTCCTGCGACTCCGCTGCTGCTCCGCCAGCAGTCTCCTGCGACTCCGCTGCTGCTCCGCCAGCAGTCTCCTGCGACTCCGCTGCTGTCCCGCCAGCAGACGACTCCGCTGCTGTCCCGCCAGCAGACGACTCCGCTGCTGTCCCGCCAGCAGACGACTCCGCTGCTGTCCCGCCAGCAGACGACTCCGCTGCTGTCCCGCCAGCAGACGACTCCGCTGCTGTCCCGCCAGCAGACGACACCGCTGCTGTCCCGCCAGCAGACGACACCGCTGCTGTCCCGCCAGCAGACGACACCGCTGCTGTCCCGCCAGCAGACGACACCGCTGCTGTCCCGCCAGCAGACGACACCGCTGCTGTCCCGCCAGCAGACGACACCGCTGCTGTCCCGCCAGCAGACGACACCGCTGCTGTCCCGCCAGCAGACGACACCGCTGCTGTCCCGCCAGCAGACGACACCGCTGCTGTCCCGCCAGCAGACGACGACGACTCCGACTCCGACTCCGACTCTGTTCCTGGTCCGCACGACGACTCCGACTCCGACTCTGTTCCTGGTCCGCACGACGACTCCGACTCCGACTCTGTTCCTGGTCCGCACGACGACTCCGACTCTGTTCCTGGTCCGCACGACGACTCCGACTCTGTTCCTGGTCCGCACGACGACTCAGACTCCGACTCTGTTCCTGGTCCGCACGACGACTCCGACTCTGTTCCTGGTCCGCACGACGACTCCGACTCTGTTCCTGGTCCGCACGACGACTCCGACTCTGTTCCTGGTCCGCACGACGACTCCGACTCTGTTCCTGGTCCGCACGACGACTCCGACTCTGTTCCTGGTCCGCACGACGACTCCGACTCTGTTCCTGGTCCGCACGACGACTCCGACTCCGTTCCTGGTCCGCACGACGACTCCGACTCCGTTCCTGGTCCGCACGACGACTCCGACTCCGTTCCTGGTCCGCACGACGACTCCGACTCCGTTCCTGGTCCGCACGACGACTCCGACTCCGTTCCTGGGCCGCACGACGACTCCGACTCCGTTCCTGGGCCGCACGACGACTCCGACTCTGTTCCTGACCCTCGCCCCGATGATGCTGCTCCCCGTTTCCTGCCAAAACGTGGCGGTATGGACAACCGAGCACTACCTCGTCGGGGACGCCCGCCTGATCTGCCTGTGCGGTCGCCCAATGTCTGGCGCCCCGGGCGCCCTCCCGATCGACCCGTGCGATCGGCCCACGTCTGGCGTCCTGGACGCCCGCCTGACTGGCCGTGACGGGCTGGTGTTGCTCCCTCCTCCGAGCAACCTTCTGACTTTTTGTTTCCTCGGGACGTCTGGGATCCGTCCCTTGAGGGGGGGGTACTGTTAGGTTTTGTGTTTGGTTTCTCCTTGTGTGACTTGTCCTGTGATTACCCATTGCTCTCACCTGTGTGTGTTTTCCCAGTGTATTCTGCAATCTGCATCCACCTGTGTTACCCAGCTGTTCCTTGTCTCGTTATCCCTTGTCTGCTTGTGTGTATATATGCTCCCATTTTCTGTTCACTCCTTGCTGCGTCATTGTCTATGTCTATGTCCGTCTCTGCCAAACTTCAAGTCCGTTCCAAGCCCTCGTGTACCAGTCCCTCTGATTTAAGTAAGTTTTGTTTTAATCTTGCCCTTTGATCCCCAGTGGTTTTGTTTGTACTTTGTGTTTTTGTTAGTTATAATTAAAACGTTTTTTGAGTTCATTGCCTTCTGCCTCCTGCCTTGCATTTTGTTTCCTGCGTTTGGGTCCACACACACCTGCCTGCCCAGCATTCCCTGACACCTCTGGTACAGATGAATTGTTTTTTAGTGAAATTAAATACATATTTGCTGGTATTGACTTTTATGGAGGCCTTTAGTCAATTGCACTGAAACCTGATCATTCACCTAAAAAATTAAGAACCAAGAGTGCACATTCAGGGGAAACTAACTTACATATAAAACAGCCATCTTTATCGTCATGCAGCGTTGACATCAAAAGTCTTGTGATTCCAGGATCCCGGGAATTCTTTAAGAGGATTTCTACAGAACGGGGTTACGCAGGTGGCCGTCGCATTGCATCACCCCGCAATGCAGCTGTAAGGATGAAGGACACGGAGATGAAAGAATTTCAATCTTTTTCCCCTCGAACCCGCCCTGTCCCGAACAGACCTCTTTTCTTTCATAAAATGATCTTGATTATGAATGGCTGCCCTGAGGAAGTTGGCGAGGGGAAGATCACAGGCTGAGGAATGTTCCAAAAGCGCATACTTTAGGGGAGAACGGAGTTGATTGTCACACGGGTTGGTTGTCACACTTGCTATAACTCGAACACCAGGAGGCAGTGTTGTGCAATATCAGTATTGAACATGAGCAAAAACAGAAATACACACTGTTTACCTCCCCAAGTAACACTTTTTTTTTTTTAAAGGTATTTAGATAATTGCATGAGCGTAATTTTCGCACTTTAAGGCGCACCTGACCATCAACCAAATGTCACATGAAAGCGGTATTCGTTCATAGATAAGCCACACCGGACTATAAGCCGCAGCTTTCCTCACTGTATAATGGGATGCTTACAACAAACGATATCAACCGGTAACACTTTATTTGACAGCAGCATCATACGACTGTCATAAGACCAAATGAACCACCATGAAGCTTTGAACCAATTGGCTTCATAGCTTCAAGAAGCTTCATTTGGCCATCACTGCTCCCTTGGCGGAGACAGTTAACGTCTTCTGCCACCTGCTGTCAACACTGTTGCTGTCCAACATGCCTCCTAGCATGCATAGCAGCACCACAGATGTACATAACAATCCAAATTCATGTTCTGTGCTAATTATTTATGCAGTTAAGTTTCCATTTGTTTCATTAATTGCTAGTTATGGTATTTGGTAACACTTTATTTGACAGTGCCGCATTAAGACTGTCATTAGACAAACACAATTACGACATGACAGTGACACTGTCATGAACATTAATGAATGCTTATAGCAGATGTCATTTCGTGACATCTGGCAAATTATCTCACTGTTAAATGGATGGAAAAGATCCGAGCTGGATATAAATGGAGTTATTAACATAATTTGCTGGATTACGGAGTACAATTACAACAACTAATATTGTTGATTTTAGGCCAGTGCTACAAAAACAGTAGTAGCCTCATGTAGTTGCTACATTGCACCAAAAGATGGCAGACATCTGCCAGGCGCCATATTTGGGGAGCTGGCCAGCAAAATTCAGCAATTTTTCGTGTCGCAATGTTGCAACTTTGGTGATTAAAGGGTGAAATAAGTGCCCTTTAAGGGTTAGAAATAGTAATAATAATCATCATCATAATTCAAGAATGGAAGGGATAATAAATAAGTGACTATTTTGAGACCTGTCGATGGCATTGTTGTTTTTGCCAACGATGATAGCAAAAAGATTTCGTTGATGAAAAATTTTCATGACGAAGATGTGACGATGGCGAGCTAAAAACAAGTCTTAGGAAACAAAACCATAACGGGACAAATGCCAATTTTCGTCCGACAAGACGACAACGAGACGAAAATGCGCCACAGTTTCTGTCATATGTTCACAATGTGTGACATTTTCTTATTATTGTATGTGCACTTGGCCAGCATCGTAGCACTTCCACTTACCCGTGTCCTCTCCTGACTCCAGGCTTGCTTGTTTTGAAACACACAATAATATTTGCTTTGTTTTCTCAGCAAGAGAGAATATGCTATGTTGCTCAAGTCTTTAAAGGTCTGTGCTGAGAGATCATCACACACCAAATATACTCAGAGCGTTAGCATAGCATTTTCATTAGCGTTAGTACTAACTTTAGCATGGCGAGCATCCTCTTAAAAGCTTTTTTTTAACCTACAGTTCGTGGCATCTAGGTAGGTATAATTAATTGAAATTAATTTACTGTGTTCCTGCTGAGTGTGCATCTTCATAATCACAAAGTTGGCGTTGTCCTTGAAGGCGCTAAAATACAGTGGCGTGGGAAGTGGGATGCTGAGGGTCATGCAGCACCCCCTGGTGTTGGGGAGGAAAAAAGTGTCTTGGTAGATTTTTTTTTTTTTTTCAGTAAATCATTAATCAATGAATGAAACATATTGAAACAATATTATATTTAGCTTTAAATTAAATATAAATGAATGTGTATGTATTTAAATGTATATATTGAAAAACTGTTAATAACATGGTCACCACCGGACATCTTGCTTTCTACCAGGTCACGTTGAATAAGGCGCTATTGGAACGGAAAAGTTAACTGTTGACAGAGGAGGCGTTAACATGGCGCAAAAACAAATTAACAATTTTTGTCTTTACAAAAACAGCAAAATTTTCTAAAATTCAATTAGAGGTCGAAAATGAAGATGATTATGAGAGCCTATAATAGTACCCAGTGAGGAAATGTTAGCTGCAGATTTAGACGGTCCAGAAATTCAAATAGCTTGTATTGTAGCCATGTTATTGTTTGTTGTGGCTGCTGAGCTGCTGCCGAGCAGAACGCTGTTGGATATTCATGATGAATTTATTTTAGCATTGTGAAAAGTGGGTGATAAACCGAGGCTTCTTGGAACTTTGAGTTTTCAAATGTGTTTGTGTGTCATTGCGTCGTCTAGCTCAGGGGTGGGCAAACTATTCCACAAAGAGCCGCAGTGGGTGCGGGTTTTTGTTGCAACCCATTAAAAGGACAACCTTTCATCAATCTGGTGTCTTGCAAGTGCAATCAGTTCATTGCAGTCAGGTGCTTCTTGTTTCCCCAGAGCCCTCATTGGTTAAACTGCCTGTGCTTAGTTGTAACAAAGACCAGGACCCACTGCGGCCCTTGAGGACTGGTTTGTCCACCACTGGTCTAGCTGCAGAGATTTGCCCTATAATACACGGGCACTTTTATTTCCAATACAAAAACTCAAACACACACTGTAGGTGAAATAAAACGCTGTCTTTGTAGTAGCCTAGTAGTAGTACGTAAACTATCCAGCGTGTGTACTGCTATTGTGCACTCCTTGTACGGAGAAAAGGCGCGAGTATGACAAATTTGGACCAAAATAGCTGTTTGTGGGTGGGAAAAACAAAACAAGATCCTCAGCAACCCCTGCTGTGAGTGACTTCCAGCGCACCTGCAACAATATGTGCTCATCTGTCAATTCCAAATGGTTGGAAACCTTTATTTATTTTACTATTTATTTTTAAATGAATGAATTTTTTAATATTTCAATTTCACAGACGAAAACATTGAGTACTCGTCCACTAAAAGCAGACAAATTTTCGTCAGCAAAAACTAGACGAAGATGAACACATTTTGAAATGACTAAAATATGACTTAGAACTACTACGTATTTACGTCCAAAAGACTAAGACAAGAATTAAAAGGTCTCCCAAAAACAACACTGGGAAGATATTCATGAAAACATAAAGCTGTGACAATTGTAAATGTGATTTGTGAATTAGCCATTTTATTTAATTAGACATTTTGACTCATTTCAATTTATTTTATTTATACTGTATGGTACATTATCTTACTGTGCATTTATTTACAAACACGATGCAACATTAATTTATATTCAAAATTTTATGTTGTGTATTTTATAGGGCTGTCAAAATTATCGCGTTAACGCGCAGTAATTAATTTTTTAAATTAATCATGTTAAAATATTTGACACATTTAACGCACATGCCCTGCTCCAACAGATTAAAATGACAGCACATTGTCATTTCCACTTGTTACTTGTGTTTTTTGGAGTTTTGTCGCCCTCTGCTGGCGCTTGGGTGCGACTGATTTTATGGGTTTCAGCACCATGAGCATTGTGTTATTATTGAGATCAACAATGGCGATCTACTAGTTTATTTTTTGATTGAAAATTTTACAAACTTTATAAAAACGAAAACATTGAAAGGTGTTTTTGTATGAAATTTCTATAACTTGTACTAACATTTATCTTTTAAGAACTATCTTTCTATCCATGGATCGCTTTAATAAAATGTCAATAATGTTAATGCCATCGTGTTGATTTATAGTTATAATAAACAAATACAGTACTTATGTATAGTATGTTGAATGTTTATGTCGGTCTTGTGTCTTATCTTTCCATTCCAACAATAATTTACAGAAAAATATGGCATATTTTATAGATGGTTTGAATTGCGATTAATTACAATTAATTTTTAAGCTGTGATTAACTCGATTAAAAATTTTAATTGTTTGACAGCCCTAGTATTTTAGTTCCATGTGTACATATATACTGTATGTTCCTACTAATTTTGTTGTGGCAAGGCTCTTTTAAGTTAAAGCACGTTTGAACTGAAGTGTAGTAAATACTGACCTGCCGTGTTGGTCGTAGCAGAAAAGACTGCAGTATTTATTGAACATAAAAGTTACCTGTAACCCAACCTACCCACAGCCTCAACAGAACTGGTGAGATTTTAAAAAATAAGGCTTATACAAACAACCCCATTCTCCCCTTAACTGTGTGCATGGAAATGGACAAAACACCAGGATATCATGTTAAAGTGTAGAGAAAAACTCATTAGATTCTCCCTGAATTAACAGCTTGCGATGATGTGGCAAGATAAGGAAGGAAAAGGTCAGGTGAGGAGACGTGTGTGTTCGTTTGTGTGCGGGTGCTGCAGCTGTTCGCGGTTGGCCAGATGTCGAAGGAGAAAGGCAGGCTCATTCACAGATCGTATTTAAGGGTGGATGAATGATGAATGTCAGTTGTGATGTGATGAATGAGGAGAAAATATACAAATTAGTTTTTTCCCCCAATATTAAATAACTGCGTACTCATTTGAATATAAAATGATTGTTATCATGGCTTGGTCGGACACAGCTTAAAACCCTTTATGAAACAGGAAAAAAGATACAAAACTTTGTGAGTGAACAGTCAATGACATTATACAGTTGTATGAAAAAGTATCTGAACTTTTTGGAATTTCTCACATTTCTGCATAAAATCCCCATCAAATGTGATTTGAACTTTGTCAAAATCACACAGATGAAAAAACTGTCTGCTTTAACTAAAACCACCCAAACATTTATAGATTTTCACATTTTAATGAGGATAGCATGCAAACAATGACAGAAGGGGTGGGGGGGGGGGGGTAAGTGAACCCTCTGCCTAAGGAGACTTAAAGAGCATTCATTCATTCATTCATTCACTTTCCATGCCGCTTATCCCCACATGGGTCTTGGACACAAAGAGCAATTGAAACCCAATTTTTAACAAACATTTTAAGTCAGGTGTGTGCTCAATCACTGATGAGTGGTTTAAAGCTGCCCTGCCCACTATAAAACACACACCTGGTAAGAAATGTCTTGATGAGAAGCATTGTCTGATGTGCATCATGACTCGGTGAAAAGAGCTGTCTGAAGACCTCGACCGCGATTTTGTCTCGTTTTTTTTAAACAGTAAATAGTACCATATTGTACCTCACAGTATCTTATTTTTAACTTTAATTTATTAATATAACATGTTCTGTCCTCACTAAACGTGAAGATGTTCAGTTTGATAGACAGCAAACAAGGCAATTGTGGTTTTTGTATTATTATTATTATTTAAGCTTTTTTACTTCCTTCACTTTTGACCATTTGTTAAGCTGTAGCAAACATGTACGCATATGTTCAAAACGACACACATTTTAACAATAGAACACTTGACACAAAACAATTGGTGTTCAAATGTCCATTTAGTCTGATTGACGTGTAAATTCAGTAGATTAAATTAGCCTAATTTGCCAAACAAAAATTTGCTATCTTAAATGCTATGAATGCTAACGTATTCATGATTCTCATAGCAAATCGCTCACACATAACTCCACAAACTGTGGCTCTAAACTCAATTTCAAATGCATACACAAACATATGTTAGCTAAACAGTTTACAGCCTTATGTGGGCCAAACCAGAGTGCAGCTGTCCTTTATCCATGTCAGACGAGACCTCAGTCATTCAGGCGACAGTCCAGCCGGATCCAACGTTGCCACCAGAGCACAGTATATCCTCCATTATTAAACAAAATACAATAGTTTTGGACTTCTAGTGGATAATGATATTTAGATTCAGGGGTACTTAAAGGGTTAATTCCGATTCACGTGGAAATTCAGGTTAAGTCGCCACCGTAGGAACGGAATTCGTTGGTAACCCGGGGACTACCTGTATTTGCAAAGTAAAAATTCTGCCGCAGATGACCGACTATTTAACCAAAAACAGGCTGTTTCTTTTCTTTCAGTTTTCTTTACAATTCCCATGTAATTGTATGACTTTCCATATCCGTCCCAAGTAATAGAGGATGCGATAGCTCTTTTTTGCAGCTGTAACATCAACAACATAGACAGTTTTTAAAGGAAACACCAATTAACCCAGAGGTTGGGCGGTAATTGGCAAATGACCAAAAGTCCACGTGTAATACTAATCCTGTGCGAATCGGGCCAAAGTTAAAGCTGTTCAATGTTAAAGCTTTAAAGCTCAATCAGATCAGCTTTAACTCTGGGATAGAGTTAAAGCTTTAACTTTGACAGCACCATTAATTTTACATTGTTCTGTTAACCCTGGGTCATTATCAATATACGGTGCCTTTGAGAACTTCCAACTTGCCCAAAAAAAAGCTGAGATTTTCTATTCAACTTCACATTTATAGTATCAATTACCTGTTGTACTGTTAGGAATGCACGTCGGTCAAGCTCCCACACTTTTTTAATAATAACTACAAGCAGACAAAGTACACGTAAACAGCAAATTATGTCAACTCTGTCATGGACAAATTCAAAGCAGAATAAATATATTCTAATTGCATAGTGATTATAAAATGTATATTTTCAGGAAGGTTTTTTGTCCTTATCTACAGCCTACGTTTTGTTTAATTGGAAAAGTATTTGGATAATAATTAAATTAGGGGAAATTATTTGATTTTCCTGAAAATCAGCAAAAATTCTACATTCTTTTCTTAATAAAATCTGTCAACAAAGATATGTGGTCAAATTTTCAGCTGATACTATAAGGCCCTTACTTGTTCATGCAGAAATCGCACAAAAAGTTTGCTAACTTGTGAAAAAAAAATGCATTATTTTCCTAGAATATAAAAAATAACAGAGTGGACAGTAAACTGACAGGGTTGACCTAGCATGACAGAGTGGACAAATTGTGAAAGATCGTTGAATGAATCAAATAATTTAAATGTAAATATATATACCAGAGGTCCTATCCCCTTCAGATGGAACTACCAGAACCTACCAAAACACCAAAATGAGCCATAATTGTGGCATTCTACAACTTAACTCCATGGATGATTCTGCTGAATCAGCCAAACATTGAACTGTACAATGAGATGGTAAATTGCTGAATAATGATTGACCTGAAGAGAAACAAATGAACATAACTGAACACCAATGAGGCACATCTATAAACAAATTTTATTTCTGCAGAGGCATGGCTCAAGATGGTTCAATCTGTACAGAGCGCTTGTTCACACCCTGTGGTTCTGGTATTCGGCAAAGTACCTGCCAGTCATGGTACCAACAAATGTCATCCCAGGTACTTGGCCAATAGAACTTGTTTATGCCATGGCGGTGCATGCACTGAACTTCCACACTGTGCCCTTAGACCTCTCTGATGACATCTGAATATGCTTCATTGTCATTATTAACGACACACCAGTTTCCAATGTGTTTTACCGCAATCATATTTGGTCTCCAAGTATTTTCTGATGTCTTTCCACATGATGGGGACTCGTTAGATGAATCAGCAGGAGTGACCTCTTAAATGCTTGGTGGATTCTCATGGTGTCCTTTATGGCAGCTATTGCAGGTACTTCACTTTTGGATACAATATCCTTTTCTGAGATGAAGAGCAACTCGACAGATGTGTCAAGGCTTTTCAGCTTGTCATACTAGGTCTGAGCATCAGGGATATCTGTATCTGCTGAGCTCTTGAGGACCCCACCCACAGCATCTGGTGCCCCTTTGCCATGACTTGCCGCAAAGTAATTCCATATCATTTCGTTGAATCCATACTAGTAGGGCTTTGCTGAGAGGGAAGTTATATGTCCTTTGTCGATACCGCATAGCAGGCCCATAACTGATAAAATTATTGTGACGTGTAGGTGTCGTTCTCTCACTACCTTCAAAACTGGATCAAGGTGGGCCCAGACTGACAAGGGATCATGTCTTTCGGAGGGTCATTTGGAAGCCCTTTCTTTTTCCAGATATTCTCTTCTTCTTTCAGTGTCAGCACCACGACTTTCCTGATTATCTCCTTACTGTCTTAGCTCCTTTTGATCTCGTACCTTGAAAATTTCAACACAAAAAGTGTAACTTAACCAATTTAATGGGGAGTAAATCTGCCTTGCCCAATCAAACTAGGCTTTCTGTAGTGCTGCTCTGATCCATTTTTACCATGTCTAGCATGACCCATTATAAAATGTACGTAATAACTCTTATCATATTAGCACGTTGACATTATCAGTATGTGGCTTAAACTTTTAAGAACCCTGTCCACCCTGTCATGGAAGCTTTGCTGACAGGGAGGACAATGACAGGGTGGAGATTTTTGTCTAATATTGGTATTTATTAACCACATGGTGGACCTTCAGTGCGCAAAATGGTTAAATTAGCAAGCAGACTGTGGACGTATTTACATACAGCTTTCAAATATATCAAATGTTTTTATAATAATTGATATTTTATAATGACAGAGTGGACAGGTTAAGCTTGACAACATCTGACTACACACCTAATATGACAAAAATTGCGAAACATAAGTGTAAATACATACTCAGCAACTAGCCTCTGTTTTAGTCACCGATAAAGGAAGACAAAATTGGTCTTGTGACATCACTGAAAAAATCAGCAGGTTTTCTAAAGAGGCAGTTTTCCCTAAATGACAGGGAGGACAATTTTTTCAGGGACATTGTATTTTTGGGGGAAAATGTTAAATATTTTCATGAAAGTAAGGATATGCATGGTCAAAATGACCAATTCTATCAAATAACTTGCTGTGGCAATAAGTTAATATGTAAAAACGTTTCATTTTTTATCATTTAACCATTTATTACACACACTGAAGTTAGCAGTGCAGTGTGTGGGACATGCCAAAATGGAGTATATCAAATGGAAAACGTACACATAAAATAAAGGAAACAGATTTTAAGAGACATATTGTTGTCCAGATATGTGTGAAAATCTTTGTTCTCCCATAATAAGACATAAGATTTTAATTATTTGTATACATTTTCATGATAACTGGGTGTTTCTGATGAGGACACCAAAAGGCACTTTATATTGATAATGACCCCCCTGTAAACCTTTAATATCGTAGCTGCGGTATACTGTACTTCGGAGGGACATTATGTCAGCCAAACTATATAAGTTTTTGTAATGTAGCAGCTGCCATTGACAGCGCGAGACGTCCAATCATTTCAACTGGACTCGATTGCTGGCAGCCCCCCAGTCAAATTGGATTGGACGTCCAACGGCGTGAATGGTTGTAAAACTGGTGAGTTCCGTTCCAACGCTGACCCGAATTTCTGCTAAAGTCGGAATTACAGTGCCTTGCAAAAGTATTCGGCCCCCTTGAACCTTGCAACCTTTCACCACATTTCGGGCTTCAAACATAAAGATATAAAATTTTAATTTTTTGTCAAGAATCAACAACAAGTGGGACACAATCGTGAAGTGGAACAAAATTTATTGGATAATTTAAACTTTTTAACAAATAAAAAACTGAAAAGTGGGGCGTGCAATATTATTCGGCCCCCTTGCGTTAATACTTTGTAGCGCCACCTTTTGCTCCAATTACAGCTGCAAGTCGCTTGGGGTATGTTTCTATCAGTTTTGCACATTGAGAGACTGACATTCTTGCCCATTCTTCCTTGCAAAACAGCTCGAGCTCAGTGAGGTTGGATGGAGAGTGTTTGTGAACAGCAGTCTTCAGCTCTTTCCACAGATTCTCGATTGGATTCAGGTCTGGACTTTGACTTGGCCATTCTAACACCTGGATACGTTTATTTTTGAACCATTCCATTGTAGATTTGGCTTTATGTTTTGGATCATTGTCCTGTTGGAAGACAAATCTCCGTCCCAGTCTCAGGTCTTGTGCAGATACCAACAGGTTTTATTCCAGAATGTTCCTGTATTTGGCTGCATCCATCTTCCCGTCAATTTTAACCATCTTCCCTGTCCCTGCTGAAGAAAAGCAGACCCAAACCATGATGCTGCCACCACCATGTTTGACAGAGGGGATGGTGTGTTCAGGGTGATGAGCTGTGTTGCTTTTACGCCAAACATATCGCTTTGCATTGTGGCCAAAAAGTTCAATTTTGGTTTCATCTGACCAGAGCACCTTCTTCCACATGTTTGATGTGTCTCCCAGGTGGCTTGTGGCAAACTTTAAACGAGACTTTTTATGGATATCTTATCTTTAAATGGCTTTCTTCTTGCGACTCTTCCATAAAGGCCAGATTTGTGCAGTGTACGACTGATTGTTGTCCTATGGACAGACTCTCCCACCTCAGCTGTAGATCTCTGCAGTTCATCCAGAGTGATCATGGGCCTCTTGGCTGCATCTCTGATCAGTTTTCTCCTTGTTTGAGAAGAAAGTTTGGAAGGACGGCCGGGTCTTGGTAGATTTGCAGTGGTCTGATGCTCCTTCCATTTCAATATGATGGCTTGCACAGTGCTCCTTGAGATGTTTAAAGCTTGGGAAATCTTTTTGTATCCAAATCCGGCTTTAAACCTCTCCACAACAGTATCTCGGACCTGCCTGGTGTGTTCCTTGGTTTTCATAAAGCTCTCTGCACTTTAAACAGAACCCTGAGACTATCACAGAGCAGGTGCATTTATACGGAGACTTGATTACACACAGGTGGATTCTATTTATCATCATCGGTCATTTAGGACAATATTGGATCATTCAGAGATCCTCACTGAACTTCTGGAGTGAGTTTGCTGCACTGAAAGTAAAGGGGCCGAATAATATTGCACGCCCCACTTTTCAGTTTTTTATTTGTTAAAAAAGTTTAAATTATCCAATAAATGTTGTTCCACTTCACGATTGTGTCCCACTTGTTGTTGATTCTTGACAAAAAAATTAAATGTCATATCTTTATGTTTGAAGCCTGAAATGTGGCGAAAGGTTGCAAGATTCAAGGGGGCCGAATACTTTTGCAAGGCACTGTATATATATATATATATATATATATATATATATATATTTAAAAAAGGCATGTCCGATATTTTTTTGCCGAGTCCGATACTTTGAAAATGACGTGATCGGACCCGATCGATCGGCATCTCTAGTTACAAGTCATCTTAATGTGAGAAAAATAATGACAAAATAAGTACTGTATATCTTGATGTCATTTTTCATGGTCTGTACAATTTTATATACAAATTCTGTAAACAGTTGGGTTAAAAAATTACCTATTTGGCTTAATAAAGTTATTACCAGTCAGTCCCTGTTTGACTGAATGAAATAACCCCAGAGTTATCTACGTTCAGTGGAATTCAAAATGAGAAAGCTTCTCATTTAGTGTCCCTTCATCATCTTTCAAACGCTCAAAGTCATCCATCATTCTTCTGCCAACGTGTTGATGGGGGAGCCGTGAACTCTGGCTAACTTCTCGTCACGGTTCCAAACGTAACGCGCAAAGGGTGTAGGGCACGGCAACGCACCGCAACTGTATCTATTTCCCTCCTCAGGATGTTTTGAAAGTGAAAGCCTTCCTCGTGTTGACACCGAAGCGGCCGCCAGCATCTCGAGGTGTCGCCGCCTTCAAGAGGAAGACGTGATGCAGGCACAGCTGCGGTGAAGGATGTCGGTCAGGAAACAACACCAAAACACTCAGTGCTCAGGCATTTTAAATGGTGGCAGGTTTGTGCTGAGTCCCATCTAAGTCCCTTCACTGGCTTCTGTAATGTTTCTACAGCTGGTGCTCACTTGACAATTTTTTCTGGACTCAAGCCAAACATCACACAGTTATAGATACACACATACAGTACATACAGTATAGTTGCCTGATGTCACTATTGAAGTCAAATTCACATAACTTGATATCACCTGCGTGAATTGTTTTGTAGTAACTGTAGTTGTGATGGTGCAACTCAAGGATCACTATGCTGAGAGAAAGATGGGATGTCAGTAGAGTGTAGGGCTGCGACAAACATCATGATAGTTGATTAATCACCGATTATTTTTGAGTGTCCTGTATATCACGCTATTTAGTGTTTGATCACTCTCGGTTTTGCATTTTAGATGAAATGTGCATGGCAACCATAAACTGTGAACTGAGGAAAGTTGGACGATGAATTTTATGTTGCTACAGTGGGGCAAATAAGTATTTAGTCAACCACTAATTGTGCAAGTTCTCCCACTAGAAAATATTAGAGAGGCCTGTCATTGTCAACATGGGTAAACCTCAACCATGAAAGACAGAATGTGGAAAAAAAAACTGAAAATCACATTGTTTGATTATAAAAATAATTTATTTGCAAATTATAGTTGAAAATATGTATTTGGTCAATACCAAAAGTTCATCTCAATACTTTGTTATGTACCCTTTGTTGGCAATAACGGAGGCCAAATGTTTTCTGTAACTCTTCACAAGCTTTTCACACACTGTTGCTGGTATTTTGGCCCATTCCTCCATGCAGATCTCCTCTAGAGCAGTGATGTTTTGGGGCTGTCATTGGGCAACACAGACTTTCAACTCCCTCCACAGATTTTCTATGGAGTTGAGATCTGGAGACTGGCTAGGCCACTCCAGGACCTTGAAATGCTTATTACGAAGCCACTCCTTTGTTGCCCTGGCTGTGTGTTTCGGATCATTGTCATGCTGAAAGACCCAGCCACGTCTCATCTTCAATGCCCTTGCTGATGGATGGAGATTTTCACTCAAAATCTCTCGATACATGGCCCCATTTATTCTTTCCTTTACACAGATCAGTCGTCCTGGTCCCTTTGCAGAAAAAAAGCGCCAAAGCATGATGTTTCCACCCCCATGCTTCACAGTGGGTATGGTGCAATTCAGTATTCTTTTTCCTCCAAACAAGAGAAGCTGTGTTTCTACCAAAAAGTTCTATTTTGGTTTCATCTGACCATAACACATTCTCCCAGTCCTCTTCTGGATCATCCAAATGCTCTCTAGCGAACCGCAGACGGGCCTGGACGTGTACTTTCTTCAGCAGGGGGACACGTCTGGCAGTGCAGGATTTTAGTCCCTGGCGGCGCATTGTGTTACTGTTGGTAGCCTTTGTTACTGTGGTCCCAGCTCTCTGTAGGTCATTCATTAGGTCCCCCTGTGTGGTTCTGGGATTTTTGCTCACCGTTCTTGTCATCATTTTGACGCCACGGGGTGAGGAGGGAGTTGAAAGTCCGTTTTGCGCAACGACAGACCCAAAACATCACTGCTCTAGAGGAGATGTGCATGGAGGAATGGGCCAAAATACCAGCAACAGTCTGTGAAAAGCTTGTGAAGAGTTACAGAAAATGTTTGGCCTCCATTATTGCCAACAAACGGTACATAACAAAGTATTGAGATGAACTTTTGGTATAGACCAACTACTTATTTTCCACCATGATTTGCAAATAAATTCTTTAAAAATCAAACAATGTGATTTTCTGTTTTTTTTCCCCCACATTCTGCCTCTCATGGTTGAGGTTTACCCATGTTGACAATTACAGGCCTCTCTAATATTTTCAAGTGGGACAACTTGCACAATTAGTGGTTGACTAAATACTTATTTGCCCCACTGTATCTTGTTTTTATTTAAATACTTAGTTGATTTTTTAAAATATTTATAGCTGAACTTAATCAATAAATTTATACATCAAAAGTTGACTTTTTAATGAAAATACCGTATTGGCTCGAATATAAGACAGTGTTTTTTGCAAATGAAATAAGACTGAAAAAGTGGGGGTCGTTTTATATTCGCGGCCTATACATTATACCCATTCACGACGCTAGATGGCGCCAGATATCATTAAAGCGATGTTCTCTCATGACAGATCTCAGCTACTCTCAAGTTTAACCAGTTTGCATTATTTTATTGCAGTGTTTTTCCTTATTCAGATTTGTTTCAAGACTACAGTTACAGCTAGACTTCACTTTGATGGTTAATGCAGTTATTGCCATTTTGTTGTTTTATCACAATAGATTGATTTATTTACATTTCAAACACCAGAAGCCATTCATTTAAGAATGTGATTGCACTTTAGTTTACATATTTAAATGTTCAGATATTAAGATTTGAATGAGGCAAAATAACATGGTTTTTCTCTCAAATATATTGTTATAATCATTTGTTTCAGATGTACTGTAACTATTTTCTGTATAAAAATTAATTTGGCAGTGTATCAAATACTTGTTCTCCCCACTGTATATACAGTGGTATGAAAAAGTATCTGAATCTTTTGGAATGTCTTACATTTCAGCATAAAATACCCATCAAATGTGATCTGAGCTTTGTCAAAATCACATAGATGAAAAAAACAGTCTGCTCTAACTAAAACCACCCAAACATTTATAGGTGTTCATATTTTAATGAGGATAGCATGCAAAGAATGACAGAAGGGGGGAAAATAAGTAAGTGAACCATCACATTTAATATTTTGTGGCCCCGCCTTTGGCAGCAATAACTTCAACCAGACGCTTCCTGTAGCTGCAGATCAGTCTGGCACATCAATCAGGACTAATTTTGGCCCATTCTTGTCTACAAAACTGTTGTATTTCATTAAGATTCCTGGGATGTCTGGCATGAATCGCTGTCTTTTGGTCATGCCATATCACCTCACTGAGGTTCAAGTCTGGACTTTGACTTGGCCACTCCAGAACGTGTATTTTGTTCTTCTGAAACCATTCTGAAGTTGATGTACTTCTCAGTTTTGGATCATTGTTTTGTTGCAGCATCCATCCTCTTTTTAGCTTCAACTGCCTGACAGACGACCTCAGGTTTTTCAGCAAAACATCCTGATAAACATTTGAATTAATTCTTCCATTAATGATTGCGATTTGTCCAGGCCGTGAGATAGCAAAACAGCCTCAAATCATGATGCTCCCTCCACCATGCTTCACTGTGGATGAGGTGTTGATGTTGGTGAGCATTTTTGCTCCACACATGACGTTGTATGTTACTCCCAAACAATTCAACTTTGGTTTCATCAGCCCACAAAATATTTTGCCAAAACTTCTGTGGAGTGTCCAAGGGCCTTTTTGCAAACATTAAACAAGCGACAATGTTTTTTTAGACAGCACTGGCTTCCTCCTTGGAGTCCTCCCTGGAACACCATTCTTGGCCATAGTTTTACATATAGTTTATGTGTGCACAGAAATATTTGACTGTGCCCGTCATTTCTGTAAGTCTTTAGCAGACACTCTAGGATTCTTTTTTTATCTCTCTGAGTATTCTGCGCTGAACTCTTGGCATCATATTTGGTGGACGGCCACTCCTTGGGAGAGAAGCAACAGCGCCGAACTCTCTGCATTTGTAGACAACTTTTCTGACTGTCGATTGATGAACATCCAGACTTTTAGAGATGGTTTGTATCTTTTCCCAGCTTTATACAAATCAACAATCCTTGATCACAGGTCTTTAGACAGCTCTTTTCACCTAGTCATGATGCATATCAGACAATGCTTCTGATCAAAACAATTCTTACCAGGTGTGCGTTGTACAGTGGGCAGGGCAGCTTTAAACCACTCACCACCCACACCTGACTAAAAATTGGTTTCAATTGCTCTTTAAGTCTCTTTAGCCAGAGGGTTCACTTACTTATTTTTTCTCCTTCTTTAATTGTTTGCATGCTATCCTCATTAAAATATGAAAACCTATACATGTTAGGGTGGTTTTAGTTAAAGCAGACACTTTTTTCATCTGTGTGATTTTGACAAAGATCAGATCACATTTGATGGTGATTTTATGCGGAAATGTGAGAAATTCCAAAAGGTTCAGATACTATATATATATATATGTATGTATGTATGTATATATATATATATATATATATATATATATATATATATATATATATATATATATATATATATATATATATATATATATACATTTAAAACTGAAGTAAATAGATTTGTTTCTTCAATGTATTTGTATTTTGATTGAAAATATATTTTTTAATTTGTTAAATCTAATTATCAGTACCAAATAGAATATTTATATTTTTTCCTTTTTATATTAAAATAAATAAATACAAATTTAATCAATTTTAAAATTTTAAGATAGATAAATAAATACAATAGTTAATGCTCTTTCCGTTTATAATTTTTTTTTAATTTAAAAAATGGAAGCAAAAATACAAATAAAATTTAAGTAAATGTATGAATAAGAGAATATTTACTGTTAATAGGGTGCTAAAAGAATTTTGAGAATATTTAGTCTCGAAACAAAATCAATAGGTTATATTATACTGTTTTTCCAGTATGATATTTTTTGATAAACTAAATTTAAAAAAATAAAAAAATTTAGTTTTCTTTTATATTTTATATAAAACAAATGCATATGAATTAAATCAATATCCAATTTTTTTTTTTTAAAAAAGGATTTTTAAAAAGTCTCTTTTTTCTGTTTTTGAGTTTATTAATTTAAAAAAAAAAAAATGAAGTAAAAAAACATGAAGAATATAAAAAAGAAAAAAAAACGAGGCTCTAGAAGAATTTATGAATTTTTTAAAGTTAACAATGTCTCTAAGTTATTCATCGACAATCAAACTGGTCGATAAATTTGATGACTGTCAACTAATCATAGCACACCATGTGAATGTTCTATAGATTATCATTAGATTATGAATGATGAATATGACATTATTCATTTTTCAGCGAATGAGATAGAATGGGTTCCCAAGTTTAAAAAAGAAAAAAATATTGATGAAGTGACCACTTTAATCCTAAAATTCAGCAAAACAGCAATAAAAAAGTCAGTATGACATCACATCAGGCTCATCAAGTTCAGCAGTCAAAGCCTCGATTAAGCACACCCAACGACGTTCATTCCTTTCCGATGCCAACGCAGCAGAAGGCCTTCGAGGAAGAAGCGGCAAGCGAGATAACATTCACGAGTCGCGTTCCGCGCGAAAGAATGTTTTGCGGCAGCCGTGAGACAAAGACGGACAAAGATGGAACAAAAAACGGAAGCGCGATAAGCAAAAAATGATGGATGCCACGCGCACGCTGGCGGATCTCAAGGTCAAGGTCGCGCGAGGGCGGAGACCAAAGACGCTCGGCAGATGGGAACAATGACAGACAGATAATTTCGACATTTTCTACTTTTGGAATCTTTATCAAGACTGAGCGTGTGTGTGCGCGTGCGCGTTCTAAAGGGACTTTTCCCAACAGTTTTCCTTTCTTCTGTGTCACCTCTAGATAACAATAGTCTATTATTTGCTCCAACACATGGACCACGCCTACGTTGGACCACAGCAGCGTTTCCCAACCTTTAATGAGCCAAGACGCAGAGATTACAGTACACTGCCAAACAAAAAAGTTTACAGTGGTACTTTGGTGTATTAGTTTAATCGCTACTGAAAAACAAAGCGCAGTAAACAGAACCTGAACTGGCAAAAAACAAACAAAAAGTCATTTTTAATAAGTACAGTAATTTTATTACATTTGGTTTAAATTAGTGCTGTCAAATTTATCGCGTTAACAGCCGGTAATGTATTTTTTAAATTAATCACATTAAAATTAAGGTTGGGAATCTCTGGCATGAAGCCGATTCGATTTGTATCTAGATAAACAGGTTACGATTCGATTAAAAAAACGATACATTTTTTTAGACCGAGCGATTTGATACGATTCGATACAGTTTAAGAACGATACGGTTCGATACAAAGTGAAAACGATACGATAGTAAACATTTGTTGTGTGTGTTCGTACATTATTTTAAACATATAAAAAAGACCACGTTTTTTAATAGCAAAGTTAAACAACAAAATTTCATACCAATGTTATGTTTTATTTTTTTATGAGAAAAAAAATAAAGGCTTACTATATGACCGTCATTTTGTTGGATGGGATTGATAATACAATAAAACTCCAGTGACAGACAACAATAAAGTGCAGTAATTTAATTACTGTATTTCCCGGTGTTTTGAACACAATAGGTAAGTAATTTAAGTGCAAACTTTCAACGTAAACATCTTACGAACAAAAAAATATTATATGCAGCAGCTATTGAAAAAAAAGAATTAAACCTGTTATTGTTATCATAAATAAATAATAAATTATGCTTTACCACTGGTATAACTGGGGGAATAAAAACATGGCATTTTAGACAGACAGGTCCATAATTATTACTTTAACCTTATGCACAGCAAAGTCATTCAATTATGCCTGTGCTTCCACATTTTTTTATTTCTCATCACTGTCTATATCTCTTTTGAAGGGCAAATTTTTCTTGAGGAAGATCAACTGATCCACATGTTCATGTTTAAGTAGACTGCGTTTCGTGGAAACAATATCTCCAGCAGATCGTGCTTCCCTTTCCACCATTGTAGTGGGTTATTTTTCAGGGTTAAAAACTCACGATCTCTGTACTGCTTCCCACTTCTCACTCGCTCTGTCCAATGCGAACAGATCTGGCTGCCTTCGTCACTTCAAAGTCCGACTTTTGTTGTCCAGGGTGCGTTGAAAATCAATCGCTGCACGTCGCTGGCGTGGTGCGCAAACTGTCCATTGTTTTAGCATGTTGCTTCGTTGCCACTACTAGTTTCGTTTTGGGTTGTGAAGAAAACGCTACGGAGTGTGCGTTACAGTGGTTATGTTAGCTCTCGCGTTGTTATGACACGCCCGTGACGATCGGGTAATGACGGCGACTACTAGCGGTTCTGCCGAAATGAATGGGAAGTTGAGGCAACCACGACGGCGGTCACAATCTAAGTGCGCTGTGTGGTGAATGACACAAGCGCAGCATGTGAGGTAAAAGCTAAATTATTATCAAATTAAGCAATGGATTGAACTAGGCATTAGAAGCCGATTCTTGTGCTCGCGATAGCCGAATTCTATCTCTACTATCGGTTCATTGAATATTTAATGGTTAATTACTGTCGAATGGTAACTTTACTATCGATACAGCTGTATCTTTCACCTGTAAAACCGGATATCCGGTCATATCGGTTTATCGTTCTCAAGATTAATTAAAATATTTGACGCAGTTAACGCATGCACGGAATGACCCGTTCATGCGTTGCCTCAAACAGTTTATAATGACGCCGTTTTAGCACATTGAGAGCGAAAAGGCTGAGAAATGTGAGCTGACACAGGCGTTCATTGGACCGCGCCTTTTATTGGCTCAAGTTTTGGCAACTCTTTCACATCAATTAGAAGTATTGTGGCGAATGACGTGGTGAAGAATGACAGGAGACAATCTTTTTCTTAACACGCTTAATTGATCACATCGCAGTACATACTGCATACTTGCCTGGCACAGCCAGACTATTCTCCCAGTATTTTTCAAACACTAGGACCGTCCAATCAGATTCGTTTATTTGCGTGACGTATTCTTAACGAGTAACGTCACTGTTGCGCGCCGAAAATCGTCTCTACAACAAGACAGATGGCGAACAGGAGAGTCGAGAATATGTTCCAATCCGCGGTAAAACCAGTTTTAAATTACCAAAAACTAGGGTTGTTCCGATCATGTTTTTTTGCTCCCGATCCGATCTAGATCGTTGTAGTTTGAGTATCTGCCGATCCCGATATTTCCCGATCCGATTGCTTTTTTTCGCTCCCGATTCAATTCCAATCATTCCCTATAATTTTTCCCGATCATATACGTTTTGGCGAGCATTAAGAAAAAAATGAATAAAACTCGGACGAATATATACATTCAACATACAGTACATAAGTACTGTATTTGTTTATTATGACAATAAATCCTCAAGATGGCATTTACATTATTAACATTCTTTCTGTGAGGGATCCACGGATAGAAAGACTTGTGACTTGGTAATATTTAGTCACAATATACAATCTAGTGTATTTGTTGAGCTTTCAGTAAATGATACTGTAGCCATGCCCAACTGCATGATGGGAAGTGGAACCATGACTGTGCGTAGTGCTACCAATTGATATATCTTCTCTGCTTTGGGAAATAACATAAGGGGTTAAGAAAAGATCAATTGCTAATTTGCTTTCCCACATTGCTTCCCATGATATTTCTAATCGTGGAGAGAGGGATTGTAAGGCTTTAGCCAATTAAAAAAAGGCTCCAAAGGCTGCCATAATTCACTCTACTCATTTTACACTGCCTTTTATCTCTCTATATAGGTAAAACGGCGCCATTACAGATTGAGCGCGACAATGCGTGAGTGGGTCATGCAGCGCATGCATTAATTGCGTTAAATATTTTAACGTGATACATTTTTTTTTTAATTAATTACAGCCGTTTTCGGGATGAATTTGATAACCCTACCTTAAACCTAAGCTAAAGACTCTTGATGAGTGTAACATATTATGTCTGTAATGTTAAATACAATTAGAAAACGATTTAATTAAAAAAAATATATATATTTAAAAAAGGCATGGCCGATATTGTTTTTGCCGATTCCGATACTTTGAAAATGATGTGATCGGACCCGATCGATCGTGACATCTCTACCAAAAACACATCGAAACAAGTCATTGACAACAGTCAACATGGCTCGCGCTAGCTATGTTGAATAAACTTCTCCATTCTCCGCTCACGCGAATTACTTGTCGCTTTAACAACGTCACGTTTTCCCGTCACTGATTGGTCCACTCCGCTGTCTGTTTGCTGTAGCTTGCTCCGCCCTCGGAATATGATTCGCCGGACGGTCGACGGTATACCAGGCAAACTGCATACCATTTGCAGCCACCACTGACAGTCATGGTTGCCCAACTTCCGATCATGCATTTGGGCGGAACAGTTATGTCACTAGAGTATCATTTAATGAAAGCACAACAGAAATAATATTCCTATCTCTCACAGGAGACGATCTTTTTCTTAACACACTTGAATGATCACATCGCAGAACAAACTGTATACCAGGGGTCCCCAACCTTTTTTGCACCACGGACCGGTGTTATTTGGGTCTTTTTTTCACAGACCGGTGTTCTGAAAAATTTTGCAACCCATCAAAAATTGCAACGATGCGGTTTTGCGCATGCGCGTAACGTTAAACATGCCGCAAAATGCACAAATGCAGCGATTCCAAAGTAAACACTACAAATTTTCTTGAAAAAAAGGAATATTAACTTACGTTTGATCATGGAAGAAAAGTTCTCAGATACATCCTGCCATGTTAGCTGCACACAACAACTGCACACCGCTCTCACCATTAACGACTTCACCTTGTCGTTAAGGCATTAATTAAGAAGCCCGCTTCACAAAGATACGATGTTGGAAATTGTAGCAAGGTTTTCAATGCACTCGTAGCGATTTCAGGACATTCCGGAATTACTTTAATCCAGAACCTCGGTAGAGTTGTTGTCTCAAATGTACGTTTAATAAGGTCGCCGTCATTTGCGATCTCTAAAAGTTGATCCTCCTGTTGCACAAACATTCTCAAATCACTCGGTTTATTCACAAACGGGTCACGAATCCACTCCTTCGCCGTTTGTGGGTCTTCGAAGTTGTAGGCTCGTCAGGTGCCCTTTTCGCCGTAAAAATATCTCCAAAGACGTCTGTTTTCCAGTCATCTTCGCTCGTGTGGGGGCTAATTATTTCCGGGAACAAACGTGCTGTGCCCGCGATCTAGTAATACGTTATTATCGAGGACAAGCGCACATAGATATATTATATACACAAACAAGATGTACTGCTAGCAGTCCAATCAATGGATTTCTATGACGACAATCTGATCCATCTTGTATTATTATATCTAGAGTAGACAGGGATATTGGTGTGTTAAGCAGGCGCACAGGGTTAATTTGGCCAGAATGCGGTCGTTATTAAATTATTATTTCTGTGCGGCCCGGTAGCAAATGCCCGGCAGATAGGGACCCATGCTGTATACCATTTGCAGCCACCACTGACAGTCATGGTTGCCCAACTTCCCATCATGCATTTGGGCGGAACAGTTAAGTCGCTACAGTATCATTTAGTTAAACCACAACAAAATAATATTCCTATCTATCAAAAAAAAATAATGTTCTCAAAGAGAAAAGCGCTCAATTCAAAGAGAACTGGCATTCCCAGTCAAAATGGCTATGCAAAATACACATAAAACTAAGACTTCCCCTTGGCTAGATTTCTAATTAATTTACAACTTGCCATTGACACCTTGTGGTGTATCTCAATCACTACCTTACGTAGTTAAAGACACTGTGGAAGAAAGAAATAGAAGAGCCCATGTGACGTCCCGCTCGGCGACGTCAACAGTGGCGAGCTATTAGTTTATTTTTTGATTGAAAATTTTACATAGTCACACAACAGTCTGACAGGTTGTTATAATTTTCCCCACAAAAGATCAACGAAGTGATAAGAACAATCATACAATTTCATCTACGTCTCATCTACGTCGTGCTGAATCAATTTTTGGAGATACCGTGGGTTCCTCTGGCTTGATTTTGCCGTTTTAACTTTGTCAACACACTGCTTCAACTGCAATTCATGTTGTTCTTTCTAAACCGAAAGTTTGGAGCAGACATTTTCCAAGATGGCACCATATTTTGCTCAGGAAACTGGTCTATAACACTTAACCACCTCGAATACTTGGGGTGAGTTTATGTGATTGTTTTTAATGATGTGCAGACGCCAACTGATACATGCTAATCGTTTTTGTGGATCGTTATTGCTGTATAAGCAGCTAGTTATAAATGCCAATTGGAATTGCTGTTATTGCAGATGAAACTAATTTAATTTCATTTTTATTTTCGTTTCATTCTGCAAGTGTTGATGTCATGAGCAGCTGAATAAAGTCAGCAAACCACACCGACGTCTGACGTCATTTCGGCGCTTAGCTCGCTGTCTAGCTAGGATTTAGCTCCACTGTTTCGCGAGGACGGTATAATGACGTACAATACATGTTTTTGGATAGTTATTTTTAGATTTGGGGGGTATATAGGGGTACCTAAAGGGTTCATTGCAATTTACACGGAAATTCGGGTTACGTCTCTAGAAACGGAACACGTTCGTAAACCGGGGACTACATGTAATCACACTATTCTATACTTTCTGATATTAATCTCTCTTAATCTATTTTAATCTCAATGAATAAACAGATGAATGCAGTTAATTTTAATCCACTCCTCTTGATCATGATGAATCTGCTAATAGATTGATGCAAATAATCACATTTTCCATTTTTCTAGTCAAAAGCTTGTACCAGCGATCGTTTTCTACCAGGACTTCCCTCCCATATCAAGTGAATTGGACGTCTATCGCCATCAATGGCGGCCAGTAAGTTAAATAGTTGCTCGAGGGATCAGAAAAGTTACATTATAGAGCAACAAAGTTGCTGACCTCTCAAATTCATTCAGTACACTTGGCAAAAAGGCTCTGCGTGTGACGCATCAATCATTTGTTTTTCATCTCTAAGCTCTTTTCATACAAATCCTCACTACGAACTAACACAATCAAGTCACTTTAATCTCAAGTGAAGTATTTGTCCACTTCACAGTAATCCCTACAAACTGATTTTCAGGCTTTATTTCAAGGAATCCACTGGAAAGGCCAGAGTAAAAGAACAAGTCTGACAAACACGCAACCCCGAGTGTATCCTCACACGGTCGTCCCAGTCCAAGATGGAGACGGCATTCTGCCGGCGGTCTGTGCCTCCTCCGCATCTTCAGAACTAACCGTCTTTTTATGTGTGTGTTCTTCACGTCTTAGCTAGAATCCTATTGGTTCTGTAGTTTACCCAACCAAAATAGACCTGTCACACTTTTGGATTTCATCTTTTTTAATGGCATAACTCTCGTTAATAGGGGTGTGGTAATAAATCGATCTAGATTGACCCATCAATTGGTTAAGCTAGGGGTGTAGTGCCGCATTGATTAATCGATTAACTTGAGTAATTCGATTAGAGAAAAAAAGCTTCGAATCAAATTTTGCTGCTTCAAGTATTCGTTTAACCCAGTGCTTCTCAATTATTTTCTGTCACGCCCCCCCAAGGAAGACGTAAATGTTTCGCGCCCCCCCCAAACTCTCTGCCGCCACTGTAAATAGTATCATTTGTCTATAAAATTACTATTATAATTACGCATCTGCCTAACATTGTGTCCTTTTTTTCTAATAAAGAAAAAAAGTAACATAGATCAACTTATAATAAAGTATAACTTTATTAACATTGTTTTGTTTGTAACAGAGAAGACTTGAAGTGCATCAATTTGCCTGAATTTTAAAAAAAAAATTCACATCCAAACTAAAAAATACACTCAAGGTACATTTTTGACCATTTAATACAGAAAAATAAAATGTAATAAAATCAGTAAATAATAACAAATTAAAATTGATTAGAAACATTCACTCATGAGAACAATGTGCCAAAAAATTTGACCGAAAAAACAAATCTGAATAAAAGAAAAAAAAGAGTGTCCTTGGACAGGACAGTTTTTATTTTTGCTGCTCACAGTATTTACCTCCTTTGCAATGGTGTGGAGTTATTTTGCAATGAGCATGCTAACAATGCTCACTGGCTTACTGATATAACACTGACAAAGCAGGACGATTGTTGGCAATATTCGGCACATTTTTGCTGAAAAAAAATCAAGCGACTTAACAATGAGATTGGGGTCTAATGTCTTTAAGTGGCATCTTAATTGATTTGGCTTCTGGCTGTCTGCTATAATTATTTTTAGACACAGTAAACAGTGGTCTTTCATCATCACCCACTGTATTAAAAGTCAAAGCTAAAAGGCAAACGGCACGAAAAAAGCTCATTCACGGCGGCCAAGGTAGAACCGTAGGTGAGGGCAGTCGTCGTGACGATCCCAAGCCGAAAATGGCACTTCTCGGGCGGCGAGGTGAGAACCGGACAAGACAGTGGGTCGCTGCGTGAGTGAGTCCGGTCAGAAAACGGCTTTCGAAAACGGCGGTGGCACACTGCTCTTCATATCTGTTGTCTGTGTGTGCTGAGTGCTCTTCCTTAGTTCAAAAATACTGCGCGCACTCTGAAAATGAGAGCGCCACTGCCACCTACTGAGTGGATGTGCCCAGGGGGGCGCGCCCCACTATTTGAGAAGTACTGGTTTAACCCTTTAACACCGAACGTGTCGGCAGCGATGCGTTTACGCATATCGTCTTTGAAGCTTCGTCACGCTGTAATTACGTCACCCACGTGCCGCTGGTTAGTCTCATTTGAAAGTGTGGAAGTTGATGTCCACACCAGTTTTTATTTGAAGTCGATCAACCAAGTAAAACGGGAGATAATGTCATTTTAGTTTTATAGTTTTATTGCACTCATAAATATGCATTAAAACGCTGCATGGATCATGTGTCTATCTCCATATTTCCATCATTTCTTGTCCTTTTTCAAAACCGAAAGCAGCACAAAAGACTACATATCCCAAGAGCCGTTGTGATGTCAAGAATGACGAACCGAATGTGAACATTTTTAATAAATTGCCGATCGAAGCACCGGTTGGATTCAGTGAGCGACTTTGAAACGTGCAGAATGAATCTAAAACTAAATTAAGCGCAAGCTAATGCATTATTTCATTAACTCAAGGAAGAAGATGAGCCGTATTTGTCGTTGTTTTCCTTGGATGATTCGGCGTCTTGGCGAATAGCCGTGACAGCAGCGCGCAAACGGCGTAAGAGTTGGCTTTGTGACGTTGGGTGTGACTTGTTCAAGAAGAAGCTTTATTGAGTGCGCAAAAAAAAAAAAAAAATATTGGCTCGCATGCCTGAAAATTTGAATTGAACTGAACGACTTGTCAATATCTTTGAAAATACTTTTTTTCAATGTTATTTATATTTTTTTCTTAATTATAATCTTTTCAATTTTTATACAGATGTGCGTTCGAGAAGCATTGCATGTGCGTGTATACTTTTGATAAGGTGATGGGTACAACACCTAACTTCACAAAGAGATATCTTCCAAACCCTTTTTGTGTTAGATGATATATATAATTTTTTTTTCTCACTATTTTGCACACTATATAACCTGTTTTGACCATAGTATGTGTAAAGGCCAAAAACGCCTATGACCATACCTGCTGTTTGTGTTGAATTGTCAAACACAAAACTATTCAATCTTATTTTTTTCTATTGAATGTTTATCCTAACAAGTTGAATAAATATTATCAAGCTTCAAAACGGTTGGTCGAGCATGTTTGGTTGTCAATGGGACATCAACATTACAAATTTTGAAAAAAGATTTTGGGATTTTTTTGCCTTTTGAGGTCCAAAATGTGGATTATAATTGGTCAGTGACGCAAACAACAGTTTGGACATGAAGTTCAAGGTGTCCTGAAAAAAGGGACTTGGCCATTGTGAACAATTTTTTCTTTGAAATATAAAGACAACATCAAAGGCATGCACATTCGGCCAAAATAGGCTTAGGTGTTAAAGGGTTAATTAGAGTGGCATTGTAATATAATGTAATTTGTTTTGAAAGTGTTTGGATATACTTTGATTGATTTGGGTGGATACACTACCCTCTAGTGTCAAGAGTGAATAAGACATAGCTCCAGCTGCTCCCTGTTAAGACCGACATAAGGTTGCAATTTTTGTTTGAACTAATATGATTGTTTAATCATTTGTAATTTAGTTTAGAGGTATATTTAGCAGTTTTTTTGTGGGATTATGTGTTTGAACTATTTGTTGAGAGCATTGAAAAAAAAAAAAACAGTTACCATTTTATAGTATTTAAGTTAGCAGACTTTTGCGACACAAGTTAGCCAATTATTAGCCAATACTACTCACTCGTGTCATACATATGGCGGAAAACACTCAGGTGAGTTCCACTCTGAGACCCCCAATTTGGCCAACTTTAAAAATTTTCCGATATGCATGTGTGATACATCATTGGAAAGCTAAAATCTCAATTTTCTGGGGGAAGAAATTTCTTGAACAGGAGGGCATTTAAAAAATATATAAATAAATAATAAGTTAAACAGCAAAACCCTAATTGGAGGCGAGAGCAGAGTTAAAGACGCCACGATTTTAACGAGATATTATCGCGTACTTACCTTGTTTCCATCCAAAAACTGCATGTAGCATGTATCATCGAGTGTCAAGACACAGCTGTGAATGGCCACAGCCGGAATTTTTGGAGATTTTATGGGTGAAACATGGTGATATAACAAGGGTCGCGATGCAGAAATCGCAGACAACAACGAGCGGTTGAGAGTTTCTTTTTCATATATTTACCCTTTTAAACGTTTTTTTTTTTTTTTTTTTTCATTTTTCTTTGTTTGGATTGATTATCATCTAAAATATTGGGGGGAAATGCGACAGTAACGAAAAAAATACAACTAAGCGATAGTTATGAAGTACATATCCGTGACTTTTTTACAGACGCCAATTATTTCATTGTGACGTAATTTGTTTAAAAGTTTAAAATATGAGAGTCAATAATTTTTCAGTCGTTTTTTTTTTTTTTTTTTTTTTTTTGTAAACTACATATTAAATGATTCTAAGCTAAAAATGACAGACATTTCGAATAATAAATACGATTACTTACTGTACCTTCTTTTTATAGCTAGGTTGAAACAAAAGCGGTTGCGCGACGTCTGTAAACAGGGGTTTCCAGAGTAAAACGCACAAATTAAAAAAAGTTCGGGGGCTTATTGCGCCATGAATCTGCTATGGCAGCATATAGACATATTGTTCTATCAAACACAACAGTTCTTTTGGCTTAAAATACAGCAGTTTCTGTTTAAAAGGAGCGCAAGAGCAGAAACTGCTTTTTCAGTCTTGTCTGTGTTTTCCGCCATTTATATATATATATATATATATATATATATATATATATATATATATATATATATATATATATATATATATATATATATATATATATATATATATATATATTTTTTTTTTTTTTTTTTTTTTTTATAAGATAAGATACAAGTTATGATGGTCTTGTTGTTAATGGAATTCATGACGATGTCTTTAGGGAGGGATTTAAAAATAATTTAATTCAATAATTGAAGAAATTATAAGGCAATGCTTTGCTCTGTGGGTTGGAAACATTTTCCAAATTCCCAGTGGAATTGATAGATATAACTGTCAAAGGAATTGAGTGATATAACTGTAACTGAAATCGCATGTTGTCCTCGTTGGAATTGATGAGTACAGCCATTTTTGGAGTGAACATGTATAGCCGTCTTTGGAATTGAAGACTATATCTGATAATTGACGGATATTGTTATATTTGGGATTGACGGACATAGCCATTATTTGGAATGACCAATATTTCCGCCATTGGAATTGACGCACCCAATAGGGATTTGTATGTGGATTGAAGATCAATCTGAATGGGAAACAATGGAGTTTTTTTTGCGTCTAATAATGTTAAACTTGGAATATTCCCAAGTGTAAATTACATCAGAAAATATTACATATGACTAGGGCTGTCAAAATTATCGCGTTAACGTGCAGTAATTAATGTTTTTAATTAATCATGTTAAAATATTTGACACATTTAACGCAAATGCCCCGCTCAAACAGATTAAAATGACAGCACAGTGTCATTTCTTCTTGTTACTTGTGTTTTTTGGTGTTTAGTTGCCCTCTGCTGGCGCTTGGGTGCGACTGATTTTATGGGTTTAAGCACCATGAGCATTATGTAATTACTGACATCAACAATGGCGAGCTACTAGTTTATTTTTTGATTGAAAAATTTACAAACTTTATTAAAACGAAAACATTAAGAGGGGTTTTAATATAAAATTTATATAACTTGTACTAACATTTATCATTTAAGAACTACAAGTCTTTCTATCCACGGATCGCTTTAACAGAATGTTAATAATGTTAGTGCCATCTTGTTGATTTATTGTTATAATAAACAAATACAGTACTTATGTACAGTATGTTGAATGTATATATCCGTCTTGTGTCTTATCTTTCCATTCCAACAATAATTTACAGAAAAAGATGGCATATTTTATAGATGGTTTGAATTGCGATTAATTATGATTAATTAATTTTTAAGCTGTGATTAACTCGATTGAACATTTTAATCGTTTGACAGCCCTACATATGACTAATAACTTGAAATTTGCCACTGAGACCAAAACATGATTTAAATATGACGTTTGAAAAGTGGTTCAATATCGCCATCCAGCGTTTATTGTGTAAAAGTACAGAGCAAGCCTAAAATAAAGGGGTCTATACTGTATAGTAAAATATTCATATTAAAAATGAGTATTCAATATATGGAACAACTTTTTCTATAAGTATTGTGTTGCTTTTCTATATTTATTTATTTTCATTTACTTTTTAGCATAAAATCCACATGCAAGCCTAATAAACATATGCTGAGATCTTTTGTCATTTGTAGTTATTTAAAACAAATATGGTATGGCTGACTTCTACTATTCTATTGGGAAAAAAAGCTGTAAAGTTGTTTTAAATTTTGTAATTCAAAGTTTCAAATGAGTAAAATTTCCTTCTGCAAGCCTAGTTTTATGATTTAAAAAAAACAACAAAAACCTAATTATTTACATTCCATTGTAGTTTCTGACCACATGGCGTTGCCATTATTAATTTTTTAGAAATCATTATTTAATTTTACATTAAAATTAGTTTTAAATGCTTTATTATTTTTTTATTTCATAATTTGATTTGAATTCATAATCATAATTTTCTGTTTTTTTTTAAATGTCAATTTTGGGGAGAGAGAAAATCTGCAGAGGCGCCACTTTTAAAGGCCTACAGTATCGTTAGCACACTTGAAGTTTCTCGCCGGTGAGCGAGGGCGGAATTTCGTTCGGCGAGCGCTGCCAAAAGAGCCAGAGAAAAGTGGGTGGGCGAAGGCGGCGAGGTTAAAGTAGGGTCAGGGCGGAAAAGAGGAGGATGTGAAAACAAGAGATCCATCCACGCACGTGTTTAGCTCAGTTAATGCAGTTTCGGTGATTTGGTTTAATTCAACAGCGCCCTCCGCCCATTTCCTAGCGAAATTACATGTTGGCCTTAGAGTACGAGTACACTACTCATTTAGTCATGCTGCCCATTCCCCTCATTACCATTATGCTGTTGTTCAGATTACCACTAACATTGATGTAGTATTTTAACATTCAATCATTCTGTTAAATCTTTCCTATCATACTGTTCGCCATTGCGGCTAAGGTTTTGTCTTTTGCGGTTCTCCTTTTTTTTTTTTTTTTTTTTTTCCTTCTTTGTTTTTTGTTGTTGTTTTCGTTTCATTTCGTTTTGCTTGTCCGTATGGTAAATACAAAAAAAAAAAAAAACATTTTTTTGTGTACTAAAACTAAACTCTAATTAATTTGCAATTTTAAAACAACATTTTTTTTTAAACTTAGATTAAAAAAAGGCTTTAGTTTTCATTGACTAAAATTAGACTAAAACCTTTTTTATTTTTAAGATATCCTTGACTAAAACTAGACCTTTGTATACATTATGAAGACTAAATTTAAGACTAAAAGAGTTTTTGCTGACTAAAACCAGACTAAAATCATTCTGAGATTTCGTTGGCTAAAACATATCGTTGAATAAAATTTAATAAAACCTTTTGAGATTTTGCTGGGGGGAAAAGATTACAGTGTTTAATAAAAATTGTTAGCCAAAATGAGACTAAAACCTTTTTGCAAACCTGTTTGAGTTGAGCAAAACTAAACTAAATCATTTACTAAACTTGAACTTTGAATTTTCGTTAACTATTTAATTTTTAAAAAATGTTTAAAGAATTGTTTTTACATTTATTTGACTAAAAATTTCGTTTTCATTGACAAAAAAAGACTAAAAACAAGACTAAAAGGGTTGTTTTTTTTTGTTTTTGTTTTAGATTTTGTTAACTAAAATTAAAAGAGTTTGATGATTTGAAGATTAGACTGAAATATTTCTTTTTAGTTCAATTCAATTCAATTTTATTTGTATAGCCCACATTTTTTGTTGACTAAAACTAAAATACAGTGATCCCTCACTACTTCGCGCTTCAAACTTCAGTCCATTTTGATTTTTTTTTTTTTTTCAATTAAAATTTCAATAAATAAATACAGATGAGCTGTCCCGAGCCATTCGTAGTCTCTCTCTCCCTCTCTCCCTCTCCCTGCTCTTTGTTGGTCAGGCAGCGCACTGAAGTTGCTTATTAAATTTAATGATGATTGACAGACGTTTGGGTTTGATGTTAGCAGAGAGGTGAACTTCAAAGAGCCGCATGAGTCAATCATCGTTTAACTTGCTAAACAGCTGCTGTGGCAACCCATTGTGTGCAAGTGACTCAGGTGACTTGAAGTTCCGTTCTGAGACCCCCAATTTGGCCAACTTTCAAAATTGTCCGATATGCATGTGAGATACATCATTGGAAAGCTGAAAATCTCAATTTTCTGGGGGAAGAAAAATTTTGAACAGGAGGGCATTTAAAAAAAAAAAAAGTGCTGTATATATATATATATATAAATTTATATATACTGTATATATAAATATACCATATTGGCCCGAATATAAGACAGCCCTGATTATAAGACGACCCCCTCTTTTACAAGACTCAAGTTTGAAAAAAATACCTTTTGAACACCAAATTATTTTTTATACAGAAAATAATTACAGTACATCCGAAACAAATAATTATAACAATATATTTGAGAGAAAAAGCATGTTATTTTGCCTCATTCAAATCTTAATATCTGAATATTTAAACATGTAAACTAAAGTGCAATCACGTTCGTAAATGAATGGCTTCTGGTTTTTGAAATGTAAATAAACCAATCTATTGTGATAAAACAACAAAATTGCAATAACTGCATTAACCATCAAAGTGAAGTCTAACTGTAACTGTAGTCTTGAAACAAATCTGAATAAGGAAAAATATTGCAATAAAATAATGCAAACTGGTTAAACTTGAGAGTAGCTGAGATCTGTCATGACAGAACATCGCTTCAATGATATCTGGCGCCATCTAGCGTCGTGAAAGCGTATAATTTCTAGACCGCGAATATAAGACGACCCCCTCTTTTTCAGTCCTATTTCAATGCAAAAAGTCTTATATTCGGGCCAATACGGTATATATGTATGTTTTTTTTTCATTATACTTAGGAAAAAAAAAAGTGAAAAAACATGTCTTATATGTATCTTTTTCCAATGCTAAATCTGAATAAATACACACACACACACACACACACACACAAAAATAATAATTTTTTTTTACTTCACGGTTTTCCACTTATCGCGGTCTGGTCCCAATTAACCGCAAAAAACGAGGGATCACTGTAAAATCATTCCGAGATTTCGTTGATTAAAACTAAAGTGAAGCCTTTCTGCGATTGTGTTGACAAAAAATAAACATAAAACTTTGTCAAAACTTGGCTACAACCTTTATAAGATTTTGTTGACTAGAAATACACTAAAGAGGTTTTGTCAACTAAAACTAGAAAAAAAACCTTTTTGAGGTTTCTTTGATTAAAACTAAATAAAACCTTTTTGAATTTATGTTGACTCAAACTACACCTAAACCTTTTTGATTTGTTGTCAACCAAAACTAGACCTAAACCATTTTGGGATATTGCCGACTAATAAAACCATTTTGAGATTTCGTCAACTTTAACTACTCTGAAATGTTTATGCGTGTTCCTTGACTTAAACTTCACTAGCATCTTTTGCGTTTTCTCCGACTAAAAAATCTAGAATTATAAGCCTTTTCGCTCAAAGGTTTGAGCAAATCCTCTCACCTGTCAAGGTTTTAAATGGTTAAGCAAATTCCACTGAATGTAAATTGTTTCAACCCCCAACATAACACGTGAAAGGTTGCGGAAACTCTACAAATAATTGTCCCGCTAAGCTACTTATGCATTGCAGACACGTCTCCCAAGTGCTTGATGCTAAATAGCAACTCTGCAGGTCACAAGACCACACAACTTCACCCCTAATGACATTCATTAGCAACTTCATTAGACCAATAAGCCACTGGCGAAGGGCAAAGCTGATCCAGTCACTCAGACGGAGTGATGACAAGACACAAGCAGGGAAGTGACATTGTCACAAACTCCAATTAATCAATTCGGAGTCATTTTTATCATTAGCTGCCATTGGCGGCGATAGACGTCTGAATTAAAGATGTCCCGATCGGCATCCCGATCGATCGGGTCCGATCACGTCATTTTCAAAGTAGCGGAATCCGCAAAAAAATATCAGACATGCCGTTTTTTAATATATATATATTTTTTAATTAAATTGTTTTCTAATTGTATTTCACGTTACAGACAAAATGTCTTACACTCAGCCAGAGTCTTTAGTTTTGGCCTAAAGTAGGACTGTCGAATTTATCGCGTTTACGGCGGTAATCAGGGCCGGCCCAGCCTATACGCAGACTATGCAGCTGCTTAGGGCCCCTGACCACTAGAGAGCCCCCGATCTGGCAATTGTTTAATTTATATTATATTTTGTTTACTACAGTTTGCTTTATTTGACTTATGTGAGTTTTGATACTTGATTACAAGCTTAAAAAAATAAAAGTTCTTCCTTAACGTCTTTCTTTCCTCTTTTAGAAAAAGGTTTCTACTGTAAGTACTGACAACCATTTTGGGTGAGAAGTTTGAAGTATGCAGTGCAACAAAGTCTGATTATTATACAAAATATGGACGTATGGCTGGATTACATGTATGGGTTTCACAGTACACTGTGACGAAACGGTGGGCCAAAAATATGGGCCCCTTTGCATTATTTTGCTTAGGGCCCCCAAATGGCCTGGGCCAGCCCTGGCAGTAATTAATTTTTTTAAAATTAATCACGTTAAAATTAGGGCTGTAAAACAATTAAAATTTTTAATCGAGTTAATTACAGCTTAAAAATTAATTAATCGTAATTAATCACAATTAATCGCGATTCAAACCATCTATAAAATATGCCATATTTTTCTGTAAATTATATATATATTCTGTAAAATAATTTGTTGGAATGGAAAGATAAGACACAAGATGGATATATACATTCAACAAACGGTACATAAGGACTGTAGTGGGCATTTCACTCTACTGTCATTCAAATCTGTCTATGCTGTCCTCACTCCGAAGCGTCTACTTTTTCCAAAGCTAGACAGCTAGTGAACGACGCTTAATAATCAGACTTCTTCCTTTTTCATCTGATTTATTAATAAAATGGCCTCAAACCACTGTCCTCTTTAGACCGTAGTGAAACTACAAAAAAAAGTACACAAGCATTGCATTAGCAACAACGTTAGCTTAGCACGCTATACAGGTTCACTAAACATAAACAAAAAGCGTCTCATACAAAAAATAGAACATTTCGCTTGCTAACATAATATGTACATTCTTTACAACAACCATACTTACGGACAAATCTTGTCCAAGGATCATATAAGCACCACATTACAACGTAGGCGTCAGCCCGAGACGTCGTGCAGCCATATTGAACTGGCAAGAAAGCAATAAACCATGTCGCAAAGCGACCACAAGAGTTCGCTGTTTGACAGCGCAAAAAACCTTGCTGTAAAACTTACCAAAAGGCAGAATACTGTCTGAGCGGGACATGTGCGTTAATTGCGTCAAATATTTTAACGTAATTTAAAAAATTAATTACCGCTGTTAACGCGATAATTTTGACAGCCCTAGTTAAAATATTTTATGCAATTAACTATGCGCTGCACGACCCACTCACGCATTGCCGCGTTCAATCTATAAAGGCGCCGTTTTACCTATATATAGAGCTAAAAGGCAGTGTAAAATGAGTAGAGTGAATTTAGGCAGTCTTTGGAGCCTTTAATTAATTGGCTACAGACTTAAAATCCCCCTCTCAACAATTAAAATATCGTGGGAAGCAATGTGGGGAAGAAAGATAGTAGTTGATCTTTTTCTTAACACCATATGTTATTTCCTAACTCAAAGATTATATCAATTGGTGGCACTACGCGCAGTCATGGTTGCACTTCCCATCATGCATTTGGGCAGAACAGTTAAATGGCTACAGTATCATTTACTGAAAGCTCAACAAATACACTAGACGGCAATATTTAGTCACAATATACAAAGTCACATTTATCCTTTAAGAATTACAAGTCTTTCTATCCGTGGATCCCTCTCAGAGAAAGAATGTTAATAATTAGGGCTGTCAAACGATTAAAATTTTTAATCGAGTTAATTACAGCTTAAAAATTAATCATAATTAATCGCAATTCGAACCATCTATAAAATATGCCCTATTTTTCTGTAAATTATTGTTGGAATGGAAAGATAAGACACAAGATGGATATATACATTCAACATACGGTACACAAGGACTGTATTTGTTTTTTATAACAATAAATCAACAAGATGGCATTAACATTCTGTTAAAGCGATCCATGGATAGAAAGACTTGTAGTTCTTAAAAGAAAAATGTTTGTACATGTTAGTAAGTTATAGAAATTTTATATTAAAACCCCTTTTAATGTTTTTGTTTTAATAAAATTTGTAAAATTTTCAATCAAAAAATAAACTAGTAGCCCGCCATAGTTGATGTCAATAATTACTTACACAATGCTCATGGGTGCTGAAGCCTATAAAATCAGTCGCACCCAAGCGCCAGCAGAGGGCGGCAAAACTCTATAAAATACAACAAGTGAGCGTTTCACTGTACTGTCATTTAAATCTCTGAGCGGGGCATCGGCGTTAATTGCGTCAAATATTTTAACGTGATTAATTTTAAAAATTAATTAACGCCCGTTAACGCGATAATTTTGACAGCCCTATTAATAATGTAAATGCCATCTTGAGAATTTATTGTCATAATAAACAAATACAGTACTTATGTACTGTATGTTGAATATATGTATTCGTCCGAGTTTTATTAATTTTTTTCTTAATGCATTGCCAAAATATATATGATTGGGAAAAATTATCGGGAATGATTGGAATTGAATCGGGAGCAAAAAAAAAGCAATCGGATCGGGAAATATCGGGATCGGCAGATACTCAAACGATCGGGATCGGATCGGGAGCAAAAAAACATGATCGGAACAAGCCTAGTCCGAATCATTTGAACTGGGAAGCAATCAATGGCAGCCAATGACAAACACACAGTGCATCTGCTTTCCCCTTTTCTTGCGAAAATGAAGCAACCACTTCATTTCATCACTGCGTGGCTTGCCAATGTGCTCACGCTTCTTCAACGCGGGCGCAATTGTCGCTCCTTTTCGCACTAATCGCCGAGACGGTAAACGCGCACACACATCGCATCATCACGGCCGCAAAGATGAAAACCATTAACACGAGATAAAGCATCCATTTACGCCTCCGTGCTTCAACGTCAACTGTTAGGTTTTTGGGGAGTGTGAGATTAATGAGTAAAACAGCTAACACTCCTGGTAGTTGAAATGACTGACAAGAACACATTTTCACAAGTGAAACTTTATTGCCGAGTAACTATTAAGAACTTTAATAAATTGGACAGTTTGTGAGTAAACATTCAAATGCAAGGAAGCAACTAGCGGTGTAAAATCTCCAGATTCATGACATATTGATTCTTTGGACAACGATACGAGAATTACTTGGGGTGATGGGGTCAAAGGTCACGGGACTACAATTGAATTTGTATAATGTGTTTAACATAACTCAAGATTGAAGATAGGGATTATATGAAATTTGCAAAGTATGTTTGTAATATTAAACGGAAAAGCTGATTTAAATTACGAGGTAGTGAGGTCAAAGGTCACAGGGCCAATTTGAATGTTTATGCTTTTATTCAAGATAACTCAAGGATGACGGAAAGTATTATCATCAAACTTGCAGGATATATTTAAAATGTGAAGCGGAATAGGCGATTAAACTTGGAATTATTGAGGTCAAAGGTTACTTCGCCAGATTAAATTTGTACCTCTGTATTCAAAATATCTCAAGGATGAAGAAAGGGATTATTATTATTAAATTTGCTGGATATATTTGTAATACGAAACATAACAGATGGTTAAATACAGTATTGGGGTAATGAGGTCAAAGGTCACAGGGCAAAATTGAATTTGTATTCAAACTTGCTGGATATATTTGGAATACATAACGGAATAGGTGATTAAAGTTTTGGGTAAAAGTCAAAGGTAACAGAGGTCAGAAAAGGAATTTCCTGATAACTTCATCGATTTTCCTATTTAACTCAAATTTTTACGATAGGTTGTATGATGAGAAAATAAAGTACAGTGATCCATTGTTTTTCGCGGTTAATTGAAATCCGTAAAGTACATTGTTTGATTTTTAAAGAATTTATTTACAAATCATGGCGGAAAATAAGTATTTCGTCTATACCTAAAGTTCATCTCAATACTTTGTTATGTACCCTTTGTTGGCAATAATGGGGCCAAACGTTTTCTGTAACTCTTTACAAGCTTTTTACACACTGTTGCTGGTATTTTGGCCCATTCCTCCATGCAGATCTCCTCTAGAGCAGTGATGTTTTGGGGCTGTCGTTGGGCAACAAGGAGTTTCAACTCCCTCCTCACCCCGTGGCGTCAAAATGATAACAAGAACGGGGAGCAAAAATCCCAGAACCACACGGGGGGACCTAGTGAATGACCTACAGAGAGCTGGGACCACAGTAACAAAGGCTACTATCAGTAACAGAATGCGCCGCCAGGGACTCAAATCCTGCACTGCCAGACGTGTCCCCCTGCTGAAGAAAGTACACGTCCAGGCCCATCTGTGGTTCGCTAGAGAGCATTTGGGTGATCCAGAAGAGGAATGGGAGAATGTGTTATGGTCAGATGAAACCAAAATAGAACTTTTTGGTAGAAACAGAGACCTGGCTTGGTCTTTCAGCATGACAATGATCCCAAACACACAGCCAGGGCAACAAATGAGTGGCTTCGTAAGAAGCATTTCAAGGTCCTTGAGTGGCCTAGTCAGTCTCCAGATCTCAACCCGATAGAAAATTTGTGGAGGGAGTTGAAAGTCCAACGACAGCCCCAAAACATCACTGCTCTAGAGGAGATCTGCATGGAGGAATGGGCCAAAATACCAGCAACAGTGTGTGAAAAGCTTGTGAAGAGTTACAGAAAACGTTTGGCCTCCGTTATTGCCAACAAAGGGTACATAACAAAGTATTGAGATGAACTTTTGGTATTGACCAAATACTTATTTTCCACCATGATTTGCAAATACATTCTTTAAAAATCAAACAATGTGATTTTATGTTTTTTTCCCCCCACATTCTGTCTCTCATGGTTGAGGTTTAACCATGTAGACAATTACAGGCCTCTGTAATATTTTCAAGTGGGAGAACTTGCACAATTAGTGGTTGACTAAATACTTATTTGCCCCACCGTATATAACGGAATAGGTGATTAAAGTTTCGGGTAAAGGTCAAAGGTAACAGAGGTCAGAAAAGGAATTTCCTGATAACTTGGTAATGGATTTTCCTCTTTCATCCAAATTTTTACGATAGCTTGTATGATGAGAAAATAAAGTACAGTGATCCATTGTTTTTCGCGATTAATTGAAATTCATGAAGTATGGGTGCAGCTTATTTACATTAAAATATTTTTTTCCACTCCACAAAATATGGCAATGCTTTGAATTTGACTGCTTTGGCCAAAGTCTGCTCTCTCAAAGTGCTCCTCTAGAATCCTATGTTACAAAGACGATTCCATTTTGATTACAGGGTCTTTAATCAATTTAATAAGATAACAATCAGTTTAACTAAAAAGCAAAAAAAAAAAAAAATGAATTTTTTTTTGACAATTTTGAACAAAACGCCATAACTATAAGATTCTCAATTCTATTCAGTAGTTGCTTAACCCACCGATAAATCGAACCCGATTTAATAATAGTTACACCGGTATTATAAACGCACAATAAAATGTTTCACTATTTCAGATGCAAAAAATAACCATTTGAACCTAACAAAATCATAACAGCCACAAAATACTGAAATAGGGTCACAATTTGGAAAATACATTGAAAAATTGTTTGGGTATTGGTCAATTGGTATAGTGCATTTTAAAGTATTCGCAACCAATGACAATGGCACCTAGCATTCCCTTTAACTGTTACCTATGTAGAAAAGCATTACATGACTGGAGAAGAAATTTTTACCTTCAACCTAATGAATGAAAATTTTGAACAGTAACTCATTGGCTGCCATTGACGGCAATAGACGTCCAATCGATTTTGCCTGGGAGGGATGATTAAACTTCAATGTCAGCCAATGAGTTGCTTCGAGAAAACCTGTCAAGCATCCACATTGTAAACGGAGAAGTCCGAGGCCACGGTCACGTGCAGTTCCCACGGAAACTGATTGACAGGCCTGCGGACCGCCCCGGCCGCTTGACCTCGGCTCAATTGGATCATCAGCAACACGTCTTCGTCGTCCAGCACGCGGATGAGGTCGCCTTGGTAGTCGCGGTAGTTCAGCGCGATGTCGTCCACCTTGAACATGTCCCTGATAAGACACGCACACGCGCTTCAATGCGGAGGTTGCCATGGAGATGAAAACAATGAAGCACTTCTCACATCGGATTAATGACGCTCGGGAACACGTTCCCAGATCTTTTTATTTTTAGTCTTGAGATACATTTTTTATGAGGGGGATTTTTTTTTTGCTCATCCTTTGACTTTAACCCACTATTGACACACTAATGAGTTCAATTTTTATGAGTAATAAGTATCAACTATTAGTATTTAATTACTACAATTGCTTTGTGCTTTTATTTACAGACATAATAATTGTAAAATAATACAATAATAAATTAATAAAATGTATTAAGTGCTTATGGTACTTGTTTTGTTTTCTATGACGTTAAATATTTTAAATTATTCATTTACTGACAAAACATGGTGAAAAATATCTACTCTTTAATGAGTACATAAGGCAAAATTTTTCTTTATATAACTTTAAATAATTTGAATTTATTGATTGCCTGACATATTAATACTATGGAAAAATATTATTTAATGACTGCTTCAGGCAATATTTATGCTTTATATTACATGAAATTATTATTTAAATTACCGTAATTTTCGGACTATAGGCCGCTACTTTTTTCCTTCATTTTGAATCCTGCGGTTTATAGTCCAGTGCGGCTTATTTGTTGATTTCTTTGGTTAATGGGTGATACTTTATTTGACAGCGGTGTCATAAGACTGTCATAAGACAGTCATAATTATGACATGACACTATAGTGGGCATTATTGAATGCTTATGACAGATGTCATTAGGTGTCATCCAGCAAAAAAATACGAATAAAATAAAATAAAATAATAATAAATATATACATAAAAATTTTAAACAAAAAAATTTTTTTAAGTGTCATCCAGCAAATTATGTCACTAACTCCATTGTCTAGCTTGGATCTCTTGCATCCATTCAAAAGTGAAATCATTTGCCGGATAACACTTAATGACATCTGTTATAAGCATTCATTAATGCTCTTGACAGTGTCATGTCATAATTATGATTGTTTAATGACAGTCTCATGGCGCCACTGCCAAATGAAGTGTAAACTGGAACAGTAATTGAAGAAATAATTAGCACAGAACGTGAATTTTGATTGTTATTTACTTCTGTAGTGCTGCAATGCATACTAGGAGGTATGTTGAACAACAACAGTATTGACAGCAGGTGGCAGCAGAGGTTGACTGCCTCCTTCAAGGGAGCAGTGATGGTTAAATTGAGCTTAATGAAGCAATGAAGCTTTGCAGCCAATTGGTTTTGTGGTGGTTCAGTTGGTTTTATGACAGTAGTATGATGCCGCTGTCAAATAAAGTATTACTGGTTAGTATCTTTGGTTGTAAATGTCCCATAATACAGTGAGGACAGCTGCAGCTTAGTCTACTGTGGCTTATCTATGAACAAATGCTGTTTTCGTGCGAATTTGGTGGGTGGCGGCTTATAGTCAGGTGCGCCTTATAGTGCGAAAATTACGGTATTTACTGATATAAACAATGTGAAAGAAATCTACAATTAAGTGAGTTCTTATTGCATTAGTTTAGCGTTTTTTTTTTTTTTTCTCCCAACATTAAATTATTGAAATTATTATCGTTTAAAAATTCTAATCTACAGACACAAAATGTTAAAATCTTAAAATGTATTTAATGAGTACTGAAGGAAATATAATTGCTTTTAATTAATTTGTTTTTGTTGTTGTTCAAATGTCAATTAATTATTTAATTCTATGTATTAAATTCTTTTAGGTTATTGATTTACTGACATAAGCATTGTGAAAATTTAAATAAAAGCCCAAGGTATTATATTAATATTATTTTTTTCCATTAAATTAGTGAAAAAAACATGAGTAGAGTTGGGCATCGTTTGAATTTGAACGGTTCTGGTTTCGATTCCGGTTCCAAACGATTCTGATTCTTTTAATAGGCAGGGTTAGAAAAAAATTGCATAGTTTATATCAATTTCTTAACTTTTCGATTTTTTTAAAAATTATATGAACTTTCAATTAACTTGCTATGAATTTCTCACAGGGCTATTTCTAACTTGTATATAAATATCAGTTGAACTTGAATGTGATTAAGTTTCTTTCCACAGGAGTGCAATTTCACAAAGATGTTTATTTTTCAAAAGCTCATGGGGAAAACATTTACACATATTCTTTTGCCTATGTTTTAGAGTGTCTTATGCTGCAGGCCTTTTTACAAGGTATTGAGCTCCCACTAACGGGCTAACCTGGTGCAGAATATCAAACAAACAAACAACTAGTAAAACCCAGTCCAGATTAGAAGTGGGTACAGTATGAAATCAGAAAGTTTTTGTTGAGGAAAATGATCATCTCTGCCTTCTCAGGCAGTAAGCGTGAGCGTTCTGGACAGATAGCGTCTCCTGCAGTGGAGAACCAGAAGTTCAGAATTTTTTACATTAGGTTTAATCTTCGAGTTAGCGGGAGGTTAATCAGTCGGTGGAGTTTATCTCAACAAATTCCATGCAGTTTGTCAGTTATTTGTTAGTTTAAAGGCTCCGGAGTGGCTAAACTAGCGCGAGTCACTGGTGGTTGAAATCAACTCCATCCACTAAATAAGCCCCCGCTAACTTGAAGATTAAAGTGCCTATGACAACAAAAAGCATGTTCATTTCATATTTCATGCAGTATTTTATGCTCCTGAATGAAATGGACCGCTTGGATGTGTGTGGAAGTGATAGATTTATATATTTTTTTAATCCCGCGCCATGAAAATGAGTGACTTCCTGGATTGAGGAGGAATGCGAATGTGACGTCACCCAGATCAGCATCTCACAATACAGCATTGCTTTATAGCATGCAGATGTACTGCAGATTCAGCTGATTTTGCTGATTAATTTGTTTATTTGTCACATCATGCCAGCCATGTGCTGCAGGGTTTTGTTGCTGCACCAGGGAGAGGTGTGTGAGCCTTTTTGGTTTACAAAAAGTTCGTGTTCACCATGGAGATTGGCCAAAACAAGTCCAGTTACTGTGGGACTATTGGACTTACGAGGAAGTGAGTAAACATTGTGTTTTGTATTATGTCAAATACTGGGATCATAGCACACGTTTCAATAAGGAAGTGGCTTGCATTTTGTGGCTGACAATGCTCCACCAAGACGGCCACTCAGCTGACAACCGGCGGCTTGTCAACCCCCCCCCCCCCCCACCACCCTTGGTCCTCTTCGCGTGCACGCCGGGAGAACGCTATACTCGGCTTATGCTCTTGTCTGCATTTCTCCATATCTCCAAACCTCCAGCCCCCTCTGCCCTCTTCGTGTGCCCGGCAATAGACCACTATCCTCGGGTTGGGCTCGGGCAGCTACGCGCTTCTCCGATGTCGGCCGGTTTGTACGGTGGTCATTCTCCAGCTGCTTCCCTGGCAACGAGCACTCCTGGCCGCAGCAGGGGAACGACCGATCGGTGAAGACAATCGACAACCCTGCCGCCGTGTGATATGATCCGGGGTTGTTTTGTGTGATTTTTCGCTTTGAAAGGCGAGAATAAGACTTGCAAACGCCGCTCAGCTCGGGTTAGCATGTCGGCTAGCTGTCAAGCCTCCTGGTTTTTTCACGCTCTCTGAAGGCAGGGAAATGACAAAAGTCGGATTTAATCCAGTGGCATAAAATATCGTTTGGGAGGTGCAAGAAGTCGACAGATTTTTGAGTAAGTTTGCTATGTCGTACTGAATAAATGCATTTTTAATATTTCATAGTCCATTTAGCACAAGACTGTTATCTTACATGACCATACAATTTATTAAGCAATTGGGGAAAATAATTCGATAAAAGAATATCCTGTAAAAATGTTGAAGTAGAGAGATTGAAACAATGACATTTTGCTGCTCTCTTTGTCGCATTTTCCTCGTTCTGAATAATTCCCCTTATATGGGGATTCTAAATCAGATGAAATCGTGACCCTGCCCACGTCGTCCTCCAGCTGGGGACGCAGTGCTTATAGTCCAGTGCGGCTTATTTGTTGATTTATTTGGGTTAATAGGTAACACTTTATTTGACAGCGGCATCATAAGACTGTCATAAGAACATCATAATTATGACATGACACTATCATGGGCATTACTGAATGCTTATGACAGATGTCAATATGTGTCATGTGGCATATTATTTCACTAATTCCATTTATTTCCAGCTCAGATTTTTTGCGGCCATTCAAAAGTGAGATAATTCGCTGGATGACACTAACCGACCTCTTTTATAAGCATTCATTAATGCTTATGACATTGTCATGTAATAATTATGACTGTCGTATGACAGTATTATGGCACCACTATCCAAGAAAATGTTACCAAACACCATAACTAGCAATTAATGAAAAAACTGGAACAATAACTGAAGAAATAATTAGCACAGAACATGATTGTTATTTATATCTGTGGCGCCGCAATGCATGCTAGGAGGAATGTTGGATGACAACAGTGTTGAAAGCAGGTGGCAGCAGAGGTTGACTGTCTCCCCCAAGGGAGCAGTGGTGGCCAAATGAAGCTTAATGGTTCAAAGCTTAATGGTGGTTCATTTGGTCTCATGACAGTCTTATGATCCCATTGTCAAATGAAGTGTTACCAGTTAATATCTTTTTGTGTGAATATCCCATAATACAGTGAGGACAACTGCAGCTTATAGTCCAGTGCGGCTTATCTATGAACAAATGCCGTTTTCGTGTCGAATTTGGTGGGTGGCGGCTTACAGTCAGGTGCGCCTTATAGCCCAGAAATTACGGTACTTTTTCAAGTAATCTGTGACAACATTGGTGGCGGCTTATACTCTGAAAACTACGGTACTTATCTGTCTTCCCTTATTCTGTCTTTTCTTAGCTTGTATAATGTTCCTTCATCTGACAAAGACAAACAATATATTTTAAACCACGAAACCGTGCCACATAACTCCAAATAATAGTCCGATCCAAAGTACGCACACATTCGAGAGGAAAGTAGAAATGATTACGAGCTAATCACGTTAGCGAGGCCGAGTAGCTAACGAGCAGATACGCTGCTGTAATAAGCATATTGCGTGCGGGCATGTTGCCGCGCTGCGAGATGATGAGGGCACAGAGGGTGTTGAAGGTCCCTCGGGAGCTCATTTGATGAGCCCTGTGATTGGCAGGCGAGCATTTACCAGCTCAAGGTGAATGTGTGTGTGTGGCATGCTGGAAATTGAAGAGGCTTCTATACATGTTTAGTGTGAATTTCCATATTATTATTTGTCATGAAATAAGCTTTGATATAGGAATTATATTCTCTCAATTCAACATGTCAATACAGTTATTAAATCAACATTTTATTGCAGGAAAGTAGCACTCCCACTTCAAATGGATTGGACGGCTGTCGCCGTCAAAGGCAGTCAAAGAGTTAATAAATAGCTTTGGAAGTATAGATACTGTAAGTATGTAAAAAACAGTATTGATAAAAAAAATAATGAATATAGAAAAATAATTGGAAAAATACAGCTAAAAAATTACAATATCACCTGATAAAAAAGACAAAATTAATAAGAAATAAAATTAAATATAGAAAAGTAAAAAAAAAAAAAATACATTTGTTTTATTTAAAAATAATAATAAATTCAAAAAAAAAAGTGGAAATTTATTCAGAAATTGCTCCTTTTACAACAACTAACAATTTAAACAATTTATTTTCTTCTATCTATTTAGATTTTTTTCAAATGTTTATTTTCATTGAATTTTTAATTTTGTTTTATTTTAAACAATTTATTCTTACTTAAATCTTCATTTTCCTTTTAGCTTATAGATCTTTTTTTACTTTGATTTTTTTTTTAGTTTTATTTATTTTTTTAATCTAATTTGTTCTATTCCTTTCTTTTTGGGATTTAGCATTTTCCAATTTTTTGTTGTTTTTTTTATTATTTATTATCTTTTTTTTTATGATTACTATTTTCATTTACTTACAGTATGGTTTCCCTAATTCTTTTTTGTGTATATCTGTTAAATGTAAATTCAGGAAGTATAAGGGATTAAAAATGTAAATAATATGTCAAAAAGACAAGTCAACTACGTTAACAGTGAAATATTGACACATTTCAAACTTTGAAAAGACAATTTCTTCAAATTTCCCATTAAAGGTTTAAAGGTGAGCTCCAATCATTCTCAATTAATGTTGTCCATATTGTTGTAATGGGATTATTGCAAGGATGTAACGGCGACCTTTCAACCCTCATCACGCGACACCTCCATTATCCATCATTTTCCTTTTCACAGCCCGCCCAAAATGCAATCATCACATTTTGGTTAATTTTCCTAAAAGGTGACATTGTTAGTGAACTCCCACTCTATCTAAAAAGCGCAACGAGGGAAGAGAATGACAAATACCTCATACGGGACATCAGTTCCTTGTGCGTCGGACGGATGTTTAGGTCCTCTTGAACGCAAACGTCTCTGCAAGCACATGCACGCACATTACATGTCATTTACAGTACTTCTTGAGTACATAACTGATTCAGTTAGCAGTTCCTTCCAGTAATGTGTGTAGAATAGAATAGAATAGAATAGAATAGAATAGAATAGAATAGAATAGAATAGAATAGAATAGAATAGAATAGAATAGAATAGAATAGAATAGAATAGAATAGAATAGAATAGAATAGAATAGGACTTTATATTCTAGCTGGAAAATGTATTGGAATGGAACCAAAAATTATGTGCTGAGAAACATTGGATATTGAAATAATAATATGATGAATGGTTTTAATAAATGTGCTAAAATAAAAATTAAACAATAAACTAAAAAGATAACAATTATCAGGGGTCGCGTTAACCGAATATTTTCCGTCGTTGACCGGTTTTTTAAAACGGTGACGGAAAAAACTGAAGTCCGTCTGACATTTTGACAGGTTGCAATTCACACCCCAGACCACAAGGTGGCGAATGAGCATATTAATTAGCTATTGTCTCTCTTAATGCATGACGTCGTTGGCTATTCTGTCAGAATATTGTAGCGTCACCGGGGTCTGGCGGCGGCACCGTGATTGACACATCAACGCGAGGTTCTTATTGGTGCACCCGGTGTGCCAGCGCGTCATCCAATTGGTGGACTAGATTGCCGCCTGTGTATAGACCCCAATCACATGACGTCACAACTCCGCCCCCCTGACTGGAGCCGCCATATTGTCCGTCAGGTCGTCGTGTTTACACATTACCGCTACGTACATGCCTCCTATTACGGCGTGTTTTTCTGCTCGTTAACATTAATAATCAAAATGGTGAAGGTGTGTGTGGCGGTTGGTTGCAATAACAGAGAAGATAGACGGAGAGACTTGAAGTACTGTATTCTGAGAAACCCGAAGAGGAGAGCGAGATGGACTGCTGTAATTCGACAAGAAATCTGGGCACCAAACGATCACCACAGACTATGTAGTAGTCATTTTATATCTGGTAAGATGCATTTAATATATATTTAGAAGATTTCGGGCTGACAACCACAATTAAGATCATTGTGTGACGTTGGTGATTGGGGTCTATATAGTTGCCTCTTTTTCTTTGGGGGTGGAGTTGTTGTTTTGTTGGTGTTGTTGGCGGTAAGCAGAGTAAAAAGAGGGAGAAAAATACGACTTCCGCGTCTAATTTTTCGCCACCAAGCAAGCGTTACAATATTAATTAAAAATGAATGAAAACTAAATACTATTGAATATGTCATCATTATCATTTTAAAATTTTAAGTGACAGGTAAAAATAGATTATGACCGGATTTTTATGACCCTGTCAGTCAAAATGACAGACAACGAAAATGTCTAGCGCAACCTCTGACAATTATTGATTTTTTTTGTTTTGTTTTGTTTTGTTTTGGGGGGGGGTCCATTTAAAATACCAGGTTATAGTTTATGGTTGAAAAACATGTTTGTTTGTTTGTGTTTTTTTTTAAAGAGAATTGTTTTTTTCTTTTGTGGTTGTTTTTATTTGGTAATACTGTATATATTTTTAACTTGATCAAAATATATAAAATGAAAATAGAGAAATAATTTAGTAAATAATAATAGTAAAATAACAGCTACAATATGAATAAAAATAATAGACGTATAAATATATAGAGATTTTTTTCCCTCACGTTTAATATGGCGGTACATATTTTTATAATTTATACTGTATATAATATATATTATTATATTTATCTCATATATATATTTTTTTAATAAATTAAAAGAAAAACATTTTGGAAAAATATAAACATTATGTTGTTGTTATGATGTTAAATGGTTATGAAAATAATGGATGTCTAAATGTACCTGGTTTGGACTCCAGAGGGGGTTAGCATGTAGCATCGCAAGCAGCTATAGGTGGGGCCTTCTACTTCGCCCTCCGACTCACTATCCAGGAGGGGCTTGATGATCTTCACAAAGGATTCTGGGAAAATTCCCGTCTGGTTGTTGACCGTACCCTGTGGGAAATAACAATTATAAAAAGATAAGTGTGAGGGATTCGCATCCGGAGTCATGTTAGTCTGGCTAATTAGTTCATGCGCAATTTACGCCAATAAGCACATAAGTCTTGTTACTACACTCCAGTGTATGTGTGAATTGACTAGGAAAACACAACAAAGTAGTGTTAAATAATGAAATAAAAACCAATAAAGCAATTATCACTTTTCACACTAGTTGACGGAAACAATTTTCCCATCGGAATCCATGAAAATAACACAAACGTTTTCAATGAACCTACTGTAACACAAGTTCAGTCTGCTATTGAGTATTTAACCCCATGAAAAACCTATCACGCTTTGTATGCACACAACAGCAACATGCTGTTTTTTTATGTGTATTTTTAAACAGCGCTGCGTGGAAATAAACAGATTATTGCACGTTTCCATTAGCATTATTGGATATGTGCGCAGAGCAGCCAGAAGGTAAAAATAAGATGAAGATAAGCGCATCCTCCTCGTTCACTTTTTCACCCCCTCCTTTGCACCCACCTACTCTTCATCTATTTAACAGCTTTTATTAGCATCTACACACGAGGCGATTCTTTCAGTCGCACTAAAACAATGACAGTTTGGATTGGATTTGAGCTATTTCATATTTTCAGCAGGTTGCCAGTGACATACAATTAGGGTTGTTCCGATCATGTTTTTTTGCTCTCGATCCGATCCCAATTGTTTAGTTTGAGTAACTGCCGATCCCGATATTTCCCGATCCGATTGCTTTTTTTTTTTTTTTGCTCCCGATTCAATTCCAATCATTCCCGATAATTTTTCCCCATCATATACATTTTGGCAATGCATTAAGAAAAAAATGAATAAAACTCGGACGAATATATACATTCAACATACAGTATTTGTTTATTATGACAATAAATCCTCAAGATGGCATTTACATTATTAACATTCTTTCTGTGAGAGGGATCCACGGATAGAAAGACTTGTAATTCTTAAAGGATAAATGTGACTTTGTATATTGTGACTAAATATTGCCATCTAGTGTATTTGTTGAGCTTTCAGTAAATGATACTGTAGCCATTTAACTGTTCTGCCCAAATGCAAGCTGGGAAGTGGAACCATGACTGTGCGACGTGGTACCAATTGATATATCTTCTCTGCGTTGGGAAATAACATAGGGTGTTAAGAAACAGATCAACTTCTACCTTTCTTCCCCACATTGATTCCCACGATTATTCTAATCATTGGGAGAGGGATTGTAAGGCTTTAGCCATTTACAAAAAAGGCTCCAAAGGCTGCCAAAATTCACTATACTCAATTTACGCTGCCTTTTAGCTCTCTATACTGTATGGGTAAAACGGCGCCATTATAGATTGAACGCGACAATGCGTGAGTGGGTCATGCAGTGCATGCGTTAATTGCGTTAAATATTGTAACGTGATAAATGTAAAAAATATTAATTCTCGCCGTTAACGCAATAAATTTGATAACCCTACCTTAAGCTTAAACTAAAGACTCTGGAAGAGTAATGCATTATGTCTGTAACGTTAAATACAATTAGAAAACGATTTACTTAAAAAAAATATATATATTAAAAAAAGGCATGTCCGATATTTTTTTGCCGATTCAGATACTTTGAAAATGACGTGATCGGATCCCGATCGATCGGGAAATCTCTACATACAATGATACGTAACGGGATTTTTGCGTGTTCTCCATTGAGGTGGAGTTAAATTTCTCATATTTGCATTGAATTTTTTGAGGAAGATCTGTTGTGAAGTCATTGTTTAAATTCTTAAATTGCATCATGGTAGCATGTGACAAGAAAATACTTGATTTTTTGGTCACACAAGCCAAAAAATGCACAATAACGAAGATGAAACCATATATAAGTCGCACCGCAGTATAAGTTGTGTTTTGGTGGGGAAATTTACAGCAGGGCCGAGAACCTAAAGTGGTATTTGCCATGTGGCAAAATGGATTTTGGCAAATACCACTTTTGGTTCTCGCTGTCTTGAAATTTATAGAACAGATATTTCATTTTGAGGGCAACAATGTGGTGATTTAAGATATAGTACCGCCTCTGGTCCTCATGATCAGTCTTACCTCCAGCCAGTCAGCGTTGACTCGATGCAGCAGGAAGATCAAGTCTCCTTTCTTAAGGTTCAACTCTGCATTGCTGCTTCCACAAAAGTCAAACATAGCCTGCAACGAGAGACGAAACTATTTTTGTTGAATTTCGTCAAGAGATTAGAACTTTTTAATTCTGATTTATCTACCCATTTCAAAGGCGACGCTAAATCTTTCATGGATACAACAGAGCTGGAACTTCAGCCGACGCAGAACCTTTAACGTCGGTGGACTTTGAGGTCGAACAGCATGGAGCATCAACTTGTGTGCGTTTGTGTGTTTTTTAAGGAATTATTTTCTGCGTTTAGTCAATTTGATTAATCAGAAAAAATTAGACTAAATTATAAAAAAAAAAACCTAATCATAAAAACAAAATACAACAATAAAGCATACATACAGTGCCCTCCATAATTAGTGGCACCCCTGAAAAGATGTGTTTTTTAGCGTCTAATAATTTTTTTTTTTTTTAATTCAAATAATATGGGACCTTAATGGAAAAAAAGGAAAAATCCAACCTTCAATACAAGTGCATTTATTCAGTGGGGAAAAAATCCCACATAAAGAAAAAATTATTTGACATCAAATAATGTGTGTCACAATTATTAGCACCCCTGGTGTTAATACTTTGTACAACCCCCTTTTGCCAACAAAACAAGGTCTGAGGACTGAGATGGCCATGGGAGGAGCTTGATTTTGTGTCTGGTGAACCATTTCTGTGTAGATTTGGCCATATGTTTAGGGTCATTGTCTTGCTGAAAGACCCAGTGACGACCTATCTTCAGCTTTCGGGCAGAGGGCAACAGATTTTCATTTAAAATGTCCTGGTATTTCAAAGCAAACACAAAAACACATGGTCCCAGGCTTCAACTGGGACCGTGTGCTTTCGTCAGATGAGACCAAGATTGAGCTTTTTGGCAACAAACACTCTAAGTGGGTCTGGCGTGCCACGAAAGATGCGCATGCTGAAAAGCACCTCATACTCACTGTGAAGTATGGGGGTGGGTCAGTGATGCTGTGGGGCTGTTTCGCTACCAAAGGCCCTGGGAACCTTGTTAGGGTGCATGGCATCATGAATGCTTTGAAATACCAGGACATTTTAAATTAAAATCTGTTGCCCTCTGCCCAAAAGCTAAAGATGGGTCGTCACTGGGTCTTTCAGCAAGACCCTAAACATATGGCCAAATCTACACAGAAATGGTTCACCAGACACAAAATCAAGCTCCTCCCATGGCCATCTCAGTCCCAGACGTTTTTTTGTTGGCAAAAGGGGGTTGTACAAAATATTAACACTAGGGGTGCTAATAATTGTGACACACATTATTTGATGTCAAATAATTTTTTCTTTTTGTGGGATTTTTTCCCCACTGAATGAATTCACTTGCATTGAAGGTCGGATTTTTCTCTTTTTTTCCATTAAGGTCCCATATTATTTGAATTAAAAATATATATATATATATATATATATATTTTAGAAGCTAAAAAACACATCTTTTTCAGGGGTGCCAATAATTATGGATGGCACTGTAAGTTTATGTTGGGTCTATTTTTTTAATATTATATTTTATTTTTTATAAAAAGAATAAAATGTTACTAAAAACAAAATTAATAAGTGGAGCACTCCGAGAAAGCAGATTTCTGCCTAAGCAGCCAAATTCAAAGCATATTGGGTAGAGTTTGCCCTTCGTTTAAGTACGAAACAAGGTTCCCTTTCTGACCTCTGTGACCTTGACATCATTACCCAAAAATTTCATCACCTCTTCTATTTCATATTTGAAACATTTCAAGCATGTTTGAAATAATCCTGTTATTCTTAGTTGAGTTAGAACAAAATTCCTTATATGACCTCTGCGACCTTTGACTTTAAATCTAATCACCTCGGGCGTTTCAAAGTTCAAACATTCTGCAAGTTTGATAACAATCGCATTATTCGTTGTTGCGTTATCACGAAATTCCTTTTGTGACCTCTGTGACCTTTGACCTCATCAACAAAATTTTCATCACCTCTTGTGTTTCATATTTCAAAAATATCAAGCAAGTTTGAAATGATCCTTTTATTCTTTGTTGAGTTATCACATAATTCCTTTAATGACCTCTGCGACCTTTGACTTCATTACCCCAAAGTTTAACCCATGTTGGATTACACAATACAGTAACTTTTGCTTGAAATATCACGTAAAATGAATGATAACCGCCCGTTTTTTGCTTTTAACCAATAATCTAGACTGTTTTACGTTCATATCTATAAAAATTCCACGATTTAAACATTCATTTACAATAATTTTCAACTTAAAAAGCTCTGTTTCGTGACGGCCGCCATGTTGTATTACACAATGCATAACTTTTGCTTGAAATATCTACGTAAAATGAACGATAACTGCCCGTTTTTTGCTTTTAACCAAGAATCTAGACTGTTTTACGTTCATGTCTATAGAAATTACGCGATTTAAGCATTTATTTACAAGAATTTTCAACTGAAAAAGCTCTTTGTTTCGTGACGGCCGCCATGTTGGATTACACAATACCGCAACTTTTGCTTGAAATATTTACATAAAATAAACGATAACTGTCCGTTTTTTGCTTTTAACCAAGAATCTACACTGTTTTACGTTCATATCTATAGAAATTCCACGATTTAAGCATTTATTTACAAGAAGTTTCAACTTAAAATGTTCAATTTAAAAAGCTCTGTTTCGTGACGGCCGCCATGTTGGATGACACAATGCCATAACTTTTGCTTGAAATATCTACGTAAAATGAACGATAACTGCCCTTTTTTTGTTTTTAACCAAGAATCTAGACTGTTTTACGTTCATGTCTATAGAAATTCCGCGATTTAAGCATTTATTTACAAGAAATTTCAACTTAAAAAGCTCTTTGTTTCTTGATGGCCGCCTTGTTGGATTACACAATACCGTGACTTTTGCTTGAAATATTTACATAAAATAAACGATAACTCTCCGTTTTTGCTTTTAACCAAGAATCTAGACTTTTATGTTCATATCTATAGAAATTCCACGATTTAAGCATTTATTTACAAGAATTTTCAACTTAAAAAGGTCTTTGTTTTGTGACGGCCGCCATGTTGGATTTTGTATCGCTACACAGTAGCGGAATTCAACCTAAATAAGTTGTGATTGTACCAAGAAAAATGCAAATTTTGCTTTTGTTGAGCAAAATTAAGATGATTCTGCATGCTTTCCTCAAGTATTGAATTTCTGTTGTGAAAATTGAGTGATTTATTATCTGTTGAAAACTATTTTGGGAAAAAACTTAAATAATATGATAAATATTTCTACAGATCCTGAAAATATAGGTGACTATCTCTGCAGTTGGTGTTTTTGTGCATCTAGCGTAAAAAATGAGAATTTTATAGCCATTTTAAGTTTTTTATACTTGTATAAAAATAATAATAATAATAATAATAATTAATCAGGATTTTATTACGGAACGACTGGATTTTTAAATGTTACTGCCCATGGAGACATACAGTGGGGCAAATAAGTATTTAGTCAACCACTAATTGTGCAAGTTCTCCCACTTTAAAATATTAGAGAGGCCTGTAATTGTCAACATGGGTAAACCTCAACCTTGAGAGACAGAATGTGGGGGAAAAAAAACAGAAAATCACATTGTTTGATTTTTAAAGAATTTATTTGCAAATCATGGTGGAAAATAAGTATTTGGTCAATACCAAAAGCTCATCTCAATACTTTGTTATGAACCCTTTGTTGGCAATAACGGAGGCCAAACATTTTCTGTAACCCTGTTACTGGTATTTTGACCCATTCCTCCATGCAGACCTCCTCTAGAGCAGTGATGTTTTGGGGCTGTCGTTGGGCAACACGGACTTTCAACTCCCTCCACAGATTTTCTATGGGGTTGAGATATGGAGACTGGCTAGGCCACTCCAGCACATTGAAATGCTTCTTACGAAGCCACTCTTTTTTTGCACTGGCTGTGTGTTTTGGATCATTTTAATGCTGAAAGACCCAGCCACCTCCCATCTTCAATGCCCTTGCTGATGAAAGGAGATTTTCACTCCAAATCTCTCGATACATGGCCCCATTCATTCTTTCCTTTACACGGATCAGTTGTCCTGGTCCCTATGCAGAAAAACAGCCCCAAAGCATGATGTTTCCACCCCCATGCTTCACAGTGGGTATGGTGCAATTCAGTATTCTTTTTCCTCCAAACAGGAGAACCTGTGTTTCTCCCAAAAAGTTCTATTTTGGTTTCATCTGACCATAGCACATTCTCCCAGTCCTCTTCTGGATCATCTAAATGCTCTCTAGCGAACCGCAGACGGGCCTGGACGTGTACTTTCTTTAGCAGGGGGACACGTCTGGCAGTGCAGGATTTGAGTCCCTGTTGGCGCATTGTGTTACAGATAGTAGCCTTTGTTACTGTGGTCCCAGCTCTCTGTAGGTCATTCACTAGGCCCCCCCGTGTGGTTCTGGGACTTTTGCTCACCGTTCTTGTTATCATTTTGACGCCACGGGGTGAGGAGGGAGTTCAAAGTCCGTGTTGCCCAACGACAGCCCCAAAACATCACTGCTCTAAAGGAGATCTGCATGGAGGAATGGGCCAAAATACCAGCCACAGTGTGTGAAAAGCTTGTGAAGAGTTACAGAAAACGTTTGGCCTCTGTTACTGCTAACAAAGGGTACATAACAAAGTATTGAGATGAACTTTTGGTATTGACCAAATACTTATTTTCCGCCATGATTTGTAAATAAATTCTTTAAAAATCAAACAATGTGATTTTCTGTTTTTTCTTCCACATTCTGTCTGTCGTGGTTGAGGTTTACCCATGTTGACAATTACAGGCCTCGCTAACATTTTCAAGTGGGAGAACTTGCACAATTAGTGGTTGACTAAATACTTATTTGCCCCACTGTATATGCCTAAGGGAGGTGTCTGTTTTGGTTTTAGGTCGCTAGCGGCTTTGGTTTTGAAAATATTTGAATTTTACGTATTTGAAAATAGGCCCCCTACGGATCGGCCCCGAGTCCCGTCTATTCATATTGAAGCCTACAGCTGTTAAACCTAACCCCTCAAATTTAACCCGAAGTTCAGAATTTTTGACATCACGCTTAATCTTTGAGTTAGCGGGGATTTAATTTGTCGGTGAAGTTGATTTCAACAAATTCCATGCGGCTTGTTAGTTTCGGGGCTCCGGAGTGGCTAAGCTAGCGCGAGTCAATCGTGGTTGGAATCAACTAACTGTAACTGGAATCAAGTAACTGATAAATAACTTTTAAAGTAACTTAGTTACTTTGACAATAAAGTAATCAGTAATTACTTTTTTTGAGACGTAATCGGTAATCAGCTATTAAATTACTTTCTCAAGTAATCTGTGACAACACTGGCCAGGACTAATATCGAAGATTTTCATTTTAATTCGGCTAATAATCTTCCCGCAAGAGAACTTTTTAGCGACTCAACAAGCACGTGAGCGACATCTCGCATCATCGCGCCACTGACGGAGAAGATGAGCGGCGAACACAGAGGGAGCCGCGACCAGATGAGGCGGGAGACAATGAGGAATCAGAAGCAGCGGCAGCTCGGCTGGCCAAAAAAAGAACGCGGAGCAGTAGGAGGGAGGTGAAGAAGAAGAAGAGGAGGAGGAAGAGGAGGAGGAGGTTGGAATAGTGAAATTTAAACAGAGGTGTGCGGCTGACACATCACTGCTGCCTTTGCTGTCCGCTTGGCTCGCAGCGAGTGAGGAAGATCGGGATCAACTTCACGGGACGATGTGTGGTGAGGCACTTTGTACTATTCAACTATTTCTATATCATTTATTGTATCTGTGTGTTTTTGACACACATTTTTGATTCGGTTTATGGTCCATCTCTTGTCAATTAGCGGTCGAGCAGAAAATTCAAAGCAAAATTTGTGAATGTTTGAATTTGAAAATGATTTTGTTCAACAGGTGAGAACTTCATATTGGTATGTAGCCGCTCAAGGAGAAAGTAGCTGACTATTTTGACGATTATATCGGCGGTATCAAGTTGTAAAAGCAAGGATGTTGTTGACCTAACAGAGTACTGATGAGAAAGCAGTTTTAAAAAATGTTTTTAATTGAATAAAAAATGTAAAAACGTATCAAACTGATGAAAAGCTAGAAAATACTGATAAAATCCTTTTATCTGTTTTTAAATCGTCATCTAATGTTGTTTGATGAGATGTAATGCAGATGCGTGTGTGCGTGGGTGATTTTAATCCGAGTGTGGACGGGATGGGGAATCTGGATTAACGGTCTGTTGCCAGATTAATTTGATACCAACACTCTCACACAAGAGATAAGAAAAAGAATGTGCGATTTGATGCGTAAATTTGAGTCGTGTTGTTATTTTTAAGATATAAACTGTTATGATTTGTATATTTGCATTTTTTTCATACTTAATACAAAATGTTGATTTAGTTTGTTAAAAGATGCAAATATTGAAATGCACCTGTAATTTAGATTTGCATTTTTATTTTGTCAAATTGATCTATTTTATTACTTATTACTTACTACAAAAATACCAGTCCAAAATTTTCACAAAATTTGAAATTTTCTAAAACATACGTACCGTATTTGATTTATTTATTATTATTATTTTTTTTTTTTTTATTAAAACTGTTGGACATTTCCATTTGATTAGATACTCGCTCCCCCGCCAAAAGTCATTTGTTAATAATCATGTGTGAAATGCTGATACGCAGGTTAAAAATATATATACACATTTTGATAGTATAGTAAGAATATGTATATATTTACAATTTTAAAAAATCACTACACTAAAAATGTTTTACAAAAAAAATTTGCTAATTTTTAGCGTTATTTCAGAAATAATAAAACTTTTCCTTTTTTTTTTGTGTTATAACATTTGCTCTGTGTTTTTATTTTATTATTATTCATTATTAAATTATTTATTATTTATATATATATATTTTTATCATTTAGTTATATTATTTTTAATAAAAATAATTTGTTATAATTATTTTTAAATATAGGTCAAATAAATTTTTGTTGTACTTTCTAAAAAATGTTAGTTCAAAAAATTTTACAATTATATATATATATATATATATATTAGGGCTGTCAAACGATTAAAAATTTTAATTGAGTTAATTACAGCTTAAAAATTAATTAATCGTAATTAATTGCAATTCAAACCATCTATAAAATATGCCATATTTTTCTGTAAATTATTGTTGGAATGGAAAGATAAGACACAAGATGGATATATACATTTAACATACGGTACATAAGTACTGTATTTTTTTTATTATAACAATAAATCAACAAGATGGCATTAACATTATTAACATTCTGTTAAAGCGATCCATAGATAGAAAGACTTGTAGTTCTTAAAAGATAAATGTTAGTACAAGTTATAGAAATTTTATATTAAAACCCCTCTTAATGTTTTCGTTTTAATAAAATTTGTAAAATTTTCAATCGAAAAATAAACTAGTAGCCCGCCATTGTTGATGTCAATAATTACACAATGCTCATGGGTGCTTAAACCCATAAAATCAGTCGCACCCAAGCACCAGCAGAGGGCGACAAAACTCCAAAAAACACAAGTAACAAGTTGGCATTGCACTGTGCTGTCATTTTAATCTGTTTGAGCGGAGCATGTGCATTAATTGCGTCAAATATTTTAACGTGATTAATTTTAAAAATTAATTACTACCCGTTAACGCGATAATTTTGACAGCCCTAATATATATATATATATATATATATATATATATATATATATATATATATATATATATTTATACATTCTAGCCAAAAGGTAGACATTTTAATTTTATTTCTTGTTTTAAAAATAGCATTACGCAAGTAAAAATAAAAGTAGTCGTCCCAAAAATTTATTCAAGTAGAAGTAAAAAAAAAAAAAAATGTATTCAGTAATTTTTTTCTCAGCACAACGTCATCGATATGAACTGTTATTATTATACTGTACTATAACCTCCTATATGACCACATTAGGTCAAAAAACACACAAAATCATCAAGTTCAGAATAGAAAAATCTACAGAAATGAAACATCACCAACCAAAGAGCATGAGCGCCCTCTAATGGAGAAAACATATTTTCATACCATGAAATTAACCACTTCAGACTTGAGCATGCTGCTGAAGGACATGACGCATTCGCATCTCTAAACCAATGAAAACACTGAATTTAGTTGCTATAGCCACTTCTGGGAGATGATTGGATGAAACTTTACCCATTAAAATCAAATCAGGAGGTTTGGCTCTTTGAAAATGGCTGACCAAACGCAATTTCAAAAAGGATAACGTAAAGTGCTCATTACTCATTAAAAACACATTAACATAAAAAAAAAAAAAAAAGCAATAAAAGCATTAAATATCTTCGATTTAAAAATTGCACTTTGTTCTGGTGTTTGAGTAGAATAAAACTCAGTGCAGATTTTTTTTTTTTGCCCAGCAGAAAAAATACAGGTCTGAACGGGTTAATTATTTTTTTAAAATGAGTTTGATCAAACATGTTTTTTTTTTTCTGTGAAAGACAACTGAATTGATACAAATGCTGCTATAACCATTCCATTAGCAACAGAATATGAGCTTGGACTGCTATGATCTGCTCGTAGTTCATTAATGGTTCTGTGGGCAAAAAACTAGCCGAGGACCATTAACAACATGTTAAATCGGAACGGAGAAGTTGGTATTGTCGCGCCGGTGCGACTTGGTTACGTAGGGAACAACTGGAAATGACGCCTGGGTCGAGCCCGGCACAGGAGCAATCATCCTGCGCAATTAGACGTGCGCCCACCCGCCTTAACAAGCTTGTAAAAAGCCTTCGCGACTTGATTAGTGGCAGGAAGTAGAAACCTGGCGTTCCCTGGGTGAAGAGCCATAAGAGGAATACTTTATGAAGCCTGTACTGTAGGTCTGTACTAGAGGCAGATTTGACTCGCTGGATTGTCAGGCCCAACTACCTGCAGGCCAATTCGGAACTGCCAGCCATGTTTCCATGGTTACAGCTGCACCGTGTCAAGTGAAAAGAATGCTCGCCATTTCTGGCACGCTGAAAGGGATGCGAGGAATGAGCAAGGTGAAAGTTTTGAGAAAAGCAACGAGAAAATAAAAGGAATGAGGAGTTAATCAAGTAATGAGGCGGGAGGAATTTCATCATGTATGACCCTGGACAAAGAAAATCTTTATTGTGAATTGTGGGTAATTTGTTTATTGTTTATCAATTTAATTTGATAAACTGTGTGATCAATCTTTCGATCTTAGCTCCTGGTCTATCTGTGGTCAAATTGTTTGAGATCGTTATCAATGGCTACGTTTGCACGGACAAAATTTCCTGAATCCGATCAGTTTTCGGATTAAAATTATGATTGAATGCACTGTTTTCATGTCATGGATTTTTCGGACTATAAATCGCACAGAAGTATAAATTGCACCAGCCAAATATGCACAACAAAGAGGGAAAAAAAACAATAAAATGCACTGGAATATAAATCGAATTTTGGGGAAATCATTTTATTTACTGTAATTTTCGGACTATCAGGCGCACCTGACTATAAGCCGCTGCCTACCAAATTTGACACGAAAACGGCAGTTGGATATTTACGCCAAAATACAGTGTGGCAGATAAGTATTTAGTCAACCACTAATTGTGCAAGTTCTCCCACTTGAAAATATTAGAGAGGCCTGTAATTGTCAACGTGGGTAAAACGCAACCATGAGAGACAGATTGTGGGGATAAAAAACAGAAAATCACATTGTTTGATTTTTAAAGAATTTATTTGCAAATCATGGTGGAAAATAAGTATTTGGTCAATACCAAAAGTTCATCTCAATACTTTGTTATGTACCCTTTGTTGGCAATAACGGAGGCCAAACGTTTTCTGTAACTCTTCACAAGCTTTTCACACACTTGCTGGTATTTTGGCCCATTCCTCCATGGAGATCTCCTCTACAGCAGTGATGTTTTGGGGCTGTCGTTGGGCAACACGGACTTTCAACTCCCTCCACAGATTTTCTATGGGGTTGAGATCTGGAGACTAGCTAGGCCACTCCAGGACCTTGAAATGCTTCTTACGAAGCCCCTCCTTTGTTGCCCCGGCTGTGTGTATGGGATCATTGTCATTCTGAAAGACACAGCCACGTCTCATCTTCAATGCCCTTGCTGATGGAAGGAGATTTTCACTCAAAATCTCTCGATACATGGCCCCATTCATTCTTTCCTTTACACAGATCAGTCGTCCTGGTTCCTTTGCAGAAAAACAGCCCCAAAGCATGATGTTTCCACCCCCATGCTTCACAGTGGGTATGGTGTTCTTCGGATGCAATTCAGTATTATTTCTCCTCCAAACATGAGAACCTGTGTTTCTACCAAAAATGTCTATTTTGGTTTCATCTGACCATAACACATTCTCCCAGTCCTCTTCTGGATCATCCAAATTCTCTCTAGCGAACCGCAGACGGGCCTGGACGTGTACTGGCTTCAGCAGGGGGACACGTCTGGCAGTGCAGGATTTGACTCCCTGGCGGCGCATTGTGTTACTGATAGTAGCCTTTGTTACTGTGGTCCCAGCTCTCTCTTGGTCATTCACTAGGTCCCCCTGTGTGGTTTTGGGAGTTTTGCTCACCGTTCTTGTTATCATTTTGACGCCACGGGGTGAGATCATGCATGGAGCCCCAGATCGACGGAGATTATCAGTGGTCTTGTATGTCTTCCTTTTTCTAATAATTGCTCCAACAGTTGATTTCTTTACACCAAGCGTTTTACCTATTACACATTCAGTCTTCCCAGCCAGGTGCAGGTCTACAATTTTGTCTCTGGTGTCCTTCAGCAGCTCTTTGTTCTTGGCCATAGTGGAGTTTGGAGTGTGACTGACTTGAGGTTGTGGACAGGTGTCTTTTATACCGATAATGAGTTAAAACAGGTGCCATTAATACAGGTAACGAGTTGAGCCTCGTTAGACCTCGTTAGTAGAAGTTAGACCTCTTTGACAGCCAGAAATCTTGCTTGTTTGTAGGTGACCAAATACTTATTTTCCACTCTAATTTGGAAATAAATTCTTTAAAAATCAAACAATGTGATTTTCTGTTTGTTTTTTTTTTCCACTTTCTGTCTCTCATGGTTGAGGTTTACCCATGTTGACAATTACAGGCCTCTCTAATCTTTTCAAGTAGGTGAACTTGCAAAATTGGTGGTTGACTAAATACTTATTTGCCCCACTGTAATTTGCTAGATGACACTAAATGACAACCGTCATAAGCATTCATTAATGCCCATGATAGTCTCATGTCATAATTATGATGGTCTTTTGGCAGTCTTATGACGACGCTGTCAAATAAAGTGTTGCCGATTAACCCAAATAAATCACCAAATAAGCCACACTGGACTATGAACCGCAGGAGTCAAAATGAGGGAAAAAAGTAGTGGCTTATAGTCCGAAAATTACGGTCATTAGAGACCACGTACAAACATTATATAGTATAATCGTTGAAATTTTTCTTCCACCGACAACCGTTTTAGGTTGTTTTATTTACCTGACATGTTTCGGCGAGTACTTCCATCTTCATCAGAATGTCACTGATGTTGGTGTGATGCGTCTTTATCAGCTCATGAATGAAGGCGTGACTCACTTGTCAGATTTGAGAAGCGAGTCACGCCCTCTGCTGACCGTTGCTGACAATCATAATTATGAAATGACACTGTCATGAGCATTAATGAATGCTTATAGCAGATGCCATTTAGTGTAATCTGGCAAATTATCTCACTTTTGAATGGATGTAAAAGATCCGAGCTGGACATAAATGGAGTTAGTGACATAATTTATAATCACATCTGTCATAAGCATTCAGTAATGCCCATGATAGTGTCATGTCATAATTATGACGGTCTTATGACAGTGTTTTGACACCGCTGTCAAATAAAGTGTTACCAAATACCATAGCAAGCAATTAATGAAACAACTGGAACAGTAACTGAATAAATAATGAGCGCAGAACATGACTTTTGATTGTTAATTACATATGTAGCGCTGCAATGCATGCTAGGAGGGATGTGTTGCCTATTAACACACATTCTTAAAGGATAAATGTGACTTTGTATATTGTGACTAAATATTGCCATCTAGTGTATTTGTTGAGCTTTCAGTAAATGATACTGTAGCCATTTAACTGTTCTGCCCAAATGCATGATGGGAAGTGCAACCATGACTGTGCGTAGTGGTACCAATTGATATATCTACTCTGCGTTGGGAAATAACATAGGGTGTTAAGAAAAAATCAACTACTACCTTTCTTCCCTACATTGCTTCCCATGATATTTCTAATTGTTGAGTGAGGGATTTTAAGGCTTTAGTCAATTAAAAAAAGGCTTCAAAGACTGCCAAAATTCACTTTACTCATTTTACGCTGCCTTTTAGCTTTATATAAATAGGTAAAACGGTGATATTATAGATTGAATGCGAGAATGCGTGAGTGGGTCGTGCAGCGCATGTGTTAATTGCGTGAAACATTTTAGCAAGATTAATTAAAAAAATAATAATAATTACTACCGTTAACGCGATAAATTTGATGGCCCTACTTTAAGCCAAAACTAAAGACTCTGGATGAGTGTAAGACATTTTGTCTGTAACGTTAAATACAATTAGAAAACGATTTAATTTAAAAATATATATATTAAAAAAAGGCATGTCCGATATTTTTTTGCCGATTCCGATACTTTGAAAATGACATGATTGGACCCCATCCATCGGAATGCCGATCGATCGGGACATCTTTATGAATCAACAAATAAGCCGAACTGGACTGTAAGCCACAGGATTCAAAATGAAGGAAAAAAGTACCGGCTTATCGTCCGAAAAATTGCGGTAGTTAGTTTTGTTTTGAAACAGTGAGTTTGATTACCTTTAATGTAATGACCTGATATTACTCGTCAAAGCTCGTGAAGTGGGTGGAAGCTTATTCTTCTAGTTACACATAACAAGTGGGAATTATTCAGCCCTATCTCATGAACGCCATAAAATGGTTGTTGGCTTCTCGTATTACAGCATAGAATTAGTAGTGCTCCGCATGAAACGATCGCTCTAGCAGGAGGTCTAGTACACAAGCATATGCATGCCCTTTGCGCCAATAGCAACTTTGCCAGGAACCGCCCCGGGGGCGGGGTACACCCTGGTTGGCAGCCAATTGCAGGCAACATTACAATCTAATGTTTTATTACAGTAGTATGAAAAAGTATCTGAACCTTTTGCAATTTCTCACATTTCTGCAGAAAATCACCATCAAATGTGAGCTGATCTTTGTCAAAATCACACAGATGAAAAAACAGTGTCTGCTTTAACCAAAACCACCCAAACTTTTATAGGTTTTCATATTTTAATGTGGATAGCATGCAAACAATGACAGTAGGGGGACAAATAAGTAAGTGACCCCTCTGCCTAAGGAGACTTAAAGAACAATTGAAAACAATTTTTACCAAAAATTTAAGTCAGGTGTGTACCCAATCACTGATAAATGGTTTGAAGCTGTACTGCCCACTATGAAACACACTCCTGGTAAGAAGTGTATTGATGAGAAGCATTGTGTGATGTGCATCATGGCTCGGTCTAAAGAGCTGTCTGAAGACCTGCGATCAAGGATTGTTGATTTGTATAAAGCTGGGAAAGGATACAAAACCATCTCTAGAAGTCTGGATGTTCATCAATCAACAGTCAGAGAAGTTGTCTACAAATGGAGAGAATTTGGCACTGTTGCTTCTCCCCCAAGGAGCGGCCGTCCACCAAAGATGACGACAAGAGTTCAGCGCAGAAAATTCAGAGAGGTAAAAAAAGAACCATAGAGTGTCTGCTAAAGACTTAGAGAAATCACTGGTACAGTCCAATATCTCTGCGCACACATCAACTATATGTAAAACAATGGCCAAGAATGGTGTTCGTGGGAGGACTCTACAGAGGAAGCCACTGCTGTCTAAAAAAAAAACATTGCTGCTCGTTTAATGTTTGCAAAAAGGCACTTGGACACTCCATATAACTTTTGGCAAAATATTTTATGGACTGATGAAACCAATGTTGAATTGTTTGGGAGTAACACACAATGTCATGTGTGGAGGAAAAATGGAACAGTTCACCAACATTAACACCTCATCCTCACCGTGAAGCATGGTGAAGGGAGCACCATGATTTGGGGCCGTTTTGCTGTCTCAGGGCCTGAACAATTTGCAATCATTAATGGAAGAATGAATTCAAAAGTTTATCAGGATGTTTTGCAGGAAAACCTGGGGCCGTCTGTCAGACAGTTGAAGTTAAAAAGAGTATGGATGCTACAATAAGACCATGATCCAACACACAGAAGTAAATCAACTTCAAGTCTGCATTACTGTAGATGCTGCACCGATCCGCCTGTCGATCTACCGCTCCTACCTACCCTCACTCTGAGCAAGACCCCAAGAAACTTGAACTCCTCCACTTGGGGCAGGATCTCATGAATTGTTTCAGAAGAACAAATACACGTTCTGGAGTGGCCAAGTCAAAGTCCAGACTTGAACCCCATTGAGATGTTGCGGCATGACCTGATGACAGCGATTCATGTCAGACATCCAAGGAATCTTTCTGAACTACAGCAGTTTTGTAGAGAAGAATGGGCCAAGATTAGTCCTGATCGATGTGCCAGACTGATCTGCAGCTTCAAGAAGCGTCTGGTTGAAGTTATTGCTGCCATAGGAGGGGGGCACAAAATATTAAATGTGATGGTTCACCCACTTATGTTTCCCCTGCTGTCATTATTTGCATATTATCCTCATTAAAATATGAAAACCTATAAATGTTTGGGTGGTTTTAGTTAAAGCAGACACTGTTTTTTCATCTGTGAGATTTTGACAAAGATCAGCTCACACTTGATGGTGATTTTTTTGCAGAAATGTGAGAAATTCCAAAAGGTTCAGAAACTTTTTCATACCACTGTACATATGAAACGGCTTATCAGCCAAGATACAATTGTCATTTTTTTCAGATCTACAATCCCGCTCTTAAAATCATCCGGCCCTGACTCACGCTTAGAGTTCCCTCCCCAAAAAAACATTCAAAATTTTGTGATTTTTTTGCACATGTATGCCGGAGGAACAAGGTAAAATATTGTTGAATTCAAACTAGAGAGTGAGCTGGAACAAAAGATTTGTCGCACCGGTGGGAATCGTCACTTAGCAGCTACTGTTTTCTATAATTGAGAGAACACGACGCGGGAGGAGCGCGAGCGCCGAGAAGCACACCAAGAGGCACTCAGTCCTCCGAGCGAGAACGAGCTAAAATAAAATGTTGAGTAGGCTGGCAGCGTTGTGGGTAGATTATACTGCTATGTGGGAGAGAGAGTTAGAGGTAGAGGCAAGTAAACTAGAGAGGCTGAACTCAGTTTGCCAATAAAAGACCGCTGGAGTGTGCAGACAGTGTGTATTGCTGGTGTTTTTTGTATGAAATGCATTCATTTTCAGTGTGGGAGAAGCTTCAGAGAAGTTAAGTATTCTGCAAGGGCATAAGGTGCACGGAGAACAAAAGCTGCAGCAACACGTCAAGTCGGTCTGTGCAATGTGCGCCATACTTTCCGATCCTCTGAAAACTCAGATAGGTTCTAGATCTCGATGACTACATTTTGCGCAGCGTCGGCATGTTATTTTTTTTTTGTGCTTCCCGATACCGATGATGTAATTTTAATGCTGTATCGGTACCAATACTAGTATTTACTAAGGGTGTCAACAATGATCGATGCGCCGATGCATCCCGATGTGGGGCATGGACGAATCGATTCGATGCGGGCAACAAGCCGACTCGATTCAGCGCATTTCAAAATACATAAGTACCGTAATTTTTGGACTATAAGCCGCTACTTTTTTCCCTCATTTTGAATCCTGCGGCTTATAGTCCAGTGTGGCTTATTTGTTGATTGATTTGGGTTAAAACTTTGAAAACGGTGTCATAAGACTGCATAAAACCGTCATAATTATAACACTATTATGGCCGTTAATGAATGCTTATGACAGATGTCATTAAGTATCATCTGGCAAATTATGTCACCAACACTCCACATACACTGTATGTCTAGCTCGGATCGTTTGATTCTATTCAAAAGTGAGATAATTTGCTGGATGACACAAAATGACATCTGTCATGATGTCATTAATGTTCATGGCAGTGTCATTTCATAACTATAATGGTCTTATGACAGTTTTATGGTGCCACTGTCAAATAAAGTCTTACCAAATACCAGAGCTAGCAATTTATGAAACAACTGGAAGAGTAACTGAAGAAATAATTTGCGCAGAATATGGATTTTGATTATTATTTAATATTTGTAGCGCTGCAATGGATGCTAGGACGACAACAGTGTTGACAGCAGGTGGCAGCAGAGGATGACTGTCTCCCCCAAGGGAGCAGTGATGGCCAAATGAGTATTCTTGAAGCAATGAAGCTTTGCAGCCAATTGGTTCAAAGCTTTATGGTGGCTCATTTGGTCTGAGGACAGTTTTATGATGCCGCTGTCAAATAAAGTGTTACCAGTTAATATATTTTGGTGTAAATATCCCGTAATACAGTAAGGTCAGCTGCAGCTTATTGTCCAGCGCGGCTTATCTATGAACAAATGCTGTTTTCGTGTAAAATTTGGCGGGTGGCGGCTTATAGTCAGGTGCGCCTTATAGTCCAGAAATTACGGTACGTTCAAAAATCTTCCCTGCGCAATTCCGGTGGTGCAACGGATTTGGTTTCCCCAATTGTATTATTATTCTCATGTTTCATTTTTTACACACCGCATAACTCTAGTCAAGTTTCCCACCAACCTCGTAGAAGCCAAAATATCTCCTGTTTCCAATGTGTTAGGTGCATCCATAATCTTTCTCGCGCCCTCTTTCTCCGCTTCAGCCATTGTTATGTTATGTCCTATCTCTCTGCTCTCTCGATTAGAGCTTAGTTCGGGCCTAAAAAATCCAGCCCGACCTGATCCGGCCCGTGTGTATTAAAGGCCGAGAGCCCGAAATTTGACATTTTATTTGTAGGCTCGAGCCCGAAAACCCTCCGAAAATGTACGTTTCATTTGTAGGCCCGAGCCCGTTTTATTTGTGAGGACTCAGCAGGAGGAGAAAAAGCGGGGATGCAATGCGTGGTTGTGTTTTGTGTGATCACATTTGGGACGATGCCTATGTACATAATGATAAATTAAAACCTGTCTTTTGTAACAAATTCTCCCAGATAAACAAGACTGTAAAATGCATATTCAATAAGCATTTATATCGTTTATGTTTGTGTGTCTGTTCTATCAGGTGGATAGTTCATGCTCATTTACTTGGAAAAAATGCAGCAATAGACATTTATTTTAATTTCTTCGAGTTGGCAGAAAAAAATGCAAGTTTTCTTAATGTTTAAAAAGTCTACATATTTTTATGATCATTATAAATAAACGTACACAACGAAATAATGCTGGAAATGCATGTTAAATATATTTCTGTTTGGGATATTGTGCTCACATGCAGGGACACGCCTCTCTGACAAGGAGAGGAACAGCTGCATATACAAAAATAAACTAAAAAACTTTTAAATAACATTCTTTATTTTAATGACTCGCATGAGAACACACAAAAGAACAAGCTGCCTTAAGGAGCACTGAAACAAAATAAATAATAACATTTTAAGGAACACCATGCACGAACTCCACGATGTCCTGCTTAGCATGAAGAGGTGCAGCCTTCGAAACAAATGATAATAACGATGTGTGACTAATAATATTTACTAGTCGGTGTAATGCTAAAAATGAGAATTTTATCCGTTTGGAAGTAAGGGTGAAATGTCACAAAATAATAATAAAGTAATCCTACATTCTGGATTCAATGCAGCTAAATTAAAGCAACACTGGTAACTTTTATACAAATATTATTTACCATTTACCATTTTCAGTTCTGGTCAATTTTAGCGACGCCGGTGGAAAAAAGCGGTAGTGTTAGTAGTGCCTTAAGAACTGAGTTTCCCATGAAGACCAGCGCATGCATAGTGTCGTAAAATCCTCATCTACCGGTTGCTTGCAAATGGATCAAACAACATTTGTATTTCCAGCGGCTGTGTGAAGGCTGAATAATAATTGGGTAATGAATCCAGTTGTGGCTAAACAATAGCATATTACGTATGCAACCCCTCCTTACCCGAACGCGTCTTTTGTTGCTATGCCATCTTTGCACATTTTGTGCGAAAGTGTGCGCATTGACTTCTGCCTTTATCATGAATTAGAAAAGGGAGTACTGACGTATGCCGTAAAGCAGTCAGCACATTTGTAGTTTTTTTTGTATGGCAGTCCTCAAAGTTAATTTTTCCCAATCACATACTTCTGCATGGAGACCGAGTCATCTGGTTTGAATACCTAGCCGAAACTTTGGCAATGTATTTAAGGTGCCATTATGGAGTTTGTCGCTTTTGGCTTGTGACTGCCACCTCAGGCCTAAAACGTAACTGCTGCCTGTGTTAAGCTCACGCATGGGGCCAGAGGCGTAGCAAGGGTCCCCGGGGGCCCCGGGCAACAAGCAACATGGGGCCCTTCTGAGTCACGTGACACACATACAGTGCCCTCCATAATTATTGGCACCCCTGAAAAAGATGTGTGTTTTAGCTTCTAATATAATATTTTTTATTCAAATAATATGGGACCTTAATGGATAAAAGAAAAAAATCCAACCTTCAATACAAGTGCATTCATTCAGTGGGGAAAAAAATCCATACAAAGAAAAAATTATTTGACATCAAATAATGTGTGTCACAAATTAGCACCCCTGTTGTTAACCCCCTTTTGCCAACAAAACAAGGTCTGGGGACTGAGATGGCCATGGGAGGAGCTTGATTTTGTGTCTGGTGAACCATTTCTGTGTAGATTTGGCCATATTTTTTGGGTCATTGTCTTGCTGAAAGACCCAGTGACGACCCATCTTCAGCTTTCGGGCAGAGGGCAACAGATTTTGATTGAAAATGTCCTGGTATTTCAAAGCATTCATGATGCCATGCACCCTAACAAGGTTCCCAGGGCCTTTGGAAGCGAAACAGCCCCACAGCATCACTGACCCACCCCCATACTTCACAGTGGGTATGAGGTGCTTTTCAGCATGCGCATCTTTCGTGGCACCCCAGACCCACTTAGAGTGTTTGTTGCCAAAAAGCTCAATCTTGGTCCCACACAAAAAGACACACGGTCCCAGGCTTCAACTGGGACCGTGTGCTTTGGTCAGATGATGCTGTGGGGCTGTTTCGTTTCCAAAGGAAACTAGAGGTGGGAATCTTTGGGCACCTAACGATTTGATTACGATTATGATTCAGAGATGATTCGATTATAAATCTATTATTGATGTCCCCTCCCCATTTAAAAAAAAAAAGTTTTGTATATTTGTTCCAAAATTGTTCAAAAATCCTTTCAGGCTAAATAAACCAAACTACTATTTTAGGATCAAGTTACCGGTTAAAAACAGTAAATAAAATACTCAAGTCCCCATTCTTTATCAGCAGCTTTAAACTACATTCAATTAATTTAATGTTGTGAGTCAACCATTAAAGTTGTTAAAATTGCGTCCGTTATTCCATAATTTCCCTCATGTCTACTTTCAACATGTGAAAGTTTTAAAACTGTTTCATCATTTAAAGCTAGATTCAAGTCAAGATTTTGCCGATTTAGGGGTATTTTAGATAAAAAGTAATTAGGTTCTCTATAACAGAGACTTTTAGAGAAGTCCACTGCTTTAAGATGGCGCCTGTTTACTAGCGCGGGAAAGTCTGTCATTTTACATCTAGTCTAAATATATGTGCTATCTACCATAGCCGTATGTTGCCGTATGTTTGTAGCAACTACCAACTGGGCGCTGTTTGTAGCGTCTGACGGCCGCAGTCAGGTATTATTGTTTTTTTTTTTTTTACCTAGCGGCATTAGCTGCACATGATATTTACTCTCGGTCCATTCCTCATTGCGTCCCGAAGACCGCGCTGACTGCGTTTTATTTCCGCTTTGCCTGGTATAATTCAATAATCGGAATTTGGATGTTTGTGAATCGTTCTCGAATCTTCCACAGCCGAATCGCGAATAATCTAAGAATCGGAAATTTTGCACGCCTCTACTGGGAACCTTGTTAGGGTGCATGGCATCATAAATGCTTTGAAATACCAGGACATTTTAAATCAAAATCTGTTGCCCTCTGCCCGAAAGCTGAAGATGGGTCGTCACTGGGTCTTTCAGCAAGACAATGACCCTAAACATATGGCCAAATCTACACAGAAATGGTTCACCAGACACAAAATCAAGCTCCTCCCATGGCCATCTCAGTCGCCAGACCTTGTTTTGTTGGCAAAAGGGGGTTGTACAAAGTATTAACACCAGGGGTGCTAATAATTGTGACACACATTATTTGATGTCAAATAATTTTTTTCTTTATGTGGGATTTTTTTTCCCCAGTGAATGAATGGACTTGTATTGAAGGTTGGATTTTTCTCTTTTTTTCCCGTTAACGTCCCATATTATTTGAATACAAAAAAATATTAGAAGCTAAAAAACACATCTTTTTCAGGGGGTGCCAATAATTATGGAGGACACTGTACATACTCGCGCAGTATAATGAACACAAAGGTGTGGGGGTGCGAGTGCGCGCTGCGTGCACGTACGGTCATCTTGGCTATAAAAGTGGCGAAAACTAAGCATTTTACACTGACTTATATGGATGTACTTACATTCGTTCATGGACGCACCGTCCTCTGCTCGAAATGCGAACCTTACGCCTATTCTCGCTCCCAGAATACGCATCGCTTGTGACGTAGGACAATAACAGGACTGGTTGCTATGGGAACGTACGCATACCCAAGAAACCTTGCTCAAAGGAGTATTGAAATTGCTAATAAAATCGTTTAGGATTATTTTAGATGCATGTATGTTACATTTTTCTTATAGAGTATTCGACAAGGAATACGATAGACCCATTAATAGACTTTTTTGGAAAAATCACAATTTCTTTTAGTAGTCACAGGAATAATGAGGTGACCTGTGAAAATCAACGTAAAACAACTCGGCAAGGACTTACCAGAGCGTACTTGGTGAGTCACTCTTTAAACAATCATGTGGTATTAATAGCTGATTGGACTTTCTTAAACATGTATAATCTACTTGACATGGTTAGTGCTGATTGGGATTGATAACAGAATCGTTAGATAATCTGCCAAATGATTCCATGGTATTGAAACACTCCCTACACTTGTCGCTGCAACAGTGCAGTATAGCTGCGTGTGCTAAATCTGTTGGCCATCTGGGGGCCCCTGCTGACTGGGGGGCCCTAGGCAATTGCCTGGTTTGCCTATTGGGACGCGACGCCTCTGCATGGGGCCCATGATAAAGCAATGAGCGTGTGGCCTATACATCACCAACGTAAAAACACCTAACGTGATTGTTTACTGTTAGTAGCAAGTCTTAAATGGGTTATAAAAGTGTTTTTGCCCAGCGGAGACCATGTGGAGGCATGGTAAAACAGCACTGCTGCCACGGGGAAGTAGATGGACGTGCACAGACGTATTTTCGAAAAAGAAAATGTGCTTTTTGGGGCGTTCTCAATTAAAATTTTAGGGCGATATGTACTCATTGAAGATGAAGAAATAACTCTAAATAATTCGTACAGTACCTTTATGGAGGAAAAAAAGCACAAGACCATAGACGCCACCATCAGTTGACAAGAAAACTCCCACAGACTTTGCGCCACGCTTTCCTGTAGGGGGCCGACCCATAGAGCGTTGAGGAGGCTTTCACTATTCACTGTGATAAACTCAAAGACACAATGCGTTTTAAAGCCAGATTTAGGCGGAAATAGGACGAAGGTTTTACTGCATACAAGCAGGTAGGAGTGTCTCAAGAGTGATTTGGTCGAGGATTCAGGGTAATTATTAGATTTTTCGCACCATGCATGCACTTTGAAACGTGAATACATTGAAATGAATGGGAAAATTTTAGGCTAATTTGAGCTTGAAATATTTACATAAAATGAATGATAACTACCCGTTTTTTTGCTTTTAACCAAGAGTTTAGACAGTTTTACATTCATATCTATAGAAATTCTGCAATTTAAGCATTTGTTTGCAAGAGTTTTTAACTTAAAAAGCTCTTTGTTTTGTGACAGCCGCCATGTTGGATGAAACATTACCGTAACATTGGCTTGAAATATTCACATAAAATGAACGATAACTGCCTGTTTTTTGTTTTCACCAAGAATCTAAACTGTTTTACGTTCATATCTATGAAAATTCCGCGATTTAAGCATTTATTAGCAAGACTTTTCTCCTTAAAAAATCTTTGTTTTGTGACGGCGGCCATGTTGGATTTTGTATCTCTACTCAATAGTGGATTTTAACCTAAATAAGTTGTCATTGTATATACATAGAAATAAACAAATTTTGCTTTTGCTGAGTAAAATTAAGATGATTCTGCATGTTTTCCTCAAGTTTCTGATGTGAAAATTGAGTGATTTAACGTATTAGCTGTTGAAAACTTGCACTAAATTAAAAAAAAAAAAAAAAAAAGTTGCTATTTTGAGCAAAAACGTATATGTTTGAATTAGGGCTGTCAAAATTATTGCGTTAACGGGCGTTAATTATTTTTTTAAATTAATCACGTTAAAATATTTGACGCAATTAATGCACAAATGCCCCGCTCAAACAGATTAAAATGACAGCACAGTGAAATGTGTACTTGTTGTGTTTTTTGGAGTTTTGTCGCCCTCTGCTGGCGCTTGGGTGCGACTGATTTTATAGGCTTCAGCACCCATGAGCATTGTGTAAGTAATTATTGACATCAACATTGGCGGGCTACTAGTTTTTTTTTTATTGAAAATTTTTACAGATTTTATTAAAACGAAAACATTAAGAGGGGTTTTAATATAAAATTTCTATAACTTGTACTAACATTTATCTTTTAAGAACTAGAAGTCTTTCTATCCATGGATCGCTTTAACAGAATGTTAATAACGGTAATGCCATCTTGTTGATTTATTGTTATGATCAACAAATACAGTACTTATGTACCGTATGTTGAATGTATATATCCATGTTGTGTCTTATCTTTCCAGTTCAACATTAATTTACAGAAAAATATGGCATATTTTATAGATTGTTTGAATTGCGATTAATTGCGATTAATTACGATTAATTACTTTTTAATCTGTAATTAACTCGATTAAAAATTTTAATCGTTTGACACCCACCCCAAGTTTAAATATTGCTATTGATCCTGAAAAATAGATGATTATCTCTGCATCGGCGATTTTTGTGCATCTAGCGTAAAATTTGAGAATTTTATAGCCATTGTAAGTTTTGTTATACTTGTATAAAAAAATTTTTTTTAAATGAACCAGGATTTTATTAGGGAATGACTTTGAATTTTTTGATGTCGCTGCTCACAGAGACTGATATATGCCGAAGGGAGGTGTCTGTTTTGGTTTGAGGTCGCTAGCGGCTTTGGTTTTGAAAATATTTGAAATTTAAGTTGTTTAAAAATATGCCCTCTACGGATCATCCTCGAGCTCCACTTCCCGTCAACTGATAGTAAAGTCTATGACAGGACATTATCACTCTTGCATGGTACCATCTTAGCGTTAGCTTTCTGCGACAGCTAGCATAACATTTTCCTACAGGCAATGTTTATTTCCGGTTCCGTAGTTTCATAGAAGGGATTTTGTTTCTTTTGACAATAAAACTAAATAATAATACATTTTCAAAACCCGATCTTTTTTGCCCAATTCCGATCATCTGAAAATGACTTGTTCGGGCCTGATTTCCAATCATGTGATCAGATCAGGGACACTTCCAGTAATCTGTGCCATTGCAGTAGAAATATTGTCACATGGTTTACCGGTTGAATGTACTACAAATGCATTCAAGGAAATGATAAAGCCAATTATTTAACATATAAGAAACTCTTTAACTTCACAAACTCCACATTGATTCTTCACGTTTGTATGTATTGATTTTTTTACTGTAAACGCGTGCGCCTTCACCCCCGCGTGGTCACGCGCGGCTATCATTGATCGTAGCGAAGTTTTGCCAGAATGGATTTAGCATGGTTGTTGCGTTGTGGGTGGCCATGGAGACGGTAACCACAGCAGAAATGATAAATAAGTGCAATTTAAAAATAAAGCAGAGAGTTACCTCAGCCCTCGGAGAGGAGAAAAGGTCAGTCGTGGTTTTGACCGTCTTCCTAAAAGATAAAAAGATGCAAATATATATATTTGCAGTTTCGAAAAGAGGAACAAAAACTGTTTCTATTGATATAAACACAAAATGGTTGAAAATAGGGTTAGGAAAAAGGGACGTTCGTGATATGGGGAAGTAATGAGAGTCAAATTTTGCATCATTTCCTCTTGAGAGAGTTTCCCGCTTTACATATGTTCTCCTGGTGAAACACGCCATGTGCTAATGGTCAGACGGCTCAATGGTCATTGCAAATAAGGAAGGAACGCTTCTGTGGCTTCTTAATGGACAGCTTGTTGGGGAGCGGTATTAAATGATTCTTCAGCACCATTGACGGTGCTAGACGTCCAGAAGAAGCGTCGTCAATGGCACTGAGGGATGAGCATTCACAGCCAATCCTCAGAGTTTAAATTAATTGGACATTTCAATGTCAGGCAAAGACTTAAATACTACTAAAAAATCCACTTTTGAGTGTTACATCGGGCAAAACTATGTATAATTATATAAAACTAATATAAATAATAATTAGTACTTTTAATAACTTTTTTAACGCTTTCACTATTCATCTGTTCAAAAGCTACTATTAGCCTAGCTCATTGACTGCCAGCCCATGTCAAAGAGTATGTGTTGTGGTAGTAGAAGAGGGAAATTGATATTGAAAACACCTATCGACGGTACTAGATGTCCAATCCATTTCAACTGGGAAGGGCTGCAAACGATTGTTCAATCACTATTGTTGTCGATTGCAGTCAAAGAGCTAAGCCATTTGAGGTCACAAGAGATTTATAAAAAAAAAAAAATACTAATAATAATAATAATAATAAATACGTTTTAATTTTTTTTAGTTTTGTTTTCTAATTTTTTTTTTTTAAGATTTTTTTTTTTAATTAATCCTGGCTTTTTTTTAATACAGTGGGGCAAATAAGTATTTAGTCAACCACTAATTATGCAAGTTCTCCCACTTGAAAATATTAGGGAGGCCTGTAATTGTCAACATGGGTAAACCTCAATCATGAGAGACAGAATGTGGAAAAAAAACAGAAAATCACATTGTTTGATTGTTTGATTTTTAAAGAATTTATTTGCAAATCATGGTGGAAAATAAGTATTTGGTCAATACCAAAAGTTCACCTCAATACTTTGTTATGTACCCTTTGTTGGCAATAATGGAGTCCAAACGTTTTATGTAACTCTTCACAAGCTTTTCACACACTGTTGCTGGTATTTTGGCCCATTCTTCCATGCAGATCTCCTCTAGACCAGTGATGTTTTTGGGGCTGTCGTTGGGCAATACGAACTTTCAACTACCTCCACAGATTTTCTATGGGGTTGAGATCTGGAGACTGGCTAGGCCACTCCAGGACCTTGAAATGCTTCTTACGGAGCCACTCCTTTGTTGCCCTGGCTGTGTGTTTAGGATCATTGTCTTGCCGAAAGACCCAGCCACGTCTCATCTTCAATGCCCTTGCTGATGGAAGGAGATTTTCACTCAAAATCTCTTGATACATGGCCCCATTCATTCTTTCCTTTACACAGATCAGTCGGCCTGGTCCCTTTGCAGAAAAACAGCCCCAAAGCATGATGTTTCCACGCCCACAATTCACAGTGGGTATGGTGTTCTTTGGATGCAATTCCGTATTCTTTCTCCTCCAAACACAAGAACCTGTGTTTCTACCAAAAAGTTCTATTTTGGTTTCATCGGACCATAACGCATTCTCCCAGTCCTCTTCTGGATCATCCAGATGCTCTCTAGCAAACCGCAGACGGGCCTGGACATGTACTTTCTTCAGCAGGTGGACACGTCTGGCAGTGCAGGATTTGAGTCCCTGGCGGCGCATTGTGTTACTGAGAGTAGCCTTTGTTACTGTGGTCCCAGCTCTCTGTAGGTCATTCACCAGGTCCCCCCGTGTGGTTCTGGTATGTTTGCTCACCGTTCTTGTTATCATTTTGACGCCACGGGGTGAGATCTTCTATGGAGCCCCAGATCGAGGGAGATTATCAGCGGTCTTGTATGTCTTCCATTTTCTAATAATTGCTCCCACAGTTGATTTCTTTACACCAAGCGTTTTACCTATTGCAGATTCAGTCTTCCCAGCCTACAATTTTGTCTCCAGTGTCCTTTGACAGGTCTTTGGTCTTGGCCGTAGTGGAGTTTGGAGTGTGGCGGACAGAGATTGTGGACAGGTGTCTTTTATACCAATAATGAGTTAAAACAGGGGCCATTAATACAGGTAACAAGTGGAGCCTTGTTAGATCTTGTTAGAAGAAGACCTCTTTGACAGCCAGAAATGTTGCTTGTTTGTAGGTGACCAAATACCTATTTTCCACTCTAATTCGGAAATACATTTTTAAAAAATCAAACAATGTGATTTTCTGTTTTTTTCCTCACATTCTGTCTCTCAGGGTGAGGTTTATCCATGTTGACAATTACAGGCCTCTCTAATATTTTCAAGTAGGAGAACTTGCACAATTGGCTGTCCACTTTAGTGACCACTGTCCCTGAAAGGGTTACAATATATATAAATATGTATGTGTGCAATTTTTAAAAATTTGTTTTTAACAAATATTAGATAAACTGTAAGGTTAAAAAGGGTTTGGACTATAATCCAGTCACTTAACAAAGACCCTTGTAAATTCAGCTAGTGGTATTTAAGAGCTACCCAGACAAACGATCTTACACTTTGCGGGTAGGTGGTCGCAGACGCCTGAGCGCTCGCGGCTGCTGTTGGCTGTCCTGCTCCGTCTGGTAGAAGAACATCCTGAGATCCTCGTCCAGCAGCAACCATGTCGGCAGACCCAACAGCCTCTGCGGGAAAGAAGGAGGAATGTTATGGGAGAGTGGGGGAAAGGAGGCTTGTGGGAGTTTAGCGAGGTGGAAGGCGCAAAGCAGGAAAAGATGGAGAGAGAAACACGTGGGTTGTGGCCGAACAAGCGAGGCAAGTGAGTGGGAGAAGACAACTTGGTGGTTTGTGTTTGACTCTTTTTCTTTTGGCTGCACGCAAAGTGTCAAAAGTCCCACAACTGCTGTCAGTCAGGCGTGATGTGGGCAAGGGCAGAAGCAGAGATGATATTAAGAGAGAGAGGAGAGGCGACGCCTACGTGCGCATGCAGCTTTATCCGCAAACTGATGCTTGGATAAACGTTCAAGTTAGCGCAGCATCCACCTACAGTAGCACTCGGCCCACCTGGAGGTGAAGGCGCAACCAGACTTTCCTTCTACTCAAACGCCGTGATTACCTTCATGTACGTGTTCAGTTCGGGAATTCGGCTCTCCGCAATCTCCCTCTTGTTGCCGATGAACACTTTACCTAGAGAAGCATGAGCAAAAGCATTTTGATGAGCAAAAATTTACAAGGTTTACACCCCCTGTGCTTTATAAGTACGGTTGGGCATCGTTTGAAATTGAACGATTCCGGTTCTGATTCCGATTCCACGTTTCGATTCCGGTTCCGAACGATTCTCGATTCCGATTCTTTTCAGAGGCATTCTTTTCAGAGGCAGGGTCAAAAAAAAAAAAAAAAAGCAAAATGCTGGGTAAAAAAAAATTGCATAGTTCATATTTAAGGCTTAACTTGTCAATGTTTTTTTTTTTTTTTTTTTAATTAAATGAACTTCTGACAGGGTTCATTTTAACTTGTATATAAATATCAGTCTAGTACTACAACGATTAATCGATTAACTCGAGTAATCTAATTTAATCAGAGTGGCATTGTAAAGTAGTTTGTTTTGAATGTGCTTGCATTTAGTTGTATTGATTTGGGTGGATACACTGCCCTCTATTGGCAACAGTGAATATGAAATAACTCATTTAACATGGCTGAATTCAGCTGCTCCCCCTTAAGACCAACATAAGGTAAATTTTTGTGTGAGCTAATGTTTTTTTTTAAGCATTTGTAATTTAGTTTCTAGGTGTATTTAGCAGGTTTTTGTGGAAATATGTGTTTGAACGATTTAAGAGCATTTTAAAAATACGTTAGCATTTTATAGCGTTTAAGCTAGCGGACTTTTGCTATGTAAGCTAGCCAATTCTTTTGTTGTACTTTGATCCTCATTTATTTATTTTTTATGCCGTTTGACACCAAACTCAGGGATTTTAATTCATTTTTAAATGAAAGTACAATTCTGCATATTATGAAGAAACACAGGGAATTTTGTTTTCGCATTTAATGCTCTTTTGAAAGTGCAATCGTAGCAAGCCTTTGTTTTACATCTCCGAAACTTTATTCTGCAACGCATTAAATGTTCGGATGATCCGATTACTCGATTATTCGAACTAACTAGTTGATAGATTAATCATCTACTAAATTAATCGATAGCTGCTGCCCTATATCAGTCTTTGAACTCGAGCAATTTTTTTCCACTCGGCAGTCAGGGCATTGAAACAAGGAATCGAAATTTAAAAATTCGGACGATTCCGGGAGCATTGGAGTGTTAGAACCAGTTCCCATCGATGCTTGATGCACAACCCTATTCATAAGCCTGGTGGACTTTCGATTCTGTATGTCTGTTTTTTGTTTTTTTTTAATGCTCAAGATGACTCAAGCACGAATAAAGGATTAGTATCAAACCGACAGTATATTTTGGAGTAAATATTAATATTATGTATATTTAAGATAAATATTAATATTAATAATATATTAATATTAATTTTTATAATTTTACAATATATTTTGTAGTAAATTTTGAGGTAGTGAGGTCAAAGGTCACATAGTTCCTTAACGAATTTCACGATACATTGATAATGGATTAGCTTATTTAACTCAAATTGGTAAAAGTAAGGGTAATATGAACCATGAATAAATATGTGATATGTAATATGAAATAGAAGAGATGATTAAATTTGCCATCATGAGGTCAAAGGTGACACGACCAATTTGAATTTTTATGTTTGTGTTTAAGACACTCAAAAACGAATTTAGGTATTATGAAACTAAACTTGCATGTTATGTATGTAACATGAAACAGAAGATCGGGTAAAATTTTGGGCTAATGAAGTCAAAGGTCACAAAGGTTTGCCTGTATGTTTGTGAATATAACTGAAGAACGAATAAAGGGAGTATTATCAAACTTGCAGTATATTTTGCAGTAAATGTTAGTATTATACATATTGTATATATAAATAATATATATTAATGATATTTTTTTTAAATATTTTGTAGTATTTTTTAGGTATTGAGGTCAAATGTCAAATAGGTCCTTAAAGCAATTTCATGATACCTTGATAATGGATTAGTTTATTTGACACAAATTGGTAAGCGTAAGAGTAATATGAACTGTGAAGAAATACGCGTTATGTAATATGAAACTGAAGCGGTGATTAAATTTGCAATAATGAGGTCAAAGGTCACACGACCAATCTGAATTTTTATGTTTGTGTTTAGGACACTCAAAAATGAATTTAGGTATTATGAAACTAAATTTTCATGTTATGTATGTAATATGAAAGAGAAGACGGGTTAAAATCTTGGGGTAATGAGGTCAAAGGTCTCAAAGATTTGCTCTTAAGTATGTGAACATAACTTAAGAATGAATAAAGGGATTATTATCAAAGTTAAATTATATTTTGCACTAAATATTAATATACAGTATATAAATAATATGTAATAATAGTATTTTTTTTAAATATTTTGTAGTAAATTTTTAGGTATTGAGGTCAAATGTCAAATAGTCCTTAAAGCAATTTCACGATACCTTGATAATGGATTAGTTTATTTGACACAAATTGGTTAGCGTAAGAGTAATATGAACCGTGAAGAAATACGCGATATGTAATATGAAACTGAAGTGGTGATTAAATTTGCAATAATGAGGTCAAAGGTCACACAACCAATCTGAATTTATATGTTTGTGTTTAAGACACTCAAAAACGAATTTAGGTATTATAAAACTAAACTTGCATGTTATGTATGTAATATGAAACAAGACTGGGTAAAATCTTGGGGTAATGAAGTCAAAGGTCTCAAAGGTTTGCTCTTAAGTTTGTGAACATAACTTAAGAATGAATAAAGGGATTATTATCAAATTTAAAGTATATTTTGCAGTAAATATATAATTAGTATTAATAGTATTTTTTTATATTTTACAATATATTTTGTAGTAAATTTTGAGGTAATGAGGTCAAAGGGTCACATATACCTTGATAATGGATTAGCTTATTTGACTCAAATTGGTAAGAGTAAGGGTAAATGGTAAATGGTTTTATACTTATATAGCGCTTTTCCACCTTTCAAGGCGCTCAAAGCGCTTTACACGATCTCGCCATCCACCTAATATGAACCATAAAGAAATACGGTATATGCCATATGAAACGGAAGAGGTGATTAAATTTCCCATAGTGAGGTCAAAGGTCTCACGTACAATTTGAATTTTTATACTTGTGTTCAAGGTACATAAAAACAAATTTAGGTATTATGATCAAACTTGCATAATATGTATGTAATATGAAACAGAAGAAGGGATAAAATCCTGGGGTAATGGGGTCAAAGGTCACCAAGCTTTGCTTGTATGTTTGTGTTTAATGTAACTCGAGAACGAATAAAAGGATCATTATCAAACTTGCAGGAAGTGTTTTTAATATGAAAATGAAGAGATGAATAAATATGTGGTTTATAAGGTCAAAGGTCACAGACGTTGGTAAAGGAATTTCGTGATATCTTGATCATTTGAATTTGGATGCTTAGGCAGGGGTTTGCTCTCAGAATGCTGCTCTGGTATTTAATGGCATTGACGGGATTGGACGTTCAATCCATTTTGACTGGGAGGGCTGGATTGAAAGTCTAGAAACTTTCAATGGCAGCCAATGAGTTAAATGGGAGTTAGGAAGAGAACTGTGAACATTCTGTGAATTAATTCCAAAAAATTGTAATACTCAACAGTTTCTCAAACGAAACCTACATTGAAATAAAGTCCAAAATCAAAAGCAGAGACAAGTTGAGTAAAGATGAGGAGTTGTCAACTTTATGACTCCCAAGGCCATCTGATGCTGTTATTAAATCTCACTTAGCCCACTCCTAATGACCCTCGGCTTTAATGTTCTGCTCACACTCAATCAATTCCTCCTCCTCTCATTCACGCTAAAGCAGCAAGTGACTCAACCACTCTGTGACACGAGTTCATTTGAATGGAATCAAATTTTCTTTGTTCACCTTGATCTTACGAATGGCAGTGTTTTTTCTCACAAAATCCACATCGCAGAAAAACCTTGGATTCCTTCAAAAATGAGAAGTCATTCTGCGATCAAATGACTCATTTCAAAGCGCCCTAGAAGACCATACGTCTCTTTTTTTCCCCTCCCTGACGCTTGACGTCGCTCCCTCGGCTTCCCTTTTCCATCTTGATGAGCTCCGCAATTAAACCCATCAACTCTAATATTATCCAGCGGATTCCTCTGCGGCAGATGCCATAGTTTGCAGAAAAGTTGAACCCCCTCGCCCCACTCCCGCCATTCAGTGAGTGAGACTGATTGAAATCATAATGTATTCTATTTCCGCCAAAGATAAATGGTAATAGGGTGGCATATATTTTAAGAAGCACTAGGTTTTGAAAAAATGTATTAAAAAAGTGCAATCAAATGCTGAATGTGAAAATCAATAATGCAAAAGTGGGCTGAAATGATGAATGAGTCATGTTCATTTCAAGCCCACGCTGGTGCAAAAAGCAAAGTTAAAACTATATTACGAAAATTTTGCAGGATAAGAAAGTTCACACATGTTAATTAACACTCGATTACTGTAATTGAGAATAATCAGGGTTTCCCTTAGTGTTTTACAAGCCTGGTGGGCCGCCAGGCTTCTCTTGCCCCCCTCCCACAACCAGGTTAAAACAGTGATACACTGTTCATTTAATAAATAAGGTAAATTTTATTAGTAAAAGGACTTCTAATACAGATAAAAATGTTGTTGTTTTTCTATGGCTGTCATAATTATCGCGTTAACGGGCGTTAATTAATTTTTCTAATTAATCACGTTAAAATATTTGACGCAATTAACGCAGATGACCCGCTCAGACAGATTTAAATGACGGTACAGTGAAACGCTCACTTGTTAATTGTGTTTTATGGAGTTTTGCCGCCCTCTGCTGGCGCTTGGTGCGACTGATTTTATAGGCTTCAGCACCCTGAGCATTGTGTAAGTAATTATTGACATCAACAATGGCGGGCTACTAGTTTATTTTTTGATGAAAATTTTACAAATTTCATTAAAACGAAAACGTTAAGAGGGGTTTTAATATAAAATTTCTATAAATTCTACTAACATTTTTCTTTTAAGAAATACAAGTCTTTCTATCCATGGATCGCTTTAACAGAATGTTAAGAATGTTAATGCCATCTTGTTGATTTATTGTTATAATAAACAAATACAGTCCTTATGTAGCGTATGTTGAATGTATATATCCATCATGTGTCTTATCTTTCCATTCCAACAATAATTTACAGAAAAATATGGCATATTTTATAGATGGTTTGAATTGCGATTAATTGCGATTAATTACGATTAATTCATTTTTAAGCTGTAATTAACTCGATGAAAATTTTTAATCGTTTGACAGCCCTATTTTTTTCACATGAAGTTAATTTCTTTTGCAAATTAAAAAAAACATTGAGAGTTTTCACTAGGGGTGCAAGATATCCATTTTTTGAAACCGATACCAATATCGATAACTTCCTGCTCCTCAAAGCCGATACCGAAATCGATAACCGATAATAAATATTTAATTTTTTTAATGTATATTCACGCGGGTTTTTGAAAACCTGGAGGTTTAAAAAAAATAATAGTGGTGGATTCAACATAGATTTGTCTTTGATCCCACCAGAATTTTCATAATGACATGAACATTATTATAATGAACAAAACAAAGACAGGAACAGTCTTGACTTCAAATAAAGTGCCAATATTTCTTTTTTTCAAATAAATATAATTTGAGTCAATCACAATCAATTAGTCAATATAATTCAAGATGTGTTTCCTGAACAATGAGCACTGAACTAAAACATAAACCCAACAGGTATTGTGCTTTGTCATCAGATAAAAATTAGGGCTGTCAAACGATTAAAATTTTTAATCGAGTTAATTACAGCTTAAAAATTAATTAATCGTAATAAATCGCAATTCAAACAATCTATAAAATATGCCATATTTTTCTGTAAATTATTTTTGGAATGGAAAGATAAGACACAAGATGGATATATACATGCAACATACGGTACATAAGGACTGTATTTGTTTATTATAACAATAAATCAACAAGATGTCATTAACATAATTAACATTCTGTTAAAGCGATTCATGGATAGAAAGACTTGTAGTTCTTAAAAGAAAAATGTTAGTACAATTTATAGAAATTTTATTAAACCCCCTCTTAATGTTTTCGTTTTAATGAAATTTGTAAAATTTTCATTCAAAAAATAAACTAGTAGCCCGCCATTGTTGATGTCAATAATTATTTACACAATGCTCATGGGTGCTGAAGCCTATAAAATCAGTCGCACCCAAGCGTCAGCAGAGGGCGGCAATACTCCATAAAACACAATTAACAAGTGAGTGTTTCACTGTACCGTCATTTAAATCTGTCTGAGCGGGTAATCTGCATTGATTGCGTCAAATATTGTAACGTGATTAATTTAAAAAATTAATTAACGCTCGTTCACGCGATAATTTTGACAGCCCTAATAACAATATTTGGTGCTACAGGAGACTGTTGTGGTCTTGGTCCATGAAACAACTTTCTTAACCTGGGAGACAGGTTAGGACAGCATGCCTATCAATAACCAAAAGGCCTCTCAATAACTTACTAACTAATAACTAACACTGTAAACATTATATAGTAAGGTTTATCGCTCATTCCTCATAACAAAAATATGGTAGAACAAAAAGGATTAATGGCTTGCCTTATAATAATCAATATAAACGGCAGTGAGTGAACCCATATATTCAATAAAGTATGAGGTTTATTCTGTGCATAGTATAAAATCCTACCAAGCATGTTGACAGGACGAACATTACACGACAACTATTATATGTATGTATAGCATAGCTAGCTTGAGCTCCTAGCCTTAAAGATAGCTGGCTTCTATAACACAACAACTTATGAAGTATTGTACATGTGACCCTTCACCACGAAGTAAACATATATTGCACATCCATATGTTACAGTAAACATAAATACTTAGAGACATATATTTCCTAGGCGGAAACTTAACTAACAGAAAGCATTCACGATTGTCAATGCTAACGCTAGACACAACACTGTGTAAAGTGAATGAGTTTGTGGGCCAAATTATAGATGCAGCGAATTATTCTGACCGGCAGGTGGCAGCAATGCCCCGCAAATGGTCAACTGATTTCCCAGCCAGCGAGCACAGTTCATACTGTATTATCGGTCCTATTAATTATGTTATTGGATTTTTGGGGGATGACGTCATAACTCCTATTATCGGACCAATAATTATCGTGCGCCAGTAGTTTTTGCGATTAACAAAGATGGCCGAACAAGAAGCATGCTCCAGGACTGAATAAAAGTCAGTTAAAGTTTGAAGGGGTCAAAACAAGTTGAAATTCATGGGAGAATGTCAACTATTTATGGTGCCACAGGTTTCAGCTGAAAAAATGTCAGTGTTTTTTTCGTTTTTCATGTCGAGGACGAGACGATAACGAGCTGAAAACGTGTTTTGGGAGACTAAAACATAAGGAGAAAAACGCCAGTTTTCATCTGACAAGACGAAAACTAAACGAAAATGCGGAATAGTTTCCATCACATATTCGCAATGTCTTACATTTTATGTGTAGTTATGCACCCTAGCAGTGTCTGGTTGTGTCACTCATGTGACGTGCTGCAGCTCTCCAGTCTCCAAGCTTGCACACAGATGAAAACTAGACGAAATTAGTCTTGAGTTTTCGTCACCAAAAACTAGACAAAGACAAACACATTGTAAGATGACTCAAATATGACTAAGACTATAAGTATTATCCAAAAGACTAAGACAAAAATTAAAAGGAGTTTTATTTCAGAGTGACAATGTTCCAGTCATACACGGATTGTAGATGTTTCACTTTGACGTGAAATGTTTCACATTTAAAGGGTATGAGAGGGTTGCTTTGATTGAATGAAATCGTACATTCACAACGTCAGTGCAAAATTATCTTTCTGATCGGCATCCAATCGCGGACATTGAGTTAAATAAAGTAGCGTGGCATAAGTGGAGTTTAAGGGGGGGGCAGGAGGGCCAGGCCCCCCCTGGTGACCAAAAAGTGTCACTGCGTGTAATTGACTTTCCTATCTACATATATATATATATATATATATATATATATATATATATATATATATATATATATATATATATATATATATATATATATATATATATAAAACAAAAAAAATGAATGAAATGAACAAAAATATATATTTTTATAATGGGTCAAAATGACTTTTTCGAACAGATCATGTGACGAGCACCTCTTTGCATATTATTTAAAAAAAAAATTAGGGGAGAGCAATTTTATTTTTCAAATGATTTCTTTCTTTGTTTGAAAATATTTTTTGATTGAAGCAACTTTTTGGGGACTGAATGATTTAGACACAAATGTCACACAAAAAGGATTGCTAAAATCAAAGAAAACTTTTTAAATGAAAAATTAAGTGTTCAAATGCAAATATTTGAGTGTCAAATATTTTTTTGCATTCAAAAACTTTTTTTCTATGATTGAAATTGCTCTTTTTTTGATTGAAATGATTTTTCTTTCGAAAATACATATTTTTGTGTATATTTTTTGATTGAATAATAAAGACACAAATGTCCTAGCCAAACGCAAAACATTACTACAATCAAAAAAGTTCCTTCAACCCAAAAAAAAAAAAATTTCAAAGAAAAATAGCTTTAAAATGCATTTTTTTGAGTTTCAAATATATTTTTTTTGATTGAAGTGACTTTTTTTTTTTTTTTTTTTTTTTTTAATATACAGTATATTTTGAATGAGGCAACATTTATTTTTTGTGATTGAAGCAACTTTTTTTTTGATCGAATAATGAAGACACAAATCTACCTCCATATGGCTCCGCCCAGGGGATACAATTTTTGACTGGGGTAACTACATTGGCACGACACCGGCGGGCGTACCATATTCAATGGATGACGATCTTGGCGAGAAGTATAGCTGTCCTTAGCAGCCTGATTTAGAATTCCCCTCAAGAATGATGGGAAACAAAAAAAACGCTCATTTTCAACTTAATATTTTAAATATTCTTGTAAGTTAATTTTATTGCTGAGACTGCGTTTTGGGGTCATCAACATGTTGTGCCCTCCCGCCCCAAAAATGAAACTCCGCCTATGTAGCGTGGCACATGAATGTGCAAAAATGAACGTTATTGCAACATTAACCCTTTGACATTAACTAAGTTATTTTTGGTAATAATAACTAAAAAAAGAAAAAAAAAAATCAAGTCTTGGTTATGAGTAAGAGTAAGAAGCCATAAAGTCCAGATTGTGTCACTACTATACAATACCACAAGACTTCATAACAGTCAGGTTATGAGCAAACCAAAAGTCAGTTATTGCAAAAACAGAAGTTATTGGCTTAAGTAACCACAACTTCTGATGAAACACGAAAAGTAATTCTAACACACCAACATTTTCCTACTTGTCTCCATTTTATGCACCTTTATCGCAGCCTCACAACTCTAGTTACAAAGCGTTTAACGGCCTCCCGTGGCGCAATCAAGCGCTGTGCCGATCTTTCAGGCAGGTGGAGCGCATCTCCAGCAGCCCGCAATCAAAAGCAAAATGGTTTCGGAAGCTGCTTTAGGCACACAGCGGGTTTAGAAACAAAACGCTTGCATGGTTGTCAGAAAAAACACTTTTGTTGTGATGTGTAAACGCATACCTGGAAGGATTGGCAGCACGCAGGTGTTGGGACCGGGTCTATCCACATCCTCTGGGGAGTATCTAGACTCCAGGATCTGGTGCAGATTGAAAAACTCTCGATAGCGCCTGTAGATCAGATACTTGCTCCCTCCTTTGGTTTTCACCTCTATGACAAACATCTGCCAGATTGGATGGAAGACATGTTTTTAGGTTGGAAATAATCATCTTTTTATCATTGTTTTTGTGTGTGTGAATGTGTAAAACTTACAAAATAGTCAATGAAACCTTTTTTCTCTTCGATATCCGCAATGGTGGCACTGATAGGTACGTTATTTGGAAGCTGGTCAAAATCGCTAGCAGGAAACATTTGTTATTAGCATCAATGTACATTTCATGACTTTATAAGCCTGGCGGGTCTGAAAACGTCATGCAAATTCAAAATAATGAGAAAGAGAAGGTAATACCAACTAATCAATTTTAAAATTACATAGACAATAGAAATGTACATGTACATTAACTCATTTGCTCCCAAAAACGTATAAATACGTTCTATTTTTAATTGTTTCAGTGTCCAAAAGACTTATTTATACATCTTTTACGTTTTTTTTTCACAAGAGACATCTCTAGGTTCTGATGCAACTTAGCTCCAAAGCGCAGTGCTGAAAATCCATTTTAAAGCAATAAAACTGGCCACTGGAGGGCAGTAGCGCATTTGGTAAGACCCGCAACCCAACTCAACGGAACGAACGGTCGGGCCGCATGGCCGGGGCGCCGGCGGAAGACGACTAAGTGCGACGACCAGGCACGTCCAGGATGCCAGGCGGCGGACGACCGAGCAGAACAACCGGGAAGACGCCCGGGATGCCATGCGCTGGACGACCGAGCCGTTGAGTCCGGGCTGCTCGCCGAGCAGAGCCTGCCCCGCCGTGCTCAGCCACTCGCGTTCCCTGCTACTCAGCCGGAAACGCGCACGGCCAAACCAGTTCCCACCCAGGAACACAAAATGCCCCACACAAGTTCCCCAGGCTCCGCCACGAAGCAGTGGTCACCACAAAAGAAAGACTCAAAAAAAAAAAAATGGCGATGAGGGAGGCTTAACCCGGCTGTCACAGCCACAACAGCGTCAGCTCTCAGTTCAATAGTTTAGTTATGCGTAAATAAATTGTTACTTTGCTATCAAAGCTCTATTTGTCTTGTTGTTTATGTTATTTTGTAGAAGGAAAACATTATTCAGATGTTTGGGATGTCACAAAAGCAAAAAAAAAGCTGTGTTAAAGTCAAAGTTATGTTTGAAATGTATGCTTTTACAAAAAGCTCAATTTCTGTTTTTTCATCAGAAATGGGAAAATTGCTCAAACTTAGCTGTTTTCTAATGCTGATATCTAAAGAATGGAAAAACTAACTTTTTTTTCCTACTGAAAGAAAAGAGTCTAATCTTTCCTTTGGTGGGTTCCATGTTTATATAGCAAAAGAACAGAATTTTCTGTGGGCCTTGCAAAATCTAGTAAAACGGCCGGGAGCGAAGGGGGTTGCACTGGTGAAAATGGCTGGGAGTGAATGAGTTAATAGACAAAAAAGAAACAAGTTATCATTAATTTGCATATTCAAAAACGCTCTTCAGACATGACCAATTTAAACATAATTAGCATTTCTTGTAATGTAAAACCAACTTTTGCTTAGTTAGGACAGCAACATAGCTTACTGTAATTCCTTTCCGATATTAAACTCAATTCATATTTTTTTGAAAGGGTAGTAAATCTTCATCAGATTTTTTTTCTTTTTTTTGTTAACCATTAAAAAAAAAAAATCACTTTTAAACTCACCTTTCTCCGCGTAGCTGTTGTGGGAGCGACATGGCATCAGATGGGTTATAAATCAAACAAAATGGTCTAAAAAGTCTGACTGTGCCGTGAAAAGAAGCATCAGGAAATGAGAGTTCCCTTTTAAAATGTCCCGTACACACAAACGACCACAAGGGAAGTGAGAACAGCTGGCAAGGGGTAACCAGGAAGTCACTGATAACACATATAGTGATGATAAAGTATTCGAACCTTTTGGAATTTCTCACATTTCTGCATGAAGTCACCATCAAATGATCTTTGTCAAAATCACACAGATGAAAAAACTGTGTCTGCTTTAACTAAAACCACCCAAACATTTATAGGTTTTCATATTTTAATGAGGATAGTACGCAAACAATGACAGAAGGGGGGAAAAATAAGTAAGTAAGCCATCACATTTAATATTTTCTGCCCCCCCCTTTGACAGCAATTACTTCAACCAGATGCCTCCTTTAGCTGCAGATCAGTCTGGCACATCGATCAGAACTAATCTTGGCCCATTCTTCTCGACAAAACTGCTGTAGTTCGGTCAGATTCCTGGGATGTCTGGCATGAATCGCAGTCTTTAGGCCATGCCACAGCATCTCAATGGGGTTCAAGTCTGGACTTTGACCTGGCCACTCCAGAACGTGTATTTTGTTCTTCCGAAACCATTCATGAGATCCTGTCCCAAGTGGAGGAGTTCAAGTATCTTGGGGTCTTATTCACGAGTGAGGGTAGGTGGGAGACGGAGATCGACAGGCGGATCGGTGCAGCGTCTGCAGTAATGCGGACTCTGCACCGGTCCGTAGTGGTGAAGAAGGAGCTCTCGATTTACCAGTCGATCTACTTTCCTACCCTCACCTGTGGTCACGAGCTGTGGGTCATGTTCGTAAGAACAAGATCCCGGATACAAGCGACCGAAATGAGTTTCCTCCGCAGAGTGTCCGGGCTCTCCCTTAGAGATAGGGTGAGAAGTTTGGTCATCCGGGAGGGACTCGGCTTCGAGCCGCAGCTCCTCCGCGTTGAGAGGAGCAGGCTGAGGTGGCCCGGGCATCTGGTTCGGATGCTTCCTGTATGCCTCCACAGAGAGGTGTTGCGGGCATGTCCCAACGGCTGGAGGCCCCTGGGACGACCCAGGACACGCTGGAGAGACTATGTCTCTCGGCTGGCCTGTGAGCGCCTTGGGATACTGCCGGCGGAGCTGGTTGAAGTGGCTGGGGAGAGGGAATTTAGGCTTCCCTGTTAAAGCTGCTGCCCCAGCGACCCGACCAAGCGGAAGATGATGGATGGATGGATGGATGGATGGATGGATGGATGGATGGATGGATGGATGGATGGATGGATGGATGGATGGATGGATGGATGGATGGATGGATGGATGGCACGAACCATTCTGAAGTTGATTTACTTCTATGTTTTGGATCATTGTGTTGTTGCAGCATCCATCCTCATTTTAGCTTCAGCTGTCTTGACAGACGGCCTCAGGTTTTCCTACAAAACATCCTAATAAACTTTTGAATTCATTTTTCCATTAATGATTTCAAGTTGTCAAGGCCCTCAGGCAGCAAAACAGCCCCAAATCATGATGCTCCCTCCACCATACTTCATGGTGGGGATGAGGTGTTGATGTTGGTAAGCTGTTCCATTTTTCCTTGTGTGTTACTCCCAAACAATTCAACTTTGGTTTCTTCAATCCGCAAAATATTTTGCCAAAAATTCTGTGACTGTCCAAGTGCCTTTTTTCGAGCATTAAACAGGCAACAATGTTTTTTTTGTTTGTTTGTTTGTTTGTTTGTTTGTTTGTTTTAGACAGCAGTGCCTTCCTCCGTGGAGTCCTCCCATGAACACCATGTTTGGCCATAGTTTTACTGTACATATAGTTGATGTGTGCATAGAGATATTGGACAGTGCCAGTGATTTCTGTAAGTCTTAAGCAGACACTCTAGGGTTCTTTTTTTTTTTTTTTTTTACCTCTCTGAGTATTCTGCACTGAACTCTTGGGGTCATCTTTGGTGGATGGCCACTCCTTGGGAGAGAAGCAACAGTGCCAAACTCTCTCTATTTGTGGAAAACTTCTCTGACTGTTTAGAGATCTTTTTGTATCCTTTCCCAGCTTTATACAAATCGACAATCCTTGATCGCAGGCCTTCAGACAGCTCTTTTGACCAAGACATGATGCACATCGGACAATGCTTCTCATCAAGAAATTTCATATCATGTGTGTTTTATAGTAGGCAGGGCATCTTTAAACCACTCATCAGTGATTGGGCACACACCTGGCTTAAATTGTTTGGTAAAAATTGTTTTCAATTGCTCTTTAAGTCTCCTTAGGCAGAGGGTTCACTTACTTATTTTTCCATCTTCTGTCATTGTTTGCATGCTATTCTCATTAAAATATGAAAACCTATGCATGTTTGGGTGGTTTTAGTTAAAGAGGACACTGTTTTTTTCATCTGTGTGATTTTGACAAAGATCAGATCACATTTTATGGTGATTTTATGCAGAAATGTGAGAAATTCCAAAAGGTTCAGATACTTTTTCATACCACTGTATGTGTGAGTGTATTCCTGCTAGGCCTGGATAATTTTTAGTTTTTTCTGGCTGGATCGCCCAGCCCTAATTTCTGTCCTGCATGTTTCCCGTACATAATTGCTGCTACATTGAAACTATCGGCGTGGAATGTGATGTGAAGTGGAGTGTTTGGCTGCGTTGTGTCACACTGCAGTGAAAAGATGTGCATAAATACGCACAAGATGCCGCTTGCTATGAGTAACAGTGGTGACTTGTCAAGTGTCTATTCATTGTCAAGGACAGGAGTTCTCTCAGAAGCTTGTTTTTCCAAGTAAAGTTTTGGGGGGGAAGAAAGCACCAAGTCTCATAAAATTCCTAACTTATTCACTGCCAATGACACCAGTAATCATCATATGCCATGTAAAGTCATCCTATTTAAAGGGAATGAAGAGCACCACCTTGATTGGCAGCAAATAGAATCATTTGTTCATTGAGTTTCATGATTTTGTCACTTCTCGCCAAATAAAACGCCCGAGTTGCTGAGTCATTACATAATAAGAAGCTGGCTGCATAACAGGCCAAACAAGCAAATACTTGGTGGATTCCTTTTAAAAACGCACCCACGACCGCCCTCACATGCAAAAGCCTTAGCGTGGACGCTAAATATACCGACGTTGGCGCTCATGCATATTTGGCAAACAGTGGGGGCCTTACGTCTCCCACTCAAGCTGACTCAATTAAAGTAAATGTTTTTTTTCTCGACTGAATGGGTTCAAAACTCTACAAAGTTGAATGGATTTTTGTTCGTCACGAATTCGCCCAGCAACAAATGGTAATCGGAACATAAGCTTGAGTTAACCTTGTTACTTGTCGCCATGGCAATGCGTGCTATTCTCACAACTGAGGTGGGTTTTTCTTTTGTATGTCTGTTTTTTTTTCTAGCTGACAGGATGGTGATGACGGACCTGTTGAAAGCGGAGGAGATCAAGAAAGCTCTTGATGCCTTTGCAGGTTGGATCGGTGTACTGTAGGGCTAACATGATTAATCGTCAATTAATCGACTTTTAGATTAATCAACTACCGTATTGGCCCGTAAATAAGACTGTGTTTTTTGCATTAAAATAAGACTGAAAACGTGGGGGTCGTCTTATATTCGCGGTCTAGACATTATACCCATTCACGACGCTAGATGGCGCCAGATATCATTGGAGCCATGTTCTGTCATGAGAGATCTCAGCTACTCTTTAACCAGTTTATTATTTTATTGCAATGTTTTTCCTTATTCAGATGCTTCAAGACTACAGTTACAGTTAGATTTCACTTTGATGGTTAATGCAGTTATTGCAGTTTTGTTATTTTATCACAACAGATTGGTTTATTTACATTTCGAAAACCAGAAGCCATTCATTTACGAATGTGATTGCACTTTAGTTTACATATTTAAATGTTCAGATATTAAGATTTGAATGAGGCAAAATAACATGCTTTTTCTCTCAAATATATTGTTATAATCATTTGTTTCAGATGTACCGTTATTATTTTCTTTATAAAAATTAATTTGGTGTTCAAAAAGTCTTTTTTCAAACTTGAGTCTTGAAAATGAGGGGGTCGTCTTATAATCAGGGCCATCTTATATTTTAGCCAATACGGTATTTTGATTGTTGAGAGAGCCGCGGTTGACCTAAAAATTGTCCAAATCCTCGTTTTTAACCCTTTTGTCTCTTTGGCTGCCTCTGACGGCAATCTGGTGATAATCCCATTCAAAATTAAATGAAAGTCTGTCGCTGTTAATGGGTATTATTAAAATAGATCTAGAAAAACCATTTTAGTTGATTAAATAAAATACAAACTTCAATTTCATACGAAAAAACATTATTGTGGATTCACAAAACAGAAACATTCAAATTAAAGGCACTAATCTATGTTTTCATATTTGATACCAAAAACACTACAGTGATCCCTCTTTACAGTACTTCGTGCTTCAAACTTCGCAGCCTCAGTCCATCGAGTTCAATAAAAAAAAAATTTTTTTTTAAATTAGCTGTCCCGAGCCGATTGCGTAGTCTCACTCTCCCTCCTTCTCCCTCCTCTTTGTTGTTCAGGCAATGCACTGGAGTTGCTTATTAAAGTTAACAATGATTGATAGATGTCTTCTGTTTGATCTTGCCACAGATCCCTGAAAGCCTCAGCATCAAAGAGCCGCATGCGTCAAACATAGTTTAACTTGTTAAACAGTTGCTGTGGCATCTCATTGTGTGTAAGTGAGGAGATGGAGCGGATTTGAGTGGACTCACCCAATGAAGCATTTAATAAAGACAAGCATTTTTATACTTTATTTTTGTTTTAAAAAAAATCGGTGGGACAGTAACGCGTTTAAACCTTATAATTATTACATTTGAAATGCTTAATAACCATTTAGTAAAATAAACATAAATATATATATTTTTTATTATACTTTGGGGCAAAAAAGCTAAAAAAACAAACAAACAAAAAAAAAACATGTCTTATATGCATCTCTTTCCAATGCTAAATCTGAATAAATACATTGAACACACACCAAAATTTTTTTTTGTTTTTGAGGTGGGCGGGCAACTAATTAACAGTTTTTCACATATTGCGGCGAGTTCTGGTCCCCATTAACCATGAAAAACAAAGGATCACTGTATTTACGCATCAAAATGACAATTCCAAAAGAGTAAGTATATTTTAAAATTTTATGTTGTTTTTTTTTACCTCACAAAAAACTCAATGTATGAAAATATAAAACTAATACTAAAATTAATATCTTAACTAAAATTATTTCAGAAAAATTAAAACTAATGAAACAAATTCAGTTTAAAAACCTAAAACTAATGGAATTAGCAAAACTACAAACCTACCAAATAACTAATCTACAATGGGGAAAATAAATCTAAAACTAACTCTCATCAGTTTTTTTTTTCCAATGTCCAGAGCACTATACCATTATATAACATGATTTATACATGAGCCGATAAATCGACTAATTGCAAATTGAATCATTGATTAACCGACTAACAAAATAATCATCTGTCTCTTTTTGGCCTACTTCCTTTTGTTTTGCTGAGCAGCAGAGACGTTCGACCCTAAAAAGTTCTTCGACTTGGTGGGAATGACGGCCATGTCGGCCGAGAGCGTCAAGCAGGTCTTCCGGGTTCTGGATGTGGACGGAAGCGGCTTCATAGAAGAAGAGGAACTCAAGTAAGAATGAAAAAAAAAAGATTTAAAAAAAAAAACATTTTTTACATAAGCTTTAAAAAAAAAAAAAAAAAAATCATGAATCTTGCTCAGGTTCGTGCTGAAGGGCTTCTCCAAGGACGGCAGAGACTTGACAGACGATGAAACAAGAGTGTTCCTCAAAGCCGCGGACAAAGATGGCGACGGCAAGATCGGCATTGATGGTAAGAGCAGAATCATACAGGGGAGCTAGGCAATTACCTAGGACACCATCTAGTGGAGGGGGAACCAGATTGCTTTTGGGGGAAAAATACTCAGGTGAAAAAAAACAAACGTATTCCGACATCAACTTTCCATATGCTACATATCAAAAAATTAGGGCTGTCAAACGATTAAAATTTTTAATCGAGTTAATTACAGCTTAAAAATTAATTAATCGTAATTAATCGCAATCAATCGCAATTCAAACCATCTATAAAATATGCCATATTTTTCTGTAAATTATTGTTGGAATGGAAAGATAAGACACAAGATGGATATATACATTCAACATACGGTACATAAGGACTATTTGTTTATTATAACAATAAATCAACAAGATGGCATTAACATTATTTTTTTTGTTTACATCTTTTTATTTGAGTTTTTTAACAGAGTTCAAAACATCGCAGCCAAAACGAAAGTAACAGAATAATCTTATTCGTGGTCCATTTGGTAACAGCGGAAAGGTAAACGCTTAGTCTTTGTCTTAATTCCAAAGTTGTGTTTGGCTGTGTCATAAACAGGTCCTTTATCTTTTTTACACAGACCACATATTCATCACTAACAAAAAAAAAAAAAAAAACACAGGGAAACGACACACACACACACATCCAACACAAAAATAAATGGAAATAAGTTTAACCATAAATAAATGAAAGAATAATAACCAAAAAACAAAACACATGAAGTTTGATAATACAGTTGGTAGCAGTGACATTATAATAAAAAAAAAAGTAAATAAAAAATATAACATTCAAAAAAAAAGTTAAATTAATTATTAACTAAACTAACTAAATTTGACAACAACAACAACAAAAAAAAAGGGGGGGGGGTGTGGGGGGGCAGGGCTTCTAGTCACTTTAGGGGCTGCCAGGTTTTGTGGAAGATACTTCCCCTACCATTGAGTGAAAATCTCATCTTCTCTAGCTTAAAATGGGTCAAAACTTCTTTGAGCCAACAGTTACAAGATGGGGGCATTAACATTATTAACATTCTGTTAAAGCGATCCATGGATAGAATGACTTGTAGTTCTTAAAAGAAAAATGTTAGTACAAGTTAGAGAAATTTTATATTAAAACCCCTCTTAATGTTTTCGTTTTAATAAAATTTGTAAAATTTTAAATAAAAAAATAAACTAGTAGCCCGCCATTGTTGATGTCAATAATTACTTACACAATGCTCATGGATGCTGAAGCCTATAAAATCAGTCGCACCCAAGCGCCAGCAGAGGGCGGCAAAACTCCATAAAACACAACAAGTGAGCGTTTCACTGTGTACTGTCATTTAAATCTCTCTGAGCGGGGCATCTGCTTTAATTGCGTCAAATATTTTAACGTGATTAATTCAAAAAAATTAATTTACGCCCGTTAACGCGATAATTTTGACAGCCCTACAACAAATACAATTATTATATTAATTTTCTAAATACTTCTGGTCTTAATCCGTGAGTCAGATAATCATGACCTGGCGCTTACTGGCTGCTCTTGATTTGTTCCTCTTGCACTCTTGTTGACAGTGAAAAGTGAGGAGAGACGTTTTCACAAATTTTTTCACAAACATATGCCTGTAAATTCCCGTGTAAGGTGACGCGGGATTTACATGCGTCCTTGCTTTCACGCATGTAGAGATGTCCTGAGAATGACACGGCTTGGACACTTTCACAGACTTGTCCCGTGTTGCCCACTAGTGCGATTTTATAACCCGGACATTACGTCATTTTTGGTCGGCGTCGGCTGTCACAATGTTGGTCGAATCGTGTTATGTTCCAGATGGAGAGTTCCCGATGTCGTAACTGCAGCCAATTCAAGCTCATCAAGACTGTATTTAAGCCCAGGCGATCCAAGAGAAGGGTGTTAAGGAGATTTAGGGTTGTTCCGATCATGTTTTTTTGCTCCCGATCCCGATCGTTTTAGCTTGAGTATCTACCGAGCCCGATATTTCCCAATCCAATTGCTTGTTTTTTTTTTTTTTTGCTCCCGATTCAATTCCAATCATTCCCGATAATTTTTCCCGGTCGTACACATTTTGGCAATGCATTAAGAAAAAAATGAATAAAACTCGGACGAATATATACGTTCAACATACAGTACATAAGTACTGTATTTGTTTATTATGACAATAAATCCTCAAGATGGCATTTACATTATTAACATTCTTTCTGTGAGAGGGATCCACGGATAGAAAGACTTGTAATTCTTAAAGGATAAATGTGACTTTGTATATTGTGGCTAAATATTGTCATCTAGTGTATTTGTTGAGCTTTCAGTAAATGATACTGTAGCTATTTAACTGTTCTGCTGAAATGCATGATGGGAAGTGCAACCATGACTGTGCGTAGTGGTACCAATTGATATATCTTCTCTGCGTTGGGAAGTAAGATAGGGTGTTAAGAAAAATATCAATTACTTCCTTTCTTCCCCACATCGCTTCCCACGATATTTCTAATCGTAGGGAGAGGGATTGTAAGGCTTTAGCCAATTAAAAAAAGGCTCCAAAGGCTGCCAAAATTCACCCTACTCATTTTAAGCTGCCTTTTAGCTCTATATATAGGTAAAACGGCGCCATTACAGATTGAACGCGACAATGCGTGAGTGGGTCGTGCAGCGCATGCGTTAATTGCGTTCAATATTTTAAAGTGATAATTTTTTTTTTTAATTAATTACCTCCGTAATGGGATAAATTTGATAACCCTACCTTAAGCCTAAAGACTTTGGATGAGTGTAACATATTATGTCTGTAACGTTAAATACAATTAGAAAACAATTTAATTAAAAAATATATATATATATTAAAAAAAGGCATGTCCGATATTTTTTTGCCGATTCCGATACTTTGAAAATGACGTGATCAGACCCGATCGATCGGGACATCTCTAAAGGAGATATTAACTTGTTGGGCACCATTCGACATCGCTGCCGCCCTTGTTTTGAAGTCCCCTACCCCCTACGTTGTGCTGGTATTTGGTACTTGGTGCTGGTATAAATCGGCTCGCTGCCTACCGCTTCGGTTAGTATTATTGATCCCCGTTGACCTGCTGTCACGGACCCAATGTGTTATTCCCACTTTTCCGCGATCGCGTGTATTTTTGTCAGTGTTTAATAAACCCTTGAACGCGTCCCTCCCTTGTTTTCTGCTTTGGGGTACCACCGTGTTTCCGAAGTTGTGGACACTAAAATTGGCGAAAAAATAAACCACACATTTCCAAAGATTGACGATGGACTCTCTTCCTTGACTCTACGATCCAGTACCAATTTAATTTCGTTATGTTTTCAGTTTAATTTAGCTTATAGCCACTGTCGGCATCATTAGCTAACATAAAGTTACAGTGTATCACAAAAGTGAGTACACCTCTTGCATTTCTCCAGATATATAAATATATCGGTAACACTTTATAATAACTATCCGTTTTACTAGTTAGTAGACCATTAGTAAACTGTTGATAAATGATTTATTGTTGATTTGTGAAGTATTTGTTAACAGTTTGTTAAGCATTTACAGGGTGTTCCAATATGGTTGACTCCATTCTAAATGCCCATGCTAGTTGATGGATCTTAATAAAACTATATGCATACAAGGCCAGCCCAGCCTATACGCAGACTATGCAGCTGCTTAGGGCCCCTGACCACTAGGGTGCCCCCAATCTGGCAACCTGATTTTATACGTTGTTAATAGAACGTCGTGAATAATGTGGCGCGCATTGCCGTTTATCTATGCAAACATCCATTTTCTTGTCATTACAATCTGGCAACCTGGGGAGGACATTGAACCTGATTTGCGATGATTAGTGCTCAAACTTGCTTGGAAAATAGTTGCACGAATATGTCGAAGAGAATTTCTCCTTGAATTTGTGAGTTTTGATACTTGATTACAAGCTTAAAAAAATACAAGTTCTTCCTTAACTTCTTTCTTTTCCTCTTTTAGAAAAAGGTTTGGCGCCATCTACTGTAAGTACTGACTACATTCCGGGTGATAAGTTTGAAGTATGCAGTGCAACAATATCTGGTTAATATATAAAATATGGACGTATGGGTTGGATTGCAAGAATGGGTTTCACAGTACACTGTGACGAAATCGTGGGCCAAAAATATGGGCCCCTTGGCATTATTTTGCTTAGGGCCCCCAAATGGCCTGGGCCGGCCCTGCATAACTATTATATATGTCATAAGTTTTATTGGTTAAATATACAAAGTACAAATATTTGTTGGTTCTATGGCAGATTTTCATAAATGTGCAACATGAGCGCTGCCTGCAAAATGCCTTATCAAAATTCTTTTGAAGTGAACGGCATTTCTTAACCTGAAAAGATAGAAATGCCAAACGTTACACACAAAAACCTGAAACGTTTCTACACAAACTGTGTTTCAGGTTAAGAATACCCTGTAGATGCTTAACAAACTGTTAACAAATACTTCACAAATCAACAATAAATCATTTATCAACAGTTTACTAATGATCTATTAATTAGTAAAACATAGTTATCATAAAGTGTTACCAGTATATCTTTTCATGGGACAACACTGACAAAATGACACTTTGACACAATGAAAAGCAGTCTGTGCAGCTTATGTAATAGAGTTAATTTATTTTCCCCTCAAAATAACTCAAAATATAGCCATTAATATCTAAACCCCTGGTAACAAAAGTGAGTACACCCCTTAGAAACTACATCCCTAAATGTCCAAACTGAGTACTGCTTGTCATTTTCACTCCAAAATGTCATGTGACTCGTTACAGGAGTGCTGTCAGCATTGCTGCAGAGATTGAAGAGGTGGGGGGTCACCCTGTTAGTGCTCAGACGATACGCCCCACACTATATCAAATTGGTGTGCATGGCTGTCACTCCAGGAGGAAGCCTCTTGTGAAGACTATACACAAGAAAGCCCGCCCGTCTCATCAGACCATAGGACATGGTTCCAGTAATCCATGTGCTTTGTTGACATGTCTTCAGCAAACTGTTTGCGGGCTTTGTTGTGTACCGTCTTCAGAAGAGGCTTCCTCCTGGGGTGACAGCCATGCACACCAATTTGATGTAGAGTGTGGCATATGGTCTTAGCACTAACAGGCTGACCCCCCCACCTCTTCAATCTCTGCAGTAATGCTGACAGCACTCCTGTAACGAGTTACATGGTATTTTCGAGGGAAAATGACAAGCAGTACTCAATTTGGACATTTAGGGATATACGTAGTTTCTAGGGGGTGTACTCACTTTTGTTGCCAGGGGTTTAGATATTAATGGCTATATTTTGAGTTATTTTGAGGAGAAAATAAATTAACTCTATTACATAAGCTGCACACAGACTACTTTTCATTCTGTCAAAGTGTCATTTTGTCAGTGTTGTCCCATGAAAAGATATACTTAAATATCTGCAGAAATGCGAGGGGTGTACTCACTTTTGTGATACACTGTAAATGTCATATGCAGAATAAAGAGGAAAAATGTAACGACTCCAGTGTTACCCAAAGTAGCAGAGTAAGAGTAGCGTTTCTTCACTAATCTACTCAAGTAAAAGTATGGCGTGGTAGAACTAAATTAGAGGTACATATTACATGAAAAGTTACTCAAGTAAATGTAACGTGTTACTAACTCTGATTCAAGCACATAAATTGACCTAGAATGACTACTCCGCTTTTAAAATTTCCCATTTTCCGCCTACATTACTGAACATATTTCTTATTTTCTCTCACTTATTTACTTCCCCACCAGAGTTTGAAGCCATGGTGCATGAGTAGGAAGCAGCAGGACGTTCTTCTCCATCTCCCTGCATTCATAGTTCGTACCCACCATAATCAAGCACCTCTGACAACGCATGGAGTCGGACCGGCCTGACCGCTCGCCTACGACAACAGGCTACGTCCTACGGGAGGTGTCATCAGATTTAGGTTTTAATGTCTTTGGTCCCTGAGGAGCTCGTGAAGAAAGCTTGGTGCTAGTGCTGTTTTATTCCAATTGATAATTTCCATGTCTGTTAATTTTACGTTTTGTTCACATGCCGGTGCACCTCCACAATCCTTCTCTTCACCACACACCCTTCTTATCCACCTTTAGACGACACAAAACACGACGAAGAAGTGAGAGAAGACAATGATAAATGAAAATAAAGAGTATTGAGTAATGGGTGTTTCTTTTACTTCTTACATTCAATGCAGAGTATTAAAATACACAATCAGAAGTGAAATAAATGTCCAAAAAATACAATAAAACCCTTTTTAAGCCCTCACAATTTGGACATTTATTGTACTCATTTAACTCGTTAACTCACTGGCTGACATTGACAGCACCAGGCATCCAATCCATTTTGACTGGGAGGGGCTAATAATTCGCCCCTCCCAGTCGAAATGGGATTGAACGTCCCATGCCATCAATATGTGAAGAACCTACCTAAAAATACGCAAAAATATTAAACTAAAGAGTCACAGTCATGTTTTTTTTCGTTGCTGCCTGCAAACAAACCCCAGGTCTTGCCTAGCCAATCATAGAATGCGCGGGGCGGATCTGTCATCTGTCTTGGTGGGGCGGAGCTTCACGGTGGCGAATGGGTTTGTGCCTCTGAAATGAGAGGATGGTGGAAAATGTCACAAAATACGAGCAACATTTGGGATCAAATTTTAAACCAAAAAAAAGTGTTTTGGACATATGCGTCGGTCCAAAACCTGCGGCCCCGGGGCCAATTGAGGCCTGAGTAAGTATATTTTGCTGCCCCCTATTTGTTATTATATTGTATTAGTTGTGTGACCCACTAAGGGAAATAACACTAATATATGGCGGAAAACACAGACAAGGCTGAAAAAGCAGTTTCTGCTCTTGCACCCCTCTTTAAAATAAAGTGCTGTATTTTAAGCCAAAATAACTCTTGTGCTTGATAGAACAATATGTTTATATGCTGCCATAGCAGATTCATGGCGCACTAAGCCTCCAAACTATTTTTAATTTGTCCGTTTTACGCTGAAAACCCCCGTTTACAGACGTTGCGCAACCGCTTTTGTTTAAACCTAGCCATAAAACGAAGGTAAGTAATTATATTTATTATTCAAAATGTCTGTCATTTTTAGCTTAGAATCATTAATTGATGTCTAAATTTTAGCTTAGGAAAAAAAAAAAAAAACGACTTTAAAAAATTATTCACTCGCGTATTTTAAACTTTTAAACGAATTACGTCACAATGAAAAATTTGGCGCCTGTAAAAAAGTCTCGGATATCTACTTCAGCACTATCACTTAATTGTATTTTTTTTGTTACTGTCACATTCTCCCCGATATGTTAGATGATAAATAATCGATCCAAAGGAAAAAAAAAAAAAAAAAAACGTTTAAAAGGATAACTATATAAAAAAGAAAATCTCGACCACTCCTTGATGTCTGCGATTTCTGCATCGCAACCCATGTTATATTACCCTGTTTCACCCATAAAATCCCCCCAAAAATCCAGCTGTGGCCATTCACAGCTGTGTCTTGGCACTCAGTGCTACATGCTACATGGAGTTTTTGGATCGAAACAAGGTAAATACGCGATAATATCTCGTTAAAATCGTGGCGTCTTTAATTCTGCTCTCGTGTGTTCTTGCCTCCGATTAGGGTTTTGCTGTTTAACTTTTTTTTTTTTTTTTTTTTTTTTTTTAATGCCTTCCTGTTCAAAATTTTTCTTCCCCAAGAAAATTAAGATTTTAAGCTTTTCAATGATGTATCACACATGCATGTCGGACAATTTTGAAATTTGGCCAAATTGGGGCTCTCAGAGCGGACCTTCAAGTTACCTGAGTGTTTCCGCCATATACAAATAATGAAATATATTAATATTTTTAAAAAATAATGATAATAATAATTTGAGAATGAATAAAAAATATTGATAATTTAAGTTTTAAAAAATTGTTATAAAATCAATAGAAAAAATATTAAAAAGAAAAAAATAAATAAATTCAGAAATTCAAGTGACCATTTTTGGTACTGTAAATTTCGGACTATTAGCCGCTACTTTTTTCCTTCACTTTGAATCCTGCGGCTTATAGTCCAATGCGGCTTATTTGTTGATTTTTTTTGGTTAATAGGTAACACTTTATATGACAGCGGCATCATAAGACCGTCATAATTGTGACATGACACTATCATAGGCATTACTGACTGCTTATGACAGATGTCATTAGGTGTCATGCGGCAAATTATGTCACTAACTCCGTTTATGTCCAGTTCGGATCTTAAACATCCATTCAAAAGTGAGCTAATTTGCCAGATAACACTAAATTCCATCCGTTATAGGTATTCACGATTGCTTATGACAGTGGTATGTCATAATTATGATTGTCTTATGGTGCCACTGTCAAATAAAGTGTTACCAAATACCATAACTAGCAATTAATGAAACAACTGGAACAGTAACTGAAGAAATAATTAGCCCACAACATGAATTTTGATTGCTATTTACATCTGTAGCGCTGCAATGCATGCTAGGAGGCATGTTTGATGACAACAGTGTGGACAGCAGGTGGCAGCAGAGGTTGATTGTCTCTCCCAAGGGAGCAGTGATGGCCAAATAAAGCTTCTTGAAGCAATGACGCTTCAAAGGTTCATGGTGGTTCATTTGGTCATATGATGACGCTTTCAAATGAAGAGTTACCGGATGATATCTTTTGGTGTAACTATCTCATAATACAGTGATGACAGCTGCGGCTTATAATCCAGTGCGGTTTATCTATGAACAAATGCGGTTTTCGTCTCAAATTTGAAGACGGTACACAAGAAAGCCCGCAAACAGTCTGCTAAAGACATGTCAACAAAGCACATGGATTACTGAACCATGTCCTATGGTCTGATGAGACGGGCGGGCTTTCTTGTCTACCGACTTCAGACGAGGCTTCCTCCTGGGGTGACAGCCATGCACACCAATTTGATGTAGAGTGCGGAGTATGGTCTGAGCACTAACAGGCTGACCCCCCCACCTCTTCAGTCTCTACAGTGACAGCACTCCTGTATCGAGTCACATGACATTTTGGAGGGAAAATGACAAGCAGTACTCAATTTGGACATTTAGGGATGTACGTAGTTTCTATGCAGTGTACTCACTTTGTTGCCAGCGGTTTGGATATTAATGGCTATATTTTGAGTTATTTTGAGGGGAAAATAAATTAACTCTATTATATAAGTTGCAACCATACTACTTTTAATTGTTTCAAAGTGTCCTTTTGTCAGTGTTGTCCCATGAAAAGATTTACTTAAATATCTGCAGAAATGCAAGGGGTGTACTCACTTTTGTGATACACTGTATGCCATAAAGCAGTCAGCACATTTGTAGTTTTTTTGTGTGCAGGGTTCCTTTCACCCCCTTAAAGTTAATTAGTGCCGGTGAAAGCGATACAGACCCCCTCAAGATATAAGAGAGGTGCCATTCAACTAGTTATCAGTTGACATGTTATGAAAATATTTTGTAAAGGTTGAAAAGTTACCTAGTGTTGCTTTAACTCATAGTCTGCTATTGACAATGATAAATGTCCAATTCATTTAAACTGGGAAAACTGTTTATGAATGCTGTTGTTTCACTGCCATTGATGGCACAAGACGTCCAATCCATGTTGAATGGTCGCTTCCAGTCAAACTGGATTGGACATCTAGTGCCGTCAATGGCAGCTAATGAGTTCAATGAGTACCGCACACATGTTGAGACCCCTGAACTGATGCAATGTCAAACGTTACCTTGGAAAAAGGCGGTTCTCTGGTGGCCCGTTGGGTGATAAAGTCTAGAAAAAAAAGATTCAATCACTTTTTAATTGAAAAAATGATATTCAGCATTGATGATTTCACCATCCTAGAGTACCTGCGTGTCAGGAACGGGTGAAACTGGTCGCATATCCACTGAGCCGCGTTGGAGATTCAGGCTTTTAGGAGGAGGTGGCGGAGGAGGAGGCGGTACCTCAGGTAGGGTCTTTGTCTGAAGGAGTTCCGCCTTCTTCTCAGGGAGCGGAGAGCTGGGCCGGAAGTCTACAGACGCTCTGCGGTTAGGCGTGGCCGGTGGAGGGACGTCGCCGTAGTTCCTGCTCTCCGATTGGTCGTTTTGAGTCCCGCCAGGGTCTAGCAGGTTGTTCATACTGCTACTTCGGACAGAATCGCCACTGAGAAGTCAAAAAAATGTTAGATTTCTATATCGTAAAATGATAAAAGTGATGTCAATTGACCTGTCAAAGTCTTCAGTTGGGCCCACATAAGCAGCGGGGAACCAGCCCTGCCTGGAGGATATTGAACGAATTAATGCAAAATCATCATTTTCCGAATAGGAAACGTACCTTAACCCACTGTCGGTGCGACCGTACAACCAGCCGTTTCGTGGTTCCTGCACCAACACGATGACCGTCTCCCCCCTGTTAAATGGCAGCAGCTTCGGGTTGGAGGAAGCAGGATGAGAAACCAAGGCCTTCATGGGACGGCCTCCGCTCAGACCAAGCGATTCTCCCACCGAGCTGGAGCGAGAGCGGCTGGGCAGAGGTGATGGGGCTGAGTTTTGGGGAGAGGACAGAGAGATTATTAATCTTGATCCCATGACAATTGCAAGTGAGCCAGCTCAAACTGATAACAAATAACGTGAAGGCCCAACACCAGGTTTGCTGATGCCTTTGACCAGCAGGAGGCAGCAAAACACTTACTGTGTCCGCAACAATCAAATTACAGTAGTGGAATAACTATAAATAGACACCATCTGGTGTGGTGGGGCTAATATTTCCCCCCTCAAAAAACCCAATAAACTCAAAAAAATACTTAGTTTTTCGAAATACCACATTGAGGACATGACTAAAAGCAGCTAAGATTAATCAAAAACAAGGTCTTGTATTAGAAATCTGTTGCATTTATGCAAACGTGCTGAATCAAAATCTGATCTAATTTTCGAATCACTATTTTTTTTTTCAATGCAAAATTATTGCAAAGCAATCTTTTTAACAAGGTGGGTGTATAGCTGGCTCTTAAAAATAGCCCAACAGTAACAATATGTACCAAAATAACAGCTCATATGCAGTGGCGCGGGAAGTGGGATGCTGAGGTTGCTGCAGCAACCCCTGATGTTGGGGAGAAGAAAAAATGGTATATTTTTGTTAAAAATAAACAAATAAATAAAACGCATGAAACAATAGCATGATTAACTTTGGGGATTAAATATATTTGTTGAAAAAGTTTGTTAATAACATGGTCACCACCTGACATCCTGCTTGCTACCAGGTCACATTAAATAAGGTGCTTTTGGAACGGAAAAGTTAACTGTTGACAGAGGAGGCGTTTACGTGGCACAAAAACGATTTTTCTTTACACTAACAGTGACATTTTCTAATATTCAATCAGTTAAAAAAAATAAATCATGCTACAGAAAAATAGAGAAAATATTGCATTAAAAATCAAAAATTAATTAAGAATGAATCAGTGATGACCAATGAATGAATAAAGACACCATGTTAGAAAAGATTATCACAATAAAAAATATATTATATTGTATATTATATATTATATATATATATAATATTATTATATATTATATTGTGAAATAATGAGGTAAATTTGGCAAGAATGTAGTCAAAATATTATGAAAAAAATCCAAGAGCAAAGTTAATGTACTACATGAAATATCCCCCCGCCACCCAAAAAAAACAAAAAAACTTAATTAACAATATAACAAACATATATAGAACAATAAACATGAAAACATTTATAATTTATGAGATAAAAAGGCAACCAATAAGGAAAAAAATATATTTTAGAGGAATCAAACTGAGATGTGGTTACATTTTTAACATACGCGGAGATTAAGGGGCACAGCCCCTCCCCCCGGTGGCCAAAAAGTATCATTGCATGTAATTGACTTTCATATATATGAATTTAAAATTAAGACTTTGCCGGTAAAATGTTATCTAATAAATTTTTAAAACAATAAAACACACAAAAAAATGAATGAAATGAACAAATATATATATATTTTTACAATGCTTCAAAATTATTTTTTCGAACAGATCATGTGACTAGCACGTTAGACAGTCATTTGCCTTGCTTAGTCAAAACCACCTGAGAACAGAAGACGCAAGATGGATATACTTTTTTTTTTTTTAACCTACAGTGGGGAGAACAAGTATTTGATACACTGTCGATTTTGCTCGTTTTTCCACTTGCAAGCGATGTAGAGGTCTGTAATTTGTATCATAAGTTCTCTTTAACTGTGAGGGACAGAATCTAATACAAAAATCCAGAAAATCACATTGTATAATTTTTACATAATAAATTTGTATTTAACTGCATGAAATAAGTATTTCATACATTACCAACTAGTAAATATTTCGGCTCTTAGTTCTTTTTTAAGAACCACTCCTGTTCTCCACTCATTAACGGAAGTAACTACACCTGTTTGAACTTGTTACCTGTATAGAAGACACCTGTTCACATGCCCAACAAACAAACTCCAACCTCTCCACAATGGCCAAGACCAAAGAGCTGTGTAAGGACATTAGGGATAAAATAATAGACCTGCACAAGGCTGGCATGGGCTACAGGAAAATAAGCAAGCAGCTTGGTGAGAAGGTAACAACTGTTGGAGCGATTATTAGAAAATGGAAGAAGTTCAAGTTGACGGTCAATCTGCCTCGTTCTGGGGCTCCATGCATGATCTCACCTCGTGGGGCATCACTGATCATGAGGAAGGTGAGGGATCAGCCCAGAACTACACGGCAGGACCTGGTCAATGACCTAAAGAGAGCTGGAACCACAGTCTCGAAGAAAACCATCGGAAACACATTATGCCGTCATGGATTAAAATCCTACAGCGCACGCAAGGTCCCGCTGCTGAAGCCAGTGCATGTCCAGACATGTCTGAAGTTTGCCACTGACCATCTGGATGATCCAGAGGAGCAATGGGAGAAGGTCATGTGGTTGGATGAGACCAAAATTGAACTTTTTGGTCTAAACTCGGCTCGTGTTTGGAGGAAAAAGAAGGATGAGTACAACCCCAAGAACACCATCCCAACCGTGAAACATGGAGGAGGAAACATCATTTTTGGGGGCTGCTTCTCTGCCAAGGGTACAGGACGACTGCACCGTATTGAGGGGAGGATGGATGGGGCTATGTATCGCCAGATCTTGGCTGACAACCTCCTTCCTTCAGTGAGAGCCCTGAAGATGGGTCGTGGCTGGGTTTACCAGCATGACAACGACCCAAAGCACACAGCCAAGGCAACTAAAGAGTGGCTCCGTAAGAAGCATCTTAAGGTCCTGGAGTGGTCTGAAACCGATAGAAAATCTATGGAGGGAGCTGAAAGTCCGTGTTACCCGGCAGTAGCCCCGAAACCTGAAGGCTCTGGAGAAGATCTGCATGGAGGAGTCGGCCAAAATTCCTGCTGCAGTGTGTGCAAACCTTGTCAAGGACTACAGGAAACATTTGGTATCTGTAAGAGCAAACAAAGGTTTCTGTACCAAATATTAAGTTGGATTTTTGTGATGTATCAAATACTTATCTCATGCAATTAAATGCAAATTTATTATTTAAAAATCATACAACGTGATTTTCTGTTTTTTTTGTATTAGATTCCGTCCCTCACAGTTGAAGAGAACTTATGATACAAATTACAGACCTCTACATGCTTTGCAAGTGGGAAAACCAGCAAAATCGGCAGTGTATCAAATACTTGTTCTCCCCACTGTAAGCTTTCAACTGCGACAACAACTACTGAGCAAGAACCAAGGATTGAAGATGTGGACCATGAAATGCCAGAGAGCACTGCCAAAATGGTAAGCGGAGTTTCAATTTGCCCCACTAAAGACGGTAATTGTACAAAAGAGCCACCACCGGGTGTACCATATTCTTTTTCTCCACTAGGTAAGACAGGAAAAAGCGTGCGCTCACACTATGATTTCCAAGAATTTGAGAGGAATTAACTGACAACAGTAAGCAATAATTCAAATGAAATGTGATGCACATGTAATATAGATGCAAATTATATCTAAATACAACTCAAAACAACAACAAAAATCAGTTGCTAAAGATAACTTGCAAATATATTCTGGCACTGAATCATCCATCCAAGAGATGTTGAGATCACTAACACTGGGTCACTGAAGCAACACAGTTACTATATTCCAATACGACAAAACACAATTCAATCATTTGTGTCATTTTCTGCAATAAAAACCGGTCACCCACCTCGCGAGGGCACCTTGCCCAGCGCCTGTTGCTCCCGTCTGGCCCACGACATGTCATCGTCTCTGGCTACCGTCTGCAGTAGGGAGCTGACGGAGCCTCGCAGCTGCAGGGACATGACAAATATGACACGGAAACACTTAACTAGGTGTCAATTAGCAGTTGGAGATAACGGAGTTGGTCATCGATCGCATTGGTAGGTTGTCAAACTTGGTGTAACTCGACCATGAGAGGGCAGTATTGGGCAATGTTAGTATTGAAATTATCACAGTTGTGCCAATGAAAAAAAAATCTTTCAAGTACAGTGATACCTCAAAATACGAAATTAATTGGTTTCCCTTTCGTAACATGATTGTTTTCGTATAATGAATTTTACATGTAAATCGCTTAATTCGTTCCAAGTTCTACTAAAAACCCCACATTAAATTTGTCGTCATGTCCTATGTCATGTCCAGTCTTTATTTGTAAGGCTTTGTCGCGCTCTTGTGGCGCTTAAATGAGGCTGGTTTTTTGGGCTCATTCTACAAGTGTTATCACATGACTATCCATCGCAAAAACGGAGCGCTGAAACACGAGCTAACTTCAGCCGCCATTGTTTGCTATATCATCTCACTGTTTGCGCTGTGATAAAGCATCACATGTTAATTCAATTCTTTTGTTTCATATACATGAACAATGTGTAGCAAATTGTGGTGTGTGTATATTTCGTTTGTGTACATTTATAGTCAAACGCAGTTATGGTGTTAGGCGTTAGAACTCCATTACCCATCATAAAATGGGATTACTCATAGGGCCACAGAACTTTATATACTGGCAGAGTGAAAACAAAACAGTCGATTAAACATTCAAGCATGATTTTATAGCTCAATAATAAGCTCACCTGCTTATTAAAATAATAAGATAGACAACACAGTAGTATTATTGCATTGCTGCGAGCAGGAATCATCTATTACAGTACGTATTATCTTTCGTATGAAGAACAATTTTTCGTAATGTGAAGCAAAATACTTTTCGTAAAATGAATTTTTCGTGTACCGCTTTTGTATCTCTAGGTGCCACCATAGAGTCATATTACTATAAAGCAATTACTTTTTTACAGATCAATTTCACAAAAATTTCTTCAATATTTTGATGATAGACAGAAGTGGGTAGTAACGCGTTACATTTACCCCGTTACATTTACTTGAGTAACGTTTTGAGGAAAATGTACTTCTTAGAGTAGTTTTACTAAGCCATACTTTTTACTTTTACTTGAGTAGATTTGTGAAGAAAAAAACACGACGAATAATACTCCATTACTGTCATTTTTTTCTCTCGGCAGAATTCAATCTTTTTTTTTATTTTTTTTATTTTGTAATTCTTTGGCTTAATGTGGTTATGTAATTGATTATTGTACAGTATCATTATTATACTTTTTAATTGTACTTGAGTACATTATTCAGATGAGTACTTTTCCTTTTCCATCAGTTATTTTGAAGTAACGCTACTCTTAATTGAGTAAAATTTTTGGCTACTTCACCCACCTCTGGTGATGGACTGTTAAACAATAAGTTTGTAGTTATGAAAATGTTACCATTAAAACAAATGAGGACAAAGCTAACCTTTTAATTCGCATTCTTTAGCTAGACAGTGGCTTGCTAGCAGTTGTTTGAGCTTTAAGTAAAAAAAAAAAGAGTTGTGGCTCACAACCAACAGTGCGAATTTGCTGCCACCCTCCCACTTCAAATGGATGAACGTTTATTAGTGATAAATTCATTTCAAATTACACCAGAAGAATGAAAAGAGTCAAATGATTGGCATTTTTTACCGTCAATGTCAATGAAAGAGCTAAAATACTTGTACCTGTGCTTCTTGGTCTAAATTCGTGGGAGTTCGAGATCCAGAACTTCTGGTCTCATTGACTTTCTCCTTCCATCCCTCTGCCTTTTGCTGGAGAGACATGCCCGTCTGAATACAGATGAGAAAGGTGATCACCTCATTAAATTCTGGCTTGATCAAACAGCAATAAGCAGAAAAAGCCCCGCAGCTGTTTGCTTATTCATGCTGTGGCCTCGCTTGTTTGCGACTTTGACAAATAGTTTCTCAGGGCGCATTAGATTAGCTCTGCATCACGCGTAAGAACATTACAACTTCTTCTCATTTAAAAGTTGCAGCATGTGCTTGTACCTTGTTAACCAGGAAGAGAAGCGACTGGGTCAGGCCGCAGTGTTTCTCCGCCAGGAAACGATATCGTCTCTCCTCTTCCTTTAGGATCTCCTGCTGGCTTTGTTTCAAGTACTGCATGTAGTCGCTACTCTCCTAGGAACATATGCGCACCAAGTTTGTCTGTGATGTAGATCAGTTTTTTTGTTTTTGCAGGACTCTGGCAGCAATATTCTGGATTGCAGCAGGGCCGAGAACAAAATAGTGGTATTTGGTATGTGGCAAAATTGATTTTGCCATGTGGCATTTTTTTGGGCATGTGGCATTTTTTGCCAAGTGGCAAAATGGATTTTGCCATTTGGCATTTTTGGGGGTATGTGGCAAAATGGATTTTGCCATTTGGCATTTTTTGCCATGTGTGCCATGTGGCAAAATGGACTTTGCCAAGGGGCATTTTTTTTTGCCATGTGGCAAAACTGATTTTGCCCTGTGGCAAAATGGACCTGGCCAAGGAGTATTTTTTGCCATGTGGCGTTTTTTTGCCATGTGGCAAAATTGATTTTGCCATGTGGCATTTTTTTGGCATGTGACATTTTTTGCCATGTGGCAAAATGGATTTTGCCATTGGAATTTTTTTGCCATGTGGCAAAATTGATTATGCCATGTGGATTTTTTTTTGCTATGTGGCAATTTTAAAAAAAAATTTTGGTTTGTGGCATTTTTTTTTTGAATGTGCCTAATTGGATTTTGGTATGTTGCATTTTTTTGGTATGCGGCAAAATTGATTTTGCCATGTGGCATTTTTTTGCCATTTGTGCCATGTGGCAAAATGGACTTTGCCAAGGGGCATTTTTTTTTGCCATGTGGCACTTTTTTGCCATGTGGCAAAATTGATTTTGCCATGTGGCAAAATGGACTTTGCCAAGGGGTATTTTTTGCCTTGTGGCGTTTTTTTTTTTTGCCATGTGGCAAAATTGATTTTGCCATGTGGCATTTTTTGCCATGTGGCAAAATGGATTTTGCCATTGGAATTTTTTTGCCATGTGGCAAAATAGATTGTGCCATGTGGCTTTTTTTTGCTATGTGGCAATTTTTAAAAATGTTTTTGCTATGTGGCATTTTTTTTTTTTTGAATGTGCCTAATTGGATTTTGGTATGTTGCATTTTTTTGGTATGCGGCAAAATTGATTTTGCCATTTGGCTTTTTTTTTGCCATTTGTGCCATGTGGCAAAATGGACTTTGCCAAGGGGCTTTTTTTTTTTTGCCATGTGGCACTTTTTTTGCCATGTGGCAAAATGGACTTTGCCAAGGGGTATTTTTTGCCATGTGGCGTTTTTTGCCATGTGGCAAAATTGATTTTGCCATGTGGCTTTTTTTTTGGCATGTGGCATTTTTTGCCATGTGGCAAAATTGATTATGCCATGTGGAATTTTTTTTGCTATGTGGCAATTAAAAAATTTTTTTTTTGCTATGTGGCATTTTATTTTAATGTGCCTAATTGGATTTTGGTATGTTGCATTTTTTTGGAATGCGGCAAAATTGATTTTGCCATTTGCCATTTTTTTGCCATGTGTGGCAAAATGGACAAGGGGCTTTTTTTTGCCGTGTGGCATTTTTGCCACGCGGCAAAATGGATTTTGCCATGTGGCATTTTTTTGGCATGTGGCATTTTTTTGCCTCGTGGCAAAATGTATTTTGCCTTTTGGCATTTTTTGTGCCATGTGGTAAAATGGATTGTACGATGTGGTATTTTTTGTGCCATGTGGCAAAATGGATTTTGCCCTATGCATTGATTTTGCCATGTGGCATTTTTTCTGGGGGGAATGTGGCAAAATGGATCTTGGTATGTTGCATTTTTTGGTATGTGGCAAAATGGATTTTGGTATGTGGCTTTTTTTCTTTTTGGTATGTGGCTTTTTTTTTTTGTTTTGTTTTGTATATGGCATTTTGCAGGCCGGCTGCACTTTCCTGATTGATTTTTTGTTGATACTTGTAAATATACCATTACAAGATCCAATCAAGAGGTCAACTGATAGGGGTTTTTGACAGAGGCTGATGTTGATTACCGTATTTTCCGGACTAAAAGTCTGACTGGGCCTGCGATTTATACTCAAGTGCAACTCGCATTTGTTATTTTTCCCGCTAAACCTGTTATGTTGTGTTTATTAAGCTACAGTTATCCGAAAAACTGTTCATATATTAAGTTACCCGAGGCCTATTTAGCCAGTTGTCCTCCATTTTACTATTATTACTTTAAAGTATAATGTTTGTTCTTGGTTTTTGATCAATTAAAAAACTGATCCCCAAAAATACAACTTATACTCCAGTGCAACTTATATATGATTTTTTTCCTCTTCATTGTGCATTCTTTCGGAAAAAGAAAAAAAAATATGGTAATTGACAAAAAAATAAATAAAATAGACAAATACCCATGTTTTTAGCCGAATATGTAAGCAGATATACTTTTGTTTAAACGCACTGATTATGAAAGGCAATCGAAACACTCCTATATATACTATAACAGGTAGTCCCCGGTTTACAAACGAGTTCCGTTCCTTCGCTGGCAATGTAACCCGGGCTTCCGCGTAAATCATAATTAACCCTTTAAATACCTCAAAACACCTTCAAAATAAAAAATAAAAAAAATATTCAAAAACATGTATTATACGTCATTGTACTGTCTTCGCCAAGACGTTGGAGCTAAATCCTAGCTAGACATTGAGCTAAGCTCCGAAATGACGATGTCAGATGTCAGTGTGGTTTGCTGACTTTTATTCAGCTGCTCATGACATCAACACTTGCAGAATGAAACTAAAATACAATGAAATTAAATCAGTCTCATCTTTAATAACAGCAATTCAAATTTGCGTTTACAAGTAGCTGCTGATGCAGCAGTAACAAACGATTAGCACTTATCAGTTAGTGTCCGCACATCATCAAAAACACTTCAAAAGGGGGTTATATACAGCCGTCACATCTGGACACTTCACAAGCAACAAATGTGCACGCAGGCTGTCACCTCAGTCACTCGGCTGCTCTGTGTGTGCGCGGTGGGCGGGCGCGTCTGTAAATGCGCTTGTTTCCTGTTCGATGCTTCTTGCGCCAAAATAAAGGCATGCATTACAAAACGAAAATCAACATTTATTTTTTTTAAAAAAAAACAAAAAACGACGAGACGCTCGGTCATAAAGTCGAAATCGCGTAAGTCGGGTCTGTCGTAACCCGGGGACTACCTGTATAATTACAAACTGAATTTTTCTACTGCTACTTCCATTTGTAACTCTGACCACTAGGTGGTGCAAAATCACAATTAACATTAAGATCTTCAACTAAACAGTGAAAATAAGTAATCCTTTCATATCAGCTACTAGTATACTAGTATATCGTCTGATGTCCTAATTTGGAAAAAGTCCATACTGCATATCGGCGCGATCTATCATCCAGCCGATATATCGGTTGACTTTCATAAGAAAGATCATCCCCCAATCAGTGAACATGACAGTTATTCTATTACATCAGCTATACTGTATATCGACCGATGTTTAAAAAACTTAAAAAATCGGCCCAATATATTGGCAGGCTGATATATCTGTCGACCTTCATGCAATCTACTACTACTACAAGTTTTTCTATGTTTGTTTGGACTCAAGCCCCATCATTCTGGCTATGATTTTTATAAGGTGGTAATAGGCAAATTTAGTTATAAACTTTAGATAGCTGTCAAAGTTCAAGTCTGAGTCAATAATTACACCAAGATTTCTGGCTATATTTGTAGCCGTCCGTGACACTGACGCTTATCTTTGACCTTCGTGACACCTCCTACACAATTAAGAGTTACCAGAGAATCTCTGAAGGCTCCCCGTCTTAGCTGCTTTTCCAAAGCTTCTGCCTGGTTCCTCACCTCCATTTCGTACACTCGCCGGCTACCCTGCAGCAACACAAATTCAGTCACGCCAAGACATATTTTTTAACAGGAGAATATCTACAAGCCTCACGTCGATGTACTCCTCATCCAACTTGACGTTCTTCTCCATGGCTTGCAACACCTCAACCTGGAACCATCGGAACTGCACCAGAGAGAATGATAATTGCAGGAATAATTTATTGCTCCCATCATTGTGGATTTAGGAACATGAAGATGTATTATGTGTACTGACCACTCCTTCCATTTCAGCAGTGAGTCTACGTTGTGTCTCAGATATCTGGATCAGGACATCCCCTGAAACAGGACCACAGCAGTTATTGTTAAGGCATCAAAATTAACTATTTTTCATCACAGAGGTCCTTATTTTAGGCCAAAGTCAACATAAAGTAATGTCTCACGTCAAGTTTTTAGCCCGTCCAGATTAGGGAGGGCTCAAGGTCTCACTCGCCTTGTTGTTTGTTTGTTCTTCTTGGAGAGGACAATAACTAAAATTGCTAATCGTGGAGGAATTGAAATGAAATTTAGTAGTGATATTCTAAGTAGTGCTGCAACGATTAATCGATTAACTCGAGTAATTCGGTTAGAAAAAAGATTTGAATTAAATTTTGCTGCTATGTGTATTCGTTTAATAAAAGTGACGTTGTAATGGTTTGTTTTGAAAGTGTTTGCATTTAGTTTTATTGATTTGGGTGGATACACTGCCCTCTAGTGACGAAAGTGAATATGACAACTAATCTCACATGGCTGAATGCAGCTGCTCCCTGTTAAGACCAACATATAGTAAGCTAAGGTTTTGTTTGAGCTAATGTTTTTTTAATGCACTCGTAATTTTGCTTATAGGTATATTTAGCCGTTTTTTTGACGGAATATGTGTTTGAACCATTTGTTAAGAGCAGGGGTCCCCATACTTTTTCCTGTGAGGGCCACATAACTTTTCCCTTCTCTGATGAGGGGCCGGGGTCGGTTTTTGACAGAAAAAGTGTGACGATTGCAGGAGTGCCTAAATGTAAAAAATTATCATTTTTCAGAAAGCCACAATCAAATAACTCTTTCTGGATTCTTCACGGAACAAAAGTAAATAAAATACAAATAATAATATAATATAATAATAATAACACTATTAATTAAATAGATAATAACTAAATAACCCTCTCTGAGTTCTTCACAGAAAAAGGCCAGGAAATAAATAACACTATTGAGAAAAAAAAAAAAAAAATTCAAAATGCTCTCTGGTATTGTTCAGGGGGCCGGACCAAATGTGGAGGCGGGCCGTAGTTTGGGGACCCCTTGTTAAGAGCATTGTAAAAAAAAAATTTTTTTTAAAGTTACAATTTCACCATTTTTAAGCTAGCGGACTTTTGCTATGTAAGTCAGCCAATTGCTCTTTTGTTGTGCTATACTTAGATCCTCGTTTATTTATTTATTATACCGTTTGGGACTCAGTTCAGGTATTTTATTATTTTATTTTCCTTATCCGATAACTCGATTATTCGGACTAACAAGTTCATAGATTAATCGACTACTAAAATAATCGATAGCTGCAGCTTTAATTCGAAGGATTTGTATGCGTCAATCAAATTTTTTGTGTCAGGGCTCATTAATTAAGATTAATTATTTGCGGACTTATTGTTGCCTGTAGCTTCTGAGTTAGCCAGTAAAGGGCTAACAGTTGTGCTTATGATGTAGACTCTAGGTTCTGACTTTGTGCTTTTTTGGGGGGGCGGGGTTGGTGTGACTTAATAGTCTGAAATATATAGGGTTCTCATATGTTCTGCAGGTGAGGAAACGAGTAGATCAGGACAAAATGAATGGACGCGTCTGAAAAAAGGCTACCCCCATCAATAATTTAGCACACGTCACTCAATAGGACTACTCGTCAAGCTGCGCTGCGCTGACCTTCTCAAGTTATCTAAAGTAGCAGAAGCATGTGCACACTAATGAACAGAATCAACCACGTGGTTTTGAATACAACGACAGGTCACTGTGGTCATAGTGAAAGTGACACTAGTGGAAAATACTGTAAGCACTCATGCGCTTACAGATGACAGGCTAAAGCGGGTTAACAATTGTTAGCATTTGGACAAGGATTTTTGTTTTTTGTTTACTCGGGTTGTGCAGAAGTTGGCGGTGATTCAAATTGGGGTTCGAGTAGGAGTGAAAAAGTGATCAGTTGAATATTACTGTATGTATTGTCAGATTTGGATATAAGGCTAGGTTCACGCCGTAAGTCCTAATGTACAATTTCGATTTTTTTGTCTTATCTGCATACGTGATAAGTTGTACGGTTTCGGCGTAATTTGTACAAGTGAGCACTGATTTTTAATCATCTACGCCGTACGTTCAAAATCTGAACATTTCTCGTCTATTACGTTTTTTATTTCTCCGTTCGGATTTTGTCACCGGCAGCGAGACAATGTGACTAGGGTTGTTCCGATCATGTTTTTTTGCTCCCGATCCGATCCCGAACGTTTTAGTTTGAGTATCTGCCGATCCCGATATTTCCCGATCCGATTGCTTTTTTTGCTCCCGATCCAATTCCAATCATTCCCGATAATTTTTCCCGATCATATACATTTTGCCAATGACTTAGGAAAAAAATGAATAAAACTCGGACGAATATATACATTCAACATACAGTACATAAGTACTGTATTTGTTTATTATGACAATAAATCCTCAAGATGGCATTTACATTATTAACATTTTTTTCTGTGAGAGGGATCCACGGATAGAAAGACTTGTAATTCTTAAAGGATAAATATAACTTTGTATATTGTGACTAAATATTGCCATCTAGTGTATTTGTTGAGCTTTCAGTAAATGATACTGTAGCCATTTAACTTCTGCCCAAATGCATGATGGGAAGTGCAACCATGACTGCGTCGTGGTACCAATTGATATATCTTCTCTGCGTTGGGAAATAACATAGGGTGTTAAGAAAAAGATCAACTACTACCTTTCTTCCCCACATTGCTTCCCACGATTATTCTAATCGTTGGGAGAGGGAGTGTAAGGCTTTAGACATTTAAAAAAAGGCTCCAAAGGCTGCCAAAATTCACTCTTCTCATTTTACGCTGCCTTTTAGCTCTAGATACTGTATGGGTAAAACGGCACCATTATAGGTTGAACGCGATAATGCGTGAGTGGGTCGTGCAGCGCATGCGTTAATTGCGTTAAATATTGTAACGTGATAAATGTAAACAATATTAATTCTCACCCCGACCTTAAGCTTAAACTAAAGACTCTGGAAGAGTGTAACACATTATGTCTGTAACGTTAAATACAATTAGAAAACGATTTAATTAAAAAATATATATATTAAAAAAAGGTATGTCCGATATTTTTTTGCCGATTCCGATACTTTGAAAATGACGAATGCCGATCGATCGGGACATCTCTACATGTGACAGTAAAAATCCTTTGAATCCTTTGAACTGTTGACAACCAACCAAGAAAAACATGTTTTTAGCTTCGAGCTAATCTAACAGCTAGCAAGCTAAACTGACAGCTAGCAAGCAACTGGCTAGCTCAGAAATGTGAATCAAAATTATTTTGTAAAAGCCCATAAAAAAGAATACTGAACACGTAAAAAAAATAATTAAAAAAAAAAAAGCAATTTAGTTTTTTCTGGGCACAATTATTAATCATTTGAATACTCTGCTGGTCAAATTATAACAAGAGTGACAACCACATCATGTGACAAGCAGGCCCGCTCTCACCGACTATTAACACAAAAAGTTAATAGAGATTTATGATACGAATCTGAGTTCTTACGTCTACTATCATGACTCACCAAGAGAGCGAGAAGATAGCGTGTGAATAGCCTGGTCGCCCATCTTGGCGACAGCACTGAAGTAAGCTTCACTACAAACAGCTAATGCTGTAAAAACACAGAAAATATTCCGCTTAGTACTTCATAGAACTTGACTGGAGCCATGTTTGAACTTTTTCATGGACACTCATACAATTAGAGTTACCTTGGAAAGCTTTCACATAATTGTTCCCTAAGGCAACAAGCTTTTGAAGGCCTGGGTTGAAATGTTCCATCAGGTTCTGCAGTGACACGAGTTGTCCTCTCAGATTGAAGGCAAAATGTGTTAGAAACAGAATACAAGGTTGGTACTCACAGAATAGACAGATAAGGTGGATCTGTGCAGCTGGTCACTGCTGGCTCCTGACATGGTGCACCACGGGGTAGTGAATATGAAATTCAAATATGCACGAGCTTTAAGAAGGCACATTCAATTTGCGCAGTTCTTTGGGGTGTCAGCGACCGGAAGCCCTAAAAGTCACCTTGTGAGTCATCCGAAAACTAACAACACCTGCCTGACACACTCAAGTTATTTTCCTTTTTTTTTCTAGTAATCCTTTTTGCTGCCCTTGGCAAAATCCTCTTGCAATGAAAATTCAGCTCAGCCTGTGGATTAGAGCAAGCAAGCGGTGGAAGGCGAGAGAAAAGGGAGCAGGTGCCATCGATATGAGCTGCCAGGTGAATTATTGATTAGTCTGCCTGAAAGGAAAGGAGGCAGAGGACAGCCAGCGGGCTGACAAGCTTTTTATCAACTCATTGGGTGCCAATGACGGTGTTAGATGTCCAAGCATGACAGATCACTATTAAGGGCAGGTGATGAGTTAAATTTGGTGATGAAAACATCTGGATTTTGCTTGTAGAGCATCGAAGAGCTTTTTGAAACTATATTTGATGCTATATTACGGGGGGAATGTCATACATAATTATATACAGTGAGGAGCAGAATTATTTGCACCCCATGTGATTTTGCAAGTTCACTCACTTCTAAAATAGGTAGAGGTCTGAAATAAAATCATAGATGCATTTCCACTCATAGACATAATCTACAAAAAAATCCAGAAATCACATTGAAGGCTCTCGCGGGGCGGGCCGCGGGCAGGAAGAAGGATGTGTTTGGGATTATTGTCTGTTTGTGGATTGGACAGGAGGATTCAGGAGTTATTGTTGTCCGGGCAACGAGGGTTGTGGATTTTGCCACCTTAGCATCAAAGGGGCTCTTGGAATCTTGTCAGTCGTGTTATCAGCTAGATATTGGGCATTCTCCTGTGTTCCTAGTGTTAGGACAGACCGCCCCGACATTTGTTGTGGACTGTCCGGGAGAACTGATTGCGAGACTTGGTGGAGCAGACGAGGGCTTGTCAGCGTCAATTCTGCTCAGTTATTTGTATGACGAACACGCTGGGCGTCCGTGATAAGAAAGCGTTGTTTATCTCTTATGCCCTATATTCTGCTTGTTTTCCTTAAACTATGGTATAAGTGCTCTTTATTTTATATTGGGTGTGTTAGAGTTATACAAACAGTCAAACAGTAAATATGAGAAACTATACAATTCCCTGATTGATTATATTAAGTGTGTTAGAGTAATGCAAACAGTTAGAAGGTGCCTACGAGAAAAGGTACTATCTCCTTCATAATTTACTGGGGTTCTTAAGTATTTGTACCCCTGAGAATCAGCAATAATTATGACAATCAAAGGAACCACCCACCCATCAACCATTTGAGCTCATTATTGTCACTTGTGCACAGTGAGTCAGTCATTGCCCCAACTGCTACTATGGGCAAGACCTGAGAGCTTTCGAAAGACACCAGAGAAAACATTGTTGAGCTTTGCAAAGCTGGAAAAGACTATGGGACAATTGGAAAGCGGCTTGATGAGGATAAATCAACAGTTGCAGCAAATGTTAGAAAATAGAAAGGGCTAAACATGACTGATAATCGACCTCGGACTGGGGCTCCATGTAAAATCTCTCCTCGTGGGGCGTCACTCATTATGCGAAAAGTGAGGGCTCAGCCTAGAACTACACGGCAGGAGCGGCTCAATGACCTGAAGAGAGCTGGATGCATAGTTTCAAAGGCTACTGTCAGTAGAACATTGTGGTGCAATGGTTTAAAATCATGCATTGCTCAATCCCAAGAACACCATCCCCACTGTGAAGTATGGGGGTGGAAACCTCGTGCTTTTCAGCAAAGGGGACAGGGCAACTGTACTGTATAAAGCAGAGGATGAATGGTGAAATGTTATCGTCGAATTTTGAGCCACAAACTCCTTCCCTCAGTCAGAGAGACTTGAAGATGAGTCGTGGCTGGATCTTCCAACATGACAATGATCCGATGTACACAGCCAAGCTGACCAAGAAGTGGCTGCAGAAAAAGCATATCAAGGTTCTGGACTGGCTTAGCCAGTCTCCAGACCTCAATCCAATAGAAAATCTCTGGATGAAGCTGGAACTTTTATTTTCTCAATGACAGCACCGAAACCTGACAGATCTAGAGAAGATTTGTGTGGAGGAATGAGCCATAATCCCTGTTTAAAAAACTTGTGTGAAAATCAGCCGTTTTTCCCTATACATAAATATGATACATTGTTTTTAAAGTACAACTGCAGTTGTACCCTAAGTAATGATTTTAATTAGTTCCAGCATCACAACATTACAATATATCAGGTTGACACTGGATTTTAAACGTCCTTCGACTGCCCAATGTCATCGTATATGACCTCTTCCTGGCTGTGCTCCTCCACGCAACGACTTACGGCATCAAGCACAGTTTTCAAACGTCGATCGAGGGCAGCGAGGTGGGGCTCTGTCAACAGCGGGGCCACGCTGTGGAGAGGGTCCTGGGAAAGCGAGGCCCGCATGACGTCGCTGAGGCGATACTGAGGCTGGGACAGGAGGCGAAGGCGTAGCCAGGTAGAACGACGGATTCTGGAGGAATAGCAATGGTTGGAAAGAAGTTCAAACCAGGGTTAAAGTCATAATTTTTTGCATATTTGTACCTGCAACATTGCTCCAATGGCACCAAGATAGACGGCTCGTCTTTGGAGTGACGTCCGAATCTGAATAGGCCAAACCGTCACGACAAAATTCACTTGGACAGGATAGAGAAATTGTACTCACGCCCGGCCGTTGTCAAGGTGAAGCAGGAAAGTGTTGTTGCCGAACTCCTCGAACGTCTCGTAGTGATGTCTGTCCATGTTGCCTAAAACAGGATTCAAGAAAATAAGACTAGGAACTTTTAACTCATTCAAAGACATTCAATCCATTTGAAGTGTTTGGGTTAGCAGTGAAAGATCATTCTTAAGTAATATTAACAGTGATGGACGTTCAATCCATTTGAACTGGAGGGTTGGCAGTTTCCAGCCTCTCCCAGTTCAAATGGATGTCTATCGCCCTTACGGCAGACGGTGAGTTAATGAAAATAAATAAATAAATAAATAATAAAAAAACATGGACAAGTGTAGTATTAAGAACTTGTATACACTTGCAGTAAATGTATGTGTCTGAATACATAATATCATACAACAATAATCAAGATTTCAGTGAAACAATTCAAAATTTTATCACAAGCCACTGTAAAAATGTAGTTTTCTTCTTTCTTTTCTTCTTTTGCCTGGGCGATAAATCAATTTTATGAGTTTTGGTAGGGCAGATGAATTAAAAAAAAAAAAAAAATTAGCCTGGGAGAGAAGTTCGGTCATCCGAGAGGGACTCGTTGTCGAGAAGCTACTCCTCCGCGTTGATAGGAACCAGTTGAGGTGGCTCGGGCATCTGGTTCGGATGCCTCCTGGACGCCTCCCTGGAGAGGTGTTCCGGGCATGTCCCACTAACGGGAAGCCCCGGGTACAACCCAGGACACGCTAGAGAGACTGTCTCTCGGCTGGCCTGGAACGCCTTAGGATGCCGCCCGAGGAGCTGGTTGAAGTGGCTGGGGAAAGGGAATTCTGGGCTTCCCTGCTAAAGCTGCTGCCCCCGCGACCCGACCCCAGATTAAGCAGTCAATGATGGATGGATGGATGGATGGATGGATGGATGGATAACTAGTTTGAATCTGAGATTCGATTTCCCGACTCTTCACTGGTCCGTAGTGGTGAAGAGGGATCTAAGCCAAAAGGCGAAACTTGATTTACCAGTCGATCTACTTCCTAACCTCACTTATGGTCACAAGCTGTCGGTTGTGATCGAAAGAACAAGACCATAGATACCGCCCGCCCTCCCTCCCCCGGCTGGCTGGGTGGGGGCCGTGGCCCTGGGTTGGCGCCCGCGCGGCTTCTCCGCCCGTCTGCGTGGCTGTCGCGCGCCCGGTGGGGCTTGCGTGCTGCTGGATGTGGTAGGGCATGCTCGGGTTGGGGGTCCCGGTGCCGGGATTGGCGATGCGGCGGCGTAGGGTTGGTCGCCAACGGGCTTACACTCATAAGAGATTCACACGATTACTGGGTTCTAGATCACAGAACTGATTTGTGTACACTCTTCCCCTTTCAATCACTTGGCTTATAGGCTTATAGACACCCCCACCCCCCTCTTTCACTGGCCAATAGGCCCCCACATGGTGTAAACCGGAAATACATCTCGCTGACGATAGCACCAGCATATTAGTAAGTAGTTTAGATGTTCAATGTATTTCTTGTTTTTTGTTTGTGTATGTTTCTTTTCTTTCTTCTCTTGAATTTCTTTTCAACTGTCCCCCCATAATCCCTTCCTGTTCGCTGCTTTGTCATAATAAAAAGGTATTTTGTATGATCACAATGGGAGTATGTCAGACTCTCAATGTGAAACATTAAAACTGTTCAGACTATCCGGGCACTTAGACTTCCATTCTCTGTGTCAAACAGCTGAACAGGTCAGGTTTAAAAAAAAAAAAAAAAAAAAAAAAAGACCCCAGATACAAGAAATGAGTTTCCTCGCATGGTGGCCTGGCTCTCCCTTAAAGATAGGGTGAGAAGCTTGGTCATCCGTGAGGGACTCGGGTGTCGAGCCGCTACTCCTCCACGTTGAGGAGCTAGTTGCGGTGGCTCAGGCAGCCTCCCTGAAGAGGTGTTCCAGGCATGTACCACCGACAGGAGACCCCTGGGACGACCCAGGACACGTTGGAGAGACAATATCTTTTGGCTGGCCTGGGAACACCGCTGGAGGAGCTGGTTGAAGTGGCTGGGTGGGGTGGGGGGTCTGGGCTTCCCTGCTAAAGCTGCTGCCCCTGCGACCTGACCCCGGATTAAAAGCAGGGTAATGCATGGATGGATGGATAACCGATCACCTATCTTTTCACATTTTGTGGATTTTGGGCTGTGAAAGAATGTTATCTAGAGCTAGTGAAATACGTCCTCCACCCCCCCCAAAAAATAAAGCCAAACATTGGGAAAGGAATCATTTACAAATAAAAATTAATTTAAAATTATCCTCATCGCACTTGATGCATTTTGTTACTATAGTATTACAAGCACATTCATATCATTTTCTTAAACTAATAGCCATAGAATTCTCAACACTGTTGGCCTCTTGAGCTTCAAGACCACTTGATAGTGCAACTGAACCACCACGAAGCTACAAAGCTTCATTGCTTCAACAGGCTTCATTTGACCATCACTGCTCCGTTGGGATAGACAAAAAACCTCTGCTGCCACCTGTTGTCATCTTTGTTGTTGTCCAGCATGCCTGCTCCTAGCATGCATTGCAGTGTTACAGATGTAAATAAAATTCTAACTTCATGTTCTGTACTAATTACTTATTCAGTTACTCTTCCAGTTTATTCATCAATTGCTAATGATGTTAGGTTATTTAGTTTGTGATGTGTGTGAAGTTTTGTTTGAAACCGTGAGTTTGAATTACCTTAGATGTAATGACCTGCTATTACTTGTCAGTGGAAACCAGTTCATTTGATTACACATAAGCAGGTACTGATCCTCCATACTAGTGCGACAAAATGGCCGGTGGATACCCATGCTACAGTTCCCAGGTCAGTAAAGCAATCTGACTAAACTATTTTTGCAGAAATCTTTTACCAATGCCTCTTGTCTCGCAATCCATTTATTTCAAACTCGATGCATATCGCCAAACTATTCTTTTATTCAACTTTTTTTTTTCAAGTTAACCATTAACCATTGACAATTGGTAGCTGGGGGGAAAAAACATTTTTTTGTGCAGAACTTCGATATTTGATTTTTAGGCCATATCACCCAGCCCTAGGCTAGAACTGACCATAAGCGGAGTTTAAGGGCGGGTGGGCTCCCCTGGTGGCCGAAAAGTATTGTTGCATGTAATTGACTTTCCCATACTGTATATGATTTTAAAATTAAGAATTTTACGGTAAAATGTCGTCTATAAAACTTACAATAAAACTTAGATAAACTTGCAATAAAACAAACAATAAAAATGAATTAAATGAACAAAAAAAGCATCTGAGACGGTATTTTGCTTTGCTTAGCCAAAACCACCCGAGGACCGAAGAGGCAAGATGGATATATGTAATTTTTTCAAACCTAAGCTTTCAAAAGCGACAACTACTGAGCAAGAACCAAGGATTGAAAATGTGGACCATGAAATGCTAGGGACCACCGTCAAAATGGTGAGCGGCGTCTCAATTTGCCCCACTAAAGACGCTAATTTTACAACAGAGCCACCACCAGTGCCTTGCCAACGTAGTTACCCCCGTCAAAAATTCTGTCCCCTGGCCGCGGACGTGCACACACATATTAGTTATGGGTTCAATTCAATTCAATTCAATTTTATTTGTATAGCCCTCAATCACAACAGAAGTCTCAAAGGGCTTTACAGAGGCAATATGATACATAATAAGAAATGAAACAACAAAGATGAATAGATACAGTTCAAGTCCTGGCTATCCCCTATCCTTAAGACCCTCCATGCCGGCAAGGAAAAACTCCAAAAACTCCAGAGTCAATTGGGAGAAAATGAGAAACCTCGGGGAGTACCACAGTCAGGAGAGATTCACTCCCAGGACGGATAGACAGGAACCCCAGAACTGCTAATGGGAATTAGCAAGCGAAGTTACAGTCCGTAAAAATACAGTGGAGTAAAGGAGCAAGAAGAGGTCCCTCTAGTCAGATGAGACGGGGGTAGCAGCGAGGACGTCTATCCAGCCAGGGGTCCGGACAGTCAGGAGGCTGCAGCTGAAAAATAGCCCCTCCCCAGAGGGGAGGGGGGAAAGGGGACACCAGGTGACTAGTGATGAAGAGACTAGACAACTAGATATTAACATTGGAAAATAGAAATAAAGTAAGACAAGGGATAGGTAGAGTAAGAAAAGGAGATAGAACTCAGCGGCTGTACTTCCCCCAGCATTATAGCTTCTAGTGCAGCTTAGACTAAACTGTGAGTCTACTCCGACTTCAACTAGCCTAACCATAAGCTTTGTCGAATAGGAACGTTTTTAATGTAATCTTAAATGTGCAGACTGTCTCGGCTTCTTTAATACTAGCTGGAAGCTGATTCCATAAAACAGGGGCTTGGTGGCTAAAGGCTCTAGCTCCGACAGTACTTTTAGAAACCCTGGGAACTACTAGTAGACCTGCATTCTGAGATCGGAGTGTTCTGTTGGGGTGGTATGGAACCAGAGCATCGGTGAGATAAGATGGCCCCAATCCATTAATGGTCTTAAATGTAAGAAGGAGTATTTTAAATTTAATTCTAAACTCGACTGGAAGCCAGTGAAGTGCCTGGAGCACAGGGGTGATGTGCTCTCTTCTATTGGTTCCTGTTAAAAGTCTTGCTGCTGCGTTTTGGACTAGCTGAAGACATTTTAGAGAACTTTTAGGACAAGCTGCAAGTAGGGAGTTACAGTAATCCAATCTCGATGTAACGAACGCGTGAATTCATTTTTCTGCATCGCTTTTAGATAAAATATTTCTAATTTTGGCGATGTTGCGCAGGTGAAAGAAAGCCGTTCTACAGGTTTGTTTAATGTGTGCTTTAAACGATAAGTCAGGGTCAAATAAAACTCCTAGGTTTTTAACTGTGGTACTGGAGGCTACACTTACATTGTCCAGAGTGACATGTGTTATGTCGACTTAATCAACTGAAGCCAGAAAAGAACCACAGTCATAAATTTTGGACATCAACGTTTATTAAACTGGAGAAACTCCATACAGGACTTGAATTACAGTAATAACAGTTATAGGTCATCCTATGAGTAAAAGAGAAACGTAGACTTTTTATACCTTCAGTACGTATGCTACGTTATACGACAGAAAAAAAAAAAAAGTTTTTTTTTTTTTTGATGGATGGGCCATGTTTTAAAACCTCGTAGATAACTAAATCATCAAAACACGGAAATAAAGCAAATCAGTGCAGCGCAGCGGCTCCGCCCAGGGGATACAATTTTTGACGAGGGTAACTACATTGGCATGACACCGGCGGGCGTACCATATTCAATTGATGATGATCTTGGCGAAAAGTATAGATGTCCTAAGCAGTCTGATTTAGAATTCCCCTCAAGAATGATGGGAAACATAAAAACGCTAATTTTCATCTTATTATCATAAATATTCTTGTAAGTTAATTTTATTGTTGACACTGCGTTTCGGGGTCATTAACATGTTGTGCCCCCCGTCTCAAAAGTCAAACTCCGCCTATGGAACTAAGACTACAATTTTCTTTTAAATTATTCCTCAGATGTCGCAGACAGCCTACTCACGAGCCGAACTTTTCGCAAACTACACAAGGATGGCTCTAACTCGCTAGCGAACGGAACTGTTGTGATCAAACATAAGTCATTTCGGTTGTCCTCTCCTGTGTCCATGTCCTCCACATAAATCGGACAGTGATAAACTTGATCGGGCATCCGAGAATGCTGTAACGGTGCATCTTTCACGTGTGCTCTGACGCATATTAGAGGCATGGCGAAGGGTTGCGGTGAAAGTGTGTTTTCTAAGACTGCTCTCTCCGCATTCCACGAGGCTCCTTTTAGATCCAGGTCACACAAGTACACTGCGTCCTTAGGAGGTGGTGTGAATAATGGATCGTCACGAACCTGGAAGGATGAAAAGAAGGTTATCCTCTAAGCACTGAAAAGTTTTTACCACTTTTGTTCCCTTGTTTTAGCAGCACTAGCATTACCCCAAGATGCAGAACGATATCGCTGAGGTACTTGTGATGCGTCTGCGCCGCCTTTCTCATAAGCGCAACAAGAAGACCTTTGGCGTTAGCAAAAGCGGACAATCTGTAGGTAGCGCGAGTTGCCGAATCGTTGTCGCGCCACAGGTAAGCACTTAGCAGTTCCGCCCGTCTCTGCAAACGCGACAAGGCGGTGAGCGTGGGAAGGGATAGGAAGGTTTCCGTGAGGTATCGATGCGGCTGTTGGAGAAGACAGAGCAGCGAAGATACGGAGCCGTTCAGTTCTTGCCACTCAGTCAGGAGAAAGTCATAAAGGGGACTTTGGAAAACAGCGCCGGCGTTTCTCGATCGGATTTCATTTTGATGCGTGAGGTATTCCTGAAGCTCGTGTAGCCGCTCTCGAGCCTGGCTGAGTTCCGGCAGCATCGCTAAAGCGCTGCTTGAATGTACGGCTTGCGAAGGAGGAACTTGGGAAGCCTGAAGCATCTTGTTGAGATTGTGACTGTTGATTTTCACTATTTCAGCTTCCATGTCAGCACTAAAACCCAACAGAAGAGGCTCGCTGATGTTGATGGAATATAGCAGCTGGTAAACCAACAATCGTGGGAGTTTGGCAAGATCTAAAAACAAAAATACAGTCTTTACTTGACTTAACCACGGAATAATCACAAGCTGTATCGCCTTACCACGGTGCTCGGTGCTGCTGATGATATTGGCGAGAATGTGAGGCCCACTGGCCACAGGTGGTGCTGTGCAGAAGCAGGTTTCAGCAGTGTTCTGCACTACCTCACAATCTGTCGACTCCACCGTGTGACTGCCATGAATGAGGTTGCCTTCAAATTGAAACAAAAAGTTATTAACATGCTCAACCAATCACAGTGAGCTTGGTCTGTTACGTTGGATTACCTGCTATGTATTGTAACGCTTTAGTTTTATCATGGCACAGACTGGCGGAAGAAATAAGCGCATCCACCAAAGCCAGAAGGTCTGATTGGCTCCTTCAGTAGTTAGGGGAGGGATAATTACAAAAAAAAAAAAAAAAAAATCAAATACATCGTAACATAATTATCAGACCATGTTTTGAGCAAGGGCGTAGAATTGGTCTCAACATTGGTAGGGACGATATAATAGCATAACTTGCATGTACACTTTTTGCTGGGGACAGGACATTAATAAGACCAAATATTTGGTGAACAGGGGTCAGGGCTACATTTCTCACGAATGTGAACCTAATTAATTAATAGGCTAAATGACCAATGCAAAATAAATTCAATTCAATTCAATTTGTATAGCCCTCAATCACAACAGAGGTCTCAAAGGGCTTTACAGAGGCAATATGATACACAATTAGAAATGAAGCAACAAAGATGAATAGATACAGTTCAAGTCCTGGGTATCCAGAACTTGAACTTGAATCTGTATTGAATTATAGTTTCATATGTATTGGTTCAGGTGATACACCCTTCGATTCAAACCTTTGTTTTCAAAAACTACTAAAGAAAAATTTTGAAAACGTCCAGAATAAATGTCTGGATTTTATTAGCCAATTTATATGGTGGTATTTGAACATACAGTGGGGCTAATAAGTATTTAGTCAACCACCAATTGTGCAAGTTATCCTACTTGAAAAAATTAGAGAAGCCTGTAATTGTCAACATGGGTAAACCTCAACAATGAGAGACGGAATGTGGGAAAAAAAAAACAGAAAATCACATTGTTTGATTTTTAAAGAATTCAATTCCAAATTAGAGTGGAAAATAAGTATTTGGTCACCTACAAACAAGCAAGATCTGGCTGTCAAAGAGGTCTTACTTCTTCTAACGAGGTCAAATGAGGCTCCACTCGTTACCTGTATTAATGGCACCTGTTTTAACTCATTATCGGTATAAAAGACACCTGTCCACAACCTCAGTCAGTCACACTCCAAACTCCACTATGGCCAAGACCAAAGAGCTATCGAACGACATCAGAGACAAAATTTTAGACCTGCACCAGGCTGGGAAGACTGAATCTGCAATAGGTAAAACGCTTGGTGTAAAGAAATCAAATGTGGGAGCAATTATTAGAAAATAGAAGAAATACAAGACCACTGATAATCTCCCTCGATCTGGGGCTCCATGCAAGATCTCACCCCGTGGCATCAAAGTGATAACAAGAACGGTGAGCAAAAATCCCAGAACCACACGGGGGGGACCTAGTGAATGACCTACAGAGAGCTGGGACCACAGTAACAAAGGCTACTATCAGTAACACAATGCGCCACCAAGGACTCAAATCCTGCACTGCCAGACGTGTCCCCCGGCTGAAGCCAGTACACGTCCAGGCCCGTCTGCGGTTCGCTAGAGAGCATTTGGATGATCCAGAAGAGAACTGGGAGAATGTGTTATGGTCAGATGAAACCAAAATAGAACTTTTTGGTAGACACAGGTTCTCGTGTTTGGAGGAGAAAGAATACTGAATTGCATCCAAAGAACACCATACCCACTGTGAAGCATGGGGGTGGACACATGCTTTGGGGCTGTTTTTGTGCAAAGGGACCAGGACGACTGATCTGTGTAAAGGAAAGAATGAATGGGGCCATGTATCGAGAGATTTTGAGTGAAAATCTCCTTCTATCAGCAAGGGCATTGAAGATGAGACGTGGCTGGGTCTTTCAGCATGACAATGATCCCAAACACACAGCCAGGGCAACAAAGGGGGGCTTCGTAAGAAGCATTTCAAGGTCCTGGAGTGGCCTAGCCAGTCTCCAGATCTCAACCCCATAGAAAATCTGTGGAGGGAGTTGAAAGTTCGTGTTGTCCAACGACAGCCCCAAAACATCACTGCTCTAGAGGAGATCTACATGTAGGAATGGGCCAAAATACCAACAACAGTGTGTGAAAAGCTTGTGAAGAGTTACAGAAAACATTTGGCCTCCGTTATTGCCAACAAAGGGTGCATAACAAAGTACTGAGAGAAACTTTTGGTATTGACCAAAAACTTATTTTCCACCATGATTTGCAAATAAATTCTTTAAAAATCAAACGATGTGATTTTCTTTTTTTTTCTTCTCCACATTCTGGCTCTCATGGTTGGGGTTTACCCATGTTGACAATTACAGGCCTCGCTAATATTGTCAAGTGGTAGAACTTGCACAATTAGTGGTTGACTAAGTACTTATTTGCCCCACTGTATGGGAAGACAATGTAAATAATAACGCAACTAGTTGGTTGCTTAAAATTGCTCAAATTGTCCCCACCAACTGTTAAGCTGGTGGGGACAATTTGAGCATCCTGAAATGTTGTTAATGTTATGTCCCTTGCGTTCATATGCAAACCTATGCCCTTGGTTTTGAGTTCTCACCAACTGTTGATTTTGGGCTGGCCCGTGCATTTGTAGGCCTCTCTCTGTAACACCACGGAGTGGAAGGTCGCACAACGTAGAAGGAGCTCCGTGTTGTCGCTCAAGTTTTCTGAGCCTCTCTTAGCGATAAATGACAAATACTGCAAAGAGCAGCTCAGCTCTTCCTTTATATTCCAGGAGGAGTCACAAACTACAGCCAGGGCATGCATTCGCACTATTGCTAGATTAAATGACATCAGAGGCATGATTATGATTACAATTTTGGTTTCATTTTGAAAGAGATAATGAAAGAAATAAGGGGCAATCTAAACAATTTATACACTGTTTTGCAACTTATGTTAAAGTGAGAAACCTACCAGGTAAGAAGGACTGAGTCGTTTCTTCAGTTAGAAACCAAAGTCGGAAATCTGAGTGAGGAGTATTCCAGTGTTTTGTTGCTGCAGGACAGTTAAGAGACATTATTAAAGTTGATATACAGGTAGTCCCCGGATTACGAACGAGATCTAATTCTGCGCTGGCGAAGTAAACCGGATTTCCACGTAAATCAGAATTAAGCCTGTTAAGTACCCCTTAACACCCCTGAAATCTTAAAATAACTATCCCAAAAGATATATTATGCATCATTGTAATGTCCTCGCCAAGTCTCTCTCTCTCTCTCCTCATATCCACTGTGAAGTATGGGGGTGGGTCAGTGATGCTGTGGGGCTGTTTTGCTTCCAAAGGCCCTGGGAACCTTGTTAGGGTGCATGGCATCATGAATGCTTCGAAATACCAGGACATTTTAAATCAAAATCTGTTGCCCTCTGTCCGAAAGCTGAAGATGGGTCGTCACTGGGTCTTTCAGCAAGACAATGACCCTAAACATATGGCCAAATATACACAGAAATGGTTCACCAGACACAAAATCAAGCTCCTCCCATGGCCATCTCAGTCCCCAGACCTCAACCCCATTGAAAACCTGTGGGGTGAGCTGAAGAGGAGAGTACAGAGGAGAGGACCCAGGTCTCTGGATGATTTAGAGAGATTCTGCAAAGACGAATGGTTGAAGATCCCTCTTTCTGTCTTTTCCCATCTTGTGAAACATTACGGGAGAAGATTAGGTGCCGTTTTGTTGGCAAAAGGGGGTTGTACAAAGTATTAACACCAAGGGTGCTAATAATTGTGACACACATTATTTGACGTCAAATAATTATTTCTTTATGTGGGATTTTTTCCCCACTGAATAAATGCACATGTATTGAAGGTTCGATTTTTCTCTTTTTTTCCATTAAGGTCCCATATTATTTAGAAAAAAATATATATTAGAAGCTAAAAAACACATAATTATTATAAATCCAATAATTATGGAGGGCACTGTAATTTAATCCTTTCAATGGCAAGAGACTATTTTTGGTGATATAAAAATTTCATAAATCTCATAAAGGCCTGATGTCAAACTAAGTGAACATCACGTTTTGGGTCACGTAGGCCACAATATTAACACAATGTTAGCCTACAGTGTATCACAAAAGTGAGTACACCCCTTGCATTTCTGCAGATATTTAAGTATATATTTGCATGGGACAACACTGACAAAATACAAAAATAACACTTTAAAGTTGATGGGTAAAATGGCAATAAAGAAAAAGATTTTTTTTAAGATTCCCTTTTTATAAATAATTATTTTTATTCATCCATTCTCCGTACCGCTTATCCTCAAAAGCGTCGTGTGACGAACATACAATTTAAATGAATAAAGAGAAGAAGTGCATTGTTTTATTTGTTTTGGTTAAGCTATTTTTAAAAAAAGATTTTAGAGTAAATACAAAAATAAGAATGTTTTTTCCTGTTTTTTTTTTTTTTTTAATGATAAAAACATTTAAGAAGAAAGAAAAAGCTTAGAAAGACTAACTTAAAACATGTTACAAATAAACTAGAAACTGCGATTTCTGGAGAATTTACGATGGGGCTTTGTTGTGGTAGATACAGATCCATCAGGTCACTTCCTGTTAATTTGGGGACATTTCGGGGACACATCCTGTTTATATCAGGTTACTTCCTGTCGATTTGGGGACATGCCGGGGACACGTCCTGTTGCATGGCTGCCAATGGCATCTACTTACTTGGGCGACAGTTGAATTTCAATGGGCTGTAATGGTAAGTTTTTGGTTCAAATTCACAACCACATACGTTTTTCTGCCATTGAAAATGAATGGGAAATTTAGACGTACATTGCCTTCAATGGCATGGACATGCATGGCTGTCAATGGCATCGACTTACTTGGGCGCCATGAATGGGCTGTCATGGTAAATGGTCCAAAATCACAAGGACCAACAGTATGTCTTCCTACCATTGAAAATAAATAGGAAATTTGGACGTACATGGCTGTCAATGGCATCCCATTAGAAATTAATGGGACAGTTTTTGGTAATTTTTTTTGGTTAAAGGTTTTTTGGCAAATTCTGTAAACAACTTTTATGCCCTTTAACGTCCTGGAATTTTTGATGCGTTAATTAATTATATTTGGTCAAAAATTATAACTAGACACAGTTTGCGGGCGAATGGGAAATTTTGAAGAGTCATTCTAAAAATTCCCTGCGTCGCCGAAAATTCTAGTCATTTCAATATTTGAACGGTGACTGTCGGTCAAATGGTTTGGCCAAAAAAAAAAAAAAAAAAGGAATTTTACGATGTGGGCCTTTGCCTTGCAAAGCCTATCTAATACCTGAATATCTACTATTAACTCATTGCCTGTCATTGATAACAATAGATATCAAATTCATTTAAACTGGGAAGCTCATCTTTCAGTACCGTTGACGGCGTTAGGCGTCCAATCCATTTTGACTCGTAGGGCTTGGAACAATCATTCGCTTCCAGCCTGTTCCAGTCAAAATGGATTGGTCATCCATCGCCGTCAATGGCAGCCAGTGAGTTAAATGGATGCCCCAAAATCAGTTAAGGTATAATTCCAACAAACGTAAGACTATTAACATTAATCATTGCAGATTTTGTAAATGTAGCATTTCCTTGTTCATGAAAAGAAGTGTACAATGACGTTTTGGACTATGAAAATTACAAATTCAACACAAGACACTCTTACCTCCAAAAGGGGAAAACAGCTGATTGAAACGTGCCACTAGTTTAGCATCCCATTTCTCCAGTAGGTGACAGTTATTAAACACCAACCAGTGGCCGTCTTTGACTGCGTTTTCCAAAGCTACCATGATGATATCAATATTACTAAGTCCTCCGACTGAAATGACTCTCACCTGTGCAGCAAGTATAGATTTAGAAAACATTAAAATAGCCACTGAAACATAATCACTCACGACCCTTACCGGCATTGCATCGGCCTTGAACGCCAATAGTTTGATTAAGTGAAGAGGCTGAATGCTTATCCATTTATCTTTGGATGGACAAGCCCAAGTTAGGATGATTGGTCCCTTGTTCTCCTCAAAAAATCTATAAAGCGCCCTAGGGTTCCCGCAGTGAGGAATTGATGTGTGGCCAGGTTGGCGGAACTGGCTGGCTGCCATAGCGTTAGCTAACTGTTCTGTGGAGAACGGGCGTAGGGTCTTGAAGAGGAGAGCCCTTTGAATCAAGGACAGATCGGAGTGAGCTTCAGAGGGAACCGGTCCTGCTATGACGGAGAACGGCAAGCTCAGGTACTCTTGCCATTCCTTGCGTGAAGCACTCAGAGAAGCGTTTAAACCTCTGAAGGCAGGAATCGTTTCTAAACAGAGGTCAGGGACAACCTGATTTGGAGCTTGAGGAGCAAGAATATCATTGAATCCCAAAAGGAAAGCAGTCCTCTCTGGTGGAGAGCAGAGTTGTTTTGTCTGCATAACAGCCAAAGTCAACAATTGCCTCAAAACCGCACAGTGGCCTCTAAAGAGAAACGGTCTGTAGTAGAACATTAATTTTGACACCATCCTGTTCCTTAACTCTGGTATCAGTCCCCGTATCACCGCCCCGGTGCCATATGATATGAGCCTGCCGGCCTTGTCGGTGAATACCTCCTGCATGATTGCATTGAAGTTCGATAATGAAAAGTAATAGGCGGGGGAAAGTCGGGACACCTCCTGCAAAGCCTGGTAGAAGAGCCAAGCCAACTTTATCAGCTGCTCGGGGGCGGCCAGCAGGTGCTTGTGGTACTCCTGAATCTCATCGACCAGCTGCAACTCAGTCTGACTGTAAGCCATTGATTCTTTGATCTCAGTCACTTCGGTGAGGAACTCAGTATCTTGCATTCGTGTGGTGTCGGACTGCAGAATGAAGTCCATGATACAGTCCTACAAAAAGATTGAGTATAGTGGGTTAAAGATATCAACAATATTAACGTGCTTTGTATGCATTGATTTCAATTCATCAGTTATAAAGTTTCTTCATACTGTGTGAAAATATATATAGCGGAAAACACTAAGGTGACTTGAAGTTCCGCTCTGAGACCCCCAATTTTGCCAAATTTCAAAATTGTCCTATATGCATGTGTGATACGTCATTGGAAAACTTAAAATCTCAGTTTTCTGGGGGAAGAAAAAGTTTGAACAGGGGGGCATTTAAAAAAAAAAAAAAAAAAATTTTAAACAGCAAAACCCTAACTGGAGGCAAGAGCACGCGAGGGCAGAATTAAAGACGCCACGATTTTAACGAGATATTATCGCGTACTTACCTTGTTTCGATCCAAAAACTCCATGTAGCATGTATCACCGAGTGTCAAGACAGCTGTGAATGGCCACAGCCGGATTTTGGGGGGATTTTATGGGTGAAACATGGTGATATAACAAGGGTTGCGATGCAGAAATCGCAGACAACAAGGAGTGGTCGAGATTTTCTTTTTCTTATAGTTACCCTTTTAAACGTTATTTTTCAATTTTTCTTTGTTTGGATCGATTATTTATCATCTAACATATTGGGGAAAATGCGACAGTAACAAAAAAAATAAAATTAAGCGATAGTTATGAGGTAGATATCCGTGACTTTTTTACAGACACCAAATTTTTCATTGTGACGTAATTTATTTAAAAGTTTAAAATATGCGAGTAAATAATTTTTTTAAGTTGTTTTTTTTTTTTTTAACTAAATACTAGACATCAATTAATGATTCTAAGCTAAAAATGACGGACATTTTGAATAATAAATATAATTACTTACCTTCTTTTTATGGCTAGGTTGAAACAAAAGCGGTTGCGCGACGTCTGTAAACAGGGGTTTTCCATGTAAGCCATGAAAAAAAGGTATTTTATTATAGTTATTATTCAAAATGTCTGTCATTTTGAGCTTAGAATCATTAATTGATGTCTAATATTTCGTTTAAAAAAAAACGAACGACTTTAAAATATTATTCACTCGAATATTGTAAACTTTTAAACAAGTTACGTCACAATGGAAAAAAATGGTGTCTGTAAAAAAGTCAAGGATATCTACCTCATAACTATCGCTTGATTGTATTTTTTTTTGTTACTCTCGCATTTTCTCCGATATGATAGATGATAAATAATCGATCCAAACATAGAAAAATCGAAAAGAAAAGAAAAAACGTTTAAGAGGGTAAATATATGAAAAAGAAAATCTCGACCACTCCTTGATGTCTGCGAATTCTGCATCGCGACCCTTGTTATATTACCATGTTTCACCCATAAAATCCCCAAAAAATCCAGCGGTGGCCATTCACAGCTGTGTCTTGACACTCTGTGATCCATGCTACATGGAGATTTTTGGATCGAAACAAGGTAAGTACGCGATAATATCTCGTTAAAGTCATGGCGTCTGTAATTCTGCTCTCGCGTGCTCTCGCCTCCAGATCGGGTTTTGCTGTTTAAATTTTTTTTTTTCTTTTTAAATGCCCTCCTGTTCAAAATTTTTCTTCACCCACAAAATAGAGATTTTAAGCTTTCTAATGATGTAGCTTTCCAATTTTCTGGGAAAGAAAAATTCTGTTTTTATTTTTAACGATATATTATCGCGTATTTACCTCTTCTCGATCCAAAAATCTCCATGTAGCATGTGAATGGCCAAAGCTGGATTTTTGGGGGATTTTATGGGTGAAACATTGTCATATAACAAGGGTCGTGATGCAGAAATCGCAGACATCAAGGAGTAATCGGGATTTTCATTTTCATATAATTACACTCTTAAACTTTTTTTTTTTTTCAATTTTTTTTTTTGTTTGGATCGATTAGTTATCATCTAAAATATCGGGGAAAATGCGACAGTAACGAAAAAAATACAATTAAGCAATAGTTATGAGGGAGATATCCGTGACGTTTTTACAGACGTCAATTTTTTCATTGTGACGTAATTTGTTTAAAAGTTTAAAATATGCGAGTGAATAATTTTCTAAAGTCGGTTTTTTTAAACTAAATATTCAACATCAATTAATGATTCTAACCTAAAAATGACAGACATTTCAAATGATAAATACGATTACTTACCTTCTTTTTATGGCTAGGTTGAAACAAAACCGGTTGCGCGACGTCTGTAAACGGGGGTTTGCAGGGTATAACGGACAAATTAAAAATAGTTTGGGGGCTTATTGCGCCATGAATCTGCTATGGCAGCATATAGACATATTGTTCTATGAAACGCAACAGTTCTTTTGGCTTAAAATACAGCAGTTTATTTTAGAGACACTGTGGAAGAACGGCAGGGAGCCCATGTGACGTCACCGCTCTGCGACGTCAACAATGGCGAGCTACTAGTTTATTTTTTTGATTGCAAATTTTACAAATTTGATTAAAACGAAAACATTAAGAGAGGTTTTAGTATAAAACTAACATTTATCTTTTAAGAACAACAAGTCTTTCTATCTGTGGATCCCTTTTACAAAGGATGTTAATAATGTTAATGCCATCCTGTGGATTTATCGTTATAATAAACAAATACTTATGTACAGTATGTTGAATGTATATATCAGTCTTGTGTCTTATCTTTCCATTCCAACAATAACTTACAGAAAAATATGGAATATTTTAGAGATGGTTTGAATTGCGATTCATTACGATTTATGACTTTTTAAGCTGTGATTAACTCGATTAAAAATTTTAATCGTTTGACAGCCCTAATTTAATTACGTGCCATTACTTGCTATTTACACTTTGGCGCATAAGCAGCGGCTACGAAAATAGGGCTCTCTGAGACTACAGTATATAAATTTGGGACACATTGATTAAGCTATAAGATGCCAAAGTAAAGTGACTGTTACAGAAGATAAAAATGTAAGTGATGCCAACATTTAATCAAGTTGACATTGATTTAGTTACAAGAATATGGTTGTACGGTAAATGCCTACCCCCTGCCTGACTCACCTCCTCCACGACCAGCTTCTTCTGTATCACCTGCTTGTCATTCTCCATCCGAAGGTGTTGAATCAGCAGCACTTTGCACTCGGACTGCAGTAGCTGCGTCAGCATAAGCTCCTGGATCTGATCCGAGCTTGGCGAGAGGTCAATCACATCCACCTGAGCCAGCACGGACGGATGGATGGCTGAGCAGGAAGAAAGCACGATTAGGTATCGCTTGGGGGTGGGTTGTTTGAAAATCCATGTTTTCCTGGCGTGAGAGAAATTCCGACTGTTTCGTACCACTGCTGAGGAGTCGTGCGGGATAGTGGGTACTAAGCAAGAGGAAGAACTCCGGGTGGGTCTGCTGGGCAGTCTGTTTTGACCCCAGAGGGCAACTCGCAGCAGGTCGGGCCAAAATAGCAAGAAACTGTGGAGTGACTGATACTCTTTCTATGTGTGTTACCAGGACTTTCAACCCTGAAGAACAGAATATACAGATACCTCTCAACAAATTGTAGTATAAAACATACTAAACGCATTCAGATTCATTGTATCATACTTTACTAAGCAATTGGGAGACGTGTAGCATTTTAATAAAACTCATATTACTCTCCTGATATCATGCATGATTATGGATTGGCTTTTGGGCAATTTCCCAATTTATATGACTTGAGGGGCTCTCAAATTTAGAGTTATGATGATTCCGTTTACTGTACCTTTCTCAGCAGCCAGTTCCAACTGACAAATTAGCTTTGGATCATCAGCACACATGACTAAGTCACACTTAAACTCTTTCCCCAAAGTGTGATCATTCCCTGTTTCGCCTGTACAAAAGACATGCCCCGTTTCATCAGTAGCATTTCAAACTGTGATCCTCTCCCAAACTGTAATGGTCTCCAAAAGCGTACCGCACGAATGCTATTCTCAGTGGCGCCTCCAGAAATTTTTCATAGGGGTGGCCAAAACTAAAAGCCATATTCTCAGATTTTCATTAAATTATTGCAGTAAAAAGGTCAGGGGAAAACTATCAGAAAGACTTAAGGACACGGCTAATGATATATTTTGGTGTATTGTGTCATATTTGATGTTACTAATGATTTAATGTGCATAGTCCATTACTATCCAGTCAACATTTTGAGTTCCTCAACAATTCTGTTTTATTGTGTTATGTATATATTAGGTGTACATTTAACTAGGGCTGTCAAATGATTAAAATTTTTAATCGAGTTAATCCCAGTTTAAAAATTAACTAATCGTAACTATTCGCAATTCAAACCATCTCTAAAATATGCCATATTTTTCTGTAAATTATTGTTGGAATGGAAAGATAAGACACAAGACGGATATATACATTCAACATACTGTACATAAATACTGTATTTGTTTATTATAACAATAAATCCACAAGATGGCATTAACATTATTAATTCTTTCTGTGAAAGGGATCCACGGATAGAAAGACTTGTAATTCTTGAAGGATAAATGTGAGTTTCATCTAGCGTATTTGTTGAGCTTTCAGTAAATGATACTGTAGCGACTTAACTGTTCTGCCCAAATGCACGATGAGAAGTGGTGCAACCATGACTGTGTGTGGTGGCTGCAAATGCTATATCTTCTCTGCTTTGGGTACACTACAGAGTGTTAAGAAAAAGATTAACTCCTGTCATTCTTCCCCACGTCGCTTCCCACAGTATTTATAGTTGCTGTGGGAGAGATGAAAAAGCTTTGCCAATTAAAAGCACGGCCCCAATGAATGCTTGTATCTACTCCGCTCTGCCTCTTATCTCTGCATATAAGTAAAACGGCGCCATTGTAGGCTGTTTGCGGCAATACATGAATGAGTCGTACCGCGAATGCATTAATTGCGATAAATATTTTCACGTGATTAATTTTTAAAAATTCATTACCGGCCGTTAACGCGATAAATTTGACAGCCTTACATTTAACAAAACAAAATAAATGCATTCATTTGGGATAAAATGCATAACTGATGCTACAACAATCTAACGATATACTGGCAAGCGGGGTGGCCAGTGGGGTGGCCAACCAATTTATAGGGGTGGCCGTGGCCACCCCTGGCCACCCCCTGGTGGCGCCACTGGCTATTCTTAGACTGTGACGTCACCACTGTAACCCCGAAGCAGGTAAAGATAGACACGCCCTCGCATAAAACCCATTTTATTACTGCTTGGTTTTTGCTGGTAATCTTTCAAAAAGAACATGTCGAGTAAACACTGCTGCTATGTGAAGGGAATAGGTAACTTTCTCGCAGACACCATATAACTGTCTACATTAGTCTAACACGTTTCTTATAGTAAAGCAGTTAGGGAGATGATACTACATGCCATTTGACACAGTAAAGTTGACCGACTTATCAGCCCTCGCCTGATAAGCGAAGAAAAAACGTCATCAAGTCTCCGGTGGGGTCAGGATGAAGGAGATGGTACCGTTTCTCGTAGGCACTGTCTAACTGTTTGCATTACACTAACACATGTAATATAACCAATCAGGGAATAGCATCATTTGTTATATTTACTGTAGGACTGTTTGTATTACTCTAACACACCTAATATAAAATAAATAGCACTTACACCACACAACGCCATCTTATCACAGAAGCCCAACGTGTACGTCATGAGCAAGATTGACGCACCAACTCTCGCAATCAGTTCTCCCGGGCACTCCAGGACAAAGAGTAGGGTGCTCTATCGTAAAACAAGAAGCATCGGAGAACACCCTCGACCAACCAGGATAACAAGTTGATAGCTCGGCGCCTGAGACATCAAGACATGCGTCAGTTGCCGTGGCAACCATGTCCCAGCCACGAAGGATGACACACGAACTTGACCGCCTAAACCTGCCACAGAGGGATGATCCCAAGACAACACCTCGGCATGCCTTCCGCCCGGCCCACTCCACCGCAGCTTTCAAAAGGACTGAACATTTAGATAACAACTGTCGCTTCTCTGGGACATTTTTCTATGTAGCCATTGTCTCTCCGTCGTCTGTTTTTGCCTTGTTTTTGACCATTGTCGACGAATAAATTGTCAACCTGTTTTCTGTGAGCCTTCTTCAAACTTTTGGAACATGGAGTCAGTACAAAGTGTTCATACCGGGTCAACGCGCCGGATTTGGCCCTTCCCGGCCGACTTGCGGAAGCGTTGCTAGCGGGACACCATTTTGGTTCGGCTGTCGCTGTTTCCGCGGCTTGGCCGGGGGGCCGAATTCTTTCATATGGAACTTGTAGAAATGACTCTAGACATTACGACATATGAAGGATGTTTTCTTCAAATGTTTCCCTAAGCCAAAAACTGTGAAGAATGGATCAACTTGCGAGGACATCCAAAAGACCAGTTTAACGCCAGCAAGGTGAACCCATTCACATTTCATATGCAGTAAACATTTTGTTGAGGGCCATGGTCCTACAGAGGACAAAGAGGTAAGCCATTTTGATATTTTTACTTATTTTTTAGCGTAGCGTTTTGCCGTGCTGCTTGTCTTATAATAACCTAAAAAAAAAATTAAAATGGTATCTGACTGCCAATGTTTTTACCTTTTCTGTTGTAAAAAAAAAATACTTTAGTGAGTGGGAAGTGTAAATAAATTATAGAATTGAGATGTGTTATAAATGAAAAAATTAAAAGTGTTCATTGGCTGTCACTGAGTAGCATCTGCGATCGCTACACAAAAATAGCAATGTAAATTACCCCCAAGAACGATCAGAGACGTAAGACAACCAGAGGATATAATATATAAGAAAGACAGGGTATATGGTGGTAAAGGATAGATTGTTGAAACAGGAGAATGTCATTGTAAGTGGCGTACACTGCACACAAGAAAAAGGTGTCGATAAAAAAGCTACCTCTGGATCAAGTCGGTTCTTTTTCCCATCTTTTTCAGCCCTCGACACTCAAGCCATCTCTTTAACTGAACATTTGTATGTTCTTCCACATCTTTACAAGTGAATTTGGCACCAGTGACATCATTTTCAGACAGAATGGGTAGGTTTAGCTCAGTGGACATCTCGTTCGTAGAGGTGGGAATCTTTGGGCACCTAACGATTCGATTACGATTACGATTCAGGGGCTATTATAAATCGATTATTGATGATACACCTCCTCCCCGCTATTAGCTGCTAATGTTTTGTACATTAGTTACAAAAACTGTTTAAAAAAAATAAATAAATAAATAAAAAAGCCTTGCAGGCTTAAATAAACGACTATTTCAGTATCAAGTTAACAGTTAAAAACAATAAATAATATACTCAAATCCCCATTCTGTATCAGCAGCTTTAAACTACATTCAATTAATTTAATGTTGTCAATCAACCGTTAAAGTTGTTAAAATTGCTCCTGTTATTCCATAATTTCCCTTTTGTCTACTTACGACATCTGAAAGTTTTAAAACTATTTTAAAGATAGATTCAAGTCAATATTTTACCGATTTAGGAGTATTTTAAAAGTTAATCAGGTTCGCTTGGAAGGTTCGCTACAACAGCCTTGCAGGGAAGTCTACTGCTTTAAGATGGCGGCCGTTTACTAACGCCCGCATCTAGCTTTCTCTACATGTGCTGCTATCGCCACCGAGTCTATTCTACATCTAGTCCTATATAAATATGATATCTACCTTAACATTATGTATTGTGGACGTACTTCGTAGCAGCTTTCGGCAGCAGTCAGGTATGTTGTTGTTTTTTTTATCTCGCGGCATGAGTTGAGCTAGAGCCGTGAGTTGAGCATTGGCATTACCCGAGGGGCCGGGTAATGACAAGCATGATGTTTAGCTACTCTCGCTCCGTTCCTCATTACGTCCCGAAGACCGCGCGGCGCGCTGAGTGTGTTTTACTTCCGCTTTACTTGACATATTTCAATATTCGGAATTTGGATGTTTGTGAATCGTTCTCGAATCTTCCACGGCCGAATCGCGAATAATCTAAGAATCGGAAATTTCGCACACCTCTACTCGTTCGTACACCATTTCCATGCATTTAGCATTAGGGACAAACGCGAGCTTGACCCGCCTAGCAACTATTGCTAACGTCATGAATGTTAATGAGCAAAAGTGACGTGTTGCGTGCGGTACGCCATTGGCCATTACTAACTTGTTACCAACATAACACAAACCTGTAATGATCCCACTATTCAAGTTGATCTCCAAATGATGTTGGGTGTCAGCCAGTAAAGGCCAGTATTTAACCCAACTCCTCGTGCAGCCCCACAATAGCAGCTTCACTAATAATCTAGTGGTTGCCGGCTCATTGTCCGGCCACTCTTTCACACCCAACACTCGACGCAAAACAGGCTGCAGTTCATCGGAGACAGCCACTGGAAAACCTGCGGGTGGCTGCGGTGATTCTGGGTCGCTGGTGGCAAACAGGGAACTTCTGGGGTCTTTCGGGTTAGGGTCGATATGTCCTGTCTGACACAACGACTTCCACTTGCTCAGCAATTCGTTGCGTACGTCTGATGCAAAGGCGCCTAAATATGAGATGATACCAGCCAGGACCATGGCGTCTGCTGGTAAGCATTCTCTTTGGATTTGTAAATCCTGAAGGAAAGAAAAATAGTTTTAATGTTAAAGTTACTGTGACAAGTTTTGTTTTAAATTGATCCACTGATAGAAAGACTAGTTCTTAAAAGATAAATGTTTTTATGAGTTAAAATAATTTGATATTAAAACGCCTATTGTCATTGTTTTTATACTATTTGTAAAATTAGTTTAATGCAGGGCAGTGACGGCACTAGGTTATGCTGCCGGGCTTCCAGAGTGTGACTCTAGCGACATAAACATGCCATCTGTTCAACCCTTTCAATTTGAACCTGAGGGGAACATTAATGAGCATGACAGCACTGTCGATATTTCACAAAACGAGCAGCAAAAGCAAAATGAACAGGAAAGACAAGATGAGACGAGACGATAACAAAACCGGTGTTCTGCCAAAATGTGCTACACCGGCGAAACATCCGAAAAAAGGCGAATTTGACACCCAAAGTACTACGGTGCGGTTTCAGCTTGTTTTGTTTAGATGCATACAGATAGACCATACTAAACATGCCTTAACAAAATACTTAAACGTAGTAATATCAAATGAGGGTGGTTTAAATATGCTACATGACTAACGTGGTCAACAGATCAGCAATCTGCTTTAAAGCTACCACAAGAAAACACAATACTTAAAAGTAGGGCTGTCAAACGATTAATATTTTTAATCAAGTTAATCACAGCTTAAAAATTAATTAATGGTAATTAATCACAATTCAAACCATCTCTAAAATATGCAATATTTTTCTGTAAATTATTGTTGGAATGGAAAGATAGGACAAGACCGAATTATATATTCAACATACTGTACATACTGTAAGTACTGTATTGTGATCGTTTGTACAGTGGGGCAAATAAGTATTTAGTCAACCACCAATTGTGCAAGATCTCCTACTTGAAAAGATTAGAGAGGCCTGTAATTGTCAACATGGGCAGACCTCAACCATGAGAGACAGAATGTGAAAAAAAACAACAGAAAATCACATTGTTTGATTTTTAAAGAATTTATTTCCAAATTAGAGCTGAAAATAAGTATTTGGTCACCTACAAACAAGCAAGATTTCTGGCTGTCAAAGAGGTCTAATTTCTTCTAATGAGGCTCCACTCGTTACCTGTATTAATGGCACCTGTTTTAACTCATTATCAGTATAAAAGACCCCTGTCCACAACCTCAGTCAGTCACACTCCAAACTCCACTATGGCCAAGACCAAAGAGCTGTCGAAGGACACCGGAGACAAAATTGTAGACCTACATCAGGCTGGGAAGACTGAATCTGCAATAGACCCTACCCACGTGACGTCACAACTCCTCCCTCCTGACTGGTGCCGCCCAATTGTCCGTCAACACATCATGTTTCCCTGTTACGGCTACGTACATTCCTCCTATTTACGACGTGTTTTTCTGCTCGTTAACATTAATAATCAAAATGGTGAAGGCGTGTGTGGCGGTCGGTTGCAATAACAGAGAAGATAGACGGAGAAGACGGAGAGACTTGAAGTTCTACCGGATTCCGAGAGACCCGGAGAGAAGATAGCGAGATGGGCTGCTGCAATTCGACGAGAAAACTGGGCTCCAAACGATTACCACAGATTATGCAGTAGTCATTTTATATCTGGTAAGATGCATTTAATATATATTTAGAGGGTTTTGGGCTGACAACCACAATTAAGATCATTGCTAGGCTAATCGCCGACAACATACACGTATGTATGTAGTGAGAGTGCTATCGCTAAACCATACTGTATAAACATTAAAAGCCCTAACTCCATTGACAAACATGAAATACATTAGACTTGACAGTGGATGTTAGCAAGAACAAAAGATTTTGAATTGAAAATTTCGTAACTCACCTTTCCAAGCACAAGATAGATTCCTGCCGAATTTTCGTGGACGAGGACCTGTTTCACCCAACCAGCAACGAAGTATTTATAAGCCTCCAAGCTCTTAAAGTATTTCAAACTTTCGTGAGAATAGGCTGATTTTGTGTGGACAAGATAGTTGTACAGTTCAGGGTAGCTAGCAGATGTCAGGCAAATACGGCGGAGACAGCGGGTCGAAAAACATCGATTTAGGCATCAAATATGGATCTGGCGAATGGATAAACTGAAGCTTTTCCACATAACGCCTTTTATGCAACGCATCAAGTGAGTTTACGGCATCCAAAAGCACCGGGTCTTCCATGAAATGCATTATAAATTGCTCGATCAATTGAGACCATTGATAATACAGACACAAAATGACGGACAAGTGGGCGGAACCATACAGCGAGCAAGTGATTTTGTGACATCGGTGGGTAGGGTCTATAGGTAAAACACTTTGTGAAAAGAAATCAACTGTGGGAGCAATTATTAGAAAATGGAAGACATACAAGACCACTGATAATCTCCCTTGATCTGGGGCTCCATGCAAGATCTCACCCCGTGGCGTCAAAATGATAACAAGAACGGTGAGCAAAAATCCCAGAACCACACGGGAGGACCTAGTGAATGACCTACAGAGAGCTGGGACCACAGTAACAAAGGCTACTATCAGTAACCCAAATCGCCGCCAGGGACTCAAATCCTGCACTGCCAGACGTGTCCCCCTGCTGAAGCCAGTACACGTCCAAGCCCGTCTGCAGTTCGCTAGAGAGCATTTGGATGATCCAGAGGAGGACTGGGACAATGTGTTACGGTCAGATGAAACCAAACTAGAACTTTTTGGTAGAAACACAGGTTCTCGTGTTTGGAGGAGAAAGAATACTGAATTGCATCCGAAGAACACCATACCCACTGTGAAGCATGGGGGTGGAAACATCATGCTTTGGGGCTGTTTTTCTGCAAAGGGACCAGGATGACTGATATGTGTACAGGAAAAAATGAATGGGGCCATGTATCGAGAGATTTGGAGGTAAAATCTCCTTCCATCAGCAAGGGCATTGACGATGAGATGTGGCTGGGTCTTTTAGCATGGCAATGATCCCAAACACACAGCCAGGGCAACAAAGGAGTGGCTTCATAAGAAGCGTTTGGCCTCCGTTATTGCTAACAAAGGGGACATAACAAAGTATTAAGATGAACTTTTGGTATTGACCAAATACTTTTTTCACCCATGATTTGCAAATAAATTCTTTAAAAATCAAACAATGTGATTTTCTATTTTTTTTCCACATTCTGTTTCTCATGGTTGAGCTTTACCCATGTTGACAATTACAGGCCTCTCTAATATCTTCAAGTGGGAGAACTTGCACAATTAGTGGTTGACTAAATACTTATTTGCCCTACTGTATATTGTGACTAAATATTGCCATCTAGTGTATTTGTTGAGCTAAACGAAATGTTTGAATAGAGTTTGACCAACTTGAGTATTATTTTTCATAGCTGTTTTGTTTGGGAATTCCCATTATCTTTGCATTGAGTGCTTTTCTTATTTATTTATTTTTTTTTTTTTTGAATGATAGGAATATTATTTTTGCTGTGCTTTCACTAAATGAGATTGTAGCGACTTAACTGTTCTTAACTGCCCAAATGCATGATGGGAAGTTGAGCAACCATGACTGTCAGTGGTGGCTCTAAATGGTATATCTTCTGTGCGTTGTGTTCAAAACAGGGTGTTAAAAAAAGCTCATCTCCGGTCATTCTTAACCATTTCGCTTGCCACAAAAGTTATAATTGTTGTGGAAGAGCGGCCAAAGCTTATACCGATATATAGCGCGGGTCCAGTGAATGCCTGTGTCCACTCCACTCGCTTGTCTCTGCCTCTCAGCTCTCAATATACATAAAACTAGGGTTGTTCCGATCATGTTTTTTTGCTCCTGACCCGATCCCGATCATTTTAGTTTGAGTATCTGCCGATCCCGATATATCCCGATCCGATTGCTTTTCTTTTGCTCCCGATTCAATTCCAATCATTGCCGATAATTTTTCCCGATCATATACATTTTGGCAATGCATTGAGAAAAAAATGAATAAAACCCGGACGAATATATACATTCGCCATACAGTACATAAGTACTGTATTTGTTTATTATGACTATAAATCCTCAAGATGGCATTTACATTATTAACATTCTTTCTGTGAGAGGAATCCACGGATAGAAAGACTTGTGACTTTGTATATTGTGACTAAATATTGCCATCTAGTGTATTTGTTGAGCTTTCAGTAAATGATACTGTACCCATGCCCAAATGCATGATCGGAAGTGGAACCATGACTGTGCGTAGTGCTACCAATTGATATATCTTCTCTGTGTTGGGAAATAACATAAGGTGTTAAGAAAAAGATCTATTGCTACCTAGCTTACCCACATTGCTTCCCATGATATTTCTAATCGTAGGGAGAGGGATTGTAAGGCTTTAGCCAGTTAAAAAAAGGCTCCAAAGGTTGCCAAAATTCACTTTACTCATTTGACGCTGCCTTTTATCTCTCTACATAGGTAAAACGGCGCCATTACAGATTGAGCGCGACAATGCGTGAGTGGGTCGTGCAGCGCGTGCATTAATTGCGTTAAATATTTAACGTGATACATTTTTTAAAAAATTAATTACCGCCGTTATCGGGATAAATTTGATAACCCTACCTTAAGCCTAAACTAAAGACTCTGGATGAGTGTAACATATTATGTCTGTAACGTTAAATACAATTAGAAAACGATTTAATTGAAAAAATATATCCATATTAAAAAAAGGCATGGCCGATATTTTTTTGCCGATTCCGATACTTTGAAAATGACGTGATCGGACCTGATCGACATCTCTACATAAAACGGTGCCATTGTAGTCTATTCGCGGCAATGCGTGAGTGGGTCGTTCTGCGCATGCGTTAAATATTTTAACATGAATAATTAGAAATACTAATTACCGCCCGTTAACATGATAATTTTGACAGCCCTACTTAAAAGTATGAGAGGGAAACACATGTAAAAAGTATTTTGAGGCAATGAAAAGGTAATAAAAGACTCAATAAAAACACAAATAGTAAGTACTCGCCGCTTTTAACCTATGTGTGCATGTGTTGAACATCTCGCCCCAGAGAAGGAATTGCAGAACACCGTTACTGTTTGTCTGGTGACTGTGACAAACTACATCATCACCCCGAGCATCCATTGCGCGCATAAAAGATGGCACCCTCCGTCGGTCAAAACGTACTAAATATTATAGATTTTGTAAGTCAATGGCAATATCAACAAGATGTTTTATTTGAGTATGTTCTGCATTACCTGAGTGCAAGCCCTCCACATTCTTGAGTGTTTCAACAACAATTCCACAGATCTACCAGCCTTTCTCTCCTGGCACTCATCTTCATGTAGCTGCAGCAGTTGTTCTTCCAGCAATTCCTGCATAGGCTTCTGCTGAGCTCTGAGCTCTTCGAGGCGAATGTATATTTCCTTTATGTACTCTTTGATCTCCTCAAGTTGCGCTTTCATCCTTAGGAGCATCAAGTCCAACTGCTTCCTGACCATAAGCTGATAGCACACAGTGCCGCAGTTGTGGATCGCCAGTAACCATCGGCATAGACTCTCGCAGGCGTTACTGACATCGCGGATTAACTCAGGCAGGAAAATGGGGTTTTTAACTATCTCAGCAAGTCGTATCAAGTCTTTGTCCGGAAGGCTGTAGAAGTCAAAGGTTTCCAGGCACTGGGTGAATAAATTTTTAAAAATCATTACAAGGGTATAATTTGTAACTACATTTGGGCCTTGAAATCCTGTTGTAGTGCAGCGATTAAAGCAGAAATGTGAAGTAATTTCATAACATGCCAAATAGGGTCACAATTAAAGTAATTAAACATTGTCCAACAAATAAAGCATGAAAAAATAATTTATATGTTGTATATTTGACAAAATAATCGCGTTTCCGAAGTTCGAGCCTGAAAGGGGACAAACCCGAAAGTGATACGTCACACCGAGAACAGCGATGGCAGCGCTCCATACCTACGGCCGCCATACAAAGCCCTTCAAACAATGATTCAAACAGCGATATAGGCGATAGATCTAGCGTAAGGGAAGAGATCCAAGTTTTTGAAGAGTTGGAGGAAGAAGATGAGGTTGGAATTTTATGTTGGACCTAACATGTATTAGCCAGACGCTAATCAGGATGCAAATATTGTGCCTAGACTACCTGACATGGAATGGAGACAAGACCCATCGAGATTACAAGATTGGTAAAATATAGGCTGTTATTATGTTCATGATTTGAAGATGCAGGCATTTGCACATAATTTTATGCTTTTGTCTATCTGATGACATTTTTTCCAAAAAATAATAATCAGACTTTGTGTTCATTTTGGCAGATCCGGAAGCTCTCGTGCATATAAAATAATAATATAAAAACGTTGGGGGGAAAGAAGGAGATGAGTCTTCGATGGCTTTCTCCACTTTATTGTGGCAACAATAAGAAAACAAAATAATAGCGGACTGCCTTCACATTCAACCCCGAAGTTTTGCTTCTCGCTCATCTCCTCCTCGCCTCGTACTACCAGCTACTACTACTTCCAGTCCAAGCGTCTCTTAAACAGATCGTGCATAGTGTCAAAGGTATCGAACACACGACGTGCTGACAACTTTGTTTCTTTATTAACACATGGAGCTAACAGTACAAACACAGCTTGGGGCTCTCGGCAGGAAGTGGCGTCTAATGGCGTGAGGAAATGTAGTTTTTCACACAAGTGAACAGATTACAAAGCACCACTTCAGTGTTGTCCCGAGACTACATTTCCCATGATTCACTGCGTGACTTCAGCCGCTCGCTGATTCGCTGCGAGATTGACTCAATGCCAACACGCTAGTTGTCACCTGTCAGCGGCTCTCGTGAAACACAAACTAGAAGGCTATCAAGCGATCACCGTGAAAGAAACGCCGAACCGTACAAATGCAATGCAATGCTTGAAGCATGAAGGTGGAAATACATAATACAAATACAAATAAATGTGTACAAACTCACCGGCGGTGTGTGTCTCTTACGGCAACGTGACCGTGAATCACCGCGACGCCGACCCGCTTATATGCACATCCACACCCCTTTCCCGATCGACAGTGGATTAACCCTTTCGGACAAGATCATAGATGACGCACAATTTAAACACGCTTAACCTAGCGACGCAACAACATCTATGATCGGGGACTGCCACGAGTTAGCTTTCGGCTAACGTCGCTACCTTCTACTGTTCATTCCACAACAGTTGGCAGCTCTGCTTTGACAAAGTCATCAGTCATCTATCCAAAAATCACACTTACTTTTTGGCAAATCCTTGATCATAAGCAGACCGGTTAAGGAAGCAAGCATCTTCAAAGTGTTTGTAGCAGAGAAAACTACTCGATGATGGCGTGAAATTCATTCGCTTCGTGAGAACAAAAGATGTCCATTTATGTGCCCTGCTATCCTTTGGCCACTCAAACAACTTTTCGTTAGCGTGAGAACAAAACATCGCCACACACTGCCGTGGCATCTTACCGAGAAACAATGCAATAAAAAATTCTGTTCTATGGTAGACTTCCCTCGCACTTCTAGGTGTGACGTCATTTCCGAAGATGGCCGAAGAAAAGCATTTTCGTTGTCAAGGGCGTTGCTATGGGTTAAACAAAGAATCTGGAAGGTTTGCGTAAAAAAAAAAAAAAAAAAAAAACGAAAATATGCTTATAATTGTTTAGCCATTGATATTATTCAAAAAACATGGTTGGCCAACCTTACTTCACATTTCCGCTTTAAGAATTCGCGTTAAATGCTTTAAAATGATACCTTATACAAATTGCACTGTAAGAAGAGTAGTTTTGCATTTTCCCAGCCAAATGGACGGTCAAAGAGCAAAAGAACAGCATTCATGACGAGCACCACTCCATCAGGTGGATCTCTGTAGTGGCCTACCTCCGCGAGGTCTAGCGGATCCAGATAATGGATTGCATCGAATGCTGCTTTGAAATAAGGACTTAGCTAAGAAGAAAGAGTGAAAATGATGACTACATCCAAAAGATTTTATGAATTGGTCTTGTGGCAAATTGTCACCTCGTCCTCAGATTCAGCAATACGGTCTTCCAGTAGTTGTATCATTCGTTCCTTTTTAGCAAGTTTCCTTTTAGCTTTTTCAAGCAAACGCTTCTGTTCATCTATGGCTTCGCGGAAAACATTCACACACTGAAAACAGATAAAGAGGGGACCATCACGTAAAAATTTCATAACCAGTCATTGGGAGCTTGTGTATACTTTACCGCCTGTTTTTCATCAACTATTCTCTGCATTCTCATCAATTCCTGTCTTTCCTCCATGGCTATGTTGTCCAGGGCATCCAAATGAGAAAGGCAAGTGTTCAATCTATATAAATGAAATATTTATTGTAGATCAGAATACGCCGATAATGCTAAGAACTTGCATCAAAGCTTACTTCAGAAGCATTATAGACTCACTACTGGATCAAGCGGGCTCAACAAAAACAGTATTTTCAAAGAGTAAAATAAGGAAAACAACTACCTGTTGACTCGGCTCTCCAATTCGTTGAGCATTAATTTGCAGAGGTAAGCAAAGTGGGAAATGAACGCCATATATGTGTAAGGACTGAAAGGCTGTGTCGTTAGAAGGACAGAAGCATACTGATACGCAGACTGGTGGACTCCTGCCATTGCTCCTGCCAGACCAATGTGTGAGTCTTGCATTTTCACTGAATTAAAGAGGAAAAGCAGTTACAATTTGCGGCTAATACAATTAAATCAATCTTTTCGGCGTATTCTGACTTACATTTTCTATAAATTTGTTTCAGGTAGTAAGCAGCAACCTCTGTCAAAGACTGACTGAACCAAGGCTGGTATGTCTCCACACAGCAGAGGCCCAGAGCCTTGACAATTTGTGCCTATTTGGCGAAATAATGTAAATAACATCAGGCAGCGTTTAAAAGAACCCACAATATACAGTGAGGAGCAGAAGTATTTGCACCCCTTGTGATTTAGCAAGTTCACCCCCTTAGAAAAAAGGTAGAGGTCTGAAATTTCAATCATAGATGCATTTTCACTTATAGAGACCTAATCTAAAAAAAAAATCCGGAACTCAAATTGTATGATTTTTCAATCATTTATTTGTAGGGGTGTAACGGTACACAAAAATCTCGGTTCGGTACGTACCCCAGTTTTGAGGTCACGGTTCGGTTCATTTTCGGTACAGTAAGAAAGCAAAATGCAAAATATAAATGTGCTAGGTGTTTATTACTAGGGGTGCACGATATCCATTTTTTGAAACTGATACCAATATTTAAACATATTAGGGCTGTCAAAATTATCGCGTTAATTAATTTTTTTAATTAATCACGTTAAAATATTTGACGCAATTAACGCACATGTCCCGCTCAGACAGTATTCTGCCTTTTGGTAAGTTTTACAGCAAGGCTTTTTGTGCTGTCTAACAGCGAACTCTTGTGGTCGCTTTGCGACATGGTTTATTGTTGTCTCACCAGTTCAATATGGCTGCAGGACGTCTCGGGCTGACGCCTACGTTGTAATGTTGTGCTTATACGATCCTTGGACAAGATTTGTCCGTAAGTATGGTTGTTGTAAATAATGCACATATTATGTTAGTAAGCGAAATGTTATATTTTTTGTATGAGACGCTTTTTGTTTATGTTTTGTGAACCTGTATAGCGTGCTAAGCTAACGTTGTTGCTAATGCAATGCTTGTGTACTTTTTTTTTTGTAGTTTTACGACGGTCTAAAGAGGACAATGGTTTGAGGCCATTTTATTAATAAATCAGATTAAAAAGGAAGAAGTCTGATTATTAAGGCATTGTTCACTAGCTGTCTAGCTTTGGAAAAAGTAGACGCTTCAGAGTGAGGACAGCATAGACGGATTTAAATGACAGTAGAGTGAAATGCCCACTACAGTCCTTATGTACCGTATGTTGAATGTATAAATCCATCTTGTGTCTTATCTTTCAATTCCAACAATTTATTTTACAGAATGTATATATAATTTACAGAAAAATATGGCATATATTATAAATGGTTTGAATTGCGATTAATTGTGATTAATTAATTTTTAAGCTGTAATTAACTCGATTAAAAATTTTAATCGTTTGACAGCCCTAATACATAAATATATATAAAAGTTTTAAATGTATATTCAACCGAGTTTTTGAACACATGTAAGTCAAAAATAATACTGGTGGATTCAGCATAGATTTGCCTTTGACCTAACCAGAATTTTCATGATGACATGAAGATTATACAAAGACAAGAACAGTTTTGACTTCAAATAAAGTGCCCATATTTATTGTTTTCAAATAAATATAATTTGAGTCAATCACAATCAGTCCATATGATTGACTATGTGTTCCCCTAAACAATGAGCAATGAACTAAAACAAACATAAACCAAACAGGTATTGTGCTTTGTCGCCAGATAAAACATTTGGTGCAACAGGACAGGAGACTTTTGTGGTCTTGGCCAATGATACAACTTTCTTAACCTGGCAATTATAGGACAGCAAACCTAACAATAACCAAAAGGTCTCTCAATAACTTACTAACTTATAACTAACACTGTAAAATGCAAACATTTGCTAATTGATATAGTAAGGTTAATCACTCAGTGATGGAAAAATACGGCCTCTAGAACAGTAAAAAAAACTTTGCATACTGGCAAAACAGGAGTGGAAACAAACGCACACATCCTAATCCAACGACACCGTGGCAAAAACATTATACAGTATATTATCGGACAGATAAATAATGTTATTGGATTTATTGGGATGACGTCATAATTCCTATTATTGGACCGATAATTATCGAACCGATAATTATCGTGCACCTCTATTCATTACACACTTTTGTGCTTTCAACAATAGGAACATTAGCCTATACAAAGCTAGAATTCTGCTCAAAAAGTAGCGGGCATTTAAAGATAATAATACAACAACAATTTGCCTTTCAGACCCCGCGTATTCGTCAGCTTTCTTTCTGAAAGAAAGAAGAAAAAAGAAGTCCTGTGCTAAAGAGAAAAGCAATCCCAATGACAAAGATTTTAACATGTATTAAATAAATGAAATGCCTCAATGAATCATTTTTGTTTTCTTATGAACGGTTTTCAAAAGCTTTATTGGTGTATTTTCTCAAGTTAAAGCGCCACATAGAAATTAATAAATTTGTGTAAGCAGGATCTGTGTATTATTCTTATTATTTAATTACACGTGTTTTCAATGCTCATTTCAATTTATTTTATTTAAATGGGCTATTATTTATTTTATTATGTGTTTATATTCTACAAATGTGATGCAGTATTCATTTATATTGTATATTCTATGTTGTACAACTTTAGTTCCTATGTGAATATTAGTTCCTAATTGTTTTGTTGTGGTAGGAGGGTTTTGTATAGAACAAGGGGCCGTGTTGGTTATTATGATAGCAGAGAAGACAGAAGCAAATCAACAAAAACAGTCAACTGTGCCCCGATCTACCACTCAAGAGATCTGATGGACTCAAAAAGTGGGGTACGATTGCATATTAGTTTGAAAATCGACCTGATCCACCGTATTTTTACCCGAGTGACTTCCGTTCTGCCCGATCCTAGCTAGTAGTATTGACATAGGAGGGCCGGGTCTCGCGTCAAATAATAAACTCTGCCGTTCTTTTTGCGTACGTCGCGTTGAGCCGCTTCTGGGACACGTCTAACACACGGCCGCACTGCGACTGGTGTGCATTGGCTGATTGACTTTAACGCCCGCATTTCACTGCGTTCTCGCGGCGGCCACGTTTTCGCGCCGTTGACGTTTCTGGGTACTATACTGTCCTACCGTGTTGGTCCTCATTATAGTAGAGAAGACGGAGTAAATATAATCTACGCAAAGAAACTAACCCGATTGACTCACTCACATTACGTCAGAAACTCGTTCGGTACGCCTCCGTTCCGCACCGGTTCAATACAAATACATGTACCGTTACACCCTTATTTATTTGTAATTTACCAGGGTTTAATAAGTATTTGCACCCCTGAGAATCAGCAATAATTATGACACTCAAAGAATTGTCAGTCTACCTTAAAAAGTCCACCTTTACCCCATGAGTAACCACCCATCCACCACCCATTTGAGCTCATAATTGTCACCTGTGCACCCAACAGTCAGTCATAATCCAACTACTACCATGAGCAAGACCAAAGAGCTTTTGAAAGAAAAAAAATTGTTGAGCTCCACAAAGCTGGAAAAGGCTATGGGACAGCTCGTTGCGAATAACTCAACAGTTGCAGCAATTGTTAGAAAATGAAAAAGGTTAAACATGACTGATAAACTACCTTGGACTGGGGCTCCATGTAAAATCTCTCCTCGTAGGGCATCACTCATGATGTGAAGTGAGGGCTCAGCCTAGAACTACACGGCAGGAGCTGGTCAATGACCTAAAGAGAGCTGGATGCACAGTTTCAAAGGCTACTATCAGTAGAACACTACGGTGCAATGATTTAAAATCATGCCATAGCTCAGAAGGTTCCCCTGTTGAAGCCAGTACAAGTAAAATCCCGTCTGAAGTTTGCCAGGGACCATGAGAAAGTCATGTGGTCAGATGAGACCAAAGTACAACTTTTTGGTGCAAAATTTACTCGTCGTGTGTGGAGGAAAAAGAAGGATGAGTACAATCTCAAGAACACCATCCCCACTGTGAAGTATGGGGGTGGAAACCTCATGTTTTTCGGCAAAGGAGACAGGACGACTGCACTGTATAAAGCAGAGGATTGAAGGGGATGGTTACCTTTCTCGCAGATACCATATAACTGTTTGCATTAGTCTAACACATTCATTATAGTAAAACATTTAACCAAAGTTTAAGGAGAAGTACTCCATGCCCTTCGACACAATGAAGTGGACCAGGTTATCAGCTCTCGCCTGATAAGGTAAGGCGAAGACGTTAGCGACTCTTCGGTGGGGTCAGAACACCCTCGCCCTACCAAGACAGCAAGTTGATAGCTCAGCGCCTTAGACGTCAAGACATGCGTCAGTTGCCGTAGCACGAAAGATGACACACGAACTTGACCGCGCAAACCTGCCACAGAAGGATGATCCCAAGACAACACCCAGGCACGCCTTCCGCCCGGCTTACTCCACCGCACAGTACAAAGGGTTAACGCTGGAGTGAACGCGCGGGGTTTGGCCTTTCCGGCTGACTTGCTGGGGCTGCGCCAGTGGGATCCCTACTAGTTCGGCTGTCGCGGTTCTGGCGGCTTGGCCAGGGGGGCCGAATTCCTTCAGGATGAATGGTGAAATGTTTCATCAGATTTTGAGCCACAACCTCCTTCCCTTAGCCAGAGAGACTTGAAGATGAGTTGTGGCTGGATCTTCCAACATGACAAGGATCTGAAGCACACAGCCAAGCTGACCAAGGAGTGGCTGCGTAAAAAGCATATCAAGGTTCTGGAGTGGCCTAGCCATCTCTAAACCTCAATCTAATAGAAAATCTTTGGATGGAGCGCTAACTTTGTGTTCATGACTCTGTAGGTGGTTGCATTTCCACTATGATTGAAATTTCAGACCTCTATTTTCTAAGTAGGTGAACTTACAAAATCACAAGGGGTGCAAATACTTCTGCTCCTCACTGTATTAGCTCCCACTGACAGTGACAGATGTCATCGTCAATGGCAGCGAATGAGTAAATTAGAAGTGTAAGCGGCCAAAAAACCTTGCATTTATCATTTCCACTGCTGGTTGACGCAATGGCAGGCATCAAGACGAATACATGTACGTCTCTAAGGTTTTGGCACAAGTACCTATTTTGAAGAGAATATCCATTGTCATTGTTAGTTTTAGTTAAGAATAGAAGTAGAGTAAAGCAATATTCTCTTACTTGTCAAAAATCCAGCTGTCCAAAAGGAATCTTCTTGTTTTATAAACAGCAGTCACCCTCGAAACAATCTTAGCCAACTCCTGGTCTGTGTAGAGCCCTGGGTAGGACATAAGGGCCACCAACAGCTCTTCTCTGACAGAGGAGCTGATGTTCTCATGAACCAGTATGATGGTATTCACTGCATAAACTCGTGTTTGATTCCCAGCTTTTTTCAAAATTGTGTGCAGTTTACTTTCGTTACCGGCGTGCACCTCTATCAGGTCAGATCCTGAGAGATAGGCTGCCAAACGCACATTGGTTTTACGTCCTGTGCCATTACCTGAGGCCATTAGCAGTCCATGGCCTCCCGGTATTAGCAGAGCCCTGAAAATACGTAACATTTGACACATCCTTTGTCTGTGCACAGTATATTTGAAGGCAAAATGGCTATCAATACTTTGTTTTTCGTTGTTTTTCGTGTTAAAGTGTGCGAGCAGGTGCTGTCCAAGTACATTGAGATCTTGTGGATGATAAGACCTGTTTTTGAATCTGGGAAAGTCATTCCCAGCAATCTCAGGGCCATACGTAAACTTAGTAACAACTTCCTGCAAGTACTGAAGAAAGTTTTCTTGTAGATTTGGGAAATTGGTGTCTGTCAATGCAGTTTGTTTGAATTTTCGTGCCGGACTTCTAGGCTTACGGGTGTGTGCTGGGCCTAATTGTGAAACGAGGGCCCCGAGGTTGGATTCATTTCTCATCTTCAAACTAAAATGTGCTGTTGCTGTCTTGCTAATGAGCGACTGCAGTTGAGTAATTTCATTGACTGAGCTCATCCGATCACCGAAGGCACGCATGCACTCGTGGATCCAGAGATGCACGATGTTGAGCTCCATGAACAAAAGCTTTTGAGGGACAGGGAAACATTTGGATTTTGCCTTGGGCTCTAATGTCCACGATTTTGGAAGGATTGGCTGCCACAAGCACATTCCCTGAAACACTTTCTTCAAGTCACGATGAGAGAACATAAAACAAGGACTTTGTTTAGTGGGCTGGAAATGGTTGCAAACGTCTTTATACACATCCTCGGTTGCATTGATGATGCTGCGTACCATATCCGCCGCCCTAGGTATAAATGGAACATCCCTGAGCCAGAGTTTAAGCTTTGGCGAATAGATAGAAAATATCAACTCTGTGGTTAAGCTTGGAAGTGCAAAGATGGAGAATAGACGTGATAGCCTAGAAGATATGATGCTAATGTGCGGATTGTCCAGCTCAAAGACACAACATGTAGCCAGGTAGGTGATGGTTCCGGGACTAAGCACTTTGAAGTGGTCAGAATCAATTGCAAGAATCCCTCCTTTTGAAATACTTTGTCGAAGAGTCTCTAAGATTTTGGAACTCTTGCCAGTCACATCTATTCAACCAAAATGAGAAAACGCTGATTAAAAGAAGCAATTCATTGCGGTTCAATTATTTTGTCATGTAATGTCTCTTACTCACCGCTTGGTGTCTCATGCAAATCATCCACATACAGCATTAAACCTGGCTGTTTCTTCATGATACCCTTGGTTTTTTGACAACTCATTTGACAGCTAATTCCACAGAGTAAATGGCGCAGGTCTTCTGGACCCCGTATAGAACTAGCTGGTACTTTAATGTGAGGCTTATCAAAACATAGCAGTGTGTTACATACAGAAGATTTTCCCGAACCAGGCTCTCCTGCAAGCAATACCGGCTGGATCGCTTCTAACATGACTTTGAGCAGGCAGGTATATTTCCAATACTGTGTAAAGACAGTCAGGTTTTAGTTATAATATTCCGTTTGAGTATTACCTATAAATAAATAACAAACCTTAGGAGTGATGGATTTCGTCAACAATGTGTTCTCAGAATATATCTTGTTGTCGATATCAAAGAAGAACTCAAAAACAGTCCCTTCTCGTGGAATAACTATTTGAGATCGACTGTCAGTCAGTACTTGACGGGCAACTTTGTCGAACTGTGGCCAAAGTCTGTTGAAACAAGAGAAAAAAATACGTACTTTGCATTTCTTAAAAATGTGAAGAAATACAGAACATAAAATCCTTATCTACCGAGGATGGAGATGACCACCAAATCCCCAAATATAAGCCAACAGAAAAAGTTGTTCTCTTATATTGGAATTGTTACCAGGCCTACCTGTTGGAAAAATCAATGACAATGGTAGAAAGTATCTGTAATTAACAATTATCCATAAGGGTGTAACGGTACATGTATTTGTATTGAACCGTTTCGGTACGTGGTGCTCGGTTCGGAAGGGAGGCGTACCGCACGAGTTTCTGACGTAATCTAACCCTTCCTTTTCGAAGCTGTGAGTCGATCGGGTTACAGTTTCTTTGTGTAGATTATATTTACTCCGTCTTCTCTACTATAATGAGGACCAACATGGTAGGACAGTATAACCCAGAAACGTCAACGGCGCGACAACGTAGCCGCCGAACGCAGTGAAACGCGGGCGTTAAAGTCAATCAGCCAATGCACACCAGTCGCAGTGCGGCCACGTGTTAGATGTGTCCCAGAAGCGGCTCAACACGACGCACACGAAAAGAATGGCAGAGTTTATTACAGTGCCCTCCATAATTATTGGCACCCCTGAAAAAGATGTGTTTTTTAGTTTCTAATATTTTTTTTTAATTCAAATTATATGGGACCTTAATGGAAAAAAAAAGAGAAAAATCCAACCTTCAATACAAGTGCATTCATTCAGTGGGGAAAAAATCCCACATTAAGAAAAAATTATTTGACATCAAATAATGTGTGTCACAATTATTATCACCCCTGGTGTTAATACTTTGTACAACCCCCTTTTGCCAACAAAACAAGGTCTGGGGACTGAGATGGCCATGGGAGGAGCTTATTTTTGTGTCTGGTGAACCATTTCTGTGTAGATTTGGCCATATGTTTAGGGTAATTGTCTTGCTGAAAGACCCAGTGACAACCCATCTTCAGCTTTCGGGCAGAGGGCAACAGATTTTGATTTAAAATGTTCTGGTATTTCAAAGCATTCATGATGCCATGCACCCCAACAAGGTTCCCAGGGCCTTTGGAAGCAAAACAGCCCCACAGCATCCCTGACCCACCCCCATACTTCACAGTGGGTATGAGGTGCTTTTCAGCATGCGCATCTTTTGTGGCACGCCAGACCCAAGAGTGTTTGTTGCAAAAAAGCTCAATCTTGGTCTCATCTGACCAAAGCACACGGTCCCAGGCTTCAACTGGGACCGTGTGCTTTGGTCAGATTTTTGGGTATTTTTGTGTGGGACCAAGATTGAGTTTTTTGGCATACCAGGACATTTTAAATCAAAATCTGTTGCCCTCTGTCCGAAAGCTGAAGATGGGTCGTCAATGGGTCTTTCAGCAAGACAATGACCCAAAGATATGGCCAAATCTACAAAGAAATGGTTCACCAGACACAAAATGAAGCTCCTCCCATGGCCATCTCAGTCCCCAGACCTTGTTTTGTTGGCTAAAGGGGTTTGTACAAAGTATTAACACCAGGGGTGCTAGTAATTGTGACACACATTATTTGATGTCAAATAATTTTTTCTTTATGTGGGATTTTTCCCCACTGAATGCACTTGTATTGAAGGTTGAATTTTTCTCTTTTTTTCCATTAAGGATTAAGATCTTTTTCAGAGGTGCCAATAATTATGGAGGGCACTGTATTTGACGCGAGACGCGACCCTCTTGCGTCAATGCTTCTACCGGTAGCTAGGATCGGGCAGACCGGAAGTCACTCGTGTATAAATACGGTGGATCCGGTCGATTTTCAAACTAATATGCAATCGTAACCCACTTTTTGAGTCCATCAGATCTCTTGAGTGGTAGATCGGGGCACAGTTGACTTGTCTTTGTTGATTTACTTCTGTCTTCTCGGCTATCATAATAACCAACATGGCCCCGTGTTCAATACAAAACCCTCCTACCATGACAAAACAAGTAGGAACTCATATTCACATAGGAACTAAAGTTATACAACATAAAAAAATACTATATAAATGGATACTACATCACATTTGTAAAATATAAACACATAAGATAAATAGTAGCCCATTTAAATAAAATAAATTGACATGAGCTAAAACACCTGTAATTAAATAATAAGAATAATACACAGATCCTGCTTACACAATTAAATGTATTAATTTCTGTGTGGCGCTTTAACTTCAGAAAATCCACCAATAAAGCTTTTGAAAACCGTTCATAAGAAAAAAACAAATGATTCATTGAGGCATTTCATTTGTAAAATACATGTTAAAATCTTTGTCATTGGGATTGCTTTTCTCTTTTACACAGGACTTCTTTTTTCTTCTTTCTTTCAGAAAGAAAGCGGACCAATACGCGGGGTCTGAAAGGCAAATTGTTGTTGGATTATCTTTAAATACCCGTTACTTTTTGAGCAGAATTCTAGCTTTGTATAGGCTAATGTTCCTATTGTTGAAAGCACAAAGGTGTGTAATAAACAACTCGCACATTTATATTTTGCATTTTGTTTTCCTACTGTACCAAAAATGAACCGAACCGTGACCTCAAAAGGTACGTACCGAACCAAGATTTTTGTGTACCGTTACACCCCTAAATTTATCCATATTTTAAGCTCGTAAATAATTATACCTTTTTTGTCTTTTTGGCCTGTGGCTTCTTTGTTTTTTAGTTGTCTGGCAAAATGCAGCAGGAGGGCACGCAGGATTCGAAAAAATGACGTGATTTCTGCCAGGCCGTACGTTGAGGATTGACCTTTGTTGGAAATGTTGTTTTTCTTCATCAAACTAAGAGTCCTAGAGAAAAGATCTTCTGATAGATGAGACCACAGTTCAAGAGTTTCCTGCTCGTGAATGAACTCGCTATGGAGGGAATCCATTTCGCGCTTCCACACTGCGTTCCAAACATCCACGCCATTAAAATAAATAAGGCTACAACGGGTCACCACAGAGGGACTTGCATCGCTTAAGTCAGTCGTCTCCACAAGTAACTTGAAGTGTGATTGGGATAACATGAGTATTTCACCAGATGGTAGGCTTAAAAATGGGTTCTCAAGATCACTCAGTGTGCTCAAGTGATCTAGCCAGCTCGGTTTTCCTAGTGGCTCTCCATCCATAACCAGCCACTTCACTGCTTTATTCTCATGGCTACGCTTCTCCATCTTGCGCATTTCTAAATTTGGTCTTTCCGAATCTCTTAAGGCCTTGCTCACAGCTCCATCTTGCCAACCAAATTTGTCACAGAACCCACCAAATAACTCCTCATGAGTCATGGCGTTTGGAAATAAAACCACAATGTTGACAGAGCGCCAGTTAGACGCAGAAATCTGAGTGGTATCCACTAGATATATTTTTTCATCAGATTTAGTTCCCTCAGTTGTGTTTGCTAGTCGACTGAGGCCTCCTGCCAGAGCATTGTAACAGGTTGTTTTTCCACACCCGGTGGGTCCGAGGAGTATAACTGCACGCGAGAAACCCAACGTCTCGTAAAGTGTAAGAGCTTGGCAAATTGTTTCTGTGTTAGATTGAAACAGGAGCTGATCTAATTCTTCTGTCACTGCTTCCTTAAGTTTGCTGTTTTGTTCATCCTCGGTATAATATAGAATAAAGGGAAGCTGGCAGGCTATAGGGAACACTTCTTTGAAAATGGAGGCGAACAGTGAAACTTTTTCCGACGTGCAAATAAATGGCAATAACACTGAATGAATTGCCTTGACAACAGCTATTTCTTCCAATAATCCTGGGAAGATTGCTTGTTCTTGATGCTCGTCCAAATCTTCGACATTTTCATTTTCTGGAGACTTGAGAATAGCTCGTATTACAAAAGACTGTCTAGCCTCCCCGAATAATTTCTCATCCCGAACAATTTGTTTTAATAGTTTTCTTGAGGCAGATATGATGTTTTTCAAAATGGCAAGGTGACAATGATTCTTTTGCGTGACAAAGACTGGCAGACAGAGAGCGTCTTTGCTCAGGCTGATGAGTGATACCAGACGTTGACTTAAACACTTTGCCTTTTTAAAACCATAGAGAGTTAGCATTATCTCCACAATTATCCGATGATCAGGATGGGTTAACGCCACAGGTCTGGTTGAAAATCGCAAACTTTGCGAAATCTCGGAGGCGTATCTTTTTGACGAAATGAGAAGACAACCGTAGTTGAGGCTGGGAGTCATTTTTATCCCTGAAAATACCATAAATCTTCCTGGATCAAATGTGCTCTTGCAATCCGAGGCAGTCGTTCCCTGATCTGTTTTCTTCCTTGTAAACTCAGAGAAAAATTGGTAAATGTCCTCAAGCTGTTGTGCCAGTGATGCCTGCACACTTCGAGGCAACAAGTCCACAGAGTCCAGCACAAACCAAGCGCCTGTCAACAGAGCACCAAGCAGCATCTTTTGAAAAATACCAGATGACATGTTTGGACAGCAGTTTAGCATCACAACATGTCTACCTAATGCTTTCCCTAAATGGACCACCGTATTTGTCTTCCCCGAAGAGCACGGTCCATTCAAAATTCCAGATCTATAGCTCGTCAAAGCAAGCAGAATCCCCATGATCATTCGATCTGTGGAGGGAGTATGCACCATTCCCCAATCTTCTGGACCAAAATACTCATAACCATATGGTAGTCTATGGCCTAAAATGTCCACATAACATTCTGGCGCATCAGTTTCTTCTGGACTCTGACCTTCTGAGGTCATGCAGTACTTGAGAGAACTCAGCCACTCAAAAGATGACGCAGGTTGACATTGAACCTGCATGAGTTGCGTTAGTTGCTGTGCATGTTTCATTCTAAGGAGCACTAAGGTACGCAAACATGTCTCTGTGTATTTTGAGTGTTGTTCATCATTTTTAGACATTGGAATAGCATCCCCTAAGGACTTGCAAAGCTTTTTCAGTTGTGCGCTGATTAATGCGTTAATCCTACTCATCTTAACTGTGCTTGATTCTTGGAAAGCTTGATGAAGGACACGGCACCACATTGTCTCCTCTGCTACAAGAAGACATTGAAGAGGATATTTGGATATCAAATCGAACGCAGGTAACATATTTCTACAGGTGTTGCCATGCGCAGACTCTTGATTAGATGGTTCAAGTTGTTTTCGTTCATCAGCACACTGACTCACGAGATGTTTCATTGTTGAATTGAGTTCTTTCTGAAACATACTGAGCCAAATCAAAGGATTGTCATTCTGTTCCAATGGAGTAAGAAATGTAATGTGCTCCTTCAGGTTGCCAAAAATCCCAAGTACTCTGCTCTGTGTGTCACTTGTATCCTGCAGATCCACTGCTACAGATATTTCTTCCACTTCCAGCCAATTTACTCCTTTAAAGAACTTTCGTACATAAGGTAACAGCGAGGTTGGTTTTGGTTGCAAAGACAGTAGGTCCACTACTTCTCTTTCACTTAAGAAGTACAGTCTTGGAAACCATTTGCAAAATGAATGCAGACGATTTGCCATTTGGTTGGAAATACTGTCCATCGTCGATATATCTTCAAGGAGAATTTGGCAAAGGTTTGCACCGTGGGCACTGCCGTTCACTTCAATGGGACGAACAAGATTCAACACGTTGGGGTGAGTTGAGTTATAATGGGTCATTGTCCTGAAACTCTCATCAATTGTACGAAAGCGAGGTAGCTATGAAAAGAGAAAATATTTGGGTTCAGGTAGCAACACTGATAAAGTTTAATCTCATAATCATGTCGGCACGTACCAAGTCCCATCGTTTAACACTCAAGGTATCTTCTTCAAATAAGTTGGTCAGGAAGATCCATTTTTGCTGATAGATTTTAAAGAAACGTAGCAACTTCTCTGTATAGACAGGACGAAAAACGTGTTTATATTAGGCCTGTCAAACGATTAAAATTTTTAATCGAGGTAATCACAGCTTAAAAATTAATTAATCGTTTTTAATTGCAATTCAAACCATCTCTAAAATATGCCATATTTTTCTGTAAATTATTGCAGGAATGGAAAGATAGACACAAAGCGGATATATACATTCAACATACTGTACATAAGTACTGTATTTGTTTATTATAACAATAAATCCACAAGATGGCATTAACATTATTAACATCCTTTCTGTAAAAGGGATCCACGGATAGAAAGACTCGTAGTTATTAAAAGATAAATGTTAGTACAAGTTATAGTAATTTTATATTTAAACTAGGGCTGTCAAACGATTAAAATTTTTAATCGAGTTAATTACAGCTTAAAAATTAATTAATCGTAATTAATCGCAATTAATTGCTATTCAAACCATCTATAAAATATGCCATATTTTTCTGTAAATTGTTGTTGGAATGGAAAGACAAGACACAAGACGGATATATACATTCAACATACGGTATATAAGGACTATTTGTTTATTATAACAATAAATCAACAAGATGGCATTAACATTATTAACATTCTGTTAAAGCGATCCATGGATAGAAAGACTTGTAGTTCTTAAAAGAAAAATGTTAGTACAAGTTAGAGAAATTTTATATTAACACCCCTCTTAATGTTTTCGTTTTAATAAAATTTGTAAAATTTTCAATCAAAAAATAAACTAGTCGCCCGCCATTGTTGATGTCAATAATTACTTACACAATGCTCATGGATGCTGAAGCCTATAAAATCAGTCGCACCCAAGCGCCAGCAGAGGGCGGCAAAACCCCATAAAACACAACAAGTGAGCGTTTCACTGTGTACTGTCATTTAAATCTCTCTGAGCGGGGCATCTGTGTTAATTGCGTCAAATATTTTAACGTGATTAATTTTAAAAATTAATTAACGCCCGTTAACGCGATAATTTTGACAGCTCTAATTTAAACCCATCTTAATGTTTTCGTTTTAATAAAATTTGTGAAATTTTCGATCAAAAAATAAACTTGTAGCTCACAATTGTTGACGTCGCCAAGTGGTGACGTCACATGGGCTCCCAGCCCTTCTTCCACAGTGTCTTTAACTACGTAAGGTAATGATTGAAATACATCGCAAGGTGTCAATGGTGAGTTTTAAATTACTTAGAAATCAAGCCAATGAGTGTGTTTTGTCCCTCGACTGACGCCGTAGTTACTTCACGTCATTTGAGTGCTGGCTTCAGAACGTATGAGACCTCTGATAGTTTGTAAATTGCGACTAAGTATTGCCATCCAGTGTATTTGTTGAATTAAACGAAAGCTAAACTAAAGAGTTTGACTAATAGAGTTTGACCAAAGTGTGAGTAAGTTTTATATGTATTTTGCATAGCTATTTTGATTGGGAATGCCAGTTCTCTTTGAATTGTTGTTTAACTGTGTGAGAATAGGGCCTCATTAATACAGATTGAAGCGCTTTTCTTTTTGTGAACATTACTTTTTTGAGAGATAGAAATATTATTTTTGTTGTGCTTTCACTAAATGATACTTATGTTTGTTGTGAAGGAGTTGCCGAAACTTATGCCAATAAACGGTGCGGTCCAATGAACACCTGTGTCCACTCGCCTTTCTCTGCCTCTTTGCTCTCAATGTGCAAAAAACGGCGTCATTGTAATCTGTTTGAGGCAATGCATGAGCGGGTCATTCCGCGCATGCGTTAAATGCGTCAAATATTTTAACGTGATTAATTTTAAAAATTAACTACCTCATGTTAACGCGATAAATTTGACAGCACTACTTTTTATGTTTCTTATTGAAATCATGCTTGCAGCATAACAGACTTCAGATGTTTACCAAGCTCTTGAAGTAAGTGTATCCACTCTTCTACTTCCATCCTAAAGTCAACACTGTGTCGTGACCTATGCATGTAAGTCATAGTCATCACATCCTTTTCTATTTCAGAGAAGAGGAATTCTAGACCTATGGTAAGAAAGTAAAACACTAGTAAGCCTGCAGTGTGGATTAATTTACATGCAAGATCATTAATTTAGTAGTCTTACCGGTAATAATTTCCGCATCCCATGAAGCATAAGGAGAGGTATAGTTGTGCAGCTGGAAAATACGGTTCCTCCATGCTTGTTGAATTATTCGAAAGGCCTGTTCCATGGAATTTTCTTTTTGTGCATCTTCGCATAACTGAAAGAAAGTTAGTATTGAATTTCTGAGACTTGTGGAGAACAAAGCTTTTGTCTGAATATCTGATTTCTATTTGCATCGGAAGCTTTTTGTATTTTCTCTTGCAACCTGTCTGAATTATTTGACTATTTGGTTTTTCCTTTACCTTGTTCATGAGTTCCTGGTGAAGGTCGAAAGGATGATAGACAATTTGGGCCAGAGTTGCATTCTTATCAGAGGCATCCCATAACCCAATGCCTATGACATAGAATACATATTTTATAGAACTTGTATTTTGATTTTGCGTGACAGACTAACCTTTGAAAAAAGTTCTCCGGTGTTTCGGTTTGATTGTGCGGGTCTTAAACCTGGCTAACAGTTTAAGCCGATAGCTTAAATCATTAATGGATTCTGAAATCTCCTGGATCACTGAATCACCAGCAGGTACAATGCGTGAAATGTTTGCAACTTGCTGCTGCCAAAGGTTGATTTGCTCTTGAGCTTGTGAGAGGGGAAGCTGCCAGATAATTAATATTTTAAGTTGCGATAGACTGTATCACAAAGTGAGTACACCACTCGCATTTCTGCAGATATTTAAATACAGTGGGGCAAATAAGTACGTAGTCAACCACCAATTGTGCAAGTTCTCCTACTTGAAAAGATTAGAGAGGCCTGTAATTGTCTGCATAGGTAATCCTCAACCATGAGAGACAGAACGTGGAAAAAAAAAAAAAAAAACAGAAAATCACATTGTTTGATTTGTAAAGAATTTATTTCCAAATTAGAGTGGAAAATAAGTATTTGGTCACCTACAAACAAGCAAGATTTCTGGCTGTCAAAGAGGTCTAACTTCTTCTAACGAGGTCTAACGAGGCTCCACTCGTTACCTGTATTAATGGCACCTGTTTTAACTCATTATCAGTATAAAAGACACCTGTCCACAACCTCAGTCAGTCACACTCCAAACTCCACTATGGCCAAGACCAAAGAGCTGTCGAAGGACACCAGAGCCAAAATTGTAGACCTGCACCAGGCTGGGAAGACTGAATCTGCAATAGGTAAAACGCTTGGTGTAAAGAAATCAACTGTGGGAGCAATTATTAGAAAATGGAAAACATACAAGACCACTGATAACCTCCCTCGATCTGGGGCTCCATGCAAGATCTCACCCCGTGGCGTCAAAATGATAATAAGAACGGTGAGCAAAAATCCCAGAACCACACGGGGGGACCTAGTGAATGACCTACAGAGAGCTGGGACCATAGTAACAAAGGCTACGATCAGTAACACAATGCGCCGCCAGGGACTCAAATCCTGCACTGCCAGACGTGTCCCCCTGCTGAAGAAAGTACACAACCAGGCTCGTCTGCGGTTCGCTAGAGAGCATGTGGATGATCCAGAAGAAGACTGTGAGAATGTGGTAAGGTCAGATGAAACCAAAATAGAACTTTTTGGTCGAAACACAGCTTCTCGTGTTTGGAGGAGAAAAAAATACTAAATTGCATCCGAAGAGCACCATACCCACTGTGAAGCATTGGGGTTGAAACATCATGCTTTGAGGCTGTTTTTCTGCAAAGTGAACAGAAAGACTGATCTGTGTAAAGGAAAGCATGAATGGGGCCATTTGAGTGAAAATCTCCTTCCATCAGCAAGGGCATTGAAGATGAGACATGGCTGGGTCTTTTAGAATGACAATGATCCCAAACGCACAGCCAGGGCAACAAAGGAGTGGCTTCATAAGAAGCATTTCAAGGTCCTGGAGTGGCCTAGCCAGTCTCCAGATCTCAACCCCATAGAAAATCTGTGGAGGGAGTTGAAAGCCCGTGTTGCCCAACGACAGCCCCAAAACATCACTGCTCTAGAGCAGATCTGCATGGAGGAATGGGCCAAAATACCAGCAACAGTGTGTGAAAAGCTTGTGAAGAGTTACAAAAAACGTTCGGCCTCCGTCATTGCCAACAAAGGTTACATGAAGTATTGAGATGAACTTTTGGTATTGACCAAATACTTATTTTCCACCATGATTTGCAAATAAATTATTTAAAAATCAAACAATGTGATTTTCTAGTTTATTTTCCACATTCTGTCTCTCGTGGTTGAGGTTTACCCATGTTGAATTACAGGCCTCTCTAATATTTTCAAGTGGAAGAACTTGCAAATTAGTGGTTGACTAAATACTTATTTGCCACACTGTGTATCATTTTTTTGGGACAACACTGACAAAATGACACTTTGACACAATGAAAAGTAGTCTGTGTGCGGCTTATATAATAGAGTTAATTTATTTTCCCCTCAAAATAACTCAAAATATAGCCATTAATATGAATCCCTGGCAACAAAACTGAGTACACCCCTATAAAAAAACGTACATCCCTAAATGTCCAAATTGAGTACTGCCTGTCATTTTCCCTCCAAAATGTCATGTGGCTCGTTGCAGGAGTGCTGTCAGCATTGCTGCAGAGATTGAGGTCTGTTAGTGCTCAGCCCATACACCACACTCTACATCAAATTGGTGTGCATGGCTGTCACCCCAGGAGGAAGCCTCTTCTGAAGACTGTACACAAGAAAGCCCGCAAACACTTTGCTGATGACATGTCAACAAACTACATGGATTACTGGAACCATGTCCTATGGTCTGATGAGACGGGCGGGCTGACCACCCACCTCTTCAATCTCTGCAGCAAGGCTGACAGCACTCCTGTAATGAGTCACATGACATTTTGGGGGGAAAATGACAAGCAGTACTCAATTTGGACATTTAGGGATGTACATTTTTCATAGGGTTGTACTCACTTTTGTTGCCAGGGGTTTAGATATTAATGGCTATATTTTGAGTTATTTTGAGGGCGAAATAAATGAACGCTATTATTTCAACTGCCGCACAGACTACTTTTCATTGTGTCAAAATGTTATTTTGTCACTGTTGTCACATGAAAAGATATACTTAAATATCTGCAGAAATGTGAGGGGTGTACTCACTTTTGTGATCTACAGTACCAGTCAGGGTGAATAACAGATTCTTACAAAATGACGATTGGTTAAAAAATGTACCTCAGTGAACAGGAACGTGTTCCATTCATTTGAACATCGTCTGTAATGAGCTATAAGCTCCCAGAGCTCTTTCCGGGCATTGAGCTTTGGAACATCATTCAGATCGGTCAAATCCACTGGATTTTCTAATAAAAAGTAACATCATTTTTAGAACAATTTTGGAATCCCAAGGAACCAAACAGAAAATAGTCGTGAATTTCATCTGACCTGGGAAAATTTCACCAATCCTAGCAAGCTGTTCCAGATTGGCTGAGGCGGTCTCCACGCGAAGACGACTGTATTTCAATTCAGAAGCTAACTGTTCAGCATTTTGCCTTGGGTCAAGGAATGGCCCAGAGGTGTAATTCTCGACTATACTTCTTAAATCAGAAGATATCAATGGAAACATTGCGTAAAGTGCAGTTGCTACTGCAGGAAGACGTGAATGCAGGGAGCTAGCTGCGTGCTTCAAGTGTAAATAAAAGCAATCCCACATGTCCAACATCTAAATGAATGACGACAGACACACAATTAAACATGTACAGTGTTTAGATTATAACAGAATTAAAAGATGTTTTAGCAATTATGGCGTCTTAATGCACCTTTTTCCCCAAACTCAGCTCCTGGGTGGTCATCGCTCTAAAAAAGGTGCAAATACTGTCCTGGAGGGTATGAACGTATTCCAAACGTTTATGCATTCCTGCAAATATGTTCACAGAATTCCATACCTGAGAACAAAATTGATAACTGAACACCTATCATTTTATTAAATAAAACATTACAGTAATTTTCGGACTGTAAACCGCAACTTTTTTGTCTCGTTTCAAATCCTTCGGTTTATAGTCCAGTGCGGCTTGTTTGTGATTTATTTGGGTTGATAGGTAACACTTTATTTGGCAGCAACGTCATAAGACTGTTACAATCCCGTCATAATTATGACATGACACTGTCATTGGCACCAATGAATGCTTAAGACAGATGTCTTTAAGTGTCATCTAGCAATTTTTTTCACTAACTCGATTTATGTCCAGCTCGGATCTTTTACATCCATTCAAAAGTGAGATTATTTGCCAGATGTCATTAAATAACATGTCATAAGCATTCATTCATACTCATGACAATGTCATGTCAAAATTATGACGGTTTTATGGCAGTATTATGACGCCGCTGTCAAATAAACTGTTACCGATTAATATTTTTTGATGTAAATATCCCATAATAGAGTGACGACAGCTGTGGCTTATGGTCCGGTGCGGCTTATCTATGAATAAATGTCGTTTTCGTGTCAAAATTTGGTGTGTGGCGGCTTATAGTCAGGTGCGCTTTATAGTCCGAAAATTATCCGGACAGGGTAATATCCTTGCAATTGGTCCAAGAATGAAAAGTAACAAAATTTGGTGTCCATACCGTATCAACAAATTTTGGCAAGTCATGTAAGTCTTTGGGTTCAATCCTGAGAGTAGTAAGAGCTTCCTCCAAATCATGTAAGAAGCTCGCTGATAGTACTTTCATTTGGTTCACTAACTCCTCCTGTACTTCATTTTCAATCAAATTCAACTGCTGCTCTGTAAAACATTTCCATAAATGCTGATCTATGCTTTAATAGATGACATGCCTTACAGTGGGGCAAATAAGTATTTAGTCAACCACCAATTGTGCAAGTTCTCCTACTTGAAAAGATTAGAGAGGCCTGTAATTGTCAACATGGGTAAACCTCAACCATGAGAGACAGAATGTGGAAAAAAAACTGAAAATCACATTGTTTGATTTTTAAAGAATTTATTTTTCAAATTAGAGTGGAAAATAAGTATTTGGTCAGCTACAAACAAGCAAGATTTCTGGCTGTCAAAGAGGTCTACCTTCCTCTAACGACGTCTAACGAGACTCCACTCCTTACCTGTACTAATGGCACCTGTTTTAACTTATTATCAGTATAAAAGACACCTGTCCACAATTTCAGTCAGTCACACTCCAAACTCCACTATGGCCAAGACCAAAGAGCTGTCGAAGGACACCAGAGACAATATTGTAGACCTACACCAGGCTGGGAAGACTGAATCTGCAATAGGTCAAACGCTTGGTGTAAAGAAATCAACTGTGGGAGCAATTATTAGAAAATGGAAGACATACAAGACCACTGATAATCTCCCTCGATCTGGGGCTCCACCCATGGTGTCAAAATGATAACAAGAACGGTGAGCAAAAATCCCAGAACCACACGGGGGGACCTAGTGAATGACCTACAGAGAGCTGGGACCACAGGAACAAAGGCAATATCAGTAACACAATGAGCCGCCAGGGACTCAAATCCTGCACTGCCAGACATGTCCCCCTGCTAAAGCGAGTACACGTCCAGGCCCGTCTGCGGTTCGCTAGAGAGCATTTGGATGATCCAGAAGAGGACTGGGAGAATGTATTATGGTCAGATGAAACCAAGATAGAACTTTTTGGTAAAAACAGGTTCTCGTGTTTGGAGGAGAAAGAATACTGAATTGCATCCAAAGAACACCATACCCACTGGGAAGCATGGGGGTGGAAACATCATGCTTTGGGGCTGTTTTTCTGCAAAAGGACTAGGACGACTGATCTGTCTAAAGGAAAGAATGAATGGGGCCATGTATCGAGAGATTTTGAGTGAAAATCTCCTTCCATAAGCAAGGGCAGTGGAGATGAGAAGTGGCTGGGTCTTTCAGCATGACAATTATCCCAAAACACAGCCAGGGCAACAAAGCAATGGCTTTGTAAGAAGCATTTCAAGGTCCTGGAGTGGCCTAGCCAGTCTCCAGATCTCAACCCCATAGAAAATCTGTGGAGGGAGTTGAAAGTCCGTGTTGCCCAAAGACAGCTCCACAACATCACTGCTCGAGAGGATAGCTGCATGGAGGAATGGGCCAAGATACCACCAACAGTGTGTGAAAAGCTTGTGAAGAGTTTCAGAAAACGTTTGGCCTCCATTATTGCCAACAAAGGGTACATGAAGTATTGAGATGAACTTTTGGTATTGACCAAATACTTATTTTCCACCATGATTTGCAAATAAATTCTTTTAAAATCAAACAATGTGATTTTCTGTTTTTTTTTCCCTACATTCTGTCTCTCACGGTTGAGGTTTACCCATGTTGACAATTACAGGCCTCTCTAATATTTTCAAGTGGAAGAACTTGCAAATTTGTGATTGACTAAATACTTATTTGCCCCACTGTATCTATTTGCGGCAATGAAATGAGCAATGGCGTCTGTGAACGCAAGTTAACATTAACCAAGTTTATACCAGTCGAACTGAATCCCAGTCAATTTTGAATACCTATATACTCCTTCACGTGGGTGCAATGTATGATGAACAGCTGGTTGGAGGTAGACATGGATGAGGGGGCGGCGTGGATTCGTTCAAGCCACTGGCGCAGCTTCTTAATTAATTCCTCATACAGTAAAGCAGGTTGACCTTTCAAGTTTTCTAAAGAGGCTGGACTCCATTGGCTGATGAAAACATGGACGTCCAGCACCCACGTGTAATTCTCCAACAGCTGTTGGATCTCAGACTCAGTTGCCTGTCCAATCAGAAAAGATTTTTTTTTTTAATTAAAAAAAACTGTTTTTTTTCATACTGTAAAGAGTGACGATATTTTCTCTGAATAGAAGGCTTACCTGCATTAACTCAGTTTGCTCTTTGTTGATACTTATTGTAATATCATTAATAGTAATATACCACATAAGTTGTTCTTTGGATAGAGGGTAGTAGGAGCAAGGCATTGTGTGGCCCTGCATTGTCATCATCAACTCCCAACCGGGGCGCTGTTCTCTGATCCACCGACAACAGCTATAGTCTGCGAGATGAGGCATTTCGTTGTTGTCTTTAAGATCACCTGTGAAAAGAGCTTTTTTTCAGCGTCTAAATCTACTAAGAAATGTCCTGCTGAAATATTTATTATAGACTTCACTATCAGCTGACGGGAAACGGGGCGCAAGGCCTTTCCGTAGGGGGCCTATTTTTAAAAACTTACATTCAAATATTTTCAAAACCAAAGCCACTAGCAACCTAAAACCAAAAAAGGCCCCTCCCTTAGGCATACGGTGATCCCTTATTCTTCACAGTCAATAGGTAATAATCTAAATCTGCGAAGTAGAGGTGGTTTATTTATATAAAAAAAAAAAAATTTTTAATTGGGGGTGCGTATTTAATGTCTTTTTTTCAGATTTAGCATTGGAAGGAAATACATATGGAAAGAGATACATACCGTAATGCCCCGAATATAAGACGGCCCTGATTATAAGACGACCCCCTCTTTTTCAAGACTCAAGTTTGAAAAAAGACTTTTTGAACACCAAATTAATTTTTACACAGAAAATAATTACAGTACATCTGAAACAAATGATTATAACAATATATTTGAGAGAAAAAGCATGTTATTTTGCCTCATTCAAATCTTAATATCTGAACATTTCAATGTGTCAACTAAAGTGCAATCACATTCGTAAATGAAAGGCTTCTGGTTTTTGAAATGTAAATAAACCAATCTATTGTGATAAAATAACAAAATTGCAATAACTGCATTAACCATCAAAGTGAATTCTAATTAACTGTAGTCTTGAAACAAATCTCAATAAGGAAAAACATTGCAATAAAATAATGCAAACTGGTTAAACTTGAGAGTAGCTGAGATCTGTCATGACAGAACATCGCTTCAATGATATCTGGCACCATCTAGCGTCATGAATGGGTATAATGTCTAGACCGCGAATATAAGACGACCCCCACTTTTTCAGTTTTATTTCAATGCAAAAAACACCGTCTTATATTCGGGCCAATACGGTATAAGACATGAATTTTCCCTTTTGTTCCCCAAAGTATAATTCTTTATTAAATTCTTCATTGAGTGAGTCCTCTCAAATCAACTCATGCAGCTTAGAACAGCACACGAGGCAACACAATAAGTTGCCATAGCGACTACAGCCAATGTTTAAAAAGTTAAATGAGGCGGCATCCTTTGAAAGGTAGTTGTCTGGCCACTTCAAACCAGCTCCCTTGTCACTCATTGTTTACTTTACAAACTGCAGCTGTCTGGTGAGAAAGAAACGCTTCAGGAGGGAGAGAGTCAGAGGCTGTACGTGATTGGATGGGACATCTCTATAAAAGCCTGCATTTTTTTTTTTTAAATTGAAAAAAAAATCCGCGATGGACTGAGGGCACAGTGTTTGAATCACGAAGTAGCGAGAGATCACTGTATATGAGTCTCCATGAGCAGCAGCGTAAAAAAATTCAAAGTCGTTTCCTTATAAAATCCCGATGAATTATTTTTATATAACTAGAACAAACCTTAAAATGGCAATAAAATTTTCAGGTTTTACACTAAAAGCACAAAAATCCCCAAATACAAATATAATCACTTAATGTACATTTTCAGGATCAAGATTTTGCCCAAAACATGTAATTTTGACATAGGTTTTCAAAAGCTAATAAATCACTCAATTTTCACATCAGAAACTTAACAATTGAGAAAATCATGCAGAATAATCTTAATTTACTCAACAAAAGAAAATTTTTTCTTTAGTTTTTTTTTTTCTTTTCTTTATACAATCACAACTTATTTGGGTTGTATTCCAATCTCACTATTGCCTTGCCGGCTATCTGGCACTTGTTGTTTTTAGATTACATAAAGTAAAACAAGTGAAAGCCCCACAAAATTTTGTATGGATGTAGAAATGTCTAAATGACTAGATATTTTGCCCCCCCCCCCAAAAAAAACGGGCAGTTGGCCAAAAATTAACTGATTATTTGAATGTAAAGTTTTGTGTATGGATACAAAATCCAACATGGTGGCCGTTACAAAACAAAGAGCTTTTTAAGATGAAAATTCTTGCGTAAATGCGTAAATCCCGGAACTTCTACAGAAATGAACGTAAAAATGTCAAGCTTCTTGGTTAAAAACAAAAAAATCATTATCATCATTTCATTTATCATTTATTTTACGGACCGTATTTTTCGGACTATAAGTCGCACCGGAGTATAATTCACAGTTTTGAGGGACATTTAACTGATAAAATCCAACATATAGAACAGATATGTCATTTTGAAAGGCAATTTAAAATAAAAATACAATAGAGTACAACATGCTGAATAAGTGTACCGTATGATAATGTTACATGATGCATGAACAACGAAATGTGAACGTGGCCGGTATGTTCACGTAACATAGCTATTAAGAGTTATTCAGATAACTATAGCATAAAGAACATGCTAACAAGTTTATCAAACCATCAGTGTCCAAAACACCAAAATAACATGCGAAATGACATAATAATATGTTAATAATTTTACACATAAGTCGCTCCAGAGTATAAGTTGCACCCCCAGCCAAACTATGAAAAAAACTGTGACAATATGTGAAAATATTTCAAGCTAAAGTTACGCTATTTTTTTTCCATTCATTTTTTCCACAACGTTTCAAAGTGCATACATGGTGCTATTTTATATAATAATTACCTTGAATCCTCAACCAAATCCCTCTTGAGGTACTCCTGCCTACTTGTATGCACTTTAATAGTCATCCTGTTTCCACCTAAATCTGGCGTGAGAGCGCGGCGTGTTTGAGTTTATCGCAGTGAAAGCTGCAGCAACGCTCTCCCTGGCCCGCCCCCCTACAGGAAGCCGTGGCGCAATGTCCGTAGGAGCTGTCTCGTCAACTGATAGTGAGGTCTATGGTATTACATTATAATATCCATGAGTAGGCGTGATTCACAGTACCCAAGCAACAATCTCAATTTAAAAAAAAAAAAAAAAAACCTCGAGAGTCTACAACAACAGGATATGGTCCACAGTTAAGGTCGGATGTTTTATCCTGACAATCGATGGTCTTGCTGACCTCCAGGAAAAATCCACAAGTGTCACATATCTACCAGAATGAAGACACAAAGATAATTATGTACTTGAAGTTCATAAAGTGTGTCAGTTCTGGAAACAAAATTCACCTGGCCTATTGAATCACCAGCAGTCAAAAGCGCCCGAGAGATTGTTTCTTGGAAGTGATGAAAAGGTGGGACGAGAGTCAACTGACCAGCACCGAGACTCATGTCCGTTTGGAACAGGCACCACCCAAGAGAATTATCTCTCTGACAAAAGATAAAAGGTTCAGGTACAATATCGCACTTAGAACTGTGATTCCAAAGAAAAAAATCTTCACCTTCAGAAAGTCGTTAAGGAACAAGGTGACACTTTTCTGAACGACGGTGACGAGATTCTGCATGATAATGTAATTGACGAGAGCTGCAAAGTTGCCTAGCTTCTGTAGGATGTTTTTGGCATGTGCTAAGTCCTTCTGAAGCTCATTGAGATGGGCCTGGTGTAGGTGCATGGGCTTGCAACAGTGATGTGGCAATTCGGCATAGGAGAAGTGCTCCTGAAGCTCCTTGAGGTTCTTGTAACCCTCTTCTTTGGCCTGGAGGAAAGATTTTAATATACTCCATTCATTCTTTCCAGTTAACTTAAAATTCACCTTTGAAAAACAGTGTTTGAAGAAATAAAAAGTACCTTATTAAGGATGTCAATGCGAAATTGTGAGAACTGCCTTAGACGGTTCAAGGCATTTTGCATACTGGTTTCTAGAGCATTCTGAAATTCCAGCAATGTGTATGTTTTTGACACATCCAGTGGTAACAAGTGTGTCACTTCCAGTTCTCTCATTGCTCTATGAAAAAAGTAATATCGGTAGTTGATATGATTTAGAAAGCCACCGAAGCTAGACGAAACAAAGACAAAATCTTACCTTGATAAAAGAAGAAGCCCATTTCTGTACTGGGGGATGTTCGTAAGCAGGTGGGCCTGCACTTTCTCAAACCTTCGCTTGTAAACAATCTCACGCATATTTCTATACCACCTAGTACAAGAAAGACAAACAATGGGAAGGGTTCTCAGCTCAAATCTCAGTTTTAAGCAAATCCACACACTTACAGAGTGGTGGCATTTCGTAGAATGAACTTCCCAAAAAAGGGGATGGCCTGCAAAGCTGTCCAGAGCACCGACTCCCTGAACCACTTTTCCACAGAGACCAGGTCTCCGGAACCTTTCTGTGTGACATGCAGCACCGTTTTTGGGGTGAAGACATAGTGTTCAGAACCAGCCTCACTGGTTGGGACCACTCGCAGGTCATAGGGTCTTGAGTGGAAGAGAACACAAAAAAATATTTGATGTAGTGGTGCAACGATTAATTGATTAAACCGAGTAATTCAATTGGAAAAAAGGTTCAAATTCAACTTTGCTGCTTCAATGATTTGTTTCATCATAGCGGTGTTGTAATGGTTTGTTTTGAAAGTTTGTACAGGTAGTCTCCGGGTTACGAACGAGTTCCGTTCCCACGCTGGCTAATGGCTACGTAACCCGAATTTCCACTTAAGTCGGAATTAAGCCTTTAAAGGGATCCACAGATAGAAGGACTTGTAGTTTCTAAAAAATAAACGTTATTATGTGTTAAAATTATTGATATAAAAACCCCTCTTGATGTTTTCAGTTTTATACAATTTGTAAAATTAGTTTAACTAATAGGTCAGCATTGTTGTTGACGTCGAAGGGCGGTGACGTCACTGGGTTACGTGCCGGGCTTCCAGAGTATGACTCTAGTAGGGGGGCACGATATCCACTTTTTGAAACCGATACTGAAATCGATAACTTACTGCTCCTCAAGACCGATACTGATACGATAACCGAAAATATATATATATAATTTTTCAATGTATATTCAGCTGAGTTTTTGAACACCTGTAGGTAAAAAATACTAGTGGTTGATTCAGCATAGATTTGCCTTTGACCGAACCAGAATTTTCATGATGACATGAACATTATTATAATGAACAAAACAAAGACAAGAACAGTTTTGACTTCAAATAAAGTGCCCATATTATTTTTTTCACTTTAATTTGAGTCAGTCACAATCAGTCAATATTAGTGACGATGTGTTCACCTGAACAATGAGCACTGATCTATAACAAACATGAACCAAACAGGTATTGTGCTTTGTCAGCAAATAAAACATTTGGTGACAAATGTGACAAAAAAGGAGAGGAGACTTTTTTCGTCTTGGTCCATGAAACAACTTTCTTAACCTGGCAATTACAGAACAGCAAGCCTATCAATGACCAAAAGGCCTCTCAAGAACTTGTAAACATAACACTGTAAAATGCAAACATTTGCTAATTGCCATAGTAAGGTTTATAACTCAGTGAAGGAAAAATACGGTCTCTATAACAAAAACAAAACTTTGCAAACTGGCAAAACAGGAGTGGAAACAAACGCACACATCCCAATCCGACACCGTGCCAAAAATATTATTAATAGGCCCGATAACATATTGTTATCGGATTTATTGGGATGACGTTATAATTCCTATTATCGGACCGATAATTATCGGACCGATAATTATCGTGCACCTCTAGACTCTAGTGACATCCTTTCAATTCAAACCCGAGAGGAACATTAATGAGCATGACAGCCCTGTCGATATTTCACAAAACGAGCAGCAAAAGCAAAATGAACAGGAGAGATGGGATGAGACGAGACGAGAGTAGGAAAAAAAACAGTGTTCTGCCAAAACGTGCTACATCGGCAAAACGTCCGATAAGAGGTGAATTTGACACCCAAAGTACTAACGTGCGATTTTAGCTTGCTTTGTTTAGATGAATACAGACACAGAACATATTAAAGATGCCTTGAGAAAATATTTAAACGTGGTAATATCAAATCTGGGTGGTTTGAATACGCTATGTGACTAATGTGGTCAACAGATCAACAATCTGTTTTAAAGCTACCACAGGAAAACACAATGCTTAAAAGTATGAGAGGGAAAGGGAAAGTATTTTGAGGCAATGGAAAGGTAATAAAAGACTCAATAAAAACACAAATAGTAAAATCTCGGCGCTATTAACCGATGTGCGCGTGTTTTGGACATCTCGCCATTTTGAAGGAATTACAGAATACCGTTAGTGTTCGTCTAGTGACAGTGACAAACTACGTCATCACCCAGAGCGTCCATTGCGCGCATAAAACATGGCGCCCTCCGTAGGTAAAAACATGTACTAAATATTCTATATTTTTAAATCCATGGCAATATTTTATGTATTTCTTATAACATATTTTAGTAAAAGAGAGCAATTCTGGCTTATTAGAGCCTACAAGTCTTTACGTCCGACGGTCCCTTTAAGTACCCCCAAATATCCAAAAACATGTATCATACATCATGTTAATAAAATGAAAAAATAAAATAGATAAATAGATAGAAATTACTTCTTCTGGGAACACCGATCACATCATGATTCATCTAACAACTGACGTTTATTAATTTGTCACCGTCACTTTTTCGTGTAGCTTGTATGGAGAGCCAGGAGTGCAAAAATTAAATAAATAAATACACATTTAAATAAATTATTAAATGTGTCATTAACATCCTTCTATTTCAATATTTATTTTAATATTTATTTATTTCCATTTTTATTATTTCACTTTTTATTTATTTCAATTTATATATATATATATATATATATTGAAATTTCTATTTAGATATTTCACTTTTCATTTATTTATTTTAATTTATATTGATTTATTTCCATTTTTATTTATTTATTTTTTTCAACTCTTTATTTGATTATTTCAACGTTCATTTCCATTTTTATTTATTTATTTCAACATTTATTTACCAGAACGAGAGTGCAAGAATGAAATAAATAAAACGTGAAATAAACAAATGCTGAAATAAAAATAAATGTTGAAATAAATATAAATGGGAATAAATACATGCTTAAATAATGAAATAAAGGTTGAAAAAACGGTTGAAATGATTAACTAAAAATTGGAATAAATACATATAAATTGAAATAAATGAATAAAAAGTGATAATGAATAAATAAATAAATAAACGGAAGCATTTTAATGACACGTTTCATAATTTATTTAATTGTGTATTTATTTATTCATTTAATTTTTGTACTCCTGGTCCTCTATAAGTATGGACCCAGGCAACACAATAATCATAAGCCAGGATTTTTAAAAAATATTTTTCCAGTAAAATGGTGTTTCGATAGCTGCAGCCCTAATATGATGCTGCGTGTTTGTGCACTACCAGTTTGTGTGGAATACCTGTAAGAGGCACCCTCTTGTTCCTTCAAGTAAAAAACCTGTAGTTCTCCCACATCTTTATTCTTAAGGAACAACTGAACTATCTCCATGCCGGTGGTAGGAACCTTTTCAACTTGGTTCAGCCTTTTTATCTTGCCTGTGGTGATTGATTCATCTGTAAAACTGAAACAATTATCTATAGTATCATTGAGTGTGGATTGTAACTGACTTAGAGTGAAGTACCTCCTTATTGACGCTTCATCAGTCACAGCGGCTGTGATGTCAGTGCATGATGCAAAGGCCGTCTGTCGAGGTTTTTCCGACCATTCTCTCCGTCCAATATCTGCCATGGCTTTCTGAGAATTTGCAAGACGGGGGCTTCCAGGAACAATGGCAGGAAAATTGAACAAGTCCCTTCTCATGATTCTTGCTGCTTCTTTCTCTGGCAAACTGGAAGAATAAAAATGAATAATAATTATGACAGGACAAATAAATGTTTTCCAGCTTTTATTGAGCCAAATCACTTATTTTAACGTAGGCTGTTGAAGATGCATACGGTAACTCTACATAAATAAACAATTTTCTGAGACACACAGTGGTATGAAAAAGTATTCTAACCTTTTGGAATTTCTCACATTCCTGCATTAAATTACCATTAAATGTGATCTGATCTTTGTCAAAATCACACAGATGAAAAAACAGTGTCTGCTTTAACTAAAACCACCCAAACATTTTTAGGTTTTCATGTTTCAATGAGGATAGTATACAAACAATGACAAAAGAGGGAAAAATAAGTGAGTGAACCATCACATTTAATATTTTGTGGGCCAACCCTTTGGCAGCAATAACTTCTACCAGACGCTGTAGCTGCAGATCAGTCTGGCACATCGATCCAGACTAATCTTGGCCCATTCTTCTCAAAACTGCTGTAGTTCAGTCAGATTCCTGGGATGAATTGCTGTCTTTAGGTCATGCCACAGCATCTGAATGGGGTTCAAGTCTGTACTTTGACTTGGCCTCTCCAAAACATGTATTTTGTTCTTCTGAAACCATTGTGAAGTTGATTTACTTCTGTGTTTTGGATTATTGTCTTGTTGAAGCATCCATCCTCTTTTTAGCTTCAACTGTCTGACAGACAACCTGAGGTTTTCCTTCAAAACATCCTGAAAAACTTTTGAATTCATTCTTAAATTAATGATTGTGAGTTGTCCAGGCCCTAAATTAGCAAAGCAGCCCCAAATCATGATGCTCCCTCCGCAATGCTTCACGGTGGGGATGAGGTGTTGATGTTGGTCAGCTGTTCCATTTTTCCATCCACACATGACGTTGCGTAATACTCCCAAACAATTCAACTTTGGTTTCATCAGTCCACAACAATATTTTGGAGTCCTCCCATGAACACCATTCTTGGCCATAGTTTTACATATCATTGATGTGTGCACTGAGACATTGGATTGTGCCAGTGATTTCTGTAAGTCTTTAGTAGACACGCTAGGGTCATCTTTGGTGGACGGCCACTTCTTGGGAGACAAGCAACAGTGTCAAGCTCTCTCCATTTGTAGACAACTTCTCTGACTGTCGATTGATGAACATCAAGACTTTTAAAGACGGTTCTGTATCCTTTCCCAGCTTTATACAAATTGACAATCCTTGATCGCAGGTCCTCAGACAGCTCTTTTGACCGAGCCATGATGCACATCAGACAATGCTTCTCATCAAGACCATTCTTACCAGGTGTGTGTTTTATAGTGGGCAGGGAAGCTTTAAACCACTCATCAGTGATTGGGCACTAGAGCTGGGAATCTTTGGGCACCTAACGATTCAATTACGATTATGATTCAGAGGCTCCGATTTGATTATAAAACGATTATTGATGCACCCCCCTCCTTTTTTTTTTCTCTTTTTTAAAAAAATATTTTGTACATTAGTTCCAAAATTGTTCAAAAATACTCTCAGGCTAAACCACACACATCAAGTTAACATATAGCAGTAAACAAATATACAAAAATAACATTAAATAAAAAACTCCAGTCCCCATTCTGTAACAGTGTACTGCTTTAAGATGGCGGCCGTTTATAACGCCCGCATCTAGCTTTTTGTAGATGTGCTGCTAACACTACCAAATCTATAATGCATCTATTCCTATATAAATGATATCCACAGTAACATTATATCGGCAGCAGTCAGGTATGTTGTTGTGTTTTTTTTATCTCGTTGCATGAGTTGAGCTAGAGCCGTGAGTTGAGCATTGGCATTAGCCGAGGGGCCGGGTAATGGGAAGCATGATGTTTATCTACTCACACTCCGTTCCGTCCCGAAGACCGCGCGGCGCGCTGAGTGTTGTGTACTTCCGCTTTACTTCGCATATTTCAATAATCGGAATTGGGATGTTTGTGAATCGTTCTCGAATCTTCCACGGCCGAATCGCGAATAATCTAAGAATCGGAAATTTTGCACACCTCTATTGGGCACACACCTGATTTAAATTGTTTGGTAAAAATTGGTTTCAATTGCTCTTTAGGTCTCCTTAGGCAGACGGTTCACTTACTTATTTTTCTCCCTTCTGTCATTGTTTGCATGCTATCCTCATTAAAATATGAAAACCTACAAATTTTGGGGTGGTTTTAGTTAAAGCAGACACTGTTTTCTCATCTGTGTGATTTTCACAAAGATCACATTTGATGGTGATTTTATGCAGAATTGTGAGAAATTCTAAAACGTTCAGATAATTTTTCATACCACTTTCCCTAATTGTAAATAAAGGATAGGAATGCATGTTATTTACTACATTCGTACCTCTGAAGCGCTTTATCAACAATCTTATCAGTGATGTCAGCACACGACGCAGAGTCGTTTGTCAAATTTTTTTCTGTCCATTTTGGATCTAGCGATTGCTCTCGAAGGGTAGAACAGGGATCATCAGTAGCCACGCTCGGAATGATGGCAGGAAGACTGAATATGTCCCTAACAGTGACTTTGGATTCATCTTTAGCTGCCAAACTAATAGACATGTAAATAGAAATTATTACATGGCTTGCATGGCATGACATGCTTTAGTACCTCTTTGCTTTGTCATCAGAATGCTCTTTGCATGATACTGATGTTCCAGATAGAGGTTTTCCTGTCAATTTTGACCCCGTGAGGACTCTCAATGGTTCGGCTTGAGGTGTCGCAGAGGACATGGGAACAGCAACAACGGCGGAGGGATTGAAAAGGCTCCTGCGCAGCGTTGATGCTGAGTGAGAGAATGGCTCGGGCCATAGCGGTGGCAAAGTAGTTTGCCTGTTGCTGACCGCAGCGGACTGTTTTTTCTTTGGTTTAGCGTTTGATTTTCCGCAGCCTGTTGATTGCCTCAGAGATTCCATGGTGGGGCCCGTCCCTGTAAATGGACAGCGAACATGCTGCGCCGATTTCGTTAGCAAAGCTCATAAACTAATTTTACAATATTTCCAGGATCCTGAAGAACATAGAGATGAATTAGTTGTAGAGTCATATGCTGCATCATTGTAAATATGAATAAAACTTTAAATATTTCTCAGCAAATAGTAAACAAAGACTGAAAATAAAATTAATTTAAAAAGAAAATAGTAACAATAGCTTTATTGTATTTAACTATTTTAGCAATTTTCTACAATAAGCTCCCCCCTTATCATTCCTGAACTCATAATTGAGAACAATAATTGGTCACTCTACCCACCCCTTGGTAAAGTAGACCATAATCCACCGAATAATTGTTGTAAAATGTTTTATTAACAATTTAATTTACAATAATAATTAATAATTTACAGTCAGACTCGAACACTGTGATTGATTTGAACTGTGATTTATGAATAATGCACTGTGAGTGAAAATCAAAATGAAATCAAATTAAAACCAATACAACTTGACTTTTAACGATTAAATATTTGAAAAACTAAACCTAGCTAAGAGTCGTTCGCTAGCTCGTTAAGCTAGCGAACAAATATGACGTAATTACCTGAGGAAAATAGTTTCTGTAAAAAGCGAAACTTACATTTTGGGGAACCCTTTCATGTAACCGCTGTTCTTTTATGCCAGTGTCAGTCACACGGGACGGCGAATAGGACAAATTCGTGGCTTATGTGCTTTCTCACGTCATGAAAGTGGTCCGAGGAGCAAAGAGTTTGAGACGCTTTCTTTTTAAACCTGCATAGGGGTTGCTAAGGCAACACGAACAACTCAGAGTTCCGGATCTTTTCACCTGACGTTGAACGTCACCGCATCGTGAAGACGTTATGACTTTTTTTTTTTTTTTTTTTTTTTTTTAAATTCTTGTTTGTTACGCTAAAAAATTGACCATAATACCACAGAAAGACCATCAGGAAAACAAAAATACAAGTAAGTCATTCTTTTAATTTAGTATTTACTCCCCCAAAATTTTTTTACTCTTAAAAAAAGTGCTCCTTGTTGGAGGAAAAGTAATCATTGCTAACCTACATTACATTACATAGTAAAGTGACGATTATAGAGCGAATTCCATTAACGAAAATGTTTTAACATTTTTGTTGTTGTTGGGTAATTGACTGTTATATGATGAATAGGGAATGGGACGTACTACGTCACTGTTTGGACGCGCCTCCATGCTGGCAATATGATTTACTTCCGGTTCGGCAGAGTCAATGCGGATTGTAACGTGTGGTAGTGCTAAGCTAACTCTTTCGGTGTTTTAGAAAGAAAATATGGGTGCTTATTGTTGCGTTACCGGGTGCAACAGCATCTCCTACGACAAAAAAAGGGGTTAGGAAAAATGGACTCACTTTTCACCGTTTTCCTGCATGGAGGACCAAATGTCAGATCACGAAGGTACGACGGATGGCTGGATTGCAGCGGTTCGTCGGAAAAGCATTTCTTATGATCATATTTCTGCTGGAATGAGAGTGTGTTCCTGTCATCTCTACTCTGTAAGTTGAACGATTTATCCACTTTTGGTTTCAATACGTTTTTGTTTTTTTACACCGTTGTGTAAATCTGCCTCGGTAGCAATGCTCGCCTACTACGACTCACCTACCTGTTGTGTTCCTAGGTAAACCTGCTGACAACACATCCCGATTTGTCACCATCTCTCTTCTTGGATCATTTGACAAAGAACATTTGTTCAATGGAGTGGTTCCATTTGTCCTGTGTCGGACTCAAACAAGCCCCTGCTGCAGACGCCATCTGGGTCTGCCCTTCTCGTCGATGAACTGCGGGCTTTTAACTTGTGAAAATGCAAGAACTGTAATGCACATATTTATTCTGCCTGGCTATTTAACTATGGCCAGTGACGTATTATAATTATTATTATTTTTTAAACCACTTTGACAAAGACACGTTTCATTGTAATGTTGAATTTATATATTCTATTATTATTTTTAAATTATAATATTCTTATTTGCACTTATGGAGACTTTAGACTGTCAATTCAAATAGTGTTGGAAAAGTTGCAATACCTAAAATAGAAATGCAAGAACTGTAAAGTACATATTTTTACACCTTTATTTACCTAAGGCCACTGGATGTTTTTTAACTGCTTTGAAAAAATACAGGTTTTGTTGTGATCTTGTATTTATATAGTATATAGCTTTTTATAATGTATTATGTATTATAATATTTGCTGCCCCCTGCCAGAGTGTGGGCCATTGTGTACTAAAAGGATTTTAAACTGTCAGTTCAAATACTGTGTTGGAGACTAGTACTTGCAATACTTAAAATGGAAATGCAAGAACTTTAAAGCACATATTTATCCTGTCTGGCAATTTACCCAAGGCCAGTAAATAGTGTTTTAAACTGCTTTGACAAAGACACGTTTATTGTGATCTTGTATTTGTGTATTACTTATAATTATATAATATTTGCTGCCACCGTCAGAGGGTGGGCCTTGTTTGCACTAATTTAAAGATTTTAAACTGTCAATTAAAATATCGTATTGGAGAAATTGCATTACTTGAAATAAATCTATTGCAACTTATCAGTCCCAGTTCTTGTCTACAACACTGTCCAAAAATTGTCAATGCATATTCCAAATAGAATAACAAAATTAAGTCACCTGACTTTGTAATTATTACACCTGTTTATTATGAAGACCTGAAGTAAACAACAAGCAGTTACAGTTTGTCAAGAAGTTGTTCAAGTCATGTTTTGGTATTCATATTTTATTGACTTTTCACAACAACACTTGGGATCGTGTTTGTAAGAGCAGAGCAAACTGAAGTTTCAGCGTGCACTCTTCGCCTTTCCAACCTCTCATAACCAGTGTTGTTAATCTTACTGAAAAAAAGTAATTAATTATAGTTACAAATTACTTCTCCCAAAAAGTAATTGCGTTAGTAACTCAATTACCTGAATGTAAGAGTAATTAGTTACTTGGCAAAGTAATTGGTGATAATTACTTTTTTTTTTTTCCCCTCAAAAAAAAAAAAAAAAAAAAAAAAAAAAAAAAAAAAAAAAAAAAAAAACATTGGCCACACTATGTGAAGTTTTTTGTGAAGGTTTTTGGTACAATTGGCCCGAGCCCAATTCTTTACCCTAATTTACCCTTTACCCTGAATCAACTGTAAAAAGTTGTTAAAATTGCTCCCATTATTGCATTTGTTCCCTTCTCTCTACTTTCGACATATGTAAGTTTTAAAACTGTTTCATCATTTAAAGATAGATTCAAGTCAAGATTTTGCCAATTTAGAAGTATTTATATAAAAAGATTAAAAAAAGATAAAAAGTTACTTAGGTTCGCTAGGAAGGTTCTCTACAACAGAGCCGTCCTAAAAAGTCTACTGCTTTAAGATGGCGGCTGTCTACTAACGCATTTAGTGCCATGCAGTGTTGTTAATTTTACTTTAAAAAAGTAATTAATTACAGTTACAAATTACTTCTCCCAAAAAGTAATTGCGTTAGTAACTCAGTTACCTGAATGTAAGCGTAATTAGTTACTTGGCAAAGTAACTAGTGATATGTTTTTTTCTTTCTCAAAAAAAAAAACACACACACACAGGTCACACAATGTGAAGCTTAAAGTGTTTGGGGGACAATTGGCCCTAGCCCAATTCTTTACCCTCCACTTAACTAGACACAAGGGTATTGCGATAACTAGCTAGTAACCTTTGCTATGTGTGGAAGTCATTTAAAGTTGTGAATCAATCGTTAAAGTTGTTAAAATTTCTCCCGTTATTGCATTAGTTCCCTCCTGTCTACTTTAAACATGTGTAAGTTTTAAAACTGTTTCATCATTTAAAGATAGATTTAAGTTAAGATTTTGCCGATTTAGGAGCATTTTAGATTTTAAAAAATTACTTAGGTTCGCTAGGAAGGATCTCTACATCAGGGCCTTCCTGAGAGGTCTACTGCTTTAAGATGGCGGCTGTTTACAAACGCATGTAGTCCTTAAACATGTTGGCAGTGCAGCAGTGTCTATTGTTGCATCTAGTTCTATAATATGATATCTACCGTGTCATGTGGGCGTAGTTTGTCGGCTATGGCTGCAGTCAGGTATTATTGGAGCCACCTAGCATCGCGGTTGCAACTGCGTCTTCCCCACTCCTGCTCTGCTCTCGTCCCCGTGAGTCCGTTTCTCTCATACTTTTTTTTTATTCAACCAACTTAGTAACGCATAGTAACGCACACCTTTCCCGCCTCAGTAACGGTAACGGCGTTGCCAAGATGAGAAAAGTAATTAATTAGATTACTCATTACTGAAAAAAATAACGCCGTTAGTAACGCCGTTATATTGTAACGCCGTTATTAACAACACTGCTCATAACGCTCCGATGTGGTGCGCTTGACCTCAGAATAACCCAAGAAGAGATATGGTGACCAATCGGGATGTGTTGTCAGCATTTCATATGCAGGTTTTCCTAGTAACACAACAGGTAGGTGAGGAGGAGGAGTAGGTGAGCATTGCTACCGAGGCAGATTTACACAACAGTAAAAAAAACACCAAAAAAAACCGTATTGAAACCAAAACGGATAAATCGTTCAACTTACAAGAGTAAAGATGAGGGGAATACTCTCATTCCAGCAGAAATATGATCATAAGAAATGCTTTTCCGACGAACCGCTGCAATCCAGCCATCAGTCGTGCCTTCGTGATCTGATATTTGGTCCTCCATGCAGGAAAACGGTGAAAAGTGAGTCCAGTTTTCCTCGCCCTTTTTTTTAGTCGTAGGAGAAGCTGTTGCACCCGGTAACACAACAATACACACCCATAATTTCTTTCTAAAACACCGAAAGAGTTAGCTTAGCACGACCACACGTTACAATCCGCATTGAGTCTGCCGACCCGGAAGTGAATCATATTGCCAGCATGGAGGAGCGTCCAAACAATGACGTAGTACGTCCCATTCCCTATTGTCACTAAGTATGATAACACCTTATGGACAGTCATTTTGAATGGTGTCATTAAGAAGGTAAACAATCACAGAGTAAACACGGCCCTCGGAAAGTTTTCGGTCATTTGAATTCACAACCCTTTGAATTTGTACCATGTTTGATTTAAAAAGGTTATTCGAGTCCACCCACTTTTTTTCCTTTTAAAAAAAAGAAGACCTGCCAAGTCACCACTCAGGTTGTTGTTCTCATGGACACTAACTTTGAAGTCCTACTCACCTGTCATTTGAGAAATGTTTTGCTTTTTTGTTGTTTTTTTAACCGGTCCTGTTCAGCTGCTTGACACGGAGAAGGGTAATCTTAGTGTCCTATTGGTCTGAACAGTTTTAATGTAGCACATGGAAGTATGATATACTCCCTTTTTGATGATTATTCATTGTCTTTTGTTTATTAGAAGAAAGCAGCCAGCTGGAAGGGGTTATGGGGGGACAGAAAGGGGATTAGAAAACGAGAGAGGGAAAGAAGAGAAGAACAAACAACAACAAGAAATACATTCAACGCCTACACTAACTATGAATATAATAGCACTGTTGTTAGCAATTGAATTTGTGGTTGACACCATGTGAGGGAGGGGCCTGATGACCGAGGAGTAAAACGGGGGGGGGGGGGGGGGGTCAGAAAGAGATGTGATTATGTGGGGGGGAGCGGACACAAATCGGCAATGTGTGTTGTAAAACCCAGTATTGTGTGAATCACTTGTAGGTGTAGATATGTTGACATCCTATTCTATGCTGGTTATTTACATCTGTTGCGCCGCAATGCATACTAGGAGGCATGTTGGATGACAACAGTGTTGACAGCATGTGGCAGAAGGGGTTAACTATCTCCCCCAAGAGAGCAGTGATGGCCAAACGCAGCTTCTTGAAGCAATGAAGCTTTGGCTAATATCTTTTGGTGTAAACATTCCATGATGCAGTGATGACAGCTGCGGCTTATAGTTCGGTGCGGCTTATCTATGACGAAATGCCGATTTCATGTCACATTTGGTGGGTGGCGGCTTATAGTCGGGTGTGCATTATAGTGCGAAAGGTACAGCCTATATACTGTGTGTATATATATATACATACATATGCTATATACTCTATATGCTTATTTGTTGATATATTTGGGTTTATAGGCAACTTGCCTTCTAGCATTCATTGCAGCGCTACAGATGTAAATTCATGTTCTGTGCTAATTATTCAGTTAGTGTTCCAGTTGTTTCATTAATTGCTTGTATTGTATTTGGTAACACTTTATTTGACAGCGGCGTCATAAGACTGTCATGAGACCGTCATAATTATGACATGACACTATCATGGGCATTACTGAATGCTTATGACAGATGTCATTAATAAAGTTATGTTATTAACTCCATTTATGCCCAGCTCGGATTTTTTACATCCATTCAAAAGTGCTGGATTCCACTAAATGACATCTGTTATAAGGATTCATTAATGCTCATGAAAGTTTCTTGTCATAATTATGATTGTATAATGACAGTCTTAAGGCGCCACTGTTAAAGTGTTTCCAAATACCATAACTAGCAATTAATGAAACAACTGGAACAGTAACTGAATAAATAATGAGCACAGAACATGAATTTTGATTGTTATTTACATCTGTAGCGCCGCAATGCATGCTAGGAGGCATGTTGGATAACAACAGTGTTGACAGCAGGTGGCAGAAGAGGTTGACTATCTCCCCCGAGGGAGCAGTGATTGCAAAATGCAGCTTCTTGAAGCACTTAAGCTTTGAAGCCAATTGGTTCAAAGCTTCACGGTGGTTCATTTGGTGTCATGACAGTCGTATGATGTTTTGGTGTAAACATCCCATGATTCAGTGAGGACTGCTGCGGCTTATAGTCAGGTGCGCCTTATAGTGCGAAAAGCATGGTAGTATAACCTCTATATATATTAGTAAAAGTATTATTATTATTATTTGTAGTAGTAGAGTGTGAGGTCCACCCTTCAAATGGATTGAAATGACAAAAGAAAATCAATTTATTATTCCAAATATGAACCTACTCATCAGGAAGTCCAGTATGACCATGTCAATGAAGTCCACCAGCCTTGTGCCTTTGTCATAGGGTGCTGTCTTTTTGATAGTCGAGCAGTAGCCTGGTTCTGTCTCCCACCTACAATACACTTGACTTGCACTGACCTGGCAACCCTTTGATCACAACCACCTCCTTGAATACCAACTACTGCTCACCTTGCCAGCTTGCTGCGACTATACGAGCGTCTCCAGGGTGATCGCCAGCTCCTCCGGTTGGCCAGGGATAGGTCGGGCAGCATAAGGGCCAAGGAAGCCTCCAGGTTCTTGGGCCTGCCACACACAGCGTGTTCTGTGCTACAGTAGTAGGAGCACCGGCCATAGAAGCACACATTGCCCACTGGGGGGAGCCGCAAGAACATGGAGGGTGAGGAGGAAATAGCAGTAAAGGCTTGAAAAATATGCAAACAATTCGAGTATCACATTTATATTGCGTAAAGGTGAAAAGTGAGGACTACCGGGGGAGTTGAAAAATGTCCGGGCCAGCTTGTGATCTGTCGTGATGTCTTTGATCTCTTTGATCACATCTACAAGCCTACCAACCACTGGGGGTACCCTCCTGTACCCCAAAATCCTGCAGAGGGAAGAATAAAAACAATGAGAAGCGACAGAATGAGCGCACGAGAGAAGGGAAACGATACATGATGAAATTACATTGAGGTATTATGTAACATTTAAACTCGGCTGTGCAACTGCATGCTTGTCATTTTCTTGGTAAAGAAATGCAGATAATAATCATCGTGATGAATTTGAGTTTTCCTCCCACTTACGATAAAAGGGAGCAAGGGCTTGATTCTCAAACTTTCAAACATTTTACAGACCAGTAAAGTCACACCTGTCAAGATGAAAAGCTCCAATTTCTGCATTGTGTCGCTCAAAATCCGAGAAATAGTAGAGGTTGTAGTTGGTTTCATCATCTCTCTCCTGCCTGCAAGGACAAAACCAAGACCCCGTCCATTTTCTACTGCAGTTTTTGGACCGTGTGCAGTTAATCACAAGTGACTTTGAACAACAAAGTGGGAATGATCAGATTATTTCTTTATTAGTAGTATCTATAGCAATTTCAACTCACTTCATGGGTTTGAACATGGCCTGCCCATAGTTGGGGAATGACATCACTAGCTTCAGCTGTGTTCCCCCAGTTTTCTGAACTACAAAGACACAGAACAGGGTGCTTATTATTATTCATGTGCACGGTGCAAAAAGTAATGCTATGTTCGGCAGTAGGCATGTGCCGGTATGAGATTCTGACGGTATGATAACCTTAAACCAAAATATCAGTTTCACGGTATTGCAATTACAGCTCTGAAATGTGTCACTTTAAGACAGAGGTGTCCAAACTTTTTGCAAAGGGGGCCAGATTTGGTGTGGTAAAAATGTGGGTGGCCGACCTTGGCTGACGTCCTTTATGTAGAACAATATATTTAAGCAAATTTTAGCTAGCCATTCTGTGTGTCACATTTGCTTTATTATTTTTTTTAATCAATAATTTCAACAATCTCGCATCTAGCCTTTGTGGCGTTCTCTTTCGACTCTCGGGCTCTTGCGAAATACTGCTGCTGTGAAATTCAACTAGCTTCAAGTTGCTACAATTTCTCGCAACGTATCTTCCCTGTAATCTTGCCATACATGTCTTGTTTGGTAATATCACCTCACATTGAAATCTTTAAAAACAGCGACCATCTTTTTGCAAATGAGGCAGACAGTTGTTGCGTATTTTATTGAAGAATAGTCCATTTTCCACCTATCCTTGAAGCGTCGGCTGTTGCAGTCAACTTTTTTGTTTGTTAATTGTCACCATTTTAGAAATCTTGGGAGTAAAGGGTCACACGGGGTAATGTTGCTTAGAGTGCTGCTGCATTTACTGGGTAAATGAGGAGCTGCATTTAGTGTGTAAGATACATCATATGCTGGTAGCAGTACTGCTGACTGATTTATGAAGTCTGTGTGTGGGCCAGACATTATTGATTTTATGACAGAGGCTGTGGGCCACATGAAATTTGACCACAGGCCGCATTTGGCCCCCGGGCCGGACTTTGAACATGTCTGCTTTAAGATATCTGGGGTTTGAAAAAAAAAAAACTTTATTCCATTTGAACATGGTTTTTATTTTTCAAAGCATATTAGTGAATTGCAGCATAAGTATAGTGTTAAAATATTTTTTTAAATAACTGAAATATTATAAATTAAATTAAAATAAATGCAGTTCATTAGGTTAGCCTAAACCAGAGCTTCTCAATTATTTTCTGTTACGCCCCCTCCAAGGAAGACGTAAATCTTTCGCGTCCCCCCAAACTTTCGGCCACCACTGTAAATAGTATAATTTGTCTATAAAATTCATATTATAAGCACACCTCTGCCTAACACCGTGTCCTTTTTTTATTAAAGAAAAAAAATGACATAGATCAACTTATAATAAAGTCTAACTTTATTAACATTGTTTTGTTTGTAACAGAAAAGACTTAGAGCACATCAATTTGCCTGAATTAAAAAAAAAATAGAAGTCGCATCCAAACTGTAAAAATAGACTCAAGGTACAATAGACTCAAGGTACGTTTTTGACCATTTGATAATGAAAAATGAAATGTAATAAAATCAATAAATAATAACAAATTCAAATTGATTAGAAACATTAACTCATGAGGACATTATGCCAAAAAATTTGACCGACGGCAATGTCATTGGACAGAGGGACAGTTTTTTATTTTTGCTGCTCGCAGTATCACCTCCTTTGCAATGTTTTGCAATGGTGTGGGGTTATTTTGCACTGAGCATGCTAACAGTGCTCACTGGTTTACTGATATAACACTGACAAAGCAATTTTGCAATTTTCAATTGTTGGTAATATTTGGCACGTTTTTGCTGAAAAACAATCAAGCTGCTTATCAATGAGATTGGGGTCGAATATATTTAAGTGACGTCTTAATTGATTTGGCTTCCCACTGTCCGCTACAATCATTTTTAGACACAGTAAACAAAGTGGTCTTTCCTCGTCTCGCACTTTATTAAAAGTCAAAGCCAAAAGCCAAACGAGCTGAAAACAGCGCATTTGCGGCGGCCGGGGGAGAACCGGAGGTGAGGGCGGTCATCGTGACGATCCCGGGCCGAAAATGGCACTTCTCGGGTGGACACGTGAGAACCAGAGAAGATGGTGGGTCGCTGCGTGAGTCCGGCCAGGATACGGCTCTCGAAAACCGCGCACAGCTCTTCATATCTCTTTTCTGTGTGCTCTTTCTTGGTTCAAAAATAATCTGCACACTCTGAAAATGACAGCGCCACTGCCACCCACTAAGTGGATGTGCAAGCACATTTTTATTCTAGTATGGCAAAAATAAAAAGCATGTTCCCCAAGGTCACATGCGCCACCTGCCCCACTATTTGAGAAGTACTGGCCTAAACCCACGGCCACAGCTCAACATTATTACGATCAGAACAAAAATAATTGAATTATTTTCCATGAAAAGCCTGTGTGTATGACTTGCATCATGTATACATTATACACACAGTTTTTCAACACAGACAGTTCCCAGAGAGAAAAAAAAACACGTTTTACCACCGCTACACACTAAACACTAGGGTTGTTCCGATCATGTTTTTTTGCTCCCGATCCGATCCCGATCGTTTTAGTTTGAGTATCTGCCGATCCTGATATTTCCCGATCCGATTGCTTTTTTTTTTGCTCCCGATTCAATTCAAATCATTCCCGATAATTTTTCCGAATCATATACATTTTGGCAATGCATTAAGAAAAAAATGAATAAAACTCGGACGAATATATACATTCAACATACAGTACATAAGTACTGTATTTGTTTATTATGACAATAAATCCTCAAGATGGCATTTACATTATTAACATTCTTTCTGTAAGAAGGATCCACGGATAGAAAGACTTGTAATTCTTAAAGGATAAATGTGACTTTGTATATTGTGACTAAATATTGCCATCTAGTGTATTTGTTGAGCTTTCAGTAAATGATACTGTAGCCATTTAACTGTTTTGCCCAAATGCATGATGGGAAGTGCAACCATGACTGTGCGTAGTGGTACCAATTGATGTATCTTCTCTGCGTTGGGAAATAACATAGGGCGTTAAGAAAAAGATCAATTACTACCTTTCTTCCCCACAATGCTTCCCACGATAATTCTAATCGTAGGGAGAGGGATTGTAAGGCTTTAGCCAAAAAAAAGGCTCCAAAGGCTGCCAAAATTCACGCTACTCATTTTACGCTGCCTTTTAGCTCGATATACAGGTAAAACGGCGCCATTACAGATTGAACGCAACAATGCGTGAGTGGGTCATGCAGCGCATGCGTTAATTGCGTTAAATATTTTAACGTGATAAATATTTTTAAAAATTGATTACCGCCGTTAACGGGATAAATTTGATAACCCTACCATAAGCCTAAACTAAAGACTCTGGATGAGTGTAACATATTATGTCTGTAACGTTAAATACAATTAGAAAACAATTTAATTAGAAAATATATATATATTTAAAAAAGGCATGTCCGATATTTTTTTGCCAATTCCGATACTTTGAAAATGACGTGGTCGGACCCGATCGGTCGGCATCTCTATTAAACACCCTTGAGTTAACTCTCGTAGCTAATGTGAAACGTTCATGATAGTGTTTACTAACCTTTAAGTTTGTAAAAATGCAAAATCATATTGGAAGTATTGCCTCCTCAGCAGCCACCCTCCACAAACATGTTTTACATGTACATGTTTTACATTTACAGCCGTCTGCAACTTTTCTGTAACCGAAGTATTCCCATACCAGTGATTCCGTTTTCTTAGATGGGGGAAAACGTTCAGGAGTTTCACCTCCTCCAGCCATCGTGTCGCACAGACTCAATGACACTAAGCAGCAGCGGGTAGGGTAGGGTTGAGCGGTGCAGCTGCAAGCGAGGGATTTCTCCCTGCAATTTTGGGACATAAATAAATAGCCAGTGTTGGGCACGTTATTTTAAAAAAGTAATTCGTTACATTACTCACTACTTCTTCCAAAAAGTAACTGAGTTAGTATTTGAATTACTCTATAGTAAAAGTAACTAGTTACCAGGGAAAGTAACTATTTCCGTTGCTTTAAAAAGAACTTGTTGTATGTCAAAGAATTTGAAATTTTCTGAGCAGTATTCGAGTCAGTGGAATAGAGAAGAACAGACAGGTAGTTAACTTGTTGGGTGCTTTAGCAGATTTGAATTGCTTAGCACAGATGTCGACAAAAGCTTTGCCCCGGGGACATAAATTACACATTACATGCAGGTTCTTTCCTTTAATTTCGACAAACTTGAAATAGTGTCTATATCTCCACCTCTTAAAGGACAATTTTTCTTCTGAATGCTCTGCCATCCCGACCCTGTGCATCTGTTTTGCGTGTGTGTGTTTGCGGCACGCGCTGTTCCGGTTTGCTTGTGAAATTACCGGCTCTGATTGGCTTACCACGACACATGACTAACCCTCAGCCAATCACAATCACTTCCATCGCATCTCTCGAGGGGCTGCATTCAGGTAGGCTCGTTTCCCGACAATTCACGTCACCTTCAAAGCGTCTGCCGTCCTCAAGATGGAAGCAGAATTATTGCTGGCTGACAGTGGGAGATGGGAACGAGGCTAGCATCAGGTGTAGCAAACACAGAAACGTTACCAAACTTTGGAAAACATTGTCTAATTGAATGAGCAGGGACAAACAGCTTGGAGTCAAAAGTACGTGCGCTATTCTCGAACCTGAACGCACCCCAAGTCTTGTGTGACAAATCAACAGAGCAGAGAGTCGACTCGACACGGCTGGTAGTTTCTTCAATTTATTCAGAGTAAGTAACGCACCGCTTTTGACCGTCAGTAACGGTAACAGCGTTGTAATGGCGGAAAAAGTAATTAGTTAGATTACCCCGTTACTGAAAAAATAACGCCGTTACGTAACGGCGTTATTTATAACGCCGTTACTCCCAGCACTGTAAATAGCTAATACCATAGGGCTGGTATGACGGAAAATATTTGCGGTTTTGAAACGTTATGTTTCCATACCGTGGTATACCTTGAAACTGGTAACCGGCACATGTCTATTTGGCAGTACTCAGATGTAACACATCTAACTCAAAATTAACCTTGTTAAACCAATGTGGGATGATCGTATTTGCCTGAAGGTGTAATTTTCCGTTTAAAATGTCTTTAGCACTATGTTATTGTGCTAAGAACTGACAATATAAACTAGTGCTGCAACGATTAATCGATTAACTCGAGTATTCGATTAGAAAAAAATATTCAAGTTAAATTTTGTTGCTTTGAGTATTTTGAAAGTGTTTGCATTTAGTCTTATTGATTAGTGTGGATTCACTGCACTCTGCTCTGCCTCTTTTCATATGGCTGAATCCAACCGCTCCCTGTTAAGACCAACATAAGCTAAGTTTTTGTTTGAGCTAATGTTTTTTCATGCAATCATAATTTGGTTTGTAGGTGTATTTAGCCATTTTTTGTGGGAATATGTGTCTGAACCATTTGTTAAAAGTATTGTTAAAAAAACTAGCATTTTATAGCATTTAAGCTAGCTGACTTTTTTTATGTAAGTTAGCCAATTGTTCTTTTGTTGTACTTAGATCCTCATTTAAATATATATATATATACCGTTTGAGGCTCAGCTCAGGTATTTTAATGTTTCATGTTACTGATCCAATTACTTGATTATTCAAACTAACTAGTCCATGGATTAATCGACTACTAAAATATTCGATAGCTGCAGCCCTAATATAAACCTAATGAATGTAAAGCCCTCTGCCATCCTCATTCCCCTCAATGCCCTCATGCTTCAAACAGTGAAATCTGCATTTGAAATCCACGACTGTCAGCTATTCTACACAAGCCTTCCCTCTGTCCTTCCCCTCCCAGGATGCCTATCACCTCTTGACCTCCAACAGTGTTGGCTCTGGCATTGCATTACATCAAAGCTTTATTTCGTAACTCTCTTCAAACACTTCTCCAGCAGCACTTTCACTTGAGAGTACCTCGTCTTAGCGGTCGCGACATTCAGCGGCCTCAAGCCTCGTATCATACCTGCGCTAACGATGCGGTGAGAAGCGAGCTGTTCGATCACAGACTCCATGTTGGGGTCCGGGTGGGGGTAGAGCTGCCAGCGTGAGATGGCGAGGTGAAAGCGCAGCCAGGGGGGATGGCTTTCGCTGCTGCTGTTCCAATGGATGCTGTCGTAGCCTTCCTGGGTCTCACTCACCCTGCCGACACAGTCGTGGTCATTAGGAAGATTGCCTCTCAGATTCTACATTTGACCTTTCGGGATCATTCGTATCAGCGTTGTTTTTGACAGCCCTTTTAATTTTTGTCGTAGTCTTTTGGACGATAATACCGTATTGGCCCGAATATAAGACTGTGGTTTTTTTTGCATTGAAATAAGACTGAAAAAGTGTGGGTCGTCTTATATTCGGGGTCTAGACATTATACCCATTCACGACGCTAGATGGCGCCAAATAACATTGAAGTGATGTTCTGCCATGACTGATCTCAGCTACTCTCAATTTTAGCCAGTTTGCATTATTTTATTGCAATGTTTTTCCTTATTCTCAAGACTACAGTTAGACTTCACTTTGATGATTAATGCAGTTATTGCAATTTTGTTGTTTTATCACAATAGATTGGTTTGTTTACATTTCAAAAACCAGAATCCATTCATTTACGAATGTGATTGCACTTGAGTTGACATATTTAAATGTTCAGATTTTAAGATTTGAATGAAGCAAAATAACATGCTTTTTCTCTCAAATATATCGTTATAATCATTTGTTTCAGATAGAATTATTTTCTGTATAAAAATTTGGTGTTCAAAAAGTCTTTTTTCAAACTTGAGTCTTGAAAAAGAGGAGGTCGTCTTATAATCAGGGCCGACTTATATACGGTACTTATTATTCTTAGTCTTATTTTAGTCATTTCAAAATGTGTTTGTCTTTGTTGTAGTTTTTGTTGACGAAAACTCGGACTAATTTAGTCTAGTTTTAGTCAACGTTCACTCAATGTTTTCATCTGTAAAATTCAAAGGTTTTACTTTGAAAATAAACAAATAAAGGTTTCCAACAATTTCGAATGAACATTGATAGACAAGCATACATCATACCATCTACGAACATCTACAGATCTATCACCAACTTGGTGATAATAGACACTCGGCAAAAAAAAGAGTACATTATTTTCAATAAATTACACCTACGATGCCACGAACTGTATGTTAAAAAAAAAAAAAAAATGTCAGAGAGTTTAAGAAGACGCTCACCGAGTCGTAATGCTAACGCAAATGTGAATGCGATGCTAACGTTACGAGTAACAATTAGTCAGCACAGACCAGCACAGGCATTTTCGTCTCGTCTCGAAAACTAGCACTCGCTTACAAAACACGTTTTTAGCTCGTTATCGTTTCGTCGTCGTCATGAAAAAAATTGTTCGTCAACGAGATATTTTCGTTATAGTCTTTGTTGATGAAAACAACACTGATTTGTATAAGCTCCAGTGGTAGCAAGCCTGTTTAGTTAAATGTAGTCTTTTATTTTGCCATCATCATGGCCAGATTGGCACTGGATGATTAAAGGTGTAAATGGTGCTGTTTTCAAATCTGCAGTCTCCCAAGACTTGCCATAGACTAGAACTCAGCGAGACACTTTAGGAAGCGGAGACAGAGATAGGAACGAGACAACGCCAAACCGGGACATTTTTAAATGTTAAGGTTGCAGTCATTTATAGGGTCGGTAGAATGTCTTTTGCTTGATGCCATATTAATAAGCTTAGTCAATAGCAGATCAGTGCTGGTCTTAACCGGTACTTCACAGATACAGTGGGGCAAATAAGTATTTAGTCAACCACCAATTGTGCAAGTTCTCCGACTTGAAAAGATTAGAGAGGCCTGTAATTGTCAACATGGGTGAACCTCAACCATGTGAGACAGAATGTGGAGAAAAAAAAACAGAAAATCAAATTTTTTTATTTTTAAATAATTTTTTTTCAGATTAGAGTGGAAAATAAGTATTTGGTCACCTACAGACAAGCAAGATTTCTGGCTGTCAAAGAGGTCTAACTTCTTCTAACGAGGTCTAACAAGGCTCCACTCGTTACCTGTATTAATGGCACCTGTTTTAACTCATTTTCGGTATAAAAGACACCTGTCCACAACTCAGTCAGTCAGTCACACTCCAAACTCTACTATGGCCAAAGAACACCAGAGACAAAATTGTAGACCTGCGCCAGGCTGGGAAGACTGAATCTGCAATAGGTAAAACGCTTGGTGTAAAGAAATCAACTGTGGGAGCAATTATTAAAACATGGAAGACATACAAGACCACTGATAATCTCCCTCGATCTGGGGCTCCATGCAACATCTCACGCCATAGCGTCAAAATGATAACAAGAACGGTGAGCAAAAGTCCCAGAACCACACGGGGGGACCTAGTGAATGACTTACAGAGAGCTGGGACCACAGTAGCAAAGGCTACTATGTGTAACACAACGTGCTGCCAGGGACTCAAATCCTGCACTGCGAGACGTGTCCCCCTGCTGAAGCCAGTACACGTCCAGGCCCGTCTGCGGTTCGCTAGAGAGCATTTGGATGATCCAGAAGAGAACTGGGAGAATGTGTTATGGTCAAATGAAACCAAAATAGAACTTTTGGGTAGAAACACAGGTTCTTGGGTTTGGAGGATTAAGAATACTGAATTGCATACCACACCATACCCACTGTGAAGCATGGGGCGGAAACATCATGCTTTGGGGCTGTTTTTCTGCAAAGGGACCAGGACGACTGATCCGTGTAAAGAAAAGAATGAATGGGGCCATGTATCAAGAGATTTTGAGTGAAAATCTGCTTCTGTCAGTAAGGGCATTGAAGATGAGACGTGGCTGGGTCTTTCAGCATGACAATGATCCCAAACAGCCAGGGCAACAAAGCAGTGGCTTCGTAAGAAGCATTTCAAGGTCCTGGAGTGGCCTAGCCAGTCTCCAGATCTCAACCCCATAGAAAATCTGTGGAGGGAGTTGAAAGTCTTTGTTGCCCAACGACAGCCCCAAAACATCACTGCTCTAGAGGAGATCTGCATGGAGGAATGGGCCAAAATACCAGCAACAGTGTGTGAAAAGCTTGTGAAGAGTTGCAGAAAACGTTTGGCCTCCGTTATTGCCAACAAAAGGTACATAACAAAGTATTGAGATGAACTTTTGGTATTGACCAAATACTTATTTTACACCATGATTTGCAAATAAATTCTTTAAAAATCAATGAATGTGATTTTCTGTGGGTTTTTTTCAGTCTGTCTCTCATGGTTGAGGTTTACCCATGTTGACAATTACAGGCCTCTCTAATATTTTCAAGTGGGAGAACTTGCACAATTAGTGGTTGACTTATTTGCCCCACTGTAGTACTTCATCCCTGCTGACCGCCAGAGGCGGTGCTAAAAGCATTGAATGATCTCTTCGCACATGTGCAGTGCCAAAAAGTCACCTGTGACCCCAGGTTGACCCCCAGAAAAGGTTCCGGTGATAACCAAGTTACAAAGGAATTTGGGTCTATTGTATACCTGTTTACCTGCTGTAAATCTGAACTAAAGTGAAAAACATTCATTGGCCACTGAAACCTGCAATTTGAATCAACCTCCAGACTACTGACCACATCTGGGAGCTCCTCTCAGACTTCAACTTTGGTTTGACCTTCAGCAGTAGATCGTCTTTGTGAATGGTCATGGGCGAATAGTAAAGGGGATGGTCAAAGAGCGCTTGGAGCTTTGCCAGGCTAGATGGAAGAGGCTCCACAATGGACATGATCACCGGTGCGATCCTTCCACCTTGAGATTTTTCCGTAGGCTCTCCAACATGGCCCTTTGCACCGGAAGGATGTCTTTGTGAACCGTCGGTCGACGACAAGGTCGAACCGGCGATGCCCGTGAAGGCATAACTTTTGTTAGCCAGATGTTTAGGGAAGGTTGTCCTGGTGGGTGGTGGAGGGTCACAGGGTTGCCTGTACTGGGAAAGAAAGACAAACGCCAGGAGGAGGTGCAGGGAAATGGAGATGAGTGCCAAGGACAGACAGTTTATCCTGGAGCGACGACGCATTCGCCACAACATCCTACTGGACGGAGGAAAAAGAGAAATGAAGGTGACGTATCATAAAATAATTCAATTTGCTTTAAGATAAAGGCAACTCACGCTTTTAAAAGAGCTCTCTGAGACACTGCTGCAGTTGAAAAGAAATTGTGTTTCAACTGCAGGTTAGTCTCTACAGAGTTGTTTGTACTGTGCCAGAATGGACTCAGTGCCAGGTTAAAGTGATCGTTGTACCATTCACTGGTTTGAACTGTCAGAATTGGCAGAGCTAGCAGTGAACTGTTGAAGACCTTGCTAAAACACAAGTTAGAAGCCTAGTGATAATATTTTAATTAGTATTCTATAGCAGTGTTTGTTTGTTTTTTTGTCAACGATGACGATAACGAAAATATTTCGTCAACAAATTATTTTTTTCATGACGATGACGCACTAAAAACTAGAAATCGGGATGCTGATCGATCGGGTCCGATCACGTCATTTTCAAAGTATCGGAATCGGCAAAAATATATCGGCCATGCCTTTGTAATTTTTTTTTTTTTTTTTTTTTTTTTTTTTTATTGTTTTTTCTAATTGTATTTAACGTTACAAACATAATATGTTACACTCATCCAGAGTCTTTAGTCTAGGCTTAAGGTAGGATTATCAAATTTATCCCGATAACGGCGGTATTTTTTTTTTTTTTTTTTTAATCACGTTAAATTAACGACGTTAAATTAATGACAGGCAGGGCTAAACTGCAGATTAAAAGACTCATTTCTCGTCCACTGCGCTTTGCCAAATTGTTGTATATAGTCGAATTGTCTCAAAATATTATTTTAATCCACATAATAATGCTATTTAAGATTTTTTTATGGTCTTACAGGCATTTTAAAGGTCTGTGCTGTGTGATCATCACACTCTAAACTAATTTGTAGCATTAGCATAGGGTTTGCATTAGCATTGTGCGTGACGACTCGGTGAGTGTTCTTCTTAAGCTCTTGGAAAACTTTACATTCAGTTGTGGCGTCCAGGAGAGCTTAATTAATTGCAAATAATGTGCTGCTTTCTTGCTGAGTGTGTAATATCGTCATGAAGATGGTGATGTCCTTGTAGACTCAATTATGTGCTCGTCTGCCAATGTTCATTTGAAATAGTTGGAAACCTTTATTTATTTATTCATGGACTAAAACGTTTGAAGTTTATAGACAAAAACATTTTGAGAACTGTCAACTAAAACTAGACGAAAACAAACACGTTTTGAAATGACTAAAGTATGACTAAGACCATAGGAGGATTTTAAGGCGGGGCCAGCCCCCCCGGTGGCCGAAAAGTGTCATTGCATGTAATTGACTTTCCTATATATGTAAGTTGTAAAGCAATACAACTGAATGAAATGAACAAAAGAAATATATTTTTATAATGGGTCAAAATTATTTTTCGAACAGATCATGTGACTAGCCATTTGCCTTGCATAGAATTCCCCCCCCCCCCCCCCCCCCCCAAAAAAAAATATATATATATCTTAGGAGAGGGCAGTTTTGTTTTTCAAATGATTTTTTTTTTTTTTTTAATTAGAATTTTTTTTTTTTTTTTTTTTTTTGATTGAAGCAATTTAGGGGGGATTTAATTATTTAGACAAAAATGACCTACCCATAATATGGCCCAAACACAAAAAGGATTGCTTCAATCAAAGAAAACTTTTTCAATGAAAAATTAAGTGTTTAAATGCAAATTTTTCAATCTCAAATATTTTTTCGCATTCAAAAACTTTTTCTATGATTGAATTTTTTTGTTTTGTTTTTGATTGAAGTGATTTTTCTTCTTCTTTCTTAAAATATCTATTTTTTTAAGCAACTTATTTTTTGATTGAATAATAAAGACAAAAATGTCCTAGCCAAAATGTGGCCCAAACACAAATCAACATTACTTCTATCAAAAAAAAGTTGCTTCAATCAAAAAATCAAAGAAAAATAGCTTAAAATAAAATAGCTTTTTTTTGGGGGGGGGGGTTGAGTTTCAAATACATCTTTGCATTCAAACGCATTTTTTGATTGAAGCAACTTTTTTTTTTTCATTACATAATAAAGACACAAATCTACCTCCATATGGCTCCACCCAGGGGATACAATTTTTGACTGGGGTTACTACATTGGCACGACTCCTGCGGGCGTACCATATTCAATGGATGACGATCTTGGCGAAAAGTATTGCCGATGCAGCCTGTTTTAGAATTCATTCTTGTCAACTTATTATTATAAATATTCTTGTAAGTTAATTTTATTGCGGACACTGCGTTTTGGGGTCATCAACATGTCAACAAAAGTCAAACTCCGCCTATGACTAAGACTAATAAGTATTTTCCTCCAAAAGACTAAGACGAAAATTGAAAGGGCTGCCAAAAACAACACTGTTCTGTAGATTGAACTTTGACACTTGATGCTTATCTAATTAGCGTTGAATCCTGGTAAACTAAGCGGGCATTCATATTTCATGAGGCTCAAGGATCTTGGGGGCATCTAATTAAAGCGCACATATCACATGAAGATCCCCGTGAGCTACCGTCAAGATCCGGTCGGCGTATTTCTCACTTTCATGTGTTGGTTGTCACATTTTATAAAGGAAAGATGATTTCTCGTTTCCCAGTTTGGAGAAGGAAGCTGTCATCTTTGTGCATTTCCCCGTGTTAATGATTTGTTTTTCTTCGCACTTGTCCTGTGCTACTTCTGTTTATTTTTGTCTTTTTTTGGGAACATCTTGTGTCCCATGCTGGTGTATTGTAAACAAGCTGGTTAAACCCTTGATGCGTACATCAACATCCGCAAGAGCAGCTTTCAACCCTTTTCTCTCGCCCTCCCCAAAATTGGTTCGTTCTTTTAACTTCATTATGAAAGGCGCAGCCTCTAATGGTCAGAATGAAAGTTGCACACAAAACATTTACCCGCACACTTATAGATGAATATTAAATTTTCTATATTATTGCAACCTATAGATAAAAAATTCATATCTGCTCTAGCTCGACGCTTGTTTCTGCTGCAATTTCGTTTGTATCTTGATGTAGAATTTGTGAGTATCGCACCTCTTTCTTTGTTCCACCTGTGTCTTTTCACTTGCTGCACGCGCACTCATGCAAACACTCAGAAGATGCTGCAAACTTCTTTTCTCAGGTGCTGAAGAGGTTGCTAAGATACTGCGCTCAGCTTTCAAACTTGGGAGAAACACAGAATGAGGACACAGTAGGTGGCACAGTTGTACCTAAAAATCCGTTTTTTAAAAAATGGTTATAAAGGTGTTATTTGAAGTCCAATACGTTTCCTAGCAAATATATTGGATCAGTGAGAATGAGAATCATCTTGATTAGCCGAGTATGCTGGTCAGTTTCAACCCTAACCCTTGTTGGATGACACCAACTCGTGCAAAAAAGTAGTAAACCACCAAACATTTAATTTGGCACACAAGATTGATTGTTCCATATACAGTGGGGCAAATAAGTATTTAGTCAACCACCAATTGTGCAAGTTCTCCTACTTGAAAAGATTAGAGAGACCTGTAATTGTCAACATGGGTAAACCTCAACCATGAGGGACAGAATGTGGCAAAAAAAAAAAAAAAAAAACAGAAAATCACATTGTTTGATTTTTAAAGAATTTATTTCCAAATTAGAGTGGAAAATAAGTATTTGGTCACCTACAAACAAGCAAGATTTCTGGCTGTCAAAGAGGTCTAACTTCCTCTAACGAGGCTCCACTCGTTACTTGTATTAATGGCACCTGTTTTAACTCATTATCGGTATAAAAGACACCTGTCCACAAGCTCAGTCAGTCACACTCCAAACTCCACTATGGCCAAGACCAAAGAGCTGTCGAAGGACACCAGAGACAAAATTGTAGACCTGCAACAGGCTTGGAAGACTTAATCTGCAACAGGTAAAACGCTTGGTGTAAAGAAGAGCAATTATTAGAAAATGGAAGACATACAAGACCACTGATAATCTCCCTCGATCTGGGGCTCCGTGCAAGATCTCACCCCGTGGCATCAAAATGATAACAAGAACAGTGAGCAAAAATCCCAGAACCACACGGGGGGACCAAGTGAATGACCTACAGAGAGCTGGGACCACAGTAACAAAGGCTACTATCAGTAACACAATGCGCCGCCAGGGACTCAAATCCTGCACTGCCAGACATGTCCCCCTGCTGAAGCCAGTACAGGTCCAGGCCAGTCTGCGTTTCGCTAGAGAGCATTTGGATGATCCAGAAGAGGACTGGGAGAATGTGTTATGGTCAGATGAAACCAAAATAGAACTTTTTGGTAGAAACACAAGTTCTCGTGTTTGGAGGAGAAAGAATACTGAATTGCATCCGAAGAACACCATACCCACTGTGAAGCATGGTGGTGGAAACATCATGCTTCGGGGCTGTTTTTCTGCAAAGGGACCAGGACAACTGATCTGTGTAAAAGAAAGAATGAATGTATGTATCAAGAGATTTTGAGTGAAAATCTCCTTCCATCAGCAAGGGCATTGAAGATGAGACGTGGCTGGGTCTTTCAGCATGACAATGATCCCAAACACACAGCCAGGGCAACAAAGGAGTGGCTTCGTAAGAAGCATTTCAAGGTCCTGGAGTGACCTAGCCAGTCTCCAGATCTCAACCCCATAGAAAATCTGTGGCGGGAATTGAAAGTTCGTGTTGCCCAACGACAGCCCCAAAACATCACTGCTCTAGGGAGGAATGGGCCAAAATACCAGCAACAGTGTGTGAAAAGCTTGTGAAGATTTACAGAAAATGTTTGGCCTCCGTTATTGCCAACAAAGGGTACATATTGTATTTTGGTATTGAACAAATACTTATTTTCCACAATGATTAGCAAATAAATTCTTTAAAAATCAAACAATGTGATTTTCTGTTTTTTTTCCCCACATTGTCTCTCATGGTTGAGGTTTACCCATGTTGACAATTACAGGCCTCTCTAATATGTTCAAGTGGGAGAACTTGCAAAATTAGTGGTTGACTAAATACTTCTTTTGCCCAACTGTTTAGTCCACGTACTGTATCAATCTGGGAAAGATTCAGTTGAGACATGGTCCATGGGAGAAACCTTCGAAAAATATACAGTTGCAGATCTTCTGGTCACAGTCGCGAAAACATTGTTTCCTGTCAAAAAAAAAAAAAAAACCTTTAGTGATGTTCTTTGCTCCTCTTCATGAAGAAATTGTGGATTTCAGACTAAACTTGCAAAATTGACATATCTGCTAAAACTGCTTTGCATTCCTCCATAGTATTCAAGCAGATAGTGGTTTCCTGGTCCCGTCTGCAGCTCCCAACTCTTTACCCTGATTGGCTTGCCAACAGAAAGCGACCAATCCACATGAAGCCACATTATGACGTATAGATTAGCGGATGAACAAAAACGTTTCCCGTAGAGAAAAGTTCTTCTTTTAATGGGGAAATTAAGTATATTTCTGACTAAATTTAAAAAACTGAACCATCTACAAAAGCCGCTTTGCACTTCGACATTGCTTTTCAACAGATACACTGCTGGCCAAAAGTATTGGCACCCCTGCAATTCTGTCAGATAATGGTCAATTTTTCCCAGAAAATGATTGCAATTACAAATGCTTTGATAGTTATATGTTCATTTATTTTGCTTGCAATGAAAAAAACACAAAAGAGAATGGAAAAAAATTAAACCATTATAATTTTACTAGGGCTGTCAAAATTATCACGTTACCGGGCGTTAATTATTTTTTTTAATTAATCACGTTAAAATATTTGACGCAATTAACGCATACACTGAATGACCCGCTCGCATATTGCCTCAAACAGATTACAATGAGGCCATTTATGGACATTAAGAGTGAAGAGAATGCCACCGGCCGCTTGGGGGCAGCGCCGTTCCATACTCATGTTATTTCTTCTAAACGTGGGAGAATTAGTAGTTGTGAGACGTTTATGCTGTATTCACAATGTAATGCAAAATGCTATTTGTGCTCCACACATATTTAGGTAAGTTTTCTTTCTTTTAGTGGCAATTATGTGTCTCTTGTTGTATTTTGGGTAAGATTTGTACAGATACAGTGGGGAGAACAAGTATTTGATACACTGCCAATGGGAAAACCCGTACATAAAGGCGAGTGGACACAGGCATTCTTTGGACCGCGCCGTTTATTGGCATAAGTTTCAGCAACTCCTTCACAACAAACATAAGTATCGTTTAGTGAAAGCACAACAAAAATAATATTCCTATCTCTCCCCAAAAAAAATAATGTTCACAAAAAGAAAAGCACTTCAGTCTATAGTAATGAGGCCCTATTCTGACACACAGTAAACAACAATACAAAATGAACTGGCATTCCATATCAAAATAGCTATGCAAAATACACGTAAAACTTAGACTTAACCATTTGGTCACTCTATTTTTATTATTGTTATGTTTGTTCTTCTTATTATTATATTAACTCTACTTTTGATTGAAAATTTTACAAATTTTATTAAAACGAAAACATGAAGAGGGGTTTTAATATAAAATTACTATAACTTGTAACTATAACATTTATCGTTTAAGAACTACAAGTCTTTCTATCCGTGGATCACTTTAACAGAAAGAATGTTAATAATGCCATTTGTGGATTTATTGTTACAATAAACAAATACAGTACTTATGTACAGTATGTTGTATGTATATCCATTGTGTCTTATCTTTCCATTCCAACAATAATTTACAGAAAAATATGGCATATTTTAGAGATGGTTTGAATTGCGATTAATTGATTTTTAAGCTGTAATTAACTCAATTAAAAATTTTAATCGTTTGACAGCCCTAAATTTTACACAAAACTCCAAAAATGGGACGGACAAAGTATTGGCACCCTCAGCCTAATACTTGTTAGCACAAACTTTAGACAAAATAACTGCAAACAAATGCTTCCGGTATCCATCAATGAGTTGCTTACAATGCTCTGCTGGAATTCAGACCATTCTTCTTTGGTCCACTGCTCCAGGTCTCTGAGATTTGAAGGGTGCCTTCTCCAAACTGCCATTTTCAGATCTCTCTACAGTTGTTCTATGGGATTCAGGTCTGGACTCATTGCTGGCCACTTTAGAAGTCTCCAGTTCTCTCTCACAAACCATTTTCTAGTGCTTTTTTAAGTGTGTTTTGGGTAATTGTCCTGCTGGAAGACCCATGACTGCTAAGAGAGACCCACCTTTCTCACACTGGGCCCAACATTATGCTGCAAAATTTGTTGGTAGTCTTCAGACTTCATAATGCCATGCAGACGGTCAAACAGTCCAGTGCCAGAGTTAGCAAAGCAACCCCAAAACATCAGGGAACCTCTGGCATGTTTGACTGTGGGGACCGTTCTTTTCTTTGAAGGCCTCGTTTTTTTTCCTATAAACTGTATGTTCATGTCTTTTCCTAAAAATCTCTACTTTTGTCTCATCTGAGCAGAGAACCTTCTTCCAAAAGTTTTTTTGCGTTCTCAGGTAAGTTTTGTCTCTGGGTCAGAAGTGGGATCTTCCTAGGTATCCTACCATAGAGTCCATTTTCATTCAGATGCTGTCGTATAGTACGGGTTGACACTGTTGTACCCTTGGACTGCAGGACAGCTTGAACTTGTTTGGATGTTAGTCGAGGTTCTTTATCCACCATCTGCTCATCTTTTGTTGGAATCTCTCGTCAATTTTTCTTTTCCGTCCACATCTAGGGAGGTTAGCCACAGTGCTATGGGCTTTTCACTTATTGATGACACCGCGCACGGTAGACGCAGGAACATTCAGGTCTTTGGAGATGGACTTGTAGCCTTGAGATAGCAGTTCTTTGGTCTTCTATCTTTTCTCCATGCTCAATGTGGTGCACACAAGGACACTGGACAGATGTTGAGTCAACTTACCGTATTTTTCGGACTATAAGTCGCAGTTTTTTTTTCATAGTTTGGCTGGGGGTGCGACTTATACTCAGGAGCGACTTATGTGTGAAATTATTAACACATTGTTATATCATGTCACATGTTTTGGAGTGACACTGATGGTTTGGTAAACTTGTTAGCATATTCTTTATGCTATAGTTATCTGAATAACTCTTAATAGCTATGTTACGTTAAAGGGCAACTGAAGACCTTTCCGGATTTTGGTGTAGTTTTATGAATATAAACTTTGGACAAAATCGTCAAAACAACCATGAGATTATCAACACGTAATTGTAAGGATAATTTGCGTTTTTTTAGTTTTTTTGCACTCCGTTAATGGTCCCTTTGCAAACCCGGAAGTGTGACGTAGGCAAGAGAAGACTACCCACAGCTAGCATAGCAGCAACAACGATGTCAGTGATATTTCCACCAAAGGTAACCATTCAGGATCGCTCTTTCGTGACGCTACCGATGGCAAAGGCTCCCAGGAAAGATGAACTACAATTAATCCCTACATGTTTGAACCTGAGGCGTCAGATGACGGCGTTTTACTTGACACAGCAGATGGCGTCATGATGCCAATTGACAGCTCGACACTTCACGAACGGGAGAGTGAGTGGTAAGTCCAGCATCGTGACTTTTTTATTAGAGAGAATGCGATTACATGGTTGTATATTTTTCCATGCTCTACACATAGCTAAAACTGGATACTAGGTAATGGGACAGCTCCTACCGATCTAAATATGATGAAGCTAGCCCAAATGTGGCTAAATAATATGTTATCGATATTTCAAAATAAATGACAAAACCATTTTGTTTTCCAGGTGTTGCTATGCTGTACACCGTCAAGTAATTACCCTTCCAATAGTATGCCTGTGTCATCAGGAGATCCCAGACGTGAGAGCCAAACTTGAGGAGGCTGAAGCACTGACAGGGGCATGAATTACATTTAAAAAATAAAACCATAAATTGTTAACAACATTGACACATTTTGTTGACTGTTTAATGTATTCTATAGGTATATAATATATTGTAATTATATTACATTCTGAAAAAATATTCAATAGGCCACAATAATAAATGATACCAGAATGGCACACATCAAAGAGCATAATTTTAGTAAGCAACACAAAGTTAGGATAGCAACGGACTAGCGCAACATTGAAAAATGATAATGGCAGTGGGAAATATGTATTTACTCTTTTCTGTAGCATGAAGTGTTCTCTATACAAAGATTATACATACATTATACATTAAAATATGAAGGTAACTAGATTTTTCTTTTAAAAAATGTGTACTGTATATACGACTAGTTTATGATTTCATGTCATCAAAATTTGCTACATTTATTTCTCGTAAGTCATCGTCATCTGATGTCGCAGACGGAAGAAATTCAGCTTCTGGCAGGCCTCATAGGATCTCTTCAGTCGTCATCGCTGGACACTGCATCACTTGGGTCATCATATGACTCGACCCACTCTCTCTTGATTTTGGGAAACTGGGTGGCAACTGACTTGCAACGCTTTTTTTCCATCATGTTGAGGGTTTCCGCCACTTAATTTTTTTTATGTTTGGCTTCCTGGAGAAAAAAAAATCACAGCAGCATGAAAATATTGGATGAGTCCTAATTTTAATTTAATAATAATTTCATGGTGATCAAATAATAATGCCCCAGTCATAGCAGCATCTATTTGATGCTATTGTTCCCTCTTCAAATAGGCAGACCTTGATGTTGAAATATAAAAAACACCGAGCCAAGGACCTATTTGGTGCTAGAGACATTTGAATTTACATAACACCTATTGATATAGTAATAAAATCACATGAGTAGACGACGTGTCAGCCAACCTATCTACTTATGACAGGCCAACAGCAAAAAATAAAAATAAATGTCGCACTTCAACAAACAGGCAGTAGGAGTCCCCCTCGTTTATCAAAAAAAGCCATTAATGTTCTACTTACGTCTTTGTAAAACCAAGGATGCATTGTTGTAGGTTTTCCAAAGCTGTCGTGGCTGAAATGATGAAAACAATGAGCCGATTGGGGACCTGTATGCATGCTAACAAAAACGGTCCAAACCTTTGCAGAAGTTTTTTTTTTGGACCACTCCTAGAGTCTCGAGTCTTCCTGTGAGTAATTCATATCGCTACACATCGAGATGGCATGACGAATCCCGCGAGTAAAACCCAGAAAATGTTTGCAATATATGGCGAGGATAGCGTGGTGCTATATTTCCGTGTTCAGAGTGGTGGCGAGGCTTCCTGGAAGTTACGTCATGAGGTAGGGGTCGGCAGGACGGCGCGTCCCTCGTTGCTATGGTGTTGCTATGGCCATAACTCAAAAAATACGCGGTCAATTTTTTTTTTTTTTTATGTGACTTTTTGAGAGAGCGAATGACGCATTTAATACAATTCAACTGAGTAAAACACTTAAGAGCGAAATCTGAAAAGCTCTTCAGTTCCCCTTTAACATACCGGCCACGTTCGCATTTTGTTGGTCATGCATTATGTAACATTATCATACTGTACACTTATTCAGCATGTTGTTCTATATTGTATTTTTCATTTAAATTGCCTTTCAAGATGAAATATCTGTTCTATATGGTCGATTTTATCACGTAAATTTCCCCAAAAAATGCGAGTTATACTCCGGTGCGACTTATATATGTTTTTTTCCTCTTCATTGGGCATTTTATGGCTGGTGCGACTTATACTCAGGTACGGCTTATAGTCCGAAAAATACGGTAATCCATTTTAACTGGCTGCAAGTGTGATTTAGTTATTGCCACTACTTGTTATCAGCCACAGATAATTAACAGGTGCTGTTAATTATACAAATTAGAGAAGCATCACATGATTTTTCAAAGGGTGCCAATACTTTTGTCCGGCCCATTTTTGGAGTTTTGTGTAAAATGATAATGATTTCTTTCCATTCTCTTTTGTGTGTTTTCATTGCCAGCAAAATAAATGAAGATATTACTACCGAAGCATTTGTAATTGCAATAATTTTCTGGGAGAAATTGATCATTATCTGACAGAATTGCAGGGGTGCCAATACTGTTGGCCAGCAGTGTTGTTGCTTCCTGGTCACACCTGCAACTCCTGCTTCTTCCTTCTGATTGGCTCGTACATCAGATGATCGGGGAAGTGGTTGGACAGTTGATGTTTAGAAGACGGTACTGCATGATGAATCAGTAAATCTCTAGTAAATACTGTCTTACTTGCAAGGCTACCGAACAGTTGGAAAGTCCAAAGTTTAGAGAAGGTTCCATCAAGTTTAGATGTTAAGAGTCATCCTGTACAAATAAAATAAAACAGACATATTTTAAAAAAGCCATTTTCATGAACCTCTGTAAACAGGGGGAAAAGCGCTATATAAGTATAACAACACCACCACCACTACTAAGTTGGCATGCGTGTCTGCTTGACATTAAACACCGCTAATACCAACAAGTCCCTAGCTGCAAGCTTTAGTGCAAGATGATCCTTTCAGCAGGCCTGGAGTGTGACTCCGAGTATGAATATTTAACAATCAAGCGATAAAGGCAGTGGGAGGAGATATTTAAAGAGGGGGCTAGTATGAATAATGAATGACATGCGTCAAATTGGCAGCGGGTTAGGAGGGGCGGGCTATGTTGACTGGACAAATCAAAATCAACAGAGTTGATATAGTCCGAGTAGTGTGGGCTAGCTTTTGACGATGAGATCTTAAAAGCCGCTTTCAGAAAAATGCCGCAATATTAAAGCGTAATGTGACCCAGAATCATCACGGAAAGTGAATTCCTGAGCCGTAAGATGAAGCAGCTGTCGGACTTCCCCTTTAATCGTGTCCATGTTCTTTTCTTACTACTTGTTGAAAGTTGTTATTCCTCGTTTGGTTTGAAGTTCCGCTCTGAGACTCCCAATTTGACCAAATTTCAAAATTGTCCTCCAGTGGGGCAAATAAGTAGTCAACCACTAATTGTGCAAGTTCTCCCACTTGAAAATATTAGAGAGCCCTGTAACATGTCAACATGGGTAAACCTCAACCATGAGAGACAAAATGTGGAAAAAAAACCCTCAGAAAATCACATTGTTTGATTTTTAAAGAATTTATTTGCAAATCATGGTGGAAAATAAGTATTTGGTCTATACCAAAAGTTCATTTCAATACTTTGTTATGTACTCTTTGTTGGCAATAACGGAGGCCAAACGTTTTCTTGTAACTCTTCACAAGCTTTTAAAACACTGTTGCTGGTATTTTGGCCCATTCCTCCATGCAGACCTCCTCTAGAACAGTGATGTTTTGGGGCTGTCGTTGGGCAACACGGACTTTCAACTCCCTCCTCAACTTGTGGCATCAAAATGATAACAAGAACGGGGAGCAAAAATCCCAGAACCACACGGGGGGACCTAGTGAATGACCTACAGAGAGCTGGGACCACAGTAACAAAGGCTACTATCAGTAACACAGTGCGCCGCCAGGGACTCAAATCCTGCACTGCCAGACGTGTCCCCCTGCTGAAGAAAGTACACGTCCAGGCCCGTCTGCGGTTCGCTAGAGAGCATTTGAATGATCCAGAAGAGGACTGGGAGAATGTGTTATGGTCAGATGATACCAAAATAAAACTTTTTGGTAGAAACACAGGTTCTCTTGTTTGGAGGGAAAATAATACTGAATTGCACCATACCCACTGTGCAGCATGGGGGTGGAAACATCATGCTTTGGGGCTGTTTTTCTGCAAAGGGACCAGGACGACTGATCTGTGTAAAGGAAAGAATGAATGGGGCCATGTATCGAGAGATTTTGAGTGAAAATCTCCTTCCATCAGCAAGGGTATTGAAGATGAGATGTGGCTGGGTCTTTCAGCATGACAATGATCCCAAACACACAGCCAGGGCAACAAAGGAGTGGCTTTGTAAGAAGCATCACTGCTCTAGAGGAGATCTTCATGGAGGAATGGGCCAAAATACCAGCAACAGTGTGTGAAAAGCTTGTGAAGAGTTACAGAAAACATTTGGTCTCCGTTATTGCCAACAAAGGGTACATAACAAAGTATTGAGATGACCTTTTGGTATTGACCAAATAATTATTTTCCACCATGATTTGCTAAAAATCAAACAATATAATTTTCTGGGTTTTTTTCCCCACATTCTGTCTCATGGTTGAGGTTTAACCATGTTGACAATTACATGCCTCTCTAATATTTTCAAGAAGGAGAAGTTGCACAATTAGTGGTTGACTAAATTCTTTTTTGCCCCACTGTATATGCATGTGTGATACATCATGGGAAAGCTTAAAATCTCTATTTCCTAGGGAAGAATTTTGAACAAGAGGGCATTTTTTTACACCTTAACAGTAGAACAAATCAGGTGAGTGAAAAATAGGGGAAATTTTAGAGGTTAACTTGCAATCCCATATTTTAATTTTTGCGATGGGCTTTTGAAATATTTTTTTTCAATTATGATTCAGTATTGGAATGAAATATACTGAGAATAAAAGGTTCCATATGCATAAAAGGAACATATAAATGTGAGTACATAACACCATCTATTTATTGTATTTAGCCTTGAAGCCTAGATCCTAAGCCTTATGATTTCAGCATCTTTTTTTTTTTTTTTTTTTTAATTAAACCTGTCCTTTTCAGCTGTTTGACACGGAGAATGGAAGTCCAATTGTCTGGTTTGTCTGAACAGTTTTAATGTTTCACATTGAGAGTGTGACATAGTGCCATTATTATCATTCAACATACCTCGTTTCTTATGACAAAGCAGGGAACAGGAAGGAGTTATGGGGGAACAGAAGAAGAAAATAAACACAAACAACAAGAAGAAATACATTGAACGCCTACACTAACTATTAATATGTTGGTACTATTGTCAGCTAGATGTATTTCCGGTTGACACCATGTGGGGGGCCTGTTAACCAGGGAAAGAAGGGGGTGGGGAAGTCTATAAGCTAAGTGATTGGGAGGGGTAGAGTGTACACAAATCAGCTCTGTGATCTAGAACCGAGTAATCGTGTGAATCCCTTGTGAGTGTAAGCCCGTTGGCAACCGACTCCACGCCGCTCCACCGCGAATCCCGACACCGGGACCCCCCACCTTAACGCGCCCAATCACATCCAGACGCACACGATCCCAACCAATCACGCGACTGCCGCGCAGACGCGCGGAGACGCTGCGCAGGCGCCAACTCAAGGCCACGGCCCCCACCCAGCCAGCCCGGGGAGGGAGTGTGGTGCGGCGCAGCCCATCCCTCCTCCCACAGCCCAACAAAGGAGCCATTGTCCCTCCCCCGGGATCCAGGATGGTCCCCCGGGCCAACCGCGCTCCCATCAACCAACCCTCAGGGATGGCAAGAGGGGACGCACCACCAACCCCATGCCCACAACAACGCCGTCCGCCCACCCAGCCCACAGCCGCAGACCCCCAACCGCACAGCAACAACAGCACACCACTGGAACCCCAGCGGTCCACCAAGCCCAGGGCAGGGTCCCCCGCTGGAGCAGGCGACATCCAGCCGATACACCGGCTTTCAGCCAGCGACCCGCGGCTGAGCGCAGGGCGGATCTAATGTAGCATTCAATGTACCCAATACAACAATATAATCCCATAAAAGGCAATCCAAACGGCAACAAGGGTCAAAAAAATGATGGATAGCATGCTAGTCAGTTAGCTTGCTGTGTCCATAATTCTCGGGATAGCATTCGACTGCAATGTATGTCTTTTTGTGGCTTTCCGTTAACTCGAGGTGAGAGTATAATTAAAGACGCCACGATTTTAATGAGATGTTATTGCATACTTACCTCTTTTCGATCCAAAAAATTCATGTAGCATGTATCACCGAGTGTCAAGACACAGCTGTGAGTGGCCACAGCAGGACTTTGTGGGGATATTATGGGTGAAACACGGTAATATAACAAGGGTTGTGATGCAGAATTCACAAACAAGGAGTGGTCGAAATTTTTTTTGTTTTTCAATTTCTCTTTGTTTGGATCAATTTTTTTTTCATCATCTAAAATATCAGGGATAGTGCGACAGTAACAAAATTTTTTATAATTAAGCGATAGTTTTGAGGTAGATATCAGTGACCTATTTACAGACACTATTTTTTTTCATTGTTGTCATTTTGTTTAAAAGTTTAAAATATGCGAGTGAATAATTTTTTTGAAGTCGTTTATTTTTTAGACTAAATATTAATTAATGATTACAATTAAGGATTCTAGGCTAAAAATGATGGAAATTTCGATTAATAACTATAATTACTTACCTTCTTTTTATGGCCGAGTTGAAACAAAAGCGGTTGCGCAGTGTCTGTAAACAGGGGTCTCCAGGGTAAAACAAATTAAAAATAGTCCGGGGGCATAAAGCACCATAAAACTGCTATGGCAGCATTTAGACATATTGTTCGATCAAACACAACAGTTCTTTTGGCTTAAAATGCAGCAGTTAATTTTAAAGAGAGATGCAAGAGCAGAAACTGCTTTTTCAGCCTTTTCTGCCATAAACAAAATTTGCAAATACCTCACAATCAGTCACACGCAAATAAAGCATTAATATACTTTTTTTTTTTTTAATCTGAACTTTATGTTGGATCAGAAGCTGTTTAAATTGAAGTGCTCTATTTTTCTTTTTTTTTATGCCAAGTGAGTGCAAATATTGCTGTCTAATATTGCAGTCTCTCTTTTGTGGCTGGAGTTCATAATGACCTGATTGAGTGTTGTTGAGTGTGCAGTACATTCGTATTCACTCTGTCAACATCAGTGGGTCACAGCGCCCTTGCAGCTGACATGATGCAATAGGCAATAAGGTCACTATAAATAAGCACGAGAAAAAGTTTTTTTTCCCTAACTACCAACAGACTTAATTGATGTCCATACAAACTGGCATTATTTTAACTGTAGTGCTGCAATGATCATATATTAGTGCCATTGAAGGCAAGACATATTTAGGGTTATCTAAGGGTGTTAGCCATATATGTCCTAAATAAACTTTTAAAATAGAAGTTAGATTGAACTCCAGGATAACCCAAAGTTGTTCTAACACTTATTACTGACGTTGTTGCTGTGAATTTCACTTTTTTTTTCCAGTTGCCACAAATCTCAACTGTGAGAACAAAGTAAGTTTTTGTTTGTCTCCAGTTGCTGATTAAAAGCTTACGCGCTTTTTTTTTTTCTTCTTGTTTTTGTTGACTTGGTTCCGGAGAGATCTTTTTGAGTTTTGCGACTCTGTATTTGAAAATTCATCTTTTTTTTTTCTTACTTTTAGCCGGTGGCTCGGTATTCCTCTGTGACACATGCGCTAGCTTTTTAACAGTTTTAAGTCAAACCACAACACAAGAATGAAAGTGTTTGATGCCATCCTTAACTCTTAATAGGGAAAATGACTGTTTTTGGTCATTAAAAAAAACTTAAACATAAGGTGGACATCACATTTGGGGTCACAATACAGTGGTACCTCTAATTAGGAAATTAATTGGTTCTGGAGGTCGCTTCTTAACTTGAAAATTCTGTAAGTACCGTATTTTTCGGACTATAAGTCGCACCCGAGTATAAGTCGCACCAGCCATAAAATGCCCAACGAAGAGGAAAAAAACATAAGTCGCACCGGAGTATAAGTCGCATTTTTGCGGGAAATTTACTTGATAAAATCCAACACATAGAACAGATATGTCATCTTGAAATGCAATTTAAAATAAAAATTCCGGCTGTCTAAATTATCGCGTTAAGTGGCGGTAATTTTTGAAATTAATTACGTTAAAATATTTGACGCAATTAACGCACAAATGCCCCGCTCAAACAGATTGAAATTACAGCACAGTGAAAGGTGTACTTCTTGTGTTTTTCGGAGTTTTGCCGCCCTCTGCTGACGCTTGGGTGCGACTGATTTTATAGGCTTCAGCACCCATGAGCATTGTGTAAGTAATTGTTGACATCAACAATAACTGGCTACTAGTTTATTTTTTGAGTGAAAATTTCATTAAAAGGAAAACATGTAGAGGGGTTTTAATATAAAATTTCTATAACTTGTTCTAACATTTATCTTTTAAGAACTACAAGTCTTTCTATCCATGGATTGCTTTAACACAATGTTAATAATGGTAATGCCATCTTGTTGATTTATTGTTATAATAAAGAAATACAGTCCCCTGCCTACTGCCCGAAGTTAGCTGGGATAGGCTCCAGCACCTCCGCGACCCTCGTGAGGAATAAGCGGCATGGAAAATGAATGAATGAATGAATAAAGAAATACAGTACTTATGTACCATATTTTGAATGTATACATCCATCTTGTGTCTTATCTTTCCATTCCAACAATTTACAGAAAAACATGGCATATTTTATAGATGATTTGAATTGCGATTAATTGTGATTAATTATGATTAATTAATTTTTAAGCTGTAATTAACTTCATTAAAAATTTTAATCGTTTGACACCCCTAATAAAAATACAATAGAGAGCAACATGCTGAATAAGTGTACAGTATGATAATGTTACATGATGCATGAAAAACGAAATGCGAACGTGGCCGGTATGTTCACGTAACATAGCTATTAAGAGTTATTCAGATAACTATAGCATAAAGAACATGCTAACAAGTTTACTAAACCATCAGTGTCACTCCAAAACACCAAAATAACATGTGAAATGATATCATAATGTGTTGATAATTTCACACATAAGTCGCTCCTGAGTATAAGTCGCACCCCCAGCCAAACTATGAAAAAAAACTGCGACTTATAGTCCTAAAAATACGGTAGACACATTTTTATAGTAAATGCCCTAACCTATTTCAAGCCCCTTAAATTCAGACATAAATCTTTTATAATGCATAAAAATTCACTAAACGTGTAACAAATATATGTCACAATTCGATTATTGCAAAATAAATATAAAACCTGAGTTGTGCCAAATGTAAAAAAAAAAAATCAAGAATAAAAGTTAATACAGTACACTCATACAAAGCAGAGGTGGGTGGAGTAACCAAAGATTTTACTTAAAGAAGCGGTACTTCAAAATAATATTACTCAAGTAAAAGTAGTCATCCAAAAAAATACTCAAAAGTACTCAAGTACAAGTTAAACAAGTATTTGGTGAAAAGAATACTCAAGTAATGAGTAACATTCTGAGTAATTGCTTACATTTTTGTTTGATTTAAAAAAAAAAACATTTTTAAACAATGGTATGTTTTTCAGCACAAAGTTATCCATATGAACTGTTGTTATAACGGTACTGTTCAATAAAACATTACATAACCACCTTATGCCAAAGAAATAATCATTAAAAAAAAAGATAATCATTGAATTTCTGCGAGAGAAAAAAATGACAAGTGAAGCATTATTCGTCAAAAGAGCATGAGTGCCCTCTAGTGGAGAAAATCAATATTCAATAGTGATTACAGTAATTTTTGCACTATAAGGCACACCTGACCATCAGCCGCCACCCACCATCTGCAGCTGTCCCCATTGTATTATGGGATATTTACACCTAAAGATATTAATTCCTAACGCTTGATTTCACAGTGGCATCATACGACTGTCAAAAGACCAAATGAACCACCGTGAAGCTTTGAACCAATTGGCTACACAGCTTTATTGTTTCAAGAAGCTTCATTTGGCCATCACTGCTCCCTTTTGGGGAGACTGTCAACGTCTTCTGCCACCTGCTGTCAACACAGTTTTTGTTCAGCATGCCTCCTAGCATGCATTGCAATGCTACAGAGAGAGTAGCGTTTTTACCTCAAAAATCCACTCAAGTAAAAAGTATGGCTTAGTAAAACTACTCTTAGGAGTACATTTTTCTCAAAGAGTTACTGAAGTAAATGTAATGGAGTACATGTTACGACTGGGGTAAAGAAGTATTTAGTCAAACACTAATTGTGCAAGTTCTCCTACTTGAAAATATTAGAGAGGCCTGTAATTGTCAACATGGGTAAACCTCAACCATGAGAGACAGAATGTGGGGGAGAAAAAAAAAAAAAAAACAGAAAATCACATTGATTTTTGATATATTTCGAAATCATGTTGGAAAATAAGTATTTGGTCAATACCAAAAGTTCATTTCAATACTTTGTTATGTACTCTTTGTTGGCAATAACGGAGGCCAAACATTTTCTGTAACTCTTCACAAGCTTTTCACACACTGTTGCTGGTATTTTGGCCCATTCCTTCATGCAAATCTCCTCTAGAGCAGTGATGTTTTGGGGCTGTCGTTGGGCAACACGGACTTTCAACTCCCTCTACAGATTTTCTATGGGGTTGAGATCTGGAGACTGACTAGGCCACTCCAGGACCTTGAAATGCTTCTTACGAAGCCACTCCTTTGTTGCCCTGGCTTTGTGTTTGGGATCATTGTCATGCTGAAAGACCCAGCCACGTCTAATCTTCAATGCCCTTGCTGATGGAAGGAGATTTTCACTCAAAATCTCTCGATACATGGCCCCATTCATTCTTTCCTTTACACAGATCAGTCGTCCTGGTCCCTTTCAGAAAAACAGCCCCAAAGCCTGATGTTTCCAACCCCATGCTTCACAGCGGGTATGGTGTTCTTCAGATGCAATTCAGTATTCTTTCTCCTCCAAACACGAGAACCTGTGTTTCTACCAAAAAGTTCTATTTTGGTTTCATCTGACCATAACACATTCTCCCAGTCCTTTTCTGGATCATCCAAATGCTCTCTAGCGAACTGCAGACAGGCCTGGAGGTGTACTGGCTTCAGCAGGGGGACACGTCTGGCAGTGCAGGATTTGAGTCCCTGGCAGCGCATCGTGTTACTGATAGTAGCCTTTGTTACTGTGGTCCCAGCTTTCTTTAGGTCATTCACTAGGTCCCCTCGTGTGGTTCTGGGATTTTTGCTCACCGTTCTTGTTATCATTTTGACGCCACGGGGTAGATCTTGCATGGAGCCCTAGATCGGGGGAGATTATAAGTGCTCTTGTATGTCTTCCATTTTCTAATAATTGCTCCCACAGTTGAGTTCTTTACACCAAGCGTTTTATCTATTGCAGATTCGGTCTTCCCAGCCTGGTGCAGGTCTACAATTTTGTCTCTGGTGTCCTTTGACAGCTTTTTGGTCTTGACCATAGTGGAGTTTGGAGTGTGACTGACTGAGGTTGTGGACAGGTGTCTTTTATACCGATAATGAGTTAAAACAAGTGCCATTAATACAGGTAGTGGAGCCTCGTTAGAAGAAGTTAGACCTCTTTAACAACCAGAAATCAAGACCAAATACTTATTTTTCACTCTAATTTGGAAATAAAATCTTTAAAAATCAAACAATGTGATTTTTTCCCCCCCTCATTCGGTCTCTCATGGTTGAGGTTTATACATGTTGACAATTACAGGCCTCTCTACTCTTTTCAAGTAGGAGAACTTGAACAATTGGTGGTTTACTAAATACTTATTTGCCCCACTGTACACTAGGAGGTCCCTCTTAGCCAATTGCATACCAGGAATGCTAGGCAATAGCCAATGGCAGAGCAGCTATAAGTATGTTACCATCAGGGAACTCTGGGAGCTGCGAGTACCAGCCATACTGTATTTTTGCCTTTCGTATCCTGAAATTAATTCCTGTAACAAGAAGCAATATTTTCCTGTTGAGGGGAGTCTTAACCTGAAATTTCTGTATGTAGAGACGTTCATAAATAGAGGTACCACTGTAGGTTTTTCCCTGGCATTAAATGCATCGTCTAGAAAATAATACCAACTGTAATTTTCCATTAAAGACAATTTAGGACTTTGATTATGCGGATTTTAAATTTAAGACTTTTTAAGGACCTGCAGGAACCTTGTGAGTACTCATCTTTTATTGGCATTAATTTGCTTGAGTGTGTTTTGAGTTTGACTTGCTTCTGTGGTTTTACTTTCCTGCTAAGTTCAGACAAAACGAAAAAGTCTACTGTTTCACATTTCAATTTATTATCATCACTGTGTATTATATCACTTAGCTCTTTCCTTACGGATGACTGTTCACAAGGGCAGTTCCGCCTCTTTTATGGCCCGAGTCGGAACACTTCCGGGTCCGCTTCATCCACATATTCAGTCGGCACCGTTTAAACGGGAACAAAACATGCCGGGTTATTATAAAAAACCTTCACAGCAGGAAAAAAAAGGTAGATCAGGTCATTTGTAAGAAGATGACACTCGTTCAAAGTTGCATCAAACTATGTACACGTTTCAAAAATATAAAAAACATTGTATTGTAAGACAAGTGTGTTAAATTGTAAGAAAAGTCAAGCGATGACGAGGACGTTGTAGTGTTGTTGGGTGAGTGTTAAAAAAAGAATAGTGCGTGTTCGGTGTGTCCAGCACACCCGCACACCAGACGCTCCCTGCAGAGGAAATAGGACAAAGGTGTTAGGATACCCTGGCCGGTTGTGGAATTTTCTCAAATTGAGTGTGACACCATCAAAAATGCTTGTAAAGAAAGAAATGTGAGATAAGGCAGGAAGCTGTCAGGTCTCGGCGAGTCAAAATTGGACTCCACAAGTCCAAGTAGTCCTTGTCCTCGGTGACTTTTTTAGCCAGTCCAACTGGCGGCTGGTTTTCCTTTCACTGAATGGAGAAAGATGTCTTTTGTCTTCACGTGTGAGTGCTAGGAGCACTTCCAAACACATACGGCAAGACTTCCACCAAAGAACATGTATAGCAAGTTCTTGACTTCGTGCGTGACCTCAAAACCGAAGCCTTCGCCGATCACCACATGCCACGAGCTGCCAAACTTCTTGTCCATGGATTCCTTAATCATTTTGGCGGCGCTCTGGTAACCACAAAAGGAAAAAAAAAAACCATCAGATAGGGAAAAAAGTTTGTTAGTTTGTTTAAAAAAAGATCGGAAGTGCAAAACAATATCGGTATCGGATCGGAAGTGCAAAAAACCTGGATCGGGACATCCCTAATAGAATCCACCATGAATTCTATCGTGCATTAAAGGGTGCTTGAGGAACATGTAAGATCTCAGTGAAAAATTAAAACCGAAGCGAAATTGGACCCTGCAACATGACAATGAACCAAAACGTAACAGTAAATCCACCAAGGACTGGCTGAAAAGGAAGAAATGGTAAGTCCTGGAACGGCATAGTCAAAGCCCAGATCTTAATCCCATTGAGATGCTGTAGGGTGACTTCAAATGGACTGTACATGCAAGGAACCCCTCAAACATCTCACTGCTGAAAGTATTCTGCGTTGAGGAGTGGGTCAAACTTTCTTCAGACATGTCAAAGACTGGTGGCTACAAAAAGTATGGAGGTAGATTTGTGTCTTTATTATTCAATCAAAAAAAAAGTTGCTTCGATCAAATAAAAAGTTGCTTCAATCAAAATATATACTTTCAATCGAAGAAAACGTCACTTCAATCAAAAAAAATGTGTTTGAATACAAAAATAAATTTGAAACTCAAAAAAATATATTTGAAAACTATTTTTCTTTGATTGAATTTTATTTTTTTGATCAAAGTCAAGTTTTTTTTAATTGAAACACCATTTTTGATTGAAGTCATGTAATTTTCCGTTGGGACCACATTTTGGCTAGGACATTTGTGTCTTTATTATTCAATCAAAAAATAAATTGCTTCAAACAAAAAAATATATATTTTCAAAAGAAAAATCACTTCAATCAAATTTTTTTTTTAAATCAATTGTAGAAAAAAAGGTTTGAATGTGAAAAAATATTTGAGACTCAGAAATTCACATTTGAACACTTTATTTTTCATTCAAACTGTTTTCTTTGATTGAAGCAATCCTTTTTGTGTTTGAGCCATATTAGGGGTAGGACATTTGTGTCAAAATCATTCAATCGCAATAAAAGTTGCTTTAATCAAAAAAACTATTTTTAATCAAAGAAAAAAATCATTTGCAAAAACTTTTTTTTTTTAAATATATATTTTTTTTAATTTGAAATATATATATTTTTTTTTATTGAAGTGTCACTTTTTTTGAAAAGCAAAAAGTTTTAAACTTATTTTTTTCAAAGTGGAAAAAGTTTTGAACACACTTTTTTTTTTTGAAGTGGAAAAAGTTTTGAAGGCACTTTTTTTCGATTGAATCATTTTGACACAAAGATTCTCCTTCAACGCTAGTTTCGGTGTGTTTGATTGGCAGGTAGCTGAGCCAATGACATAAAAGTATGAAGCAAGCATAATGGCCACCAGGGCTCCATCCAGCCATCGGAGTCTGTTGGAGTCTAAGCCGAATATAGGGCACCGGTACGGGCGTGTGACATCGGCATTTCACCGGAGTACCCGCAACGGTACGGTGCCCTGTCGTGGCACACTGGTCGGACCCCGATATCACCCCCCAGGCGCTAGGGCCGGCTGTCGAGTGGACGCCCCGCGAATGACACGGCACTCATTCAAAGCTGAAGCGATGGGGCTGCCGGCGTGGACGCCGGCGACTCGCCGGTAGTCCACTCGCTTACTGGGCAGGCTAGTGTCGGGCCACTCGCCGACCACTCCCGTACCGGCGCGTCGCGGACACTCCGGTTGGAACCAATTGCCAACCGTCACGTCAGGGCAGCGGGTGAAGTTCGCCGTGTTAAATCACATTAAGCAACAGGGCACCGTACTCCGGTGAAATGCCGATGTCACACGCCCGTACCGGTGCCCTATATTCGGCTTAGACTCCAACAGACTCCGATGGCTGGATGGAGCCCTGGTGGCCATTATGCTTGCTTCATACTTTTATGTCATTGGCTCAGCTACCTGCCAATCAAACACACCGGAACTAGCGTTGAAGGAGAATCTTTGTGTCAAAATGATTCAATCGAAAAAAAGTGCCTTCAAAACTTTTTCCACTTCAAAAAAAAAAAAGTGTGTTCAAAACTTTTTCCACTTTGAAAAAAAATAAGTTTAAAACTTTTTGCTTTTCAAAAAAAGTGACACTTCAATAAAAAAATATATATTTCAAAAAAATATATATATTAAAAAAAAAAAAAGTTTTTGCAAATGATTTTTTTCTTTGATTAAAAATAGTTTTTTGATTAAAGCAACTTTTATTGCGATTGAATGATTTTGACACAAATGTCCTACCCCTAATATGGCTCAAACACAAAAAGGATTGCTTCAATCAAAGAAAACAGTTTGAATGAAAAATAAAGTGTTCAAATGCGAATTTCTGAGTCTCAAATATTTTTTCACATTCAAACCTTTTTTTCTACGATTGATTTTTGAAAAAAAATTGATTGAAGTGATTTTTCTTTTGAAAATATATATTTTTTTGTTTGAAGCAATTTATTTTTTGATTGAATAATAAAGACACAAATGTCCTAGCCAAAATGTGGTCCAAACGGAAAATTACATGACTTCAATCAAAAATGGTGTTTCAATTAAAAAAAACTTGACTTTGACGTTTTCTTCGATTGAAAGTATATATTTTGATTGAAGCAACTTTTTATTTGATCGAAGCAACTTTTTTTTTGATTGAATAATAAAGACACAAATCTACCTCCATAAAAAAAGTGTCTCACTGAAGTTATTTCAGCTAAAGGGCTATTAGGTGGTAGGGTGTCCTAACTTTTTCCTCAATTAAAATATGCATTTTTTTTAATACATTTGGTTTAATGGGTTAAACAGTGTTAATTTTTGTTGTTTACCTACAATTAAATCACTTTCTTTTCCAGTGATAAAGAAAAACAAGGTCAGATCATATGGTCATATGTGAACATTTTTTAATATAGAACTGAATATTTAATGGGGTGACCTAATTTTTTCATGACTTTATATATTTCCTTTTATTCCCATACATATCTGTTCATTTCACATCGTCACACATAAACATTTATTGTCCCCATAGAACTGTGTTTTGTCTACTTTGTGAATAGCGGAGACGTGTACTGTTTTGATTACAAGGAGTCTGTCTTGTCCAAGGTCACAGTTTTATCCACATTTTCTTCACTCTGCTGTTTTTTTCCACTGTTTTTCATAAAGAGGCTGGCTCTACCCTGCCATAACGACAAATATAAACTGTATGATCTTGAAGGCCGGGGCAGATCGACTTGGGGGCACCTGCGTAGGGCTCTCAAGGACGTTTGTCCTGGCTGGCCAGCTTTTAATTACTCTTTCCTTAATAATGTATTTATTTTAAATGATTATGGCTTTCTTTTTGTTCACGAATTGTGTCGTCATCTCCTGTTCAGTAAGAGCATAAAAGAACCTGTGAAAAGAGAAAATAGACTTTTTTCTGCTTCAACACTCAGACTTTTGTTTTGCTTTATAAAAGCAGCAAGTTTGCAGGGACATGGCCTCTTGGTTCCCTTTTATATTCAGCAATCTTTATCATTCACAGATGAATCCACTTCGTGTGGATTAAATGGTATATATGAATACAATGAGGTCATGGTGAGTCAACCTAAGTATTTACCAAATAGAGCTATTCAAGTCATCTGCTCAAAATTCTTCTAGTTTTATTATCACAATACAGTGGTACTTCGACATGCGATCTTTTCGACATCCAATGTAAAAGTTGAGTCGCCAATTGTTTCTACATCCGACAACATGCTAAAAATACGACGATTTATGACAGCGCCGCAGTTTGTTTTCCCGCAAGACGGACGCATGGCGGATTTTCTTATGAGAGAAATCAACATGGGTTCCATGAGTGTTAGCGCAGGTGGTGAAAAAAAGGAAAAAGGTGACGCTTACCATTGAAATGAAGATGGAAATGATAGAAAAATATGAGTGTGGTGTGCGCGTCCGTGAACTGGCTTGACAATACGGCCGTAGGATGTCAACGATCTCGACGGTCCTCCTCTTACCTCCGTTCGCTAGTCTTTAGTTAAAGTGAAATTTATTATTATGGTAACATCGCGAAAGAAATTGCCAGTTTCGTCAGGTTTTTAATCATTCATCACAGAACTTGTGCAACAAATCACGCCAATTGTCCGCCGCAGCTGACGCTACAGAACACGAAAAGTGAAAGTAAAATTTCACTTCTCTCTATCACGTCAGCTACGCGGTGCGTTCAGGTTGACGACGCAAAACACATCCGCCACATTAGAACCCTATTCGTTACATTATTACAGGTATTATTAACTCATTTGCTTCCAAAAACGTATAAATACGTTCTATTTTTAATTGTTTCAGTGTCCCAAACACGTATTTATACGTCTGTTACGTTGTTTTATTATTATTTTTTTTTTACAACAGACATCTCTGGGTTCTGATTCAATTTAGCTCGAAAGCACAAAGCTGAAAATCCATTTTAAAGTAATAAAACTGGCCACTGGAGGGCAGTAGCGCATTTGGTAAGACCCACAACCCGACTCAACGGCAACGAAAGGCCGGGCCGCATGGCGGCGGAAGACGACCGAAATGGCGTCCAGGATGCCAGGCGGCAGACGACCAAGCAGAAAAACCTAGAGGACACCCGGGATGCCAGGCGCTGGATGACCGAGCAGAACGACCGGGACCACCAGTGCAGCAGACGATGCTGTTGAGTCAGTGCTGCTCGCCGAGCAGACCCCGCAGAGACTCAAAAAAATCCATCTTTTTGAGACAGGCGGCGATGAGGGAAAAGTTAACCCGGCTGTCGCGGCCACAACAGCATCATGTCAGTTAGTTATGTGTAAATAAATTGTTACTTTGCTATCAAAAGCTCTATTCGTCTTGTTGTTTATGTTATTTTGTAAAAGGAAAACATTATTCAGAAGTTTGGGATATAACTAAAGCAAAAAGTAGCTGTATTAAAGTCATAGTTATGTTTGAAATGTATGCTTTCACAAAAAGGTCAATTTCTGTTTTTTCATCAGAAATTTGCAAATAACTCAAACTAAGCTATTTTCTAATGCTGATTTCTAAAGAATGGAAAAAGATATAAACTTACTTGTTTCCTGCTGAAAGAAGAGAGTCTAATCTTTCTTTTGGTGGATTCCATGTTTACATAGCAATAGAACAGAATTTTCTGTGGGCCTTGCAAAATCAGTCAAAATCCAGTAAAACCGCTGGGAGCGAAGGGCCTTGCTCCGGTGAAAATGGATGTGAGTGAATGAGATAATATTATTATTCCGATTTTTATTTATAATTTATTTGTTTTTGCTCTATATAATTCCTACTTGCAATTTCACCAGCAGTATTTATTAAGGATTTAGTGTAGGTTTTCGGGCTGTGGAACAATTAAATGGAATTATAATTTTTTAAAATAATTTTATATATTTATATATCTCATAATTACAATTTCTTATGAGAAAATCCTGCTCGACATTCAACAGTTTCGACTTACAAAAAAGGCCCTGAAACGAATTAACTTCGTATGTAGAGGCACCACTGTATATCACAAACCCCCAAAAAGTCGCATAATAAGTTTTTTCCAATATCGTGTAGCCATACCTTGAACACTTGCCATTCATTTCATTCAATACGATTTTCTGAACTTAACAACAACAAAATGCTACCTTTAAATCACCGACAGAACCCACGTACCTCATTGTTGGTGGCAAATTTTTCACACGCGGTTACACACAACTCCATTGTCTCCACACGCATTTCCTCCGGCATGTCCGTGTGCTGAGGACAAATACATTTATTATCATTTAACACCAGAAAAACCAAGTTACATTTATTTTAGGGCTGTCAAAATTATCGTGTTAACAGGCGGTAATTACTTAATGTTTTTAATTAATCACGTTAAAATATTTGACGCATTTAACGCACATGCCCCGCTCAAACAGATTAAAATTACAGCACAGTGTCATGTCCACTTGTTACTTGTGTTTTTTGGTGTTTTGTCACCCTCTGCTGGCGGTTGGGTGCGACTGATTTTATGGGTTTCAGCACCATGAGCATTGTGTAATTATTGACATCAACAGTGGCGAGCTACTAGTTTATTTTTTGATTGAAAAATTTACAATTTTTATTAAATCGAAAACTTTAAGAGGGGTTTTAATATAAAATTTCTCTAACTTGTACTAACATTTACCGTAATTTGTCGAATATAACGCGCACTTTTTTCCCCCAAAATCAACTTGTAAAATCATGATGCGCATTATAAACGGGTACATGGATGGAGACAGAAATATATATATATATTACATATATATATAAACCAATTTTTTTTTTTTACTGACACGGCCACGTTGTGTTGAAGAAACGTATGCGGCAACCCGTTGCCGACCATTACGGTACGTGACGTCACCATTTTGTTTCGGTAATACTTCACTCTAATCGGCCGAATGATTTCGTCTGTGTTAAATTCTGCTTTTTTCACTCTTCATAAAGCACAGAATTTAGTTTCTTGAACTCATTTGAGTCAACGTTTATTACAGCTCCGCAACTCGGACCATAACAAACGTAAGCACACACACTTCCTGTGTCCATCAACTATACCTGTCCCTCGGGAAACTCAAACCCAAATAACAATAGTTCCGATTGTTACTGTCGTGTCAACAGCGATGAGCTCTCACGGATTTCCGACTTACGTTCTTTCATTTTACCGTATCAATCCATGGAAGAAACATCTATTCATCATGATGAAACGAGCAAGTTATACAGCAGCCTTTAAAAGAAAAGTCACATCTGTTTTGTTTTCTCCTAGATTCTGGTAAGTTGGAGAAGTTGTCGAATCAAATTATTACCTTAAATATTGTCAGTTTATGGTAATGTTTTGAACTACCCATGTGCTATGCTTGTGCTGTGTTTCACCAGTCAGTAAAATGACATTTCTGTATCTGTACACAAGCTCTGTTTTCTTGTATTCTTCTATTTATTGGTGCTAAAAGGGTGCGCGTTATAAACGGGTACAATAATTTTCCCTGGTTTTAAAAGTAAATTTGGGAAGCGCATTATACACGGGTGCGCCTTTTATTCGGGAAATTACGGTATCTTTTAAGAACTACAAGTCTTTCTATCCATGGATCGCTTTAACAGAATGTTAATACGGTTAATGCCATCTTGTTGACTTATTGTCTCAATAAACAAATACAGTACTCAGTGTTTCCCACAGGATTTTAGGAGACTGTGGTGGGAGGGTCTCTGACCATAGGATTTTTTGAAACTGTGGTGGTGGGCTGCATCGGAGTCGGACAGCCACACCATGTCATGCCACGGCGAATTTTTTTTTTTTTTCATTATTTTTTCCCCCCAAGAAGAACCATAACAACGATATATTTGAAATATTTCATTAGCTAGGCTAATGTTATAGCTCTCAGCTACGGTACATGTATGTAAAATGCGTTGCTGAGTACAGCTACGTTACCCTATGTAATAATGCGACTTTTTTTCTCGTAGCAATAGTACGACTTACATCTCGTAGTGACTCAGGGTTGGCAAACTGTTGAAAAGAGCCATATTTGCCCCCCCCCCCCCCCCCCCCCAAAAAAAAAAAAAAAACTGATACAGTATGTCTGGAGCAGCAAAAAATTAAAAGCCTTGTACAAGCCTTATAATTATCAATACTAGCTATATTAGCCTACTATAAAAATGACTAAGTTGGCTAGAAATACATAATTAGCCTTCATGATTAAATGTTTATTTTCCCTGCAGTGGATCCTATAGCGCACCACGTGACTACTCTGTTGTACGATGACACCACAAGTTTAACTTCATTACAATATTAATGAATTGAAAGAATGTTTGTATCATGTTTGTCCTCCTAGAAATCCTATTAAAACAAAAAATATATTTCCCTCCCCCATCTTTTTCCATTTAAAAAAAAAAAAAAAGAAGCTCCGAAGCAGCACTAAAGAGCCGCATGCGGCCCAAGAGCCGCGGGTTTCAGACCGCCGTCGTAGCCCTCCTTTTTTCTTTTTATTTGACCCTCATAAGTACTACATTACCACAACAATAACAGTCCTTCTGTCAACTGACCCATTTACAGGACAGGGGGAATTCTAATGGCCGTGTAAAGAGTTTTTCTTGATTCGGTGAGAAGGTGAATAGTTTTTTCCCCGTTGTTCGTGAACTAAATTTCCACACAAACGAACATCGAGGTACCATTAACTTAGCAAGGAGAGGTAAGAGAGTCATTTTTCGAGTGTCCCAGAGCTCGCGAAATTGTGTGGGGGGGGGGCGCATTTATCCAACTTTCGTCAGCCATAATTGTCTGAAGTTGGCGCGTCGGTGTTGTGCCGAAAAATAGCCACTCCACGCGAAATGTCCCCCCGACGGGAGCGCCCACACGTCACTCGTACAAACAGCCTTTTCTTACCAATCGATGGACACGGAAACTACGTTCTTGTACCGTGAATATGTATCATTTTACTCTGCTTGAACTAATACATACTTTACTGTGACCAACGCTCTGAAAATAGAGCAAGGCTTTATTTTGGGCCCCGTCTCTCCGCGCAAGTTCAATCAAAGTTTTCTTTCCGTCCACCGCTCACTTTCGCCGAAAAGTCCGATCGAAACTATTGTAATGCCCCGGATATGGGGAAGAAGGAGAGAAGTCTGTATTTGCTTAACCACTCGATTGTGGTAACAATAATAAAGAGAAACAATAACAAAATAACAGCGGGCTGCTACGACATGCGACCGCTATCTCTCGCTATCTCGCTCGTTCTCCCATTCTTCCTACTCGTTCCCCTTGCGTCTCTTAAATAAATAAATAAAATACTACTCTAAAATGCTGCTCTCGCTCGCGCGGGTAGTAGAGTGGAGTGGGCTACAGCTGACTGACGCATCTGATTAGTATCTTTTTTTTTTTTCGGGGGGGGCGCAAACGAGACTGTGACGGGCCCAAACGAGACTGTGGCGGGCCGCCACAGTCTCGTCCATTAGTGGGAAACACTGGTACTTATGTACTGTATGTTGAATGTATATATCCGCCTTGTGTCTTATCTTTCCATTCCAACAATAATTTACAGAAAAATATGGCATATTTTATAAATGGTTTGAATTGTGATTAATTACGATTAATTAATTTTGAAGCTGTGATTAACTCGATTAAAAATTTTAATCATTTCACAGCCCTACTTTATTTGTACTTGCATGATAGAGAAACAGGACAGCGCTCTCATGCTAGCCATCAATTTCCTACAGCACTTCTCCTGTTCAGAGTCATGGATACTAGCCCAAGTGTATTCCATCCAGCTGACTTTGGGGGTGAAAGTCAAACCTGTCTACATGACTTTGACAAGGATTTACACCGTGCTCCTAAATTATTAGCATTTAGTCACTTTTGAATACCTAGTGTAGGAAACTCATAATTATAATGTGGTTTGTAGGTATCTTTGTCATGTCCTTCTCACACTGAAGGTACAGTACTGTGATACAACCTATAAATGATGAGATCACCACTCTCCTACCCTGATGAGAGGGAAGCTGTGTAGTCTCTTGTAGTCGGCCTCTTCTTTCTTTCCCTCGCCAGTTCCAGCCATTCCGTCTCCCGTGAATAGAAAACAAATATACCATAAAAATGGTACATTTCATTTGTTTAAACACGAATGACTCCTGTGGTTTGACAAAACAGGCGGATAAACTAAGCAAAGCAACAGCATAGACGAGCAACCCAGCTAGCTTAGCTCTTAGCTTCGTAGCGAACAGGTAATATTTAATAAATTGTGTTTAACCAAACGCATGTCAACGAGTCAAGGGTTGTTAACGGTGAGTAGAAAAATGTTCGGTGACTTACTCGGGAGGCGTTTGGACCGCTGGAAAAGTTCCACTGTTTAAGTCCCAGGGTCGGTTGTTAGGGAGACATTTTAAACAAGAAGTAGATGGGCGATGGAAGCTCCGCCTACTGATGATTCATCGTGTTTCTAGTGGCTCACTGCCTTGTCAATCAACGCATAGATATAGTTTATAAGGTAAGGTTTCCGATACTCGCTGTGAGCCAAAGGAGATGGGCATTGTCACTTGTCGGCCATTTTGCGTCGGAGCTATTCGAGAACAATTTTAGTCATAGGAGCGTGTATTTTGAAATAGCTTTAGATTGCTCAATTTTCAAACGGCTTGTTATTCATAAACTTAAGAGACATGGTGAAATTACTGCGTACTTCAAAATAATTACATTTTTTTGAAATATGTATTTTTTTTTTTTTGGTAGTATAAAATCGTTTAAAATTGTAAATATTAACATGATCACGTTATTGCATTTTGTTCTAAACCAAGCCTTTAGTATATCTTGAAAAATCAGCGAGCTAAAGTGTATTTTAGGAGAATAAATCAGAGTTAATCACCTCGAAGAGGCGTGAACTGACGCAAGATGGCCGCCAGTTACTTATACAGCCCACTCCGCTTGTTAACATCTAGCCTCATGTATGTTCTATGTTGCCACTGTTTCCTTATATTTGGTTTGCCAAAATGTGGCACGCAAACTCAAACCAACATTACTTCAATCAAAAAAGTTGTTTAAAAAAAATAATAAATCAAAGAAAAATATTGTTCAAATGCTTTTTTTGAGTCTCAAATCGATTTTTGCATTCAAACACATTTTTTTTTATTGAAGTGACTTTTTTTGATAGAAAATATATATTTAGATTGAAGCAACTATTTTTTTATTCAAGCACATTTTTTTTGACGCACATTTTTTTTTGACTGGATAATAAAGACTCAAATCTACCTCCATAGATAAACAGCAAATATGTTTTGTTAATATTTTCATTTGATCAGCATTTAACTGTGATTATTTTTGTTCATTATTTTGTTTTAATATTTTATGAAATTATATATTTCTTATACTTAGAAAAGAACATGTGATGTTTCCCTGTTATGACTTTACTACAAGCACAGACTGTGCATGTCTCTGTGTGCATCTACCCTATTTAAGCATCCCTCTTGCTAAATGTGACCGACATTGAGCGAGAAACATCTGGACGAAGTCCCCAGGTGGATTTTCCTAACCCCAAATTGGTGTGGAAAATTCCCGTGTTCTCTTCTGTGTTTGTGAATTCATTTTAATCTGAAACAAGTACTCCCTCGTCTGTGGATTAGAGTGGATAATGAATCAGTGGACAGGCAAGTAAACAAATCACATAGTAATAATGTTCTTCATCTTTTGTTTAGGCTGTTCCAGGCTGTCTGTCTGCTGCTGCAGTGATGCAACCTGGTGTTGTCAAGAGGTCAGCACACGTAAATGTGAATCTCTGAGTGTGACTTGAAAACAACTCGTTAATCAGTGTCATGTTCAGACTAAATGTGTGGCACCAGATGTCATAATTTGGAGGTCAAATGACATACTGTGAATCCAAATGACCCAGTTTGATAGTGACGGCAGTCACACCAAGCAAGGCAGATTCTGTATAATCTCTAATCATGGTTATAATCATCTGTTTTTAATGTAAGGATGAAAAACCTACCTGAAAAAAGGTAAACTGTCAAGGTTGCAATGTAGAGGAGCACTCAGAAAGCAGACCACTGCCTAAGCAGCAAAATTTCATTCAGCCCTTTGACCTTTGACATCATGACCTCAAAATATAAACACCTTTTCCGTTTCATATTACAAACATGTCCTGCAAATTTGATAATCATCCCTTTATTGTTTTTTTGAGTTATTTCTTATGCAAACATACAAATACAATTTTTGCCCTTTGACCTCATGACCCCAAAATGTAATGACCTCTTCCATTTCATATTACTAAGATATTCTGCAAATTTGATAATCCATTTATTTGTTCTTTTGTATGTTTTTGAGTTGTCTCAAACTCTTACGAATAAAATTGTTGCCCTTTGACCTCAGGACCCCAAAATTTAATCACCTCATCCGTTTTCATATTACAAACATCCTGCAACTTTGATAATCATCCCCTTATTCATTCTTGAGTTATCTTGAACACAAACATACAGAACCGAGCAGAATGAATAACCAGAGGAGATTAAAGTGCCTGTGACACGAAAAAGCATGTTTATTTCATAATACACGCTGTATTTTATGCTCCTGAATGAAATGAACCGCTTGGATGTGTGTGGAAGCGATCGCTATATTTATTTAGTTTTTTGAATCCCGCGCCATGAAAATAAGTGACTTCCGGCAACAGTCTCGAGTTGAGAAAGAGGGCGCTGTGACGTGTACAGAGGAAGGAGTCCTCTTCACTATACAGCCATACTGTTGTATGTGAAGGACTAAGGATTCAGCTGATTTTGCGGATTAATACGTTTATTTTTCGTATCACGGCTGCAGAAAAATCTTGCTGTAGGAGGGAGAGGTGTGTGCGCCTTTTTGGGGTTTCAAAAGGTCTGGCCAAAACAAGCCCTACTACTGTGGGACCATGGGATATACGAGGAAGTGAGTAAACATCGTGTTTTGTATAATGTCAAATACTGGGATCATTTTAATATGTAGGTGGCTTGCATTTTGTGACATGCTCCTTGTCTCCTCGGCCGACGACCGGCGGCTTGTCGCACATCCCCCCGCCGAGAGAGCACTACTAGTATAGACCCCGATCACCAACGTCACACAATCACGTGATCGCTGTATTGTGCCGCCATATTGTCCATCATTGTGTGTCCGTATTGTCATTGATCGTAGTTTCTAAAGGTAGATTCACTTGCAAATTATGGAAGCCCCGGTGCTTTCAGACGCTGTAAATTCATTGAATGAGTTGCATAAAAACCGTTATTTGGAAAAGCTTCGGTCGATACAGTCGCCAGATCCATATTTGATGCCCAAACCGATGTTTTTTCCCGTCCGGTCCCATCCCGTGCATCAGAGCTTGTCCTGAGACCACAAAATTTCCACTCATACTCCAGTTTATGTCACGATGAGGAGTCAGGTACCCAAAATCGGCTGAGTGTCACCGTTGTCACGATTGTAAAATGAAACTTAATCGACAACGGGCCGGTGTGTGCCGAAAAACAGCTGCCCCGCGTGAAATGTCCCCCCTGACGGGAGCGCTTATTTATTTGCCTGGCTCTGCCAAACTATTCTCCCTGTATTTTTCAAACACTGAGAGAAATAGTCTGGGAACCATCCCATTAACGGCCTTTTCGATTAGGTACAAAATCAATCGACAAATCAGATTCGTTTATTTGCGTGACGTGTTCTTAACGAGCAACGTCACTCTTGCGCGTCGAAAGTCGTCTCCACAACACAGATGGTCAACGGGATAACCGAGAACCTGTTCCAATCCGCGGTAAATTCTGTTTTAAATTACCAAAAACACATCGACACGAGTCATTGACAATAGTCTGTCTCGCGCTAGCCATGTTGGATAAACTCCGCTCTCTTCGTGTGTTTACTTCCGCGCGCAAGTCCCTCGTGCTTCCGTCGTCAGTTAATAACGTCACGTCTGCCCGTCGCTGATTGGTCCACTCCGCTGTCTGTTTGCTGTGACTTGCTCCGCCCTGGAAATTGTATCCGTGGGAATGGTGGCCAGAATCAATAGCTGGAACAGCGTTGAGTCTGGTGTACCAGGCAACTTATTTATAACGCTTTATTGACGTGAAAACATCAAATGTTTTCATGGACGCCTTACAGTAATGGATTTAGGACTGGAAGATCAGTTTTAAATAATTAAATTACACAAAATATTAGTACTGTATTTTGGAAACAAATCATGGACTGGGCCACATAACAATCTTTGAACATAAATGTATTAGTCAACAAGTTTTCACGACCATATCCCAATGACAATCACACAGGTATGACATTTATTAGTTCAAGCAGAGTAAAATAATACATATTCACGGTACAAGAAAGTCGTTTCCGTGTGGGCGCTCCCGTCAGGGGGGACATTTCACGCAGGGCGGCTATTTTTTGGCACAACACTTCTTGCTGTGCGACCGTGGCGACTAGCTTCGTAGTCTCCGTCTGATGATGTCTGCGATCGTGTTGTCATCATACTGATGTTTTCGCCGCTGTCTAACAGCTGTCGACACAAACGCATCATGGACCGAGATAAAACAAACCGTGCTGCTTTCGAGATTTGCCTTTTTAACAATGGGCACACAGCAGCTACTAAAATGACCGTTTATCTTCTGTGTTACTGCAACCAACCGCCACACATGCCTTCACCATTTTGATTAATCAATGTTAACGATTGTCAGGAAGGTTTTTGGGTTCGTTTACTAGGCGGTGATTCCTTAGACAAGCAGAAAAACACGCAGTAATAGGAGGAATGTACGTAGCGGTAATATGTAAACACGATGAGCTGACGGACAATATGGCGGCTCCAGTCAGGGGGGGGCGGAGTTGTGACGTCACGTGATTGGGGTCTATACTCGGCTTATTCCCCTCTTCAAGTGCCCGGTGTTCTGTCAAATTTTCCGACCGATCAGAAATTGCAACTTTGAGTTAAAAATAGCCGCGAATACAGCGATTACAAAGTAAACTTTCTTTAAATAAAGGACTACTTACATTTGATCATGGATTGGCATGTAAATGTTCAGCAGTCATTGTCCAGATGCTTCCTCGGCGACCTCTCCTGTCCGTATTAGCAGGGGAATGAGCTGTAAATTGCTCTCCGCTGGGCGGTTTGCCGATCAGCAAAGACAATCGACAACCCAGTCGTCATGTGAAATGATCCGGGCTCGTTAAGTGTGATTTTCCGCTTCGAAGACTTTGAAGCATCACTTGGTTTGGGTTAGCATGTAGGCTAGCTGTCACGCCTCTTGGTTTGTTTACATTCTCCGAAGCCGGGGAAGGGAAATGATATAAGCCCGATTTAGGTGGCATAAAATATCGTTCAGGAGGTGCGACAGTAAAGGTGAAGTCAACAAGTTTGACCATTATGGAGTAAATCTGCCATGTCGTCTTGAATAAATGCATTTTTATTATTTCATGTTCCATTTAGCACAAGACTGTTATTTGTAATGACTAGGGTTGTTCCAATCATGTTTTTTTTTCTCCCGAACCGATCCCGATCGTTTTAGTTTGAGTATCTGCCGATCCCGATATTTCCCGATCCGATTGCTTTTTTTTGCTCCGGATTCAATTCCAATCATTCCCGATAATTTTTCCCGATCATATACATTTTGGCAATGCATTAAGAAAAAAAATGAATAAAACTCGGACGAATATATACATTCAACATACAGTACATAAGTACTGTATTTGTTTATTATGACAATAAATCCTCAAGATGGCATTTACATTATGAACATTATTTCTGTGAGAGGGATCCACGGATAGAAAGACTTGTAATTCTTAAAGGATAAATGTGACTTTGTATATTGTGACTAAATATTGCCATCTAGTGTATTTGTTGAGCTCTCAGTAAATGATACTGTAGCTATTTAACTGTTCTGCCCAAATGCATGATGGGAAGTGCAACCATGACTGTGCGTAGTGGTACCAATTGATATATCTTCTCTGCGTTGGGAAATAACATAGGGTGTTAAGAAAAAGATCAATTACTACCTTTCTTCCCCACATTGCTTCCCACGATATTTCTAATCGTAGGGAGAGGGATTGTAAGGCTTTAGCCAATTAAAAAAAAAGGCTCCAAAGGCTGCCAAAATTCACTCGACTCATTTTACGCTGCCTTTTAGCTCTATAGATAGGTAAAACGGCGCCATTACAGATTGAACGCGATAATGCGTGTGTGGGTCGTGCAGCGCATGCGTTAATTGCGTTAAATATTTTAACGTGATTGATTAAAAAAAATAATTAATTACCGCCATTAACAGGATAAATTTGATAACCCTACCTTAAGCCTAAACTAAAGACTCTGGATAAGTGTAACATATTATGTCTGTAACGTTAAACACAATTAGAAAACGATTTAATTAAAAAATATATATATATTTTAAAAAGTCATGTCCGATATTTTTTTGCCGATTCCGATACTTTGAAAATCACGTTATGGGACCCGATCAATCGGCATCCCGATCGATCGGGACATCTCTAGTCATGACCATGCCATTTAATTAGCTATTGGGGAAAATTCTTGGATAAAAAGAATATCCTGTGAAAATATTGGAGTAGAGAGACTGAAACAATGACATTTTGCGGCTCTCTTCGTCACGTTTTCCTCGTTCTGAATAATTTCCCCCTCAACGGGCTGACTGGTCCTTCTCAAGCCATTTATTTAGCTATTGGGGAAAATACTTGGATAAAAAAATAATATCCTGTAAAAATATTGGAGTAGAGAGACTGAAACAATGACATTTTGCGGGTCTCTTCGTCGTGTTTTCGTCGTTGTGAATAATTCCCATTCAATGGGCTGCATACTAAATCAGATGAAATCGTGACTCCGCTGACGTCATCCACCTGTTGGGGACGCTAGAGCCCTATAATGGTAGGCAAGGCTAACCGGCAGATTAAAAGACTAATTTGTCGTCATCTGCGCTTTGCTAAATTGTTGTATATAGTCGAATCGTCTCAAAATATGATTCTAATTCACATAATAATCCTATTTAAAGTTATCCTCTACCTTAAATACATGTAGGCTTTAGGCAATTGTTCTCTTGTACTAAAATATATTGTTAGAAACACATAAAATATAAAAATTTATAATATTTAGAACACATTTTGACCGATAGATGGCGCCATGTTTTGCGGGCTCGCAGTGATGACGTAAAGGGGATCTTTCCAAATGTGTAGCTTATACAACAATTGCGTACTGCTGCCTAAACTCGCCAAGTAAAATGCCACGATGTGCTGCTTTTGGATGCAATTTCCAGTCAAATTGAAACAAGGGGAGTGACGTGAGTGGTCAAAGTGGAATTAATATTTTTTTGTGAATAAATGTGCATAAATGGAAGCTTCTCCCCCTTTTGGTACTTTTATTCACGTATCCTACCTACCCCGCGTTAAAATGTACAAGACATGGATTACACTAGATTCCAGGATTTGTTCCCGTCAGATGACGAATTTAATGAGGACAGTTAGCACACGACAACTCTGGATGCTAAAAATCTACATAATTATACTGGGATAAGTTTGAAAACGCAATAGCTTACCTTGAGGAACATAAACCGGTGTTCTCAACAGCATACACTCTCTAGCTCCATTGTCATTGAGACGCACTTGCCGCGAGTACATCACCAGTTTTTCCCAACTCGTCTTATCAGGTACTGTATTTCCTGCTCTCATTTAGCCTTTGCTGCTCGTCTTGTGAACGACCGACAGTGCTGTCCCGCTCTTCACTTTTCCGATCTGGTTCAAATTGGAAGGGCAGAACCGACGACATGTTGGGGTAGCTAAGAGTGACACGCTGAAAGTTTGGCAACGACCCAAGTGACATCACGCACTGCGACGTAACAAGAATGGCGACCTATCACTTAAAATAATTTTACAAACTTTGTTAAAACGAAAATATTAAGAGGGGTTTTAATATCAAATTATCATAACTAGAGATGTCCCAATCAATCGGCATCCCGATCGATCGGGTGCGATCACGTCATTTTCGGAATCGGCAAAAAAATATCGGACATGCCTTTTTTTAATTTTTTTTTTTTTTTTTTATTAAATCGTTTTCTAATTGTATGTAACGTTACAGACATAATGTGTTACACTCTTCCAGAGTCTTTAGTTTAAGCTTAACCCTTGAGAGTCGAAGGACGCGCCGGCGCGTCCTCAGCGCACGTCGTCTTTGAAGCACCCTCGCGTTTTAATTACGTCACCCACATGCCGTTGGTTGGTCTCGTTTTAAAGTGCGGAAGTTGCGGTTTACTCTCGTTGTTATTTGAAGTCAATCGACCAACTAAAACGTGAGATATTGTCATTTAAGTTTTATAGTTTTATTGTCCTCTCAAAAAAACATTAAAACGCTGCATGGATCATTTGTTTATGTCTATATTTCCATCATTTCTTGTCCTTTTTCAAAACGGAAGCTCCATGAAAAAAACACAAATCAAACGAACCCTTTCGAAGTCACAGTGGAAGCACAAAATGCGTTTTTTTTTTTTTTATAAATATAACTGCCGTGCGAGGTTCCACCGAACGAGAGGCAGGAGTGTTCTGACGCAGCGAGGGGGCGAGCGACGGCCGTTTGAATCAAGCAAGCGGGCGAGCGACTTTGTGTGACTTTGAGGATGAACGGAAAACTAAATTTAGCGCAACCAATTGTGCTTTTTGATCAACATGAGGAAGAGGGTGGTCCAAATTCGTCATCATCGTCTTCTTCGGAAGAGTCCTCGAGTGAAGATAGTGACGGATTTGAACACGTGGGTGACGCCATCGACGAGCAGAGGTAAGCCAACTCACTTTTTTTTTTTTTTTTTTTTTTAATGCTGTAAAAGTTTCTTTTGATATTGCAAGACAAAGTTAATTTTGATGCAATATAAGTGCGTGTTTGTGTATGTAATAATAAAATGTGCATATCAGATCAAAGTATAATTTGTGGTCTTCTTTCTATATGAAGATTAGGGATGTAGCACATATTCAGCTACGGTATTCTTTCTATTGTCATACATATAGATTTCCATTATTATTTATTGCTGTATATATTTTTATTTTATACTTTATTATTTTCATAAATACTGACTTTTGTTTCATGTACATTTATAGTGACAATGAAAGTAAAGTGAAATGAAAATGGAAGGGTGGAAAGAGGACCGACACCCCATGGAAGTGTGGGCTGTGATGTAGCCCTGTGTCTAATTCCAGGACGAAACTGCTTTTCGGAGTGGCATGCCTGAAAAAAATTTAACTTGTTTATTGTAAATATTTTTGAAAATACTTTTTTCCCCAATGTTATATATATATTTTTTTTCCCACAATCAGTCTTCTCAATTTGTGTATATAAATGTGTGTTCAAGAAGCTTGATTGTGTGTACATAGTTTTCATCAGGTGATGGGCCGCAATACCTAAACTCATAAAGAGATGGCCTCTAAACACTTTTTGTGTTAGATGGTATATTTTTTCACTGTTCTTCACTGTTTGGTCTGCTGTATATAACCTGTTTTGACTAGAGCATGTATAAATGCAAAAAACGCCTATGGCTATACCTGTTGTTTATGTTGAATTGTCAAATAAAAGACTATTTATTCTAAATTTTTTTGGTTGAATGTTCATCCTAACATGTTGAATAAATATTACAAAGTTTCAAAACGGTTCGTTACGCATGTTTGGTTGTCAATTGGACATCAATATTAAAAATTTTGACAAAACGATTTTGGAATTTTTGGTCTTTTTGGGCCCAAAATTATGATTTATAATTGGTCAGTGAAGGAAACAACAGTTTGGACATGAAGTTCAAGGTGTCACAAAAAAAGGGACCAAACCAGGCCATCGTAAACAATTCTGTCTTTGAAATATAAAGGCAACTTCAAAGGCATGCAAAATCAGACGAAATAGGCCCAGACCTTAAAGGGTTAATGTAGGGTTATCAAATTTGTCGCGTGAACGGCGAGAATTAATATTTTTGACATTTATCACGTTCCAATATTTAACGCAAGTAACGCATGCGCTACATGACCCACTCGCGCATTGTCGCATTCAATCTAAAATGGCGCCATTTTACCCATACAGTACATAGAGCTAAAGGGCAGCGTAAAATGAGTACGGTGAATTTTGGCAGCGTTTGGAGCCTTTTTTTTTTTTAATGGCTAAAGCCTTACAATCCCTCTTCCAACGATTTAGAATAATCGTGGGAAGCAATGTGGGGAAGAAAGGTAGTAGTTGATCTTTTTCTTAACACCCTATGTTTTTTCCCAACGCAGAGAAGATATATCAATTGGTACCACAACGCACAGTCATGGTTGCACTTCCCATCTTGCATTTGGGCAGAAGTTAAATGGCTACAGTATCATTCACTGAAAGCTCAACAAATACACTAGATGGCAATATTTAGTCACGATATACAAAGTCACATTTATCCTTTAAGAATTACAAGTCTTTCTATCCGTGGATCCCTCTCACAGAAAGAATGTTAATAATATAAATGCCATCTTGAGGATTTATTGTCATAATAAACAAATACAGTACTTATGTACTGTATGTTGAATGTATATATTCGTCTGAGTTTTATTCATTTATTTTTTTTTTTTTTCTTAATGCATTGCCAAAATGTATATGATCGGGAAAAATTATCGGGAATGATTGGAATTGAATCGGGAGCAAAAAAAAAAGCAATTGGATCGGGAAATATCGGGATCGGCAGATACTCAAACTAAAACGATCGGGATCGGATCGGTAGCGAAAAAACATGATCGGAACAACCCTAATCATAACTTTTACTAACATTTATCTTTTAAGAATTACTTGTTTTAAAGATCGAGACTTTTTTTATCGTGTCATATGCACTTTAAATGTTAACTTATGAATACAAACGCCTGAGGAAGGCTGTGAACTTCTAAACATTTTTACCACGAAAGACAAAAACTAATATTTCATCGATGACTTGAATAAGAAATAACCCAAGTGGGAGGAAGCCAGAGTGAGATAACACAAGACTGTAGACACACTGTCTTCATATACAGTATGTGTGTTTGTGAAGGAAGCGCCAAGATGGAAAGGTCAAACAAAGGTTTATGTAAAGTGTGCTTGCCTGCAGGAGAGCCAATTAGTGAGCATCTATAATTCATCAGTAGGAGATACAGATTGTTAGGCGAACGAGGACAGGGAAAGGGGGAGTGAAGACCCCGTGTGACAATTACTGACTTGATGTCTCAAAGACTCGAGACATTTCGACTGATGGCTCGATAATTGTGCTGGGAATCGCAGAGGAACTTCCGGCATGATATTGTGCTAATTACAAAAAAAAAAAAAGATAGAATAGTGGTTGGCAGGTCTGTCTCAATATAAAAGTCTTTTGAAAACCAAGAAGGAGCTGAGCAGCAGTCTTGTGATGATGTTAGCTGATTGTGCGCCATTCACAACCTGGAAATATCAGAGGTCGGTATTCAAATTCAGGAAGATTGGTCAAAATCCAACTCCTCAACTTCAAAAATGTTTTATCTGGTTTTAGCATCCAAATTCATTTTGAATGGGAGGGTTGGCATTGTGAGTGGCAGTGAAATTAGGGATGTCACCATTTCTCGACAACTACTGTACACAATTAGCAAATAAATTGACTATTTTGATCGTTGAAAAATCATTTAGCGATCTTGTTAGCCCCAGTATTGTCTAAATTATCTTTATGAGCCTCTTAATAGCATTCCCCTACCTATTTTTCTTTCTATTTATTTTGCTTTTTAATTTAAAAAATTTTAAAAAAACAAAAAGCATTTTTCAGCCATTTTTGTTTATTTTTGATTTTTATCTTTTAAATATTTACAATTTTTTTGTAAAATATTAAATGGTAAAAAAAAATAAACATTCTCTTTTCACTCATTTTTTTTTTAATTTAGGATTTGATTAAAAAAATATTTTATTTATTTATTTGATTTATTTTATTCTGTTAAGAAAAGGGAAGAAACATTCTCAGAGTTCTTTTTAACTTTTTTTTTACTAACAAAGGGGAAAATGTCCTCTTTTAATCCATTCATTTTTTCATTATTTTTAATCTTTTATGTTAAAGAAAAAAACACCAAAAACAGTAAACATTCTCTTTTATAAATTTGTGGATTAAATAAAAAAGCAGAAAAAAAAAACATTTTAATTAATTTATTTATTTTTTAATCTACTCTGTTAATAAAAGGGGGAAAACACTGACTATTCTCCAGATTTTAAATAAATTATATTTTAGCATAAAAAATTAAGTCAATGTATACGATTGATTTCCACGGGCCGCACAAAACAATGCATCGGACTGTAATCTGGCCCCCGGGCCCTGACTTAGATTACTGTGTCATGCATGATCGGTTTCGCAATCGGTAACATAAAACCCTGATCGGAGCGTGCCTTACTCGACAGCATTTTGTTGAAAAACACACAATCAAATCGAACAAAAAGAATTTAACGAAATCTGCCTGATTCCATGCTTTACTTCAGTAGAAATTAAGCTTTTCCTTTGGGGCTTTGTCCACTAGGGGGCAACGTAATACGTTTTTAATAGATACACAAAGACTGCATCAACGAAACTCATTTAAGTGCAGTAATAGTCATTTTCATTCAGCCCCAATAACGTCTGTCTCTGCAAGTCTATAATGAGAATAGTCGTACGTATCAGTTGTTGTCATGGCGACCAGTTTTGTTGCTTCACTGTAATTCACAAACAAATCCGCGGTGATGTAATTTATTGACAGTCCAACTACAGATTCACAACAGCTTTGACTTGCTTGTAAAGAGAGATTGAATTGGCACAGCTTGTGACATTCGACACTGCTAAGGTCTTTATGATTTATAATTAAGTTCAAAATCGCACAAAACCGGAAACCTGCCAGGAAGCTGACTCACAATCCTGGCGAGAGAAATCTAGCAATTCTTTAAATGTGAAACGCCAGTATGTTAAAGAGCACACCTCTTTTGAAGATAAGCTTCCTCCTAAATTAGAATTGAGAAGGTAAGAAATTAATAGGTTGAAGCAGTCATATCAAGAGTCAAGCAAGGTTATTGTTAAATCTATGACACGGCAACAAATTGCAACGGAGTGCTCACTCAGAGTGTCGTGGGTGGTGGCCAAACATAAGAAGTCGTTCTCTAATGGAGAAATAATAAAAGAGTGTATGACGAAGTGATGACAGCAATCTTCAAAGGGAAAGAAAAGGAGGAAATGACAACAAAAATCAAATCTCACTCTCAGATTTATAAACCACAAGACCCACTGAAGAACTGTCTGATGATGAGTAAATAGCTTTGTAACCTCCAAATGCCATTTCTGTCATTGAGCAATGTTTTATAGTTAAAGTTACTGTCAGTAATTGTTATGTTTGCACCTTAATGACAGAGCTTGTCATTTGTTCTGAACAAGTGAACAGCAGTCAGAAGTCCTATGATCACACCGGTCAGTTCAATCATGTGGCATCTTTAAAGCACTGTAAAAAATTAATAAATTAATTTAAAAAATAACTATTTCACATAGAGAACTGCCTTCAAATTTATTCGAAAGTGCAGATTTAGATTTCTCACAGTTTTTATTTGACACCGACAGACCACGGTAAAACGTAGACATGATCATTTTAATTTCATTGTAGGAATCATGTTTGCTCCACTAGAGGGCACTCATGCTCTTTGGATCAGTGATGTTTCATTTCTGTTGAATTTTCTAGTCGGAATTCGGTCATTTTTGTGGTTTTTTTTTTTGGGGGGGGGCTAATATGATCATGTAATGGGTTATAGTTAGGGTTGTTCCGATCATGTTTTTTTGCTCCCAATTCAATTCCAATCATTCCAGATAATTTTTCACGATCATATACATTTTGACAATGCATTAAGAAAAAAATGAATAAAACTCGGGCGAATATATACATTCAGCATACAGTACATAAGTACTGTATTTGTTTATTTTGACAATAAATCCTCAAGGTGGCATTTACATTATTAACATTCTTTCTGTGAGAGGGATCCACGGATAGAAAGAGTTGTAATTCTTAAAGGATAAATGTGACTTTGTGTATTGTGACTAAATATTGCCATCTAGTGTATTTGTTGAGCTTTCAGTAAATGATACTGTAGCCATTTAACTTCTGCCCAAATGCATGATGGGAAGTGCAACCATGACTGTGCGCCGTGGTACCAATTGCTATATCTTCTCTGTGTTGTGAAGAAACATAGGGTGTTAAGAAAAAGATCAACTACTCCCTTGCTTTCCCACATTGCTTCCCACGATTATTCTAATCGTTGGGAGAGGGATTGTAAGGCTTTAGCCATTTAAAAAAAAAAGCTCCAAAGGCTGCCAAAATTCACTATACTCAATTTACGCTGCCTTTTAGCTCTATATACCGTATGGGTAAAACAGCGCCATTATAGATTGAACGCGACAATGCGTGAGTGGGTCGTGCAGCGCATACGTTAATTGCGTTAAATATCGTAACGTGATAAATGTAAAAAATATTAATTCTCGCCGTTAACGCGACAAGTCTGATAACCCTACCTTAAGCTTAAAGTAAAGACTCTGGAAGAGTGTAACACATTATGTCTGTAACGTTAAATACAATTAGAAAATGATTTAATTAAAAAATATATACATATTAAAAAAGGGCATGTCTGATATTTTTTTGCCGATTTCGATACTTTGAAAATGACGTGATCGGACCCGATCGATCGGCATCCTGATCGATCGGGACATCTCTAGTTATAGTACATTTTAATAATAACGGTTCATATAAAGTAGATGACGTTGCGCTGAGGATAAAAAACACCATTGTTGTTAAAAAGAAATCAGACATTGTAAGCAGTTACTCACAACTTGAGTATTCTTTACGCCGACTTGAGTACATTTTTGGGATTACAACTTTTATTTGAGTAATATTTTGAAATAATGCTACTCTTACTTGAGTAACATTTTTGGCTAGTATACCAACCTTTGCTCCCTTGTGAATCTATATGCTGATAATTATCTCTGAGATGTGTTTGTTGTAAGGCTCATTAGCTAACAGCAAAACTAGGAGTACAATGTAAAAAAAAAAGTGGATTTTAGCTGTCAGATCATTGCTAGACTTACTTTGTGGTTGCATGAACTAAATCTTAATGAGGCCAAGGAGAGTGTAACAACATCAGATCATGCCACAGCAAGAAATGTCACACGTGGGCGGATGAGTGAATCGTGCCTGTCCGCCGTCTATGCATCAGCGAACGCGCCGCGGTGACACACCGACACACGACGAACCTCAGCGATGCCATCAGTATGCAGTTTATTAACTTTCATCCAAGGATTTCACAATATCAAGGGGCGTAGGATGCAAAGGAGGACAAACACTGGCACGGAATGACTTAAAGCAAACAGGCACTTTTGAGACTGAAGAAATAGGAGGCGTGAACGCCACACTGAAAGGAAATGGCACATTAGCTAGTTAGCTAGCTAGCATGGGAAAAAATGTTACATATTGGGTAACAATTGTTATATTTTTTTGGTGTTGTTGTATTTAAATGACAAAGTATGAAGCCGTACCAAAGATTAATCCAATTTCGAGAAGGTGCATCTTAGCCAGAGGAAAACCAATTTTTATTTTTCAACTCATCGGCTGCCATTGATGGTGCTAAACATCCAATACAACTGAAGCAGCGAATGACAGATCGTCAATCGCACGAAAAACTTCATGATAGTAACATTTGATTTTGGATTTTTCTATTTACTGTGAGGAGCAGAAGTATTTGCACCCCTTGTGATTTTGAAAGTTCACCCACTAAAAAATAGGTAGAGGTCTGAATTTTTAATTTCATTTTCAATTTTCATGATGCCATGCACCCTAACAAGGTTCCCAGGGCCTTTGGAAGCGAAACAGCCTCACAGCATCACTGACCCACCCCCATACTTCACAATGGGTATGAGGTGTTGTCTACACGCCAACAACCTGTTTGGGAGGCATGCACGGAGAAAACCTTTCCTCACTCACAATCATAAACGCAAACGTCTGGAGTTCGCCAAGCGGTATTGGAGCTTCAACTGGGATTGTGTGCTTTGGTCAGATGATACCAAGATTGAGCTTTTTGGCAACAAACACTCTAAGTGGGTCTGGCGTGCCACGAAAGATGCGCATGCTGAAAAGCACCTCATACCCACTGTGAAGTATGGGGGTGGGTCAGTGATGCTGTGGGGCTGTTTCGCTTCCAAAGGCCCTGGGAACCTTGTTAGGGTGCATGGCATCATGAATGCTTTGAAATACCAGGACATTTGAAATCAAAATCTGTTGCCCTCTGCCCGAAAGCTGAAGATGGGTCGTCACTGGGTCTTTCAGCAAAACAATGACCCTAAACATATGGCCAAATCTACACAGAAATGGTTCACCAGACAAAAAATCAAGCTCCTCCCATGGCCATCTCAGTCCCCAGACCTTATTTTGTTGGGAAAAGGGGTTTGTACAAAGTATTAACATGAGGGGTGCTAATAATTGTGACACACATTATTTGATGTCAAATAATTTTTTTCTTTATGTGGGATATTTTATTTTTTTCCCCACTGAATGAATGCACTTGTATTGAAGGTTGGATTTTTCTCTTTTTTTCCATTAAGGTCCCATATTATTTGAATTAAAAAAAAAATAAAAATGTATATATATATATATATATATATATATATGTATGTATATATATTAGAAGCTCAGAATCCTCGCGTTATGTTACAGCACAACTAGTTGTCCCTTAGAAATGAAAATCGATTACCGTGACAAACGAGTGGGAAGCCAACAACACTCCAGTAAAGCGTCAAAAGGAAGTCCGCCAGGGGTCACGTACGGATCGCCTGGCTTTGTCCTTTTGACGCTTAACTGTAAATGTATTTATTTATTTAACTAGGACTGTCAAACAATTAAAATTTTTAATTGAGTTAATCACAGCTTAAAAATTAATTAATCGTAATTAATCGCAATTCAAATCTCTAAAATATGCCATATTTTTCTGTAAATTATTGTTGGAATGGAAAGATAAGACAAGACTGATATATAAATTCCACAAGATGGCATTAACTATATTAACTTTCTTTCTGTGAAAGGGATCCACGGATAGAAAGACTTGTAATTTTTAAAGGATAAATGTGAGTTTGTATATTGTGACTAAATATTGCCATCTAGTGTATTTGTTGAGCTTTCAGTAAATGATACTGTAGCGACTTAACTGTTCTGCCCAAATGCATGATGGGAAGTGGTGAAACCATGACTGTGTGTGGTGGCTGCAAATGCTATATCTTCTCTGCGTTGGGTACACTATAAAAGAAAAAGATCAACTCCTATCATTCTTCCCCACGTCGCTTCCCACAGTATTTATAGCTGCTATGTGAGAGATGACAAAGCTTTTGCCAATTAAAAGCACGGCCCCAATGAATGCTTGTGTCTACTGTACTCTGCCTCTTATCTCTGTAAAATGGCGCCATTGTAGGCTGTTTGCGGCAATGCGTGAATGAGTCGTACCGCGAATGCGTTAATTGCAATAAATATTTTCACGTGATTAATTTATTAAAAATTAATTAGCGCCCGTTAACGTGATAAATTTGACAGCCCTACATTTAACAAAACAAAATAAATGCATTCATTTGGGATGAAATGCATAACTGATGCTACAACAATCTAACGATATACTGGCAAGCGGGGTGGCCAGTGGGGTGGCCAACCACTTTATAGGGGTGGCCGTGGCCCCCCATGGCCACCCCCTGGTGGCGCCACTGGGTTCATTTGGTCTTATGATGCCGCTGTCACAATAAAGTGTTACTGGTTAATATCTTTTGGTGTAAATATCCCACAATACAGTGAAGACCGCTGCGGCTTATAGTCCAGTGCGGCTTATCTATGAACAAATGCCGTTTTTGTGTCAAATTTGGTGGGTGGCGACTTATAGTCCGAAAATTACGTTCATACTGAAGAAAGACACCCTTGACTACACAAAATAGCAATCGTGTTGGAAAACGAGTGTCTGTTTTAAGCTAACATGACAAAATTCTGAATGAATTAACACCATCTATCAAGTTATACATTAGCCGTTTTAGCCACTTGATTACTGGACCGTAATAGTAAAGAGAAATGCAGCATGCAACTGAAGGATTAAATGTGTAGGTGTGACAGTCCCAACTGGAGTCGAGTGTAAAGTACAAAATCCTTTTTTTTTTTTTTTTTTATCAAGACATTTTATGTTTTTGAAAGCCGTTTTATCCAAATGAGCCGCCTGTGAAAGGCCCAAAATGGACTCCCATTGACTCAAAATGACATGCAAGTACAGAAACGTTCTTTGTGATTTAACCAAGGTACAATTTAATGTTCTGGAGCTCACAGTTTGACATCATTTATTGTAGAGCGCTGCGGTTATGACGAGCAACGTTAGCGAGGCTACATTAACACACGATAATTACACGTTGATGGTGGAGGAACTACACCGTATCAAATCTACAAGTACGCGGGATCATGTACACTTGAATGTGATGTCATTTCTCATTGAGAATGTCTCGCATTAAACACAAGCGATGAGATTATACAAACATTTTTTCAATCAAAAACTCAAGGGTTTCTTTTTGCTTAGCAGAGATAATCGACCCAAACTAGCACTGGTAATCCATCTACAAGCTTGTGTTTAGATTCCCCCACTAAGTTAATCCCATGACTAACCGCACTCTCACTTTAGAACTAACACCGAACACACCGACACGAAAAACAGGCGAGCTCTAAACGTCCGATTAGCGCCGTTCCGTCAGCTCCATACAAATGCTGTACATTCCCATGTAATTTATTTGACCTTAAATGTGCTCTCGCCGTCCCGCCCTTCACTGTTTGGGGTTGGATCTCTCAGCGGCGTGACACGGATCTAAAGACTCCTTGGTGGCACCACCGTAGACGTCCACGTCCAGATCGGTCCAGGGGGCGATGTTACCGAGGACCGAGGAGCTGCATTCCGCCAGAGCGGCGACTTCGGCGGGCTTCAGCACTCGGTCCCACAAGTTGAATTGCGAGAGTTCGCCGACCAGCGCTTGGGAAGCGTCGAAGCGTCCGCCCAGAGTGTCCTTTAGTTGGGAAAGAAAGAAGAAATAGGGTAAGCTTATTTATAGGGTTGTTCCGATCATGTTTTTTTGCTCCCGATCCGATCCCAATCGTTTTAGTTTGAGTATCTGCCGATCCCGATATTTCCCGATCCGATTGCTTTTTTTTTGCTCCCGATTCAATTCCAATCATTTCCGATAATTTTTCCCGATCATATACATTTTGGCAAAATGAATAAAACTCGGACGAATATATACATTCAACATACAGTACATAAGTACTGTATTTGTTTATTATGACAATAAATCCTCAAGATGGCATTTACATTATTAACATTCTTTCTAAGAGAGGGATCCACAGATAGAAAGACTTGTGACTTTGTATATTGTGACTAAATATTGCCATCTAGTGTATTTGTTGAGCTTTCAGTAAATGATACTGAAGGCCATGCCCAATGCATGATGGGAAGTGGAACCATGACAAGTAAAACCACGACTGTGCGTAGTGCTACCAATTCATATATCTTCTCTGCGATGGGATGTAAACCAAGGTATAAAGAAAAAGATCAATTGATACCTTGCTTCCCCACATTGCTTCCCATGATAATTCTAATCTCAGGGAGAAGGATTGTAAGATTTATGCCAATTAACATAAGGCTCCAAAGGTTGCCGAAATTCACTCTACTCATTATTCGCTGCCTTTTAGCTCTCTGTATTGACAAAACGGCGTCATTACAGATGAAATGCGTCAATGCGTGAGTGGGTCGTGCAGCGCATGCATTAATTGCGTTAAATATTTTCATGTGATACATTTTTTTAAAAATTAATTACTGCTGTTATTGGAATAAATTTGATAACCCTACCTTAAGCCTAAACTAAAGACTCTGGATAAGTGTAACATATTATGTCTGTAACGTTAAATACAATTAGAAAACGATTTAATTAAAAAAAAAAAATTTTTTTTAAAAAGGCATGGCCGATATTTTTTTGCCGATTCCGATACTTTGAAAATGACGTGATCGGACCCGATCGGGACATCTCTACTTATTTATTTGCCATAATGCTCTGTTTGTGGCAAAAACACCACACAGCACAATAATACTACAAATCGAAATGTGTTTTTTTAATTAATTAATTTATTTATTTATTCCATCTTGTCTGATCTCAGTCTTTTCAGGTTTTTTTTTTAACTTGTGTTGAGGTAATTATCGAGGTTTGATTGATTGAATATTTGCTTGTGCTTATATGTACCATAAATAATACATATTGCCATATTTTTCTTATTAATATAACCAGTAAATGATTATTGCTTGCTATACCAGGTTGTAGTATAATGCTTAAGTGTTACAAAGAGTAAAAGAGGGTCGGAATGACAACTGCCTTGCTTCATGGCCGCATCATTGCGTAACTAGACCTTCCGAGGCATCTTCAGCACCTGGCGTCTGGACTTTCGTCTAGACCAAACATGTCCAAAGTCCGGCCCGGGGGCCAAATGAGGCCCCTGGTCAAATTTCATCTGGCCCCTAGCCTCTATCATAAAATCAATAATGTCTGGCCTGCACACAGACTTTAATAAATTGGTCAGCAGTACTGCTACTAGCATATGAAGTAGCTTACACACAAATACTGCTCCTCATTTATCCACTAAAAGGCAACAGCACTCTAAGCAACATTACCCCGCGTGACCCTTTACTCTAAATTTTCTAAAATGGCGACAATCAACACAAAAAAGAAAGTTAACTGCGACAGCCGACGCTTCAAGGATAGGTGGAAATTTGACTATTTCTTCACTAAAATACGCAACAACTATGTCTGCCTCATTTGCAAAGAGACAGTCGCTGTTTTTAAAGAGTTCAATGTGAGGCGATATTACCAAACAAGACAGGCTGACATGTACGACAAGATTACAGGGAAGACACGTAGCGAGAAATTAAAGCAACTTGAAGCTAGTTTAATTTCACAGCAGCAGAATTTCACAAGAGCCCGAGAATCGAAACAAAACACCACAAAGGCTAGTTGCGACTTTGTTGAAATTTTATAATTAAAAAAAATAAATAAAGCAAATGTGAAACACAGAATGGCTTCCAAAAATTTGCTTAAATATATTGTTCTAAGTAAAGGCGGTCAGTCAAGTTCGGCCCCCCACATTCTAACCACACCAAATCTGGCCCCTATTGCAAAAAGTTTGGACACCCCTGGTCTAGACCTTCGAGGACAATTTTCCATCCGAGGACATCTTCCATGGCCGCAGCGTTGCATAACTGAAGTGTCTGGGTCATTTTGACTGTTTACATGATTGTTTTGACTGTTTACATGATTGTTTACATGAGCCCTTGCTTACACACGTGTATTTACTTAGTTCCACCTACATGCACACACATATCCAATCGAAAACCACATGGGTGTCTCCAGCTTGCACTCCACCCTCCCTCAGGGCGGCATCCATTTTTTTAGTACAAACCCCTAAATAAAATACCAAGGAGGGTTTTTTTCTTTAGATCAATTTTGGTGACTGCCACGAGTCACTCTTTGCTCTCCTTGGCCAAGAAAACTGAGTGTCTTCTCTCCTTATTTTTGGGTAATTTTACAATGTCTACCTAAGGATCTATTTTTGAACTTGACAACTTGGGATTTTTGTATTGTTTCTTTTTAAATGGTTGTTTTAAAGAACCTGCAATTAAATGATCCATAAACGTTTATGTATGTGAATAATATTTGCTTTGAGAGTTAAATAAGGCAAATCGATGCTAATTTACAATAGCGTGTCAATGGCGTACAGTATTTAATTGTATATCTGCTAGAGATGTCCCGATCGATCCAATCACGTCATTTTCAAAGTATCGGAATCGGCAAAAAAATATCGGACATGCCTTTTTTTAATATATACAGTTGTGGTCAAAAGATTACATACACTTGTGAAGAACATAATGTCATAGCTCTCTTGAGTTTCCAGTTATTTCTACAACTCTGATTTTTCTCTGATAGAGTGATTGGAACAGATACTTCTTTGTCACAAAAAACATTCATTAAGTTTGGTTCTTTTATGACTTAATTATCGGTGAACAGAAAAATGTGATCAAATCTGCTGGGTCAAAAATATACATACAGCAGCGCTAATATTTGGTAACATGTCCCTTGGCCATTTTCACTTCAATTAGGCACTTTTGGTAGCCATCCACAAGCTTCTGGCAAGCTTCTGGTTGAATCTTTGACCACTCCTCTTGACAGAATTGGTGCAGTTCAGTTAAATTTGATGGCTTTCTGACATGGACTTGTTTCTTCAGCATTGTCCACAAGTTCTCAATGGGGTTTAAGTCAGGACTTTGTGAAGGCCATTCGAAAACCTTAATTCTAGCTTGATTTAGCCATTCCATTACCACTTTTGATGTGTGTTTGGGGTCATTGTCCTGTTGGAACACCCAACTGCGCCCAAGACCCAATCTTCGGGCTGATGACGTTAGGTTATCTTGAAGAATTTGAAGGTAATCCTCCTTCTTCATTATCCCATTTACTCTCTGTAAAGCACCAGTTCCATTGGCAGCAAAACAGCACCACAGCATAATACTACCACCACCGTGTTTGACGGTAGGCATGGTGTACTTGGGGTTAAAGGCCTCACCTTTTCTCCTCCAAACATATTGCTGGGCATTGTGGCCAAACAGCTCGATTTTTGTTTCGTCTGACCACAGAACTTTCCTCCAGAAGGTCTTATCATTGTCCATGTGATCAGCAGCAAACTTCAGTCGAGCCTTAAGGTACCGCTTTTGGAGCAAGGGCTTCCTTCTTGCACGGCAGCCTCTCAGTCCATGGAGATGCAAAACACGCTTGACTGTGGACACTGACACCTGTGTTCCAGCAGCTTCTAATTCTTGGCAGATCTGCTTTTTGGTGATTCTCGGTTGAATCTTCACCCTCCTGACCAATTTTCTCTCAGCAGCAGGTGATAGCTTGCGTTTTCTTCCTGATCGTGGCAGTGACAAAACAGTGCCATGCACTTTATACTTACAAACAATTGTTTGCACTGTTGCTCTTGGGACCTGCAGCTGTTTTGAAATGGCTCCAAGTGACTTTCCTGACTTGTTCAAGTCAATGATTTGCTTTTTCAGATTCATGTATGTTAACCCATAATAAAGTCATAAAAGAACCAAACTTCATGAATGTTTTTTGTGACAAAGAAGTATCTGTTTCAATCACTCTATCGGAGAAAAATCTGAGTTGTAGAAATAACTGGAAACTCAAGAGAGCCATGACATTATGTTCTTCACAAGTGTATGTAAACCTTTGACCACAACTGTATATATTTTTTAATGAAATCGTTTTCTAATTGTATGTAACGTTACACTCTTCCAGAGTCTTTAGTTTAAGCTTAAGGTAGGGTTATCAAATTTATCTTGTTAACGGCGAGAATAAATATTTTTTACATTTATCACGTTACAATATTTAACGCAATTAACACATGCGCTGCACGACCCACTCACGCATTGTCGCGTTCAATTTATAACGGCACCGTTTTATCCATACAGTATATAGAGCTAAAAGGCAGCGTAAAATGAGTAGAGTGAATTTTGGCAGCTTTTGGAGCCTTTTTTAAATGGCTAAAGCCTTACAATCCCTCTCTCAACGATTAAAATAATAGCGGGAAGCAATGTGGGGAAGAAAGGTAGTAGATGATCGCTTTCTTAACACCCTATGTTATTTCCCAACGCAAAGATATATCAATTGGTACCACGACGCACAGTCATGGTTGCACTTCCCATCATGGATTTGGGCAGAAGTTAAATGGCTACAGTATCACTTCACTTTGATGGTTAATGCAGTTATTGTAATTTTGTTGTTTTATCACAATAGATTGGTTTATTTACATTTCAAAAACCAGAAAGCATTCATTTACGAATGTGATTGCACTTTAGTTTACATATTTAAATGTTCAGATATTAAGATTTGAATGATGCAAAATAATTTAATTTATTCATTCATTTCATTATTAAGCCTTTTCTATCTCTTTTTTACGATGGATTTGTGTCCAAAAATGGTCTGCTATCATTTTAAAGTCACTTGCTATAGCATGTCATAGCACCTTTAATTATAATGATATTTTTATAAATGATTACTCATTATTTTTTTTATATATTTGTAATGAGTAAATTAGGGGGGAAAAATTCTTAGGATTTAACTCATTCCATTTTGACAGTCATAATGGATTGGACATCTAGCATCATCAGTGGCGGCCAATGAGTAATATGAGTGCCGTAAGGTTAACTGACTCTTGGTTACGTGACGCTATTTGTTCACATTTATATTGTGCAATGTGAACTACTACATTGCATGTTTCCATGAATAAAACTCAAATCTCTCTTTCTTCCATTTCATTCACAGTTCTCCGCCCGCGAGTTGTCCTTTATAACAACTACTCAGAATAACATGTGAGGCGTGAAACCGACCGCCTGTTTTCACTCATTTTTCCGGGAAACGTATGCGGCTACAGATCGCCTAGAGCAGGGGTTCCCAACCTATTCCACTAAGGCACACTGTGGGTGCAGGATTTCATTCTTACCAAACAAGATGACAACACTTTTTCCCCAATCTGGTGTTTTACAAGTGCAATCAGTTGATTGCAGTCAGGTGTGGCTTGTTTTAGCAGAAGCCTCATTGGTTCAACTGTCTCTGCTGGATCGGCTGGAACAAAAACCAGGACCCACAGTGTGCCTTGAGGACTGGGTTGAAAACCCCTGCCAGGGGTGACTGAAAAAAAAACGGTCCACTTTATTACCTGTTCCTGGCCCAGGATGAGCACCCCTCCAGGTTTGATGGGGTGCCAGGCAGCCAGTCCTTCACCCCGCCCCTTCATTTTGCCACCCTGGTAGGCCTTCCACACACCGTCCCTCAGCGTCCAGCTGACGCAGATGTGCTGCCATTGGTCCTGAGGGAGCGACAGCGGCAACTGTGCCACCTGATATTAAGGGTTAAGATAAGTTAGTTTACTCATTAAAAAAGTCAACTAGAAACTGCAATTTTACGAGAAATTACTATGGGGCTTTGCTCTGTGGAGATACAGACCCGCGCAGGTTGATTTGGGGACATTTTAGGGACATGTCCTATTGATATCAGGTCACTTCCTGTTGATTTGGGGACATTTTGGGGTAATGTCCTGGTTATATCAGGTCAATGTAACTTAAATGCCCTAGAAAATGAATGGGAAATTTGGACGTGCATAGCCGTCAATGGCATTGACTTACATATGCATCAATGGAATCCAAGTACATTGGAATCAATAAAATCAACATACATGGCCATCAATGGCATTTTTGTACATGGGCGTCAATGCAATATAAATGCCATTGGAAATGAATGGGAAATTTGGACGTACATGGACATCGATGGCATCGACTCACATATGCATCAATGGAATGCAAGGACATTGATATCAATAGAACATACATGGCCGTCAATGGCATTTGTGTACATGGGCGTCAATGCAATGTAAATGCCATTGGAAATGAATGGGATATTTGGACATCCATGACCGTCAATGGCATCGACTCACATCTGCGTTAATGGAATCCATGTTCATTGGCATCAATAGAATCGACATAAATGGGGTACATTGGTATCAATGCAATGTAAATGTATTAGAAATGAATGGGAAATTTGGACGTACATGGACGTCAATGGCATAGACTTACATATGTGTCAATGGAATTCAAGTACATTGGCATCAATAGAATCGACATACCGTATTGGCCCGAATATAAGACGGTGTTTTTTTTGGCATTGAAATAACACTGAAAAAGTGGGGGTCGTCTTGTATTCGCTGTCTAGACATTGTACCCATTCACAACGCTAGATGGCGCCAGAGCAATGTTCTGTCATTACAGATCTAAGCTACTCTAAAGTTTAACCAGTTTGCATTATTTTATTGCAATGTTTGTCCTTATTCAGATTTGTTGCAAGACTACAATTACAGTTGGACTTCACTTTGATGGTTAATGCATTTATTGCAATTTTGTTGTTTTATCACAATAGATTGGTTTATTTACATTTCAAAAACCAGAAGCCATTCATTTACGAACGAGTGATTGCACTTTAGTTTACATATTTAAATGTTCAGATATTAAGATTTGAATGGGGCAAAATAACATGTTTTTTCTCTCAAATATATTGTTATAATCATTTGTTTCAGATGTACTGTAATTATTTTCTGTATAAAAATGAACTTTTTACAAACTTGACTCTTGAAAAAGAGGGGGTCGTCTTATAATCAGGGCCGTCTTATATTCAGGCCAATACGGTAAATGGGGTACATGGGCGTCAATGCAATGTAATTGCCATTAGAAATGAATGGGAAATTTGGACGTCTATGGCAGTCAATGGCATCGACTTACAAATGCGTGAATGGAATCCAAGTACACTGACATCAATACAATTTACATACATGGCTGTCAATGGCACCTGTGTACATGGGCGTTAATGCAATGTAAATGCCATTGGAAATGAATGGGAAATTTGGACATACTTGGCCGTTAATGGCATCGACTTACATCTGCGTTAATGGAATCCATCTACATTGGCATCTACAGAATCAACATAAATGGGGTACATGGGCGTCAATGCAATGTAAATGCCGTTGGAAATGAATAGGAAATTTGGACGTACATGGACGTCAGTGGCATCGACTTACATATGCGTCAATGGAAACCATGTACATTGGCATCAATAGAATCGACATAAATGGGGTACATGAGCGTCAATGCAATGTAAAAGCCATTGGAAATCAATGGAAAATTTGGACGTTCATGGCTGTCAATGGCATCGACTTACAAATGCGTGAATGGAATCCAAGTACATTGGCATCAATAGAATTTACATACATGGCCGTCAATGGAACCTGTGTACATGGGAGTTAATGCAATGTACCGTATTGGCCCGAATATAAGACGATGTTTTTTGCATTGAAATAAGATTGAAAAAGTGGGGATTGTCTTATATTCGCGGTCTAGACGTTACACCCATTCACGACGCTAGATGGCGCCAGATATCATTGAAGCGATGTTCTGTCATGACAGATCTCAGCTACTCTAAAGTTTAACCAGTTTGCGTTATTTTATTGCATGCTTTTCCTTATTCAGATTTGTTGCAAGACTACAGTTACAGTTAGACGTCACTTTGATGGTCAATGCATTTATTGCAATTTTGTTGTTTTATAACAATAGATTGGTTTATTTACATTTCAAAAACCAGAAGCCATTCATTTACGAACGAGTGATTGCACTTTAGTTTACATATTTAAATGTTCAGATATTAAGATTTGAATGAGGCAAAATAACATGCTTTTTCTCACAAATATATTGTTATAATCATTTTTTTTCGGATGTACTGTAATTATTTTCTGTATAAAAATTAATTTGGTGTTCAAAAAGTCTTTTTTCAAACTTGAGTCTTGAAAAAGAAAGGGTCGTCTTATAATCAGGGCCGTCTTATATTCTGGCCAATACGGTAAATGGGGTACATGGGCGTCAATGCAATGTAAATGCCATTAGAAATGAATGGGAAATTTGGACGTCCATGGCCGTCAATGGCATCGACTTACAAATGCGTGAATGGAATCCAAGTACACTGACATCAATACAGTTTACATACATGGCTGTTAATGGCACGTGAGTACATGGGTGATGTGGGAAAATATTACATTATGCTTTTGTGATGTATGATTGCTTCTGTGACATAAATTGTAACAACTTCTATTGTTTTTCACCTTGTTCCCATAGTTAGGAGACGCGCTTGAGAATCTCACGGGATAACTTGTTTTGCACCATAGTATTGTTTTACTACACGCCTGGGTCCCATAGAGATAACTTGTTTTGCACCCATAATATTTACCATTTGTTGGCATCTGTTGCAGCACAGCTCATTTGTCCCATCTGAAAAGCCCTTTTTCAAGGGGGCTGAACCAAAAGTAGCTTAAATCTTTGTGATTGGACGGGGCCGCACCGCTCGGGGGCGGAAGTTGGCCTCTCCGCCTCCGAGGGGTGCGTCCTTACAAAACCGGACATTTCCAGGCGACCCGTGAGGTCCACCAGCGGGTCACGTACGGATCGCCTGACTTTTGTCCTTTTGACACTTTACTGGGGTGTTGTTGGTTTCCCACTCGTTTGTCACGGTAAGCGATTTTCATTTCCAAGGGACAACTAGTTGTGCTGTAACGTAACGCGGGGATTCTGAGATTGAACTCAAATCTAGCATCACATTACCATTTGTTTGCTTGTTTTTGATATCTGTTTGCTTGCTTTTGTGGGATTATAATCAATAAATCTCATTTATTCTGCATATTTTAATCAATAAACATCGTCTATTGAGCAAAAGTGTGCCTGTTACTGATTCACCGCGAACCTGGAAATTTTGGAAAACAATGGGCGTTAATGCAATGTAAATGCCATTGGAAATGAATGGGAAATTTGGACATACATGGCCGTTAATGGCATCGACTTACATCTGCGTTAATGGAATCCATCTACACTGGCATCAACAGAATCGACATAAATGGGGTACATGGGCGTCAATGCAATGTAAATGCCATTGGAAAGGTATGGGAAATTTGGACGTACATGGACGTCAGTGGCATCGACTTACATATGCGTCAATGGAATCCATGTACATTGGCATCAATAGAATCGACATAAATGGGGTACATGAGCGTCAATGCAATGTAAAAGCCATTGGAAATCAATTGAAAATTTGGACGTTCATGGCTGTCAATGGCATCGACTTACAAATGCGTGAATGGACTCCAAGTACACTGACATCAATACAATTTGCATACATGGCTGTTAATGGCACCTGTGTATATGGGAGTTAATGCAATGTTAATGCCATTGGAAACGAATGGGAAATTTGGACCTCCATTGCCGTCAATGACAATAACCAAAGTAAATGCCATTGGAAATGAATGGGAAATTTGGACATACTTGGCTGTCAATGGCTTGCAATGCAAAGCCCCATATAATTAAATTACAGGTAGTCCCAGAGTTACGACTTAGGGACGAGGGTTACTACTCGTTGCTGAAGAAACATGAATTTATTAAGGTAACGCGTTACTTATAAACACATTTCTGGTATCACTGGCTTTAAGAACTTAAATTCATCCATTAACCAGTATACCTTATCATTGATGAGTAGCTCCACAGGGTTGTGGACGCCTTGCAGCAACACCAACTCGTTGGGCTGTCCAGGTACTGAGTAAGAGAACGGCGTGCCAATTCCGCCTTCCTTAGCCTTTAGCCACACGCAGGCGGTGAAAGCGTACATCTCCGTTATCTCCTTCCGGACCAGGCCGTACATGTAGTTGGTGCGCATGGGGAAGGAGAGCACGAAGCCGTCGGGGAAGGACGGCTCAGTTAGGCCTTTCAAGGAAAAGAACACAGACAAAAGAGTTGCGGGCATGGTTAAAAAGCACAAAATGAGGACGCTGGTGTTGTTTCTCTGCGCAAGAGCTCCGCTAATGATCCGCCTGTCAGCTACAGAAGGACCTCTTAGAGAGCAGAGAGAATGTAAAAACAGAATGAGACGAGTGGAAGATGTGCTGCTGCGTGAGCGAGACAAAGAATCCTCAGTAAGATTTATTAAAGAGGCAACTCTAGAGTTTTTAAAGTCTGTCAACCCATGAAAAACAAAACAGAATTTACAAAGAAATAACAGCTTCAAAGTCAAAGCGTTGCTTGATGATACTTCTCACTAAAAGCTCATTATCTCGAGTTTTTTTTGAAAAGTTGCAAATCTGAAAACTTTGTTTTGCTGGTGATTATCAAAGAACTGAAAATGGTTGAATCCAACTTTTATTTTTTCATTCGGAAGATACTTTGTATTCATAAAAATATGACAATATTCCGTAGCCCTTGAAAAATCAGTCTGGTGCTTAATGAGTTGTTTTGTGTGAAAATGGCTGGGATTGAATGTTTTGCTTTGTGCCTCAAAATTGCAATTGTTGGCTCCCTTTTCTGCTCTGTATCAAGGTCATATTTGCACATTTATTTTGGTTTGAATTTATTGAATGTTGTTTTGCTGTTGCTCTGTTCAAAGAAGACTAAACTATGAAAAAACCTTGACTATTTGTTAGGGCTGTCAAACGATTAAAATTTTTAATCGAGTTAATCACAGCTTAAAAATTAATTAATCGTAATTAATCGCAATTCAAACCATCTATAAAATATGCCATATTGTTCTGTAAATTTTTGTTGGAATGGAAAGATAAGACACAAGACGGATATATACATTTAACATACTGTACATAAGTACTTTATTCGTTTATTATAACAATAAATCAGCAAGATGTCATTAACATTAACATTCTGTTAAAGCAATCCATGGATAGAAAGACTTGTAGTTCTTAAAAGATAAATGTTAGTACAAGTTATAGAAATTTTATACTGAAACTAGAGCTGTCAAACGATTGAAATTTTTAATCGAGTTAATTACAGCTTGTAATGAATCGCAATTCAAACCATCTATAAAATATGCTATATTTTTCTGTAAATTATTGTTGGAATGAAAAGATAAGACACAAGACGGATATATACATTATACATACGGTACATAATTACTGTATTTGTTTATTATAACAATAAATTAACAAGATGGCATTAACATTATTAACATTCTCTTAAAGCGATCCATGGATAGAAAAACTTGTAGTTCTTAAAAGATAAATGTTAGTACAAGTTATAGAAATGTTATATTAAAACTAGGGCTGTCAAAATTATCGCGTTAACGACCGGTAATTAATTTTTTAAATTAATCCCGTTAAAATATTTGACGCAATTAACACATAAATGCCCCGCTCAAACAGATTAAAATGACAGGACATTGAAAGGTGTACTTGTTGTGTTTTTCGGAGTTTTGCCGCCCTCTGCTGGCGCTTGGGTGCGACTGATTTTATAGACTTCAGCACCCATGAGCATTGTGTAAGTAATTATTGACATCAACAATGGCGGGCTACTAGTTTATTTTTTGATTGAAAATTTTATGAATTTTATTCAAACGAAAACATGAAGAGGGGTTTTAATATAAAATTTCTATAACTTGTACTCACATTTATCTTTCAAGAACTACAAGTCTTTCTATCCATGGATCGCTTTAACAGAATGTTAATAATGGTAATGCCATCTTGTTGATTTATTTTTATAATAAAGAAATACAGTACTTATGTACCGTATGTTGAATGTATATGTCCATCTTGCGTCTTATCTTTCCATTCCAACAATAATTTACAGAAAAATATGGCATGTTTTATAGATGGTTTGAATTGCAATTGCGATTAATTCCGATTAATTATTTTTTAAGCTGCAATTAACTCAATTAAAAATTTTAATCGTTTAACACCCCTAATTAAAACCCCTCTTAATGTTTTCTTTCTATTAAAATTTGTAAAATTTTCAATCAAAAAATAAACTAGTAGCTCGCCATTGTTGATGTCATTACACCATGCTCACTCCCCAAACCCATAAAATCATTTGGACCCAAGCGCCAGCAGAGGGCGCCAAATAACAAAAAACCAGTAACAAGCGGACATTACACTTCTGTCATTTTAATCTGAGTGGGGCATGTGCGTTAATTGCGTCAAATATTTGAACGTGTTTAATTAAAAAAATTAATTACCGCCCGTTAAAGCGATAATTTTGACAGCCCTAATTAAAACCCCTCTTAATTTTCATTTTAAAAATAAACTAATAGCTCGCCATTGTTGATGTCAATAATTACACAATGCTCTTCATGCTGATTAAGTCGCACCCAAGCGCCAGAAGAGGGCGACAAAACACAAAAAAACACGAGTAACAAGTCGATATGACACTGCTGTCATTTTAATCTGTTTGAGCGGGGCATTTCCGTTAATTGCGTCAAATATTTTAACGTGATTAATTTAAAAAATTAATTATCGCCTGTTAACTCGATAATTTTGACAGTCCTACTATTTGTCTTTCAGCTTTTCAACCAACTACACGTGGCCTTTTATGTAAACATGGAAATTCAAAATATGCATACTTAAACACTCTGAGCGCCTGAAGGTCGTTTGGGGTGCACCGATCACAATTCCCTGGATGTTCACCAACTTTTGAAAAGCCTCACCTGCCAATTTTGTAATTTTCTGCTGATTACAATTTTTCATAAACAACAGCGTGCGACATTCCAATCAATCTTGTTTTATCTTAAAACTACATACATAACAATAATTAATATAATTGCTTATCTAACATTTATTAATATATTAATTAACATCAGTTAATGCATTAGCTAATGCATTAGATAATCCATTACTTAATGCATAACCAGACAGTAACTAATGGTTTGATAAAATTAAAAAAATATATACAGTATAGGCCTATATAGGGTTAGGTTAGGGTTAAGGTTTTGGGTTAGGGTTTGATAACTTAGCATTTATAATTTCTTAGTTAAGGGACACATGTGCTACACTTTACAATCAGAGTCCAAAAAGCATTCACTAATGGTTAATAAAGGTTGGGGGGGGGAGGGGGGGGAACTTAAGCATTTATAATTTCTAAGTTAAGGGACACATGTGCTACACTTTACAATAAGGGTACAAAAATATTCAGTAATGGTTAATTAAGGTTAAGTAATACTTACGATGTACATTCACGTGAAATAATACCCCCCCCCCCCCCCTTAACCTTTATTAACCATTACTGAATGCTTCTTGGACCCTTATTGTAAAGTGTAGCACATGTGTCCCTTAACTAAGAAATTAGAAATGCTTACGTTAACAAACCCTAAACCCTAACCCTACAGTTGTGGTCAAAAGTTTACATACACTTGTGAAGAACATAATGTCATGGCTCTCTTGAGTTTCCAGTTATTTCTACAACTCTGATTTTTCTCTGATAGAGTGATTGGAACAGATACTTCTTTGTCACAAAAAACATTCATGAAGTTTGGTTCTTTTATGACTTTATTATGGGTGAACAGAAAAAAGTGATCAAATCTGCTGGGTCAAAAATATACATACAGCAGCGCTAATATTTGGTAACATGTCCCTTGGCCATTTTCACTTCAATTAGGCACTTTTGGTAGCCATTCACAAGCTTCTGGCAAGCTTCTGGTTGAATCTTTGACCACTCCTCTTGACAGAATTGGTGCAGTTCAGTAAAATTTGATGGCTTTCTGACATGGACTTGTTTCTTCAGCATTGTCCACAAGTTCTCAATGGCGTTTAAGTCAGGACTTTGGGAAGGCCATTCGAAAACCTTAATTCTAGCCTGATTTATCCATTCCATTACCACTTTTGATGTGTGTTTGGGGTCATTGTCCTGTTGGAACACCCAACTGCGCCCAAGACCCAATCTTCGGGCTGATGACGTTAGGTTATCTTGAAGAATTTGAAGGTAATCCTCCTTCTTCATGATCCCATTTACTCTCTGTAAAGCACCAGTTCCATTGGCAGCAAAACAGCCCCACAGCATAATACTACCACCACCGTGCTTGACGGTAGGCATGGTGTACTTGGGGTTAAAGGCCTCACCTTTTCTCCTCCAAACATATTGCTGGGCATTGTGGCCAAACAGCTCGATTTTTACCACAGAACTTTCTTCCAGAAGGTCTTATCTTTGTCCATGTGATCCGCAGCAAACTTCAGTCGAGCCTTAAGGTGCCACTTTTGGAGCAAGGGCTTCCTTCTTGCACGGCAGCCTCTCAGTCCATGGAGATGCAAAACACGCTTGACTGTGGACACTGACACCTGTGTTCCAGCAGCTTCTAATTCTTGGCAGATCTGCTTTCTGGTTATTCTCAGTTGAATCTTCACCCCCTGACCAATTTTCTCTCAGCAGCAGGAGATAGCTTGCGTTTTCTTCCTGATCGTGGCAGTGACTGAACAGTGCCATGCACTTTATACTTACAAACAATTGTTTGCACTGTTGCTCTTGGGACCTGCAGCTACTTTGAAATGGCTCCAAGTGACTTTCCTGACTTGTTCAAGTCAATGATTCACTTTTTCAGATTCATGTATGTATATTTTTGACCCAGCAGATTTGATCACCTTTTCTGTTAACCCATAATAAAGTCATAAAAGAACCAAACTTCATGAATGTTTTTTGTGACAAAGACGTATCTGTTCCAATCACTCTTTAGGAGAAAAATCAGAGTTGTAGAAATAACTGTAAACTCAAGAGAGGCAAGGCAAGGCAAATTTATTTATATAGCACAATTCAACACAAGGCAATTCAAAGTGCTTTACATCACATGAAGATCATAAAAATCACATTTAAATCAATACAACGTAAAAACCAAGACAAAAGATCGCATTTAATCACAAATAGAATAAAAATAAAACAAAAATATAACAAAAACTACTACTACTAATAATAATTGAAATCAGCAATGGAGATAGGCACAAGAGTAATAGAAAGCAGGTAGATTGAAATATATAGCCAGTTATGGATATGCAGTGCTAAACAAAAGCGTTTTCAGCCCTGATTTAAAAGAGCTAACAGTTTGAGTATACTTCAGACGTTCAGGTAACTTGTTCCAGAGGTGAGGCGCATAATAACTAAATGCTGCCTCACCCTGCTTGGTTCTTGTTCTTGGAATATGCAGAAGACCCGTTCCAGACGACCTTAGGGGTCTAGATGTCTCATAGGAATCTAACAAGTCAAGCAAGAGAGCCATGACATTATGTTCTTCACAAGTGTATGTAAACTTTTGACCACAACTGTATATACTAATGCTATATACTAATAACTAATGCATTAACTAATGCATTAACTCATGTTAATTAATATATTAATAAATGGTAGATAAGCAATTATATTAATTATTGTAATGTTACTTAAACATTAGTTACTGTCTTAAAATGCATTAACTAATGCATTAACTCATGTTAATTAATATATTAATAAATGTTAGATAATGCATTATTGTAATGTTACTTATACATGAGTTACTGTCTAAAAATTGATTAACTAATGGTAATTAAGGGACCCTTATTGTAAAGTGTTACCAAAAATTCATATGATTACGTACATTGGGTAAACAGCTAGGCACTTTCCGTACAATTACCTTGTAATGCGTGGCAGGGCAGAATGAGTGCATAAAAGGTAAAAAAGGAAAGAGACGTCTACTTATGCACTTTTAATAGACAAAAAAAAAAAAAATTCCAGCTCAACCACTCGTCACTCGTGAGTGCAACAGACCACGCACACATGATCACACTTGACTCCCCAAAAAGTAGGTAACAACTTAAGAAGAAAGTGAACATAAAGAGATGCCACCGTGCGGTGGATGTCCTAAGGAACAAAGAGGATCACAGACCTGAGCGTGACAACCTTAGCTGGGAGCTATGACGAAGCGTCAATATAAAGCAATCTGTTGATTATAATTTGATGTAGATGAGCCAAAACAGAAAAGGATTTCCTTATTCTAAAACACAAAATGCTTCCAATGTTGTGGATTTTAACGGAGGCGAAGCACTATGTAAAGTAACCCCAATAGCAGGTGACTTTGTGAGGATCTGGCCTCAGCTCACCAGATTCACATAGCAATCACACTTGCTGAATGTCAGTGTGCCAGATGCGGCCAGCATCATCAATTTGATAGTCCAGATGATAGGTCACGCACTGTTCTGGGGCGGACGGTGCAGACCGGATGCGCTCAAAATCTGTATTGGTTGGTCTGTTTTTGTTTTTTTGTTTTTAGGAAGAATAAAGCCTGTTAAGTAACCTCTGAGAATTTGAATTGTTCTTTGGTTATATACTATATGGCAAAAAAAAAATTATATACACTGTATATATAAAACTGAATTTTTCTATCCAGACTAAAAAAAAATAATTGAAAAGTTATCAACTTTAATTTCAAAGTACTACTTAACTAAAACTACTTAATTATATCAGTTCTCTAAATATTTCTTTTTTTTATTTTTTTACAGATTTTGATACCTTTTAACTCATTAGCTGTGATTGATGGCTCTAGATGTCTAACCACCTTGGACTGGGAGGGGCCAAATGGATTGGACGTCTAGCGCTGTCAGTGGCACTGAAAGATGGGCATTCATAGCCAGTCCTCCCAGGTTAATTAAACTGGATATCTATTGTTGTCGATGGAAAACGCTGAACAGTTTGAATGTGAGCCAAATGTGAGCTTTCACCAAACAGGTATTACCTAACTGAATTCACTCACAAAGGGAAGACAAAGTAATTAGGCCATTTAGGGGGCCGTAAAACAATGACCTTACTGGAATATGGAACGTCAACACAAATTTCACTTCTTCCAACGCTAACGTTGCAAAGAGTGGCAAATATTACAATTGTAACCATTATGTTAGTGTCACAAAACTATGAATATAAACAACAAATGCACATGTGCTAATATGCTAATATTAACCATGAATGTCCATGACCAAATGCTAGTGGGCTAATGTAGCTAACTGACTGGATGCAATTAATGGACAATATCAGTTATAATTTTTAGTGATCGACCTATCACTAATCACCTAAAGATTCAGAAATCAGCCTCGATTGTTCACGCAAAATTGACTTTAGATCTTTTTGAGTTCAGCACATGAAAAATGAGCCTAAACGAATTGTTGCAGTTGTGTATTCAGAGCCACTATTTTGTATTTTGACTCACTGTGCTCCAGTTCACTGACACGGTGGTTGGCAGTGTCCAAGCCCTGGTTGATCTTCTCATACTGGCCTTGCGTCTCCTTCCTTATGGCCTGCCGTTCCTTCTCCAGCATCTTGATTTTCCTCTCCAGCTCGCCCTCCAGGTCCTCCACCCTCCAGGGAGCCTTCCCACGACCAGGGGGCCCCTTGGCCGAGGGCTTAGAAGCGGGGGAGCCCGGTCGACGGCCCCCGGGGCCCGCCGCCACCGGACCCGGGGGTGCAGAGTTGGCGTTGCTTGTGGGTGGAGTAGGGGGCTTGGCTGCCACTGGGGTGCTACTGCTGCTTGCTGCTGTAGATGTGTCAGTGAGGTTCAAGGCTGCTGGGCCTATTTCTGCCTGGAGGCGGCAAAAAATTCAGTTTGGTAAGAAAGTCCATCAAAACGACATAAATACATGTCTTTGCTCAAGTTCAAAACATATGGTGCAAAACACAGACAAGACTGAAAAAGCAGTATCTGCTCTTGCACTCCTTTTTAAAAGAAACTGCTGTATTTTAAGTATTCTATATGCTGCCATTGCAGATTCATGGCGCATTAAGCCCCCGAACTATTTTTAATGTGTCCGTTTTACCCTGAAAACCCCTGTTTACAGACATCGCGCAACCACTTATGTTTCAACCTAGCCATAAAACGAGTGATTAATTATATTTATCATTCAAAATGTCTGTCTTTTTTAGCTTAGAATCATTAATTGATGTCTCATATTTCGTTTAAAAAAAAAAACTACTTTATTAAAAAAATATTCACTCACACATTTTAAACTTTTAAACAAATTATGTCACAATGAAAAAATTGCCGTCTGTAAAAAAGTCACGGATATCTACCTCATAACTATCGCTTAATTGTATTTTTTTTTTTGTTACTGTCGCATTTTCCCCGATATGTTAGATGATAAATAATCAATCCAAACAAAGAAAAAAAAAAAACGTTTAAAAGGGTAAATATATGAAAAAGAAAATCTCAACCACTCCTTGATGTCTGCGATTTCTGGATCGTGAACCTTGTTATATTAGCATGTTTCACCCATAGAATCCCCCAAAAATCCATCTGTGGCCATTCACAGCTGTGTCTTGACACTCAATGATACATGCTACATGGAGTTTTTGGATCGAAACAAGGTAAGTACGCGATAATATTTTGTTAAAGTCATGGTGTCTGTAATTCTGCTCTCGTGTGCTCTCACCTCCAGATAGGGTTTTGCTGTTTAAAAAACTTTTTTTAAAAAAAATGCCCTCCAGTTTAAAATTTTTCTTCCCCCAGAAAATTGAGATTTTAAGCTTTCCAATGACGTATCACACATGCATATCGGACAATTTTAAAAATTTGGCCAAATTGGGGGTCTCAGAGTGGAACTTCAAGTCACCTGAATGTTTTTCGCCATATGCTCGCATCTGCACCAGGCTCAAACGCTAAACTAAATGACTGAACGACGTTTAAAGACGTTTTAAGGACATACAACTTGAAATTTAACATCTATATTAGATGATCAAATAAGTTTACTTTTCGCTAATCAACAGGAAGCGACCTGGAAATGCCCCCAAATTAACAAGAAGTGACATAAAATGTCTGTCAAGCCCTTTAGGATCTTTTTTGATGATTCATGGCTATTAATAAATGTAACCTTGAGAGGATTTATACTCTTGATCAAAAGTATTGAGACGCTTGCTTTGCTACGAATATTTGCGTCCTTAGAATTTACCCAGAAAAGAAAATAATTAAACTCAGATTTTTGTTGAGTTAGTCATGACAGCTTTTCTTAGGTGTAGAAACTGATCTCAGTTTTTCACTATGGCCTCAAGTTTCAATAGGATGCCAGTTTAGTTTACAAAAAAAAAAACTTCAAAACATACTGTCAAAACAAATGCTGTATTGTCATACAATACAGTGACCAAAAATCATCTTTTGCCCGGACATGTCCACTTTTTACATCCAGTCCGGGGCGTCCGGCTGGGTTTTATAAATTCATGAAAATAATTTTGGTTTTCATGCCTGTATTAAAATTGACTGACGCTTTGCACAGAATACTACGGTACTGGGCTGCCAGTGACGTGTTCCCAGAGAGCCTGGTTCTGCTGTGCTCAGTAACAGAGGAAAAAAAGACGTCGGAGCAGTGCTACATTTTCCCCCAAAGAAGCTTAAACACACACAAAAAAAGACTAAAGTGACTTTTTTTGTTGTTAAATTTGTATTGTTGTGAGGCTAAGGTTTGATTCTCTGGAAAGAGAATTTTTTTTTTTTTTGTTAAGGCTGGATTTTCCTACTGAAGGAAATTATATAGAACGATATTTCAGATTATTTATTTGTGCTGAAAATTTTGAAAAGACAGCTATTATTATGTTCAAAGATGATTCGTTATTTGCTGTCGTTATATTTTGTATCCTAATAGGTTAATGCTATACTCCCGCCACAATTTATTGTATCACGTTTAAATGCTGGATCTGTTTTACAAAGGAACCAAGAGGCTGAAACCAAATGTTTCCGTGAGAAAAGTACATTAAAGAAAAATACTTATTAGTTTACAAGAACATTGTAGCGAACCTAATTACTTTTTATCTAAAAAAAAAAAAAAAAAAAAAACTAACTCAGCAAAATCTTCACTTGAATCTATCTTTAAATGATGAAACAGTTTTAAAACTTTCACATGTCGAAAGTAGACAGAAGAGAAATTATGGAATAACGGGAGCAAATTTACTAACTTTAACGGTTGATTCACAACATTAAATTAATTGAATGTAGTTTAAAGCTGCTGATACCGAATGGGGACTTGAGTATTTTATTTACTGTTTTTAACTTGATACTAACAGTAGTTTGGTTTAGCCTGAACAATTTTGGAACTAATGTACCAAAAAAATTAAAAGCTGGGCGGGGAGGGGCACCAACAATCGATTTCTAATTGAATCGGAGCCTCTGAATCGTAATCGAATCATTAGCTGCCCAAAGATTCCCACCTATAGTGTTGTCCCATGAAAACATATACTGTACTTAATTATTTGCAGAAATGCGAGGGGTGTACTCACTTTTGTGAGGTGCAGTGATGTATCTTCATTGGCTGTGAAGATGTTTTTGAGTTTTGTTCATTTTTTTCCATTGAGAATTATCTTGTTGTTCTCTTTAATAGTTGCATTGAACAATATAGTAGATTGATTTTCTGACCCATTCAGAAAAGGAACTTAGGGGTGTGTGACTGAGGCCCGGTTTACAGGCGTAAATTTGGCTGAGTTGAGCGAGGGGAGGGTCAGTGTTAAGATATCTCTGCCAGCCGCTTGGCTGTTTTTCTGGAGGGGCCCGAAAAAAAAAATTCCACTTGCACCCCACGTAGACAAATACACACAGCGGACGATTGTCTTGAGGGGCCTGCGAAAGTGTGGAGGGGCCTGTGAATAATTGTCCACTAGCACCACCCCCACCTTTGGACAGTCCACTCGGGGGGTCCCATTTATGCTCATTGCACCTGGGCCCTCTTCACATTTGTTCCGCCACTGGACCCAGTTCTCGATAATGTTGTAATGGCGTATAGTGCAATAACCATTATCATCAGCCCTGTATAGCAAATTGTTCAAAAGTTCCCACCATTACCGTATTGCCCGAATATAAGATGGGGTTTTTTGCATTGAGATAAGACTGAAAAAGTGGGGGTCATCTTATATTCTAGGTCTAGACATTATATCCTTTCATAACGCTAGATGGCACCAGACATCATTGAAGCGATGGTCTGTCATGACAGATCTCAGCTACACTCAAGTTTAACCAGTTTGCATTATTTTATTGCAATGTTTTTCCTTATTCAGCTTTGTTTCAAGACTACAGTTACAGTTGGACTTCACTTTGATGGTTAATGCAGTTATTGCAATTTTGTTGTTTTATCACAATAGATTGGTTTATTTACTTTGAAAAAACCAGAAGCCATTCATTTACGAATGTGATTGCACTTTAGTTTACATTAGGGCTGTCAAGCGATTAAAATTTTTAATCGAGTTAATTACAGCTTAAAAATTAATTAATCGTAATTAATCGCAATTCAAACCATCTATAAAATATGCCATATTTTTCTGTAAATTATTGTTGGAATGGAAAGATAAGACACAAGATGGATATATACATTCAACATACGGTACATAAGGACTGTATTTGTTTATTACAACAATAAATCAACAAGATGGCATTAACATTATTAACATTCTGTTAAAGCGATCCATGGATAGAAAGACTTCTAGTTCTTAAAAGAAAAATGTTAGTACAATTTATAGAAATTTTATATTAAAACCCCTCTTAATGTTTTCGTTTTAATGAAATTCGTAAAATTTTCAATCAAAAAATTAACTAGTAGCCCGCCATTGTTGATGTCAATAATTACTTACACAATGCTCATGGGTGCTGAAGCCTATAAAATCAGTCGCACCCAAGCGCCAGCAGAGGGCGGCAAAACTCCATAAAACACAATTAACAAGTGACCGTTTCACTGTACCGTCATTTAAATCTGTCTGAGTGGGGCATCTGCGTTAATTGCGTCAAATATTTTAACGTGATTAATTTAAAAAATTAATTAACGCCCGTTAACGCGATAATTTTGACAGCCCTAGTTTACATATGTAAATGTTCAGATATTAAGATTTGAATGAGGCAAAATAACATGCTTTTTCTCTCAAATAAATTGTTATAATCATTTGTTTCAGATGTACTGTAATTATTTTCTGTATAAAAATTAATTTGGTGTTAGAATAGTCTTTTTTCAAACTTGAGTCCTGAAAAAGAGGTGGTCGTCTTATAATCAGGGCCATCTTATATTCGGGCCGAGACGGTAGATTGATTTTCTGACCCATTCAGGGATGGAACTTAGGGGGGTGCGACTGAGGCCCGGTTTGCACGCGTAAATTGGGCGTGGTTGGGCGAGGGGAGGGTTAAACAGAAAGATAAGATGATTCGCGGCGCTGTAATATAGTATTTAAGTCAGGGGTGTCCAAACTTTTTGAAAAGGGGGCCAGATTTGGTGTGGTAAAAATTTTGGGGGCCGACCTTGGCTGACGTCTTTTACGTAAAATGATATATTTAAGCAAATTTTAGCAAGCCATTCTTTGTGTCACATTTGCCTTATTATTATTTTTAACTAATAATTTCAACAATCTCGCAACTAGCCTTTGTGGCGTTCTCCTTCGACTTTCTGGCTCTTGCGAAATATTGCTGCTGTAAAATTAAACTAGCTTCAAGTTGCTTCAATTTCTCGCTACGCATCTTCCCTTTAATCTTGTTGTACATGTCAGCGTGTCTTGTTTGGTAATATCGCTTCACGTTGAACTCTTTAACAACAGCGACTGTCTCTCTGCAAATGAGGCAGACACAGTTGTTGCGTATTTTAGTGAAGAAATAGTCCAATTTTCACCTATCCTTGAAGGGTCGGCCGTCGCAGTCAACTTTCTTTTTTTTGTTGATTGTCGCCATTTTAGAAAATTGGGAGTAAAGGGTCACACAGGGTAATGTTGCTTAGAGTGCTGCTGCCTTTTAGTGGGTAAATGAGGAGCAGCATTTAGTGTGTAAGCTACTTCATATAATGATAGCAGTAGTGCTGACCAATTTTTTAAGTTTGTGTGCGGGCCAGACATTATTGATTTAATGACAGAGGCTGAGGGCCGGATGAAATTTGACCAAGGGCCGCATTTGGTCCCCGGGCCGGACTTTGGACATGTCTGGTTTAAGTGTTAAGATATCTCTGCCAGCCGCTTGGCTGTTTTTCTTGAGGGGCCCGGGAAAAAAATCCACTTGCACCCCACGTAGACAAATATACACAACGGACGATTGTCTTGAGGGGCCTGCGAAAGTGTGGAGGGGCTTGTGAATAATTGTCCAGTAGCAACACCCCCACCTTTGGACGGTCCACTCGGGGGGGTCCCATTTATGCTCATTGCACCTGGGCTCTGTTCACATTTGTTCCGCCACTGGACACAGTTCTCGATATGGTAAATGGTAAATGTTTAATGACGTATAGTGCAATAATCATTATCGTCAGCCCTGTATAACAAATTGTTTCGTGAGGTACCCAGAAGTTCCCACCATTAATTTATAATTGTTTGTAAGTAGTAACAACATACTAAGTAAGTAGTAAGAACAAATTTTGGAATCAGAATGTTCAGATTACCCCTAATTTTCGGACTATAAACCGCTACTTTTTTTCTCTCATTTTGAATCCTGCGGCTTATCGTCCAGTGCGGCTTATTTGATGATTTATTTGGGTTAATAGGTAAAACTTTGAGAGCGGGATCATAAGACTGTCATAAGAACGTCATAATTATGACATGACACTATCATGGGCATTACTGAATGCTTATGACTGATGTCAATATGTGTCATGTGGCATATTAAGTCACTAACTCCATTTATGTCCAGCTCAGATCTTTTACGTCCATTCAAAAGTGAGATAATTTGCTGGATGACGTTAACCGACATCTATTATAAGCATTCAATAATGCTTATGACAGTGTCATGTCATAATTATGACAGTATTATGGCACCACTATCCAAAAAAATGTTCACCATTACCATTACCAAATACAATAGCTAGCAACTAATGAAACAACTGGAACAGTAACTGAAGAAAGAATTAGCACAGAACATTAATTTTAATTGTTATTTACATTTGTAGTGCCGCAATGCATGCTAGGAGGAATGTTGGATGACAACAGTGTTGACAGCAGGTGGCAGCAGAGGAGCAGTGATGGCCGAATGAAGGTTTTTGAAACAATTAGGCTTTGCAGCCAATTGGTTCAAAGCTTTATGGTGCTTCATTTGGTTTCATGACAGTCTTACAATGCTTTTGTTAAATGAAGTGTTACCAGTTAATATCTTTTGGTGTAAATATCCCATAAAACAATGAGGACAACTGCGGCTTATACAGTACAGTAGTCTAGTGTGGCTTATCTATGAACAAATGCCGTTTTCATGTCAAATTTGGTGGCTGGCGGCTTATAGTCAGGTGCGCCTTATAGTCCAGAAATTACGGTAGCTTTAATCAGCATAGAAATCGAACTCAACAGAATTTCATTTTCAAATTGTTTCACTTTTGTATTATTCACATAAACAGAGAAAACACTTGGTTACCTTGCACCCATAAACGCTGACTTTGAAAGAACTCCATTTATACAGGGCGCTAAGAATAAATATCAACAAAGTTGCTGAGGCAAGGAATGTGCACCCAGGATGTAAATTGACATCCAGAAGGCTAACCTTGAACTGTTTATTTCTTTCTAAGCCTGCTTCCGTCTCTTTCAGCCCACACACACACAGGATGTTAAGAGGCTGACCTCTTCTCTGCTCAACCTGGCCAGCTTCATCTTTTATTTATGTCTCTATCCTGCATGCGGAGCCAAAGGTGGAAAAAAATGCTGCTGTCACAGTGTTGGGGTGAAGGGTGTGGGTGGCGGTATTCATCAGGATTTGGTCAAAACAGAAGTTTTTATTTTTTTTATTGTACAGCAAACCTGTCTGACTATGTTTTACGTGCATATAATTGCATATTCAACATATTAACAGGATTACATATATATTCTGTCTGTATATTAAGTCATTTTTAATTGGTATAATGTATTTTGTTATAGTTTAAAAACACTACAATAAACTATTTCAGGTTTTCATTGTTGTTTTTACACACCTTGCAATTTTTTGGGGTAGATAACCCACCTCCTGTGTCCCACAGTTTTGTTAAAAGCTCTCATGTACTGTATTATTCATTGCGGGATATTAAGTAAGGCATAAAAAAATGCTGGATTGCACTTTTATATGCACAAAATTAAAATATTCATGCTCCACCGGCCCTTGAGAAAATAATTTTATGGGATAACACTAAAATCTAGATGCACTGTGCCTACATTATTATCTTTACAATTAAATTTGACCCTTAGAATTTTTATTGACTAATTTAAAAAGTGCAATAATGCTAAAGTCATTTGGATTGTTTCATGGTGTGAATCTAAGTATCACTAGTAGACGTCCTATTGAATTGGGAGGGTTCATTCGCTGCCACCCTCCCAATTAAAATGGATTGGACATCTATTGCCGTCAATGGCAGTCAATGAGTGGGAGTTTCCAATGGTGTAGAACTACACTACTCTGCCTCATACTGTGAAGTGTTCCACAGTAAATTAAATTATCCTTTAAAATTGAGTATATGTGGAAATGCAGTTTTTTTTTTTTAGTACCTGTCATTATAATCTTAATTGAATGTTTAGTCAAATTTATTACACTCATTATAATCACTCAAGAGCAAAAAGTTTTAAGTCCTCCAAGAGACAAATTAAAATTTATATGACAGTTCAATAAATCGTGAGATTAAAAGTTAACTGCCCAAGTCATTTTTTTAAAATCGTTTTTAGAAAAACATTTTTAAAATTGTTATTGTGTGAACATTTTAAACATTTAGAACTGACATTATTGAAGAAAAATCTACATTTACCTCTAGTTTTTCTATCCGGTCCTTCAGGTCCATGATGGCCCGAGCCAGCTCCTCCACAGCCCGGGCAGTCTGTAGCTGCGAGGCCGCCGAGGAGCTCACGTCATCCCCAGCCATGATCCGCCGGTTGCCGCTCCAGACCCCGACGCTTCGCTCGGGGCCGGGCCTCTCGCCGTCCTCTTCCTCCAGGCCGCTCTCGCACTCGCTCAGCTTTCCCGTCAGTTCCCGAATGGTCCTCTGGTCCATGAGGATCTGGTCGTTCTGCTGTATGACCGTCTGCCGGAGCTCCTCGGCGGTGGTGCGGAGGAAGCTCCACTCCTTGTCGGCGAGAGGGTCGTCAGCCAGCGGCTGCCGCCCAGCGTCTTTCCCCTTACATTCTCCCAGCGGGACCGGCGTGCAGATGAGTCGGCTGTAACCGAACGCCTTCACCGAGCCTCGGCTGGTCTCCTCCCCGAGGTCGAGCTCGTTCAGCGAAGGGATCCCCAATCCGCCGCCGAGATCGTTCTCTCCGCCGTAGGAGTCGGAACCGTGCAGGGCGCCGAGCGGACCGGCGTGAGCCACCGCGCCGGGTCGCTCCAGAGGCTGGAGGAGCGTCTCTGACGTCAGGGTGCCGTTGTCTCCCGGAGCCGCCGCGCGTTTACGGGGGTAAACGCTGGCGAAGATGCAGATGACAGCGCCGAGGAAGGCCAGCGTGCCGGCGCCCACCAGAACCACCATGAACTTCATCCTTAAAAATCAAAACAAAAGACCCTCGTGATCTCGCATCGATAAATGAAAAACGTGACTGAAAATTCTCTCTCGGTTGATGTCTCCTGCTCGTTTGCTACCGAGCAGTCTGGATGCTCGCTGTGGTGTTGCTAAGCTGCTCTCCTCCGCGCGTTGCTATGGGGACGGCACCGTGCGGGAGGAGGCGGGGCCAAGCCGTGCGCTTCTGCGTCAGTCGCAGCGGGCTGGCTGGGGTGAACTCCGAGCAGCAGTGTGTGAACAAACAAGGCGGTGATGGATCGATGCGTGTGTGTGTGTGTGTGTGTGTGTGTGTGTGTGTGTGTGTGTGTGTGTGTGTGTGTGTGCAGGATACTGCATGGTACAAAGATGAAATGTCAAGTTTTTTATTTTTAGAATTGATTAAATTTTTCAATACAGTTGATAATGATCTACAACCAATAATGTAACATTTTCATCCTTTTGCTGTGAATTTAAATTGGAAATTTTCACTGGCAGGTGCCCAATCCATTTGAACTGGGAGGGTTGTCAGTATTAATAATAGTAATAAAGTGATAAATTAGGATGTAGTTACAGAGCCCCCCGGGTGCCAGGGTAGAAAAAATAAAAAAAATCATAGCTAATCTATACCCACAGTTTAGTCATCTGTACCCACAGATGACTAAACTGTACCCACAGTTTACTAGATTACTAAACTGTGGGTACAGATTTCTAAACTGTACCCACAGATTACTAAACTGTACCCACAGTTTACTAATCTGTACCCAGTTTACTAATCTGTACCCACAGATTACTAAACTGTACCCACAGTTTAGCAATCTGTACCCACAGATTACTAAACTGTACCCACAGTTTACTAATCTGTACCCACAGATTACTAATCTGTACCCACAGTTTACACAGATTACTAAACTGTACCCACAGTTTACTAATCTGTACCCACCGTTTAGCAATGACCCGGAAACAGTAGTCACCAATGTTTGGCGGGGACTCCGAGTCCAAACGCCGAGGGACCAAACGCCGAGGGACCGACCGACCGAGGCAGAAAATGTGCAAACACGTCATGCCATATTGACTGATGACACCAGAAAGTGTAGATGGCTACCAAACAAAACGTGCAATAGTTACCTTTTAAAACCCCTTTGTTCGCCGAGGGCAAAAGGCGCAGGTGCTTGCTCGGTCGGTCCCTCGGCGTTTGGAGTCCCCGCCAAACATTGGTGACTACAGTTTCCGGGTCATTGCTAAATTGTGGGTACAGATTAGTAAACTGTGGGTACAGTTTAGTAATCTGTGGGTACAGATTATTAAACTGTGGGTACAGATTAGTAATCTGTGGGTACAGATTAGTAAACTGTGGGTACAGATTAGTAATATGTGGGTACAGTTTAGTAAACTGTGGGTACAGGTTAGTAATCTGTGGGTAGAGATTAGCTATGATTTTTTAATTTTTTCTACCCTGGCACCCGGGGGGCTCCCTATTTTTTTTGTTCATTCTTTCAGTGCAATTGACGCTGATCTGATCAATGTCTAATCAAGTGGCTCTTAAAAACTCAATTCAAACGCTTCAAATGAGTTTATCATGAGTCGACGTCCTATCCATTTGAGCTATGACAGGTAATGAGCATTCTCCCAACTCAAACGGATTTGAAGTCGACATAGTGATCTTTTGTTTTTTGGGGTTTATGGGGGACCAGAATTCTCCGTGATAAGTGAAGAACCGCAAAGCAGCCCCCCCCCCCCCCCCCATTATTTATTTATTTTTTTATTTTTTGTGCGTTCAGTGTATTTATTCAGATTTAACATTGTGTAAGAAATACACGTACAGTAAGACATGTTTTTTTTCACTTTTCTTCCCTAAAGTATATATTTTTTTAATGAATATGTATTTTAATAAATGGTTTCTAAGCACTCCGAATGTAATAATTACGATAAGTTTTGAACATATTACCGTCTCACCCAATGATTTTTAACCCTTTAACACCTAAACCTATTTTGGCCGAATTTGCATGCCTTTGATGTTGCCTTTATATTTCAAAGAAAAAAATGTTCACAATGGTCAAGTTGGGTCCCTTTTTTCAGGATACCATGAACTTCATTTCCAAACTGTTGTTTTCTTCACTGACCAACTTTAATCCACATTTTGGACCCAAAAAGACAAAAAAATCCCAAAATATTTTTTAGAAATTTGTAATGTTGAAGTCCCACTGACAACCAAACATGCTCGACCAACCGTTTTGAAGCTTGATAATATTTATTTAACTTGCTAGGATAAACATTCAATAGGAAAAAATAAGATTGAATAGTTTTATGTTTGACAATTCAACACAAACAGCAGCTATGGTCATAGGCGTTTTTGGCCTTCACACATACTATGGTCAAAACATGTTATACACAGTGCAAAATAGTGAGAATTTTTTTTTTTATATATTATCCAACAAAAAAAGGGTTTGGAGGATATCTCTTTGTGAAGTTAGGTATTGTACCCATCACCTTATCAAAAGTGTATACGTACGTGCAACCAAGCTTCTCGAACACACATCTATATAAAAATTGAAAAGATTCATAGCGAAGAAAAAAATAACAAACATTGAACAAAAAGTATTTTCAAAAATATTGACAAGTAGTTCAGTTCAATTAAAAAATTGTTAGGCATGCGACCCAATAAAGTTTTTTTTTTTTGCGCACTCAATAAAATTTGTTTTTGAACATGTCACTAAGCTGCGTCACATGCAACGTCACACAGCCTACTCATCCGCCGTTTGCGCGCTGCTGTCACTTCTACTCGCCGAGACGCCAACTGATCCGGGAAAACAATGACCAATAGAGCTCATCCTATTCCTTGAGTTAATGAAATAATGCATTAGCTTGCGCTAAATTTAGTTTTCGATTCATTCTAAACGTTTCAAAGTCGCTCGCTCAATCCAACCGGCCGTTGCTTGCTACGCGTGCCTCCTTTCCCTTAGTTGGCGCCTTGCTCGACAATTTATTAAATATGTTCACATTAGGCTCGTCTTTCTTGACATCACAACGGCTCTTGGGATATGTAGTCTTTTGTGCTGCTTTCGGTTTTGAAAAAAGGACAAGAAATGATGAAAATATGGAGATAGACACATGGTCCATGCAGCGTGTCAATGCATATTTATGAGTGCAATAAAACTATAAAACTCAAATGACATTATCTCCCGTTTTACTTGGTCGATTGACTTCAAATAAAAACTGGTGTGGACATCAACTTCCGTACTTTCAAACGAGAGCAACCAGGGGCACGTGGGTGACGTAATTACAGCGTTATGAGGCTTCAAAGATGATATGCGTAAACATGTCGCATCTGACACGTTCGGTGTTAAAGGGTTAAACAAGAATGAGGTAGAAAAATGCTTGTCACTAGAAGTCCCAGAGAATTCTGGTACTCCTACTAGTCCCAAACAATGGCTGATATGGCCTCTCCCCCGGAAAACCCAGAGGTGGCAAAAATGACCCAAGTGCTTTTGAACTGACAAGTCGTTGTCGGACAGACAACAGCCGTTCATATAGAAATGCAACCACTAGACATACATTAACTTCAGACACAATGACCACAATCCATACTCCATGCCCCTGATTCAGTCCTTCTAAACTATAGACACAAGTCTTGCTTTATACTCAAATTGCAGTTCTAAAACGCTTTTTTTTTCTTCTACAAAACAATGTACACATTTGGGCCATTCTTTCTGTCGTCATGTGTGGAGTATAGGAGAATTTAATTTAAAAATGTGTAAAACGTGTCAAACTTCATAAATAAATGTAATTAAATATATGTAGCTTGACTTGAACTTACATACTATCACTATCATGTCCGTGTTGTCCAATGACAGCCCCAAAACATCACTGCTCTAGAGGAGATCTGCATGGAGGAATGGGCCAAAATACCAGCAACAGTGTGTGAAAAGCTTGTGAAGAGTTACAGAAAACGTTTGGCCTCCGTTATTGCCAAAAAAGGGTACATAACAAAGTATTGAGATGAACTTTTGGTATTGACCAAATACTTATTTTCCACTATGATTTGCAAATACATTCTTTAAAAATCAAACAATGTGATCCCCCCCCCCCCCACACACACACATTCTATCTCTCATGGTTGAGGTTTAACCATGTTGACAATTGCAGGCCTCTCTAATATTTTCAAGTGGGAGAACACAATTAGTGATTGACTAAATACTTATTTGCCCCACTGTATAACTGTACCAAAAGCAGTTTTCTCTGCATTTCAGTGCTATAAGGTTTTTTGTTGTTGTTGTTGTTAATAACACCACCTGACAACTTGCTTGCCACTGGGAACGGAAAAGTTAACTGTAGACAGAGAAAGCAAGAACATGGTGCAAAAATAAATTAGCAATTTTTTTCTTTACAAAAACAGCGACATTTTCTAAAATTCAATTTGAGGTCAAAAATGTAGATGATAGTTCTATCATAGTGCTCAGCGAGTAAATGTTTGCTGCAGATCAGAGATGTCCAAAGTCCGGCCGATTTCATCCGGCCCCCAGCCTCTGTCACAAAATCAGTAACGTCTGGCCCAAACACAGACTTAATAAATTGGTCAGCAGTACTGCTACAAGCATATGAAGTAGCTTACACACTAAATGCTGCTCTTCATTTACCCACTAAAAGGGAGCAGCACTCTAAGCAACATTACCACATGTGACTCTTTACTCCCAATTTTCTAAAATGGCGACAATAAACAAAAAAAAAATAAAGTTGACTGCAACGGCTGGCGCTTCAAGGATAGGTGGAAACTGGACTATTTCATCACTAAAATACGCAACGACTGTGTCTGCCTCATTTGCAAAGAGACAGTTGCTGTTTTTAAAGAGTTCAATATGAGGCGATATTACCAAACAAGACACGCTGACACATACGACAAGATTACAGGGTAGATACGTACCGAGAAATTGAAGCAACTTGAAGCTAGTTTAATTTCACAGCAGCAGTATTTCGCAAGAGCCCGAGAGTCGAAAGAGAGCGCCACAAAGGCTAGTTGCAAAATTGTTGAAATTATTCATTAAAAAAAAAAAAAAAAGTAGTGCTGCAACAATTAATCGATTACCTCGAGTATTCGATTAGAAAAAATATTCAAACTAAATTTTGTTTCTTCGAGTATTCGTTTAACTGAAGTGGCATTGTAGTGGTTGATTTTAAAAGTGTTTGGATTTAATTTTACTGATGAGGGTGGATACAATGCTCTCTGGTCTGCCTCTTTTCACATGGCCGAATCCAACTGTTCCCTGTTAAGACCAACATAAGCTAAGTTTTTGTTTGAGGGAATGTTTTTTTAATGCATTCTTAATTTAGTTTGTAGGTATATTTAGCCGTTTTTTTGTGGGAATATGTGTCTGAACCACTTGTTAAGAGCATTAAAAAAAAAAACTTCAGCATTTTATAGCAAGGTAGCCAATTGTTCTTTTGTTGTACACAGATCCTCATTTTTTAAATAAATTACATCGTTTTAGGCTCAGCTCAGGTGTCTTAATTTTTCATGTTCCTTATCCGATTACTCGATTATTCGAACAAACTAGTCCATCGATTAATCGACTACTAAGATATTCGATAGCTGCAGCCCTATAATAAAGCAAATGTGACACACAGAACGGCTTGCTAAAATTTGCTTAAATATATAGTTCTACGTAAAGGACGTCAGCCAAGGTCGGCCCCCCACATTTTTACCACACCAAATCTGGCCCCCTTTGCAAAAAAATTTGGACACCCCTGCTGCAGATATAGACAGTGGAGTCCGGAAAGAAAATCTACTTTTGGTGTCTTCAAATAAGACATGTTTGTATTGTAGTCATATGATTGTTTGCTGTTGCTGTTGAGCTGCCGCCGTGCAAACCGCTGTTGGACATAAGTGTGCACTTTATTTTAGTGTTGTGAAAACAGGGTATTATACCGAGGCTTATTGGACCTTTTAGTTTTCAAATGTGTTTGTGTGTCATTGCACCGTCTAGCTGCCGGGATTTGCATTATAATACACGGGTGCTTTCATTTCCAAAACAAAAAGTCCAACACACACTGTAAGCGAAATAGAACGCTGTCTTTATAGTAGCCTAGTAGTAGTACGTAAACAGTCCAGCATGCGTGTGTACTGCCATTGCGCGTGCCTTGTATGGAGAAAACACTCGAGCATGACGAATTAGGACCGAAACTAAAGAAAGATCCTCAGCACCCCTTGCTGTCAGTGACTTCTAGCACCCCTGCTTGTGATCCGGTCAATTCAAAATAATGTGCTGTTTTTGAATAATGGAGAGGAAATAATCATTTTATCAAATGAATCAAAAAGAACGATTGAATTCAACCAATTCACTGCCTTTGACAGGGATTTTTTTATCCAATACATTTGAACTGGGAAGGTTGGCAACTCCTCACTTGAATTTTTAGTACATTACTAATGTTGCTCGTTCTAATGTTGCAGAGGGTAAAGAATGCAGTATATGCACATACTGTAAGTATTGTTAGCTTTTGTATTACCAGAAGTGTTTGCAAATCAAGGCAAAAACATCATAATCAGCCCATCAAGAGCTTTTGTCAAGAAAAACTCATATCAAACCACTGTATTACTTGTAAAGGCAGTGTTTGCTGCAACTCCTGAATTCATTCGATCTTATTAGATTGTGCACCTGATAAAGAGGACCCATGAGTGCATACTGTTTGTTTCATGCCTTGGTCAACAACAACATTGTGGGTTTTTTGTTGTTTTTTTTGCCGCTCTGTATCCGTGACATTGGAAAAAAATGGAAACAAAGCGCCATTAAATATTAATGGGCCACATACGCAGTTCATAAACACAATGAAAGAGAATAAATCAATCGCTTTGCTTTGTTGAACGCCAGAGGGAAAAAAACAGCGTATAGTTGAGGAAGTATAGGAGAAAAGTTGGACAAAGCGAGCTGGAACGAAAAGTATGTTGCCGCATCACGTGCGCAACCCAAGGCTAAGCGTGGGTGTGATGATCAAAGTTTTTGATGACAATTGGATTGCATGAAGGCCTTTATTGAATCCAAAGGACCACAGGGGAGTCGGGCAGAGTCCTTATGAGGTTATTAACACCGGGCCAGAATTTGTATTCAATTTGGAAGCTTAAGCGATCTCAAGAAGACTGCTGCAAGCGGGACAATAAACACCTTTGTGTTCTAGCACAATACTGCGAAAGCAAGGGCGTAGGTTTGCATAAGGACGGGAGTGACACAACTCGGGTTGTTCCGATCATGTTTTTTTGCTCCCGATCCAATCCCGAATGTTTTGACCAAAGCTACGCCATCGTACGAAAGTGAACCCTACTAGAGTGTCGGTGTCCAGAATATTTCATGTATGTTTTAAAATATTTGTAAATAGGCCACACCTTTGTTAGGCCGCGTTCAGACTACAGGCATATCTGATTCCTCCTCAAACAGATTTTTAGGGCTAACACTATGTTTAGCAGGTTCCCAAATCCAATCTAGGCCTGTTCAGACTGGACATTATTGAAACGCATATTAGGTTGCTGTGGAAACGAAGGCATCATCCAGCATAGAGCGATGTCAAGGACAGTCAAAACCCATCTGAGCTGTTCCGACTGAGAAGCACCTTGTCCAAACTGCCGCTTGTATGTGGTTTCAATAGGTCTCGCAAAAATCAGATATCTGTGCTTTGTGACTGTTCAGACTACAAAAGAGCCATCTAGTTTTGATCTAGATGGGCAAGAAATCGGATTTTGGCTGCCAGTCTGTACAAGAACTTAGTCTGACATTGTAGAAACCAAATAACACAACGAAAGACTGCTAAAAACTGTGACTCTATGGGTTGGATATTGTCAGTAGTAATACAAAGGAAATGAGTATGGCACAGTAACTGGGCAGATGATACAAAAAATTGCACATTGGACAAATTGAACACAAAAAAATCATTCGACCAATCAAGCGGACAAAAGCTTTATGTATTGCACTAACTACTGGTACTCAAACAAATTGGTGCTAAATTTTCAAACATTAAGAGATGGATTCTTCCTCATAGCTCCAGACATACTTCAGATTATAAATACTTCTCTCCAAACAGGAGAGTTTCCACAGACTTTAAAAAGTGCAGTAATAAAACCTCTCCTAAAAAAACCCAATTTGGATGCCTCAACCATTAGCAATTACAGGCCAATATCAAATCTGATATTCCTGGGGAAAATTATCGAAAGGGTTGTGTTCGAACAGATCCAGACTTTTACGATGCAAAACAATCTTTTTAACTCATTTCAGTCTGAATTTCGGCCACAACACAGCACCGAGACCGTGCTTATCAAAGTCCTAAATGATATTCGTAGGAATACCAATGCAGGCAAATCATCTGTTCTGTTACTATTGGATCTCAGCGCCGCATTCGACACGGTTGAACACAACATACTATTCAGCAGATTGGAACAGTGGGTAGGGCTTACTGACACTATTCTTCAGTGGTTCACATCCTATTTACATGATAGGGATTTCTTTGTGTCAATCGGAAACTATCAGTCAGAACGAACAAAATTCATGTGTGGAGTCCCTCAAGGGTCAATTCTTGGACCAGTCTTATTTAACATCTATATGCTTCCGTTAGCTCAGATAATGGAACAGTATGACATCTCCTATCACGCCTATGCAGATGACACACAACTGTACATTTCTGTGTCCCCACATGATTATAGTCCCTTAGTCTCCCTGAGTAAATGCATTAATCAAATCAATGAATGGATGTGCCAGAATTTTCTCCAGTTAAATGTGGAGAAGACAGAGGTGATCATTTTTGGGCCAAAAAAGGAAAGGTCAAAGATAAGCAGGCAATTTAGCACAATGTCACTTACAGCTACAAATCAAGTCAGAAACCTTGGCGTAATTATTGACTCAGACCTAAAATTTGATAGCCATCTAAAGTCCGTCACTAAATCCGCTTATTACCACCTAAAAAATATAACCAGAATTAAGGGGCTTCTGACTCAACAAGACATGGAAAAACTTATGCATGCATTCATTTTCAGCAGATTGGACTATTGCAACGGTATATTTACGGGTCTTGATAAAAAATCAGTCAGGAAGCTGCAGCTAGTACAGAATGCTGCAGCCAGAGTCCTCACAAATACAAGGAAGCTGGACCACATTACACCGGTTTTGAAATCGCTACACTGGCTTCCAGTGAGTCAAAGGATAGACTATAAAATACTACTGCTCGTCTACAAAAAACTGAATGGCCTTGGACCAAAATACATGCTTGACTTGTTAGATTGTTAGATTGCTTAACGATTCGATTCTTTATCGATTCTGAGACTGAGAATGAGACTGAGAATGCTTTATTTTGGACATGAGAAAATAAAAGTAATAAACAAACAAACAAAACAAACAAAAAATACAAACCAATTATAATACTTGAGATAACAGCAGCAATATTTAAGACAATAACAATAATAAATATTAGAATTTATTCATTGTGTCCAAAAAGGAGTAGGATGAAGCATATGCTTATTAAAACCTACCCCCCTTTTCTATTCCTCAATAATATCAGTCCGCCTTATTCAATTAGGCCTCATATCAACAAAGAAATAATGCAACCATATACATAAGATGCAAGACAAAATAAAAATAAAATCTTATCGATTCTAATTTGGGGAAAAAGAACAAACGTTTTGATTGGCATCGAGTTTGTTTAATCAGAAGTCACAACCTTACAAACTCACAACGAGATCAAAAGAGGCCCAAAGCCTCAATGTTAACCGTGGCAATAAGTGGCAAATACACAAGAATATGTAACATTTTACTCAAAACATTTATCTAATAGAAATAAAAAATATTGGTATATATTGGCAGATAGGTTTTTGTTCTGCCTTTGGTAATATGTGTTAAAGCAGGGGTCCCCAAACTTTTTCCTGTGAGGGCCACATAACTTTTCCTTTCTCTGATGAGGGGCCGGGGTCAGTTTGTAACAGAAAAAGTGTGACGATTGCAGAAGTGCATAAATGTAGAAAATTATTGTTTTTCAGAAAGCCACAATCAAATAACTCTTTCTGGATTCTTTATAATAATAATTAATAATAAAAACACTATTAATTAAATAGATAATAACCAAATAACCCTCTCTGAATTCTTCAAGGAAAAGGCCAGAAAATAGATAACACGATTGAGAAAAAAAAAAAAATCAAAATGGCCGGACCAAATGTGGAGGCGGGCCGTATTTGGGCCGCGGGCCGCAGTTTGGGGACTACTGGGTTAACGTGTATTATCTTACCATTACATTGAATTGCATGCCTTTTAGTTTTTGTGGCGCTTACATGCTCAAGTGGGGGCGCCCTTGCGCTTCCTCACGCATGAATGCGCTCACGTGAAGAAGAGCGCGCATACACCCAAAGAAGAAATGCCGCATCCAAGTGAGTGAGCGAGTTAGTGAGAGAGGGAAACACTTCTACGAGCCTACGTTCTTTGTTAATGTTAATATCTACAGAGGCAACGCCTGTATGTATCATCTTTTGTGTTGTTGTTGTTGTGTTTCCACTCACGATCGGACACTTAACTCCAGTTGTGTAGTGGTTTGAACGATGTGCTAATGCTAGCGAACGAATGCTAACCATACTGTTATTAGCAGCTAATCATCGCTGATTTACGTTGATGCAAACCTGTTTGTTATTGGGGACGAAATTGATTTGTTTCATTTCTATTCTTAGTTTCACTCTTCAAGTGATGGTTGAATAAAGTCAGCAAATTATACCAACGCATCGTCATTTGGGAGTTTAGCTAGCTGTATAGCCGGGACTTTTTTTTTTTTTTTTATAGCCAGGACTGAGCCTTAGCCTCTCGGTGAGGACAGCGCAGTCGTATTCCCTCCCGATGCAGTTATCTCCACCTTGCAATGACTGCAAGTCGCTTTGTTGTAATTTTTCCTCGTAAAGTGAAGACACACTTTCGAGCGTTTGAACCTACGTGCTGTCATTGTTATGTTTATGGCTGCAATGCTCGTGCTAATCTGTCGTAACCTTTCATTTTCACACTCTTTCCTGGTGAAGTGTAGTCAAACTTTGGAGCGAGTGGTTCTTGGCGCCATGCTAGTTTGATGCGTCTGGACAACAACACACGTCACGACGCAATACGCGTCTTTAGGAATCGTTAAAGGGATCGTTAAGGCTTTTTCATTGTGATGTCGAGGCCTCGAAACACTCGGAACCGGTTCCGAATTGGAATCGGATTTCGATTCCCATCCCTATTCAGGACCTTGAAATGCTTCTTACGAAGCCACTCCTTTGTTGCCCTGGCTTTGTGTTTGGGATCATTGTCATGCTGAAAGACCCAGCCACATCGCATCTTCAATGCCCTTGCTGATGGAAGGAGATTTTCACTCAAAATCTCTCGATATATGGCCCCATTCATTCTTTCCTTTACACAGATCAGTCGTACTGGTCCCTTTCCAGAAAAACAGCCCCAAAGCATGATGTTTCCACCCCCATGCGTCAAAGTGGGTATGGTGTTCTTCGGATGCAATTCAGTATTCTTTCTCCTCCAAACACGAGAACCTGTGCTTCTACCAAAAAGTTGTATTTTGGTTTCATCTGACCATAACACATTCTCCCAGTCCTCTTCTGGATCTCTAGAAATAGAAATGATAGAAATGATCTCTAGCGAACCACAGACGGGCCTGGACGTGTACTTTCTTCAGCAGGGGGACACGTCCCTGGCGGCGCATTGTGTTACTGATAGTAGCTTTTGTTACTGTGGTCCCAGCTCTCTGTAGGTCATTCATTAGGTCCCCCCGTGTGGTTCTGGGATTTTTGCTCACCGTTCTTGTTATCATTTTGACGCCATGGGGTGAGATCTTGCATGGAGCCCCAGATCGACGGAGATTATCAGTGGTCTTGTATGTCTTCCATTTTTTGATAATTGCTGCCACAGTTGATTTCTTTACACCAAGCGTTTTACCTATTCCAGATTCAGTCTTCCCAGCCTGGTGCAGGTCTACAATTTTGTCTCTGGTGTCCTTCGACAGCTCTTTGGTCCTGGCCATAGTGGAGTTTGGAGTGTGACTGACCGTGGTTGTGGACAGGTGTCTTTTCTATCGATAAAGAGTTAAAACAGGTGCCATTAATAGAGGTAAAGAGTGGAGCCTCATTAGAAGTTAGACCTCTTTGACAGGAAATCAATTCTTTAAAAATCAAATAACGAGTGGAGCCGCGTTAGAAGAAGTTAGACCTCTTTGACAGCCAGAAATCTTGCTTGTTTGTATGTGACCAAATACTTATTTTCCCCTCTAATTTGGAAATAAATTCTTTAAAAATCAAACAGGCCTCTCTAATATCTTCAAGTAGAACTTGACCAATTGGTGGTTAACTAAATACTTACTTGCCCCACTGTATGTTTCTTTGCAATATAAAATAATGCAAGACAAACTGTTTCTCATTTCACAGTCTTAACAGGTCAAAACGTGGTTTAATACTACTCTGTTAGATTAAAGCGAGGCACGAGAGTGAATAAATGGTGCGAGCCGCAGCCTAGATTGCAGCTTAATCTCCAGAGGTGGCCCACATGGCATGCGCACGCACTTCCACAGAAGTGGGCCACTATCACTAGTGTCATGAGTAGGCCACTGACAGCACCACAGGCACGACTTTAATTTAGTCTAGGCTCTCAATAGAGGACACAAAATGTCTCTAGTGTCATTTCAGCTCATTTTTAGAACAGCCAAGAGAATACCTTGACATTGAATCAGCCTTCATTATGAATCGGAAGCTATCATGGCTCTCTTGTGCAACAGCGCCACTCAGTGGAACTACTAAAAACTTGAAGCCAATGCAAGGTGCTTTAGAATACAAAAGCAACTGACTTTAAAATGATAGCAATGATGGCGACTGCAAGGGCGGGCAGCTATCCCCCAAATGTTAAAATAAATAAATAAGTGATCAAATGTTTATTGTGTGTTCATGTCATGATACGTGAATACACTGTGGTGCAACTTGGACACATCGTCAATGATGTACCTGGGGTCATAGGGTGTTTTGGGTCTGAAGTCAGTATACATCTCGCCTAATGCAATCTTCTGATATGCTTGCAAGCACGACCAGTTGTTTTTCACTGAAACTGCTGATAGTTTTGCCTCAGATAATCACGGACTTTTAACTGCCAAACAGCAAGGCTCACGACCTATTTTGTAAGATGAGTTATCACCAAACAGACATACCTCCTTTTAAGTATAATATAAGCAACGCCTAACTCTCTGTTCGGCGTGCATTTCTCGACACAGCTTTGTTCTGTCACTGAATGCACCCAGAAATTTCTGAAATTAAAACTGCGCAGTAATGATCTCTTGCCTCCAGTCTTTTACTTTGCGACCCAGTCTAGCTGTCTCACCTGAATTGAAAAAGAAAACGCGGAGGACCTGAAAGACTGCCTCCAACAGGTTTTACATCAGACACCCTCACCCGGTAGACCCATTTGATCAGGCCCAGACTTGTGTCCAGGTAGCGAACTTCGCCACGTGTCCCTCCTCCTTAGCCAGCCCTATTGTGAAGCCCTCTTGGCAGCCTCCAAAATGTTCTTGATGGCCCGTCTCCTGTGCACTCCGCAATTCCCCAAGAGTCCCAAGACCCGGTGCAGAGATTGACCTGCCAAACCCCAGCAGCCCACTTCAATAGGCTCACAGAGGGCCTTCCATCCATTTCGCCTGCACTCCACACCCAGGTCTGCATATTTGGCCCTTTTCCTCTCCTCAGCTTCCTCTACACAGTCTTCCCTGGGGACAGCTAATTCAAGCAACACCACCTGTTTGCTTGCCGTGGACATCAAGAACATGTCTGGTCGAACTGATGTAACAGCTACGGCGTCCTGAAATCTCAGCTGTTTCCCTAGGTCAACCAGTGGCTGCCAGTCTCTTGCTGTCGCGAGCAGGCCCCCTTGGGTCTTCTTGGGTGGTTGAGACTTCTCACCTGCTTGGAGGAAGGCAATTGTGGTCTTGGATGGGTGTTGCTGCGTGCTGATGTCAATGGCTGAGCAGATAATGTATCTGCTACTGCCCTTTCAGGACCTGGTTATGGCAACAATGATAACGCCCATCTCCCAGGTTCTTTGAGTAACTGCTGAGAATATGCTCTAATGATCCCTTCTTTTGGCAGAGTTGGCAAGCCGGTGAGGGCCCAGGTGAACAAATTGGCGGGGATAGGCAGGATGTCATACTGTCATACTGACTGGACCAAGAACTTAAAATGATGTGGCTCCGCCTTCCAAAGGTTCGCCCACGTGATCCTACGGCCTGCTATATGCTTCCACCTGGTCCAGGCACCCTGCTCGGACATGCCAACCACCCTACTGAAGCGGGCTTCCTCCACCTCGGCTCGCACCTCATCCTGGATGAGTTGTAAGGCTTAGGATTGCTCCCAAGCCTGGCCCAACCAATAGCCACCATGCCTACTAGTGTGCTATGCTACAACCTCGCCTCTGCCTGCTCCAATGCATCCTTAGCACGCTACTTCCTTCCTGTTCTGAACTCCACCCATGCTGAGGAGACCTTGGTGTCAGCTGAATCACGGTAAAAATTCTCATTCTGGTGACCTTGAATTCCTCTTCCAGACTGCTAAAAGGAAGCTTTACCTTGGTGTTATGCTCAAAGAGAGCTATGCTGCTAATCTTCTGTGGTAGGCCCAGCCACATGCGCAGGAATTGGGTGATCTTTTGTTAAAAGCGCTCCACTGTGGTAATTGGGACTTTATAAATCAGAGGTGGCCAGACTAATGGACTAAGTATGTGCTACAACGCGCCCAACTTTTGTTCAGAGTTAGGTAGACAATTGCACGAGTCCCAATGATCCGAGTCAGAAGTCCCGAGTCTTACCTGTTATTGGTAAGGCGAGTTGATTTGAGTCACAAGGTTATGTCGAGTCAAGTCTCACCTCAAGGTCGAGTTGAGCCAAGTCACAAGGTTGTAAAGACGAGTCTTGGCGAGTCAAAAGGTTGTCGAGTCACAGGTGAGTCAAGGTCTTCACCATTGTTCTGCAGCCCACCCACAGAGCACTCAGGTTTATCTTTGAGGGAAACCTCTCAATGTAAAAAAAAAAAAAAAAAAATCTATGCCATATAGTCTGTAGGAAAATTGATTGATTTGTGATTGTCATGTTGTTACGCGAGGGCATAGCTAGAGCGGCCAAGGCGATTAAGCAGATCACTGGCAGGTAGGAACTGATCTACGATCCAAGTTTTCCGAGTCAGCTTGTCGAGTGTTGAGTTATTCCCTCACGAGTCGAGTCGAGTCTCGAGTTATACCCTCAAAAGTAGAGTCAAGTCTTGGACGCTCTCAGCTCAGCTCAAGCGGGTAAAGTCCGAGTCAGCGTTTTTTTCCTTCAAGTCTGAGTTGACCTGTGAGTGATCCAATTTGCGACTCCAGTCTCTGTGACTCAAGCCCAATTGTCTGGAATTAGCTTTTTATCACTGGTTAGTACGATGCGGTTTACTTTTCATTTATTCGCGCAGCTTCACAGTCCTTTAAACAGTGTGGTAGCCCTGCATCTCCAGAGTTGAGTGCATTGTTGCTCTAGAGCGAAACAAGACGAGTCATTGGCTGGATGATGGGTTTATCCTGCCCATCGGACGCTGTGCGTCTCTGGGGTCTATAGGCAGGGCTTGGCTGGCCAAGACACTCTACTTCTCAGCATGAGGTTGGATGATCTGTCTGAGGATGGATCCCTTTTCGACCGACAGTGAAATTAGTGAATCAGTGTCGTATTAACATCCACGGGAGGAATCTTAAAATGTTTATTCCGTTGTTCTGAGTTAAACCGGAGACTTTTATAATCATCTTAGCGACACTTGATTTGTTAAATACAACTAGCGAAAAATTGAGCTTCTATTTGTGGTGGGTTTTTTTTCCATTGTAGCTGCTAGTGTTTGAAGACTTCTGGCACTCTAGTTTCTTTCCCTACCAAGCAGCGGTTGTGGCCGAGTCCCTCTACCATCTGCATGCGCACTTTGAGCTTCCCCTCATTGAAAGACCAGAATTCACCACTGTAGTAGACCAGATTTTTGACAAAGTAGAACCTAATTTGTTTTCCTTTCTTAGCTGCTTTCACCCCGCCCACTTGAAAAATATCTCAGAACAGAAATTGATGTCTCAACCAGAATTACAGCTACAGATTTTTTCAGTCTGCTAGCATGCTATCATTAGGCTTTCTTTTCCGTTGTGCTAGCTAGTGCAGCACTAGAAAGCTAGACATTATTATTTGTGGTTGTGATGTCATAACCAGAAATGCTGGGGGAAAAGTGGGCGTTCCCCAACGCAATATTGTGGATGTTATAACTAATAAAATAGTGAAGGACAGCCAAATTCGTTTTCTACTTGTAAAAATATGGTGACCATTTCTTAGGACATCTAAGTCAATGTCTGCCATTGACGGTAATAGACGCCCAATCCGTTTGAACTGGGAGGGATCCAGTTCAAACGGATTGGACCTCTACTAGTGACAAACTCATTAAAATACATGATTGGACATCTGTAGTTAAACAAGACAAAATGCTTCTTAATAGCTTTTTAATTTAAAAGCCTCGTAAAAGGAAAAGCACACAAAAAGCAACGAGTTAACAGGAAACATGACGAGTGAATATACAGTAATATCATTTGTACAATTAAAAACATGCTTCAGAAAGATACATTACAATGTCACCCGTGTACAGAATTCATATACGAACAAAGACAGCCTTCTGGTTCAAACCCACGTTGAATTGCATCACATTAAACATAATTATGCATATTTCAAAAAGGTAATACAGTACAAAGAAAACAGCTTAGAGAGCATTGAATAAGGATCCTTCCTTTAAAAATAGCGCTTAATAAAGCACCGGAATTAAGAAGCAAATCATTCAAGAAAGGGAAAGCACAGCTAAAAAAATAAAATAAAAATCACAAGCCCTATTTGGTTGAAAGATAGGCCACTAAGTAGAGTTGTGCTACCCCTTATAACAAAAAGGACGAAAACACCTAGTAGCCCAACACCGTGGTACTTTTCTACAGAACTTCAAACCACAACTCAAAGCGGAGATATACAGTATAATCCTTAGAAGAGCCCATCCCAAAAATCTTAACTTCAAAAGCTACGTTTATTTCTAATGGAAGAGGATTAGCGGCAGTGAAGATGAAACATTCGGACGTTATTCTAAGAATTCCCACTTTGAAGTAAGAATTCTCACTTTATAATTTCCTCACTTAAAAGAATTCTCATTTTAGTTAGAATTCAAATTTAACGTCAAGACTTCTGAATTAAAATGTCAGAGTTCTCACTTTTCTAGAAATCTTTCAATTTTAAAGTCAAAATTCTCACTTTAAATACTGTACTCAACTTTAAAAATGTTCATTATCAAAGAATTTTGATTTTAAAGAGAGAATTCTGACATTTAAGTGAGAAGTCTGAATCCTGAACATACTTAAAGGGTATGAAAACGCAAAGGGGGTGTGAGACATCAATAGAACCGTTATGTGCCAAGACAACAAATATTGATAAAGTTAACAAAAAAATCAATCACATTAATGAGCAATTATCGAAAATAGATCGAAAATGACGAACATTTCCTAAAGTTTTCCAGAAACAGCCGAATGGGGCGGAGACGTCATAACAAGGAAACAAAAGGTCGAGGCAGGTGCCATCGTTGTTTATCGACGAAAGAGTTGCGTTCGTGTTTTATCAAAAAAATCGCTAAAATGGTTCAAACCTGTCATGCTATGTGGTTTACAAATAGCCATTTGTCGCAATGTAGTACCCATGAGCTCCCGAACGCGAGAAAAAGAGCTGGACTACGCAGACAATGAGTAAAGTTCGTCAGTGCTAAGAGGGCTAATTTTGCAGACCCAGCCTCCGGCACGGTTTTGTGTGGTGCGCATTTTACACCTGAAAGCTATACGAACTATGGGCAAATGAAATCAGGTTTTGCTAAAAAATTGCTGCTGAAAGCAGATGCGGTGCCCGGTGAAAGAGGACGATGACTGGCTCTGATGAGACCACCTCACCACCCCAGGCAAAGCAAAGGAGGGAATTGGCCAGAGTGAGTACTCTTTTATAATAAAAACATATCACGCATTGGATATAGGACTGGACACATGTATAAATTTATGCTCGTAAAATATATAGAACAAATCCTCTAATCCCATTCATATTTGTGTCGGTTGGCAGAGCGAAACCGATGATAGCATATTAAATGATAATTATTCTATACATTATTTTGCAGTCACGGTGTGTCAGCTTCACAAAAAAAAAAGCAAAACAAACCATTCGGTGATTCTGTTGCCACCGGTGTTTCATCAGTGTGATTGCTCCCCTCAATGATCCTTTCATTAGGCTGCATTGGCTTTCGTTTGGGCTCAAAGTGATAACCCAAAACACCAAAGAAAGGCTCATAACTCTCCTCGTCACCATTAGAAGAATGTTCGTTACGTCCGATTCGTCGCTGCAAATAGAAACAAAATTGTCCGCCATCATCGCCGCCATTCAGTACTAAGCACTGAGCCGGTTGTTTCGCTATAGTGACGTCACGCACACAATATGCTAGATTTCCGGCATCTCGGGGGCAGGTCCTTTTAGCTTGACAATCGACCTAATTTCTATCATTTTCTTGGTGTTGCGATGTGTGTAATTACACGAAGTGGCATGATATGAATTCAAAAGGCATGTGTTGATGGATAAATGATGGAATATTAGCATTTCCCCAGGTGTTGTCATACCCTTTAAATTTACTTTATTCTCAGAAATTTAAAGTCAGAATTTGACTTTACAGATGTCTGATTATATTCTCAGAAGTCAGAATTCTCACTTTATCCTCAGAATCCTTTCAACTTTAATCTCAGATTTGTCACTTTAAACACGATTATTAATTTCCTCACTTTAAAGAATTCTGACTGTTCTCAGGATTCTGACTTTATTCTCAGAATCCTGACTTTCTGACTTAAAAGTGAGAGGTCAATTTTGAACATACTTAGAAATCTGACTTTATTCTCATGTATCTAAGTCAAGAATTTGACTTTGAAGTCAAGACTTCTGACAATTCTCAGAAGGCAGAATTCTCACTTTTAATACTCTACTTTAAAAATGATTATTTCTTCACTTTGAAGAAATTCTGACTTAAGTCTCAGAATTTTAATTCTCAGTGCCTTTATTCTCAGAATTCTGCTTACTTTATTTCCATAATTTTGACTTTAAAGTGACAATTCAAAATCCTGAATATAGAATTCTGACTTTATTCTCAGTTACCTACTTTAAAGTCAAAATTCGACTTTAAGGTCTAGACTTATGACTATTCTCAGAAGTCAGAATTCTCACTTTAAATACAGAACTTTAAAAATTACTATTAATTTCCTCACTTTAAAGAATTCTGACCTTATTCTCAGAATTTTGACTTTCAAGTAAGAATTCTGACTTTCTGACTCTGAAGAAAGAAGTCAGAATTCTCAACATACTTAGAATTCTGACTTTATTCTCAGAAATCGACTTTAAAGTCAAGTTTAGATAAGATGAAGTATTAATTTACTCACCTTAAAGAATTCTGACTTTTCTGTAATGTTCATTCTGACTTAATTCTCAGAGTTACTACAAAGATTTATTGGTGTTTGCTACATTAGGCATGGCTTGGCTCATGAAATTAATCTACATTAATGTATTTTGTCCACTTCCAAAACACCATGCTTTATGTCATACATTTTGTCTAAATTGCTTGGATTTTAACATTTCGTCCAGACACTGCATCTCAAACTATAGCCAACTGACACTTTTGACCTCATTTTTCATTTTTAGCGACCCAAATTTAGTCTCGCTACTTTTTTCCAGGAAGCAGAATCTCAGAATTCATAGAATTCTGACTTCTCACATTAAAGTCAGAATTTTTAGAAAAGCACTGGTCTACAAGCAAACTGCTCCATTTCATGAATTCTGCCAACCAATTTTGTCCCTTCGCTGGCCGTAATCCTCTTCCGTAATTTCTTCATGTCTCTCTTTTTTTTTTCTTCTGGAAACGTGCCCTTCAGAGCGAGTACTGACGATGAGGAGAACCATCCAGTATGCGGAACAACAGTAAACGTCTTTGTATTTTTACAAGTTTGCATCTTCATATTCATGCTTAAGTTGTGGCAGGCTAATGAAGTAATTTTTCCAGAGCTGAGGCAAGGTAAAAACTAAAGGATGAACGGAGCAGCTATAAGGCAACATATTCAGGGAATTTTGTAATACTGTATAACATGACAATACAACATGGACCTTCCAGACCATAAGAGTCACGAATATCGTCAAGGCAAGCAGGGGAAAAAGGCGGAAAGGACGGCTGTAACTTACCAAGTCTACCGATGCGGCTTACTACGAGTGTGCGTGCATACAAATACTCGCTTGTACTTTTTTTGTGTATACTGTATATGAGTTCAAAGTGAAAGGCATTGACAACTAAATAGTCCTACAAACGCAGTCAAGTGCATTTCATTCATTATTCGCGGGTGCTCAGTGCAAAAACACGTCAAAATTGTACGGACAAGAAGTCGGTGAAGGTTAGGGGAGGGAAATAGTGGAAAAAGCAAGTTTGCAGGTGACTTCTTTCACACTGTTTAAAAATAAGCATTTGTCCGAGAGCCAAGTGGCAGGTTGGACCTTGTAGCTGCCATCTAATTGAATATATACACTTGAAAATGGACATTTTGAATCAATGGGCGGAGTTAACTTTTGGAACATTTTGGAATAGATTCTGCTGTATTGTTTGGACTTATTTAGCATTTAAAAAAAAAAAAAAAACTTAAAAAGACATATGAGTTTTTTTTGTTTTGTTTAGGTAGGTTTAAGAACATTGAAACATGATTTTTACATAATAAAACTCATTGGCTGCCTTTGACGTCCAATCCCTTTGGAATGTACACACAATGAGCCTCGGAGCCAAATTTAACTTTTTTGTCTCGTCTGATTACTTATTAATTACCTTCAGACTTATTGTTGCCTGTAGGTTATGAGCTAGCCAGTATAGGGCATGCTCAAGTGGTGCTTTCAATGTCTCTTGGCTGATAAAATGTTTAGGGAACGAATAGGGTGGCCTTAATTCATTTTGAACTTGTTATTAACAGTTTTAGAGGTCGACCGATATACTGGCCGGCTGATATATCGGGCCGATATGTGGACTTTTTTCCAACATCGGCCGATTAAGAAAAAAATTAAGCCGACAAGTGGATTTTGATCAGGCATCTGTTTGGGAAACTGTGCCCACAGCTGACTGACGGTAGGACCGCGGAAGGACTCTGCAGCAGCTTGAAGGCAACAACTACTTGTAAGCTTCAGACTTGCCTTTTTTGTAAATATTAAAGTTTTTTTTCTTGCTTTAGTCTTTTAAGTTGTTTACCGAGTGATCCTTACACTCTAAACGTAACTTGTATCCCTACGTGGAGATTAAGGGGGGGGGGGTGCATAGCCCTGGATGGCCGAAAATTTCATTGCATGTAATTGACTTTCCTATTTATGAATTTAAAATTAAGACTCTGCCGGTAAAATGTCTATAAAAGTTGTAAAGCAATAAATCAACAAAAATGAATGAAATGAACAAGAATTTTTTTGTTTTTGAACACATCATGTGAAGAGCACCTTAAAGACGGCCATTTGCATTGCTTAGCCAAAACCACCTGAGGACAGATTCTGGCTGGAATATTCAGTCAAAAAGGATGCGGCATCTGCTTCTCCACTAGGTAAGACACAAAAACGCGTACGCTCACACACGCACACAGCTGGGCTGCCAGTATGTACCAACATGGGCTAAGGTACTATCCGAGCATATACAGTGCCCTCCATAATTATTGGCACCCCAGAAAAAGATGTGTTTTTTAGCTTCTAATATATATATATATATATTTAATTCAAATAATATTGGACCTTAATGGGGAAAAAAAAAGAAAAATCCAACCTTCAATACAAGTGCATTTATTCAGTGGGGGAAAAAATCCCACATAAAGAAAAAAATATTTGATATAAAATAATGTGTGTCACAATCATTTGCACCCCTGGTGTTAATACTTTGTACAACCCCCTTTTGCCAACAAAACCTGACCAAAGCACACAGTCCCAGTTAAAGCCTGGGACCGTGTGTATTTTTGTGTGAGACCAAGATTGAGCTTTTTGGCAACAAACACTAAGTGGGTCTAGCGTGCCACAAAAGAAACGCATGCTGAAAAGCACATCATACCCACTGTGAAGTATGGGGGTGGGTCAGTGATGCTGTGGGGCTGTTTTGCTTCCAAATGCCCTGGGAACCTTGTTAGGGTGCATGGCATCATGAATGCTTTGAAATACAGGACATTTTAAATCAAAATCTGTTGCCCTCTGCCCGAAAGCTGAAGATGGGTCGTAACTGGGTCTTTCAGCAAGACAATGACCCTAAACATATGGCCAAATCTACACAGAAATGGTTCACCAGACACAAAATCAAGCTCCTCCCATGGCCATCTCAGTCCCCAAACCTTGTTTTGTTGGCAAAAGGGGGTTGTACAAAGTATTAACACCAGGGGTGCTAATAATTGTGACACACATTATTTGATGTCAAATAATTTTTTCTTTATGTGGGATTTTTTCCCCACTGAACGAACGCACTTGTATTGAAGGTTGGATTTTTTTCCCATTAAGGTCCCGTATTATTTGAATTTAAAAAAATATATATTAGAAGCTAAAAAACACATCTTCTCAGGGGTGCCAATAATTATGGAGGGCACTGCATCTTGTAAGTTAATTTGATTGCTGACACTGCGTTTCGGGGTCATCAACAGGTTTTGCCCCCCCCCCGCCGCCGCAAAAGTCAAACTCTATACCCTATGCTTGTATCGTTAGCGTAGCATTCATGTTAGCATTAGCCTTGCGAGCCTTAACTCTCGTCATGATGTCCTGTTGGGTTTAATTATTTGAAAACAATTTACTGTTCTTGCTGAGTGTATGATCATAAAAAGAACTGCTATGTTCGTTGGTTTAGTAGCACTAGACCAAAATAATCCTTCAAGTCTCGGGTCATTTTTGTAAATTTCAAGCTGTTGAAGCATTTATTTTAAATTGCCTTTATAATCTACGTGCTTTAAAAAAAAATTGTTTTTTAAGTATATCGGCTTAAAATATCGGCTTACAAAATCGGCATTGGATATCTGCAGACGGCTAAAAAATTTTTTAGAGATATGTATCTGCATTTGAAAATCCCATATCGGTCGACCTCTAAATAGTACAGACAGATAGACTTTCAAAACATTTAAACTGGGAGGACTGGCTGTGAATGTTCATTTTCCAGTTCCATTGACACTAGACATCCAATCTATTTTGACTGGGAGAGCTGGCAGCAATCATTCAGTGAATTGATTGCACAATAAAAGGCTCAAAGAACAAGATTTCAAATTTTTTAAGTAAACATTCAAACAATTTATCCAAACTAGTTGTCAACTAAATTTGATCAATAACTAGTCGATTAATCGTCGCAGCCGTACACCCTTACAATGTAAAATGAGTTTAAAATTGGGTCCAAGTTTGTGGTGTATTTAAAATGAAGGCAATTATAAGCTAAATAGAACAAACTTTAAAAGAAATTTAAAGATAGTGTGTCAATAACTTATGTTTTTTTTCCCCTATCTGCGTCAGGGCGTGGTGTCTCACCTTCAAAAAAGAGGCGCGGCGTGACTTACTGTATTTCGATACCTTGTAAAAGTGGGCATTCATATCTTGGTGAATGCAGGAGTGACTAATATTCACTTATGGCTTGGGGGAGGTGGTCTTTGGGATATCAGGGGCGGCGCAAGGTGTCGGAGAAGCGCTGCCCTCTGCAGAGACGGGAGAGGCGGGGCCCGAGGCGGGGGATGGGAACTCCTTGATTGTGACGGTGACCAGGTTGGTGGTGACGTCGGTGACCACCACATCTTTGCAGCTCGGTCCCATTTGCGGGTGCCAGTCGGGGTCGCCCTCGGCGGGCACCCTAGCTTCTTCCAGGGGGCCGCCGCTCTGAGGTAGGGAGACGACCGGGGCGACTCCGGCGTCCTCAGTGGGGTTGGAAGGAGCAGATTGGGGGATATTTGGAGATTCTGTAGGACTTTTGCTGGATTGGGGTGGCTCGCTAGACGGCGGAACAGATTGGGAGGAATTAGGGTTCCCACTTGGTTCGGAAGGTGGTGAAGAAGCTTGCAAATGGGACGGGGCAGGACAGGTGTTCCTGCCGTTGCAGGACACTGGTTGAGGGTGAAAGGTCAGAGGGCCGCCGCACTGCAAGCCAAAAGGCTTCCCATACATGGGGAAGCCGAGCATCTTCAGCGGGGGCTGGAAAGGTCTATAAGGAGCCTCTCCCTTCTTCCCGATGATGCGATTACGGGAAGGGATGTTGTGGCGCCCCCCCGGGAGACTCCGAGAGCCGCCCCCCGTCGAGCCGCCGCGACCCGGCTTGTCAATGACCTTCAGGTTGAGGATGATACGGCCGCGCTTGACCTCGCGGGGCTTCACGCGGCGATTGAGGATGCGCACAGTCTCGGAGAAAGGCGAAGCGTGAGGGCGGGACGGCAAACCGCCGGACCCGGAGAAAGAGGACGCCATGGGGTCCGAGCGGGGCAGCGGGCGGCGGGACATGCGGTGGCAGCGGTGAATGTCTTTCTTCAATTTGTGGGTCGCAGCCAGAGAGTTGAGCTTGGGAGACGTGGGGGTTAAAGGGTGAGGTGAAGAAGAAGAAGGAGCGGCGCGGCTGGCGGCTGCAGAGCGCTGTGTCGCCTGGCGGGATTTTGTGCATTGAGTGCTTGTTTCTCCTTTTTGAGGCTGGAAAAAAAATAATTTTACTGATAATTTTCCAAAGGTTTGAAAATAATCAGTGCCAGGGTGGCAGTATGGGGATCAAACCTCCATCGGGTTGGCAGAACTTATTTCCATTCATTTAAAGGGAAGGACAACACCTAGTATAATTGACCTATTCATACAAAATACAGTTACTCAAAGCATTTAAGTATGCAAATTTCTTAGACCTCTGATAACCAAAAAAAAATATTGTTTGAACACAAAAACAAATGACAATGCTTACAGGCGCTGCTATTTTATGATGTCAGTTATACCCACGATCACACAAACTGATTAAAGCACAAAATAAGTGCATGTGATAATGAGTATTAATTAGGGCTGTCACAAATAACTATTTTTCTCCCGATTAGTCAGCAGACTTTTTTTAAGGATTAGTCGACTAATCTAATACATTTTTTTTCTTGACACTTATTAATTTACAAAACATTTTTGGAACACTTAATTTCTGTATTAAAGTACAAATAAACACATAAATAACAATAATAAATCACAAATAAACACTGAGGTGAAATGCTGACAGCATTAACTAGTAGGGGTGTAACGGTACACAAAAATCTTGGTTCCGTACGTACCTCGGTTTTGAGGTCACGGTTCGGTTCATTTTCGGTACAGTAAGAAAACAAAATGCAATATATAAATGTGCGAGTTGTTTATTACACACTTTTGTGCTTTCAACAATAGGAACATGAGCCTATACAAAGCTAGAATTCTGCTCAAAAAAAGAAAATACAATATTCTGAAATGTAGATATTAGACATGTGCCGGTTACCGGTTTCACGGTTTACCGTGGTGTGAAAACGTCGCGGTTTCAAAACCACTAAAATTTTCCGTCATAACTTAGTACGGTATTTGCTATTTTTCATGTGCCAAAATGGCTTGTGCGGCAGCGCTCACCCTTCCCGTTTGTTGCCGTGAGTGTCAGTAAAGCTTTTCTGCTAAACAGCCAGCAAACCCAAAAACAAACCCTCGAAAAACAAGGCGTACTTTTCTTCAATTTATTGAGCTCTCAAATCGTGGTGAAATATACAAATGAATACATTTAAAACGTTATACAATTGTATTTTTCCACATGTGAGTAGGTTCAACAGGATAGCAGTAGCACCATGAAAAAGGTCACCAAAAACAAAACACACATTTTCCTTTCAAATTCAATATACAAACTAACTAAAACTTACAAAGACTAATGTTAGCCTAGGCCAGTGCTTCTCAATTATTTTCTGTTACGCCCCCCCAAGGAAGACGTAAATGTTTCGCGCCCCCCCAACTCTCTGCCGCCACTGTAAATAGTATCATTCGTCTATATTACTATTATAAGTACGCCTCAGCCTAACATTGTGTCCTTTTTTTTTCTATTAAAGAAAAAAAGTAACATAGATCAACTTATAATAAAGTATAACTTTTTTAACATTGTGTTGCTTGTAACAGAAAAGACTTAATGCGCATCAATTTGCCTGAAGTTAAAAAAAAAAAAAAAAAAAAAAAAAAAAAAAAAGTCACATCCAAACTGTAAAAATACACTCAAGGTACATTTTTGACCATTTGATACTGAAAAATAAAATGTAATAAAATCAGTAAATAATAACAAATTCAAATTGATTAGAAACATTTACTCTTCAGGACAACATGCCAAAAAATTTGACCGAAAAAAAACAAAACTGAATAGAAGGGGGGAAAAAGGTCTCTGGACAGAAGGAAAGTTTTTATTTTCGCTGATTCACCACAGTGCTCACTGGTTTACTGATATAACACTGACAAAGCGGGACGATTGTGACAATTGGCAATATTCGGCACATTTTCGCTGAAAAACAATCAAGCGGCTTATCAATGAGATTGAGGTCTAATGTCTTTAAGTGGCGTCTTAACTGATTTGGCTTCTCCGCTATAATCATTTTTAGACTCAGTAAACAGTGGTCTTTCCTCATTTCCCACTATATTAAAAGTCAAAGGCAAACGGCCCGAAAAAAGCGCATTCTCGGCGGCCGAGGGAGAACCGTAGGTGAGGGCGGTGGTCGTGACGATCCCAAGCCGAAAACGGCACTTCTCGGCCGGACACGTGAGAAAGACAGTGGGTCGCTGCGTGAGTCCAGCTCTGCATGAGTCTCTTCCGTGTGCTCTTGCTTACTTCAAAAATACTGCACGCACTTTGAAAATGAGAGCGCCACTGCCACCCACGGAGTGGATGTGCAAGTACACTTTATTCTAGTACGGCAAAAAAAAAAAAAAAAAAAAAAGCATGTTCCCCGAGGTCACTCGCGCCCCCCCTGGCATCGCTCTGCGCCCCCCCTGGGGGGGCGCGCCCCACCATTTGAGAAGTACTGGCCTAGGCTAAGCTGGGAGAGCAGCTTCGTCGACGTTTTATGTCTCACAGCCGCTGAGTGAGAAACAAGCTTAAATGAAGGAGGGAGGAAAAAAAGGATCGCGTCAAAGATCGCTAATTGCGAAAAGAGGTCTCACTCCTCACTTTTTGTTTTAGATGAAACCTTTCCTCAACAATATTTACATTTTACCTAACTTATACATCTTTAACTAACTTATTAACTTATGAATTCTTTGTTCTTTTTAACACAAAGGCATGACATCATGTAGAAGACAGTTGACACAGTGGCTGAAAATGGCGAAACTTCAGCTTCTCCCCCTCAAAAAAAGTCATACAGTATATATTTTAAATTTTATTTAGAAGTGTTTTTACTTTTTTATAGCAATTATTTTTTTATTGCTCTATTATTGAGCAACTTGAGCTCTGGCTGTGGGTATAGTCTAGGTTCTATTTATTTTAATTTTATATAAAATATTTGTTATTTTTTGTTAATTTATTTATTTTCACATTAATTTATTTTCACATTATATTCATGTTCCAATTTGCAAATATGTTCTGAAAAAAAAACCTGTTCAATGGAAAAAAGTTTTTTTTTTTTTTTTTTTTTAAAACCCCATACATCTCAAAATTTTGGAGCTATAATTGCAATACCGTGATACCGTGAAACCGCGGTATTTTTGCTCACGGTTATCGTACCGTCAAAATCTCATACCGGCACATGCCTAGTAGATATTTTGAAAAACAAAATAAAAATACTTTGGCTGAGACTTTTTCTTTAAAATAAATATCTGATGTGCAAAATTGAACAGTTGCAACACTGAAGTGAAGAGTTGTTCCATCTATATTCTTTTTTTTAATTTGAATTCCCCACCCAGAGGGCCAACCATCTTCCCTGTTAACATTTAACCGTTACACACACTGCTCACTGCACTTCTGAGTGGTGCGACGGCCTTGGCTGTTTAATTGTTATCTTTTTTGAGACTGTCAGTCATCTGATCACCGCGTCCGCCAGCTGGCTGCCTCCCCTCCCAACGTGGTGTACTCTGATTGACGCCGGACGGGCTGACGACGTCACCGCCGCTGACGGGCCACCCGAACTAGCCGCTGTCTGACATGTATCCATTATGCAGCGCTTTGTTTACATTTGCGGCAATAACGACACTTGCTTTACGGCAGCTAATCCGATACACGGTAATACGGCTCTGGGTAATACTGTCAGGCCGTTGTTTGAGCTTGCATACCTGCGTGTGTGTTGTATTTTGCCTGAGTCTTCTAACCAAATAAAGGCAGCGTTAACAAAAGTCCTCTGACCGCTCGTCATTTTACAGTCAACACTCAGAGTTCGCAACTTCGCATTTGACAGCATACGTGCCGCGTACCTCCTCGCCAGCTGTTTGCTCGCTATTCATTCACTTGTGCATTTGATCGATATTTTGTTACACTCCCGCTCTTTCGGTGAGGTGTTTTGTGTTCATTCGTGATTGGATCGTTTTTGTTCACGACTTAAATAAGAGCACCGCAGCAGTAGAGGTAAACTGCCGTTTTCGTTCAACCCGTTTTGTTTAGTGTAGAAGCCAGGTTAGTGGCTGTATTGTTTTTCTTTTTCACGATCAGGGTTTACTTAGCGGGTGGGGTTCAAGTGTAGTTTCAGTTTGTTTGTTGTTTTGGCCTGGGCTTACGCTGAAGCCAGCTTCTTCCGCATTTTGTATATTTTGTTCATTGCGAGTTCGACTTGTGTGAATAAATTTGAGTCCACTTGCAACTTGTGTGCGTGTCTCGTTTTATGTTACGCCCTTAGCAGCCGTCCGTGGGACGTAACAGTGGAATTATGGGAAGCATGAGCGGGCATTCCGCGCTTGCATTAAATGCGTCACAAATATTTTAACGTGATTAATTAAAAAAAAATAATTACCGCCCGTTAACGCCCTAAATTTGACAGCACTTTACATTTCGTCAGAAACTCTTTCGGTACGCCACCGTACCGAACCGAGGACCCCGAACTGAAACAGTTCAATACAAATACATGTACCGTTACACCCTTATTAACTAGTGCAAAAGAATGGAATGTAAACAGATTCAGAACACTGACTTCGCCAACATGATTCAAAACAATTCTTAAAAAAATGTTTAAAAAAAAAAAACATTTAGCATGAATAGTATAGTATACTACAATATATATCGTATTGACCCGAATATAAGACGGTGTTTTTTTGCATTGAAATAAGACTGAAAAAGTGGGGTCATCTTATATTCGCGGTCTAGATGTTATACCCATTCACAATGCTAGATGGCGCCAGATATCATTGAAGCGATGTTCTGTCATGACAGATCTCAGCTACACTCAAGTTTAACCAGTTTGCATTATTTTATTGCGATGTTTTTCCTTATTCAGATTTGTTTTTAAGACTACAGTTACAGTTATACTTCACTTTGATGGCTAATGCAGTTATTGAAATTTTGTTGCAATAGATTGGTTTATTTACATTTCAAAAACCAGAAGCCATTCATTTACGAATGTAATTGCACTTTAGTTTACATATTTAAATGTTCAGGTATTGAGATTTGAATGAGGCAAAATAACACGCTTTTCTCTCAAATATTTTGTTATAATCATTTGTTTCAAATGTACTGTAATTATTTTCTGTATAAAAAGTCTTTTTCCAAACTTGAGTCTTGAAAAAGAGGGGGTCGTCTTATAATCAGGGCCGTCTTATATCCGGGCCAATACGCTAATATTATTATAATAATTATTCATCGACAATCAGATTGTTTTATAAAGGGTGTCATTTTAAAGCTATTCTTAGTGTAGAATCTGATTTCCAAAGTATGGGAGATTAACTCCAGAAATCGTTAGTATATGTTGAACATGACGTGCTTTTATTTTTGAAATGTTCACCGGAAGTACGTTCGCTAAACCGCTAACCGTAAGCTTTACACTCCGCAAAATAAGTGCACTTTTCATCATTGCATGTGGTGTCAGTAATACATTTTCCCCCCATTTTTTCGTTTGCAAATGCTGTTAACCAGCTAGTTTTCATGTTTGAAGTGTCACCTTTTAACCGCAAGTTCGCGTTTTGGAGAAGACTGCCAATGTTTTATAGAAGGCTAAAGTAGGTTGTCTTCCCCCCCCCATTAGCCCCAATGTAGCAATGCTAACATGTACAGTGTTTAATATAGATGCGCTTCCTTATTTTGTATATTTGAACTTTAATTCTACGGCATGTTGATGACAAATAAACACCTGTGAAAGGAACTGGAGTCTCACATGCCATCAACACGCACGTGTACACGCACGCACAAATGTATGCATGGACGCACGCTAGAGCTGGGAATCTTTGGGCACCTCATGATTCGATTATGATTACGATTCAGAGGCTCCGATTCGATTCTAAAAAGATTATTGATGCACCCCCCTCTTTTTTTTTTTTTTTTTTTTTTTAAATAAATGTTTTGTACATTAGTTACAAAATTGTTCAAAAATCCTCTCAGGCTAAACCAAACTACTATTTCAGTATCAAGTTAGCATATAACAGTGAACAAATATACAAAAATAACAGTAAATAAAATACTCCAGTCCCCATTCTGTATCAGCAGCTTTAAACTACATTCAATTAATTTAATGTTGTGAATCAACTGTTACAGTTGTTAAAATGGCTCCCGTTATTCCATAATTTCCCTTCTGTCTACTTTTGTCAAAGTTTTAAAACTATTTCATCATTTAAAGTTAGATTCAAGACAAGATTCTGCCGATTTAGGAGTGTTTTAGAGAAAAAGTTAATTAGGTTCGCTACAACAGAGCCTTCTCGAGAAGTCTACTGCTTTAAGATGGCGGCTGTTTACTAACGCCGGAAAGTCTGTCATTTCGCATCTCGGTTCAATAATACATGTTCTAACACCGCCTTCGTCTGTCATTTTGCATCTAGTTCTACATATCTATGATATCTACTGTAGCTGTATGTTTGTAGCAACTAGCAACTGGGCGTTGTTTGTAGCGGCTGTCGGCCGCAGTCAGGTATGATTGTTTTTTTTTATCTAGCGGCATGAGTTGAACATGATATTTACTCTCGGTCCATTCCTCATTGCGTCCCAAAGACTGCGCTGACTGTGTTTTACTTCCGTTTTACCTGGTATAATTCAATAATCAGAATTTGGATGTTTGTGAATCGTTCTCGAATCGCGAATAATCTAAGAATCGGAAATTTCGCACGCCTCTAACGCACGCGGCGATAAAACGCAGCCGTGAAAATTACCGCCCTCATTTTTATTTACCGCGCGATAAATGGACGTATTGCATATCGCGACAGGCTTAGCAACTTGAATTAAAAATGTCTTTAGTTAGTTAGATGGACTTACAATCTGCCAGCTTGTTGTCTCCTGTCATCTTCCAAAATTACAGCAGGGTGACGGCACTTTAGGTGTTCATTCACGGCCGACGTGCAACCTGGTATGCAAGCTTGGCATTCGAGAGACAGGAGGACAAGAGGCCCTCCTTTGTTTCGTTGAAATAAGTCAATGCTTTGGCCACTCTGGTGCGCTTTTTGACTTTGTGCCACTTTCCCCGCTTGCATACTGAGCGTCAGCCATTCTCAACTTTCCACGCATATAATTTTTTAACCCTTCATGAATCGTCGACAGGATGTTGTGCTCGTCGACGCATGTGCGTCATCGATGACGTCGACTAGTCGGGATAGCTCTAGCATTAATGATTTAAAGAGGAAGGGTATGTAATTTGGGATACTCGCATACGATTGGCTAAAATAATACTGCATTGATAAAATATCTGCCTCCATGTCAGGTGGCCACTGTTAAGAAATACTGGATTTATTTACATTTTTTCCATTATTACACGCCTGAAAAAAGACATTTTGTTTTTTCAATTTATTCAACTAGAATTTCTACACTTGAATGGACATGATAAAGATGTTGTCTTTCCCTTTAACAATGTGTTATTGTTGGATTATATTGAGTGTGCCAAATATAAGTGAACAAAATAATCTTTTTTAAGGACCTAATTTGCGTAGCTGTGCGTATTTACTGTCATAGTTTACCTTCATCACTAGGTTTTTGGGTTTCGGCCCCCGCTTCTTTTGCCCGCTGCGTTCCCGCTCTCGTTCTCTGAGAGAAAAACAAAAGCAACACCATTCAGTAAGAACACCACAAAGATAAAATATGTGCAGTATTTCCTCAGTGACTCTTCCTCTTCAAGTAATTGCCAAGTTGCCGTTCATGGTTGCAGAAAATACAATACATAAAACACATTCCTACCAACTACCTGCAGAACAAATGAAATTATTTTAAAACTATGTCACATACTCACTTTTGTTCAAAGCCTAGTATCAGCCTGTCATCCAGAATATTCTCTTCCGGCTCCCAGGTGCTGTCCCTGAAGGAGCACAAAGAACACATTAAAGAGGACACATTTTAAAATTACACTCACAAATCTATATTAAGACATTTATAAAAAGGCTTTAAGGCGTACGAGAACATTTGTGGCAGCACTTACTTCATTGCCCATCCCTTCCATTTCACCAGATACTCAAGTCTCCCCTGGAAGAAAAACACACAAAAGATGCATTCCAAGTTGTAATCGCGCTGGAATCAATTAAAAAAATATAATATCGTCTACAAACACAATAATTTCACTCCATTATCAGGGGTAGACAATAAGGGAAATAAGGGAAAACCTTGTCAAGAGTTAAGAATCTACATTGGACAATGTGTCAAGAGTCAAGTTTCTGCACTGGACAAGGTGATGATGCTGGAACTTTGGTTTGGTGCTGTTCCAGTGAAATTTACAAAGATGACTGCCTGAGGAAAACATCAAAATTCCCTCAGTCCTTGATGATATGGGCTGCATGTCAGGCAAAGGCACTGGGGAGACGGCTGTGGTTACATCTTCAATAAATGCAAAAGTTTTCATTGAAATTTTAGACAGCTTTCTTATTCCTTCAATTGAAAATATGTTTGTCATTTTCCAAGATGACAATGCATCATGCCACTGAGCTAAAACTGTTAAAGCATTCCTTGGAGAAAGACTCATCCAGTCAATGTCATGGACTGCAAATAGCCAAGATCTCAACTCTATTGAAAACCTGTGGTGGAAATTGAAGAAAAAAAAAGGTCCACAGCATGGCTCCAACCTGCAAGGATGATCTGGCAACTGCAATCAAAGAGAGTTGGCACCAAATTGATGAAGAATACTCATCAAGTCCATGCCTCAGAGACTGCAAGCTGTCATAAAAGCCAGAGGTGGTGCTACTAAATACTAGAAATGTGTTTTGATATTTCTTTGTTTGCTTCTCATGATTCCATATTTTTTCTCAGAATGGAGTGATTCCATATATATTTCCCTGCACTTGCTCTATAAAAGTAATATTTACTGACCACCACAATGTTTTTTATTCATTTATTTGTGTTTCTGGATGCTAAAGAGTTGCCCTTTTGAACTAATTCATGTTTTATCCGATTACAAGATTAATCAATGGAATTTTCAGCAGAATACTCGACTACTAAAATATTCGATAGCTGTAGCCCGACTTATTAGACCCAATAATCACGAAAAAGAACAATTTACTTGAATAACATGAATAACATTCATTTTTTTTATCGGTAGATTTAATGAAAAGTGCAGCAGAACAGTGCAAAAACATGAATCTAGTGCAAATAATCCTATTCAAATTCCATAATCATTTGATAATCACTCCTGGATACATGAAAAAACCCAAATTGACTCCACTGACAACTTACATATAATGTCATGTTTTCGGGAATCAAACACACACAAAAAAATATTTTATCTTGAGAGCTCCAGGGGGAGGCGGGCCCGCGGGAGAACTCCGTGCCAGGGCGAGGTTTTACAGTCTTCCCCTTCCCACCCTCTGGAAGTCTCCCCCGGCTCAGTTGTCGTGGCAACAATTCAGAAGTCAAAGAGATGACTAAGGCAATTATGGCTAAATATTTTCAAGCTAGACCCACGTTATGACCATGTTATTTTCTCCGTATTCATGCGGCAGAATTATCACGTTCATACCGTAGGTTTCATACTCGTTACCTTTTTTTCTAACTTACTTGTCTGCATTTGTGGGCTTTGATTTGCACACCTTACAGTAAACCTTGTTTTTTGTCTCATCGCAGCCGAGCCAATTCCAGTGGTCTCGCTACTGGGGCTGAAAGTTTCTCTCCCTTATCTTTTCATAATGGATTTCGCTTTGCCTCAACTCCTCCTGGGACTTTCTCTTTCTTGAGTCGTCTTTTTTTCCTGGTGCTTGGCCGGGTGCTGGGAGTTTCAGAAACATGTCATCTTGTCGTATAACGTTAGGTAGGTACTGAGATACTGACGATCAATCAGCAGAAGTAGTGAGGTTGTGCGCGTTAATGCGGGAGCGAACGAGGTGGTTTTACGCCCCACGGAGAGAATCGACTGCAGTGTAACGTCGTCAAAACACGGAACCACTGGGAATTAATGTGAAATAAAATAGAAATAAGATTTTTAATCGACACATTATTTTTACTGGCCCCACCTGAACAGTGGTTGGAGCGTTCTGGTGCCCCTGACGGTTTAAAAAGTACGTCCGGGCCACCGGGCCATTTATATTGCTGACCCCTGAATATACCACTTCAAAAAAAAAAAAAAAAAAGCTACTACTTCCGCTTCACACTGTACTGAAAAAATAAATTAGCAACTGTTTCATGGATCCCATTGAAGCTTATTTGGGAACCACTGTTTTAAACAACACATGTGGTGACAAGCTCAGTGAAAGTTTTTAGGAGAGGCCATTCAGAGGTCACAGGGGGGCTTTTTAGGCGAGGTGGGGGCTATTGGTTCACTTCATGGAGCTGACACTTGACCTCAGCACACCCTATCTATTGTTTACAAGCTTTTGACAGATACTACTAAACTTATGGACGCTTATAAAGTTAACGGGGCACATAGAAAGCCTCAAAACAGTCAAGCTAAAGTGTAACTTGCACGACGAAAATCAAAAGCCGCGTTAAACAACATATATGTGAGCCGTGAACGCAACGTACATTGTGGCCGTGTAGCTTTAGCTACCGTTAGCTGGCGCATAAATCAGGCCCCGTTTAACACTCCTTCCGTCGGCCTCCCTCTTTCACGAGGAGACTCTTTTGTGTCACTTTTACTGCCAGGCAAAGGCCTCAAAAACAACAGCATTGCATACTATATTTGCTTCGCGGCCTGGATTAGCATGTAGCTTAGCAAGACGGAGGCCTCCGACGCCAGAGAGAAAGCCGAAAACGGATGACTTTCCCTCGAATAACATCTGTCAAAACACGCGGGAGAATTGCGGTGAAGGTGGAAGCTCACCTTTCGGACGCGGCGCTTCATTATGGCTTCCGCGGCGAAGACGCGGTCGCCCATCGCCGAGAGCTCCATCCTATCTATGCGCTTCCCGTCCGAATTGGGTTCCAGGCGACAGGTAGATTCGGCTCTGCTCGGTTCGACCGCGGCCGAACTGTCCGCGACACGCACGCGCTGCAACTGGGTTCTGCCTGCTGTGTGTCACGTGGTCGAGGCCTGCCCCCCTGGTCGTCATGGCAATGAGGAAGATACTCACCAACATAGATATCATGAATACTCGAAACTAGATGCTTACCTGCGACGTGAGCTAATCAGGCTCGCCTTTATCTCTGGTCGGCCATTTTGTATCAGTGACATTCTCTAATCATAACATCTAAGTCAGTGGTTCTTAACCTTAACGCAGTTCTTCTCAATTATTTTCTTTTATGCCCCCCCATGAAGACGTAAATGTTATGCGCCCCCCAACTTTCTGCCGCCACTGTAGTATCATTTGTATCTAAAATTCTTAAAAAGTACACCTCTAACATTGTGTCCTTTTTAACATTAAAGAAAAAAATAGTATAAACTTACAAAAGTGTAGAAAAACAACAACATATCCATACTGTAAAAATACACTCAAGATACATTTTTGAACCGTTTGATACTGAAAAATAAAAATTTAAAAAATAAATAATAATAAATTAAAATTGATTAACAACATTAACTCACGAGGACAATATCCCAAACAATTAGACCAAAAAACAAAAATTAATGGAAAAAAAACCGACAATGTCATTGGACAGAGGGACAGTTTTTGTTTTTGCTGCAGGCAGTATCAGCTTTCCTATGGTGTGGGGTTATTTTGCACTGAGCAACTTGGTATGCCACCTTATATGATGCTGACAGTGCTCGCTGGTTTACTGATGTAACACTGACAAAGCGAGGAGATTGTTGGCAATATTCGGCACGTTTTTGCTGAAAAAAATAATTCCTGCTGTCCGCTGCAAACATTTTTAGTAAGCAGACTGGCCTTTCCTCGTCTCCCACTGCACTAAAACTCAAAGCCAAAGGCCAAATGCATACGCTTCTTCATATTTCCTTGTCTTAGCTTTTCATATCTCCAGTGCTCTTTTGCTGTGTTCTCTTGTTTGGTTAAAAAATATTGCGCACACACTAAAAATGAGAGCGGCACTGCCACCCACTGAGTGGATGTGCAATCACACTTTATTCTAGTACGGTAAAAAAGTATGTTCCCCAAGACCACCCCCAGCATCGGTCTGCGCCCCCCTGGGGGGGCCCGCCCCACTATTTGAGAAGTGCTGCCTTAACCTCACGAGTTTCACTTGTGCATTCACCGAACCATTCGGAATTTAATAATGAAGCCTTTTTTTTCTTGTCAAATTCAAAACGAATATAGCTAAGCTAGCAAGCAAATTCACATTGAAGTGTATTCATTCATTCATTCATTCATTTTCCATGCCGCTTTTTCCTCACGAGGGTCGCGGAGGTGCTGGAGCCTATCCCAGCTAACAAATTTACTAAAAATAAATTTGGTATATTTCAGTTAATTTTCACGTTGGAAAATTAAGTTTCATATCTACATTCTTTTATTTATTTATTTATTAATGTCACTTTTAACCTGTCCTGTTCATCTGCTTCGATATGGAGAATAGGAATCTGAATATCCTTATGGTCTGAACAGCTTTAATGTATCAAATGGGAGTTTGGTATACTCCCACTGTGTTTGTTAATCATGTCTACATTCTCATTTTAATGAGTACAGCCAGCATCATATACTATTTTTATGGTGTAAAATGTGTCGCAAATGTATTATTATTGTTTTTTTTTTTTTTTTTTTTTTTTTTTAATAATCTGCGCAGTGCATGCGACCTATAGGTCTGTTAGACTTCCTCATACCAATTGTGAGTCAACCTTCCACTGAGCAAACCAGTTTCTTCTCCCATTATAGAGCTGGGAATTGAAAGAAATGGAATAAAGCCTGTAAATTGGAGGCAACACAGTCCAAATCCTAGCCTAAAACAATACTTGGCCTTTAGTCAGAGTATGAAAATAGGGCCCTGTGTGTCTTAACATTCACCGAACCCCTTAGACTTACTCATCGAACCCCTGGGGTTCAATCGAATCCAAGTTAAGAACCCCTGATATAAGTCAACGGAGCATGTACTTTGAAATAGCTATTAATTGCTAAATTATCAGCCACTTTTCAAATAGGTTGTTTGTCGATGAACATCAGAAATGCAGTAAATTAATCACATACTTTAAAAATTATACTGTTCATAGCATTTAACATCCTGCCTAAATCGTTCATAGCCATGCTAATATCGTTTGTTATGAACCATACTGTTTGACAATCTGGAAATATTTCGAGTATTTTGGTGACAAAAGTCAGTCACCCTAAATTCACAGCAAAAGAGCCCACCAGAGAACAGAGTAGTCCACTGCTTTAAGATGGCCACTCGTTACTCACGCCGCCAAATCCAACTTTCAGTAGAGCGCGGTTTTTTTTTTTGCTGACGTCATTACGACCTGAAACGTCAACGAAAACGAAACAATTTCTCATTTATTCTTTTAATGACTGAACTCAAAACAGTTCTTGTCTGATCTGGTTTTTTATTGCTTTCATAATTCTAAAACTCCCTTTAATTTAAAATTGAAATAATAATTCTATACTATTCTATGTGAATAATTCATAATTGTTTATGAATTGACAAATACATTTTCCAAGCCGCCTTAAATGTTGGCATTTTCCAGTTAGAATTGGATTCTACTCTCAGATCAGTAAAACTAATTAACTAGTGGCTGCCATTGACGGCAACAGATGTCCAATTCGTTCGGTGACAGTGTACAGTGCATGAATGTAATTCCAAACTTTAATAGATTAGGGGGGATTTGCAACAAAACTGCACATATCTGTTTGGAAATAAAAGAACACAGATGTTTATAATAATAGAATACATCACTAATCCAGCCTCCTTCAAAAGAAATAATCAAAATCGATGTAAATTTACTATTGATAGCCATAATTATATGCGGTACTTTTTATGCGAAGTGATCTTTACCACACTTTTTGATGTTCTAATTACCTAAAAAATAACAAAAAAAATATAAATCATATGAGATAGAAAGACATCGTGCCGCAGCAAGATGATAAAATAATACTTTAATATTTAATATTATTTTAATGATAAATTTGCCGATTTGTCCGTCCTCCGCTCCAAACATGAACGTAATCCAATTTTAGAGATCTTTAATCCCGCCTATTTTTTTGCCAAACTGAGCTGTGATTGGTTTTCTAGACGTCACTCATCAAGCTCGGTTGCAGTGTGCTGAATCTTTGGCGTCGCTGTCATAAGTCAGACATCACAAACGAGAGAGCTTGCCGTAAGTAGAATCGAACCAACTGCTTCTACGACACTTAATGCAATTATTTTTGCTTGTCGATGAAGAAATTTCATGAAGTCATGTTTTAAGCAGTGGCGGTGGGCTTTTAAACGCCTTTAAACGACAGTGACAGTTCGCGCCGCCTCTCGGGTCTGACGCTGTGTTGTCATGTGAAAATGGAACTGCATGAGCAAAAATTTACGAGCGGAATGAATGGAGCCCGAATCATTCATCCAAATTTACATTTCATCTTTTTCATAGAAAACATGAAACTGAGACCAATGACAGCCAAGCTAACACCGTTGCGTGTATCGTTACTTCACAAGAAACAGTTCTGTAAACTGGTAGACTTAAAAGCAACATTTGTTCTTATTCTGAAATGGTCTGACCTCACTTTGTATAAATAAATAATTTTTTCTCGCGAACAGCAGTTTCATAAACAGGGTAACACAAACAAATTTATATTACTCAGCAGTTACGTCCATTATACACGAAAATCCAGTGGGATAAATTCAAGGAAACTCGTTATGATGTGTTCAAGATGAGCAGGAATTTGGAAACTTGACAAAATAAATGCCACAATCTTGTGGCAACAAACAGGCGTTCACCTTTTTGTGTGGTTTAATTGCCATTTAATTAGCCAATATCAAAGACTAACAACTAATTTAATGCAACCATTTTTACAGGTTTATTTAAATAGTACAGAGGCCATACTTTGCCCTCTCCTTGTTTTAACTGTTAGCTACACATGTGCCCAAGTAGCTCAGTGAAAGTTTGAGTAAAGGCCATTCAGAGGTCACGGGAAGCTGCTTGTTCACTGCATGGACCTGACATCTGACCTAAGCACCCCCAAACCATTGTTTACAGACTTTGACTGATGATTACTGACCTCAAGGGCACCATCAAAGTTAAAGGAGCTACTGGAAATCCTTAAAATACACAAGGGTCAACAGTTGAGAATGGAAAAGTCAAGGCAAATATATCTTTCACAAGTCATTTTCAACTACTGACTATTCTTCGGTAGCTACGCACATGATGTCGGTAAAGTTTTAACCATGTAGCTTAGCGACAAGTGAGATCTGAGGGTGAAATTTCACACCTCTGTCCAGTGATACCCCATCTTAAGACAGAATATTGCTTTGTTAGTGCTATTCACGCTTTTTCAAGCAGCTTAATTACTACAACAGACGTTATATGAATTGAGTCCATAATTTTTTCCCCACTTGTAGTCTAAGGAAATTATTTAAAAAAAAAACCCACACTATAATGGATTATAACACATTTGTTTTTACGCATTAATACCACATATTACAACACAGGCCACTCTCATGCTAAAATTTTGCTTCCTCCCAGGGCACGATGCAGTTCCTGGGCCGTCTTTTGGACACTGTGTCCTCTGTATCCACACTGTTCACCAACCCTTACCGAGTGAGGGATGTGCAGCTGTCCGACTACGGCGGGGGAGGGAAAATCAAGCTGAGACAGGAAGGACGTCTGGTTCTCTATAAGAATGCACAGTACCAGTCATGGGATTGTGTTCTTATGTGCCCTGACACACCTGCAGCAGCTCTGAGGTCAGTGGGGCACAAAATTTGTCTTTCGGAATAACATATTTAACATCCATGCATATGGGGTGATTATTTCTAAAACATCAAGAAGATAGACACTTTGTGGCATTTAATGAGGAAAGAGAAATTGCCACATCCGAATGAAGAGCACTCCCCACGATACAGTTTTCTACATATTAACAATGGCATCATAAAACAGTCATTCCAAGCTGCATTGCTAATGGCGTACCGCAAGCAACATGTCACTTCCGCTCATTAATATTCATGACTTTAGTTACTGTTGCTAAGTAGGGACAAGCCACAGTTTGTCCCTAATAGGAAATGAATGGCAATCGTGTACGAAGGAGATATTTACAGAGCTAAACCTAACAATTTTCTCCAAAAATGATGTGCCTGGTGCCAAATTTACTGGAAAAGATGTGGAAGAATATAAAAATGTTCAGTTAAAGAGATGGCTTTAGTGTCGAAGGCTGAAAAAGACGAAAAAAATGAGTTGACCTAAGCATAGCGTTAGCTTTTTTATTGACGCAACTGACAATGACATTTCTCCTGTTTCAACAAGCTAACCTTTACCGTCAGCCCTGTCTTTCTTATATATCCTCTGGTTGTCCAACGTCTCATACCTTTCTTGGGGGTAATTTAGTTAGCTTTGTGTAGCGATCGCAAATGCTACTCGGTGACAGCCAATGAACACTTTTAATTTTTTTCATTGATAACACATCTTAATTCTATAATTTATTTACACTTCCCCCTTACTAAAGTTTTTTATACAGTGGGGAGAACAAGTATTTGATACACTGCCAATGGGCCCATTGGCAGTGTATCAAATACTTGTTCTCCCCACTGTATATATAAAACAGAAACGGTAACAGTGGCAGTCAGATACCATTGTAATTCTTTTTAGGTCATTCATTGTCAGACAGAAGCAGTACGGCACAACGTTACGCTAAAAAAATAAGTTAAAAATATAAAAATGGCTTACCTCTTTGTCCTCTGAAAGACTATGTCAACCCAACATAATGTTTACTGCATACAAAACGTGAATGGATTCACCGAGCTGCTGTTAAAGTCCCCGCAAGTTGATTCGGTCTTCACATTTTTATCTCCCGAGTTTTTGGTTTCCGGAAACGTATGAAGAAAACATCCTTCATGTTTCGTAATGTCTAGAGTCGTTTCTACAAGTTCCAAAAAAGCGATGCGTGATCGCCATGTTAGTTTTTGAAAGATTACCGGAGAAAAGTAGCACAAATTACGCAGTGTCTATTCGAGGGCGGGTCTATAATGTCCCACTTCGGCTTTATTTCCGCTTTACGATGCGACATCACGGTCTACAAATAGCCTGCGTGCGGTACGCCATTGCAAGACAATTTATGTATGACATAGTGTGGTAAGCAGCTGCTAGCATGCTAGCACCAACAACTCCTGAGTCTTACATGGTAAGCAGCTAGGGTTGCCAACTCTCTGAAAAAAAATAACGGACACCTCCTTCGGAGAGTCTGCTGGCCCGATAACCGTCATCCTTTAGTTATTTTTTTTAAATATGAGAAGTGATTTTTATTAATAATTATAATATTATAATTATTTTACTTAAACGTGAATTGATTAGGTACATATTTGAGTGATATAAGCACATGGAAAAACAATAACTATCAGCAATCTATTTGAATTGGTACAAAAAAATACTACAATAAAATTAACATCTGTCCTGCTCAATTTAAAATTGTATTATTTAACCCTTAAAATTCTGAGCATTTTTTTTTTTGTGTGCGGGTTTTTGGCTGGCCATTTTTTTCATTAATTTTTTTTTTTAAGTGCAAACATAAACTCTGTGATATTTATATTAACAGCTTAGGTGTGTTCAAACAAAGTCCCTTCAGCAAAAATATTTTTGCAAATGATCAGTCCAAATTAGGGCTGTCAAAATTATCGCGTTAACGGGCGGTAATTATTTTTTAAAATTAATTACGTTAAAATATTTGACGCAATTAACGCACATGTCCCGCTCAAACAGACTAAAATGACAGTACAGTGTAATGTCCGCTTGTTACTTGTTTTTGGTGTTTGGCGCCCTCTGCTGGCGTTTGGGTCCAAGTGATTTTATGGGTTTGTACCATGAGTGAGCATGGTGTAATTATTGACATCAACAATGGCGAGCTACTAGTTTATTCTTTGATTGAAAATTTTACAAACTCTATTAAAACGAAAAAATTAAGAGGGGTTTAAATATAACATTTTTATAACTTGTACTAACATTTATGTATCTTGTAAGAACTACAAGTCTTTCTATCCTGGAACGCTTTAACAGAATGTTAATAATGTTAATGCCATCTTGTTGACTTATTGTTATAATAAACAAATACAGTACTTATGTACAGTATGTTGAATGTATACTGTATATCTGTCTTGTGTCTTATCTTTCCATTCCTACAATTTACAGAAAAATATGGCATATTTTATAGATGGTTTGAATTGCGATTAATTACGATTAATTAATTTTTAAGCTTTAATTAACTCGATTAAAAATTTTAATCGTTTGACAGCCCTAGTCCAAATATAATGTGGAAATACAAATGAAATTGACAGAATACAAAAATACAGTGCAATAAGTGAACATAAAGTATACAGAGAAGAACAAGAAAGCAAGTTATCATTTTGAACATGCTTTTTACTCAAGCTTCACTCAAACCTCTTATTTACCACACTCATATGTTTGCGTCCGTTATCAACATGTCACGCGACAGGACATTGACCAATGAGATGAGTAGGATTTCGTATTGTTATTGTTCCCCTCAGCTCATTGGTCAAAAAGCTGAAGAGGCTGGGAAATGTGTTAAAGCACCATACCAGTATTCGTTCGTTCTACAAATACTGTAAGACACTATGAATTTTTGAGTTTTATGATAATACGGGAGAAAGCGGGTCCCTTGAAAGCTCAATACAGGACTCTTACTTTTGTTTCTGAATAGGGACAGTTGGCAACTCTTTAAGCGGCCATTTTTCCAGCATTCTAGCACTACCAACTGCTTCCAAGTCCTAACATGGTAAGCAGCAGAGGTGGGTAGAGTAGCCATAAAATTTACTCAAGTAAGAGCAGCGTCAGTTCAAATTAATATTACTCCAGTAAAAGTAAAAGTAGTCATCCCAAAAATGTACTCAATTACAAGTAAAAAAGTATTTGGTGAAAAGAATACTCAAGTAATGAGTAACATTGTGAGTAAATGCTTACATTTTGGTATGATTTTTTTCAAATGATGTTTTTTCTCAGCACAAACTTATCTATATGAACTGTTGTTATAATGATACCATACAATAACCCATTACATAACCACATTAAGCTAAAGGGGGGGAAAAAATCATTGAATTCCAGCGAGAGAAAAAAAATTACAGAAATAAAGCATTATTCATCCAAAGAGCATGAGTGCCCTCTAGTGGAGAAAATAGTTACTAGTTTGAATAGTGAATAGTTCCTTCATAGTTACTATTATGAAACTAAAAGGATCGGATCTCCGGTTTACCGTGGTCAGTCGATGCCAAATAAAAAACGGGAGAGAGGTTTAAATCTGAGCTTTCGAATCATATTAAGGACAGCGCCCTATGTCAAATACTTCATTTTTTACGGTGCTTTAGAGACACCATGTGATTGAACAGGCTGGCGTGATCATAGAACGACAAGCTAGCGTCTGATTAGTGTATTAGAGCATGTGGTTATTGTTGCGACGTCTCATTGGTGAAATTGGTAGAGCTACTCTTGGCATCGCGGGCAAAAAAAAAATATCACAATAAATGTAATATGTAGAATAAAGAGGAAAAATGTAACGATTCTTGTGTAGCCCAAAGTAGCGGGATAACTAGCATTTTTTCTTCACAAACCAACTCAAGTAAAAGTAAAAAGTACGGCTTAGTAAAATTCCATACAATACATTTTTCTCAAAAAGTTTCTCAAATAAATGTAACAGAGTACATGTGTGACTACCCACCTCTAGTAAGAGGCTTGTTCAAGTTCAAATATCAATTCTTAGGTAGACATTTATAATATCACCCAAAAAGGAGAGAAGGCACTCAATTTAGTTGAAAAGCTTGCAAAGAGAAAGAGGGGGAACCTATCCAGCTTCCGCAATTGTTCTAACTAGCCCCTCCTTAACCTCGGTTTTTATTTGGGATGGCCCTAGCAACAGACAGGTGTCTGGCCCTAAAAGGGAAAAAGAGGGAGCAAGCTGGCACACCTCTTGTCTTTGTTTGGCTATGTGTGTGCATGTAAATGGAATTATATACATATGTGTCAGCACTTTTCAGCAAAGCAAAGCGGCCTCTTCTGACCTTGACCAGGCAAGACAAAACATTCTTTCTTTGTGAACAATAATAATAAGCAAAGCATTTCTTAATGGCGGGCAGCAATTGATGAAAGCAAATATATAATAACAACTTAATATCTTTCTCATCAAATACATTTCATGAAGCAATAGCATTTGGTAAGTAATGAAATGCAACAATATGATTCCTTAAATGTATTGAAGTTGACCTGTGGAACCTAGGCCGGTTTAAACCGGTCAAAATGACAAGGCAGTATTATCAAGAGCTAAACATGTCTATAGTTATCGAACCGCTAATATTCTAACACAAACAACAGTTTTTTGTTTTTTAAATTAAACTCAACAATTCCCACTTGTTAACTGTCACTTTGTCAATGGAGCGTAACTCATTTCTTGACAGGATGTTGACGTAAAATAATGCTCAGTGTTTAACATTGCCTACCTTTAACTTGCAGCTTGCACTTGCGAACACACTGGGTTGTGTTGTATTCAGGTGAAACTTTAAAAGGGAGGACAAATAAATGTCCTGCTTGGGCTGTCCCGGACGCTGGATGAAACATTTAAGTGAAGGACTTCCTTCATTCATCCATCAATTGAGAGATTTCATTCCAAACTGCAAACACTACTTACTCATAACTTTTCGCTCACTTTCTTGTAAATCTCACTATACTACACCGTCAAAAATACGTTTTTGATGTGTTGTTAATATACCCACAAATACAGCTGAGAACATACAGTGGGGCAAATATGTATTTAGTCAACCACTAATTGTGGAAGTTCTCCCACTTGAAAATATTAGAGAGGCCTGTAATTGTCAACATGGGTAAACCTCAACCATGAGAGACAGAATGTGGGAAAAAAAACAGAAAATCACATTGTTTGATTTTTAAAGAATTTATTTGCAAATCATGGTGGAAAATAAGTATTTGGTCAATACCAATACTTAGTTATGTACCCTTTGTTGGCAATAACGGAGGCCAAATGTTTTCTGTAGCTCTTCACAAGCTTTTCAAACACTATTCCTGGTATTTTGACCCATTCCTCCATGCAGATCTCCTCTAGCACAGTGATGTTTTGGGGCTGTCGTTGGGCAACACGGAATTTCAACTCCCTCCTCACCCCGTCGCGTCAAAATGGTAACAAGAACGGGGAGCAAAAATCCCAGAACCACACGGGGGGACCTAGTGAATGGACCTACTGATAGCTGGGACCACAGTAACAAAGGCTACTATCAGTAACACAATGCGCCGCCAGGGACTCAAATCCTGCACTACCAGACGTGTCCCCCTGCTGAAGCCAGTACACGTCCAGGCCCGTCTGCAGTTCGCTAGAGAGCATTTGGATGATCCAGAAGAGGACTGAATGTGTTATGGTCAGATGAAACCAAAATAGAACTTTTTGGTAGAAACACAGGTTCTCTTGTTTGGAGGAAAAAGAATACTGAATTGCACCATACCCACTGTGAAGCATGGGGGTGGAAACATCATGCTTTGTGGCTATTTTTCTGCAAAGGGACCAGGACGACTGATCCGTGTAAAGGAAAGAATGAATGGGGCCATGTATTGAGAGAATTTGAATAAAAATCTCCTTCCATCAGCAAGGGCATTGAAGATGAGACGTGGCTGGGTCTTTCAGCATGACAATGATCCCAAACACACAGCCAGGGCAACAAAGGAGTGGCTTCGTAAGAAGCATTTCAAGGTCCTGGAGTGGCCAAGCCAGTCTGCAGGTCTCAACCCCATAGAAAATCTGCGGAGCGAGTTGAAAGTCCGTGTTGCCCAACGACAGCCCCAAAACATCACTGCTCTAGAGGAGATCTGCATGGACGAATGGGCCAAAATACCAGCAACAGTGTGTGAAAAGCTTGTTAAGAGTTACAGAAAACGTTTGACCTCCGTTATTGCCAACAAAGGGTACATAACAAAGTATTGAGATGAACTTTTGGTATTGACCAAATACTTATTTTCCACCTTGATTTGCAAATGAATTATTTAAAAATCAAACAATGTGATTTTGAAGGTTTTTTTTCCCCACATTCTGTCTCTCATGGTTGAGGTTTAACCATGTTGACAATTACAGGCCTCTCTAATATTTTCAAGTGGGAGAACTTGCACAATTAGTGGTTGACTAAATACTTATTTGACCCACTGCAATTGACTGCTTATCAGTTTATGAATGTGCATTATTGTGTCCTAAGGCTTTTCCAGGTGGCGTCAGAAGAGGACGCCATGAACTGGTTCCCGCAGTATGCACTTAAGCTCCCACCTTTCTACGACACTCTCCCACCGATGAAAGCCGAGACAGCCCAGATAATCGTGGACTGCCTGCGCAACCACCCGGATTGGAGCACCGCTCACATCGCCGTGGACACGGGGCTCAGGGAGTGTCTGAAGCACAACCAAGTACAAAGGTGGTCACCATGACTTTTTAGAGTGTTTATAGGCAGGATCCTCCAACAAAAACGGAGGTTTAATATTACAGGTTTTACGTTTGTAGTGAGATCAACAAAAGGGATGTGCTCGGTCAGACGCCGATGCATCTGGCATGCGAACGAAGTGACGCGGCTTGCGTGAAAGAGCTGCTGGAGGAGAGCCAGGCTCGCACGGACATCCGAGACAACCAGGGAGAGACGCCCATGCACATTGCCGCCAAGCACGACTCCCCCGCCGTCATTCAGGTGAGTAGGACGTGACCCTGAACAATCAATAAAATACTTCTCCTTAGTTGTAGTTTTGCTCCATATTTCTTTGTCATTGTTGTGTCATCACGCAGATCTTGTGCTCACGCTTGTGCTCGGGCGTGAACGAGCTGAACAACATCGGGGAGACGCCACTTCACGTGTCCTGCCGTCTGGGACGAGTGGAGGCTGTCAAAGCGCTCTTGGGTGGCGGGGCTAAATGCAACGTCCCAGGTGGTGTTGGCTACCCGATCCACTCTGCTATGAAGTACAGTGAAAAGAGGTGAGTGTTGCATTCAGTGGAAATGGTACAATCTCTGTAGCTAAGATTAGAGATGTCCCTTTGCCGATCACATGATTGGAAATTGGGCCCGATTACGTCATTTTCAGAGGATTGGAATCAGGTAAAAATATCAAGTTTTTAAAATGTATTTATTTTCAACACACACACATTGGCTGCCATTGACAGCGATAGACGTCCAATCCATTTGGACTGGGAGTGCTGACAGCCCCGCTGTCAGTCTGGATTGGACATTTATTGCCGTCAATCAGTGCTAGCCTTCACAAGTGGAATGGATTTGATCTCTGTAACTGTCAAGTGCAGTGAAAAAACTGCAAGCAACAAAAATATGAACAAAAAATGCGTATACAGTATGTTTTACACTACTAGTATATACTGTATATTTACACTAGTGAAACAAATCCTGCAGAACAAAAAAAGGATTTGTGATCCACCTCCTCGTTAATAACCCTTTTATATGGCTACAACGACAGATGAATGTGATATTTTCCCCTCAAAGCAAACCTAGGTAATTTTTTCAACCTTTATAAAATACTTTCAAAACATTTGTGATGATATGTCAACTGACAACTAGCTGAATGACAACTCTTTTATATCTTGAGGGGGTCTGTATCACTTTCACGGGCACTAATTAACTTTGAGGAGGGTGGCAGGAACCCTGCTACAGAAAAAAAACTACTAATTATAAAGGCGGAAGTCAATACAAATGCTTTTGTGAGAATTCTGCAAAGATGGCAGAGCAACAAAAGAGCCAAAAAGTTTTGTCTGAGGAGGAAAAAAAAAAACAGCTTTGACTCACTTACGTGACGCCAACCCACCGTCAACCGAACTCGTCAGCATTGACGAGGTTGGGGGTGGGATAGCCACACGGTTGTGTTACCTTATTACTAGAGATGTCCCGATCGATCGGCATCCCGAACGATCGGGTCCGATCTCGTCATTTTCAAAGTATTGGAATCGGCAAAAAAATATCGGCCATGCCTTTTTTTAATGTATCTATTTTTTAATTAAATCGTTTTCTAATTGTATTTAACACTACAGACATAATATGTTACATTTATCCAGAGTCTTTAGTTTAGGCTTAAGGTAGGGTTATAAAATTTATCCCAATAACGGCGGTAATTAATTTAAAAAAAAAAAGTATCACGTTAAAATATTTGATGCAATTAAATATTAATTGCAATTAAATTATTAATGCATGCACTGCACGACCCACTCACGCATTGATGCGCTCCATCTGTAATGCCGCCGTTGTGCTAATACAGAGAGCTAAACAGCAGCGTAAAATGAATAGAGTGAATTTTGGCATCCTTTGGAGACTTATTTTATTTGGCTAAAACCTTACAATCCTTCTCCGTACAATTAGAAATATCATGGGAAGCACTGTGGGGAAGTAAGGTAGCAATTGATCTGTTTCTTAACACCTTGAATTATATCCCATCGCAGAGAAGATCTATGAATTGGTAGCACTACGCACAGTCGTGGTTTCACTTGTCATGGCTCCACTTCCCATCATGCATTGGACATGGCCTTCAGTATCATTTACTGAACGCTCAACAAATACACTCGATGGCAATATTTAGTCACAATGTACAAAGTCAAAGTCTTTCTATCTGTGGATCCCTCTCACAGAAAGAATGTTAATAATGTAAATGCCATCTTGAGGATTTATTGTCATAATAAACAAATACAGTACTTATGTACTATATGTTGAATGTATATATCCATCTGAGTTTTATTCATTTTTTTCTTAATGCATTGTCAAAATGTATATGATCAGGAAAAATTATCGGGAATGATTGGAATTGAATCGGGAGCAAAAAAAAAGCAATTGGATCGGGAAATATCGGGATCGGCAGATACTCAAACTAAACCGATCGGGATCGGATCGGGAGCAAAAAACATGATCGGAACAACCCTACTTATTACTATTGCTTTTTTTTTTTTATATAAATGTACCGCAATGGGTTTAGCACATTCTTTTTCAATCACCCTGTATTTAAAGTAGTGCCCAATAAAGGGTTAATTGTTCCAAAACGCAGTTGTTGCTTTATTGATCATTCGCATAATAATGACAGCAACTGTTGAAAGTACCAAAGAAGCCTTGACTTGCATGAAAAGTTTTTTTCTTCCAAAAGTGTTGGACAGTGGCGCCACCAAGGGGTGGCCATGGCCCCTCCCTATAAATTCTTTGGCCACCCCGCTTGCCAGTATATCGTTAGATTGTTGTAGCATCAGTTATGCATTTCACCCCAAGATTTTAAGTAGCCTCATCTGGTCATGAAAAATTTCTGGAGGCACCACTGGTGTTGGCACTGTCTATAACTTATATTTGATAACATATACGGTACATCATAACAATATTGTTTGTCAGCTGTACAGAAGAAATCTTGAAAGCAGACCCTGACCAGCTCCACGCAGAGGACTCTTTGTATGGAGGCACGCCCCTCCACTGGGCTAAAACAGCCGAGGTGAGGAACATTAAAAAATATAGATCTCTAGAAAGCTATTTAAACAGAATAACTAGGTAATGTGGGTATTTTTTTGTTCAGGGTTTGCTCAGAAAACCTATAAAGCCTGGAGTCATACAAAAAGGCAGTCTTGAAATACAGTTTTAATCAAACAAAAATACATTGCAATTCAGTGCAATGGCAGAGCTGGGATACGTTTGGTCACATATCAACCATAAGATTTCGCCATTGTGCTTTCAACCGTATCAGCAGATGCAGTAAAAACGCAGTTAAAATATGAATAGTTTGTGAGGCCCGCCAGGCTTATAGAGCACTGGGGGAACCTGGTTTTTCTTTCCCACCACTGACATTATGACTTTCAACATGTTCTACATTCTAGATGTGTCGCATGCTGCTGGAGCGAGGCAGTGCCATCAACTACCTCAGTAAGACAGGCGAAAGTGCCCTCCACATTTGCACCAAGAAGGGTCGCTTCGAGGCCGCTATGGTTTTGCTCACGCATGGCGCAAATGCAAACCTGAAAGGACAGGACGGCAACACGGCGTTGCACTTCGCGATGAAGGTGCGCGGCAAACGTTTGCGGCCCTTAATTCCAGACAAAAGTGACGCAACGCATGTTTATCCCGGAACAGATGGATCACATGGAGTTGATCAAAGCGCTAATAGTGTTTGGGGCCGATGTGGAGATCCACAACGATTTGGGAGAGACGCCGGGACTGATCGCTGCTCGGACCAGTAAAGGTATTATGACAAGAGTTCAAAATGCATAATACCGTATTGGCCCGAATATAAGACGGCCCTGATTATAAGACGACCTTCTCTTTTTCAAGACTCAAGTTTGAAAAACTTTTTGCACACCAAATTATTTTTTATACAGAAAATAATTACAGTACATCTGAAACAACTGATTATAACAATATATTTGAGAGAAAAAGCATGTTATTTTGCCTCATTCAAATCTTAATATCTGAACATGTAAACATGTAAACTAAAGTGCAATCACATTTGTAAATGAATGGCTTCTGGTTTTTGAAATGTAAATAAACAAATCTATTGTGATAAAAAAACAAAATTGCAATAACTGCATTAACCATCAAAGTGAAGTCTAACTGTAAATGTAGTCTTGAAATAAATCTGAATAACGAAAAACATTCCAATAAAATCATGCAAACTGGTTAAACTTGAGAGTAGCTGAGATCTGTCATGACAGAACATTGCTTCAATGATATCTGGCGCCATCTAGCGTCGTGAATGGGTATAACGTCTAGACCGCGAATATAAGACGACCCCCACTTTTTCAGTCTTACTTTAAAAAAAAAACGTCTTATATTCGGGCCAATTCGGTAGTACTTAGAATATTTTTCACTAATAAACCTTTTTTTTAACCAAGTGTTCCAATTTGGTCATTCGTGGTCTTTATAAAGCATGCCAGAATTTGAACTTGCCAGAAATTCTAATGTCTTGTTATAGCATCAATATTATCCTACTCATAAACACTGTCTAACCGTTTTTGTGTGTGCATGTCTAACTGTGATTGCCTTGCATGGTGTTAAAACAAAAAGGTCCCAATAGAAAAATACTGCTGGATATGCTGTGTAGTGTGGGTGTGCAACGCTGCCTACCTCCCTCACCAAGCAGCCCCCCACCCATCACCAACAAGGCTGCAACTCAAGGCATAGGTAACACCGTCACCGTGCTCGCCATCTACCAACTCTGCCTCAATCTCTATCTACTGTCTTTAACATTTTGTTGTATGTTTGAGCAATTTTGGCATTTAAAATAAAAACAAAAAGTCCTCTGATTGACACGCAGGGTTTGAAGACATAATGCATGTTGGGGCTGCGTTCGCTGCTATGAGCGGAGGCAAGTCGGAGGTGGACGGTTCCAAGAGGAGGTATGTGTATGTGTCATATTAAATAAGGAACATTAGCAATACTACATTCGTTGCCATCAAATTAGAACAGGTTTATAGTTTTACTTCAACAAAACAGAACATCAAATTTGCAGGTTATTGTGTAAAGACAAGAACTCATTCCACTCAGGAACTTAACACAAAATAAAATTTATTTTAGAACTTAGAATCACCATCTTGTCCGATAGTGATGCTCAGATGGAGCCCCATGAAGCCTTAATGGGATCCACGGACAAAAAGACTTTTAATTCTTAAAAGATAAATGTTAGTACCAGTTAGGGGTGCAACGGTTCCGTTAGCCCACGGTTCGGTTTGAACCTCAGTTTTGGGATCACTGTTTCGTTTCAGTTTGCGTTTTGCATTTTAAAAAAAAAAAAAACTGCCTTTATTTTGCTTTTAAGAAAATGAAATAAATACTTAAAATGTAAACATTTTCGACTGTTAAAATGCTTCTTAGCTCTTTGACTAGTGTAGTGACTAACTACTGAAATACACACACAGTAGTAAAAAAGTTACTTGACAAAGTAACTGGTGTTACCTTTCATTTTTTTTTGTTTCATTTTTTTCCCAAAAAGAAACAAAAAACAAAAACATAGTAACCTTTGCTATGTTTGGAGGTCATTTAATGTTGTGAATCAACCGTTATAGTTGATAAAATTGCTCCCGTTGTTGTATTAGTTCCCTTCTGTCTGCTTTCGACACGTGAAAATTTTAAAACCGCTTCATCCTTTAAAGACACTCAAGTCAAAATTTTGCCGATTTAGGAGTATTTTAGATAAAAAGTTACTTAGGTTCGCTAGGAAGGTTCACTACAACAGAGCCTTTCTGAGAAGTTTACTGCTCTAAAATGGCGGCTGTTTACTAACACCAGTCTGTCATTTCGCATGTAGTTCTCTATGCATGAGATATCTAGGCGTAGATTGTAGGCTGTCGGCTACAGTCAGGAAATATTGGAGCCACCTAGCCTAGCCTCGCGTTCGCTACACCGTCACAACACTCTTCCCTCTCCGTGTCTCTGACTTTTCTGGCGTCATTCAACCAACGTATTCACGCACATTGTCTCCTTGCCGAAAAGGGTGACAAAATCCGAATGGAGGAAAAAAAACGTAATACACGACAAACGTACAGATTTTGAACGTAACGTACGGCATACACATTTAAAAATCAGTGCTTACTTGTACAAATTACGCCAAGACCGTGCAACTCGTTATGGTGAACAGTCACAGTTAGGTAGTAGCACTCTGTAGCACGGGACGTCCAACTGTGGTCAGGGCGAAACTGTGCTTTAGCGGAATCATCTTCGATGGCTTTGCGTGCCATTTCATAAATGTCGGGGGTTATGTTGTTGGAGAAATACGTCCGTGAGGGAACAATGTAATGCGGGTCAAGCGTTGCAAATAAATTAACGAAGCCCGCCGTGTGTATTCATTGGTGTCATCTTCGGGGTAGTTCTGCTCTGAGAAAGTGATATCTGTGGGTGATGCTGGCTGAGGTGCCCGAGTCATGTTATAAGTGTTGCCATTAGCATAGGGAACAAGCGCTGAGCAATGCTTGAAAATTGTTTCATTTTTTTTTTCCAATATTTTCTTTCCCTCCGAATTGTAGTCCAGGGGAAAACCGAAATGTTGCCACACGGCAGATTTGAAAGAAGCCGGTGCTTCCTCAAAATTCAGTCTCTCCACTCCTTCGCTCGCCATAGCGTTTTGTTTTCTTTCTTGTTTCACTTTCACTTCGCTCGTAAGCGAGAGAGGGCATTTCTCTGCTTCTATTACACAGGTGCTTGACAGCGATCGGACATTTACTTGCAGGGCGGGAATTTCTCCACTGCTGTGCTTCACGTCACACACAGGCACACAGAGCTCGACCAATTCATTCAACAAGAGTTCGGAATAAATTAATTGCAAAAACGAAAAGGCGCGGTTCATAAAGGCGTATTGAACCGTACAGGGAGAACCGTACAGTTCGGCTTTGAACCGCAAACCGTTGCACTGCTAGTATGAGTTATAACAGCAGGACAGCACTGTCGATATTTCACAAAACGAGCAGCAAAAGCAATTAAATGAAGGTCTCCAGCGGGATTCCCAGCCACGTTTCCCTTGCAACAGACGACCGCGCAGACCACAGGACTATACTTCCGCGTGACGTTAGAGTCATGATTTTACCTTTAAACCAACCACAACCCACATGCGTTGTCTGTGCGGTAAAACCTGAAAGGGAAACGCAACTGAAAAGAAAGTGCAGCTGGCTTGACCACGGAATTAGAAAACGCGGCTCATTTCAAACAGTAAGCAGACAACAATAACATAGGGATTGCGTAAAAGGGTTTATTGAACACACAAAAAAAGACGCGATCGCGAAAAGGGAGACTCAAAAAGGGTCCGTGACAGTGATCGGGATCAATAAAAAAAAAATTTTTTTTTAAAAATGAGGGAAAACCGCGGTGAGACACAGACAAACAAAAAAAAAACAAGGCAGTGATGCAACTAGCAACGAAGGGCAATACAAACCGTCAAATGGCAGCAGGTCAATATCTCGGCAACCTGCCTAGGATCGGTTTAAAGTAGGGCTGTCAAAAGATTAAAATTGTTAATCGATTTAATCACTGCTTAAAAATTAACTAATCGTAATTCAAACCATGTATGAAATACGCCATATTTTTCTGTAAATTATTGTTGGAATGGAAAGATATGACACAAGATGGATATATACATTCAACATATGGTACATAAGAACTGTATTTGTTTATTATAACAATAAATCAACAAGATGGCATTAACATTATTAACATTCTGTTAAAGTGATCCATGGATAGAAAGACTTGTAGTTCTTAAAAGATAAATGTTAGTGCAAGGTATAGAAATTTTAGATTAAAACCCCTGTTAATGTTTTTGTTTGATTAAAATTTGTAAAATTTTCAATCAAAAAATAAACTAGTAGCTCGCCATTGTTGATGTCAGTAATTACACAATGCTCATGGTACTGAAACCCATAAAATCAGTCGCACCCAAGCGCCAGCAGAGGGCGACAAAACACCAAAAAACACAACAAGTGGATATGACACTGTGCTGTCATTTTAATCTGTTTGAGCGGGGCATGTGCGTTAAATGCGTTAAATATTTTAACGTGATTAATTTAGAAAAATTAATTGCCGCCTGGTAATGCGATAATTTTGACAGCCCTAGTTTAAAGACACTGCTAATGCGCTGAAATTGAATGCAGCTACTACGTCGGGAACTCATCCCACAGCTCTGTAACAAAACAATCTGACCAACCGCAAAATGTGACAACATCATGCCAGTCGTCATACTAGCTTCGCTTGCTAGCTAACAAAGCTACTCTACCAGTCCAGCCCAACCACTTCATCCATCCCAGCGTCCATTGCGTGCATATAACATTGCGTGCTCCGTAGATCAAAACGTGCTAAATATTAGTTGAATTTTTTTTTCTTTTATCACAGACAACAAATTCAACTAATCTACAAGTGTAGACAAAATAAACTTAATACAACTACCATATTTTTCGGACTATACAGTAAGTCGCAGTTTTTTTCATAGTTTGGCTGGGGGTGCGATTTATACTCAGGAGCGACTTATGTGTGAAATTATTAACACATTTTTATATCATTTCACATGTTAATTTGGTGTTTTGGAGTGACACTGCTGGTTTGCTAAACTTGTTAGCATGTTCTTGATGCTATAGTTATCTGAGTAACTCTTAATAGCTATGTTACGTTAACATACTGGCCACGTTCGCATTTTGTTGTTCATGCATCATGTAACCCTTGTCATACTGTACACTTATTCAGCATGTTGTTTTTTATTGTATTTTAATTTCAAATTGCCTTTCAAGATGAAATATCTGTTCTATGTGCTGGATTTTATCAAGTAAATTTCCCCAAAAAATGCGACTTATACTCCAGTGCGACGTATATATGTTTTTTTTCCTCTTCATTGGGCATTTTATGGCTGGTGCGACTTGTACTCAGGTGCGACTTATAGTCCAAAAAATACGGTACTGTATGTGCTAAATATTACAGGACTGTCTCAGGAAATTAGAATACACAATATTCTAATTTCCTGAGACAGTCAGGAAATTAGAATATTGTGTATTCTAATTTCCTGAGACAGTCCTGTATATATACACAGGACTGTCTCAAAAAATTAGAATATTGTGTATTCTAATTTTCTGAGACAGTCCAGTATAGATTTTTAAATCAATGGCAATATTTTATGTGTTTCTAATAACATATTTTAGTAAAAGAGAACAATTTTGGCTTATTATAGCCTACAAGTCTTTAAGTCCCTTTTAAGTTCCCTTTAACACTTTGAGCCAACTGTGCCGATACATATGCTGACACTTCATTATGATTCGTTTACTCTATGCGTGCGCCATCTCAAGGTCAAAAATGTAGAATTGCTTATTTTCCATCATAGCACCAACACGTAGATAAATAAACACCCAAAGAAATTGCAACCACCATGAAACTAAGTATTAGAAATAGAAATTTGCCTGTGTTGGTTTATAATAGTGGTTGGTAGCACTTCCATTACTAAAACCCTTTGTGTAAATGCCTGTAATGTAAAAGAAATACACCATAACATTTTGAAATTGAACAACCGTGTTCTCCCCTAACCCTTTTATAATAGTGAAAGTGGAAAAAATTGAGTCCATTGTGTACATTCTACTCCAGGATGGATACTCTGTTGTGTCTGGACGGTGGTGGAATCAGGGGGCTGGTTCTGATCCAGATGCTGATCGCTCTGGAGAAAGAGGCCGGCCGGCCTATCAGGGAGCTCTTCGACTGGGTTGCCGGTACCAGCACAGGCGGCATCCTGGCCCTTGCCATAGTCCATGGTTTGTTCATTGTTTTTTTTTAATTAAAAAAAAAAAAATTTGTATACTTCACCCCTCATCCCAGCATCAACATGATGACATCATGAGACTTCAATATGCAGGGAAGTCAATGGAGTACCTCCGCTGCTTGTACTTTCGAATGAAGGAGCAGGTGTTCAAAGGCTCCAGACCTTACGAGTCAGCTCCACTGGAGGACTTCTTGAAGAAAGAGTTTGGAGAGAATACCAAAATGGCAGATGTTCAGTACCCCAGGTAATGCTTCGTTCCACCCAATTACACAACATATAAACCATCAGAATAACCTTCTTTCAACTGAAAATGAGCTATTTCAGGTTTTCATACTATATCCCTAAAATGTTCAAAGACATAGTTTAGTTTAGCTTCATGAGAATCACCCAGTTACTAACAACATGAAATTTGCATGACTGCATGTCACAGAAGTATGTCGATATTTTTCGTATTAAATATTTCTCACACAGGGTGATGGTGACCAGTGTTCTAGCCGACCGCCACCCAGGAGAACTCCACATTTTCAGGAACTACGACCCTCCTGCTACCCACAGAGAGTCCCCGTACGCCACTACAGCAACCTTCAAGCCCCTCACCATCCCTCAAGGTACAAAATGGGTTAGCGCGTGTGCGTCGCAGTGCTGCGTTGTCGTCGTGTGCCAGCCGTGTCGTTGTTACAGGATGGGAGGATGAGGATTTGTTACTAGTAGGATACACAATGGAGCCAGCCAATAAGCGTAGGAAGGTGACAAATGAAGGTGTGTGTCCACTTGACTGAGAGACACTCGGTAGCCTTGTTAGCACAGAGGAATGTGTAGGCTCGCTCGCTTCACCCAAAAGTCACGTTTATAGGCTAACCCATTGTGTTCCTTTGTCTTTGCATTAGAGCAACTTGTGTGGCGAGCGGCCCGCTCCAGTGGCGCCGCCCCAACTTATTTCCGGCCAATGGGACGCTTCCTGGACGGAGGGTTGTTGGCCAATAACCCTACGCTCGACGCTATGTCAGAGGTCCATCAGTACTACAAAGTGATGAAAGCGGAGGTAATGCAGCATTCTTGAATTCTAGTGTTCAATAAATGACATCATTGATGCAATAATATTTATCTTGCTTATCAGGGTCATGGAGTTCAGATCAAGAAGCTGGGTCTAGTTGTTTCTCTTGGAACTGGTAAGGCCCCTAACGTGTATGTTAGTACGAAAGGAAAATACTGCTCCATGATGGTTCGTGCATACTTGTGTGATCCGGAAGACCTTCTTCTAATCTGCCGCTTCTTATTCTACACGGACACGTCATGCCTTCAATTCTGAATTGAATTTGATCTGTTATCATGCACATAACCTGAAGGCTTTTTTTTCTTTGAGGATTTAGAGTCAACCCTTAAAATCTAATGTCAAGCCTTTGACAAAAATGTCTAAACTAGGGCTGTCAAACGATTAAAATTTTTAATCGAGTTAATCACAGCTTAAAAATTAATTAATCGTAATTAATCGCAATTCAAACCATCTATAAAATATGCCCTATTTTTCTGTAAATTATTGTTGGAATGGAAAGATAAGACACAAGACGGATAGATATACCAGTACATTCAACATACTGTACATAAGTACTGTATTTGTTTATTATAACAATAAATCAACAAGATGGCATTAACATTATTAACATTCTGTTAAAACGATCCATGGCCAGAAAGACTTGTAGTTCTTAAAAGATAAATGTTAGTACAAGTTATAGTACTAACATATATATAATATAGTTATATCTTAATGTTTTCGTTTTAATAAAATTTGTAAAACTTTCAATCAAAAAATAAACTAGTAGCTTGCCATTGTGGATGTCAATAATTTCTCCAGTCGCACCCAAGCGCCAGCAGAGGGCAACAAAACACAAAAAAACACAAGTAACAAGTGCACATGACACTGTGCTGTTTTTTTTAATCTGTTTGAGCGGGGCATGTGCGTTAAATGCGTCAAATATTTAAAGTGATTAATAAAAAAAATTAATTACCGGCCGTTAACGCGATAATTTTGACAGCCCTAGTCTAAACAAAAATACAAAACATGGATGAATGGCAAATGTCCCTGTATAGTCTGTTTCTCACACTGTACTTTATCCACCTGGGCCCTCAGGAAAGCCTCCTCAAGTGGCGGTGAGTTCCGTGGATGTTTTCCGGCCCTCCAATCCTCTGGAGCTAGCTAAGAGCATCGTAGGAGCTAAGGAGCTGGGAAAGATGTTGGTGGACTGCGTGAGTGTCCGTTTATTCCCTCGAGGACTGGAAATCCAGTTAACGCTGTCAATAACATTTTTCTTGCTGGCAGTGTACTGACTCAGATGGTTGCGCTGTGGACCGAGCCAGTGCTTGGTGTGAAATGATCGACACCATCTACCACAGGTATGCAACACTTTGCTACAGTGGGGTAAATAAGTATTTGGTCAACCCCTAATTGTGCAAGTTCTCCCACTTGAAAAGATTAGAGAGGCCTGTAATTGTCAACATGGGTAAACCTCAACCATGAGACAGAATGTGGAAAAAAAAACACAAAATCTCCATTGTTTGATTTTAAAAGAATTTATTTGCAAATCATGGTGGAAAATAAGTATTTGGTCAATACCAAAAGTTCATCTCAATACTTTGTTATGTACACTTTGTTGGCAATAACGGAGGCCAAACGTTTTCTGTAACTCTTCACAGGCTTTTCACGCACTTTTGCTGGTATTTTGGCCCATTCCTCCATGCAGATCTCCTCTTGAGCAGTGATATTTTGGGGCTGTCGTTGGGCAACACGGACTTTAAACTCCCTCCACAGATTTTCTATGGGGTTGAGATCTGGAGACTGGCTAGGCCACTCCAAGACCTTGAAATGCTTCTTATGAAGCCACTCGTTTGTTGCCCTGGCTGTGTGTTTGGGATCATTGTCATGCAGCCACGTCTCATCTTCAATGCCCTTGCTGATGGAAGGAGATTTTCACTCAAAATCTCTTGATACATAGCCCCATTCATTCTTTCGTTTACACAGATCAGTCATCCTGGTCCCTTTGCAGAAAAACCGCCCCAAAGCATGATGTTTCCACCCCCATGCTTCACAGTGGGTATGGTGTTCTTCGGATGCAATTCAGTATTCTTTCTCCTCCAAACACGAGAACCTGTGTTTCTACCAAAAAGTTCTATTTTGGTTTCATCTGACCATAACACATTCTCCCAGTCCTCTTCTGGGTCATCCAAATGCTCTCTAGCGAACCGCAGACGGCCCTGGACGTGTACTGGCTTCAGCAGAGGGACACATCTGGCAGTGCAGGATTTGAGTCCCTGGCGGCGCATTGTGTTACTGATAGTAGCCTTTGTTACTGTGGTCCGAGCTCTGTGTAGGTTATTCACTAGGTCCCCCCGTGTGGTTGTGGGATTTTTGCTCACCGTTCTTGTTATAATTTTGATGCCACGGGGTGAGATCTTGCATGGAGCCCCAGATCGAGGGAGATTATCAGTGGTCTTGAATGTCTTCTATTTTCTGATAATTACTCCCACAGTTGATTTCTTTACACCAAGCACTTTACCTATTGCAGATTCAGTCTTCCCAGCCTAGTGCAGGTCTACAATTTTGTCTCTGGTGTCCTTCGATTGCTCTTTGGTCTTGGCCATAGTGGAGTTTGGAGTGTGACTGACTGATGTTGTGGACAGGTGTCTTTTATACCGATAATGAGTTAAAACAGGTGCCATTAATACAGGTAATGAGTGGAGCCTCGTTAGACCTCGTTAGAAGAAGTTAGACCTCTTTGACAGCCAGAAATCTTGCTTGTTTGTAGGTGACCAAAAACTTATTTTCCACTCTAATTTGGAAATAAAGTTTTTTAAAAATCAAACAATATGATTTTCTGTTTTTTCTTCACATTGTCTCTCATGGTTGAGGTTTAGCCATGTTGACAATTACAGGCCTCTCTAATCCTTTCAAGAGGAGAACTTGCACAATTGGTGGTTGACTAAATAAATAATTGCCCCACTGTATATAGTAGTCAAAGTTTTCAACTAATACTTTCCAACTATTTTTTTTTGTACCGTCATTTTTGGACTATACGCCGCTCCTGTTTTCCTTCTGTTTGAATCCTGCAGCTTATGGTCCAGTGTCGCTTATGTGTTTATTCATTTGGGTTAATAGGTAACACTTTACTTGACAGCAGTGTCATAAGACTGTCATAAGACCGTCATAATTATGATATGGCACTATCATAGGCATTACTGAATGCTTATGACAGATGTCATTAAGTGTCATCTGGCAAATTATGTCACTAACTCTATTCATGTCCAGCCTGGATCTTTTACATCCATTCAAAAGTGAGATAATTTGCCAGATAACACTAAATGAAGTCTGTTATAAGAATTCATTAATGCTCATGACTGTGTCATATCATAATTATAATTGTCTAATGACAATCATATGGCACCAATGTCAAATAAAGTGTTACCAAATACAATAACAAGCAATTAATGAAACAACTGGAACAGTAAATGAAGAAATAATAAGCACAGAACATGAATTTTGATTGTTATTTACATCTGTAGCACTGCAATGCATGCTAGGAGGCATGTTGGACAACAACAGTGTTGACAGCAGGTGGCAGAAAAGGTTGACTGTCTCCCCCAAGGGAGCAGTGATGACCAAATGAAGCTTCTTGAAGCAATGAAGCGTTGCAACTAATTAGTTCAAAGCATGGTGGTTCATTTGGTATTAAGACAGTCGTATGATGCCGCTGTAAAATAAAGTGTTACCAGTTAATATCTTTTGGTGTGAATATCCTATAATACAGTGAGGACGGCTGCAGCTTATATTCCAGTGCGGCTTATCTATGAACAAATGACGTTTTCGTGCCAAATTTAGTGGGTGGCACTTTACTGTCAGGTGCGCCTTATAGTACGAACATTACGGTAATCTTTTATTCTGTTGCTTATGTGATTAGGTTTTTTTTTACCATATTCAACTATCTTACAAGTCAGTTATTTGCCTCAACGCTCCTGCAGACTTAGCCCACAACTGTCCCAGGAGGTGATGTTGGACGAGGTGAGCGACGCCATTCTGGTGGAAATGCTTTGGGAAACGCAGATGTACCTGTACGACAAGCGAGAGGTGCTGCAATCCCTGGCCAAAGTGCTATTGGGCAATTAGAAAGTACGTGAGTGGACGCTCAGAAACGAGGGTCTTTGAGGATAGAAAAGTAAAGCTAGAAATCTGTGAGTTAACATTTATTTATATGCAAATCAGTGATTGACATGGAGGCCTTCATGTGATCACAACATCTAAAGTCGAACAACAGGTAACCCTCTCCATACTTGATAACTGTGTTTTTCACGTTTACCTTAATATATACATCTATTTATACTGTATGTTTATCTTATTGGTTGTGACGACTTGTTTACTTGACTCTTTCTACGTGTTAATCTCAGCCTTTGTTGCACTTTGGACTCATTCCACTGTTAATAGCATCGTAATTTTACGCACTTGTACTAAGTCGAAACTCACTGGAAGGCAAGCAAGGGAATTCCAATTCAAGAACTGTTGTTTTCTTTCAATTTATAGCATCACTTATAAGGACAGATTTTTGGGGGGGGGACACAACTCTTCTATGTAATGTCATTAGTGCTTGTGCACAAAGTGACTTGACACAAAAATTGCTTGGTGGAACTACTTGAAAGACAAAACTAACCCCAACTGGACTGGCACACCCAAGTTGTACTGTTACATTTTGTATTTATTTAGCAATTAACATTCTATTACAAATAAAAAATATTTTACATCATCTGCTAATCCTTCCTTTTCCAGCAACGTGTCACATTTGAAAGAGTTTGTTGTTTTTGCCTCCTGCAGATGGCGCCCAAAGTCAGAAACAACCATTAAGGAATACAGTTTATAGTCCAGATTTCCAGATTTTTTCTATAAGCCATAGCAACGCCCTTGACAACGAAAATGCTCTTCTTTGACAATTTTTGGAAATTCCGTCACACCGAGAACTGCGAGGGAAGTCCGCCATAAACACAGTATTGTTGCATTGCTTCTCGGTAAGATGCCACAGCGGTGTGTGGCAATGTATTGTTCTCAATCTAAAGAAAAGTTGTATGAGTGGCTGAAGGATAGCAGGGCACGTAAATGGACATCTTTTGTTCGCAATCAGCGAAGGAATTTCACGCCATCATCGAGATGTGTTCTCTGCTACGAAGAATTGGAAGATGCCTGCTTCCTCAACTGGTCTGCTTATGATCAAGGATTTGCAAAAAAGTAAGTGCGATTTTTGGATAGATGACTGATGACTTTGTCAAAGTAGAGCTGCCAACTGTTGTGGAACAGTGCTTAATTTGTAAATCATAAGGTGCCGGAACGCAAAGTACATATGACAGCGCAGGGATGACTGCACGTGCACAGGTCCCAGAACATATTGTAATACCCCGAATAGGGAAATAGAAAGGAGAGGAGTGAATGATGGCTTCCTTCAATTTATTGTGGCAACGGTTAAATAACAAATAACAAAAATAACAGCAGACTGCTGCAACATGCGACCGCCAACTTCGCTCTTTTACGTACTTCCTGCTACGTCACCACTCTGCTGTCCGATGGCCCCTTCATGGGCCCGCACACAGTTACGAACATTACATTGTGCAGAAAATGGTGCTGAAAACAAAACGCCAATGCCCACTTGCCATAGTGTGGGACTTTCCTTTTTTTCTTTCTTTTCTATGTGCTTTTCTGACTCGTTTTGAATCATCTTCCTTCTTATTGAAAAAAGACAGTAAATACAAGTCTTTTTGGCATGTTGAAATACTGTTTGATCCTGGCTGCTTGCTCCCAAGATGCCGCAAATTTCAAGTTTTTTTTTTTTTTTTTTTTTTAAATGTCAGGAATGTGATTTGTTGGTCCAGCTTCTCAGTGCACCAACAAATCTCCGACTCTTTCATGTGACGTTAATTTTCATAAATGTTTGAATCATTGTTTGAAGGGCTTTGTATGGCTGCCGAATGGTGCGCTGCCATCGCTGTTCTCGTTGTAACGTCTCACTTCCGGATTCGTCCCCTTTCAGGCTCGAACTTTGAAAACGCGATTATTTTGTCAAATATACAACATATAAATTTTTATTTTTTCATGCTTTATTTGTTAGACAATGTTTAATTACTTTAATTGTGACCCTATTTGGTATGTTATGAAATTACTTCAGAACTGAAAGAAGCTGAATAGGGGGCACCCGAGTTAAACTGGGGACCTCTTGATCTGCAGTGAAATAATCTACCGCTGCCAGTATTCTTGGCAAATGCTTTTGGAAATGAAGTAAATGGGTGCATTTGAACATTATAAACAAACTCAAAGGAACATTTTAGGGGGCACCCAGAGTTGAACTGGGGACCTCTTGATCTGCAGTCAAATGCTCTACCACTGAGCCCTTAGAATAACCAGCACTTTTATAGCAAATGCATCAGTGAAGGAGTATCTCAGTCGATTTGGTCATTCAGAATATACGGTCTACTTTGAGGGTGCCCAAAGTTAAACTCAGGATGTCTCGATCGGCATCGAAATAATCTTCCGCTGGCAGTTTTCTTGTCAAATGCATTTGGAAAGGAAGTAAATTGGTGCATTTGAACATTCTCACATTATACACACTCTCAAAGGAACAGTTTAGGGGGCACCCAGAGTTGAACTGGGGACCTCTTGATCTGCAGTCAAATGCTCTACCACTGAGCTATACCCCCTTCATGCAGCCATCATTTTCATGGAAAATGCACCATTCAATGAAATATCTGAGTCGATTTGAAGAGTAATACCTTATATATGGTCTACTTCGAGGGTGCACAGAGTTAAACTGGGGACCTCTTGATCTGCAGTGAAATAATCTACTGCTGGCAGTATTCTTGGCAAATGCTTTTGGAAAGGAAGTAAATTGGTGCATTTGAACATTATATATGGACCTCTTGAGCTGCAGTGAAATAATCTACTGCTGGCAGTATTCTTGGCAAATGCTTTTGGAAAGGAAGTAAATGGGTGCATTTGAACATTATATACAAACACAAAGGAAAATTTTAGGGGGCACCCAGAGTTGAACTGGGGACCTCTTGAGCTGCAGTCAAATGCTCTACCACTGAGATACACCCCCTTAGTGTAACCAGCACTTTCATGGCGAATGCATCTGTGAACAACGTATCTGAGTCGATTAGAAGAGTCATACAGAATATATGGTCTGAAAGCAACTAGTGAGAAGGTCCCAAGTATTAAATATGGGAGAGCTTGATGTGCAGTGAGTGCTGTACCATGAGCTTCACCCCCTTATCACGACTCACAGTTTACTTGGCAAATTCATTTTGAAAGGAAGTAAATGGGTGCATTTGAACATTCTCACATTATAAACAAACTCAAAGAAACATTTTAGGGGGCACCCAGAGTTGAACTGGGGACCTCTTGATCTGCAGTCAAATGCTCTACCACTGAGCTATACCCCCTTAGGCTAACCACCACTTTCATAGCAAATGCATCAGTGAAGGAGTATCTCAGTCGATTTGAACAGTCATACGGTCTACTTCGAGGGTGCCCACAGTTAAACTCAGGACGTCTTGATATGCAGTGAAATAATCTTCCGCTGTCAGTTTTCTTGGCAAATGCATTTGGAAAGGAAGTAAATGGGTGCATTTGAACATTCTCCCATTATACACAGACTCAAAGGAACAGTTTAGGGGGCATCCAGAGTTGAACTGGGGACCTCTTGATCTGCAGTCAAATGCTGTACCACTGAGTTACACCCCCTTTGTGAAGCCATCATTTTCATGGAAAATGCACCATTCAATGAAATATCTGAGTCGATTTGAAGAGTCATACCTAATATATGGTCTACTTCGAGGGTGCCCAGAGTTAAACTGGGGACCTCTTGATCTGCAGTGAATTAATCTCCTGCTGGCAGTTTTCTTTGCAAATGCGGTTGGAAAGGAAGTAAATTGGTGCATTTGAACATTCTCACATTATACACAGGGTCAAAGTAACATTTGAGGGGGCACACGGAGTTGAACTGGGTACCTCTTGATCTGCAGTCAAATGCTCTACCACTGAGCTGTACCCCCTTCATGCAGCCATCATTTTCATGGAAAATACACCATTCAATGAAATATCTGAGTCAATTTGAAGAGTCATACCTTATATATGGTCTACTTCGAGGGTGCCCAGAGTTAAACTGGGGACCTCTTGATCTGCAGTGAAATAATGTCCCGCTGGCAGTTTTCTTTGCAAATGCATTTGGAAAGGAAGTAAATGGGTGCATTTGAACATTCTCACATTATAAACAAACTCAAAGGAACATTTTAGGGGGCACCCAGAGTTGAACTGGAGACCTCTTGACCTGCAGGCAAATGCTCTACCACTGAGATATACCCCCTTACTGTAACCAGTACTTTCATGGCGAATGCATCAGTGAACAACGTATCTGAGTCGATCTGAAGAGTCATACAGAATATATGGTCTGAAAGCAACTAGTGAGAAGGTACCAAGTGTAAAATATGGGACAGCTTGATGTGCAGTGAATGCTGTACCATGAGCTACACCCCCTTATAACTACTCACAGTTTAATGGGCAAATGCATTTTGAAAGGAAGTATATGGGTGCATTTGAAGATTCTCACATTATACAAAGACTCAAAGGAACATTTAAGGGGGAACCCAGAGTTGAACTGGGGACCTCTTGATCTGCAGTCAAATGCTCTACCACTGAGCTATACCCCCTTGGTGAGACTCGCACTTTCAGAGCAAATGCATCAGTGAAGGAGTATCTGAGTCGATTTGAACAGTCATACCTAGCATACGGTCTACTTCGAGGGTGCCCACAGTTAAACTCAGGACCTCTTGATCTGCAGTGAAATAATCTACCGGTGGCAGTTTTCTTGGCAAGTGCTTTTGGAAAGGAAGTAAATGGGTGCATTTGAACATTTTCACATTATAAACATACTAAAAGGAACATTTAAGGGGGCACCCAGAGTTGAACTGGGGACCTCTTGATCTGCAGTCAAATGCTCTACCACTGAGCTATACCCCCTTAGTGAGACTAGCACTTTCAGAGCAAATGCATCAGTGAAGGAGTATCTGAGTCGATTTGAACAGTCATACGGTCTACTTCGAGGGTGCCCACAGCTAAACTGGGGACCTCTTGATCTGCAGTGAAATAATCTACCGCTGGCAGTTTTCTTGGCAAATGCTATTGGAAAGGAAGTAAATGGGTGCATTTGAACATCCTCACATTATAAACATACTCAAAGGAACATTTTAGGGGGCACCCAGAGTTGAACTGGGGACCTCTTGATCTGCAGTCAAATGCTCTACCACTGAGCTATACCCCCTTCATGAAGCCATCATTTTCATGGAAAATGCACCATCCAATGAAATATCTGAGTCGATTTGAAGAGTCATACCTTATATATGGTCTACTTCGAGGGTGCCCAGAGTTAAACTGGGGACCTCTTGATCTGCAGTGAAATAATGTCCCGCTGGCAGTTTTCTTTGCAAATGCATTTGCAAAGGAAGTAAATGGGTGCATTTGAACATTCTCACATTATAAACAAACTCAAAGGAACATTTTAGGGGGCGCCCAGAGTTGAACTGGGGACCTCTTGATTTGCAGTCAAATGCTCTACCACTGAGCTATACCCCCTTAGAATAACCAGCACTTTCATAGCAAATGCATCAGTGAAGGAGTATCTCAGTCGATTTGGTCATTCAGAATATACGGTCCACTTTGAGGGTGCCCAAAGTTAAACTCAGGATGTCTCGATCGGCATTGAAATAATCTTCCGCTGGCAGTTTTCTTGTCAAATGCATTTGGAAAGGAAGTAAATTGGTGCATTTGAACATTCTCACATTATACACACTCTCAAAGGAACAGTTTAGGGGGCACCCAGAGTTGAACTGGGGACCTCTTGATCTGCAGTCAAATGCTCTACCACTGAGCTATACCCCCTTCGTGCAGCCATCATTTTCATGGAAAATGCACCATTCAATGAAATATCTGAGTCGATTTGAAGAGTAATACCTTATATATGGTCTACTTCGAGGGTGCACAGAGTTAAACTGGGGACCTCTTGATCTGCAGTGAAATAATCTACTGCTGGCAGTATTCTTGGCAAATGCTTTTGGAAAGGAAGTAAATTGGTGCATTTGAACATTATATATGGACCTCTTGAGCTGCAGTGAAATAATCTACTGCTGGCAGTATTCTTGGCAAATGCTTTTGGAAAGGAAGTAAATGGGTGCATTTGAACATTATATACAAACACAAAGGAAAATTTTAGGGGGCACCCAGAGTTGAACTGGGGACCTCTTGAGCTGCAGTCAAATGCTCTACCACTGAGATACACCCCATTAGTGTAACCAGCACTTTCATGGCGAATGCATCTGTGAACAACGTATCTGAGTCGATTAGAAGAGTCATACAGAATATATGGTCTGAAAGCAACTAGTGAGAAGGTCCCAAGTGTTAAATATGGGAGAGCTTGATGTGCAGTGAGTGCTGTACCATGAGCTCCACCCCCTTATCACGACTCACAGTTTACTTGGCAAATTCATTTTGAAAGGAAGTAAATGGGTGCATTTGAACATTCTCACATTATAAACAAACTCAAAGAAACATTTTAGGGGGCACCCAGAGTTGAACTGGGGACCTCTTGATCTGCAGTCAAATGCTCTACCACTGAGCTATACCCCCTTAGGCTAACCACCACTTTCATAGCAAATGCATCAGTGAAGGAGTATCTCAGTCGATTTGAACAGTCATACGGTCTACTTCGAGGGTGCCCACAGTTAAACTCAGGACGTCTTGATATGCAGTGAAATAATCTTCCGCTGTCAGTTTTCTTGGCAAATGCATTTGGAAAGGAAGTAAATGGGTGCATTTGAACATTCTCCCATTATACACAGACTCAAAGGAACAATTTAGGGGTCATCCAGAGTTGAACTGGGGACCTCTTGATCTGCAGTCAAATGCTGTACCACTGAGCTATACCCCCTTCGTGAAGCCATCATTTTCATGGAAAATGCACCATTCAATGAAATATCTGAGTCGATTTGAAGAGTCATACCTAATATATGGTCTACTTCGAGGGTGCCCAGAGTTAAACTGGGGACCTCTTGATCTGCAGTGAATTAATCTCCTGCTGGCAGTTTTCTTTGCAAATGCGGTTGGAAAGGAAGTAAATTGGTGCATTTGAACATTCTCACATTATACACAGGGTCAAAGTAACATTTGAGGGGGCACACGGAGTTGAACTGGGTACCTCTTGATCTGCAGTCAAATGCTCTACCACTGAGCTGTACCCCCTTCATGCAGCCATCATTTTCATGGAAAATACACCATTCAATGAAATATCTGAGTCAATTTGAAGAGTCATACCTTATATATGGTCTACTTCGAGGGTGCCCAGAGTTAAACTGGGGACCTCTTGATCTGCAGTGAAATAATGTCCCGCTGGCAGTTTTCTTTGCAAATTCATTTTGAAAGGAAGTAAATGGGTGCATTTGAACATTCTCACATTATAAACAAACTCAAAGAAACATTTTAGGGGGCACCCAGAGTTGAACTGGGGACCTCTTGATTTGCAGTCAAATGCTCTACCACTGAGCTATACCCCCTTAGAATAACCAGCACTTTCATAGCAAATGCATCAGTGAAGGAGTATCTCAGTCGATTTGGTCATTCAGAATATACGGTCTACTTTGAGGGTGCCCAAAGTTAAACTCAGGATGTCTCGATCGGCATTGAAATAATCTTCCGCTGGCAGTTTTCTTGTCAAATGCATTTGGAAAGGAAGTAAATTGGTGCATTTGAACATTCTCACATTATACACACTCTCAAAGGAACAGTTTAGGGGGCACCCAGAGTTGAACTGGGGACCTCTTGATCTGCAGTCAAATGCTCTACCACTGAGCTATACCCCCTTCGTGCAGCCATCATTTTCATGGAAAATGCACCATTCAATGAAATATCTGAGTCGATTTGAAGAGTAATACCTTATATATGGTCTACTTCGAGGGTGCACAGAGTTAAACTGGGGACCTCTTGATCTGCAGTGAAATAATCTACTGCTGGCAGTATTCTTGGCAAATGCTTTTGGAAAGGAAGTAAATTGGTGCATTTGAACATTATATATGGACCTCTTGAGCTGCAGTGAAATAATCTACTGCTGGCAGTATTCTTGGCAAATGCTTTTGGAAAGGAAGTAAATGGGTGCATTTGAACATTATATACAAACACAAAGGAAAATTTTAGGGGGCACCCAGAGTTGAACTGGGGACCTCTTGAGCTGCAGTCAAATGCTCTACCACTGAGATACACCCCCTTAGTGTAACCAGCACTTTCATGGCGAATGCATCTGTGAACAACGTATCTGAGTCGATTAGAAGAGTCATACAGAATATATGGTCTGAAAGCAACTAGTGAGAAGGTCCCAAGTGTTAAATATGGGAGAGCTTGATGTGCAGTGAGTGCTGTACCATGAGCTCCACCCCCTTATCACGACTCACAGTTTACTTGGCAAATTCATTTTGAAAGGAAGTAAATGGGTGCATTTGAACATTCTCACATTATAAACAAACTCAAAGAAACATTTTAGGGGGCACCCAGAGTTGAACTGGGGACCTCTTGATCTGCAGTCAAATGCTCTACCACTGAGCTATACCCCCTTAGGCTAACCACCACTTTCATAGCAAATGCATCAGTGAAGGAGTATCTCAGTCGATTTGAACAGTCATACGGTCTACTTCGAGGGTGCCCACAGTTAAACTCAGGACGTCTTGATATGCAGTGAAATAATCTTCCGCTGTCAGTTTTCTTGGCAAATGCATTTGGAAAGGAAGTAAATGGGTGCATTTGAACATTCTCCCATTATACACAGACTCAAAGGAACAGTTTAGGGGGCATCCAGAGTTGAACTGGGGACCTCTTGATCTGCAGTCAAATGCTGTACCACTGAGCTATACCCCCTTTGTGAAGCCATCATTTTCATGGAAAATGCACCATTCAATGAAATATCTGAGTCGATTTGAAGAGTCATACCTAACATATGGTCTACTTCGAGGGTGCCCAGAGTTAAACTGGGGACCTCTTGATCTGCAGTGAATTAATCTCCTGCTGGCAGTTTTCTTTGCAAATGCGGTTGGAAAGGAAGTAAATTGGTGCATTTGAACATTCTCACATTATACACAGGGTCAAAGTAACATTTGAGGGGGCACACGGAGTTGAACTGGGTACCTCTTGATCTGCAGTCAAATGCTCTACCACTGAGCTGTACCCCCTTCATGCAGCCATCATTTTCATGGAAAATACACCATTCAATGAAATATCTGAGTCAATTTGAAGAGTCATACCTTATATATGGTCTACTTCGAGGGTGCCCAGAGTTAAACTGGGGACCTCTTGATCTGCAGTGAAATAATGTCCCGCTGGCAGTTTTCTTTGCAAATGCATTTGGAAAGGAAGTAAATGGGTGCATTTGAACATTCTCACATTATAAACAAACTCAAAGGAACATTTTAGGGGGCACCCAGAGTTGAACTGGGGACCTCTTGAGCTGCAGTCAAATGCTCTACCACTGAGATACACCCCCTTAGTGTAACCAGCACTTTCATGGCGAATGCATCTGTGAACAACGTATCTGAGTCGATTAGAAGAGTCATACAGAATATATGGTCTGAAAGCAACTAGTGAGAAGGTCCCAAGTGTTAAATATGGGAGAGCTTGATGTGCAGTGAGTGCTGTACCATGAGCTCCACCCCCTTATCACGACTCACAGTTTAATGGGCAAATGCATTTTGAAAGGAAGTATACGGGTGCATTTGAAGATTCTCACATTATACAAAGACTCAAAGGAACATTTAAGGGGGAACCCAGAGTTGAACTGGGGACCTCTTGATCTGCAGTCAAATGCTCTACCATTGAGCTATACCCCCTTGGTGAGACTCGCACTTTCAGAGCAAATGCATCAGTGAAGGAGTATCTGAGTCGATTTGAACAGTCATACCTAGCATACGGTCTACTTCGAGGGTGCCCACAGTTAAACTCAGGACCTCTTGATCTGCAGTGAAATAATCTACCGGTGGCAGTTTTCTTGGCAAATGCTTTTGGAAAGGAAGTAAATGGGTGCATTTGAACATCTTCACATTATAAACATACTAAAAGGAACATTTAAGGGGGCACCCAGAGTTGAACTGGGGACCTCTTGATCTGCAGTCAAATGCTCTACCACTGAGCTATACCCCCTTAGTGAGACTAGCACTTTCAGAGCAAATGCATCAGTGAAGGAGTATCTGAGTCGATTTGAACAGTCATACCTAGCATACGGTCTACTTCGAGGGTGCCCACAGCTAAACTGGGGACCTCTTGATCTGCAGTGAAATAATCTACCGCTGGCAGTTTTCTTGGCAAATGCTATTGGAAAGGAAGTAAATGGGTGCATTTGAACATCCTCACATTATAAACATACTCAAAGGAACATTTTAGGGGGCACCCAGAGTTGAACTGGGGACCTCTTGATCTGCAGTCAAATGCTCTACCACTGAGCTATACCCCCTTCATGAAGCCATCATTTTCATGGAAAATGCACCATCCAATGAAATATCTGAGTCGATTTGAAGAGTCATACCTTATATATGGTCTACTTCGAGGGTGCCCAGAGTTAAACTGGGGACCTCTTGATCTGCAGTGAAATAATGTCCCGCTGGCAGTTTTCTTTGCAAATGCATTTGCAAAGGAAGTAAATGGGTGCATTTGAACATTCTCACATTATAAACAAACTCAAAGGAACATTTTAGGGGGCACCCAGAGTTGAACTGGGGACCTCTTGATCTGCAGTCAAATGCTCTACCACTGAGCTATACCCCCTTAGAATAACCAGCACTTTCATAGCAAATGCATCAGTGAAGGAGTATCTCAGTCGATTTGGTCATACGGAATATACGGTCTACTTTGAGGGTGCCCAAAGTTAAACTCAGGATGTCTCGATCGGCATTGAAATAATCTTCCGCTGGCAGTTTTCTTGTCAAATGCATTTGGAAAGGAAGTAAATTGGTGCATTTGAACATTCTCACATTATACACACTCTCAAAGGAACAGTTTAGGGGGCACCCAGAGTTGAACTGGGGACCTCTTGATCTGCAGTCAAATGCTCTACCACTGAGCTATACCCCCTTCATGAAACCATCATTTTCATGGAAAATGCACCATCCAATGAAATATCTGAGTCGATTTGAAGAGTCATAACTTATATATGGTCTACTTCGAGGGTGCCCAGAGTTAAACTGGGGACCTCTTGATCTGCAGTGAAATAATGTCCCGCTGGCAGTTTTCTTTGCAAATGCATTTGGAAAGGAAGTAAATGGGTGCATTTGAACATTCTCACATTATAAACAAACTCAAAGGAACATTTTAGGGGGCACCCAGAGTGAAACTGGAGACCTCTTGACCTGCAGGCAAATGCTCTACCACTGAGCTATACCCCCTTACTGTAACCAGCACTTTCATGGCGAATGCATCAGTGAACAACGTATCTGAGTCGATTTGAAGAGTCATACAGAATATATGGTCTGAAAGCAACTAGTGAGAAGGTACCAAGTGTGAAATATGGGACAGCTTGATGTGCAGTGAATGCTGTACCATGAGCTACACCCCCTTATAACGACTCACAGTTTACTGGGCAAATGCATTTTGAAAGGAAGTATATGGGTGCATTTGAAGATTCTCACATTTCCAAAGACTCAAAGGAACATTTAAGGGGGAACCCAGAGTTGAATTGGGGACCTCTTGATCTGCAGTCAAATGCTCTACCATTGAGCTATACCCCCTTAGTGAGACTAGCACTTTCAGAGCAAATGCATCAGTGAAGGAGTATCTGAGTCGATTTGAACAGTCATACCTAGCATACGGTCTACTTCGAGGGTGCCCACAGCTAAACTGGGGACCTCTTGATCTGCAATGAAATAATCTACCGCTGGCAGTTTTCTTGGCAAATGCTTTTGGAAAGGAAGTAAATGGGTGCATTTGAACATCCTCACATTATAAACATAATCAAAGGAACGTTTTAGGGGGCACCCAGAGTTGAACTGAGGACCTCTTGATCTGCAGTCAAATGCTCCACCACTGAGCTATACCCCCTTAAAATTACTAGCACTTTCATAGCAAATGCATCAGTGAAGGAGTAACTGAGTCGATTTGAACAGTGATACCTAATATATGGTCTACTTCGAGGGTGCCCAGAGTTAAACTGGGGACCTCTTGATCTGCAGTCAAATGCTCTACCACTGAGCTATACCCATTTACTGAGATAATGCACCATTCAATGAAATATCTGAGTCGATTTGAAGAGTCATACCAAATATATGGACTACTTCGAGGGTGCCCAGAGTTAAACTGGGGACCACTTGATCTGCAGTCAAATGCTCTACCACTGAGCTACACCCCCTTCATGCAGCCATCATTTTCATGGAAAATGCACCATTCAATGAAATATCTGAGTCAATTTAAAGAGTCATACCTAAGATATGGTGTACTTCGAGGGTGCCCAAAGTTAAACTGGGGACCTCTTGATCTGCAGTGAAATAATTTACCGCTGGCAGTATTCTTGGCAAATATTTTTGGAAAGGAAGTAAATGGGTGCATTTGAACATTCTCACATTATAAACAAAATCAAAGGAACATTTTAGGGGGCACCCAGAGTTGAACTGGGGACCTCTTGATCTGCAGTCAAATGCTCTACCACTGAGCTATACCCCCTTCATGAAGCCATCAATTTCATGGAAAATGCACCATTCAATGAAATATCTGAGTCGATTTGAAGAGTCATACCTAATATATGGTCTACTTCGAGGGTGCCCAGAGTTAAACTGGTGACCTCTTGATCTGCAGTGAAATAATCTACCGCTAGCAGCATTTTTGGCAAATGCTTTTGGAAAGGAAGTAAATGGGTGCATTTGAACATTCTCACATTATAAACAAAATCAAAGGAACATTTTAGGGGGCACCCAGAGTTGAACTGGGGACCTCTTGATCTGCAGTCAAATGCTCTACCACTGAGCTATACCCCCTTCATGCAGCCCTCATTTTCATGGAAAATGCACCATTCAATGAAATATCTGAGTCGATTTGAAGAGTCATACCTAATATATGGTCTACTTCGAGGGTGCCCAGAGTTAAACTGGGGACCTCTTGATCTGCAGTGAAATAATCGACCGCTAGCAGTATTCTTGGCAAATGCTTTTGGAAAGGAAGTAAATTGGTGCATTTGAACATTCTCACATTATAAACAAACTCAAAGGGACATTTTAGGGGGCACCCAGAGTTGAACTGGGGACCTCTTGATCTGCAGTCAAATGCTCTACCACTGAGCTATACCCCCTTCATGTAGCCATCAATTTCATGGAAAATGCACCATTCAATGAAATATCTGAGTCGATTTGAAGAGTCATACCTAATATATGGTCTACTTCGAGGGTGCCCAGAGTTAAACTGGTGACCTCTTGATCTGCAGTGAAATAATCTACCGCTAGCAGCATTTTTGGCAAATGCTTTTGGAAAGGAAGTAAATGGGTGCATTTGAACATTCTCACATTATAAACAAACTCAAAGGAACATTTTAGGGGGCACCCAGAGTTGAAATGGGGACCTCTTGATCTGCAGTCAAATGCCCTGCCACTGAGCTATACCCCCTTACCGTAAGCAGCACTTTCTTGGCGAATGCATCAGTGAACGACGTATCTGAGTCGATTTGAAGAGTCATACAGAATATATGGTCTGAAAGCAACTAGTGAGAAGGTCCCAAGTGTTAAATATGGGACAGCTTGATGTGCAGTTAATGCTGTACCATGAGATACACCCCGTTAGGGTAACCAGCACTTTCATGGTAAATGCATCAGTGAATGAAGTATCTGAGTCGGTTTGAACAGTCATACCGAATATCTGGTCTGAAGCAACTAGTGGGAGGGCGCCAAGTGTTGAACTGGGGACCTCTTGATCGGCAGTGAAATTTTCTACCATTGATATATACACCCTTACCATGACTTGCAGTTTTCGTTGCAAATGCATTTGGAAAACAAGTAATGATGTGCATTTGAACATTCTCGCATAAGACACAGAGTGAAATGAACAATTTAGGGGGCACCCAGAGTTGACCTGGAGACCTCTTGATTTACAGTCAAACTCACTACTACTGAGGTACAACATCTAATGATGACTTGCAGTTTTTGTGGTAAATGCATTTGCAAAGGAACAAAAGGGTGCATTTAAATCTTCTCATATAGTACACAGACTCAAATAAACTATTTAGGGGGCACCCAGAGTTGAACTGGGGACCTCTTGATCTGCAGTTAAATGCTCTACCACTATACGCCTTTAGAATAAGCAACACTTTCATGACAAATACATCAGTGAAGGAAGTATCTGAGTCGATTTGAACAGTCAAACCTAATATATGGTCTGAAAGCAACTAGTTAGAGGGCACCCAGAATTGAACTGCGGACCTCTTGATCTGCAGGGAAATAATCCACCACTGGTAAACATGCCCTGACCATGATTGCAAGTTTTGTGGTAAATACATTTGGAAAGGATGTGAATAGGTACATTTGAACTAGGGCTGTAGCTCTCGAATATTTTAGTAATCGAGTAATCGACTGAAAATTCTATCGTTTAATCTACTAATCGGATAAAACAAATATATTTTTAGGTGAAGAGCACTTATAAATATACATGAGAAAACAAGACATTTCATCTAATCTTGAACCGTTTTCAGTCAATCGATGTCTTTATTTTTGATGTATATTGTTGAAAACAGCCAACAATTGCATCTCAGATGTAACTACAATTTAAAAAAAAGACTAATTCACTGCTTTCACTCAAAAAAACTTTACATCTTAATTTAAAAAAATAAAAAATAAATAAATAAATAAATATATATATATATATATATATATATATATATATATATATATATATATATATATATATATATATATACCTAAAAATGCCGTTACGCTTGATAACACACATCACTTAAAAGTTAGGATTTTTTCCCACGTGTTACAATTGAATTTCTATTTGTGTCAAGCCATTTTTAAGTTGTATTTAAGATTTAAGTTAGTCTAAACTGTAAGTCCTGATAGGATTTTGAGTTTTTGCTGTGTACAAAATAAATGTATGATACAGGCTGTATTGGAGCACATTAGGGACCAGTTCTACTTGGTGTTTTATCCAGCAATGACTACTGAGCTAAAATTGTTAGCATTATTGAGTTTTTATTTTACACCCTCATCACTCCACAACTCTGTGTTATGTTAAAGCCTGTATGTAAGACACGTTAGCCACGCATCGACAGTGGTCATAATGAAAAGAAACCTAGCCCTCCGCAGGGCTAACGTTACGTGAGCTCGTGACAGTAACGTTAATCTTATTTATTAGCGCTTAGCGCTATTTAGTAGCGCTTAGCGCTCTACTGCTTTAAGATGGCGGCTGTTTACTAACGCTGCCCAGACGCGGCCGAGTCTGTCAATTCGCATCTAGTTCAACATACATGTGATCTCTTTGAGACTCATCAGACGCCACCTGCTACCAACGTAGCATCGTGCGGGATAGTATTTAGCAACGTTGGCGTCGATTGCAGCGGCTGTCGGCTGCAGTAAGTTTTTTTTTTTTTTTTTTTTTTTTGCTTCTTCCTCTACGCACATGGCATCAGCGCGTTGTCCCGCATTAAAGGTAGTCTGAGCAAAACGTGATGCTGAGAGCTGTCAAAATAAACGATTACTCGAGGTGAATAAAATTACTTGGATCAGTTCTTAAACTCGAGTATTCGTTTCAGCTGTAATTCGAACATTATCACATTACACACAGACTCATAGAAACGTCTTAAGGGGGCATCCAGAGTTGAACTGGGGACTACTTGGTCTGCAGTCAAATGCTCTACCACTGAGCTATACCCCTACAGCTATACCCTTAAAGGGTATGTCATGCCCTGGGAAAATGTTAATATTCCATCATTTATCCATAAACGCATGCCTTTTGTATTCATATCATGCCACTTCGTGTAATTACACACAAGAAAATGAGAGAAATTTGGCTCGATTGTCAAGCTAAAACGACCGGCGCCCGAGATCTGGCAGATTGTGTGCGTGACGTCACGACAAGTGAAGAGAGTGCCACCGGCCACTAGGGGGGCAGCGCCTATCTGCATCAATAGAATTCCTTCTAGTGAGGGGAGAATTAGGGGTGTTTTGAGCTGTTTATGCTGATGCATTGTGTTCGTCCTGCACATATTCCAGGTTCCCTCATGAAGAAACACCCCTCGTTGTCAATAAAAGAGAATTCAGAATTGACAGTGAGGGGTGTTTCTTCAACAAGAAAAAGGCTCAGTGCTTTAATACTGAATGGCGGCGATGATGGCAGACAATTTCGTTTCTAGTTTCAGCAACGAATCCGACGTAGAAGGACGTAACGAATGTTTATCTAATGGTGACGAGAAGAGTTACGAAGGTTTAATCGGTGTTTTACGTTACCAATTTGAGCCCAAACGAACGCCAATGCAGCGTAATGAAACGGTCATTGAGGGGAGCAATGACACTGATGAAACATCGGCAGCAGATCGTGTGGGAAACACCAATGATTTGTTTTGCATTTCTTTTTGTGAAGCTGATACACCGTGACTGCAAAATAAAGGAATGCATAGAATAATTATCATTTATTGCGCTATCATAGCTTTTCGCTCTGCCAACAGACACAAATATGAATGGGATCAGAGGATTTGTTCTATATATTTTACGAACGATAATGTATACATGTGTCCAGTCCTGTATCCAATGCGTGACATTTTTTTATTGTAAAAGAGTACTCACTCTGGCCATTTCGAGCTTGGCTGCTCCCCTCCTTTGCTTAGCCTTAGCCTCCTTTGCTAGTCATCGTCCTCTTTCTTGATATCTCGGGACATTTAGGTCGCTGCGCGTGTATGGTCGGCACCGCATCTCCTTTGAGCAGCAATCTTTTAGCAAAATCCGATTTCACTTGTCCATTGTTCGAGAAGCTTTCAGGTGGAAAATGCGCACCACAGAAAAGCGTGCCGGAGGCTGTGTCTAGAAAATTAGCCCTCTTTGCACGGACGAACTTTACCCATTGTCTGCATAGTCCAGCTTTTTTTTTCGCGTTCGGGAACTCATGGATACTATATTCCGATAAATAACTATTTGTACACCACATAGCACAGCAGTTTTGAACCATTTTTGTGATGTTTTCGTCAAACAAACCCCAACGCTACTCTCTCGTCGTTAAAAAACAATGGCACCTGGCTCCGCCTCGATTGTCAATCACTTGTCGTGACGTCCCCGCCCCATTCGGCTGTTTCCGGAACACTTTCGGGAATGTTCGTCATTTTCGATCTATTTTCGATAATTGCTCATTAATGTGATTGATTTTTTTGTTAACTTTATCAATATTTGTTATCTTGGCACATAACGGTTCTATTGATGTCTCACACCCCCTTTGCCGCTACATACCCTTTAAATGATGTAAACAGGTAGAAATGGAGAATGTGGCATAATAGTTTGGACTGAAAGTCAATAGGGGGCACCCAAAGTTAAGGTGGGGACCTTGATTTGTAGTCAAATACTCTACCACTGAACGACTCTGTACAGTTTCATTACCCTGTTCTTTGCATAAATTATGTCAATGTAGATGGTTATCAAATTTACAAGCTCGCCAAACCAGATCCGGAACAAACATTACACTTCCTCCTTCATCTGTTAAGGCAGTCCCAGTGATGCCATGATGTCACCTCATTGAACCAGTGCTTGAGTGTGTGTGTGCAAACACCACTTCCCTCCATTAGCCCGTAGCAGACAGCGTTGCATTGTTTCCAAGCCAAAAGCACCACATCAGCCCTCCCAAACGACGCCCTGCACATCCTCCGCTCCCAACGCGGCCACAATGAGGCCAAAATCCTCCCTTTGGAAGGGGACGCAGGGATTTTTCCCTGTCCTCCTGGTTCCCAGCATGCTAATAATTGGCATGAGACCTTTACTAGTTAGCCTCTTCGGAAAAGACAAGAGCGGAAAGCTTGAAAAAGAGAGCGATCAAGAGACAGTGGATGATTGTGCTTTAAACCAAAAGTCACACACTAACTTCAATGGCGTAAATTGATTTGATGTAGTTATGTCGTCAGTGTATTGCAATTTAATCGACGTAAGTCAAGAAAACTAACTGGGCTGGTAACAATGTTGCATAAAGGCAATTAGTGTGACTTCGTGTGTGTGTGTGTGGTGACTTTGGTCAGCGGGAAGCACGATTAACTCCCTCACTGACTCCCAATTATTTCCCCCCAAGGAGATTAAAGTCACCCGACTGAAACGATGCACAATTGGCCACCTTGAATCAAAAGTTCCAGCCCTCTCAAGCGAGCCACTGTTTTTTTACCCGGCACGTACCCAAGCATCTGTCGGGTAGATTATTCATTTTTGTTTAATTATTCAGACCAACAATTTGGGGACTTCTTAAATTGATAATGTTAATCTATTGTTAGGAGTGATAGAATTGAGGGAAATAGGAAAGAGGAAGAGGTGTTAACTTTCTGGATGGAAGTTGAAGGCAGGGTGAGGGTATGACAAGGGAGGTAAAGAAGTTTTTTTTGTCTTCTTTTTAAAGAGTGCCTTGTGTTTTTATTTGTGTCTGTCTCCATGCAACAAAACTTCTGCCTGAAAAAAAGTCAATCTTGGGTAAAAAGGCCAAATGAAAATATATTTCTGTCGTAAAACTTGGCTATGTTGTATTAGCTGCTTTAAAGAGAAGTGAGTGTGAAAATGTGTAGAGTAAAAGCTATTTTTGCTCATAAAATGTTTGTATCTATATTGGATCTACTTTTACTACTGTCGATTTAAACACACCCTTGCTTTTCTGTTGCTTCTTGTATGTACTGTATCTCCCCTTTTAAAATCTTCCTATCTTCTTAACTCGTTGGTGCCAGCTTTTTGTCTTGCAATTTGTCTTGGGCAAGGGACTATTTAATTTGAAAAAAAAAATACTTAAAATAAAAACACAATAATAAAATTTGGTATAGAACAAGTCATTTGACCTATTTTAAATGATTAAATAGAATTATAAAATAATAAAATGTTAATTTGAAAAAAAAAACAAAAAAAAAACAATAACACTCTATTGTTGGTTTTAAAAATAATAATAAAATAGCATTTTTTAAAAATTCCCCGGCAAGAATATTTGCAGTTTTGTCTTTTAGATTTAATTTTTAAAAAAAAAACAATAACACTCTATTGTTGGTTTAAAAAAAAAAAAAAAAAAAGCATTTTTTAAAAATTCCCCGGCAAGAATATTTGCAGTTTTGTCTTTTAGATTTAATTTAAAAAAAAAACAAAAAACAATAACACTCTATTGTTGGTTTTAAAAATAATAATAAAATAGCATTTTAAAAAAAATTCCCCGGCAAGAATATTTGCAGTTTTGTCTTTTAGATTTAATTAAAAAAAAAAAAAAAGTTCAAATAATGTTTTTTTAAATATTAAAAAGAAGTTCAAAAAAAGTAAAAAAAAAAATAATTTTTTTTCAAAAGTAACAACAGAATATTTACTCATAAATCATTGCCATTGACAACGACAGACGTCTAATTCATTTAAACTGAGTATATTGGCTCTGAATGCCCGTCTTTCAGTATCATTGATGGCAGTCATTGATTAAATCAACTTTCATTTATTAAAAATATGTAAATGAATGAAGCTCAAGTTCATTTTTTTAAATAAAGCCTTTTAAAGCAACACTAGGTAACTTTCCAACCTTTATTCTTCGTAACTTTTCAACCTTTGTTTTCTTAACTCATTGGTGTCAGCTTTTTGTCCTACAATTTGTCTTGGGCATGGGACTATTTAATTTGAAAAACTTTACTTGAAATAAAAACACAATATTAAAATTTGGTATACTACAAGTCATGTGACCTATTTTAAATGAATAAATAGAATTATAAATTCATAAAATGTCAATTTGAAAAAAAATCTGAAAAAAAAAATCACTCTATAGTTGATTTAAAAAATAATAATAAAAAAATAGCATTTTTAGAAATTCCTCAGTGAGAATTTTTGCAGTTTTGTCTTCTAGATTCAAATTTTTTTAAAAAAAAAATAAATTTGAATAAATTACTGAATATTTAGTTTTTTCTCTTTTTATAATACAACGAAGTACAAAAAAGTAAAAAAGAAATAATAATAAATTCAAAAGAAACAAATAACAGAATATTTACTCATAAATCATTGCCATTGCCATTGACAACGATAGAGGTCTAATTCATTTAAACTGAGTTTATTGGCTATGAATGTCCATCATCATTGACGGCACTCATTGATTAAATCAACTTTCATTAATGAATGAAGCTCAAGTTCATTTTTTAAATAAAGCCTTTTAAAGCAACACGATGTAACTTTCCAACCTTTATTCTTCGTAACTTACAAACCTTTTTTCTTCTTAACTCATTGGTGCCAGCTTTTTGTCTTGCAATTTGTCTTGGGCAAGGGGACTATTTAATTTGAAAAACTTTACTTGAAATAAAAACACAATATTAAAATTTGGTATAGTACAAGTCATCTGACCTATTTTAAAAGAATAAATAGAATTATAAATTAATAAAATGTTAATTTGAAAAATTTTTTTTTTTAAATAAACGATACACTCAATAGTTGATTTAAAAAAAAATAATAATAATGAAATAGCATTTTTTTTTCAAATTCCCCAGCGAAAATATTTGCAGTTTTGTCTTTTAGATTTAATTTTTTTTAAAAATCAAATAATTCAAATAAATTACAGAATATTTCCTAGTTTTTCCTTTTTTTTCTATATTAAAAAGAAGTACAAAAATTACAGTTAAAAAAACTAAGTTAATTTTTTTTTCAAAAACAACAGAATATTTACTCATTGCCACTGACAATGATAGACTAATTCACCTAGTATACTGGCTATGAATGCCCATCTTTCATTGTGTGTGGTAGTCACACTTTGAGCTGTCTGTCAGCAGGGAGGCGCGCCGGTCCAAAGAAAGAACAAGTGAGGTGCATCGTACAGTGTGAGGACGCAGGAAGTGACAGCGCGCCGCCATTCAAGGTCTGAATTGGTTGTGACCCACTTCCCCTCCACTACACTCTTGCGTGTGTGTTTCTGTTGGGGTGGTTCTTCACTTGTGACAGGATAAATGGGCTTTAATTGGACAAATGTTTGCTCCAACATTCTCTCACACACACTACTTCACCTTACTGTGACCAAACTTACTCCTCATTCTTCTCTTTCTCCCACAACATCAAGTCAGATTAAGTATGAGGTGTGTGTTTGTGTGGAAAATTCAAGGAGACAAAGGGAGCCTAAATGTGTGCTCCATGTTCCAGAGCTCTAGGCTGGATGATTTCCAGATTCCAGAGCTGCTTTCTTAAACTTTGAGTCTTTTGAGACTCTTCAACTTGATACTCATTTACTATTTCTTGACTAAATCAATGGCATCTATTCATTTAACCTCCAGTGGACAAATAGGGGACATTTGTCTGCTTTGTCCATGAAGTGATTGCATCCACAATCACTCAGAAGATTTCTAAGTTTTTCTTTATACGTATTTTTGTTTATTCTTCGTAGTGTTGCACTGATACGGCACAAATATGATGTCATCATTATCGGGGAATACAAAGAAATAATGTACTTTTCGAGATCTAGTTTGAAACCGCCCCACCCAAGATGGCTGCCAGCTCAGCACGCCGCCGTAAAAATACTAGAAGCGCTTGTCAATCTTCCCAAGATGATGATAGATATCAAGCCGTGTGACGTCCATTCATTCTTCTGCTGAGAATTTATGTGAGTTTTTGGATTGTTCCCTGTTTTTTTTTTTTTTTTCTTAATAAAGGGACTTGCACTCTGAAGCCACCGTGTTGCGTTACCGTAATGCACATAATGCGAGCAATGATCCAAATGCGGGATGGTGAGCTGGACTTCGTTGTTCCTTGTGGAGGATGGCCTGACCGCAGTAGTTTTGCAGGTAAGCAAGTTCACACAATTTAATGTTACGCTAACTCTGATGCAGGTCAGACTTCGGATTCTGATATCCCTTCTCTTCGAAGGGGGCGATGGAGGCGGCATGTTGTCGACATGAATCTGTTGGGGCTATGTGAGTGTGCGTGTGTCTGTGTGGTGGGGGGTTCAAGTCATCAGCCAATCAAACGTGCATTTGAGGGCAAAAAAACAGCACATTCAGTAATTAAAAAAGGGATAAATGTAAGTCTATTCTATCCTTACAACTAAAGATATCCCGATCGATTGGGTTCGATCACGCCATTTTCAAAGTATCGGAATCGGCAAAACAATATCGGACATGCCTTTTTTTAATATATAAATATATTTTATTTAAATCGTTTTCTAATTGTATTTAACGTTACAGACAAAATGTCTTACACTCATCCAGAGTAGTTTTGGCTTTAAGTAGGGCTATCAAATTTATTGCGTTAACAACGGTAATTAATGTTTTTCAATTAATCACGTTAATTAATTAACGCATGCGCTGCACGACCCACTCACGCATTAACGCGTTCAATCTATAAAGGCGCAGTTTTACCTATAGACCCTACCCACCGACGTCACAAAACCACGTGCTCGCTGTATGGTTCCGCCCACTTGTCCGTCATTTTGTCTCTGTATTAGCATTGGTTTCAATTGATCGAGGAATTTAAAATGCATTTCATGGAAGACCCGGTCCTTTCTGATGCCTTAAACTCATTGGATGTGTTGCATAAAAGGCGTTATGTGGAAAAGCTTTGTTCTATACAGTCGCCAGATCAATATTTGATGCCCAAATCGATGTTTTTCGACCCACTGTCTTCGCCCTGTCTGCCTGACATCTGCTACGCTGATATTTACAATTATCTTGTCCACACAAAATCAGCCTATTCTCACGAAAATTTGAAAAACTTCAAGAGCTTGGAGGCTTATAAATACTTCGTTGCTGGTTGGGTGAAACAGGTCCTCGTCCACGAAAATTCGGCAGGAATCTATCTTGTGCTTGGAAAGGTGAGTTACGAAATTTTCAATTCAAAATCTTTTGTTATTGCTAACATCCACTGTCAAGTCTAATGTATTTCATGTCGTTTGTCAATGGAGTTAAGGCTTTTAATGTTTATATGGTTTAGCGATAGCACTCTCACTACATACATACGTGTATGTTGTCGGCGATTAGCCTAGCAATGATCTTAATTGTGGTTATTTGTCAGCCCAAAACCCTCTAAGTATATCTTAAATGCATCTTACCGGATATAAAATGACTACTACATAGTCTGTGGTGATTTTTTGGTGCCCAGTTTTCACGTCGAATTGCAGCCGTCCATTTCGCTCTCCTCTTTGGATCCCTCGGAATACGGTAAAACTTCAAGTCTCTCCTTCCATCTTCTCTGTTAGTGCAACCAACAGCCAAACACGCCTTCACCATTTTGATTATTAATGTTAAGGAGCAGAAAAACACGCCGTAAATAGGAGGAATGTACGTAGCCGTAACAGGTTAACACTATGTTTTGACGGACAATTGGGCGGTACCATTCAGGAGAGCGGAGTTGTGACGTCACGTGGGTAGGGTCTATATATAGAGCTAAAAGGCAGCGTATAATTAGTAGAGAGAATTTTGACAGCCTTTGAAGCCATTTTGTATTTGGCTGGAGCCTTACAATCCCTCTCTCAGCAATTAAAAATATTGTGAGCGGTAATGTGGGTAAGAAAGGTAGTAGTTGATCATTTTCTTAACACCCTATGTTCTTTCCCAACGCAGAGAAGATATATGAAATGGTGCCCCTACGCACAGTCATGGTTGCACTTCCCATCATGCATTTGGGCAGAACAGTTAAATGGGTGCAGTATCATTTACTGAAAGCTCAACAAATACACTAGATGGCAATATTTAGTCACAATATACAAAGTCACATTTATCCTTTAAGAATTACAAGTCTTTCTATCCGTGGATCCCTCCCACAGAAAGAATGTTAATAATGTAAATGCCATCTTGAGGATTTATTGTCATAATAAACAAATACAGTACTTATGTACTGTATGTTGAATGTATATATTCGTCCGAGTTTTATTCATTTTTTTCTTAATGCATCGCCAAAATGTATATGATCGGGAAAAATTATCGGGAATGATTGGAATTGAATCGGGAGCAAAAAAAAAAAAAAAAAGCAATCGGATCGGGAAATATCGGGATCGGCAGATACTCACACTAAAACGATCGGGATCGGATCGGGAGCAAAAAAAACATGATCGGAACAACCCTAAGTTACAAAATATGGGAAGACAATCTAAATAACCTATATAACTGAAGACATTATATAATGCAACTAAGGTTTCTTAAAAGTGGGGACAATTTAAGAATACTGAAAAGTTGGTAGTGTTATGTCCCTACCATCAAACGTGGAGATTATGGGAGGGTGGCTTAAAATGTCATTGCATATAATTGACTTTCCAATACTATATAGGAATTTGAAATTAAGATTTTGCCGGTAAAATGTTGTCAATAAAAGTTCTAAAGCAATAAAACTAACAACAAAAATGAATGAAATGAACAAAAAAAAAATAATGGGTCAAAATTATTTTTCAAACATCACGTGACTAGCATCTTATAGAAGGCCATTTGCTTTGCTTAACCCCCCCCCCCCCCCCCCAAAAAAAAAACACCTGAGGACAGAAGAAGCAAGATGGGTATTGGTAATTTTTTTCAAACCTAAGCTTTCAAAAGAAACAACAACTACTGAGCGGGAACCAAGGATTGAAGATGTGGCCCATGAGACGCTGGCGCCGGAGTTTCAGTTTGCTCCACTGAAGATGTTAACCCTCAAAAATCATGGGGGGGGGGAACGCTCATTTTCAACATATTACCGTATTGGCCCGAATATAAGACGGCCCTGATTATAAGACGACCCCCTCTTTTTCAAGACTCAAGTTTGAAAAAATGCTTTTTGAACACCAAATTAGTTTTTATACAGAAAATAATTACAGTACATCCGAAACAAACGATTATAACAATAAACTTGAGAGAAAAAGCATGTTATTTTGCCTCATTCAAATCTTAATATCTGAACATTTAAATATGTAAACTAAAGTGCAATCACATTCGTAAATGAATGGCTTCTGGTTTTTGAAATGTAAATAAACCAATCTATTGTGATAAAACAGCAAAATTGCAATAACTGCATTAACCATCAAAGTGAAGTATAACTGTAACTGTAGTCTTGAAACAAATCCGAGTAAGGAAAAACATTGCAATAAAATAATGCAAACTGGTTAAACTTGAGAGTAGCCGAGATCTGTCATGACAGAACATCGCTTCAATGATATCTGGCGCCATCTAGCGTCGTGAATGGGGAGAGTAGCTGAGATCTGTCATGACAGAACACCGCTTCAATGATATCTGGCGCCATCTAGGGTCGTGAACGGGTATAATGTCTAGACCGTGAATATAAGACGACTTGCCTGGCACGGCCAGACTGTTTGCCCTGTGTTTTTCAAACACTGAGAGTATAGTCTGGGACCCAGCCCATTAACGGCCTCTCGAGCAAGTACAAAATCAATCGACAAATCTGATTCGTTTATTTGCGTGACGTGTTCTTGACGAGCAACGTCACTCTTCCGCGTCGGAAGTCGTCTCCACAACAACACAGATGGCGAACAGGAGAGCCGAGTATATGTTCCAATCCACGGTAAAATCAGTTTTAAATGACCAAAAACACATCGACACAAGTAATTGACAACAGTCTGTCTCGCGCTAGCCATGTTGAATAAACTCCGCTCTCCTCGTATGTTTACTTCCGCGCGCAAGTCCTTCGTTCCGCCCGATGCTGATTGGTCCACTCCGCTGTCTGTTTGCTGTGGCTTGCTCAGCCCTGGAAATTTTATCTGCTTAATGGTGGCCAGACTCAATAGCTGGAACAGTGGTGAGTCTGGAGTACCAGGCTATAAGACGACCCCCTCTTTTCCACTCTTATTTCAATGCAAAAAACACCGTCTTATATTCAGGCCAATACGGTATTATAAATGTTCCTGGTTGGAATATTCAGTCAAAACGGATGCAGCGTCTACTTCTCCACTAGGTAAGACTGGAATACGCGCGCACTCACGCACGCACACACAGCTGGGATGCCTGTATGTACGAGCTTGAGCTAAGCTACTATCCGAGCATATATCTTGTAAGGTAATTTTATTGCTGACTCTGCGTTTCGGGGTCATCAACTTTTTTGAAAAGTTGCCACCGTCCAAAAACTGTGCGCTATATTATTATAAAACTAATAATACAACAATACTCTAATGATAATTAATTTGGAAATAATAATATATAATATTTATGGGTTTAATTATGAATTATCAAATAATTACAATTATTAAATAATCACTTGCCTTATAAAGGGATTAAAATTTTACATGTCAATTATTTGAATAGCTGTCCACTGTAGCAATCACTGTCCCTTAAAGGGTTAAAAAAAAAAAAAAAAAAAAACTTTTGACATGACATTTTGGCCCGTGTTCACTGCTCCATTGCTTCCATCCATTCTGATTTAAAGTGCGCGCTCCCTTTTATTTATGGTCGCAGGGGCGCGCGCAGTCACATCCAGGGATCGAGACGTCTGCACTTCATTTGGTCTGGAAAGACGCAGGCAGGCAGAGCCAAGTTTAGGGGTCACCTCAAACAGCCACTTGGATGTTTGATTTTTAAATTTTTTTTTTATGTGGATTATATCGAGAAACTGCTGATTCTGCGGTAGTTCACTGTGAATGGCATCACTTTCTCACATATTTCTGAAGAACTAAATAACTAGGTTACTTCTAGCCTGGTTCTCATTTATGGCTTGGAAGTAAAATATTTTTTTCGAGGCATGGTTGTGAGCTCCAGCCGAGAGCAGGGAGCGACACCCGGGCTCCGTCAGTGTACCCTCGCCCCTTCCCGGAGCCTCCTCGGCGGACCTGCGAGGAGATGAGACCCGTGCTCTACCAAGTCCTCGCCGGCTGTCTTTGCCTCTTACGAGCTGCCGCTGAGGTAAGTTATGAATATTTACATATTTTAACATAAATTTAAAAAACATTTTTAATTGACAATCTGTTTGTGAGAAACGGAGAAATGCTTAAACTACTCGACTACCGACTGATAAAATACCGACCTGCTGTCGCCCTCTCCTCCCGGCAGGAGTCTCAAATTCCCCGGGAGCTCGTGGAGCGTCTCTCCCGAAGCGACATCCGGAGCATCAACGACCTCCAGCGGCTGCTCGAGATAGACACCGTAGGTAAAAAAGAAAAAAGCCTCCTGTTTTAGTGTTTGCCCTCCATTACTAATAAGAATAATAAATTGCAGTGTAACTGACAACTTAATTTTTATATATGACAAAGATAAGCATTAGGGAAACTCACTAGGATACTGCAGGATGTATAAAAAGAACTACAATCTAAAAAAATACTTTAAAGCCTATTGTGGGCCATAACAAGAGAGTATTTAACATCTTAGTCATCTCAGAACTTATCTGTTAGTTTTAAAAATATATTTAAAAATACAATCATTATTAATAACAAAAAGTATATGTATATATTAGGGCTGCAGCTATCGATTATTTTAGTAGTCGATAAATCTATCAACCAGTTAGTTTGAATGATCGAGTAATTGAATTAGGAATATTTAATGTGTTGCAGATTAATTTTTAGGAGATGTAAAACAAAGGCTTGCTAAGATTGCACTTTCAGAAGAGCATTACAATACAATACAAAATGAAATTCCAAAGTGTTTCTTCAAACTATGCAATATTTCACTTTAATTTAAAAATAAATTAAAATACCTGAGCATAGCCTCAAACAGTATAAAAAAATAAATAAATCGGGATCTAAGTACAACAAAAGAACAATTGGCTAACTTGCGTAGTAAAAGTCTGCTAACTTAAATCCTATAACATGCTAACATTTTTTAGCAATGGTCTTAACAAATCGTTCAAACACAGATTCCCACAAAAAAACGGCGAAACATACCAATAAACTAAATTACAAATGCTTTAAAAAAAAAAAACATATTAGCTTAGACAAAAACTTACAATCTTATGTTGGTCTAACAGGGTGCATGTCAAATGAGTTATGTCATATTCACTGTTGCCATTAGAGGGTAATGTATTCACCCAAACCAATAATCAATCTATATGTGTGTATGGGCTGTCAAACGATTAAAACTAATATAATAATAATTATTAAATTAATTGAGTTAATCACAGCTTAAAAATTAATTAATCGTAATTAATCGCAATTCAAAACATCTATAACATATGCCATATTTTTCTGTAAATTATTGTTGGAATGGAAAGATAAGACACAAGACGGATATATACATTCAACATACTGAACATAAGTACTGTATTTGTTTATTATAACAATGAATCAACAAGATGTCATTAACATTATTAACATTCTGTTAAAGCGATACATTAATAGAAAGACTTGTAGTTCTTGAAAGATAAATGTTAGTACAAGTTATAGAAATTTTATATTAAAACCCCTCTTAATGTTTTCGTTTTATTAAAATTTTTAAACTTTTCAATCAAAAAATAAACTAGTAGCTCACCATTGTTGATGTCAATAATTACACAATGCTCATGGTGCTGAAACCCATAAAATCAGTCACACCCAAGCGCCAGCAGAGGGCAACAAAACACCAAAAAACACAAGTAACAAGTGGAAATGACATTGTGCTATCATTTTAATCTGTTTGAGCGGGGCATGTGCGTTAAATGCGTCAAATATTTTAACGTGATTAATTTAAAAAATTAATTACCACGATAATTTTGACAGCCCTAATTTATATGTATATATATATATATGTATATATATATATATATGTATATATATATATATATGTGTATATATATATATATATATGTATGTATATATATGTGTGTATATATATGTATATATATATGTATATATATATATATATATATATATATATATATATATATATATATATATGTATATATGTATATATATATATATATATATATATATATATATATATATATATATATATATATATATATATATATATATATATATGATGTCCCTGTATGTGGATGAAAACAGAGAAAATGCAAAAATCATACAATAAATAAAATGTGTACAAATAAAATGCACTAAAAATGATAATTGTGCTTACAAAAAGTTCTGTGACAAGCAAAATTCAAATTTTAAAATTGAAATATCAATAAATAAACAAAAACAACTGTTTTAAATCAGTGCAGTGATTAAAAAGAGCAGTAAGTTAAAACAAAAAAAATTTGTTCTGAAAACTATTTGAAAATTATGAAGATAAAACTAGAAAAATAGAGATTAATAGTAATGATGATGTGAAATACTACCAATGTAAAAAACCTTAATATAACTTAAAATTGACACAATAAAATTACAGCACAAATTATCTTAAAAATATAATTTCAACATGTATGGGTGCTCCAAATACTTTACATAGAAACACTCTTTCAGAACAATTTTCTTGATCCAAACACACTCTATATACTGTAAATGTCTAAAAATGGGATCCAGTGGTTACTTACAGTACTATTAAACTTTAAGTGCATGACACGAGGCTGGCAAGTTGAACGCCCTAAGGCCGCCACTCCCTCCCAACCATTCAGTGGCATGAAAGAACAAATTGGAGGTATTGATGTGGTTGTTCTGGCTAAGTTCTCAGTGAGAGGATGCTGTCCTCTCATCTCATTAGCACGACGTTGCCAAGAGACCGACTTGCCCCGTCTTGCTCTTTACACTCTCTGTGAACTCCGGAGACGTGCGAGCCGCTTGCCAAAACCTAGACGGACAATTTAGAAAGAAAAGCAGCATTTAAGCAATTTGGAAGTTAAAACGCATGCGAGAATTTCGCTCGTGGGAGTCGAGTCTACAACCTTTGCTTACGATGTCATGGTGATCTCATTCAAAGATCATAACAACCAACAACAATACCAATTACTGAAAACTTATGAATTTAGTGAAAATTACTGTCCTCCTTTTCTATATAATTGATATTAAACAAGTAGTTGCACTGTGCACTTGTTTCGGGATAACCTTCGCACAAAAGATGTATTTTCCACGCATGAAGAAGGACCAATCTGCCATTTAATTTTTCACGTGCGATGCCAACATTAATCCTGGCATCATTGACATGCAAATAGTCAGTGTGACGGCTCCCCCCGGCTCGGGGGGTGTGGAGAGGGTCAAGTGGCTCACTTCATTATGCTGTTGTCACGCCGCCCATTATTTGGTCTGGGCTGGAAGGCCACTACGTTGCCATGTATAATTCATGCCAAAATTCCTGCGTGTCAGGGTTGAGGGGTGAGTTTGAGATCAGCCGAGTGGGAGGCGGGGATTATTTTTTTTCTGGCATGCATCGGGCACTTTATTAGGTTCGCTGTTAATTAGTGCTGCAACGATTAATCGATTAACTCGAGTAATACGATTATAAAAAGGCTTCGAATCAAATAAAGCTGCTTCGAGTATTCGTTTAATTAGAATGGCGTTGTAATGGTTTGTTTTGAAAGTGTTTGCATTTAGTTTTATTGATTTGGGTGGATACACTGCTCTCTAGTGGCTACAGTGAATATGACATAACTCATTTAACATGGCTGAATCCAGCACATTTAGACCTGTTAAGACCAACATCAGGTAAGTTTTTGTTTGAGCTAATATGTTTTTTATGCATTCGTAATTTAGTTTATAGGTGTATTTAGCCGATTTTTTGTGGGAATATGTGTTTTAATGATTTGTTAATATTATTGTAAACAAAAAAAAAACATTGACGTTTTATAGCATTTAAGCTAGCAGCTAAGATCAGGTATTTTAATTCATTTTTAAATGAAAGAGCAGTTCTGCGTAGTTTGAAGAGACACTTGGAAATTTTATTTTGCATTTAATGGTCTTTTGAAAGTGCAATCTTAGCAAGACTTTGTTTTACATCTCCTAAAGTTTATTCTGCAACACATTTTTATGATCTTCATGTGATGTAAAGCACTTTGAATCACCTTGTGTTGAATTGTGCTATATAAATAAATTTGCCTTGCCTTGACTTTCCATTAAATCCTAATCGGATTACCGTATTTTTCGGACTATAAATCACAATTTTTTTTTCATAGCTTGGCTGGGGGTGAGATTTATACTCTGGAGCGATTTGTGTGTGAAATTATTAACACATTATTATACCATTTCAAATGTTATTTTGGTGTTTTGGAGTGACACTGATGGTTTGGTAAACTTGTTAGCATGTTCTTTATGCTATAGTAATCTGAATAATTTAATAGCTATGTTACGTTAGCATACCGGCCACGTTCGCATTTCGTTGTTCATGCATCATGTAACATTATCATACTGTACACTTATTCAGCATGTTGTTCTCTATTGTATTTTTATTTTAAATTGCCTTTCAAGATGACATATCTGTTCTATGTGTTGGATTTTATCAAGTAAATTTCCCCCAAAAATGTGATTTATACTCTGGTGCGATTTATACTTAGGTGCGGCTTATAAATCCGAAAAATACGTTACTCGATTATTCGAACTAACAAGTTGACAGATTAATCGACTACTAAAATTATCGATAGCTGCAGCCATTCTGTTAATTCTAAAGAGGATCCATGTAGCAGTGCTGGATTTAACATAAACTGTGTAGCAACATATGTAGACAAACAATTTAATGCTACTAGGATGTCAGAGCTTCTTAATTTTTTGTGAAGGACTAATTGTGCTGCCTAACTGATAAGCAAAGAGGACAGTTTATTCATGTGTCTGTTCTTTCCTGCCCCCACGTGGCTGAGGCAGGCACACGAGAAAGACTGATGCAGTGGTACCTCTAATTGCAAACGTCTCTACAAACTGAATTTTCAGGATACAACACACCTATAAGGGAATATAATGCTTGTTATGGAAGAAATTTCAGGAAACTAAAGGCAAAAATACAGCTGCTACTCCCAGCTCTTAGAGTTAACTGAATGTAATATACTTTTAGCTGCTCTGTCATTGGCTATTGCCTAGCATCTTCCTGGTATCCAATTGGCCAAGAGGGACCACTACTGTATGTGTATGTGTGTAACCCAGCGTCCTCTTCATTCGCCCCTCAAGTCATGAGGTGGTCCGACAGCTTTATGTGAGTGTATTCTTTACTCAATTCTTAGGTTATGCACAACTCTCTTTTTTTTTTTTTGCAATAATCTAATTATAACATGTATTTGTTACGTGTTTAGATGCATTTTTATGCTTTATAAAAGATTTCTGTCTGAAATTTGGAGGGGGGCTTGCAACGGATTAGGGCAGGGGTGTCCAAACTTTTTGCAAAGGGGGCCAGATTTGGTGTGGTAAAAATGTGGGGGGCCGACCTTGGCTGACGTACTTTACGTAGAACAATATATTTAAGCAAATTTTATCAAGCCATTCTGTGTGTCACATTTGCTTTATTATTTTTTTTTTAATTAATAATTTCAACAATCTCGCAACTAGCCTTTGTGGCGTTCTCTTTCAATTCTCGGGATCTTGCGAAATACTGCTGCTGTGAAATTAAACTAGCTTCAAGTTTCTTCAATTTCTCGCTGCGAATCTTCCCTGTAATCTTGACGTACATATCAGCGTGTCTTGTTTCTCGCCTCACATTAAACTCTTTAAAAACATCTTTGCAAATGAGGCAGACACAGTTGTTGCGTATTTTAATGAAGAAATAGTCCAATTTCCACCTATCCTTGAAGCGTCGGCCGTCGCAGTGAACTTTTTTGTTGTTGATTGTTGCCATTTTAGAAAATTGGAAGTCAAGGGTCCCACGGGGTAATGTTTCTTGAAGGCAGTGGCACCTACAGAAATTTTTCATAGGGGTGGCCAGATGGGGCAACTTAAAATCTTGGGGTGGCACACCAAAACTAAAAGCCATAATTTCAGGTTTTCATTATATTATTGCAGTAAAAAGGTTAGGGGAAAACTATCAGAAAGACTTAAGGACATGACTACTGATATACTTTGGTGTATTGTGTAATATTTGATGTTACTAATGATTTAATGTGCATAGTCCATAACTGTCCAGTCAACATTTTGAGATCCACAACAATTCTGTTTTATAGTGTTATGTATATATTAGGCATAAGGTGTACATTAAACAAAACAAAATAATTACTGGGGAAAAGCAGGTGCTGGCAGATTTGCATTTGGGATGAAATGCATAACTGATGCTACAACAATCTAACGATACTATACTGGCAAGCGGGGTGGCCAACAAATTTATAGGGGTGGCCGTGGCCACCCTTGGCCACCCCCTGGGGGCGCCACTGCTTGAAGGGCTGCTGCCTTTTAGTGGGTAAATGAGGATCAGCATTTAATATGTAAGCTACTTCATATGCTGGTAGCAGTACTGCTGACCAATTTATTAAGTCTGTGTGCGGGCCAGACGTTATTGATCTTATGGCAGAGGCTGGGGGCCGGATGAAATTTGATCAACGGGCCGCATTTGGCCCCCGGGCCGCACTTTGGCCATGTCTGGATTAGGGCATTAACATGGAAAATGCGCCTCTATTTGCGGAGCTTTCAGATTACGAAATTACTGTACTTCCAAAATCAATAAATTTTGTAAGTAGATGTACCACTGTACTTTTAATGCACATAGCAAAATCCAGTATAAATAAGATTTACCGAGACATTTTCTCAAAGTATCTAATTATGCAAATTGTGAGATTATTAGACCTCTGATGATGGAGAAAATAATGTTTAAGGTAAAAAAAAATTGACACCGCTTACGGGAGGAGCCATTTTGTGGCGTCAGTTATACACATGCACATTCACACTAGTCTCAAGCGCAATTGCATGTCATAACAATGGTCAACAAAAAATGTTACATTATGCAAACACCTGTTAATAACATAATTTTTGTGTGCGGAATCCAAATCTGGCCTTATTTTTTTCTGTGAGCTCAATTTTCGTGCAAATCAAGTTTTAAATCTAAATGATTTCAAAGCTATATTTTGAACAAAGTGGGGATACATAGAGTGGTACCTCAGCTTAAGAACGTCTCTCCACAATACAGATATTTCAGGTTAAGACACGCTTCAATGGAAAATATTGCCTCTTGTTAAGAAATTTCAGGATAGAAAAGGCAAAATACAGTACGGCTGGTACTTGCAACTTGGTTACTGAACGTAACATTGTTATAGCTGCTCTTCATTTGGCTGTTGCCCAGCATTCCTGGCATCCACTTGGCTAAGAGGGACCGCTACTGTATGTGTATGTGTGTATCCCAGCGTCCTCTTCATTCGTCGCTCGTGTTCCGACAGCTTTACATGAGTGTATTTTATTTTATTCTTTACTCTATTCTAGGTTTTTTACATTATGCACAACTCAGATTTTATGTTTATTGCCCAATCATCTAATTGTAACATGTATTCGTTAGATGTTTTAATGCATTTTTATGCATTATAAAAGATTTATGTCTGAATTTTGGGAGGCTTGGAACGGATTAGGGCATTTACATGGAAAACGCGTCTCTACTTACAGAATTTTCAAGTTAAGAAAATACTTCCAGAACCAATGAATTTCGTAAGTAGAAGTACCAGTGTGCCCTATGGCATTGACCATGTGGCACCTCGCTGTCAGAGTACAAAGAAAAGCGTACACCATGTCTTATTGACGATCAATCCGTTAAGGGGAGGCTTGAACTCATTCGTAGCATATCCGATAATTTCACTGTTACAGGTTTACTTGAGACATGAGTATTTTAAGTTACGAGCAAATGACATGACCCGTGCAATGTGTTTTCATGCTAGCAAGTAAATAGCAGACTCATGCAAGTCCCTAAATGAGTTATCCTAATCTCATCAGGCTGTAGCCACTCTGATGGATACTTGCCTATGTATAATGAGATCTATGAGTTGCATGTAAACATCTCCAGAATCGGGACACAGTGTGCGTGTGTGTGTGGACTCAAGGTTCTGGGAATCTTCAAAAGTTGAAAGCGTGACATCCTAATGTGTTGTTTTGTCTCATGTCCAGAAAACCAAGTGATTGAAGAGACCAAACACGACTATGGCAAGGTCGTCTCTCACGCCTTCGTGGACTTCAAGCGTGCGTACACGCATGCACGTTACAGGCGAAGTACTGGTAAGACACACACACACACACATAGAAGTGGCTAAGACACTCATGATAAGAGTTCTGAAGTGTCTCTTGCTCGCCCCCTGCAGTGGTCGAGGAGGCGTTGCCGGCAGGCTGCAAGGTACGGAGCACCATCTACGAGATCCCTCGCAGTCAAGTGGACCCCACTGCTGCCAACTTCATCATTTGGCCGCCGTGCGTGGAGGTCAAACGCTGCACGGGCTGCTGCAACACTAGCAACATGCGGTGTCAGGCGGCCCGCAAGCACCACCGCACCGTCAGGGTAAATTGACAAACTATACCCATGTTTCTCTTTATTTAACAAAAGGCTACAGACGTTCTCAGCAGTGTTGTTTTTGGCAGCCCTACTTACAGTGCCTTGCAAAAGTATTCGGCCCCCTTGAACCTTGCAACCTTTCGCCACATTTCAGGCTTCAAACATGAAGATATAAAATTTTAATTTTTTGTCAAGAATCAACAACAAGTGGGACACAATCGTGAAGTGGAACAAAATTTATTGGATAATTTGAACTTTTTTAACAAATAAAAAACTGAAAAGTGGGGCGTGCAATATTATTCGGCCCCCTTGCGTTAATACTTTGTAGCGCCACCTTTTGCTCCAATTCACAGCTGCAAGTCGCTTGGGGTATGTTTCTATCAGTTTTGCACATCGAGAGACTGACATTCTTGCCCATTCTTCCTTGCAAAACAGCTCGAGCTCAGTGAGGTTGGATGGAGAGTGTTTGTGAACAGCAGTCTTCAGCTCTTTCCACAGATTCTCGATTGGATTCAGGTCTGGACTTTGACTTGGCCATTCTAACACCTGGATACGTTTATTTTTGAACCATTACATTGTAGATTTGGCTTTATGTTTTGGATCATTGTCCTGTTGGAAGATAAATCTCCATCCCAGTCTCAGGTCTTGTGCAGATACCAACAGGTTTTCTTCCAGAATGTTCCTGTATTTGGCTGCATCCATCTTCCCGTCAATTTTAACCATCTTCCCTGTCCCTGCTGAAGAAAAGCAGGCCCACACCATGATGCTTCCACCACCATGTTTGACAGTGGGGATGGTGTGTTCAGGGTGATGAGCTGTGTTGCTTTTACGCCAAACATATCGTTTTGCATTGTGGCCAAAAAGTTCAATTTTGGTTTCATCTGACCAGAGCACCTTCTTCCACTTCCACTTTAAACGAGACTTTTTATGGATATCTTTGAGAAATGGCTTTCTTCTTGCCACTCTTCCATAAAGGCCAGATTTGTGCAGTGTACAACTGATTGTTGTCCTATGGACAGACTCTCCCACCTCAGCTGTAGATCTCTGCAGTTCATCCAGAGTGATCATGGGCTTCTTGGCTGCATCTCTGATCAGTTTTCTCCTTGTGTGAGAAGAAAGTTTGGAAGGACGGCTGGGTCTTGGTAGAATTGCAGTGGTCTGATGCTCTTTCCATTTCAATATGATGGCTTGCACAGTGCTCCTTGAGATGTTTAAAGCTTGGGAAATCTTTTTGTATCCAAATCCGGCTTTAAATTTCTCCACAACAGTATCTGGGACCTGCCTGGTGTGTTCCTTGGTTTTCATAATGCTCTCTGCACTTTAAACAGAACCCTGAGACTATCACAGAGCAGGTGCATTTATACGGAGACTTGATTACACACAGGTGGATTCTATTTATCATCATCGGTCATTTAGGACAACATTGGATCATTCAGAGATCCTCACTGAACTTCTGGAGTGAGTTTTATGCACTGAAAGTAAAGGGGCCGAATAATATTGCACGCCCCACTTTTCAGTTTTTTATTTGTTAAAAAAGTTTAAATTATCCAATAAATGTTGTTCCACTTCACGATTGTGTCCCACTTGTTGTTGATTCTTGACAAAAAAATTAAATTTCATATCTTTATGTTTGAAGCCTGAAATGTGGCGAAAGGTTGCAAGATTCAAGGGGGCCGAATACTTTTGCAAGGCACTGTAGTTTTAATATTAGTCTTTCGGACGAAAATACTTTTTTGTCCTATTTATAGTTGAGTCATTTCTAAATGTGTTCATCTGAGTATACAGTCCCCGACAAAAGTCTTGTCGCTTATCCATTTTGTCGAAACAATTGCTAATAACCTGATGTTCTAATTATTCAATTGGTTTCAGAAAAGGCTCATACGAAAGCTAAGACCCTCCCAAATGATGTTGAATGTACAAAAATATATTTGTTTCACTGAAAAAAGATTTATAATTTAATGAAGACATAAAGGTCAAATTTTGGCAAGACAAAGGTTTTGTCGCCTACAGAAAGTAGGGGTGTGACAAAATATCGAAATGGTGATATATCGTGACACTTTGTATCCCAAAAGGTTATCGATATGCTCCTGCCAAGAATCGAGATATAGTTTTAAAAAGGTGTCCAGGGCTATTTGCAGGCCATGACATTGACTGGATGAGTCTTTCTACAAGGAATGCTTTAACAGTTTTAGCTCTGTGGCACTGTCATCTTGGAAAATGACAAACATCTTTTCAAGAGATAAGAAAGCTGTTTCAATGTAAACTTGTGCATTTATTGAAGATTTAACCACAGCCATCTCTCCAGTGCCTTTGCCTGACATGCAGCCCCATATCATCATGGACTGAGGGAATTTTGATATCTTCTTCAGGCGGTCATCTTTGTAAATCTCACTGGAACCACCAAACAAAAGTTCCAGCATCATCACCTTGTCAAGAGTCAAGAATCTGCATTGGACAAGGTGTCAAGAGTCAAGAATCTGTATTGGACAAGGTGATGATGCTGGAACTTTTGTTTGGTGCTGTTCCAGTGAGACCTTAAATGGCCCAAAATGACCTAATAGACTGCCACTGACAGCCATAGACGTTCAATCCGTTTGAAGTGGGAGGGATGGCAGGGAATGAACATTCGTTCATTCGTGCCACCCTCCCAGTTCAAACGGATTGGACGTCTACTAGTGATAAACTCATTCCAATTCACACTAGAAGCTTGTTTTTCTGTTAATTCGTTGTTTGTAGAATATCCTAGAATGATTTCCTGACCAATGTATCGATAATCGTTGTATTGCCAGATCGTTGTTATCGTGAGCTTTGTTTCGCAAATCGTATCGTATCGTGAGGTACCAAGAGGTTCCCACTCCTAACAGAAAGTAGTGTGAAAATTGAAAAAAAAAAGTACTTCAAATACAAAAATATGTTACACAACATAAGCGAATTAAGTAGTGGTGCTGTGAGATCCAAATTTAATATTTTGTATGACTTCCATGGGCTTGAAGGACTGCATCCATGCGGTTCCGCGAGGATTCATACAATTTATTGATGAAGTCATCAGGAACATCAAAGAAAGCAGTCTTGCATGCCTTCCAGAGTTCAGCAACATTCTTGAGTTTCGTCTTCCATGCTTCCTCTTTCATCCTGTTCATGTCTGGTAACTGGGCTGGCCAGTCCTGGAGGATCTTGATCTTCTTTGCCTTCTGGAACTTTGAGGTAGAGATTGACGTATGCGATGGAGCACCATCCCGCTGCAAAATTTGTCCCTTTTTATGGTTAGGAATGTAAGAGGCAGCTAAGATTTGTTGAAATTTTATATTATTTATGTTGCCTTCCACCCTGTGGATCTCTTGCACACCCCTGGATGTAACCCCAGACCATGATTTTGCCACCACCAAACTTTACTGTTTTGTGGCAAAAGGTGGATTTTTCAGATGAATCTTCCATTGAATTACACCGCAGTCGCCGCAAAAATTGCAGGAGACCAACTGGAGCCTGCATGGATCCGAGATTCACTCAGAACACAGTGAAGTACATATACAAAATATTAAATTCGGATCTCACAGCACCACTACTTAATTCGCTTATGTCAGGGGTTCCCAAACTACAGCCCGCGGGCCGGATACGGCCTGCCTCCACATTTCGTCCGGCCCCCTGAACAATACCAGAGAGCTTTTTTTTTTTTTTTTTCAATAGTGTTATTTATTTCCTGGCTTTTTTCTGTGAAGAACCCTGAAAGGGTTATTTGGTTATTATCTATTTAATTAATAGCGCTAATATGATATTATATGATATGATATGATATGATATGATATGATATGATATGATAAGATATGATATGATATGATATGATATGATATATTATATTATATTATATTATATTATATTATATTATATTATATTATATTATATTATATTATATTATATTATATTATATTATATTATATTATTTTGTTCCGTGAAGAATCCAGAAAGGGTTATTTGATTGTGGCTTTCTGAAAAACAATATATTTTTACATCTAGGCACTCCTGCAATCGTGACACTTTTTCTGTTACAAACTGACCCCGGCCCCTCATCAGAGAAGGGAAAAGTTATGTGGCCCTCACAGGAAAAAATTTGGGGACCCCTGGCTTATGTTATGTAACATATTTTTGTATTTGAAGTACATTTTTTGTTCAATTTTCACACTACTTTCTGTAAGCAACAAAACTTTTGTGTTGCCAAAATTTGACCTTTATGTCTTCATTACATGGTAAATCTTTTTTTTTTGAAACAAATTTATTGTTGTACATTCAACATTATGTAGGAGGGTCTTAGCTTTCATATGAGCCATTTCTGAAACCAATTGAATAATTTAAAGTCAGGGTATTAGTAGGGCTGTCAAAATTATCGCGTTAACGGGCAGTAATTCTTTTTTTAAATTAATCACGTTAAAATATTTAACGCATTTAACGCACATGCCCCGCTCAAACAGATTAAAATGACAGCACAGTGTAATGTCCACGTTACTCGTGTTTTTTTGGTGTTTTGTCACCTTCTGCTGGCGCTTGGGTGCGACTGATTTTATGGGTTTCAGCACCATGAATGAGCATTGAGTAATTATTGACGTCAACAATGGCGAGCTACTAGCTTATTTTTTGATTGAAAATTTTTACAATTTTTTTAAAAAACGAAAACATTAAGAAAATATGGCATTTTTTAGAGATGGTTTGAATTGCAATTAATTACAATTAATTCATTTTTAAGCTGTGATTAACTTGATTAAAACTTTTAATCGTTTGACAGCCCTAAATGCAATAAAATAAAATTCCTGCGGTGCAGTATGTTGCATCCATGTTCTACATTCAAGCTAACATGCTGAAATTAGCAACGCAAACATGCTAAAATATTAGCCTTAACGCCGCTCATTTTCTCCAAAAATGTGGAAAACTTTCAAATTAAAATTAAAACAGATCTTGAAATCGTAAGTGGCGTAGCATAAGACAGCAAGGATGCGCCCTGACAAACTACATGCGCAATTAGCAAAAAATACCATGCATTGTGAGCATCAAACAACTTTGCATTTTTCTGTTGCCGTCACGTTACCAAAAATAACACTGCTTCTTTGTCATCTGTCATTCTATCCAGGTGGCGAAAGTAGAGTATATTCGCCGTCGACCCAAATTAAGAGAGGTGCAGGTCCGACTGGAGGACCACCTGGAGTGCGCATGCGCCTACAAGCGGCAGCTCGCACCAATCTCGAACACAGACAACGGTGAGTGCGTTGAGAAGGTATTTATGGTTCTTTTCCTTTCTCTGTGCTCGCTTCCTGAATGCGACGGCATCTCGCACTTAGAAGAACACACACAATGATACGCATGGACACCTCAGAAGTGGCTATTTCCTCCCAGAGGACGTGAAAAGAGTGGTTGAAGTCTCTGGGTCAAGCAGGAAAGTGGCCTCAGGTTGACCTTTTAGATTACTGCCTCGCGACAATGAATTGAAAGAGCACATAATGTAAATTATCTACCGTAATTTTCGCACTATAAGGCGCAACTGGTTATAAGCCGCCACCCACCAAATTTGACCCGAAAACGGCATTTGTTCATAGATAAGCCGCACTGGACTATAAGCCGCAGCTGTCCTGTATTATGGGATAGTTACACCAAAAGATATTAACCGGTAACACTTTATTTGATGGATGCATCATAAGACTGTCATAAGACCAAACGATCCAACATGTAACTTTGAACCAATTCTCTTGAAAGCTTCATTGCTACAAGAAACCTTATTTGGCCATCACTCCTCCTTTGGGGGAGACAGTCAACCTCTGCGACCACCTGCTGTCAACACTCTAGTTGTCCGACATGCCTCCTAGCATGCATTGCAGCACTGCAGATATAAATTACAATTTCAATTCATGTTCTGTGCTAATTATTTCTTCAGTTACTGTTCCAGTTGTTTCATTAATTGCTAGTTGTGGAATTTGGTAACACTTTATTTGACAGTGGTGCCATAAGACTGTCATTAGACAATCATAATTATGACATAAGACTGTCATGAGCATTAATGAGTGCTTATAACAGATGTCATTTAGTGATATTGGGCAAATTATCTCACTTTTGAATGGGTGTAAAAGATCCGAGCTGGACATAAATGGAGTTTTGCGGATGACACTTAATAATTATCGCTTGAAGCGGGATGCTTTGCTATGAGTCTTTATTGCTCGCTCTGAACTCTCGTACACTCTCTCTCGAGCCGGAACGCGCGCAGCTCTTTATAATGTCTGTCACGTGACTGTGACGCAGCCGGTAACGCGCTCGGCCAAACAGACAAGTACAGTGGGTGAATTGTGTCCAACTAAGGGTCACCACACGCTAGAATGCCCAGCTGATGTTCATTTGGACTTTCCCAATACCCATGCTCCAGAATTCTCTGGGACTTCTATTAATGACATCTGTCATGCCATTCAGTAATGCCAATGATAGTGTCATGTCATAATCATGAAGTTCTTATGAACCCAAATAAATCAACAAATAAGCCACACTGGACTATAAGCCGCAGGATTCAAAATGAAGAAAAAAGTAACGGCTTATAGTCTGAAAATTACAGTATTTGTGGGGGGATCAGAAAGTACATTTTTCTCAAAAAAGTTACTCAAGTAAATGTAACAGAGTAAATATAACACGTCCATACCAACCTCCGACGGTGAAAGACGTCCAATCCATCCGGATTGGCATCCTCGATTTCACCTTAACTTACCTTTTCTCCTGCTAGGCATCAGGTGAACACAACGGACAGTCGTTGGAATTAGAGCAGCAGTTGGGACAACAAGAACAAGATAAGGATATACACACTCTTAAGCCTTCTAGCATTCTGTTTACGGAATTTTCCATAGAGGAAGTAATGATGTCATCTTTCAAGACCTATGATGGATTTTTTGACCCCCAAGACGTGCGGGCCAACTGAAGGCCTGGATAAAGAATCGGGATGAGAAGCGAGGTGGGACTTCTTGTATAACCCTCTCATCGTCTTGGATTATAAACTGGGATGAATCCTCTCCGGAGGCTGGGATTAAGACTTTTTATATATATATGTTCTGACATTTATCTTGCACAACGTGTACGCTCATGTTTGTATAACCCTCTATCTTGTGATTTGTTACCGTCACAAGGACGGCAGGGAAACACCCTCCTGACATGTAACCGTAACTAATAAACTATTTATACGGGAGTATGTTTCTCTAAAAGGAATACAACAGGCTAGTGTGTGTGTGTGTGTGCGGTGGTGCGTGTGTCTGTGTGAGAGGGAGATTATGTGCAGGATCATAATGCTGAAATTTCCACCCAGTTGTAAGTGAGAACAGCACGCAACGACAAGACCCCATAAGAAGACTGCTAAGGGGAAGGTCAGTGTTTTTGAATATAAAAAAAAGGCACATTCGTCAAAAATATCCCTGGAAAAGACAAGGCCAAATGTCATCTGTGGTGTCAAAGATACTGTGAAATAAGAGAAAAGGTTGAGGTTTTGGCAATTAAACTTTTGTAGCATCAAGCTAACCATTACTTAGCATTGCAGTCACAAAATTTATACTTATTTTAAGGTATTAGTTATAGTATAGTATAGCATAGCATAGCATAAAATAAGAGAAAAGGTTGAGGTTTTGGCAATTAAACTTAGAAATACTAAGAGAGTACCTTTAAAATATTTTAAATCAAATTTAATCTTATTTTAAATCTTATTTTAAATCAAATTTAAAAAATACACATTTATAAAGCTAATTTTTATCCTCAAATGTTTGACAGTGAACTTTTGTAGCGTCAAGCTAACCATTACTCAGCATTGCAGTCACAAAATGTATACTTATTTTAAGGTATTAGTTATAGCATAGTTTAGCATTGCATAGCATAGCATAGTATAGCATAGCATAACATAGCATAGCATAGCATAGCATAAAATAAGAGAAAAGGTTGAGTTTTTTTCAATTAAACTTAAAAATACTAAGAGAGTACCTTTAAAATATTTAGTCTATCGAAATGAAAACTTATTTTAAATCAAATTTAAAAAAATACAAATTTAAAAAACTAATTTACATCATCAAATGTTTGACAGTGAACTTTTGTAGCATCAAGCTAACCATTACTCAGCATTGCAGTCACAAAATTGTTACTTATTTTAAGGTAGGGCCTATTAGTTATAGTATAAGATAGCATAGCATAGCATAAGATAAGAGAAAAGGTTGAGGTTTTGGCAATTAAACTTAAAAATACTTACAGAGTACCTTTAAAATATTTAGTCTATCGAAATAAAAACTTATTTTAAATCAAATTTATAAAATACAAAATTTTAAAAGCTAATTTTCATCATCAAATGTTTGACTGTAAACTTTTTGTAGCATCAAGCTAACCATTACTCAGCATTGTAGTCACAAAATGTTTACTTATTTTAAGGTATTAGTTTAGTATAGTATAGCATAGCATAGCATAGCATAAAATAAAATAAGAGAAAAGGTTGAGGTTTTGACAATTAAACTTAAAAATACTTACAGAGTACCTTTAAAATATTTAGTCTATTGAAATAAAAACTTATTTTATATCAAATTTAAAAAAATACAAATTTAAAAAGCTAATTTTCATCATCAAATGTTTGACAGTGAACTTTTGTAGCATCAAGCTAACCATTACTCAGCATTGCTGTCACAAAATTTTTACTTATTTTAAGGTATTAGTTATAGTATAGTATTGAGTGTAACTATAAAATCATTAGTTGGCATTAATCTGAATGAATACTGTTTTTAACCTAATTTAAAGCCCATGAACAGAATGGTATTTTTAATCCTGAATAGTTCCAAAACCATATCCACACATGCAAAGTTTCGATAGCCAAAGCGTCCTTCACACCGCATGTCACAAAGTAGACGATATCATCCGCATGCTGTTCAAAGACGAGACAGATGGGGATGAGAGTAAGTGAAAGGTGAGAGGGAGGAAATGAAAACAGACACGCTGGAGAACAATGCATGTGCGTTTAAGTGTGTACCGGAGCTCGAAAAACTGCCATCTCGGTAAAGCTTGGCTAAGCAGATTAGCAAAATGCTGGCTAAAAACGTGGGATGCGACAAGTTGCTTTGTTTCGCTTAGTTGAAAATGACTACCTTCTGTTTTCCCCCTTAAATTTTGACTTCTGTTTCGAAGGCACAAAAGACGAAAAAGGGAATCTGAAAACAGAAATGAGTGCTCTTCATCTTGAAGGGGGATGTAAATACTTTAATGGACTCTTGAGTGGAAATCTTGTTAAAGGTGGGCCACGCTGAAACATTAACTCCACCGCTCCCCCAGCCCGTACAATAATCAAAGCAACCTATTTTGAAGGCTTGCCGTGAGATTAAGCCATGCAGCTGTGAGTAAAGTCTGCTGACGGTTTTGATGTTGTTCTGGCATGTTCCGCTTTCTGTTTTTAATCCCTCGTGGTCGTGCTCGCATTTAGCACAAAGCCATTAAGAGCCGTTGTGATGACGAAGAGCAGCAAGTGAGAGGCTATGATCCACCTTGTTATGGATGCAACTTTAACGCTTTGTTAGACAAGTGACTGTTTTTCTGGTCATTTCAAAAATTTAGCATCAAAAAGACCTAGTATCACATCACGTGTGTGGCCTTCTCAGAATGTGATGCCAGGTCTCAATTAAAATCATCATTATTTTTTAAATAGGAGTCATTATTTTTTCCATAATTATTTTCATGAATAAATAAAATTATAAACTAATAAAATGTCAATTAAAAAAACATTTAAAATCAATAAAAACAGAAATACAGTGGGGCGAATAAGTATTCAGTCAACCACTAATTGTGCAAGTTCTCCCACTTGAAAATATTACAGAGGCCTGTAATTGTCAACATGGTTAAACCTAAACCATTAGCGACAGAATGTGGAAAAAAACTTCAGAAAATCACATTGTTTGGTTTTTAAATAATTTATATGGACAGCTTGCAATCATTAATGTCAGAATGAATTCAAAAGTTTATCAGGATGTTTTGCAGGAAAACGAGGCTGTCTGCCAGATAGTCGAAGCTAAACAAAGGATGGAGGCTGCAACAAGACAATGATCCAAAACACAGAAGTAAATCAACTTCAGAATGGTTTCAGAAGAACAAAATACACGTTCTGGAGTGGCCAAATCAAAGTCCAGACTTGAACCCTATTGAGATGCTGTGGCATGACCTAAAGACAGCGATTCATGCCAAACATCCCAGGAATCTGACTGAACTACAGCAGTTTTGTAGAGAAGAATGGGCCTGATCGATGTGCCAGACTGATCTGCAGCCACAGTAAGAGTCTGGTTGAAGTTATTGCTGCCAAAGGGGGGCCCACAAAATATTAAATGTAATGGTTCACTTACTTATTTCCCCCCTTCTGTCATTGTTTGCATACTATCCTCATTAAAATATGAAAACCTATAAATGTTTGGGTGGTTTTAGTTGAAGCAGATACTGTTTTATCATCTGTGTGATTCTGACAAAGATCGGATCACATTTGATGGTGATTTTATGCAAAAATGGGAGAAATTCCAAAAGGTTCAGATACTTTTCCATACCACTGTACAAAACTATTTTGGTTGTGGCGACTTTTAGCCATTTCTTCATGTTGTCCTCCCATGTCGTGATGATGGCAGATGGATGCGACATTTTCAAATTGTCTTTTTTGAGGGATTTTGATTAATAATGCCACTCCACCTCCACTGTTGTTTTGGTTGGAAAAAGTGTAAAACCAAAGTTGCGAGCAGAAATGAGGAAGTACCTCGTAAACTTGTCTATGGCGGAAAACACAGACAAGACTGAAAAAGCAGTTTCTGCTCTTGCATTCCTCTTTAAAAGAAACTGCTATATTCTAAGCCAAAACAACTGTTGTGTTTGATAGAACAATATGTCTCTATGCTGCCATAGCAGATTCATGGTGCATGAAGTCCCCGAACTATTTTTGTCCGTTTTACCCTGGAAATCCCCTTTCACAGACGTCGCGCGACCGCTTTTGTTTCAACGCAGCCATAAAACGAAGGTAATTAATTATATTTATTATTCAAAACGTCTGTCATTTTTAGCTTAAAATCATTAATTGATGTCTAATATTTCATTAAAAAAAAAATTTTTTTAAAAACGACTTTAAAGAATTATTCACTCGCATATTTTAACATTTTAAACAAATTAAGTCACAATGAAAAAAATGACGTCTGTAAAAAAGTCACAGATATCTACCTCATAACTATCGCTTAATTGTATTTTTTTGTTACTGTCGCATTTTCTCCGATGTTAGATAATAAATAATCGATCCAAACAAAGAAAAACTGAAAGAAAACAAAAATGTTTAAAAGAGTAAATATATGAAAAAGAAAATCTCGACCACTCCTTGATGTCTGCGATTTCTGCATAGCGACCCTTGTTATATGACCATGTTTCACCCATAAAATCCCCCAAAAATTCAGCTGTGGCCATTCACAGCTGTGTCTTGACACTCCGTGATACATGCGACATGGAGTTTTTGGATCAAACAAGGTAAGTACGCGATAATATCTCGTAAAAGAAAAGTCATGGCGTCTGTAATTCTGCTCTCGCATGCTCTCACCTCCAGATAGGGTTTTACTCTTAATTATTATTATTATTATTTTTAAATGCCCTCCTGTTCAAAAATGGTCTTCACCCAGAAAATTGAGATTTTAAGCTTTCCAAAGATGTATCACACGTGCATATCGGACAATTTTGAAAGTTGGCAAGATTGGGGGTCTCAGAGCGAAACTTCAAGTCCCCTGAGTGTTTTCTGCCCTATACTGTATTTATTTATTTTTTTTTAAATCCCAACTTTAAAAAATCTGTCTTTTTAACATTCCCTGACCTCTGATTTTGAATTCACAAACATTGCATTGAAAATGAAATAAATGCTAAAATGAGGTACTAAATCAGTATGTCCCCACCGTTTTTTTCAACACTTTTTGAACCATTGGAAATGACTTACAAGGCGATAAAGAAGGCGAAAAGACACTAATAAGCAGAAAAAGAAGACCTCGGGGTGACGATAGTAAATCTTTTCCTGACTTTTTATTGAAGTTGCATTTAAAGAGCGGACACATGGTGCACTGAATAAAAGGTTTCCACAAGGAAGAAGCCCTACTGCTCCTCCCGATGAAGATGATTTACACACCACACAGTCTAAGATAATCATTAAACGGCTCGCATCAATAACGTTTACACAGCGAGGCCAGTGGGAGTCTGTGACATTAATGGCAGGATGGGAGGAAGCGTCGCATCCTGCTCGCACCGAGTTTTAATTCAGTTTGCTTATTAACTCATGACAAGGTTTCTTTAGTAGGATTTCATACGAAGCAAGGTATAAACCTCATGCAGAGTCCACTGAATACCCTGAAAAGACACTTTTTATTGACAATGGAAAAGCAACTTCTATGGTCAACAGACAAGTAAAGTTAACAGTCTACCATCTGGAAGGTTGACTTGAATATTTATGGTGTCCAACACGTTGTCTCAACAGACGACAATATCAGGACTGCTTTCCCGACCTTTGGCTCCCAAGTTCTTGACCTGGGCTTTGTTCTGCTGTCAGGTGCCAGCTTGTGTTCTATGGGCATGGAGATTCCTTCAAGATAGTCTCACCCAAAGGGGGGGGGTTAGCTATTGTTTGTGCAGGACAAAGGAAGGAAGACCACCAAGTTGTCACTAAAGCCGAATTAAGACTGCTAGTTCAGTTTTAAAGCATAGTACAAAACAGTCTTGGTTTAAGATCATATTTTGAAAGCTTTGGTAAAGTATCGAACTCAACTCCTAAAAGACTTAGGCTAGGTTCACACCGCAGGTCTTGATGCACAATTCAGATTTTTTTGTCTCATCTGTTTTTTTCCTGTTCAAGTGTTACACATACGCACGAACTTGCAGTCCAACACGAGCTGAGCAAACTAACCCGCATGCGCAGAAGCATCAAAACAAATGACTACACATTGAAGGAATCTGACCTTTTAGCCAGATTGCCGGAATCACACCAGCCGAACCGCCAGAACTGAGCTAGCGCAATTCCAACAACCCCGAACACCGACAACTTGGCCAAAAGGCCAAACCCCGCGGGTTCACCTTAGTCTTAACCCCTTGTACTGACTCTGTTTTAAAAGCTGGAAAAGGGAATAGTCTAGCTGGAAAAGTCGATAGCAGACATACAGCACACAGAGAACTATAACTGTAACAAAAGCTTTTCACACACTGTTGCTGGTATTATGGCCCACTCCTCCATGCAGATCTCTTCAAGAGCAGTGATGTTTTGGGGCTGTCGTTGGGCAACACAGACTTTCAACTCTCTCCACAGATTTTCTATGGGGTTTAGATCTGGAGACTGGCTAGACCACTCCAGGACCTTGAAATATTTCTTACGTAGCCACTCCTTTGTTGTCCTGGGTGTGTGTTTGGGATCATTGTCTTGCTGAAAGACCCAGCCGTCTCATCTTCTATGCCCTTTCTGATGGAAGGAGATTTTCACTCAAAATCTCTCGATACATGACCCCGTTCATTCTTTCCTTTTTACACATCAGTCATCGTGGTCCCTTTGCAGAAAGACAGCCCAAAAGCATGATGTTTCCACCCCCATGCTTCACAGTGGGTATGGTGTTCTTCGGATACAATTCAGTATTCTTTCTCCTCCAAACACGAGAACCTGTGTTTCTACCAAAAAGTTCTATTTTGGTTTCATCTGACCATAACACATTCTCCCAGTCCTCTTCTGGATCATCCAAATGCTCTCTAGCGAACCGCAGACGTGCCTGGACGTGTACTTTCTTCAGCAGGGGGACACGTCTGGCCGTGCAGGATTTGAATCCCTGGTGGCGCGTTGTGTTACTGATAGTAGCCTTTGTTACTGTGGTCCCAGCTCTATGTAGGTCATTCACTAGGTCCCCCCGTGTGGTTCTGGGATTTTTACTCACCGTTCTTGTTATCATTTTGACGCCACGGGGTGAGATCTTGCATGGAGCCCCAGATCAAGGGAGATTATCAGTAGTCCTGTATGTCTTCCATTTTCTAATAATTGCTCCCACAGTTGATTTCTTTACACCAAGCGTTTTACCTATTGCAGATTCAGTCTTCCCAGCCTGGTGCAGGTCTACAATTTTGTCTCTGGTGTCCTTCGACAGCTCTTTGGTCTTGGCCATAGTGGAGTTTGTAGTGTGGCTGACTGAGGTTGTGGACAGGTGTCTTTTATACCGATAATGAGTTAAAACAGGTGCCATCAATACAGGTAACCAGTGGAGCTTTTTAGGCCTCGTTAGAAGAAGTTAGACCTCTTTGACAGCCAAAAATCTTGCTTGTTTGTAGGTGACAAAATACTTATTTTCCACTGTAATTTGGAAATAAATTCTTCAAAAATCAAACAATGTGATTTTCCGTTTTTTTTCCACATTCTGTCTCTCATAGTTGAGGTTTACACATGTTGAAAATTACAGGCCTCTTTAATCTTTTCAAATAGGAGAACTTGCACAATTGGTGGTTGACTAAATACTTATTTGGCCCACTGTAAGATTTTTTTTCGTGCTGTCCCAGGCACTTTATTTGCTTGAGAATAATGTACTGTTCTTGCTGAGTGTGTATAATCATAAAAAGAAATGCTGCGTTCATTAGTTAGGTAGCACTTGACCGAATTAATCCTTTAGGTGTCAGGTCATCGTTGTAAATTTGAAGCTGTTGAAGCAGTTTATTAAAAATTGCCTTTTTATCTACCTGTTTAAAAAAAAAAAAAAAAAAGTATACCGGCCTAAAATATCAATTTATAAAATCGGTTTTGAATTTCGGCAATTGGTTAAAAAGGTTTTTTTAGATACCCGCATCGGCTTTTGAAGATCCCATATCGGTTGACCTGTAGTTCTAATGCCTTGTTTGTATTAAGAGAAATAGCTTGGCAACCAAGCCTATAATCTCTATTGCTGTAAACTCAAGACAACTCTTGGTCAAGCCTTGAATGAATAAGTCATCATGTGTCATAAAGAAAGAACACACAGTTACCGCCGAACATAATGACTTTCAATTTGATTGTTTCAAATTCATGGCCTATAAGTGTTTCTTTTCCAAATGAAATTAAGACTTACCACCGAGAACATGTCGTTCCTTCCATTCATTTTTTTCTTTGGCTTTCAGTATTATTAGAGATACTAGTGATGCGGGCTTTGTTGAACAATTTGGCGTTTCAGCTTGTAGCCATAACAGCTGCATCATCTCTACAACAGAGAAGAGTTGTTGGACATGGTGTGATTTGTCTGATACATATCGCTGGCCTTCGGGTGAGGTTAACATCTGCGTGTCTTTGAGAAACCGAGGTCACTTGGCCGTCACGCATTGCTAGCCTGAGAGAAACCGAGCTTAAATGGATTGGTTATCAAAATCAACTGCGCTTTTAACAACAAGGGAAGCTTTCTGTTTCCCTCTGATCTTGAAACGTGACATGAGAATGTCACAGTCGCATCACCAAGGGGCAAACTCATGATAGCTTACTGAAAACAAACAAATCTGTTGGTGATATTTATTCTGAAATGATGGAAAACTACGAAAAAAAAAAACTATTTGTTGGCGTTATCAGGATGATTTTGATTTGATTTAATTAATTGTGTCTTGCCTTTATCTTGTGCAAAGATTTTGTTACTCAAGGCTCATTTCGTGGACCACAATGTTAAAAATACCCAGCATTAAATCATGGCTTTTAGCTAGCTGCAAGGGTGTAGGTTTGCATAGGGACGGTAGGGACATAACACTACCAACTTTTCAGGATGCTCAAATTGTCCCCACCAACTTTTAAACAACCTTATTTGCATTTTAGAATGAATTCATTTTAAATAGGTATTTAGATTGCCTTCCCATACAGTGGGGCAAATAAGTATTTAGTCAACCACCAATTGTGCAAGTTCTCCTACTTGAAAAGATTAGAGAGGCCTGTAATTGTCATCATGGGTAAACTTCAACCATGAGAGACAGAATGTGGAAAAAAAACACAAAATCACATTGTTTGATTTTTAAAAAAATTATTTCCAAATTAAAGTGGAAAATAAGTATTTGTTCACCTACAAACAAGCAAGATTTCTGGCTGTCAAAGAGGTCTAACTTCTTCTGACAAGGTCTAACGAGGCTCCACTCGTTACCTGTATTAATGGCACCTGTTTTAACTCATTATCGGTATAAAAGACACCTGTCCACAACTCAGTCAGTCACACTCCAAACTCCATTATGGCCAAGACCAAAGAGCTGTCGAAGGACACCAGAGACAAAATTGTAGACCTGCACCAGGCTGGGAAGACTGAATCTGCATTATGTAAAACGCTTGTCTCACCCCGCGGCATCAAAATGATAACAAGAACGGTGAGCAAAAATCCCAGAACCACACGGGGGGACCTAGTGAATGACTTACAGAGAGCTGGGACCACAGTAACAAAGGCTACTATCAGTAACACAATGCGCCGCCAGGGACTCTAATCCTGCACTGCCAGACGTGCCCCCCTGCTGAAGCCAGTACACGTCCAGGCCCGTCTGCGGTTCGCTAGAGAGCGTTTGGACGATCAAGAAGAGGACTGGGAGAATGTGTTATGGTCAGATGAAACCAAAATAAAACTTTTTGGTAGAAACACAGGATCTCGTGTTTGGAGGAGAAAGAATACTGAATTGCATCCGAAGAACACCATACCCACTGTGAAGCATGGGGGTGGAAACATCATGCTTTGGGGCTGTTTTTCTGCAAAAGGACCAGGACGACTGATCTGTGTAAAGGAAAGAATGAATGGGGCCATGTATCAAGAGATTTTGAGGGAAAATCTCCTTCCATCTGCAAGGGCATTGAAGATGAGACGTGGCTGGGTCTTTCAGCATGACAATGATCCCAAACACACAGCCAGGGCAACAAAGGAGTGGCTTCGTAAGAAGCATTTCAAGGTCCTGGAGTGGCCTAGCCAGTCTCCAGATCTCAACCCCATAGAAAATCTGTGGAGGGAGTTGAAATTCCGTGTTGCCCAACGACAGCCCCAGTCGTGTGTGTGAAAAGCTTGTGAAGTGTTACAGAAAACGTTTGGCCTCCGTTATTGCCAACAAAGGGTACATAACAAAGTATTGAGATTAACTTCTGGTATTGACCAAATACTTATTTTCCACCATGATTTGCAAATAAATTCTTTTAAAAAATCAAACAATGTGATTTTCTGTTTTTTTCCCCCACATTCTGTCTCTCATGGATGATGTTTACCCATGTTGACAATTACAGGCCTCTCTAATATTTTCAATTGGGAGAACTTGCACAATTAGTGGTTGACTAAATACTTATTTGCCCCACTGCATGTTGTAAGGATACAATTGACCCTACTATTATTAAGTGAATTATTTTCATTATGTTCAGACTTATATTTACCCCTTTTTCACTTGCTGAATGTGCTAGTCCATCCCCCCCCCCCAAACTCACGTTTGATTGGCTGATGACTTGACCCCCCTCCAAACACGCACACACTGACCTGACGAAAATACAACATGTCGCCAACATGCAGCCTCATCCGCCCCCTTCAAAGAGGAGGGATATTAGAAGGTTTTTTTCAGCCAGCAGCAGCAGCAGCAGCCACTTTAAGTAATGTAAAAAGCCGGCAATGTTGTGGAGGTGGAGAACACACCACTAATTTTGCTACTGAAATTTTGCTACAACCTGCATCAGAGTTTGCATAACATTTAACTGTGTGAATTTGCTATCCTGCAAAACTTGAGATGGAAGCTGCTTAGGGAGAATTGTCCTTCACTTTTGTTTGTATTTTCTGCTGTGAACGTAAATTAAACTATGAGAAATGTCGTTAACTGAGGTGTAACCATTTCTACCCAATTTTTGTTTTTGTTTTGTTCATGTGGTCTTAAAGCAGCACTTGGTAACTTTTCAGTTTTGGTCGATTTTAGCGACGCTGGTGGACAAAAGTGGTAGTTTTTTTTAAAAGACTGTTTCCCATGTGGACCAGCGCATGAGCGCATAGTGTCTTCCTATGTGGGGCGTAACCAAGGGTGAAAGTGGCTAAACTTTTTTGCCGGAACTCCCTGACATAGTTTGGCATGGAGCCCTTTTTTTTTTTTTTTTTTTTTAGTTGAAGGGGTGCTTAAACCTCCTAGAACCACCGAAATGCAAAAACTGCTTTTGGCACAGTTATAAATATAACACCCAACTAGAAATTGCAATTTCTAGACAAACTACAATGGGATCTATCGGGTCACTTCCCGTTGATTTGGGGACATTTGGGGGACATGTCCTGTTGATATCTATTTGGGGGACACGTCCCGTTGATGTCAGGTAACTAACTTCCAGTTAATCCGGGGACATTTTGGGGTCACTTCCTGTTGATTTGGGGAAATTTTGAGGACACGTCCTGGTGATATCAGGTCACAGAATGTCAAGGAGCTGTAATGGTAAATGGTCAAAAATCACAAGAACCTGTTTTCTTGCCACTGAAAATGAATTAAATTTGGACGTACATGGCTGTCAATGGCATCCCATTAGAAATGAATGGGAGAGTTTTTGGTGAAATTTGGGGGAACTATACATTTTTGCCAAATTCTGTTTACAACATTTATGCCCCTTACCGTCCCAGAATTTTTTATGTGTAAATTATGTAAAATGGTCAAAAATTGTAGGACAAGTAGCGTTTTAAAAATTTTTTGTTCTTTAAAAAACAAAAATCACATTCACGGGCGAACGGCAAATTTTTGTGGTTTGTTCGAAAAATTCCCTGGGTTGTGCGAAAATTCCAGTCATTTTGGTGATGGTCGCTCAAACGGTTTTGGCTGTGCGGTGTGCCAAAAACGCCATTCAAAAAAAAAAAAAAAAAAAAAAATTACAATATGGGCTTTTGCCTTGCAAAGGCACATCTAATAAAACACAGCAGATTTCACACACACAGTGGTTAGCATGTTCCCCTCACAGTTCTGAGATCAATGGTTCAATCCTGGACTCATATTTCGTGAACAAAGCACCGTTCCGCCCTGTTGCGGCCCCAAAACTCTTACCGGAACTGCGTTCCTGACCGTTCTGGCCCACTTTCACCCCTGGGCGTAACAGAAAAGAATTGAGAAGGACTGATTTATTTAGCAATGATCAGTTAGCCTATCAATTAATTAGGTTCATATTCGTGAGAAATGTAGCCCTGACCCTCGTTTACCCAATTTGTTTGGTCTTATTAATGTCCTGTCCCCAGCAAAAAGTGTACATGCATGTTATTTGAGCCCAAACCTACACCCTTGGCTAGCTGGCATTCATTTTAAAAGTTGCCCAAAAAATACATCTTCATGTTGTCGACAATATAAATACCAACAGACAGTGTTGTCTTAGGGTAGTTGATGTTTGATTAAAGTCGTTCAAGATCTAGGTCAGTCCTGTTGCGTCTCTATATTATGTGCGTCAGACAACAGACGTGAAATATGCTTGATCCCTACATGCCATTCCAAGTGAGTGTGTGTATACTAAGGTAGCTAGGGGTGAAGGTTGAGCACAGATCTGACGCCTGCAAAGCCTTACCTCCTACTGATCTGACTTGACCTTAGAGCTTTCGTCTCTATAGCCAGAGAGATTAAAGGCCAAGAAATGAATTGAGGATAAGACTTAGAGATTTACGTCTTATCGTATATGAGTCAAATGTTGGGATCTTTAGACGTTTGCCGTGTTGTGACTTGAAATAAATATCAGAATCCAATGTGTCCGGTCACGTGTAGTTTGCTTGGGAAGTTGGCATGGAGATGTCTTGGAATCAGACACGGCGCTCCCCATACGGCGCGTAGTGCACCAACTCTGCCTGAAGGGGCACAATTTTTTTTTTTTTTTTTTTTAATGAAGTTTGTAAAAAATCCTAAAAAATAGTAATTGTAATAATAACAACAATATATAGTATTTAAAATAAAACTTTGTAAAGCCTGATAAATGCAAGTAATACAAATATAAGTAACATCAGCTCATTATTTACACAAAAAAAGAATCTCCTGTGCAGCCCTCTCGTCAGTCTACCTTTGGTGCCCCCCCAATTCCTTAGTGGTTTGCTCCATTATGCTTCAGTCACAAATTTGGCAGAAGTCTATTCTTGAAAGGAAATGTCATCGAAAAGACAACAAGAGTCGGGGGCGGAAAAAAGGAAGAGGAAAAGGAAGAGGAAGAGCCCGCACATCACTTGCAGGTAAGAATGTTTTTTTTTTTTTTTTTTTTTAAAGAATTGTTTATTTATTATCAGCTACGTTTACATGACTACAATAATCTGATAAGTGGGAATAACCAGGTAATGACAATAATGAGATTTGACGCATTTACGTGCGCTTCAGTGATGTGATAGTCAGGAATAAACGGGTTTACATGTTAAGTCAATAGTTAAATTTCTTTCCAAGTACGACGTAAAACTCTTGGTCTCAGCATAGGCCTTCCTCCATGTTTACCAAAAACCCATGCTTGTTTGAAGTTGTCCCGCTGAACCTCTTCAAATGCGAGTGTGCCGATTGCGTTACACAAGCTCGCTAACTGCAAAGTAGGCCCATAGGCTGAAAGCGAATCAGTTTGGCGTCCCTATAAGGCCTCTCTAGCGACATCCGTTTTTCCATTTGTACACATACTCAGAGATGTAAAATAGCGGTGTTTATCAGATAAAGGATAGCGGATCATGCTCTTTACATGACCACTTGAATAATCTGTTAACTCCAGAAATCGGGTTATGATCGGTTTATTAGTATGCACAACCCAAAAAAACCACTCCAAAACGCTGTGGTGGAAATGATGTGACTTGCAAATTCATTGCACAATGAAAATTAAATGGAATGTTATGAGACATACCGGTGTTCGGCCATTCCTTACTACGCGGCGAAACGTCCTACACAATGCTCAGGGCGCTTGCGCATGCATTCACACGCATGCGCACATCGGTTAGAGGCGGCGATTACTCACTATTTTTGTTTTTATTTAGTTATTTAGAACCTTTTCACTGCCTCAAAGATACTTTTTGCATGTATTACCCTCTCATACTTTTAACCATTGTGTTTTTTTGTGTTAGCTTTGAAGCAGTTGACCACATTAGTCACGTAGCGTGTTTAAACCGTCCTTATTTGATATAACTGCATTTAAGTATTTTCTGCAGGCATTTTTTTAGTACCTTATTCCTGTATGCATCTAAACAAAACAAGTTTAGAGCGCACGGTAGTACTTTAGGTGTCAAATTCGACTAATGTAGGACGTTTCGCCGATGTAGCATATTTTGGCAGAACACCGGTAGTGGTTTTATGCAACGACTATGTTGATACCGAAATTTTTCCATAAGTAAGAAGCCGTAGTCATTTTCGAGAGGTTCAGAGGCCAAGAGCGACATCTACTGGTGAAACTAATTAGAAAAAAAAACCAATCTTAAAGCTATGTAGATTTCCCCTTTCATATTCATTGTTTCCACATTATTTCCAGAATGTTTATATAGTGCCCTATCAGTCCATGTCTATAAAGGTATAATATTAAAGTTTTCATGTATCTGTGTTTTAAATATGGGCCTGCATAATACTATAATTAATTTAGAAAATGTTTGTACCATGGTTCGAAACAATATTTCACCGTATAATCCCTGAGTGTTTTGTCTTGTATTGGTGGATGGGGGGGATGGGGGGGGGGGGGGGGGGGGCGCAACACAAAGCATTTATGCCTAGGACACCAAAATAGCTAGCGCCGGCCCTGCTTGGAATGACAACCTGAAATTCTCTTTCATTACTTAAACACGAGCTACTTACCAGGGTAGTGGTATAGAATACATTAGAAAACAATTATTCTCTAAAGGGCATTTATATATTTGTTTATTCATATTTGCCATACTAAAATAACTATACGACAGTACCAGTTTGATCATTAATAGCTCGGTGTCGACACCTGCTGGTTGTAAATGCAATTTGTAATTTTTACATGCAATTGTGACAGTGTTAATTAATGTTTTGCATTAAGAAAAAAATAGACATATGTAATCCAGTATATTGATAGTCGGCTGTAATATTCCGGTTGTAAGTAATAAAATAGAATAACTAGAAACTGCAATTCCTGGAGAAATTACGATGGGGCTTTGTTGTGGAAAATACAGACCTATGAGGTCACTCCGTTGATTTGTGGACTTTTCAGGGACACTTCCTGATGATATCAGGTCATTTCCTATTTATTTGGGGACACGTCCTGTTGCATGTTAATGACATTGACTGACTTGGGCGCCAGTTGAATGTCAATGGGCTGCAATTGTATGTTTTTGGTCAAAAATCACAATTACACAGCTTTTCTGCCATTGAAAATGAATGGGAAATTTGGACATACATGGCTGTCAATGGCATGGACGTGCATGGCTGTCAATGGCATCGACTTACTTGGGCGCCAGTTTAATGTCAATACGCCATCATGATAAATTGTCCAAAAAAATCATATTGGCCTACATTTTCTTGCCATTGAAAATGAATGGGAAATTTGGACGTACAAGGCTGTCAATGGCATCCCATTAGAAATGAATGGCACAGTTTTTGGCAAATTTTGGGGGAACTGTAGGTTTTTGGCAAATTCTGTATCTTTTATGCCAATACTGTCCTGGAATGTTTGATGTTTAAATTGATCTGGTCAAAAATTGTAGGACTAGATACATTTTTAAAAATTGTATATATTTATTGATTTCTTTTTTAACCCGCGTTTACAGATGGAACATTTTGGGGGGGTCGTTCGAAAAATTCCCACGTTGCTCGAAAATTCCGGTCATTTTGATATTTGAACGAACAGTGACGGTTGGTCAAACGGTTGGGGCTGTGCAGCCCACCGAAGAAACGCCATTCAAAAAAAAAAAAAAAAAAAAAAAAAAAAATTGAATTTTACTCTCTGGGTCTTTGCCTTGCAAAGCCCCATCTAAAAAAAAAATAAATAAAAATGCCGTCTAAAAAAAACGTAGATACCACATGTACAAGGCTAGATGTCTAAGGCAGAGACGGCGGCCACCTTGCGTCGGGCTCTATTGCGTCAAACGTAAGATGATTTATTTTCTCCACAAAAATACTCTTAACTGGCTGAATGTTATACATATTTAAAATGATTGGATTTTAACACCTTATTAACATGGGCATGATTCAGAGTAGACGTTGTTAAAGAAAAAAAAAGATACAAAAAAGTTAATAATATTTTAATAATAATACATTTTTGAGTATGTCATAAATGTACTCCATCTGTGACGTTTATGACAAACCAATCCATTTGAAAATTGGTTCAAACTGCAGCAAACTAAAGCTATTTCAACGTATGCATTTCATTGACTGTAACGGTATGTCCATCGAATTGCCCCGACGCAATATGGCCGACAAGTGACAACGCTCAATCCATTAAACTCATAATGCACATTAGTATCTAAACTTATATATGCTATTTATGCTAAAGTTCTCGCGCACGTGCAGACCGTTACTCACGCGGGAAGTGACGACATTAAAATGGCGTCCTCCGCTAGCCGGCTCACCTCACGCTGTTTCGCCACATCACTTATTTCCAAACTCAGCCGTTGTCGTTTCCACTTTGTATCCGCCAGACATGCTTGTCTTTCGGTGACGTTGTCAGCTGCACAGCGGGGAGGTTTGACGGCTCACCCGAGCCCGTGGAGCCACATAACTGCGGTGACATTGATCCGACTGACAGGTGAGCGAACAATGTTTTGCAAAACATATCCAGGGCTTGTCAAAACATTTTAAACATGTTAAAAACGGGCTTTGCGGTGTTCAGAAATGTTAAGGATTTAAACCCGAGTTCTTCCGAACATTACACAACTATTTTTGGCTGATGTCATAGATTAATATATTACGTCAGTCACATAACAGTTTATTCAATGGGTTAAACTACTGTATATCATGAATAAGACCAAAGAAAAGATCGTATTAGATTGAAAAACAATATTTACTGTATTTGAATCCAAAGTTAAAAAAAAAAAATATATATGTACACTCATTATGTTGTTGGGCAAATTTTATATCCACAAATCTAAATTTCTAAATTCACCACCGAATTTTAAATTATTCTCGATTGCATTTGAGATGAATGTTGTCTTTACATTTTGTGTTTATTATATTTACAAATATGTATATTTTTGTTTGACTTTGTTTCAATATTATAAGGTCATATTGCAACTATTTCAATGGATTCGATGTACTTATATTTTGTTATACGTTTTTGCTTTTGTCTTGTAAACTCGTTGGTCTGTAGTTTTTGTATTTTGTTTTGTTAAATAATTATTAGATATTTAGTGGGTTACATTTCATATTAAAATGTGACGATAACATTCCAAAATTGCAATATTTACTATTTAATATACTGTAATTTAATAATCAAGGGAACCACGAATAGAAAGACTTGTAATTCCTAAAAGATAAACGTTAGTATGCCTTAAAATGATTTGATATTAAAACCCCTCTTGATGTTTTCGTTTTAATCCAATCTCTAAAATGAGTTTAACTAGTAGGTCACCATTGTTGGTGACGTCACAGAACGACATTGCCGGGCTTCCAGAATATGACTAGCAACATAAAAATGTCATCTGTTCAACCCTTTCTATCTGAATCCAACAGGAACACTAATGAGCAGGACATGACTGTCGATATTTCACAAAATTAACAGCAAACGCAAAATGAACAGGAAAGACAGGATGAGACGACTGACGACAGTAGGACAAAACTATTGTGTTATGCCAAAATGTGCTGCACCGGCGAAACGTCTAACTGGCGAATTTGAAACCCAAAGTACTACCCTGCGCTTTCGGCTTGTTTTGTTTCGATGCATACAGACAGAACATGGTAAAGATGCCTTATGAAAATACTGTATTTAAACGTAGTTATATCAAATAAGGGTGGTTTAAATATGCTACGTGACTAATGCTACTACAAGAAAACACAATGCCTAAAAGTATAAGAGGGAAAGACTCGAAAAAGCACAAATAGTAAGTACTCACCGCTTTTAACCGATGTGCCCATGTGTTGGACGTCTCGCCGCGTAAAAAATCAATGCATGCAACGAAGGGATCGAGAATACAAACTGTCAAATGGCAGCAAGTCAATATCTCTGCAACATGCCTAGGATCGGTTTAAAGACACTACTGATGAGCGGGAATTGGATGCAGGTACGACGTCAGGAATTCATCCCACAGCTCTGTAACAAAACAATCTGACCAGCAGCAGAAAATGACAAAATCATGCCAGTTGTCATAATAGCTTAGCTTGCTATCTAGCACAGCTATTCTCCCAGTCCAGGCCAACTTCACCCGGAGCGTCCATTGAGTACATAAAACATTGCGCCCTCCGTAGGTCAAAACATGTACTAAATATTATATATTTAAATCAATGGCAATATTTTATGTGTTTCTAATAACATATTTTAGTAAAAGAGAACAATTGTGGCTTATCAGAGCCTACAATTCCGAGGTTAAAACGGCACAATTTAAGAGAAGTCATTCAAATTATAGTAAAAATGGGTTCTATTGGGACGATACCTCACAAATTTGATTCACATTAGCAAATCGATTAAAAAAAAAAAAAAAAAAAGAATTTGATAGAGGTAGGTGACAGTTTTGTTTTACAGCTTCACGATGTCCTCACATTATCCCCAACCGATGCCTCCGCACCAGTACGAGATGTGCCAACAAGCAAGACTTGTACGAAGTGTTGGGCGTCGCTCGCACGGCTTCACAAAAGGACATCAAAAAGGCATATTATCAGGTAAAATTCAAATACCGTAATTGGCCCAAATATAAGACAGTGTTTTTTGCATTGAAATAAGACTGAAAAAGTTGGGGTCGTCTTATATTCACGGTCTAGACGTTATACCCATTTACGACGCTAGATGGCGCCAGATATCATTGAAGCGATGTTCTGTCATGACAGATCTCAGCTACTCTCAAGTTTAACCAGTTCGCATTATTTTATTGCCATGTTTTTCCTTATTCAGATTTGTTTCAGGAGTACAGTTAGACTTCACTTCGATGGTTGATGCGGTTATTGCAATTTTGTTGTTTTATCACAATTAGTGCTGCGACGATTAATCGATTAACTCGAGTATTCGATTAGAAAAAAATATTCGAACTAAATTTTGTTGCTTCGAGTATTCATTTAATTGAAGTGGCATTGTAATGGTTGATTTGAAGTGTTTGTTTCATTTCACTTATGAGGGTGGATACAATGCCCTCTGGTCTGCCTCTTTTCACATGGCTGAATCCAACTGATCGCTGTTAAAGAGCATATGACACGAGAAAAAAAGTCTTCAATGGCATTATTATGTGAATTAGAATCATATTTTGAGACGATTCGACTATATACAACAATTTAGCAAAGCACAGATGACGAGAAATTAGTCTTTTAATCTGCCGGTTAGCCACGCCTACCATTATAAGGCTTTAGCGTCCCCAACAGGTGGATGACGTCAGCGGTAGAGTGGGCTCATCGGTTTTACTATTCCGCCCATTGAGGGGGAATTATTCAGAACGAGGAAAACGCGATGAAGAGAGCCGCAAAATGTCATTGTTTCAGTCTCTCTACTGCAATATTTTTACAGGATATTCTTTTTATCCAAGTATTTTTCCCCAATAGCTATATAAATGGCTTGAGAAGGACCAGTCAGCCCGTCGAGGGGGAACTATTCACAACGAGGAAAACGCGACGAAGAGAGCGGCAAAATGTCATTGTTTCTGTCTCTTTACTTCAATATTTTTACAGGATATTCTTTTTATCCAAGTATTTTCCCCAATTGCTAAATAAATGGCATGGTCATGACAAATAACAGTCTTGTGCTGAATGGAATATGAAATAATAAAAATGCATTTATTCAGGACGACATGGCAAAATTACTCCATAATGGTCAAAACTGTCGACTTCACCTTTACTGTCGCACCTCCCGAACGATATTTTATGACACCTAAATCGGACATATGTCATTTCCCTTCCCCGGCTTCGAGAATGTAAACAAACCAGAAGGCGTGACAGCTAGCCGACATGCTAACCCGAACCAAGTGATGTTTCAAAGTCTTCGAAGCGGAAAATCACACATTACTATCCTAGATCATTTGACATGACGACCCGGTTGTCGATTGTCTTTGCGGATCGGCAAACCGCCCGGCGGAGAGCAATTTACAGTTCGTTCCCCGGAGGAGGGTGGCTGGAGTTGTTGTGCAGCTAACGTGCTGCTGCTAATGAGCATTAGGAGAACTTTTTACATGCCTATCAATGATCAAACGTAAGTAGTCCTTCATTTAAAGGAAGTTCGTAGTGTTTACTTTGTAATCGCTGTATTCGTATATGACATAATACAAAACAAGATGTTTACTCACTTCCTCGTAAGTCCAATGGTCCCACAGTAAATATCCACGGTGAATGGGAACCTTTTGAAACTCCAAAAAGGCGCATACGCCTCTCCCTCATACAGAATGATTTTTCTGCAGCCGTTTGGCTGGCGTGATGCGAAAAATAAACGTATTAATCCGCAAAATCAGCTGAATCCTTCGTCCTCATACACAACAGTACACTGTAGCGTGAAGAGGACGTCTTCTACCGTACACGTCACAGCGCCCTCCTCCTCAATGCAAGACCGAAGCCGGAAGTCACTCATTTTCATGGCGCGGGATTAAAAAAACTAAATAAAAATAGCGATCGCTTCCACACACATCCAAGCGTCCCATATCATTCAGGGGCATAAAATACCGCGTGTATTATGAAATAAAGATGCTTTTTCGTGTCACAAGCACTTTAAGACGAACATAAGCTAAGTTTTTGTTTGAGCGAATGTTTTTTAATACATTCTTAATTTAGTTTGTAGGTATATTTAGCCGTTTTCTGTGGGAATATGTTTCTGAACCACTTGTTATGAGCATTGTTAAAAAAAAAAAAAAAAGAAAACTTAAGCATTTTATGGCATTTAAGCTAGCAGACTTTTTCTATCCAAGTTAGACAATTGTTCTTTTGTTGTACACAAATCCTCATTTTAAAAAAAATTATATCGTTTGAGGATCAGCTCAGGTGTTTTAATTTTTCATGTTCCTTATCCGATTACTCGATTATTCGAACGAACTAGTCCATCGATTAATCGACTACTAAAATATTCGATAGCTGCAGCCCTAATCACAATAGATTGGTTTATTTACATTTCAAAAACCAGAAGCCATTCATTTACGAATGTGATTGCACTTTAGTTTACATATTTAAATGTTTAGATATTAAGATTTGAATGAGGCAAAATAACATGCTTTTTCTCTCAGATATATTGTTATTATCATTTGTTTTAGATGTGCTGTAATTATTTTCTGAATAAAAATTAATTTGGTGTTCAAAAAGTCTTTTTTTTTTTTTTTTCAAACTTGAGAAAAAGAGGGGGTCGTCTTATAATCAGGGCCATCTTACAGTGCCTTGCAAAAGTATTCGGCCCCCTTGAACCTTGCAACCTTTCGCCACATTTCAGGCTTCAAACGTAAAGATATAAAATTTTAATTTTTTGTCAAGAATCAACAACAAGTGGGACACAATCGTGAAGTGGAACAAAATTTATTGGATAATTTAAACTTTTTTAACAAATAAAAAACTGAAAAGTGGGGCGTGCAATATTATTCGGCCACCTTGCGTTAATACTTTGTACGCCACCTTTTGCTCCAATTACAGCTGCAAGTCGCTTGGGGTATGTTTCTATCAGTTTTGCACATCGAGAGACTGACATTCTTGCCCATTCTTCCTTGCAAAACAGCTCGAGCTCAGTGAGGTTGGATGGAGAGTGTTTGTGAACAGCAGTCTTCAGCTCTTTCCACAGATTCTCGATTGGATTCAGGTCTGGACTTTGACTTGGCCATTCTAACACCTGGATACGTTTATTTTTGAACCATTCCATTGTAGATTTGGCTTTATGTTTTGGATCATTGTCCTGTTGGAAGATAAATCTCCGTCCCAGTCTCAGGTCTTGTGCAGATACCAACAGGTTTTCTTCCAGAATGTTCCTGTATTTGGCTGCATCCATCTTCCCGTCAATTTTAACCATCTTCCCTGTCCCTGCTGAAGAAAAGCAGGCCCAAACCATGATGCTGCCGCCACCATGTTTGACAGTGGGGATGGTGTGTTCAGGGTGATGAGCTTTGTTGCTTTTACGCCAAACATATCGTTTTGCATTGTGGCCAAAAAGTTCAATTTTGGTTTCATCTGACCAGAGCACCTTCTTCCACATGTTTGGTGTGTCTCCCAGGTGGCTTGTGGCAAACTTTAAACAAGACTTTTTATGGATATCTTTGAGAAATGGCTTTCTTCTTGCCACTCTTCCATAAAGGCCAGATTTGTGCAGTGTACGACTGATTGTTGCCCTATGGACAGACTCTCCCACCTCAGCTGTAGATGTCTGCAGTTCATCCAGAGTGATCATGGGCCTCTTGGCTGCATCTCTGATCAGTTTTCTCCTTGTTTGAGAAGAAAGTTTGGAAGGACGGCCGGGTCTTGGTAGATTTGCAGTGGTCTGATGCTCCTTCCATTTCAATATGATGGCTTGCACAGTGCTCCTTGAGATGTTTAAAGCTTGGGAAATCTTTTTGTATCCAAATCCGGCTTTAAACTTCTCCACAACAGTATCTCGGACCTGCCTGGTGCGTTCCTTGGTTTTCATAATGCTCTCTGCACTTTAAACAGAACCCTGAGACTATCACAGAGCAGGTGCATTTATACGGAGACTTGATTACACACATTTGGATTCTATTTATCATCATCGGTCATTTAGGACAACATTGGATCATTCAGAGATCCTCACTGAACTTCTGGAGTGAGTTTGCTGCACTCAAAGTAAAGGGGCCGAATAATATTGCACGCCCCACTTTTCAGTTTTTTATTTGTTAAAAAAGTTTAAATTATCCAATAAATGTTGTTCCACTTCACGATTGTTTCCCACTTGTTGTTGATTCTTGACAAAAAAATTAAATTTCATATCTTTATGTTTGAAGCCTGAAATGTGGCAAAAGGTTGCAAGATTCAAGGGGGCCGAATACTTTTGCAAGGCACTGTATATTCGGGCCAATACGCTACTTAAAATATTCGTCGAAGTACGCATAGCGCAGTCTATTTTGACTCCATTGTGTTTCCAGTTGGCAAAAAAGTACCATCCAGACACCAACCCAGACGACCCGGAGGCCAAAGAAAAATTTGCCAAGTTGGCTGAAGCCTACGAGGTAGCGGCCGCTAATATTCAGTCCCCATGACGGTGCGCCCAATATTTTTTGTTGTCATATTCTCGCTGTGTTGTAGGTGTTGAGCGACGAGGTGAAGAGGCAGCAGTACGACACGTATGGCTCGGCGGGCATGGATGCAAACCGTATGGGCCAGCAGCAGTACTACAGAGCGGGGAGCTCCAACGTCAATCCAGAGGAGCTCTTTAGGAAGATCTTCGGGGATTTTGCAGGCGGATTCCGAGACGTTAACAGCATGTTTGAGCAACGCCCGGCGGTGAGGCCCGAAAAATGGTTTGAATAATGTTGTTTAACCCTTTTGTAGTGCATTCGTTTAATTCAGTGGTCTCAAACCGGTCCTCAAAGGGCCGCAGGGGGTACTGGATTTCATTCCAACCAAACGAGACAAATACCTTTTCACCAATCTGGTTTCTTACAAGTGTAATCAGTTGATTGCAATCAGGTGCTGCTTATGTTAGTAGAAACCTCATTGGTTGAACTGTTTGTGCTGGATCTGTTGGAACAAAAACCAGGACCCACTGCGGCCCTTTGTGGAGTCGGTTTGAGACCACTGGTTTAATTCATTAGCTACCATTCACGGCGCAAGACGTCTAAGGCTACTTTCATACTACAGGTCTTAATGCATGAGTACTAAGGGTGTAACGGTACATGTACAGTGGGGCAAATAAGTATTTAGTCTACCACCAATTGTGCAAGTTCTCCTACTTGAAAAGATTACAGAGGCCTGTAATTGTCAACATGGGTAAACCTCAACCATGAGAGACAGAATGTGGAAAAAAACTGAAAATCACATTGTTTGATTTTTAAAGATTTTATTTCCAAATTAGAGTGGAAAATAAGTATTTGGTCACCTACAAACAAGCAGGATTTCAAGCTGTCAAAGAGGTCTAACGTCTTCTAACGAGGTCTAACGAGGCTCCACTCGTTAGCTGTATTAATGGGACCTGTTTTAACTCATTATCGGTATGAAAGACACCTGTCCACAACCTCAGTCAGTCACACTCCAATCTCCACTATAGCCAAGAACAAAGAGCTGTCGCAGGACACCAGAGACAATTGTAGACCTGCACCAGGCTGGGAAGACTGAATCTGCAATAGATAAAACGCTTGGTGTAAAGAAATCAACTGTGGGAGCAATTATTAGAAAATGGAAGACATACAAGACCACTGATAATATCCCTCGATCTGGGGCTCCATGCAATATTTCGCCCCGTGGCGTCAAAATGATAACAAGAACGGTGAGCAAAACTCCCAAAACCACACGGGGGGGACCTAGTGAATGACCTACAGAGAGCTGGGACCACAGTAACAAAGGCTACTATCAGTAATACAGTGCACCGCCAGAGACTCCTATCCTGCACTGCCAGACGTGTCCCCCTGCTGAAGAAAGTACACGTCCAGGCCTATCTGCGGTTTGCTAGAGAGCATTTGGATGATCCAGAAGAGGACTGGAAGAATGTGTTATGGTGAGATGAAACCAAAATAGAACTTTTTGGTAGAAACACATTTTCGTGTTTGGAGGAGAAATAATACTGAATTGCATCCGAGGAACACCATACCCACTGTGAAGCATGGGGCAACCTAGCCTAATTGATTTTGACTGGGAGAGACTGATAGTAAATGATCTTTTCTAGCCCTCCCTGTCAAAATGTCTCACACAGTTAATTTCATTGAACGATGAGTATTCACAGTCAAGCCAGCCAAATCGCCGGAACCGCGCGAACGCAATTCCAACATCCCGGCCAATAGGTCAAACCCCGCGCGTTCACCTTAGTTTTAACTAGGCCTGAACGATATATCGTTTAAACATCGCCATCGCGATGTGCGCATGTGCAATAGTCCCATCGCAAGGACGTGCGATAGTTTTTTAATTTCATTTTTTTAAATCCACAAACGTTTGTTTTGAGGAAGGAGAGGGGGAAAAAAGCGCACAGCTTCTCTTTCTCTCCAGCAAGTCATCGGCTCCTCCCCCTCCCCCTGCAACAGCGGAGTGGAGGGAGGAGGGGCCGAACAGCAGAGCGGAGGGAGGAGGGCCCGTTCTCAAAGTGAAAGCAAGCAATCAACACGTTGGAGGAGCAAGGAAGACTGTATCCAAAAGGAGTTTTGGAAGTATTTTGGCAAGAACAAGACTATAAGGGACAAAAAACAGCCCTGTCGACAGTGCCTCGCCATGGTTGCCTCAACAAGAAGTAATCTGTCAAACATGTGGGACCATTTAAAACGCAGGTATCTATGCATTCCTGCTACGAGCTCCCCATCAGAGGCTTTTTAGCACAGGTGGGAACATTGTTACGTGCCAACGTTATTGTCTCAAGCCTGCTATAGTGGATAAACTAATAGTCTTGGCCAAAAACCTATGAGACCCAGTTGAGAATTGCTGAGCAAGGAAGGTGGACGATATGCAGACAAATACATAACACAGCTGAAGGAATGTCTTTTCTTCTTTTAATGTGACAGCTATCAGGAAGGCAGGAAATTTGGGAGTTAAAATGGTTCTGTTATTCATCACAGTTATTTGCAGTTATTCAGTTCAATTATTTACAAGTTCAATTGAGTTTGTTTCTTTTATATTTAAATTTATTGTAAACCGTATTTTTCAAATAACTATATATAGTACAGCTGCACATAAAGTTTTGATACTTAATATTTTTGTTGAAATATTTTTACAACTTTGTTGCCGTTTTGCAGTTTTATATTGTTATATTTTGTGTAAACAACTCAGGGGACTAATGCACTTGCACTTTTATTAGTCAGATTTAATATTTAAGTTCAAATATGTTGACAACTTTGTTGTTTAACTGAGGTTTTTATGTATTGTTATAGTTTGTGAACTCTTTTGTCATATTTAATATTTTTGTTCAAATATGTTGACAACTTTGTTGTTATTTTACAGAAGTTTTTATTTGTTATATTTTGTCAAAAACTAAGGGGACTAATGCACCTGCTCTTTTATTTATCATTTAATGTATTTGCTGCTGTTGAAGTGTAAAATATTGTATTCAATAAATGATCTATTTTGTGCAGACATGACTTCCTGGATACCTTCATACAGAAATCTTCATCATTAACAAATTAAACGTTATTATATGAATACACTGTGGTCACGGTGTGTTATGTAAAGTATTTCCAAACAGCTATTCAAGTCATTTAGTGAAAATTTCTTTAAAAAAGATAGATCTTTTTTTTTTTAATATCGCAATATAATATCGCAATATATTGCAAACCTAAAAAAAATCGCGACAATAGTTTTTTCCAATATCGTTCAGGCCTAGTTTTAACCCATTGTTGACCATTTATTCCAAGTCGACAGCAATTAGACAGCAAGGCAAAACAACACACAGACCCAGACAAAGAGGAAGGCTGGATCCAGGGTCACCAAATCAACAGGTCAACAAAAGATTCCTGAGAAAAATGACAGCCATTAGTTAAACATTCAGTCTTTTAAAGACTCTTGGGAGAAGGGCTGTCATCTGGAAGAAGGGTGTGTTTGGGTGTTGTTTAGGGTCATTGTCCATTGTTGCAGGAGAGTTCAGGTGTTACTATTGTCAGGGCAACGAGATATGAGGATTTTGCCAGCCTCAGCGCCACATAAGTGCTGAATGTCCAACGGGTTCCTCCGTTATCAAATGTTCCTTGTGGGAGGAGAGGATGTACTTTCACTGTTCTGGAATCTCCATTGTTGGTTACCAGAAGAGCAGATGGTGGGATTTGGTGGTCCAGACGTGAGCTTGTAGTGGTCTTGGTCATTCCCTGCTTGTCGCGCTCAGTCAGCTGCATGACGTGCACGTTGGGCTTCCGTAGTCAGCAGGCATCCTGTAGTTGTTATCGGCCTTATCTGTCCGTTGTCTTGCCGGTGCAAATTCCTCAAAACATGGAACCGGAATTGGAACCGGAATCGTTCAATTTCAAACGATGCCCAACCCTATCCATCAGTTATCATATGGCAAAGGTAGTGGTTGATCAGCTGTCAGCTTACTGGTGTTCCTGATGACTTATTGACTCACTGGGATTTCCAGCATTAATTCAGTATACAAAAAGCAAATAGTATATTGTGGCCTGTCATGATATAAAATGGCCAACTTTATGCTAGATTTTTAAGTGCGGCAAGAGAAAAAAGCAATCACTTGAAATCATATTTCTTTGATAACATTCTGTTTTCCCAAATTTCTGGGTTCGCAGTGAGTCGGCAAAAGGCACACTCTTGCAAAATATATGATGTTTACTGATTAGAAAATGCAGAATAAATGAGATTTATTGATTACAATTCCACAAGAGCAAGCAAACAAATATCAAAACCAGCATAACAAGTAGTAACGATGACGCTAGATCTAGCTTGTCAATCCCAGAATCCCAGCGCTTCCGTTACAGCACAACAAGATGTTCCTTAGCAATGAAAATCGCTTACCGTGACAAATGAGCGGGGAGCCAACACTCAGGTAAAGCGGCGAAGGAACAAAGCCGAGCGATCCGTACGTGATCCTCCAGCGGACTGGGTCGCCCGGAAATGTCCGGTTCTTGTAGGAACGCGCCCGTGGGGGCGCACGCCTTGCCCAATGACAAACATTAAAGCTACTTTTGGTTCAGCCCCTTGAAAAAGGGCTTCTCACATGGTCAAGAAGTTGTGCCGTCCTGGTAACAGATGTTCTGTCCCCGCGGTAAATATTATGGGTGCAAAACAAGTTACCTCGTGAGATTCCCTCCTAACTATGGAACCCAAGCGCGTAAAAAACTACTATGGAGCAAAACAAGTTGTCTCATGAGATTTCCTCCTAACTATGGAACCCAAGGTGAAAAACAATAGAAGTTGTTACAGTCTAGGTCACAGAGGCAATCATACATCACAAAGACATAATATGCTAATGTTAAGGCATCACATAATATTTTCCCCATCACATTCGTATCACAAGTTTTGTTTCTCCTGCATGACAATCCAGTTTCTGATGGAGCTGACGTTTGCCGAAGCAGCGAAGGGCGTGAACAAGCCGCTGTCCGTCAACCTGGAGGACGCCTGCCCGAGGTGCAACGGCAAAGGCAGCGAGCCAGGCACCAAAGTATCGCACTGCCACTACTGCAACGGCACCGGCATGGAGTCACTGCACACGGGCCCATTCATGATGAGAAGCACGTGTCGACGGTGCGGCGGCAAGGGCTCCATCGTAATCACGCCGTGCGCTCTCTGCCGCGGTTCGGGTCAGACTAAGAAGAGGCAAACCATCACGGTGCCGGTTCCGGCCGGTAGGTGTCCGAATTTGTGCACTCGTTATTATAGCCTATAAGTGAATACGGCATTTATCCGCAGGGGTTGAACACGGTCAGACCGTGCGCATGTCAGTCGGCCAGAAAGAAATTCTCATCACGTTTGAGGTGAGTCTTATCAATTTACAGTCAGGTATTGGTGATCTAACAATTATGAAATGGGTTCACGCAGGTCCAGAAGAGCCCCATATTCAGGCGTAACGGACAGGACATCCACTCTGATGTGCTGATATCTGTGGCTCAAGCCATCTTGGGCGGCACCGCCAGTGCGCAAGGCCTTCACGAAAGCATCAGCATCGCGGTGAGATGGTTAAAATTGTCATCTTGATTGTGTATGCATCAAACACAAGGCTTGTGGCCAGATTTGGTCCACCACATCATTTTGTGCAGCAAATGAAAGTTGGTGCTTTTTTATTTTTTTTAAACTAGAATATAATTTCAATAAAATTTCTGTTGTCGTCAAAGGCAGTTCAAGGACTGCAGAAATCAGTTTTTTTCCCTTTTTGAAATTCTAAAATTAATAGCAATGAATAGAATGTATTTTTCCTTTTTTAGCGAGACAAAGCAAAATAAAATCTTTAGTGTTATATTCCTTTTTTTCTATTTATGACAAAAAGTCAATTAAAAATCCAGATGAAAAATGTTTCAAAGAAAATAAAATTCATGAGAATATTTAGTTTTTCACCCCCTTTTTAATAAAAACAAAATGAAAAGTGAAAATTATAAAGAGGGTCTATGCTGTTTTTTTTTTTCCTTTTTAGTATTTTTTTTTAACAAAAAAGTACAATAGAATTAAAATGAAAAATAAATACAAATTCAAAAGAAAATATTGACTATTTTTCATTTTTAAATATTAAAAAGTAAAAAGAATAAATAAAGTTAAAAAATAAAAGTAAAGTAAAAATAAAGTTTAATCTTTTTGTATTTTTATGACAAAAAAATAAAAAAGAACGTTTTGGACAATTTTAAGGTCAACTACAGTGGAGCAAATAAGTATTTAGTCAACCACCAATTGTGCAAGTTCTCCTACTTGAAAAGATTACACAGGCCTGTAATTGTCAACATGGGTAAACCTCAACCATGAAAGACAGAATGTAGGGGAAAAAAAAAAAACACAAAATCACATTTTGATTTTTAAAGAATTTATTTCCAAATCAGAGTGGAAAATAAGTATTTGGTCACCTACAAACAAGCAAGATTTCTGGCTGTCAAAGAGGTCTAACTTCTTCGAACAAGTTCTAACGAGGCTCACCTCGTTACCTGTATTAATAATGGCACCTGTTTTAACTCATAATCGGTATACAAGACACCTGTCCACAATCTCGGTCAGTGACACTCCAAATTCTACTATGGCCAAGACCAAAGAGCTGTCGAAGGACACCAGAGACAAAATTGTAGACCTGCACCAGGCCGGGAAGACTGAATCTGCAATAGGTAAAACGCTTAGTGTAAAGAAATCAACTGTGGGAGCAATTATTAGAAAATGGAAGACATACACGACCACTGATAATCTCCCTCGATCTGGAGCTCCATGCAAGATCTCACCCCGTGGCATCAAAATGATAACAAGAATGGTGAGCAAAAATCCCAGAACCACACGGGGGGACCCAGTGAATGACGTACAGAGAGCTGGGACCACAGTAACAAAGGCTACTATCAGTAACGCAATGCACCGCCAGGGACTCAAATCCTGTACTGACAGAAGTGTCCCCCTGCTGAAGCCAGTACACGTCCATGCCTGTCTGCGGTTCGCTAGAGATCATTTGGATGATCCAGAAGAGAACTGGGAGAATGTGTTATGATCAGATGAAACCAAAATAGAACTTTTTGGTGGAAACACAGGTTCTCGTATTTGAAGGAGAAAGAATGCTGAATTGCATCCGAAGAACACCATACCCACTGTGAAGCATGGGGGTGAAAACATCATGATTTGGGCTGTTTTTCTGCAAAGGTACCAGGACGACTGATCTGCGTAAAGCAAACATGTCCTCAAGGGCCGCTGTAGGTCCTGGTTTTTGTACCTACCAATCGAGCACAGACAGTTTAACCAATAAAGTTTGTGCTAAAACAAGCAGCACCTGACTGCAATCAACTGATTACACTTGTGAGACACCAGATTGGTGAAAAGATGTCATCTTGTTGAGTAGGAATGAAATCCAGCACCCACTGCGGCCCTATGTGGAGTACTTTGGACACCACTGGCGTAAAGGAAAGAATGAATGGGCCCATGTATCGAGAGATTCTGAGTGAAAATCTCCGTCCATCAGCAAAGGCATTGAAGATGAGACGTGGCTGGGTCTTTCAGCATGACCATGATCCCAAACATACAGCCAGGGCAACAAAGGAGTGGGTTCGTAAGAAGCATTTCAAGGTCCTGGAGTGGCCAAGCCAGTCTCCAGATCTCAACCCCATATATAATCTGTGGAGGGAGTTGAAAGTCCGTGTTGCCCAACAAAAGCCCCAAAACATCACTGTTCTAGAGGAGATCTGCATGGAGGAATGGGCCAAAATACCAGCAACAGTGTGTGAAAAGCTCGTGAAGGGTTACAGAAAACGTTTGGCCTCCGTTATTGCCAACAAAGGGTACATAACAAAGTATTTAGATGAACTTTTGGTATTGACCAAATACATATTTTCACCATGATTTGCAAATAAATTCTTTAAAAATCAAACAATGTGATTTTCTGTTTTTTTTCCACATTCTGTCTCTCATGGTTGAGATTAACCCATGTTGAAAATTACAGGCCTCTGTAATATTTTCAAGTGGGAGAACTTGCACATTTCGTGGTTGACTAAGTACTTATTTGCCCCAGTGTAGGTCTCTAAATGACCAATTGACGATCAAAGCAGTTATAATTAGTTGTTGATTACTCGATTGATCATGGCAGCTGCCTAGTTGATAGACAATGGCCCATGGAAGGAAACCGTAACTATAATGCGGCCCTCGACAAAAATGAATTTGACATTCCTGGTGGAGGCAAATATGCTCATTGTTCTGTTTTTAGATTCCTGCTGGTTGCCAAGTGGATCAGGTGATCCGACTACAAGGGAAAGGTATTCGCAGGATGAACAGTTACAGCTACGGTGATCACTACGTCCACATCAAGATACGGGTGCCTAAGTAAGAGACCCCAGAAGGGCGTGAGAAATCCTTAAGGATTATTAAAAAGTACTTTTGTTATAATGTGTTCTGTTTTTGCAGGAAACTGACGCGACGGCAGCGCTCTCTGCTACTCAGTTACGCTGAAGAGGAGACTGATGTTTCCGGGACGGTTAATGGTGTTAATCCATCGCCAGGTAAGCGTTTCAGAAGCACCCAGTGGGATGTTTAACCCTTTTTAGGGCACGCATTGGCTGTCATTGACGGCGCTAGGGATGGGAATTGATACGATTTCTACAATTCCGATTCCATTATCGATATTGCCTAACGATTTGATTCTTTATCGATTCTCTTATTGATTCTAATTTGGGGAAAAAGAAGACCAAACATTTTGATTGACATCGAGTTTGTTTCACCAGAAGTCACAAACTTACAAACTCACAACGCGGTCAAAAGAGGCCCAAGGTCTCAATGTTAACTGTGGAAATTAGTGGCAAATACACAAGAATGTGTAACATTTTACTGAAGCATTTTTCTAGGAGAAATAGGTATATATATTGGCATATAGGTCGTTGTTCTGCCTTTGGCAATATGTGTTAAAGTGTATTATTTACCATGATATTGAAGTGCATGCCTTTTAGTAGGGGTGCACGATATCCATTTTTTGAAACCGATATCGATAACTTCCTGCTCCTCAAAGCCGATACCGATAACCGATAATAAATATATAATATTTTAAATGTATAACCTGTGTTTTTGAACACCTGGAGGTTAAAAAAACAAACTCGTGGTGGATTCAACATTGATTTGCCTTTGATCTCACCAGATTTTTCATAATGACATGAACAAAACAGTGCGTTTCACTTCTGCACTGCCCGACAGCCAGCTAAAAATGAATGCACTTCCATAAACCACAAGGCTTGGTCTTTTCTTGCTTTGATGGGAAGACACTCGTCTTAATATTGTGAAAGTACAACAGAAAAATACACATATTCAATACTCAATATACAACAAACTGCACAATACACTTATATACACAACTATTATATGTATAGCATAGCACACTAGCTTGAGGTACTAAAGCATTGGCTGACTTCTATAACACAACTTATGAAGTTCTGTACATATGACCCTTCACCACAGAAGTAAACATATATTGCACATCCATATATAAACATAAAATCCTTACATATATTTCCGAGGCGGAAACGTAAAAGAAAGCATTCACGACTGTCAATGCTACCGCTAGACACCGCAATGTGTAAGTGTAACAAAAATAGATGCAGTGAATTATTCTGACCAGCAGGTGGGAGCAATGCCCCACAAATGGTCAACTGATTTCCCATACTAGTGTGTAAACTGTAAAGCCAGAACAGTACATATTATCGGTCCTATTATGAATGTTATTGGACTTATCGGGATGTCATAATTCCTATTATCGGACCAATAATTATCGTGCACCAGTACCTTTTAGTTTTTATTGTGCTTTCACGCTCAAGTAGGGGCGCCCTTGCGCTTCCTCACGTGAAGAAGAGCGCGCTAACACGCGAAGAAGTGCAGCTACAAAGCATCCAAGCGAGTGAGCGAGTTAGTGAGAGAGGGAAACACTGCTACTAGCCTACGTTCTTTCTTCGTGTTTGTAAAATATCTAGAGGGAATGCCTGTAATTATCTTTTGTGTTGTTGTGTTTCCCCACTCACGATCGGACACTTAAATCCAGTTGTGTAGTGGTTTGAACTAAGGGCTAATGCTAGCGAACGCTTGCTAACCGTTTGTGTTATTACTGTATTAGCAGCTAATCATCGCTGATTTACGTTGATGCGAACCTGTTTGTTATTGGGGATGAAATTGATTTCATTTCTATTTTTAGTTTCATTCTTCAAGTGATGGTGTCATAACGACAGCTGAATAAAGTCAGCATATTATTATTATATATTATTATATATAGTACCAACGTCTTCTGCATCGTCATTTGGGAGTTTAGCTCGCTGTATAGCCAGGACTGAGCCTTAGCGTCTCGGTGAGGACAGTACAGTCGTATTCCCTCCCAATGCAATTATCTCCACCTTGCAATGACTGCAAGTCGCTTTGTTGTAATTTTTCCGCGTGAAGTGAAGACACACTTTCGAGCGTTTGAACCTACGTGCTGTCATTGTTATGTTTACAGCTGCAATGCTCGTGCTAAACCATCGTAACCTTTCATTTTCACCCTCTTTCCTGGTGAAGTGTAGCCAAACTTTGGAGCGAGTGGTTCTTGGCGCCATGCTAGTTTGATGTGTCTGGACAACAAGACACATCACGTCACGTGACGATGCAATACGCGTCTTTAGGAATTGTTAAAGGGATTGTTAAGGCTTTTTCATTGTGATGTCGAGGCTTCGAAACACTAGGAACCGGTGGGGAATTGGAATCTGATTTCGATTCCCATCCCTACAGCGGCGCTGTCATAAATCGTCGTATTTCGAGCATGTAGTTGGATGTAAAAACAAATGGCGAGTCAAATTTTTCGCCGGATGTTGAAATGATCGTGTGTCGAAGCGATCGTAGGTTGAGGTACCACTGTATTACAACCCAAACACGATCTTACCTTTGTTTTTGACCCTCCCCTTGCCCAACCATGCCTACTTTACGCCCGCAAACTGGACTGCCTGGAGGCTCAGTCCTCAGTGCGGTCAGACCCCTAGCAGCCCCCTAAGTTCCGCCCCTGAAGTAAAAGTCCGCAACAGACTGTCACGTGGGCAGCAATTGTCCCCCGTGCCTGATGTTTGAGACCCCTGATTTAATTGGTCAGGTTTATGTGATTTGGAAGTTTTGTAAGAAAACAAAATTTAATAAAGAAGTGTTTTCATGCATTTAAACAAGGAAAAAAAAAAACATTTTGATTTGAAATTGTTAATTTAAAAGGGAAAGGCCCAAATGAACTTGACTGCCTTTGACAGCGACAGACGTCCAGTACATTCTCTGCCAGCGTTCCCAGTTCCAATAGATTGGACATCTACTAGTGACAAACTCATTTAAATTCACAGCAGAAGTATGATATGATGCCACGTAATTGGAAGTCTCATCACATGAGAACGTCTACTCTAATGCTGACGCTATTCTTGTGTCCAGCAGGGGGAGGCAGCACGACAGCTTCTAGCGAGAAGTCGAACAGCTCAGCCAAAAAAGAGGACAAACCGAAGGAGACAGAAGAGGGGGGAGGCTTTTTTTCAAAACTCAAGAAAATGTTTAGCTGAAATAATAATTGGAAAAACTCAAGGTGGGCACTTTACCCTTATGTAAAAATCTTCACTTGCTGTTTTTTCCTCAGCAATAAAGGTCAACATAGCAAAAAGGATGAAGCCACGATGAGGCAGTTGTTAAAGCTGCCGGCAACAAACGAGCCGGGCGAACGGGGGAAACTCCTCAGAAAAAGTGGCAAAGGACTGCGGTAATCATTGTAAAATAAAATTGTATATCTTTTAGAGGACTACTAGCAAAATATATTTAAATAAATTCCGCAGGGTAATTCCAAGCTTTCATTCATTTATGTTCATGTCAGAGCACGAGTGGCGTCATCACCCGCCGTGCGGTTTTGAAGCACAGCAGGGAGACGCCGAAGGCAGATTTAAGTTCAACGCAGGCCTTCTGGACCACAGAAAATGTTCAGTTCTTAACGTGCGGTCTATATGCTACAACTGTAAACGCCCTCACAAAAGCTGACAAAAGTGGTTTTGTCGCACAGAAACGACTCCAAATAAGTGATGGGTTCCTTTTGCTACTTATGTTTGTGGTGTGGGTAGAAGCAAAAATGTTATTGTGTGTCCATATTGGCTGATGTTCCAAAAATGTTCTTGGAGAGTTGGCACGGAATGATTATGCCATAGTGGACGGTAGACGTCAGATAAATTCAGCCAATTTTCAAGAACAATTGAAATTTTCAGATGGGATCCTTCAAACCATTCGAACATCTTTGCTTTCTCTTTCGTGGTTTACATTTTCTTCATCTTGAAGCAGTTGTGTGCCTAAATCACTGTCCTGTAATTACGGAGCGACAGTTGTGTTGGTTCTTTCTTGACTTATGGCTGGAAAAATGGCCAAGTCTGAAGTAGAGGTGATACTCATTCAGGGTAAATCAAAATTTCTGCTTGCCTTGATGGTATACTTTTTACCAACAAACTCATATACAGTCCCGGCCAAAAGTCTTGTCGCTTATCCATTTTGTAGAAACAATTGCTAATAACCTGACTTTTAATTATTGAATTGGTTTCAGAAATGGCTCATATGAAAGCTAAGACCTCAAATCTCTACCTCAAAGTTCCTCAAGGCAAAGATCAAGATCCTGCAGGACTGGCCAGCCCACTCACCAGACATTAACAGTATGAAAGAGGAAGCATGGAAGACGAAACCCAAGAATGTTGATGAACTGTGGGAGGCATGCAAGACTGCTTTATTTGATGTTCCTGATGACTTCATCAATAAATTGTATGAATCCTTGCCGAACCGCATGGATGCAGTCCTTCAAGCCCATGGAAGTCATACAAAATATTAAATTTGGATTGGAAAAAGCAGGGGTCGTCTTATATTCGCGGTCTAGACATTATACCCATTATAATATTACTTAGTCTTATTACCGTATTGGCCCGAATATGAGACAGTGTTTTTTGCATTGAAATCAGATTGAAAAAGCAGGGGTCGTCTTATATTCGCAGTCTCGACATTATACCCATTCACGACGCTAGATGGCGCCAGATATCATTGAAGCGATGTTCTGTCATGACATCTCAGATATCTCAAGTTTAACCAGTTGGCATTACTTTATTGCAATGTTTTTCCTTATTCAGATTTGTTTCAAGACTACAATTACAGTTAGACTTCACTTGATGGTTAATGCAGTTATTGCAATTTTGTTGTTTTATCACAATAGATTGGTTTATTTACATTTCAAAAACCAGAAGTCATTCATTTACAAATGTGATTCCACTTAAGTTTACATATTTAAATGTTCAGATATGAAGGTTTGAATGAGGCAAAATAACATGCTTTTTTTCCCCTTCAAATATATTGTTATAATAATTTGTTTCGGATGTACTGTAATTATTTTCTGTATAAACATTAATTTGGTGTTCAAAAAGTCTTTTTTTTTTTGAAACTTCAGTCCAGAAAAAGAGGGGGTCGTCTTATAATCAGGGCCGTCTTATATTCGGGCCAATACGGTAATATATATTCTTACTGTGTTTTTGTAAATTTGGTTTAATAAATTTGGAGGGGGGCGCAATAATATACCATATCGCAATAATTTATGAGAGAATTTATCGTCCACTAAAATTTGTTATCGCGACAGGCCTAGTCATGAGTCTTTCAGCAGGACAATGACCCAAAACGCATGTCAAAAAGCAGTACAAAATGGGTTGAGAGAAAGCACTGGAGACTTCTAAAGTGGTCAGCAATGAGTCCAGACCTGAATCCTAGAGAACACCGGTGGAGAGATCTGAAAATGGCAGTTTGGAGAAGGCACCCTTCAAATCTCATAGACCTGGAGCAGTTGGCAAAAAAAGAATGGTCTAAAATTCCAGCAGAGCATTGTAAGAAACTCACTGCTGGATACCGCAAGCGGTTGTTCGCAGTTATTTTGTCAAAAGGTTGTGCTACCAAGTATTAGGCTGAGGTTGCCAATACTTTTGCCCAGCCCATTTTTTGAGTTTTGTGTAAAATGATAATGATTTAAAAATAAAATTCATTCTCTTTTGTGTTTTTTCATTGCAAGCACAATGAATGAAGATATTACTACCAGAGGATTTGTAATTGCAATCATTTTCTGGGAGAAATTGAGCATTATCTGACAGAATTGCAGGGGTGCCAATATTTTGGCCAGCGGTGCAACAACCCACAGGTTGCTAATATGCTGTTTCAGATCACTAAACTGTGTACAGGTTACTATACTATATCCACAGTTTACTTATATGTTGGTACAGGTCACTAAAGTGTACCTATAGATGACTAGTAAACAGTACAAATCTGTATCCACAGACCATTAAACGGTCTCTGGAGCCAGAGTAGCTCCATAAGCATCAAGTGAAAACTTAGCAGCTTTACCAAAGATAATACAGTAGTCAGTTTCATTGACACTGTCTTTGTGGTATCTATTTAGCAGCGTGTTTATTGCTGTGGTTGCGGCAGTAGTGGAAAAGCATTCACTTGTGAAATTACAAGGAAAAGTTAAACAAGTGAGATGAGCCTCACTATTGTCGGCCCAGTCATTAAAAAGAAGACCTCTTCAAACTTCCTTTCAGGGAGTCGAGGCGCCACCAAAACCAAGTGAGCAGTCAAAAGTTAGAAGAAAAATAAAAGTTCATGTTCACAGCAGATTCTAATTTGCCATGTTAAACACAGAGTGGGACCACACAGACAACAATGCCTTGAATGGTGATTAGAGAGCAAATCCGGTGAAAGCCAATTAAATGCTTCGTGTCAGCACATCCTGAAATGTTTTCACTGCTTCTCATTTGGTGTCGTGCTTTACAAATTTGTGAAAGGGGCCGTGTGTCAATCACGGGTGACTGACATATGGTTGCTGCGAGCAACAGGGAAATGTGGGAAGAAGTTTGGTGTCCACATTGTAGGCAACACTTTGTCGAGTTCCCACAAAAAAACGATCAAAGAGGCTAATTGGACTTAGTACAGGTGCTTTATACTTAATAATACGCCTTAAAAGCAGCAAGTCAAGAAGTAAGTGCGAAATGCGCATAATAGTTTCCTTTGACTGACACAACAATAAAGCAAGTCTGGAAGACTGGTTGGTCCTTACCACGGGTCTCCCCTGGGAAAAGAGCTTTTGCTTTGTGAGGTTTCCGTTATGATGGGAATTCTTCCTACACTTGGTTTTATTTGAGTCTATATCGCGCCAGAGTTTAGGTCGATCTTGTAAAAAAAAAAAAAAATTCTAATGATTGCAAAAAATCATAGGTTGTAACAGACTCTGTCATATATTTATGGTTCACCAAATAGCTAGTCATTGAATAGTTGCCTAACCTACTGTCGAAACCACTTTCACAGACGACATCGTTGTACTGTCCCGCTGTGCTAATGCTAACAAAAGATTCCTATAGATTATATTTATTTATCCTTAAAAACAACCTCTGAAGGCCTTCAAAAATCATGAATAGAAATTAAAACACTGATGTAGTTTAATTTAATAAGTCGAAGAACTCCAAATCGATAATCCTTTTCTATTGTTATTACCGTAATTTAGCCTCAAACAGATTACAATGACGCCGTTTTTTGCACAATGAGAGCTAAGAGGCCAAGAAAGGCAGAGGACATGGTCGTTCATTGGACCGTGTCGTTTATTGGCATACCGTAATTTCCCGAATATAAGGCGCATCCGTGTATAATGTGCACCCCAAATTTACTTGTAAAATCTAGAGAAAATTATTGTACCAGTTTATAACGAGCACCCTAATTTTAGCACCAATAAATAGAAGAATACAAGAAAACAGAGCTCGTGTACAGATACTGAAATGTCATTTTACTGATTGGTGAAACACAGCACAAGCATATAGCACATTGGTAGTTGAAAACATTACCATAAACTGACAACATTTACGGTAATAATATGATTTGACAACTTCTCCAACCTACCAGAATCTAGGAGAAAACAAAACAGATGTGACTTTTCTTTTAAAGGCTGCTGTATAACTTGCTCGTTTCATCATGATGAATAATCAATCAATAAAACAATCGCTGTGGCTTGTAACAAGAGGAACTATTGTTATTTGGGTTTGAGTTTCCCGAGGGACAGATACAGTGCCCTCCATAATTATTGGCACCCCAGGTTATGATGTGTTTTTTAGTGTCTAATATTTTTTTTAAAAATTCAAATAATATGGGACCTTAATGGAAAAAAAGAGAAAAATCCAACCTTCAAGTGCATTCATTCAGTGGGGGGAAAATCCCACATAAAGAAAAAATTTGACATCAAATAATGTGTGTCACAATTATTAGCACCCCTGGTGTTAATACTTTGTACAACCCCCTTTTGCCAACAAAACAAGGTCTGGGGACTGAAATGGCCATGGGAGGAGCTTTATTTTGTGTCTGGTGAACCATTTCTGTGTAGATTTGGCCATATGTTTAAGGTCATTGTCTTGCTGAAAGACCCAGTGACGACCCATCTTCAGCTTTCGGGCAACAGATTTCAATTTAAAATGTCCTGGTATTTCAAAGCATTCATGATGCCATGCACCCTAACAAGGTTCCCATGGCCTTTGGAAGCGAAACAGCCCCACAGCATCACTGACCCACAGTGGGTATGAGGTGCTTTTCAGCATGCGCATCTTTCGTGGCACGCCAGACCCACTTAAAGTGTTTGTTGCCAAAGAGCTCAATCTTGGTCTCACACAAAAATACACACGGTCCCAGGCTTCAACTGGGACCGTACACTATGGTCAGATGAGATCAACCGTTAGTTGTTAAAATTGCTCCCGTTTTTGCATTAGTTCCCTTCCATCTTCTTTCAACATGGGAAAGTTTTAAAACTGTTTCATCACTTAAAGATAGATTCAAGTCAAGATTTTGCCGATTTAGGAGTATTTTAGATAAAAAGTTACTTAGGTTAGCTAGTAAGGTACACTACAACAGAGCCTCTCTGAGAAGTCTACTGCTTTAAAATGGCGGCTGTTTACCAACACCGTCGAGTCTGTCATTTCGCTTGTAGTTCTATATGCATGTGATATCAAGGCGTAGATTGTAAGCTGTCGGCTACAGTCAGAAAATATTGGATCACCTACCCTAGCTTCGCGTTTGCTACAGCATCACAATAAACACTCTTCTCTCTCCGTGTCTCTGACGTTTCTCAAGTCATTCTACCAACGTAACGCATAGTAACACATATTGTCTCGTTGCCGAAACGGGGACAAAATCCAAACGGAGAGAAGAAAAAAAACAATGCACGAAAAACGTACAGATTTTGAACGTACGGCATACACATTTAAAAATCAGCGCTCACTTGTACAAATAACGCCGAAACCGTAGAACTTGCCAAATATGTAGTTCTCCCTATTGTAAAATAAAATGAGTTCATTGCTAAAGCTTGCAATTGCAAGTCAACGCAAGAAAAAAATGACCTAATAATGGCGTTTTCATGAGTGTAATTCAAGGCACCAAGGTACTTGAATGCACTTTAAGAGGAGATCTTTCAGTACAGCTCAACAGTATTCATCCGGATTTACAGAGAGTCGCTGAGTTGAGGGCAAACAGGCTACTTAGTCAGCGTTGTGAAAACATAACCAAGCATGATCTCATCCCTGTGTGTGCATATGTTACATGTTACAGTGTGTCTAAGAGCGGGTGTGAGGCCCATATGGGAAGCATCAAGCAATCTCGTAATCTGATACTCAATCTGGGGTCCGGTTTTGAGTCCAGGAACGTCTCCTTGACCCCTTAAGGTAGACTTAAAATATACTTGCACACAGCAAATGCATGTGGCAATGATCTGGATGGCCAATTAGCCGAGGATGAGGGGGCGTAAGGACATGAGGGCCCAAAGTGGAAGAGACGTTGGTTTGATTGAGCAAAAATGGGAAACAGGCAGGAACCAACGTCACCCTTTGGCCTCCCGCGCACATCCACAATTCTGTTTACAACAGTTGTATAAATATCTCCCATTGATCTACGCTCTGTCATTATGGCTTACAGCATGTCATATCCTCAAGAGTGCAAGATGTTATTATGCAAAGAATTACTGACGATTACTTTTGTACTGTCTCCTTGTGGCGTCTCCAAAAACTTTTTTTCCCCTTCCCATTTTTAGCATTATTTAGTGATGTCACCAGAGAAGGGAGCAGGAAATGGGACTCGTTGCGATGTAAGAAAGTTGTCTAAGACCACAAAGTCGTTTCCTTACACTTTCTGACTAGTTACTAAGTTGCCAGACTTTTTGACAGCTATTTTAGAAACTTTTGAGTATATTGTATTAGGGCAGTCCCAAACGACTAATTTCCTCCCGATTAGTCAGCCGACTATTTTTACGATTAGTCGACTAATCTAATATATATATATATATATATATATAATTAGGGCTGTCAAACGATTAAAATTTTTAATCGAGTTAATTACAGCTTAAGAATTAATTAATCGTAATTAATCGCGATTAATCGCAATTCAAACCATCTATAAAATATGCCATATTTTTCTGTAAATTATATATATATTCTGTAAAATAAATTGTTGGAATGGAAAGATAAGACACAAGATGGATATATACATTCAACATATGGTACATAAGGACTGTAGTGGGCATTTCACTCTACTGTCATTTAAATCTGTCTATGCTGTCCTCACTCCGAAGCGTCTACTTTTTCCAAAGCTAGACAGCTAGTGAACAACGCCTTAATAATCAGACTTCTTCCTTTTTCATCTGATTTATTAATAAAATGGCCTCAAACCATTGTCCTCTTTAGACCGTCGTAAAACTACCAAAAAAAAGTACACAAGCATTGCATTGCAACAACGTTAGCTTAGCACGCTATACAGGTTCACTAAACATAAACAAAAAGCGTCTCATACAAAAAATATAACATTTCGCTTACTAACATAATATGTACATTCTATACAACAACCATACTTACGGACAAATCTTGTCCAAGGATCATATAAGCACAACAATACTACGTAGGCGTCAGCCCGAGAGGTCGTGCAGCCATATTGAACTGGCAAGAAAACAATAAACCATGTCGCAAAGCGACCACAAGAGTTCGCTGTTAGACAGCACAAAAAGCCTTGCTGTAAAACTTACCAAAAGGCAGAATACTGTCTGAGCGGGACATATGCGTTATTTGCGTCAAATATTTTAACGTGATTAATTTAAAAAATTAATTACCGCACGTTAACGCAATAATTTTGACAGCCCTAATGTATATAAATACATATATATATATATATATATATATATGTGTATATATATATTAGGGGTGTCAAACGATTAAAATTTTTAATCGAGTTAATTACAGCTTAAAAATGAATTAATCGTAATTAATCGCAATTCAAACCATCTATAAAATATGCCATATTTTTCTGTAAATTATTGTTGGAATGGAAAGATAAGACAAGATGGATATATCCATTCAACATACGGTACATAAGTACTGTATTTCTTTATTATTACAATAAATCAACAAGATGGCATTACCATTATTAACATTCTGTTAAAGCGATCCATGGATAGAAAGACTTGTAGTTCTTAAAAGATAACTGTTAGTACAAGTTATAAAAATTTTATACTAAAACCCCTCTTCACGTTTTCGTTTTAATAAAATTTGTAAAATTTTCAATCAAAAAATAAACTAGTAGCCCGCCATTGTTGATGTCAATAATTACTTACACAATGCTCATGGTTGCTGAAGCCTATAAAATCAGTCGCACTCAAGCGCCAGCAGAGGGAGCCAAAACTCCGAAAAACACAAGTACACGTCTCGCTGTGCTGTCATTGTAATATGTTTGAGCGGGGCATTTGTGCGTTAATTGCGTCAAATATTTTCACGTGATTAATTTTTAAAAAATTAATTAACGCCCGTTAGCACGATAATTTTGACAGCCCTAATATATATATATATATATATATATTAAACTACTTTTTAAAAAACTGTTGTGTTGAAGAAAACGTATGCGGCGATCCGTTCCCGACCGTTACGGTACATGACGTCACCATTTTGTTTCGGTAATACTTGTTTCGGTAATACCACACTGATTGGTCGAATGATTTCGTCTGTGTTAAATTCAGCTTTTTTTCACTCTTCATAAAGCACAGAAATTAGTTTCTTGAACTCATTTGAGTCAACGTTTATTGCAACTCGGCAACTCGGACCATAACAAACGTAACAACACAGAGATCCTGTGTCTGTCAACTATAGCTGTCCCTCGGGAAACAAACCCAAATAACAATAGTTCATCTTGTTACAGTCCACAGCGATGCACTATTTCCATTTTCCGATTTCAGTCCCCACTTTTATTTTACCGTATCAATTCATGGAAGAAACATTTATTCATCATGATGAAACGAGCAAGTTATACAGCAGCCTTTGAAAAAAAAGTCACATCTGTTTTGTTTTCTCCTAGATTCTGGTAGGTTGGAGAAGTTGTCAAATCATATTATAATTATTGTCAAATTATATTATCATATAATTACCGTAAATATTGTCAGTTTTTGGTAATGTTTTGAACTACCAATGTGCTATGCTTGTGCTGTTTTTCACCAGTCAGTAAAATGACATTTCTGTATCTGTACACGAGCTCTGTTTTCTTGTATTCTTCTATTTATTGGTGCTAAAATTAGGGTGCGCGTTATAAACGGGTACAATAATTTTCCCTAAATTTTACAAGTAAATTTGGGGTGCGCATTATACACGTGTGCGCCTTATATTCGGGAAATTACGGTATGCCAATAAACGACACGGTCCAATGAACGACCATGTCCTCTGCCTTTCTCGGCCTCTTAGCTCTCATTGTGCAAAAAACGGCGTCATTGTAATCTGTTTGAGGCTATGCATGAGCGGGTCATTCCGCGCATGCGTTAAATGCGTCAAATATTTTCATGTGATTAATTTAAAAAAATAATTACTGCCCGTTAACGCGATAAATTTGACAGTACTAGTTTTCTCACCAAAAATTTGATTCCTGCTACCCCCCCCCAATTTCCCTTACTTTTTGGAGGAAACGCAAGAGTCACATTTTGCTGCTGGTCAGATTGTGTTTTGTTGCAGAGTGGAAATGGTCCAGACGTTGTGCCTGAATCCAATCCTATCTTATCAACATTGTATTTATACGCAGGCCATCTTGGGCAGGGTTGCCGAGATATTGACTTGCTGTTCGCCAATGACACCTTGTACTCTTGAGTATCGTAGATTTGCTAATTTCGCCCGTCTTGGTTTTTGTTTGTTTGCCGTCCTCATTTTGGATTCCTCTAACTCGTGCAGGTATTTGAGTATGTTGCCTTATCGGCTCACTTCCTACCACCTCGGTTTACCATCGGGTTAGAATTATTGATCTCCGTCGACTTGTTGTGACGAAACCTTTATGTTATTCCCCAATTTTACGGTGTTGTGTTTTTTGTATGTACTGTATTTAAGAAACTCTGAATGCATCCCTCGGTTGTTGTTTGCTTTCGTGTCCAACTTTATTCCTGCATTCAGGGACCTTAACAGCTAGGAACAATAGACAGAAAATGTTGAACAAAACTAAGGTAATTAAAGTGCAAAACCTCTGTCGAAAATTATAATCTTTTTGCTTTCTCCCTTTATGTGCTGTCAGCCCCTAAAGCAGAGGTCGGGACCCTATGTCTCGCGAGCCATATTTGGCTCTTTTGATGAGTGCATCTGACTCTCCGCCATCCCGTAATTTTAAATGTGGAATAGGGCTTCTTGTTTCACATGAAGGAGCTGTGATGAACTGATGGTCCATTCACATATTTTTCTTGGACCTTTAAAAATACATCTCAGTAATATGCTTCAATTCAGTGCCCTTTGGTGGTCCTCCCATCACGGCTTGCATGTAGATGGGCGTTAGTACATAGCTCGTCTCGCACATTTAGTCTATGCTCAGCCAGTAGCAGGGCTGGCCCCACCCAACTCCAGGCCAAGCTAACAAGTATATAAAAAATGCGGGGAAAATTAAACCACAAAAGTTAACTCGCGGTACCTTAAGTCACAGAGGTGTGGGATTAGTTTCACTTTCATGACTTTTTCCCTCCTGTCAAAATTGGCGGCACTTCCAGGCGAGCGAGACTCGCAAAACTGCTGCCCCAAGAGGCTCCACCTGTCTCGGCCACTGTTATTTGCAAGTTCCCTGTTTGTGATTTCCACTTCCAGGAAATATACGCAGTGCTACGCCATGTTTGTATTTGTTTTTTTGTCAAGTGTGAAAATGAGCAACGATTGTACCATCATAAGTAATGATGTCAGGCTTTCGTTGTTGTTTTCTAAAGATTTATTTCAATCAAAACTCAGCGACGGCCCGTAAAAGTCAAGCGTGCCCTCACTCTCACTCCCGGCTGATGCGTTAAAATGCTCTCACGAAAAAAAAAAACAGTGATCACAAAACCGACTCCACACAATGTATGGCTCTCGTGGTATCATATTTTAAACCCTACAACAAAAGGTCTTTTTTTTTTTGTCATAAAATTGATTTATTGTCTAGGCCTTATTAACAAATATATCCATCGTTGATAGTGAACGGTCGGATTCCAATTGACAAAGATACATAAGTGAATGATTTAAAATTAAAAAGTGAGGTCCTCTTGCAAACACCTTCTCAATTCATCCAAATTTTAAGCCATAAAACTACTTTTTCCACACTATGACTGCTAGAATGTTCCAATATTTTCCAGTTTAGTCATAAAAGCAGACACACACACACATGCGGCAAACTGCGCTGGACATTGTCGTCATTAATTCTCGCAACATTCCCCCTGCTGTGTGTCTGGGGCCCCTCGGTTAGTCTACTCTAGTGATTTTGTTGGCCCCATGGCTAAGAACCGCCCTTATAAATCACACCGAGCCGCCAAGTCAGCGTGAAGAATGATTACTGAGTGCAGCAGTTGGACATGATGTTATAATTATTTCTCATTTAAACATAAATTATATTATCATTTACACAACACCCCTAAATCACCACTGTTGACCTTCAAAGTCTACGCGATGACATTAGTCAGATCATGTGTTGTCAACAAGGCTGTAAACAACGCACCACTGAAAGAATGCCCCATTGGCTCAGGTCCACATATTTCATTTATTGGCTTTTAATAAAGCTCGAAATGTACTGCTCCACGTTGGCTCTGGAATGTAAACCAACCCTGTCTGATTGCTCCCGTGTTGCAGGACTGGTTCTGGCTTGCTTTCACTTGCTGTGCTTTTCATGTTTAGCTGTGGTTTCACCAGGAAAGCCAATTAAGGGCTAATGACATATAATGAGAGTGGGGGGTGCGCAGCATTAGAGGAGGAAATCTGGAAAAAGTGACAAAAGAAGTGAAAGGGAAGTTAAAATGGTCAAAACAAGATCAAGACTAAACTAAGAATAAGACCGGTACAAGATAGCTGTCCAAAACAAGATCATGACCGAGGCTGAAACAAGACCAAGACTATGACAGGACCAAGACCCAAAGAAGAAAAAAAAACTGGAGTTTAAAAAAAAAAAGACTGAAACAAGACCTAGAGCGTGACTGAAACAAACTAAAGACCGAAACAAGACAAAGACCATGACTTAGACCAAAATAATCCTGAAACCAAATCAGGTCTGAAACCTGTGACAAGACAAAGACCAGTATCATAGCAGGACCGAGACCAAAACAAGACCTTGACCAAGACTGAATGAAAACATGACTGAAACAGGACAAAGATCAAGATTATAACAATACCAAATAAAAATTTAGACTGAAACAAAACCTAGACCAAAACAAGACTAAAACTGATATCAAACCAAGACTTAAACAAGACCAAGCTTATCACAAGTCTCAGACTGAAACAAGGCCAACAAGATAAACACCGAAATATGACAAAGACCTACACCCAGAAAAAAACAAGACCTAGACTGAAACAAGATCGAGGCCAAAACTAGTTTAAGATTGACATCAAACCAAGACTGAGACTTAAACAAGACCAAAACCTGAACAAGGCACATATCTTAAGAAGACCAAGACTGAAACAAGACAAAGATCAAGATTATAACAAGAGGGAAACATCAAACCAAGACCGAGACTTAAGCAAGACCAAAACCCAAACATACTTTGTACTTGTTTCAGTCTAAGTCTTGTTTCGGTTTTATGATCTTAAGGTTGTTCTTTTGTTTCAGTATGTCTTGTTGTGATATTGGTTTTGTTTTGGTGTTGGTCATGTTTAAGTCTCGGTCTTGGTTTAATGTCAGTCTTTGTCTTGTTTTGGTCTAGGTCTTGTATCAGTCTAAGACTGACATCAAACCAGGACCGAGACTTAAACAAGACCAATATCGCAACATGACCATAAATGAGATTGAAACCCTAGACTGAAGCCCTAGACCAAGTCTTGTTTCGGTCTCGTTATGATCTTGAGGTTTGTCTCGTTGTGGTCTTGTTTGGGTTTTGGTCTTGTTTAGGTCTCTTAGTTTGATGTCAGTCTTTGTCTTATTTTGGTCTAGGTCTTGTTTCAGTCTAATTTTGTTTCGCTCTTTTAATCTCAGTCTTGTTATGGTCTTGATATTGGTGCAGTCTTACTTTGGGTTTGGTTTTTGTCAAGGTGTAGGTCATGTTTCAGTCTTTGTCTTGTTTTGGTCTTGTCATGATCTTGAGGTTGGTCTTGTTTCAGTCTTAGTCTTGTTGTGAGATTAGTATTGTTTCAGTGTTGGTCATGTTTAAGTCTCGGTCGTGGTTGAGGACCGAGACTTAAACAAGACAAATATCACAAGACCATAGATGAGAGTGAAACAAGACGAAGATCTACACCTAGACAAAAACAAAACCCAAATGAGACTGCACCAATATCAAGACCGTAATAAGACTGACATTAAAAGAGTGAAATAAAACTAAGACTGAAACAAGACCTAGACCAAAACAAGATAAAGACTGACATCAGACTAAGACCTAGACCTAAACAATACCAAAACCCAAACAAGATTGAAACAAGACAAACTTCAAGATCATAACAAGACTTCAGTCTAAGTCTTGTTTCGGTCTTGTCATGATCTTGAGGTTGGTCTTGTTTCAGTCTTAGTCTTGTTGTGGTATTGGTCTTGTTTTGGTGTTGGTCATATTTAAGTCTCGGTCTTGGCTTGATGTCCTCCTTTGTGTTATTTTGGTCTAGGTCTTGTTTCAGTCTGTCTTGTTTCGGTCTTGTCATGATCTTGAGGTTGGTCTTGTTTCAGTCTTGTGATACTGCTCTTGTTTTGGTGTTGGTCATGTTTAAGTCACAATCTTGGTATGTCAGTCTTTCTCTTGTTTTGCTTTAGGTTTTGTTTCAGTCTAAAACTGAAATCAAACCAAGACCGAGACTTAAATAAGATCAAAACCAAAACAAGACCAAGACTGAAACAAGACCATAGATGAGACATAAATAAGACAAAATCTACACAAAAACAGAATTCAAATTGGGACTGCATCAATATCAACACCGCAACAAGACTGAGACTAAAACAAGATCAAGACCTGAAACAAGACCGAGCCCAAAACAAGACAAAGACTGACATCAGACTAAGACCGAGACCTAAAGAAGACAAAAACCCAAACAAGATCGAAACAAGACAAACTTCAAGATTATAACAAGACTTAGGCGAGGTCTTGTTTCAGTCTAAGTCTTGTTTCGGTCTTGTCATGGTCTTGAGGTTGGTCTTGTTTCAGTCTTGGTCTTGTTGTGATATTGGTCTTGTTTTAGTGTTGGTCATGTTTAAGTCTCGGTTCGATGTCCTTCTTTGTGTTTTTTTGGCCTAGGTCCTGTTTCAGTCTAAGTCTTGTTTCGATCTTGTCATGATCTTGAGGTTGGTGTTGTTTCAGTTTTGTTGTGATATTGGTCTTGTTTTGGTGTTGGTCATATTTGTCTCGGTCTTGTTATGATGTCAGTCTTTCTCTTGTTTTGATTTAGGTTTTGTTTCAGTCTAAAACTGAAATCAAACCAAGAGCGAGACTTAAACAAGATCAAAACCAAAACAAGACCAATATGACAACAAGACCAAGACTGAAACAAGACCATAGATGAGACAGAAACAAGACAAAATCTACATAAAACCAAAATTCAAATTGGGACTGAACCAAAATCAAGACCGCAACAAGACTGAGACTAAAACAAGATCAAGACCTGAAACAAGACCGAGACCAAAACAAGACCAAAACCCAAGCAAGATCAAAACAAGAAAAACTTCACGATCATAACAAGACTTAGGCTAGGTCTTGTTTCAGTTTAAGTCTTGTTTCGGGCTTGTCATGATCTTGAGGTTGGTCTTGTTTTAGTCTTAGTCTTGTTGTGATATTGGTCTTGTTTTGGCATTGGTCATGTTTAAGACTCGGCCTTGGTTTGATGTCCTTCTTTGTGCTGTTTTGGTCTAGGTCCTGTTTCAGTCTAAGTCTTGTTTCAGTCTTGTCATGATCTTGAGGTTGGTCTTGTTTCAGTCTTGTTGTGATATTGGTCTTGTTTTGCTGTTGGTCATGTTTTGGTCTCGGTCTCTGTATGATGTCAGTCTTTCTCTTGTTTTGGTTTTGTTTCAGTCTAAAACTGAAATCAAACCAAGACCGAGACTTAAACAGGATCAAAACCAAAACAAGACCAATATGACAACAAGACCAAGACTGAAACAAGACCATAGATGAGACTGGCACAAGACAAAGACCTACAGCTAGACTAAAACAAAACCCAAATTGAGACTGCACCAACATCAAGACAGTAACAAGGATAAGATTAAACGAGTGAAACAAAACAAGAGGAAGACTGACATCAAACTAAGACCTAGACCTAAACAAGACCAAAACCCAAACAAGATCGAAACAAGACAAACTTCACGATCATAACATGACTTAGGCTAGGTATTGTTTCAGTCTAAGTCTTGTTTCGGTCTTGTCATGATCTTGAGGTTGGTCTTGTTTCAGTCTTAGTCTTGTTGTGATATTGGTCTTGTTTTGGTGTTGGTCATGTTCAGTCTAATACTGAAATCAAACCAAGACAGAGACTTAAACAAGATCATGACATGACAACAAGACCAAGACTGAAACAAGACCTTAGATGAGACTGAAACAAGACAAAAGCCTCCACACAAAAACAAAACTCAAATTGGGACTGCACCAAGATCAAGACCTGAAACAAGACCGAGACCAAAACAAGACAAAGACTGAAACAAATGTCTGGACTGTACACAACAGCTGGAAAACTGCATTTAACTTTTATTTCGTGATAAAAACAAGATCAAGACCTGAAACTAGACAGAGACCAAAACAAGACAAAGATTGAAAGAAAAGTCTGGACTGTACACAGCAGGTGGAAAACTGCATTTAACTTTTATTTCCTAATTTTCTTTTGCCCTTTTCAGACACCAACATCCCCAACATTTTAGTGCATATGCACGTCCACGCTTGGTCTTAATAGGGTCCTGCTTTCCATCCTGGCCCGTGTCACTTTTACCCTCGCCTTCATGTTTCAGCGTTTGTTTGGGCCACGTGGTGACAGCCCAGCATAAACACACCCGTGATGAGGGCTTTGTTGTAATAGTTCATCACATGTCAGGCTGACTTCATGTCCTTACACATGCAGCGTATGAGTAAAATCAATCCTAAGGAGCAAATAGTCATCAAAAACAAACAGCAGATGTTAAAAGATACAAGAGAGTTGCGGAAAGAATGAAATGTGCTGCATGCGGGACACGCGGAAAGAGAAAGGGGAATTTAGTTAGCTCTTTTGTTGTAACAGCTGCAGGCGTGCTGAGAGAGAGCAGTGCATTACAAGACTTGCTTATCATGAAAAACACACTCAAACGCTCTCTGCTGTTTATACAACAACGGCGTCGACGTGCTAACTCCAATGTTAGTCAATGGAGTCCAGTGATTTTTTTTTTTTCAGGTATCTGTATTTTTATCCCCGAGAGTGATGACAAAACGAGAGCACATTTTGTTCTGCCCATTTGCGACTTCAGTCAACATGTCTCGAAATGAGATGTTTATTTGCACTCTTTAAACTCTGAAGTCATCAAGTTCGCGTCCTTTTCAGAGCTCGTTTCATTTAAAGGCTTCGCGAATTGAAGGATTTGGCTCCAGTCGGCGTAATATATACGAATAGGCTTCTTGCCCGGACTCAAATTAGACGTGATGTTTGCTTTTGGGAATGATTGGACTAAATCTGGGCAAGAATCTTGAATATTATTAATAGTAGCCAGCTCGAGATGACCCCAAAAACACCGAAATCTAAGGCTATCTCCATGTTTTAACATGCAACTTGGGGCAGAATTATCAAAAGTTGTCCATTCAAATAGTTAAATTTCACCAAATGTCATAATAATTACAAGGAAACTGCATTTGAAAGGAAATTACATGTACATAGACATGCACAACAATTGTCTTTTTATTATTATTAACTGATTGAATGCTATTGACGCAAAAGCATTAAAAAAAATAAAAAATGTTAAAAGATAATTCATTCATTCATATATTAATGTTCTGAATGAATTAAAAAAAATACTTTAGAGGCTTGAAATTGAGAATTCAGACAATTTTGAGGTTAAAAAAATGTTGCGAAGCAATTTCATCAAAGACTGCAGAAATAAATTTTTAAAAATATCTAAGATAAGTAAATGAACCCTCTGCCTAAGGAAACCTAAAGAGCAATTGAAACCAAATTTTACCAAATATTTTAATTCAGGTGTGTGCCCAATCACTGATGAGTGGTTTAAAGCTGCCCTACCCACTATAAAACACACACCTGGTAAGAAATGTCTTGATGAGAAGCATTGTCTGATGTGGATCATGGCTCAGTCAAAACAGTTGTCTGAAGACCTGCGATCAAGGATTGTTGATTTGTATAAAGCTGGGAAAGGATGCAAACCCATCCTCGAAATTCTGGATGTTCATCAATAGACAGTCAGAGAAGTTGTCTACAAATGGAGAAAGTTTGGCACTGTTGCTTCTCTCCCAAGGAGTAGCAGTCCACCAAAGATGACACCAAGAGTTCAGCGCAGAATACTCAGAGAGGTAAAAAACAACTCGAGTGTCTGCTAAAGATTAATAGAAATCACTGACACAGTCCAATATCTCTGTGCGCACATCAACTATATGTAAAACTATGGCCAAGAATGGTCTTCATGGGAGGACTCCACAGAGGAAGTCACTGCTGTCTAAAAAAACATTGTTACTCATGTAATGTTTGCAAAAAGGCACTTGGACACTCCACAGAAATTTTGGCAAAAATATTTTGTGGACTGATGAAACCAAAGTTGCATTGTTTGGGAGTAACACACAACATCATGTGTGTTGTTTCTACACCCAATGAAACAGCTCGCCAACATCAACAGCTCATCCCCACCTGAAGCATGGTGGAGGTAGCATCACGATTCGGGGCTGTTTTACTGCCTCAGGGCCTGGAAAACTTGCAATCATTAATTTAAGAATGAATTAGAAAAATTATCAGGATGTTTTGCAGGAAAACCTGGGGCCGTCTGTCAGATAGTTGAAGCTAAAAAGTGGATGGATGCTGCAACAAGACATTGATCCAAAACACAGAAGTAAATCAACTTCAGAATGGTTTCAGAAGACCAAAATACACGTTCTGGAGTGGCAAAGTCAAAATCCAGACATTAACCCCATTGAGATGCTGTGGCATAACCTAAAAACAGTGATTCATGCCAGACATCCCAGGAATCTGACTGGACTACAGCAGTTTTGTCGAGAAGAATGGGCCAACATTAGTCCTGTTCCATGTGCCAGACTGATCTGCAGTTACGGGAAGCATCTGGTTGAAATTATTGCTGCCAAAGGAGGGAGGGGCCACAAAATATTAAATGTGATAGTTCACTTACTCATTTTCCCCCATCCGTCATTGTTTGCAAACTATACTCATTAAAATATGAAAACCTATCAATGGTTGGGTGGTTTTAGTTAAAGCAGACAGTGTATTTTCATCTGTGTGATTTTGACAAAGATTAGATCACATTTGATGGTGGTTTTATGCAGAAATTCCAAAAGGTTCAGATACTTTTTCATACCACTGTATGCGTAGAGTGACAAACACAGCTGATGCTCCAGAAGGAAGTCACTCCAAAGATAGTGGTAAAAAGACTTGACTCTATAAACAACCACCTGGACCTCCACAATGCAATTCATACTAACTAGCTAGCAGCAGCTAAGCTTTATTTCAGAGCTGGGATGTAACTTTTGACAGCGAAACATGGAGCATTTGGTTCATTAATTACACGTGACTTTTTGCTGTTAGCTGGGGGCTGGAGCTAACTAACTGTTACCACCAGCAGTGACTAATATTCACTTTCTTGAAAAACCTTCATACGTCCATCCTTCATCCATGTATTCACGCTCTGCTCTGTATGCGTCAGAGGTGCCCACACCCCCACACACACCCCACACAGTGCCAGTAGGAGCAAGGTCACAGGGAAAACGTGGACTGCAGTTTTAGTGACGTGGGCGTTCTCTATACCAACAAGTGGAATGGATTGGATAACGACACACTGAGGGGACTCTACCTTACTCTATGAAGTTAGGGGAAATTGACAGATTTATATTCATACTTAAGTTAATAATGACAGGTTATATGATGATTGATTTAAACTAATATTCCAGCAACTTCATTGTGAATATGTCAGCATTTGTTTATATGTTTGGTCTTATTCATGTTCCTGATTCACCAAAAAGTGTACATGCAGGTTATGCTGTTATTTCGTCCCTCCCAATGTTGAGACCAAACCTACGCCCTTTAATAATACATACAGTGGGGCAAATAAGTATTTAGTCAACCACCAATTGTGCAAGTTTTTCTACTTGAAAAGATTAGAGAGGCCTGTAATTTTCAACAGGTAAATCTCAGCCATGAGAGACAGAATGCGGGGAAAAAAACAGAAAATCAAATTGTTTGATTTTTAAAGAATTTATTTCCTAATTAGAGTGGAAAATAAGTATTTGGTCACCTACAAACAAGCAAGATTTCTGACTGTCAAAGACATCTAACTTCTTCTAACGAGGCTCCACTCATTACCTGAATTAATGGCACCTGTTTTGACTCATTATCGGTATAAAAGACACCTGTCCACAATCTCAGTCAGTCACGCTCCAAACTCCACTATGGCCAAGACCAAACAGCTGTGGAGGGACACCAGAGACAAAATTGTAGACCTGCACCAGGCTGGGAAGACTGAATCTGCAATAGGTAAAACGCTTGATGTAAAGAAATCAACCATGACTATTAGACAATAGAAGACATACAAGACCACTGATAATCACCCTCCATTTGGGGCTCTAAGCAAGATCTCACCCCATGGCATCAAAATGATAACAAGAACGGTGACCAAAAATCATATAACCACACGGGGGCACCTAGTGAATGACCTACAGAGAGCTGGGACCACAGTAACAAAGGCTACTATCAGTAACGCAATTCGCTGCCAGGGACTCGAATCCTGCACTGCCAGACGTGTCCCCCTGCTGAAGCCAGTACACGTCCAGGCCCGTCTGCGGTTCGCTAGAGAGCATTTGGATGATCCAGAAGAGGACTGGGAAAATGTGTTATGGTCAGATGAAACCAAAATTAGAACTTTTTGGTAGAAACACAGGTTCTCGTGTTTGGAGGAGAAAGAATACTGAATTGCATCTGAAGAACACCATACCCACTGTGAAGCATGGGGAAGGAAACATGCTTTGGGGCTGATTTTCTGCAAAGGGACCAGGACGACTGATCTGTGTAAAGGAAAGAATGAATGGGGCCATGTATCGAGAGATTTTGAGTGAAAAGCTTCTTCCATCAGCAAGGGCATTGAAGATGAAACGTGGCTGGGTCTTTCAGCATGACAATGATCCCAAACACATAGCCAGGGCAAAAAAGGAGTGGCTTCGTAAGAAGCATTTCAAGGTCCTGGAGTGGCCTAGCCAGTCTCCAGATCTCAACCCCATAGAAAATCTGTGGAGGGAGTTGAAAGTCCGTGTTGCCCAACGACAGCCCCAAAACATCACTGCTTTAGAGGAGATCTGCATGGAGGAATGGGCCAAAATACCAGCAATAGTGTGTGAAAAGCTTGTGAAGAGTTACAGAAAACGTTTGGCCTCAGTTATTGCCAAAAAAGGATACATAACAAAGAATTGAGATGAACTTTTGGTATTGACCAAATACTTATTATCCACCATGATTTGCAAATAAATTGTTTAAAAATCAAACAATGTGATTTACTGTTTTTTTTTCCCTCATTCTCTCATGGTTGAGGTTTACCCATGTTGACAATTACAGGCCTCTCTAATATTTTCAAGTAGGAGAACTTGCACAACTAGTGGTTGACTAAATACTTATTTGCCCCACTGTATATATTTAAATAAAACAACACCAAATTATTTAGGGGGGCTGAATTCAACTTTAATCAACTAATAAATTAAATGTCGATTTGAATAAATAGCCATTCATTTGAATTAGATTCAGGTCCCAGAAATCCAACAATTTGGAATTTGAGCTTTTAGCTTTCCGTAAACATCTCGTGTGACATCACTTGTTGAAAGTAAAAGTTCATGGTAAGTCCACACGTATTTATTTGACTTAACAGCAATTTCATAATTTTTACACTTGTGTGACTGTTAAAAAAGTGTTTGTCCTCGCTCCACTGTCGTCTATTTACCAAGCAGTGTGCTTGTTTGCTCATCCCGGATAATTGGGGTGGTGGGGACGCCACCGGCTCTCTCAGCTGTGCCTCGTGTTTGCTGATGACACTTAACGCAGTGTTGGAAAGAGGAAGTGGCGCAAAAACACAACTCTTCACAAAATGAGAAGACTGGATTTGTGGTAAGACACTCAGTTCGTGTTGCAGGAGCACTTAAAATGATAGCCAGCCATACTGTTGCCCAATAAGATGATATTTTGTGACATGATTGTTTAGATTTCTTGCATTGTGACTGTACTTTGATTGTTTTGCACGTTTGTAAGAGGGTTTTGGCCTTGTTCAGACTGGTAGCCCAAATCAAGATTTTAGCCCATCCAAACTTAACATTGGATGACCCCCCGGAAATCTTTATTTTATTTTCATTTTTTTTATTTACTTGTGATTGTGAGATGAATCATCATCAGGTATTAACCCTTTAACACCTAAGCCTATTTTGGCCGAATTTGCATGTCTTTGATGTTGCCTTTATATTTCAAAGAAAAAAATGTTCACAATGGCCAGGTTGGGTCCCTTTTTTCAGGACACCATAAACTCCATGTCCAAACTGTTGTTTTCTTCACTGACCAATTATAATCAACATTTTGGACCCAAAAAGACAAAAAAATCCCCAAATCTTGTTTCAAAATTTGTCATGTTGATGTCCCATTGACAAGTAAACATGCTGGACCAACCGTTTTGAAGCTTGATAATATTTATTCCACTTGTTAGCATAAACATTCTATATAAAAAGATAAGACTGAATAGTTTTATGATTGACAATTCAAAAGAAACAGCAGGTATGGTCATAGGCGTTTTTTGCCTTTACACATAGTATGGTCAAAACAGGTTATATACAGTGCAAAATAGTGGGAATTAAAAAAAAAAAAAAACACACACATATATATATATTATCGAACACAAAAAGGGTTCAGAGGATATCTCTTTGTGAGGTTAGGTATTGTACCCATCACCTTATCAAAAGTACTCTATATGCATGCAATCAAGCTTCTCGAACACACACATTTATATACAAATTGAAAAGGTTGAAAATAAAGGAAAAAAAATCAAATATAACCTTGAAAAAAAGTATTTTAAAAAATAACGACAAGTTGTTCAGTTCATTTTTTTCAGGCAAGCGACTCAATAAAGTTTTTTTTTTTTTACTCGCCAAGACGCCGACTCATCCGAGGAAAACAACGAAAAACGTCTCATCCTCTTCCTCGAGTTAATGAAATAATGCATTAGCTTGCGCTAAATTTAGTTTCCGATACATTCCGCACGTTTCAAAGTCACTCGCACAATCCAACCGGCCGGTGCTCGCTTCGCATGCCTCCCTTTGCTTAGGTGGCGCTTCCCTTGGCAATTTATTAAAATTATCACATTAGGTTCGTCATTCTTGACCTCACAACGGCTCTTGGGATATGTAGTCCTTCATGCTGCTTTCGGTTTTGAAAAAGGACAAGAAATGATGGAAATATGGAGATAAACACACAGTCCATGCAGCGTTTTAATGCTTATTTATGAGTGCAATAAAACTATAAAACTCAAATGACATTATCTCCCATTTTACTTGGTCGATTGACTTCAAATAAAAACTGTTGTGGACATCAACTTCCGCACTTTCAAATGAGACCAACCAACGGCACGTGGGTGACTTAATTACAGCGTGACGAGGCTTCAAAGATGATATACGTAAACAGGTCGCCGCCGACACGTTCTGTGTTAAAGGGTTAAACCACTTGAGCCAATTGGCTTCAGAAAGTGTTCATTTCTTGAAGATTCATCTGTGGACAGTACCACCTACTAGCTAAGGAACAGTCCACGCTTACAGTATGCAAGCAGATCCACTTCACGTAAAAGGACAAATAATGGCAGGTGGATCATGGGTCATTCAAAGTAAAATCACATGATAACAAGCTAAATAGCATAACTAGCAATTACAGTGCCCTCCATAATTATTGGCACCCCTGAAAAAGTTGTGTTTTTTAGCTTCTAATATATATATATTTTTTAATTCAAATAATAAGGGACCTTAATGGAAAAAAAGAGAAAAACCCAACCTTCAATACAAGTGCATTCATTCAGTGGGGAAAAAATCCCACATAAAGAAAAAATATTTATATTTGACATCAAATAATGTGTGTCACAATTATTAGCACCCCTGGTGTTAATACTTTGTACAACCCTCTTTTGCCAACAAAACAAGGTCTGGGGACTGAGATGGCAATGGGAGGAGCTTGGTTTTCTGTCTGGTGAACCATTTCTGTGTAGATTTGGCCACATGTTTAGGGTCTTGCTTAAAGAACAAGATCAGCTGACCAAAGTACACGGTCCCAGTTGAAGCCTGGGAATGTGTGTATTTTTGTATGAGACCAAGATTGAGCTTTTTGGCAACAAACACTCTAAGTGGGTCTGGCGTGCCACGAAAGATGCGCATTCTGAAAAGCACCTCATACCCACTGTGAAGTATGGGGGTGGGTCAGTGATGCTGTGGGGCTGTTTTGCTTCCAAAGGCCCTGGGAACCTTTTTAGGGTGCATGGCATCATGAATGCTTTGAAATACTAGGACATTTTAAATCAAAATCTGTTGCCCGAAAGCTGAAGATGGGTCGTCACTGGGTCTTTCAGCAAGACAATGACCCTAAACATATGGCCAAATCTACACAGAAATGGTTCACCAGACACAAAATCAAGCTCCTCCCATGGCCATCTCAGTCCCCAGACCTTGTTTTGTTGGCAAAAGGGGGTTGTACAAAGTATTAACACCAGGGGTGCTAATAATTGTGACAAACATTATTTGATGTCAAATATTTTTTTTCTCTATGTGGGATTTTTTTCCCCACTGAATGAATGCACTTGTATTGAAGGTTGGATTTTTCTTTTTTTTTTCCCATTAAGGTCCCATATTATTTGAATTAAAAAAAATATTAGAAGCTAAAAAAACACATCTTTTTCAGGGCTGCCAATAATTATGGACCTCAACTAGAAATTAATGAAACAATTGGAACACTAACTAAAAATTTAGCACAGAAAAAATTAAATGTTATTTACATCTGTAGTGCTGCAATGCATGCTGGGAGGTATGAGCCAAGGCAAATGTGTTTGTATAGCACAATTCAACACAATGCAATTCAAAGTGCTTTAAATCTCATGATGGTCATAAAAATCACATTAAATCAAAAGAACATTAAAGGCAATCGAAACAGGAAAAAAAAATTATGCATGGAAATCACATTAATTGAAATCAGAAATGGAAATAAAACAGAAAAGTAATAAAAAGCAAATAGCTTGAAGTTTGAAAAAGGTAGACAGTTATGGATATACTGTGATAAACAAAGTGATTTTAGCCCTGATTTAAAGGAGCTAACAGTATTAGCAAATTTCAGACCTTCAGGTAATTTGTTCCAGAGGGGAGGAGCATAATAACTAAGTGCTGCCTCGCCCTGCTTGGTTCTTGTTCTTTGAACTAACAGGAGACCGGTTCCATACGACCTTAGGGATCTACAGTGGGGAGAACAAGTATTTGATACCATAGTGTATCAAATACTTGTTCTCCCCACTGTAGATGTTTCATAGGGATCCAGCAAATAAGCCTGTATTTTGGTCCAAGGCCATTAAGTGTTTTGTAGACGAGCAGTAGTATTTTATAGTCTATCCCTTGACTCACTGGAAGTCAAGGTAACGATTTCAAAACCAGTCTAATATGTTCCAATTTCCTTTTATTTGTAAGGACTCTGGCAGCAGCATTCTGTACTAACTGCAGCTTCCTGACTGATTTTTTTTTATCACGACCTGTAAATATACCGTTGCAATAGTCCAATCTTCTGAAAGAAAGTTTTTCCATGTCTTGAAGCCTGTTAATTCTGGCGATAGTTTTTAGGTGGTAATGAACAGATTTAGTGACGGACTATAGATGGCTATCAAATTTTATGTCTGAGTCAATAATTACGCCAAGATTTCTAACTTGATTTGTAGCTGTATGTGACATTGTGTTAAGGTGCGTGCTTATCTTTGACCTTTTCTTTTTTGGCCCAAAAATGATCACTTCTGTCTTCTCCACATTTAATTAGAGAAAATTCTGGCGCATCTATTCATTGATTTGATGAATGCATTTACTCAGGGAGACTAAGTATAATCCTGTGGTGACACAGAAATGTAGAATTGTGTGTCATCTGCATAGGTGTGATTGGAGATGTCATACTGTTCCATGATCTGAGCTTGGGGGAAGCATATAATTGTTAAATAAGAGTGGTCCAAGAATGGACCCTTGAGGGACTCCACATGTGAATTTGGTTCGTTCTGACTGATGGTTTCCAATTGACACCAAAAATCCCTATCATGTAAATAAGATGTGAGCCACTGAAGAACAGTGTCAATGAGCCCAACCCACTGCTCCAATCTGCTGAGTAGTATGTTGTAATCAGCCGTGTCGAATGTGGCACTGAGATCCAATAGTAACAGAACAGATGATTTGCCTGCCTCTGTATTCCGACGAATATCATTTAGGACTTTGATAAGCACGGTCTTAGGCATGTTGTATGACGAGAACCGGTGGCAGCAGAGGTTGTCTGTCTCTCCTTAAGGTAAGTTGTTTTCTGAAATTTCCAGGTTCGCGGTGAGTCAGCAAACAGCACATTTTTGCTCAATAGATGATGTTTATTGATTAGAAAATGTAGAATAAATGAGATTTATTGATTACAATCCGACAAAGGCAAGCAAAAAACAAGTAAAACACAAGTGGTAACGATGACATTAGATCTAGTTTTTCAATCCCAGAATTCCCGCGTTACCGTTACAGCACAACAAACTGTTCCTTAACAATGAAAATCGCTTACCGTTGACAAATGAGCGGGGAGCCAACGCTCCGGCAAAGCGGCAAAGGAACAAAGCCAAGTGACATGTACGTAATCCTCTTGCAGACTTCGGGGGGGGTTGGGGAATACCCCGACTCGTATAGGCACGTCTGACGCGGGGACGCGGGTGGCCACTCCTTGCCCCCATGAAAACGCACCACCCGAACTCGTGAGACTCCGCGCCCCCTAAGGGTATAAGATTCCCCCCCAGTTGAGGCTCCCAGCGGTTAAAGTAGAATGTTTATTTAAGTTGTCTCGTGAGATTCCCTCCTTACTATGGAACTCAAGCGCGTACTATGGTGCAAAACAAGTTATCTCGTGAGATTCCCTCCTAACTATGGAACCCAAGCGCGTAAAAAACAATACTATGGTCACAGAGGCAATCATACATCGCAAAGGCATAATGTGCTAATGTTAAGGCACCACATAATATTTTCCCCCATCATAAGTGAAAGATTACATTGTGCAGTGATGGCCAAATGAAGCTTCTTGAACCAATGAAGCTTTGCAGCCAATTCTTACAAAACTTCATGGTGGTTCATCTGCTCAATGGCGCTATCAAGTGGTCGTGAAGTTCAAGAGACAAAGGCACAGTGTTGAGAATTTTACGACAATTTGTATCAGAAAATTATATGAATGTGCTTGTTTTGTTTTGTTTTTATCGATGTTTAATGTGTGAGTTGTAGGTGGCAAGTTCAGCCGGTGTATCGCGCGGCAACCGCACGTGTCTCTAGTCTGTCCGACCCGGAAACCGTGTGTTAAAGCTGTCCCTCCAGAACACAACATCCTCCATCTTTGTTCCGTGGGTGAACTATGTAAAGAGAATGTAGTGATACAACAACCCAATTTTTTTCCCCCGAACATTTGAAAAAGACGCGATTTTGTCCGATTTCCGATCACATGATCGAATCAGGGACGTCCCAAACTATCATGTTTGGGACTTCTTGCCACCCAACCATCTATGTGCGCGCCAAAACTACATCAACAAAGATCCTCCTGTAAGTTCCTCTTCATCGACTTGGGAAGTCTGTTGGTTGATTTTCAAGGCTCAGCGCCAGCTTTGGGAAGACAAAACCGGTGAGAACGCCGCGTAGACCACCCACAGGTACTTTCAGCGGCTTAGCATCCATCCGACCTCGACACGTTCACCATCCAGGTGCTGAGACGCGTCTCGTCTTTCACGTAATGACACCAATCGGTGTGTTTAATGACTCATTTAAACACAAACGTGGCCAGAAAAGCACGTTGGCAGCATACACACGCACTTTTCTCCATTCCAGCTCTTTTTCCAACAATAACACTCACACCCTGACTTCTCCTTGGTCTCCACCTTTAGGGACTTTCCCCTCCACCACCACTTTATTAAAAATCCCTCCTCCTGGTGGTCCTATCGCTCCTCCTCATAAAATCCTCTATGCATAGACGCAAGCATCATCCAGGGGAATGACATACAAACCCTGTCTTGTATATCTTATGGAACATCCGCTTACTCTTAATGTGGTTTTATACGCTAGACAGAATACAGCATTTGTTCCGCAGTGCCACTCCACTAATCGTATAACACAGAGGCACATTTATGTAGCTCCCACTCCCACGGTGAGTCTCTTCTCCCATGACAGCAATGACATGTGCTTCACTCTTTCAGTACCATTGACGGTGATGGACGTGTAATTCTTTTGAACTGGGAAGAGTGATCGGATCGAATGACAGGTCGTCCCCGGCGTAAGTTTCTTACGCTGGTGACGTCACCCGTATTTCCACGTGAATTGGAATTAACCCTTTAAAGTGCATATGACATGACAAAAAAAATCTTAAATAGCATTATTATTGGAATTATAATCATATTTTGAGACAATTTAACAATATACAGTGGGGCAAATAGGTATTTAGTCAACCGCCAATTGTGCCAGTTCTCTTACTTGAAAAGAATAGAGAGGCCTTGTAATGGTCACTTCTGTGATCCTCTTTGTTCCTTTGGACCTCCACCACACGGTGGCGCCTCTTTATGTTGTATGTTTACTTTCTTCTTCAGTTGCTACCTACTTTTTGGGGAGTCAAGTGTGATCATGTGTACATGGTCCGTTGTACTCCCGAGTGACCAGTGGTTGAGCTGGATTTATTTATTTTTGTCTATTAAAAGTGCATAAGTGGACGTCTGCTCCCTTTTTTTTTACCTTTTATGCACTCATCCTGCCCTGCCACGCGTTACAAATGGCGCCCGAACAGTCTTTCCCTGGACCTCTGTCAAGCTTTGGATCCGAAGGTGACTTTGACTGCCTCACGTGGATGGTTGTTTGCGATTCCTGTGCCTCTGAGGATCGGAGTTTTCCCGACCCAAGCTGCGACATTAACGTGAGATGGATCCGTCTATTTCTTGGATGTGATGGTCCGACCGCTGTTTCGTCATTGGTTTGGGATCCGTCTATTTCCTGGATCGTCAAGGCGATACGACCTCAGGCCCAGATGTTGCCCCGGAATGGCGTCTGGTTGGGCTAATCGTGAATGGACCAATGCCTTTCACACTGACAGACTTGACCTGGAGTTAGCCGTTTCTGGTTGTTGGCCATGTTTTGTGCTGCTCTTCTTTGTTTGTCATGTGTTGATTTGGTTACCATATTTGCCCATGTTTGTTGTTGAAATTGAGGTTCATGTTAATCAAAGCTTTTGATGTTCAAAGAAAAAAAAACACTGTGCATTTGTTTTTGTTATTTTTTCATATAGTCTTTGCCCTATGTGCCTTTCAGCCTTTACAGTTGTCTATGTATAGCATGCTGTTTAGCTGTTTTATGGTTCATCTTCAGCTGTGTACGGCTGTGGACAGCCTTTTTCTCATCTGGGGGGACTATGTAATGGTCACTTCTGTGATCCTCTTTGTTCCTTTGGACCTCCACCACACGGTGGCGCCTCTTTATGTTGTATGTTTACTTTCTTCTTCAGTTGCTACCTACTTTTTGGGGAGTCAAGTGTGATCATGTGTACATGGTCCGTTGTACTCCCGAGTGACCAGTGGTTGAGCTGGATTTATTTATTTTTGTCTATTAAAAGTGCATAAGTGGACGTCTGCTCCCTTTTTTTTTACCTTTTATGCACTCATCCTGCCCTGCCACGCGTTACAGCCTGTAATTGTCAACATGGGTAAACCTCAACCATGAGAGACAGAATGTGAAAAAAAAACACACTGTTGTCACATTGTTGTGATTTTTTGGGAAAAATATTTGGTCACCTACAAACAAGCAAGATTTCTGGCTGTCAAAGTGGTCTAATTTCTTACGAGGTCTAACGAGGCTCCACTCGTTACATGTATTAATGGCACCTGTTTTAACTCATTATCGGTATAAAAGACACCTGTCCACAATCTCAGTCAGTCACACTCCAAACTCCACTATGGCCAAGACCAAAGAGCTGTCGAAGGAGACCAGAGACAAAATTGTAGACCTGCACCAGGCTGGGAAGACTGAATCTGCTATAGGTAAAACGCTTGGTGTAAAGAAATCAACTGTGGGAGCAATTATTAGAAAATGGAAGACATACAGGACCACTGATAATCTCCCTCGATCTGGACCTCCACGCAAGATCTCACCCCGTGGCGTGAAAATGATAACAAGAACGGTGAGCAAAAATCCCAGAACGACACGGGGGGACCTAGTGAATGACCTACAGAGAGCCGGGACCACAGTAACAAAGGCTACTATCAGTAACACAATACACCGGCAGGGACTCAAATCCTGCACTGCCAGACGTGTCCCCCTGCTGAAGCCAGTACACATCCAGGCTCGTCTGCGGTTCGCTAGAGAGCATTTGGATGATCCAGAAGAGGACTGGGAGAATGTGTTATGGTTAGATGAAACCAAAATAGAACTTTTTGGTAGAAACACAGGTTCTCGTGTTTGGAGGAGAAAGAATACTGAATTGCATCCATAGAACACCATACCCACTGTGAAGCATGGGGGTGGAAACATCATGCTTTGGGGCTGTTTTTCTGCCAAGAGACCAGGACAACTGATCTGTGTAAAGGAAAGAATGAATGGGGCCATGTATCGAGAGATTTTGAGTGAACATCTCCTATCAGCAAGGGCATTGAAGATGAGATGTGGCTGGGTCTTTCAGCATGACAATGATCCCAAACACACAACCAGGGCAACAAAGGAGTGGCTCCGTAAGAAGCATTTCAAGGTCCTGGAGTGGCCTAGCCAGTCTCCAGATCTCAACCTCTTAGAAAATATGTGGAGGGAGTTGAAAGTCCGTGTTGCCCAACGACAGCCCCAAAACATCACTGCTCTAGAGGAGATCTGCATGGAGGAATGGGCCAAAATACCAGCAACAGTGTGTGAAAAGCTTGTGAAGAGTTACAGAAAACGTTTGGCCTCCGTTATTGCCAACAAAGGGTACATAACAAAGTATTGAGATGAACTTTTGGTATTGACCAAATACTTGTTTTCCACCATGATTTGCAAATAAATTCTTTAAAAATCAAACCATGTGATTTTCTGTTGTTTTTTTTTTCCACATTCTGTCTGTCATGGTTGAGGTTTACCCATGTTGACAATCACAGGCCTCTCTAATATTTTCAAGTGGGAGAACACAATTAGTGGTTGACTAAATACTTATTTGCCCCACTGTACAACAATTTGGCAAAGCGCAGATGACGAGAAATGCTTCTTTAAACCTGCCGTTTAGTTCCTCCTGTCATTATAGCGGCCTGGCGCCTTCATCTTGGCGATGACGTCAGACAAAGAGCAATTTCAGCAGATTTAGCATTTATTCCAATGGAGAAGGAAGCGTTTTTCAGCGATTCTGGTTTAAGTGTTGCTTTTTCGAGCTATATTGTCGATCAGAGGAAGTATGTGATATACAGCCATATATGTTTGAGTCTTATTCGGAGGAGGAAGATTCAGAATAAGAAAAATGCGACAGACAACAAACATGAGGCTGATGACTGGAGAAGACCGCTTGTGCAACACGAAATGTCCTCATTGTTTTATCTCTTTAATATTCTTACAGGATATTCTTTGAATCTAAGTATTTTTTTCCCCGATCGCTATACAAATTGTATGGTCATGACAAATAAGTCTTGTGCTAAATGGAATATGAAATATTAAAAATGCATTTATTCAGTAAGACAGGGCTAAATTACTGCATAATGGTCAAAACTGCCGCCTTCTTAAACCTCCCGAATGGTATTGTTGCCACCGGCGTTAGTCCGGCTCTTGTCATTTCCCTGCCGGACTCTGAGACTGAGGAAAGAGCGTAAACAAAACAGGAGGCGTGAGAGCTAGGCTACATGCTAACCTGAACCAAGCGACTCTTCCAAGTCTCTTCCTCGCCTTTCGGACACGAAAAATCACGCAAAACTACCCCGACTCATGTCACGCACAGTGGCGGGAGTAATCGCCTTTACCGATCGGCCAGACTCCGGCGACAAGCAACTTTCAGCGGACTATTACAGCTCATCATTCCCCTGCTTCTGCCCCGGTAGGCACTCCCGCTGGAGTGCTCGTCGCCCAGGACGGAGCAGGGGAATGAATGCTGAAAATGGCTCATTCTTGGCGGACAAACCGGCCGACATCGGGCAGCTTGTCACATGCCACGGATGCCAGCCGGTGAAGGCAAGCACACCCTGCTTCACTGGCCAACGGCAAGCATTGTCACCCACAAAATACAATAACGTCCAAATCTTGGGCAAATTAACAAGGAAAACGGCAGCTATTAGTTGCACCGGTCCAGCGGTGAAAACAAACGCTGCTCAATATGCTAGCAGCCTGATAGCGAGCAGGCAAAAAAACAGTGGACAAGACACCCGTCGTAAAGTTGAAATCACGTAAGTCAGGTACGTCATAACCCTGGCATGACCTGTGGTTGTTTATATTATGACTGGTGGGATGTAATAAAGTACTTTGTTACTGTACTTAAGTACGTGTTTCTGTATCTGTACTTGTGTACAAATATGTGAAGTGATACGTTTTACTTTACTACATTTTACAGCACGTATCTGTAGTTTTTACTCCAGTACTTTTCAAACCGTCAGCTGCGTTAAACGTTACTTTTGTTTGTTTTTCTTTCATTGTGAATTAATAGTTTCGTATACATGCCTCCAGCGTAATCTAAAAGCCCCTTGTAACTATACTGTTATTGGGCACTAGAAAGAGCAACTCGAGTACAAGCAAGATTGGGCAGGTGAACAAGATATTGACCAATTAAAAAAACAATAGTGAGAGCAGCGCTCCTTCAAATGGGTGCACTCTTTTTGTACAATAGGTGGGGGGTATGAGCTTTGTAGTTGCTTGCAATCTGCCATTAAGATAAGTTTTGGATTTTTTATCTATTTTTTAATTTTTTTTTTAGCTTGTTAGTTGTTTTCACTGGAGTCAATTTTATTTTTTCCCATTCTGTACGGTTATTTAATATATTTATTTATATTTATTTAAAATATATAATACATATATCACATTTTTGCTTCGAGGGAAAATACTTTTACCTCTTGTAAAGCAAATTTTAAAGTGAATATTTTTGTACTTTTACTTGAATATTCGTTATTTTCTTAAATGCTTTTACTTTTACTTAAGTGAAAGTACAGATACAGGGGCAGAAAAATACTGAAGCAAAAAAAGTGAGTAGTTCACCACTTTATTATGCTTTAAAAACATATTTATAATCGCATCATTTATATATATATATATATATATATATATATATATATATATATATATATATATATGAATTGAAGGCAATCAGAAAAGCGATGATAAAATTGTATTATAATACTGTAAGAATTATTTCTATAATTATTTATACTTATATGTGAGATTTTTTTTTAAATTATATTTTTATTTTTAAAAATTAAAGAAAGTTTTTTAAAAAATCCAAAAAAAAATCATTTGATTATTCCCAGCTCTCCCTTTTTAAAGAATTGGAAGTATAACTGTCAATTAACTTAGAATGTTAAAAAAAAAAAAAAAAAAAAAAATTAACACATTTTTTAAAAATTCAAAATCAAATTCTTATTTTAAAATTCTTAATCTAACTATTGTTATATATCTTAGTCATGTTAATAATCATCATTTTCTAATATTGAAAAAAAAAAGCATTTTTAAGTCTTATTTGTGTACATACTTATAATTGTTTTATTTCTTAAATGATGAAGAATTTAAAAACATTTTTAAAAAGAGTGGATGTCTAGTGCTATATAATGACACTGAAATATGATAATTCATAAAAATAAAATGTTGAAAAAGGTAAGTTAATAAAAATGTAACCATTTATTCATATAATTTATGATTATTCACAATCATATTTATAATCTTGTAGTTTTTTTTAATATAAAATATAATTACAATGTTTTTTTTAAATAGAAACATTTTCCTTAAACTTAAAAATAAATAAATGCAAAACCTAAAAGACGCCAAAGCAAAAAGACAAAGTGTTAAGAATGAGTTAAACCACAAAGAGAGATACACTAAATGGAAAAGTGTCATCATTTTCCAGTAGTCTGAAGAAGCGCTCAACTCTAACTCAGTAAACAAACAAGTGTCCCCTCTGCGGACTTTATCATGACAATACCAAACAACCGAGGTCTCACACACTACAAATTCTCTGGAAATACTGAAGAAAAAAACACATGAGTGATCCCTGCAACATCTGCACTCAAATGTAAACTCAATGTTACGTTTACTATTTATACAGAACAAACTGCAGCTGCAACATGTGTGAGTGAGAGAGTGTGTGTGCATACGTTTGAGTATATTTGTGAACGTGTGATGACGACACTTTTTCTCGCCAGGATCGTGGGAAGATGCTCCCGCCAGAAAAACAAACAGATCAATAAAGTAAAGAAGCAAAGCAAAAATAAACCCATTTGACACACAACTGGGGACCCCCCCCCCCCTTTTCCTGTCATAATGAGCTATTTTTAGCAATGGGTAAAGACCCTCCTTTCCACAATGTAGGCCTGCTTGACTCATTGGTGAAATAACACACCTCCCAGGGGTCTTGATGTGTGGGAATACTACAATATTGACATTTTCTCACTGGTATGGACGGTGTAGCCTTAAAGGTGACATCACTAATACTCCCAGTTTAAATGAATAGGACGTGTAACGTCAATGACAGGCAATGAGTTAACGACAATGAAATAAATAACAATAGAGTTGTCAGATAATGAGTTTTTAGCCGATATCCCGATAGTGTCCAACCCCAAAAATTCATTGTTTTAACTAAGTTTATAATTTATGATATTTTAATCATTTATTGTTCCTTTAATTTTTGCACCATGAATGCAAATGGTCTGCTCACATAACAAACCCCAGTCATCTTAGTTTGGAGACATTTATTGGTCCATCCCAGGGCCGGCCCAGCCTATACGCAGACTATGCAGCTGCTTAGGGCCCCTGACCACTAGGGGGGCCCAATCTGGCAATTCTTTCATTTATATTTCATTTTGTTTACTACAGTTTGCTTTATTTGACTTTTGTGAGTTTTGATACTTGATTACAGGCTTAAAAAAATAAAAGTTCATCCTTCTTTCTTTTAGAAAAAGGTTTGGCGCTATCTACTGTAAGTACTAACAATCATTTGGTGTAAGAAGTTTGAAGTATGCAGTGCAACAAAATCTGATTAATATACAAAATATGGACGTATGGGTTGGATTGCATGTATTGGTTTCACAGTACACTGTGACGAAATGGTGGGCCAAAAATATGGGCCCCTTTGCATTATTTTGCTTAGGGCACCCAAATGGCCTGGGCCAGCCCTGGTCCATCCTTCCATGTTCTCCCACTTATCCGAAGTCGGGTCACGGGGGCAGTAGCTTCAGCAGGAAAGCCCAGACTTCTCTGTCCCCAGCCACATCATGTTTCAAACATGGACTGTGAATAGCAAAACAACTTAAAGTACAATTGAAGGCACATCTTCGGCACATCTTTTTTTAACTGTAGAGAACACACGTGTTAAATATATATATATCCAAAATGAGTGCAAACAAAGAAATTCCATAGCAAAAAAATATTTTTGTAAAAGATAAGAATGTCCGCATTGTCTGAGGAGAATGTTGACTTGTTTGCAGTTAATTTGTGCCCTGCTGTAGAAAACACTGTCTCACTAGCCACTGAAATACCAGGCACAGTGAGATAGCGTCTTGCTATCATCTATGGGGAGCGCAACTTAAGGCATCAGGAATAAAACAAATTTTTGTCCTTTTCATATTCATAAAGGCGTGGCACGATTTTCTAACTGAAGTGGTTGCGCGATGGGGTATGATAGCCTGGCTCAATCACATTCATCATATGTCTAAACTAGAGATGTCCCGATCGGGATGCTGATCGATCGGGTCCGATCACGTCATTTTCAAAGTATCGCAATCGGCAAAAAAATATCGGACATGCTTTTTAAAATATATATTAGGGGTGTCAAACGATTAAAATTTTTAATCGAGTTAATTACAGCTCTAAAATTAATTAATCGTAATTAATCGCAATTAATCGCAATTCAAAACATCTATAAAATATGCCATATTTTTCTGTAAATTATTGTTGGAATGGAAAGATAAGACCGAGATGGATATATACATTCAACATACGGTACATAAGTACTGTATTTCTTTGTTATAACAATAAATCAACAAGATGGCATTACCATTATTAACATTCTGTTAAAGCGATCCATGGATAGAAAGACTTGTAGTTCTTAAAAGATAAATAAAAATAATAAATGAAATATATAAATATTTAAATAAATAAAATATATAAATATTTATAAAAATTTATAGAAAATAAATAAAAGATAATAACTAGTACAAGTTATAGAAATTTTGTATAAAAACCCCTCTTCATGTTTTCGTTTTAATAAAATTTGTAAAATTTTCAATCAAAAATTATACTAGTAGCCCGCCATTGTTGATGTCAATTATTACTTACACAATGCTCATGGGTGCTGAAGCCCATAAAATCAGTCGCACCCAAGCGCCAGCAGAGGGCGGCAAAACTCCGAAAAACACAACAAGTGCACCTTTCACTTTGCTGTCCTTTTAATATGTTTGAGAAGGGGCATATGTGCGTTAATTGCGTCAAATATTTTAACGGGATTAATTTAAAAAATTACCACTCGTTAACGCGTTAATTTTGACAGCCCTAATATATATATATATATATATATTTTGTTTTAATTAAATTGTTTTCTAATTGTATTTAACATTACAGACATAATATGTTACACTCATCCAGAATCTTTAGTTTAGGCTTAAGGTAGGGTTATCAAATTTATCCCGATAATGGCGTTAATTAATTGTTTTAAAAATGTATCACGTTAAAATATTTAACGCAATTAATGCATGCGCTGCACGACCCACTCGCGCATTGTCGCGCTCAATCTGTAATGGTACCATTTTACCTATATAGAGAGCTAAAATGCAGCGTAAAATGAGTAGAGTGAATTTTGGAAGCCTTTGGAGCCTTTTTTTTATTGGCTAAAGCCTTACCATCCCTCTCCCTCCAATTAGAAATATCGTGGGAAGCAATGTGGGGAAGCAAGGTAGTAAATGATCTTTTTCTTAACACCCTATGTTATTTCCCAACGCAGAGAAGATATATCAATCGGTAGCACTACGCACAGTCATGGTTCCACTTTCCCTCATTCATTTGGGCATGGCTACAGTATCATTTACTGAAAGCTCAACAAATACACTAGATGGCAATATTTAGTCACAATATACAAAGTCACATTTGTCCTTTAAGAATTATTATCTTTCTATCCGTGGATCCCTCTCACAGAAGGAATGATAATAATGTAAATGTCATCTTGAGGATTTATTGTCATAATTAACAAATACAGTACTTACTTGCCAAAATGTATATGATCGGGAAAAAATATCGGGAATGATTGGAATTGAATCGGAGCAAAAAAAAAAGCAATCAGATCGGGAAATATTGGGATCGGCAGATACTCAAACTAAAACGATCGGGATCGGATCGGGAGCAAAAAAACATGATCGGAACAACCCTAGTCTAAACCCCTTGTTTTGTACAACTGAAAATGGCCTCAAATATGCAGCAATAAATATCCAAATCGCAATCGCTTCTGTAATGGGCAGATTCGGCCTCAAAGGGCTGCTTAAATGCCGTGGCGATGAGCGATTGTTTAGCATTAGCAGCTTTTGCCTTGCCTCCAGCCGCTATACCGCCGTCACACGAACACCGCCACCCCCACCCACCAATCCGCGGATCACTCACGTAACGAACCGTGGCAAGCGATCCGATCCGTTCACGGAAAATCCATGTTTCGTGACACCTCTACATTGAACGCCTACACTACCTATGTATATAATAGTGGTTTTATTAGCTACTGTAATTGTATTCACTGTGGAGACCATGTGGGGGGGCCGAGGAGGAATAGGATGGCGGGTGAGTCAAAAAGGAAAAATGGAATGTACGCAAATCACCAATGTGAGGTCTAGAAAACAGTAATTTGTTAATCACTTGTGTGTGTGGATATGTTGACATCCTATTCAATGCTGCCTAATCGCTAATCCTGGCACCGACATTCTCTATACTTGAGTGTGGCTAATTGCACCCAGTCATGCGTGAATCCCATCAGATCTGTGATAGTCCTGCAACCAAGTGGAAATGCTGAGCGGTGGCCGCCCCAGGGCCATGGCCCCTCCCCAGCCAATTGGTGGAGTGAGCCAGCGCAGCCCATACCTCCTACCGCAGCTCCAGCAAGGGGGCCGCTGCCATCTCCCTGCGACCCAGGGGCGTCCCAGGGACCATCCGCGCCCCCATTAACAGGCCTTCCGGGAAGGGATGAGGGGTGGCCCCCACCACCGCCCACCCTCCAGGCCCTCCAGCCACCGCCACAACCCCCCAACCAACACTGCACACTGCGGGACCCCCACGGCCCACTAGGCCCGGAGCAGGACAGGATCCCCACCCGGAGTGGGCGACACCCTCACTCAGCCAGCGACTCGTGCTGGGGCCCGATGAGGACACCCAGGTAGAAAAGACATGGGAAGGCAGAAGCAGGAGAGCGTCAAGGGGCCTGAGTCCCAACCCCGCTGACCACCGCAACTGGCAGCCTAGGCGAAGAGTAAGCCTGCCCCGGTAGCCATGCCATAGTGAAAAGTGTGGGACCCACCTACGAAATGTTGGGTCTAAAACACCTTCTTCAATTTAGCTGTTGACCCAGAGCGAGGTGACAAAGGCAGGACACAAGGAGGCAGGAGTCAGAGAGTAGACTTTTACCAAGCTGCAGTTTGGGGAGAGTCGGACAGCGCAACGTGCCAAATCGGAATCTCCCCGAGGTCTCTCTCCGGACTCTCCGCTGCTGACTTTTATTGAGGGCTTCTTGCTGGGCGGAATATAGTTACAACACTGTTGTCCAACGTGGCAGTTTCGATCGAGCAAAGTTCCTTATTCTAGTCATTGATTTAACAGTCACACTCTTGATTAAATTAACAGTCACACTCTTGAGCGAGCAAGATAACTTTGTTTTGAACACACATTTGCACTCGAAGTAGCTTGGTGGAAAAGTACTGAGACGTTGTGTGATGAATCAACATACGTGTGTGTATCTATTTATCAGCAGAATGTGAGCAATTGCCGGTAATAAAAATGTAAGCACATGATTATGGGCTAAAACTGTATTCTTCATAATAGCTTGGGAGAGCAAACTTATATAACCCGCAGAGTATAATGGTCATACAATCAAGCATATCTTAGACATCCTATGAATGTGGCTGCCAGGTTCCTGACAGGCAGGCATTACCCATCACTGTGATGGGATTGTGTGGGAACAAAGTGCAGTGTATGCATTAAAATAGGAGAGCCCGGATGAGGGAAGTGAGACCCCAGCATGGAAGTTCTTCCCAGCCGCACATCCCACCGCCCCTTGCTGAAGCCCCCCCGTGGGGTATAATGTACGTGGTGCGTTAAAAGAGGTGAAGGAATGGCGGGGCCTGCAACGAGGAGGCGACTGTCATCATCCCGCAACCGGCTTTTATCAGCTTTTAAAATGCTTTTATCGGCCGATATTATCAGCTACCCGATAATATCGTTGTGAGCCATCACAAACTATGTTTTCCGTTATGTTCATTTTGTTTTTATTAACTTTTTATTTGACTTATTCATAAAACTATATTTGGAAGAAAAAAAACACAGTACCAAGCATCACATTTGTTGATGATTGTTGAATTTCCAGGTCACTTCCTGTTGATTTTTGGGTATTTCCGGGTCACTTCCTGTTAATACTGGATCACATCCTATTGATTTAAGGGCAATTTGGGTCACTTCCCGTCGGCATTGATGGAATTAGCGGCTTTTGGCATTGATGTTTATGGCTGTCTTTGGCATTGGCATTGACAGATGTAGCCATCTTTTGGATAGATGGGTATATCAGTCGATTGGAACACACAAAAGGAATTTTTTGCAGGTCCGAAGTGAAAATCAGAAAAGAAGAAATTGTATTCTCTTTTATTTCTCAATTTTTTGTTTTTATTTAAAAACTCGTGCACAAATTGTCCCTACCAACTTTTAAGCAACCTTTTTTGCATTATAGACTAATGAAGTCAGTTATACATGTAATTTAGATTGTCTTCCCATATGTTGTAAGGATAGAATTGACCCTACCATTATTAAGTTGTTTTTAGGGCTGTCAAACGATAAAATTTTTTCATCGAGTTAATTACAGCTTTAAAATTAATTAATCGTAATTAATCGCAATTCAAACCATCCATAAAATATGCCATATGTTTCTGTAAACTATATATATATTCTGTAAAATAAATTGTTGGAATGGAAAGATAAGACACAAGATGGATATATACATTCAACATATGGTACATAAGGACTGTATTTGTTTATTATAACAATAAATCAACAAGATGGCATTAACATGATTAACATTCTGTTAAAGTGATCCATGGATAGAAAGACTTGTAGTTCTTAAAAGATAAATGTTAGTACAAGTTATAGAAATTTTATATAAAACCCCTCTTAATGTTTTCATTTTAATAAAATTTGTAAAATTTTCCATAAAAAAATAAACTAGTAGCCTGCCATTGTTGAGGTCATTAATTACTTACACAATGCTCATGGGTGCTGAAGCCTATACAATCAGTCGCACCCAAGCGCCAGCAGAGGGTGGCAAAACTCCATAAAAAAAATTAACAAGTGGGCATTTCACTCTACTGTCATTTAAATCTGTCTGAGCAGGACATGTGCGTTAATTGCGTCAAATATTTTAACGTGATTGATTAAAAAATTACCGCCCGTTAACACGATAATTTTGACAGCCCTAGTTATTTTCATTATGTTCACTTACATTCATCCCTTTTTACATGCTGAATGTGCCAATCCATTCCCCTCCCTCAAAATACGTTTGATTGGCAGATGTCTTCCCCCCCAACACACAGTCACACAGCTCTGACAGATTAATGTCGGCAACATACCGCCTCCTCCGTCCCCGTCGAAGGCGAGGAATATCGAAGTTTTTTGGGCCAGCAGCAGCTACTGCAAGTAATGTAAAAAGACATCAATGTTGTGGAGGTGGGGGGAAAACCACTAATTTTGCTACTGAAAGTCCAACCTGCATCAGAGTTAGCATAACATTAAACTACGTGAACTTGCTGACCTACAAAACTACTGCGGTCAGGACAGCCTCCACAAGGAACAACGCAGTCAAGCTAGCAGTCTCAGTAATGCAACGCGGTGGCTTCAGAGTGCAAGTCCATTTATTAAAAGACAAAAAAAAATGGGCGCTATGCACATCCACTTGAACTGACACGGAAAAAAAAAATCTGTGAAATGAAATCACACATCATAATTTCATCAGAGTTGTTCAGTTCGAGTCTTGAGGTAATCTAGTATGCCTCAGATGTAGATCACTCCTTGGATATCTTGATATGTTATATCGTTCCTACCAATGTTGAGACCAAACCTACGCCCTTGTATTATTGACAGTCAATCCTAGCATAATGAACATGAAAACGGTAAAATCCTGCTTCCAGAAATGAACTGAATTAATGAAGCGTTTTTGTATTCTAACTAAAGGCACTGAAAAGGAAATGGCCGCGGCTGGAGTTCGAGAACGCGTGGGTGGCGAGTGGGAAGGCCTGGCGAGCCACGAGGCAGAAGAGAGAAAGCAGACGGAAGAGTGAAGATGACGTCCATTCTCAAGTAAGGATGAAGAATGTGAGAGAGGGAAAAAGTGGCTTTCCTAGTATAAACACTCATCCTTGCCTATGAACTGCGTTTGTGTGTTATTACAACGAAGAGCTCGGTCTCGCTCCAATTTTACCAAGCCCAAAGATAGACTTCGATAACACGCTCTCCGTCGCGTACAGCCAAAACGCCTCCTCAACCACATGCCGGGTCCACATGTGGCCAAATATCCCAAATGCAAATCATCACACGTTCACGAGTGAGAATGAGGGGATTTCCAGCTTGATGCTTCGCAGCTGCGTGTCGGCAGCCGGCATGGCACCTACCTGACGCCTACTACTGATGAACGGAGTTGCGTTGGAACATGCTAGCGTTTTTTTTCCAGTCACTTTTTAATTAATTTTTGGGGGGTAATGTTTCATGTTTTATCACGCCTTGTTGAGACTTCTCTTTCTTGTTGCAATCTTGCTTGACGATGGATAAATTTCCCAGGTTTTGCCTGAATTTGTGCTTTGGTAGAATTCCAAATTGTAAGCTGAAGATGGTGGTGAGGAAGTCTCATGGCATTTTTACTGAACTTAGCTCTCTCATAGTGCTTGATCTACACTAGTGGTTCTTATCAACACAGCCCCGAGACTGAGTTTTCAAAGTCCTAAATGATGTTCGTCGGAATACTGACGCAGGCAAATCATGTCTTCTGCTACTATTGGATCTCAGTGCCGCATTCGACACGGTTGATCACAAAATACTACTCAGCAGATTGGAACAGTAGGGTTCACTAACTCTGTTCTTCAGTGGTTCACATCTTATTCACATGATAGGGATTTTTTTGTGTCAATCGGAAACCATCAGTCATAACGAACCAAATTCACTAGTGGAGTTCCTCAAGGGTCCATTCTTGGACCACTTTTATTTTACATCTATATGCTTCCCCTAGCTCAGATCATGGAACAGTATGACGCCTCCTTTCACACCTATGCAGATGACACATAATTCTACATTTCTGTGTCCCAGCATGATTATAGTCCCGAAGTCTCCCTGTGTAAATGCATTCATCAAATCAATGAATGGATGTGCCAGAATTTTCTCCAGCTAAATGTAGGGAAGAAAGAAATGATCTTTTTTGGGCCAAAAACAGAAATGGCACAATGTCACTTACAGCTACAAATCAAGTCAGAAATCTTGGCATAATTAGGCAAGGCAAATTTATTTGTATACAGGCATGCAAACTGGTTAGGGGTGAAAAAGGTGACAAAGTAACATGGACACACGGCATGCGCGGAAAAGTGCATTTCATAGTGCAACCAGAGACATCTCAAATTAAACACAGTACATAATAATTTAACATATACAAGTCTAAATCTCTCATCCTGAAATCAGAACATATAAGACGCATTAAGTAGCAAATTATACAAAATCTAAATTATAAAATAAACAGTATGTCCCATTTGCATTAAGTAGAGAACAGCTGTACAGCATAAAATATGAATTTACAGGTACAGTCACTTCCATTCACTCAACGATTATGTGTTAGATTAGATTAAATAGATAGATAGAATAAAAAAATTACAAGTCTTCAAAAGCATTAACTGTAGTGATCATAACTTTATTTACATTCAACCAAAGCAATTAGTCCCATGGTCCTTAACTTCGATTGATAGGGCATCATACTGGATAAACAGAAGTACACCTGGAGGCTTTTTTATGAACGGGGGTGTGTACGAACAGCGCGGGAATGGGGGTACTTTCAAATGCGACCTGTAGCGGAGCTCTCCGGTTTGATAAACTCTCGATAGCTAAACAAATGAAACGACCTCCACAACAAGGCAAAACTCTTCCCTTTCTGTAATTATCGGAGAGTATAGAGGGGCCTTAAATAACTCGTTGTCAAAAATAACTGGTGACCATTCAGAACTTTACTAACAAAGCCCTGAACATTACTTGTATGGAAGGCACTAGTTCATCACTCTAGTTACCTCATTGCTCATGATTTTTCTTTATTTTTATTTTTTATCGTTAACAAGCGCTTCACAAAGGGGCCTTAAATAACTCGTCACAACGCCAACTGGCGACAATTCAGATCCCAAATGACGTTCGCTAACTTTACTAGCTAAGCCCTGTGTTAAAGGCGCTAGTTAGCCCCTCCGCAGTTAAGAGCTACCTCAAGTAACTGCGTTCTACGAGGCGGTGAAATATCGAGGACTATCTGAAGTCAGTTATCAAGAAATTAAGCAAATACTTGTGTTATAGACACAGGCGGTTTTTCCTATGGGCAATGTGGGCGACCGCCCAGGGCGCAATCAATTGCGGGGCGCACAGGCACCCTCGAGGAGAAACAAAAAAGACAAAAAAAAACACACAAAAAAAACAAAAATAAAATACGCTAGGTTTTTGGACTAATACTGCTCATTTCCATGCCAAGTAATTAGAGAGGGTGCTAGTGCACCCCTTACTATCATGTCAACTGCTGATGAGGGTCATGTGTGTCAGGGAGGGGCAGGGGGAGACGGGAGGTGGATCAGCTGCTCGCAACTGCAGTGAGTGAGCAGGACGAGTCTCGATTACTATCAGAGGTAAAGCAAGGAAGGGAGCGGGGCTCCGTACATTGTACAGCTTTTCACAAGCCACCTCATTATTCATGTGACTACTTAAAGAAATAGTGATTTTTTTTTTTTTCCAAGAAAGTCCATTAATGGGTCTATCATATTCCTCGTTCAATACTCTACAAGGAAAATATAACATATATGCATCTAAAATAATCCTAAACGATTTTATTAGCAATTTTAATACTCCTTTTAGCAAGGTTACTTGGGTATGCGGTATGCCGCTGCGTACGTTCCCATAGCAACCAGTCCTATTATTGTCCTACGTCAAAAGCGCTGCATATTCTGAGAACGAGAATAGGCGTAAGCGTAAGGTGCGCATTTTGAGCAGAGGACGGCCACCCCATCTGTGCGTCCATGAACGAATGTAAGTATTTCCTCTTCATGCCATAAAGTTCTTATGAAAAGTTAGAGCCGTCATCAGCGCGACCGTTTCGTGTTTTTCCTGTTACGTCAGCTGGTTGATCCCACTCGTTCTCGCTGCGTCGAGGAGAGCGTTCTTTACTTTATATTCGCATTGCACATTTGCTTTAAGAGGGAAGGTGTTAGTTTAGCATCTTAAAATGATGTTGTACATCCATATGAGTGTAAAGTGCTTAGTTTTCGCCACTTTTATGGCCAAGATGACCGCACGCAGCGCGCACTCGAACCCCCCGCCCCCACCTTCGTGTTATTTTACTGCACAAATATGTATGTGTGTCACGTGACTCAGAGTGAGTGGGCGGCGATCGGGCGCTTTTTTAATAGGGAATGGGACGTACTACGTCATTGTTTGGACGCGCCTCCATGCTGGTAATATGATTCACTTCCGGTCCGGCAGACTCAATGCGGATTGTAACGTGTGGTAGTGCTAAGCTAATTCCTTCGGTGTATTAGAAAGAAATTATGAGTGTGTATTGTTGCGTTACCGGGTGCAACAGCTTCTCCTACGACAAAAAAAAGGGCGAGGAAAACTGGACTCACTTTTCACCGTTTTCCTGCATGGAAGCCCAAATATCAGATCACGAAGGTACGACGGATGGCTGGATTGCAGCGGTTCGTCGGAAAAGCATTTCTTATGATCATATTTCTGCTGGAATGAGAGTGTGTTCCTGTCATCTCTACTCTTGTAAGTTGAACGATTTATCCACTTTTGGTTTCAATACGTTTTTGTTTTTTTACACCGTTGTGTAAAACTGCCTCGGTAGCAATGCTCGCCTACTACGACTCACCTACCTCTTGTGTTCCTAGGTAAACCTGCTGACAACACATCCCTATTGGTCACCATCTCTCTTCTTGGATCATTTGACAAAGAAAATTTGTTCAATGGAGTGGTTCCATTTGTCCTGTGTCGGACTCAAACAAGCCCTTGCAGCAGACGCCATCTGGGTCTGCCCTTCTTGTCGAAAATCTGCGGGCTTTTAACTTGTGAAAATGCAAGAACTTTAATGCACATATTTATTCTGCCTGGCTATTTAACTAAGGCCAGTGAAGTGTTTTTTTGTTTGTTTTTTTAACCACTTTGACAAAGACACGTTTCATTGTAATGTTGAATTTATATATTCTATTATTTTTTTTAATTTATAATATTCTTATTTGCACTAATGTAGACTTTAGACTGTCAATTCAAATAGTGTTGGAAAAGTTGCAATATCTAAAATAGAAATGCAAGAACTGTAAAGTACATATTTATACACCATTATTTACCTAAGGCCACTGGATGTTTTTTAACTGCTTTGAAAAATACAGGTTTTGTTGTGATCTTGTATTTATATAGTATATAGCTTTTTATAATGTATTATATTATGTATTATAATATTTGCTGCCCCCTGCCAGAGTGTGGGCCATTTTGTACTAAAAGGATTTTAAATTGTCAGTTCAAATACTGTGTTGGAGACTAGTACTTGCAATACTTAAAATGGAAATGCAAAAACTTTAAAGCACATATTTATTCTGTCTGGCAATTTACCCAGGGCCAGTAAATAGTGTTTTAAACTGCTTTGACAAAGACTTGTTTATTGTAATCTTGTATTTGTGTATTACTTATAATTTATTTTATAATATTTGCTGCCCCCGTCAGAGGGTTGGCCTTGTTTGCACTAATTTAAAGATTTTAAACTGTCAATTCAAATATCGTATTGGAGAAATTGCATTACTTGAAATAAATCTATTGCAATTTATCAATCCCAATTCTTGTCTACAACACTGTCCAAAAATTGTCAATGCATATTCCAAATAGAATAACAAAAGTCACCTGACTTTGTAATTATTACACCTGTTTATTTTGAAGACCTGAAGTAAACAACAAGCAGTTACAGTTTGTCAAGTTGTTCGAGTCATGTTTTGGTATTCATATTTTATTGCCTTTTCACAACAACACTTGGGCTCGTGTTTGTAAGAGCACAGCAAACAGAAGTTTCAGCGTGCACTCTTCGCCTTTTCAACCTCTCATAACGTTCCGATGTGGTGCGCTTGACCTCAGAATAACTCAAGAAGAGATATGGTGACCAATCGGGATGTGTTGTCAGCATTTCATATGCAGGTTTTCCTAGGAACACAACAGGTAGGTGAGGAGGAGGAAAGAAATGCTTTTCCGACGAACCGCTGCGCCCCAGCCATCCGTCGTGCCTTCGTGATCTGATATTTGGTCCTCCATGCAGGAAAACGGTGAAAAGTGAGTCCAGTTTTCCTCGCCCTTTTTTTTTTGTCGTAGGAGAAGCTGTTGCACCCGGTAACACAACAATACACACTCATAATTTCTTTCTAATACACCGAAGGAATTAGCTTAGCACTACCACACGTTACAATCCGCATTGAGTCTGCCGGACCGGAAGTGAATCATATTACCAGCATGGAGGCGCGTCCAAACAATGACGTAGTACGTCCCATTCCCTATTGGCAAAATCAAAAGTTATCCGTCTGGAAATAAAAAAAGAAAGAAAAAAAAGCAGAAGAGGAGAAAAGGAAGCAAGACAGCGGTGAGTGTACTATGTTACTGTAGTTTTATGTCCTAATGTAGTCGAAGCACTGCAGACTAGTAGTAGTAAACCAATTAACTGCCTTAACTTGTTGTAACTAGCTTGTTAGCGTTTGCTAACAGCATTGCAGCATGCTAGCGTTTCTTCATACATAAAGATGTTACCAAGAACATTAAATCAGTGTTTAGAATCACCATACACACTGATCAGCCGGACTGATAAGATGTTACATGATTCACTTCTGTGCCAGAATGTTATCCTTATTAAGTAAAAGCAATATTACTTACCAGCTAGTCAGCAGAATACGGTATGTGTAAAGGTATGTGTACTAAGCACAATAATAATAATAATAATCTGAAGTACATTTTGTTTATTAAGGCAAATGTGTGTAAATAATTAAGGATAGTGTGAAGAGAATGAATAATGCAATTTTTGGCACTTTGAGTGTCCAAAAAAGCGCTCTATGAGAGCGAGGCTTTATTAGATTTTTATTAAATATGCTATTGCTACAAGTCCAACTGTCCCCCTTACTTGCACATGCTCAAAGGGCCCCATGTTGCCTGTTGCCTAGGGCCCTCGGGGACCCTTGCTATGCCCCGGGGAGGGGGATAGACTATTTTAATAAAATAACGTAAAAAACGTAACACATTCTTGTGTTTGATGGGAGGGGGGGGGGGTAGTTTGGATGTCGGGGGGGTGGGGGTGCCGATGGGGTGGTTCGCCCAGGGCGCGAAAGTAGCCAGGACCGCCACTGGTTATAGACACCATTACAAGCGCAGGAGTTGATCGAACGACACGATTGAATGATTTATGAAGACTGTTATAGGCTATCACTCAAACTTTTAGCTTTAAGAAGTTAACAATTTTTGACATTAATCCCTTACCTTGCCGCAATTTCCAACGGGTCCGGGTGAGAAGCTGGGATGGAGAGGGGTTCCGCCTCCTCATTGCTGATTGGTGATAACTGTGCTCCCGTCTCTCACTATTGTCAGTCATTTGTTGTCACGAGAAGAGAGTGGCGGTGATAGGTCTAGGTCATCGGACTAGAGTCTAGTTTTGAGCATGGACTACGGTTTTGAAGTTAATGGTTTCACTCGCTCGTTTACAGCCCCCCCGCCCCATTTTTTTTCTCCTCAGATCTACGTGATTCAGAAGAATGGCACATTTTGATTTCAAAACGGCAAAATTTCGCCGAAAGTTGGCAAGTTTGCATACCTGGTATAGCACAATTCAACACAAGGCAATTCAATGTGCTTTACATCACATGAAGATAATAAAAATCACGTTAAATAAACAGAAAGTTAAAGACAATCGAAACAGGAAATAAAATTGTAAATAAAAATCGCATTAAAAAAGAGTTAAAAAAAAAAAAACAATAATAATAATAATTAAAATCAGAAACGGAAATAAACCAGAAATTAAATAAAAGAAAATAGCTTAAAATTTGAAATATATAGGGCGGAAAACATTAAGGTGACTTGAAGTTCCGTTCTGAGACCCCCAATTTGGCCAAATTTCAAAATTGTCCGATATGCTTGTGTGATACATCATTGGAAAGCTTAAAATCTCTCATTTCTGGAGGAAGAAAAATTTTGAACAGGAGGGCATTTTAAATAAAATAAATTTTTAAACAGCAAAACCCTAACTGGAGGCGAGAGCACGCGAGAGCAGAATTAAAAACTCCATGTAGCATGGATCACCGAGTGTCAAGACACAGTTGTGAATGGCCACAGTTGGATTTTTTTTTTAATTTTATGGGTGAAACATGGTGATATAACAAGTGTCGCGATGCAGAAATCGCAGACAACAAGGAGTGATTGAGATTTTGTTTTTCATATAGTTACCCTTTTAAACGTTATTTTTCAAATTATTTTTTTTTGTTTGGATCGGATTGGATTGTTTGGATTATTTATCATCTAACATATTGTGGAAAATGCGATAGTAACAAAACAAAACAAAAAATACAATTATGCGATAGTTATGAGTACATACCCGTGACTTTTTTACAGACGCCAAATTTTTCATTGTGACGTAATTTGTTTAAAAGTATAAAATATGGGAGTGGATGGTTTTTCAGTCGTTTTTTTTTTTTTTTTTTTTTTTCCCCCAAACTAATTATTAGACATCAATTAATGATTCTAAGCTAAAAATGACAGACATTTTGAAAAATAAATATAATTACTTACCTTCTTTTTATGGCTAAGTTGAAACAAAAGGGGTGCGGTGCTTTTCAGCATGCGCATCTTTCGTGGCATGCCAGACCCACTTAGAGTGTTTGTTGCCAAAAAGCTCAATCTTGGTGTCATCTGACCAAAGCACATGGTCCCAGTTGAATCCTGGGACACTCTTAAGTGGGTCTGGCGTGCAATGAAAGATGCACATGCTGAAAAGCACCTCATACCAACTGTGAAGTATGGGGGTGGGTCAGTGATGCTGTGGGGCTGTTTCACTTCCAAAGGCCCTGGGAACCTTTTTAGGGTGCATGGCATCATGAATGCTTTGAAATACCAGGACATTTTAAATCAAAATCTGTTGCCCTCTGCCCGAAAGCTCGTCACTGGGTCTTTCAGCAAGACAATGACCCTAAACATATGGCCAAATCTACACAGAAATGGTTCACCAGACACAAAATCAAGCTCCTCCCATGGCCATCTCAGTCACCAGACCTTGTTTTGTTGGCAAAAGGGGGTTAACACCAGGGGTGCTAATAATTGTGACACACATTATTTGATGTCAAATAAATATTAATGTGGGATTTTTTCCCCACTGAATGAATGCACTTGTATTGAAGCTTGGATTTGTCTCTTTTTTTCCATTAAGGTCCCATATTATTTGAATAAAAAAAAATATTAGAAGCTTAAAAGCACATCTTAACCAGGGGTGCCAATAATTATGGAGGGCACTGTATAAACAAGATTGGTAAAATCCTGTACGAGCAATGCACTTGAGTGCATTACTTTTTGAATGTCCCTCGTATGTTATGAAAAAGAATTTAGAGACTCATTGGACTTAAAAAGTGTTGAAATTACACAAAATGCACACATTACTTATATTTTTTGTTTTAAACATATTGTATGCCTCTCACTGAATTATTTGGTGTTAATGGCTCAGCTAAAAAGGTTCCCGACCCCTGATATAGATGTTAAATTAGAGTGGTCCAAGAATGAACCCTTAACGGTTAATTAACAAATTAATTAGTACATAATTAATTAATCAGAGAAAAATGTGGGACCCTCCCACCACCCTATTACTAACCCTAACCTGCCATTCCAGTTTATTGCGTTCACATTACACAAACCTGAGCAACACAGGGCCATACTGCTAATGTTTTCAATTCTGGGCCTCAAAAGTATCTACAGTACATACAATGAAGCTTCTCGAACACATATATGTATGTATGTATATATATGAAATTAGGGCTGTCAAAATTATCGCGTTAACGGGCGGTAATTATTTTTTAAAAAATTAATCATGTTAAAATATTTGATGCAATTAACTCCGTGCCCCGCTCAAACAGATTAAAATGACAGCACAGTGTCATGTCCACTTGTTACTTGTGGTTTTTGGTGTTTTGTCACCCTCTGCTGGCGCTTGGGTGCGACTGATTTTATGGGTTTCAGCACCATGAGCATTGTGTAATTATTAGCATCAACAATGGCCAGCTACTAGTTTATTTTTTGATTGACAATTTTACAAATTTTATTAAAACGAAAACATTAAGAGGGACTTTAATATAAAATTTCTATAACTTGTACTAACATTTATCTTTTAAAGGGTATGACAACACCTGGGGAAATGCTAATATTCCATCATTTATCCATCAACGCATGCCTTTTGAATTCATATCATGCCACTTCGTGTAATTACACACATCGCAACACCAAGAAAATGATAGAAATTAGGTCGATTGTCAAGCTAAAAGGACCCGCCCCCGAGATGCCGGAAATCTAGCATATTGTGTGCGTGACGTCACTATAGGGAAACAACCGGCTCAGTGCTTAGTACTGAATGGCGGCGATGATGGCGGACAATTTTGTTTCTATTTGCAGCGACGAATCCGACGTAACGAGCATTCTTCTAATGGTGACGAGGAGAGTTATGAACCTTTCTTTGGTGTTTTGGGTTATCAATTTGAGCCCAAACGAAAGCCAATACAGCTTAATGAAAGGATCATTGAGGGCAGCAATCACACTGATGAAACACCGGTGGCAACAGAATCACCGAATGGTTTGTTTTGCTTTTCTTTTTGTGAAGCTGATACACCGTGACCGCAAAATAAAGTGATGTATAGAATAATTATCATTTAATATGCTATCATCGGTTTCGCTCTGCCAACCAACACAAATATGAATGGGATTAGTGGATTTGTTCGATATATTTTATGAGCGATAATTTATACATGTGTCCAGTCCTATATCCAATGCGTGATGTTTTTTATTATCAAAGAGTACTCACTCTGGCCTTTTTCCTCCTTTGCTTTGCCTGGGGTGGTGAGGTGGTCTCATCAGAGCCAGTCATCGTCCTCTTTCACCGGGCACCGCATCTGCTTTCAGCAGCAATTTCTTAGCAAAACCTGATTTCATTTGCCCATAGTTCGTATAGATTTCAGGTGTAAAATGCGCACCACACAAAACCGTGCCGGAGGCTGGGTGTGCAAAATTAGCCCTCTTAGCACTGACGAACTTTACTCATTGTCTGCGTAGTCCACCTCTTTTTCTCGCGTTCGGGAACTCATGGGTACTACATTGCGACAAATGGCTATTTGTAAACCACATAGCATGACAGGTTTGAACCATTTTAGCGATTTTTTGATAAAACACGAACGCAACTCTCTCGTCGATAAACAACGATGGCACCTGCCTCGACCTTTTGTTTCCTTGTTATGACGTCTCCGCCCCATTCGGCTGTTTCCGGAACACTTTCGGAAATGTTCGTCATTTTCGATCTATTTTCGATAATTGCTCATTAATGTGATTAATTTTTTTGTTAACTTTATCAATATTTGTTATCTTGGCACATAACGGTTCTATTGATGTCTCACACCCCCTTAGCGTTTTCATACCCTCTAACAACATGTCTTTCTATCCATGGATCGCTTTAACAGAATGTTAATATTAATGCCATCTTGTTGATTTATTGTTATAATAAACAAATACAGTACTTATGTACAGTATGTTGAATGTATATATCAGTCTGGTCTTTATCTTTCCATTCCAACAATAATTTACAGAAAAATATGGCTTATTTTATAGCTGGTTTGAATTACGATTAATTAATTTTTAAGCTGTGATTAACTCGATTAAAAATTTTAATCGTTTGACAGCCCTAATATGAATATATATGTATTCCATATAAACATTATCACTCCCCAACATATCCAAAGAAGATGACATGTCTGAATCAGTTTTTTTTTGGTTCTTAAAAAATAAATATTTGAAGAAATACAAATAAAAGGAAACATGATCACAGCCCTCAATATCGCAATGGATTTGATGCCGATCACCACCAAAGAGTTAAACATGATTTTCTGCCCAATGAGCTGTAGGCTGAATTCTCAAAGCTTTCTGCATATTAAGGCATATGGAATACTTTGTTCAGAATAGCCTGTCTTTACATCCTTCTGTGTCTCAAGCACAGCTGAGAACATCTGGCAAGCACACTGAGTACATTCATACATAGGTACTACTTCCAAACAAGCAAGGCTGTGGTTTACCCTTTAAAATGTCAATTCTTACAGAAAATGAGAGGCTGACCAAAAGAAACAAAAAGTCAAATACTCCCACTCGTGTTCGTGCTTGCGACTTTTTTTCCGTCCGTTTAGCCGTCGATCACCGTGCTGGTATTGAATATTAAGTGATGTTGTCTTTGGCGGGTGGTGGTTGAACAGTCAAGTCTGCAGAAGTCATCAGGCTGCAGCTAACAGACTCTGTTTGTTGATAGAGGATCAGCTCAAAGATGGAGCAGATAGAGGACTGACGCAAGAATGACTTTATTTGGGAGAGAAATGAAGCGAAACAACACTATAAATTGTTAAAATTACAGTGGTTTATTGAGCAATTTTACTGTCTTTTGACTGTATAAGCATGACAGTGTCTCAATAGATTTGATTTAACTGCTTTTTTAAAAACGCTTTATAAGTACAGGTAGTTAAAAAAAAAAGAGGGGGGTTTCAAACTTGTTAGATTCTCATGTCATGATTAGAGGGGGACGATCTGTCACCACCTTGACCTGCGTGCCTTCAGATTTTGCGTGACATCCGAGTTGCGCCAAACTGCGAGGGCCCGTTCAGTCCTGCTTGCAGGCCTAGTTATTATTAAACCTGTAGGATTTGTTTGTACTATGAAAAGAGGTTGATTAAATTGTGAGGTCACGAGGTCAAAGGTCACAGAGGCCAGAAAATGAATTTTGCAATAATTTGATAAAGGATTAGTCTCTTTACATTCACTCAAATTTGCAGGTTAGTAGATATGATGAAAGAGAAAGACAGCTGACATTTTGGGGCGGGAGTGTCTTTTCAACCAAAGCTTTTAATTTGGTTGCTTAGGCGAAAGTCTGCTCTCTCGGGGGTACTTCTTAAGTTATAATTGAAACCTGGCTTCCAGTTTCACATATGAAGACCTCACATTTTGGGTCATGTACGTCACACTTGTTTTGCCAAATGTCAATATTGTAGCCTACATGACCCAAAATGAGATGTTCACAGATGTGCACACAAAGGGTCTTTATGAGGCTGTTTTTTTCTTTATAAATGACCAGAAAAACAGTAATCACGAACTACGTCAATCCACCGAGGAAGATCAATTTAGAACACATATTCCTCTTTTTAAAGCCAAAATATAAATAACCACGATGTCAAATTGAGGTCACGAATCCAAAATTCGCGTATCCGTCCGGTTGGCGAACGGGAAATTGAATCAAGTTAGAAAAACAAATAAAACCCTGGTGGCTCTGTGGCTGTAATCCTAAGCGGTACATAAGCATATTAAAAAAAATTATATTTGAGTGCAGGCTGGTTCACACATCTACTTCACAGTTAAGAAGTCATCGGACTGACTCCCGAATTGCTGTGATAACCGTGTAACAGGAGTCCTGTTCATCTCTCAACAATTTTGCGTATTGTTTCAGCAGTGCTGCAGATGAGTCGAGTTGTTTTACAAACTTGGAAGGTCAACCCTAGGTCAGATTGATGGTTCGAATGGTTTGTTTTCCTACATAAAAAATGACAGGAAGGGTTTTTGTCAACCCGTAAGTGTTCTCATAGGCAATGTAACCTTAAACAAAAATAGTCATTATAGTTAGTTAATATTAAATACACCGAGTTTAAAACTGTAGTTAAACGTAAAGTGAAGACGTCTCGATTCTGCTGTATGTTTGAGAACTTTGACTGTGTGTGCGTGTGTTCCCACAGCAAACACACATTCTGAGTTGCAGATGAGGCGTGACAGGGGCCACAACGGTGCAATTGTACTAATATTAACAAGCGGCAAAGACATTTCAACCTTAAAGATGCTGTGAAACAATGTAGAAATGAGTTTTAAATGACATTAAACCATATTTTGGACACAAATCCACAAAAAGATATGTACTATGTGTATATACAGTGCCTTGCAAAAGTATTCGGCCCCCTGGAATCTTGCAACCTTTCGCCACATTTCAGGCTTCAAACATAAAGATATGAAATTTAATTTTTTTGTCAAGAATCAACAACAAGTGGGACGCAATCGTGAAGTGGAACAACATTTATTGGATAATTTAAACTTTTTTAACAAATAAAAAACTGAAAAGTGGGGTGTGCAATATTATTCGGCCCCTTTACTTTCAGTGCAGCAAACGCACTCATTTTATCTCTGAATGATCCAATGTTGTCCTAAATGACCGATGATGATAAATAAAATCCACCTGTGTGTAATCAAGTCTCCGTATAAATGCACCTGCTCTGTGATAGTCTCAGGGTTTTGTTTAAAGTGCAGAGAGCATTATGAAAACCAAGGAACACACCAGGCAGGTCCGAGATACTGTTGTGGAGAAGTTTAAAGCCGGATTTGGATACAAAAAGATTTCCCAAGCTTTAAACATATCAAGGAGGACTGTGCAAGCCATCATATTGAAATGGAAGGAGCATCAGACCACTGCAAATCTACCAAGACCCGGCCGTCCTTCCAAACTTTCTTCTCAAACAAGGAGAAAACTGATCAGAGATGCAGCCAAGAAGCCCATGATCACTCTGGATGAACTGCAGAGATCTACAGCTGAGGTGGGAGAGTCTGTCCATAGGACAACAATCAGTCGTACACTGCACAAATCTGGCCATTATGGAAGAGTGGCAAGAAGACAGCCATTTCTCAAAGACATCCATAAAAAGTCTCGTTTAAAGTTTGCCACAAGCCACCTGGGAGACACACCAAACATGTGGAAGAAGGTGCTCTGGTCAGATGAAACCAAAATTGAACTTTTTGGCCACAATGCAAAACGATATGTTTGGCGTAAAAGCAACACAGCTCATCACCCTGAACACACCATCCCCACTGTCAAACATGGTGGTGGCAGCATCATGGTTTGGGCCTGCTTTTCTTCAGCAGGGACAGGGAAGATGGTTAAAATTGACGGGAAGATGGATGCAGCCAAATACAGGAACATTCTGGAAGAAAACCTGTTGGTATCTGCACAAGACCTGAGACTGGGACGGAGATTTATCTTCCAACAGGACAATGATCCAAAACATAAAGCCAAATCTAAAATGGAATGGTTCAAAAATAAACGTATCCAGGTGTTAGAATGGCCAAGTCAAAGTCCAGACCTGAATCCAATCGAGAATCTGTGGAAAGAGCTGAAGACTGCTGTTCACATACACTCTCCATCCAACCTCACTGAGCTAGAGCTGTTTTGCAAGGAAGAATGGGCAAGAATGTCAGTCTCTCGATGTGCAAAACTGATAGAAACATACCCCAAGCGACTTGCAGCTGTAATTGGAGCAAACGGTGGTGCTACAATGTATTAACGCAAGGGGGCCGAATAATATTGCACGCCCCACTTTTCAGTTTTTTATTTGTTAAAAAAGTTTAAATTATCCAATAAATGTTGTTCCACTTCACGATTGTGTCCCACTTGTTGTTAATTCTTGACAAAAAAATTAAATTTCATATCTTTATGTTTGAAGCCTGAAATGTGGCGAAAGGATGCAAGATTCAAGGGGGCCGAATACTTTTGCAAGGCACTGTATGTACAGTATATGTACGGTCAAGGGCGTAGCTTTGGTGTCAACATAGGGACGATATACAGTGGGGCAAATAAGTATTTAGTCAACCACTAATTGTGCAAGTTCTCCTACTTGAAAAGATTAGAGAGGCCCGTAATTGTCAACATGGGTAAACCTCAACCATGAGAGACAGAATGTGAAGGAAAAAAAAAAAAACAGAAAATCACATTGTTTGATTTTTAAAGAATTTATTTCCAAATCAGAGTGGAAAATAAGTATTTGGTCACCTACAAACAAGCAAGATTTCTGGCTGTCAAAGAGGTCTAACTTCTTCTAACGAGGCTCCACCTGTTACCTGTATTAATTAGTGATGCACGATAATACATTTTTCAACCGATATCAATAACCGATAATTTCCTGCCCCTTCCACTCGATAACCGGTAATGTCACGCCGATAATTCTATTCAAATATGTATGTAAAATTTTAAAGGATACAAAGATCAAATGTTACGATGCAAAAATGTAATTTGGTGCTATTTTTTTTTTCACATCAAATGTGAACAAGTAGTAAATTCCAACAACTAAACAATGGCAATGACGTTGTGTAATGGTAAGCTTTTGGCAAGAATTACTTAGAGAGTAAACACCCAAGTTGCCCAAAAATGCCTTTAAAAGTAAGCCATTCCTAACATATATCACATTACTACACTGCAAAAACACATCCTTAAAACTAGTAGAATTGGACAAAACTGTTGATTGCGCACATTTGGAGGCTAAATCAAGTATATAATTATCGGATTGCATTATCGGTTGAATTTCGTTTTATCTGGATTATCTGTGTGACGCCATAATTGCCATTATCAGCCGATAATTATCGTTGACCGATATTATCGTGCATCTCTTGTATTAATGGCACCTGTTTTAACTCATTATCGTTATAAAAGCACCTGTCCACAATCTCAGTCAGTTACACTCCTAACTCCTCTATGGCCAAGACCAAAGAGCTGTCGAAGGACACCAGAGACAAAATTGTAGACCTGCACCAGGCTGGGAAGACTGAATCTGCAATAGGTAAAACGCTTGGTGTAAAGAAATCAACTGTGGGAGCAATTATTAGAAAATGGAAGACACACAAGACCACTGATAATTTCCCTCGATCTGGGGCTCCATGCAAGATCTCACCCCGTGGCGTTAAAATGATAACAAGAATGGTGAGCAAAAATCTCAGAACCACACGGGGGAACCTAGTGAATGACTTACAGAGAGCAGGGACCACAGTAACAAAGGCTACTATAAGTAACAAATGTGCCGCCAGGGACTCAAATCCTGCACTGCCAGACGTGTCCCCCTGCTGAAGAACGTACACGTCCAGGCCCGTCTTCAGTTCGCTAGAGAGCATTTGGATGATCCAGAAGAGGACTGGGAGAATGTGTTATGGTCAGATGAAACCACAATAGAACTTTTTGGTAGAAACACAGGTTCTCGTTTTTGGAGGAGAAAGAATACTGAATTGCATCTGAAGAACACCATTCCCACGGTGAAGCATGGGGGTGGAAACATCATGCTTTGGGGCTATTTTTCTGCAAAGGGACCAGGACGACTGATCTGTGTTAAGGAAAGAATGAATAGGGCCATGTATCGAGAGATTTTGAGTGAAAATCTCCTTCCATCAGCAAGGGCATTGAAGATGAGACGTGGCTGGGTTTTTCAGCATGACAATGATCCCAAACACACAGCCAGGGAGACAAAGGAGTGGCTTCGTAAGAAGCATTTCAAGGTCCTGGAGTGGCCTAGCCAGTCTCCAGATCTCAACCCCATAGAAACTCTGTGGAGGGAGTTGAAAGTCCGTGTTGCCCAACGACAGCCCCAAAATATCACTGCTTTAGAGGAGATCTGCATGGAGGAATGGCCCAAAATACCAGCAACAGTGTGTGAAAAGCTTGTGAAGAGTTACAGAAAACGTTTGGCCTCCGTTATTGCCAACAAAGGGTACATCACAAACTATTGAGATGAACTTTTGGTATTGACCAAATACTTATTTTCCACCATGATTTGCAAATAAATTCTTTAAAAATCAAACAATATGATTTTCTGTTTTTTCCCACATTCTGTCTCTCATGGTTGAGGTTTACCCATGTTGACAATTACAGGCCTCTCTAATATTTTCAAGTGGGAGAACTTGCACAACTAGTGGTTGACTAAATACTTATTTTCCCCACTGTAACTAAAGCAAAAAATAGCTGTGTTAAAGTCAGTTATGTTTGAAATGTATGCGTTTACAAAAAGCTCAATTTCTCTGTTTTTTCATCAGAAATTGGAAAATTGCTCAAACTAAGCTATCAGAAATCAATCTCCAATCAGAACCCAGAGATGTCTCTTGTGAAAATAAACGTAAAAGACGTATAAATACGTCTTTGGGAGACTGAAACAATTAAAAATAGAACGTATTTATACGTTTTTGGGAGCAAATTAGTTAATCGGCCCTGCGTCCCTGGTCCCGTCAGTATCTTATGAAGTCTATATACCGGCAAAAAATCAATGCTATATTGTCATGAAACACACGAGGCTAAAAGTGTTCACTCATTGGCTATCACTAACGGCAATAGACGTCTAATTCATTTGAACTGTCAATCCTCGTGGTCGAAATGGAGGTCTACAGTCGTGATGGCTTCCATGTCGCACGGCGCGTGTTATACGGTCCCTCCCTCCATGTGAGACGGGTCAAGGTGGCTAGATGTTGACTTTGAAGTGGGTGGCCAAGGGTTGGGGTCCTGTCAGGGAAGAAAAAAGGTCAGTCGTGTAGATGGGGGAGGAGGAAGAGGCTGTCCGTCACACTACCGCCATGATTCAAGTTGTCAAGGTCAGGTGACTTTTTGACCCGTCGCCTTGACTTCACGGGGGTGCGGGAACTAAGTTATACTGGGAATGCAGCTCTCTTAATATATAACTACTTGAAAATTTTGAATATCAAGTCAGTTTATTTTGCAATTTAACATGAAAGATGAAATGAATAAATTTTATGGAGCTATTATGCAAAAATTGGCATATCTCAAGCAATTCCAGTTTGCTGATTAAGATTTATCAGTTTATTAAAACAGCCTTTTCAGAGTAGTGGTGAACAGTTCTGCCTTTATAAGTTTATTGTACTCTATGATAGCACTTCTGATTGGAGAATTCTAAATAAAATTTTAAAAATTAAATAAAATAGAAAAAATAAACCACAATTCATTAAAAAAATGTTGAAAATATAAGTAATAATATAGTAATAATATACTGTAATATATTAATCCTACTTTTTATTTTTGAAATATAATATTGTCTTTTTATTTAAAAAATATTTTTTTTGTATTTACTTCATTTCTTATTTTTTTCTTTTTATTATTTGTTTACCTTTAGATTTTCAAATAAAAAAAAAAATAAAAGTTTCCTACTTTTTACTTTTGAAATTTATTTATTTATTTATTTATTTTTTTAAAAATATTGATTATTGTTTCTTTATTTACATCTTTTTTTCTTTTTTTATTTCGGATTTTCACATTTTTGAAAATACATTGATTTTCTATTTTTTAGTTTTGATATGTAGTATTGTTTTTTATTACATTTTAAAATATTTTGTTATTTTTTTTCTATATTCATCATTTTTTTCTTTTGAAATTTATTGGGGTTTTTTTTAATTAAATTTTTTAAATATTGATTATTGTTTCTTTATTTACATCTTTTTTTCTTTTTTTATTTTGTATTTTCACATTTTTGAAAATACATTGATTTTCTATTTTTTAGTTTTGAAATGTAGTATTGTTTTTATTACATTTTAAAATATTTTGTTATTTTTTTCTACATTTACTTCATCATTTTTTTTTCTTTTCACTATTTTTTTATTTTAGGGTTTTCTAATTTTTAAAAAATAAAAAGTAATTAATAAATTCTTTTACATTTGAAATGGATTATTATTCTTAATTTTTAAACAAATGTTTTCATTAATTTACTTCTTTTTTTTTTATTTTGAGGTTTTCTCATTTTTAAAAATAAAATAAGTAATTTATTAATAAATTCCTACTTTTTCCTTTATGATAATTTATAAATTTATCATATATTATTTTGTATTAAATTTTAGATATTGTTTTAATGAATAATTTTCTATATTTACTTTCTTTTCTAGTATTATGTCAGTTTTAGCTCTATTTTTCATTTAAATTTTCCATATTAAGCAAGTTTTTTCATTAATACCATTTTGATGTACTTTTGTATATTTGTATATTTGTCAAACTAAAATTCAGGCATCAGTTGGTTACTACAGTTTTGATTTCATCTTATTTGGAAAATGGACTCCTTTTATATGAGAAGTCAGTCAGGGGGCACGCAGCGGGCATGGTTGTGATTAAACCTGATGAGGTACGGCGTGGAGGATTGCCAGAGTGTTTTCACAGTCTTCATTCCGCCTGTCACTCAGCACTCTGCGCGTATTTGCACTCCAGCGAAGACACCCAATAATAGGAAAAACAGTCGCCGCAGGAGCTCCGCTCGCACGAATCCTGGAAAAGTTTCAGAGTGCCCTTTGACAGGTTTGACTTAAAAAAAGGCCTCAGGTTATCAAATGATTTGGTTGATCAGGTGATTTTTCCATGGTTGAGCCAGGTGCTTTTTGTCTTTTGACATTTCCAGTAATGGATAGCGAGTCATTAAAATCACTTGAAGTAAAGGACTTGCCAGAGTATGACTCATTTTGGCCTTAATTGTGTTTGTCCAGGCATATAAAAAGGATCATATTTTACAAACCCTGGCTTAGGTCAATGTACCGTGTTCTGTGAGTGCTGTTGTTTATGTCATTTTTCTGGGATCTTGATGAGCCTTCTGCTGCGACATCTGCGCTAATCAGCAAATGAACGAATGTTCATTCGCTGCCACCTTCCATCTTCAAATGGATTGGACGTGGACTAGTATGACCTCATTTAGATATACAGAACAAGGAGGATTGAACGCCTAGCATCGTCAATGGCACTGAAAGAGTTCTATGTAAATTCAGTGAACTTGTTCGCTTCAACCAGCAGGGGCGCCGACTGTTAATTTTCCCGACAATTGAGAAAACCTAGTACACTGGTACCTCTACATATGAATTTAATTCGTTCCAGGGCCTGGTTTGTAAGTCGAAATGGTCATATGTTGAGCTGGATTTTCCAATATGAATAAACTATAATTCGATTAAGTCGTTAAATCCTTAATAAATACAGGTAGTCTCTGGGTTATGATGTATTCGACTTACGCCAAGTCCCGTCCGCTATTTTGTCTCCAGTTTTTTTTTATTTTTATTTTTTTAATAGTCGCACAAAGTGTTGTTTTCATCAATGATGACAATAACAAAAATATTTCGTCAACGAACAATTTTTTTCATGACGTACGATGACGCGCTGAAAACATGTCTTGGGAGACAAAAACATAACGAGATGGATGCCAGTTGTCGTCTGACGACATGAAAATTGGCCATAGTTCATGTCATAAATTCACAATGTGTGATATATTCTTTTTGTATGTGTAGTTAGAACACATTTAGCTGTGTTTGGTTGTGTCACTCATGTGACACGCTGCGCCTCCTCCCCGATCCCCCTGCCTAACACACACGCTTACTCACCGGGTGAGTAAGCCTGTGCCCATTCCAGGCTCATTATGTGAAAAATATGTGTCAGGTGCTGCTTGGTACATTTTGATTTCTTATCTTGGCGAGATATGCCATGTTGCTTCTGTGCTGAGTGATCATCACAAACTAAACTTTGTAGCCTTAGCATAGCGTTCACGTTAGCATTAGCAATGTAGCGCGACGACTCATCTTCTCAATCACTTGGAAAACATTTTACATACAGTCAGAGGTGTCACGTCCTATTAGGCAAAACAGGCAATTGCCTAGGGCCCCAAGCCAGCAGGGGCCCCCAGAGGGCCAGTAGATTCAGCACATGCAGCTTTACTGCATTATCGCACCTACATGTGTAAGGAGGGTTTTATTCCCATGGAATCATTTGGCAGATTATCTAATGATTCTGTTGTCAAACTCATTCAGCACTAACCATGTTACATAGATAAAACATGTTTACGTAAATCTATTCTGCTATTTATGTTACATGATTGTTTAAAGAGTGACTCGCCAAATAATCTCTGGTAAATCCATGCCGAATTGATTAACATTGATTTTCACAGGCCACATCATTATTCATGTGACTACTTAGAGAAATGGTGATTTTTCCCAAAAAGTCTATTAATGGGTCTATCGTATTCCTCGTCGAACACTCTATAAGAAAAGTATGACATATATGCATCTAAAATAATCCTAAACAATTTTATAAGCAATTTTAATTCTCCTTTTAGCAAGGTTCCTTGGGTATGTGTACGTTCCCATAGCAACCAGTCCTGTTAGTGTCCTACGTCACAAGCGCTGCGTATTCTAGGAGCGCGAATAGGCGTAAGGTGCGCATTTCGAGCAGAGGGTCCCCAGGGACCCTTGCTACGCCTCTGCATACAGTTCGTGGCGTCCAGGTGAGTTTAATTAATTGCAAATAATGTACTATTTTCCTGCTGGGTGTGTGTTATCATCATGAAAATGATGATGTCCTTGTAGACTCTACAGTTATGTATTGTCTGTCATGTTCATTCGAAATTGTTGGAAACCTTTTATTTATATATTTATTTATGGACTAAAATTTTGGAAGTTTATGGACGAAAACAATTTGAGAATTGTCAAATAAAACTAGAGGAAATTTGTGTGAGATTTGGTTGACTAAAACGAGACAAAGACAAACACTTTTTGAAATGACTAAAATATGGCTAAATATTTGATTAATAAGTATCTTTGTCCAAAAGACTAAGACGAAAATTAAAATGACTGCCAAAAACAACACTGTGCACAAATAGTACCTAATTTTACCTCACGGTATCTTATTTTTTACTTTAATTTATTACCATGACTTGTTCTGTCCTCACTAAATGTGAAGTTGTTCAGCTTGACAGACAGCAAACAAAGCAACTGTGCTTTTTGAAGCTTGTTACTTTCTTCACTTTTGACAATTTGACAATCCCGTCTCACGGGAAAACAATTACCGTATTTTTCGGACTACAAGTCGCTCCTGAGTATAAGTCGATCCAGCCATAAAATGCCCAACGAAGAGAAAAAAAACATATACAAGTTGCACCGGAGTATAAGTCGAATTTTGGGGGGAAATTTACTTGATAAAATCCAACACATAGAACAGACATGTCATCTTGAAAGGCAATTTAATATAAAAATACAATAGAGAACAACATGCTAAATAAATATACAGTGTACAGTGCATGAACAACGAAATGAGAATATACTGTCCTTACCAGGACGCTACGGCTCGGTCCCGGCTATACAGCGAACTCCCAAATGACGATGCTGGACGTCCATATAATGTGCTGAATCAATTTGGTGCTTGATACCAAACAGGTTCGCATCAACGTAAATAAATGACAATTAGGTACTATTAGTAATAAGTAACAGGTTAGCATGCGTTCGCTATCATTAGCACATCGTTCAAACAACCACACAACTGGCTCTAAGTGTCCGATCGCGGGTGGAAAACACACAACAACAACAGAAAAGATGATACACGCAGGCGTTGCCTCTGTAGAGATTATTTAAAAGCATAAACAATGAAAGTAGGTTCGCATCCGTCTATTCTCTCTAGCTAACTCACTCACTCAGAGCTACGTAGCTGTCAGTCTTCTTCTGGCGTGTCACGTAAACAAGTGCGAGTGCGCACTCACGTGGGCGTGAAAGCGCCACAAATTAAATGCATCCATTTCAAGATAAAAAAGTCAATAATACAATTGAACATACACTGCCATTGGCAGAACGCGAACGTGGCCATAGCTATAAAGAGTTATTCAGATAACTATAGCATAAGAACATGCTAACAACTTTACAAAACCATCAGTGTCACTGCAAAACACCAAAATAAGATGTGAAATTATATCATAATGTGTTAATAATTCCACACATAAGTCGCTCCTGAGTATAAGTCGCACCCCCAGCCAAAATATGGAAAAAAAACGCGACTTATAGTCCGAAAAATACGGTAAATTGCGACGCTGTCATTAATCATTGTATTTGGAGCATGTTGTCATATGTCGAGACAAAATTTTATGCCGATTATTAGCAGTGTTGTTAATAACGGCGTTACAATATAACGGCGTTACTAACGCTGTTATTTTTTTCAGTAGTGGGTAATCTAATTAATTACTTTTCTCATCTTGGCAACGCCGTTACCGTTACTGAGGACGGAAAGGCATGCATTACTATGCGTTATTATATTGGTCGAAAAGTCTGAGGTGACGGACTCACCGAGACGACAGAGAAAAGCAGGAGTGGGGAGGAGGCAAGAAAGTTGTGACGCTGAGCAAGCGCGATGCTAGGTAGCTCCAATAATACCTGTTGTAGCCGATAGCGTACAAACTACGCTCGCATGTTATGGTAGATATGGTAGACATGGGAGATATCACATGTACTGTATATAGATATAACTAGATGCAAAATGACAGACACGGCACTAGATGCGTTAGTAAACAGCCGCCATCTTAAAGCAGTAGACCTTTTATTACGGCTCTGTTGTAGAGAACCTTCCTAGCGAACCTAAGTAACTTTTTATCTAAAATACTTCTAAATCGGCAAAATCTTGACTTGAATCTATCTTTAAATGATGACACAGTTTTAAAACTTTCATATGTCGAAAGTAGAGAGAAGCGAACTAAAGCAATAATGGGAGCAATTTTAACAACTTTTAACAGTTGATTCAGGGTAAATTAGGGTAAAGAATTGGGCTCGGGCCAATTGTACCAAAAACCTTCACAAAAAACTTTACATAGTGTGGCCAATGTTTTTTTTGGAGGGAAAAAAAAAGAAGTAATTATCACCAATTACTTTGCCAAGTAATTAATTACTCTTACATTCAGGTAATTGAGTTACTAACGCAATTACTTTTTGGGAGAAGTAATTTGTAACTATAATTAATTACTTTTTTTCAGTAAGATTAACAACACTGATTATTAGTGGTGTCAACAATAATCGATGCGGCGATGCATCCCGATGCGGGGCATGGACGATTCGATTCAATGCGGGCAACAAGCCGAATCGATTCAGCGCATTTTAAAATATGTAAGTATGTTATATGCTGCTGCGTTTTTTTCCCCGCGTCACTCCAAAAAAAAAAAAAAAAAAAAGGGGTTTTCGGGCTGGGCCTGCAAATCTAGTTAATTGATCGGGCCGGGTTGGGTTGGGCTGGATTTTTTTAGGCCCGATCTAACCTCTATTGCACATATACAGTTGTGGTAAAAGTTTACATACACTTGTGAAGAACATAATGTCATGGCTCTCTTGAGTTTCCAGTATTTCTACAACTCTGATTTTTCTCTGATAGAGTGATTGGAACAGATACTTACTTCTTTGTCACAAAAAACATTCATTAAGTTTGGTTCTTTTATGACTTTATTATGGGTGAACAGAAAAAAGTGATCAAATCTGCTGGGTCAAAAATATACATACAGCAGCCCTAATATTTGGTAACATGTCCCATGGCCATTTTCACTTCAATTAGGCGCTTTTGGTAGCCATCCACAAGCTTCTGGCAAGCTTCTGGTTGAATCTTTGACCACTCCTCTTGACAGAATTGGTGCAGTTCAGTTAAATTTGATGGCTTTCTGATATGGACTTGTTTCTTCAGCATTGTCCACAAGTTCTCAATGGGATTTAAGTCAGGACTTTGGGAAGGCCATTCGAAAACCTTAATTCTAGCCTGATTTAGCCATTCCATAACCACTTTTGACGTGTGTTTGGGGTCATTGTCGTGTTGGAACACCTAACTGCCCCCAAGACCCAATCTTCGGGCTGATGATGTTAGGTTATCTTGAAGAATTAGAAGGTAATCCTCCTTCTTCATTATCCCATTTACTCTCTGTAAAGCACCAGTTCCATTGGCAGCAAAACAGCCCCCCAGCATAATACTACCACCACCGTGCTTGACGGTAGGCATGGTGTACTTGGGGTTAAAGGCCTCACCTTTTCTCCTCCAAACATTTTGCTGGGTATTGTGGCCAAACAGCTCGATTTTTGTTTCGTCTGACCACAGAACTTTCCTCCAGAAGGTCTTATCTTTGTCCATCTGATCAGCAGCAAACTTCAGTCGAGCCTTAAGGTGCCGCTTTTGGAGCAAGGGCTTCCTTCTTGCACGGCAGCCTCTCAGTCCATGGAGATGCAAAACACGCTTGACTGTGGACACTGACACCTGTGTTCCAGCAGCTTCTAATTCTTGGCAGATCTGCTTTTTGGTGATTCTCAGTTGAATCTTCACCCTCTTGACCAATTTTCTCTCAGCAGCAGGTGATAGCTTGCGTTTTCTTCCTGATCGTGGGAGTGACAAAACAATGCCATGCACTTTATACGTACAACCAATTGTTTGCACTGTTGCTCTTGGGACCTGCAGCTGCTTTGAAATGGCTCCAAGTGACTTTCCTGACTTGTTCAAGTCAATGATTGTTCAAGTCAATAATCACTCACAAGAAATTGCTAATTTGTGTTGCTGTATGTATATTTTTGACCCAGCAGATTTGATCACTTTTTCTGTTAACCCATAATAAAGTCATAAAAGAACCAAACTTCATGAATGTTTTTTGTGACAAAGAAGTATCTGTTCCAATCACTCTGTCAGAGAAAAATCAGAGTTGTAGAAATAACTGGAAACTGAAGAGAGCCATGACATTATGTTCTTCACAAGTGTATGTAAACTTTTGACCTCAACTGTATAGTGGGCTAGGCCAACATTTTACTTTTGTTCTACATTGCAATTTAGTTGATGTTTTGTTTGCAACTGAACTGATCCCTAAATTGATATTGCGATAAAGATGCTGCTGCACTACAATATTTTATTAGTCGTTTTCATTTACTTGAATATTTTTATTGATGGGTCGTTATGACTAAAATACAGTGACTGTTATTACTGATTTTGCACAGGAGTTCAGATGTTGCACTGTGTGAAAGGCTGCTACTGTGTGTAAAAAGAAGAGAAAGCCCTGGTCTCATTCAAAGCACCAATTAAATGCTGTGATCTGTTTTTTTTTTTTTTTTAACATATATATCCTGAAAGTATTTTCATTTGACTTCAACCAGGAGTGACACAAGAGCCAATAAAAAGTTGTTTAATGTCTGACCGCTTGTTGCCTCATGATTCACGAAAAATATGCTTTGCTTTAGAATTTTAATGCATCCCAGGCTTTAATGCATCGCGATGCATTGCCGAATCGTGACCCTCAGAATCGAATCGAATCGAATCGTGGCCCTCCGAATCGTAATCAAATCGAATCGTGAGGGCAGTGCCGATGCACACCTCTACCAAATATGTATGTCGATGCGATCGAATGTCAACGTACCACTGTACAATGTTAGCTCTGTAGTATACAAAAATCTTTTAGCCCTTATCTAAGAACTGCTACCTGTTGCTATGGAGTAGTACTACCTACATGAGTGTGCGTGAGCATTCGTTCTATTTTATATATGTGTGTGAGGTCCTGAGTGGCAGCATAGCTGACACTGTGTGCCCGGTTTCCCGGAGCAAAGCCTTTGTGCTCTCACACCTGCTGACCGACTTAATATTAAACATTTCATTACAGCCAGTCCGCTCAATACAATGTCTTTGTGTGCCGAGCAGGGAAAAGTCAGATGTTTGTTCAAGAGCCTCTTGAGGGTTTTCTAAGCTGAGGGAAGTGGTTGTCAGTCATCAAGCTTGCTCCCCAAAAAACTCTCTACTTAAAAAATGGTCTGTGCTAGACGTAGTTAACTAATTGGCTGCCACTGACGGCACTCGACGTCCAATCCATTTTGACTGGGAACAGAGACAGAACAGAGCCCGGGTGGGTGCGACAAGTAAAAACGGGCTCCCTGAGACGAACATCCAGTGGGTTGTGGTCTTAAGGGATGATTATTTGCGGGCCCCTCCACACTTTTGCGGGCCCTTCACGATGATCATATGATGCGTGAAGCGAGGCCGGTGCTAATGCGTTTAGCTTAGGGACAGGCGCTAGCTTTAGGAGTTAAAAGTGTCAGGTTCCACCTAAACATTAAATGAGTCTTATTTTTTAGACCTGAAGGAAAAATGGTACCGTTTCTCGTAGGCACCGTCTAACTGTTTGCATTACTCGAACACACGTAATCTAATCAATTAGGGAATAGTATCATTTGTCATATTCAATGTAGGACTGCACTACTCTAACACACCTAATGTAAAATAAATAGCACACCATAGTTTAAAGAAACAGAATAGATGCACAACGCCTTCTTATCACAGAAGCCCAAAACATGTGCACCACGAGCAAGATTGATGCACCAACTCTGGCAATCAATCCTCCCGACAAACGAACAAGGACAAAGACCAGCGCGCTTTGTCCTAAAACAAGTAGTGCCAGCCCGGATAACAAAGTTGATAGCAGGCGCTTTTGACGTCAAGACCAGCGTCAGTCGCTGTGGCAACCATATCCCATCCACGCACGAACCTAAACAGCCCGAAACCGGTCAGAGAGGGATGATCCCAAAGCAACGCCTGGACATACCTTCGGCCAGCCCACGGACTTAAAAAACACTGGACACTGAGATAAGACAGATTTTTGCTGCTCGGAAACATGTAGCCTTGCTTTGGATCCAGAATTGTCCCTCCGTCGTCTGTTTTTGCCTTGTTTTTGACCACTGTCGACGAATAATTTGTCAACCTGCTTTCGGCGAGTCTTTTTCAAACTTTTGGAACATGGAGTCAGTACAAAGGGTTAATATCAGAGATGAACGCGCGAAGTTCCGCCTTCCCGGTTGGCGCGCGCGGAGGCAGCATCGGCAGAGCGGCACTTTGTTCATCTGTCACTGTTTCCGTGCGCCTTGGCCAGAGGGGCGAATTTCAACAGACCACAATGAAGGACTACAAACTATACTTCTTCCACTTCTCTGTAAATTGTGACTACTTGCTAATGCTACTTATAGTCATCTCTCATCACCTCTGACTTTAGCAATAGGGTTATTCAGAAACAAACGTGTGCGTCCTGTATTGAGCTTTCAAGGGACGCACTTTGTTCCGTATTATCACGAAACTCGAAAATAGTGTCTTTTTTGTAAAACGAACGAATACTGGTATGGTGCTTTACAAGATTATGCAGGAAAACACATTACTCCCCCTCTCCTTTTTTGTTTTGGTTTTTTAACCAGTCCTGTTCAGCTGATTAACATGGAAAATTGAAATCTGAGTGTCTGATTGGTCTGAACAGTTTTAGTGTATCACATTGAAGTATGGCATAATACTGTTGTGATCATTCAACGTTTATTGGGAGAAAACAGCAAACAGGAAGGGGTTATGAATGGACAGAAGAAAAGGAAAGAGAAGAGGTGATTACATTTTGCGGTACTAAGTTTAAAGGTCACAGAGTTCAGGAAAGGAATTTTGTGATAACCCAAAAACAAAGGGATTATTATCAAATTTGCATGTTGTGTTTGTAATGTAAAACAGAATAGGTGATTACATTTCGGGGTACTAAGGTCAAAGGTCAGAAAAGAATTTCACGATAACGCAGGAATATATAAATGGTTTATCGAGCTTGCAAGATGTTTGTGGTATGAAATGAAGTGGGTGATTAGATTCTGGGGTCATGAGGTCAAAGGTCACAAAGATCAGAAAGAGAATTTTGTGATAACTCAAGAATGAACAAAAGGACAATTAGCAAACTTGCAGGATATGTATAGGAAAGAGAAGAGGTGATTACATTTTGCGGTACTAAGTTCAAAGGTCACTGAGTTCAGAAAAGGAACTTTGCAATAACTCAAGAACAAAGGGATTATTATCAAATTTGCATGTTTTGTTTTTAATGTAAAACAGAAGAGGTGATTACATATCAGGGTACTAAGGTCAAACGTCAGAAAATAATTTCACAATAACTCAGGAATAAACAAATGGTTTATCGAGCTTGCAAGATGTTTGTGTTATCAAATGAAGGGGGTGATTAGATTCTGAGAACATGAGGTCAAAGGCCACAGAGGACAGAAACTGAATTCTTTGATAACTGAAGAACGTAAAAAAGGACAATTAGCAAACTTGCAGGATATGTTTACAATACGAAACAGAAAAGGTGATTACACTTTGGGTTACTAAGGTCAAAGGTCACAGAGGTCAGAAAGGGAATTTTGTGATAACTTAAGAATAAATAAATGTATTATTATCAAACTTCTATACATTTATAATATGAAATAGAAGAAGTGATACAATTTTGGGCCAAAAGGTCAAAGGTCACAGAGGTCAGAAAAAGAGTTTCACAACACCTCAAGAATGAATAGAGGTATTATTATCAAATCTACCGGAAACGTTTTTAACATGAAATGGAAGAGGTAATTTTGGTGTATTGAGGTCAAAGTTCACAAAGGTCGGAAAAGGAATTTCGCCATATTTCAAGAACGAGGAAAACAGATTATTTTCAACCTTTCAAAATATTTTTGTGATATGAAGTGGAAGATGTGAGTACAATTCGGAGTAGTGAGGTCAAAGATCACAGAGGTCAGAAAAGGAATTTTGCGAAAACTTATTTTATACTTAAAGGGTTTGCCCGTTCTACTATTGACTATCCAACAAACCAACAACATGACTGCCCAATTTGTATCTAAAGAACGCTGCTTTGATTCTACAGTTTTCTTGATGCATGACAATGACACTGTTGCACTAACAAGCGTACCACAGATGGCATATAAAGAAGCTTAGTCATATGTTCTTGGCTCTGAGAAACAGAAAATGGCCGCAAACCAACATGAGGTCCCAAAGTAACTGAATTGTGGTGGATGATAGGTTATTCACATGTGTATGCATGAGTGAAATAAGATAATATAGGCCGTGTGTTAACAGGAAATCCTCCCTCAGTTGGCATGACAGTAGTTTCTAATTAAACCACTTGGCTACCACAAGGATGTGGAAAAACGAGTGGCTTGCAAACTCGCAATGTACGTGGATACATGCTGAGTAATCATTCCAGTAAATGAATTACCCCTTAATTAGACATAATCACACACTCCAAAGAGAGCCAAAATAAGAACTTTATCTAAAGATCTGCCGTTACATTATATGCTTTGGTCCTGTTTGTTGTCCGTACTATCTATTCTATACACAAAATAACTACATGATCAACTTCAGGACAAACATTACACCTTTTTCGGACAATCATTTTAACCCTTTAACACCAGACGCATATCATTTTTTAAGGCCTCGTCATACTGTAATTACGTTACCCACGTGGTTGGTCTCATTTGAAGCTGTGGAAGTTGAGGTCCACGCCCGTTTTTACTTGAAGACAATCGACCAAGTAAAACGGGAGATAATGTCTTTTGTGTTTTCTAGTTTTATTGTCCTCATAAATAAACAGTAAAACTAGGGTTGTTCCGATCATGTTTTTTTGCTCCCGATCCGATCGTTTTGAGTATCAGCCGATCCCGATATTTCCCGATCCGATTGCTTTTTTTTTTGCTCCCGATTCAATTCCAGTCATTCCCGATAATTTTTCCCGATCATATACATTTTGGCAATGCATTAAGAAAAAAATGAATAAAACTCGGCCGAATATATACATTCAACTTACAGTGCATAAGTACTGTATTTGTTTATTATGACAATAAATCCTCAAGATGGCATTTACATTATTAACATTCGTTCTGTGAGAGGGATCCACGGATAGAAAGACTTGTGACTTTGTATATTGTGACTAAATATGGCCATCTAGTGTATTTGTTGAGCTTTCAGTAAATGATACTGTAGCCATGCCCAAATGCATGATGGGAAGTAGAAACATGACTGTGCGTAGTGCTACCAATTGATATATCTTCTCTCCGTTGGGAAATATCATAAGGTGTTAAGAAAAAGATCAATTGCGACCTTGCTTCCCCACATTGCTTCCCATTATATTATTAATCATAGGGAGAGGGATTGTAAGGCTTTACCCAATTAAAAAAAGGCTCCAAAGGCTGCCAAAATTCACTCTACTCATTTTACGCTGCCATTTATCTCTCTATATAGGTAAGACGGCGCCATTACAGATTGAGCGCGACAATGAGTGGGTGCGTCGCGCAGCGCATGCATTAATTGCTTTAAATATTTTAACGTGACACATTTTTTAAAAAATTAATTACCGCCGTTATCGGGATAAATTTGATAACCCTACCTTAAGCCTAAAGACTCTGGATGAGTGTAACATATTATGTTTATAACGTAAAATACAATTAGAAAACGATTTAATTAGAAAAATATATATACACATTAAAAAAAGGCATGGCCGGTATTTTTTTGCCGATTCCGATACTTTGAAAATGACGTGATCTCTAATTAAAACACTGCATGGACCTTGTATTTTGTCCATAGTCCCATCATTTCTTGTCCTTTTTGAAGATGGAAAGCACCACGAAAAACTACATATCCCAGGAGCCATTGTGAGGTCACGAAGGACGGACCTAATGTGAACATTTTTAATAAATTGCCGAGCAAGGCGCCACCAATTGAGAGGGAGCCGAGGTAGCGAACGACGACGACGATGAATCAGAAATTAAATTTAGCGCAAGCTGATGCATTATATCATCAACTCGAGGAAGAGGATGGGCCAGATTTGTCGTTGTTTTCTTCGGATGAGTTGGCAAGTGAGACGTGACAGTAGTGCGTGAATGGAGGAAGAGTGGGCTGTGTGACGTAGCCCTGTGTCCTCTGTGTCCTGTTCAAGGGGAAACTGAGTGGCAGGTCATTTTTTTCTTTTAAATATAAAGGCAACAGCAAAGGCATGCAAATTCGGAAAAAAAATAGGCACACATTTTAAAGGGCTGCCATTGATGGCGCAAGACGTCGAATCTGTTTTGACTGGGAAAGGCTGGCACCAAAGAATCCCTGCCAAACCCTCCCAGTAAAAATGGATTCAGCACATTTTGACCGATCCACACTGTTCCAACATTGAAATTTATCAATGAACTGCATTTAGAAATGTACACTTTATTAATCATTAATTTCATTTTTATGAAGGATTTTTCCAATTTTCCGCGGTATTTCTAGATTTCAAAGTTCAAAGTTTCAAAGTAAAAAAACTCTGTGTCAAGCAGAGGTTGCGCTAGACTTTTTCGTTGTCTGTCATTTTGACTGACAGGGTCATAAAAATCCGGTCATAAACTATTTTTACACGTCACTTAAATTTTTAAAATGATGATAATGACATTGTGGTGACCCTTTGTTTGGCATAATTCAGCGTCCGTACTTGTGTGTCCATTTGGCCGAGCGCGTTACCAGCTACGACACAGTCACGTGACAGAGACTTAAGAGCCGCGCGCGTTCCGGCTTGAATAGAGTTCACAGAGAGCAGCAGAGCTACAGCGACTGGACACAGCAATTCGAGCTAACAAGACTCTTAACATTGCATACCGCTTCAACATATTCAATAGTATTTAGTTTTCTTTCATTTTAAATTAATATTCTGTCCGAACAAGCTGAACAGAGAATCCACACTGTGCCATCACCAGTGTTGTTAATAACGGCGTTACAATATAACGGCGTTACTAACGGCGTTATTTTTTTCAGTAATGAGTAATCTAATTAATTACTTTTCTCATCTTGGCAACGCCGTTACCGTTACTGAGGCGGGAAAGGCGTGCGTTACTATGCGTTACTAAGTTGGTTGAATAAAAAAAAGTCAGAGAAACGGACTCACGGGGACGAGAGCAGAGCAGGAGTGGGGAAGACGCCGTTGCAACCGCGATGCTAGGTGGCTCCAATAATACCTGACTGCAGCCATAGCCGACAAACTACACCCACATGACACGGTAGATATCATATTATAGAACTAGATGCAAATGACAGACACTGCTGCATTGCCAACATGTTTTAAGGACTACATGCGTTTGTAAACAGCCGCCATCTTAAAGCAGTAGACCTCTCAGGAAGGCCCTGATGTAGAGATCCTTCCTAGCGAACCTAAGTAATTTTTTTTTGATCTAAAATGCTCCTAAATCGGCAAAATCTTAACTTAAATCTATCTTTAAATGATGAAACAGTTTTAAAACTTACGCATGTTTAAAGTAGACAGAAGGGAACTAATGCAATAACGGGAGAAATTTTAACAACTTTAACGATTGATTCACAACTTTAAATGACTTCCACACATAGCAAAGGTTACTAGCTAGTTATCGCAATACCCTTTTGTCTAGTTAAGTTGAGGGTAAAGAATTGGGCTAGGGCCAATTGTCCCCCAAACCCTTTAAGCTTCACATTGTGTGACCTGTTTTTTTTTTTTTTTTTTTGAGAAAAAAAAATATATATCACTAGTTACTTTGCCAAGTAACTAATTACTCTTACATTCAGGTAACTGAGTTACTAACGCAATTACTTTTTGGGAGAAGTAATTTGTAACTGTAATTACTTTTTTAAAGTAAAATTAACAACACTGCATGGCACTAAATGCGTTAGTAGACAGCCGCAATCTTAAAGCAGTAGACTTTTTAGGACGGCTCTGTTGTAGAGAACCTTCCTAGCGAACCTAAGTAACTTTTTATCTAAAATACTTCTAAATCGGCAAAATCTTGACTTGAATCTATCTTTAAATGATGAAACAGTTTTAAAACTTTCATATGTCGAAAGTAGAGAGAAGGGAACAAATGCAATAATGGGAGCAATTTTAACAACTTTTAACAGTTGATTCAGGGTAAAGGGTAAATTAGGGTAAAGAATTGGGCTCGGGCCAATTGTACCAAAAACCTTCCCAAAAAACTTCACATAGTGTGGCCAATTTTTTTTTTTTTTTTGAGGGGAAAAAAAAAAAGTAATTATCACCAATTACTTTGCCAAGTAACTAATTACTCTTACATTCAGGTAATTGAGTTACTAATGCAATTACTTTTTGGGAGAAGTAATTTGTAACTATAATTAATTACTTTTTTTCAGTAAGATTAACAACACTGGCCATCACACATCAAGCAGATGAATATGTAACTTTTTCTCCGCAGTGACAAAAACAGCTGACTGTGGCCCCAGTAGGAAGGCTACATATGGAACAATGAAATTAACAGTTCACCTGCTGTGGCCTGACCGTAGTCTCACACTTTCCTCCTGGGGCGCATGGACTTGAATTGCGTGCCCGCTTGTGCAGTCCCTCTTTTTTCACCTCTTTTATCAACACCATCGTCGTTTGGGGGCTTTTTGAAGAAACTTCGGACACTCAGTTGCCTTGACATTTTTCCGAGTAAGGCCAACGACGTCATACATCAAGAGAGACAATAGCTAATTAATATGCTCACTCGCCACACTGTGGTCTGGGGTGTGAATTGCAACCTGTCAAAATGACAGATGGACTTCAGTTTTTTCCGTCACCGTTTTAAAAAATCGGTCAACGACGGAAAATATTCGGTTAACGCGACCCCTGGTGTCAAGATTAGCTATCAGGCAGCATAGAATAGCATGCCAACATACTCACACTCACAAGGGATTCACACAAATATTGGGTTTTACACCTCACATGGCTGATTTGTGTACACTCCACCCCTCCCAATCACTACACTCCTCCCTCGTCTTTCCCCTTGGTTATCAGCCCCCCCACATGCTGTCAACGGGAAATACACCTAGCTAACGATAACACCAACATATTCATATTGATGTGCATGATGTGCACCAGATAGTTTGTAGTGCGTCCACATACAATCTGGTGCGTACCAGATTGTTTGTAGCGTGCCCCACATACTACCTGGTGAACATCAGATAGTTTCTAGTGCGCACCACATACTATCTAATGCGCACCAGACAGTCTCTAGTGCGCACAACATACAATATGGTGTGCACCAAATTGTTACTAGCCTGTATCACATACTATCTGGTGAAGACCAAATTGTTTCTGGTGCGCACCAGATACTATATTATGCGCACCAGATAGTTTCTGGTGCACACCAAATCGTTTCTAGTGTGCACCACATAGTATCTGATGAGCACCGGATAGTTTCTAGTGTGCACCACATACTCTCTGGTGCCCACCAGATGGTTTCTATTGCACACCACATATTATCTGATGCGCACCAGATAGTTTCTAGTGCGTCCACATACAATCTGGTGCGTACCAGATTGTTTCTAGCGTGCCCCACATACTACCTGGTGAACATCAGATAGCTTCCAGTCTGCACCACATACTCTCTGGTGCGCACCAGATAGTTTTTAGTGCGCACTACATAGTATCTGATGTGCACATGATAGTTTCTGATGCGCACCAGATAGTTTGTAGTGCGCCCACATACAATCTGGTGCGCAGCAGATTTTTTCTAGCGTGCCCCACATACTATCTGGTGAACACCAGATAGTTTCTAGTGCGCACCAGATACTATTTGATGCACACCAGATTGTTTCTGGTGCACACCAAATAGTTTCTAGTGTGCACCACATAGTATCTGATGCGCACCGGATAGTTTCTGGTGCGTCCACATACTCTCTGGTGCGCACCAGATAGCTTTTAGTGCGCACTACATAGTACCTGATGTGCACATGATAATTTCTGGCACACACCAAATAATTTCTATTGCGCACCACATACTATCTGATGCGCACCAGATAGTTTCTAGTGCGAACCACATACTATCTAATGCGCACCAGATAGTTTCTAGTGCGCACCACATACAATATCGTGCGCACCAAACTGTTACTAGCCTGTACCACATACTATCTGGTGAAGACCAGATTGTTTGTGGTGCCCACCAGATACTATATGATGCACACCAAATAGTTTCTAGTGTGCCCCACATAGTATCTGATGCGCGCCGGATCTTTTGTAGTGTGCACCACATACTCTGGTGCGCACCAGATGGTTTCTAGTGCATCCACATACAATCTGGTGCGTACCAGATTGTTTCTATTATGCCCCACATACTACTTGGTGAACATCAGATAGTTTTTATTGAGCACCACATACTATCTAATGCGCACCAGATAGTTTCTAGTGCGCACCACATAATATCTGATGTGCACATGATAGTTTCTGGTGCACACCACATATTCTCTGGTGTGCATCATATAGTTTCTGGTGCGCACCACATACTATCTGATGAGTACCAGATTATATCCGGTGCGCACCAGATAGTTTATATTGCGCACCACGTACTATATGATGTGCACCAGATAGTTTCTAGTGTGCCCACATACAATCTGGTGCGCACCAGATAGTTTCTATTGCGCACCACATACTATATGATGCTCACCAGATAGTTTCTAGTACGCACCACATACGATATGATGCGCACCAGATTGATACTAGCGTGCATCACATAGTATCTGGTGCGCACCAGATTGTTTCAATTTATTTTATTTCTGTCTATGTCCCTTTATGGGCTCTGAAGAATACACCAACCGTCCGTAGGAGGTAAAAATGAAGTCCAGACTTAAGGCGCAATGTGCTTCTCATTTAAAAAAAATCTTCCACATGGACTTTTGCAGGGTGCCGTCGTGGATTGAGGGGGCTCAAATGATGGGAACAATCATCTGGTAGTAATCGATGGAATGGAACTCTGCTGGAGGTGCACAGATGAAGAAATCTGAGGCCGAAGAAGTTAGTACACTCCCTTTCCGGAAACTAGGGACAGGATTAAAACAGTGAGCCAAAAGTAAGCCTTGAGTCTTAGTTGTAAGTTACTGGGCCAAAAATGAGGCGAGGCAAGTCCAGTAAGCCTTCACTGAATTTCAAGAAAGTTTCGCTTTTGCTTGGGTTAAGTAAGTGGAAAAAAATCTTGATCTGTCACATGTATTTTCACATGAGTCACTTTGCACTCATTATTTGGACTAGCAAGAATATGTAAACCGGTTATTCGTTTCTGCATCTATAAGATTTAGTTGAAAAAGTGAGTCAATTTACAGCCTTCATTCATGTGAGGATTTCCTGAAGGAGCCACTTAAAGCCATAACGCCGATCTTAATTGCCGTCTCTAAATGGCCTGCAGACGCGGATGTGTTTGACAGCTTGCTTGTCTATGCACGTCAACCCTGAATAGCCTTTAGCTTGAAATAAATCTGGACTGATTGAATCCTAAAAAAAATGCTAATCATAGACGTATTGATGTAGAGTTTCGCGTAAAACTTTGCTGTTCAACAAAGTCCCTACTTTGAAAGATGATACAAGGTTTACTCGAATTAGCTTTAATTGTCAGGTGAAAGCCAAAGGTCCCGTCTTACCCAAGACCCTTAATGACTTCCATGCTCTGGGATCGTAAATAAAAACTAAATGCTAGCAAATTGAAGGCGAGAACAGGAGTCGGAGGAAAGAGCGGGGGATTCCTGAGCCTTGCAATTCATTGGCCTAGCTCCAGGCCCCGAGGGTAGGGCCGTGTTGTGATAAGAGGTGGCATGACAGCAGAGAGCAGGATTAACAACCTTTGCGGGCGCTCTCTGCAAAGCATAACACACCCGACTTAATACGACTACAGGCTATCAGGCGTTTGCTGGCCAAAATGGGAAGGCGCAGTCACGCGGGCGGAATTAGAACATCGCGGTGCGTTTCACAGAAGTGGTGTCAAACGCAGCTTGGTCGCGGGACACTTCGCAGTTATGGTTTTCTTCTCTCGGGTAGAGCTGTTGAGATTAAAGTGCGTACGACACGAGAAAAAAATTCTTAAATAGGATTATTATGTGAATTAGAATCATATTTTGAGACGATTCGACTACATACAACAATTTAGCAAAGCGCAGATGACGAGAAATTAGTCTTTTAATTTGCCGGTTAGCCACGCCTACCATTATAGGGCTCTAGCGTCCCCAACAGGTGGATGACATCAGCGGAGTCACAATTTCATCTGATTTAGTATGCAGCCCATTGAGTGGGAATTATTCACAACGACGAAAACACGACGAAGAGAGCCGCAAAATGTCATTGTTTCAGTCTCTCTACGCCAATATTTTTACAGGATATTCTTTTTATCCAAGTATTTTTCCCCAGTAGCTAAATAAATGGCATGGTCATGACGAATAACAGTCTTGTGCTAAATGGAATATGAAATAATAAAAATGCATTTATTCAAGACAACATAGCAAAATTACTGCATAATGATCAAAACTGTCGACTTCACCTTTACAGTCGCACCTCCCGAACAATATTTTATGCCACCTAAATTGGGTTTATGTCATATTCCTTCCCCGGCGTGACAGCTAGCCGACACGCTAACCCGAACCAAGTGATGTTTCAAAGTCGTCGAAGCGGAAAATCACACATAACTAGCCACATAACTGACCAAAGCACACGGTTCCAGTTGAAGCCTGGCACCGTGTGTATTTTTGTGTGAGACCAAGATTGAGCTTTTTGGCAACAAACACTTTAAGTGGGTCTGGCGTGCCACGAAACATGCGCATGCTGAAAAGCACCTCATACCCACTGTGAAGTATGGGGGTGGGTCAGTGATGCTGTGGGGCTGTTTCCCTTCCAAAGGCACTGGGAACCTTGTTAGGGTGCATGGCATCATGAATGCTTTGAAATACCAGGACATTTTAAATCAAAATCTGTTGCCCTCTGCCCGAAAGCTGAAGATGGGTCATCACTGGGTCTTTCAGCAAGACAATGACCCTAAACATATGGCCAAATCTACACAGAAATGGTTCACCAGACACAAAATCAAGCTCCTCCCATGGGCATCTCAGTCCCCAGACCTTGTTTTGTTGACAAAAGGGGGTTATACAAAGTATTAACACCAGGGGTGCTAATAATTGTGGCACACATTATTTGATGTCAAATAATTTTTTCCTTATGTGAGATTTTTTCCCCACTGAATGAATGCGCTTGTATTGAAGGTTGGATTTTTCTCCTTTTTTCCATTAAGGTCCCATAATATTTGAATTAAAAAAAATATTAGAAGCTAAAAAACACATCTTTTTCAGGGGTGTATATATATAATATATATGGCGAGAGAGAGAGAGAGAGAGAGAGAGAGAGAGAGAGAGAGAGAGAGAGAGAGAGAGAGAGAGAGAGGCAGGCAGGCAAATAAGTATTTAATCAACCACCAATTGTGCAAGTTCTCCTACTTGAAAAAGATTAGAGAGGCCTGTAATTGTCAACATGGGTAAACCTCAACCATGAGAGACAGAATGTGGGGGGGAAAAAACAAAAATCACATTGCTTGATTTTTAAAGAATTTATTTCCAAATTAGAGTGGGAAATAAGTATTTGGTCACCTACAAACAAGCAAGATTTCTGGCTGTCAAATACCCCTTTCCTACTGAAACTAGTGGGTCAACGCGCATTTTTTCCAAGCCGATGCAACCCACTAGCAATTGGCTTTTGGCACCTTTCCCATTGACAAAAAAAGCCGTGTCTTTTTTTTGTTTTTTCCACCCGTCTAACCCCCCACCCCTCTTCAGCCGTGCGTAAGGTTACGTGACGTCACCCCACTAAGATCAACGTCGACAAATGCGAACGAATTCATTCAGTTCAAAGAATTAAACAATGCAGAGCAAAATGGAAGCCTCCTTCACGTTTATGTTCTCTGTTTGCGTGCTTTTTACTGCCCTCAAAATGGTCGAAATGCAGCAAAGGATCAACACTGCTTGTGCTGAGGCAACGTAGGCGACGTGAATTCTTCTACTAACTTTGTTGTGGGCATCAACGTAACTACAATTGTGATTTTAACGCGGGTCGCTTGGCGGGTTGATTGACACAGGTCGAGGCGGGTCGCTGCACCTTTCCCACTGCCACCAAAAGCCGATTGTTAGTGGGTTGACACGGGTTTTTTGGCCAGTGGGAAAGGGGTAAAAGAGGTCTTAATTTTTCTAACGAGGTCTAACGAGGCTCCACTCGTTACCTGTATTAATGGCACCTGTTTTAACTCATTATCGGTATAAAAGACACCTGTCCACAACCTCAGTCAGTCACACTCCAAACACTACTATGGCCAAGACCAAAGAGCTGTCGAAGGACACCAGAGACAAAATTGTAGACCTGCACCATGCTGGGAAGACTGAATCTGCAATAGATAAAACACTTGGTGTAAAGAATTCAACTGTGGGAGCAATTATTAGAAAATGGAAGACATACAAGACCACTGATAATCTCCCTCGATCTGGGGCTCCATGCAAGATCTCACCCCGTGGTGTCAAAATGATAACAAGAACGGTGAGCAAAAATCCCACAACCACACGGGGGGACCTAGTGAATGACCTACAGAGAGCTGGGACCACGGTAACAAAGGCTACTATCAGTAACACAATATGCCGCCAGGGACTCAAATCCTGCACTGCCAGACGTGTCCCCCTGCTGAAGAAAGTACACGTCCAGGCCCGTCTGCGGTTCACTAGAGAGCGTTTGGATGATCGAGAAGAGGACTGGGAGAATGTGTTATGATCAGATGAAATCAAAATAGAACTTTTTTGTAGAAGCACAGGTTCTCGTGTTTGGAGGAGAAAGAATACCGAATTGCATCCGAAGAACACCATACCCACTGTGAAGCATGGGGGTGGAAACATCATGCTTTGAGGCTGTTTTCCTGCAAAGGGACCAGGACGACTGGTCTGTGTCAAGGAAAGAATGAATGTGGCCATATATTTAGAGATTTTGAGTGAAAATCTCCTTCCATCAGCAAGGGCATTGAAGATGAGGCGTGTCTGGGTCTTTCAGCATGACCATGATCCCAAACACACAGCCAGGGCAACAAAGGAGTGGCTTCATAAGAAGCATTCCAAGGTCCTGGAGTGGCCTAACCAGTCTCCAGATCTCAACCCCATAGAAAATCTATGGAGGGAGTTGAAAGTCTGTGTTGCCCAACGACAGCCCCAAAACATCACTGCTCTAGAGGAGATCTACATGGAGGAATAGGCCAAAATACCAGCAACAGTGTGTGAAAAGCTTGTGAAGAGTTACAGAGAACGTTTGGCCTCTGTTATTGCCAACAAAGGGTACATAACAAAGTATTGAGATGAACTTTTGGTATTGACCAAATACTTATTTTCCACCATGATTTGCAAATAAATTCTTTAAAAATCAAACAATGTGATTTTCTGTTTTTTTTTTTTTTTCCACATTCTGCCTCTCATGGTTGAGGTTTACCCAAGTTGACATTTGCAGGCCTCTCTAATATTGTCAAGTGGGAGAACTTGCACAGTTCGGGGTTGACTAAATATGTATTTGCCCCACTGTATATATGTACATATCTTCTATCTATCTATCTCTCGTAACCTGAAATTTCTTTCTTACTGCATTTTTATCACTAAAGGGGAAAATGGTATACATTGTTTTTATTTGTCCTCTATATTTCATTTCTTAATTCATTCGTTTTAAATAATTAAAGAAGGGAAAACCGTAAATAGTAATTTTTTACATTTCATTGTTTTTTTAAAAGATAAAAATCACGCAAATTGTCTTGTTTTATATTTGAAATTGTTCTTTTTTTAATTCAAAAAGGATAAAAACTTTAAATATGATTGATGCAGTCCTTGACCTGTCATTGAGGACTACAGACATTGTATTAACATTTATTTTAGCAAGAAACATGAAGTCGCTACATATGAATGACCACAAAAAAATGATGTTGCGGGCAGGATATGGCCCCCGGCCATGAGTACATTCTTTTTATTTATGTTGCTGTCATTTGCTGAGCAAAAAAAAAAAAAGTTTCACCGAGTCCTGCAGTTACACAAGCTATTTCTTTCTTTAAAAAAAAAAGGTTCTTTATGGATGGCATTCACGGTTGTAAATGTTTACTGCTCCAGCTGAAGAAAACCGCAATTTTGCATTCAAGCTAACTTCAGCTGTCAGCTGAGAATGAAGAAGCCTCTCACATGAGACGCAAGTTAAATACATCCAGTTGCGCCCACACACAGAGATCCGTAGCATAGCACGCGGACACGTGACAGAGTTCAAGTTGAAAATTGTAGAAGTACTTCTTAAGATCATTTGGAATGATGCAATATTAAGAATAGTTTTTGAGTCATTTACAATAAACGACCAAATAAAAATGTAGAAACATAACAAGTTGGGTGTGAAATACAACCAAGGAAACAGTCGGAAATATGGAAAAAGAAAAATAGCATTTTAGGGAGTGCTTCAGACTTTTTAACCCCTTGATGGCTGAATTTAACAAACGTATATCAAAAAGTACTGAAGTAAATAATATTAATAAAAATATATAGATTAAAAAATACAACCGAAAATGGAAAATTCCTAAATTTAAACAATGAATTAAAAAAAGATTAAAAAATAAAACAATAAGGAAGAGGACATAGAAAATGATGAAAAATCAATCAAAAATACGAGTATAAAACTTAAAAACATTTGAAAAAAAATATTTTTTTTTTAGATAATTAAAAGTAAAAAACTTATAATGAAGCAATTTTAAAAATTAAAATATTTTTGGGGAAAATTTAAAGCGGATGAATTTATCAATAAAGTCCTCCTTTATATTAATTTTTTAAAATTTATTTATTCAAAATATTTTTATGTTTAATAATTATTTTTTTTAAAAATCACGTTTGTACATGATAATTACCATAAAAAAAAGATAACTATCATGTAAAAATGTGATAATTATCATGTGAAATTGTTAAAATTATCATGTAAAAAACATGATAACTATGATGTAAAAATTTGATAACTATCAAGTAAATACGTGATAATTATGTAAAAAACTTGTTACCTGTCATTTAAAAATGTGATATTAATGTAGAAACGTGTTAACTATCATTTAAAAATGTTGATATTTATGTAAAAACGCGATACTATCATGTAAAAACATGATATCATGTAAAAATGCGATGCTATCATGTAAAAGTAAAACGTAATACATACTATCAAGTATAAACATAATTATCGTCTAAGAATATAACTATCACGTAAAAAGGTGATCATTATGTAAAATCTGTATAACTATCATGTAAAAAAAGATGTGATAACATGTAAAAAGGTGATACTTTTTTTATATTTTGGGTGGCAGCAATTCACTTACGTACTCTTTTTTTTTTTTTTTTTCAATTTTAACCGATTTTCAACTAATTTTTTAATTCTATTATTTTATCAATACCATATATTAGTACAATATGATAATTAATACTATTTTATCAATACCATACAATACTACTACTATAGAGAAAACAGCCAGCCATACATACACGTTACAGGAAACGATAGCAGAACATGAACAAAACAAAATTTTTGGGTGTAAGTAAACTGTGGGACAAGGTTAATGTTCACTTGTAAGCACAAATGATGCAAATGCACGTCAATGCAAAAATCTTATCACCGGAGACAACAAAGATGCCAGTTGTAATCAGGGTCCACGCAACGTATATATTCCTCCAATACTTTATGTGTACTTGTTAACTCATTTCCAGGCATTGACACCTCTAGATGTCCAATCCGTTTGAAGTGGAAGGGTGGCAGCGAATAAACGTTCATTCACTGCCACCCTTCCACTTCAGACAGATTGGACGTCTACTAGTGATAAATTCATTCGAATCCACAGCAAAAGGCCACATGACTGGACGTCTAGCCTCATTAATAGCATTGTATTTTCAAGTATACTTTTTTTGAGGCAAAAAAGTCATATTTTAATATTTGATATGCAGTATTTTGCAAATTAACAGACGACACAGTTTTAGAAAAAGAGTATTTTTAATACTGTCATTTCTGTTATCATCCTTTTTCTTTCAAACAGACAATTTTGACAAACAATACAAAGCATCTAACCATGTTGCAAACAGCTGCTGGTCCCTTTTACAGTCCAAAACCGCATAAAAGTATTCCAGTTGAAGGGCAGATGGTAAATATTCACATTTCATTGCAGATAGTCACAAAAATCTGCTGAATTAATTATTCATTCATTGCCATTGACAGTGATAGATGTCTAATTCATTTTTACTGTGCAGATCTCCAGAGTTAAAGGCCTATTGTTATTATTATTATTATTATTTTTTTTTTTTTACTTTTATAGATTTCATACATGAAGCCTTAATTTAAATGTAACGCTGATCTACAGAGTTAACCCCTTGCTGCCTGAATTTACATTTAACATATAGACAGCCAAAAGCATTGGGATAAATACATAAGTACATAAAAGTAGTAATAATGAAAATTACATTTACTATAGAACATTAACTCTTTAAGCCAACTTTGCCGACTTGAACAATCCAGAGCTGCAAATATTGTGCCTCATGCACTTAGTACTTTGCAGCAAAAATGGCAGACATCTGCAGCTGTGGCTTGTTAAAGTCGGCAATGTTGCTTGTCGCAAATTTGCATCTTTGGCGTTGAAAATGAAAAATACAACTAAAAATTGGGAAATCTTAAATTAAAAAAAAAAAAAAAAAATCTTGAAAAATAAAACAGAAATGCTACAAAAATATCGAAAATAAAGAATACAAAGTTCAAATAAAAAAAAATTTTTTTTTTGAAAATACAAACATTGAATAAAAAAGGAGGAATTTATCAATACATTTTATTTTAAAATATTTCATTTTCAAAATATTTTAAATATTTAATTTTCTATCTTTTACATGATGTTTATTTTGAGGATTTTTCCACATTTTTAGCTGTATTTTTTTCAATTTAATTTTCTAAAGTTAGCATTTTTTTGTATGTATTTTCATTGAACTTATGTATTTCTCCAATGCTTTGTATTTTTGTTAAATGTTAATTCAGGCATCGAGGGGTTAATCTAAATTTTAACTTGGTGCTTCAGAGTTAAAGCCTCAATTTTTTTTAAAACTTGTAAATAATTTCTTTATGAAGATTTACTTTAATTTCCAGTGTCAAAGTATTAAAATTTTGAAAATTTGTATTCATTGTATCTATACATCTTTTACCTTAATTTGACTCTAAAGTTGTAATTTAAAAATTTAAATACATAAGTCATTAAGATTTCATTCCCCAAGATCTTAAAAAATGGCACTGAATGAGTTAACCATTTCACTGCCATTGACAATGATAGACATCCAATTATAGTTTATCACTAATAGACGTCCAATCCATATGAAGTTCGGGGGTTTCACTGCCACCCTCCCACTTCAAATGGATTGGACGTCCAGTTCCGTCAATGACAGCAAGCCGATAAGCTTAAAAAAAATGAAGGAAAAGTTTGATTCAACACATATGATGTAGTTTCATCCATAGCCAAGATGTAACAATGTTTTATGAGCGCTGTTTCAAAAAACATCTGCGTGGAGTCAAAGGCACATTGCTGTAAACCATTTACACTTTAGCTGGTTAAGATTTATCTCTTCAAAACAAAATTTCAGAGTGACAAAAAACAGGGGGGGAAAAATTTTAGAAAAGCTTCTTTGAATAGAAGTTTCGGTAAAATCAAAAAAAGTTACGTCAACTCTTCTCAACGGTTTTGAATCTTTCAATAAGGCAAGAATATGATCTATACAAACACAAGTGCACAAATAAAGATTAACTTGGTTTTGTACAAAGTATACATCTACCTGAGTCCTATCCTTTAGTAACATCCAGCGTTGCACCGATACAAGTATAGGAAGGGACCTCGATACGGCATTGAAATGCAGGCACTGGTATCATGAAAATGTTCATATTGTTATTACATGATAGTTATCATGTTATTACATGATAGCGGCAGGTTTTTTTTTCATGATAGTTATGGTTTTACAGGATACTATCAACATGATATCATGTAAAAAGGTGATACTGGACTTTTTTTGTTGTAAGGTACACAAACTGTTCGGGTGCACAAACTGTTTTGGGGAGGGCTGCGTATCACACTAGTCACGTTACATGATTGACAATGCGCTCGTGTAAAAGTGCGTCATGAACGTAACACCCAAACTCATCTTGTACTGTAACTACATGTATAAGCATGTTACATGCTAATTCATGTTTTTATTACTTGATTTGAAGAAAAAAAACACAAGCATAGTAGCACATTTCATTCAACTATGTTTGCACAATTACCCCAAATTATTAAAAAATCTAGATATAAAAACATGTATTAGCATGTGGCTACAAGATGATCAGATAGTTCAAGACGCATTTTTAATCAGGCACTTTTACAACTCCTCAGCCAATCATATACTGCAATTTTCGGACAATAAGACGCTATTTTTTCTTCTCATTTTAAATCCTGCGGTTTATAGTCGAGTGCGGCTTATTGTTGATTTCTTTCGGTAAATAGGCAAAACTTTTTTTGTCAGCGGCGTCATTAAACTGCCATAAGACCGTGATATGATATGACACTATCATGGGCACAAATTAATTCAAATGTCATCCGGCAAATTATGTCACTAACCCCATTTATGTTCAGCTCTGATCTTTTACATCCATTCAAAAGTGAGATGCCGGATGACACAAAATGACATCGGTCATAAGCATTCATTAATGCTCATGGCAGTGTCATGTCATAATTATGATGGTCTTATAATTGTCTTATGGCGCCATTGTCAAGTTAAGTGTTACCAAATACCATAACTAACAACTAATGAAACAACTGGAACAGTAACTGAAGAAATAATTAGCACAGAACATGATTTTTGATTGTTAATTATATCTGTAGTGCTGCAACGCATGCTAGGAGGCATAATGGACGACAACATTGTTGACAGCAGGTGGCAGCAGAGGTGACCTATCTTCCCCAAAGGAGCAGTGATGGCCAAATGAAGCTTCTTGAAGCAATGAAGCTTTTCAGCTAATCGGTTCAAAGCTTCATGGAGGTTCATTTGGTCTTAAAGTGTTTCCGGTTAATATCTTTTGGTGTAATTATCCTATAATACAGTGTGGACAGCTACGGCTTATAGTCCAGTGCAGCATGTCTATGAACAAATGCCATTTTCGTGTCAAATTTGGTGGGTGGTACCTTATAGTCAGATGCGCCTTATCGTCCGAAATTTACGGTAGCTTCAATAGTGTGACACAGGCCCCCCAAACAGTTTGTGTACCTACAGTCAGCCCTCCTAAGATGACCGTAAATTAAAAACTTCGCCGAAGAAGAAGAGGAAAAATTTTTAGCCTGGGACAGATATTATGGTTATATTCTGGTAAATATTGTTGAATGTCCTCATTTAGCAGTCATATTTTCGATTTATGGGCCTATACCTATAATTGTATACGTTTTATGAACACTAACATTAACGTGAGCGTCTATAAAGATGTTTCCTTTGTTAGAAAACTGGGAAAAAGCAAGGTAACGAATTTGTGTCCTCTGCTAGCATAAGTAATTAGCAAATAAACTAAGCTAATGTACCAATGCTGTTTATTGGCAGCACTGACTGTGGAGTTAATACAAGTGTCAGGCTTGATACCAAACTGTACAAACATAAAAATATATAAACATTTTTGCCTTTGAAAGCATTTTACGTCAGGTTTCAGAGGAGCTAATTTATTGTCACCCATACCAGTTCGGTACAAAGGTCGTTAGGCACTGTCTAACCAAGCCATGATGGCAATTATTTTACATTCAAGTGAGTACGGAGTAATCTAATACCAAAAGGAAGATAATTGTATGCGGTACCAATACTAGCGGAATCGTATCAGGAGCCAAAAAATGGTATCGGTGCAACACTAGTAACATCAATCTCAGCATTTGTTTCAAAGAATTTCTACAATCATTAGTGACACGTTGGCAGGTTTTTTTTCTCCAATGTAAAACAGTTCATAACATTTTAAATCACAAAAACAGCAATACTGAATCAACATCTGGTAAAAACAATATAAAAACAACAATTATCAAAACATCAGACGTCCGGGCAGACTCAGTGGCTTTTCATTCAGTACATTTGTCTTTTACGGCTAATTTAGCCCCCACTGAGCTAAAAGCGATTTGATGTGTTGAGAGAATTACAGATGGGTATGTTGACAGAGTACAATCCAACTTGGTTGGTATGCTTGGAAGTTCAGCTCCAAAAAATGTTATCAAAGAGTCTTGTCCACAGTATTTGAAGTGTTAGCTTAGCGTCGGTAGCGAAACGTGGAAAACTCAAATGCGGTGGAGTCCAAGTTTAGAATCGTTCTATAGCTGCAGTTTTCTCCAGTTTCACGTCAAAGTCCAGCAACAGATTTACGACTCATTCGTTGTTTCCTCGAACAGTTTTAAAACAAACTATTGTCAGTCTTCTCTTTTCAATTGCACGTCGTTTAACTCTTTCGGTGCCATTGACGAGGATAGACGTCGAATCGTGTGGCGGTTAAAAACTAAATAAACATCTTTAAAAGAGCTTTTCACTAGTAGATGTCCATCCATTTGAACTGGGAGGGTGGCAGCTTGCAGACCCTCCTCCAATGAATTGGACGTCTATCACCGTCAATGGCAGTAATGAGTTAATCACTTAGTTGGGTTTTTCCTCACTATCAACCCCATTTGAAACAACCGCCTACTCCTTGCGTTGTAGAGGTTTATCTTATTTCCGCTATGGTCTGTGCATCTTTCGACCATTTTTCTTCTAATTTTGGTGAAAGAGAATTCGAAAACTAGCCTATTTTCGTTTTGAGTTTTAATGTGTCACCAACTAAAAAATAGGATGTGAATTTTCTTACACTATGTCAGAAAGTCGGGAAATAAAATGCGACCATTATTTGCTTTGCCGAAACGTGGAAGACGTTCTTCTGCAGGTTCTTATTCTGCGGTAGGCTCTTGGAGACCTCCGGTGCCATCATTAGCTAGCACTACAATTTCCAAACTTCGTACAAACCTTTTCCGCGGTTAGGTCATTGTCTCGCAGAGAAACGATACATATTACACCATCCTGCGCATCGATGAGTAACGGGCAGTGTTGGAACTCACGCCCTTGAATCAGTTATGTTACATAATGAAACTACTTGCTGTAACTTCTAACTTAACCTGTTAGAATTTCTCATTTTATAACAACCCAATACTTATTGTATGGGTATTACCCAAGTTATTTGTGTTACATGATTCAAGTGAAAAGTCTCCCACTGCAGCACAATAAAGACGATGTAATTACAAAAAAGAGAATCGGCTTGTTTTCTATGGGGGCGCCATTTGTAAAGCAGCACATGCTGAAAGTTACGATGATATTTTCTCACATTTAACGCAGCACAGTGTTTAAAATTTTTAGAGTCACTTTTTTTTGCACTTTTAAAGTAAATCTATATCTTACGTCTTAAATCTAAATCTTTAAATCTAAATCTAAATCTTGAATCTAAATCTTAAATCTAAATCCTTAATGTAAATGTTAAATCTAAATCCTGAATCTTAAATATAAAACCTAAATGTAAATCTTAAATACATATCTTAAATGTAAACCTTAAATCTAAATCTTGAAACGGGTAAAACTAAATATTTAGCTAATATGCAAACATAGTCTGAGCTGCTCCAACTTTTATTGTTTTACTTCCGGTCACCAGTCATATGAATATACATATTACATATATACATATAGGTATACGTAAATATTTCGTTTCACCCGTTTCAAGATTTAGGATTTCGATTTAACATTTACATTTACAATTTAGATATGAGATTTATATTTAAGATTTACATTTAGGATATATAAGTAAGATGTAGATTTAAGATATATATTTCAAATATAGATTTAAGATTTAGATTTAACATTCAGATGTAAGATTTATATTTAAGACTTGTATTGAAGATTTACATTTAAGATGTATATTTAACATTTAGATTTAGGATTTATATTTAACATTTTACATTTAACATTTATATTAAGGATTTATATTTAACATTTAGATTTAAGATATATATATATATGTAAGATTTACATTTACAATTAAGATTTAGATTAAAGATTTAAATTAGTTATGTATTTAAACATTTAAGTCTAAGCACTTTTAAAGTAAATCTAAATCTTAAGTCTTAAATCTAAATCTTAAATCTAAATCTTAAATCTAAATCTTAAATCTAAATCTTAAATCTAAATCTTAAATCTAAATCCTTAATGTAAATGTTAAATCTAAATCCTGAATCTTAAATATAAAACCTAAATATAAATCTTAAATTTAAATCTCATATTTAAAATGTATATCTTAAATATATATCTTAAATGTAAATCTTAAATCTAAATCTTGAAATGGGTGAAACTAAATATTTAGCTAATATGCAAACATAGTCTGAGCTGCTCCAACTTTTATTGATTTACTTCAGGTCACCAGTCATATGAATTTACATATTACATATACTGTATATACATATATGTATACATAAATATTTCATTTCACACGTTTCAAGATTTAGGATTTAGATTTAACATTTACATTTACGATTTAGATGTGAGTTTTATATTTAAGATTTACATTTAGGGTATATAATTAAGATGTAGATTTAAGATATATATTTGAAATATAGATTTAACATTTAGATTTAAGATTTATATTTAAGACTAATATTTAAGATTCTTATTTAAGATTTAGATTTAACATTTAGATTTAGGATTTATATTTAACATTTTAGATTTAACATTTAGATTAAGGATTTATATTTAACATTTAGATTTAAGATATATATGTAAGATATACATTTACAATTAAGATTTAGATTAAAGATTTAATTTAGTTCTGGATTTAAACATTCAAGTCTAATAATTGTTATTTAAAAATAAATATTTAAATTGCTAAATAATGTCGTAAATGTGCAAAAAAAGTGACTAAAATGTTCACACCACATTTTAAACACTGATGCGGCGCTAAATTTGAGAAAATGTCGTAATTTTCAGCATTTGCTGCTTTACAAACGGTGCCCCATAGTTTTAAATTTGTCTTTTTCTGAAATTAAAACAAAAGCAATGGTCGATAGGTACACAGACCTAATTTGTCGTGAGTGTGACTGCTACTTCTTGTTCTCTGAATGGACAAACCAGTCAGTTGTGCCACATCCTAACTGAAGCAAACTTCAGAATGATAAACCACTACAAAGGTTGTAGCAGAATTTCTCAAGTCTTGATCGGCAAGACTTACAACTGTTCATAGATTACTGAATCTCAGAAATACGATGGCTTAAGGTGCGATCGATTGTTATTTGAGGGGGAATGTCCTTGCATCAATGGTACCTCGTAGTCCAAGTTGCCATTTTGTTGTAAGGATGCGGGTGGCTGTGAGGTGTGAGAGTGGTCTAATTCAATCTGTTTGTGGGATAGAGGACCCTTTTCCCCATTTTCTGGACAAGCTTTGATGCCTTCAACTCGTAATGAATCGTCTGGATCGGCGGGACCCAGCTCCAGCTCCATTTTCGCTTTATTCTGCCTTCTTTTTCTCATGCAGATTATAAGACCTGCCACCAATGCCAACCCTAGCACTATTGCCAGAGCAGCTATGGCAGGAATTAGAGTATATGTGAGGGAGCTCTGGGTCTCCACTCGGGGTTCTAAAGATGTCAGTGGAACCCCCGCAGTCCGAGCTTCTGTACATGACCCCGTCTCAACAGAGCTGTTGGACCTCGTGGTCATTCTTTCTCCGAGGGGACTCGCACAGACCGAGTAGGTACAGTTGGGTCGCAGTCCACGCAGAGTGTACTCCGGGTAGGATGCAGGCACGCTCAGAATAATCGGGCGACGGTCAGGGCCTGAGAGATTGCGATAGGTCAGCCTGATGCCACGGATATTTGGCCGGGTCTTGATGAAGAGGTGCAGGTCAAGAAGAATGGACGTGGAGGTCACCTGGCGGGAGCTGATAGCGTCAAGTTCAGCAAGAATGGTGGACGCCTCTACAGACGCTTCTGTTCCAGAAGGTTTTGGCGGGTCGGGTACGTCGTTGAGATTTTCACAGAAGATTCCGGATGTCCCCAAAGGACAAAGGCAACCTAGTTGTCCCATTGGATCAAAGTTACAAGTGCCACCGTTAAGACAGATGTTTGCAGGACAAATATGTTGGACATATTCCCCACTGGTGGAGGTAGGGGAGGCGTGTGGTTCTGATGGAAGCGGGAATGTTTTCAAGTCTGGGGTTTGTTCACTCGGTGGTGGGGGAGGAGGAAGAGAAGGGATTGCATTGGTATGGCTTGTTTCTGTTGTAGTAGGGCCTTGTGGAAGTGGAGTACTCCCAACAGGGGATTTCATCAGCAAAGTGGTGGTTGGTGGACATCCAAAATCTGTATGTTCCAGGACAGAAAGCATCTTCCCAGCATTAGCCAGAGGAAAGTGGCACCTAGTATCCCCTTGTCTTCCCAGATCTATTTTCTTCTCTCTAAGCCATACTGAAAACCAAGCCATGGGACACCAACAATTGAATGGGTTCTCAGCTGCTTCCAGATGTACCAATCTCGGGAAAGACTGGAAAAAGTCTTGGGGGAATCCCTGAAGATTGAGACCACTCAGATCTAATTCTTGGAGTCCGGTGAGTTTCTGAAAGTCTTCTGTTCTGAGCTCACCCAGTGGGTTCGAAGCGAGGTTGAGCTTGATCAAACCCTTGAGGGAGTCCTTCTTTAAAGCCTGGGGAACCTCAGATAATTGATTCATGGAGATGTCTAGTTCGTGGAGGTTCTCCAGGGAGCCTAGAAGATCTTCATCCAGAGAAATAAGCCCAAGAGAAGCCATTCTAAGGTTTTCTAAGTGTGGCGTCTGAAGGTCTGAGACATCTAAGTTCGGAATGTTGTTAGAACTCAGGTCTAGAAGCAATAGGCGGGGTAGATTGAGGGATGGCAAGGAGGTGAGTTTGTTCCCGTGGAGCTTGAGTTCAAGTAGCTTTTCTAAACCTTCAAAAGCGTCCTGTTGAATGCTCTGGATGTGATTTTGGTGGAGATACAGTCTCTCCAGCTGTACCAAGCCGGAAAAACTGTCTTTTGAAATGTGAGTGATGACGTTAGATGACAAGTCCAAATTCTTCAGCTTCGACAGCATCTTGAATGCACCATCCGGAACTTCTCCCAACTCATTCTGGCTCAGATCTAGCAAATCCAAGTCCCCTAGTCCTGTGAAATCATTTTGGGTCAAAGCGTTGATACCATTTTGAAAGATGAAAAGTTGTAATGTGCTGGCAGGAACCCGGGGCACAGTGTTGGATCGCCGATTGATGCAAAATATTGAGCCGGGACTGGGACAAGTACAATCTGCTGGACACTCAAAACACGTAACCAGGCTGGACGAGAGGAAGATGAGGACAAGTGGAGGCCGCATGGTAATTCCAAGCTTGGGAATCTAAAAGACAGAAGGCCAAAGAATAAAGAGCTGTTAATCGTATAAATTATTGGTAATTTGTGAAGATGATTGACAAAATTTTGAAGTATCGATACTAAACTGTATCCGAATACGATATTTGATTTCATTTAACAGGGCGAATCAATTGGATGCCTTGCGCCATCAATGGCACTGAAACATGAGGCAGTTTTCCCAGTTTACATGAATTGGATGTATCATTGTCATTGGCAGGCAATGGGTTCGTTTTGGGTCTCTTCCTTGTTATCTGGGTCTTTTTCAAAGACCCAGATACTGTTATTGTTTTTTTTTTTTTTTCTGAATTGGATTCCTTCGGCGCACCGCGCAGCCCAAACCGCTTGACTGATCGGCACCGTTCAAGTATCGACACATGCGGAATTATTGTACGACGCAGGGAATTTTTCAAACGGCTCCGAAAAATTTTCCGTTGCGCTGCAAACGGCAATTTTCCGGAAAAAAAAGCCATTTTCAAAATGTATGTAGTCCTACAATTTTTGACCAAATTACATAATTTAGGTATAAAAAATTCCGGGACGGTGAGGGGCATAAAAGTTTTATTCAGAATTTGGAAAAAATTTACGCTTCCCCGGAAATTTGACAAAAACTTGCCCATTCATTGGGTGCTGCCATTGATATACACGGACGTCCAAACTTCCCATTAATTTCCAATGGCATTTAATCATGTTTTTTCATTCTATTGATGCCAATGTACTTGGATTCCATTGATGCCTATGTAAGTCGAAACCATTGACATCCATGGACGTCCAATTTTTTCCCCCATTCATTTTCAATGGCAAAAAAAAAAACAATGTCCCCAAATCAACAGAAAATGAACAGATATCAATCCAGATTCAATAGGACGTGTACCCCAAATCTCCCCGATTGCACTGACGCTGATGGAGGGTGATGCCATTGACGTCCATGGATGTCCAAACTTCCCATTCATTTCCAATGGCATTTAATCATGTTTTTTCATTCTATTGATGCTAATGTGCTTGGATTCCATTGACGCCTATGTAAGTCAATGCGATTGACGGCCATGGTCGTCCAAATTTTTTACATTGATTTCAAAGGCAAAAAAAAAAATGTCCCCAAATCAACAGGAAGTGACCTGATATTGTCTCCAAAATGTCCCCAAGCCAACCTGGGCGGGGTTAAGATCTGTATCACCACAGAGCAAAGACCCAGAGTAATTTCTCCAGAAATTGTAGTTTCTAGTTAATTTATGGTAATTTACAGATCACTTCCTTTTGATTTTGAGACACCTCCGGTATATTTGTTGTGTTGCGGGGTAAATTTCTGAATATTTTATATATTCTGTTGATTTTGGGGAATTTCCGGATGACTCCCTGTTCATTCTGGGTGACTTACTGCTGATTTTGAGGCATTTTCAGGTCACTTCCTATTGTTATTAGGACTTCCTATTGTAACTTGGGGCATTTGGGGATTACTTCCTATTTATACCGTGTCACTTCCTGTTAACTCATTCACTCCCAGCCATTTTAACCGGAGCAAGGCCCTTCGATCCCGGCCGTTTTACTGGATTTTGACTGATTTTGCAAGGCCCACAGAAAATTCTGTTCTATTGCTATATAAACATGGAACCCACCAAAAGGAAGATTAGACTCTCTTCTTTCAGCAGAAAAAAATGTTAGTTCATATCTTTTTCCATTTTTTAGAAATCAGCATTAGAAAATAGCTTAGTTTGAGCAATTTTCCAATTTCTGATGAAAAAACGCAGAAATTGAGCTCTTTGTGAAAGCATACGTTTCAAACATAACTTTGACTTTAACACAGCTATTTTTTTGCTTTAGTTACATCCCAAACTGGGCCGGCCCGGGCCATTTGGGGGCCCTAAGCAAAATAATGCAAAGGGGCCCATATTTTTGGCCCACCAGTGTACTGTGAAACCTGTATATGCTATCCAACCCATACGTCCATATTTTGTATATTAATCAGATTTTGTTGCACTGCATACTTCAAACTTCTCACCCCAAATGATTGTCAGTACTTACAGTAGATAGCGCCAAACCTTTTTCTAAAAGAGGAAAGAAGGAAGTAAAGGAAAAACTTTTATTTTTTAAGTATCAAAACTCACAAAAGTAAGATAAAGCAAACTGTAGCAAATAAAATACAATATAAATTAAACAATTGCCAGGTTGGGGGCCCCCTAGTGGTCAGGGGCCCTATGCAGCTGCATAGTCTGCGTATAGACCCTACCCATGTGACGTCACAACTCCTTCCTCCTGACTGGTGCCGCCCACTTGTCCGTCAACACATCATGTTTCCCTGTTACGGCTACGTACATTCCTCCTATTTACGGCGTGTTTTTCTGCTCCTTAACATTAATAATCAAAATGGTGAAGGCGTGTGTGGCTGTTGGTTGCACTAACAGAGAAGATGGAAGGAGAGACTTGAAGTTTTACCGTATTCCGAGGGATCCAAAGAGGAGAGCGAAATGGACGGCTGCAATTCGACGTGAAAACTGGGCACCAAAAAATCACCACAGACTATATAATAGTCATTTTATATCCGGTAAGATGCATTTAAGATATACTTAGAGGGTTTTGGGCTGACAAATAACCACAATTAAGATCATTGCTAGGCTAATCGCCGACAACATACACGTATGTATGTAGTGAGAGTGCTATCGCTAAACCATATAAACATTAAAAGCCTTAACTCCATTGACAAACGACATGAAATACATTAGACTTGACAGTGGATGTTGGCAATAACAAAAGATTTTGAATTGAAAATTTCGTAACTCACCTTTCCAAGCACAAGATAGATTCCTGCCGAATTTTCGTGGACGAGGACCTGTTTCACCCAACCAGCAACGAAGTATTTATAAGCCTCCAAGCTCTTGAAGTTTTTCAAATTTTCGTGAGAATAGGCTGATTTTGTGTGGACAAGATAATTGTAAATATCAGCGTAGCAGATGTCAGGCAGACAGGGCGAAGACAGTGGGTCGAAAAACATCGATTTGGGCATCAAATATGGATCTGGCGACTGTATAGAACGAAGCTTTTCCACATAACGCCTTTTATGCAACACATCCAGTGAGTTTACGGCATCAGAAAGCACCGGTGTTCGGCCATTCCTTACTACGCGGCGAAACGTCCTACACAATGCTCAGGGCGCTTGCGCATGCATTCACACGCATGCGCACATCGGTTAGAGGCGGCGATTACTCACTATTTTTGTTTTTATTTAGTTATTTAGAACCTTTTCACAGCCTCAAAGAGACTTTTTGCATGTATTACCCTCTCATACTTTTAACCATTGTGTTTTTTTGTGTTAGCTTTGAAGCAGTTGACCACATTAGTCACGTAGCGTTTTTAAACTGTCCTTATTTGATGTAACTACATTTAAGTATTTTCTGCAGGCATTTTTTTAGTACCTTATTCCTGTATGCATCTAAACAAAACAAGTTTAGAGCGCACGGTAGTACTTTAGGTGTCAAATTCCACTTATGTAGGACGTTTCGCCGATGTAGGATATTTTGGCAGAACACCGGGTCTTCCATGAAATGCATTTTAAATTCCTCGATCAATTGAAACCAATGCTAATACAGAGACAAAATGACGGACAAGTGGGCGGAACCATACAGCGAGCACGTGGTTTTGTTACGTCGGTGGGTAGGGTCTATAGGCTGGGCCGGCCCTGATCCCAAACATCTGAATAATGTTTTCCTTTGACAAAATAAGATAAACAACAAGACAAATAGAGCTTTTGATAGCAAAGTAACAATTTATTTGCATGTAACTAACTGAAAGATGACGCTGTTCCGGCCGGGACAGCCGGTTAAACTTTTCACTCATCGCCGCCTGTCTCATAAAGATACATTTTCTCTGCGAGCTCTGCTCGCGAGCAGCACTGACTCAAATGTATCGTCTGCTGTACTAGTGGTCTCGGTCGTTCTGGCCGGTCGCCCAGCATCTGGCATCACGGGCGTCCTACCGGTTGTTCTGCTCGGTCGTCCGCCGCCTGGCATCCATTCGGCCGTCTTCCGCCGGCGCCCCAGCCGTGCGGCTTGGCCGTTCGTTGCTAGTTGAGTCGGGTTGCGGGTCTTACCAAATGCGCTACTGCCCTCCAGTGGCCAGTTTTATTGCTTTAAATTGGATTTTCAGCTTTGTGCTTTGAAGCTAAATTGAATCAGAACCCAGAGATGAAAAAAAAAACAAAAATGTAAAAGACGTATAAATAGTATGTCTTTGGGACACTGAAACCATTAAAAATAGAATGTATTTATAGGTTTTTGGGAGCAAATGAGTTAATCTTAGATAATTTCCGGGTCCAATCCTATTCATTTTGAGTCGATTTTGTGACATTTGTGGGTCACTTCCTATTGTTTTTGTGTTCTAACCTGTTGGCTTTTTCTTGCTTTCTGATGATTTTGTGGCATTGCTGGGTCACTTCCTGTACATTTTGGGTCACCCCATATTAGTTTGGGGGCAATTAGAGAAAATTGTTGGGTTTTTTTGTCAAAAACTAATGACAACCCAACAAAAAATGTATCTACGGTAATATCGAAAAACTTAATGTTCTTTCGAGTTGAAAGTGTTAGTATTGTGATAACAGTAGATACTTTAAACCGGACGATCAACCTTTGTATTAATTCCAGATCAGTTTTATTTGTATGCCTTATTTTGTAGGTGTGTTTTTTAGAGGCTTTCAGGACTGACAGAATCCCTGCATCCCAAAGCCAAAAATCTGCCATCAACCCTTATAAAGCCAGTTCCTACTTTTTTCAAAGCCGTAATTAAAAGTGACAGTATTCAGACGTCAGTGTCCCTCTGCAATTTGCGACGTGAAACAGAAATATGGCCATTGACTGGAAGCGAAGCAGGTCAACACACCAAGCGAGATGCAACATTCTTTGCGTGGTTAACGGAAGCAGATGCACGGTCACCGACACAGCTGGATTCAGTTACCCACAATGCACTGCAGCCATCGCTCAGTGCGAGATGGACCCGCTTGAACCTTTGTCCTCCCCGTGATAAGAGAGAGTAGTGGGGTGGGAGGAAAGGAGCCAGACAAAAGCATAGGTACAGGTTATTTGCTGTTAAAGAATTAGTAATCTTTTAGAATAATTATCTAAAAGAATCGAATCGCAAATTTCTTAGAATAATGATAACGGAGAAAATAATGTCGAAACACAGAAAATGACACTCTCAGGTGCTGACATTTTGGAATGAATGTGAACTCTGATACACCCGAGTTCTTTTGTGCCAGAGGTAACTTAAGGACTGTCAGCTAGGATATCAGAACACCAAAGATGGCTGCTGGTTCATATATTTTGGGCCACGAGGCAAATTAAAATGGTGAATGTCCATTAGTTGAGCGATAAGTCAAATTTTACATTGGATGCGAGCGCGGCTCTAATCTGTATGCTAACAGTTTGAGCCGACATACCGAGACGATCGCTGGATTTAACTAGAGTGACCAAATGTCCTCATTTGCCCGGACATGTCCACTTTTTACATCCTTTCCGGGGCGTCCGGTGGGGTTTTATAAATTCATGAAAATGTCCGGTTTTCATTATTTTTCAAGGGACCAATTAGCATGTCTTGAAATGACTGACGCTTTGCACGGAACACTATGGTACCGTGCTGCCAGTGACGTGTACCCAGAGTAATACGAGAAAAAAAGTCGAGCTATTACTACGAGAATTAATATCTTATTATTACGTAGCGCTAATGTAGCCAAATAAGCAGCTACATACTATACATAGCCGTTGCAGCCTCCGTTAAAATCAACAATATTGGAAACCATCTTGTGTTTTGGAATCGGTTTTACAAATAAGGAAATCCGTAATATTTTGCCTCATCTACATCAAATTATGATCAATAGAAGGATTTATACAAATGCTTCGTCGTAGCTCCCAGGTAAGGTTCATGTGCGTAAAGTGCGTAGCACATCTACGTAATAATACGATTTTTTTTCCTCGTAGCAATAGTACAACGTACGACTTTAATCTTGTAGTCCTTTTTTTTTGTGGCCCTAACACTCCGTTGTAATCATCCCCCAAACAAAAAAAAACTAAGGGACATCGACAGAAATAAAATTTTAAACCATCTGGTGCGCACCAGATAGAATGTGGTGCGCACTAAAAATATCTGGTGAGCACCAGAAACAATCTGGTGTGCACTTTATACTATTGTGGTGCGCACTAGAAATTATCTGGTGCGCACCAGAAACAGTCTGGTGCACACCAAATAGTATGTGGTGCACAGTAGAAACTATCTGGTGTGCACCAGAAACAATCTGGTGCATACCAGATAGTATGTGGTCCACACTAAAAACTATCTGGTGAGCACCAGAAAAAAATCTGCTGCGCACCACATACTATCTGGTGAGCACCAGATAGTTTTTAGTGTGCACCACATACTCTCTGGTGTGCCCCAGATAGTATCTGGTGCGTACTAGAAACAATCTGGTGCACATCAGATAGTATGTGGTAGTCACCAGAAACAGGATGGTGCACCCCAGATAGTATGTGGTGCGGACCAAAAACAAGCTGGTGCACCCCAGATAGTATGTGGTGCGTACTAGAAACAATCTGGTGCACCCCAGATAGTACGTGCGCACCAGTTTTTTTTCTGGTGGTCACCAGATAGTTTCTAGTGCACACCACATACTCTCTGGTGCGCACCAGATAGTATGTCGTGGTCACCAGAAACAGGATGGTGCGCCCCAGATAGTATGTAGTGCGCACCAAAAAACAGCTGGTGTGCCCCAGAAAGTATGTGGTGCGTACTAGAAACAATCTGGTGTGCACGAGATCGTATGTGGTGCGCACCAAAAAAAAGCTGGTGTACCCCAGATAGTATGTTGTGCGTATTAGAAACAATCTGGTGTGCCCCAGAGAGTATGTGGTGCACACTAGAAACTATCTGGTACGCCCCAGATAGTATGTGGTGCTTGCTAGAAACTATCTAGTGTGCCCCAGATAGTATATGGTGCGTACTAGAAACAATCTGGTGCACACCAGAAAGTACTTGCGCACCAGTTTTTTTCTGATGGTCACTAGATAGTTTCTAGTGCGCACCACATGCTCTCTGGTGCGCACCAGATAGTATGTGGTGGTCACCAGAAACAGGATGGTGCCCCCCAGATAGTTTGTGGTGCACATTAGAAACTATCTGGTGAGCCCCAAGTAGTATGTGGTGCGTACGAGAAACAATCTGGTGTGCACCAGATAGTATGTGGCACACACCATTTTTTTTTTTTTCTGGTGGTCACCAGATAGTTTCTAGTGTGCACCACATACTATCCGGTGCGCACCAGATAGTACGTGGTGGTCACCAGAAACAAGCTGGTGCGCACCAGATTGTATTTTGTGCACACAAGATAGTTTCCTTTCATAGGCCACAAACTGCAGGCGCGCATCGGACACCAGCAGTCCCGACGTGCTAAAAATAATAATACAGGATTTAGTTGAGCTTTGCTTTAATCTCGGACTCAACTATAAAGATATTACTGCATTACTTTCACATCGTCACGATTACATTGTCTCGGATTGACCAATAGTTTTCTCATGCGTACCACATACTATCTGGTGTTCACCAGATTGTTTGTCATGCGCATCAGATATTTTGTAGTGCGCACTGTCAGGGAAACGCGGGAAGGCAGGTGGTGTGGACCCAATTGCAGGGAAACAAAAAGCAGCAAGGCAGGTGGAGGAGAACTCAAAACACGTTTTAATAACAACTAACCAAAAGCACAAAGTACAACCAAAAGGACTGGGGATCAAAAAGGCAATATTCAAACCAAAACTTACTTAAACGGAGGGACTGGTACACGAGGGCTTGGACAGGTCTTGACTTTGACAAAGACATAGACATAGACAATGACGCAACAAGGAGTGAACAGAAAATAGGAGCTTATATACACACACGCAGACAACAAGGAACAGGTGAGCACAGGAGGATAGACTAGGAGAAGGCACATCAGGTGAAATCAATGGGCAATCACAGGGACAAGTCACACTAGGAGAAAACAAACACAAAACCTAACAGCGCACCACATACTGTACAATCTGATGCGCATCTTCATTAAGAGGTGAATCAGCGTAAGCGGCCAAGGACTCAAGGTTGGGATGACTCGTTTATCATAGTTATATACTTATATTACAGACTGATATTATGTTTGTGCACAATGTTAGCAGGCGTTGTTAGCGCACAGCACCTAAAAAATGATACATTCGAATGCAGGTATAAAGAAGCAAAAATTAGGTGCATGCCATGTAAAGTTACTATACCTCTTCTGATGTCGTGTTCTTTCCGTTTTTCCCGATTTTTGACGCAGACAAAGCCTTATGTCGGGCAAAATGAAATGTTGAATGCCGAGCTTTCTTAGCTACTCTTTGTACAGCGAATAGCCGAATACTGTGACATACTGACACTTCATTTTTTTATGTAATCTACTCTAGTAAAATCTGTGTATGAAATGGTTATGCACTACATGATTGTAGCAGACTGGGACCAGCTGATCAAAGTATGGCAAAATAGACTAACCTACACCAACATGAGAAGGACCAAATACATTTTTTAATCATTCCGTAGCGGTAACACTCATGTATAGTCATTTACAAATTCTTCAATTGTTTGTTTCCTTTCCACCAAGTGCGCTGGGGCATCAAAAGAACCCCCGTGGATGAATCTCGGCAGGCGTGTAGACCCGGTACAGGTCGTTTATTTATTCGGCATTCCGAAGAGGAGCGTCAGAAGGGATTGGAGAACTATACCAAATCTATGGATTATAAAACAACCACATTTGCGTCTATGTAGTTGTGACAAATTTGTAATTCTTTCCTCATTGTTTCAGTCAAATCAGTTGTCTACTGTACAAGGTAGAAGAGGGACAATGAGGGGAAAGTACAGAATTAAGGTGGAAAAGCGCAAAGATACGGACCATAAATCACGTTTGAGAATATGTTTCCTTGGAGAGATTACTTCATCTTCTTGGAAAGAAAAAAAAACATCCATTCCGACCCCCCGACTCCCAAAGGCGGAACATCCTGTTACCTCATGGCTGAAAAGCTCTGAAGTCATTGTAACGGCCCCGAATTACTACAAAATGCAATTGTGTAAGCAAAAGATGTGAAACCTAGCCATTGTATCCAAGGGCGTAGGTTTGCATAGGGACGGTAGGGAAATAACACTACCAACTTTTCAGGATGCTGAAATTGTGAAGTCTATGAGCAGATGATGAGTTGACACAGAGATGACCCGAAAATGAATTTTTATGTAAAATAATGGAACAATCTATATATTTTACTGTTAAAATTGACATTTGATTAATTGTGTTTATAGTAGGGCTGTCAAACGATTAAAACATTTTAATCGAGTTAATCACAGCTTAAAAATGAATTAATCGTAATTCATTGCAATTCAAACCATCTCTAAAATATGTCATATTTTTCTGTAAATTACTGTTGGAATGGAAAGATAAGACACAAGACGGACATAAACATTTAACATAGTATACATAAGTACTGTATGTGTTTATTATAAAAATAAATCCACAAGATGGCATTAACATTATTAACATTCTTTCTGTTAAAGGGATCCACGGATAGAAAGACTTGTTGTTCTTAAAAGATAAATTTGAGTACAAGTTATAGTCATTTTATATTAAAACCCCTCTTAATGTTTTCGTTTTAATAAAATTTGTAAAATTTTCAATCAAAAAATAAACTAATAGCTCGCCATTTTTTACGTCGCCGTGCGCTCAAATGCATGATGGGAAGTTGGGTAACCATGGCTGTCAGTGGTGGCTGCAAATGGTATACAGTATCTTCTGCGTTGTGTTCAATTAGGCGTGTTAAAAAAAAAAAATCGTCTCCTGCTACACCCAAATGCATGATGGGAAGTTGGGCAACCATGACTGTCAGTAGTGGCTGCAAATGGTATACAATATGTTCTGCGTTGTGTTCAATTAAGCGTCTTAAAAAAAAGATTGTCTCTTGCTACGCCCAAATGCATGATGGGAATTTGGGCAACCATGACTGTTAGTAGTGGCTGCCAAATCTAAAGCCAATAAAAGGCGCGGTCCAATGAACACCTGTGTCCACTCGCATTTCTAAAACGGCATCATTGTAAACTGTTTGAGGCAACGCATGAACGGGTCATTCCGTGCATGCGTTAATCGCGGCAAATGTTTTAATGTGATTAATTTAAAAAAAATAATTACTGCCCGTTAACGTGATAAATTTGACAGCCCTAGTTTATATACAAGTACAGCTAAACGCTACTGACCATCTCCCTAACAAACCCTAAACAACCGACAACTGCCGTCTAGACTGCAGGGTGACAACTGCGTTAGGGTCTATATTAAGATCAACTGACACTACAGCACCCATGCGAACATTTTAATGTGCAGAGGTGTTTCCTTAAGTAAAGATACTAAAACTCACTGCTCATGTGTACACCAAGGATGGTTTGAATTTGTTTAGATGGTCACCTGACTTTGTGGACAAAAGTTAAAAGCCCAAAAAACAAGTTTGGACTGATTGACTTCAGGTTCCATGTCTCTTTTCGTAAACTAGGCAATAAACCAACCAAGTTCTTCCAGTGAACTGCACTCAAATCTTAACCAATTTTTTTACCTTGAAGCAACCACAAGGCTAATTTTCCTTAGTTCCACTCTTCTTAATGAGCTGCTTACATCTGGAAACACTGTTGGACCGACAAACAAAACCCAACTAAGGCAAAAGAAGCCGTGAACATTTGAAGTGAACCAGAAATGTACCAAAATGAACATGGAGTGACTTAAAATGAACAGACAGTATTCGAAAAATGCCCCCAAAATGAATAGTAATTCACATAAAATTAACAACCGACCCACAAATACCCAAAGTCAACAACAAGTGACTCAAAATGAATGGGAAATGACCCAAAAATAACGCATAATCATCAGTAAGTGACACAAAATGAACAGTAAGTGACCCGCAAATGCCCAAAATGAACAGAAAGTGTCCCGTAAATGCCTTAAAATAAAACAAAGTGCCCCAAAAAATTTAAAAAAAAAAAAAAAAAGAAAAAAAAAAAGTGACCCGGAAATCACTTGTAAAAAAAATGAACATGAATGCTCCAAAATCAACAGAAAGTGACCCAAAACAACAAGAAGTTACCCAGAAATCCCCCAAAAGTCGAAAGGAAGTGACTTTAAATGAATAGCAAGTCAACAGTAAATCACTAAAATAGGAAATGACCCAGAAATGCCCCAAATCAACACAACGTTTCATGTACACTTAATTGTGACCACAACCTCTGCTGTTCTAAAGTCTAATGGCAGTGGGCACAAAGGAGCGCCTATAGCGCTCAGTTCTGCATCTAGGTGGTGTAAAGTGCTGGCTGAAAGAGCTGCCCATCTTCTACAGCTTGTCATGGAGAGGGTGAGAGGAGTTATTTAAATTGGCTTTGAATTTGATCAACATCCTCCTCTCAGCCATTGTCTCCAGACTGGTCAACTCATGCCCCACCACAGAGTAGGCCTTCCTCACCAGTTTATTAAGTCTGCCCACCTCACCTGCCTTGAGGCAGTTCCCCCAACACACTACAGCGAAAAACCATGCGCTGGCCACCACAGACTGGTAAAAACTTTTTAGTAGTATACCACAGATGTTAAATAATCTGAGTCTTCTCAGGAAGAACAGCCTGCTCTGTCCCTTCCCGAAGAGGGCGTCAGTGTTATGAGACCAATCCATCCATTCATCATCTACCGCTTAATCCGAGGTCCGGTCGCGGGGGAAGCAGCTTTAGCAGGGAAGCCCAGACTTCCCTCTCCCCAGCCACTTCAACCAGCTTCTCTGACGGGATCCCAAGGCGTTCCCAGGCCAGCTGAGAGACATAGTCTCTCCAGCGTGTCCAGGGTCATTCCCGGGCCCTCCCGCCGAACCAGATGCCCGAGCCACCTCAGCTGGCTCCTCTCAACACAGAGAAGTAGCGGCTCGATGCCGAGTCCTTCCCGGATGGCTGAGGTTCTTACCCTATCTCTATGGGAGAGCCTGGACACCCTGCAGAGGAAACTCATTTCGGCCGCTTGCATCCGGGATCTTGTTCTTTCGGTCGCGACCCACAGCTTAGGTGAGGGTAGTAACGTAGATCGACTGGTAAATCGAGAGCGACGCCTTTCGGCTCAGCTCCTTCACCACGACGAACCTGTGCAGAGTCCGCATTACTGCATACGCTGCACCGATCCGCCTGTCGATCTCCCGCTTCGTCCTACCCTCACTCGTGAACAACACTCCAAGATACTTGAACTCCTCCACCTAGGGCAGGATCTAATCTCCGACCCGGAGAGGGCACGCCCCCCTTTTCCAACTGCGCACCATGGTCTCTGATTTGGAGGTGCTGATCTTCATCCCACCTGCTTCACATTCAACTGCGAACCGCTCCAGTGAGAGTTGGAGGTCACGGCTTGATGAAGCCAACAGGACCACATCATCTGCAAAAAGCAGAGATGCAATGCTGAGGCCACCAGATCGGACCCCTTCAACGCTTCGACTGCGCCTATAAATTCTGTCCATAAAAATTATGAAAAGAATCGGTGACAAAGGGCAGCCTTTGCAGAGTCCAACCCTCACTGGGAACAAATTTGACTTACTGTCGGCAATGCGGACCAAACTCTGGCACCGGTAGTACAGGGACCAAACAGCCCTTACTGAGGGGCTCGGTACCCAGTACTCCCGGAGCACCCCCCACAGGACTCCCCGAGGCACAAGGTCGAACGCCTTCTCCAGATCCACAAAGCACATGTAGATCATTACAGTTTATATTTAATGTTGACCCCAAGGTGCTGGTATGAGTCTTCCCTCTGCACCACCTCCCCCTGGATGACGACTGGGGCAGGAGACCTCCTGTTTCTCCTATAGTCCACCACCAGCTCCCTGGTCTTGCTGATGTTGAGTCTCAAATGGTTGCTGCTGCACCAAGTTGCCAATCAGTCCTCTGTACTTGTCCGCCTCTGAGAACTTTTGGAGATGGCAGGAACCACAGTTGAACCGGAAGTCAGAGGTGTAAAGGGTGAAGAGGAATGGCGCCAAGATCGTACCCTGAGGCACTCCAGTATTGCTCATTACTGTACCAGAGGTACAGCCATCCAGTCTGACAAACTGGTGTCAGCTAGTGAGGTAGTCCAAAATCCATGCTTCAATGTCAGGGCGCAGCTGCTTCTTCAGCAGCTTATCCCTTAGGAGACAGGGCTGGATGGTGTTAAAAGCACTGAAGAAGTCAAAGTTACTCTCACAGTGCATCCCAGCAAACAGTGACTAACAACCCTGTTTATTGTTTACAAAAGAGATCTAATCCATCCAAAAGAGTCACGATACTTTCATATGTCAAATTTGAAAGCTATAAATATTCCAAAAGATATTTTTTACCAGCATTCTGATAGTCATGAGGCATTCTGTCACCTTTTACAAATAAACAACCCGGCATACTCCTGCTGTCTATTTATTTATCAAATGCCTCGTTGCATCCCTTGAGCCTTGTTGAACAAAGCCGTCCGGCCTCTGGCTGGCTCCAATTTACTCCGTTGCTTCGGTTCTCCTTCATTTCCAACATGTCCAAACAGGTATCCGACTAAAGTGACATTTGACCGGAACACCAGCAAACAAAGACATGCAGAGTTACTATCCTTATTACTTAAGACAGTTTCTGGTTTTCACCTTTCGACAAACTCTGCTTCTGCCGCACTAACCAGATGTGCATGAACCAAGGGTGTAGGTTTGCATAGGGACGGTAAGGACATAATACTAGCAACTTTTCAGGATGCTCAAATTATCCCCACCAACTTTTAAGCAATATTATTTGCATTATATAATGAATTCAGTTATATAGGTCATTTAGATTGTCTTCCTATATGTTTGTAAGGATAGAATTGATGCTACCATTATTAAGGGAATTACAGTACTTCCATTATTTTTAGACTTACACTGACCCCTTTTCACTCACTGAATGTGCCAGTCCATTTTTTCCCCTCAAACGCACGTTTGATTGGCTGATGACTTGACCCCCCCACACACACACACCCATTCACAGCCAGACAGAAATACAACATGCCCCTCCCCCGCCCCCTTCATAGACGAGGGATATTAGAAGTTTTTTTTTTCGCCAGCAGCAGCCACTCTACTAAGTAATGTAAAAAGTAGGGGTGTCAAGTGATTAAAATTTTTTATCGAGTTAATTACAGCTTAAAACTTAATTAATCGTAATTAATCGCAATTCAAAACATCTATAAAATATGCCATATTTTTCTATAAATTATTGTTGGAATGGAAAGATAAGACAAAAGATGGATATATACATTCAACATACGGTACATAAGTACTGTATTTGTTTATCATAACAATAAATCAACAAGATGGCATTAACATTATTAACATTCTGTTAAAGCGATCCATGGATAGAAAGAGTTGTAGTTCTTAAAAGATAAATGTTAGTACAAGTTATAGAAATTTTATATTAAAACCCCTCTTAATGTTTTCGTTTTAATAAAATTTGTAAAATTTTCAAAAGATGAACTAGTAGCCCGCCATTGTTGATATCAATAATTACTTACGCAATGCTCATGGGTGCTGAAGCCTATAAAATCAGTCGCACCCAAGCGCCAGCAGAGGGCGACAAAACTCCAAAAAACACAAGTGGACATTTCACTTTGTTGTCATTTTAATCTGTTTGAGCGGGGCATGTGCGTTAATTGCGTCAAATATTTTAACGTGATTAATGTAAAAAATTAATTACCGCCCGTTAACACAATAATTTTGACAGCCCTAGTAAAAAGACGTCAATGTTGTGAAGGTGGCGAACACTCCACTAATTTTGCTACTGCTTCAGCGCTTCTAGTCGATTTTACTCGGAGATTTCTTGAAATAAAAACAGCTAGCTGAAAATAAGCTTAAGACTTATTTTAAGCAAAACGTTTGTATATTTAATCTTAAAAACTTGTTTGTCAGAAATGTTCTTAATTCAAGAATATTTTTCAAAGCATTATTTGAAAGAATTTTTGTCTTGATTTAGGTGAAAAATGACTATTCGATGTATAGGCTCAATACAAAGAAATAGTAATGTTTACTTAAGGTAAGTGGAAGAATCAGACGCATTAATCTGTTAACTACGTAGCCTTTAACACGAAAAAAAAGATGGAGAAAATTATTTGACTAGATTTAACAATAATTATCAGATTAAGACGTTATAAATTTGCAGTGTCAAAGTTAGTATAGGTCAATGCTAGAGATGTCCGATCACGTCATTTTAAAAGTATCGGAATTGGCAAAAAAATATCGGCCATGCCTTTTTTTAATATATATATATATTTTTTTTTAGGGCTGTCAAAATTATTGCGTTAACGCGCGGTAATTAATTTTTTAAATTAATCACGTTAAAATATTTGACGCAATTAACGCACATGTCCCACTCAGACAGTATTCTGCCTTTTGGTAAGTTTTACAGCAAGGCTTTTTGTGCTGTCCAACAGCGAACTCTTGTGGTCGCATTGCGATATGTTTTATTGTTTTCTTGCCAGTTCAATATGGCTGCACGACGTCTCGTACATATTATGTTAGGAAGCGAAATGTTCTATTTTTTGTATGAGACACCTTTTGTTTATGTTTAGTGAACCTGTGTAGCGTGCTAAGCTAACGTTGTTGCTAATGCAATGCTTGTGTACTTTTTTTTTGTAGTTTTACGACTGTCTAAAGAGGACAATGGTTTGAGGCTATTTTATTAATAAATCAGATGAAAAAGGAAGAAGTCTGATTATTAAGGCGTCGTTCACTAGCTGTCTAGCTTTGGAAAAAGTAGACGCTTCGGAGTGAGGACAGCATAGACAGATTTAAATGACAGTAGAGTGAAATGCCCATTACAGTCCTTATGTACCGTATGTTGAATGTATATATCCATCTTGTGTCTTATCTTTCCATTCCAACAATTTATTTTACAGAATATACATATAATTTACAGAAAAATATGGCATATTTTATAGATGGTTTGAATTGCGATTAATTGCGATTAATAACGATTAATTAATTTTTAAGCTGTAATTAACTCGATTAAAAATTTTAATCGTTTGACAGCCCTATTTTTTTTTTTTTTAATTAAATCGTTTTCTAATTGTATTTAACTTTACAAACATAATATGTTACACTCACCCAGAGTCTTTAGTTTAGGCTTAAGGTAGGGTTATCAAATTTATCCCAATAACGGCAGTAATTAATTTTTTTTTATTTTTTTTTAAACGTGTCACGTTAAAATATTTAACGCAATTAATGCATGCGCTGCACGACCCACTCATGCATTGTCGCGCTCAATCTGTAACGGCGCCGTTTTACCTATATAGAGAGATAAAAGGCAGCGTAAAATGAGTAGAGTGAAATTTGGCAGCCTTTGGAGCCTTTTTTTAATTGGCTAAATCCTTACAATCCCTCTCCCTACGATTAGAAATATCATTGGAAGCAATGTGGGGAAGCAAGGTTCCCCACATTGTAATCGATCTTTATCTTAACACCTTGTTATTTCCCAACACAGAGAAGATATATCAATTGGTAGCACTACGCACAGTCATGGTTCCACTTCCCATCATGCATTTGGCCATGGCTACAGTATCATTTACTGAAAGCTCAACAAATACACTAGATGGCAATATTTAGTCACAATATACAAAGTCACAAGTTTTTCTATCCGTGGATCCCTCTCACAGAAAGAATGTTAATAACGTAAATGCCATCTTGAGGATTTATTGTCATAATAAACAAACACAGTACTTATGTACTGTATGTTGAATGTACATATTCGTCCGAGTTTTATTCATTTTTTTCTTAATGCATTGCCAAAATGTATATGATCGGGAAAAATTATCGGGAATGATTGGAATTGAATCGGGAGCAAAAGAAAGCAACCGGATCGGGAAATATCGGGATCGGCAGATACTCAAACTAAAACGATCGGGATCGGATCGGGAGCAAAAAAACATGATCGGAACAACCCTAGTCAATACAGATTTATTTTCCATTAATCATTTCACCTATCAATTAATTAGGTTCATATTGGTGAGCTCTGACCCCCATTCACCAAATATGTTTGATCTTATCAATGTCCCGTCCCCAGCAAAAAGTGTACATGCAGGTTATGCTGTTATATCGTCCCTACCAATATTAAGACCAAATTTTACGCCCTTGGCATGAATGCACGAAGCTGAAAATCACCTCATTACGGCAGCATTAGTTGGAGAGTGTTGGCGGATTTACGCTGACAAGAACTTGGACGAACTATAGGAACTGCCACACTCATGCACGCGCGCACGGCTTATTCAGTAAATGAGTATGACACAACGTATTAACAAGATTAAACGGCGTCTGTGTGTGCGAAGGAGGCCGTACGTTTACTTTAGTCACTTAGCTATTTACTTAAACTCCTCACAAATCCTTCAGTAAAGTAAACACACACACAAAGTGGGTAGCGGGGGAATCAATTAGAGCGTTTGTCTGCCTGCATGGCTTCCAATCTGCCGACCTTGACTGCTTCATAGAGCAACAATGGCTTCATTCTGCACAAGATCACACAAGTCAGACTTTTTTAACTCTTTGTTGGCATGCCTGCCCAGCCCCTTTTTTTCCACAAAAGCAAACGATTCCTGGCTATTTTTACAACGTCAAAGCAGACGTGTAAAGCCGCTCAAACAGCCTTTTTCTTGCTCCGCATTCGCTTGAGTAGATAAATATGGAAGCCATTGAGGTTTTCTGGGATGAGAAACACATTGTGGTGAACAGCACTTTGATTTTTATTGTTCTTTGTAGCGTAGTCACTACAAAGAGCAGCAGTATAGTAGTACTGTATAATATGATGATATACTAGTACTTGGGATGTCCCGATCCAGGTTTTTGCACTTCCGATCCCATACCGATATTGTTTTGCACTTCCAATCCGATAATGGCCGATACCAATACCGGCCTATCTGAGCATGTGTTAAAGTTTTAAGTTATTTAGCCTCCTTACTTAGTTGTCAGACTCATGTTGAAAAGGGTTTTAGTACTCTTGATAACAACTAGCCAGCTGAATTAGGTAAGTTTGAATAACACACAACGGTTGGTAAGAAGAAACTGACCTATTTATTCAGTGACAAACACAAAACATTATAAATAACAAACAGAAATGGCATAGTCAGTCAGTAAAACGTGCAAATAATATTGTAAACCGTCTTAAAAAGCAAAACACACAAACAACCTCAGTGGAAAATTTTCAACATTTTAAAACAGTAAATAAAATACTCAAGTCCCCATTCTGTATCAGCAGCTTTAAACTACATTCAATTCATTTAATTTTGCGAATCAACTGTTAAAGTTGTTAAAAATGCTCCCGTTATTCCATAATTTCCCTTCTGTTTACTTTCGACATGTTAAAGTTTTAAAACTGTTTTGAAGATAGATTCAAGTCAAGATTTTGCCGATTTAGGAGTATTTTAGATAAAAAGTTAATTAGGTTCGCTTGGAAGGTTCACAACAGCCTACTAGGGAAGTCTCCTGCTTTAAGATGGCGGCTGTATACTCACGCATGTAGTTTTCCATACTTTAATGTTGCTAACGCCGTCAAGTCTGTCAACTTGCATCTAGTTCTATATACATATGATATCTATTATCTACAGTAAAACGATGTTGACGTAGTTTGTAGCGGCTGTCAGCAACAGTCAGGTATTCTTGTGTTTTTTATCCAGCGGCATGAGTTGAGCTAAAGCCGTGAGTCGAGCATTGGCATTACCCGGGTCTATGACAAGCATGAGGTATACTCTCGGGACCCAATGCGGTCCGTTTCTCATTGCGTCTCGAAGACCGCGCTGTGTATTAGTTCCACTTTACTTGCCATATTTCAATCATCGGAATTTGGATGTTTCTGAATCGTTCTCGAATCTTCCGCGTCCGAATCGCTCAAGGATGTAATGACGGCTGGGCATGTTGTACCGTGGTTCTAAGTGTTGGATGGTGCGTCTTTACTCACGAGAGATAATGTGTCGTCATCCAGAATGAATTCTTCGGCAATGACTCTTGTTATTCCCTGGGCTTTGGGACTGTCGAGTGCCAGTTTGTCACACATAGCAAAAGTTTCTGCCAGTGTTAGTTCCGTAGGACCTTTCTTTTTGTCTTCGGTTTTCTTAACATACTCCTCATATTGTTTGTGGTGGTATTTCGCTAAATGCTTGATTAGGTTGGTTGTATTAAAACTTCTTACAGCTTTACCACCACGCTTGACTTTATTGTGGCATATGTTGCACTCTGCCTCTTCGTCTTTGTCGTCCTTTAAGGTGAAATGATGCCACACAGCTGACATTTTTACCGATAGTCTCTCGGTAAATTGGGAGACGGTAATGTAGTGTGTTGAAGGTGTGCCGTAAAATGCGCACCGGATTTTAGGGAAACCGAAGCAAAAACTGGAATGGATTATGTAAATCGGTGCGCTGGAAAACCAGGACCGGACTTTTAAAAAAAAAAAAACAGAAGTCTGGATCGGAATTTTTCCGTGTCGGCCGATCCGATACTGATGCGCATTTTTTTTGCCCATATCGGCGTCCGATCCGATCCAAATATCGGATCGGGACATCTCTAACTAGTACAGTGATATGGAAAGGTATCTGAACCTTTTGGAATTTTTCGCATTTCTGCATAAAATGATCATCAAATGTGATCTGATCTTTGTCAAAATCACGCAGATGAAAAAGCAGTGTCTGATTGAACCAAAACCACCCAAACATTTATAGGTGTTCATATTTTAATGAGGATAGCATTCAAACATTGACAGAAAGGGGGGAAAATAAATATGTAAATCCTCACATTTAATATTTTATGGCCCCCCTTTGGCAGCAATAACTTCAACCAGACACTTCCTGGAGTAGCAAATCAGTCTGGCACATTGATCAGGACTAATCTTGACCCATTCTTCTCGACAAAACTGGAAGGTGTAGTTCTGTCACATTCCTGGCATGTTTGGCATGAATCGCTGTCTTTAGGTCATGCCACAGCATCTCAATGGGGTTCAAGTCTGAACTTTGACTTGGCCACTCCCGAACGTGTATTTTGTTCTTCTGAAACCATTCTGAAGTTGATTTAGTTCTGTATTTTGGATCATTGTCTTGTTGCGGTATCCATCCTCTTTTTAGCTTCAACTGTCTGACATACTGCCTCAGGTTTTCCTGCAAAACATCCTGATAAACTTTTGAATTAATTCTTCCATTAATGATTGCAAGTTGTCCAGGCCCTGAGGCAAAAAACAGCCCCAAATCATGATGCTCCAACCACCATGCTTCACGGTGGGGGTGAGGTGTTGATGTTGGTGAGCTCTTCCATTTTTCCTCCACATGTGTTACTCCCAAACAATTCAAATTTGGTTTCATCAGTCCACAAAATATTTTGCCAAAAACTGTGGAGTGTCCAAGTGCCTTTTTGCGAACATTAAACAAGCAACAATTTTATGCAGAAATGTGGGAAATTCAGCGAGAATACAGTGGTACCTCTACATACAAATTTAGCGTAATTCTTATGACTATAAGCCGCACCAGACTATAAACCGCAGCTGTTCTCACTGTATTATGGGACATTTACATCAAACGATATTAATCAGTGACACTTTATTTGACAGCCGCATCATAAGACTGTCATAAGACCAAATGAACCACCATGAAGCTTCATTGCTTCAAGAAGCTTCATTTGGCCATCACTGCTCCCTTGGGGGAAACAGTCAACCTCTTCCGCCACCTGCTGTCAACACTGTTTTCGTCCAACATGCCTCCTAGCATGCATTACAGCGCTACAGATGTAAATAACTATCAAAATTCATATTCAGCACTAATTATATCTCCAGTTACTGTTCCGGTTGTTTCATTATTTGCAAGTTATGGTATCTGTCAGCACTCCTGTAACGAGTCACATGACATTTTGGAGGGAAAATGATAAGCAGTACTGAATTTGAACATTTAGGGACGTACGTAGTTTCTATGGGGTGTACTCACTTTTGTTGCCAGGGGTTGAGATATTAATGGCTATATTTTGAGTTATTTTGAGGGAAAAATAAATTAACTCTATTATATAGGCTGCACACATACTACTTTTCATTGTGTCAAAGTGTCATTTTTTCAGTGTTGTCCCATGAAAAGATATACTTAAATATCTGCAGAAATGCGAGGGGTGTACTCACTTTTGTGATACACTGTAACTTTGTATGTAGAGGTACCACTGTATTATATACTCTCATAAGCAATCTTGAGTTCAATGTTTAAGCCCATTTCAGTTTAATATACATTTTTTCTTAATTTCTGAAAACCCAAGTACACCGTTGGCGAGACGCCCAGCTCGACACACGACTCAGTGACGAGCCTTGAGGCCTTTTGGGAGGCTTGGAATGGAGGAAAACTGATGCTGTTGTGTGTCAGGAAGGGGTGTGCGCCCTCGCACGCATACTCAGTAACCTAATTTGATTTTACCATGATAACATGATTAATGCGTCTTTGTTGGAAAGACCTCTGAGTGACTCTTGACATGTTTGCACTCTATTAAAAATAGCACGGATGGTTATGATGCCCTCCAATAAATGTTAGAAGTTTGCTAACTCGTTCACAAATGAAGAAACGATAAACCGCCTACAACCGGCTCAATTTTTTGCGCCCTAACCATGACGACTTGTCTGCTTGACTGCTCCTTTCGGACCGCATGTTTGTTTATGGAGCGTCTCGGTCTGGAGAGAGGTTGCGGCTATGCTCAGCACAACAAATGTGCACTGGTTGCCCACTTTGTTAGGCATTGCACCAGAAAGATAGGACAAAAAAAAAACATTTAACTGACTGAAAGTTAAAAACTGCGATTAGTTTTTTTTTTTTTTACAACACACCTCTGCTAATCACTACCTCATTTGTTTGTGTTTATTTTCTCTTTCATGTGGTGTTCAGCTCTCATCTGTGAGCAAGATGTTCTTCTAGCACACAAGGCGCAGGACACGGTACGTTGACACCATAAGCGGATTTTAAGGGGGGCCAGGCCCCCCTCCTCGTGGCCAAAAAGGATCATTTCATGAAATTGACTTTCCTATATATATAAAAGTTGAAAAGCAATAAAACTGCAACAAAACGGAATGAAATGAACAAAAAAATATTAGGGCTGTCAAACAATTAAAATTTTTAATCGAGTTAATCACAACTTAAAAATTAATTAATCGCAATTCAAACCATCAATAAAATATGCCATATTTTTCTGTAATTATTGGAATGGAAAGATAAGACATACTGTACATAAGTAATATATTTGTTTATTATAACAATAAATCAACAAGATGGCATTAACATTATTAACATTCTGTTAAACCGATCCATGGATAGAAAGACTTGTAGTTCTTAAAAGATAAATGATAGTACAAGTTATAGAAATGTTATATTAAAACCCATCTTAATGTTTTCGTTTTAATAAAATTTGTGAAATTTTCAATCAAAAAATAAACTAGGAGCTCGCCATTGTTGATGTCAATAATTACACAATGCTCGTGGTGCTTAAACCCATAAAATCAGTCGCACCCAAGCGCCAGCAGAGGGCGACAAAACAAAAAACACAGGTAACAAGCGGACATGACACTGTGCTGTAATCTTAATCTGTTTGAGCGGGGCATGTGGGTTAAATGCATCAAATATTTTAACGTGATTAATTTTAAAAAATTAATTACCGCCCGTTAACGCGATAATTTTGACATCCCTAAAAAATATGTTTATAATGGGTCAAAGTCATTTTTCGAACAGATTGTGTGACTAGCACCTGAGACGGTCATTTGCTTTCCATATAATCCCCCCCCCCCCCCCCCCCCGCAAAAATAGGGGAGGGCAATTTTATTTTTTAAAATTTTTCATTTAAAAAAAAAATTTTTTTTTTTTTTTTTATTGAAGCAACTTTTTGGGGGATTTTTCAATGAAAAATTAAGTGTTCAAATGCAAATTTTTCATTCTCAAATGTTTTTTTTCACATTCAAAAACGTTTTCTATGATTGAAAATTTTTTTATTGATTTTTCTTTTTGAAAATATATTTTTTTAAAGCAACTTATTTTTTGATTGAATAATAAAAACAAAAATGTCCTCGCCAGAATGTGGCCGAAACACATCAAAGTTACTTCAATAAAAAAAGTTGTTTCAATCAAAAAAAAAAAACTTGACTCCAATCGAGAAAAAAAAAAAAAAAAAAAAATCAAAGAAAAAAAGCTTATACAAGCATTTTTTTGTTTCAAAATTATTTTTTGCATTCAAACACTTTTTTTTTTTTTTTTTGGAAAATATATATTTTGATTGAAGCAACTTTTTAAAAAATTTTTATTGAAGCAACTTTTTTGGGGGGATTGAATAATAGACACAAATCTACCTCCGTATGGCTCCGCCCAGGGGATACAATTTTTGACTGGGGTAACTACATTGGCACGACACCGGCGGGCGTACCATATTCAATGGATGATGATCTTGGCGAAAAGTAATGCCTCAGCAGCCTGATTTAGAATTCCCCTCAAGAATGATGGGAAACAAAAACTATCATTGTCAATTTATTATTATAAATATTCTTGTAAGTTAACTTTATTGCTGACACTGCGTTCCGGGGTCATCAACATGTTGTGCCCCCCCTGCCCCAAAAGTCAAACTCCGCCTATGGTTGACACCCTAAAAACCCCCAGGGTCTTTTTTTTTTTAAACAGATTTGTTGAACATTACTTTGCCAATAGTGGCATTTGCATGTTGTCATGTAAACAGACTTTATCCTCCAGTCTTGATTTGTTCAACTGTTTGCTTGTTTTATTTTAATATTCCCATCTGTTTACAAAATATAACAACAAACATGCAAGAAGTTGGCGTTTTTCTAACGAAAAAAAAAAGTCTTCTGGTTTCTGGATGACGTGAATGCGATTCATCCGTCTCTGCATGCTCATTTTGTTCTTGACCACACAAGCCCTCCGTCCGCCTTCCACCCAAATGCTGACTTTTCACCTCCTAACCCCAGACAGCCCACAGCAAGTGGTAAACATTGTGCTTTTCAACATATAAGGCTCTATTTTCGTCCTTGCCACAAATTCGCCTCGTCACGCTGCATAACTAAGCGTTTTTAAACTCTAATCGCAGCCAATCAGAGTGACTTCTCTCATTCCATTTAAATTAGGGCTGCACCAATTAACTCAATGCCTGCCAGTGACAACAACAGACATCTATTTTATTGAATTTGGAGGACCGACTTAAAATGCTCATGTTTTATTCCTAACGACAGACAGCACTAGACATCCAATGACTTTTTTCCTTCGCCCTTTTAAGTCAGAATGGATTGGATGTCTAGCACCGTCATTGGTAGCCGATGAGTTCATAAACTAATCGACCATAGACTTCATAATGATATTGACGGGACACGGGGCCGATTAATAGGGGGTCTGCATTGTTGGCGTGGCAGTCAAAGCTGATCGAGTGGAATCACAAACAAAGAGCTTTTTTCGTTGAAAATTCTTGTGAATAAATGCTTAAATCCCTGAATTATTTATATTATATATATATATTATATATTATTTATCCCCGAATTCTTTATAGATATGGACGTAAAACAGTCTCGATTCTTGGTTAAAAGCAAAAAAAAATGCGCAGGTAGCATTTATTTAATGTAAATATTGCGAACTATGAGGCTGGTCTGTAAGGAAATTAGCAGCCGCCATATACAAACAAAGAGCTTTTTCTGATGAAAATTCTTGTGAATAAATGCTTAAATGCCTGAATTCCTTGTAGATATCGTTGTAAAACGGTCTCCGTTCTTGGTTAAAAACAAAAAACGCGCAGGTAGCATTTATTTTACGTAAATATTGCGAACTATGAGGCTAGTCTGTAAGGAAATTAGCGGCCGCCGTATGTACACAAAGAGCTTTTTCCATTGAAAATTCTTGTGATCAAATGCTTAAATCCCTGAATTCTTTATAGATATGGATGTAAAACAGTCTCGGTTCTTGGTTCAAAGCAAAAAAAAACGTGAGGGTAGCATTTATTTTACGTCAAAGAGTCTCGTTTCTTGGTTAAAAGATAATAAATCGGACAGTTTTCATTTATTTTACATAAATATGTTGAAGAATAATGCTAGTCTGTAACTATTAATTTCTCCCATTGAGTTTTTCACAACATTTCAAAATGCATGCATGGTACGAAAAATGTAATAATTACTGAGACAATCCTTCCTGTTTGTAAGCAGTACAGCTTTCGTACTTTTTCAACCTAAATGTGCGCTGGTCCTCATTGGAAACGCTGTCCTCTTTAAGGCAAAACACTACTGCTTTTGTCCTCTGGCGTCGCTAAAATCGACCAAACTGAAAAGTTAGCTAGTGTTACTCTAAATGTGTAAATTAAAAGAACACGTAAAAATAAATGAAAAGATTCTTGTATTTTTATCAGAGCTGTGACCAAAAATTTGGTGCTGAAAATTTTGTCCGAAAATAGCTAATATTGCCTTTACGGTTTTCAGTTAAAAGACCGAAGATTTACCATCGAATAGAGTGAACATCTGCCATCTTTTTGTTCAAAGTAGTAACTACATGAGGCACCATAGTTGCAGTGTTTGCTTTTAAATACAATCGAGCTCATTTTGGGTGTCAATTTGCCCAAAATTTGGAAACCCTAGTGCCCGAGCAATTCTGGAGTAATCCGAAATTGCGACTGGTGAACCCCCCCGAGGCACGATAGGTGACGAGACGAGTGCCTTGTACGACAACAGTTTGGGTTACATGCACTCACGTGTCGCGGCAGCTCAAATAAACTGAGCGAACTCGCCTCAGGTGACAGACATCGCTGTCATCATCTCAGGCCGCGGGTGCAGATGTGTGCCTCCTAGTGCCGGCGTGGAATGTTTCGAGAAAAGTCACGCTTTTTACTTTCCTACTGGAGCGCCGTGTTTATGCAACGTGTTGAAGGGACGAGGGGGGAGAGTAGTAAGCCTTAAAGCCTCCCTGGGGGGTTGTAGAGGGGGTCTGACATCCAAGATAAAAAGAAGTTCCCCTCTGGTGAGTGTGCCGGGTCTGGGGTCGTACGTGTCGTTTTGCTTTAAGAATTCCTCAGGTGTCAAGATGACTTGTAAAGATGTAACGTGAGCCTGTTTGTCAGTAAAGAATGAAACTTAGAACTAAAAAAAATGTTCATGTAAAAGATATAACTTCTGATTATTAATGCTAGTTTAAGATTTTAAATCCTTGTGGAGAACTCATTAAACTTCTGCCATTGACGGCACTAGACGTCAATGGCACTGAAAAGTGAGCATTCAAAGCCGGTCCTCCCAGGACAGACTGCTCAATTTAAATTTATCCGATGTCTGTCATTGTCAATGGCATGCAATGGGTTAAATACTATGAATTCAAAAAACAAAAACTTTAGTGGTTTTTTTTGGTGGCCATAACAAGAGTGCATCTCTGTTTTTATTCATTTAAATTGTATTAATTTTGTTCTTCTATGAAATTATAAATGTATGTACTTCTAAAACGTACGTAACATAAATAATTTAAATTACTAAATTATAAAAAAAAAATTAAAATAATTATAATAGAGACCCGGTGTCTGAATTTGTGATTTTGAAGCATGTATGTCACACTTTATGATGACGTCTTATAAATTACACCTCCAAAAATTCACCTTTTAAAAGGTTAAGTAGGCATAACTGAAATTGTATTTATGTATTAATATATCAATCTATTAATATATATAATCTTAACTCATTTTATCAAGTTTAACAAGTTAGTTAACTGTAGGCCTCAATACATATATATATATACATAGGTAGTCCCCGGGTTAAGAGGTACCCAATTTACGTGATCATGACTTTTGTCTCCAGTCGTTTGTTGTTTTGTTTTTTTTAAGTCAAGTCACAGCGTCTCGTCCACCATTCCCTGCTAAATTGTTGCTTTATTTTAATAATATGATTTATAATACATGTTTTTGGATGGTTATTTTGAGATTTAGAGGGTATTTAGGGGTTTTTAAATGGTTAGTTCAGACTGATGCGGAAATTCGGGTTACATCGCTTTCGTAGAAATGGAACTCGTTCATAACCTGGGTTATGACGCACCCGACGTAACGTGATTTTGACTTTACGACGCCAGAGTGTCCAGTCTTTTTTTTTTTTTTTTTTGTCACGTAAACAGTAGCTTATTGTACCTCAGTCTTATTTTTTTTACTTTATTTTATGGGTTGTTCCGATCATGTTTTTTTGCTCCCGATCCGATCCCGATCGTTTTAGTTTGAGTATCTGCCGATCCCGATATTTCCCGATCCGATTGCTTTTTTTTTTTGCTTCCGATTCAATTCCAATCATTCCCCATAAATTTTGCCGGTCATATACATTTTGGCAATGCATTAAGAAAAAAATGAATAAAACTCGGACGAATATATACATTCAACATACAGTACATAATTACTGTATTTGTTTATTATGACAATAAATCCTCAAGATGGCATTTACATGATTAACATTCTTTCTGTGGGGGGGATTCACGGATAGAAAGACTTGTGACTTTGTATATTGTGACTAAATATTGCCATCTAGTGTATTTGTTGAGATTTCAGTAAATGATACTGTAGCCATGCCCAAATGCATGATCGGAAGTGGAACCATGACTGTGCGTAGTGCTACCAATTGATATATCTTCTCTGCGTTAGGAAATAACATAAGGTGTTAAGAAAATGATCAATTGCTACCTTGCTTCCCCACATTGCTTCCCATGATATTTCTAATCGTAGGGAGAGGGATTGTAAGGCTTTAGCCAATTAAAAAAAGGCTCCAAAGGCTGGCAAAATTCACTCTACTCATATTACGCTGCCTTTTATCTCTCTATATAGATAAAACGGCGCCATTACAGATTGAGCGCGACAATGCGTGAGTGGGTCGTGCAGTGCATGCATTAGTTGCGTTAAATATTTTAACATGATACATTTTTTTTTAAATTAATTACCGCCGTTATTGGGATAAATTTGATAACCCTACCTTAAGCCTAAACTAAAGACTCTAGATGAGTGTAACATATTATGTCTGTAACGTTAAATACAATTGGAAAACAAGTTGATTAAAAAATATATATATATTTAAAAAAGGCATGGACGATATTTTTTTGCCGATTCAGATACTTTGAAAATGACGTGATCGGACCCGATCGATCGATTGGGACATTTCAAAATATAACTGTTCTGCCCTTTGGCGAAATGTGTATTTGATTATAATGCTGACTTTTTTTTTTGTGATGTATGCTTTTATTTTGGCACAGGAAGCGTAGACCAGGTTGTACTTTTGCACGAGAGTAAGAGCGCTTGTACAAAGGAGAACATGATAACGCACACAAAGAGCGCATTTGCTACCACGAAGAAGTCGTGCAGCCGAGTGAGAGGGGAGAGATTACAACTTAGCTCTCTGTCTAGCTAGGACTTAGCTCCAATATCTTGGTGAGGAGAGTACAATGACATATAATACATGTTTTTGGATTGTTATTTTGAAATTTAGGGGGTATTTAGTTGCACTCAAGCCAACGTAGGAACGGTACTTGTTCGTATCCCTTCCGCGCCTCCCGTCTCTCCATCTGGTTGTCTTTTATATACTCCTCCAGGCCAGCTGCAATCAAGTGGCTTAAGTGGCCACACCTGTAGGATATATAACAAGGGTCGCGATGCAGAAATCGCAGACATCAAGGAGTGGTTGAGATGTTCTTTTTCATATATTTACCCTTTTAAACGTGTTTTTTCAATGTTTCTTTGTTTGGATCGATTATTTATCATCTAACATATCAGGGAAAATGCGACAGTAACAAAAAATACAATTAAGCGATAGTTATGAGGTAGATATCCGTGACTTATTTACATACGCCAATTTTTTCATTGTAACGTAATTTGTTTAAAAGTTTAAAACATGCGAGTGAATAATTTTTTTAAAGTCTTTTTTTTAAACGAAATATTAGACATCAATTAGTGATTCTAAGCTAAAAAGGACAGACATTGCGAATAATAAATTCTTTTTATGGCTGGGTTGAAACAAAAGCGGTTGCGCTCCGTCATAAACGGGGATTTAACGGGTAAAACGTACAAATTTAAAATAGTTCTGGGGCTTAATGCCCCATAAATCTGCTATGGGAGCATAAAGACATATTGCTCTATCAAACACAACAGTTCTTTTGGCTTAAAATACAGCAGTTTATTTTAAAGAGGGGTGCAAGAGCATAAACTGCTTTTTCAGCCTTGTCTGTGTTTTCCACCATATATAAAATAATTCAATTTTCAATTAGTAATTTTATATGTGTATATTTCATATGTATATTTTTTGTATAAATAGATACAATTATTACAGAAATTTAAAAAATATTAATTTAAAAAACATTACAATTAAAACGAAGAAAAACAGTCATGCACTCTTGGTATGGTCCTTAATAACTCTATAGTTTATATTTTTTCAGACTGGGCAACAGTTAAAATTCTAATTGAACTTAATAGCATGAGATTTTTGCAATTAATCGCATTCTCCAACACTTAAATTCAAAAGTAGTATATAGAGTATTCATACCCAAATATGTTCTGACGCTACTTATAGCTAGGTAACATACAGTACATATCAGTATATGGCGGAAAACACAGACAAGACTGAAAAAGCAGTTTCTGCTCTTGCGCTCCTCTTTAAAAGAAACTGCTGTATTTTAAGCCAAAACAACTATTGTGTTTGATAGAACAATGTGTCTATATGCTGCCATAGCAGATTCATGGCGCATTAAGCCCCCAAACTATTTTTAATTTGTCCGTTTTACCCTGGAAACCCCCGTTTACAGATGTCGCGCAACCACTTTTGTTTCAACTAGCCATAAAACGAAGGTAAGTAATTACATACTGTACATTATTCAAAATGTCAGTCGTTTTTAGCTTAGAATCATTAATTGATGTCACATATTTCGTTTAAAAAATTTTTTTTAAAAAACGACTTTAAAAAATTATTCACTCACATATTTTAAACTTTTAAACAAATTATGTCACAATGAAAAAAAATGGTTTCTGTAAAAAAGTCACGGATATAAACCTCATAACGATCGCTTAACTGTTTTTTTTTTTGTTACTGTTACAGTCGCATTTTCTCTGATATGTTAGATGATAAATAATCGATCCAAACAAAGACAAATTGAAAAAAAAACGTTTAAAAGGGTAAATATATGAAAAAGAAAATCTCGACCACTCCTTGATGTCTGCAATTTCTGCACCGCGACCCTTGTTATATTACCATGTTATACCCATAAAATCCCCCAAAAATCCAGCTGTATCTTGACACTCAGTGATACATGCTACCGTATTTTTTGGACTATAAGTCGCACCTGAGTATAAGTTGCACCAACCATAAAATGCCCATAGAAGAGGAAAAAAACATATATAAGTCGCACCGGAGTATAAGTCTCATTTTTGGGGGAAATTTACCCGATAAAATCCAACACGTAGAACAGATATGTCATCTTGAAAGGCAATTTAAAATAAAAATACAATAGAGAACAACATGCTGAATAAGTGTACAGCATGATAATGTTACATGATGCATGAACAATGAAATGCGAACGTGGCCGGTATGTTAACTTAACATAACTATTAAGAGTAATTCAGATAACTATAGCATAAAAAACCTGCTAACAAGTTTACCAAACCATCAGTCTCACTCCAAAACAGGAAAATAACGTGAAATGATATAATAATGTGTTAATAATTTCACACATCAGTCGCTCTGGAGTATAAGTCGCACCCCCAGCCCAATTTGGGGGGGGGTGGGGGGGGGGGGGGTCTGCGACTTATAGTCCGAAGAATACGGTACATGGAGTTTTTGGATTGAAACAAGGTAAGTACGCGAAAATATCTCGTTAAAGTCGTGAAAGCGTGATCTCTCCTCCAGATAGGGTTTTGCTGTAAAAAAAAATGTTTTTTTTTTTAAATGCCCTCCTGTTCAAATTTTTTCTTCCCCCAGAAAATTGAGATTTTAAGCGTTCCAATGATGTATCACACATGCATAATTGACATTTTTGAAATTTGGCCAAATTGGGGGTCTCAGAGCAGAACTTCAAGTCACCTGAGTGTTTTCTGCCATATACATATGCAGTATGTATACGTACAGGATATGTGTATATGCATAAAATAATAAATAAATGAAATAATAAATTTATATAATTTTGTATGAATAAATACATTTTTTGCACAAATTAACAAAATGTTCATTTAAAAACATTACAATGATCAAAATGAAATAAAACAGTAATGCACTCTTGTTATGGTCCTTAATAACACTGTATTGCTATTTTTTTAAGACAAGTTAAGTTGGTCAACAGTTAAAAATTATTTAATTGCGTTTAATAGCATGAGATTTTTGCCAGTAATCGCATTTTCCAACACATAAATTCATAAGTATTATAGAGAGTAGTCATACCCAAATATGTTCTGATGCTATTTATAGCTAGGTAACATACAGTGCATATCAGTATATGGCGGAAAACACTTAGGTGACTTGAAGTTCCGCTCAGAGACCCCCAATTTGTCCAAATTTCAAAATTGTCCGATTTGCACGTGTGATACATCATTGGAAAGCTTAAAATCTCAATTTTCTGGGGGAAGAAAAGTTTTGAACAGTAGGGCATTTAAAAAAAAAAAATTTTTAAACAGCAAAACCCTAACTGGAGGCGAGAGCACGCGAGAGCAGAATTAAGGACGCCACGATTTTAACGAGATATTACCGCGTACTTACCTTGTTTCGATCCAAAAACTCCATGTAGCATGTATCACCGAGTGTCAAGACACAGCTGTGAATGGCCACAGCCAGATTTTTGGGGATTTTATGGGTGAAACATGGTGATATAACAAGGGTTCTGCACCCTGTGCAGAAATTGCAGACAACAAGGAGTGGTTGAGATTTTCTTTTTCATATAGTTACCCTTTTGAACGTTATTTTTAAATTTTTCTTTGTTTGGATCGATTATCATCTAACAAATCGGGGAAAATGCGACAGTAACAAAGAAAATACAATTAAGCCATAGTTATGAGGTAGATATCCGTGACTTTTTTTACAGAAGCCAAATTTTTCATTGTGACGTAATTTGTTTAAAAGTTTATAATATTCGAGTGAATCATTTTTTAAAGTAGTTTTCTTTTTTTAAACTAAATATTAGACATCATCATTAATGATTCTAAGCAAAAAATGACATTTTGAATAACAAATATAAATACTTACCTTTTTATGGCTAGGTTGAAACAAAAGTGGTTGCGCGACGTCTGTAAACGGGGGTTTTCAGGGTAAAACGGACAAATTAAAAATAGTTTGGGGGCTTAATGCGCCATGAATCTGCTATGGCAGCATATAGACATACTGTTCTATCAAACACAACAGTTGTTTTGGCTTAAAATACTGCTGTTTCTTTTAAAGAGGAGTGCAAGAGCAGAAACTGCTTTTTCAGTCTTGTCTCTTTCATCCGCCATATACGAGGGGTGTTCCGATGCTGTTTTTTTTAAAACTTCTGATTCGATTTTTTTTCAAGATGTTATTCCAATACTGATCCGATACCCATCTTTTCACACCTGTAAAATTGAAACAAAAATAATGCGACCAGTAAATCTGATAAATTACTTTTTTGCATCAAAGCGAGCCCTGCTTGTACCGTCCTCAAGAAATGCTCTGATTACAAGTATAACACAATGTTCTGTTACTGAGGATGCTCATCTTTCAGTGTCATTGACGGCACTAGAATGCATTTGCACCTTCTAGTCTAAATGGATTGGACATCTAGCGCCGTCAATGGAAGCCAATGAGTGCCCAGTAAAGGGTTAAACTAAAGTCCATCTTAGTTAAAAAGTTGAGTTCAAACTACGTTTGCATTTGTTGTCACGGTGGCATGACCGCAGCACTTATGAGCTGACCCTCGGGATTACTCCAACATGGGAAGCAAGAGTGGGGGCTGCACCTTGAGGTGATTGACCCCGCAGCATCCCACCCTCCCCACTCCCAAAGAAAAAAACTTTAATTAAATTGCTGAGGCAGCAAGTCAGGAATGTTTGCTTTCCTCTCTCTTCGCTCAGCTTGACTATCTTTGAGGGTTCTTTGCTTTTCTCAGTCTTCTGTTTCTTCATCTGTGATCCTTGTCACAACAAGAAACCTATTGCTTTTGATGAAATGGTCGAAATAGAAGAGAGGTCTCAAACTTGCAGCCCAGGGGTGAAATGCGGACCTCGGTGTTGTATTTTGTGGCCACTTACTTGATATCTGAATATCTAAGTTAGGGATGTCCCTATCCAGGTTTTTGCACCTCCGATCCGATACCGATATTGTTTTGCACTTCCGATCCGATACCGATACTGGCCGATACCGGCCTATCGGAGCATGTGTTAAAGTTTAAAGTTATTTAGCCTCCTTACTTAGTTGTCAGACTCATGTTGAAAAAGGTTTTAGTACTCTTGATAACAACTAGCCAGCTGAATTAGGTGAGTTTGAATAACACACAATGGTTGGTACCAAGAAACTGACCTGTTTATTCAGTGACAAACACAAAACATTATAAATAACAAACAGAAATGGCATAGTCAGTCAGTAAAACGTGCAAATAATATTGTAAACTGTCTTAAAAAAGCAAAACACACAAACAACCTCAGTGGAACATCCCACAAACCCCCCAAGCTATTAGATGCTTTTAATGTTTCGTGCATTTGTTACAAAAATTATATAAAAAGCCTCTCAGGTTTAAATAAACGACTATTTCAGTATCAAGTTAACATTTTGAAACGGTAAATAAAATACTCAAGTCCCCATTCTGTATCAGCAGCTTTAAACTATATTCAATTCATTTAATTTTGCGAATCAACTGTTAAAGTTGTTTAAATTGCTCCCGTTATTCCATCTCCCTTGTCTACTTTCGACATGTGAAAGTTTTAAAACTGTTTTGAAGATAGATTCAAGTCAAGTTTTGCCAATTTAGGAGTATTTTAGATAAAAAGTTAATCAGGTTCGCTTGGAAGGTTCACTACAACAGCCTACTAGGGAAGTCTTCTGCTTTAAGATGGCAGCTGTTTACTAACGCATCTAGTTTTCAATACGTCAATGTTGCTAACGCTGTCGAGTCTGTCATCTTGCATCTAGTTCTATATACATATATCTATTATCTACAGTAAAACGATGTTGACGTACTTTGTAGCGGCTGTCAGCAGCAGTCAGGTATTGTTGTGTTTGTTACCTAGCGGCATGAGTTGAGCTAAAGCCGTGAGTTTAGCATTGGCATTACTCGGGTCTATGACAAGCATGATGTTTACTCTCGGGACGCAATGCGGTCCGTTTCTCATTGCGTCCCGAAGACCGCGCTGTGTATTAGTTCCGCTTTACTTGACATATTTCAATAATCGGAATTTGGATGTTTGTGAATCGTTCTCGAATCTTCAAGGGCCGAATCGCTCAAGGATGTAATGACGGCTGGGCATGTTGTACCGTGGTTCTAAGTGTTGGATGGTGAGTCTTTACTCACGAGAGATAATGGCTCATCATCCAGAATGGATTCTTCGGCAATGACTCTTGTTATTCCCTGGGCTTTGGGACTGTCGAGTGCCAGTTTGTCACGCATAGCCAAAGTTTCTGCCAGTGTTTCTTCGGTTTTATTAACATACTCCTCATATTGATTAGGTTGGTTGTATTAAAACTTATTACAGCTTTACCACCACGCTTGACTTTATTGTGGCATATGTTGCACTCTGCTTCTTCGTCTTTGTCCTTTAAGGTGAAATGATCCCACACAGCTGACATTTTTACCGATTAAGTCTCTCGGTAAATTGGGAGACGGTAATGAAAATGTAGTGTGTTGAAGGTGTGTCGTAAAATACGTACCAAATTTTAAGGAAACCGAAGCAAAAAATAGGAATGGATTATGTAAATCGGTGCGCTGGAAAACCCGGACCGGACTTTTTAAAAAAAAAAAACTGGATCGGAAGTCTGGATCGGAATTTTTCCGTGTTCGCTGATCCGATACCGATTCGCATTTTTTTGCCCATATCGGCGTCCGATCCGATCCAAATATTGGATCGGGACATCTCTAATCTGAGTTAATACTATGTGGAGCAAGTGACTATTTTTGGTCATTTAAAAATCTGCTAGGACCGGCTGTGAAGGCTTATTTTGCAGTGCTATTGATGGTAGTGGACGTCCAAGCCTTTTGGGCTGGGAGGGGCGAAGGAACGAAAGAGTTCCGTTTAAAGGATTAAGTGTTTGTGCGGACTTTTTTTTTTTTTATTTTACAGAACAAGCTAGCGTAGCTCCAGTTAATGTCATTTTTCAACCTGTTAGCCAAAATGCAAATAATGGTAATAGCAAATTATTGTAACAAATATTTACTTATTGGTCAGTTAAATATATTCAAAATGTTTTCATTAAAAAAATTAAAAAGAGGAAAACAGTAAATATTTTTAATTTTTTTTTATATCAAAAAGAACACAAATCTTTATTTCCCCCCCCAAAAAAGTTTTTTTTTTCTTTTTTTTTTCTTCTTTTTTTAACCAAGATGAAAAATCAGGAAATAAAGTCACTACTTTGTTGTTCAACTATCGCACCCTCAGTGCATCACAGATTTTTTTTTAATTGTGTTAAAAGAATTAAAGAGTTCTAAAACATATTTGTGTACACCTTATTTACATGTAAACCAACACTAGGTATGTTTTCAGTTGTGGGTGGTTTTAGCGACGTCGGTGGAAAAAAGCGGTATTATTTTTTCCTTCAGAAAGACTACGTTTCCCATGAAGACCAGCGCACACCTGCACAGTGTTGTAAAATCATGATCTCCAAGTCGCCTGCAGATGGATTAAACAACATTTCTGTTTCCAGTGGCTGTGTGAAGGATACACGGTAATAAGGTAATGAATCCAGTTGTGGCTAAACAATTGCATATGACGGTTAGCAACCGTGTGGCTGTCAGCGCTGACGAGTTTGGCGGGGGAGGGGGGTGTCACGCCAGCAAGTGAAAGCCAGGCCAATGTTTATTCTTGAGTATCCTTTTATCCCCGGTAACCTTCCTTTTTTCCTTCCTCGGATATAACTTTTTCTTTTGTTGCTCTGCCATCTTTGCAGATTTGCAGAATAGCATCGACTTCCATCTTAATAATGAAAGGGGGAAGTGACATATTCCGTAAAGCAGTCAACGCATTTGTATTTTTTTTGTGTGGCAGGGTGCTTGTCACCCACTTCAAAGTTAATTAGTGCCGGTGAAAGCGATACAGTCCCCCTCAAGATATAAAAGAGGTATCATTCAACTAGTTGTCAATTCTCATATCATCACAATGGTATGAAAATATTTCATGAAGGTTGAAAAGTTACCTAGTGTTGCTTTAAGTATGTATGTACTTACCGTTTTTCACTTTAACAGCGATAAGTGAGGGATGACTAATGTAAATTTTTTTTTTATCATTCATCATCTGTGAAAATCAACGTAAAACCACTCTGCAATGACTTTCCAGAGAGTACTTGGTGAGTCACTCTTCAAACAAACATGTGGTATTAATAGCTGATTGGACTTTCTTAAACATGTATAATCTATGTGACATGGATAGTGCTAATTAGGATTGATAACAAAATCATTAGATAATCCGCCAAATGATTCCATGGTATTGAAACACTCCCTACACTTGTCGCTGCGACAGTGCAGTAAAGCTGTGTGTGCTAAATCTGTTGGCCCTCTGGGGGCCCCTGCTGGCTGGGGGCCCTAGGCAATTGCCTGGTTTGCCTAATGGGATGCAACACCTCTGCCCCTTTTCCCTTGTCGAATGCGCTGGGCCATCTTTTTCCTCCTCAAATGCACGTTTGATTGGCCGATGAGATGACCCACGCTCGCCCTCACACAGCCCCGACAGACATACATGTCGAAAACATGCCGCTCCCTTCGAAGAGGAGGGAGAATAGAATTTTTTTTCGGCCAGCAGCAGCCACTGTAAGTGGTTTAATAGAGACGTCAATGTTGTGGAAATGGGAAACTCGCCGCTAATTTTGCTACTGAAACTCCGACCTGCATCAGCGTGAGCATAACATTGAACTGTGTGAACTTGCTAACCTGCAAAACTCGAGTAGAAGCTGCTTAGAGAGGTGTCCTTTTGTTTGTGTTTTCTGCTTTTAACTAAAAAACTAAAAACTAAAAAATTAATTACCGCCCGTTAACGCGATAATTTTGACAGCCCTAATATACTATACATATATATATATTAGAGCTGTCAAATGATTAAAATTTTTAATCGAGTTAATCACAGCTTAAAAATGAAACGATTGTAATCAATCGCAATTCAAACTATCTATAAAATATGCCATATTTTTCTGTAAATTATTGTTGGAATGGGAAGATAAGACACAAGACGGATATATACATTCAACATACTGTACATAAGTACTGTATTTGTTTATTATAACAAAAAATCAACAAGATGACATTAACATTCTGTCAAAGCAATCCATGGACATAACGACTTGTAGTTCTTAAAAGATAAATGTTCGTACAAGTTAGAGAAATTTTATATTAAAACCCCTCTTAATGTTTTCGTTTTAATACAATTTGTAAAATTTTCAATCAAAAAATAAACTAGTAGCTCGCCATTGTTGATGTCAATAATAATTACCATGGGTTTCAGCACCATATGGTGCAAAACACCAAAAAACACAACAAGTGGAAATGACACTTTGCTGTCATTTTAATCTGTTTGAGCGGGGCATGTGCGTTAAATGCGTCAAATATTTTAACGTGATTAGTTATACAAATTAACGCCCGTTAACGCGATAATTTTGACAGCCCTACTTTTAACATTAATTAAACTAAGAAATGTAGTGAACTCTGCTGGAAACTGTAGAAGCAGAAAAACGTGTGCAAGAAGCTGCTTAGAGAGAGAGGGGTGCTGCATAAATTCATATGTTGCTCACACATCATAATCATAACTATGTACATAATTTTTTTTTTTTTTGGGGGGGGGGGGGGGTTGGGGGTTATCGCAAGCTACCCACACTAACGTTGCAATTTACTAGTCGATCGTGATCGACGTAATGAGCACCCCTGATTTAGCATACCAATTAATTAGGTTCAAATTTGTGAGAAATATAGCCCTGACCCCTGTTCACCCTGTTTGGTCCTATAATGTCCCACCCTGAGCAAAAAGTGTACATGCAGGTTATGCTGTTATATCGTCCCTACTAATGTTGAGACCAAACCTAAGCCCCTACTTCCTATTGATTTTGGGACACTTATGTTTCATTTTCCAATAATTTTGGGGCATTCATGGGTCACTTCTTGTTAAGGAGGGGAAAAAAATGTCAAAAATAATGACCACCAATGAAGATATTTTTGCAGGTCCAAGTTGAAAATCAACAGTAGCGAATGGAAACATTTTTTTTTTATTGTGGTAATAGAATGTGCCATTGGAAAAGAATGGCTACATTGAAAATAATGGGATTTTTTTTTTTTTTTTAAATCAAAAATTTTAGCGGAATTGTAAATTTATGCCAAAAACTGGCCAATAACATTTTCCTACCTTGATTTTGTGGTTTTACTGTGGACTAAAAACTGTAAGAAAGTAGTATTTTTTTTTGAAAAAAATTTAATTTTATATTCCCGACATTGAATGTTCGAAGTGAAAATGAAAGAGCCAGCGTTGCGTGGATTTTTGGAATGTCTCCAAGTTGTGATGGTGTAAATCGCTCAAAGCGTGTGGGCTGTTCAGCGCACCAAAAATGTGGACAGGAAAAATAAAAACATACATTTAATAGGAATGTTCATTTTTTAAATATTATTATTATGTCTGGTGTTTCAACAATGTTTACTTTTAAAATATAGTACAGTATGCTCACAGTAAAACACATCCGCATGTGCGTCATGTTGTGCATATGTGAAATACAATCATGAATTTATTCCAAGAATGACCAGATGACAGGAATATAATTTAGGGTTACCTCTCACACACTCGACTCAAATGCATACTTTAGTGTATTATGTGATCATATTTGAGTATGACACAGCCAGATGTTGGAATTCATTCCATGCATTTCTGATTTTTTTTCCGAATGAGAGATGTCACTCACCTTTTATGATACAATCCAAACAAAAAGATCCACTAAGGTCCAAACTTGGTATCCAAACACAGGGGCGTCGCGTGTCCGTCCACGCGGAAAGTCTCCTCCTGCTGCCTTTGCGTCTGCTCTCTGTGGGTCCTGATCCAAACTGAGGCAGTATTCCGCCTCCGCACACATGGGTGAATAGTTAGAGGAGGAGGAGGCAGAGGCGGAGTCTACCTGCCTGGAAGTCGCAGAGCGCAAGTGGAGACGAAAAATAAACACAAAAGAAGTTTGGAGGAAATAAACACAATAAATTTCACTTCAAGGAGCTTCTGCTTCTATTCAAATGGGGATGCCAGGAGTAATTATTGTAAAAGTTGATTAATTACCGATTATTTTTGCGATTAGTAACTAATCTGAGAAAGATCTGAGAAAAGTAGGACTATTGTTACTATGGAATTCTGTCATTTTGATTCATTACAAAGATTAGAATTTTTTTTTTTCCCAAAGATTTAAAAAGGTTTTTTTTACTCTAAAAAAAAAGAAAACAATTTACTTCTTTCACTTTTCGTTTGTCTTATTTGAAATATATTTCTAAATACCGTAATTTTCAGACTATAAACTGCTCCTTTTCCCCCTTTCAATCCTGTGGCTGAAAATCCAGTGCAGTTTATTTGTTGATTTATTTGGGTTACCGTATTTTTCGGACTATAAGTCGCACCTGAGTATAAGTCGTACCTTTCATAAAATGCCCAAGAAAGAGGAGAAAAACATATATGTCGCACCGGAGTATAAGTTGCATTTTGGGGGGAAATTTACGTGATAAAATCCAACACATAGAACAGATATGTCATCCTTAAAGGCAATTTAAAATAAAAATACAATTTAGAACAACATGCTGAATAAGTGTATAGTATGATAAATAGGGTTGTTTCGATCATGTTTTTTTGCTCCCGATCCGATCCCGATCATTTTAGTTTGAGCATCTGCCGATCCCGATATTTCCCGATCTGATCGCTTTTTTTTTGCTCCCGATTCAATTCCAATCATTCCCGATAATTTTTCCCGATCATATACATTTTGGCAATGCATTAAGAAAAAGAATGAATAAAACTCGGACGAATATATACATTCAACATACAGTACATAAGTACTGTATTTGTTTATTATGACAATAAATCCTCAAGATGGCATTTACATTATTAACATTCTTTCTGTGAGAGGGATCCACGGATAGAAAGACTTAATTCTTAAAGGATAAATGTGACTTTGTATATTGTGACTAATAATTGCCATCTAGTGTATTTGTTGAGCTTTCAGTAAATGATACTGTAGCCATTTAACTTCTGCCCAAATGCATAATGGGAAGTGCAACCATGACTGTGCGTCGTGGTACCAATTGATATATCTTCTCTGCGTTGGGAAATAACATAGGGTGTTAAGAAAAACTACTACCTTTCTTCCCCACATTGCTTCCCACGATTATTGTAAGGCTCCAAAGGCTGCCAAATTTCACTCTACTCATTTTACGCTGCCTTTTAGCTCTATATACTCCATGGGTAAAATGGTGCCATTGTAGATTGAATACGACAATGCATGAGTGGGTCGTGCAGCGCATGCCTTAATTGCGGTAAATATTGTAACGTGAAAAATGTAAAAAATATTAATTCTCGCCGTTAACGCGATAAATTTGATAACCTTACCGTAAGCATAAACTAAAGACTCTGGAAGAGTGTAACACATTGTGTCTGTAACGTTAAATACAATTAGAAAACGGTTTAATTAAGATATATATATATATGCAGGTATGTTAAAAAAAGGCATGTCCGACATTTTTTGCCGATTCCGATACTTTGAAAATGACGTGATCGGACCCGATCGATCGGGACATCTCTAATGATAATGTTAAATGATGCATGAACAACGAAATGCAAACGTGGCCGGTATGTTAATGTAACATACAGTAGCTATTAAAAGTTATTCAGATAACTATGGCAAAAAGAACATGCTAACAAGTTTACCAAACCATCAGTGTCACTCCAAAACACCAAAATAACATGTGAAATGATATAATAATGTGTTAATAATTTCATTCATAAATCGCTCCAGAGTATGTCGCACCCGCACCCCCAGCCAAACTATGAAAAAAAAACTGTGACTTATAGTCCAAAAAATACGGTAATATGTAACAATTTATTTGACAGCAGCGTCATAACACTGTCATAAGACAGTCATAATTATGGTATGACACTAACATGGGCATTACTGAATGCTTATAACATATGTCATTAAGTTTTATCCAGCAAATTATCTCACTAAATCCATTTATGTCCAGTTTGGATCTTTTAAATCCATTCAAAAATAAGATAATTTCCCAAATGACACTAAATGACCTCTGTTATAAGCATTCATTAATGCTCATGACAGTGCCATGTTATAATTATGATTGTTTTATGACAGTCTTATGGCACCGCTGTCAAATAAAGTGTTACCAAATACCATAACTAGCAATGAATGAAACAACTGGAACAGTAACTGAAGACGTAATTAGCATAGAACATGAATTTCGTCTGTAGCGCCACAATGCATGCCAGGAGGCATGTTGACAGCAGGTGGCAGCAGAGGTTGACTGTCTCCCCCAAGGGAGCAGTGATGGCCAAATGAAGCTTCCTGAAAGCAATGAAGCTTTGCAGCCAATCGGTTCAAAGCTTCATGTTGGTTCACTTGGTCTTATGACAGTCTAATGATGCCACTGTCAAATAAAGTGTTACCAGTTAATATTTTTGGTGTAAATATCCCATAATACAGTGAGGACAGCTGCGAATTACAGTCTAGTGCGCCTTATCTATGAACAAATCCGTTTTCGTGTCAAATTTGGTGAGTGGCAGCTTACAGCCCGAAAATTATGTTAAATTAAAAAAAAAGTTCAAAATGAACTACGACCACACAGCTCGCTCCCTAAATGTTCCATCAGTTTAGAGAGAGTCAAAGCACAATCGGAGAGCGTGCATGCCCTCTACTGGCTTGCACGGAACCAACAGGCAACAATAAGTTTGCAATTCATTTGTCTGAATAATCAGCCCTGAGATTAAAAAAATAAAATAAAATAGTGCTTGTGCTCAATGCGTATACATCCCTACAATATGCTTACCAAATCTTATTGAGAACAGTCCATGAATAATGACGCAGTAGCATTTTTAGTTGGTGTCCTCCCCAAGAAGTAGAACAAGAACAAAGCAAGTGAGTTTTTGAGACCTCCCTCTTGGTTATCTATAAAGACAATATATTTACTATTAAAAGGCTTTAAAAAAAGATTTTGGCATGCTTTGGGTTAATTACGTTTGTAAACGATTAATGACTATCAAGTTCTTGATCAATTATAATACTTGGAGATTAAGGGGGTGCAGGGGGGCATAGCCCCAACACCCCCCGTGGCTGAAAATGCCTTTGCATATAATTGACTTTCCAATTTATGAATTTAAAATAGGGGTGTCAAAATGATCACGTTAACGGGCGGTAATTATTTTTTTTGAATTAATCACGTTAAAATATTTGACACAATTAACGCACATGCCCCGCTCAAACAGATTAAAATGACAGCACAGTGCAATGTCCACTTGTTACTTGTGTTTTTTGTCTCAGAGTCATATGCACTTGTTACTTGTGTTTTGGGGAGTTTGTCGCCCTCTGCTGGCGCTTGGGTGCGACTGATTTTATGGGTTCAGCACCATGAGAATTGTGTAATTATTGACATCAACAATGGCGAGCTACTAGTTTATTTTTTGAGTGAAAATTTTACAAATTTATAAATGTGTATGAATAAAATGTGTAAAATTTTCAATCAAAAAATAAACTAGTAGCTCGCCATGTCAATAATTACACAATGCTCATGGTGCTTAAACCCATAAAATCAGTCGCACCCAAGCGCCAGCAGAGGGCGACAAACTCCCCAAAACACAAGTAACAAGTGCATATGACTCTGAGCTGTCATTTTAATCTGATTGAGCAGGGCATGTGGGTTAATTGCATCAAATATTTTAACGTGATTAATTACCGTCCGTTCACGCGATAATTTTGACAGCCCTAGCTAATATTATTGCTGACACTGCGTTTCGCATCAACATTTTTGCCCCCCCTTCCACTAAAGTCAAACTCCGTCTTTTTCAATTATATTATTGATTAGTTTTCGATCATTCAATTAATCGTGGCAGTCCTAATTCAAAGATGTATACGGTCATACACGCATTATGTTCTTGAATCAAAAAATAAAATAATTTTGGACGGGTTTTTAGCTATAATTTTGCAAAACAAATCACAACTTGAAAATTTACAGAAAGTAAAAAAAAAAAAAAAACCTAGAAAATCTTTTAAGTGACTCCATAAGTATTAGTCACCATGTCTATTTTAAGGTGGCGTCTTGGGAAAGCGCCGCTGCAGGTGCATTTTCTTTCGACAACTTGGTCTGCCAACGAGACATCAGAGGTGACAACGAGGGGTCCCGACGAAGGCTGCACGTTCTGGAACGCTGAGAAACACAACACCCGGCCCGTCATACATAGTTCGCTGACCCTCGCCGACACCTGCTACGCTAATATGCGCGAAGGTACTTGGGGGCATATCAAAATGTATAAAAACATTTACATACACGAAGGAGACGGATAAAGAATACATACCTCTGACTATTTTATTGTATTTTTCATTTTCCCTTGATTTATTTGGGTTCATAGGTACAGCTTTATTTGACAGTGGTGTCATAAGACAGATATCATTATCTGTCATCCGGCAAATTATGTCACTAACTCCATTTATGTTCAGCTCGGATCTTTTTCATCCATTCAAAGGTGAAAAGCATTTTTTAATGCTCATGACAGTGTCATGTCATAATTATGATTGTTTTATGAGTCTTATGGCACCACTGTAAAATGAAATGTTACCAAATACCATAACTAGCAATTAATGAAACAACTGGAACAGTATCTGAAGAAGTAATTAGCACAGAATATGAATTTTGTCTGTGGCGCCACAATGCATGCTAGGAGGCATGTTGGACGATAACAGTGTTGACACAAGACTGTCATAATTATGACATGACACTATCATGGGCATTCATGAATGCTTATGACAGTTGTCTTTTTGCAAATTATGTCACTAAGTCCATTTATGTTCAGCTCGGATCTTTTACATCCATTCAAAAGTGAGATCATTTGCTGGATAACACTAAATGACATCTGTTATAAGCATTCATTAATGCTCATGACTGTGTCATGTCATAATTATTATTATTATTGTCAAACAATGTGTTACCGAATACCATAACTAGCAATTAATGAAACAACTGAAACTGTAACTGAATAAATAATTAGCCCAGAACATGAATCTTAATTGTCATTTACATTTGTAGCGCTGCAATGCATGCTGGGAGGCAAGTTGGACGACAGGAGTGTTGACAGCAGGTGGCAGCAAAGGATGACTGTCTCCCCCAAGGGAGCAGTGATGGCCAAATGAATCTTCTTGAACCAATGAATCTTCATGGTGGTTCATTTGGTCTTATGAAAGTCTTATATTGGGTCTATCGTATTCCTCGTCGAATACTCTATAAGAAAAATATAAGATATACGCATCTAAAATAATCCGAAACAATTTTATTAGCAATTATAATACTCCTGTTAAAAAGGTTCATTGGGTATGCGTTCGTTTCCATAGCAACCAGTCAGTTACTTCCTGTTATTGTCCTGCGTCCCACGCACTACGTATTCTGGGACGAGAGTAGGCGTAAGGTGCCCATTTCGAGCAGAGGACGGCCACCTGTTAAGATGTGTGCGTCCATGAACGAATGTAAGTATTTCCTCTTCATGTCATAAAGTTCTTATGATAAGTTAGAGCCGTTATCAGCGTGACTGTTTCATGTTTTTACTGTTACGTTGGCTGGTTGCTCCCGCTCGTCTTAGCTGCGTCGAGGAGAGCGTTGTTTACTTTATATTCGCGTTGCACATTTGTGTTAGGAGGGAATGTGTTAGTTTAGCATCTTAAGATGATAATGTACATCCATATAAGTGTAAAGTGCTTAGTTTTCGCCACTTTTATGACCAAGATGACCGCACGGGTTGTGCGCGCGCACTCGCGCCCCCCCACCTTTGTGTTCATTATACTGTGCGTGTCATGTGTGTGTGTCATTGACTGCTTTAAAGTATATTTGCATTGTTTATTGCATCAGCACTAATAGGATGGAATCTTCTTTCCTTTTGGAACCACACATTTACCCACACATTCCAGTCTTCTTCCACACACATACAAATACATCAACAACTTTCCACGCATGCGCTCATCTGCCCCTTGAGTGATTCTCATATTAAGTGCCATTGCCTGTATATACATAGTTGGGCCTGTTGCCAAGTTGGATTAAAAGTGCCAAAGACCAACTTCACTCTCCGCTCCATGTGTTCTAACCGACACCCCGAGGCGAATGAACCATAAAACATATTGAACCCGGAATCTCATACAGTCCATTAGTCCAAATTAGAATCGATAAGAGAATCAATAAAGAATCGAATCGTTAAGCAATATTGATTATGCAATCGGAATGGCGTACCGCACGCAGGCTATTTTTAGACCGTGACGTCGCATCGTAAAGTGGAAGTAAAGCCGAAGTGGGACATTATAGACCCGCCCTCGCATAGACACAACGTAATTTGTGCTACTTTTCTCCGGTAATCTTTCAAAAATAAACATGCAGATCACGCATTGCTTTTTTGGAACTTGTAGAAACGACTCTAGACATGACGACACATGAAGGATGTTTTCTTCATATGTTTCCGGAAACCAAAAACTCAGGAGGAAAAAATGTGAAGACCGAATCAACTTGCGCAGACTTTAACACCAACTCGGTGAATCCATTCACATTTCATATGCAGTAAACATTATGTTGGGTTGGCATGGTCTTTCAGAGGACAAAGAGGTAAGCCATTTTTATGTTTTTAACTTATTTTTTTAGCGTAACGTTGTGCTGTACTGCTTGTCTGACAATGAATGACCTGGAAAGAATGGTATCTGACTGCCACTGTTCCCGTTTCTGTTATATATATTAAAAAAAAAAGAAAAACTTTAGTAAGGGGGAAGTGTAAATATAGAATTAAGATGTGTTATCAATGAAAAAATTAAAAGTGTTCGTTGGCTGTCACTGAGTAGCATTTTCGATCGCTACACAAAGCAAACTAAATTACCCCCAAGAACGGTAAGAGACGTAGGACAACCAGAGGATATATAAGAAAGACAGGGCTGATGGTAAAGGGTAGCTTGTTGAAACAGGAAAACAGGAAAACAGCTATGCTTTGGTCGGCTCGTTTTTTTCAGCCTTCGACACGAAAGCCATCTCTTTAACTGAACATTTTTATGTTCTTCCACATCTTTGCCAGTCAATTTGGCACCAGGCACATCATTTTCGGAGAGAATTGGTAGATTTAGCTCTGTAAACATCTCCTTTGTACACGATTTCCATTCATTTCCTATTAGGGACAAACGGTGGCTTGTCCCTACTCAGCAACAGTAGCTAATGTCATGAATATTAATGAGCGGAAGTGACGTGTTGCTTGCGGTACGCCATTGTAAAAATCTTATCAATTCCCATCCCTATTGATTATGTTTTTTGTTGTAATGAGGCATTTTTGACTGGTTGGACTCTGGTGAATCGTATAGTTTGATAATGGAATTGGAATTGAATTATTTTTCGTTGGTTTAAAGGAACTTGGAAGGTACAAGGAAAAGAAAATGGCAGCGCACCGTAAATCTAATAGCAAAAATCTGATTCTGCTGATACAAAAGTTGTTAAAGTGAGTAAAAAGAGAGAAAAGAGTGCACAGTTTAGTGCTCCAAGTAACGTTCTAAAATAGATTAGAAATTAGACACAAAAAAAACAAAACTAAACACTGAAATCATGGCCTGCCATTGAAAAGATAGATGTCCAATTCATTAATTCGAGAAGACTAGCTGTGAATGCTCACATTTCAGTGCTGTTGACCGTGTCGCCACCTCCCAATCAAAATGGATTGGACGTCTAGTGCCGTCAATGGCAGCCAATAAGTTCAATGAGTGCCCTGTAAGTGTTTAAAAAAAAAATCATAATTCATGAATGAAAGGGTTAAAAAGTAGAAGCTAAATCAGGAGTTAAGAGTTAAAACGCCAGCCAAACAAAACACCTCCAACAAATTTTAAACATGTGCTCAGTGTGTGTGAATGCATGTGTATGTGTGTGTGTGTGGGGGGGGGGGGGGGGGGGGGGCATGTGGGTGTGCGTGTGGGTGTTTTTTTTTTTTTTTTTTTGAAGGAGCAGAAAGAGGAACATTTCACAGGACCGAGTGAAAACAAATAACAGTGTTTGCTCTGCTGCTGTACAATGACAGGCTACAGTGTCAACTTCTCATGGGAAGAAACACACCAACTTGTGAGCTTCCAGCTTTGAGTTGAAAGGAACAATATATTGGAATCTTATGTGGAAAAATGCACAGCGGAAATGACTTTCTTCTATGCGAAAAGCGTCATTTTTCTCCTCAGACGTCAGCCTCGTTCCTCAGAGGAATGTAAACAACGAGATGATCAAGTGTCCATGCGTGTTTCTGGTGTGTACTTTGTCGTCACTTTAGAAATTTATCAACATGAAAAATATTTCAATAAAACTGAAGTTAAAACAAGCTGTTATTGCTGAAGAACTGCAGTTACATATCTTAAAAAAAAAAAACATACATAAATGCAATACAAATACATTACTTTAAATGGAATGATAATGATGTCCCATGAATAAATGCTTTTTATTTTTTGCAAAACATTTTTTAAAAATGTAAACGTTGTTCTTGTATTTCAAAAATAATATTTAAAATATTTTAAGATATATTTTTTGAAAAATATTTAACATTTTATTTAAAAAATACTAAATTATTTTATTTGGTTTTTAATCATTGAGTTAAAAAGTTTTATTTTTCCGTATACAGTATGTATTTAAAGCAAGACATTCAATTGTTGTCAACATTTCTTTAAATTAATCAAATAAAACATGTTAGTTTAAAAATGTTTTCGAAAATTAATATTTTAAAGTACCTTAATTTTCGGACTATAAGGCGCACCTGACCCACCAAATTTGACACGAAAACGGCATTTGTTCATAGATTAGCCGCACTGGAGTATATGCCGCTGCTGTCCTCACTCCATTATGGGATATTTACACCAAAAGATATTAACAGGTAACGCTAAACTGTATTTGACAGCGGCATTATAAGACCAAATGAACCACCATGAAGCTTTGAACCAATTGACGGCAAAGCTTCATTGCTTCAAAAGCTTCATTTGGCTATCGCTGCTCCCTTGGGGGAGACAGTCAACCTCTGCTGTCAACACTGTTGTCACTCCTAACATGCATTGCAGCACTACAGATGTAAATGACAATCAAACTCATGTTCTGTGCTAATTATTTCTTCAGTTACTGTTCCAGTTGTATCATTAATTGCCTGTCATGGTATTTGGGAACACTTTATTTGACAGTGGGGCCATAAGACTGTCATAAGACCATCATAATTATGACACGACACTGCCATGAGCATTAATGAATGTTTATGACGCATGTCATTTTGTGTCATCTGGCAAATTATCTCAGTTTTGAATAGATGTAAAGATCTGAGCTGGACATACAGTGGGGAGAACAAGTATTTGATACACTGACGATTTTGCTGGTTTTCCCACTTGCAAAGCATGTAGAGGTCTGTAATTTGTATCATAAGTTCTCTTCAATTTTGAGGGACAGAATCTAATACAAAAATCCAGAAAATCACGTTGTATGATTTTTAAATAATAAATTTGCATTTAATTGCATGAAATAAGTATTTGATACATCACAAAAATCGAACTTAATATTTGGTACAGAAACCTTTGTTTGCTATTACAGATACCAAACGTTTCCTGTAGTTTGCACACACTGCAGCAGGGATTTTGGCCCACTCCTCCATGCCGATCTTCTCCAGAGCCTTCAGGTTTCGGGGCTGCTGCCGGGCAACACGGACTTTCAGCTCCCTCCATAGATTTTCTATCGGGTTCAGATCTGGTGAATGGCTAGGCCACTCCAGGACCTTAACATGCTTCTTACGGAGCCACTCTTTAGTTGCCTTGGCTGTGTGCTTTGGGTCGTTGTCATGCTGGAAGACCCAGCCATGACCCATCTTCAGGGCTCTCACTGAAGGAAGGAGGTTGTCAGCCAAGATCTGGCGATACATAGCCCCATCCATCCTCCCCTCAATACGGTGCAGTCGTCCTGTACCCTTAGCAGAGAAGCAGCCCCAAAATATGATGTTTCCTCCTCCATGTTTCACGGTTGGGATGGTGTTCTTGGGGTTGTACTCATCCGTCTTTTTCCTCCAAACACGACGAGCCGAGTTTAGACCAAAAAGTTCAATTTTGGTCTCATCCGACCACATGACCTTCTCCCATTGCTCCTCTGGATCATCCAGATGGTCAGTGGCAAACTTCAGACGTGTCTGGACATGCACTGGCTTCAGCAGCGGGATCTTGCATGCGCTGTAGGATTTTAATCCATGACGGCGTGATGTGTTTCCGATGGTTTTCTTCGAGACTGTGGTTCCAGCTCTCTTCAGGTCATTGACCAGGTCATTCCGTGTAGTTCTGGGCTGATCCCTCACCTTCCTCATGATCAGTGATGCCCCACGAGGTGAGATCTTGCATGGAGACCCAGAACAAGGCAGATTGACCGTCAACTTGAACTTCTTCCATTTTCTAATAATCGCTCCAACAGGTGTTACCTTCTCACCAAGCTGCTTGCTTATTTTCCTGTAGCCCATCCTAGCCTTGTGCAGGTGTATTATTTTATCCCTGATGTCCTTACACAGCTCTTTGGTCTTGGTCATTGTGGAGAGGTTGGAGTTTGTTTGTTTGAGCACGTGAACAGGTGTCATTTATAAAGGTAACAAGTTCAAACAGGTGCAGTTACTTCCGGTAATGATTGGAGAACAGGAGGGGTTCTTAAAAAAGAACTAAGAGCCGAAATATTTACTAGTTGGTAATGTATCAAATACTTATTTCATGCAGCTAAATACAAATTTATTATTTAAAAATTATACAATGTGATTTTCTGGATTTTTGTATTAGATTCCGTCCCTCACAGTTGAAGAGAACTTATGATACAAATTACAGACCTCTACATGGCTTGCAAGTGGGAAAACCAGCAAAATCGGCAGTGTATCAAATACTTGTTCTCCCCACTGTAAATGGAGTTAGTGACATAATTCATAATGTTTCTAATGCCCATGATAGTGTAATGTCCAGGGGTGAAAGTGGGCCAGAACGGTCAGGAACGCAGTTCCGGTATAAGATTCAGGGCCAGAACGCAGTTCCGGTATAAGATTCAGGGCCGAAATGCTATTCCGGTATAAGATTCAGGGCCGAAATGCTGTTCCAGTACACGGTGCTTTGATTCCGAAAATATGACAGCAACTGTCAAAACGCTATGTAAAAATTTTTTTTTTTTTTAATCTAAGCTGCAACACATGCATTTAATCTCCAAGAAGAAAACAATCTACATCTGGCAAATTATCTCAGTTTTGAAAGGATGTAAAGATCTGAGCTGGACATAAATTGAGTTAGTGACATAATTCATAATGTTTAAGATAAGATAAGATAAGTATAAGATTCAGGGCCGAAATGCTATTCCCGTATAAGATTCAGGGCCGGAATGCTGTTCCAGTACACGGTGCTTTGATTCCGAAAATATGACAGCAACTGTCAAAACGCTATATAAAAAAAATAAAAAATAAAAAAAAATCTAAGCTGCAACACATGCATTTAATCTCCAAGAAGAAAACAATCTACCAACATCAGATTTACATACACAAATGTTAACAACAAGCATAATAAAGTGCTTGTGTAGCGTAATCCGTTTCCACCAATATATATTATTTATTTCATTCCATGGACGGCATGGATGTTTCCCCCAGTTGCTGCAGTTATTTGAGTCTGAGGATGACGAGTCACGTCAATGTGCGAATGCACGCAACGCAGCAAAGCAAAACGCGTGGACTCATTTATCCGTTCAATTGGCTGACATGTGATCAGCAGAGAGAGTTAGCTCTGATTGGTTCAAATGTGCATGTTTTCTACAACAGCAGAAAAAAAAGGTTGTTGAATTGATGCGACAAAAAAGGGCAATGCAATATAAAATGGATCAAATCTTTAAGAGCAAGGAAAGAGGCTCATTTATTATATTGTTTTGCTCTGATGAGGTTCAGAACATCTTGCTAGTCAATGTGCACTTCGGACTTGAATTTGTTCATTTATGTTGGGCTACTTATTAATTTCCTTATGATTTAAAAAAAAAAGTCAATGTTTGCGCCATCTTCAAAATATATTCCCATTTAACTCTGCGTAATATAAGTCATTTGTACTTATTTTTCTGAATGTATGTTACATATATCTTGGTTATAAAAAAATAAATAAATACATGTTCACATTAACTTCAATTTTAATATACTGTACATCCTATGTTCTTAAGTAGTTAAAATTGAGATTTGGCATCTAGTATGTGAGGAAATGAGGGAAAATAAAAATTAGGAGATGGAGGTCGGGGTTATTGCGGTTTTTGTTAACTTTTCTTTTGTAAATCAATGAAAACAAAAATACATTTTTGAATGAAAATCGTTTTGTTTTTTTTATGTGTTAAAGAAATAACTGCTAAAACAGTTTTCTTTGCATTAAGAGGTTTGACCCCCCCCCCCCCCCCCCACACACACACACACACGCACAAAAAAAATGAAAGAAAAAAAGAAACCCGACCTTCATGTCGGGGAGTTCCGGCAAGAAATTCTGGCCACTTTCACCCCTGGTAATGTCACAATTATGATGATCTTATGGCAATTTTATGACACCACTATCAAATAAGACACACTGGACTATAAACTGCAGGATTCAAAATTGGGTGGGGGGTAGTAGCGTCTTATAGTCCGAAAATTACAGTGTTGGTAAGTAGTAATAGTATTTTGAATATTATTCAGATGTTAATTTTTTGATTCCATCTAAAAAAAATCATTTTCCAAATAATGAATTCCCATGATCAAAAAGACATAATCAAATATAGATATGATATATTAACCCTTTGTAAGGCACTTATTTAGATGCTATAAATTAGCAACAACAAAAGCACAACATTAAAGGCCAACATTGGAGTTTATTTCTGTTTTTATTCATTTTAGTTGTTTAGCTGTTATTTCTAAAAACATTTTGATCATGCATACATTTATTCATAAAAATGTAAATTAGTAAATGAGCACACAAAATGAAAAATGAATATCGTTGGCGTGTGATATATAATGACATGTTGAAGCATACAATTGTTATTCCAGCTCGCCCTCTGGTGGACAGAAGAGGACGTCAACTTGGTCATAATACACACTCAGCACAGGAAAACTACTGTATATTATTTTCAATTAGTTATACCCACTTGGATGCCACGACCTGAAAAAAAAAAAAAAAAATTGCCTGAGTTTAAGATGATGTTTGCCGTTAGCATTAGCCCAATGCTAATGCGAATGCTATGCTAACTCTACGAGTTACATGTAGTGTTTGATGATCACTTCGCACATAGGCTAAAGCAACATATTATCTCTGGCTAAAATAAGAAAATCTTACCAAGTGTGCAAGCCTTGAGACTGGAGAGGACACTGCACTGGTGAGTGGGTGGGGTGGTGAGGTGTGCTACACGTCACATATGTGAGACAACCAGACACTGCTACGATGCAGGCTAACTACACGTACAACGTCACATATTGTGAACATGTGACGGAAACTATTGCGCATTTTCGTTTCGTCTAGGTCAAACGAAAACTGGCATTAGGCTCGTTATGTTTTAGTCTCCCAAAACACGTTTTAGCTCGTATATGTCTCGTCATCGCTATGACATACACTCACCAGCCACTTTATTAGGTACGCCATGCTAGTAACGGGTTGGACCCCCTTTTGCCTTCAGAACTACCTCAATTCTTCGTGGCATACATTCAACAAGGTGCTGGAAGCATTCCTCAGAGAGTTTGGTCCATTTTGACATGATGGCGTCGCACAGTTGGTGCAGATTTGTCGGCTGCACATCCATGATGCGAATCTCCCGTTCCACCACATCCCAAAGATGCTCTATTGGATTGAGATCTGGTGACTGTGGAGGCCATTTGAGTACAGTGAACTCATTGTCATGTTCAAGAAACCAGTCTGAGATGATTCCAGCTTTATGACATGGCGCATTATCCTGCTGAAAGTAGCCATCAGAAGTTGGGTACATTGTGGTCATGGAGGGATGGACATGGGCAGCAACAATTCTCAGGTAGGCTGTGGCCTTACAACGATGCTCAATTGGTACCAAGGGGCCCAAAGAGTGCCAAGAAAATATTCCCCACACCATTACACCACCACCAGCCTGTACCGTTGATACAAGGCACGATGGATCCATGCTTTCATGTTGTTGACGCCAAATTCTGACCCCACCATCCGAATGTCGCAGCAGAAATCGAGACTCATCAGACCAGGCAACGTTTTTCCAATCTTCTATTGTCCAATTTCGATGAGTTTGTGCAAATTGTAGCTTCAGTTTCCTGTTCTTGGCTGAAAGGAGTGGCACCCGGTGTGGTCTTCTGCTGCTGTAGCCCATCTGCCTCAAAGTTCGACGTACTGTGCATTCAGAGATGCTCTTCTGCCTACCTTGGTTGTAACGGGTGGTTATTTGAGTCACTGTTGCCTTTCTATCAGCTCGAACCAGTCTGGCCATTTTCCTCTGGCATCAACATGGCATTTCCGCCCACATAACTGCCGCTCACTGGATATTTTTTTCTTTTTCGGACCATTCTCTGTAAACCCTAGAGATGGTTGTGCATGAAAATCCCAGTAGATCAGTTTCTGAAATACTCAGACCAGCCCGTCTGGCACCAACAACCATGCCACGGTCAAAGTCACTCAAATCACCTTTCTTCCACGTACTGATGCTCGGTTTGAACTGTAGGAGATTATCTTAAACCATGTCTACATGCCTAAATGCACTGAGTTGCCGCCATGTGATTGGCTGATTAGAAATTAAGTGTTAACGAGCAGTTGGACAGGTGTACCTAATAAAGTGGCCGGTGAGTATAAGTGTTCATTGACGAAATATTTTCGTTATTGTCATCGTAGACGAAAACTTTTTTTTTTTTTGCAAACGTGCTATCAAAAAGTCAAATTTCATCAAATATCCTGTTGAAATGAAAACGAGAAACCATTCATATTCGTCTTTATTGACATTACATCAACGTCATTTGGAAAACATCAGCGACTCAGATGCACAAGTCACATGTAGTCGGTCGTTACAGGAATACAAAAGTACACAAATACACTTTTTTAAAGCGTTAATATTTTTTTCAGATAGTGTGAGATACATTTTGGTCAAAAACACAAGGCACATTTGGGCAACATCAAAAATACTGAATATGAGATAACAAAACACAAACGGGCTACATGTAGCCGTTGTCAGAAAAATAGCATAGAACTTTTTTTTGTTTTTTTCTTCTACAAATTTCTTCCTATGTTTATCTTGTACTTGTAACTGTAAAACAAGTCTCCAATGTAACTCGTAGAAAAGCTACAATATGAGCAGACCCCATGGAGATCCTTGTCAGTGGATGATTACCGTATTTTCCAGACTATAAGTCGCACTTTTGTAAGTCTTTAAAAAGTAAGTCTATTAACAGATCAGGGTGTCAGTCAAGGAAGACACGGGTTGTTACAGAAAGGAGAGATAAATTATGGGAATTATCAAAGACTAGCTCTAGGGTTTTTCCGATCATGTTTTTTTGCTCCCGATCCGATCGTTTTAGTTTGAGTATCTGCCGATTCCGATATTTCCTGATCCGATTGCTTTTTTTTTTTGCTCCCGATTCAATTCCAATCATTCCCGATAATTTTTCCCGATCATATACATTTTGGCAATGCATTAAGAAAAAAATGAATAAAAGTCTGACGAATATACAGTATACATTCAACATACGTAAGTACTGTATTTGTTTATTATGACAATAAATCCTCAAGGCAAGGCAAGGCAAGGCAAATTTATTTATATAGCACAATTCAACACAAGGCAATTCAAAGTGCTTTACATCACATGAAGATCATAAAAATCACATTTAAATCAATACAACGTAAAAACCAAGACAAAAGATCGATGTCGGTAGGGGGGCTGATGGGGTGGTTCGCCCAGGGCGCGAAAGTAGCCAGGACCGCCACTGACTGTATGTTGAATGTATATATTCGTCCGAGTTTTATTCATTTTTTTCTTAATGCATTGCCAAAATGTATATAATCGGGAAAAATTATCGGGAATGATTGGAATTGAATCAGGAGCAAAAAAAAGCAATCGGATCGGGAAATATCGGGATCGGCAGATACTCAAACTAAAACGATCGTGATCGGATCGGGAGCAAAAAAAACATGATCGGAACAACCCTAGATATTACTACCAAAGCATTTGTTTAATTGCAATCATTTTCTGGGAGAAATTGAGCATTATCTGACGGAATTGCAGGCATGCCAATACTTTTGGCCAGCAGTGTAAATTATTACTCTAACAGTAATGTTTGCTCTTTGAATTCCTCATACATATATTTATACATGTTTTTGTCCAGATTAGGGTTACTGTGTATTTCTTTGGGCTGGTGCGACTTATAGATCGAAAACTACAGCAATGTGCCAATTCTGGTGCCTTCAAACATTACACTGTGACCAGAACGACAACAGACACACACAAAAAAGTCTCGGTTTCAAACGTACGACGATACGTGAACCTCGTAGTTTACATTTTTAAACATGCATAAAACCTGGACAAAAGTATTGGGACATTGAAAGCAGTAGAAAAATTTCTCTAGGAATTTGTATGAAGTTGATTTTTTTCGACCTTTTGATCCATCCCAATAGTTTAGTCCACACATGCACATGTCGCGGTATTGAAACTATACTTTGAAGCATTTTCTGCTCCTTTGCAATTTCCCTGAAAATAGATACACCCCTAGTAGAACAGTAATAATCTCCACAGGGTTAGTCGTTAGTCACGTGTAAATGACAGTTTGTTTCCTCGTTGCGCCTGCAATTCCGCTTTTTACTTTACGTTTTCGGTTCTAAAAACAGCGAAAGCGCCTGCGAGGCTTGTCGAATGGCGAAAGGCTTGTTGATTGTCCGCTGCAACATGTCAGGATGAAAAAATCTTCAAAAGCTCTCATCCTCCGTTTCTAGTTTGTCTATGCAAAGAGTTTAAGTATGATAAAAGTGCAAAATAATCATTATATTAACACTTTGAACACTGGAATGTTTGCATCCCTCGTAAAGACTGTTTACATAGACATACAGTGCTTAACAAATCTATTGAGCTTAAATTCCTAAATGGACAATTCCGTGCCAAATTTAAGAGAAACGTCATAAATGTTTGAATGTCATAAATCTGCAAATACGTCACACGAAACACTCTCAATGTGTGTGTCTCTTCTTACCATATCTAGGAATTAGTTGTGAAAATTTGAACCATTTTCAATGAGAAAAAAATATGTAGCATTGTTTACAAAAAATTCTGAAATTGTAAGCAGCTACTCAAATGTTACTCATGACTCGTGCTGCAATGATTAATCGATTAACTCGAGTAATTCGATTACAAAAACCTTAGAATCTTGCTGCTTCGAGTATTTGTTTAATCTAAATGGCGTTATAATAGTTTGTTTTGAAAGTGTTTGCATTTAGTTTGATTGATTTGGGTGGATACGGTGCCCTCTAGTGGCAACAGTAAATATGACTTAACTCATTTGACACAGCTGAATCCAGCTGCTCCCCGTTAAGACCAAAATAAGCTAATGTTTTTTTTTATGCATTCGTAATTTAGTTTATAAGTATATTTGGCTGTTTTTGTGAGAACATGTTTGACTGATTTGTTAAGAGTATTGTAACAAATAAACGTTAGCATTATATACCATTTAAGCTAGCGGACTATTGCTGTGCAAGGTAGCCAATTGTTCCTTTGTTGTACTTAGGTCTTCATTTATTTTTTTCTTAATACTGTTTAAGGGTAAGTTCAGGTATTTTATTTTAAAAATGAAAGTGCAATTTTGCATAGTTTGAAGAAACACTCGGGAATTTTGTGTTTGCATTTAATGCTTTTTTGAAAAGTGCAATCTTAGCAAGTCTTTGTTTTACATCTCCTAAAATTTATTCTGCAACACATTAAATGTTCGAACTGACTAGTTGATAGATTAACAGCAGGGCGGAGAACGAAAATTGGTATTTGGTATGTGGCAAAATTGATTTTGCCATGTGGCATTTTTCTGGGTATTTGGCAAAATGGATTTTGCTAGGTGTTTTTTTTTTTTTTTTTTTTTTTTTTTTTTTGCCATGTGGCTTTTTTTGGTATGTGGCAAAATGGATTTGGGCATGCGGCATTTTCTTGCCATATGCCAAAATGTTTTCCATTTCCATTTTGCCGCATACCCCAAAAAATGCCACATACCAAAATCCATTTTGCCGCATACCAAAAAAAATGCTACATACCAAAATCCATTTTGCCGCATACCCCAAAAAAAATGCCGCATACCAAAATCTATTTTGCCGCATACCAAAAAAATGCCACATACCAAAAGAAAAATGTCACATACCAAAATCCATTTTTCCAAATCCCAAAAAATTCCACATACCAAAATACATTTTGCCACATGGCAAAATTGATTTTGCCACATACCAAAAAAATTCCACATGCCCAAATACATTTTGCCACATGGCAAAATCAATTTTGCCACGTACCAAAAAAAAAAAAAAAACGCATGGCAAAATCCATTTTGCCACATTCCAAATACCAATTTTCGTTTTCGCTGTCTTTCTAGATTAATCAACTACTAAAAAATTCAATAACTGCAGCCCTACTCATTACTTGAGTATTATTTTTACTAAATACTTTTGGATGACTACTTTTGCTTGAGTAATATCTTGAGCTACTCTACTCACCTCTGCCTACTACCGGTGTTAGTCTGCTTCCATTTTAAGTCTTCTTCTGTTGTGAATCTACATGTCATGTGGTCATTTTGTGTTTGAGTTGCAGATTTTGAGTTTTTGTGTTTTTTGTTTTTGTTTTTTTTTTTACCTTAGCAAAGCATTTGGAATTTGTAAATTGCCTGACATTTGCCACCATATTCTAGCGATTTGGCATAGAATTACCATTTTGTTAAGCACTGTATAGCTCAAGCTATATGCCCCTTATGATTTATGAGAAGAAAGGCCCATCCTAGCTGACAACAGCTGGTTTGAGCAGGAGCCCCCTCGGTGGGACAACTACCCAGGACAGTGGATCCCTCAGTCTGGGCGTCCCCGCAGACAGGTTTAATACCTCCCCCTCAGCGTCTGCGCCTCCCTCGTCACTCTCGGCCAGCCTCCCAAGAGCGCTCAGCCCCAATACAGACGCTGCCGAAAGTCCAAAATGAAAAAGTGGCGAATCAGCCAGGCCGAGCGGACCCAGGGGTCCCCTTCCCACGGAGAAGAGCGGCGCACGGGGGTGACACAACGCCGACAGGGGCAGCGTGGTCCCCAAGCCGCCCAGTAGGGCCGCGGCGGCGGCCGCCGGGTGCACAAGCCGGGTGCCCCCCGCGGAAGGGAGGTCGGCCACAACCTTGGGCTTGGGGGCGACGCCCGGCTCCTGACTTACAAAGTGCCCGTGCGCTTTGATGTGCTTGCGTAAAGAGCTGGGGTCTGTGTAGCGCTTCAGGCAGCCGGCCATCTTACAACAGTAGGGCTTGTCCACGTAGTGCGTTCGGGTGTGCTTGAAGCGGTCGCTGGAGTTGGAGTAGCGTTTGCTGCAGCCTTCGTACGGGCAGATGTACGGCTTCTCTCCTGGATGGTGGAGAATACGCAAACATTCTGTTCAGACGTGCGTGTGTCTGTGTCTAGCATTGACGGCATTAGACGTCCATTCCATTTTGACTAGGAGGGCTGGCAGCGATCATTTGCAGTCAATAGCAGGCAATAAATTAAATGAGTACCTTATGAAGGGTTAATTGTTGTTTCGAAAAACACAGAAATAGAAGGTCGATAGAAGTGGATGAAATGATCCATTCCAAATCACCCAAAAATATTATTTTTGATCTAATTAGAACTGAATTACAATTTTTCAAGGGCTGTCAAACGATTAAAATCAAGTTAATTACAGCTTAAAAATTAATCGCAATTCAAACCATCTATAAAATATGTCATATTTTTCTGTAAATTATTGTTGGAATGGAAAGATAAGACACAAGATGGATATATACATTCAACATACAGTACATAAGGACTGTATTTGTTTGTTATAACATTAAATCAACAAGATGGCATTAACATTATTAACATTCTGCTAAAGCGATCCATGGATAGAAATACTTGTAGTTCTTAAAAGATAAATGTCCGTTCAAGTTATAGAAATTTTATATTAAAACCCCTCTTAATGTTTTCGTTTTAATAAAATTTGTAAAATTTTCAATCAAAAAATAAACTAGTAGCTCGCCTTTGTTGATGTCAATAATTACTTACACAATGCTCATGGGTGCTGAAGCCTATAAAATCAGTCGCACCCAAGCGCCAGCAGAGGGCGGCAAAACTCAATAAAACACAATTAACAAGTGAGCGTTTCACTGTACCGTCATTTAAATCTGTCTGAACGGGGCATCTGCGTTAATTGCGTCAAATATTTTAACGTGATTAATTTAAAAAATTAATTAACGCCCGTTAACACGATAATTTTGACAGCCCTAAATTTTTCCCATTCATTTAAAAGAATTAAGTTGGATAATTTCTTCCAATTTTTTAATAGTATTTATTTATTAATGTGTTGAATTTTTTTTTTTAATCCACATGTTATTTATAATACAATAATTTGGGAGATTTAAAATTATTTCATTCTTTTGTTTTTTGAAAAGTTGATTCAAAAAGAAATATTCAAATCAACGTTATTAAATTACATTATTTTGTTTCATTATGTATAATTTAATTCATAGTTCACATCAATGTAAAATTGAATTTATCATTAAGTCATTTATCATTCTACTCATTCTAGTCAGTCTAATAACTTATTCATGTAATTAAGTGATTAACTTAAGAAATTTATACAAGAAAATAAATACACCTAATAATTATTCACTTAAACTAGGGCTGTCAAAATTATCGCGTTAACGGGCGGTAATTACTTTTTTCAATTAATCACGTTAAAATATTTGACGCAGTTAAAGCACATGCCCCGCTCAAACAGATTAAAATGTCTGCTTGTTACTTGTTTTTTTGGTGTTTGGCGCCCTCTGCTGGCGTTTGGGTCCAAATGATTTTATGGGCTTCAGCACAATGAGTGAGCATAGTGTAATTATTGACATCAACAATGGCGAGCTACTAGTTTATTTTTTGATTGAAAATTTTTACAAATTTTAATAAAACGAAAACATTAAGAGGGGTTTTAATATAAAATTTCTATAACTTGAACGAACATTTATCTTTTAAGAACTACAAGTCTTTCGATCCATGGATCGCTTAAGAGAATGTTAATAATGTTAATGCCATCTTGTTGATTTATTGTCTTAATAAACAAATACAGTACTTATGTACCGTATGTTGAATGTATATATCCGTCTTGTGTCTTATCTTTCCATTCCAACAATAATTTACAGAAAAATATGGCATATTTTATAGATGGTTTGAATTGCGATTAATTACGATTAATTAATTTTTAAGCTGTAATTAACTGTGTTAAAATTTTTAATCGTTTGACAGCCCTTACTTAAACCATTAATTAATTTGCATGATTGCTAGTATCTACTACGGTGAAACTCTCTGAGGTGAGAATTTATTATTTTTCCCCCAAAAAATTTTTCAACTCATTCACCGCCACATCAAGTTTTTGTCCAATCAGATCAACATTTACTTCTGCAAATAATATGTCAGAAACAAGTAGCCCTTTGCTTTATTCGCTAGCTAAGAAGTAGCTGTTAGGTCCTGTGGAGCTCACCTGTATGTGAACGCGTGTGGATCTTCAGGTTCTCTAGACGGGAGAAACTCTTGTTGCAAGTGGGACAGTGATGCGGCTTCTCGTTGGTGTGCGTACGGATGTGGATCAGCATTTTATACCTGCAACAGCAAAAACATAAGAAATAATATCGAGTAAACGACATACATATGTACATTAGTAAGGTGGATTTGAGAGACATAAGACTTTATTAATCCCTTATATGCGGGATTCAGGCATTGCAGCAGCTTAGACAGTTCACTTAATCTTTTTTTTATTTTTTTTTTATTTTGTAACATTTAATGTCAAGATCATTTATATATATATATATACTGGACTGTCTCAGAAAATTAGAATACACAATATTCTAATTTTCTGAGACAGTCCTGTATATTGTTCTATGTAAAGGACGTCAGCCAAGGTCAGCCCCCCACATTTTTACCACGCCAAATCTGGTCCCCTTTGCAAAAAGTTTGGACACCCCTGCTTTAAATGGTGGATTAATGTACAGGACTGTCTCAGAAAATTAGAATATTGTGTATTCTAATTTTCTGAGACAGTCCAGTATATATATATATATATATATATATATTATACACATATACATTTATATATATATCTCTACTAGGGCTGACTCACTATGACCACATTGTATTCATATAATAGTGTTTAATCAAGGGGGTTCATCTGTGAATGATGAAGATTGGTGTATACGAAAGGGATCCAGGAAGAAAGATCTCTGCACAATCATTGCTTTTTATGCACATTAAAAAAAAATTAAAATTAAAAAATAAACCATAGTATATCCTGCGATGGGACTATTGCACATGCGCACATTGCGATGGCGATGTTCAAATGATATATTGTGCAGGCCTAACTTATACTGCGTCTATATTATTTGGTGTGTGAAAGTGTGTGTGTAGGGGAGGGTGCACCAAAAAAGTAGTATAAAGTAGTAGTAAAAGGTATGAAGTAGTAGTTCTTTATGTATATTTCAATTGCTGACAAATTTTGTGTGAAATACTTTAAAAAGTATTGTATTGTTTTGCAGTTTATTTTTAGCGGCATTCGCCCGTCAGTCAAACATATATGTATATATATATATATATATATATATTAGGGCTGTCAAACGATTAAAATTTTTAATCGAGTTAATTACAGCTTAAAAATTAATTAATCGTAATTAATCGCAATTCAAACCATCGATAAAATATGCCATATTTTTCTGTAAATTATTGTTGGAATGGAAAGATAAGACACAAGACGGATATATACATTCAACATACAGTACATAAGTACTGTATTTGTTTATTATAACAATAAATCAACAAGATGGCATTAACATTATAAACATTCTCTTAAAGCAATCCATGGATAGAAAGACTTGTAGTTCTTAAAAGATAAATGTTAGTACTAGTTATAGAAATTTTATATTAAAACCCCTCTTAATGTTTTCATTTTATTAAAATTTGTAAAAATTTTCAATCAAAAAATAAACTAGTAGCTCGCCATTGTTGAGGTCAATAATTACACCATGCTCACTCATTGTGCTGAAAGCCATAAAATCATTTGGACCCAAGCGCCAGCAGAGGGCGCCAAACACCAAAAAAACAAGTAACAAGCGGACATTACACTGCTGTCATTTTAGTCTGTTTGAGCGGGGCATGTGCGTTAAGTGCGTCAAATATTTTAACATGATTAATTTTTTAAAAATGACCGCCCGTTAACGCGATAATTTTGACAGCCCTAATATATATATATATATATATGCAGTGCTGCTCAAAAGTTTGTGAACCCCACAGCGATGGTCAGATTTTTTGTAAAAAAAACTAAAATAACCTTATTAAATGTTAAGTTATACCCAAATCCACAATACTGACATTCCAAATAATGGACTGAAACAAAAGAAATAGTTATATTGTCATTCTTTATTTAACAAAAGTGGTTGATTTAAGAAAAACTCAGATATCATGTGTGCAAAAGTATGTGAACCCCTTCAGTTAATAGGATATTGCGCCTCCTTTTGCAGAGATTACCTCAACCAAACGGTTTCTGTAGTGACTAATCAGCCTCTCACATCTACTTTGGGGGATTTTTGCCCATTCTTCCTTGCAGAACGCAGTCAGTTGAGAGAGGTTTGATGGGCGTCTGGCATGAACTGCTCGCTTCAGGTCCCGCCACAGCATTTCAATGGGATTTAGGTCAGGACTTTGACTGGGCCAGTCCAGAACACGAATCTTCTTCTTTTTCAGCCATTCCTTGGTTGTATTGCTGGAATGCTTTGGATCATTATCATGTTGCATGATCCACCTTCTGCCAAGCTTTAACTTCAAAACAGATGGCGTCAGGTTATGTTCTAGGATTTGACAATATTCCTCAGAATTCATGATTCCCTGGACTATGTGGAGTTGTCCAGGTCCTGAGGATGAAAAGCAAGCCCAGATCTTGACATTCCCACCTCCATGCTTCACTGTTGGGAGAAGGTTCTTTTGGTGGTATGCAGTGTTGACTTTTCGCCAGACATGGCGGTTTTGGTTGTGACCAAACAGTTCAATTTTGCACCTACATCAGTTGATGAAAACTCTTTTTAATTTAGTCTCGACAACACAACTGTTAAAAAAACAAAAAAAAACTACTGAATTGATTGATTAGGAAATCAGGTTGAAATAATAGAAAATTCCAAAATGTTGAGGGGGTTCACAAACTTTTGAGCAGCACTGTATATATATATATATATATATATATATATATATAATATATATATTTTTTGTATTATTATTATTTTGGAAACATACTTTTTGCAATAATTTTTTTGAATAATAAGAAATAAATCAAACTGTCATAAATACTAAATATGAAAACTACACTTATGCAGTAGTATGATTTTTAAGCATTAAATTATTCATTCATAAAATCGTTTTTTTATGTTGATCAATTCATATTGCAGATCAAGGGCGTAGGTTTGGTCTCAGTATTGGTAAGGACTATATAACAGCATAACCTCCATGTACATTTTTTGCCTGAGACGGGACATTAATAAGACCAAGCGGCAGTCACGGCTACACTTCTCACCAATGTGAAGCAAATTAATGGATAGGTTAAATTATTAATGCAAAGAAATCAATACAAATTTATTTAACTTCCGCACTGTAAATTTATAACGTCTTAATCTGATCATTTTTCTTAAATCTAGTCGAATAGTTTTCTCCATCTTGTTCTGAGTGTTAAAGGCTGGTTAACAGATTAATGTGTCAGATTCTTCCACTTCTTTAAGTAAATATTACTACCGTATTTGTTCTTATTAAGGCCATACAACCACAAGTTGTTCATTTTTCACCTAAATCAAGAATAAAATGCTTTCAAATAATGTTTTGAACAATATCTATTGTTGAATTAAGAACATTTCTGACAAGTTTATATATATATATATATATATATATACAAACCTTTTGCTTAAAATAAGTCTGTTAAGCTTATTTTCAGATAGGTATTTTTCTTATTTCAAGAAATCTGAGTAATATTTACTTGAAGCACTAGCAGATAATTTCACTTATTTCTAGTAAATTTACACTGAAAACGAGGAAAGTTAAGCTTTTCTCTCCGTTTTGAGACAGTGAAGGTTTGCAGTGCATATGTATTGGTTTGTTTCGGTGGTACACCGTTCAATTCAAACCTTTGTTTTCAAAAACTACTAATGAAACATTTTGAAAACTTCCAGAATAAGTGTCTGAAAGCAAATTTAAATTTTGCTAAAAATTTTACTGAAGTAAGAGTAGCGTTACTTCAAAATAATATTACTCATGTAAGAGTAAAAGTAGTCATCCACAAAATGTACTCAAGTACAAGTAAAAAACTATACAGTGAAAAGAATCCTCAAGTAAGAGTAACATTTTAAGTAACTGCTTATTTTTGTTAGATTTTTTTCATAAACAATGGTATATGAACCGTTGTTATAATGATACTGGACAATAACACATTACATGACCGCATTAAGCCAAAGAAATACAAAAAAAAAACAAACAAAAAAAAAACATTGAATTCCAATGAGAAAAAAAAAACATAAATGAGGCATTATTCGTCCAAAGAGCATTGACGCCCTCTGGTGGAGAAAAGAATTCCTAGTTATAATAGTGAAGAGTTCCTTCATAATTACGATTTAGACATTAAAATGAGCATTTATCCGGTTGTTCGTGGTCAATCAGTGCCAAATAAAAACTGGTAGAGAGCTTAAAATCCGCACTTTCGAGTCATGTTGAGAGCAGCGCTCAAAATCAAATACTTCATTTTTTACGGCGACACATGCATTAGACACATGATTCAGAAGGCTGGCGTGCCGTGAAGCTATAACGGCTAGCTTGCGTCTGATTGGTTTAATGGAGTCATGTGATTATTTTTGCGACGTCTCATTGGTGAAATCGGCGGAGCTACTTGCTTGCAAAATAAAAAAAAAAAATCTAATATTCTCTTTTTTATTTAGCACCTTTGGATAACTTTGAGAGTCCAACTGAATGTAAAAGAGTGTTTATTCACCACCACAAAAGCTTCGGGAGCAAAATAGTATCAGGGTGAAAATTTTGACAGACCACCGGCTGTTATCGTGTGTATATGTCAAGGTGTAAAATGGACTAGCACATTCACCAAGTAAAGAGGGGCCAATGCAAGTCTCAACATATTGAAAGTACTTTGATGCACTTTATAATGGTAGGGTTAATTCTATCCTTACAGCATGGGATGACAATTTAAATTATCTATATAATTAAAGTCATTATATAATGCAAATAAGGTTGTGTAAAAGTTGGTGGGGACAATTAAAGCATCCTGAAAAGTTGGTAGTGATATGTCCCTAAAAACATTTTTTTTTAAAAATCTATTTTTACTATAGGAATTACTGTAAATACCTTAAAATCCATTTATGAACTGTGGCAACAAAATATGACTCAAGGAAACTAAATTATCCATAGATCTACAAATCAAAATGTACAGTATATCAAAAATAATAAACCTTAAATATTATTGACTACAATTAACTGTGATAAATGTCCAATCCATGAACCTTTCCCACACAAAATACACACCTGGCGTTGAAGCCCCGCCCGTTGCGCGCGCAACCCTGCCACTTGCAGCAGTAGCCCGAATCCTTTTCCGGTTTGACATGGGCGTCGTTGATGTGGTCCACCAAGTCCTGCAGCGATTCAAACAGCAGGTGGCACTGCAGGACAGACACAAATCATTGTATTTTGCAACAGCAGTACATCTCAAACAATGGGCGCAGAGTGATGCTGGGGGTGGCGCACGTGACTTCGGGAACATACTTTTTTTGCCGTACTAAAATAAAGTGTAATTTCAGAAAATAATTGAGAAGCACTGTGCAACAGGGACAGGAATGCGAGACTGTGAGCTTCCTCCAGTGAGAATATCAAGATGAGAAACAACTTTACTGACCAAAAAAACCCAGCAGATGGCAGCAAAGGATCTTTTATATTAAGGACAGTCTAGTTTTTGAGCCCACGTTTCTGGGAGAAAGGACTTTCAGATATTTAGGGCCCGAGCACTAAGCGTGCGAAGGCCCTATTGTAATGCAAAGGATTATTATTATAATATTTACCTTAATCCAGCGGCACGCGAGCCGAGCATCCAATGAGGGCTCGGGTGAAACTTGCTTGTCCCTCTTCTGGCCGCCGAAAACAGATGCCGGAAAGCCGTACCCCAGCGGTGGGCTCGAGATGGGCAGATAAAAAGGATAGCGCTGAGGGGACGCGTCACTCTCCGCTCTTTGCAGCACTGCCTCCTGCAATGCACGTAAGAAATGATGTCAATTGTAAGAAGCACTTTTCGATGATGTTTGTGGACTCACCTGTGAGAAGTGGTGTGGACGAGGGCTAGCGCCGCTCCGGGGGGATGAGGGGGACGAAGGGGAAGGGGACGAAGGTGAGGGGGATAGGGAGGGTGCATGTCGGGAGGAAGGTGACAGGCTAAGGTCCATGGCTGGCGGGGTGAAGCAGGGTCCGGGGCGCTCGTGACATGGGGATTGGGAGTCTGGAATGGGGTACAAATAGGAAGTGATGATGAGCTTTGCATGCATGCTTTTAATGAAGTAAGTTTATTTGTTTAAAAACATTATAATTTTAAATTTGATGTTTTATGTATATATAATACAAATACATTTTATCTCTATAATTTATAATTTATCTCTATAATTTATTTGAAAAAGGAGGGGGCTGGAAAAATTCTAATAAAATATGAATATAAAGGAAATAGTATCATTAATATTTTAGATTTTAAAAAATATTTTATTCAAATAAACAAAAATGGGAAAATCATGCAAAATATAATTTTTGGTTTGTTTTAGTTTATGTATTTTAAGTTTATAAGATTTTTAATTTTAATATTTTTTTATATATTTTTTTCTGTATTTTTAATTCATATTTTGTTAATTTTTTTGTTCATAGTTTTTCTTTAACTTATTTATTTTAAATATAGATATACTTAAATTTACATGAACAAAAAAGGAAAACAAACATCCTAATTTTTTTTCCCCCTAACTTTTTTTAAGGACATGTTACAAGCATAAAAAGTCATTTTTTTGGGGTGACTTAGTTTTTTTCAATCACAATAATGATTTCACTTAATAATAGTGATTTTTTTTTTTTTTTTTTTTTAAGAATTTTTTTAGAATAAAAAAAAATATTTAGTTCATTTTTTTTCTGAATCAAAAATATTTTTTTAGCTCATTTATTTTTATAAATGTATACTTTAAAGCAACACTTGGTAGTTTTTCAGTTTTGGTGGATTTTAGCGACTCTGGTGGACAAAAGCAGTAATGTTTTGCCTTAAGAAAGACTGCGTTTCCCATGAGGACCAGCGCACACTCGAACAGTGTCGTAAAATCATCAATGAATCAAAAATCAATCTCCCGGTCGCCTGCAGATGCATTAAACAACATTTCTGTTCTCAACGGCTGTGTGGAGGACAAATAGTAATAAGGTAATGAATCCAGTTGTGGCTAAACAATAGCATATGACTGTTAGCAACGGTGTGGCTTAGAGTGGGTAACCACCCCACCCAAACCGAACTCATCAGCGCTGACGTAAAGCAGTGAGCACATTTGTAGTTTTTTTGTGTGGCAGGGTTCCTGCCACCTTCTTCAAAGTTAATTAGTGCCGTTGAAAGCGATACAGACCTCAGTGCGCCATTCTTTAAGGGATGCACTGCACGGAGAATAGATATTTACCGTATTTTTCGCAATATAAGACGCAACGGAGTAAACGCACCTTCAACGAATGCCCTTTATTAAAACTGTTTTCATGAATAGGATTATAAGGTGCAGTAGTAGTAATGGTTGACAATGCATTATGCATCCACAAGGTGGATCTGAGTTAAGTGGAATGTCATGCAATGATTAACCAATATTCATCCATTTATAAGGCACATCGGACTATAGGGCGCACACTCAGCTTCTGAGAAAATTGAAGGCTTTAAGGTGCGCCTTATACAACCCTTAGCAAAAAGTATGGAATCACTAGTCTCGGACAGGCACTCACTCAGACATTTTACCGTGTAGAACAAACTCTGATAAAAAGCTTGAAAAAATAATGAATTGGTTCAAAAGTGCAACTCTTTACCATTCAGAAACACTTAAAGAAATGAACGAAAAATATTGTGGTGGTCAGTAAATGTTACTTTCATGGAGCAAGTGCAGGTAAATATGGAATCACTCCATTCTGAGGAAAAAAATATGGAATCATGTGAAACAAATAACGATCAAAACTAGTGCTGTCAAATCTATCGCGTTAACAGGCGGTAATTAATTTTTTGAATTAATCACGTTAAAATTTTTGACGTATTTACCGCATCCGCGGAAAGACCTGCTCATGCATTGCCTCAAACAGATTACAATGACGCCGTTTTTTGCACATTGTGAGCTAAGAGGCAGAGAAAGGCAAGTGGACCCAGGCGTTCATTGGACCGCGTCGTTTATTGGCATAGGCTTAGGCAACTCCTTCACAACAAACATAAGTATCATTTAGTGAAAGCACAACAAAAATAATATTCCTATCTCTCAAAAAAATAATGTTCTCTAAAAGAAAAGCGCTTCAATCTTTATTAATCAGGCCCTATTCTCACACAGTTAAACAACAATGCAAAGAACTGGCATTCCTAATCAAAATAGCTATGCAAAATACGCATAAAACTTAGGGGCCGTTTACATGGTGACTCTCCGAGAATACGAAAAATTTCAAATTTGCATTTGCATTTGTGTCTCCATTTGAACAATGTCGCAATTCCGCATGAAAACGGTGTAGTATTCATGCCAGGTCCTAGGGGGCAGTGCAGACTTACAGTGCGACAGAGAATGATGCACTTTGACTCCACCAAGCTCCCTAAGCCCGGAAAAAAATATGCCCGCCCACTCGAAGCAATGTCATTTTTCTTTTGTTCAAAAAGGCACAAAAATCGAAACGTTCAACATATTTAATTGAAAAATATTATTAAAACAGTCAAGTAAAGCCAACATTCCGCCATATTTGCTGTTTTTAATGTTTAGTAGCACCGCTGCGCACGCCCAATGTGGCGTGTACGAGTGCTGACGTTAACGGCGCGGTCTCGCGCTGCAGGAGCCTTTGATATGCATGCCGAGGAAGCCCCACTCAACCCCCCGCAATCAGATTCTTCCACTTTGGAGGCAGGATTCAGAATTTTTCGTCTTCGCCTTCCGTCTTCGTCGACACCATATGTACTCGAGGCGAGTCCGCTACTCAGTCATTGCGTCTTTGTGTCGCAGAGTCGCCATTAAAACTGCCCCTTACTCAGACTTTGGTCAAACTCTATTCAAACATTTCGTTTAGCTCAACAAATACACTGGTTGGCAATATTTAGTCACAATATACAAATTATCAGGTCTCATACGTTGTGAAGACAACACTCAGGTACGTAAGGTACAATGGACCCACAGTTAACAGGATGCTACGGCGTCAGTCGAGGGACAAAACACACTCATTGGCTTGATTTCTAAGTAATTTAAAACTTGCCATTGATACCTTGTGGTGTATTTCAATCACTGCCTTACGTAGTTAAAGACACTGTGGAAGAAAGGCAGGGAGCCCATGTGACGTCACCGCTCGGCGACGTCAACAATGGCGAGCTACTAGTTTATTATATGATTAAAAATTTTTAAAAATTTTATTAAAACCAAAACATTAAGAGGGGTTTTAACATAAATATACTATAACTTGTACTAACATTTATCTTTTAAGAACTACAAGTCTTTTTATCCGTGGATCCGTTTAACAGAAAGAATGTTAATAATGTTAATGCCATCTTGTGGATTTGTTATAATAACCAAATACAGTACTTATGTACTGTATATTCAATGTATATATCCATCTTGTGTTTTATCTTTCCATTCCAACAACAATTTACAGAAAAATATGGCATATTTTAGGGATGGTTTGAATTGCAATTAGGGCTGCAGCTATCGATTATTTTAGTAGTCGATTAATCGATGAACTAGTCAGTTCGAATAATCGAGTAATCGGATAAGGAACATCAAAAATTAAAATACTTGAGCTCATCCTAAAACAGTATAAAAAATTAATATCGTAAATGATGATTTATGTACAACAAAAGAATAACTGGCTAACTTACATAGCAAAAGTCCGCTAGCTTAAATGCTATAAAATGCTAAGGTTTTTTGGGGTTTTTTTTTTTTACAATGCTCTTAACAAATGGTTCAGACATATTCCCACAAAAAACAGCTAAATATGCCTATGAACTAAATTACGAATTCATTGAAAAAACACATTGGCGCAAACAAAAACTTAGCTTATGTTGGTCTTAACAGGGAGCAGCTGGATTCACCAATGTTAAATGAGGCAGACCAGAGGGCAGTGTATCCACCCAAATGAATAAAACTAAATGCAAACACTTTCAAAATAAACCATTACAACGCCACTTCAATTAAACGAATACTCAAAGGAGCAAAATTTAATTCGAATCTTTTTTTTAATCGATTACTCGAGTTAATCGATTAATCGTTGCAGCACTAATTGCAATTAATGACAATTAATTAATTTTTAAGCTGTGATTAACTCGATTAAAATTTTTAATCGTTTGACAGCCCTAAATTCAAAACACATCTCTAGTATTTAGTAGCACCACCTCTGGCTTTTATGACAGCTTGCAGTCTCTGAGGCATGGAATTGATGAGTATTCTTCATCAATTTGGTTCCAACTCTCTTTGATTGCAGTTGCCAGGTCATCCTTGCAGGTCAGAGCCTTGCTGTGGACCATTTTTTTTTCAATTTCTACCACAGGTTTTCAATAGGGTTGAGATCTGGGATATTGGCAGGCCATGACATTGACTGGATGAGTCTGTCCCCAAGGAATGCTTTAACATTTTTAGCTCTGTGGCATAATGCATTGTCATCTTGGAAAATGACAAACATATTTTCAATTGAAGGGATAAGAAAGCTGTCTAACATTTTAATGTAAACTTGTGCATTTATTGAAGATTTAACCACAGCCATCTTCCCAGTGCCTTTGCCTGACATGCAGCCCCATATCATCAAGCACTGAGGGAATTTTGATGTTTTCTTTAGGCAGTCATCTTTGTAAATCTCACTGGAACAGCACCAAACAAAAGTTCCAGCATCATCACCTTGTCCAGTGTCAAGAGTCAATCTGTATTGGACAAGGTGTCAAGAGTCAAGAATCATGACAGACACAGGCACTCGAAGGCGAAGGACGCATTTATGAACTAATCTACTGGATCTAATCAACGTAACGAGCAAATTGCCACGATCGACAATGGACTATTGGGGAAAATGAACAATCAGAGGGGATGGTTATTATTAAAAAAAAAAAAAAAACTTGTAATCACTACGAAATCTAAATGTCAAAAATTGATATTCGATATTTTCTGCGTCCTATATGGTATAGACCCTACTCACCTACGTCACAAAATGGGCGTGTCGCTGTTTCCGGCCGCCATATTGTACCTCTTTTTTAGACCTATTCTCATTGTTTTCAATTAGTCGAGCAAGTTATAGAGCAATTCATGGAAGCCCCGGTGTTATCTGATGCTGTAAACTCATTGGATCCGTTGCATAAAAGGCGTTACGTGGAAAAGCTTCAGTTTATCCATTCGCCAGATCCGTATTTGATGCCTAAATCGATGTTTTTCGACCCGCTGGCTTCGCCTGACATCTGATATCCTGATATTTACAACTATCTTGTCCACACAAAATCAGCCTATTCTCACGAAAGTTTGAAAAACTTTAAGAGCTTGGAGGCTTATAAATGCTACGTTGCTGGTTGGGTGAAACAGGTCCTCGTACACGAAAATTCGGCAGGAATCTTGTGCTTGGAAGGTGAGTTACGAAATTTTCAATTCAAAATCTTTTGTTCTTGCTAACATCCACTGTCAATTCTAATGTATTTCATATCATTTGTCAATGGAGCTAGGGCTTTTAATGTTTATATGGTTTAGCGATAGCACTCTCACTATATACATATATAATACGTAATAAATATGAAGTGCGATAGCACTACTCCAAATTGTCCCTAGTTGAATTTATTTTTTGGCTTTTGACCTCAATAGTGAAATTGTAAATTAATTGTATGACAACTGTCTGATTATCCTCTTATAATTATATATTTTCAGGTAGTTCATTCACAACGTCTGAGTGTATGTTGTCGGCGATTAGCCTAGCAATGATCTTAATTGTGGTTGTCAGCCCAAAACCCTCTAAATATATATTAAATGCATCTTACCAGATATAAAATGACTACTACATAATCTGTGGTAGTCGTTTGGAGCCCAGTTTTCTCGTCGAATTGCAGCAGTCAATCTCGGTCTCCTCTTCGGCTCTCTCGGAATACGGTAAAAATTCAAGTCTCTCCGTCTATCTTCTCTGTTTTTGCAACCGACCGCCACACACGACTTTACCATTTTGATTATTAATGTTAACGAGCAGAAAAACACGCCATAATAGGAGGAATTTACGAAGCGCTAATGCATTAACATGACTAGTATCCGGACAACATGGCGCGGCGGCGTGGCTGTGACGTCACGTGAGTAGGGTCTATACTGGGGACGGGTTTCAATAAGCTTCGGCTTCTCCCGTCAGCCCTTTTCTTTTCGAGTTGAAGTAATTGTAAACACATATAAATGCTGTATGTGTGCTTGGAGTTGTCATGCCTGAAGGGAAAACAAATAAATAAATCTGCATTGGACAAGGCGATTATGCTGGAACTTTTGTTTGGTGCTGTTCCAGTGAGATTTACAATGATTGCCTGAAGAAAACAATGTTTTTTTATTCATTTCTTTTAGTGTTTCTGAATGCTAAAGAGTTGCACTTTTGAACTAATTCATTATTTTTTTCAAGCTTTTTATCTGAGTTTGTTCTACATGATAAACTGTCTGAGTGAGTACTTGTCGGAGACTGGTGATTCCATACTTTTTGCTAGGGCTTGTAATCATGAAGGCCCGTTATGTATTTGTAGCTAACTTAGCCATTTTGATAGTAGGCTAGCTTATATAAGGCTTTCAATTTTTTGCGGCTCCAGACATATTTGTTTTTTTGCTGCAATGTGGCTCTTTAAACATTTTCGGTTGCCGACCCCTGGGTTAGGAGCACATTAGTGATTTCTGCTGAGGTTTCTTTATGCTAGTCATCACGTCTTATGATAGGGAAGGCTGGGTGGGACAATGCGTTTCTATTTGAGAGTTCAGCAAATTAAGTTACAAAGAACAGAGAATCCACTTATGACCTGATTGCATTAGGAGGCTAATGCGGCTAATATGTGCGGTGTGGCACCACGCGTCAGCGAGGACAATGACAGAGTCGTGAGCAAAATACGGAACTGTGTAGCCCGTGGTTGAGGTTTACCTGGCGAGGAGGGCGGCGACGGGTACGTGGTGTAAATAAGCCGCGGTCTCGAGTGGGCGCCGAGCGGCGCGCAGATGGACGATGAGCTTCTTTTTCCCAGTCGGAGGGGACAACGCGTCCGCCCTGAGGGAAGCTTCAGGTCTAGTGGTTCGTCCGAGGACAACATGGTGTTTGCGGCCCAGCTGGAATAGAAGAGAAGCATAGATAAATGCTAAACTTAATTCGTGGTTCATTTAAAAATTAGGTTATTCGCCCCCTCCAGTCAAAATTAATTGGACGTCCAACGCTGGTAAATGGCACTGAAAGATGAGCATTCACAGCCAGTCCTCCCAGTTTAAATGAATTGGATGTTTATCTTTGCTAATGGCAGGCAATTGGCTTCCTTTTAGTTTTGGGGCATTTACGGGTCACTTCCTGTTGTCACTTCCTATGTTTTTTGTATTTCTTTGGCTTAATGTGGATATGTAATAGGTTATAGTACATTATAATAATAACTGTTCATATAGATAACTTTACAGTTACTCACAATGTTACCACCCATTACTTGAGTATTCTTTTAACCAAATACTTTTTTACTCGTACCTATGTATATTTTTTTGGATGACTGCTTTTACTTGAGTAATGGTATTTTGAAGTAACGCTACTCTTACTTGAGACAAATTTTTGGCTACTCTATCTACCTCTGTTTCCTGGTCACTTCATGTCGATTTTGAGTCACGTACGTCATTTCCGAAGTCACTTCCGGTACATTTGGGGTCATTTGCTGCTGATTTTCAGGCATTTCCGGATCAGTTTCTGTTCATTGGTCACTTCCTGTTGATTTTAGGGCATTTCCGGGTCACTTGCTGTTGATTCCGGGTGACTTTCTGTTGGGGCAATACAAGGAAGGTTTTTTTGTTTGGTTTTTTTGGTTATAGATAATAGGGTTGTTCCGATCATGTTTTTTTGCTCCCGATCCGATCCCGATCGTTTTAGTTTGAGTATCTGCCGATCCTGATATTTCCCAATCCGATTGCTTTTTTTGCTCCCGATTCAATCCCAATCATTCCCGATAATTTTTCCCGATCATATACATTTTGGCAATGCATTAAGAAAAAAATGAATAAAACTCAGAAGAATATATACATTCAACATACAGTACATAAGTACTGTATTTGTTTATTATGACAATAAATCCTCAAGATGGCATTTACATTATTAACATTCTTTCTGTGAGAGGGATCCACGGATAGAAAGACTTGTGACTTTGTATATTGTGACTAAATATTGCCGTCTAGTGTATTTGTTGAGCTTTCAGTAAATGATACCGTAGCCATGCCCAAATGCATGATGGGAAGTGGAACCATGACTGTGCGTAGTGCTATCAATTGATACATCTTCTCTGCGTTGGGAAATAACATAACGTGTTAACAAAAAGATCAATTGCTACCTTGCTTCCCCACATTGCTTCCCATAATATTTCTAATCGTAGGGAGAGGGATTGTAAGGCTTTAGCCAATTAAAAAAAGGCTCCAAAGGCTGCCAAAATTCACTCTACTAACTTTACGCTGCCTTTTATCTCTATATATATAGGTAAAACGGCGCCATTACAGACTGAGCACGACAATGCGTGAGTGGATCGTGCAGCGCATGTATTAATTGCGTCAAATATTTTAACGTGATACATTTTTTAAAAATAATTACCGCCGTTATTGGGAGAAATTTGATAACCCTACCTTTAGCTTAAACTAAAGACTCTGGATGAGTGTAACATATTATGTCTGTAATGTTAAATACAATTAGAAAATGATTTAATTAAAAATATATATATATTAAAAAAAAGGCATGGCCGATATTTTTTTGCAATTCCGATACTTTGAAAATGACATGATCGGACCCGATCGATCGGCTTCCTGATTGATCGGGACATCTCTAATAAATAATGACCGCCAATGGAGAAACAATCAAATAAATAAAAAAAATTAAAAATATAAAATATAAACATTCAATTTTTGTTTATTTATGTAGTATTTTTTTTGCAGCAAAATCAAGACAAAAACTTTAGTACCGTCAGAATAATAGTCTGAATCCGGTATTGTATTGCAGTTTTGTTGGTGATGTAAATCCATTGCAGTGGACTGAACTATTGTCTAGATGTGAGAAAGATCACTGTCATCCTCCCAGCACAAATGGATTGGGCATCTATTGCCGTCAATGGTACTGAAACATGATAATTCAATGCCAGCCTTTCCAGTTAAAATGTTGCTAAAAAGAGCAAAACAATTAGTTTAATTTAGTTGTGCAACGATTAATCGATTAAAAGGAGTAATTCGATTTGAAAAAAAATTTGAATTCGGGTATACGTTTAAAGTGGCGTTGTAATGATTTTGAAAGTGTTTGCATTTAGTTTTATCGATTTGGATGGATACATTTCCCTCTAGTGGCAACAGTGAATAATGACATAACTGAATTCACATGGCGGAATCCAGCTGCTCCCTGTTAAACCCAAGCTAAGCTTTTGTTTGACTTATTTTTTTTATGCATTCGTAATTCAGTTTATAGGTATATTTAGCCTTTTTTGTGGGAATATGTGTTTGAACCATTTGTTATGAGCATTGTAAAAAAAAAAAAGTTAGCATTTAATAGCATTTAAGCTAGCAGACCTTTGTTATGTAAGTTAACCAATAGTTCTTTTGTTGTACTTAGAACCTCATTTTTTTTTATACCGTTTGAGGCTCAGTTGAGCAGTGTTGTCAGTAACGCGTTAGTTAGTAACACGTTACTGTAATCTAGTACTTTTTTCAGGAACGAGTAATCTAACGCGTTCATTTTTCTACACCAGTAATCTGATTAAAGGTAGTTTCCTTAGTGTCTCTGCGTTACAATTTTTTCATTGCCTCATAACGTATGTAGAATGAAGAATATTATAGTCATGTACGAAGAGCATTTTGAATAGAAAATGCTAAAATAAAAGGTTCCCGGTACGTGTTACCATGACAACCTCTTAGCTATTTCCTGTTTTGGTCCCGCATCGCATGTGTTGTGGGACTGAAGGCGTGGGCCAGGCGGGTGGACATTCGAGCCGAGTGTTGAGACGATGCGCGGCCGTTTCATAGCTCTGCCATAGCAACGACGGGCAGTCATCGCTCCAAGTTGGCAAGCTTTGTTTACTTCATATGCGTGTTGTACATTTATGCCGTGAGGTGATGTGTTCGTTTAGCATCTGTGGGATGTGTTGTAAGTCCAATTGAGTGGAAAGTGCTTAGTTGCCGCCACGTTTTGTGGTCAAATTGACCGCGTGTGCGTTGAGAGGAGTACTTCCGGGTTATGCACGCGCATCTGCGCCCGCCACCACCTTTGCAATTTGGTGCAGTCAGTTTGCATTGTTTTTACATTGGCTCTGATATGCTGTTAACCATAACCCAAAATTCAGAAGTTTTGACATTAGGCTTAATCTTAGAGTTAGTGGGGTTTAATTGGTCGGTGGAGTTCATGTCAATAAATTCCAAGCAGTTTGTCAGATATTTGTTAGTTTCAGGGCTCCGGAGTGGCTAAGCTAGCGCGAAATTCTGATATTCCCCTTTAAATTCAATCATCGGAAAGTCAATTACATGTGATGACATTTTTCTGTGGTCATTCTTATGTTGAGGCGGCAAAGGGAGAAAAATGGGTAAAAAGTAACTGATAGATTACTTTTAAAGTAACTTAGTTCCTTTGATAATGAAGTAATCACTAAAGTAACTAGATTACCTTTTTGAGGCGTAATCAGTAATTAAATTACTTTTTCAAGTAATCTGTGACAACACTGCAGCTGAGGTATTTTAATTTTTTTATGTTCCTTATCTGATTACTCGATTATTCGAACTAACTAGTTTATCGATTAATCGACTACTAAAATAATTGATAGCTGCAGCCCTAGTTTAATTCAATTGTTTTTTTTGTGCTAGCATGCTAGTGTTTTGTCATTAGACTCGACAGTAAGTGTTGACGCTGGATTATTTTGTCTTTTTTAAATATTATAAATTTGATAAATTATATTTCTGTGCAGTATATAAAAAAGCCTTTTATGTTACATCAGTGTCCTAGTGTGTTTTAAACATTTTGTGTTTTTTTAGGGCTGTCAAAATTATCGCGTTAACGGGCGTTAATTAATTTTTTTTAATTAATCACGTTAAAATATTTGACGCAATTAACGCATGCACTGGATGACCCGCTCGCATATTGCCTCAAACAGATTTCAATGAGGCCTTTTATGGACATTAAGAGTGAAGAGAATGCCACCGGCCGCTTGGGGGCAGCGCCGTTCCATACTCATGTTATTTATTCTAAACGTGGGAGAATTAGTAGTTGTGAGACGTTTATGCTGTATTCACAATGCAATGCAAATTGCTATTTGTGCTCCATACATATTTCGGTAAGTTGTCTTTCTTTTAGTGGCAATTATGTGTCTCTTGTTGTATTTTGGGTAAGATATGTACAGATATGTTATACAGTAAAGGCGAGTGGACACAGGCGTTCTTTGGACCGCACCCTTTATTGGCATAATCTTCCGCAACTCCTTCACAACAAACATAAGTATCGTTTAGTGAAAGCACAACAAAAATAATATTCCTTTCCCTCCAAAAAAAAAAAATATTCAGAAAAAGAAAAGCACTTCAGTTTGTAGTAATGAGGCCCTATTCTGACACTCAGTTAAACAACAATGCTAAATGAACTGGCATTCCATATCAAAATAGCTATGCAAAATACACGTAAAACTTAGACTTTGGTCACTCTATTTTTATTATTGTTATCTTTATTATTATTATTATTATATTAACTCTACTTTTGATTGAAAATTTTACAAATTTTATTAAAACGAAAACATGAAGAGGGGTTTTAATATAAAATTACCATAACTTGTAACTATAACATTTATCGTTTAAGAACCACAAGTCTTTCTATCCGTGGATCACTTTAAGAGAAAGAATGTTAATAATGCCATTTGTGGATTTATTGTTATAATAAACAAATAGAGTACTTATGTACAGTATGTTGTATGTATATATCCGCCGTGTGTCTTATCTTTCCATTCCAACAATAATTTACAGAAAAATATGGCATATTTTAGAGATGGTTTGAATTGCGATTAATTGCGATTAATTACGATTAATTAATTTTTTAACTCAATTAAAAATTTTAATCGTTTGACAGCCCTAGTTTTTTTATAGACATCTGTTTCATGGTGTTTTTTTTTGATAGAAAAACACACAATTAATGGTAAAACTGGTACAGCAAAACTGCTTTGCTAGCACACCGCTAACAAGTCATTCACCACAAATTGGGATTTTGTCGCTAAAGAGGGCTCTATCTGATGCTTGATGCCGTTACAGAAAACAAGTTAAGGCTAGCTAGGTGTAATTAGACAGATTTTAAAAAGAACATGCATCCACAACATGCTACGATAAAACTGCTATACTAGAGCTAGCGCTGGCAACAGTTAGGCTTGGGTTAGTTTTCAGTTCTTTCTGAGGTGAGTTTATCTTTTTGTTTGTTTTTTTTTTTTTTAACTCATTTACTGCAATTGACGACGCAAATGATCGCTACCTAACCCTGCCAGTCAAAACAGATTGGACATCTATCATCATCAATAGAAGCTAATGCGGTCAAAAACATTTTCTATTCTTTTTTTCAAGTGCAATTATCACGGCATGAGTCCCTTCTTCCCATTTTTGGCCTCAAGGCACTGACTAAAGCCACTTAATGGTAGTTTTCCATTCTCGGCCATGTGATACTCCGGTGAAGGCGAGAGTGAAAAAACTGCTCTGTGACTCAAGCGCAGGAATTCTTGTTGGGGCCGAGTGACTCAAAAGCCAGTTATGTGTTTCACGAGACACTCCGGGGGGAACTCGGCAGGAGAAGAACGGAATGGAACGGAACGTGCGAGGAAATGCGGAACAGCTGCACCAACGGTTGGAACAACACGCTTTATTGACACCTTCGGTCCTGAAATGTTTGGAAAATCGGTGTTTACGATGCTGATGTATGTTGGAAGCAGAGTCACAAGTCATACTACAAGTTGTTTTCTTATTCGTAAAATACAACCGTAATTCTCTTAATAGTTAATCTTTTTTGGGGATTAAGATTTTGTTCTTGTGATATGAGAAGCCTATTCTTTCAGTAATAGGATCTTTTATCCAAAATTTGGTAGTGTGGGTGGCTGTTCATCTCAAGCTCGGGTACTCTACCAGAGGCCTGGGAGCTTGAGGGTTCCTAGTTCCTGTTCCTGCGCTCTGCTGGATTATATACACAACATGGATTTCTAATAGGAAAATCTTACTTTACAGTGCCCTCCATAATGATTGGCACCCCTGAAAAAGATGTTTTTTTTAGCTTCTAATATTTTTTTTTAATTCAAATTATAGATGTCCTGATCGATCGGCATCCCGATCACGCCATTTTCAAAGTATCGGAATCGGCAAAAAAATATCGGACATGCCTTTTTTAAATATATATATTAGGGCTGTCAAACGATTAAAATTTTTAATCGAGTTAATTACAGCTTAAAAATTAATTAATCGCAATTAATCGCAATTCAAACCATCTATAAAATATGCCATATTTTTCTGTAAATTATATATATATTATGTAAAATAAATTGTTGGAATGGAAAGATAAGACACAAGATGGATATATACATTCAACATACGGTACATAAGGACTGTAGTGGGCATTTCACTCTACTGTCATTTAAATCTGTCTATGCTGTCCTCACTCCGAAGCGTCTACTTTTTCCAAAGCTAGACAGCTAGTGAACGACGCCTTAATAATTAGACTTCTTCCTTTTTCATCTGATTTATTAATAAAATGGCCTCAAACCATTGTCCTCTTTAGACCGTCGTAAAACTACAAAATAAAAGTACACAAGCATTGCATTAGCAACAACGTTAGCTTAGCACGCTATACAGGTTCACTAAACATAAACAAAAAGCGTCTCATACAAAAAATATAACATTTCGCTCACTAACATAATATGTACATTCTTTACAACAACCATACTTACGGACAAATCTTGTCCAAGGATCATATAAGCACAACATTATCAGCCCGAGACGTCGTGCAGCCATTATGAAGAAAGAAAAGAAGAAAATAATAAACCATGTCGCAAAGCGACCACAAGAGTTCGCTGTTGGACAGCGCAAAAAGCCTTGCTGTAAAACCAAAAGGCAGAATACTTTCTGAGCGGGACATGTGCGTTAATTGCGTCAAATATTTTAACGTGATTAATGAAAAAAATTAATTACCGCACGTTAACGTGATAATTTTGACAGCCCTAATATATATATTTTTAAATTGTTTTCTAACTGTATTTAACGTTACAGACATAATATGTTACACTCATCCAGAGTCTTTAGTTTAGGCTTAAGGTAGGGTTATCAAATTTATTCCGTTAACGGCGGTAATTAATTTTTTACAAAATTTATCACGTTAAAATATTTAATACAATTAACGCATGCGCTGCACGACCCACTCACGCATTGTCGCGTTCAGTCTGTAGTGGCGCCGTTTTACCTACATATAGACCTAAAAGGCACCGTTAAATGAGTAGAGTGAATTTTGGCAGCCTTTGGAGCCTTTTTTTAATTGGCTAAAGCCTTACAATCACTCTCCCTACGATTAGAAATATCGCGGGAAGCAATGTGGGGAAGACAGGTAGTAATTCATCTTTTTCTTAACACCCTATGTTATTTCCCAACGCAGAGAAGATATATCTATTAGTACCACTACACATAGTCATGGTTGCACTTCCCATCATGTATTTGGCCAGAACAGTTAAATGGCTACAGTATCATTTACTGAAAGCTCAACAAATACACTAAATGGCAATATTTAGTCACAATATACAAAGTCACATTTATCCTTTAAGAATTACAAGTCTTTCTATCCGTGGATCCCTCTCACAGAAGAAAGTTAATAATGTAAATGCCATCTTAAGGATTTATTGTCATAATAAACAAATATAGTACTTACTGTATGTACTGTATGTTGAATGTATATATTCATCCGAGTTTTATTCATTTTTTTCTTAATGCATTGCCAAAATGTATATGATCGGGAAAAATTATCGGGAATGATTGGAATTGAATCGGGAGCAAAAAAAAGCAATCTGATCGGGAAATATCGGGATCGGCAGATACTCAAACTAAAACGATCGGGATCGGATCGGGAGCAAAAAAACATGATCGGAACAACCCGAATTCAAATAATATGGGACCTTAATGGAAAAAAAGAGAAAAATCCAACCTTCAATACAAGTGCATTCATTCAGTGGGGAAAAAAATCCCACATAAAGAAAAAATTATTTGACATCAAATAATGTGTGTCACAATTTTTAGCACCCCTGTTTAGTTTAGTTTAGTTTAGTTTAGTTTAGTTTAGTTTAGTTTAGTTTAGTTTAGTTTAGTTTAGTTTAGTTTAGTTTAGTTTAGTTTAGTTTATTCACACATCGTATCATGGTACACACATGAACATGGTCATATATACAAGCAGTTCATCTGACAAGATGTATGAAAGGGACACTCCGAATAAGCTATTTAAAGCTTTTAAGTGTTAATACTTTGTACAACCCCCTTTTGCCAACAAAACAAGGTCTGGGGACTGAGATGGCCATTGGAGGAGCTTAATTTTGTGTCTGGTGAACCATTTCTGTGTAGATTTGGCCATATGTTTAGGGTCATTGTCTTGCTGAAAGACCCAGTGACGACCCATCTTCAGCTTTCGGGCAGAGGGCAACAGATTTTGATTTAAAATGTCCTGGTATTTCAAAGCGTTCATGATGCCATGCATCCTAACAAGGTTCCCAGGGCCTTTGGAAGCGAAACAGCCCCACAGCATCACTGAACCACCCCCATACTTCACAGTGGGTATGAGGTGCTTTTCAGCATGTGCATCTTTCGCGGCACGCCAGACCCACTAAGAGATTTTGGTTCCAAAAAGCTCAATCTTTGTCTCACACAAAAATACACACGGTCCCATGTTTCAACTGGGACCGTGTGCTTTGGTCAGATGCGCGCACATCTGTTGCTTGTGAAGCATCCAGAGGCGACGGCTGTATATAACCCCTTTCGTACTGTTTATCGTGCGTTTTCAATTGCGGTCGAATACTTAGGGCGAGTTTATGTGATTGTTTTTGATCATGTGCGGACCCTAACTGATACTTGCTAATCGTTTGTTATTGCTGTATCAGCAGCTACTTGTAAACTCAAATTTGAATTGCTTTTATTGAAGATGAGAATGATTTCATTTCATCTTATTTTAATTTCATTCTGCAAGTGTTGATGTCTAGAGCAGCTAAATAAAGTCAGCAAACCACACGGACGTCTGACATCGTCATTTCGGAGCTTAGTTCACTGTCTAGCTAGGACTTAGCTCCAACATGTTGTCGAGGACAGTACAATGACGTATAATACATGCTTTTGGATGGTTCATTTTTTATTTAGAGGGTGTTTAGAGGTATTTAAAGGGTTAATTCAAACTTACAAGGAAGTCCGGGTTACATCGCCAGCGCAGGAACGGAACTCGTTCGTAAACCAGGGACTATGTGTATACGGTATATATTATGAGGTATTTATAAAGAAAAGACTACATGATATACTTTTTATTGTTATATTTCTCTTAACTTTTCATAGTTTTGTCTTTTTGAACATATATTATTCTTTTATGATAGCATTTTTCCTGAAATAAAAATTCAAATTAAAAAAAGAAAACAAAAATTAGTATTTTTCTTCACATCATATTCCACCATTTACTTTTTCTTTTTTATTAGTATTGAAAACGTGTTTTCATTATTTTGAATTTATCATTGACATATTGCAATTTTACCCTGAAGTATTATATTATGTTCCCAAAAATAACGGGTAATCTAAAGACATTTTATTGAAAAAAAATTTTTTAAATTGTATGGAAAGAGAGATCATGCTATATACATTCATTTTTTATTACATATCAAATGTAGTAGTGAGATATGCATATGAATGATGCTGTCTTGAGATATGAGGACTGTATGATGGAAGTGCAGTCAACTAAACACTTTCCTGTTGATTTCTGGGTCACTTCCTATTGATTTCAGGCCATGTTTTGGTCACTTCCTGTTGATTTTGGATCCCTTCCTGTCGATTTTAGAGCATTTCCAGATCACTTCCTGTATTTGCATGATATCCTTTGGCAGACTTTCCCTTATTCCTCCCAATGTATCCTTGAATCTGTATATCTATCCATCTATCTCGCCATTAATCCATCATGGACATTTTCCCGTTTGTACTCTTTCCCTTCCAAATAATTCTTCCCGCCATCATAGGCTATGCGAGGCAGAGGCTAAACCGCAGCGAAGTCAGTCTGCCGGCCGTCCGCACGGCCACACCGGTTTCGCATTCCGCCGCAAACTCACTGACTTCTGTCTCGTCTTCGGCGCGCACGCGCTTCTATTTGCAGTTATTGTGGAAGCTCGCGCGCACATGCCAGACCATATGTACGCCATCCAACCTCCTGCAGCTCCTCCACCACTTTTCCCTCAATGACCTTATGTTTGTGGCAGCCTGCCCAGAGCCCCTTATGGATCCCTCTCGTGCCTAGAAAAACACCCTCTCACGCACATACACGTACAGTACGCTGGAGATTCTAAACACATGTCAGAGACCAGAGACTTTCATTCGAGGCTAGTTAACACACAAACACGCACTCGCGCGGCACATGCATACAATTACACCGAGGCACGCCCGTCAGTCCACGCATACGTTAGCATACATACACACGTTCAAAGACAGCCAGCAGTGGAAAGAAATAAACTACAAATATTTCTTCACGGCTCTTAGTTCAGTACTTTTATGAGCCTCACTTAGCTCGTTAGCTACCAGCCATTGACAACTATCCTTGTTAATCATCTTTATCCTTCAATGGCAGCCAATTAAATAAAGTGGTATTAAAGAGAATCTGAACCTTTTGGAATTTCTCACATTTCTGCATTAAATCAACATGAAATGTGAGCTGATCTTTGTCAAAATCACAAAGATGAAAATACAGCTATATCACTCAAAAAAATGGGGTGTTGAACTGACATTAAAAAATTATGGAAAGAATTTGCACCTATAATATTGCTTTCCTTCAGCATTTAGCAATTGTGTCCTTTTAACATAAAGCACACATGTCTAGCCAACATTAGGCACTAAGTTGCGTGAACATAACGCACTCTTGTTGAGCCAACATAAGGCACTCATGTTCCCCCCAAAATACATGTTGAACCGACATTAAAGAAATACATAATCTGCACTTGATTAAATTGCTTTCCTTCAGTATTTAGCAATTGTGTTCTTTTAACATAAAGCACACATGTTGAGTCAACATAAGGCCCAACTAGGCCTGTCGAATTTATCGCGTTAATGGGCGGTTTTGGCGGTAATTTTTAAAATTAATCACATTAAAATATTTAACGCATGCACGGAACGACCGTCTCACGCATTGCCGCAAACAGACTACAATGGCGGCGTTTTACGTATATACAGTGCCTTGCAAAACTATTCGGCTCCCTTGAACCTTGCAACCTTTCGCCACATTTCAGGCTTCAAACATAAAGATATAAAATTTTAATTTTTTGTCAAGAATCAACAACAAGTGGGACACAATCGTGAAGTGGAACAAAATTTATTGGATAATTTAAACTTTTTTAACAAATAAAAAACTGAAAAGTGGGGCGTGCAATATTATTCGGCCCCCTTGCGTTAATACTTTGTAGCGCCACCTTTTGCTCCAATTACAGCTGCAAGTCGCGTGGGGTATGTTTCTATCAGTTTTGCACATCGAGAGACTGACATTCTTGCCCATTCTTCCTTGCAAAACAGCTCGAGCTCAGTGAGGTTGGATGGAGAGTGTTTGTGAACAGCAGTCTTCAGCTCTTTCCACAGATTCTCGATTGGATTCAGGTCTGGACTTTGACTTGGCCATTCTAACACCTGGATACGTTTATTTTTGAACCATTCCATTGTAGATTTGGCTTTATGTTTTGGATCATTGTCCTGTTGGAAGATAAATCTCCGTCCCAGTCTCAGGTCTTGTGCAGATACCAACAGGTTTTCTTCCAGAATGTTCCTGTATTTGGCTGCATCCATCTTCCCGTCAATTTTAACCATCTTCCCTGGCCCTGCTGAAGAAAAGCGGGCCCAAACCATGATGCTGCCACCACCATGTTTGACAGTGGGGATGGTGTGTTCAGGGTGATGAGCTGTGTTGCTTTTACACCAAACATATCGTTTTGCATTGTGGTCAAAAAGTTCAATTTTGGTTTCATCTGACCAGAGCTCCTTCTTCCACATGTTTGGTGTGTCTCCCAGGTTGCTTGTGGCAAACTTTAAACGAGACTTTTTATGGATATCTTTGAGAAATGGCTTTCTTCTTGCCACTCTTCCATAAAGGCCAGATTTGTGCAGTGTACGACTGATTGTTATCCTATGGACAGACTCTCCCACCTCAGCTGTAGATCTCTGCAGTTCATCCAGAGTGATCATGGGCCTCTTGGCTGCATCTCTGATCAGTTTTCTCCTTGTTTGAGAAGAAAGTTTGGAAGGACGGCCGGGTCTTGGTAGATTTGCAGTGGTCTGACGCTCCTTCCATTTCAATATGATGGCTTGTATGGTGCTCCTTGAGATGTTTAAAGCTTGGGAAATCTTTTTGTATCCAAATCCGGCTTTAAACTTCTCCACAACAGTATCTCGGACCTGCCTGTTGTGTTCCTTGGTTTTCATAATGCTCTCTGCACTTTAAACAGAACCCTGAGACTATCACAGAGCAGGTGCATTTATACGGAGACTTGATTACACACAGGTGGATTCTATTTATCATCATCGGTCATTTAGGACAACATTGGATCATTCAGAGATCCTCACTGAACTTCTGGAGTGAGTTTGCTGCACTGAAAGTAAAGGGGCCGAATGATATTGCACGCCCCACTTTTCAGTTTTTTATTTGTTAAAAAAGTTTAAATTATCCAATAAATGTTGTTCCACTTCACAATTGTGTCCCACTTGTTGTTGATTCTTGACAAAAAAATTAAATTTCATATCTTTATGTTTGAAGCCTGAAATGTGGCGAAAGGTTGCAAGATTCAAGGGGGCCGAATACTTTTGCAAGGCACTGTAGTTTTATTAAGATCCATCAACTAGCATGGGCATTTAGTATGGAGTCAACCATATTGGAACACCCTGTAAATGCTTAACAAACTGTTAACAAATACTTCACAAATCAACAATAAATCATTTATCAACAGTTTACTAATGATCTATTAACTAGTAAAACGGATAGTTGTTATAAAGTGTTACCTATTCGATTAGTAAAAAGGATTCAAATTAAAGTTTTCCTGCTTCGAATATTCGTTTAAAGTGGCGTCGCAATGGTTTATTTTGAAAGTGTTTGCATTAAGTTCTATTGATTTGGGTGGATACACAGCCCTCTAGTCTACCTCATTTCACATGGCTGAATCCAGTTGCTCCATGTTAAGACCAACATTAGCCAAGTTTTTGTTTGAGTTAATGTTTTTAATGCATTCGTATTTAGTTTATAGGTATATTTAGCCATTTTTTGAGGGAATATGCGTCTGAACCATTTGTTGAGAGCATTGTTTAAAAAAAAAAAAAAAAGTTAGCGTTTTATAGCATTTAAGCTCGCAGACTTTTTCTGTGTAAGTTAGCCCATTGTTGTACATAGATTTTTTTTTTTTTTAATCCCATTTGAGGCTCAGCTCAGGTATTAATTTTTAATGTTCCTTATCCGATTACTCGATTATTCGAACTAACTAGTTCATCGATTATCAACTACTAAAATAATCGGTAGCTGCAACCCTAGATAGCATGCAAACAATGACAGGAGGGGTAAAAATAAGTAAGTGAACCCTCTGCCTAAGGAGACTTAAAGAGCAATTGCAACCAATTTTTACCAAACAATTTAAGTCAGGTGTGTACCCAATCACTGATGGTTGGTGTTAAAGATGTCCTGCCCACTATAAAACACACACCTGGTAAGAAATGACTTGATGAGAGCATTGTCTGATGTGCATCATGGCTCAGCCCAGAGCTGTCTGAAGACCTGCGATCAAGGATTGTTGATTTGTATAATGCTGGGAAAGAATGCGAAACAAAACCATGTCTAAAAGTCTGGATGTTCATCAATCCAGAGTCAGAGAAGTTGCCTACAAATGGAAAGAGTTTGGCACTGTTGCTTCTGTCCCTAGGAGTGGCCGTCCACCAAAGATGATGCCAAGAGTTCAGTGCAGAATACTCAGAGAGGTAAAAAAAAAAAAAAACTAGAGTGTATGCTAAAGACTTACAGAAATCACTGGCACAGTCCAACATCTCTGTGCACACACTAACTCTATGTAAAACTATGGCCAAGAATGGTGTTCAAGGGAGGACTCCACGGAGGAAGCCACTGCTTTCTAAAGATAACATTGTTGCTCGTTTAATGTTTGCAAAAAGGCACTTGGACACTACACAGACGTTTTGGCAAAATATTTTGTGAACTGATGAAACCAAAGTTGAATTTTTTGGGAGTAACACACAACGTGTGTGGAGGAAAAATGGAACCGCTCACCAACATCAACACCTCATCCCCACTGTGAAACATGGTGGAGGGAGCATCATGATTTGGGGCTGTTTTGCTGCTTTGAGGCCTGGACAACTTACAATCATTAATGGAAGAATGAATTAAAAAATTAATCAGGATGTTTTGACAGACAGTTGAAGCTAAAAAGGGGGACGGATGCTGCAACAAGACAATGATCCAAAACAGAGAACTAAATCTACTTCAGAATGGTTTCAGAAGAATGAAATACATGTTCTGGAGTGGCCAAGTTAAAGTCCAGACTTGAACCCCATTGAGATGCTGTGGCATAACCTAAAGACAGCGATTCATGCCAGACATCTCAGGAATCTGACTGAACTACAGCAGTTTTGTAGAGAGGAATGGGCCAGGATTAGTCCTGATCAATAAGCCAGACTCATCTGCAGCTGCAGGACGCGTCTGGTTGAAATTATTGCTGCCAAAGGGGGGGCACAAAATATTAAATGTGATGTTTCAGTTACTTATTTTTCCCCCTTCTGTCATTGTTTGCATACTATTCTAAATAAAATATGAAAACCTGTAAATGTTTGAGTGGTTTCAGTTAAAGCAGACACTGTTTTTTCATCTGTGCGATTTTGACAAAGATCGGACCACATTTGATGGTGATTTTATGCAGCAATGTGAGAAATTCCAAAGGTTTGATACTTTTTCATACCACTGTAGTTATTTTGAAGCTTTGAAACTCCTACAGATTTTAACGTAAACGTCCAGCTTGTAGAGACAGTGAAAATGAGATTAAATCACCAGCAGAGGGCAGTAATGCACCAATATTTGAAATGTTTATATTACTCTGCGCTTCATAATTGTATGATATTCGCCACTATCGTAAGTGGCAAATGTTATCATCGAGTAGAGATTGTCGTATGACGTTAGCCGCTAACAGTAGCTGGTAACTTTAACTGCTCACATTAACATTTAGTAGAGATTGCTGTGTGATGTTAGATGCTAACATTAGCCAGTTAGACGTAGTTAGTGTGTGTAGCGGCAGATTTTCGTTGTTACCTGTAAGTCTACTTCGGTTTTGGTCATTTGGCATACGTGTTGCAGCTATTTGTGTTCGTGCTTTGTTGTTCTTGTGTCGGAATTTATTGTGTATTTACTTTTTGTCACTACTAGAAACGTCAAATCCAACTGGGGTTTCCTGCAAATACGCGAAACCTATGTCACTTAATTTCGAACTGTGATGGCGCTATTGTTATATACGCAATAGATTGAGACACAGAAATACATTATTAATCACTTGCTTGGGCATCTGGCTTGAATAATTCAGTTTTTCTATGTTTGAATTCATCTCATATACAGTCAATCTTTAACTCGTTGCAGCTCAGCTTTTGCAGTATAATTTGGATAACTTGACAGCAGAGATGTCCCAATCGATCGGGATGCCAATCGATCGGGTTCGATCACGTCCTTTCAAAGTATCGGATTCAGCAAAAAAATATCGGCCATGCCTTTTTTTAATATATATATATATATATATATATATTTTTTTTTTTTAATTAAATCGTTTTCTAATTGTTTTTAACGTTACAGCCATAATATGTTACAATCATCCAAAGTCTTTAGTTTAGGCTTAAGGTAGGGTTATCACATCCATCCCGATAACGGCGGTAGTTAGTTTTTTTTTCAAATGTATCACGTTAAAATATTTAACGCAATTAATGCATGCACTGCACGACCCACTCACGCATTGTCGCGCTCAATCTGTAATGGCGCCGTTTTACCTATATAGAGAGATAAAAGGCAGCGTAAAATGAGTAGAGTGAATTTTGGCAACCTTTGGTTCCTTTTCTTAATTGGCTAAAGCCTTACAATCTCTCTCCCTACGATTAGAAATATCATGGGAAGCAATGTGGGGAAGCAAGGTACCAATTGATCTTTTTCTTAACACCTTATGTTATTTCCCAACGCAGAGAAGATATATCAATTGGTAGCACTACGCACAGTCATGGTTCCACTTCCCATCATGCATTTGGGCATGGCGACAGTATCATTTACTGAAAGCTCAACAAATACACTAAATTGCAATATTTAGTCACAATATACAAAGTCACAAGTCTTTCTATCGGTGGATCCCTCTCACAGAAAGAATGTTAATAATGTAAATGCCACCTTGAGGATTTATTGTCATAATAAACAAATACAGTACTAATGTACTGTATGTTGAATGTATAGATTCGTCCGAGTTTTATTCATTTTTTTCTTAATGCATTGCCAAAATGTATATGATCGGGAAAAATTATCGGGAATGATTGGAATTGAATCGGGAGCAAAAAAAAGCAATCGGATCGGGAAATATCGGGATCGGCAGATACTCAAACTAAAACGATTGGGATCGGATCGGGAGCAAAAAAAACATGATCGGAAAAACCCTACTTGACAGGTGCCAAAATTGATAACGTAAAAGTTTATAGCGTTTAAATGAAGTTTTCAAGCTCATAATTTATGCATTTACGTTGAACGGGTCAGCTACAACAAGAAAAATGTGGGAGTGAAGACATGCCCCTCCTGGTCAAAATGGATTGGACATGAAGTGCCTTCAATGGCTGATGTGTTCAGTGATTGGGTTAAAAAAACAATGTGTGCATGAAAGAGTTGAATCAATAGACTTGAGTCTTTTCTTTGTCGTCACATGACATGTCTGTGCACTTGTACTTGAGTACAGGGTGTGATAATGTTTGCCACCTCTGCCTGTCTGCATGTGTGTTGCTTACGTACATACATACATTCAGGAAACCTTCCATGGCGCCCTGATGTGGCCTCTCCCTTGCCTTCTATTTACTCATCTCTCTCTCTTTCCCTCTATTTCCCTCCATCTCACTCCTTCCTGTGGTTTTCCTCTCCCGCTCCTCCAGCAGAGCATTCCTGGCCTGCTCGCTTTCTCACCACAACATTTTCTTCTCCCTTATTCCTAATTTTCAACTTCCTTTGACTTTGTTGTTGTTTTTCAAGGTGGAGTCAAAAAAAAAGACCCATCACTCAAAGCGGGGAAGGATGTCGGCTCTGTATTTGGGGAGGGGTCATTCCCTTGATTCGCCCATAAGTTCTGGATTCGCTTTCGGTAAATTGTGGGAGCAATAGCACGAAACGATCATATTTCAGTGCCACTGACGGCGATGGACGTCAATTCCATTTTGACTGGGAGGGCTGACAGCGATCATTTACACATCTGGACAACAGTTCAGTCCACTGCTATGCATTTACATCACTGCCCAAATTGCAAGACAATAGCTGACTCGGATTACTAAAATTGTCAACTCGTTATCGATACTCAAAAGACTTCATGAACTCTTTTAGTGTTCTCTGTTTGTCATTACTTTTGACAATAACAAACAAACCTTTCTTTGAATTGGCCAGAAATGGAAAGTGACCTAGGAATGTGCCCAAATTCATCAGAAAGTAACCCAAAATCAAGAAAAAGTGGCCCAAATGTAAATGGCCCAAAACCAACAGTAAGTGACCTGAAAATACCCCCAAATCAATAAGAAGTGACCAATCAATATGAAGTGACCAAGAAGTGCCATTAAAATCAACAGAAAATTATCAAAAGTGTACCGGAAGTGACCAGAATGCTCCAAAATGTACTGGAAGTGACCGAAAATTATCAGGCAGTGACCCGGAAATGTCCCCAAATCATCATAAAGTAACCCAAATGAAACAGAAATTGACCTGAAGTAAACAGGAAGTAACCCAAAATGTACAGGAAATGACCCAGGAAAACAAAAATCATCAGAAAGTAACCCAAAATCAAGAAAAAAGTGATCTGTATATGGCCCAAACCAACAGTAAGTGACCTAAAAACACCACAAAAATCAAAAGGAAGTGACCAATCAATATGAAGTGACTTAGAAATGCCCTAAAATCAACAGAAAATGATCAAAAGTGCACAGGAAGTGAAATCAGAATGCCCCAAAATGTACTGGAAGCGACCGAAAATTATCAGGCAGTGACCCGGAAATGTCCCCAAATCATCATAAAGTAACCCCAAATGAAACAGAAATTGACCTGAAGTAAACAGGAAGTAACCTGAAATGTACAGGAAATGACCCAGGAAAACCAAAATCATCAAAAAGTAACCCAAAATCAAGAAAAGCGTCATTTGTAAATGGCCCAAAACCAACAGTAAGTGACCTGAAAACACCACAAAAATCAGCAGGAAGTGACCAATCAATATGAAGTGACCCAGAAACGCCCTAAAATCAACAGGAAATAATCAAAAGTGCACAGGAAGTAACCTCAGAATGCCCCAAAATGTGTTGAAAGTAACCCAAAATCAATAGAAAGAGACCTGTAAATGCCGCAAAACCCACAGAAAGTGACCCTGAAATTCTCCAAAATCAACAGGAACTGACCATTGAACAAGAATTGACCCAGAAATGCCCTAAAATCAACATGAAATTTTCTAAAATGTACAGGGAGTTACCCCAGAATGCAGTAAAATGTACCGAGTGACCAGAGGTGGGTAGTAACGCGTTACATGTACTCGCTTACACTTACTTGAGTAACTTTTTGAGAAAAATGTACTTCTAAGGGTGGTTTTACTAAGCCATATTTTTTACTTTTACTTGAGTAGATTTGTGAAGAAAAAACACTACTCTTACTCCACTACTTTGGGATACACAAGAGTCGTTAATTTTCCTCTTCTACATATTAGATCTGTTATGATATTTTGCTAGCGATGCTATTGCCAAGAGTAGCGCTAATTTGACCAATGAGACGTCGCAACAATGATCACATGACTTGCCGTTCTAGCCTGTTCAATCACGCGTCTTTAAAGCACCATAACAAATTTTGTATTTGACATAGAGCGCTGCTCTCAACATGAATCGAAAACGCGGATTTAAAACTCTTTCCCAGTTTTTATTTGGCACCGATTGACCACGGAAATCCGAAGATATGATCCTTTTAATTTCATAGTAGTAACTATGAAGGACGGAACTACAGTATTCAAGATTCAAACTAGGAACTATTTTCTCCACTAGAGGGCAGGGCACTCATACCATTTGGACGAATAATGTTTCAATGCTTTTTTTTTTCCTCTTTAATGATATTTTTTTATTTATTTGCCTTAATGTGGTTATGTAGTGGGTTATTGTACAGTATCATTATGACAACAGTTCCTATATACTGTATAAGTTAGTGCTGGGACAAAAAAAAAATCGAACAAAAATAAGCAGTTACTCAAAATGTTACTCATTACTTGAGTATTCTCTTCACCGAATACTTTTTTACTTGTACTTGAGTACATTTTTTTGGATGACTACTTTTACTTGAGTAATATCATTTTGAAGTAATGCTACTGTTACTCGAGTAATATTTTAAAATCAACATGAAATGACCTGAAATTACCTTAAAATTAGGGATTTCCCGATCCCAATTATTGCACCCGTGTCCGAGTCACCTAATTTGAGTCCCGATTTAATACCGGGGAAAATAAGTTTTTTTTCTTAATTTAAACTAAAGTTTCAAACATGTTACTAGGTACTGTAAAAAGGTAAGTTAGGTAATGTACTGTTTACAGTAGGGTTGTTCCGATCATGTTTTTTTGCTCCCGGTCCGATCCCGATCGTTTTAGTTTGAGTATCTGCCAATCCCGATATTTCCCGATCCGATTGCTTTTTTTTTGCTCCCTATTCAATTCCAATCATTCCCGATAATTTTTCCCGATCATATACATTTTGGCAATGCATTAAGAAAAAAATGAATAAAACTCGGACGAATAAATACATTCAACATACAGTACATAAGTACTGTATTTGTTAATTATGACAATAAATCCTCAAGATGGCATTTACATTATTAACATTATTTCTGTGAGAGGGATCCACGGAAAGAAAGACTTGTAAGTCTTAAAGGATAAATGTGACTTTGTATATTGTGACTAAATATTGCCATCTAGTGTATTTGTTGAGCTTTCAGTAAATGATACCGCAGCCATTTAACTTCTGCCCAAATGCATGATGGGAAGTGCAACCATGACTGTGCGTAGGGGCACCAATTGATATATCTTCTCTGCGTTGGGAAAGAACATAGGGTGTTAAGAAAATGATCAACTACTACCTTTCTTCCACACATTGCCTCCCATGTTATTTTTAATTGCTGAGAGAAGTATTGTAAGGCTTTAGCCACATATAAAATGGTTCCAAAGGCTGTCAAAATTCTCTCTACTCGTTATACGCTGCCTTTTAGCGCTATCTATAGGTAAAACGGCGTCTTTATAGATTGAACGCGACAATGCGTGAGTGGGTCGTGCAGCGCATGCGTTAATTATGTAACGTGATTAATTTTTTTTTAATTAATTACCGCCGTTAACGCAATTTGATAGCCCTACCTACTTTTACATTTTGTCTGTAACGTTAAATACAATTAGAAAACGATTTAAATAAAAAATATATATATATTTTAAAAAAGGCATGTCCGATATTTTTCTGCCGATTCCGATACTTTGAAAATGACGTGATCGGACCCGATCGATCGGGACATCTTTAGTTTACAGCAATGGTCCCCAACCTTTTTTGCACCACGGACCGGTGTAATGTGGGCATTTTGTTCACGGACCGGCAATGTAAACGTCATAGAAACTGAAAAAAATGGGTACGAAATCGATTATAGGGAAACTTTAGTACTATGCTGATACAGTGGTACCTCTACTTGCGAAACAAATTGATTTTGGAAGTAGTTTCTTAACCTGAAAATTTTGTATAGAGACGTGTTTTCCATGTAAATGCCCTAATCCATTCCAAGCCCCCCAAAATTCAGACATAAATCTTTTATAATGCATAAAGATGAATCAAAACATGTAACAAATACATGTTACAATTAGATTATTGCATAATAAATATAAAATCTGAGTAGTGCATAATGTAAAAAACCAAGAATAGAGTAAAGAATAAAAGTTAATACACTTATGTAATGCTGTCGGAACACGAGGGGCGAATGAAGAGGATGCTGGGATACACACATACAGATACAGTAGAGGTCCCTCTCAGCCAATTGGATGCCAGGAGTGCTAGGCAACAGCCAATGGCCAAGCAGCTATAAGTATGTTACGTTCAGTAAACTCTGGGAGCTGCAAGTACCAAATTTCTTTCTTAAGAAGAGGCAATATTTTCCCGTTGAGGCGTCTTAACCTGAAAATTCTGTACGTAGAAACATTCTTCAGTAGAGGTACCTTTAATTTGGGGATTCCACGTGTGGATATTTACAAAAAACAGTAATGAAGTGAGCTGTTCTTGCGCTACATACGTATTGAGATCATTTCTGTTATTCTGCTTTTTACAAAATGTGATTTTTTAAATACTTGACAATATTTATGTAATTATAATCGAACTTTGAGTCCACAAAAGAGCTGTTTATGGAATGTTTCACACGGAAGATTTTTGAAACAAGAGGTCCCTAGCCTATTTTTTCAAAGCCTTAATTGAAGATGACATGCTTGTTTTGGCGACTGTGGTCTAACCATGGGAAAATATCAAGCTTTGACTAAAAGGGCAACATGTTAACATCAGATCGGATCGTGTGCCTACTCGCATTTGAAAAACAAGATGGTGTCGTTAGTCACGCAAATAAGGGATTTCAAGGACTCGTCGGATGAAAGCATCAGAAAAACCGAGTCTGGGTTTCCCCTGACCACACAGACAAGAACAGATGCGGATGGTACAGTTCTTGGAATGGTTAAGCCCAAGTTGTGTGTTTGTGGGTGTGTGTGACATCATTCTTTGGCATGAACAAAAATCCTGGATTTGAACTTTAGTCATGACAGGCACCGAATCTTTTTGTGTTTTTGCCATCGTGTCACCAAATGTCAGGCAAGGCAAATTCATTTGCATAGCATAATTCAACATAACGTAATTCAAGGAGCTTTACATTACATGAAAAACATTTAGACAAAATTAAGAAATTGAAATAAAAACACAAAATGATACCAAAAAAAATCACAAGACAGTTAAAAACAACTCATTGTCCACCGTTCAGTACTATCAACTGCGCTGAAAGATGAGCATTCACAGCCATTTGAGTTAATTTTGTGTCACTTCTTTGTTAGTCTTAGGGTACTTCCAGGTACTTCCTGTTGATTTTGGGGAATTCTGGGGTCTCTTTAGTTTTTTTTTTTTTTTCATTTCCTGTTATTTTAGGGCATTTCCAGGTCACTTCTTGTTGATTTCAAGTCATTTTCTGTTGATTTTAGGCTATTTAACAAAATTAGCTTCACTTTAGTAAACAGAACAGAAGATTTATGCAGGTCATGAATTCACAAACTTTGTACATTTGGGGTGATGTACACACAAGTTTTTGCGTGCCAATAGTGGGAATTAGAGATGTCCCGATCGATCGGGTCCGATCACGTCATTTTCAAAGTATCGGAATCGGCAAAAAAATATCGGCCATGCCTTTTTTTAATATATAATTTAATTAAATCGTTTTCTAATTGTATTTAACGTTACAGACATAATATGTTACTCATCCAGAGTCTTTAGTTTAGGCTTAAGGTAGGGTTATCAAAAATATCACGACATCGGCGGCAATTAATTTATTAAAAAATGTGTCACGTTAAAATAATTGACGCAATTAATGTATGTGCTGTACCACCCTCTCACTCATTGTCGCGCTCAATCTGTAATGACGCCGCTTTACCTATATAGAGAGATAAAAGGCAGCGCTAAATGAGTAGGGTGAATTTTTGCAGCCTTTGGAGCCTTTCTTCAATTGGCTAAAGCCTTGCAATCCCTCTGCCTATGATTAGAAATATCATGGGAAACAATGTGGGGAAGCAAGGTGGTAATTGATCTTTGTCTTAACACCCAAAGCAGAGAAGATATATCCATTGGTAGCACATCGCACAGTCATGGTTCCACTTCCCATCATGGTTCCACTTCCCATCATGCATTGGGGCATGGCTGCAGTATCATTTACTGAAAGCTCAACAAATACACTAGATGGCAATATTTAGTCACAATATACAAAGTCACAAGTCTTTCTATCCGTGGATCCCTCTCACAGAAAGAATGTTAATAATGTAAATGCCATCTTGAGGATTTATTGTCATAATAAACAAATACAGAACTTATGTACTGTATGTTGAATGTATAAATTCGTCCGAGTTTTATTCATTTTTTTCTTAACGCATTGCCAAAATGTATATGATCGGGAAAAATTATCGGGAATGATTGGAATTGAATCGCGAGCAAAAAAAAGCAATTGGATCGGGAAATATCGGGATCGGCAGATACTCAAACTAAAACGATCGGGATCGGATCGGGAGCAAAAAAAAAAACCTGATCGGAACAACCCTAGTGGGAATGGTGCCAAAATATGTGGGTACGTCTTCCTAGTGCAACCATGACTGTACATCGTTGGTGAATTCATGACCTGTGTTCTGTTAACTCATTTGCTCCCAAAAACGTATAAATACATTCTATTTTTAATTGTTTCAGTGTCCCAAAAACCTACTTATACGTCTTTTACATTTTTTTTTTTTTTTTTTAACAAGAGGCATCTCTAGGTTCTGTTGCACCTAAACTGCAATGCACAATGCTCAAAACCCATTTTAAAGCAATAAAACTGGCCACTGGAGGCAGTAGCGCATTTTGTAAGAACTCATCTCGGGCCAAGAAAGGAAGTGAAGAAAAATAGTCAGGAAACGGAAGTTGGAGCGATCTTGTGAAGACACGTGAGAATTTGAGAAAAAATGTGGAGAACGATCAGAAAAAAAGGCAGACGGCACTGGAGGAGTGTTTTGAAAAGAAAACGAAACCATCGTCAAAGAAGGATTCAAAAAAATCTATCTTGATGAGACAGACGGTGACGGCCACAACAGCGTCAGGTTCCACACGCGTTCTGCGGAGCTCACGTTGCGTTACTCCTGAGCCCGAGGTTGAAACCAACAATGAAGATAATAAAAAAAGTGAGACCGATCTTGATCCGGACTCATCAGATTACTGGGAACCACCTCTTTCAACCGGGAGCAGCCGAGAGCCTTCGTTGTTGTTATGTGCGCAAATAATTCAACAGTTCAATAGTTTAGTTATGTGTAAATAAATTGTTACTTTGCGATCAAAAGCTCTATTGTCTTGTTGTTTATGTAATTTTGTAGAACGAAAACATTATTCAGATGTTTGGGATGTCACAAAAGCGAAAAATAGCTGTGTTAAAGTCAAAGTTATGTTTGAAATGTATGCTTTTACAAAAAGCTCAATTTCTGTTTTTTCATCAGAAATTGGAAAATTGCTCAAACTAAGCTATTTTCTAATGCTGATTTCTAAAGAATGGAAAAAGATATGAACTAACTTTTTTTTCTGCTGAAAGAAGAAAGTTCTTTTGGAGGGTTCCATGTTTATATAGCAATAGAGCAGAATTTTCTGTGGGCCTTGCTAAATCAGTCAAAATCCAGTAAAACGGCCGGGAGTGAAGGGCCTTGCTCCGGTGAAAATGGTTGGGAGTGAATGAGTTAATAACCTTAGGGCTGTCAAACGATTAAAATTTTTAATCGGGTTGATTACAGCTTAAAAATTAATTAATCGTAATTAATCGCAATTCAAACTATCTCTAAAATATGCCATATTTTTCTGTAAATTATTGTTGGAATGGAAAGATAAGACACAAGACGGATATATACATTCAACATTAGTACTGTATTTGTTTTTTATAACAATAAATCAACAAGATGGCATTAACATTATTAACATTCTGTTAAAGTGATCCATGGATAGAAAGACTTGTAGTTCTTAAAAGATAAATGTTAGTACAAGTTATAGAAATTTTATATTAAAACCCCTCTTAATGATTTCGTTTTAATTTAATTTGTAAAATTTTCAATCAAAAAATAAACTATTAGCTCGCCATTGTTGATGTCAATAATTACACAATGCTCATGGTGCTGAAACCCATAAAATCTATCGCACACAAGCACCAGCAGAGGGTGGCAAAACACCAAAAAAACACAAGTAACAAGTAGACATCACACTGTGCTGTCATTTTAATCTGTTTGAGCGGGGCATGTGTGTTAAATGCGTCAAATATTTTAACGTGATTAATAAAAAAAAAAAAAATTACCGCCCGTTAACGCGATAATTTTGACAGCCCTAAATAAGATGTATCTATAAATACTGTATATACAGTTGTGCCTCGACATACGAGATAAAATTTGACTTGTCAACTGTCTCGAGATATGATATCATGCTTGAGATACGACGATTTATGACAGTGTTGGAATTTCATTGTTTTCCCGCAAGACTGCAGCTCATCACATTTTCTTCTGAGCGAAATCATCATGTGTTCACCGTGGAAACGGAGTCCAAATGGTTCTTCAAGTGTTAAAGGTTGCCAACCCCCGGTCTAGATGCTTCATAGGGGTCAAACAAATCAAGCATGTATTTTGGTCCAAGTCCAATAAGTGTTTTCTAGACCAGCAATAAGATTTTATAGTCTATCCTTCGATTCACTGGAAGCCAGTGTAATAATTTCATGACCTGCGTCATGTGGTCCAGCAGCCATATTTTGAATTAGCTGCAGTTTCCTGATTGATTTCTTGCTAAGACCTGTAAATACGCCATTGTAATGTAATTTTATCATGTGAGCTCAGGCAGAGTAAGGGAAGAAAGAAAGCAAATTCGGGGTCCCTCCTGTTTCTCGGCTCAAACTCTGAGTCAGATCACTGAAAGAGCGGAGTGATGCAATTCTGCCGAAGCAGTCTGCAATCTCAGTCGGGGCCTCTGTCGCTTTGAGTGGGGGATTTCATTGAAGGAGGAGTGGGTGGAATCGTCGCCCCGAAAGAGAGATGATGTTTTTGGGAGCGTGAATATCATTTCGTGAAAGTTTGCTTGGCTGTGATGAAGTAACATCAATCAACACCACGCATGAGTTAACACATATGTAGGCGTCGGCTTTAGCGGTAATAAAAGCAATTCATTGATTGCCGTGGACTGTGATAGACAAATCAGATTTGCTCAAAAAAATGAACTGTATCTACCTTGGCCGCACAGTAACTTTGGCATGTGACCACTTAAAGCAAAACTAGATAACTTTTTAACCTTTATAAAATACTTTTCATAACATTTGTGATGATATGTCGACTGACAAATAGTTGAATGACGACTCTTTTATATTTTGAAGCGGTCTGTATCGCTTTCAGCTACACTAATTAATAGGGTTGTTCCGATCATGTTTTTTTGTTCCCGATCCGATCCCGATCGTTTTAGTTTGAGTATCTGCCGATCCCGATATTTACCGATCCGATTGCTTTTTTTTGCTCCTTATTCAATTCCAATCATTCCCGATAATTTTTCCCGATCATATACATTTTGGCAATGCGTTAAGAAAAAAATGAATAAAACTCGGACGAATATATACATTCAACATACAGTACATAAGTACTGTATTTGTTTAATATGACAATAAATCCTCAAGATGGCATTTACATTATTAACATTCTTTCTGTGAGAGGGATCCACGGATAGAAAGACTTGTGACTTTGTATATTGTGACTAAATATTGCCATCTAGTGTATTTGTTGAGCTTTCAGTAAATGATACTGTAGCCATGCCCAAATGCATGATGGGAAGTGGAACCATGACTTTGCGTAGTGCTACCAATTGATATATCTTCTCTGCGTTGGGAAATAACATAAGGTGTTAAGAAAAAGATCAATTGCTACCTTGCTTCCCATGATATTTCTAATCGTAGGGAGAGGGATTGTAAGGCTTTAGTCAATTAAAAAATGGCTCCAAAGGCTGCCAAAATTCACTCTACTCATTTTACGCTGCCTTTTATTTCTCTATATAGGTAAAACGGCGCCATTATAGATTGAACGCGACAATGCGTGAGTGGGTCGTGCAGCGCATGCGTTAATTGCGTTAAATATTCTAACGTGATTAATTTTTTAAAAATTAATTACCGCCATTAACGCGATAAATTTGATAGCCCTACCTTAAGCCTAAACTAAAGACTCTGGATGAGTATAACATATTATGTCCATAACGTTAAATACAATTAGAAAACAATTTAATTAAAAAATATATATATATTTAAAAAAGGCATGGCCGATATTTTTTTGCCGATTCCAATATTTTGAAAATGACGTGATTGGGACATCTCTACTAATTAACTTTGAGGAGGTTGGCAGGAATCCTGCCACACACAAAAAAAAAAACTTTACAGCAAACGTCACTTCCCCTTTTTCCCATTCATTATAAAGGCAGAAGTCGATGCAAACTCGAATTCTGCAAAAATGGCAGAGCAACAAAAGAAACAAAAAGTTTTGTCCGAGGAGGGGGGAAAAAAGCAGGCTACCAGGGATAAAAGAATACTCAAGAATAAACATTGGCCCGGCTTTCACTCACTGGCGTGACGCCCCCCCCAACCGAACTTGTCAGCACTGACGAGTTCAGGTGGGGTGAAAGGGTTAGCCACACTAAGCCAGCTTATTACTATTCATCCTTCACACAGCCGCTGAAAACAGAAATGTTATTTAATCCATCTGAAGGCGACAGAGATCATGATTTTACAACACTGTGCGGGTGTGCGCTGGTCCTCATGGAAAACACAGTCTTGCTTAAGGCAAAACACTACTGCTTTTATCTACCGGTGTCTCTAAAATCGACCAAAACTGAAGAGTTCAGGTGGGGTGGAAGGGTTAGCCACACTAAGCCAAACACTTGCTAGCCGTCATATGCTATTGTTGAGCCACAAGTGGATTCATTACCTTATTACTATTCACCCTTCACACAGCCGCTGCAAACAGTAATGTCATTTAACCCATCTGCAGGCGACCAGGAGATCACGATTTTACGACACTGTGTGGGTGTGCGCTAGTCCTCATGGGAAACGCAGTCTTCCTTAAGGCAAAACACTACCGCTTTTGTCTACCGGCGTCGCTAAAATCGACCAAAACTGAAGAATTAACTAGTGTTGCTTTAAAACACTGAAACTAAGGAAACACTGTTACAGCTGCTTTTATTTGAATCAGCTGTTGTGTTGCAATTAGGATGGTGATGCAAATGCATGGGAGTGGACTGAACGTGTGTCCAAATGTGTGACAATCATGAACGGGAAAGACAGCAACTGGGGAAAAATAAAATAATCAAAGAATGGCGATAGCTCTAGTCAACTTGAAAATGACGCTGGCGCATATAGGCGATTTCTCTCAAACTGACTTTGTGCTTCCCAGGAGGTCTATGGGCAGTGGGCGGGGCTCGGCTGGCCCGGACGCTTTGCTTCTCTGCGTGATGATTGGATGATCTGAGGCTGAATCCCTTTTTGATTGATAGTGAAATGAACGAATCAGCGAATATGTTGTTTAAGATCCACGGGAAGAATTTTTTCACATTTCATTCTGTTGTTCTTAATTCAACCAGAAACTTTCCTGATCATGCTAGAGACACTTTCTATGTTAAAATCGAGCTTCTATTTCCGATGTTTTTTTCTTTTGTAGCTGTTTGTGTTTGGAGACTGACTTCTGTCACTCTAGTTTCTTTCCCTACCGAGCAGCAGGTTACCGCTGAGCCCCTCTACTGTCACAAAGTACTCACATTTTAAGCTTCCGCTCCTTCAATGACCAGCATCTGCCACTGCGTTGGCGATAATCAAATCAATGGGAATGGAAAATATGGTCCCGTCGAAACGTGATGCTGTATGTTTTCCTTTTGCACCATATTTAAAGCTGCAACAACTAATTGATTTAGGGCTGCAGCTATCGATTATTTTGGTAGTCGAGTAATCGATGAACTAGTTAGTTCGAACAATCGAGTAATCGGATAAAGAACATAAAAAAATTAAAATACCTTAGCTGAGCCTTAAACGGTATTAAAAAAAAAAAAAAAAAAGGATCTATGTACAACAAAAGAACAATTGGCTAACTTACATAGCAAAAGTCCGCTAGCTTAAATGCTATAAAATACTAACTTTTTTTTTAACAATGCTCTTAACAAATGGTTCAGCCACATATTCCCACAAAAATTGGCTAAATATTCCCTAAATTAAGAATGCATTAAAAAAAAAAAAACATTAGCTCACACAAAAACATAGCTTATGTTGGTCTTAACAGGGAGCAGATGGATTTGGCCATGTAAAACGAGGCAGACTAGAGGGCAGTGTATCCACCCAAATCAATAAAACTAAATGCAAATACTTTCAAAAACAAACCATTACAACACCACTGTAATTAAACGAATACTCGAAGTAGCAAAATTTAATTTGAATCTTTTTTTCTAATCGAATACTCGAGTTAATCGATTAATCGTTTCAGCACTATATTGATCAAAATTGATTAGCAAATTAGTTGGCAACTTATTTATTAATCTATTTTGCCAATTTTGTTTGTGTGTGAGAGCGTTCACTGCTGCCACTGGGTTGATGAATCAATAAGATTACGAAGTGTCGAGAGGTAGATTGTCTTTTGTGTTGTTAGAGCCAGTTTGCCTCCGTCAGAGGTGAGTAAATGTAGCCAATTCTGTTGTTTGTATTCTTTGTTGATAAGACGTTAGTACTTAGCACGCAGTGCTAAACTAGTTAGCTATTATGCTAATCAATGTCTTAAGTGTCCGTTTGTATTATGTTTTGGAGAAGCATATTCGCACTTGAATTATTGTTAGATAGTAAAGTTGTCTCATTTCTTTTAAAAAAAAGAAACCACATTTATATAATAGCTTAGTCGCCTTTCTTTACAAACTCCAATTGAAACTGTAAATTGTCATACAAGAGAGTGTGCTTTAAAAATGGATTTGGATTGTATTTATGAACAGCTTTTTGATAAAGAAAACTGATTCATTATAGTCTGCTTATTTGACTTTGTTGTTTATTCTGTTTAAAGAAAATAAGCCAATGACATCAACTACAGTGCCCTCCATAATTATTGGCACCCCTGAAAAAGATGTGTTTTTTAGCTTCAAATATTTTTTTTAATTCAAATAATATGGGACTTTAATGGAAAAAAAAAAAGAAAAATCCAACCTTCAGTACAAGTGCATTCATTCAGTGGGGAATAAAATCCCACGTAAAGAAAAAAATATTTGACATCAAATAATGTATGTCACAATTATTAGCACCCCTGGTGTTCCTACTTTGTACAACCCCCTTTTGCCAACAAAACAAGGTCTGGGGACTGAGATGGCCATGGGAGGAGCTTGATTTTGTGTCTGATGAACCATTTCTGTGTAGATTTGGCCATATGTTTAGGGTCATTGTCTTGCTGAAAGACCCAGTGACGACCCATCTTCAGCTTTCGGGCAGGGGGCAACAGATTTTGATTTAAAATGTCCTGGTATTTCAAAGCATTCATGAAGCCTGGGACCGTGTGTATTTTTGTGTGGGACCAAGATTGAGTTTTTTGGCAACAAACACTCTAAGTGGGTCTGGCGTGCCACGAGAGATGCGCATGCTGAAAAGCACCTCATACCCACTGTGAAGTATGGGGGTGGGTCAGTGACGCTGTGGGGCTGTTTCGCTTCCAAAGGCCCTGGGAACCTTGTTAGGGTGCATGGTTCACCAGACACAAAATCAAGCTCCTCCCATGGCCATCTCAGTCCCCAGACCTTGTTTTGTCGGCAAAAGTGGGTTGTACAAAGTATTAACACCAGGGGTGCTAATAATTGTGACACACATTATCTGATGTCAAATAATTTTTTCTTTATGTGGGATTTTTTCCCCACTGAATGAATGCACTTGTTTGAAGGTTGGATTTTTCTCTTTTTTTCCATTAAGGTCCCATTTTATTTGAATTTAAAAAATATTACAAGCTAAAAAACATCTTTTTCAGGGGTGCCAATAATGATGGAGGGCACTGTATATCAGCGCTCTGCCCACAAGAAAAAATGTCAATCAGCATCACTTTCTTTTTTTTTAAAGCAACAGGACAATTGTCTAAGAATTTTTTGTTTCATACTTAGAACCTTTGTTAAAAAACTTTTTATGTACTTAAAACAGTACAGTTGTAGACTGCTGTACAATTGTTATGAAGCTGTAATAAAAATATTAATTTTGAAGGAAATAGTATTCAATTTTGTCTTCATTGTTACATACAACATACCTAAAACCACTTCAAGTTAAATTGTGAAGCTAATTGGAAAAAAAGTGGCATTTATCCAATTAATCGATGAATTCTTTAATAAATCGTCCGATTAATCGATGACAAAAATAATCATTAGTTGCAGCCCTACACCATATGTTTATGTTATGTGGTGATTTATCACTCCTCGGGTTTGCTTCTCCCCATTCCATATCATTGATGTAAGAGGATTTAGCACTTCAGAATTGAGTACAATACATTAAGAACATTAACGGTACAAGGAATTTATGACGACACGTAATTTACTACCCCAGTCATATCGCCCAGTTCGAATATGCGTCATAAATCGCTGGTGTTTCATGGATTTATGAGGAAGCCAAACAAACCCCAAAGGATGTCTCACTTTTGTTTCAGTCTAATTTTCGCACATTTTCAAATTAACACTTGTTTTCTTCCCTTCCATTTTCGAGGCTTCTCAGTTCTTCAGCCTCACCCCCGAGGCTTTTACGCCCCCCTCCATCAACCATCCCCTACTCTCCGCCACCATCCCGCCACTTGGCAGCGGGACAAGGTCAACACACAGAGCGTTTTCTCTTCTCTGCTTTCCCTCCCTGTAATTCCTCATCAGCAGCAGAGCAACAGAGCCCCCTCCAAACAACCCCCCGCTCCTCTCTCTCTATCCTTTCATCTCCCGCTGCCCTTGGAGGAGCAATGGAAAGACTAAAGATGGAGAGGAGGATAAAGAAACAGCATAAGGTACAATGCAAAAAAAAACAACAGTAAAATTTATAGTAGAATACAGGCAGTTTTTTGGTTGCCAGAATAGTAACTTTAAAAAAAAAAAACAGGAAAACTGTAAAACGTTTACTGTCAAATTAACAACAAATGAACTCCATTTGAGATTATAATTGTGGGGATGCTTTGCATATACATGCAGACTTTTTTCCGTCTACTTTTTTGGTGCGGCACACAGCCCACAGCTTTCACCGATTAACCGGTCCGACTTCCAAAAATTCCAAAAATTCACGCGACCCAGGCTCTCTTTCGATTTCTTCCCTTACGTTTACGGTTGCAGCAAAAATCTTCTTTATATTTACAGTGGGGCAAATAAGTATTTAGTCAACCACTGATTATGCAAGTTCTCCCACTTGAAAATATTAGAGATGCCTGTAATTGTCAACATGGGTAAACCTCAACCATGAGAGACAGAATGTGGGGAAAAAACAGAAAATCACTTTGTTTGATTTGTAAAGAATTTATTTGCAAATCATGGTGGAAAATACGTATTTGGTCAATACCAAAAGTTCATCTCAATACTTTGTTATGTACGCTTTGTTGGCACGTTGGAACGTTTTCTGTAACTCTTCACAAGCTTTTCACACACTGTTGCTGGTATTTTGGCCCATTCCTCCATGCAGATCTCCTCTAGAGAAGTGATGTTTTGGTGCTGTCGTTGAGCAACACGGACTTTCAACTCCCTCCACAGATTTTCTATGGGGTTGAGATCTGGAGACTGGCTAGGCCACTCCAGGACATTGAAATGCTTCTTACGAAGCCACTCCTTTGTTGCCCTGGCTGTGTGTTTGGGATCATTGTCATGCTGAAAGACCCAGCCACGTCTCATCTTCAATGCCCTTGCTGATGGAAGGAGATTTTCACTCAAAATCTCTCGATACATGGCCCCATTCATTCTTTCCTTTACACCATGTCCAAAGTCCGGCCCAGGGGCCAAATGCGGCCCGTGGTCAAATTTAATCCGGCCCCCTAGCCTCTGTCATAAAATCAATAACGTCTAGCCCGCACACAGACTTAATAAATTGGTCAGCAGTACTGCTACCAGCATATGACGTAGCTTACATGCTAAATGCTGCTCCTCATTTACTCACTAAAAAGCAACATTACTCTAAGCAACATTACCCCGTGTGACCTTTTACTCCCAATTTTCTAAAATGGCGACAATCAACAACAACAAAAGACAGTTGACTGTGACGTCTGACGCTTCAAAGATAGGTGGAAATTGGACTATTTCTTCACTAAAATACGCAACAACTGTGTCTGCCTCATTTGCAAAGAGACAGTTGCTGTTTTTAAAGAGTTCAATGTATGGCGATTTTACCAAACAAAACACGCTGACATGTACGACAAGATTACAGGGAAGATACGTAGCGAGAAATTGAAGCAACTTGAAGCTAGTTTAATTTCACAGCAGCAGTGTTTCCCAAGAGCCCGAGAGTCGAAGGCTTAGCCACAAAGGCTAGTTGCGAGATTGTTGAAATTATTAATAAAGAAAAAAATAATAAAGCAAATGTGACACACATAATGGCTCGCTAAAATTTGCTTAAATATATTGAGGACGTCAGCCAAGGTGGCCCCCCCACATGTTTACCACACCAAATCTGGCCCCCTTTGCAAAAAGTTTGGACACCCCTGCTTTACACAGATCAGTCGTTCTTGTTCCTATGCAGAAAAACAGCCCCAAAGCATGATGTTTCCACCCCCATGCTTCACAGTGGGTATGGTGCGATTTAGTATTCTTTTTCCTCCTAACACGAGAACCTGTGTTTCCACTAAAACGTTATTTTCTGGTTTCATCTGACCATAATACATTCTCCCAGTCCTCTTCTGGATCATCCAAATGCTCTCTAGCAAACCGCAGACGGGCCTGGACGTGTACTTTCTTCAGGGGGGGGACACGTCTTGCAGTGCAGGATTTGAGTCCCTGGCGGTGCATAGTGTTACTGATAGTAGCCTTTGTTACTGTGGTCCCAGCTCTCTGTAGGTCATTCACTAGGTCCCCCCCGTGTGGTTCTGGGATTTTTGCTCACCGTTATTGTTATCATTTTGACGCCACGGGGTGAGGAGGGAGTTGAAAGTCCGTGTTGCCCAACGCCAGCCCCAAAACATCACTGCTCTAGAGGAGATCTGCATGGAGGAATGGGCCAAAATACCAGCAACAGTGTGTGAAAAGCTTGTGAAGAATTACAGAAAACATTTGGCCTACGTTATTGCCAACAAAGGGTACATAACAAAGTATTGAGATGAAGTTTTGGTATTGACCAAATACTTATTTTCGACCATGATTTGCAAATAAATTCTTTAAAAATCAAACAATGTGATTTTCTGGGGGGGTTTTCTCCACCTTCTGTCTCTCGTGGTTGAGATTTACCCATGTTGACAATTACAGGCCTCTCTAATATTTTCAAGTGGGAGAACTTGCACAATTAGTGGTTGACTAAATACTTATTTACCCCACTGTAAGTACTCCCTTTAAAATGGTTAATGTTTTTGCACTTTCTTGTAAAAAATAAATAAAAAAGCAACTTAAGGGCAGCTTTTTGTTGTAAAGGCATGTTTCTATCGTTCCTGTTGAATCATAAGGATATTTTAAATAAATAATGGACATAAATTTGTTTGGCTACTTTATTAATCAGTCACGTACGATGCATCAAAAATCGCGATATCCGCGATCATCGCCGATACCGTGATCCTTGTTCAAAAATCGAATCGCAGCACCCTGAATCGTAATCGAATCAATTCCTAAGATGGCACACCCCTAGTGATTAGGCGGGGTGGAGTGTACACAATTCAGCAATGTGAGGTGGGGAACCCGGTATTATGTCAATACTAAACACTACTCCATTTTGACATGCATTTTACGATTTTCCCGTTATTGGTAAAATTCTGGCAACCACAGCTGACAGTATTTTCCTGTAAATGTAACTGTGTGTGTTTTTTTAACAGTCTAGCAAGAGAAAAAAATGTCGTCTGGAAGGCAGACGAGGTCAAGAGCAGAAAACGATCCTATTTTCTGTTTCGCTCTTTTGTCATCCGGACTCCAAAAAAACAAGACGCTGCAGCGCCTCACATTCCTGAGAGCCGAGCAGATTCACCCAATTTGTTTCCACTCTGAGTGCGTGTGCCAATAAATAATAACCAATCCCAGCTGTAGTGTCGACACTAGCTCTTATTCTCCTGTGGGGAATCAAAGGAGGGGAAGGAGAAAAATGCCTCCATCAAATACCAACTAGCAAGAAAATTGGAGAAATCGCGGCCGCTATTATGAACGGACAGTCATTTTAAGGTATAAACCTGCGATGAGAAGAATGTTCGGTGGACGAAGGTCGAGGTGGGTTCTGTCTAACGAGGAAAAGGCAGACTAATTTCACTCAGTCTGTAATAACAGAGTACTGAAGGAGAGTTAAGAAAAGAGGAAGCAGACACTTAAAGCAAACAATGAAGGGAAAATGTTTTCACCAGGTAAAGTCCATAAACGCATTTGTTGAAATGTGTTGCTAAATCTTGCGTCGAAACTTATATGACGTCTGAAGAGGTGTAAGAAAATAGCGACTTTCATCCGCCAAATTGTAAGGAAGTTTGCGCTGGCATGAAAATCAAGATGGCCGTTTTTTTTTTTTTTTTTAAGCTTAATGCCAATTAAAATAAAGCCTTCAGTTTCTAGCGCAGTGATTCTTAACCGACCTAAACGTGCGGTAGAGTTTGTACAGGCTGACCTAAAAACACGGGAACTTTTTAACAATCAAATACGCGTAGTCTCTGGGTTACGACGTACCTGACTTACGTGATTTTGAGCTGTAAGAGCTGTAAGAAGTTTTAATACAACCTACCTAATCAAGCATTTAGCGAAATACCACCACAAACAATATGAGGAGTATGTTAAGAAAACCGAAGACAAAAAGAAAGGTCCTACGCAACTAACACTGGCAGAAACTTTTGCTATGCGTGACAAACTGGCACTCAACAGTCCCAAAGCCCAGGGAATAACAAGTCATTGCCGAAGAATTCATTCTGGATGACGAGCCATTATCTCTCGTGAGTAAAGACACACCATCCAACACTTAGAACCACGGTACAACATGCCCAGCCGTCATTACATCTTTGAGCAATTAGACTGTGGAAGATTCGAGAACGATTCACAAACATCCAAATTCCGATTATTGAAATATGTCAAGTAAAGCGGAATTAATACACAGCGCGGTATAACTCTCGGGACGCAATGCGGTCCATTTCTCATTGCGTCCCGAGAGTAAACATCATGCTTGTCATAGACCCGGGTAATGCCAATGCTCGACTCAGGGCTTTAGCTCAACTCATGTCGCTGGATAAAAAACACAAGAATACCTGACTGCTGCTGACAGCCGCTACAAACTACGTCAACATCGTTTTACTGTAGATAATAGATATCATATGTATATAGAACTAGATACAAAATGACAGACTCGACGGCGTTAGCAACATTGAAGTATGGAAAACTAGATGCGTGGGTAAACAGCCGCCATCTTAAAGTAGGAGACTTCCCTAGTAGGCTGTTGTGAACCTTCCAAGCGAACCTAATTAACTTTTTATCTAAAATACTCCTAAATCAGCAAAATCTTGACTTGAATCTATCTTCAAAACAGTTTTAAAACTTTCAAATGTCGAAAGTAGACAGAAGGGAAATTATGGAATAACGGGAGCAATTTTAACAACTTTAACAGTTGATTCGCAAAATTAAATGAATTGAATGTAGTTTAAAGCTGCTGATACAGAATGGGGACTTAAGTATTTTATTTACTGTTTTAAAATGTTAACTTGATACTGAAATAGTCATCTATTTAAACCTAAGAGGCTTTTTATACAATTATTGTAACTAATGCACGAATCATTAAAAGCATCTAATAGCTTGGGGGGTTTGTGGGATGTTCCACTGAGGTTGTTTGTGTGTTTTGCTTTTTTAAGACAGTTTACAATATTATTTGCACATTTTACTGACTTACTATGCCATTTCTGTTTGTGATTTATAATGTTTTGTGTTTGTCACTGAATAAACAGGTCAGTTTCTTGTTACCAACCGTTGTGTGTTGTTCAAACTCACCTAATTCAGCTGGCTAGTTGTTATCAAGATTACTAAAACCCTTTTCAACATGAGTCTGACAACTAAGTAAGGAGGCTAAATAACTTTAAACTTTAACACATGCTCAGATAGGCCGGTATCAGTATCGGCCAGTATCGGTATCGGATCGGAAGTACAAAACAGTATCGGATCGGAAGTGCAAAAACCTGGATCGGGAAATCCCTAATTCGGACTTGTTCGATGCCACGCTAGCGCTATTTTCTGTTAGCTTCGAGCGTTGTGAAGATTACAGAAATCTGAGAATATTTACTACTTTTAATCTTTTTTTTCTTTTTTTTTTTAATTATATACAGCGGGGCAAATAAGTATTTAGTTAACCACCAAGTGTGCAAGTTCTCCTACTTGAAAAGATTAGAGAGGCCTGTAATTGTCAACATGGGTAAACCTCAACCATGAGAGACAGAATGTGGGAAAAAAAAAACAGAAAATCACATTGTTTTTTAAAGAATTTATTTGCAAATTAGAGTGGAAAATAAGTATTTGGTCCCCTACAAACAAGCAAGATTTCTGGCTGTCAAAGAAGTCTAACTTCTTCTAACGAGGTCTAACGGGGCTCTACTCGTTACCTGTATTAATGGCACCTGTTTTAACTCATTATCAGTATAAAGGACACCTGTCCACAATCTCAGTCAGTCACACGCCAAACTCCACTTTGGCCAAGACCAAAGAGCTGTCGAAAGACACCAGAGACAAACCTGCACCAGGCTGGGAAGCCTGAATCTGCAATAGGTAAAACGCTTGGTGTAAAGAAATCAACTGTGGGAGCAATTATTAGAAAATGGAAGACATACAAGACCACGGATAATCTCCCTCGATCTAGGGCTCCATGCAAGATCTCACCCCGTGGGGTCAAAATGATAACAAGAGCGGTGAGAAAAAAATCCCAGAAACACATGGGGGAACCTAGTGAATGACCTACAGAGAGCTGGGACCACAGTAACAAAGGCTACTATCAGTAACACAGTGCGCGGCCAGACGTGTCCCCTCTGCTGAAGAAAGTATATGTCCAGGCCCGTCTGCAGTTCACTAAAGAACATTTGGATGGTCTAGAAGAGGACTGGGAGAATGTGTTATGGTCAGAGGAAACCAAAAAAAACTTTTTGGTAGAAACACAGGTTCTTGTGTTTGAAGGAAAAAGAATACTAAATTGCACTGTGAAGCATGGGGGTGGTAAACATCATGCTTTGGGGCTGGTTTTCTGCAAAGGGACCAGGACAACTGATATGTGTAAAGGAAAGAATGAATGGGGCCATGTATCGAGAGATTTTGAGTGAAAATCTCCTTCAATCAGCAAGGGCTTTGAAGATGAGACGTGGCTGGGTCTTTCAGCATGACAATGATCCCAAACACACAGCCAGGGCAACAAAGGAGTGGCTTCATAAGAAGCATTTCAAGGTCCTGGAGTGGCCTAGCCAGTCTCCAGATCTTAACCCCATAGAAAATCTGTGGAGGGAGTTGTTGCCCAACGACAGCCCCAAAACATAACTGCTCTAGAGGAGATCTGCATGGCGGAATGGGCCAAAATAGTGTGTGAAAAGCTTGTGAAGAATTACAGAAAATGTTTGGCCTCCGTTCTTGCCAACAAAGGGCACATAACAAAGTATTGAGATGAACTTTTGGTGTTGACCAAATACTTATTTTCCACCATGATTTGCAAATAAATTCTTTAAAAATCAAACAATGTGATTTTCTGTTTTTTTTTCCTACATTCTCTCTCTCATGGTTGAGGTTTGCCCATGTTGACAATTACAGGCCTCTCTAATATTTTCAAGTGGGAGAACTAGCACAATTAGTGGTTGACTAAATATTTATTTGCCCCACTGTATGTGTCTGAACCATTTGTTAACAGCATTGTAAAAAAAAATAAAAAAAATTTAAAAAGTCAGCATTTTATAGCATTTAAGCTCGCGGACTTTGGTTATGTAAATTAGTCAATTACTGTTTTGTTGTACGTAGATCCTCATTTATTTATTAATTTTTATACTGTTTGAGGCTCAGCTGAGGTATTTTAATTTTTCATGTTCCTTATCCGATTACTCGATTATTCGAATTAACTAGTTCATTGATTAATCAACTAGTAAAATAATCGATAGCTGCAGCCTTACTAAATATTTTATAAAAACAGATAAATATAACTTTAAAATGAGGTTACTTTCTATTAAGAGGCTAATAAATTGGATTTGGATCATTTTCAGCTCATTTCTAATCAATGAATCTACTATCATAGAGTTGAAAATTAATTTGATAATTAGCAGTTGGCTAGTCAAATAATCAGGGTGGTCCTAATAATAATCCGTAAAACCAAAACAAGATGGGGGAAAAAAAGAAACGAAACAGTATGAGCATAGGGGTTGTGGTCCAGTTCTGCTCCATGTGGCACGACACGTCACCCTTGTTTACCGTCAAAACCGATTTCTTTTCTTTCTCACGTTCCTCTCGCTCGCTTTTCGTGAAAGCAAAAATGATTTTTTTCCCACCCCCTATTTCCTCAAACGCAGACCTAGAAGAAAGCAACAGGCAGGCAGTGAGAGGAGTAGAAGGAGGATGGGTGGGTGGGGGGGTTTGTGTCGGGTGGGGTTTGTGGAATTTTCTCTATGTTTGGTTTGGAAGAGAAGACCCGGGCTCTGCACTCTCATGAGGATAATGGAAAAGAGGGGAGAAGAAAAAGAGGGTTATGGATGTGTGCGTATCCCCTCACAGGTGGTCGCGCTTTGTGCTCGTGCGCGTTCCCCCCATTGTGCAAGCATGATGGCACAGCTATGCGCGCCCCCAAAGCGTGTGAGCACATGTGTCTGCTTATTTGCAGATGTTGGCACAGCGGCGCATGCGAGCTTTCAGTCAGGAGACGGGGAGACGAGGTGAATAAGACATTCCTGGGATGAATGGACGCAGGGAGTCAGCGGTTGGTTTGCGGTCGCCGACTAAGAGGAGAAAAATGAAGGTCTGCTGCAAGGCTGCGCCCAGAAACAATACCGCGGCCGAGCAGGGAGCCAAGTCAAGGGGAGAGGAATAGTGGAGCATGTGGAGGAGAACCAGGGGAGGCCCGCTCGAGCGCTCTGCTACCTCCCAGCTCACTCCTGCCCCTGCTGCTGCCTGCTTTATGGCTGCGCTGAACCCGCTGAACTTATCGTGTACAAACAGCAGGCCGCTGATAGTCAACAGTGTAGAGAGTTAGAGCGAAGAAATTGGAATGGAACCTTACTGGCACTTCAATCTCCCGCTCCTGTGTTCAACTGGCATTGACAGGGATAGCCATACCATACCATACCATACCATCATCTTCTGCTTGCTCCGATGTCGGGTCGCGGGGCAGCAGTTTTAGCAGGGAAGCCCAGACTTCCTTCTCCCCAGCCACTTCAACCAGCTCCTCTGGCGGGATCCCAAGGCGTTCCCAGGCCAGCTGAGAGACATAGTCTCCGGGATCTTGTTCTTTCGGTCCCGACCCACAACTCGTGACCATAGGTGAGGGTAGGAACGTAGACCGACTGGTAAATCGAGAGCTTCGTCTTTCTGCTCAGCTCCTACTTCACCACTACGGACTAGGGTTGTTCCGATCATGTTTTTTTGCTCCCGATCCGATCGTTTTAGTTTGAGTATCTGCCGTTCCCGATATTTCCCGATCCGATTGCTTTTTTTTTGCTCCTGATTCAATTCCAATCATTCCCGATCATTTTTATTAAAACTCGGATAAAACTCGGACAAATATATACATTCAACATACAGTACATAAGTACTGTATTTGTTTATCACGACAATAAATCCTCAAGATGGCATTTACATTATTAACATTCTTTCTGTGAGAGGGATCCACGGATAGAAAGACTTGTGACTTTTTATATTGTGACTAAATATTGCCATCCAGTGTATTTGTTGAGCTTTCAGTAAATAATACTGTAGCCATGCCCAAATGCATGATGGGAAGTGGAACCATGACTGTGCGTAGTGCTACCAATTGATATATCTTCTCTGTGTTGGGAAATAACATAAGGTGTTAAGAAAATGATCAATTGCTACCTTGCTTCCCCACATTGCTTCCCATGATATTTCTAATCGTAGGGAGAGGGATTGTAAGGCTTTAGCCAATTAAAAAAAGGCTCCAAAGGCTGCCAAAATTCACTCTACTCATTTTACGCTGCCTTTTATCTCTCTATATAGGTGAAACGGCGCCATCACAGATTGAGCGCGACAATGCGTGAGTGGGTCGTGCAGCACATGCGTTAATTGCGTTAAATATTTTGACGTGATTAAATTAAAAAAAAAACATGAATTACTGCCATAAACGCGATAAATTTGATAGCCCTACTTTAAGCGAAAACTAAAGACTCTGGATGAGTGTAACATATTATGTCTGTAATGTTAAATACAATTAGAAAATGATTTAATTAAATATATATATATATTAAAAAAAGGCATGGCCGATATTTTTTTGCCGATTCCGATACTTTGAAAATGACGTGATTGGACCCAATCGATCGGCATCCGATCGGGACATCTCTACTATGGACCGTTGCAGAGTCCGCATTACTGCAGATGCTGCCCTTATCCGCCTGTCGATCTCCTGCTCCGTACTACCCTCACTCGTGAACAAGACCCCAAGATACTTTAATTCCTCCACTTGGGGCAGGATCTCATCCCCAATCCGGAAAGGGCACTCCACCCTTTTCCAACTGAGGACTATGGTCTCGGATTTGGAGGTGCTGATCTTCATCCCAACTGCTTCACACTCGGCCGCGAACCGCTCCAGCGAGAGTTGGCAGTCATGGCCTGATGAAGCCAAAAGCACCACATCATCAGCAAAAAGCAGAGATGCAATGCTGAGGTCACCAAACCGGACCCCCTCAATGCTTCAGCTGCGCCTTGAAATTTTGTCCATAAAAATTATGAAAAGTATCGGTGACAAAGGGCAACCTTGGCGGAGTCCAACCCTCACTGGGAACGAATTCGAATTACTGCCAGCAATGCAGACCAAACTCTGACACCGGTCGTACCAAGGGGCTCGGTACCCAGTACTCCCGGAGCACCCCCACAGTACTCCCCGAGGCACATGGTCGAACGCCTTCTCCAGATCCACAAACTACATGTAGACTGGTTGGGCGAACTCCCATGCACCCTCGAGGACCCTGCCGAGGGTGTAGAGCTGGTCCACTGTTCCACGGCCGAGACGAAAACCACACTGCTCCTCCTGAATCAGAGATTCGACTTCCCGACGGACCCTCCTCTCCAGTACCCCTGAATAGACTTTACCGGGGAAGCTGAGGAGTGTGATCCCTCTATAATTAGAACACACCCGCCGGTCCCCCTTCTTAAAAAGGGGGACCACCACCCCGGTCTGCCAATCCAGTAAAATAAATGGACTAAGGTTTCCCTTGTCCGAACGCGGGTTACCGGGGCCCCCTTCTGGGGTCATGTCTGAAGGTGGGGCTTGAAGGCAAGCGTCTGGTGGCCGAGCCTATCCCTATGGGGCACAGTCCGAAAAGGCAACATGGGTTCCCCTTCCCATGGGCTCACCACCTGTGGGATGGGCCAAAGGGGTCCGGTGCGTAGCGAGTTGGGCGGCAGCGGTCCGACCCCCAGCTGCAGAAGCCAACTCTTGGGACTATACACCAGTGCAGCTTATATAATGATCTTTACAAGCTAATGAGCTGCATTAGCCTTGCAAGCAAGACAGTCCTTTAGGATTCATTTGCCGCTTATGGACTCTAGGAACCTGAGTACTTATTTCCTATAACTATAGGCCTCTCTGGGCACAAAGAACTACCTTTCGCCAGGCAGTCATGTTCGCACATGGGTACTGCACCTAATACGAACTGCTGTGAAATTGTAGTCTGTGCCAGTGACGCATTGTATTTATTATAGTCCCCGGTTTACGGATGAGTTCCACTCCTACGCTAGCGACGTAATCCGAATTTACCCGCAAATTGGAATTGACGCTTTATGTACCCTTAATCTCCAAATAACTATCCAAAAACATGTATTATATATCATAAAAATAAAATAAAGTAAAAAATTAGAGATATTTCTTCCCTCCCTTAAAAGGAACCTCGGACTTAAAGACTTGTAGGCTCTAATAATCTTTTATTAAAATATGTTATTAGAAGCACATAAAATATTGCCATTAGTTTAAAAAATTACAATACAGTATGTAGTACACATTTTGACTTATGGAGGGCGCCACGTTTTAGCGCGCAGTGGGCGCTCGGGGTGATGATGTAGTTTGTCACTCACTAGACGAACACTCCCGGTCTTCTGCAATTTCTTCTTTGCGGTGAGACGTCCAACACATGCGCACGTCAGTTAAAAGCGGCGAGTACTTAGTATTTGTGTTTTTATTGAGTCTTTTATTACTTTTTGCATGTTTCCCACTCAAACTTTTAAGCATTGTGTTTTCTTGTTGTAGCTTTAATGCAGATTATTGATCTGTTGACCACGTTAGTCACATAGCGTATTTAAACCACCCTTATTTGATATAACTACATTCAAGTATTTTCTTAAGGCATTTTTATACCGTTATACTTTTATGCATCTGAACAAAACAAGCTGAAAGCGCACAGCAGTACTTTGGGTGTCAAATTTGCCTCTTGTTGGACATTTCACCGGTGGCAGAACACCGGTTTTGTCATACTATCATCCCGTCTTTCCTGTTCATTTTGCTTTTGCTGCTCGTTTTGTGAAATATCGACAGTGCTGTCATGCTCATTAATGTTTCTCTCGGGTTCAAATTGGAAGGGCAGAACCGACGACATGTTTATGTAGCGAATGAGTGACACTGTGGAAGTACGGCAGCATAACCAAGTGACGTCACTGCCCTGCGACGTCAACAACAATGGTCACCTACTAGTTAAGTAATGTTACAAATTGTATAAAAACGAAAACATCAAGTGGGGTTTTAATATAAAATTATTTTAACTCATAATAATGTTTGTCTTTTAAGAACAGTTTTTCTATCCCTGGATCCCTTTAACATCGATCACACCATTGTTCTTCTGACTATGACTTTAATCACACATTTAGAAAATACAATCATGACAGAGCGTACAATAATGCTATAAAGTAAATCGATACAGACATATTTGCATACAAAAACATACTTCAATGGCTGCACAATAATACTCGGTCCTGTGAAATGCACTGTTCAAGCCCCTCATGCTGTAAGTCATTTGTGTTGCAATGACATTTTTGCACAGGGGCCATAGCAATATTTTCAATGTTATACATCGTTCAGGTCATACAAGCCGTTTTAAATGTTTTACTTGAATGTTTATCATTGACAAGAGATTTTTATATACTGTATTTGCACAATTGTTAAATATGTTGAATTTAAAGCTGGTAAATAATTCAATGAGAAATGGTTAATTTGTATTTAGGGCTGTCAAACGATTAAAATTTTTAATCGAGTTAATTACAGCTTAAAAATTAATTAATCGTAATTAATCGCAATTCAAACCATCTCTAAAATATGCCATATTTTTCTGTAAATTATTGTTGGAATGGAAAGATAAGACACAAGATGGATATATATATTCAACATATGGTACATAAGTACTGTATTTGTTTATTGTCACAATAAATCAACAAGATGGCATTAACATTATTAACATTCTGTTAAAGCGATACATGGATAGAAAGACTTGTAGTTCTTAAAAGATAAATGTTAATACAAGTTATAGAAATTTTATATTAAAATCCCTCTTAATGTTTTCGTTTTAATAAAATTTGTAAAGTTTTCAATCAAAAAATAAACTAGTAGCCCGCCATTGTTGATGTCAATAATTACACAATGCTCATGGGTGCTTAATCCCATAAAGTAAGTTGCACCCAAGCGCCAGCAGAGGGCGACAAACCTCCAAAAAACACAAGTAACAAGTTGGCATTGCACTGTGCTGTCATTTTAATCTGTTTGAGCGGGGCATGTGCGTCAAATATTTTAACGTGATTCATTTGAAAAATTAATTACCGCCCGTTAACGCGATAATTTTGACAGCCCTGTTTGGATTTCATGCATTCATTCCAATTTTCAAATTATATGAGTCTGCCTGGGCGAATTTATCGTCATTTATTGTTATCAAGGTAAATCTGCTCAATTTACCATGATAAGTACTAGTGCTGCAGCTACCGTATTATTTGGTAATCGAGTAATCGACTGAAAATTCTATCGATTAATCGAGTAATCAGATAAAACTTTTTTTTTTAGGTACACAGCAATTGAAAAAAGACTTTTAATCCATTTTCAGTCAATCAATGTCTTTATTTTCGATGCACATTGTTGAAAACAGCCAACAACTGCATCTCAGATGTGACTAGAAAAAAAAATTCACTGCTTTCACTCAAAAAACTTCTAGATCTTATAAAAAAAACCAACAACAACATATTTCTTACCTAAAAATGTAATTACGCTTGATAACACACATCACTTGAAAGCTACGTGTTTTTCCCACATGTTTCTATTTAATTTCCATTTGTGTCAAGCTATTTTTAAGTACTAATTAAGTTTCAAGTTAGTCTAAACTGTAAGTACTGATAGGATTTTGAGTTTTTGCAGTGTTCAAAATAAATGTATTACACCTGCTGTATTGGAGCACATTAGGGACCAGTGCTATTTGGTGTTTTATTAAGCAATGACTACTGAGCTAAAACTGACAGTTAGCTTTATTATGTTTTAACTTTACACCCTCATCACTCTACAGCGCTGTTGTAAGATATGCTTGATGGTATGACCATTATACTCTGCGGGTTATACAAGTTTGCTCTCCCACAGCTGTTATACGCACTCTCCCAAGCTATTATGAAGAATACAGTTTTAGCCCATAATCATGTGCTTACATTTTTATTACTGGCAATTACATTCTGCTGATAAATAGATACACACACATATGTTGATTCATCACACAACGTCTCAGTACTTTTCCACCAAGCTACTTCGAGTGCAAATGTGTGTTCAAAACAAAGTTATCTTGCTCGCTCAAGAGTGTGACTGTTAATTTAATCAATGAGTGTGACTTAATTTAATCAATGACTAGAATAAGGAACTTGCCCGATCGAAACTGCCACGTTGGACAACAGTGTTGTAACTATATTCTGCCCAGCAACAAGCCCTCAATAAAAGTCAGCAGCCCGGGGAGTTCTGAGAGAGACTTCTATGAGACGCTCTTAGTCACGTTGCCCGATCTCAGACCTCTCCCCAAACTGCAGCTTGGTAAAAGTCTACTCTCTGACTCCTGCCTCCTTGTGTCCTGCCTTTGTCACCTCGCTCTGGGTCAACAGCTAAATTGAAGAAGGTGTTTTAGACCCAACAGCTGTGTTTTTACAGCTTAAATAAAGCCTGTATGTAAGACACGTTAGCCACGCATCGATAGTGGTCATAATCAATAGAAACCTAGCCCTCCAAAGGGTTAACATTACATGTGCGAGTGGCAGTAACGTTATATTTATTAGCGCTGAGAAGTCTACTGCTTAAAGATGGCGGCTGTTTACTAACGCTGCCCAGACGCGGCGGAGTCTGTCATTTCGCATCTAGTTCTAAATGCATGCGATACGCATCGGACATTACCTGCTACCACACTAGCCTCGTGCGGGCATAGTTTTTAGCAATGTCGGCGTAGTTTGTAGCGGCTGTCGGCTGCAGTAAAGTTTTTTTTTTTTTTATTGCTTCTTCCTCTCAGCACGTTGTCCTGCATTAAAAGTAGTCCAGGCAAAATGTGATGCTTAGAGCTGGCAAAATTAAATGATTCCTCGAGGTGAATAAAATTACTCGGATCAGTTTTTAAACTCGAGTTACTAGAGTTGCTTGAGCATTCGTTTCAGCTCTAATAAGTACATAAGGCGATATCGCCCAGCCCTAATACCAAGGCAACACCACCATTGTCCAAATACTTCTGGACCTAACTTGCTATCCGAGCAGCCGTCCCCACATCTAACCCCCCTTCCAGGCAGCAGACAGTGTGGGTGGAAAGGGGCTTTTACGCAAGACGCACCCAAGAACAGGAAAAAGACTCACGTCTGACCTTTTCCAGTCCACTGTATGATGCAACGAGCCTGCAACCTGCGTGAAAAACCCTCACATTGTGCGCTGAAATGACTCCCCCGGAAGAAAAATCTGGCAAGGATAAAGCGGCTCTGCCTCTCTGGTGACCTCGTCTTTGAAGGAAGACTGGGAACTGTGCTTGGTGTGAAGTGATGATGGGGAACTTCAGGGTGGAGGTACGTCTAGTTTCCACACTGCGGGGTGACAGTGTTGAATAGGAGTTTTCACTTGAACTCCTGTTTCCAATCCGGTGTCCTAGCAGTTCACTTGCATCAAGTTGCGACCATCGCGAATAAAAGCTACTGTAATCACTTTACAGAAAGTACAATAATCAAACAATTTCCTCGCATGACTGTGTCATAATTTCATTTTCTATACATTTTCTTCCTTGTTGCAAACACGGAAACTTCCAGGTAAATATTTAAACATTCACTCATCGCTATGAACCCTTCGGAGCAGTGGTTCTTAACCTGGGTTCGATCGTACCCCAGGGATTCGGTGAGTAAGTCTAAGGGGTTCGGCGAATGTTAAAACACACAGTGCCCTATTATCATACGCTGACTTAAGGAAAAGTGTTGTTTTAGATGAAGTTTGGACTGCCCCCATTTTACAGGCTTTATTGTAGGGGTGTGACAAAATATCGAAATGATGATATATTGTGATGCTTTGCATCCCAAAAGATTATTGGTATGATCATGCCAAGAATCATGATTAGAGCTGAAACGAATACTCGAGTAACTCGAGTTTAAAAACTGATCCGAGTAATTTTACTCACCTCGAGGAATCGTTTAATTTTGCCAGCTCATAGCATCACGGACTACTTTTAATGCGGGACAACGCGCTGACGTCACGTGCATAGAGGAAGAAGCAATAAAATAAATAAATAAATAAACTTACCGCAGCCGACAGCCGCTACAAACTACGCCGACGTTGATAAAAACTACGCCCGAATGATGCTAGTTTGGTAGCAGGCAGTGTCCAATGCGTCTCATAGATATCGCATGCATTTAGGACTAGATGCGAAATGACAGACTCGGCCGCGTCTGGGTAGCGTTAGTAAACAGCCGCCATCTTTAAGCATAGACATCTCATCGCTAATAAATATAACGTTACTGTCACTCGCTCATGTAACGTTAGCCCTTCGGAGGGCTAGGTTTCTATTGATTTAAGACCACTGTCAATGCGTAGCTAACGTGTCTTACATACAGGCTTTATTTAATCTGTAAAAACATAGCGCTGTAGAGTGATGAGGGTGTAAAATTAAAACATAATAAAGCTAACTGTCAGTTTTAGCTCAGTAGTCATTGCTGAATAAATGTGCTCCAATACATTTATTTTGAACACTGCAAAAACTCAAAATCCCACCAGTACGTACAGTTTAGACTAACTTAAAACTTAACTAAAACTAAAAATAGCTTGACACAAATGGAAATTAAATTGAAACACATGGGGAAAAACACGTAGCTTTCAAGTGATGTGTGTTATCAAGCGCATTTACATTTTTAGGTAAGAAATATGTTGTTGTTGTTTTTTTTATAAGATCTAGAAGTTTTTGGAGTGAAAGCAGTGAATTTTTTTTTCTAGTCACATCTTAGATGCAATTATTGGCTGTTTTTAACAATGTACATCGAAAATAAAGACATTGATTGACTGAAAATGGTTCAATATTGGATTAAATGTCTTTTTTGTGTCATGTATATTTATAATTGCTCTTTACCTGAAAAAAATGTTTTATCCGATTACTCGATAAATCGATAGAATTTTCAGTCGATTACTCGATTACTAAAATTTTCGATAGCTGCAGCCCTAATCGTGATATCGTTTTCAAAAGGTGTCAGTGTTAAAATTTTTAAAAAGGAACTAACAAGTTGCTACCAAAATCTTCCGTCATAATAGTGTCTCAGATAACTCTACTAACTATGGCTGTCATTGATGGTGATCGACTCCCAATTCATTTAGACCGGGAAGGGTGAATGAACGTTCATATGTTCTAAAACCATAGCTTTCACAGTCACTCTTTCCGATTTTTGGGGCATTTACAGGTCACTTTCTGCTCATTTTAGGGCAGTTACAGGTCACTTACTGTTAGGTTTGAGTCACTGCCTATTCATTCCCGGGTCACTTCTTGATCTGTAACCCAAAATCAACAGGAAATGACCATGAAATGCACCAAAATCAAAAGGAAGTGACTGAAAATCAACAGGTAACGACCTGAAATGGCCCAAATATTACCTCGTTTCCTGGCATTGGCTGCCACTGACGGCCATAGAAGTGAGAGGGGCCCGTTTGAAATGGGAGGGGTTAATTCGCTGTCACCCTCCCAGTTCAAATGGATTTGACGTCTAATAGTGATCAGTGGTGGGCACGTTACTTTAAAAAAGTAATTAGTTATATTTACTCACTACTTCTTCCAAAAAGTAGCTGTGTTAGTAACTGAATTACTCTATAGTAAAAGTAACTAGTTACCAGGGAAAGTAACTATTTCCATTACCTTTGTCAAAGAATTTGAAATTTTCTGAGCAATAGTCGAGTCAGGTGAATAGAGAAGAACAGACAGGTAGTTGTGTTATAAAACCTTGTAATATTTATTGCACCTCACCAGAAACAGATTTATCCTACACTTGAAGTCAACAAAAATAAACAGATTTGAACTGCTTATCACAGATGTCGACAAAAGCTTTACCCCGGGAAATAAATTACACTTTACATGCACGTTCTTTCCTTTAATTTCGACCAACTTGAAATAGTGTTTATATCTCCACCTCATAAAGGACACATTTTCCTCTGAATGCTCTGCCATCATATCCCTCTGCATCTGTTTTGCATGTGTTTGTTTTCCGCACGCGCTGTTGCGGTTTGTGTGTGAAAACACCGGCTCTGAAGTTTTTTTTTTTTTTTTTTTAAATGTTATTAACAACAAATACACATATACAAGCATAGGGCGAGACAATTCACATATAAACAACTGGCTCTGAAGTACGTGCGCTATTAGGCTCGAGCGTTTACGTCACAGAATGGGGGCACACGTGAGATTTGACAACAACGCAGCCATATTGGAAGCAGGTCTGGCTCGCAGGACATTAAACTTTAACTTGCCAGTTCGATAAACAGACAAACTCGTTACTAAGGCGAAGAACAGATATGTGATCAAACTTAAGGATGTGAACAATGTTGACCCTTACGAGCAAGCCGAAGACAAACGGAGTAAAGATGTCGACGGGCTTCCACAATTACGCGAAATGGACATTCTGCTGTATTTATTGTTTGGTGTACAGTATGTTACTAAACTCACCAGCGATTCCGAAATTACAAATCACTACAAAGCTACGAACAGTTTTGCTGCTGATGGGTGCAGGAGCTGCACATTATGACTGTATCAAACGGCAACTCCATCGTTCTTGCAAAGGTAGGCTATGTGTGTTTACCATCTTCATTGCCATGAACCTGAACGCACCCAAAGTCTTGGATGACAAATAAACAGAGCAGAGTAGACTCGCTACGGCTGGTAGTTTCTTCAATTTATTCAAAGTAAGTAACGCACCGCTTTTGACCGTCAGTAACAGTAACGGCGTGCTAACAGCGGAAAAAATAGTTATGGTAGTTCGATTACCCCGTTACTGAAAAAATAACGCCGTTATGTAACAGCGTTATTCATAACGGCGTTATTCCCAACACTGCTAGTGATAAACATAAGGAAAAAGGATGAAGATAGCTTGTTTTTCTGTTTATTAGTTTTTTCGTAGAATGATTTACTGGCCAAATTATCGATAATCATTGTAACGCCATATCGTGAGATCATCGTTATCATGAGCTTTGTATTGCAAATCGCAATTGTTTTAGTTTGAGTATCTGCCGATCCGAATATTTCCCGATCCGATTTTTTCATTTTTGCTCCCGATTCAATTCCTATCATTCCCGATAATTTTTCCCGATCATATAACCATTTTGGCGATGCATTAAGAAAAATATGAATAAAACTCGGACGAATATATACATTCAACATACAGTACATAAGTACTGTATTTGTTTATCATGACAATAAATCCTCAAGATGGCATTTACATTATTAACATTCTTTCTGTGAGAGGGATCCACGGATAGAAAGACTTGTGACTTTGTATATTGTGACTAAATATTGCCATCTTGTGTATTTGTTGAGCTTGCAGTAAATGATACTGTGGCCATGCCCAAATGCATGATGGGAAGCGGAACCATGGCTGTGCGCAGTGCTACCAATTGATATATCTTCTCTGCGTTGGGAAATAACATAAGGTGTTAAGGAAAAGATCGATTGCTACCTTGCTTCCCCACATTACTTCCCATGATATTTCTAATCATAGGGAGAGGGATTGTAACGCTTTAGCCAATTAAAAACAGGCTCCAAAGGCTGCCAAAATTCAATCTACTCATTTTATGCTGCCTTTTATCTCTCTATATAGGTAAAACGGCGCCATTACAGATTGAGCGCGACAATGCGTGAGTGGGTCGTGCAGCGCATGCATTAATTGCGTTAAATATTTTAACGTGATACATTTTTTAAAAAAATTAATTACCACCGTTATTGGGATAAATCTGATAACCCTACCTTAAGCTTAAACTAAAGTTTAAGTCTCTGGATGAGTGTAACATATTATGTCTGTAATGCTAAATACAATTAGAAAATGATTTAATTAAAAAATATATATATAAAAAAGGCATGGCCGATATTTTTTTTGCCGATTCCAATACTTTGAAAATGACATGATCGGACCCGATCGGGATGCCGATCGATCGGGACATCTCTAGTTCCCACCCTTACTTTATTCCATCTTTTTCAACTATTAGCCCTCTATCTAATGAGAGAAGAAACTGGTTTGCTCAGTGGAAGGTTGACTCACACTTGGTATGAGGAAGTATAACTGACCTACAGGTAACATGGACTGATGCAGATAATAACACATTTGTGTCACATTTTATGCCTTGAAAATAGCATGTGATGCAAGGATATGAAATTAATGTAGACATGAAAACAAAAAAAGGAACAGCATGACATCAGCTGAGTTTCATTTCATTTTCCAACGTGAAAACCAACAGCAAAAAGCATTATTTGTCGTGAATTCGAAATTTAATGAAATGTAAACGGGAATTAACTCCGCTATTAGCTCGCTAGCTTAGCGATATCGGATTTGAATTAGAAAAATTTTGCTTTAATTATGATATTTCAGAGGGTTCGGTGAATGCAGATGTGAAACCTGTGGGGTTACCACTGCTTCAGAGAAAAAGCGCTGTCCAATTTCATGAAATATTACGTTTATTTGGTGTCTCATGAATATATAATTGCAGTTAGCAAAATTATTATAAAGCCAATAAATGAAAAGAACTATTTAAACGTAGTGACATTACTAAGAAAAATGGCTAGATCAATTATATTTAAATTTTACAACAATCTACTAATTTATATTTAACCCTTAATAGAGCAAGAGACTTGGTAATTTAGAAGAATTTAACCCCATAAACACCTGGCATCTTGACACGTGCACATCTCAGTTTTGGTCAAGCGTTTTTATTCATTATTGTATTTTATTATATGATTTTGAAATGAATAAATGCAATTATAAATTCAAAAAATGTAAACAAAAATAAATAAATAAAATGAATAACGCCAGGAACAGTCTGTTTATGCCCCATAATAAGTCTAAAGTTGTTGTTTTTTAAATTCATCGTATTTATTTAACCTCACTGCCCAGCCTGCCATTAACAACAGTAGACGTTCAATTCAAAACTGGGAGGACTGGCTGTGAATACTCATTTTTCAGGGCCATTGACGGCGGTAGACGTCAAGTCCATTTTGCTGCCAGCCTCTCGGTCAAAATGGTTTGTGTCAGGACGTGGAAGCGAGGTGGACCCAAACGCAGGCAAGTTGGGATGCGAGGTGGAGGTGAACTCAAAGGGGTTTTAATGATAAAAGTCCAAAAAACAGTACAAACCAAACTCGAGGAGAACAAAAGACTGGGAATCAAACCTACTTTGGGATACAGGAACACCTGGCATAGACGTGGAATGCGAGGGGGACAGAAACACAAGGGCTTGGACAGTGACCCAACATGTACAAAAAGCACATAGGAAACTTAAATACAGACGTGGGGTAAAGAGACAATGAGGCACGGGAGGATGACACAAGAGGCAGCGGATTGGTCAACACACAAGGAGAAGGCCACAACAGTTTAAATCAATGGGTAATCACATGACAAGACACAATAGGGCACAAACCTAACAGAACTTAAGACATTACAGTTTGGACATCTAGCGCCATCAGCAGCACCCAATTAGTCAAATAAGGTTGAGGAAAATATTTTAAACATATTTGGTGTTAAAATTAATTTTTAAAAGTGTTTTTATATCAGTTTAAATTGAAATTATAATTTATCTGCATTGTTTAAGAAAAAAAAACACACAAAAATTAAAATGGTAAAAACTACAGATAGACCGATTATCGTGCAGGTCGATTATCAGCGCCGATATTTGGAAATTTGACGTATATCTGTAATGGCCTTTTTTAAATATGAAAATATCCATTTCAAAGTGGGTTATTTTGGCTCAGATGCAGCTGCACCTCTTTCTCCTGTCTGCTGTCTCCTGCACTACTATTCACCCTGTCCTCTGATTAGTTAAATTGTAATGGTAAATAGAGTTACACTTATAGTGCGCTTTTCTACCTTTTTAAGCTCCTCAAGGCACTTCACGGTATATCCTCATCTACCTACTGGTGACTTACTCGAGGATACTTAGACGAGGTCATCAGGTCGGAGAATTGAACCAACAACCTCTGGGTTGTGAGTCGAGGAAATTCAGGCACTTTTGGAGCTATTACTTTCTATTTGTGTGATTCAATAAACATGCTTTAGGCATTTCAATGAAGTTCAGTGTTTGAATAACTCAATTTTTAACGCCAATTTTTACACTTTTACTGCAAATGAATGTCAGCTCCAAAAATCAGTTATCGGCCCCTCTAACCAAGGGCGTAGGTTTGCATAGGGACGGTGGGGACATAACACTACCAACTTTTCAGGATGCTCAAATGATCCCCACCAACTTTTAAGCAACCTTATTTGCATTATGACTTCAGTTATATTGATCATTCAGATTGTCTTCCTATACTGTATGTTGTAAGGATAGAATTGATCCTACCATTATTAAGTGAATTACAGTACTTGGATTATGTTCGGTCTTACATTGACCCCTTTTCAGTCGCTAAATGTGCGAGTCCATTTTTTTCCCTCATACGCACGTTTGATTGGCTCATGATTTAACCCCCCCCCGCCCCACACACACACACACACACACACACGCCACTGTATGTAAAAAGATGTTGTGGAGGTGGGGAACACACCACTGATTTTTCATCTGCTACGGTGCTTCAAGTCAATTTTATTTCTTTTCTTTCTTTTTTTTAAAACCTGTCCTGTTCAGCTGTTTGACATGGAGAATGGAAGTCTAAGTGCCCGGATAGTCAGAACTAGAGGTGTGCAAAATTTCCGATTCTTAGATTATTCGCGATTTGGCCGTGGAAGATTCGAGAACGATTCACAAACATCCAAATTCCGATTATTGAAATATGCCAAGTAAAGAGGAAGTACAACACACTCAGCGCGCCGCGCGCTCTTCAGTACGCAATGAGGAAGAACGGAGCGAGAGTAGCTAAAAATCATGCTTCTCATTATCCGGCCCCTCGGGTAATGCCAATGCTCAACTCACGGCTCTAGCTCAACTCATGCCACGAGATAAAAAAACACAACAACATACCTGACTGCTGCCGAAAAGCTGCTACAAGTTCATCCACATAATGGATAATAGATATCATTTATATAGGACTAGATGCAATATAGATTCGGTAGCGTTGCAGCACATCTACAAAAAGCTAGATGTGAGCGTTAGTAAACGGCCGCCATCTTAAAGCAGTACACTTCCCTGCAAGGCTGTTGTAGCGAACCTTCCAAGCAAACCTAATTACCTTTTTATCTAAAATACTCCTAAATCGGTAAAATATTGACTTGAATCTATCTTTAAAATAGTTTTAAAAGTTTCACACGCCGAAAGTAGACAAAAGGGAAATTATGGAATAACAGGAGCAATTTTAACAACTTTAACGGTTGATTGACAACATTAAATTAATTGAATGTAGTTTAAAGCTGCTGATACAGAATGGGGACTGGAGTTTTTTATTTACTGTTATTTTTGTATATTTGTTTGCTGCTATATGTTAACTTGATACTGAAATAGTAGTTTGGTTTAGCCTGAGAGTATTTTTGAACTATTTTGGAACTAATGTACAAAACATTAAAAAAAAAAAAAAAAAAAGGAGGGGGGTGCATCAATAATCGTTTTATAATCGAATCGGAGCCTCTGAATCGTAATCGTAATCGAATCGTTAGGTGCCCAAAGATTCCCAGCTCTAGTCAGAACAGTTTTAATGTTTCACATTGAGAGTCTGACATACCCCCTTTGTGATCATTCAACATACCTCATTTATTATGACAAAACAGCTAACAGGAAGGGGTTATGGGGGAACAGAAGAAAAGAAACACAAGAGAAGTAAGAGAAGAAACACAAACAGCAACAAGAAATACATTAAACGCCTAACTACACTAACTACCAATATGTTGGTGCTATCGTCAGCTAAATGTATTTCCGGTTGACACCCTGTGGGGGGCCTGTTGACCAGGGAAAGAGGGGGAAGAAGGTGGGGGAGTCTATAAGCTAAGTGATAGAAAGGGGTAGTGTGTACACAAATCATCTCTGTGATCTAGAACCAAGTAATCGTGTGAATCCTTTGTGAGTGTAAGCCCGTTGGCGACCGACCCTACGCCTCCCCATCGCCAATCCCGGCACCGGGATCCCCCGCCCGAGCGCGCCCAATAACATCCAGCCGCACGCGAGCCCCGCCGGGCACGCAGCAGCCACGCAGACGAGTGGAGACGCCACGCAGGCGCCGACACAGGGCCACGGCCCTCACCCAGCCAGCCTGGAGAGGGACGGCGGGCCCTGGGGGGGGTGGCATTGCAGCCCATCCCTCCTCCCGCAGCCCAGCCAAGGAGCCCTCAGACTTCAGTCATTCATTCATTTTCCATTTTAAGCAAAAAGTTTGTATATTTAATCTTAAAAGAAAAACTTGTCAAAAAATGTTCAAAAAAATCTTAATTCAAGAATATTGTTTAGGTGAAAATGACCAACTTTTAGATGTATGGGCTCAATATGAATAAATAGTAATATTTACTTAAAGTAAATGGAAGATTCTGACGCATTAATCTGTTAACTAGCTTTTAACACTCAAAACAAGATGGGAGAAAATTATTTGACTAGATATGACAAAAAAATATCAGATTAAGATGTTATAAATTTGCAGTGTGAAAGTTAGTATAGGTCAATACGGATTTATTTTGCATTAATCATTTAGCCCAGGGGTCCCCAAACTTTTTCCTGTGAGGGCCACATAACTTTTCCCTTCTCTGATGAGGGGCCGGGTCAGTTTGTAACAGAAAAAGTGTGACAATTGCAGGAGTGCCTAAATGTAAAAATGTATTGTTTTTCAGAAAGCCACAATCAAATAACCCTTTCTGGATTCTTCACGGATCAAAAGTAAATAAAATTTTTAAAAAATAATAAAAATAATTAGGGCTGTCAAAATTATCGCGTTAACGGGCGATAATTATTTTTAAAATTAATCACGTTAAAATATTTGACGAATTTAACGCACATGCCCCGCTCAAACAGATTAAAATGACAGAACAGTGCCATGTCCATTTGTTACTTGAGTGTTTTGGTGTTTTGGCGCCCTCTGCTGGCGCTTGGGTGCAACTGTTTTATGGGTTTCAGCATCATGAGCATTGAGTAATTATTGACATCAACAATGGCGAGCTACTAGTTTAAATTTTTGTTTGAAAAGTTTACAAATTTTATCAAAACGAAACATTAAGAGGGGCTTTAATATAAAATTTCTATAACTTGTACTAACATTTATCTTTTAAGAACTACAAGTCTTTCTATCCATGGATCGCTTTAACAGAATATATTGTTATAATAAACAAATACAGTACTTATGTACAGTATGTTGAATGTATATATCCGTCTTGTGTCTTATCTTTCCATTCCAGCAATAATTTACAGAAAGATATGGCATATTTTATAGATAATTTGAATTGCGAATAATTACGACTAATTAATTTTTAAGCTGCGATTAACGCGATAAAAAAATTTAATCGTTTGACAGCCCTAAATATAATATAATATAATATAATATAATATAATATAATATAATATAATATAATATAATATAATTAATAAACAATAATTACACTATTAATGAAATAGATAATAACCAAATAACCCTCTCTGGGTTCTTCACAGAAAAAAAGCCAGGAAATAAATAACACTATTGGGGGGGATGTTCAGGGGGCCAAATTTAGCCTATCAATTAATTAGGTTCATATTGGTGAGAAGTGCAGCCCTTTAATTTTACTGAATATATTACACTATAAATATATAAATACATATATATAAATCCCATCAGAAAACAATATGTATCAGATTGTGATTCATATCAACATGCCTATGAATTATTGCCTATTTTGTGGAATTTGTTATTTTAGACTGCTGCCACTACCGTATATCTTCGTGTTTTATCTTATGATTATGGGATGTCAGTCCCGTCTGGGCGTTTGGAGCTTTTTCAAAACCCACGTTGAGTGTTTTGGGAGAAGCAGCAGCTGAGTATAGCATGTGAGTGAGCTATTTACCTCTCAAATGTCTTCTAGTGGACAGCCTCTTCACGTCTCAGGATGATTTTCAGCCTTCCTCCCGAAAAATATGCACGGCGGAGACACAAATGACAAGGAAAATCAAACGCGCCGCTGCCACATGTCTCGCGACATCACCGACCGCTTTTTGGCTCAGGAGAAGAACAGATTCCTTGTTTAGGTTGTGTAAGTAGTTTTCTCTTGAGAAAACCTTGTCGTTGTGTTTAAAAAAAAAAAAAAAAATCAAGTCGAGGGAAGACTGAGATCTGCCGGGCGCATGAGCGACGCTCACTTGCGACGCTGGTCAACTGAGGATCCAGGGGGGCGGTATGAAGGAAAAGAGGCTGCGTGCATGCCTGGGTGGAGACCAATGGGTGGGCGAATAGGGAGGCGGGAGGGCACGTCAAAACATCTGGCCAAGGGCGTTATTTGGAGGGCGCCTCATTGGGAATATTAACCCTGTCAGAGACATTGGTCCAAGGGCGTAGGTTTGGTCTGAACATTGGTAGGGACGCTATTATAGCATAACCTGCAATATCAAGGGCGTAGGTTTGCATGGGGATGGTAGGGACAAAACACGACCAACTTTTCAGGATGCTCAAATTGTCCCCACCGACTTTTAAGCAACCTTATTTGCAGTATATAATGTGTTCAGTTATATACCGTAATTTCCCGAATATAAGGCGCACCCGTGTATAATGCGCACCCCAAATTTACTTGTGAGATCTAGGGGAAATTATTGTACCCGTTTATAACGCGCACCCTAATTCTAGCATCAATACATAGAAGAATACAAGAAAACAGAGCTTGTGTACAGATACAGAAATGTCATTTTACTGACTGGTGAAACACAGCACAAGTAGGCTATAGCATATTGGTAGTTCAAAACATTGTCATTTTACTTACTGGTGAAACACAGCACAAGCATAGCATATTGGTAGTTCAAAACATTACCATAAACTGACAATATTTACGGTAATAATTAGGGCTGTCATACGATTAAAATTTTTAATCGAGTTAATCACAGCTTAAAAATTAATTAATCGGAATTAATTGCAATTCAAACCATCTATAAAATATACCATATTTTTCTGTAAATTATTGTTGGAATGGAAAGATAAGACAAGACGGATATATACATTCAACATACTGTACATAAGTACTGTATTTGTTTATTATAACAAAAAATTAACAAGATGACATTAACCCTTGAGAGTCGAAGGACGCGCCGGCGCGTCCTCAGCCCACGTCGTCTTTGAAGCGCCCTCACGTATTAATTACGTCACCCACATGCCGTTGGTTGGTCTCGTTTTAAAGTGCGGAAGTTGCGGTTTACTCTCTTTATTATTTGAAGTCAATCGACCAACTAGAACGTGAGATATTGTCATTTAAGTTTTATAGTTTTATTGTCCTCTCAAAAAAACATTAAAACGCTGCATGGATCATTTGTTTATGTCTATATTTCCATCATTTCTTGTCCTTTTTCAAAACGGAAGCTCCATGAAAAAAACACAAATCAAACGAACCCTTTCGATGTCACAGTGGAAGCACAAAATGCGTTTTTTTTTTTTTTATAAATATAACTGCCGTGCGAGGTTCTACCGAACGAGAGGGAGGAGTGTTCTGAAGCAGCGAGGTGGCGAGCGACGGCCGTTTGGATCGAGCAGCGACTTTGTGTGACTTTGACAATGAACGGAAAACTAAATTTAGCGCAAGCAATTGTGCTTTTTGATCAACTTGAGGAAGAGGATGGTCCAAATTCGTCATCATCGTCTTCTTCGGAAGAGTCCTTGAGTGAAGATAGTGACGGATTTGAACACGTGGGTGACGCCATCGATGAGCAGAGGTAAGCCAACTCATTCTTTTTTTTCATGCTAAAAACGTTTCTTTTGAAAGTTTCTTTTGATATTGCAAGACAAAGTTAATTTTGATGCAATATAAGTGTGTGCTTGTGTATATAATAATAAAATGTGCATATCAGATCAAAGTCGTACGTGCACTGTGGGTATCCCAGGCAGGAATTTATAATTTGTGGTGTTCTTTCTATATGAAGATTAGGGATGTAGCACATATTCAGCTATGGTATTCTTTCTATTGTCATACATATAGATTTCCATTATTATTTATTGCTGTATATATTTTTATTTTATACTTTATTATTTTCATAAATACTGACTTTTTTTCATGTACATTTATAGTGACAATGAAAGTAAAGTGAAATGAAAATGGAAGGGTGGAAAGAGGACCGACACCCCATGGAAGTGTGAGCTGTGTCATGTAGCCGTGTCTACTTCCAGGACGAAACTGCTTTTCGGAGTGGCATGCCTGAAAAAAATTTAACTTGTTTACTGTAAATATTTTTGAAAATGCTTTTTTTCCCCCAATGTTATATATATATTTTTTTTTTCCCACAATCAGTCTTCTCAATTTGTGTATATAAATGTGTGTTCAAGAAGCTTGATTGTGTGTACATAGTTTTCATCAGGTGATGGGCCGCAATACCTAAACTCATAAAGAGATGGCCTCTAAACACTTTTTGTGTTAGATGGTATATATTTTTTCACTGTTCTTCACTGTTTGGTCTGCTGTACATAACCTGTTTTGACTAGAGCATGTATAAAGGCAAAAAAGCCTATGGCTATACCTGTTGTTTATGTTGAATTGTCAAATATAAGACTATTTATTCTAAATTTTTTTGGTTGAATGTTCATCCTAACATGTTGAATAAATGTTACAAAGTTTCAAAACGGTTCGTTACGCATGTTTGGTTGTCAATTGGACATCAATATTAAAAATTTTGACAAAACGATTTTGGAATTTTTGGTCGTTTTGGGCCCAAAATGATGATTTATAATTGGTCAGTGAAGGAAACAACAGTTTGGACATGAAGTTCAAGGTGTCACAAAAAAAAGGGACCAAACCAGGCCATCGTAAACAATTCTTTCTTTGAAATATAAAGGCAACTTCAAAGGCATGCAAAATCAGACAAAATAGGCCCAGACCTTAAAGGGTTAACATTAACATTCTGTTAAAGCGATCCATGGATAGAAAGACTTATAGTTCTTAAAAGATAAATGTTTGTATAAGTTATAGAAATTTTATATTAAAACCCCTCTTAATGTTTTTGTTTTAATAAAATTTGTAAAATTTTCAATCAAAAAATAAACTAGTAGCTCGCCATTGTTGAAGTCAATAATTACACAATTCTCATGGTGCTGAACCCATAAAATCACTCGCACACAAGCGCCAGCAGAGGGCGACAAAACTTCAAAAAACACAAGTAACAAGTGCACATGACCCTGAGCTGTCATTTTAATCTGTTTGAGCAGGGCATATGTGTTAATTGCGTCAAATATTTTAACATGATTAATTTAAAAAATTAATTACCGCCTGTTAACGCGATAATTTTGACAGCCCTCGTAATAATATGATTTGACAACTTCTCCAACTTACCAGAATCTAGGAGAAAACAAAACATGTGACGTTTCTTTTAAAGGGTGCTGTACAACATGCTCGTTTCATCATGATGAATAAATGTTTCCTCCATGGATTGATACGGTAAAATGAAAGTGAGAACGTAAGTCGGAAATCCGAGAGAGCTCATCGCTGTCGACACGACAGTAACAATAGGAACTATTGTTATTTGGGTTTGAGTTTCCCGAGGGACAGATATAGTTGACGGAAACACACAGGAAATCTGTGTTGTTACGTTTGTTATGGTCCGAGTTGCGGAGCTGCAATAAACCTCGACTCAAATTAGTTCAAGAAACTAAATTCTGTGCTTTATGAAGAGTGAAAAAAGCAGAATTTAACACAGACGAAATCATTCGGCCGATCAGAGTGAAGTATTACCGAAACAAAATGGTGACGTCACGTACCGTAATGGTCGGCAACGGATCGCCGCATACGTTTCTTCAACACAACGTGGCAGTGTCAATAAAATAAAATAAAAAATCAGTTTATGTATACTATATATTATATATACACTCACCGGCCACTTTATTAGGTACTGCAGTTCAAACCGAGCATCAGTATGGGGAAGAAAGGTGATTTGAGTGACTTTGAACGTGGCATGGTTGTTGGTGCCAGAAGGGCTGGTCTGAGTATTTCAGAAACTGCTGATCTACTGGGATTTTCACGCACAACCATCTATAGGGTTTACAGAGAATGGTCCGAAAAAGAAAAAATATCCAGTGAGCGGCAGTTCTGTGGGCGGAAATGCCTTGTTAATGCCAGAGGTCAGAGGAGAATGGCCAGATTGGTTCGAGCTGATAGAAAGGGAACAGTAACTCAAATAACCACCCGTTACAACCAAGGTAGGCAGAAGAGCATCTCTGAACGCACAGTACGTCGAACTTTGATGCAGTTGGGCTACAGCAGCAGAAGACCACGCCGGGTGCCACTCCTTTCAGCTAAGAACAGGAAACTGAGGCTACAATTTGCACAAGCTCATCGAAATTGGACAATAGAAGATTGGAAAGACGTTACCTGGTCTGATGAGTCTCGATTCCTGCTGCGACATTCGGATGGTAGGGTCAGAATTTGGCGTCAACAACATAAAACATGGATCCATCCTGCCTTGTATCAACGGTTCAGGCTGGTGGTGGTTGTGTAATGGTGTGGGGAATATTTTCTTGGCACTCTTTGGGCCCTTTAGTACCAATTGAGCATTGTTGGAACGCCACAACCTACCTGAGTATTGTTGCTGACCATGTCCATCCCTTTATAACCACAATGTACCCAACTTCTGATGGCTACTTTCAGCAGGATAATGCACCATGTCATAAAGCTTGAATCTTCTCAGACTGGTTACTTGAACATGACAATGAGTTCACTGTACTCAAATGGCCTCCACAGTCACCAGATCTCAATCCAATAGAGCATCTTTGGGATGTGGTGGAACAGGAGATTCGCATCATGGATGTGCAGCTGACAAATCTGCACCAACTGTATGATGCCATCATGTCAATATGGACCAAACTTACTACCAAACTTACTAGCATGGTGTACCTAATAAAGTGGACGGTGAGCAGTCACCGGCCACTTTATTAAGTACACCATGCTAGTAACGGGTTGGACCCTCTTTTGCCTTCAGAACTGCCTCAATTCTTTGTGGCATAGATTCAACAAGGTGCTAGTAGCATTCCTCAGAGTTTGGTTTGGACCCCAAAATTCAGACATAAATATTTTATAATGCATAAAAATGCACCAAAACACATACACATACAGTAGTGGTACCTCTTAGCTAAAATCATTCCAGGAATGCTTGGCAATTGCAGTCTTAGAGGAATCCCCTCTGGTATATACAGCGGGGCAAATAAGTATTTAGTCAACCACTAATTGTGCAAGTTCTCCCACTTGAAAATATTAGAGAGGCCTGTAATTGTCAACATGGGTAAACCTCAACCACGAGAGACAGAATGTGGAGAAAAAAAACAGAAAATCATATTGTTTGATTTTTAAAGAATTTATTTGCAAATCATGGGGGAAAATAAGTATTTGGTCAATACCAAAAGTTCATCTCAATACTTTGTTATGTACCCTTTGTTGGCAATAACGGAGGTCAAACGTTTTCTGTAACTCTTCACAAGCTTTTTACACACTGTTGCTGGTATTTTGGCCCATTCCTCCATGCAGATCTCCTCTAGAACAGTGATGTTTTGGGGCTGTCGTTGGGCAACACGGACTTTCAACTCCCTCCACAGATTTTTTATGGGGTTGAGATCTGGAGAGTGACTAGGCCACTTCAGGACCTTGAAATGCTTCTTACGAAGCCACTCCTTTGTTGCCCTAGCTGTGTGTTTGGGATCATTGTCATGCTGAAAGACCCAGCCACGTCTCATCTTCAATGCCCTTGCTGATGGAAGAAGATTTTCACTCAAAATCTCTCGATACATTGCCCCATTTATTCTTTCCTGTTGTCCTGGTCCCTTTGCAGAAAAACAGCCCTAAAGCATGATGTTTCCACCCCCATCCTTCACAGTGGGTATGGTGTTCTCAGTATTCTTTCTCCTCCAAACACGGCAACCTGTGTTTCTACCAAAAAGTTCTATTTTGGTTTCATCTGACCATAACTCATTCTCCCAGTCCTCTTCTGGATCATCCGAATGCTCTCTAGCGAACCGCAGACGGGCCTGGACGTGTACTGGCTTCAGCAGGGGGACACGTCTGGTAGTGCAGGATTTGAGTCCCTGGCGGCACGTTGTGTTACTGATAGTAGCCTTTGTTACTGTGGTCCCAGCTCTCTGGAGGTCATTCACTATGTCCCCCCCGTGTGTTTCTGGGATTTTTGCTCACCGTTTTGGTTATCATTTTGACGCCATGGGGTGAGATCTTGCATGGAGCCCCAGATCGAGGGAGATTATCAGTGGTCTTGTATGTCTTCCAATTTCTAATAATTGCTCCCACAGTTGATTTTTTTACACCAAGTGTTTTACCTATTGCAGATTCAGTCTTCCCAGCCTGGTGCAGGTCTACAATTTTGTCTCTGGTGTCCTTCGACAGCTCTTTCGTCTTGGCCATAGTGGAGTTTGGAGTGTGACTGACTGACTGAGTTTGTGGATGAGTGTCTTTTATACCGATAATGAGTTAAAACAGGTGCCATTAATACAGGTAACGAGTGGAGCCTCATTAGACCTCGTTAGAAGAAGTTCGACCTCTTTGACAGCCAGAAATCTTGCTTGTTTTTAGGTGACCAAATATTTATTTTCCACTCTAATTTGGAAATAAATTCTTTAAAAAATCAAACAATGTGATTTTCTTTTTTGATTTTCTTTTCGACATTCTGTCTCTCATGGTTGAGGTTTACCCATGTTGACAATTACAGGCCTCTCTAATCTTTTCAAGTAGGAGAACTTGCACAATTGGTGGTTGACTAAATACTTATTTGCCCCACTCTATAGCTGTTTATTTAATCTGTGTATTATTTTTAATTGTAAATGGACTTACACTTGTATCGCACTTTTCTACCTTCAAAGTATTCAAAGCGCTTTGCTCAAGGATACTTAGACAAGGTCACCAGGGTGGGGAATCGAAACCGCAACATTTATTACTATTTAATTTAAAACTTTCATTGTTTTTTTCCAAATGGATCCTTTAGTACAATTCATTCATTTCCTCTAAAATTATTTACTGCATATAGTTTTTTTATTACCTATTGCAAAATACGGGCTAGCAACATTAATACTTCAATTGGATGTCAAATGGGGGCTGCTAAATATTGTCTCGTGGACCGCAATTGGCCCCTGGGCTGCAGGTTTGAGACCACTGTCCTATGTTAATGTAATGAAAACATTGAAGAAAAAAAGTCATAAAACGTGAAAGGTTTCATGTTTATCCGCGAAATTTACTTATCTCGACTGAATTTGGGAGGAATCATGTCGAAGTGCCCTTGAGCAAGGCAACATCCTCACGCCCTATTCTTCTTTGGGGCCACATAGTTTAGTTTTACCATGACATTAAATGCTGGCAAGTGTCTGCTCTTATTGTTCAAATAATAAAACTCTACCGCCCCCTAAAGGCATAAATTAAGCGCTCAGTCAGATCAAGCTTTTTTTGCCTTCTCAGTTAAAATGAAGGATTGGACGTCTACCGCCGTTAGTGACGATCAAACAGTTAATGAGGGACTTGTACGAGTAAAGTAAATTTTACTTAACAAGTTGTGAATACATATAAATGTTTTCATGTAAACTAATAATCATGAACACAGCGCTGCCACTTCAGTCTTATAACAGATGTGTCCAAAATACGGCGCCCCGGGCCACATATGGCCCGCTGCCCAGTTTTTATTGGCCCGCAACAAACTGTAAAACTATAAAAATATGGAGTTGCAACTGAATGCAACACACTCCAGCGTGTTCGCCAGTGCTCGCTGCATTGGGAGCAACTACAGGTTGATGTCAAGCACTTAGGAAAGTGTTGTTTTACAATATCGCTGGCAACCGATTTACGGTTTAACCGACCTACTGCCCATAGTTGGCTGGAATAGGCTCCACTCCAGCACCCTCGTGGCCCTCGATAGGCTCTTGGCTTAGAAATGAATGAATGGAATGCTGTCAACATACTTTCAATGCGACTTAACAAAACAGAATTGGTGACTTTAACTCAATTGTTGTTGCTTGTGTTTGCTCGGTAGCGGTTAGCTGCTTACCACATTAGACTTGGCAGTAGTTGGTGATGCTGGATTGTAAATGCTTTTTTTTTTTTAATTCAGTGCAGTATAAAAACTTAAAATGAATGAATGTCATCATGTAGGGAATGGTATTATTGTGGGGAGTATAGTTGAATTGGATATTGTGATTTTTCTTTCGGCACTCAAGGCCACAAAGTGTCTGTTTTTTGGGTGTAGTTGAAATAGCCACCACACGTTCACTCCTGGCTATACAGTAAGTTTGGTTAGTCATTTCCAGTGACTTGCATGGTGATGTCACGTCTAACGGTGTAACAATATAGCACATCTTTAAAAATATTAGGGCTGTCAAACGATTAAAATTTTTAAACGAGTTAATTACAGCTTAAAAATGAATTAATCGTAATTAATCGCAATTCAAACCATCTATAAAATATGCCATATTTTTCTGTAAATATGTAAATATTTATGGGTGAAACATGGTAATATAACAAGGGTCGCGATGCAGAAATCGCAGACATCAAGGAGTGGTTGAGTTTCTTTTTCATATATTTACCCTTTTAAACGTTTTTTTTTTTTTTTTTCATTGTTTGGATCGATTATCATCTAAAATATTGGGGAAAATGCGACAGTAACGAAAAAAATACAATTAAGCTATAGTTACGAGGCAGATATCAGTGACTTATTTACAGACATTTTTTTTCATTGTGACGTAATTTGTTTAAAAGTTTAAAATATGCGCGTGAATAATTCTTTAAAGTCGTTTTTTTTAAACGAAATATTCGACATCAATTAATGATTATAAGATAATAATGAGGCATTTTGAATAATAAATATAATTAATTACCTTTGTTTTATGGCTGGGTTGAAACAAAAGCGGTTGCGCGACGTCTGGAAACAGTTTTTTCCAGGGTAAAAAGGACAATTAAAAATAGTTCGGCGGCTTATTTCGCCATGAATCTGCTATGGCAGCATATAGACACATTGTTCTATCAAACACAAAATTTCTGTTGGCTTAAAATACAGCAGTTTATTATAAATAGGGGTGCAAGAGCAGAAATTTACGGAGCCCCCCGGGTGCCAGGATAGAAAAAATAAAAAATCGTAGCTAATCTGTACCCACAGTTTACTAATCTGTGGGTACAATTTAATAATCTGTACCCACAGATTACTAAACTTTACCCACAGATTAGTAAAATGTACCCACAGATTAGTAAACTGTACCCACAGTTTAGCAATCTGTACCCACAGATGACTAATCTGTACCCACAGTTTATAACTGTACCCACAGTTTACTAAACTGTACCCACAATTTCTTAATCTGTACCCACAGTTTACTAAACTGTACCCACAGTTTACTAATCTGTAACCACAGATTACTAAACTGTGCCCACAGTTTACTAATCTGTACCCACAGTTTAGCAATGACCCGGAAACAGTGGTCACCAATGTTTAGCGGAGACTCCGAGTCCAAACGCCGAAGGACCGACCGAGCAACCATCTGCACCATTTGCCCTCGGCGAACAAAGGGGTTTTAAAAGGTAACTATGGCACGTTTTCTTTGGTAGGCGTCTTTCAGGTCTCATCAATCAATATGGCATGTTGTGTTTGCACATTTTCTGTGCTGCTGTCGTGTCCGTGCGTGCTTAATTCAAGTAGTGTTCATTTGTCAGTTAGCTATTTTTAGTAGCCGCATTAGCGGCTACTAACACACAACATGCCATATTGATTGATGACACCTGAATATGTAGACGGCTACCAAAGAAAATGTGCAATAGTTACCTTTTAAAACCCACTTTTAGTAATCTGTGGGTACAGTTTAGTAATCTGTGGGTACAGATTAGTAGACTGTGGGTACAGTTTAGTAATCTGTGGGTACAGATCAGTATACTTTGGGTACAGTTTAGTAATCTGTGGGTACAGATTAGTAAACCGTGGGTACAGTTTAGTAAACTGTGGGTACAGTTTAGTAATCTGTGGGTACAGATTAGTAAACTGTGGGTACAGTTTAGTAATCTGTGGGTACAGATTAGTAATCTGTGGGTACAGATTAGCTATGATTTTTTTATTTTTTCTACCCTGGCACCCGGGGGGCTCCGTAGAAACTGCTTTTTCAGCCTTGTCTGTGTTTTCCGCCATATATATAGCGCCCTTTAACTGTCCATTATTCATATTTGTATTAATTTGTAAGTGTTAAAGTTTAAACACAACTGTCTTCCGAGAGTCCACTGAGGCCACGCCCAGTGCAGCCGGGGAACTCTTACAATGACGTCACTGCATCACGTGACGTTTAGCAGTGGCGTTCTCTGCGAGTCTGCGTTGATTTCGGAGGAACCACAGCTAGCGCTTCGCGGCCTGTTACAATGGAAGGCAGGAACTACGGCTCAGGTAAAAAGCCATTTATTGCCGTATTGCATTGTTATTCAACATTATAGTCACTTGCTATCTATGGCCGCCATATCTTTTCACAGTTAAAAAATAAAAAAGACTACCATTACCCCACGATTGAGAGCATTCGCCCTGCAGTCGAAGCCATTTTGACTTTAGTTTTGCCTTCATTTTTTTTGGTCTTTTCTTTTTCCCGAATGAAAGTATTTTCTCCTCGAATTGATACAGCTGAATAACGTTTTCTGTGCGATTTTAAAATGGCCGTTGGCGGCATGAACGTTACAATGGCGGTTGTTTGCTCCTTCGTCATCCAAAGCTAAAGGCTAACAGGTCGGCAAGGCTCATTGTTAGCTTCGCCGTCGCCTTGTTAGCTTCGCTGTTGCCATGCTAAGAATTATACATTTCGTTTAATGAATTCCTTAGTAAGTGCAACACGTTTTAGTGCGATATTAAAATGGCTGGCCTCGAAAATGTCTCAAAGGCTCTCTGTTCATTCAGCTTCACTGCAATTAAATAAAAATGTTTAAATGCTAAAATTGTTGCAAGTACAGTTCCCTCTCCTGTTGCAATTCATAAAAGGAAAGACGACACCTTTATACCGTCAATCCCAGCGGAAATACTATTGTTTAATTAATTGAAAATAGGTGAATTTGTCTGATGCAAAACAGTGGAGAGAAAGTTAAATAAAATCTATTTCCGAGGAGTGGCCGCCAAATACGGGGGCAATCATTTTATTTATGCCTGAACTGTTTTAGCCAATCGAAATGAGTATTCCAAATTTCCTGCCCTTCCTTGTTATGCCATTGTGACCCATTATCATCGTCACTCCCTATATGTGCGGGTATAACTGACGTCACACAATGGCTACACCCATATTTTCTCCATTAAGAGAGGTTTAATAATTTCTCAATTACAGGGGTCGACAATATAAATGGCCCAGATGTACTTTTAAAACTATCAGGGCCACCAGAATGCTCCCACCACTGTCCTGCTGGGGCCAGTAAAAATAATGCGTCGATTTAAAAAATCAAGCAAACAGTATACAAATAGTATTCAAATGGATACATATGTATTTGCTGTGGTTTAGTACAATCATTTCATGGCACGAACACTTTCTCTTTTTGTCACATTTGTTTCTGCGACTCCCTCTGCCAGTCGCCGTTTAATCCGGCTGGGACCAACCTAGCTCAGCGTCATTTATTTTGCTTGCAATGAAAAAACACAAAAGAGAATGAAAAAATAAAAATAAATCATTATCATTTTACACAAAAATGGGCTGGACAAAAGTATTGGCATCCTCAGCCTAATACTCAGTCGCACAACCTTTAGACAAAACAACTGCGAACAACCGCTTCTGGTATCCCACAATGACTTTCTTATAATGCTCTGCTGGAATATTAGACCATTCTTCTTTGACCAACTGCTCCAGGTATCTGAAATTTGAAGGGTGGCTTCTAGAGGCGTGCGAAATTTCTGATTCTTAGATTATCCGCGATTCGGCCGTGGAAGATTGGAGAACGATTCACAAACATTCAAATTCCGATTATTGAATTATACCAGGTAAAGCGGAAATAAAACACAGTCAGCGCGGTCTTCAGGACGCAATGAGGAACGGACCGAGAGTAAATATCATGTTCAACTTATACCGCTAGATAAAAAAAAAAAACAATCATACCTGACTGCGGCCGTCAGCCGCTACAAACAGCGCCCAGTCGCTAGCTGCTACAAACATACGGCAACATACGACTATGGTATATATCACATATATCTAGAACTAGATGTGAAATGACAGACAACGGCCGTTTTAGATCATATACCAAGAACTAGATGCGAAACGACAGACTTTCTCGCGCTAGTAAACAAGTGCCATCTTAAAGCAGTAGACTTCTCTAGAAGGCACTGTTGTAGCGAACCTAATTACTTTTTATCTGAAAAAAAAAACACCCAAATCGGCAAAATCTTGACTTGAATCTATCTTAATTTGATGAAACCGTTTCAAAACTTTCACATGTCGAAAGTAGACAGAAGCGAAATTATGGAATAACGGGAGCAATTTTAAGAACTTTAGCGGTTGATTCACAACATTAAATGAATTGAATGTAGTTTAAATCTGCTGATACAGAATGGGCACTTGAGTATTTTATTTACTATTTTGAACTGTTAACTTGGTACTGAAATAATAGTTTGGTTTAGCCTGAGAGGATTTTTGAACAATTTTGGAACTAGCATACAAAAAATTAAAAGCTGGGGTGAGGGGGTTGTGGTGCATCAATAATCGATTTATAATCGAATCGGAGCCCCTGAATCGTAATCGAATCGTTAGGTGACCAAAGATTCCGACCTCGAGTGGCTTCCCCAAACTGCCATTTTCAGATCTCTCCACAGGTGTTCTATGGGATTCAGGTCTGGATTCATTGCTGGCCACTAGAGATTAAACAAATACTCGGGCAACTCGAGTAACTTGAGTTTAAAAACTGATCTAAGTAATTTTATTCACCTCGAGGAATCGTTTAATTTTGCCAGCTCTAAGCATCACCTTTTGCCCGGACTACTTTTAATGCTGGACAACGCACTGACGTCACGTGTGTAGAGGAAGAAGCAATAGGAAAAAAATGCCTTACTGCAGCCAACAGCCGCTACAAACTACGCCAACGTTGCTAAAAACTACGCCCGCATGATGCTACGGTCATAGCACTTAGCGTCTGATGCGTGTCATCGATATCACACATACGTAGAACTAGACACGAAATGACAGACTCGGTGGCATTAGTAAACATATATATATATATATATATATATATAAATCATATTAATAATTCTTTTTTTGGGGATTATTGGATCAATAACTGACGCGTTGACCTTGGCCAGTGATGTTGATAGTGGGGCCATTGAAATCCAAAAGCCACTGGCCCGGAGTGTTTAATTTCTCTTTTTGTCTACCCCTGAATTGGCATAAATACTTTGAGTAACAGTCTTTTGAATGAAGTCCATTTATACCAGGTGTTTAAAAATGTACTATAAATGCCTTGCTTTGGGCCCAATTTAACAGTTCTTGTATCCTTCAGGTTTTTCAAATTGGGGTGGCGGAGGGTCTGGAAACAGAGGTAAGCAAGAAGTTTGAGCTCTAAAATTGTCATATTTTAATAATTGACATTATATAGGCATGTCGTGTTGACTAAATTACATAGACATCAGTTTGCTCTGGCAAATGTAATACATTTTTAACACAGGTGTAATGAAAATATAGAGCTATGCTCATTTACTCATAGATAGAGATACAGTGCCCTCCATAATTATTGGATTTATAATAATTATGTGTTTTTTAGCTTCTAATATTTTTTTTTTCTAAATAATATGGGACCTTAATGAAAAAAAAAAAAAGAAAAATCCAACTTTCAATACAAGTGCATCTATTCAGTGGGGAAAGAATCCCACATAAATAAATAATTATTTGACATCAAATAATGTGTCACAATTATTAGCACCCCTGGTGTTAATACTTTGTACAACCCCATTTTCCCAACAAAACAGCACCTAATCTTCTCCTATAATGTTTCACAAGATGGGAAAAGACAGAAAGAGGGATCTTCAGCCATTCCTCTTTGCAGAATCTCTCTAAATCATCCAGAGACCTGGGTCCTCGCCTCTGTACTCTCCTCTTCAGCTCACCCCACAGGTTTTCAATGGGGTTGAGGTCTGGGGACTGAGATTATGATTGTGAGTGAGGAAAGGTTTTCTCCTTGAATGCCTCCCAAACAGCTTGTTGGTGTGTAGACAGCACCTCAAACCCACTGTGAAGTATGGGGATGGGTCAGTGATGCTGTGGGGCTATTTCGCTTCCAAAGGCCCTGCGAACCTTGTTAGGGTGCATGGCATCATGAATGCTTTGAAATACCAGGACATTTTGAATCAAAATCTGTTGCCCTCTGCCCGAAAGCTGAAGATGGGTCATCACTGGGTCTTTCAGCAAGACAATGACTCGAAACATATGGCCAAATCTACACAGAAATGGTTCACCAGACACAAAATCAAGCTCCTCCCATGGCCATCTGTCCCCAGACACCAACCCCATTGAAAACCTGTGGGGTGAGCTGAAGAAGAGAGGACCCAGGTCTCTGGACGATTTAGAGCGATTCTGCAAAGAGAAATGGCTGAAGATCCCTCTTTCTGTCTTTTCCCATCTTGTGAAACATGATAGGAGAAGATTAGGTGCTGTTTTGTTGGCAAAAGGGGGTTGTACAAAGTATTAACACCAGGGGTGCTAATAATTGTGACACACATTATTTGATGTCAAATAATTTTTTTCTTTATGTGGGATTTTTTCCCCACTGAATAAATGCGCTTGTATTGAAGGTTGGATTTTTCTTTTTTTTCCATTAAGGTCCCATATTATATAGAAAAAAAAATATTAGAAGCTAAAAAACGCATAATTATTAGAAATCCAATAATTATGGAGGGCACTGTATAAAGGTACTCAAGTGAAGAACTGACCACAGTGAAGATTTTCAAATTTCGTCTGTATAATAATGTAATCTGTATTAGGTTCTGGAAACTTTGATCTATTTGGTGGAAATTATAAGAATTCCATGTCGGGTTACGGGGGCTACGGAGGCGGCAATTCCAAGAGAGGCCTCTCCGAGTCATCCATGCTCCACGAAAAGATAACACAAGCAGATGAAGTGATTGCCAAGATTAATCAGCGCTTGGACATGCTCACTCAGTTGGAGGGTGGCATGAAAGGTGGCCGAGGTGACAGGTAAGGCATTTTCTGTTCAGTTTTTGTTTCTTTACATCTTAGTTGTCCTCATGTTTTTTACACAGACCATGTTGTGTCGAAGATTCTCAGCGACATGTTATCCTGAGCATTCAAGGAATGCGGTTTTATTTTTTTCGCTTAAACTACTGTTCACCCTTTTAAAGTCAAAGGTGACCGTTCTGTTTTTTGTCACTGGTATTGGCATACTTTAATCATTGTCCATGCTACAAATGCCGTCCTGTCTTGACTTTGTGTTTCATTTATTCACAAGCATTGTTCTTCTCATCCATGTGACCTAACCTTGCGCTCTGGTTTTAGGTTTCACACAAAAGATGAGTTTAGCTGGCATGTCAATCCAGCAAATTCCTCAGAAGAAACTTCTTAGAAAACACCAAAAACTGGGGTCTCAAACTTGCAGCTCGTGGGAAGGCATTTTGCAGCCCCTTTAAGTGTTTAGGCTTTTTTTTTTTTCAACCTAGCATAGTACCGAAGGTTTTCAGCAATGTTAAGGGAATTAGGGCAATCACTTGATCTTCATATTCTGAAGAACTGATCATTTTCTCAACTGTTATTCATAAAGATTGAGAAAATTTGATTACTTGGTTTCTTTTTTTTTCTTAATCTTTGAAACTTTTTTTGTGGAATACGTGTTGTAGCTTAGACTATTTCCAGCAGCCCTCGGATACATTGAGTTTGAGACCCCTGACCTAAAATCAAAGTTTATCCGATAAAGAGGAGGTCAATTTGGATTCTCCCCCTCTTCTGGCAAAACTGAAAATATTGTTGGAAGAGTGTTTGATAATCTAATGATCAGCGCTGATTGCCTGTTTTACTGTAAAACAATTTGAGCAGTCTATAGTTTTTGGTGGATGTCTGTCTTGCAATCTGACAAGAAAATGGCGACACTAAGGTGGCGAATGAGTGCCGACTGGACAAATCCAAAGCTGGCGGCCCTTCGTGCCTCCTGCCTTGCTCTCTGCTCTTTTTTATCAACCCTCTCCCTCCATCCCGCAGGTTTGACCAGTTCGAGTCTTTCGACTCGTTCTCCTCCTCCCGAGATCTCTTCAGATCCGGTGGCGGTAGCTATGGTTGTGATGATGGCCGTGGTGACAACATGCTGTTGGGCCAGCGAGGAGGCTCGGGCTTCGGGGGGGGCATGGGACAAGGAGGGGGAGGTGGCTTTAATAGCCTCTCCTCCACCTATGGAATCGCTAAAATGCGACAGAATTTAAGGGAGTCCTTCGGCAGTGACTCTGGCAGGGGAGGATGGGCAGGTCGTCGTTCCCCCAGAAGGGGCGGAGGTGCCGGGGGTCGAGGGTTTGGGGGCTACAGGTCCGACCCCATGTCCTTAGGCGGAGGCGGCCGGGGAAGCGGTCCTTCCCCAGGAGGTCGAGGCAAGCTCCCATCCCTCCTGTCCAACCGCATGTACCCAGAGGGTGGAGGTTTCCACCCAGGTCCCTCCCAAGGGCCCCGCGACTTTTCCGGGAGGTATTTTGGAGGGGCCACACGGGTCAGCCGCGCGCGAGGCCGCAGGAAACCCCTCAACAAAGTAAGTACCTCCTGCCAAATTTGGACGACCTACTCAGATTCTGGCCGAAAGCCGTTCTGATTACCACTTTTCTCGACTGTACACAAACTGGCCAGCCGACCTTTCATATTAGAGCCCGGCATGTGCCAAATTTTGAAACATCAGCTGTCCCCCACCCAAACTTTGCCCATCTTTTACTTTCTTTGAGTCGATGTAATGTCCAGTTCCTCAGAAAAATTCTACTGTTTTGTAAGTTAAAAGCAATTTATGCTTCTCATTGCACCCTTGTTTTTTTCCTCCTTTTTAAACTTTTGCCTTTATGATTTATTTCATGCAAAATTGTGTTTCATAGACTACCTAATGCAAAATTACAACAATCACATTTTGGCCCCTTTAAACATTTAATGGTGGTATTTTTACTTTGGAGTTGTTGCTTGTAATGTAAAATGAATACAGGTCAGCACACCCCTGTTCAAATGCCAGGTTGAATGAACGACGCCAACCCTCACAATCAAAAATTGATTGGGCGAAGAGCGCCGTCAATGGCACTGAAACAGCCAGTAATCCCAGTTTAAAATGAATTGGACGTTTATCATTGTCAATGGCAAGCAATGATTAGGAAAATATTTGGCTTCTTTTTTGGCACTTAAAGAACACTCATATTCTTTTTTTAAACCAATTTTTAATTAGTAAAATAAACACGTTTTAGGAATTTAAACGTAAAATTTGACATTTTTACACTAACTGCAAATTAATAGGCTCCAAATATTGGTCAACGACCTCCTGAACTGCTAAAATTCTGCATCCGTCGTTCTGTATGGATAATCACAGACGTGAGCATTTAAACATGGATGTATACAAGCCCGAATTTGAAAAACGGAATGCACTGCTTTGCAAACCTTTATCGATAGACTTCATAATGATATTGAAGGGACACATTCCCCAGACACTGCGCCACGCCTTCCAATAGGGGGCCATTGTCCCACACTCCGCCTTAGTCTGTCGCAGTTATTCTCGCACACATGCAGTGTTTCAACGCCGGATTTAAGTCGAAAAAGTACGGAAGCTGTACCGCATACAAACAGGAAGGATTGTCTCAGGAGTTATTTTTTTGAGGATTCAAGGTTATTATATTTTTTGTACCATGTGAGCATTTTGAAACGTGAAAAAAATGAATGGGAGGAATTAACCGCCAAGGCATTGGCGTCATAATTCGCAACATTTACGTAAAATAAACGCTAACTGCCAGTTTTTTGCTTTTGACCAAGAATAGACTGTTTTACATCCATATCTATATGGAATTTATAGATTTAAGCATTTTTTTTCACAAGAATTTTCAACGTAAAAAACTTTTGTGGTGATAAGGCGGCACTACAGTGGCTTAAACACTAGCAGCACATTTGACATATTTACGTAAAATAAATGCTAACTGGCCAGTTTTTTTTTTTGCTTTTATCCATGAATCGAGACTGTTTTACATCCATACCTGTAAAGAAATCAGAGATTTAAGCATTTATTCACAAGAATTTTCAGTGTAAAAAGCTTTTTGTTGTGATAAGGTGGCGCCACAGTGGCTTAAAGACTATCAGCACATTTGACATATTTACGTAAAATAAATGCTTCCTGCCCAGTTTTTTTGCATTTACCCTAGAATCGAGACTGTTTTACGTCCATAAAATGCCCTCCATAATTATCGGCACCCCTGGTTAAGATGTGTTTTTTAGCTTCTAATAATTTTTTAAAATTCAAATAATATGGGACTTTAATGGAAAAAAGAAAAATCCAACCTTCAATACAAGTGCATTCATTCAGTGGGGAAAAAATCCCACATAAAGAAATAATTATTTGACATCAAATAATGTGTGTCACAATTATTAGCACCCCTGGTGTTAATAATTGTACAACCCCCCTTTGCCAACAAAACAAGGTCTGGGGACTGAGATGGCCACGGGAGGAGCTTGATTTTGTGTCTGATGAACCGTTTCTGTGTAGATTTGTCCATATGTTTAGGGTCATTGTCTTGCTGAAAGACCCAGTGACGACTCATCTTCAGTTTTCGGGCAGAGGGCAACAGATTTTGATTGAAAATGTCATGGTATTTCAAAGCATTCATGATGCCATGCACCCTAACAAGGTTCCCAGGACCTTTGGAAGCGAAACAGCCCCACAGCATCACTGACCCACCCCCCATACTCCACAGTGGGTTTGAGGTGCTGTCTACACGCCAACAAGCTGTTTGGGAGGCATGCACGGACAAAACCTTTCCTCACTCACAATCATAAACGCAAACGTCTGGCGTTCGCCAAGCGGTATTGGGGCTTCAACTGGGACCGTGTGCTTTGTCAGATGAGACCAAGATTAAGCTTTTTGGGACCAAACACTCTAAGTGGGATTGGCGTGCCACGAAAGATTCGCATGCTCAAAAGTACCTCATACCCACTGTGAAGTATGGGGGTGGATCAGTGATGCTGTGGGGCTGTTTCGCTTCCAAAGGCCCTGGGAACCTTGTTAGGGTGCATGGCATCATGAATGCTTTGAAATACCAGGACATTTTAAATCAAAATCTGTTGCCCTCTGCCCGAAAGCTGAAGATGGGTCGTCACTGGGTCTTTCAGCAAGAGAATGGCCCTAAACATATGGCCAAATCTAAACAGAAATGGTTCACCAGACACAAAATCAAGCTCCTCCCATGGCCATCTCAGTCCCCAGACCTTGTTTTGTTGGCAAAAGGGGGTTGTACAAAGTATTAACACCTGGGGTGCTAATAATTGTGACACACATTATTTGATGTCAAATAATTCTTTCTTTATGTGGGACTTTTTCCCCACTGAATAAATGCACTTGAATTGAAGGTTGGATTTTCCTTTTTTTTTTTTTCCATTAAGGTCCCATATTATTTGAATGAAAAAAAAAAATATTAGAAGCTAAAAAACATATCTGAACAAGGGGTGCCAATAATTATGGAGGGCACTGTATCTAAAGAGTATAGGGATTTAAGCATTTATTCACAAGAATTTTCAAAGTAAAAAGCTATTTGTTTCCACTCGGTCAGCTTTGACTGAGATAGGGCCCCTTTTAATCGGCCCCATGTCCCGTCAATATATTATGAAGTCTATGCCTTAAAATTCGGTCAAAGGTTCAAAGATAATCTGGCAGGTCAGATCTAAAATTCACTGGAGTTCCACCACAGGTGAGCTTTATTTTGGTCGTCTACTTACATTGCTTAGCTCAGAAATGAGAATTGTCTTTTTCCCTCCTCTTTTTGAATGTACACACTTATTCTGGCCGACGTGCCAAATTGAAGCAAAAATATTTGGTCTTCGTGAATATCAAGTTTTGTTTTTGGGTGAACTTCAGCTGCCACCAAAGCCACAAAATGACACCCAGAAGAAGAGAAAGCAGATGGCCACTCCTGCTGATGAGCCAGAGAGTAAAATGAACAAGACCGAAAACACTAATGCTGATGGTAAGTTGCAGTCATAGAGCACATTTGGTCACATATTTCAACTGAAGCTATTGTGACCTGATCAGAAAACGCAAGATAAAATTCTTATACTTTTGTGTGTGTAGCTAAGGTAGTAGAAAAAGATGACAGCAAGGCAACTATGACTGCTGCTGCTTCTGCTGATGCTCAAGTGAGTACAGAATTGGACAAAATTGGTCACTTGAGCCATATCAGACTGTTTTTGCTGAAGTAGCAGTTGCTCCAAGTAATTCTACTTTTTCTTTCTTTACAGGAGACTACTGATGGAGAATCAGGTAAACCGCAGTATTTTCCACATTGTACTTTGTGTACGTTGTACTATTGTGGAACAAAAAAAATGAAATATTTTAAAATAAAATTTAAATGAATAGCACTTGTAGACTAAACCCACAGCTGAAGTTGCTCAACATTTGAATAAGAACCCTTGGTAATATAGAACTTGACTTATACAATATATGATCAAATAGATTTTATTTAAAATGAGGGATGCACGATATCAATTTTTTGAAACCGATATCGATAACTTACTGCTCCTCAAGGCAGATACCTAATACGATAACCGATAAAATATATATATATAATTTTTCAATGTATATTCATCTGAGTTTTTGAACACCTGTCGGTCAAAAATACAAATGGTTGATTCAGCATAGACTTGCCTTTGACCGAACCAGAATTATTATAATAACTAAAACACAAGAACAGTTTTGAGTTCATATAAAGTGCCCATATTATTTTTTCAAATAAATATCATTTGAGTTAATCACAATCAGTCAATATTATTGACTATGTGTTCCCCTGAACAATGAGCACAGATCTAAAACAAACATAAACCCAACAGGTATTGTGCTTTGTCAACAGATAAAACATTTGGTGCAACAGGAGAGGAGACTTTTGTCGTCTTGGTCCATGAAACAACTTTCTTCACATGGAAATTTTAGAGCAGCAAGCCTATCAATAACCAAAAGCCCTCTCAAGAACTTGCAAACATAACACTGTAAAATGCAAACATTTGCTAATTGGCATAGTAGGGTTTCTAACTCAGTGAAGGAAAAATACGGCCTCTAAAACTGTAACAAAACTTTGCATATTGGCAAAACACGAGTTGAAACAAACGCACACATCCCAATCGGACACCGTGCCAAAAATTTTATTATTAGGCCCGATAATATATATTGTTATCGGATTTATCGGGATGACGTCATAATTCCTATTATCGTGGATCTCTATTTAAAACATATTAATTAGTTGAATATTAATGAGAACGAAAGAGACAGCGCGTGTGTTTGACTCATATCATTGTTTACACATTACGTATACACACACCCTCTTTCAACACAGAAAGTCGACAGAGAGAAACACCACAGGCTGCATTGTAAAAATGTTTTGAACAGATGTTTTCAATGGCGTAAGACTTAAAAAAGTAGGCTAATGGTAGAGAGGAAACTAGTTAGCCGTCTTGGTCTCTAAGCCGTGGCTTTCTGTTACTTTTCGGTAACCGAAGTACTCCCCTACTAGCGACTTTCTTTTTATGATGGGGGAAAGCTTTGGTGAGTGTGGCCGACACACCGGACAGAGCAACAACCATAGATGGAAGAGTGAGCGCTGCCTCTCCAAGCCACAGATTTCTCGCTGCATTTTTGGGATGTAAAAAACAGCTTATACCGTACTATGGTATGACCGAAAATTTTAGTGGTTTTGAAACGGTAACGTTTTCATGCCACGGTAAACCTTGAAACCAGTAACCGGTCTATGCCTAATCCCTACTGCCAAATAGTTATGAGTATCACAGTCTGTCACTGTAAATAAACGTTTCTCTTCTCTTCAGGTTCAGCGAAAAAGGAAGAAAGTGCCGAGGCGGCAGCGGTGGTGGCACAGGACAAACAGCCCACCCCCCGACCTCCAGGCAAGTCTTCAAAAGCGAAAAAGAAGCGGGGCTTTCAGGAGAGGTGAGCAGGAAAAATCTATGAAAAGAATTATCAGTGCACATAAGCAGGGGGGAAAACAAACCTCTCCCTGGTTCACCCTTCTAGGGTGATGTTTGCATGCTCCATCTGCAAGTTCCGAACGTTCTACAAGGAAGATATGGAACGTCATTTGGAGAGTCGCTTCCACAAGGAACACTTCAAATTCCTTTCGGGCCAGCTGTCCAAGCCGACCACAGACTTCCTACAGGTGACAAACTAATTCGAGGCATCTGCTCTCTAATCAGGCATGAAAATCTCTCACCTTTCGGCAAAATTCAAGTCAAAAAGGGTGACCTATGTGAATTGTGTAGAATCGAGGAGAAAATTTTTAAAGAGGGGGGTTTCGGGAGATCTTTTTAATGTCGAACGCTTGGTATGCAAGCGGGGAAAGCGGCACAAAGCCAAAAAAGCGCACCAGCGTGGCCAAAACATTGACTGATTTCAACGAAACAAAGGAGGGTATACTGTTGTGTCCTGGCTCTTCAACGCCAAGCTTGGCTGCACGTCGGCCGTGAATGAACACCTACAGCGCCCTCACCCAGTTGTAATTTTGGAAGACGTCCGGAGACGATTACACGCTGGCGGATGGTTAAGTCAATCTAACTAACAACATGTTTTATTGAAGTTGCTAAAACCTGTATCGACATGAAGTGAGTCCATTTATCGCACGGTAAATAAAAATGAGAGCGGTAATTTTCACTGCAGCGTTTTATCGCCGCGCTTGCGTGCATACATTTGTGCATGCGTGCTGATGGCACATGAGACTCCAGTTCCTTTAAAAGATTTTTATTGGTCATCAACACGCCATAGAATTAAAGTTTGGACATACAAAATAAGGAAACCTCTAAATTAAACGCTGTAAACGTTAGCATTGCCACATTGAGGCTAATGGGGGAAAAAAGACGACCTACTTTAGTCTGCTATAAAACATTGGCAGTCTTCTCCCAAACGCAAACTTGCAGTTAAAAGGTGACACTTCAAACATGAAAAATCGCTGGTTAACAGCATTTGCAAACAAAAAAGGAGGATTACTGACACCACATGCAATGACAAAAAGTTATTTTTGCAGAATGTAAAGCTTACGGTTAGCGGTTTAGCGAACGTACTTTCAGTGAACATTTCAAAATAAAAGCATGTCATGTTCGTCATATAAATAACGATTTCTGGAGTTAATCCCACATACTTCAGAATTCAGATTCTACACTAAAAATAGCATTAAAATGACAGCCTTTATGAAAAATCTGATTGGCAATGAATAATTATTATACTATATTATAGATAGTAGTATCCTATAATATTCAAGCTAGATATTTTTTTAAATTGTTTTAAAACATGTTTGAAAGGCCGAAGTCTGTGTTCTGAATGTTTACATTCTATTCTTTTGAATTAATGCTATCGGCATTTGACCTCGTTGTTATTTACGTGTTTATTTGTACTTTGATAATTTAAGTGTTCCAAAACGTTTTTGTGAACTAATATGCGTCATCAAAAACTTCATTGCTAAATTAGTATTTTAAAAAAAGGGGCGGGGGTTATTAATTGACTAATCGTAAAAATAGTCAGCTGACTAATCGGGAGAAAATTAGTCGTCTGGGACAGCCCTAGTTGTACAGTGTACCGGAACATATTTTCTCCACACCTTTCTAACCTTTTTAACCCCTGACCCATTTTCATGCCTTCTAATAGATGTGGTTATCTGTACAGTTAGTACACCTGGTATTTTCAAGAAGCCTCAGTGAATGAACCGAACAAACATTTATCATTTAACTGAACGCTTTGGTCGTTTGTTTCCTAGGAGTACTTACTGAACAAGTTCCACAAAACTGACCACATGATCAATCAATTGGAGAACCACAGTGCTGCCATCTGTCAGATGTACAGAGACCAGGATCTCACGAAAGGTAAGCGAGACATTCGTCAGTAGAGGTGTACATCGGCACTGCCCTCACGATTCGATTCGATTACGATTCAGAGGGTTACGATTCAGTTCGATTCGGCAATGCATCGCGATGCATTAAAGCCTTGGATGCATTAAGATTCTAAAGCAAAGCATATTTTTCGTGAATCATGAGGCAACAAAAGCGGTCAGACATTAAACAACTTTTTATTGGCTCTTGTGTCACTCCTGGTTGAAGTCAAATGAAAATACTTTCAGATATATATATTAAAAAAAAAACAGATCACAGCATTTAATTAGTGCTTTGAATGAGACCAGGGCTTTCTCTTTTTTTTTTTTTTTTTTTTACCACACCGTAGCAGCCTTTCACACAGTGCAACATCTGAACTCCTGTGCAAAATCAGTAATAACAGTCACTGTTTTTTAGTCACAACGACCCATCAATAAAAATATTCAAGTAAATATTAAAGAAAACGACAAAATATTGTAGTGCAGCAGCATCTTTATCGCAATATCAATCCAGGGATCCGTTCAGTTGCAAGCAAAACCAACTAAATTGCAATGTAGAACAAAAGTAAAATGTAGGCTTAGCCCACTCTATATGTGCAATAGAGGTTAGATCGGACCTAAAAAATCCGACCCGACACGGCCCGCTTTTTTTTTTTTTTTTGGAGTGACGCGAGAGAAAAAAAACGCAGCAGCAGCAATTTATTTTCATTTCTTCGAGTTGGCAGAAAAAAAACGCAAGTTTTCTTAATGTTTAAATAGTCTACATATTTTTATGATCATTATAAAAGCATTTACACAACAAAATAATGCTGGGAAAGTTTAATATTAAAAAAACATGCGGTTTGCAGATACACAGAGGAGAAGATTCAAAAGGATCACATTTGTGTTGCCTTTGCCTGTGCATAAATAAAAGTGTCATAACGAATTCTCAGTTGGCAGAAAAAAACGCAAGTTTTCTTAATGTTTAAATAGTCTACATATTTTTATGATCATTATAAAAGCATTTACACAACGAAATAACGCTGGGAAAGTTTAATATTAAAAAAAAACATCCGGGGCCCCGGCGTTCATGTGCGTGCACAAGCAAATGCACAATGCAGAGAGCCTGCTCTCGGTTTTATCCTTTTTAAAAAAAAATTTTTTTTTTTAATTTATTAGTCCGGCGCGGCGGCCTGACTTGAACGAAAATGCTTAACATTTTGGGCCCGACTCGAATTTGGCCCTAAATGTTAATCTGGTTCGGGCACAAGATCTAACCGCTAAGAGATAGGACATAACAATGGCTGAAGCAGAGAAAGAGGGGGTGAGAAACATTATTGATGCACCTAAGACCTTGAAAGCAGACATCTGGAGACATTTTGGCTTCTACGAGGTTGGTGGGAAACTTGACCAGAGTTATGTGGTGTGTAAAAATATGAAACATGAGAATAATAATACAAATGGGGAAACCAAATCCGTTGCATCACCGGAATATAAAATAACGGTACAAATGAACGTGATGGGAGTCGGATAGCGGCTCTAACCTTGTCGAAACGGCTGAAATTAATGAGTGGACTGGGCACGGACTTCATGTAGCAATCATCATGTCGCGTTATTTGGCATCTCTGTGTGATTTCTCTGAAAGCTTTCATGATGGTAAAGCACTCAGCATAAGGTATAATCCAACAGTGAAGCCTATATATAATATGACAGTTTAATAGCCACAGCTATTTTTCTGTATGTATTTGCTTTATTCTGCCATCATAAAACCTTAAATGTTTCATTGGCATCAGAGCAATACAGCTTTAAACTGGTTGTGTCTGTGTGGAGGGTGCATGTATTAAAAAATGTTTCGGGGGGAAAAAAACCTGAAACCTTGACGTAAACACTTGTGTTGAATAATTATGTCACAGCAGCCATTACCAATAAGTTGTCTGAAGTGTACTGTTAAAGCTGCAAGTCATTTGTGTTAGAATGACATGTTTGCACAGTCGTCATATTGATTTTTATAATGTTTACATTTTTCAAGTCATACAAGCTGTTATAAATGTTCACACCAGAATTTGTATTGTTTCAAGATTTTTTTAATACTTAATGTTTAGACTCCATGAGCAATTGTTAAATTGAAAGCTGGTTAAATAAATTTAACGAGAAACAGTTAATTTGTATTCTATGCATTGATTCAAATTTTCAAATTATATGATAGTCCGCTTGGGCGAATTTATCGTCATTTATCGTTACCGAGGTAAAACTGCTCAATTTATCGTGATACGTACTTACGGCCATATCGCCCAGCCCTACTTTGACCTCATTAGCTGAAAATTTTCAGTTCCTAGGTGTGATTAATTGCAAATGAATGTAGTCACTCTGCTATCCAAAAGATGGCAGTACTGCGTCGCGTCTCGCTTGGGTATCGGGCAGTCAAGTTCACTTGAATTTAGTGATTTAAACACAACAAAAAGACAGGGTAAATGTTATCTTTTTATTTATTTGCACAAAATAATGTGGTGTGCTGAATCTGGCCACCGGGCCTTGAGTTTCACATTTATGGACTAGCAAGAAGTCCACCAAATGCTGATTTAGCGGCATTGCGTGTTGCAGATCTCGGCATGGAGCACTTCTTGAAGAAAGTGGAAGCTGCCCATTGCAGTGCCTGTGACATCTTCATTCCAATGGAGTTTCACCTGATCCAAAAGCACATTAAATCCTACGACCACAACTATAATCGCAAGGTGGGTCGACTGATACATTAAGAAAAAGTTTTATATTTTCTGAACCTTTTGGCACCATGTTAAACTCTTGTTTTAATTCAAGGGAATGATGGAGCAGTCTAAGAGATCCAGCCTGTCAGTTGCACGTAGCATCCTCAACCACAAAGTCATTGGAAAGAAGCTGGAGAGCTACCTGAGTGTAAGTGCCATCGTGGTACTTAAGATTGGAGACCTCCAAGGCCTTTAAAGAACACATACAGTTCCTATTCACTGCCATTGATGACTGAATTTCTAATGCCATCAATGGCGCTAAAAAATGAGTTTAAATGAATGGGATGTGTATCATTGTCAGTAGCAAGCAATGAGTAAACAGTGATAGACATTAAATACATTTTAACTGGGGTAACTAGCATTGATGCTGTAGTGTGATTAACAACGATAAATGTCCAGTTAATTTTTCCTGGACTGTAATTGTCTTTCCCATTGAATTATGGACGTTCTCTGATTTAATTTTTTTACCCCAATCGCATCATTCACGTCAATTATCATCACACATCTGGGCTAGTTCACTCCACTACAATTCACTTGCTTCAACATCCAAATGGCAAGATTACAACTGATTCAGACTGCTGGCAACTTCTATCTTCTTTTGAAGAGAAATGAAATCTTTTTTTATGTTTTTACCTCAATAGAAGGCATCCTACAACGAAAGAAAAAACAGTTGGGTGTACATGGAAGTTGAGGAAAAAAGACCAATCACATAGCGTAAAAGCTTTTTTTTCCACTTCAATCTTCTTGGCCTTTTGTTTTAAAGCTAAAATTTGGTACAAAATTAGCAAAGAGAAACTTATATCCTTAAAATTTTCCCATGTGAATATTTGCAAAAACTATCGTTTATCACAGTCAATGGCAGCCACTGAGTTAATTTAATAAAATTAGCAATGACAATAATCAAGATGTTGATCCGTTCTTTGTGTTGTAAATAAATGGTGATAGGTGTCAAAAATTAATGTAAACTGATAACCTTTGTTGCTTTGTACAGGGAGAAAATCCATTTGTTGGTAACCAGGAGGGTCAGGGCGCACCCGAATCAATGTTGGTGGAAGAAACAGAAGAACAACCGGCCGTCACGGAAGATAAGGAGGTGACCGAGGATGTGGAGGCGGTGACCAAAGCAAGCGAGGGGGAACCAGCCCAAGAAGAAAATACTGAGAACGAAGAGGTTAAGGAGGAAGCGGGTATGCCGGAGGAGCAGGGGAACCAGAACGAGGAGGAGGGGGAAGAAGGCTTTGAAGTTGGAGAGGATGAAGATGAAGAGGGATACGTGGTGCACGATGAAATTGATGAAGAGGATGGAGCGGAGGTGTGTGATGCTGTTGTGGAGGAAGATGATCACAAAGAACTGTTAGAGTAATTGAAATAGACACGTAAATGCTTACGTTTTTCCATTTAAATGTTCGTGTATATACTTTATGGCTAGTCTGACATGCATTTGGAAGAGAGCTGTTTGATAGCAATCCAGAATCTACCCTACCAAAATGTCTTGAATTTTTTTTTTTTTTTTTTTTTTTTTTTGTGCCTCTTGGTTTGTTATTCTGAAATGACGTTAGTTTAAATTGATTGAGGGCACTTTGGATTATACAGTATTGATAGCCTACAAATGTTCTTCCCATTGCTAATGTACCTAATAGCATTGGATGTTTTTTCTCCGCAACTGTCGGGTTTTGTTTTGTTTTACTTCTAGCAGATAAGAATTGAAAAACTGTCAGTCATGTTTCTTGCTATAAATGTAACTATTCTACAGTGTCATGAATAAACTTGCGTGAACCATTTCATGCTATCTTGCTGTCTTACTATATTGTTTAGTTCCAATATGATACTGGATTAAGTAGGTACACCTGAATTTAGCAAAACACCAACTCTTGGTACAATGTGGCACTTGGCTAATTACCAGGATTGTTTGCCACTAGACCTAGTTCTAACATGAAATTCAAGATGATTACTTATTAGGTTTTTGTTTTCAACCTTAATTTTGAAATCAATGTTTACACAAAGTGCCATCTTGTGTAGAGGCTAGACTTTAAAAACTAGCTCTCTATTAGGTAAACTCACTTCTTACCTAATAATTACCTAACCCTAATTTGAAACCTTAACCCAGGTAGAAAAATGTCTAAATAACGAGGTTTTGCAAACGGATGTATTATATCGACACAAAATATTTGATATTTTAGCTACATTTCAAAGGCCCCACAGTATTTCGTTTAATAAAACCGTTTATGTAATGTTTTCATAAGAAGCTTTTTTTTATTTATTTATACCGGTGGTTGTAAAAGCGTTGAAATGGTGGCAACTGCTTGCATAATCTGACCAGGAAGGGGCGGGGCTTCGCCTGACACTGACAGCGGCGTCCCTCCCGCCGGACGTCGTACGTCTGACGTCACCGACGTCGAACGGGACTGTTTGTTCTGGATTTGGGGCGAGGAAGGTCCTCCGAGCGCTGACAACCGACTCTGATAGGTATAAATAACCATATATATGCTTGCTTATGTACCACCGGCGTACGTAACGAGGGTGGGAACCAGTCGGGGTCCGGTACAAACGCATAAAGTCCCGCATCACTGGTGTTTTTCCGCCCGCTGTCAAGAGTGAGCTTCGGCATGAGCTGCTGTCTTCGCACAGGGCCTTGCACCGGTTCGGGCCATACGCGTGATGGATTATTTCTACGTCGTTTTGAATTTTTGATTCAACGCGACTTCTGGTGTATGTGTTTCCTCTTCTCTTTTCGTCTCGTACTACTGGCGTTGAGGTGTTTCTGGTGGTATTTAAGACACGGCGCGCCGTCACAGGGTGTGCACGTTAGCCGCAAAGCTCGCACTCGTGCTAAAAGCAGATAGCTTCGCTCAGGCGGTTTGTTTGTAGCCTTCGTAGGCCGTATTCATGACATAACTTACGCGCTACAGACGACGTAGCAGAGGCGCCGTTGCATGGAGAATCGTGCGGAGCGTGACGTAGCTCTTGTTCGGGAATACGGAGCCGTCCTGGTCGTATTCTTAAAGGCCGTTTACGTGCGGAGTTGACACTTGCTGGTGAAACATGGCGACGCGCTTGCTTGTCATGGAAGGGGAGCATAAAGCAGCGATGTTGCTTTTGGGGAACATAAACCCTTGTCTTTTTGGGCAGCTGTCTGCTCAGAAGAGCTTGTGGTGTTATTATGAATCCCATTGTATTTGTTAAAGCCACCCGAATCACGTAGCTCAATGGCTAACAGTTGCTACGTAGGTCAAATTAGCTTTCAGTTAACGGCTTCTCTTTGATGTTTGGTCTATGATCGTCACAAAGGCTGATAGATATAGCTCCACCTTCCACCCAAAGTTGAAATCTGCCATCAAAGAGATTTCTACGCAAAAATATATTCATTTTTGAACCTGCATTAATGATGTATTCATCCGACAATAGTGAAAGTACAAACGGGTGAGTTTTGACGTCATCTGATTTAAAATACATTAGTTTCGAGTGAGTGAGTGTCAGCTTTGAAATAAGATGGTCAAATTTCAGCTCAAGATGAAAGACAAAATTGTTTTGAACATTTATTTTTAGGCCTGTTCAAGACTGATAGCTGAATAGCATCATTGCCTATGATTTGGTATACTTGGGGTGGGGACCTCTGGGTAGCTCCTGATGCAATTTACGATTATCTCACAATATGGCGATGCAACATTTATCAATACATGGGTCAGGAAATCACTACATTATTCTACGATATAAGAGAAACTATTTCTATTTGTCTCGCAGACTATGAAAACATTTCAGTGCAACATTTCTGTAAATACATTCAGCAACACGATGTTATCGCAGCATTCTTGTACAGTGGTACCTCTACATACGAAGTTAATCCGTTCCAGGACCTTGTTTGTAAGTCGAAATGGTCGTATGTCGAGCAGGATTTTCCCATAGGAATACATTATAATTCCATTAATTCGTTCCACAGCCCAAAAACCTTCACTAAATCCTTAAAAAATACTGCTGGTACTATTACAAATGGCAATTACACATAGCAAAACAAATAAATTATAAATCAATATATATATAATCATAATAATAATAATAATAAATAATAATAATTCCTGTATTAATGTAACGAATCGGGTTCTAATGTGGCGGACGTTTTTTGCTGACCCTGAACGCACCGCGGTGCTGACGTGCCAGAGGCAGACCGGTGAGCTTGAGTTTCACTTTCACTTTGAATGTTTTCTTAACACCGTCAATTGCGGCAGACAGAAGGTGTTTTTGTTTTGAATAAGTTGTGAAATAAATGATAAAAACGTGGCGAAGTTGGCGATTTCTCTGGAGATGTTACCACAATAAGAATTGTCAGCTTAACTTATAAAGACTGGCGAACGATGGTCGGAGGAGGACCGTGGAGATGTATTGTTGAGCCATTTCACGGATGCCCACCCTACGCTCATATTTTTCTGTCATTTGCATCTTCATTTAGAAGGTAAGCGTCAACTTTTTCCTTGTTTCACCACCTGTACCAACCTTTTCTGAAACCAGTGTTGATTTGTCACACAAGAAAATCCGCCGTGCATTCGTCTGCGGTGCTGCCATTGTCGTCGTATTTCGAGCATGTCGTCGGATGTAGAAACAAATGGCGAGTCAAATTTTACGTCGGATGTCGAAAAGTTCGTGTGTCGAAGCGATCGTATGTAGAGGTACCACTGTATTTATTTTTTGTCTTAACTCGTTGCCTGACATCAGCAACAATAGACGTCCAATTCGTTAATTCGCTGCCAATCTCCCAGTTCAAATGGATTGGACGTATACTAGCGACAAACTCGTTTATATTCAGAGCAGGGCGTCTATCATTGTCAATGGCACTGAAACAAATAAATGACTTTCTTTGGAAATGAAACCCAATTTTAACTAGGGAGTATCTTGGTCGTCTTGTCTCTGTAATGAAATGTTTTAACATCCCCTGTTTCTTCTTAGTCTGTTTGGGTGACGTCCGGTTCTTACTCACTGTGTTGCAGTTTGCACATCCAGTGTGCATCGTCGCCTCCTCATCGACCACACAATGAATGCTCAAGAAATTTAAGTAACGGCGGGACGGCAACAAACATGTGAGTCTGAATGAAAAGCGGATGTTTATTTTGCTAATTAGTGGAGAGGATTCACGGTAGGTGTACCAACTAACTTCACATAGCTTACCATGCTCCACCTTTTGATGGAACAGATGTTAGGTAGAGAATGCAACTCCCAGGTGGACTGAAATAATTCCTGTATCTTGCGGGCGTATTTTGTGTTGTAGTTCTGTATAAAAAGTTACGAAATAATAACGCAGCTCTACAGTCCTGTGAAACAATATTTGCCCCTTCTTGATTTCAGTTTTTTGCTTATTTAGCAGGCTTAAAGATTTCAGATCGTCAAAACAATTTGAATATCCTATCATCATTGTTGCATGATCCAAGAGCTTCAGTTTAAGGGCAAAAACTGATGGCTGGGCGGTCGTGGTCCATCAATCATAACAAGTTGTCCAGGTCCTGAGGTCGCAAAGCAGACCTAGACCATCACACTGCGACCACCATATTTCACTGTTGGCATAATGTTCAGTTTATCAAATTACGTGCTTTTTTTCGCCAGATGTACCAGGCACACCTTCCAAAAAAGTTACATTTTTGACTTGTCAGTCACAGAATGGTTCTTTAAAAATCTTGAAAATCAACAAGATGGTTTTTGGCCAAAGGTGAGACGAGCCTTTGATTTTTTTGTTTGTTTTTTTTTTTTGACAGCAGTTGGTTTCGGCTGGGAACTCTTCCATGTACAGCGATCCCTCGGTACTTCCATCGTGGATTTTTTTTTTGTTTAAATCAATAAATACAGATGAGCTGTCATGATCCGATCACATAGTCCCACACTCCTTTTCTTGGTCAGGCAGTGCACTGGAGTTGCTTATTAAAGTTAACGAGGATTGACAGACGTTAAGGATAGATCTTACCTGAGATGCCCGGTAGTCGAAATTTCAAAGTGCCACATGCGTCAGTCATCGTTTAACTTGTTAAACAGTTGCTGTGTCAACTCATTGTGTGTAAATCAGCAGATTGAGCTGATTTGAATGGACTCACTCAATGAAGCATTTAATAAAGACGAGCATCTTTCTGCTTTATCTTGGTTTAGAAATAATTCAGTGGGACAATAACATGCTTAAAACTGATCATAATTACCGTAAATTCCGGACTATAAGCTGCTACTTTTATCCCTCCCTCAGTATCCTGCGGCTTATAGTCCAGCGCGGCTTATTTGTTGATTTTTTTGGGTTAATAGGCAACACTTTATTTGAGAGCGGCGTCATTAGACCGTCATAATTATAACACTATCAAGGGCATTAATGAATGCTTATGACAGATGTCATTTTCATCCGGCAAACTATGTCACTAACCCTATTTATGTCCAGCTCGGATCTTTTAAATCTATTCAAAAGTGAGATAATTTGCTGATGACACAAAATGACATCTGGCATAAGGATTCATTAATGCTCATGGCAGTGTCATGTCATAATTATGATAGTCTTATGGCACGACTGTCAAATAAAATGTTACCAAATACCATAACTAGCAATTAATGAAACAACTGGAACAGCAACTGAAGAAGTAATTGGCACATAACATGAATTTTGATTGTTATTTACATCTGTAGCGCTACAATGCATGCTAGGAGGCATGTTGGACAACAACAGTGTTGACGGCATGTTGCAGCAGAGGTTGACTGTCTCTCCAAGGGAGCAGTGATGTCCAACTGAAGCTTCTTGAAGCAATGGTGGTTCATTTGGTCTTACGACCGTCATAAGTATGACATGACACTATCATGGGCATTACTGAATTCTTATGACAGATGTCATTAAGTGTCATCCGGCAAACTATGTCACTATCTCCATTTATGTTCAGCTAGGATCTTTTACATCCATTCAAAAGTGAGATAATTTGCCGGATAACTCTAAATGACATCTGGTATAAGCATTCATTAATTGTCATAACAGTGTCATGTCATAATTACGATTGTCTAATGACAGTTTTATGGGGCCACTTTCAAATAGTTACCAAATACCACCTCTAGCAATAAATGAAACTGAAACAGTAACTGAAGAAATAATTTGCAGAGAACATGGATTTTGATTGTTATTTACATCTGTAGTGCTGCCATACATGCTAGGAGGCATGTTGGACGACAACAGTGTGGACAGCAGTTGGAGCAGTGATGGGCAAATTAAGCTTCTCGAAGCAATGAAGCTTTTCAGCCCATTGGTTCAAAGCTTCATGGTGGTTCATTTGGTGTTATGACAGTCTTACGGTGCCGCTGTCAAATAAAGTGTTACCGGTTACTATCTTTTGTTGTAAATATTCCATAATACAGTGAGGAGTGCTGCGGCTTTTGTCCAGTGCGGCTTATCTGTGAACAAATGCTGTTTTTGTGTCAAATTTGGTGGGTGCGGCTTATAGTCAGGTGCGCCTTATAGTCCAAAAATTATGGTATTACATTTGAAGTGCTTTAAAAAAATTATTAAAATATATATATTCATAATTTTTTATTTTATTTATTTATTTTTTAATCAAACATGTCATATTTATCTTTTTCCAATGCTAAATCTGAATTCTGGGTGCTACTTAGCGGTTTTTCACTTATCCGACGGGTTCTGGTCCCCATTAACTTGGTGCCTGCAGTTCATTGGATGTTGTTTGTGACCTCAAGGATGAGTTGTCATCACAATCTCGACGTAATCTTAGTTTGTCGACCATTCCTGGGAGTGTTAGCTACGGTTGCCAGTTGTCTCCAGTTGTTGATAATGGCTCTGACAGTGGTTCTCTGGAGCTACACAATCATGGAAACTGCTTTGTAACCTTTTCCAGTCTGATTAATCTCGGTAACTTTTTTCCTTATTTCTTAATTTTTCGGGATTGTGGCATGTGTTCTAGAGGCCTTGTAGCCTACTTCACATTGTCTGATATTTGCTATTTAAGTTATTCAACAAATGTGGTGGCAATCAGGTTTGGGTGTGGCCAGCGAAACCCAACTTTGCTTTGCCAAAATTGTGGTTAGTAAGTTACTTTGTGATTTCATATGGGGGGAGGCAATTACTTTTTCACATAGAACCAGATAGCGTAGTTTTTTTCCCCTTGATAAATGAAATGATTCTTGGGTTGTCTATATGTGATATTGAAAATTGGTTTGATAATATAAAACTTTGGTGTGTGTGATGAATATTAAAGAAAACCCCACAGAAATCAAGAAGGGAGCAAATACTTTTTCACGTGGACTTTATGGGGTTAAGTTTAGTAATGACTAAAAATAAAAAGAGTTCTGTCACATTTGGCAAGATTTTAAATGTGTTGTTAAGACCAATCACATTTCAAACAGTGTATTTGTGGTTAAAATGTTGGAACTGGCTGTGCAAGTGTTCGCGTTGCCGTTAAACAACCAATTGTCTCTAATTTAACTGCTGCTGATAGACCACTTTAACCCCGAAACTGTCATTGAACAGAGAGTCAAGCAAGGAGTGGAATGGCCTGAGGGGGATCCCTCCGGTGCCTCCTGCCCCCGCTCGGGCCAATCCGCCAAAACTGACTGCTCGGCCTCTGCAAACCACCACTGTGATGGGGGACGGACTGGAGCCAGGCAGCAGCCACAACCCTCCTTCGGCCCCGCAACCTCACCTCCTCAACCCCGCGCCCCCAGAACTTGGGAATTCCACCAGACCCAAACGGCAGACCAACCAGCTGCAGGTGCGCGAGAGGGACTGCTCGCTCTGTTTTATTCTTGTACTTTATTGTGGTGTCTATAACTGCTTGTTTTCTCTTTTCAGTACTTGCTCAAAGTAGTACTAAAGACATTATGGAAACACCAGTTCGCATGGCCGTTTCATGCTCCTGTAGATGTCATCAAACTCAAATTACCGGTAAGTTTTGCGTTTACACTGCGGCCCAGCCCCTCTCAGTCAAAATGGATTGGATATTTTTATCTGTCAATAAGTTTCCAGTCAGTTTGAGGTTTAAAGAGCATACGACAGGAAAATAAAGTCTTAAATAGCATTATTATGTGAATTACAATCATATTTTGAGACGATTCGACTATATACAACAATTTAGCAAAGCGCAGTTGACGAGAAATTAGTCTTTTAATCTGCCGGTTAGCCACGCCTACCGTTATAGGGCTCGAGCGTCCCCAACAGGTGGATGACGTCTGCGGGAGACTGAGTTCATCGGTTTTACTATTCAGCCCATTGAGGGGGAATTATTCAGAACGAGGAAAACGTGACGAAGAGAGCCGCAAAATGTCATTGTTTCAGTCTCTCTACTCCAATATTTTTACAGGATATTCTTTTTATCCAAGTATTTTCCCCAATAGCTAAATAAATGGCTTGAGAAGGACCAGTCAGCCCGTCGAGGGGGAACTATTCACGAGGAAAACGCGACAAAGAGAGCTGCAAAATATTGTTTCTGTCTCTTTACTTCAACATTTTTACAGGATATTCTTTTTATCCAAGTATTTTCCCCAATTTCTAATTAAATGGCATGGCCATTACAAATAACAGTCTTGCGCTAAATGGAATATGAAATAATAAAAATGCACTTATTCAGGACGACATGGCAAAATTACTCCATAATGGTCAAAACTGTCCACTTCACCTTTACTGTCGCACCTCCCGAACGATATTTTATGACACCTAAATCGGACATATGTAATTTCCCTTCCCCGGCTTCGGAGAATGTAAACAAACCAAGAGGCGTGACAGCTAGCCGACATGCTAACCCGAACCGAGTGATATTTCAAAGTCTTCGAAGCGGAAAATCACACATAACTAGCCCGGATTATTTGACATGACGACTGGGTTGTCGATTGTCTTTGCGGATCGGCAAACCGCCGGCAGAGAGCAATTTACAGTTTGTTCCCCGGAGGAGGGCGGCTGCAGCTGTTGTGCAGCTAACGTGCAGCTAATGTGCACGAGGAGAACTTTTTACATGCCTATCAATGATCAAACGTAAGTAGTCCTTTATTTAAAGAAAGTTTGTAGTGTCTACTTTGTAATCGCTGTATTTATATTTGACATAATACAAAACAAGATGTTTACTCACTTCCTCGTAAGTCCAATGGTCCCACAGTAGTAGGGCTTGGCCAATATCCACGGTGAATGGGAACCTTTTGAAACTCCAAAAAGATTTTTCTGCAGCCGTTTGGCTGGCGTGATGCGAAAAATAAACGTATTAATCCGCAAAATCAGCTGAATCCTTAGTCCTCATACACAACAGTAGGCTGTATAGTGAAGAGGAGTCCTTCTCCCGTACACGTCACAGCGCCTTCCTCCTCAATGCAAGACCGAAGCCGGAAGTCACTCGTTTTCATGGCGCGGGATTCAAAAAACTAAATAAATATAGCGATCGCTTCCACACACATCCAAGCGGTCCATATTATTCAGGAGCATAAAATACCGCGTGTATTATGAAATAAACATGCTTTTTCGTGTCACATGCACTTTAATATTTTAAGTGTAATTCAAAGTTAACTACCTTGTAAAAAAAAGTATGAATGTACTTACCCAATGGAGTGGAGTATTGCTGAAGGATTTTAAGCATAATGCTTTTTAACATAGAAATGTAAAAAGCTATGTAATGTAAAACAAAAATATGGCTATAGCCATATATTACTAGGGAACAAGGACAGAGGCGTGCGCGCAGGTGTCCCACATCGTTTCAGGTTAATGGTCGACATCATACTTTTCCTTGCTTTTTGACATCACTGCGACTCTTCTGTGTCATCATGAGTGGGGGGGGGGAATAAAAAAATAATGGATGATGTTTTTAAGCAGTTTTGGATTTCAAATGTTTTTCAATTAATTTGTAGTCTCGGGTGCCGTTGTATAATAAGTAGGGTTGTTCCGATCATGTTTTTTTGCTCCCAATCCGATCCCGATCGTTTTAGTTTGAGTATCTGCCAATCCCGATATTTCTTAGCTTTTTTTTTTTTTTTGCTCCCGATTCAATTCCAATCATTCCTGATAATTTTTCCCGATCATATACATTTTGGCAATGCATTAAGAAAAAAATGAATAAAACTCGGACATTCTACATACAGTACATAAATATTGTATTTGTTTATAATGACAATAAATCCTCAAGATGGCATTTACATTATTAACATTCTTTCTGTGAGAGGGATCCACAGATAAAAAGACTTGTGACTTTGTATTTTGTGACTAAATATTGCCACCTAGTGTATTTGTTGAGCTTTCAGTAAATGATACTGTAGCCACGCCCAAATGCATGATGGGAAGTGGAACCAACCTCTAATCGTAGGGAGAGGGACTGTAAGGCTTTAGCCAATTAAAAAAAGGCTCCAAAGGCTGCCAAAATTCACTCTACTCATTTTACACTGTCTTTAATCTCTCTATATAGGTAAAACGGCGCCATTACAGATTGAGCGCGACAATGCGTGGGGGGGTCGTGCAGCGCATGCACTAATTGCGTTAAATATTTTAATGTGATAGTTTTTAAAAAATTAATTACCGCCATTATCGGGATAAATTTGATAACCCTACCTTAAGCGTAATCTAAATATATTATGTTTGTAACGTTAAATACAATTAGAAAACGATTTAATTAAAAAAAATATATATATATATATATATATATATATATATATATATATATTAAAAAAAGGCATGGCCGATATTTTTTTGCCGATTCCGATACTTTGAAAATGACGTGATCGGACGCCCGCCGATCTGGACATCCCTAATAATAAGAATACTTTTGTTGCTGTGTGTATAAAGTTACCTGCATTTATGTTTTATAATTTTTTGTAAAGCCCGACTAGTGGATCTTTTTTTTAAAATCTTTTTGTAAACAACAGCATGCACCCTTAATATTTCAATAAATCGAGTTTTATTGTGAAATATTGAGTACGCGTAAAACAGGACTGCTTTTTTAAACTACAAACGCTGTCGTTCTCTTAAAAAAATAATTGAACAATTAACTTTTCTTTCCAAATTATAACTTAATTTACCTCTGATTAAAATGCAACATTTTGCTTAACAAAAAGGAAATCAAAAGCGATTCATCACAAGGTTTGAGGAAATGAATTAATTTTCTGGAGAAGAGAACTACTGAACTATATTGGAGGTGTAAATCTTTCTTTTTGGGAACAGTTTGATTATGAGCCAAATGTGTACATTCACGGCACAGGTACAGGTAATCCCCAGGTTGCAATGTACCGGATTTACATGATATTGACTTTACGACGCCGGAGTTTCGTTCGCCATTGTCTCCAGTTGTTTGTTTGTTTTTTTTTGTCGCGTAAGCAGTACCTTATTGTACCTCACAATGTCTTATTTTTTACTTTATTAATATGACTGGTCTGCCCTTCGGTGAAATGTGTATTCGTTTATAATGTTGACTTTTGTTCTGTGATGCATGCTTCTATTTTGACACAGGAAGCGTAGAGCAGGTCGTACTTCCAGACGCAAGTCAGAGCGCATGTACACACGAAGAACGTATTTGCGCACACAAAGAAGAGCGCACGTGCACACACGAAGAAGTCATACAGCCGAGTGAAAGAGAGAGGGGAAAGATTAAAGCTTAGCTAGCTGTCTAGCAAGGATTTAGCTCCAACGTCTTGGCGAGGACAGTACAATGATGTATAATACATGTTTTTTGATAGTTATTTTGAGGTTTGGGGGGTATTAAGGGGTACTTAAAGGGTTAATTCCAATTTAAGCGGAAATTCGGGTTCCTTCGCCAGCATAGGAATGGAACTCGTTTGTAACCCGGGGACTACCAGAGTAATTTGACTGAATTCACTCACAAAGGAAAGAGCGTAATGAGGCCATCTAGCGGCCGCAAAACAATTACCACACAGTGGCTATATGTAACGTCATTGGAAATTTCACTATGTCGGAAAGGGCATGTACACTTATATACAAGGAATCCTCGAGTTTTGACCAATTTCTGTTCCTATGTTGGCGACGTAAGTTGAATTCCCGCTTAAGTCGGATTTCGCTTTTAAAGTTTAAATGTGTGTCAAAATACTCTGTATGGAAAACTAAAATACTGAATAGGGTTGTATGTATTCATGCAATGTTGATGTGTGGAGTGTTTTAAATGCTTTCCCTGACTAGGGGGGTAGATAGGGTGGGGCTGGCGAAGGCCGTCCTGGTTTCGGTTTTGTTGGCTACGGCTTACAGTAGTCGGGTTCCCTGTTTTCAGTAGTCGTGTTCCCTGTTTTCATTGACGCTAACGTTAACAAAGTTGCCGTTGTCCTTGTAGATGCTACAATACATTAAAATGAAAAAATGAGATGCTATGCTTCTCTTTTTATGATGTCTTATGATGTTAAGCTTCGTTTCCATGGTAATTGCAAAGACCCAGCTTCCTTCTTTGAGAACGTAATATGAAAACAGGCACTAATAAAGCAGAAAGTATGGTTCAAGGGACTTAATGGTGAATGAGGCACGGGCGTCGTAAAGTCGAGGACATCGCAACCTAAGGACTTCCTGTACATGTGGTAATTTAAAATCTTTAGTTAGCATTACTAAAATTGAAGTTTTATGTTTTTTACAGTGCAGGGCAAGGGATTGAACCCGCAACTTGACCTTTAATTTTGACGGCACTAGCTGGGATAGCCTTTAAAGTCTTTTCCTTTTCTACCATTTTTGTAGGACTACTATAAGATAATTAAAACACCAATGGACATGGGCACCATAAAAAAGCGACTAGAAACCCACTATTACAAAAACGCCCAGGAGTGTATTCAAGACTTCAATACCATGTTCACCAATTGCTACATGTACAACAAGGTCAGTAGCTGAGAACAGTGGTAGTAGTCACATTTATGATAAATGTAACAACCAGCAAATTCCATCACGCAGCCCAGCGATGACATTGTGTTGATGGCAAAGGCTTTGGAGAAGCTTTTCCTCCAGAAGCTCACACAGATGCCACAGGAAGAGACTGAGATCGCCGTGGTCACCAAGGGACGCCGCGGCATTAAACGAGAGCCTGGTACGATCGTAGCCGGACACAAATTCTAACTCGAATCGTCTCGTTTTGACTCGTTTGCGTGTTTGATTTCAGCTCTGATCAGCATGTCCGAATCAAGTCAAGACATATCGTCCCCTTCCCCCTCCAACACCCCTCACACGCGGGGCTTTTCGTCCCCTTCCGCCCTGGCGCAAACCCATGCGTCGTCAACGCCACCTGCGCTGGCCCAGCCCCCACGCGTGCCTCCGACACCTACAGCCCACGCTCCCCACCTCGGACCTTCGTACCCACTTTCAACCGCAGGGATCCTACCCACAGGCATGACCACTGTGGCCCCTCCGGCCGTTACGCATTCAGGCCTCCACCCAAGCCCGATGCTCCAGAGCGCCCCTGCTGTCATCAAGGTCAGAGCACATGTGAATGTCTAGTCATTATTACAGGAAAGCTTTACATCTAGCATTCTATTAGACATCCTTTTGACACTTTCTGACAATCATTCCCATTGTGGGGTTGGTGGTCAAACACGTTAATGTTGATTGGCACCTATTTATATTGGATTTTATTTAATAATAACAACATAATTAAATATATAAAAGCAACACTAGGTACCTTTTCAGTTTTGGTTGATAGTAACAATGCCGGTGGACAAAAGTGGTACTGTTTTGCCTTAAAAAAGACTGCGTTTCCCATTAGGACCAGTGCACACCTGCAAAGTATCATAAAATCGTGATCTCCTGGTCACCTGCAGATGCATTAAATGACATTTCTGTTTCCAGCAGCTGTGTGAAGGATGAATAGTAATTCAATTTAATTCAATTTTATTTGTATAGCCCTATATCACAACAGGTTTGTCTCAGAGGGCTTTACAGAGTCATTTCAGTCAGATACAGTAGATGAATGAGATGAGTCCATGACTGGGCACCCCCCATCCTTCGACCGTCACTGGCAGCAAGGAAAAACTCAAAAAAAAAAAAAAAAAAAAAAAAAAAAAAAAAAAAAAAAAAACATAGGAAAAAAGAGAAACCTTGGGGAGAACCACAATCAGGAGAGATCCACTCCTAGGACGGACAGGCTATAGATGAACCAGGACTGATGATGGGTAGTAGCAGAAGGAGTTCAAGTTTGTAGAGATGTAGTGGAGTAACGGAACATGAGAAGGTCCATCTAGCCAGATGAGACGGGGGGGGGGGGGGGGCAGCGAGGACGTCCATCCATCCAGGGGTCAGGATGAGGGGGGAAAGGGGACACCGGGTGACGAGTGATGAAAAGACTAGTCAACTAGATATTAGAATTAGAAAAGAGAAATAAAGTAAGAACAAGGGGTAAGTAGATTGAAAAACAGGGGATAGGACTCGGTGGCTGTACTTACCCCAGCATTATAGCTCCTAGGCCTTTAGACTGAACTGTGAGTCTAGTCTGTTTTCAACTAGCCCGACCATAAGCTTTGTCAAATAGGAACATTTTTAGTCCAATCTCAAATGTACAGACTGTGTTGGCCTAATATTAGATGGAGGCTGATTCCATAAGGCAGGAGCTTGGTAACTAAAGACTTTAGCTCCTACTGTACTTTTAGAGACCCTGGGAACTACCAGTAGACCTGCATTCTGAGAACGAAGTGTTCTGTTGGGGTGGTATGGAACCAGAGCATCTGTGGGATAAGATGGCCCCAAACCATTCATGGTCTTAAATGTAAGAAGGAGGATTTTAAATGTAATTCTAAAGTCGACTGGAAGCCAGTGAAGGGCTTGGAGCACAGGGGTGATGTGCTCTCTTCTATTAGTTCCTGTTAAAAGTCTTGCTTCTGCGTTCAGGACTAGCTGAAGACCTTTTAGGGAACTTTTAGGACAAGCTGCAAGTAAGGAGTTACAGTCATCCAATCTAGATGTAACGAACGCCTGAATTAATTAGTAATAATACGGTAATGAATCCAGTTGTGGCGAAACAATAGCATATGACGGTTAGCAAACCTTGTGGCTAAAACCCCCCTACCCCACCTGAACTCGTCAATGCTGACGAGTTTAGTTGGGGGGCAGGGGGTGTCAGGTCAGCGAGTGAAAGCCGGGCCAATGGTTTTTTTCTGGAGCATCTTTTTTTTTTCTTTCCTCCTCGGACAAAACGTTTTGTCTCTTTTGTACCGCTGCCATCTTTGCAGATCTCGCACGAAAGCGTTCGCATCGACTTTATAATGAATGGGGTAAGGGGGTAGGGGACGTGACGTATGCTGTAAAGCAGTCAGCACATTTGTAGTTTTTCTTGTGTGGCAGAGTTCCTGCAACCCTACTCAAAGTTAATTAGTTCCGGTGAAAGTGATACATGTCATTCAACTAGTTGTCAGTCGACGAATCATCACAAATGTTATGAAAATATTTTATAAAGGTTGAAAAGTTACCTGTTGTTGCTTTAATTATTATTATTCTTGTATTTATTTTATTTTATATAACTATGAATACACTAATGTATTAATAGTGTTAATAAATGCAAAATAAATTTAAATGATTTTTAAAAAAACAAAAAAAACTCTAGTTTTCGGCACCAAATAACACTCAAAACGAGGTTTTTTTCCCCCATAGTATTTAACATGCCATTGAATGCTCATCTGTCAGTGCCATTGACTGCGCAAGACGTCAGTAATCCCTCCCAGTCAAAACGGATTGGATGTCTAGCACTGTCAATGGCAGCTAATGAATTAATTTGTGTATAAAAGGATTAATAAAAGTAGAACATTAACAATGATATAACCAGACTATTAAATTACAACAGGTTTACAATATTCACTTCACCTCATAATTTAATTTATTTCAGAACTGAACATCAACATTTCTCATTTCTACTCACGATCTAAAACACAGAACAGAATTAGGTTCAGCACTATCTTGCCAAGTATGCAACAATGTTGTGTTTTACTGCCTCAAAATATTTTTTTATCTTTTCACTTCTATTTATGCAGTGTACACAACTTTGTGCTGTTGGGGAAAAAAATCACTGTGCTCTGTACAGTGACAAATAAAAATCCTTTGAACTGTTGTTACCGTGACAACCAACCCCAACTTGTTTTTGGTTAAAAGCAATAGCTAGCAAGCAACTGGCTAACCAGAGAATGTAAAAAATGTAAAAAAAAAAACAAAATTGTAGCTTTGTTCTCATAACTTTTCTTATGGTAATACATAATTCAAAATGTATTGTGTAAAAGCCCATAAAAAGAATAGTAAAGTAATAATTTTTAATTAACCTTTGAAAATGTAATTTCCTTTTACCTGAAAGTGATGTGACACGACAGTAAAGAGTTCAATTCTGATCTCTAGTAGTCGAGTTATAGAAAGTGTGACAACACAACCCCGTTCTCACCTACACAAAATATTATTACATGAAATAAGTTAACTCATGGTGATCCCAACAGCAAAGGAAGAGCCAGAAGAGGAAAGCAGACACAACAACCCCCACAGCCAATGACCAGCTCAGCGAATCGTCCCCCGTATCGGCAGAGACCCGACCGCGACGCGAGAGCAGTCGCCCAATGAAGCAACCGAAGCGAGACCCGTTGCAGCCGGACTCTCAACATAACTTGGTCGGCGGGTTGGAGATGGGAGGCGTGTTGACACCAAAACGTCAGGATCTGTTGAATTCCTGCTCCCTCCTTGTCAAAGAGATGCTCTCCAAAAAGCATTTTGCATACGCGTGGCCCTTTCACTTACCCGTTGATGCAAAAGCTCTTGGACTTCATGACTATCATGACATCATCAAGCATCCCATGGACCTCAGCACCATCAAGGTAATACTGATTTTTTTTTTTTTTTTTTTTTTTTTTTTTTTAACAATTTTTTACTAGCTTGAACCTGGACTTAACACTGAGGTTAGGTATTTAGCCAATCAAATGTGAGTATCTCAAATTATCCCTTGTTATATCATCATTACCGGTTACACATGTGTGGGTATAACTGTCATCACAAAATGGCTGCGCCCATAAGCTGTGTGATTTTTTTATTTTTTTTTTTTAAACATTTTTGCCAATGTCAGAGGTCGAAGACCCATGTGGCATATTAAACTCAGTCTATAAGGACACTAGATTCCCATTCTCTGTGCCTAAGCATCTGACCAGGATGGGTGAGGGTGGTGGGGGGGGGGGGGGGACCAGAGTTCGGAAGAAATTTGTAATTAGCATACCGTATATACTCACAATTTATAGGTCGCAATTTTTTTTACCGAGATTATCGCCCAAAAATGCGGGTACAACTGTCGTAAAATGGAAAAAGCAGACAATTTAGCAATTAGCTATGTAAGCTAACTGTACAGACAAGTTACGCACAAAATAAGCTACAATTGTCTAATACAAAAAATACAGCATCTCGTACAACATAAAAAATTGCACTGTACTTTAAACAAATAGTACTTACGAACAATACTTGCCAAAGGAAGAAATAAAGACCAACATTGCGGCCATCTTGGCTTTCACAATAAACCATGTCATGACCTTGAGGGTGCTCAGGAGTGTGCAAAAAGGAGATGAGAGATATTTGTGATTGTGATCGTAGTGATGAAGAGGAATTTGAGGGCTTCCATCCATGATAATGAGGAAGAGTTGCCGTAAGAGAGTTAAGACGATTACGGAACAAAAACTAGAAACTGTCACCCCAGGAGGAAGCCTCTTATGAAGACTGTACACAAGAAAGCCCACCCGTCTCATCAGACCATAGGACATGGTTCCAGTAATCCATGCGCTTTGTTGACATGTCTTCAGCAAACTGTTTGCGGGCTTTCTTTTGTACCGTCTAGGGCTGCAGCTATCGAATATTTTAGTAATCGAGTAATCGACTGAAAATTCTATCGATTAATCGAATAAAACATGATTTTTTTATAGCTAAAGAAAAATTATTAATATACATGACAAAAATGTATTATTATTATTATTAAAACAAGACATTTCATGTAATATTGAACCATTTTCAGTCAATCAGTGTCTATATTTTCGATATACAGTGGGGAGAACAAGTATTTGATACACTGCCAATGGGTTTTCCCATTGACAGTGTATCAAATACTTGTTCTCCCTACTGTACATTGTTGAAAACAGCCAACAACTGCATCTCAGATGTGACTAGAATAAAAAAAGACTAATTCACTGCTTTCATTTAAAAAACTTCTCGATCTTATTAAAAGTAAATATATATATTTCTTACCTAAAAATGTAATTACGCTTGATAACACACATCACTTAAAAGTTAGGTGTTTTTCCCACGTGTTTCAATTGAATTTCAATTTGTGTCAAGCTATTTTTAAGTTCTAGTTAAGTTTTAAGTTAGTCTAAACTGTAAGTCCTGATAGGATTTTGAGTTTTTGCAGTGTTCAAAATAAATGTATGGTACCTGCTGTACTGGAGCACATTAGGGACTAGTGCTACACATGATGTTTTATCCAGCAATGACTACTGAGCTAAAATTGACAGTTAGCATAATTAAGTTTTTATTTTACACCCTCATCACTCCACAGCGCTGTTTTCAGAGATTAAATAAAGCCTGTATGTAAGACACGTTAGCCACGCATCGACAGTGCTCATAATTAATAGAAACCTAGCCCTCCGCAGGGCTAACGTTACGTGAACGAGTGACCGTAATGTTAATCTTATTTATTAGCGCTGAGAAGTATACTGCTTTAAGATGGTGGCTGTTTACTAACGCCGCCAAGTTTGTCGTTTTGCATCTAGTTCTACATACATGCTATATCTATGAGACGCATCAGACGCTACCTGCTACCACCGTAGCGTCATGCGGTCGTAGTTTTTAGTAACATCAGCGTAGTTTGTAGCGGCTTTCGGCTGCAGTAAGTTTTTTTTTTTTTTTTTTATTGCTGCTTCCTCTACGTACGTGAAGTCAGCGCATTGTGCCGCATTAAAAGTAGTCCGGGCAAAACGTGATGCTTAGAGCTGTCAAAATTAAACAATTCCTGGAGGTGAATAAAATTACTCTGATCGGTTTTTAAAGTCGAGTTGCTCGAGTATTCGTTTCAGCTCTAGTACCGTCTTTAGAAGAGGCTTCCTCCTGGGGTGACAGCCATGCACACCAATTGGATGTAGAGTGAAGCTCTAACAGGCTGACCCCCCACCTCTTCAATCTCTGCAGCAATGCTGACAGCACTCCTGTAATGAGTCACATGACATTTTGGAGGGAAAATGACAAGCAGTACTCAATTTAAACATTTAGGGATGTACGTAGTTTCTAATGGGTGTACTCACTTTTGTTGCCAGGGGTTTAGATATTAATGGCTATATTTTGAGTTATTTTGAGGGGAAAATATCTCTTCTTATATAAGCTGCACACAGACTACTTTTCATTGTGTCAAAGTGCCATTTTGTCAGTGTTGTTCCATTTAAAGATATACTTAAATATCTGCAGAAATGTGAGGGGTTTACTGGCATTTGTGATACACTGTACAAGGGTGAACCTAAAGTACTTTTTAAACCACACTAGGGGTGCGACCTACTAGTATATGTGTGTATATACGGTATTTAACGTATTGGCCCGAATATAAAACGGCCCTGATTATAACACGACGCCCTCTTTTTCGAGACTCAAGTTCGAAAAAAGAGTTTTTGAACACCAAATTAATTTTTATACAGAAAATAATTACAGTACAGCCGAAACAAATGATGATAACAATAAATTTGAGAAAAAGCATGTTATTTTGCCTCATTCAAATCTTGATATCTGAACATTTAAATATGTAAACTAAAGTGCAATCATTCGTAAATGAACGGCTTCTGGTTTTTGAAATGTAAATAAACCAATCTATTGTGATAAAACAACAAAATTGCAATAACTGCATTAACCATCAAAGTGAAGTCTAACTAACTGTACTCTTGAAACAAATCTGAGTAAGGAAAAACATTGCAATAAAATAATGCAAACTGGTTAAAGGGTATGACAACACCTGGGGAAATGCTAATATTCCATCCTTTATCCATCAACGCATGCCTTTTGAATTCATATCATGCCACTTCGTGTAATTACATCACAACACCAAGAAAATGATAGAAATTAGGTCGATTGTCAAGCTAAAAGGACCCGCCCCCGAGATGCCGGAAATCTAGCATATTGTGTGCGTGACGTCACTATAGGGAAACAACCGGCCCAGTGCTTAGTACCGAATGGCGGCGATGATGGCGGACAATTTTGTTTCTATTTGCAGCGACGAATCCGACGTAACAAACATTCTTCTAATGGTGACGAGGAGAGTTATAAACCTTTCTTTGGTGTTTTGGGTTATCAATTTGAGCCCAATGAAAGGATTATTGAGGGGAGCAATCACACTGATGAAACACCGGCGGCAACAGAATCACCGAATGGTTTGTTTTGCATTTCTTTTTGTGAAGCTGATACACCGTGACCGCAAAATAAAGTAATGTATAGAATAATTATCATTTAATATGCTATCATCGGTTTCGCTCTGCCAACCGACACAAATATGAATGGGATTAGAGGATTTGTTCTATATATTTTACGAACGATAATTTATACATGTGTCCAGTCCTATATCCAATGCGTGATATGTTTTTTATTATAAACGAGTACTCACTCTGGCCATTTCCCACCTTTGCTTTGCCTGGGATGATGAGGTGGTCTCACCAGAGCCAGTCATCGTCCTCTTTCACCGGACACCGCATCTGCTTTCAGCAGCAATTTCTTAGCAAAACCTGATTTCATTTGCCCATAGTTTGTATAGCTTTCAGGTGTAAAATGCGCACCACACAAAACCGTGCCGGAGGCTGGGTCTGCAAAATTAGCCCTCTTACCACTGACGAACTTTACTCATTGTCTGCGTAGTCCAGCTCTTTTTCTCGCGTTCGGGAACTCATGGGTACTACATTGCGACAAATGGCTATTTGTAAACCACATAGCATGACAGGTTTGAACCATTTTAGCGATTTTTTTGATAAAACACAAACGCAACTTTCGGAACACTTTCGAAAAATGTTCGTCATTTTCGATCTATTTTCGATAATTGCTCATTAATGTGATTGATTTTTTTGTTAACTTTATCAATATTTGTTATCTTGGCACATAACGGTTCCATTGATGTCTCACACCCCCTTTGCGTTTTCATACCCTTTAAACTAAAAAGAGTAGCTGAGATCTGTCATGACAGAACATTGCTTCCTTCAATGATATCTGGCGCCATCAAGCGTCGTGAATGGGGAGAGTATCTGAGATCTGTCATGACAGAACATTGCTTCAATGATATCTGGCGCCATCTAGCGTCGCGAACAGGTATAATGTCTAGACCGCAAATATAAGACGACCCCCTCTTTTTCAGTGTTATTTCAATGCAAAAAACACGTTCTTATATTCGGCCCAATACGGTATATACTTTCAACAATAATGCCATTTATATTCAATGTCGTCTTGCGATTTCAAATATCTTTCTGTTTACGTCCTTTAGAAAAAGCTGGACAACCGACAGTACAGAGACCCCCAAGAGTTCGCAGCAGACGTCCGATTGATGTTCTCCAACTGTTACAAGTACAATCCGCCGGGTCACGATGTGGTGGCCATGGCGCGGAAACTCCAGGTTAAGCATTACATCCTTGACACACCAATTTAATACCTGTTATGATTATTGCCCTCTCATGAGTCAATCTCATGGCAGGATGTCTTTGAGATGCGTTTCGCCAAGATGCCCGATGAGCCAGAGGAGGCCATTCCGGTTCCCACGCCGTCTTCAGTCCTCCATCCCGCCCCGTCCATTCGACAAGCGCCGCCGCCTCCTCCCATCGTCTCGGAAGACAGCAGTTCCAGTATGTCTGAATCCGAGTCGTCGGCAGGAGACTCTGATCAAGAGAGGCAGCAGCGACTGGCTGTTTTACAGGAACAAGTTAGTGCTTTTTTAACTTTCCTTGCTTTTTGGATGGAGAGGTAACCGTGTCTTGTCATCTTCTGCAGCTCAAAGCTGTCCACGAGCAACTGGCCGCGCTCTCTCAGCCTCAGATCAGCAAGCCCAAGAAGAAAGAGAGGGAAAAGAAGGAGAAGAAGAAGGAAAAGCACAAGAAGAAAATGGTGGCCGAAGAACCCACTGAGCCTGCCATGCTTCAAATTTCCAAGAAGAGCAAAATTAGCAAAGATGCTCTCATTGCTAAGAAGGAAAGGAAAAAGCCTGGGTCAGTCGTTTTTACTACTTTGAAAAGACTTTGGTCTCCCATGAGCCACTGCCTATAGAATTTGGTCACTTCCTATTAGTGCTGAAACGATTAATCGATTAACTCAAGTAATTCGATTACAAAAAAGCTTGGAATGAAATTTCGCTACTTGCAGTATTCTTTTAATTAGAGTGGTGTTGGAAAACTCATTTAAAATGGCTGAATCGAGCTGCTCCCTGTTAAGACCAAAAGTTAGCATTTTATAGCATTTAAGCTAGCAGACTTTTGCTATACAACTTCTGTTGAACAGCTGTTTGTTGACACTACTATAAAATTTGGGGGCGAAATTGAAAGAGCCTGTGTCGTGTAAATTTTTTAAACATTTGGAAGTCGGAACAATTAACGCATTGACTGCCTTTGACGAACTTCGACGTCCAATCCATTTTGACTGGGAGAAGCTAGCTGTGAATGATCACATTGACAGCCAGTCCTCCTAGTTTAAATAAATCAGACTTTTTCAATTGTTATTAATGAATACAAATTACCCACTCGATTCCATTCAGAAGTCATTCGGTCATCTGCCATTTATAGACATTACCCAGCCTTGCCATGACATAATGTGACGTATTCCTTTATGACGTTCTTGTTCACACAGTTCAAAGGTAAATGATGTATTATCTGATCGGTGTATGTGTTTATGAATTGCAGTAAGAAAGAAGGCATCAAAAACAGTCATCCTGTTGCACCCCCTCAACCTGGGCCCACCCCTCTTGTCCCTTCAGCCTCCCTCGAAGCAGAAGATGACATGGGTATGCATTTTGGTTATTAATAATTATCATGCAGGATGCACATAATTTTTGGGGGAAAACAAACTTTTTTATCTTTTGCAAAACCTGCAAAATTGGGAACGAGTAAGGTACCGCTGGACTAGCGACCTGGCATCCACATACCTTGGACATCACATTTTGGGTCATGACATGTATTAACATTTGGTATACATACATGTACTGTATTAACATTGGGTATACGTACATGTGTGGCCTACATGACCCAAAATGTCATGTCCACATATGTGGATGCCGCGCAGGCATGTGCCGGTATGAGATTTTGACTGTATGATAACCTTAAGCCAAAATACCACTGTTTCATGGTATCACGGTATTGAAATTTTAAAATATTTTACTTTGAGATCTCTTGGTTTAAAAAAACTATTTTCCATTCAACAGGATTTTTATTTTTCAAAAAATATTACCAAATTGGAACATGAGCATAGTTTTAAGTTGAAATAAAAAAATTAGGGCTGTCAAACGATTAAAATTTTTAATCAAGTTAATTACAGCTTAAAAATTAATTAATCGTAAATTAATCGCAATTCGAACAGTCTCTAAAATATGCCATATTTTTCTGTGAATTATTGTTGGAATGGAAAAATAAGACACAAGATGGATATATACATTCAACATGCGGTGCATAAGTACTGTATTTGTTTATTATAACAATAAATCAACAAGATGGCATTAATATTATTAACATTCTGTTAAAGCGATCCATGGATAGAAAGACTTGTAGTTCTTAAAAGATAAATGTTTAATACAAGTTATAGAAATTTTGTATTAAAACCCCTCTTAATGTTTTCGTTTTAATAAAATTTGTAAAATTTTCAATCAAAAAATAAACTAGTAGCCCGCCATTGTTGATATCAATAATTACACAATGCTCATGGGTGCTTAAGCTCATAAAATCAGTCGCACCCAAGCGCCAGCAGAGGGCGACAAAACTCCAAAAAACACAAGTAACAAGTGGACATTGCACTTTGCTGTCATTTTAATCTGTTTGAGCGGGGCATGTGCGTTAATTGCGTCAAATATTTTAACGTGATTTAAAAAATTCATTACCGCCCGTTAACGCGATAATTTTGACAGCCCTAAAAATTCTAAATAAAACAAATGCAGTCCTTTAGGTGAGCCTAAACGCACAACGACAGCTGAACATTATTACCATCAGAATTATTTTCCATAAAAAGCACGTGTATATGACTCGTATCATGTTTACATTATACACACACTCTTTCTCAACACTGACAGTTGCTAGAGAGAAAAAAACAGGTTTTACCACCGCTAGACACACTAAACACGCTGGAGTTGAATCTCGTAGCTGGTGGGAAACGTTCATGACAGTGTTTACTAACCTACAATTTTGTATAAATACGAAATCATATTGGAGGTATTGCCTACTCGGCAGCCACCCTTCGCAACATTTTTTACATGTCGGTTGGCCCTCCTCGCCTAAGCCGCGGCTGTCTGTAACTTTTCTGTAGCTGAAGTACTTCAATACCAGCGATTTAGTTTTCCTCGATGTGGGGGAAATTTTGAGGAGTTTCACTTCCTCCAGCCATCGTGTAGCACAGCTGACGCTGAGCAGCAACCGGTCAGGGAGGGTTGAGCCTTGCAGCTGCAAGCGAGGGAATTCTTCCTGCATTTTTGGGACATAAAAAATAATTAATACATATTTGCGGTTTTGAAACAGTTATGTTTTTATACCACAGTATACCTTGAAACCGTACTCCGCACATGTCTAGTATATGCGGGTCTGTTATTATTATACAGGGGGATTCAAAAAGAATGTGCCAAAACCATTGCAGTATATTTAAAAAGATAAATAACTACCTGGATACAAGTATTGTGTATAACTTGAAGTTTTTATTTCACGCTTTACAAGTGCTCAATGTGACCACCCCCAGCGGCATGGACAACATCAAGCCAATAAGAAAATTCCTCCCAAACGCGCTTCAGGATGTCCTCGTCCACTGTGTTGATTGCGTGTTGATTGCAACTGTTTTTCGATCTTTTAAGTCTTTGATAAACCGTTGTCTTTGACACACAGTTGAACAAGGATAATTCCTTTATCAAACTTTATCTGCTAATTCAGTCTATTTCAATGATTTTAAAATGAATAAATGCGTGATGATTTTGGCACATTCTTTTTGAATCAGCCTGTATTTATATATTTTGTATGTATTTATAGATTTTGAATAATTATTGAATAACTATTATTTTTATGAATTATTGTAAATATAACTACCGTAATTTCTGGACTATTGGGCGCCCCTGATTACAAGCCTCACCCAGTACATTTTTAAAGGAAAAACCATTTTGTACATACATAAGCCTCTCCTGCCTATAAGCCGCGTGTGCCCACTTAGTAAAAAGACATTGACAAAGAAATATATAGTTTTCAAAATTTTAATAACACACCTTAACTTTTCGTTCCAAACAGCGCTGGCAAACACGGCAGTTATATAGCAGCGGCACGGAAGTTACATAGCATTAGCATGGCGGTGCAGCACTAATTGTGCTGGTTAATAAAAACGTAAAAGTCTTTGTTAGCAATCTTCATCTTCCTCCTGTGCATTCAAACCATGGAAGTCTTCACCCTCAGTGTCGGATATGAAGACGCTCAGATGCACTTCGCCACGCACCTACTCAGTATGGTATCTCCATAACTCAGTCTCTCCTTCGCTGTCGCCTTCAATGTCTCCCATAATGAGGCAAATTCACTCCTAGCCCGTGCTGTCCTCGTCACGCAGCAGAATGGCCCCTTCGAAGCCCGTTGGTGATTGCGGACTCTTTCACAGCGCTTCACGCTGCCAGGCTCCCCCAGCAAACCTGTTCAAAAGCTGCTCTTTGCATGCGGCAAGTCTTGGCAAATGATCTCTCACCACTTGTCATCAAAGCTTCCCATACAACTCGGATGGCCAATTTAATTTCTTCGAGCATTTTCCATGATGCAGGTATGCCAATTCTACTCGTGCACAAAGGCGGATGCACAACGCACAAAGTTAAACTACCGGTAATAGCGCAAACTAGCGTCTTCCTCCACACATATATTCCACGTGTCTCACTCCCACATTCCATGCTCGAGCGCCCCTGGCGGCCGTCAGAAAAATACACAAATTGGCAGCATCATTGCACACGCCGCAGGACCCAAAATGAGGGGAAAAAGTAGCGGCTTGTAGTCCGGAAATTACGGTAGTTGCATGGAGATGCTGTGCTCTGAGGGATGGTCTCTGAACTCTTGCGAGTTAGTTCCAATTGATTTTTGGGTAACTTTTTCTCGTTCTATTGAAAATGCTAAGTATTTTGGTCATTGGAATTGGCATTGACTTAAAAATTAGTAAAAAAAAAAAAAAAAAAAAAAAAGAATAAAATTGGTAGTGAAATGAAAATGACGATTACAGTTATAGAATTGAATCAAGAAAATAAACACTGTGGTGATGGCCCCCAATAACATGCTGTTCGTTCATTCGCCCCTCCTACTCAAAATGGATGTCTAGCACTCAATAAGTTGAATGAGTACCATATAAAGGCTTACATGTGAACCCGCTCCTTTTCCTCACCAGAAATGTTTGGGAGCGCTGTAGGTATCGGGGGCAAGCCCATGTCGTACGAAGAAAAGCGGCAGTTAAGCCTCGACATCAACAAGTTGCCCGGCGACAAGCTAGGCCGTGTGGTGCACATCATCCAGACCCGCGAGCCCTCAATGAAGAACTCCAACCCGGATGAGATCGAGATTGACTTCGAGACGCTAAAGGCCTCCACGCTCCGTGAGCTAGAGAAATATGTGTCCAGTTGTCTCAAGAGGAAAAAGAAGTCTTCAGGTGGGGTTTTTCAAAATTGAACATCTGGTGGTTGGAACCGTACAGCATTTGACCCTTTGTCCTGGTTACAAAAGAGACTACGTGTACCTGTTTGACAATCTGTGTTGGCATTGTAGAAAAACCCCTGGAAATGACGAACGTGACAAAGTTGAAGACAGGGTCTTCGTCATCGGGCACCAGTGACTCCTCTGATAGTGAAGATTCTGACAATGGTACTCAAATACTGTGCAAACATCAGCATTTTTTGTTTATTTAGAAGCTTCCAATGGTTATTTTTTTTCCAGCAGGGCTGGTTCCCAAGCAGCAGAAGACGCTGTCCAACAAGGACACAAAGAGGACACAACAGCCCGTCACTAGTGTCGCCGGCCCTGTTGCGCCACACCCTCAACCGGCCCTATCCAAACTCCCTTTTATCACGCCCCCAAACGTCCCTGTGTCTATCCCAGTTTCTGTCCCAAACCCTGTTCCCATCCCTGTCCCCGCTCTAGAATCATCCCAACTGTTGAGCACCGGATTTGACCCGTTGTCCCACTATATGAACACTCACCTAAACCAACCCAGCACCGAACCCAGCCCAGTCATCAGCGCCGCTTGTCCCCCCCTCGTGTCCAGTCTACTCAATGTTAACGCGCCCGTCGGCCCCACACCCACAGAGACGCACCCCTTTCTGAACCAACATCCCATCATACCCACGCCAGGTCAGTACCATTTAACTCATTCACTGCCAGCCCAGAATATGTAATGCATCCACAGTGTATTATGTTGTAGGTTGGACTTGAAGGAAGGGTTGGGTATTATGTAGAGCTGGGAATCTTTGAGCACCTAACGATTCGATTACGATTCAGAGGCTCCGTTTCGATTATAAATCGATTATTGATGCACCCCACCACACTTTTAATTTTTTGTACATTAGTTCCAAAATTGTTCAAAAATCCTCTCAGGCTAAACCAAACTATTTTAGTATCAAGTTAACAGTTAAAAACAGTAAATAAAATACTCAAGTCCCCATTCTGTATCAAAAGCTTTAAACTACATTGAATTAATTTGATGTTGTGAATCAACCGTTAAAGTTGTTAAAATTGTTCCCGTTATTCCATAATTTCCCATCTGTCTACTTTCGACATGTGAAAGTTTTAAAACTGTTTCATCATTTAAAGATAGATTTGAGTCAAGATTTTGCCGATTTAGAAGTATTATAGATAAAAAGTTAATTGGGTTCACTACAACAGAGCCTTCTAAAGAAGTCAACTGCTTTAAGATGGCGGCAAGTCTGTCATTTCACATCTAGTTCTTTGTATATGTTCCAACGCTGTCGTCGTCTGTCGTTTACATCTAGTTCTACAATATGTGATATCTACCATAGCCATATGTAGCCGTATGTTTGTAGATACTAGCAACCGGTCGCTGTTTGTAGCGGCTGTCGGCCCCAGCCAGATATGATTGTTTTTTGTTGGTTTTTTTTTTTTCATCTAGTGGCATGAGTTGAAGAAGATATTTACTCTCGGTCCGTTCCTCATTGCGTTCCGAAGACCACGGCGTCCCAAAGACCGCGCTGACTAGAGCTGGGAATCTTTGGGCACCTAACGATTCGATTACGATTCAGAAGCTCCGATTCGATTATAAAACGTTTATTGATGCACCCCCCTCCTTTTTTTTTTTTTTTTTAAATTAAATGTTTTGTACATTAGTTCCAAAATTGTTCAAAAATCCTATCAGGCTAAACCAAACTACTATTTCAGCATCAAGTTAACATATAGCTTTAAACAAATATACAAAAATAACAGTAAATAAAAAACTCTTAGTCCCCATTCTGTAACAGCAGCTTTAGACTACATTCAATTAATTTAATGTTGTGAATCAACTGTTAAAGTTGGTAAAATTGCTCCCGTTATTCCATAATTTCCCTATTGTCTACTTTTGACATGTGAAAGTTTTAAAACTATTTTTAAGATAGATTCAAGTCAATATTTTACCGATTTAGGAGTATTTTAGATAAAAAGTTAATTAGGTTTGCTTGGAAGGTTCGCTACAACAGCCTTGCAGGGAAGTGTACTGCTTTAAGATGGCGGCCGTTTACTAACGGCCGCATCTAGCTTTTTGTAGATGTGCTGCTCACGCTACCGAATCAATGGTGCATCTAGTCCTATATAAATGATATCTACCATTACATTATGTGGATGACGTACTTTGTAGCAGCTTTTCGGCAGCAGTCAGGTATGTTGTTGTGTTTTTTTATCTCGTGGCATGAGTTGAGCTAGAGCCGTGAGTTGAGCATTGGCATTTCCCGAGGGGCCGGGTGATGAGAAGCATGATGTTTAGCTACTCTAGCTGCGTTCTTCCTCGTTGCGCCCCGAAGACCGCGCGGCGCGCTGAGTGTGTTGTACTTCCGCTTTACTTGGCATATTTCAATAATCGGAATTTGGATGTTTGTGAATCGTTCTCGAATCTTCCACGGCCGAATCGCGAATAATCTAAGAATCGGAAATTTTGCACACCTCTAGCGCTGACTGTGTTTTATTTCCGCTTTACCTGGTATCATTCAATAATCGGAATTTGGATGTTTATGAATCGTTCTCGAATCTTCCACGGCCGAATCATGAATAATCTATGAATCGGAAATTTCACACGCCTCTAGTATTATGGTATTACAATAGGATCCAATGTGGCAAAAGTATATTGCAATGTGCATTCAAATATGTTTGCATTGCTTGCCAAACTTCCCGATCGCATATTTTTGCACCCGAGTCGGAGTCACCTGATTTTGAGAATCTGCCGATACCCAGTCCCAAAAAAATTGCCCCCCCCCCCCTTAAAAAATTTTTTTTTTGTGTGTGTGCTCAGTGTATTTATCCAGATTTAGCATTGGAAAGAGATACATATAAGACGTTTTCCCCTCAAAGTATACCGTAATTTCCCGAATATAAGGCGCACCCGTGTATCATGCGCACCCCAAATTATTGTACCCGTTTATAACGCGCACCCTAATTTTAGCACCAATAAATAGAAGAATACAAGAAAACAGAGCTCGTGTACAGATACAGAAATTTCATTTTACTGAATGGTGAAACACAGCACAAGCATAGCATATTGGTAGTTCAAAACATTACCATAAACTGACAATATTTACGGTAATCATATGATTTGACAACTTCTCCAACTTACCAGAATCTAGGAGAAAACAAAACAGATGTGAGTTTTCTTTTAAAGGCTGCTGTATAACTTGCTCGTTTAATCATGATGAATAAATGTTTCTTCCATGGATTGATATGGTAAAATGAACGTGAGAACGTAAGTCGGAAATCCGAGAGCGCTCATCGCTGTCGACACGACAGTAATAATAGGAACTATTGTTATTTGGGTTTGAGTTTCCCGAGGGACAGATATAGTTGACGGACACACACAGGAAGTCTGTTGTTACGTTTGTTATGGTCCAAGTTGCAGAGCTGCAATAAACGTTAACTAAATGGGTTCAAGAAACTAAATTCTCTGCTTTATGAAGAGTGAAAAAAGCTGAATTTAACACAGACGAAATCAATCGGCCGATCAGAGTGAAGTATTGCCGAAACAAAATGGTGACGTCACGTACCGTAATGATCGGCAACGGATCGCCGCATACGTTTCTTCAACACAACGTGACCGTGTCAATAAAAAAAAAAATCGGTTTATATATACATACGTATATATCTGTCTCCATCCATCCATGTACCCGTTTATAATCCGCACCATGATTTTACAAGTTGATTTTGGGGGAAAAAAGTGCGTGTTATTTTCGTCACATTGCCTTTTACCAGATTTACCACACTTATGTGTGAGAACTGTAATTGTCATTGAAGTTTCGGTAAAATATTCAAATACAACTTTGGTTTCCAATTGACAATTTCGTTATTTAAATTTCCAAAACATTGTCAACATGTGTGAGAACTGTAATTGTCATTGAAGTTTCGGTAAAATATTCAAATACAACTTTGGTTTCCAATTGACAATTTCGTTATTTAAATTTCCAAAACATTGTCAATACCAGCCAACGAGTTAATTATCATTCAACTCTTTTCTGTTTCCAGCCATCCACAGTGCACTTCCCCAGCAGCCATCACGCCCCAGCAGCCACGCAGCTCCACTTCCACCCAAAAACACTCAACCGCCCCCTTCCTCGCTCCTATCCCTGCCCACGCCGCAGCCTCAGCTTCAGAGCTCTCTCCCGCTACCCCAACCCCCTCCACGCCCCCGCGTCCCTTCGCCGCCATCGCATGGCATCTTGGGCACCCTCTCTGCCCAGCCTCCCCAGGCCCTGCTGGAGGACGACGACGAGCCGACGCCCACCAGCGGCGAAACGCCGCCCCTCAGCCAGGTGCAAAGCTTCCTACAGTCGCTTCAACCGAGGCCCTCCGGGCAGGTTCCTTCGCTGCACTCGCCCGCGCAAGGCGCCGCTCAGCTAGTGCCCTCGATGCAAGCGGCCTTGACGCCCGCCACCGTGCCAATGCACAGGCACGGCTCACATGGTCACACACAGAAACAATACCCGCACGCGCTCGCCACAGCGGTGCAGCAACAGAAAGGGGCGAGTCTACAGCAGAAGCTCCAGCAGATGCAACAACATCAGCAAATGCAGCAACAGCCCTCACCACGAATCAAGTCTGCTGAGCCATTTTCCACCGGTAAGACTTCTATTTGTAAGGTTATTTCGTCATGTTTGACCATCATCAACAGCTGTTGCTTCACCAGGTTGCCTGCGTGACAGTCCGTCTCCCCTAATGATGCACTGCCCCCTGCTGCCTCAGTTCCAGGCGACAGGACAGCAATCTCCAACACAGATCAAGAAAAACGTCAGTCATTGGTTTTGGTTCACTGCCTAACCTACTTTCGCATAATACCCTTAAACTTTCGTGTAGGATCAGAGGTCGAACTTGATAAAGGAGGAGAAACAGTCACACTCGCCAGTGCTGAGCCCTTCCCCATTCAGCCCTGCCATGCGCCTTGACACACAAAAACATGACACCAAGCACAGTAAGTGCAGATTTTATCCTGTAGTCTTAACTCATGGTGTAAAGAATACCTGTTTGGTTTTTTTTGAGGCATCCAAAATTATCGGGTGGCCGTTTTTATCGCCCAATAAAAGCATTTTAAAACGAATTGGGATAATATCAACATCGGTTTTTCATTATCAGTTTTGGGCAAATACATTGAGGAGCAGAAATATTGGCACCCTTTGTGATTTTGCAAGTTCACTCAGAAAATAGACGTCTCAAATTTCAATCATAGATGCATTTCCATTTTCCAATCAGAGACATAATCTAAAAGAAATCCAGAAATCACATTAGATGATTTTTTAAAATACTTTATTTGTAATTTACTGGGATTCATGAGTATTTGTACCCCTGAGAATCGGCAATGATTATGACACTCAAAAAGAGTTGTCAATAGGGTTGAGCATCGATGGGATGGGATCCGGGACTAACACGCCCGGAACCGTTGGAATTTTTTTTTTTTAAATTTCGATTCAAAGTTTCAATGCATTAGCTGTCACCAAACTGAGATCCCTGGGATTTGTTATGTGAGCATTATCATTATTAAAGCATCCAGTGGGGGATTGACCGCATATATCGGTATCTGTTTGATATCGGTATCGGATTTTTGGAGGTGGACAATATCGTGTTATCTGTTGAAAAGTCATTATCGGAAAAGTTTAGTCATAAAGCAGGCATAACCATATGCTATGACATATGTATTTCTAATTATTTAATGAAAAATTATCCGAATATGACGGCAACATCAAAGCAACCAATGCAGGGGTTTTCCACAGTGATTTATAAACCTGGCGGTCCCCCCCCCACCCCCACCCCCGGTCAGGCTAAAACACAGCTGTATAAGAATATATAAAAAGTATACATATTTTAACCACATTTTAACTGCATTGAGTAATACATTTTAAAGTGCAGTGGTTACATCGGATGGTCTATATGTGGGAAAACCATCCGGCATTATGCTATTGCACCGAATTGCAGTCTATATTTGTTTGGTTTGTTAAAACTGAATTTCAAGACTTTGCCTTGGCTTATAATAACACATAATAGAATTAAAGTTGTGCGATAGCCAATGTTATTGGCCGATAAAAGCATTTTAAAATGATAACCGGATAATATCGACATCAGTTTTTCATTATCGGTTTTGGGCCTATATGCGTGTTGCCTTCAAAGTGAATGTGGAAGCCTTCTGCCTTTGTGCAAGGGCTGGTTACAGCTTAGAAGAGCAGGTATGCTTACTGACCATTAGATGTCTCCAAAGATGCTTGGGATTTGTCATGTGAGCATTATCATAATTAAAGCATCCAGTGGGGCGTCACAGCATAATTATCCGTAATATGTTAAGTCCACCACCGCACATATCGTATTGGTTTGATAGCGGTATTGGATTTTCGGAGTTGGAAAATATCAGGTTATCAGTTATTGTTTATAAAGTCTTTGTCGGACAACTCCAGTCTTTTTACATCGTTTTTGCTGCTTTTTTTTTTTTTTCGCCCTGCATTCTCCAGGATTAGATGGGAAATCATCGGATGGTTCTCGTCCCAGTTCGCGCCTCTCGGACTCCCTGGTGCAAGCCTGCCCTCAGCAGGACACCAAAGTCAAACAAGAGTCCAAAACGTCCATGGGATCCAAGAGGACGCCGGTAGGTTTAAAAAGGCCACTAACATGAGTTTTCATCAAATTCCTGAAAAATATGTTACTACTGCAATTTCCCCAGGTTATCACTAGAGGGAGCCACCTACTTTATGACTGTGGAGGACCAAAGCTGCTAAAATTAAAAATTAATAAATAAATCAAAGTGAAAATAAAAATGACTGAAAATAGAAAAATAAGGGATCATATTTAAAGATTAAAATACATATGGAAATCATTTCATAAATCAAAGTAAAAATAAAAATAAATGTATGAATACAAAAATGGGAAATAAGATTCAAAAATTAAAAATACAAAATGAAATGTGGAAATAAATACCAAAATAAATATCTAAATTGAATTACATATCAATCAAATAAAAAAATATATACCGTAATTTTCGGCCTATAAGCCGCTACTTTTTCCATCATTCTGAATCTGAATCTTGTCCACTGCGGCTTACTTGTTGATTCAGTTGGGTTAATATGTTACACTTTATTTGACAGTGGCGTCATAAGACTGTCAAAAGAACGTCATAATTATGACGTGGCACTATCATGGGCATTACTGAATGCTTATGGCAGATGTCATTAAGTGTCATCCGGCAAATTATGTCACTAACTCCATTTATGTCCAGCTTGGATCTTTTACATCCATTCAAAAGTGAGAAAATTTGACACAAATTAACATCTGCTATAAGCATTCATTGATGCTCATGACAGTTTCATGTCATGATGATGATTGTCTCATGACATTGTTATGGCGCCACGGTCAAATAAAGTGTTACCAAATACCATAACTAGTAATTAATGAAACAACTGGAACAGTAACTGAAGAAATAATTGGCACAGAACATGAATTTTGATATTTACATCTGAAGCGCTGCAATGCATGCTAGGAGGCATGTTGGACAACAACAGTGTGAACAGCAGGTGGCAGCAGAGGTTGCCCGTCTTCCCCAAGGGAGAAGTGATGGCCAAATGAAGCTTCTTGAAGCAATGAACCAATTGGCTGCAAAGCTTCATGGTGGTTTATTTGGTCTTATGACAGTCGTATGATGCCAAATAAAATGTTACCGGTTAATATCTTTTGGTGTAAATATCCTATAGTACAGTGAAGACAGCTTTGGATTATAGTCTAGTGTGGCTTATCTATAAACAAATGCCATTTGCCGGTGTCAAATTGGGTGGGTGGCGGATTAAGATATCTATATTTTTAACCTGTCCTGTTCAGCTGCTTATACACGCAGAATAGACCCTACCCACCGACGTCACAAAATCACGTGCTCGCTGTATGGTTCCGCCCCCTTGTCCGTCATTTTGTGTGTCTATTATCAATGGTCTCAATTGATCGAGCAATTTATAATGCATTTCATGGAAGACCCGGTGCTTTCGGATGCCGTAAACTCACTTGATGCGTTGCATAAAAGGCGTTATGTGGAAAAGCTTCAGTTTATCCATTCGCCAGATCCATATTTGATGCCTAAATCGATGTTTTTCGACCCGCTGTCTCCGCCGTATTTGCCTGACATCTGCCAGCTACCCTGATATGTGCAACTATCTTGTCCACACAAAATCAGCCTATTCTCACGAAAGTTTGAAAAACTTTAAGAGCTTGGAGGCTTATAAATACTTCGTTGCTGGTTGGGTGAAACAGGTCCTCGTCCACGAAAATTCGGCAGGAATCTATCTTGTGCTTGGAAAGGTGAGTTACGAAATTTTCAATTCAAAATCTTTTGTTATTGCTAACATCTACTGTCAAGTCTAATGTATTTCATGTCGTTTGTCAATGGAGTTAGGGCTTTTAATGTTTATATGGTTTAGCGATAGCACTCTCACTACATACATACGTGTATGTTGTCGGCGATTAGCCTAGCAATGATCTTAATTGTGGTTGTCAGCCCAAAACCCTCTAAATATATATTAAATGCATCTTACCAGATATAAAATGACTACTACATAATCTGTGGTAATCGTTTGGAGCCCAGTTTTCTCGTCGAATTGCAGCAGCCCATCTCGCTCTCTTCTCTCCGGGTCTCTCGGAATCCGGTAGAACTTCAAGTCTCTCCGTCTTCTCCGTCTGTCTTCTCTGTTATTGCAACCGACCGCCACACACGCCTTCACCATTTTGATTATTAATGTTAACGAGCAGAAAAACACGTCGTAAATAGAAGGAATGTACGTAGCCGTAACAGGTAAACATGATGTGTTGACGGACAATTGGGCGGCACCAGTCAGGAGGAAGGAGTTGTGACGTCACGTGGGTAGGGTCTATAGGAATCTTGAGTGTCCTTTTGGTCTGAACAGTTTTAATGTATCACATGGGAGTTTGATATAGTCCCATTGTGGTTGTTCATTGTGTTTTGTGTATTCGGAGAAAGCAGCAAGCAGGAAGGGGTATTTGGGGGGGGGGGAAGCAGACAGAAGAGAAGAACAACAAAAAATACATTATTACTGTACACGCCTATGCTACCTATGAACATAGTGGTGATATCGTTAGCTAATTTTAAAATAATCGCTTTGCACTTTCAGTGGGGTCAGCCACCCCAACAGTCAAAATGGATTGGACTGACGTCTAGCGCCATCAGTGTCAGCCAATGAGTTAAATGAGTCTCCTATAAAGTGGGAAGTGCATGACCTCAATGTTTAACCCGTGCAAGCATTTTTAAGACCAAAATGACACAGCCCATTAAGCTAAATATTCAATTTTTCCTCCTTTTTCTTTGCAGGACGTCAAGTTAAAGAACATGGGCTCCTGGGCTAGTTTGGCTCAGAGATCTCAGTCTACGCCGGCGTCGGCCGTTCGCTCGTCCAGCGACAGTTTCGAGCAGTTCCGGCGGGCGGCCAGGGAGAAAGAGGAACGCGAGAGGCAGCTGAAAGCTCAGGCGCAGCAGGCCAGGAGGGAGCAGGAGAAGTTGCGGTATGTCAGCGCGCCTCATTTTCATTCATTTGATTTGGAACACATTTTTAGAAAGTTATGTGTAGTAAATTCTATTGTAATGGTTATGAAATTAATTGGTATGAACACTTTTTTAATTGTATGTAATATAATGAATATACATTGTTTAGAAATAGAAAAATTAATTGAAAACATGTTTTTCACAAATGTTTGTTAAATTTCATAATCATTTAATCTGTTAACATGAAACAGAATTAATTCAAACACACACAAAAAATCACATTTAAGTAATACTTCAGATTAAATATTTTAATGTCCTATTTTTTTGTTGGGCTCTATTATATAATATACAAATAAATTGTCCTATTTAAAAAAAAAAAAAGTGAATAAAAACAATGAATTGTAATTTTATTTTATATATTTAAATATTGTAATCAACCAATTTAATAAGTTAAAATGTGTAACCCAATTTAAAAATATTTTAGATGAAATGTTTATTTAAATACAATAATGTGTACATATTATTATAATTCAATAGTAACAAACAAAAATGTCAAACATTTTAATTTTAATCATACATATATTTTTGTCCTTCATCTGAGCTAGCCAATTTGAACAAGGTTTTCATTTTTTTCACAAAATTTTTAATGACATATATAAATTACAATTACCGTATTTTTCAGACTATAAGTCGTTTTTTTTTTCCATAGTTTGGCTGGGGGTGCGACTTATTATTATTATTATTATGGTGTGTTGACTTATTAACACACCATTATATCATTTCACATGTTATTTTGGTGTTTGGAGTGACACTGATGGTTTGGTAAAATTGTTAGCATGTTCTTTATGCTATAATTATCTGAATAACACTTAATAGCTTAGTTACGTTAACATACTAGCCACGTTCGCATTTCGTTGTTCATGCGTCATGTAACATTATCATACTGTACACTTATTCAGCATGTTGTTCTCTATTGTATTTTTATTTTAAATTGCCTTTCAAGATGACATATCTGTTCTATGTGTTGGATTTTCTCAAGTAAATTTCCCCCCAAAATTGACTTATACTCCGGTGCGATTTATGTTTTTTTCCTCTTCGTTGGGCATTTTATGGCTGGTGCGACTTATACTCAGGTGCGACTTATAGTCCGAAAAATACGGTATTTTAAATATATCAGCCAACAAATAAGTCACTTAATTGATGCCAAAAAGCTGAAACATTTTTGATGTAATCCCTTTTTCAAAATTCGTAACCATCGCTCTTTGTAGCTCAAGTGTTGTTTGTCTTGCAGCCGCGACGACGACGACACCGTGGACCACAATCGTCGCCCCCACGAAGACACGCGCCGACGCCAGGAACAACAACAGCAGCAGCAGCCCTCGCCCCTGGCGACCACGCCACCCGCTTCCACCCCGCCTACTCACTCCCCGCAGCCTCCGGCCGTCCCGCCTCCGGCGCCGTCCCCGACTTCCTCGGCCGCGCAAAACGCCCTCGACCAGCAGAGGGAGATGGCGCGACGCCGCGAGCAAGAAAGGCGCAGGAGGGAGGCGGTATGTTAGCCACGTTTGCTTAGCTACTCCAGAGCCCTGAAATTATTAGATAAGTAACAAACTGCACGGAATTTGCTGAAATCAACTCCGACTAATTAAACCCCTGGTAATTCAAAGATTAAGCCGAATGTAAAAAAATTTAAGGTTCCACTCTAAGCAAAACACTACCGCTTTTGTCCACCGGCGTCGCTAAAATTGTCCAAAAAGAAAAGTTACCTACTGTTAAATGGAGGTAGATTTGTGTCTTTATTATTCAATCAAAAAAAAAGATGGTTCAATAAAAATATATATTTTCAATCCCCAAAAATGTGTTTGAATGCAAAAATATATTTATAACTAAAAAAAATGCATTTTGCAAGTTCTCCCACTTGAAAATATTAGAGCGGCCTATAATTGTCAACATTGGTAAACCTCAACCATGAGAGACAGAATGTGGAAAAAAAAACAGAAAATCATCATCAATTTATAAAGAATTTATTTGCAAATCATGGTGGAAAATAAGTATTTGGTCAAGACCAAAAGTTCTTCTCAATACTTTGTTATGTACCCTTTGTAGGCAATAACGGAGGCCAAACGTTTTCTGTAACTCTTCACAAGCTTTTCACACACTGTTGCTGGTATTTTGACCCTTTCCCCCATGCAGATCTCCTCTAGAGCAGTGATGCTTTGGGGCTGTCGTTGGGCAACACGGACTTTCGACTCCCTCCTCACCCCGTGGCGTCAAAATGATAACAAGAACGGGGAGCAAAAATCCCAGAACCCACGGGGGGACCTAGTGAATGACCTACAGAGAGCTGGGACCACAGTAACAAAGGTTATTATCAGTAACACAATGCGCCGCCAGGGACTCAAATCCTGCACTGCCAGACGTGTCCCTCTGCTGAAGAATGTACACGTCCAGGCCCATCTGCGGTTCGCTGAGAGCATTTGGATGATCCAGAAGAGGACTGGGAGAATGTGTTATGGTCAGATGAAACAAAAATAGAACTTTCTGGTAGAAACACAGGTTCTCGTGTTTGGAGGAGAAAGAATACTGAATTGCATCCGAAGAACACCATACCCACTGTGAAGCATGGAGGTGGAAACATCATGCTTTGGGGCTGTTTTTCTGCAAAGGGACCAGGATGACTGATCTGTGTAAAGGAAAGAATGAATGGGGCCTTATATCGAGAGATTTTGAGTGAAAATCTCCTTCCAACAAAAACCAAGATAATCAAAATCGGAAATAAAATTATACATAAAAATTGCATTTAATCACAAATAGAATAAAAATAAATAAAAATAAAACAAAAACTACTAATAATAATAATAATTGAAATCAGCAATGGAGATAAGCGCAAGTAGATTGAAATATATAGACTGTTATGGATATGCAGTGCTAAACAAAAGCGTTTTTAGCCCTGATTTAAAAGAGCTTACAGTTTGAGCATACTTAAGAAACACAGGTTCTCGTGTTTGGAGGAGATAGAATACTGAATTGCATCCGAAGAACACCATACCCACTGTGAAGCATGGGGGTGGAAACATCATGCTTTGAGGCTGTTTTCCTGCAAAGGGACCAGGACGACTGGTCTGTATCAAGGAAAGAATGAATGTAATATTTAGAGATTTTGAGTGAAAATCTCCTTCCATCAGCAAGGGCATTGAAGATGAGGCGTGGCTGGGTCTTTCAGCATGACAATGATCCCAAACACACAGCCAGGGCAACAAAAGAGTGGCTTCGTAAGAAGCATTTCAAGGTCCTGGAGTGGCCTAGCCAGTCTCCAGATCTCAACCCCATTGAAAATTTGTGGAGGGAGTTCAAAGTCCGTGTTGCCCAACGACAGCCCCAAAACATCACTGCTCTAGAGGAGATCTGCATGGAGGAATGGGCCAAAATACCAGCAACAGTGTGTGAAAAGCTTGTGAAGAGTTACAGAAAATGTTTGGCCTCCGCTATTGCCAACAAAGGGTACATCACAGGTGGTTTTTGCTATGGGCAATGTGGGCGACCGCCCAGGGCGCAGTCTATTAGGGGGCGCACAAGCGCCCTCGAGAAAAAAAAAAAAAAAAATCCTCTAGTTTTCTAGACTAATACCGCTCATTTCCACGTCAAGTTAGTAGAGTGGGCGCTAGGGCGCCCATTACAATCATGTCAACTGCTGCTGAGAGTCGTGTGTGTCAGAGGAAAAGGCAGGGGAAGACGGGAGGGGGATCAGCTGCTCGCAACTGCAGAGTGAGTGAACAGAACGAGTCTCAATCACTCTCAGAGGACAAGTAAGGAGGGGCAGCGATGTCCCGTATCCTGTGCTGCTTTTCACAGGCCACCTCATTATTCATGTGACTACTTAAAGAAATGGTGATTTTTTTTTTCCAAGAAAGTCCATTAATGGGTCTATCATATTCCTCGTTCAATACTCTATAAGAAAAATTTAACATATGCATCTAAAATAATCCTAAACGATTTTATTAGCAATTTTAATACTCCTTTTAGCAAGGTTACTTGGGTATGCGGTATGCCGCTGCGTACGTTCCCATAGCAACCAGTCCTGGTATGGGGTGGTTCGCCCAGGGCACGAAAGTAGCCAGGACCGCCACTGGGGTACATAACAAAGTATTGAGATGAACTTTTGGTATTGACCAAATACTTATTTTCCACCATGATTTGCAAATAAATTCTTTAAAAATCAAACAATGTGATTTTCTGAGGTTTTTTTTTTTCCACATTCTGTCTCTCATGGTTGACGAATAACTAGAGGTGTACAAAATATCCGATTCTTAGATTATTCGCGATTCGGCCGTGGAAGATTCGAGAACGATTCACAAACATCCAAATTCCGATTATTAAAATATGCGAAGTAAAGCGGAAGTACACAACACTCAGCGCGCCGCGCGGTCTTCGGGACGGAACGGAGCGAGAGTAGCTAAACATCATGCTTCCCATTACCCGGCCCCTCGGGTAATGCCAATGCTCAACTCACGGCTCTAGCTCAACTCATGCAACGAGATTAAAAAACACAACAACATACCTGACTGCTGCCGAAAAGCTGCTAGAAAAGTACATCCGTATAATGTTACGGTGGATATCATTTATATAGGACTAGATGCATTATAGATTTGGTAGTGTTAGCAGCACATCTACAAAAAGCTAGATGCGGGAGTTATAAACGGCCGCCATCTTAAAGCAGTACACTTCCCTGCAAGGCTGTTGTAGCGAACCTTCCAAGCAAACCTAATTAACTTTTTATCTAAAATACTCCTAAATCGGTAAAATATTGAATTGAATCTATCTTTACAATAGTTTTAAAACTTCCACATGTTGAAAGTAGACAAAAGGAAAATTATGGAATAACGGGAGCAATTTTAACAAATTTAATGGTTGATTCACAACATTAAATTAATTGAATGTAGTTTAAAGCTGCTGATACAGAATGGGGACTGGAGTTTTTTATTTACTGTTATTTTTGTATATTTGTTTACTGCTATATGTTAACTTGATACTGAAATAGTAGTGTGTTTTAGCCTGAGAGTATTTTTGAACAATTTTGGAACTAATGTACAAAACATTAAAAAAAAAGAGAGAAAAAAAAAAGGAGGGGGGTGCATCAATAATCGTTTTATAATCGAATTGGAGCCTCTGAATCGTAATCGAATCGTTAGGTGCCCAGCTCTACGATTAACCATGTTGACAATTAGAGGCCTCGCTAATATTTTCATGTGGGAGAACTTGCACAATTAGTGGTTGACTAAATACTTATTTGCCCCACTGTATCTATCACCCTCCTAATTTCTTTGTCCTCTTCTTTCCAGATGGCCGACACTATTGACATTAACTTCCAGAGTGATCTGATGGCCATATTTGAAGAGAATCTCTTTTGAGTCGCGACGGCGACGATGGCTGTGTGAAAAGGACCTACATACCCCTATACATAAAACACATGCACACACAGACAGACATGGTGAGTTATCATACACACCTCACAAAAACATCCATATATGGACTGCATAGTACCTGTCCCCTTTCTCACAGCGTCTTTCCCTCCCCCCTCGGAGCGCAGATGCGTTTTGGTGTCTGACGTGATGTTTATAGTTGTCGGCTTGCAATATGGATTTAAGATTTAAAAAAAAACGCCTTTAAAAGGTTGTAGTCAAGGAGGGGATGATGATTTATTCCCAAGAAATGAGACAATGGATTGGATAATGTGCACAGATTTTCGTCGTTCCCTACTATTTTAACTTGTTGCTGGTCTCGGACTTTGGCTTGTTTTCTCAGGACACAGCGACCCCCGCGCGTCCCTCACTCGATGGCGTAACCCCCATCCCCCCATCCTTTGCACGAGTTCAGTTGAATCGAGACCCGACGATGTGATTAAAAAGAGTGTGTCCTCTCTGCCTTAGCGCTCCGGCCTGTATTGTCTATGGTCACACCCTGCAAAATTATACATATTATATATAAATAGATACACGAATATATATTCTATACAAGGACAAGTCAACGGAAGAGAACACGGGAGGAATTTGGTTTGCGCGCGCGGGCTGGCGACGATCTTTGGAGCTCTCTTGCTTTTTATTTTGTAGAATTTACTGTAAAGATTAAAAAAAAAAAAAAAAAAAACTTTTTTATGATGCCGTTGAGGATTTTTTTCTGTCTCGGTCCCATTCTATGCCAAAACTATGAATTCGGAAAGTCCATTCACTTGATAGGAGAGGATGTTTTTATTGCTTTATTTAATGCCCCTCCCCTTTTTTTAAATGGGAATTTTTGCTCACGTCTTCTCTGCACTTTTAATCTTTAACACCCGCTTCCTTCCGGAAGGTATCGTTTTCCGTCACTATACACGTCGAAGGCTTTTGAAGCAGTCGCTCCCCTCTTTTAGATTTATTTTTCTGAAGTGTTGCCATGGTGACATGGCTTTCTGTACACTGGCTCACACATCAGTTGTGTTTTTAACGTTTCCATTAGTTGAGCCCACTTCCTTTTCACATTTGCTTCTTTTTTGGACTTTTATTTTGTTGTTCTTCCCTTTTTTTTTTTTTGAATCAGTTTTTTCCAGAACAACCTTGTTGCTATGTTGACAAGTGAGGCATTGAGGTCAAATAGATTCATCTTAAGACTATGGACATGTTTTTTTTTTTTTAAGAAAAGTATTAAAATAATATTTTAAAAAATGAAAGTGTAACGTGTTTTTTTTGGTGTGTTTGTTTGCAATGGGCTGTAGTGATTGTTTTAATCAACAGAGGGTGCTGTTGATAAAAAATTGCACAATGAATGAATGAAAAGTACTGTACTAGTCCTCAAAAAATTAGCATATTGTAATAAAGTTTATTATTTTCTGTAATGTACTGATAAACATTAGACTTTCAGAGTTTAGTTTCATTACTCACAACTGAAGTAGTTCAAGCCTTTTATTGTTTTAATATAGATGATTTTGCCCAAAAAGTAGGGGTGTCAAACGATTAAAATTTTGAATCGAGTTAATTACAGCTTAAAAATTAATTAATCGTAATTAATCGCAATTCAAACCATCTCTAAAATATGCCATATTTTTCTGTAAATTATTGTTGGAATGGAAAGATGACACAAGACGGATATATACATTCAACATACGGTACTTAAGGACTGTATTTGTTTATTATGACAATAAATCAACAAGATGGCATTACCATTGTGATTCTGTTAAAACGATCCAGGGATAGAAAGACTTGTAGTTCTTAAAAGATAAATGTTAGTACAAGTTATAGAAATTTTGTATTAAAACCCCTCTTGTAAAATTTTCAATCAAAAAATAAACTAGTAGCCCACCATTTTTGATGCCAATAATTACTTACACAATGCTCATGGGTGCTGAAACCTATAAAATCAGTCGCACCCAAGCGCCAGCAGAGGGCGACAAAACTCCGAAAAACATAAGTACACATTTCACTGTGCTGTCATTTTAATGTTTGAGCGGGGCATGTACGTTAATTGCGTCAAATATTTTAACGTGATTAATTTAAAAAATTAATTACCGCCCGTTAACGCGATAATTTTGACAGCCCTACAAAAAAGTCAAGAAAACCCAAAAATCTCTATTTTTCTCTGCAAGTTAGCCAATTGTTCTATTGTAAGATCCACATTTATTTATTTTATAAAATATATTTTCTAAGGCTAATCTCGGGCGCACATCGGAAACCAGCAGTTTCGGCGTGCTAAAAATGATAATTCAGGATTTTGCTTTACTTCAATCAAGACTCAACTAGCACCTGAGATTAGCCTCAAACAATATAAAAAAATAAACGAGGATCGAAGTACAACAAAGGAACCTTGTTTAGCATTGGAAAGAGATACATCTAAGACATGTTTAATTTTAGAAAATTAAAATCTACACATATATTTTTAATGGTTTTTAAGCACTTCAAATGTAATACTGTAATAATGACATGGATGGCAAGTTTTAAACATGTTACTGTCCCACCTAATTTTTTAAAAACAAGAATAAAGTAGAAAAATGCTTGTCTTTATTAAATGCTTCATTGGGTGAGTCCACTTAAATCCACTCAACCTGCTCACTGACACAATGAATTGCCAGAGCAACTGTTTAAAGTGCGTATGACACCAAAAAGCATGTTTATTTCATATTTCACGTGTTGTTTTATGCTCCTGAATGAAATGGACCGCTTGGATGTGTGTGGAAGTGATTGTTTTATATATTCAATTTTTTAATCCTGCGCCATGATGAAAATGAGTAACTCCAGTCTCAGGTTTAGGACGAATGCGAATGTGACGTCACCCGGGTCAGCATCTCACAATACAGCATTGCTTTATAGCATTCAGATGGACTGCGGATTCAGCTGATTTTGTGGATTAATTCATTTATTTTTCGCATCACGCCAGCTAAATGTGCTGCAGAAAATTGTTGCTGCACCAGGGAGGGGTATGTGAGCCTTTTTGGGTTTCAAAAGGTTCCCATTCACCGTGGATATTGGCCAAAACGAGCCCTTCTATTGAGGGACCTTTGGACTTAAAAAGAAGTGAGTAAACATCGTATTTTGTATTGAGTCAAATACTGGCATCATGGCGCACGTTTTAATTCGGAGGTGGCTTGCATTTTATGGCTGCGTGCCCGCCAGAAGAGCACTATACTCAGCTTATTGCCCTCTTCGTGTGCCCGGTGTTGTGTCAGATTTTCAACCCCATCAGAAATTGCAACTTTGTGTTAAAAATGGCCGCGAATACAGCGATTACAAATTAAACACTTACACTAAACTTTCATTAAATAAAGGACGATTTACTTACGTTTGATCATGGACGGACATGTAGAAAAGTTCTCCTCGGACACATCCTGCCATGTCAGCTGCACAACAACTGCACGCCGCTCTCTCACTGTTTGCGTCTTCGCCGTGTAGCCAAGCATTATTTTACGCCATGTTCGTGGTGGCCATGTGGCAGCCACGCGCTACTCCGACCTCGGCCAGTTCGTCCAGCTGCTTCCCCGGCAAACGCTCTCTCCTGCCCGCAGCAGGGGAACGAGTCTGACGAGCTGTAACTTGCTCGACGCGGGCGGGTTGCTGATCGGCGAAGACAATCGACAACCCCGCAGCCGTGGGACATGATCCTGGTTAGTTTTGTGTGATTTTTCACTCCGAACGCCGAGAAAGACTTTAAAACATCACTCAGTTCGGGTTAGCATGTCGGCTAGCTGTCACGCCTCTTGGTTTGTTTACGCTCTCCGAAAGGCAGGGAAATGACAAAAGCCGGACTAACTCCGGTGGCATAAAATATAGTTTGGGAGGTGCAAGAAGTGGACAGCTTTGACCATTATGCTGTTATTTGTCATGACCATACCAATTATTAAGCAATTGGGGAAAAATACTACCATGAAAAGAATGTCCTGTAAAAATATTGGAGTAAAGAGACTGAAACAATGACATTTTGGCGCTCTCTTCGTCGCATTTTCCTCGCTCTGAATAATTCCCCCTTAATGGACTGAATTCTAAATCAGATGAAACCATGACCCTGATGATAGAGAAAATATTAAAATATTATTTGACCCGAAGTGAATTAGCACATGGCTTATGATAAATTCAATCAGGGTCAAAGGGCGGAATGATGGGGGAAAATATTACATTATGCCTTTGTGATGTATGATTGCTTCTGTGACCTAGATTGTAACAACTTCTATTGTTTTTTTACCATGAGTTTCATAGTTAGGAGGGAATCTCACGAGATAACTTCTTTTTCACTCATAATATTTACTGTGGGAACACAACATCTGCTGCCGGACGGCGCAACCTGGGAACTACGCAAAGAAAAGCCCCATTTTCGAGGGGCTAAACCAAAAGTAGCTTTGTCATCGGACGGGGCCGTGCCGCCTGGGGGCGGAGGTTGGCCATCTCCGCCTCCGTGTGGCATGTTCCTACAAAAACAGGGCATTTCCGGGCGACCAGTGAAGTCCGCCAGCGGGTCACGTACGGATCGCCTGGGTTTGTTCCTTCGCCGCCTTACCGGAGCGTTGGCTCCCGCTCATTTGTCACTGTAAGCGTTTTTCATTGCTAAGGGGCACCTGGTTGTGCTGTAACGTAGCGCGGGGATTCTGGGATTGACAAACTCAAATCTAGCGTCATCGTTACCCTTGTTATGCTTGTTTTTGATGCTTGTTGCTTGCTCTTGTGGGATTGTAATCAATAAATCTAATTTATTCTGCATTTTCTAATCAATAAACATTGTCTATTGAGCAAAAGTGTGCCTGTTACTGATTCACTGCGAATCTGGAAATTTCGGAAAACACCTGCCGACATCATCCTCCTGTTGGGGACGCTAGAGCCCTATAATGGTAGGCATTGCTAAACGGCGGATTAAAAGACTAATTTCTCGTCATCTGTGATTTGCCAAATTGTTGTATACAGTCGAATCGTCTCAAATATGATTCTAATTCACATAATAATGCTGACTTTTTATCCTGTCGTACGCACTTTAATAATGATACCGTTTCACCGAACTATTTTTAAACAAGACTAATGTAGAAAAATATATTTATTAAACGTTCCATTGAATGAGTCCACTTAAATCGGCTCAAGCTGCTCATTTACACAAAATGAGTTGCCAAAGCAACTGTTTAAGCCAGGGGTGTCCAAAGGGCAAAGGGGGCCAGATTTGGTGTGGTAAAAATGTGTGTCGGGGGGGCACATTGGCTGACGTCGTTTACGTAGAACTATATATTTAAGCAAATTTTAGCAAGCCATTTTTCATTGTTGCGTATTTTAGTGAAGAAATAGTCTAATTTCCACCTATCCTTGAAGCGTCGGCCGTCACAGTCAACTTTCTTTTTTTTGTTGATTGTCACCATTTTAGAAAATGGAAGTAATGGGTCACACGGAGTAATGTTGCTTACCCCTTCAATACCTCCAAAATGAAGCAATTATCACAGAATCCCTAAATTTGAAAAATAAGGTCCTAATTAAACATTTTTTTCAAATTCAAAATGAATATGTGTCATAAGTAGGGTTTCCGATCATGGTTTTTTTGCTCCCGATCCCGATCGCTTCAGTTTGAGTATCTGCCGATCCCGATATTTCCCGATCCGATGGCTTTTTTTTTGCTCCCGATTCAATTCCAATCATTCCCGATAATTTTTCCTGATCATATACGTTTTGGCAATGCATTAAGAAAAAAATGAATCAAACTCGGACGAATATATACATTCAACATACAGTACATAAGTACTGTATTTGTTTATTATGACAATAAATCCTCAAGATGGCATTTACATTATTAACATTCTTTCTGTGAGAGGGATCCACAGATAGAAAGACTTGTCATTCTTAAAGGATGAATGTGACTTTGTATATTGTCACTAAATATTGCCATCTAGTGTATTTGTTGAGCTTTCAGTAAATCATACTGTAGCCATCTGTTCTGCCCAAATGCATGATGGAAAGTGCAACCATGACTGTGCGTAGTGGTACCAATTGTATTATCTTCTCTGCGTTGGGAAATAACATTACAGTGTTAAGAAAAAGATCAATTACTACCTTTCGTTCCCACATTGCTTCCCATGATGTTTCTAATCGTAGGGAGAGGGATTGTAAGGCTTTAGCCACATAAAAAAAGGCTCCAAAGGCTGCCAAAATTCACTCTACTCATTTTACGCTGCCTTTTAGCCCTATATAGAGGTAAAACAGCGCCATTACAGATTGAACGAGACAATGCGTGAGTGGGCCGTGCAGCGCATGCATTAACTGCGTTCAATATTTTAACGTGGTAAATAATTTTTTTTTTTTAAATTACCGCCGTTAACGAGATAAATTTAATAAACCTACCTTAAGCCTAAACTAAAGACTCTGGATGAGTGTAACATTATGTCTGCAACGTTAAATACAATTAGAAAACGATTTAATTAAAAAATATATATATATATTAAAAAAAAGGCATGTCCGATATTTTTTTGCCGATTCCGATACTTTGAATATGATGTGATCGGACCTGATCGATCGGGATATCTCTAGTAATAAGCGCTCTACATCTATAACCCATGCTAAATCATGTGGTTTTTTTTCTCATGGAACCTGCAGATGCATGTGTTGACTTGCATTCATCATTTTTTTTTTTTTTCCAAAAAGAAATGTCAAAATTCTAAATTAGTCTCAAAATCATGGAATTTTAGTTGTACCAAATGTGATACATTTGGCAATAAAGGGTTAAAGTGCTGATGCCTTTTAGTGGGTAAACGAGGGGCAGCATTTTATGTGTAAGCTACTTCATATGCTGGTTGCAGTACTGCTGACCAATTCATTAAGTCTGTGTTCGGGCCAGACGTTATTGATTTTATGACAGAGGCTGGAGGCCGGATGAAATTTGACCACGGGCCGCATTTGGCCCCTGGGCCGGACTTTGGACATGTTTAGTTTAAGCAGTAAAACGATGATTGACGCATGCGGTGCTTTCGGCTTCCTGGCATCTCTGGCGAGATCAAACTTTAACGCCTGTCAACGTTCTGTCATGAAGTTTGAAGCGCGAAGTAGCGAGAGGTCGCTGTGAACCAAAAACATGAATTGACATCCCTAAATGTTCAACTCATTTTGACTATCATACGCCCCTCCCAGTCGAAATGGATTGGACGTCTCCCTTCGTCGATGGCAGCCAATTAAATGTAAATTCAGAGCTCAAGGGTGTTTCACATCCAAATCTGTCTAAATTCCATTTTCACTCCTACCGGTCCCAAACATTTCTCACTCAAAAAAAAAAGAAAACTGCACTCAACTGGAGCTGAACGGAGTACCAACAAGAGTATTTTCGTGCACAAGACGCCTTGCCTAATCAGACAAAAGCTTCAGAACGGAACCGCTGTGCAGGATGTTCTTTTACAAGCCGCGAGAGGATGTTGTTGCCTGCAGCACCAGTTCAAACCAGCCGCCGGTGCATAAAAACAAAACCTTCTGCCGTCTGAAAAGTCCAACGCAAAGATAAGACCCGAACGCGTGAAATCCAAATAAATCAACACCTCCGTGACTGTCAATCTAAACATTTCTGTTCTCCAAGGCCAGCTTTTTTCCATCTTTGGAATGTTGATCAGCATTGCTCCATCAACCACACAAGGCCTGCATCCATTCAAGAGTCTTTGGAGACGTGTGATGTCATCTTGAAAGAGTGAAAAGTATGCGAGGGGGATTTACGCACCAACGCTTAACAAATACTCTTTCCCGTCGATGCCATTAAGAAGAACTGGCCGGCGGTGGGTTAAATCATTGATGAGGGAAATCCAGACCAGACGTGAGGAGAACTGCGTGACGTATACTAGAGTAGCTTTTTGAGAAAAATACTTCTAAAAGTAGTTTTACCACGCCGTACTTATAACTTTTATGTAGATTTGCGTGCAAGAAACGTTTACTCCGCTACTTTGGGCTATACTAGAGTCGTTACATTTTTCCTCTTAATTCAACATTTTAAATTTTACTTCATTTTTGATAGAAATGCCGACAGTGCCTCTACTAGTTTCAACCCATGAGATATTGGCGTAATAATCATGACTCCACTATACCAATCAGACGTAGTAATACTGTCACATGACCACACACTAGCTCGAAGTCCTATGATCACGCCGGTGTGTTTGTACAAACTTGTCAAGTGGGCACGAATCACAGTAGTCATGCTATATGATTGGTTGAGGAGTTGTAATACGCTTGTATAAAACTGCATCTTGAACGTACAGTGGGGCAAATAACCATTTAGTCAACCTCCAATTGTGCGAGTTCTCCTACTTGAAAAGATTAGAGAGGCCTGTTTTTGTCAACATGGGTAAAACTCAACCATGAGAGACAGAATGTGGGGGGGAAAAAACAGAAAATCACATTTTTTAATTTTTAAAGAATTTATTTGCAAATTAGAGTGGAAAATAAGTATTTGGTCACCTACATACAAGCAAGATTTCTGGCTGTCAAAGAGGTCTAACTTCTTCTAACAAGGTCTAACGAGGCTCCACTCGTTAGCTGTATTAATGGCACCTGTTTTAACTCATTATCGGTATGAAAGACACCTGTCCACAATCTCAGTCAGTCACACTCCAAACTCCACTATGGCCAAGACCAAAGAGTTGTCGAAGGACACCAGAGACAAAATTGTAGACCTGCACCAGGCTGGGAAGACTGAATCCGCAATACGTAAAACGCTTGTGGTAAAGAAATCAACTGTGGGAGCAATTATTAGAAAATGGAAGACGTACAAGACCACTGATAATCTCCCTCGATCTGGGGCTCCATGCAAGATCTCACCCCGTGGCGTCAAAATGATAACAAGAACGGTGAGCAAAAATCCCATAACCACACGGGGGGACCTAGTGAATGACCTACAGAGAGTTGGGACCACAGTAAAAAAAGGCTACTATCAGTAACACAATGCGGCGCCAGGGACTCAAATCTTGCACTGCCAGACGTGTCCCCCTGCTGAAGAAAGTACACGTCCAGGCTCATCTGCGGTTCACTAGAGAGCATTTGGATGATCCAGAAGAGGACTGGGAGAATGTGTTAAGGTCAGATGAAACCAAAATAGAACTTTTTGGTAGAAACACAGGTTCTCGTGTTTGGAGGAGAAAGAATACCGAATTGCATCCGAAGAACACCATACCCACTGTGAAGCATGGGGGTGGAAACATTATGCTTTGGGGCTGTTTTTCTGCAAAGGGACCAGGGCGACTGATCTGTGTAAAGAAAAGAATGAATCGGGCTATGTATCGAGAGATTTTGAGTGAAAATCTCCTTCAATCAGCAACGGCATTGAAGATGAGACGTGGCTGGGTCTTTCAGCATGACAATGATCCCAAACACACAGCCAGGGTAACAAAGGAGTGGCTTTGTAAGAAGCATTTCAAGGTCCTGGAGTGGCCTAGCCAGTCTCCAGATCTCAACCCCATAGAAAATCTGTGGAGGGAGTTGAAAGTCCGTGTTGCCCAACGACAGCCCCAAAACATCATTGCTCTAGAGGAGATCTGCATGGAGGAATGGGCCAAAATACCAGCAAAAGTGTGTGAAAAGCTTGTTAATTGTTACAGAAAACGTTTGACCTCCGTTAATGCCAACAAAAGGTACCTAACAAAGTATTGAGATGAACTTTTGGTATTGACCAAATACTTATTTTCCACCATGATTTGCAAATAAATTCTTTAAAAATCAAACAATGTGATTTTCTGTTTTTTTTCCCCACATTCTGTCTCTCATGGTTGAGGTTTACCCATGTTGACAATTCCAGGCCTCTCTAATATTTTCAAGTGGGAGAACTTGCAAAATTGGTGGTTGACTAATTACTTATTTTCCCCACTGTATCTGGCCATCCGAACACATCTCATAGCAAAATACTAACATGTTATGACTTGATTTGAAAAATAAAAACAAACAAAAAAAATACACAAGCATTTTCAACCAGGCACTTTTAAATTGTATGTATTTAATGTAATCTCATAATCAATGAATTTTTAGGTTTATAATGGAGATAAGCATTTTACAAACAAAAAAGCGCATTTTTTGTCATTGTTTACAGTGCCTTGCAAAAGTATTCGGCCCCCTTGAATCTTGCAACCTTTCGCCACATTTCAGGCTTCAAACATAAAGATATGAAATTTAATTTTTTTGTCAAGAATCAACAACAAGTGGGACACAATTGTGAAGTGGAACAACATTTATTGGATAATTTAAACTCTTTTAACAAATAAAAAACTGAAAAGTGGGGCGTGCAATATTATTCGGCCCCTTAACTTTCAGTGCAGCAAACTCACTCCAGAAGTTCAGTGAGGATATCTGAATGATCCAATGTTGTTCTAAATGACCGATGATGATAAATAGAATCCACCTGTGTGTAATCAAGTCTCCGTATAAATGCACCTGCTCTGTGATAGTCTCAGGGTTCTGTTTAAAGTGCAGAGAGCAAATATGAAAACCAAGGAACACACCAGGCAGGTCCGAGATACTGTTGTGGAGAAGTTTAAAGCCGGATTTGGATACAAAAAGATTTCCCAAGCTTTAAACATCTCAAGGAGCACTGTGCAAGCCATCATATTGAAATGGAAGGAGCATCAGACCACTGCAAATCTACCAAGACCCGGCCGTCCTTCCAAACTTTCTTCTCAAACAAGGAGAAAACTGATCAGAGATTCAGCCAAGAGGCCCATGATCACTCTGGATGAACTGCAGAGATCTACAGCTGAGGTGGGAGAGTCTGTCCATAGGACAACAATCAGTCGTACACTGCACAAATCTGGCCTTTATGGAAGAGTGGCAAGAAGAAAGCCATTTCTCAAAGATATCCATAAAAAGTCTCGTTTAAAGTTTGCCACAAGCCACCTGGGAGACACACCAAACATGTGGAAGAAGGTGCTCTGGTCAGATGAAACCAAAATTGAACTTTTTGGCCTCAATGCAAAACGATATGTTTGGCGTAAAAGCAACACAGCTCATCACCCTGAACACACCATCCCCACTGTCAAACATGGTGGTGGCAGCATCATGGTTTGGGCCTGCTTTTCTTCAGCAGGGACAGGGAAGATGGTTAAAATTGACGGGAAGATGGATGCAGCCAAATACAGGAACATTCTGGAAGAAAACCTGTTGGTATCTGCACAAGACCTGAGACTGGGACGGAGATTTATCTTCCAACAGGACAATGATTCAAAACATAAAGCCAAATCTACAATGGAATGGTTCAAAAATAAACGTATCCAGGTGTTAGAATGGCCAAGTCAAAGTCCAGACCTGAATCCAATCGAGAATCTGTGGAAAGAGCTGAAGACTGCTGTTCACAAACACTCTCCATCTAACCTCACTGAGCTCGAGCTGTTTTGCAAGGAAGAATGGGCAAGAATGTCACTCTCTCGATGTGCAAAACTGATAGAAACACCCCAAGCGACTTGCAGCTGTAATTGGAGCAAAAGGTGGCGCTACAAAGTATTAACGCAATGGGGCCGAATAATATTGCACGCCCCACTTTTCAGTTTTTTATTTGTTAAAAAAGCTTAAATTATCCAATAAATTTTGTTCCACTTCACGATTGTGTCCCACTTGTTGTTGATTCTTGACAAAAAATTAAAATGTTATATCTTTATGTTTGAAGCCTGAAATATGGCGAAAGGTTGCAAGGTTCAAGAGGGCCGAATACTTTTGCAAGGCACTGTATATAGGCAATTTTACAAGATGTTATTGATTCAGCAGTGAGGGTCACTCTGTTCAAGGCAGGTCTGGAGGGCTCAAATCTTATCCAATTTAACTTGATCATTGTTGTTCATGATAAATGGTTATATTTTCTCATTTTATTAACTTCTTTGAGGGGATCAATGCCATTGTTTATCAACTCCTCCTCCATCCTCTTCGAAGCCATGTCCCCTTTTTCTGGGGACTCCTCATCAGACTCAGCAAAATTTACTGCTTGTACTCTTCTCCTGGTGTTCCACACCTTCTGCTACCCCTGCCTTGTCGTCGTGATGCCATATTTTCAATATAATTGTCATCAAAATTGATTATTCCAGCAGAGAGGGGATAAAAAAAACTTAGCCGATGCAAGATAGCGGCCACAGACGTGAACTTCGTCAATGCTGCTATCTGGTGTTGAATGAAAGAGCTACTATTCGTCTATATACCGCCAAAAATGACAAAAATCAAGGGGACGCCGACGTCCCTGATTGTCCAGTGCAGAGTGTAAAGGGTTAAAGCACCGTAAAAATTAAACTATTTGACATAGACGTTAATTCAAACCATCCTCTAACTTGGTTGAAAGCATTAAAAATGTTTTTGAGCTGTTTGTCTTCCATTCGGTGTCAAAAGGTTATTTTTGAGCGAATTCATGCTTTTATGATGCAAAATGCAGTCTGGATTTTGGCTACACCACAGCACTGAGACTGTGCTTACCAAAGTCTTGAATGAAATTCGGCGGAACAATGTCACAAGCAAATCTTTGATACAGTTGATGATAAAATACCACTCAGTTGGCTGAAACGGTTGGTAGAGCTCCCTGACACAGTATTTAAGTGGTTCATATCTTCTTTGCAAGGTAGGGATTTATTTTAGGGCTGTCAAAATTATTGCGTTAACGGGCGGTAATGAATTTTTAAAATTAATCACGTTAAAATATTTGACGCAATTAACGCACATGCCCCGCTCAAACAGATTAAAATGACAGCACAGTGCAATGCCGACTTGTTACTTGCGTTTTTTGGAGTTTTGTCGCCCTCTGCTGGCGCTTGGCTGCGACTGATTTTATGGGCTTAAGCACCCATGAGCATTGTGTAATTATTGACATCAACAATGCAGGGCTACTAGTTTATTTTTTGATTGAAAATTTTACAAATTTTATTAAAACGAAAACATTAAGAGGGGTTTTAATATAAAATGTCTATAACTTGTACTAACATTTATCTTTTAAGAACTGCAAGTCTTTCTATCCATGGATCGCTTTAACAGAATGTTAATCATGTTAATGCCATCTTGTTGATTTATTGTTATAATAAACAAATACAGTCCTTATATACCGTATGTTGAATGTATATATCCATCTTGTGTCTTATCTTTCCATTCCAACAATTTATTTTACAGAATATATATATAATTTACAGAAAAATATGGCATATTTTATAGATGGTTTGAATTGCGATTAATTGCGATTAATTACGATTAATTAATTTTTAAGTTGTAATTAACTCGATTAAAAATTTTAATCGTTTGACAGCCCTAGTTTTAATATAAAATTTCTATAACTTGTACTAACATTTATCTTTTAAGAACTACAAATCTTTCTATCCATGGATCGCTTTAACAGAATGTTAATAATGTTAATGCCATCTTTTTGATTTATTGTTTAATAAACAAATACTGTACTTATGTAAAATATATTGTATGTATATATCCGTCTTGTGTCCCATCTTTCCATTCCAACAATAATTTACAGAAAAAAATGGCATTTTTTATCGATGGTTTGAATTGCGATTAATTACGATTAATTAATTTTTAAGCTGTAATTAACTCGATTAAAAATTTTAATCGTTTGACAGCCCTAGTTTTAATATAAAATTTCTATAACTTGTACTAACATTTATCTTTTAAGAACTACAAGTCTTTCTATCCATGGATCGCTTTAACACAATGTTAATAATGTTAATGCCATCTTGTTGATTTATTGTTTAATAAACAAATACTGTACTTACTGTATGTTGAATGTATATATCCATCTTGTGTCTTATCTTTCCATTCTAACAATAATTTACAGAAAAAAATGGCATATTTTATAGATGGTTTGAATAGCGATTAATTACGATTAATTAATTTTTAAGCTGTAATTAACTCGATTAAAAATTTTAATCGTTTGACAGCCCTAATTTATTTGTGTCAATTGGAAAACATGAGTCTGAACGGACCAAAATCGCGCGTGGGGTTCCTCTAGGCTCTTTTCTCGGACCCCTTCTATTTTACCATTTGAATCCTATGATCACGGCGACGTGATCAATCAAGTGATGTCTTTTAAAGCACCGTAAAAAACTAAAGCTGACGATACGATCATTTTAACTTCATGGTAGGAAATAGGTTTTCTCCACTCGGGGGCTGTCATACTCTTTGGATGGGTGATGCTTCATTTTTGTTGTTTTTTTCTATTCTGAATTCAATGATTTCTGGCCTAATATGCTCATGTAATAGGTTATAGTGCAGTATAATAATAATAATAATAGCTAATGTAAATGTTGTTGAATTTAATGAAGGTGCCCCTTATACTTTGATAAGCCCTATAGTGTGGAAAGTACGGTACTTTAGTACATTTTTTGGATGACTATTTCTACTTGACTAATATCATTTTGAAGTAACTCTACTCTTACTTAAGTAAAATTTTTGGCTACTCTACCCATCTCTGATTAGAACCCTGCCGAAAATCAATTCCAGATGACAATAAAGTGGCTCCGTATGTGATCTCACACAACACATAGGAGTCAGTCATTGCACAAGAGCTTGTTTTATTCAGATTTTCTTTGGTAAAAAACAAACACATGGTCGCCCACTCGCACGCAACTCTTCAAGTTTTCACACTTCTACTTCTCCTTAATGGTTGGTGGATCATTACTACTTCCTCTTCAAAAGTACGAACCTTGTAAGTGTTTTTATATGGAAGGAAGGCCGGATTGGGACGACTCGCTACAATTAGGGGTACGGTCATGCTCAACGTCACATGATTGGACTCCAGGGTAACTATTTGGACTTTGGAGTCCAGTCAAGTGTCAAGGATAAGTGTACAGTAAAGTAAAACAAATGGTTTACAACTGAGAAATAGTAGTTGCACAACCCAAGTGACCCAAACTGAGAATTCCTCTGAAAATCTACCCATAAAATAACTGAGCCAATAGAGTGGAAACCTAAATTTGTCATGAAAGATAACATGTTTAACCCTTTATCATAGACTTCATAATGTATTGACGGGACACGGGGCGCGGGGCCGATTCATAGGGGCCTATCTCCGTCAAAGCTGACGAAGTGGAAACACAAAGAGCTTTTTCAGTTGAAAATTATTGGGAATAAATGCTTAAATCCCTGAAGTCTTTAAAGATATGGATCTAAAACAGTTTGGATTCTTGGTTAAAAGCAAAAAAAAACCGTGCAGGTAGCATTTGTTTCACGTAAATATTGCAACCTATGAGGCTAGTCAGTACGGAAATTAGCGGCCGCCATATGTAAACAAAGAACTTTTTCCGTTGAAAATTATTGTGAATAAATGCTTAAATCCCTGAATTCTTTATAGACATAGAAGTAAAACAGTCTCAATTCTTGGTTAAAAGCAAAAAAAAAAAAAAAAAAAAAAAAAAACGTGAATGTAGCATTTATTTTACATAAATATTGCAAACTATGAGGCGAGACAGTAAGGAAATTAGCGGCCAACATATGTAAACAAAGAGCTTTTTCCTTTGAAAATTCTTGTAAATAAATGCTTAAATCCCTGAATTATTTATAGATATGGACGTAAAACTGTCTCAATTCTTGGTTAAAAGCAAAAAAAAAACGTACAGGTAGCATTTATTTTACGTAAATATTGCGAAGTATGAGGCTGGACAGTAAAGAAATTAGTGGCCGCCATATGTAAACAAAGAGCTTTTTCTGTTGAAAATTCTTGTGAATAAATGCTTAAATCCCTGAATTCTTCATAGATATGGACGTAAAACAGTCTCGAATCTTGGTTAAAAGCAAAAAAAAAAAAAAAAAAAAAAAACGTGAATGTAGCATTTATTTTACATAAATATTACGAACTATGATGCTAGACAGTAAGGAAATTAGCGGCCAACATTCAGTATGTAAACAAAGAGCTTTTTCCGTTCAAAATTCTTGTGAATAAATGCTGAAATCCCTAAATTCTTTAAGATATGGACGTATAACAGTCTCGATTCTTGGTTAAAAGCAAAAAAACCCTGCAGGTAGCATTTTACATAAATATTGCGAACTATGAGGCTAGTCAGGAAGGAAATTAGCGGCTGCCATACGTAAACAAAGAGCTTATTCTGTTGAAAATTCTTGTGAATAAAAGCTTAAATCCCTGAATTCTTTACAGATATGGATGTAAAACAGTCTTGAATCTTGGTTAAAAGCAAAAAAAACATGAATGTAGCATTTATTTTACATAAATATTGCGAACTATGGGGCTAAACAGTAAGGAAATTAGCGGCCAACATATGTAAACAAAGAGCTTTTTCTGTTGAAGATTACCGTGCATAAATGCTTAAATCCCTAAATTCTTTATAGATATGGACGTAAAACAGTTTCGGTTTTGAGTTGAAGGCAAAAAAATAAAAAACAGCAGGTGGCATTTATTTTACGTAAATATTGTGAAGTATAATGCCAATGCTATAGCGGCTAATTTCCCCCCATTGATTTTTTTTTACAACGTTTCAAAATGCATGCATGGTACAAATAGTATAATAATTACCTTGAATCCTCGAACAAATAACTCCTGAGACAATCCTTCCTGTTTGTATTGAGTACAGCTTTCATACTTTTTCAACCTAAATCCGGCGTTAGATCGGCGTTAGCATGTGACCGACTGTTATTAAATGAAGCGGAGTGTTGGATGGCCCCCTTCGGGAAAGCGTGATGTAGTGAATGCGGAATATGTCATATCAATACATTATGAAGTCTATGCCTTTATAATATTGATAACGAATCGGGCCCGATCACGTCATTTTTAGAAGATCAGAATCAGGTGAAAAAGATCGGGTTTTTAAAATGTACTTTTATTTTGAAGTGTTAACCCATAAGCCCCTTTCGCAAACATATCCCGGTAAATTCCCGTGTAAGGTGACGCGGGATTTACTGCATGTAAAGATGTGGAGGCGGTCGCTCAGCATCCCCCTGTTGCTGTGACGACAGACATCTCAACCCACATAGGGAAAGAATACAGCCGTCATATCTGTCACATTCCAGCCTTGAACAGAAAGCGGTGGTAAACAGGAAGTCGTAACTGCGCTTTGCTCACCGAAACCCCCAACCACTACCGCCCCAACTCGCTTCTTCTCGCTTTGCGACGCCTTTGGTATTTCCTCCTCGTCTTTTCCCGTCATTGTCACGACAACGTTGGCACGCCGCAAACACTGAGCGAGCATCTTAATAGTAAATATTCTATCGTTTTTTTTTTTTCTTTCTTTTTTTTTTTTTTTTTAAATATGTTATTGAGGACTACAGAAATTAGTAATTAAATTAGAGATGTTAAAAATATTTTTTGTCATGTAAAATAGTTAAGAGAGTAAAATTAAGAATAATAAACAATACATTAAAAAAGAGAATATTGCTTTTATTTAGATTTTTCTGTTTGAAATGTATTTTTTAAATAGAATTAAACATAAATGATCTTCAGTTTTTTTTCTATTAAAAAAACTGTAAATATCCTTTTTAAAAATATTTTTTTAAATAAAATTTATAATAAAAATGAATAAATAAGGATATTCACAGGCATTTTTTAAGATTTCAAAATAAAAAAACTTTTTTTAATTAAAAAAATACAAAATATTTACTGTTTTTATTAACAATAAAAAAAACTATAAATATCCCATTTTTAAGAAAATATTTTATTGTATTCATTTTCTTTTTCTATTGCCATACGTATCATATTTGATTTATGAATTTGGAAATATGCGTTGTACCATTAAGAAGAATAAAAATAAATGCCTTAAAAAAGAGAATTAATTGCTTTTAGATTTTTTTGTTTAAAATGTATTTTTAGATAAATAGAATTAAGAATATTAGAAATAAATGATGTTCATAGTTTTTTTTCTATTAAAAATGGTGTATATCCCTTCTTAAAATATATTATTTAGAATAAAATTAGTCATAAAAATGAATGAATATGGATATTCACAGGCATTTTTTCAGGTTAAAAAAAAACAAAACAAACTATTTATTGAATTTTTTAAATTCAATAAATGCAGAATGTTTACTTTTTTTTTAAATGGCAGATATCCTTTTTTTAAATTATTGTTAAAAAAAAACTGGATATTTACTGTTTTATTTTTTTTTTTAAAAAAAAACAGTAAATATGCCTTTTTTATTTTATTGTTTTCTTTTTCTCTTGCCATACGTATCATATTTCATTTATAAATTTGGAGAAATGTCTTGTACCATTGATGTAGCATATGCGTCTATATATAAAAATTAAGAAAATAAATACCTTAAAAAAAGAGAATCTATTGCTTTTAGATTTTCTTTTGTTTAAAATGCATTTTTTAAATAAATAGAATTAAGAATATTAAAAATAAATGATCTTTATAGTTTTTTTTTTGGATTAAAAAAACGGGAAATATCTTAAAATATATATATATATATATTTAAAATAAAATTAGTAATAAAAATCAATAAATAAGGATATTCACAAGCATTTTTTCAGGTTTTAAAATAAATAAAAAACTAATAATTTTCAGTTAAATGAATACAGAATTTTTACTGTTTTTTTTTTTTTTTTTTTTTTTAAATAAAAAATGGTAAATAACTTTTTTAGATATACATATATATATTTTTAAATAAAATTAATAATAAAAATTATTCAGGATATTCACAGGTTTTTTTTCAGTTTTTAAAATAAACACCAAATATTTTCTTTAATGTACTGTTTATTTATTTATTTATTTTTTTAAATAAACAGTAAATATCCTTTTTTTAATTATTATTATTGTATTTTTTTTCTCTTGCCATACGTATCATATTTGATTTATGAATTTGGAGAAATGTGTTGTACCGTTGATGTACCATATGCGTCTACATGATACAATTTTTAGAAAAAAAAGAAAAAAAAGATATTTTTTTAGTGTTTTTGTTCCGAAGGACCATTTAAAGCCTCTGAGTCTATACGTTTTAAATTTGTTATCAATTATTCAGTAGTATGGGCTTAAACGTGTTTCTGGACTGTGGAAATTTTACATCTATTTCATTTTAGCAAAAACCATGAAGTCAATGCAAATGTTTTACTTTTGCGGGCCACACAAAATGATGCAGCGGACCAGAGCTGACCCTCGGGCCGCCAGTTTTACACCTCTTATTTACTGGTACTTTATTAATTCACCTTTTGTTGCACTACCAGCCAAACTGGAACCCCCACCCCCTTCTCAACCGTCAATCAGTCCGAGTTTCTCGCCTCATTGGCGGTAAGGCGGAGCTCCAGCACCGGCCAAGACACTCCAGCCGCCCCCCTCTTGAAGGAGGCGGAGGCGGCCAGCGTCGGAGCTTGCCGCGCCCTTTCCGCCCCTCGCAGCCCAAAGTCAGCTAGCGTTGTCCCGGCGTGCAGGTAACAACAGGAGCGCCGATATAAGTCCCGGAAGCAGGCGGAAGATTGGCCTGAGGACATTGCCGGTTTCGTGCCAAAACGTTGAACGCAAACTTTGCTGGAATTGCAACAAAATTACATTTAGTTCCTTTTTTGTGCTCGTTCACCTTGTTTTGGGCGTCGCGGCTTCGCGGGAGGTGACCTCAGGTACTTCCAGGCAATTTGTTTGCCAGCTCGACGATTCAAGTGGATTTACTCGAAGAACAAGCTCAAACTTAACAAACCAGGTGAATATAATCCTTTTCATTATCTTGTGTGTGTTTATTAATTAACATTTTGGGTGAAAAGTGGAGTATTGTTCATGTACACGAGGGGTGCGCGCGAGCGTTGTTGTGCCCGTCGTTGGTGCTTCACAACGCGGGTTCCCTTCGAGGTGTTTCACGGTGGTCCAAGAGAAGCACCAGCCCGGAGTTCCCTTGCTTCTCCGAACATCCCCGACTCAAGCCATCCCTCCAACTTCCTTCAGCCGTGATTTCCTCTTATTATTACCATTTCAATATTTGCAAATTATTTGCATCTGATGTTATCTGATGCTGCTTTTCATATTATAAGAAGAACCCCATCCACGCAGTTGGCAGGCTTTTTGCACGCATTCTAGACGTCAAGTAGGTTTTTTTGCGGGTAAAAGAAAAAAAAAAACTGCAGTGTTTAGGACAAACGTCTTGCTTTGAGACTGTTTTGGTCCACACGCAACCTTGAAGATGTGTTCAAAATAGATTGCTGTGCCCGCATTTCAGATAACATGACATTATGCCACCGCACACAGCTTTTTAATCTACTAAAAGGTTTAAGGGTCACACTGAAAATGAAAAAAAAAATCAAAAAGTTGAGCCTTGAAATATGAGTTTGCCCTGTGAGCGTGCTCATAACTCAAAACACATGTATCCAGTCAAATTCTTATTTAAATTAGGGGTGGGTACCTGACGGTATGATTTGCGATACAAGGCTCACGATGATCTCACAATATGGCGATAATTGTCGATACATGATACAGTAAATCAATGTAAGATACTACGACTATTAAAGAGGAAAAACAAGCAATTTTTATAAAACCATAGACTTCATAATTTTACTGACTGGTCCATCCATCAGACACTGCGCAACGCCTTCAAGTAGGGGGCGGTCCTACAGCCCACTTCAGTTGTTTGCAGTAGGTCGCAGTTAGTCAACACATGCAGGGGTCCAATGCCGGATTTAGGTTGAAAAAGTACGAAAGCTGTCCTGCATACAAACAGGAAGGATTGTCTCAGGAGCGATTTGTTTGAGATTTCAAGATAATTATTATTTTTTTCGTACCATGCATGCATTTTGAAACATTGTGAAAAAAGTCAATGGGAGAAATTAGCCGCTACAGAATTGGCATTATACTTCGCAATATTTACGTAAAATAAACGCTAACTGCACGTTTTTATTTATTTATTTATTTTTTTTGCTTTTAACCAAGAATCAAGACTATTTTACGTCCATATCTATAAAGAATACAGGGATTTAAGCATTTCTTCACAAGAATTTTCAATGGAAAAAGTTTTTGTTTACATATGGCGGCTGCTAATTTGCTTACTGACTAGCATAATAGTTCGCCATATTTACGTAAAATGAATGCGAACTGCATGATTTTTTTGCTTTTCACCAAGAATCGAGACTGTTTTACGCCCATTTCTATAAAGAATTCAAGGATTTAAGCATTTATTCACAAGAATTTTCAACAGAAAAAGCTCTTTGTTTACATATAGCGGCCGCCAATTTGCTTCTTGAGTAGTATCATAGTTTGCAATATTGACGTAAAATAAATGCTGACTGCACGTTTTTTTTGTTGTTGGTTTTTTTTGCTTCTAACTAGAGATGTCCCGATCGATCGGGTCCGATCACGTCATTTACACAGTATCGGAATCGGCAAAAAATATTGGACATGCCTTTTTTTAATATATATTAGTGTTGTATCGGTCGCGAACGATTCGGTCTTTTTGAACGAATTGTTTGGGTGAACGAGACCGAACTAATCACCATCTGCACTGATTCGTTCTATGAAGTTAGGGCTTGTTCGCTGCGTGGGAGGGCGTTGAGCAAGCGGCAGCGTCTTCTGACATCACACACGACCAATCAGACGCCAGCCTCATCGCGGGCAGAGGAGGGAGCGGAAACAGAATCAGGGCGTCTGTCACTCACTTCCACGTGTCGCCAATAAGCAGCCAGCGTGCACGCAAGGGGGCAAGACTGAGTTATGTCACTTCCCGTTCAGTGACTCGGTCCTCCGGTTCCTGACCTAGCTTGCTGCTAACTTGACTTTCCAGTAATGCGGTGAACGAGTCAAAAAATGGAAGGAAATCACATATTTGTTAATGTGGAGCCTATCAAATGCTGCTCAAACAGACAAAACACCACACAAATCTAGCGAGCATGGTTTAGTGTACTACTTTTCTCAACAGACTCGGGACTACCTATGACTGACAACATACTATCAAATTTACAGTAGTTAAAACACGGGTAGCTAAAAATAAATAAATAAAAAAAACACGGGTAGCTACGAGGCAAGCAAAAGTGAGCTGCGGTCGCGTGACGGCACTCACGGCAGTGAAGGGGGCAGAGAACTGTCACTATATGGAGGCTTCATGGCAGCGATATTTACCTCATATGCGCACAGAAAAAATATTTAGTATTATCACCATAATACTGATTTGCAATGAAACTGTATATACATGTCAATTTTTTCCGACTGTTTTATTATTATTTTTTTTTCGTGTCAGAGCGTGTCGGGTGTTGATTTGACAAATTATGTCCATCCGTCCATCATGTGCTACTCAAAAACAACGCACGCGGACACGGGAGATGTCACAATATGTCTACATTTTTCTTAACAGACTAATGAGAGTAGAAAGGCAACATCGTAAAGAGCAAACAATTATTTCTCGTCAGCATTTGACAATCTGAGATGAGGGGGCGACAGGGGAGCTGACCGGATTATTTTATTTGTTAATACCAGTGCAAAAATTCTATACGATCATCTTAATACTGATTTGCAATTAAACTGTCGAATATCAAAATGTAGTATTGTTTTTATTTCAGAGCAGCACATTTGACAACTAGCTATTTACACTTCAGTTTTAACAATAGTGACCTAAAATAATAGTGATGAGCATAAAAACAAAAATACAACAGAGCGAGAGGTAAATATGATGTGTTGGTCGTTCCATATTTAGAAATTAAACTTTGGATTTATTTTTATTTTCGTGACAGCAAGCATGCTGCGTTGGCTGGTGGCAGCAGCATTGTATATGTGTTCAAGAACATGCTAAAGAAAGTCCGTGCGCCCCGACCCCAACCCCCCCACAAAAGGAAAATGTTTAACCGTGTCCTAAATCGAAATGCAAGCACGAGCCATGACTTTGAGCCCATAGAACTAGGACAGACGACGCGGAAGTTCTCCCTCGCTTTTGCAGCAGCAGGAGGGAGACGAGGCTGTCTGTGAAAGCAGAATGATACCGCCTGTCACTCATTTCTGAAACTAAGACGAGCGGTGCCTGTGTGCAAGAGAGGGAGGGACCAAGCAATGTCACTTCCCGTTCAGTTATACTGCGAAGCGGTCTTTGGTGATTCGTTCGGCAACGTCACTTCCCGTTCAGTAACCGAACGATTCGTTTGGGCGGGGAGGGAGATGAGGGGGGCGAACGATTCGTTGAACGATTTGTTTGAACGAATCTTTTTACTGAACGAACCGGAATGGATTCGTTTACTCAAGTGAACGACAGATCCCGTCACTAATATATATATTTTAATTAAATCGTTTTCTAATTACAATATTTACCGCAAATAACGCATGCGCTGCACGATCCACTCACGCATTGTCGCATTAAATCTATAATAGCGCCATTTTACCCATACAGTTTATAGAGCTAAAAGGCAGCGTAAAATGAGTAGAGTGAATTTTGGCAGCATTTGGAGCCTTTTTTTAAATGGCTAAAGACTTACAATCCCTCTCCCAACGATTAGAATAATCGTGGGAAGCATTGTGGGGAAGAAAGGTAATAGCTGATCTTTTTCTTAACACCCTATGTTATTTCCCAACGCAGAGAAGATATATCAATTGGTACCACGACGCACAGTCATGGTTGCACTTCCCATCATGCATTTGGGCAGAAGTTAAATGGCTAAGGTATCATTTACTGAAAGCTCAACAAATACACTAGATGACAATATTTAGTCACAATATACAAAGTCAGATTTATCCTTTAAGAATTACAAGTCTTTCTATCCAGGGATCCCTCTCACAGGAAGAATGTTAATAATGTAAATGCCATCTTGAGGATTTATTGTCATAATAAACAAATACAGTACTTATGTACTGTATGTTGAATGTATATATTCGTCCGAGTTTTATTCATTTTTTTCTTAATGCATTGCCAAAATGTATATGATCGGGAAAATTATCGGGAATGATTGGAATTGAATCGGGAGCAAAAAAAAAAAGCAATATCGGAAATATCGGTATCGGCAGATACTCAAACTAAAACGATCGGGATCGGATCGGGAGCAAAAAAAACATGATCGGAACAACCCTACTTCTAACCAAGAATCGAGACTGCTTTACATCCATATCTATAAAGAATTCGGGGATTTAAGAATTTATTCACAAGAATTTTCAACGGAAAAAGCTCTTTGTTTGAATTTCCACTTGGTCATCTTTGATGAAGATAGGCCCCCTATGAATCAGCCCCGCGCCCCGTCAATACATTTTGAAGTCTATGATAAAACGTTTGTCTACCCAACAGAATATTAGAATATTTCAGTCCAACGTTTCTGTGAGTAAATACAGCGCACCCTCTTACTGCAACATAAACAAATGAGTGCCTCAGAAACTAATTTAAACTGGGAGGACTGGCTTTGAATGCTAATGTTAGAGTGCCATTGGCGGTTCTATACAGCCATTTTGACTTCGTTTGATTCATTTGATTTTGGAGGTGGCGAAATGTCTGGTGCCGTTAATGGCAGCCAATGAGTTAACGTAGACATTTTTGTAGTAGATGATATATGCCAAAAATCAATATATCGATTCTTGGCATATATCATATATCATGTCGATAGCCGATAATCCAATGGGATACAAAGTAGCGGTATATGTCACAATTAGTGCTGCAACGATTAATCGATTAACTCGAGTATTCGATTAGAAAAAAATATTCGAATTAAATTTTGTTGCTTCGAGTATTCGTTTAATTAAAGTATCGTTGTAATGGTTTATTTTGAAAGTGTTTGCATTTCATTTTATTGATTAGGGTGGATACACTGCCCTCTGGTCTGCCTCATTTCAAAAGGCTGAATCAAACTGCTCCCGGTTAAGACCAACGTAATCAAAGTTTTTGTTTGAGCTAATGTTTTTTAATGCATTCGTAATTTAGTTTACAGGTATATTTAGGTGTTTTTTGTGGGAATGTGTGTCCGAACCATTTGTTTAGAGCAGGGGTGTCCAAACTTTTTGCAAAGGGGGCCAGATTTGGTGTGGTAAAAATGTGGAGGGCCGACCTTGGCTGACGTCCTTTACGTAGAACAATATATTTAAGGAAATGTTAGCAAGCCATTCTGTGTGTCACATTTGCTTCATTATTTTTTTTTTTTGTGCTGAAACGATGAACTAACTCCAGTATTCGATTAAAGAAAAAAGATTCGAATTAAATTTTGCTGCTTCGAGTGTTCGTTTAATAATTAAAGTGATACACTGCCCTCTAGTCTGCCTCATTTCACATGGCTGAATCCAGCTGCTCCATGTTAAAACCAACATAAGCCAAGTTTTTGTTTGAGCTAATTTTTTTTTTTTTTTTTTTAATGCATTCGTAATTTAGTTTATTGGTATATTTAGCAGGTTTTTTTTTTGTGGGAATATGTGTCTGAACCATTTGTCAAGAGTTTTATAGCATTTAAGCTACATTTGCTATGTAAGTTAGCCATTGTTCTTTTGTCAGTCCTTATTTATGTTTTTATACCGTTTGAGGCTCAGCTCAAGTATTTTAATTTTTCATGTTCCTTATCCGATTACTCGAACTAACTAGTTCATCGATTAATCGACTACTAAAATAATCAATAGCTGCAGCCCTATTTTTTTAAATTAATAATTTCAGCAATCTCGCAACTAGCCTTTGTGGCGTTCTCTTTCGACTCTCGGGCTCTTGCGAAATACTGCTGTTATATGTAATGTAATAATGTAATAAGGCTGCTGTAAAATTAAACTAGCTTTAAGTTGCTTCAATTTCTCGCTTCTTCCCTGAAATCTTTTCGTGTATGTCAGCGTGTCTTGTTTGGTAATATCGCCTCTGGTAATATCGCCTAACATTGAACTATTTAAAAACAGCGCACTGTCTCTTTGCAAATGAGGCAGACACAGCTGTTGCGTATTTTAGTGAAGAAATAGTCCAATTTCCACCTATCCCTAAAGCGTCGGCTGTCGCAGTCAACAGTTTTTGTTGATTGTCGCCATTTCAGAAAATTGGGAGTAAAGGGTCACACGGTGTAATGTTGCTTGGAATGGTGCTGCCTTTTAGTGGGTAAATGAGGAGCAGCATTTAGTGTGTGAGCTACCTCATATGCTGGTAGCAGTACTGCTGACCAATATATTAAGTCTATGCGGGCCAGATGTTAATGATTATTATGACAGAGGCTGGGGGCCGGGTGAAATTTGACCGAGGGCCGCATTTGGCCCCCGGGCCGGACTTTGGACATGTCTGGTTTAGAGCATTGTAAAAAAAAAAAAAAAAAAAAAAAAGTAGTATTTTATAGCATTTAAGCTAGCGGACTTTTGCTATGTAAGTTAGCCAATTATTCTTCTGTTGTAAATAGATCATTTATTTCTTTGTCTATTTTTTTATACCATTTTGAGGCTCAACTCACGTATTTTAATTTTTCATGTTCCTTATCCGATTACTCGATTATTCAAACTAATTAGTTCATCGATTAATCGACTTCTAAAATAATCGATAGCTGCAGCCCTAGTCACAATATCGATATATTATGACAACCTTGAACGAAATGAATGGAATTTTTATTGATGCATTCCAGTTCCCGAATAAAATAGGAAAATAAGTAGATTTTTTTTTTTTTGCAATATATATATATATTTTTTGCAATTTTGCAATTTTGCAGGTTCTCCTAAATAGAAATGATGAACGGATTTGAAATTTTCATGGTAGATGCTTGTCCACTGTGAGAGACGATCTAAAAAAAATCCCGAAATCACAGTGTATGATTTAAGATTTTTTAAAAAATTTGTATTATACTGCTGCAAATATGTATTTGAACACCTGATTAAATCAATGTTAATATTTGGTACAGTAGCCTTTGATTACAATTACAGAGGTCAACCGTTTCCGACGACTGCAGAGACTGCAGCAAGGATTTTTCACCACTGCTCCACACAGCTCTTCTCTAGATCAATCAGGTTTCTGGGCTTTCACTGAGAAGCATGGAGTTTAAGCTTCCTCCAATTATTTTCTCTTGGGTTTGGGTCTGAAGACTGGCTAGGACCCTCCAGAACTTTGATATGCTGTTTATCAAGCCACTCCCTGGTAATTCTGGCTGCCTGCTTCAGGCCATTGTCATGTTGGAAGACCTAGTCATGACCCATTTTCAATGCTCTAACTGAGGGAAGGAGGTTATTCCCCAAAATCGCACAATACCTGGCCCTGGTCATCCTCACCTTAATCCAATGCAGTCTTCCAGTCCCGTGTGCAGAAAAACACCCCAAAAGCAAAATACTACCACCCCCATGCTTCACAGCAGGGTTGGTGTTCTTGGGATGGTACACACCAACCAGTCTACTTCCTCCAAACACTATGAGTGGAATTAAGACCAAAAAGTTCCATTTTAATCTTTCATGACCACATGACTTTCTCCCACGACTCCTCTGGATCATCCAAATGGTCAACTTAAAACGGGCCAGGACATGTGTGGTTTTAGCAGGGGAACCTTCCGTTCTCCGTATGATTTTCAACCATGACGTCTTAGTGTATTACCAACAGTAACCTTGGAAATGGTGGTCCCAGCTCCTTTCAGGTCATTAACCAGCTGCTACTGTGTAGTTCTTGGCTGATTCCTCACCATTTTTAGGATCATTGAGACTCTACGAGGTAGATCTTGTATGAAGCCCTAGTGCGAGGAAGATTGGCAGTCATGTTTGGCGTCTTCCATTTTCTCATAATTGCTCCAACGGAGGATCTTATATCACCAAGCTGCTTTGCTATTTCCCTGTAAACCTTCCCAGCCCTGTAATGGTCTACAATTCTGTCTCAGGTGTCCTAGGACAGCTTTTTAGTCTTGACCATGTTAGTAATTGGAGTCTTCATGATTGTATGGGGTGGACAGGTGTTTATATGCAGCTAACCGCCTCAAAAAACAAACAGCTCAAAAAGTCTACCTTCTCTCCACTTATTCGTTGGACTTTACAAAGACGACTAACAGGTATTTGAGGCTCACAATTGTAGCTAATAGACAGGTGTTTAAATACTTATTTGCAGGAGTTTAATACAAATAAATTGTTAAAAATCATACACTGTGATTTCTGGATTTTTTTCCCCTTTAGATTGTCTCTCACAGTGGACAAGCACCTTCCATGAAAATTTCAAACCCGCCCATCATTTTTAAATGGTGTTATGGTAAATGGTGTTATACTTATATAGCGCTTTTCCACCTTTCAAGGCGCTCAAAGCGCTTTACACTATCTCGCCATCTACCTACTGGTGACGCAGCACCAGTGGGAGAACTTGCAAAATCGCAGGGTGTTCAAATACTTATTTCCCCTCACTGTACATGTATAATTTAACTGAATTTCATGCAGTTCTTTTTTACTCAAGTTAAAGAACACATCCTCTGAATATTGTTATTTTGTCTGCCTTCGTGTACCGCAGCACCATTTGTGGTTAAATATCCATTACTGAAATGATTGCATAATACCACTACGTCATATCAATTGCAGTTAATGCAGTTTATTGTCTTTAGGTTTGGCAAGCGTTCACAGATGTGTTTTCATACCCGTCTCGATTTACCTTTTTGTCATTATAGAAGCAACATAAACAATACCGCAAACATTTTTATGTCCCAATGTGCATCTTTTGCCTCCATATTTAACAGCGGTTTTAATCAACTTTGGATTTCCTAGCGATGTTGAACTCATTAATCATTACAAGTAGAGATGTCCCGATCCGATATTTGGATCGGATCGGACGCCGATATGGGCAAAAAAATGCGCATCGGTATCCGATCGGCCGACACGGAAAAATTCCGATCCAGACTTCCGATCCAGTTTTTTTTAAATGTCCGGTCCGGGTTTTCCAGCACACCGACTTACATAATCCATTCCAGTTTTTGCTTTGGTTTCCCTAATCTCCGGTCCGCATTTTATGGCACACCTTCAACACACTACATTACCGTCTCCCAATTTACCGAGAGACTTTATCGGTAAAAATGTCAGCTGTGTGGGATCATTTCACCTTAAAGGACGACAAAGACGAAGAGGCAGAGTGCAACATATGCCACAATAAAGTCAAGCGTGGTGGTAAAGCTGTAAGAAGTTTTAATACAACCAACCTAATCAAGCATTAAGCGAAATACCACCACAAACAATATAAGGAGTATGTTAAGAAAACCGAAGACAAAAAGAAAGGTCCTACGCAACTAACACTGGCAGAAACTTTTGCTATGCGTGACAAACTGGCACTCGACAGTCCCATAGCCCAGGGAATAACAAGAGTCCTTGCCGAAGAATTCATTCTGGATGACGAGCCCTTATCTCTCGTGAGTAAAGACGCACCATCCAACACTTAGAAGCACGGTACAACATGCCCAGCCGTCATAACATTCTTCAGCGATTCGGCCGTGGAAGATTCGAGAACAATTCACAAACATCAAAATTCCGATTATTGAAATATGTCGAGTAAAGCGGAACTAATACACAGCGCGGTCTTCGGGACGCAATGAGAAACAGACCGCATTGCGTCCCGAGAGTAAACATCATACTTGTCATAGACCCGGGTAATGCCAATGCTCAACTCACGGCTTTAGCTCAACTCATGCCGCTGGATAAAAAACACAATACCTGACTGCTGCTGACAGCCGCTACAAACTACGTCAACATGGTTTTACTGTAGATAATAGATATCATATGTATATAGGACTAGATGCAGACCGACAGACTCGACTGCGTTAGCAACATTGAAGTATGGAAAACTAGATGCGTTAGTAAACGGCCGCCATCTTAAAGCAGGAGACTTCCCTAGTAGGCTGTTGTGAACCTTCCAAGCGAACCTAATTAACTTTTTATTTTAAAAAAAACTCCTAAATCAGCAAACTCTTGACTTGAATCCATCTTCCAAACAGTTTTAAAACTTTCACATGTCGAAAGTAGACTGAAGGGAAATTATGGAATAACGGGAGCAATTTTAACAACTTTTACAGTTGATTCGCAAAATTAAATGAATTGAATGTAGTTTAAAGCTGCTGATACAGAATGGGGACGTGAGTAATTTATTTACTGTTTTAAAATGTTAACTTGATACTGAAATAGTCGTTTATTTAAACCTGAGAGGCTTTTTATACAATTATTGTAACTAATGCACGAAACATTAAAAGCATCTAATAGCTTGAGGGGGTTTGTGGGATTTTCCACTGAGGTTGTTGGTGTGTTTTGCTTTTTTAAGACAGTTTACAATATTATTTGCACGTTTTACTGACTGACTATGCCATTTCTGTTTGTTATTTATAATGTTTTGTGTTTGTCACTGAATAAACAGGTCAGTTTCTTGTTACCAACCGTTGTGTGTTATTCAAACTCACCTAATTCAGCTGGCTAGTTGTTATCAAGAATACTAAAACTCTTTTCAACATGAGTCTGACAACTAAGTAAGGAGGTTTAATAACTTTAAACTTTAACACATGCTCTGATAGGCCGGTATCAGTATCGGTATCGGATCGGAAGTGCAAAAACCTGGATCGGGACATCCCTAATTACAAGCATTATTTACTTAATTTTTTTATTACTTTTTTCAGACGGAAAAAAATTTCATACTTTTAATTGTGCTTGCCTTGTCCATAACACCCTTGGAAAAAGAGGTTTTCTTTGCTGATTTGATATTTTCAAGATAAATGTCCTATTTTCAACATCGCGATTGTAAATTAGGAGTAACTTGCATATTTTAAAGACATTAGGGCTGCAGTTCTCGATTATTTTAGTAGTCCATTAATCTATCAGCTAGTTAGTTCGAATAACAGGGTCATAGGATTATAACATTTAATGCGTCGTAAAATACATTTTTGGAAAAGTAAAAGAAAGAGCAATTAATCAAAACAGCATTAAATGCGAATACAAAATAAAATTCCCGGGTGTTTCTTCAAACTGCAGAATTGCACTTTCATTTAAAAATGAATTATAATGAAGAGCTAAGGACAGCAAGAGAACAATTGGCTAGCTTGCATAGCAAAAGTTCGCTAGCTTAAATGCTATAAAATGCTAACGTTTTTTTGATTTTACAACACATATTCCCACAAAAAATGGCTAAATATACCTAAGATAAACTACAAATGCATAAAAAATATGTTTGCTCAAACAAAAACTTACTTATGTCGGTCTTAACAGGGAGCAGCTGGATTGAGCCATGTTAAATGAGTTATGTCATATTCACTGTTACCACTAGAGGGCAGTGTATCCCCCCCCCCCCCCCCCCAAAAAAAAAACTTAATGCAAACACATTCAAAACAAACCATTAAAACGCCACTCTAATTAAACGAATACTCAAAGCAGCAAAATTTGATCCGAAGCTTTTTTCTAATATCCCTTTTTTCTCTTATATTTTCAGGATTAAAGCATAATGTTAAATGTTTTTTGTTATTTATTATTATCAAATCGGAATAAAAGCCCTTAACATGGTACGCTGTTATGCTAGCAACAAACACTCATGTGATATTAAAACTTTTAGAAAAATGTCCAAATTAGATCTAAAAAGTAGTGTTTAAAAAAAAAAAAAAAGAAACGCCAACACTAATTTTAAATTCACTTTTTAATTCAACTTTTTACCTCAACTAAACAAATTTTTTACGGTTAACATCACAATATTAATCTTGAAGTGCAGTGTTTTGTTTTTTTCCCATTATGTTTTTCCCCCCAAAATGCAATCTAAAAGATTCAGTTAAAACGAGAACAGCTGATGAGTCATTTCTCAGTTGAATGACTCATCGGCAGCTTAAGAATTTGACACTTTTCCAAGAAGTTTAGCTGGCTGCAGCGTCTAGAAATATGCAAAATGTCCAGTCGTCACCCGGGCTGGCTTCATATGATTCGGCTTCAACCAAAACGGCAGACAAGCATCTTCCATTTGCTGGGCGCCGACTTGAATTATTTAGTATTTGTGCAATCTTAAAGAGGGATTTTACCAAATCCATGGCGATGAGGAACCAATCCACAATCCTTCTGCTGTGAATTGGTCACAAATACAGTGTATCACAAAAGTGAGTACACCCCACCGCATTTCTGCAAATATTCAAGTATATCAACACACCGACAAATTGACACGTTGACACAATGAAAAGTAGTCTGTCCAGCTTATACAGTGTGTTCACAAAGTGGTGTAGTCTGTAAGGCTGCCAAGGTAAAAACATTTTTAAATCAAAACTGTTTAAATGAGTTCATCACTTGTAGACGTCCAATTCATTTGAAGTGGGAGGATTGGCTTCGCTGCCAATATTCCGACAAATTTCTAAACTCTTATGAACCAGAAACTAACAGGGCAGAGAAAGTGTCGAGAACAAGGTTAGAACATGTAAAAACAACCATATCTAAACAAAATAACAATGAGTGATTGAGGTGGAAAACTCTGTCCTCAGTTACTACAACTGAGCTTGTGTAAACGGCTTTCAAGTGCCTATGAGACTTCATAACTCAAGTAAAAGACTGAACTTTCTGTTTGAGTAAATGAGGTTGTTGACACACATTAACAATACCAAACCAAGGGTTAAGAAAAAAAAAAGGATTTACTGTTGTCTAGGGACGGTGATATTTTGAGCAGTTATGCCAGTAAACAAAAAAGACAATAGAGAACCTCCAGCATTTGCGTTGTTCTTTGTTCGTGTGTCTTTTATTACAACAAGATTTATAGTTTTGGTTTATGGACTTTTAACTACAGAAATGTTTCGTGTTTTGACAAGTATTTTCTTTTGCTCATTCACTTTGTTTTGAAGACCAACTCAACACAAGCTTTGACATATTTTTGGGTGGTTGGGGATTATTCTATGGGTGGATCGTTAAACATCATCATGTTTTATATTAGCTGTTTTGTTAAAAAATAAAAGAATTATAAAACTGCGGCCTGCTGCTTCGTTTTTATTGGCCTGCAGCGATTTATGAAAATATCACAATGTGGCCCGCAAAAGAAGCTTGAGTTCAGCCAATATCTGTGGCACTACTCAGCTTTAACACTAGATGGAGCTAGTCACTTAAACAGTGGCTCTCAATTAGCTCAGGAGTCAAAACCTGACAGTCCTACTATTTTTATAATATTCACATAAATCATAAATAAACATTTCAGGAAGGTAAGGGGCATAAAAGTTGTATAAACAAACTTACGGTTTCCCCAAAATTTGCCAAAAATTTGCCATTCGTTTCTAAAGGGATGCCATTGACGGCCATGTATGTCCTTTCATTCATTTTCAAATGGCCAAAATTTCCCCTTCATTTTCAATGGCAGACAAACATGGGTGGTTGTGATTTTTCACCAAAAAATCACCCGAAACTTACCATTGACACTCAACTGGCACCCAAGTAAGTTAATGCCATTGACAGCCATGTACGTCAATTTTATTGATGACAATGTACTTGGATTCCATTGACGCAACTGTAAGTCAATGCAATTGACGGCCATGTACGTCAAAATATCAAAAGGAAATGACCTGATACCAAGAGAAAGTGACCCCGGAATGTCTCCAAATCAACAGAAAGTGACCTGACATCAACATGAAGTGACCCCAAGGGGTTTACATGCCAAAATGTTATCGATGTGCTCAAGCCAAGAATCGAGATATCATTTTAAGAAGGTGTCAATGTTTTTATTTATTTATTTATTTATTTATTAAAAAAAATAAAGTAAACCAACAAGTTGTTACCAAAATCTTCCACCATAATAGTGTCTCAGTTATCTCTATGGCTGCCACTGACGGCGCTCGGCGTCCAATCCATTAAGACCGAGAAGGCTAAATGAGCGTTTGTTCTAAACCAGAGCATTCGCAGTCACTCTTTCCGATTTTCGTGGAATTACAGGTCACGTTCCATTGAGTTTGAGTCACTGCCTATTCATTCCCCGGGTCACTTCCTTTTCTGTAACCCAAAATCAAGAGGAAGTGACACATAAAATGCCCCAAAATCAATAGGAAGTGACCTTGAAATGCCACAAAATCAACAGGTAATGACCTGAAACGGCCCAAAATGACCTCTTTGCCTGGCATTGGCTGCCACTGACAGCCATAGAAGTGGGAGGGGCCTGTTTGAAGTGGGATGGGTTCATTCGTGGCCACCCAACCAACTCAAATGGATTGGACGTCGATGAGTGAAGGATGAAAATATATTGTTTTTCTGTTTATTAGTTGTATTAGTTGACTTCCTGACCAATGTATCTCCATTGGTATGAAAAAGTATCTGAACCTTTTGGGAATTCTCACATTTCTCCATAAAATCCCCATCAAATGTGATCTCATCTCTGTCAAAATCACACAATGAAAAAATAGTGTCTGCTTTAACTAAAACTACCCAAACATTTATAGGTTTTCATATTTTAATGAGGATCGTATGCAAACAATGAAAGAAGGGAGAAAAATAAGTAAGTGAACCATCAGATTTAATATTTTGTGCACCAAGTTCTCCTACTTGAAAAGATTAGAGAGGCCTGTAATTGTCAACATGGGTAAACCTCAACCATGAGAGACAGAATGTGGAAAAAAAAGGAAAATCACATCGATTGTGATTTTTAAAGAATTTATTTCCAAATTAGAGTGGAAAATATTTGGTCACCTACAAACAAGCAAGATTTCTGGCTGTCAAAGAGCTCTAACTTCTTCTAACGAGGTCTAGCGAGGCTCCATTCGTTACCTGTATTAATGGCACCTGTTTTAACTCATTATCGGTATGAAAGACACCTGTCCACAATCTCCGTCAGTCACACTCCAAACTCCACTATGGCCAAGACCAAAGAGCTGTCGAAGGACACGAGAGACAAAATTGTAGACCTGCACCAGGCTGGGAAGACTGAATCTGCAATAGGTAAAATGCTTGGTGTAAAGAAATCAACTGTGGGAACAATTATTAGAAAATGGAAGACATACAAGACCACTGATAATCTCCCTCGATCTGGGGCTCCATGAAAGATCTCACCCCGCGGCGTCAAAATGATGATAAGAACGGTGAGCAAAAATCTCAGAACCACACGGGGGAACCTAGTGAATGACCTATAGAGAGCTGGGACCCAGTAACAAAGACTACTATCAGTAACACAATGCGCTGCCAAGGACTCAAATCCTGCACTGCCAGACGTGTCCCCTTGCTGAAGCCAGTACACGTCCAGGCCCGTCTGCGGTCCGCTAGAGAGCATTTGGATGATCCAGAAGAGGACTGAGAGAATGTGTTATGGTCAGATGAAAGCAAAATAGAACTTTCTGGTAGAAACACAGGTTCTCGTGTTTGGAGGAGAAAGAATACTGAATTGCATCCGAAGAACACCATACACACTGTGAAGCATGGGGGTGGAAACATCATGCTTTGGGGCTGTTTTTCTGCAAAGGGACCAGGATGACTGATCTGCGTAAAGGAAAGAATGAATGGGGCCATGTATCGAGAGATTTTGAGTGAAAATCTCCTTCCATCAGCAAGGGCATTGAAGATGAAACGTGGCTGGATCTTTCAGCATGAGAATGATCCCAAACACACAGCCATGGCAACAAAGGAGTGGCTTCGTAAGAAGCATTTCAAGGTCCTGGAGTGGCCTAGCCAGTCTCCAGATCTCAACCCCATAGAAAATCTGTGGAGGGAGTTGAAAGTCCATGTTGCCCAATGACAGCCCCAAAACATCACTGCTTTAGAGGGGATCTGCATGAAGGAATGGGCCAAAATACCAACAACAGTGTGTGAAAAGCTTGTAAAGAGTTACAGAAAATGTTTGGCCTCCGTTATTGCCAACAAAGGGTACATAACAAAGTATTGAGATGAACTTTTGGTATTGACCAAATAGTTATTTTCCACCATGATTTGCAAATAAATTCTTTAAAAATCAAACAATGTGATTTTCAGTTTTTTTTTCCCCACATTCTGTCTCTCATGGTTGTGGTTTACCCATGTTGACAATTACAGGCCTCTCTAATATTTTCAAGTGGGAGAACTTGCAAAATTAGTGGTTGACTAAATACTTATTTGCCCCACTGTACTTATTTTCCCCTCTTCTGTCATTGTTTGCATGCTATCCTCATTAAAATATGAAAACCTATAAATGGGTGGTTTTAATTAAATCAGACACAGTTTTTATATCTGTGTGATTTTGACAAAGATCAGATTAATTTGATGGTGATGACTTTATGCAAAAATGTGAGAAATTCCAAAAGGTTCAGATACATTTTCATACCACTGAATCTATAATCGTTGTATCGCCATTTTGTGAGATCATCGTTATCGTGAGACATATATCGCGTATCATATTGTGAGGTACCAAGAGGTTCCCACCCCTAGTCACATGCCTTTAAAGTCTTCCCATTCAATCAGTCGTTGAGGTTCCCATCCGAATAACGTGTCCGCACACGTGCTCGTGTGACTCAATGACTAAAGGGTACTAAAGTACAGATGCAACTTGCTCAGAGTAGGAGCTTCCTGCCTCTCGTGTGTCAAAGCGCTACTATACTGTAGCACAAACGCAAGCAGAAGACAAACAGAACTCCGACAAAGAAATTTGTCTGCGAGGTGTAAATCTTTGCCTCTAAAAAGAATTGCTGGCCCTCGCTAACATGCGATACTTTTTTTTTTTCATGGGAGAAAGAGGAGACTCGGGCGTGGCTGGCCTGCTAATGACGGGTTAGCGTCCAAACTGCTGTTTACTGTCGACGCTGGTTTCTTTCACGCACAAATGGATGCAAGCGATGCAGAAAAACGCTAAGTCGTGTGTAGAGACGCAGAAGTAGCGCAGTGGATTTGAACGCCAGCATTGTTTCACACTGGAGGAATATTCTTAAAATGTTTGCTCTTGTGTCAGCAAATCGATTCAGTGTTACATTACAGCAATGGATATCGCAGACTGTTCTCTAAAGGGAGAGTTTTTAAGATTTTGGCAAGATCTAAGAAGCATAAGAAGCTGAGTAGCCCCAATTCCTGAATCTCAAATAAGTGTCCTTTACAAACCAAATGTAAATGTTCTTTTCGTGGGTTTAGTTTCGTTCCTGTTTTTCGATGGAAGTTACAGAAAGAGGAAAACTGAGCTCAAGTCTGGAATGTCAGATTAATGTCCTTGGCAAGCAGAACCAGACAATTGTTCTTCGTGTGCTTCACTATATTTTTCGTCTTTTGATGGCGTTTCATGATTGTAAATAGTGTTTGTTATATGTCACAACAGCTGTCTGTAAAGGAATACAATCAAACTCATCTGTTTTTAGAAAACCATAAACTAGGGCTGAACGATATTGGAAAAAAAAACTTTATATACAATATTAAAACTAGAACAATTTTCACCAGATGACTTGAATAGCTCTGTTTGGAAAGAATCTGGTTGACTCACAATGTTTTTGTATTCGTGTATTGCATTCAGTATTTTATTAGATTGTTTTTCCTGAGTTTCCCTCTTGTTTTTCTCATTTAGCTTCATATTCTTAATTTTTTGCAGCTATCGTTTATTTTGGTACTCAATTAATGATGAACTCGTTAGTTCAAATAATATTTAAAATACCTGAGCTGAGCCTGAAACTGTATAAAAAAACTAGATAAATGAGGGTCTAAGTACAACAAAGAACAATTGGCTAACTTACATAGCAAAAGGCTGCTAGCTTATATGCTATAAAATGCTTTTTTATTTATTTATTTATTTATTTTAAATGTTATTTTGAAAATTCTCATAACAAATGTTTCAATAACATATCCCCACAAAAAAAGGCTAAATATACCCATAAACTAAATACAGAAAGCGTTAAAAAACATTAGCTCAAACAAAAACTTAGCTTATGTTGATCTTAACAGGGAACAGCTAGATTCAGCCATGTTAATTGAGTTATATCATATTCACTGTTGCCACTAGAGGGCAAATACAAACACCTTTACTATTTTTTTTCTTTAGTTCATATTCTTTAAATAATTTATCATATTCTTTATTATATGACTGCAGCTATCGATTATTTTAGTAGTCAATTAATCGATGAACTAGTTCGTTCAAATAATCAAGTAATCGGATAAGAAACATAAAAATTTAAAATACCTGAGCTGAGTCTGAAACTGTATAAAAAAAAACTTTTTGGGCCAACAATTGGCCAACTTACATAGCAAAAATCTGCTAGCTTAAATGCTATAAAATGCTAACGTTTTATTTTATTTAAACAATGCTCATAACAAATGCTTCAAACAGATATTCCCACAAAAAAAAACAGCTAAATATACCTATAAAATAAATTCAGAATGCGCTTAAAAAACATTAGCTCAAACAAAAACTTGATAATTTATGTCAAAGCTAGATAATTGATATTGTATTGAACATACCGTATAACCCAAAACAGTATACAAACATTTTTGAAAGAAAAAAAAAATACACATCAAAGTGTAATTATTCAGTTCGAATTACAAGTGTTAAAAAAAAGTTGATAACTAAATCGGCAAATCATCGAAACGGACCTTAAATTTTTCGTAATCAATGATCACGATCAATAAATCTTAATCTTACTAATTAGTCGTCCATCGCCGTCAGTGCCTGCCCTCAGCATAAGCCAGCTAGGCGGTTGCCTAGGGCGCCATCTAGTAGTGGGGTTGCCAAATTGCTTTGGGGGAAAAATACTGCTGCTACTCTTCTCGAACGTTTACTAAAATATCAGGTACGTTTCAATATGTTACATATAGGGCCGCAGCTATCGATTATTTTACAGGCATGAAAATCACTCACCTTTCGGCGAAATTCGCCATTTTGAAGTCAAAAAGGGTGACCTACGTAAATTGTGTAGATCCGAGGTGAAATTTTTTAAGGGAGAGGGGTTGTAATTCCATCTAACTAACTAATGACATGTTTCATTTGAAGTTGCTAAGCCTGTCGCAATATGCAATGAGTCCATTTGTCGCAAAGTAACTAAAAATGAGAGCGATAATTTTCACGGCCACGTTTTATCACCACGTGCGTACATGTATACATTTGTGCGTGCATGTAGATGACAAATGAGACTCCAGTTAATTTCACAGATGTTTATTGGTAATCAACACGCCGTAGAATACAATTCAGACATACAAAAAAGGTAAACACATGTATATTAAACATTGTAAACGTTACCATTGCTACATTAAGACTAATGGGGAAAAAAAGACAACCTACTTTAACCTGCTATAAAACATTGGCAGTCTTCTCCCAAATGCAAACTTGCGGTTAAAAGGTGACACTTCACACAAATTATAAATCGTTGGTTAACAGCATTTGCAAACGAAAAAATGAAAAGAAAAAAATATATATATGAATAATACCACATGCAATGACGAAAAGTGCTTGTTTGCGGAGTGTGAAGCTATTAGTGGTTTAGCGAACGTACTTGAACATTTCAAAACCCTACCTGAGCTGAGCCTCAAATGGTATAAAAATGAATAAATGAGGATCTAGGTACAACAAAAGAACAATTGGCTAACTTACATAGCAAAAGTCAGATAGCTTAAATGCTATAAAATGCTAACTTTTTTTTCAATGCGCTTAACAAATGGTTCAAATACATATTCCCACTAAAAAACGGAAAAGTACACCTATAAACTAAATTATCACTGCATTAAAGAAATAATTAGCTAAAAAAAACTTAGCTTATGTTGGTCTTCACAGGTACCAGCTGGATTCAGCCATGTGAAAACCAACAAACCATAACAACGCCACTTTAATCAAACAAATACTCAAAGCAGCAAAATTTAATTTGAATCTTTTTCCTAATCGAATTACTCGAGTTAATCGATTAATCGTTGCAGCACTACCTGTATTTAAGAATTGAAAGTACAAAAAATTTGCAAAACCGCGATAAATGATAATTTGCTTCTGCTGTGGTCTTCTCATAGCTTACCTCAACAATACAGTAGATTAAGTTACATATAAATGTTAGTTGTAGTTGACAGGTATTTCCTGACGTAAGCCGACGCTCACCGTACGGGTTCAACAGTCAACCGTTGCGCTGCGTGATTAATCGTTCAACCCTCGACATTGACAAATGCATCAATGGGAATGTTTGCAGTGTCGCTCTCATGCATTCAGGCTTTAGCGCAACGCAAACTGCACAGCCTGTTAGTGCAAACGGCACTTGAAAACTATGCTTCAGCGAGCAGGTAAATGAAAGAAACGACTTGAGTGCAGTTAAAAAAAATACAGCCGTGTCAGATGGTTACATTTGGGAAATCTCCAGCTAAGTTTGTAGGTTACAGTGTTCCCTAGAATGTTTCTAACCAGGCATGTCCAAAGTCTGGCCCGGGGGCCAAATGCGGCCCGCGGTAAAACTTTGTCCGGCCCCCAGCCTCTGTCATAAAATCAATTACGTCTGGCCCGCACACAGACTTAATAAATTGGTCAGCAGTGCTGCTACCAGCATATGTAAACTAAATTACGAATGCATTAAAAAAACATTAGTTCAAACAAAAACCTGGCTTATGTTAGTCTTAACATGGAGCAGCTGGATTCAGCTATATGAAATGAGGCAGACTAGAGGGCAGTGTATCCTCCCAAATCAATTAAACTAAATGCAAACACTTTCAAAACAAACCATTACAACAACATCTTAATTCAACGACTACTCGAAGCAGCAAAATTTAATTCAAATCCTTTTTTTTATTGTAATCAAATATACGAGTTAATCGATTAATTGTTGCAGCACTAATTGGTAAAACTATTGGTTATGCAACAATCCGATTAGACTGTTTGAAAGACAGAAACATTTTCATCTTTCAGATTAGAGTTGTCCGATGATGATTTTTTTTTTTTTTACTGATAACTGATACCCCGATATTGTACAACTCCAGAAATCCGAAACTGATATCAAACCGATCCTGATATTTTCGGTAGTGAACTTAACATATTATGGCTAATTGTACTGTGATGCCCCACTGGATGCTTTAATAATGTAACAACAATGTTTCTCAAATAAACATTCTGTAAAAAAATAGAGAACAACTTCAACTGAAGTTGTGGAAAAAGTGCCTATATTGCACAACTGTATTTATTGTTGAAATTAAAATAGTGCGAACATCAGTTTTTTTTTTTTATCAAGTGCAAAGGGCCAATAAGGCACTTATTGTGTACTCAATGTGTGTGTGCGAGTACCCAAATCGACAGATAGCAAATAAATCAGGTGTTAAAGAAATGTCAGACGCTGTAGTAAAAATGAATTGGCTTTTACTGTGGTCATCTTTCTCTTGACAAGAGCACTGATACTATTTTGTTGTACTAAAAACAACAAATCAGCATGTCAAAAATATGAAAATAAAGTCACAAATGAAGCAAAGTGTACGCGAAGTGTCAATTTGCAATAGCAACTGTTATTACAGCTTGCAAGCAGTGAAATAATGTAACCACATTTTCCACAAGAGCAAACAAAACGAAATACGAAACTACACAACGCTCATGAATATAAAACAAAAGAATATAACTTAGAAGCCATGCTTGTATAAGGGAGAGCTGGTTTAAGCAGGGGAACCTTCCGTGCCATGTATGATTTCAAACCATGACGTCTTAGTGTAACAGTAACCTTGGAAATGGTGGTCCCAGTTTTTTTCAGGTCGTTTACCAACTCCTGTCGTGTATTCTGGGCTGATTCCTCACCTTTCGTAGGATCATTGAGACCCTACGAGAGGATATCTTGCATTTGGCTCCACTCCGATTGAGATTGACAGTCATGTTTAGCTTCCTCCATTTTGTAAGGATTACTCCAACATACGGTTGCAGCTATCGAAAATTTTAGTTACCGACTGAAAATTCTATCGATTAATCGAGTAATCGGATCTTTTTTTTTTTTTTTTTTTTTTTTAAGTTAAATAGCAATTATAAATAAAGATGTCCCGATCGATCGGGATGCCGATAGATCGGGTCCGATCACGACATTTTCAAAGTATCGGAATCGGCAAAAAAATATCGGACATGCCTTTTTTTAATATATATATTTTTTAATTAAATCGTTTTCTAATTGTATTTAACGTTACAGACAAAATGTCTTACACTCATCCAGAGTCTTTAGTTTTGGCTTAAAGTAGGGCTATCAAATTTATCGCGTTAACGGCGGTAGTTTTTTTTTTTTTTTATTATTATTATTAATCACGTTTAACGCAATTAACGCATGCGCTGCACGACCCATTTAGCATTGTCGCGTTCATTCTATAAAGGCGCCGTTTTACCCGTATATAGAGCTAAAAGGCAGCGTATAATGAGTAGAGTGAATTTCCGAACACAGAGAAGATATATCAATTGGTGCCACTACGCACAGTCATGGTTGCACTTCCCATCATGCATTTGGGCAGAACAGTTAAATGGCGACAGTATCACTTACTGAAAGCTCAACAAATACACTAGATGGCAATTTTTAGTCACAATATACAAAGTCACATTTATCCTATAAGAATTACAAGTCTTTCTATCCGTCGATCCCTCTCACAGAAAGAATGTTAATAATGTAAATGCCATCTTGAGGATTTATTGTCATAATAAACAAATACAGTACTTATGTACTGTATGTTGAATGTATATATGAATCCGAGTTGTATTCATTTTTTTCTTAATGCATTGCCAAAATGTATATGATCGGGAAAAATTATCGGGAATGATCGGAATTGAATCGGGAGCAAAAAAAAGCAATCGGATCGGGAGATATCGGGATTGGCAGATACTCAAACTAAAACGATCGGGATCGGATCGGGAGCAAAAAAACATGATCAGAACAACCCTAGTTGATTCACAACACTGAATTCATTGAATGTAGTTTAAAGCTGCTGATACAGAATGGGGACTTGAGCGTTTTATTTACTGTTTTTAACTGTTAAAACTGCTAAAATAGTAGTTTGGTTTAGCCAGAGAGGATTTATTAACAATTTTGGAACTAATGTACAAAACATTAAAAGACGGGAGGGTGGGGCATCAATAATCGATTTATAATCGAATCGGAGCCTCTGAATCGTAATCGTAAACGAATCGTTAGGTGCCCAAAGATTCCCACCTCTATTTATTATGTTTTAATTTTACACCCTCATCACTCTACAGCGCTGTGTTTTTACCGATTAAATGAAGCCTGTATGTAAGACACGTTAGCCACGCATCGACAGTGGTCATAATCAATAGAAACCTAGCCCTCCGAAGGGCTAACGTTACGTGAGCGAGTGACAGTAACTTTATATTTATTAGCGATGGAAGGATGTAGGATGGAAAGATGGCGGCTGTTTACTAACGCTGCCCAGACACGGCCGAGTCTGTCATTTCGCATCTAGTCCTAAATGCATGCGTTATCTATGACACTCATCGGAGTCGGCTGCAGTAAGTTTTGTTTTTTTTTTTTGTTTTTTTTTTTTGCTTCTTCCTCTACGCACGTGACGTCAGCGCGTTGTCCCGCATTAAAAGCAGTCCGGGCAAAACGTGATGCTTAGAGCTGGCAAAATTAAGCGATTCCTCGAGGTGAATAAAATTACTCGGATCAATTTTAAACTCGATTTACTCGAGTTGCTCGAGTATTCGTTTCAGCTCTACTCAAACAGTGACCAAGTTGCTTGGCAATTGCACGGTAGCTTTTTCCACCCTGGTGGAGGTGAACAGTTTTGTTTCTGGTGTCTTTGGACAGCTCTTTGGTCTTGACCATGTTACAAGTTTGAGTCTTACTAATTTTATGGGGTGGACAGGTGTCTTCCTGATGTTATCGGCCTCAAAAAGTGCATCTAATTCAGAATAATACATGGAGTGGAGGTGGACTTTTAATAGGCGTACTAACAGGTCTTTCGGGGTCAGAATTTTGGCTGATGGACAGGTGTTCAAATATTTATTTGCAGCTGTTTCACACAAATAAATTAGGGCTGTCAAAATTATCGCGTTAACAGGCGTTAATTAATTTTTTAAATTAATCACGTTAAAATATTTGACGCATTTAACCGCACATGCCCCGCTCAAACAGATTAAAATGACAGCAAAGTGTCATTTCCACTTGTTACTTGTGTTTTTTGGTGTTTTGCCGCCCTCTGCTGGCGCTTGGGTGCGACTGATTTTATGGGTTTCAGCACCATTATTATTATTGACATCAACAATGGCTAGCTACTAGTTTATTATTTGATTGAAAATTTTACAAATTTTATTAAAACGAAAACATTAAGAGGGGTTTTTATATAAAATTTCTATAACTTGTACTAAGATTTATCTTTTAAGAACTACAAGTCTTTCTATCCATGGATCGCTTTAACAGAATGTTAATGCCATCTTGTTGATTTGTTGTAATAAACAAACACAGTACTTACTACAGTATGTTGAATGTATATATCCGTCTTGTGTCTTCCATCTTTCCATTCCAACAATAATTTACAGAAAAATATGGCATATTTTATAGATGGTTTGAATGGTGATTAATTACGATTAATTAATTTTTAAGCTGTGATTAACTCGATTAAAAATTTTAGTCGTTTGACAGCCCTATAATAAATTGTTTTTAAAAAAATCATGCATTGTGATTTCTGGATTTTTCTTTTTAGATTATCTCTCTGACAGTGGACATACACCTGGGATGAACATTTCCTAATCCTCCATAATTTCTAAATTGGAGAATTTGTGAAATAGCAGGGTGTTCAAATACTTATTTTCTTCACTGTATTTCCTGAAAATTAAAGGAATTAAACAAAAATTCTGCCGATTGTGTGGAGTTACTTGTGGATAATTTGTTGTCTCTTGTTTGGTAGCCCAAGAAAGCATGACTAAAAAGTCGTATAAGATGCACATGTTGTTATTTTGGAGACTCCAAAAACATTGCAGCCAAAGTGAGCTTAACTTTTTGATGATTCTGAATTCTGACCATCACTAAATCAGTTTTTACAACCTCCATATTGTTGGAGCGCTTTTGTGTATTGGGGGTTTCTTCACATTCTTTCATTTCAAGTTTGTGGCTCTTAAGTGCCTCTCCCGCTCCACATTTTTTTTTTTTTTTTTTTTTTTTCAATTTGGCATCTTCTTCTGCGCAACCCTTACGACGAGAGTGGGTCACCGAGGCTGTGTGTGTGTCGATGTTTGGATTGCGATTGTGTTCCACCGCCGAATTGTGTAATTGCGAGGTGTGTCTCCGATGAAGACACGGCAAAATCACGGCTTTGAGTGAGTGCTCGTGGCTCAAATGAAGGTTTTTGCATATAAAAAACTACTATTTGTAGAAAATCTTGAGAAAGATTTTTAAACAATTGGAGTTTTTCTTCTCACGTATTTGCTCACAAAGTGGGGCTGTCTGTAGATCTGGGCAAGGTAAAAAAAAAAAAAAACTCATTTAAAGAGTTTATATTTATCACTAGTAGACGTCCAATCCATTTGAAGTGGGAGGGTGACCACCATCAAAAGCTGCAAATGAGTTGACACGGAAGATGAAAAATTATCCTCCGTTACTCTGTCGTATGGTACAGTGATGTTTTTGGCAACCCTTTTCATTTTCGTCATAGTCTTTTGGATGAAAATACCTATTCGTCTTAGTTATATTTTAGTCATTCAAAATGTGTTGGTCTTCGTCTAGTTTTTGTCGACAAATACTAGAGATAGACCGATATATCGGCTGGCCTATATATTGGACCGATATTTGGACATTTGACATGTATTGGTACCGGCGTTTTTTTGTAATCTGACCAGCCGATATGAAAAAGTCCATTTATAACTAAGGATAGGGACTCGGGATCGCGCCATTTTTCAAAGGATTGGAATCGGTTGAAAAGGATCTGGTTTTTAATTTTTTAAAAAATTATATTTGTTTTTCTGCTTCATGCTCGTACAGCCTCAGTCTCTTCACTGTGAGTTTTGCTTGTTAAAGTTAACGATGATTGACAGGTGTTAAAGCTTTGATCTTGACAGAGAAGCTTCGCAGCGCTACCTTCAAAGACGCCGAATGTGTCAATCATCGTTTAGCTTGTTAAACACCAGTGTGCTGTGGCCACTTATTGTGTGTGTTTGCGGCTGTTCTCAGCAGTGTGGCAGCGCCAAGACCAAAAAGTGGTATTTGGTCTATGGCAAAATGGATTTTGGCATGTGGCACTTTTTTTGGTGCGTGGCAAAATAGATTTTGGCATTTGGCATTTTTTTGGGTATATGCCAAAATGGATTTTGGCATGTGGCTTTCTTTTTGCTTCTTGGGTATGTGGCAACATTGATTTAGCCATCTGACATTTTTTTGTATGTGGCAAAATTGATTTTTTTTTTTTTTTTTGGTATGTGAAAAATTTGGACGTGCATAGCCGTCAGTGGCATGGCCTTACTTGTGTGCCAGTTGGTTGTCAATGCGCTGTAATTTTAAGTGTATGGTCAAAAATCACAGCCACACGTTTTTCTCCCATATAATATGAATGGAAAATTATGGACGTGCATAGCCATTAATGGCATGGACGTACAGTATATGGCCTGCAAAAATGCCATACAACAAAAAATTTTCATATACAAAAAAATGCCACATTCCAAAAAAAAAAAATAAATAAATACATAAAAAAACTCAAAATACCAAATACCACTTTTCGTTCTCACTGTCTCTCCAGCAGTGAGCGGATTTGAATGGACTCACTCCATGAAGCATTAAATAAAGACAAGCATTTTTTTACTATATTCTTGTTTAAAATTAATTTGAATATGAATGCAGCACGGTGGGACAGTAACATGTTTAAAACTTTTTTTTTTTTTTTTTTTTTTTTTGTAACAACATGTTTTTTTCTTTTTCGAGAGAGCTATTTATTTAACCCTTTATTCAACTTTATAAGAGCATTTCAATGAAGTTCAGTGTATGCATTATTCAATTTTTTAAGACAATTTTTACACTTTTACCTCAATGAATATCAGCTCCAAAAATCTGTTATCTGCCCCTCTAGCTACTAATAATCAGTATCGGTCGTGAAAAACCCATATCGGTTAATCGCTAACAAATACTCAAAATGTTTTTGTCTGTAAAAATTGGTTTTAGTCCAAAATAAATATGTGCAACAATTCCGAATGAGCAAGCTAATGTTAGGGTGAATGCTATGCTAATGCTACGAGTTACATGTATTGTGTGATGAGCTCTAAGCACAGACCTTTAAAGGCTAAAGCAATGCTGCATATATCTCTTGCCAAGATAAGAAAACAAATCTTACCGTGTGTTTCAAAACAAACAAGCTTAAAGAACATCATCTAGTATTAGTGAATGAGTTAATCACCAGTCACCGGTGACTGTCAGAGTGGAGGCGAAGGACGTGCCACATGAGTGACACGATCCGAACACTGCTACGATGCAGGCTGACTAACGATACGTACAAATTGACAATTATCTTGTCATGTTAGTCATCCAAGACAAGTTTTTAGCTTGTCATCGTCATGAAAAAAATGTTTGCCAATGAAATATTTTCGATGTCATCGTTGCCAAAAACAACAATAGTATAGTTTGTTGTTTATTTTTTTAAATGAATAATAATGATGATGTTGAATGATGTGTCTCACAGACGAGCTTCCTCACCGGCGCATCCGATGGCATGCCACCCTTCAGGCCATCTGTCAGAAGGCCTGTCTGAATGGCGCCCTAGTGCGGCCCGTCTTGCCCTCGCCTGAACGGAGCTTCGCCACCTCGCCCCTCGTCCGATCCCAGCCTACGCTGACCTCCTCGCCGACATGGATACCCAGACGGATGATAGGGAGGGCTGCTACTTCAATCAAACCATCAAATTTTTTTACCAGAAAAGCGGCAAGAACATCAGCGACCACTGGCGCACCCGCGACTACATCATCGTCTCGCTAGGCATAACGGTCTGCTTTATCGTCATCTTCTCCAACTTGCTTGTCATCGGCGCCATTTTGAAAAATCGACGCTTTCACTACCCCATCTATTACTTATTGGGGAACCTGGCTTTGGCAGACCTTTTTTCAGGTACGTCATCTGCTTGCGTGGTTTATCTAGGCATGGACGATAAAGCGACGTTATGAATTTATTGCGGATGATTTTTAACAAATAATGTGTTTTTTTCTTGTTTTTTTTTTTTTTTGCCAAAACTTTTTTTTGCCATACTTCAGACATTATCACTCTTGCATGATGTTATTTTAACGTTAGCTTACTGTAACAGCTAGCATAAAGTTTTTCTACCGGCAGTTTTCCGTTTTAGCTGTTTATGGTACTCTTGATTGTTTTGGTAACACGATTTTTACATCTGAGCCTGATTTTAAAAAAATGACGTGATCGGTTTCTGATCACGCAATCGGATTGGGGACATCCTTAATTTGGGGGCTGACAGCACAAATATGGGGAGCGAAAAGTATTTGAAACGAATGTTTTGTGTTTTAGTTTTGTTAAACATTGACATTTTTTAAAACCTTTTTGGAGAGCAAAAAGGTTTTTTAAAATTTTCGACTCGACTTTTAAAATTTTTTATTTTATTTTAACCCTATAAAGACCTGGTGTCCACGTCGAGTGGTCATCATATTCTGGGTCATTTAGGCCACAATATGAACATTTCGTATACAAGTTTGGCCTACAGTATCCCAAAAATAATATCCACTTATGCAACACATCTCAATTTTAAATTCTGTTTGATTTTTTAAAAATTATTATTTATTAATCATTACATATATAATATATAGAGTTGTCCAATATTATCAGGTGGCCAATAAATTTGGCTAGTAAAACATTTTAAAATGATATGGGATAATATCTACATCGGTTTTTCATTATCGGCTTTGGAGCAATATGCATTTTCCCGTCAAAGTAAATGTAAAAGCCTTCTGCCTTTGTACAAGGGCTGGTCACAGCTTAGCACAGCAGTGATGCTTATTGACCATTAGATGTCTCTAAAATGCTTAGGATTTGTTATGTGAGCAGAACATTTGCATTATGGTGTAAAAATTAAATGATTATATCGGTATCAGTTTGATATCAGTATCGTATTTTTGGAGTTGGACAATATCGGGATATCTGTTATCTGTTAAGTTATTATTAGGGTTGTTCCGATCATGTTTTTTGCTCCTGATCCGATCCCGATCGTTTTAGTTTGAGTATCTGCCGATCCCGATATTTCCCGATCCGATTTTTTTTTTTTTTTTTTGCTCCCGGTTCAATTCCAATCATTCCCGATAATTTTTCCCGATCATATACATTTTGGCAATGCATTAAGAAAAAAATGAATAAAACTTGGACGAATATATACATTCAACATACAGTACATAAGTACTGTATTTGTTTATTATGACAATAAATCCTCAAGATGGCATTTACATTATTAACATTCTTTCTGTGAGAGGGATCCACGGATAGAAAGACTTGTAATTCTTAAAGGATAAATGTGACTTTGTATATTGTGACTAAATATTGCCATCTAGTGTATTTGTTGAGCTTTCAGTAAATGATACTGTAGCCATTTAACTTCTGCCCAAATGCATGATGGGAAGTGCAACCATGACTGTGTGTCATGGTACCAATTGATTTATCTTCTCTGCGTTGGGAAATAACTTAGGGTGTTAAGAAAAAGATCAACTACTACCTTTCTTCCCCACATTGCTTCCCACGATTATTCTAATCGTTGGGAGAGGGATTGTAAGGCTTTAGCCATTTAAAAAAAGGCTTCAAAGGCTGCCAAAATTCTCTCTACTCATTATACGCTGCCTTTTAACTCTATGTACTGTATGGGTGAAACGGCGCCATTATAGATTGAACGCGACAATGTGTGAGTGGGTCGTGCAGCGCATGCGTTAATTGCGTTAAATATTGTAACGGGATAAAGGTAAAAAATATTAGTTCTCGCCGTTAACGCGATAAATTTGATAACTCTACCTTAAGCTTAAACTATAGACTCTGGAAGAGTGTAACACATTATGTCTGTAACGTTAAATACAATTAGAAAACGATTTAATTAAAAAATATATATTTATATAAAAAAAAAAGGCATGTCTGATATTTTTTTGCCGATTCCGATACTTTGAAAATGACGTGATCGGACCCGATCGATCAGCATCCCGACATCTGTAGTTATTATCGGATAACTCTACTAATATATACTGTATATATACTATATATAACAATATCAGGATATCTGTTCTCTGTGGAAAAAGTCATTATCGGACTACACTACACTCAAACACTCAGGTGACTTGAAGTTCCACTCTGAGACCCCCAATTTGGCCAAATTTCAAAATTGTCCTATATGCATGTGTGATTCATCATTGAAAAGCTTAAAATCTCCATTTTCTGGGGGAAGAAAAATTTCGAACGAGTTTAGTTAACGGGGGGTCTCGATCAAAATGAATTACCCAAGAAATGGTTAAAAAGACAAATTGAACTTTTGTCTTTTGTTGCTATTGTCCCCTCAGAAAAGTCCAAATTTTGGTGAATAAAATCAGTTTTTATATCTATCTTCCTCCCATCCCAGGTGTCTCCTACCTCCACTTGATGTTCCACACTGGTCCGTGGACCATCAAGCTGTCCAAATATCAATGGTTTGTGCGTCAGGGACTCATCGACACCAGCCTGACCGCATCCGTCCTCAACCTCTTGGCAGTGGCGGTGGAGCGCCACCAGACCATCTTCAACATGCAGCTTCACAGCAAGATGAGCACCCGGCGGGTCTTCGTCATCATGATCTTCATCTGGCTGGTGGCCATCGTCATGGGCCTGGTGCCCACTATGGGCTGGCACTGCCTGTGTGACCTGGAACACTGCTCTACCATGGCGCCGCTATACAGTCGCAGCTACCTGGTGTTCTGGGCGGTCCTCAACCTGCTCACCTTCTCCATCATGGTGGCTGTCTACACTCGTATCTTCTTGTACGTGCGCCACAAGAGCAAGCAGATGTCGCAGCACACCACCCAGATGAGACACAGAGAGACTGTGCTGAACCTAATGAAGACGGTCTCCATGATCTTAGGTGAGGGCATTTCCAAACATCTTACTCTTGACTCTCCCTCTGATGAGTTCATTTCTAAATCTTTCCAATCTGGTCGCTCCTAAAAAGAACCATGATATCTTCATTTCCGCAACTTCCTGCTCAGCTTCCTGTTGACTCTTCAGTGACACGGTCTTATCTCTATCCGTTATGGCTCGGCTTGCCACTGACTTATGAACATTTTAGTGCTGGGCAATATTGAATGTAAACCTTTATACTTTATTTAACCTTTATTATGATCTGCGCCATTTTCTCCCTTGATAACCGTATGCCACGACATAGTAAATTTTAAAAAAATTTAATGAAAAATTATGGTAGGGTTTAATTATGGGTTTTTGCCACATTGCTTTATAAGCCTGGCGGGTCGTCAGGCTGTTCTTGCCCGCCTGTCAGACTAAAACACTGCTCCATAAAAATGTTCAAAAAGTATGCATATTTTAACAGCATACCTTGCTGGCCAAAAGTATTGGCACCCCTGCAATTCTGTCAGATAATGCTCAATTTCTCCCAGAAAATGATTGCAATTACAAATGCTTTGGTAGTAATATCTTCATTTATTTTGCTTGCAATGAAAAAACACAAAAGAGAATGGGGGGGGGGGGGGTTCATTGTCATTTTACACAAAACTCCAAAAATTGTCCTGACAAAAGTATTGGCACCCTTTGAAAAATTATGTAATGCTTTTCTAATTTGTGTAATTAACAGCATCTGTTACTTACCTGTGGTGGCAATCACTAAATCCCACGTGCAGCCAGTTAAAATGGATTAAAGTTGACCAACCTCTGTCCTGTGTCGTTGGGTGAACCATATTGAGCATGGAGAAACGAAAGAAGACCAAAGAACTGTCTGAGGACTTGAGAAGCAAAATTGTGAGGAAGCATTGGCAATCTCAAGGCTACAAGTCCATCTCCAAAGACCTGAATGTTCCCGTGTCTGCCGTGCAGAGTGTCATCAATAAGTGTAAAGCCCACGGCACTGTGGCTAACCTCCCTAGAAGTGGACGGAAAAGAAAAAATGACCAGAGATTTCAATGAAAGATTGTGCGGATGGTGGATAAAGAACCTCGACTAACATCCAAACAAGTTGAAGCTGTCCTGCAGTCCGAAGGTACAACAGTGTCAACCCGTGCTATCCGTCGGCGTCTGAATGAAAAGGGAGTCTATGGTAGGATACTCAGGAAGACCCCACTTCTGATCCAGAAATATAAAATTCCAGGCTGGAGTTTGCCAAAACTTACCTGAGAATCCCAAAAACATTTTGGAAGAATGTTCTGTGGTCAGATGAGACAAAATAGAGCTTTTTGGGAAAAGCCATCAACATAGAGTTTACAGGAAAAAACCGAGACCTCCAAGGAAAAGAACACTGTCCCCACAGTCAAACTTGGCGGAGGTTCGCTGATGTTTTGGGGTTGCTTTGCTGCCTCTGGCACTGGACCGCTTGACCGTGTGCATGGCATTATGAAGTCTGAAGAATACCAACAAATTTTGCAGCATAATGTAGGGCCCAGTGTGTGAAAGCTGGGTCGCCCACAGAGGTCTTCCAGCAGATCATTGACCCCCCCAAAAAAACACTTAAAAAAAAAGCACTAGAAAATGGTTTGATAGAAAGCACTGGAGACTTCTAAAGTGGCCAGCAATGAGTCCAGACCTGAATCCCATAGAAAACCTGTGGAGAGATCTGCAAATGGCAGTTTGGAGAAGGCACCCTTCAAATCTCAGAGTCCTGGAGCAGTTGACCAAAGAAGAATGGTCTAAAATTCCAGCAGAGCATTGTAAGAAACTCATTGATGGATACCGGAAGCGTTTGTTCGCAGTTATTTTGTCTAAAGGGTGTGCTACCAAGTAGGGTTGTTCCGATCATGTTTTTTTGCTCCCGATCCCGATCGTTTTAGTTTGAGTATCTGCCGATCCAGATATTTCCCGATCCGATTGCTTTTTTTTTTTTGCTCCCGATTCAATTCCAACCATTCCCGATAATTTTTCCCCATCATATACATTTTGGCAATGCATTAAGAAAAAAATGAATCAAACTCGGACGAATATATACATTCAACATACAGTACATAAGTACTGTATTTGTTTATTATGACAATAAATCCTCAAGATGGCATTTACATTATTAACATTCTTTCTGTGAGAGGGATCCACGGATAGAAAGACTTGGAATTTCTTAAAAGATAAATGTGACCTTGTATATTGTGACTAAATATTGCCATCTAGTGTATTTGTTGAGCTTTCAGTAAATGATACTGTAGCCATTTAACTGTTCTGCCCAAATGCATGATGGGAAGTGCAACCATCTCTGCGTTGGGAAATAAAATAGGGTGTTAAGAAAAAGATCAACTACTACCTTTCTTCCCCACATTGCTTCCCACGATCTTTCTAATTGTTGAGAGAGGGATTGTAAGGCTTTAGCCAATTAAAAAAATGTTTCAAAGGCTGCCAAAATTCTCTCTACTCATTTAATGTTGCCTTTTAACTCTATGTATATGTAAAACGGTGCCATTATAGATTGAAAGCGATGATGCGTGAGTGGGTAGTGCAGCGCATGCATTAATTGCATTAAATATTTAAAGTTGTTACTGCCGTTAACATGATAAATTTGATAGCCCTAGTTTAAGCCAAAACTAAAGACTCTGGATGGGTGTAAGACATTTTGTCTGTAACGTTAAATACAATTAGAAAACGATTTAATTAAAAAAGAAAAAAATTTTTTAAAAAGGCATGTCCGATATTTTTTTGCCGATTCCGATACTTTGAAAATGACGTGATCGGACCCGATCCCGATCGATCGGGACGTGCCAAGTATTAGGCCAAGGGTGCCAATACTTTTGTCCGGCACTGTCGCAGCAGTGAAATGTCATAAACCAGTGCAAGTCATTCACGTTCAAATGGATTTGATGCCATGCACTGTCAATGGCAGTGAATGAGTTAAGTACAGACAAAATTATACAAGATGCATTAGAATAATTTTCCCCAATATGGAATCTTTCCAATTTTAAAAATAGGTTAAAATACTAAAAACTGGTATGCATGTATCAGGCTTTATTAGCTAACATGCCTACACTTGTTCATCCGCAATATCCAGGCACAAATGTTGGTTCACACTCCCTTTCTAAACTCCCCTTGCTTTCTGTAAAACAATACCAAAACCCTCCCCGCACTGTGTCCAGTCCTCCCCCTGCCTCTGTTGCTTTTCCAACATTACAATAAATTCCTCAAATTGCTTCAAGTGCCGCTCGTCTTTTCCGCCGTCGCTCAGCAGCGAGCGCCTGCCACTTCTGGCATTTGAGGGAGGCCAGGAAAACCCTGGCGTGCCTGGACAAGAAGCCGCATACTTGAGTTACAGTGACGGAGCGAAGTGCGTGACACTCGCGTCGGTCTTCGTCCTCACATCGTTGGCGTCACACTTCGCGCTGTAGCGTGCGCACGTTGTTATCGATGCGCTGAAAGGATTCCTGAGCTGCCCAATCAGGTGTTATGATAATGAAATGTGATCATGCAGACTAAACGCTTTGTGTGTGCGTGCGTGCATGTGTTAGAGGAATTTACAGTACATTCCCGTTCTCCCTTTAGGACCTCCTGCTTCGGACATTCTTCAGCACATCCATCTGTTGTCTTTTCACGTGTTCCGGCACAATTGTATGTTTATTCTTCGCGGTTATCTCCACCGAGGAGGCTTTTTGTTGCTTTGTTTGGGTGTAACTTCCACTTCATGGTTTATTTTTTTTGCTCTGTATGCTGTATGTTTATGTAACCTGAATTGTTGGATGTTTTATTTATCCAACACTCTAGAAAGCAGCTGCCACTCAATTTTTTTGTGCATAAAAAGAGGCTTAGTGGTCTGCTTGGCAACATGGAAATAAAAGCATGACGGAATAAAAGTTTGGGGAATTTATTAGATTGTGTGCTCTGATTTTGAAGCTGTGACTTCTTACAGCGTGTGTTACACAGATGTTGCTGAGCAGACGGGGGGTTGTTGCAAACACCACTGTAAATTCCTTTCTATAAAGCACACCTGACTATTAAGCTGCACCACCCCGGTTTTATAAAAGAAATAAAATGAGCTATTTACATAAGAAAGATGTTATACATACATCTTAATAGGACTGGCTGTTAAAGATCCCTAATATTCAGCACATCAATCGAAAGTTGGAGATGTCATCTTGGGTGGGGTGGAATTTGGCGATGATCACGTGGTCATCAGTTGCTTGCCTCTGACATCATTGGGTGTTTCGGCTAAAAAAATTTTTAAAAATTAGAAAAAATCTCACACAAAATTTATGTGCTCAATACATGTCCTCTTCCTTCATGTTGAAGCCAAACACAGACACGTCTCACTGGTGTGTCCACAGACTAACTCTACAAAAACACTTAATGGGGAAAAAAAAAAAAAAAAAAAAGGTCGTTAAAATGATGGGGAAAAAAAGTCCACCTTGACTTCCTAGTTTGTATTGAATGGAATTCTCTTAAAATCTCAGGGCTATTCGCTGTCAGTGTTAGACCTAGCATAGCATAGCAGCTAGGTTGCAAACTTGCCGCTCTTTTTAAATCTGTTAAAACACTCTTAGCTAGCCTTCACTAGTTCTGTTGTAATGGCTCCAAGCATAAAATGGAGCATTATATGGCCATGATGTCCTCATAAACCCTGAACGAATTCAGCTAGCAGCATGCTAGCTTAGCAGCTTTGTCTTGGCAATCTGTAAATACTAGGGGTGTGGATCTCCATTACTGTGGCGATCAGATATGCATCTCGATGCCCTGCCAGCGATACGATATAATTTGCGATACACTGAATCCCTGCCCGATACGATACTTACGATTAGAGCTGAAACGAATACTCGAGCAACTCGAGTAACTCGAGTTTAACAACTGATCCGAGTAATTTTATTCACCTCGAGTAATCTTTTATTTTGACAGCTCTAAGCATCACGTTTTGCTCGGACTACTTTTAATGCGGGACAGCGCGCTGATGTCGTAGAGGAAGAAGCAAAAAAAAACAAACACTGCAGCTGACAGCCGCTACAAACGACGCAGACGTTGATAAATACTAGCCCGCACGATGTTACGTTGGTAGCAGGTAGCGTCAGGTGAGTCTCATAGAGATCACATGTATGTTGAACTAGATGCGAAATGACAGACTCGGCCGCGTCTGGGCAGCGTTAGTAAACAGCCGCCATCTTAAAGCAGTAGAGCGCTAAGCGCTAATAAAGAGCGCTAAGCGCTAATAAATAAGAATAACGTTACTGTCACTAGATCAAGTAACGTTAGCCCTGCGGAGGGCTAGGTTTCTATTAATTATGAGCACTTTCGATGCGTGGCTAACGTGTCTTACATACAGGCTTTAACATAACATAGCGTTGTGGAGTGATGAGGGTGTAAAATAAAAACTCAAAAATGCTAACTATCGATTTTAGCTCAGTAGTCATTGCTGGATAAAACACCAAGTAGCACTGGTCCCGAATGTGCTCCAATACAGCCTGTATCATACATTTATTTTGAACACAGCAAAAAGTCAAAATCCTATCAGGACTTATAGTTTAGACTAACTTAAAACTTAACTAGAACTTTAAAATGGCTTGACACAAATAGAAATTCAATTGAAACACGTGGGAAAAAATCCTAACTTTCAAGTGATGTATGTTATCAAGCGTAACAGCATTTTTAGGTATATATATATATATATATATATATATATATATTTTTTTTTTATTTAATAAGATCTAAAGGTTTTTTGAATGAAAGCAGTGAATTACTCTTTTTTTAATAATTTTTTAATTGCTCTTCACCTAAAAATATATTTGTTTTATCCGATTACTCGATTAATCGATAGAATTTTCAGTCAATTACTCGATTACTAAAATATTCGATAGCTGCAGCCCACTTATGATTAATCCATGCTTTCGATACGATGCGATATGATTCATCCTCCGTCCCAATTTAATATGATACAATACAACCTGTTCCCGATACGATGTGATGCACTTCGATAAAGTGCGATACACCTGTTTGTGATGCTTTTTGATAAATTAGTTCAATCAAATGCGATTCAGTGGGAAGCAAAAGGCAAGGCAAGGCAAGGCAAATTTATTTATATAGCACAATTCAACACAAGGCAATTCAAAGTGCTTTACATCACATGAAGATCCTAAAAATCACATTTAAATCAACACAACGTAGAAACGAAGACAAAAGATCGCATTTAATCACAGAATAAAAATAAATAAATAAAATAAAAATAAAACAAAAACTACTACTAATAATAATAATTGAAATCAGCAGTGGCGATAAAAACAAGAGGAATAGAAAGCAGGTAGATTGAAATATATAGACAGTTATAGATATGCAGTGCTAAACAAAAGCGTTTTTAGCCCTGATTTAAAAGAGCTAACAGTTTGAGCATACTTCAGACGTTCGGGTAACTTGTTCCATAGGTGAGGAGCATAATAACTAAATGCTGCCTTACCCTGCTTGGTTCTTGTTCTTGGAACATGCAGAAGACCGGTTCCAGACGAACTTAGGGGTCTAGATGTCTCATAGGACTCTAACAAGTCAAGCATGTATGTTGGTCCAAGGCCATTAAGTGTTTTGTAGACGAGCAGTAGTATTTTATAGTCTATCCTTTGACTTACTGGAAGCCAGTGTAGCGATTTCAAAACTAGTGTAATGTGGTCCTTGTATTTGTGAGGACTCTGGCTGCAGCATTCTGTACCAGCTGCAACTTCCTGACTGATTTTTTATCAAGACCTGTAAATATACCGTTGCAATAGTCCAATCTGCTGAAAATGAATGCATGCATAAGTTTTTCCATGTCTTGTTGAGTCAGAAGCCCCTTAATTCTGGTTATATTTTTTAGGTGGTAATAAGCGGCTTTAGTGACAGACTTTAAATGGCTATCAAATTTTAGGTCTGAGTCAATAATTACGCCAAGGTTTCTGACTTGATTTGTAGCTGTAAGTGACATTGTGCTAAGTTGGCTGCTTATCTTTGACCTTTCCTTTTTTGGCCCAAAAATGATCACCTCTGTCTTCTGCACATTTAACTGGAGAAAATTCTGGCACATCCATTCATTGATTTGATGAATGCATTTGCTCAGGGTGACTAAGGGACTATAATCATGTGGGGACACAGAAATGTACAGTTGTGTGTCATCTGCATAGGCGTGATAGGAGATGTCATACTGTTCCATTATCTGAGCTAACGGAAGCATATAGATGTTAAATAAGAGTGGTCCAAGAATTGACCCTTGAGGGACTCCACACGTGAATTTGGTTCGTTCTGACTGATGGTTTCCGATTGACACAAAGAAATCCCTATCATGTAAATAGGATGTGAACCACTGAAGAATAGTGTCAGTAAGCCCTACCCACTGTTCCAATCTGCTGAGTAGTATGTTGTGATCAACCGTGTCAAATGCGGCGCTGAGATCCAATAGTAGCAGAACAGATGATTTGCCTGCATCGGTATTCCGACGAATATCATTTAGGACTTTGATAAGCACAGTCTCGGTGCTGTGTTGTGGTCGAAATCCAGACTGAAATGAGTTAAAAAGATTGTTTTGCATCATATAATTCTGGATCTGTGATATATCGTATTTTATCGACTAAACAAGCAAACGAAAAAAATAATATGGCAATTAAGTATGTTACAAAAGGCTTTGGTTTATTAATATAAGAGTAAAACAAAACAAATAAAGATAGCTTAAAGATGCTGTATGTGTAAACGTTACAGTAACATTAATCACTCTCAATGAGTGACTTAAAGTAACACTTTGCAATGTCTACATACCTGTCTGCCAGACAAAACCTAAAATGAAATACAACTGCTTGTGCAAAGAAAACCACAAACAACTTGGCAGTGGCATCTGCTCTAAACTGACCACTCTCACTGAGTGTCTTAAGTGCAATGTCCATCTATATCCCAAATAGTAATAAGAAAAACAATAACAAATAATGACCTTTCACAATTAGGTCCATCTTTAACAAATCACAACTGCTTGTGAAAAGAAGAATACAAACAACTTGGCATGGATATCTGCTGTAAACTGACCACTCTCAGAGTGCCTTAAGTGCAATGTCCATACATAAAAACCAATAAATAATAACCTTTCACAAAAGTAGTAGCTTTACTGTTCTTGCCATAATAATCAGTTATCTTCTCTTCCTTCTCACCAGTCTTGTTGTTAGCCCCCTGCTCGGTCATTTTCGCGACGTCAATACCATGCTGTCTTTTCAAGTGAGTTCCCATGTTTGTTGTGCTGCTGTTGTAAGGTTTAGAAGCGCGGCATTCTTTACAAATAACCTGAGTCTTGTCAAGTCTGCACTGTTTCTTGTAAAATCCATAGTACTGCCAAACGACTGATTTGAACTTTGAGGGTGCATTGAAAATCTGATCCGCTTCAGCGCCACTGATGCTACCCTCCGCCATGTTAAAGTTAAGATTACCGATAATACACACAGCAAACAAATGCATCTTGATTTTACACCGTCTTTGCACGGATGTACACTGAATGAATCGATACATTCGCATCGCGCACCTTTGTATCTCAACCACAATCCATATCGATTATTTTCCACACCTCTAGTAAATACCCTTGAAAAAAAAGAAATGAAATCTATCCAAACCACCAATGGTTGACATTAAATCATTCTTGTGCAGTGTTACCAACGGTCTTCTCTTGAAAACAACTCCTTGTATAACCGGTAAATCACTAGCTTCTTCCAAACGTAGGAATGCTATCGTTAAAAGTGTTTGTTTTTTAATTTAGAAATGATGAATAATTATTGTTCATATGTACAGGCGCAAGTCATTTTTAAGCACATTATTACAAGATTATATTTCATTCTTCCCATTTAAAAAACAAAAAGTGTATAAAATATTTTAAGCATGGTGGCATCCCTATATTTTGCTCAGGCTCATCCAGTATAATTCCAATAAAAATCATTCAGGGCTGCAGCTATCAATTATTTTAGTAGTCGATTAATCTATCAACTAGTTAGTTCGAATAATCAAGTAATCGGATTAGGAACATTTTATGTGTTGCAGAATCAATTTTAGGAGATGTAAAACAAAGCTTGCCAAGATTGAACTTTCAAAAGAACATTAAAACACAAAATAAAATTCCCGAGTATTTCTTCAAACTATGCAGAATTGCACTTTCATTTAAAAATAAAATACCCGAGTTTAGCCTTAAACGGTATTAGAAAAATAAATAAGTGAGGATCTAAGTACAACAAAAGAACTATTGGCTCACTTTCGTAGCAAAAGTCCGCTAGTTTAAATGCTATAAAATGGTAACTTTTTTCTGCAATACTCTTAACAAATCGTTCAAACACATATGACCACAAAAAACAGCTAAATATACCTATAAACTAAATTAAGAATGCATAAAAAACATTATCTTAAGTTGGTCTTAACAGGGAGCAGCTGGATTCAGCCATGGTAAACGAGTTATGTCATATTCAATCCTGACATTAGAAGGCAGTGTACAGTGCTGCTCGAAAGTTTGTGAACCCCACAGCGATGGTCAGATTTTTTGTAAAAAAAACTAAAATAACCTTATTAAATGTTAAGTTATACCCACATCCACAATACTGACATTCCAAATAATGGACTGAAACAAAAGAAATAGTTATATTGTCATTCTTTATTTAACAAAAGTGGTTGATTTAAGAAAAACTCAGATATCATGTGTGCAAAAGTATGTGAACCCCTTCAGTTAATAGGATATTGCGCCTCCTTTTGCAGAGATTACCTCAACCAAACGGTTTCTGTAGTGACTAATCAGCCTCTCACATCTACTTTGGGGGATTTTTGCCCATTCTTCCTTGCAGAACGCAGTCAGTTGAGAGAGGTTTGATGGGCGTCTGGCATGAACTGCTCGCTTCAGGTCCCGCCACAGCATTTCAATGGGATTTAGGTCAGGACTTTGACTGGGCCAGTCCAGAACACGAATCTTCTTCTTTTTCAGCCATTCCTTGGTTGTATTGCTGGAATGCTTTGGATCATTATCATGTTGCATGATCCACCTTCTGCCAAGCTTTAACTTCAAAACAGATGGTGTCAGGTTATGTTCTAGGATTTGACAATATTCCTCAGAATTCATGATTCCCTGGACTATGTGGAGTTGTCCAGGTCCTGAGGATGAAAAGCAAGCCCAGATCTTGACATTCCCACCTCCATGCTTCACTGTTGGGAGAAGGTTCTTTTGGTGGTATGCAGTGTTGACTTTTCGCCAGACATGGCGGTTTTGGTTGTGACCAAACAGTTCAATTTTGCACCTACATCAGTTGATGAAAACTCTTTTTAATTTAGTCTCGACAACACAACTGTTAAAAAAACAAAAAAAAAACTACTGAATTGATTGATTAGGAAATCAGGTTGAAATAATAGAAAATTCCAAAATGTTGAGGGGGTTCACAAACTTTTGAGCAGCACTGTATATACCCAAATCAATAAAACTAAATGTAAACACTTTCAAAACAATCCATTCCAACACTACTCTTAATTAAACAAATACTCGAAGCAGCAAAATTGATTCGAAGCTTTTTTTCCTAATCGAATAACTTAAGTGGATTAATCGTTGCAGCACTAAAATAATTTATAGATAAACAATATATTCTTGATTAAACATATATGTTTATATTTCATATATATTTTTAATCCGTTTATCCATATTTTCCGTTTTGTACCAATACTTAATATATGGAAAACCAAACATAACCCTATCTATGAACAAAAAAATATAAATAAATATATATTTCGAAAAAATTCTGACAGAAGGATTGCGGGTCGAGTCCAAAGACATCCAATATTTATCCAGAGGTTGGGGAGTCCCTCCCTCAAGTTAGGGTTTGGGCAACCTCCCCTACTATTCCATTCTGGTGAAGGTACCTCCCCCACCCCGAGGTTATATTTAGGGTTCGTTGGGGGGTCAGTCCAAATAGGATTATGGCCCATCCATTCCCACGGGTTAAGGTTAGAGTTCGTTGGGGGTATAGGGTTAGCCCCCATGTGTCGGACAACTTTTTCTTTTGTAATGGCACTAAGCATCAAATGGAGCATTATTCGGCCATAAGATCCTCACAGCCCCAAACAAATTCAGCTAGCAGCTTGCTAGCTTAGCAGCTTTGTCTTGGCGAACTGTAAATATCCTTTAAAAAATGAAATGAAATCTGTCCAAACCACCAATGGTTAACTTTAACTCATTCTTCTGCAGTGGTACCAAGGAGTCTTTTCTTAAAAACAAGCCTGTATGTAACCGGTAATCACGAGCTTCTTACAAATGTAACCCCTGGAATGCTATCACTAAAAGTGCATTAGGCATCTTGTTCTTCCGTAATGGCACCAAGCATCAAACGGAGCAATTATGAGCTATAACATCCCTGTAGTGCCATATCAATTTGACTAGCACTTTGTGCTAGCATAGGACCTTCATTGTCACAAAACAGTGGATATCTTAGAAGAAAAAAAATCTGTCAGAGCACCAATTATTAGCATTAAACCATCCTTTTGTTGTGGCACCAAGCCGGTATGTTACTGAAAAATAGCTTGCTCTCCAACAAATGTAGCCTCGGAAATGCTATCGCTAAAAGTGCTTTAGGCATCTTGTTCTTCCGTAATAGCACCAAGCATCAAACGTAGCAATTATGAGCTATAACATCCCTGTAGTGCCATATCAATTTGGCTAGCACTTTGTGCTAGCATAGGACCTTCATTGTCACAAAACAGTGGATATCTTAGAGAAAAAAAATCTGTCAGAGCACCAATTATTAGCATTAAACCATCCTTTTGTTGTGGCACCAAGCCGGTATGTTACTGTAAATAGCTTGCTCTCCAACAAATGTAGCCTCGGAAATGCTATCGCTAAAAGTGCATTAGGCATCTTGTTCTTCCGTAATGGCACCAAGCATCAAACGTAGCAATTATGAGCTATAACATCCCTGTAGTGCCATATCAATTTGGCTAGCACTTTGTGCTAGCATAGGACCTTCATTGTCACAAAACAGTGGATATCTTAGAAATAAAAAATCTGTCAGTGCACCAATTATTAGCATTAAACCATCCTTTTGTTGTGGCACCAAGCCGGTATGTTACTGTAAATAGCTTGCTCTCCAACAAATGTAGCCTCGGAAACGCTATCGCTAATGGTGTATTTAACTCGCTCGTGCTAAAACCTAATGTATAGATTTGAACGAACTTAATGTAGCTAGGCAAAATGAATCAAACAAGCGAACAGAGTGCTAGTTAGCCTGCAAAAATTCATAAATTAGCTGATACTTCATTAAGGCCGCAGGTTTTAAATGGACGACGCAATCAGAATTGGGAACTTTTTGTGTAAATCCAACCTAAATGAATTGCCTGAGCCAACCTGTCTCCCTCTACAGGCTGTTTTGTGATCTGCTGGACACCGGGTCTGGTGGTGCTCCTTTTGGACGGCCTCGGCTGCGACGACTGCAAAGTGCTACGCTACGAGAAGTACTGCCTGGTGCTGGCAGAGTGCAACTCCCTGGTCAACCCCATCATCTACTCCTTCAGGGATAAAGACATGAGGAGGACCTTCCGGGAGATCCTGTGCTGCCTGTGCCGGCGCGGTGGCGAGCCGTCCAGCTTATCCGGAGTTAACTTTAACACCATGGACCACGAGGTACTGTCAAACAGCAACGGAACCGAAGTCACCAGTCTCAAACAAAACAACCACTAGCCCGCCGTCTCCTCACCCCACAACTGTATGCTCGCCTCACGCCGAAATTGCTCTTCTTTATGTAAAAATTACTCGCGCGGGCAAACAAAAATGGGGAATCTTCCAGGACTCCACACATTTACGTAAGCTCGACAAAACCAGCAGAGGGGAAGGAATGTTTCTTATCTACACATTCCTCACATTTTTCAAGTCCATATCATTTGATCCCCGTCGGTTTAGCCCATCTAGCATGCATCTTAATTAGTTTGTGGACTGAGGCTTCTAGTGTTCATGCCAGAAATGCATGTAGTATGGGGTCATTCTGGAACACGCCAAAAATTCATTTCTGTATTCTTTTTAATCATTGGGTTCCATTGACGGCGGTAGACGTCCAATTCATTTGAAATGGAAGGTTTGGCAGCAAATGAATGAACGTTCACCCTCCCAGTTCAAATGGACGTCTACTCTAGGCATGTGCCGGTATGAGATTTTGACAGTATGATAACCTTAAACAAAAATACCGCAGTTTACGGTACTGCAATTATAGTTTTAAAATGTGTTATTTTGAGATGTATGGGTTAAAAAATATATATATATGGCGGAAAACACTCAGGTGACTTGAAGTTCCGCTCTGAGACCCCCAATTTGAACTTTCAAAATTGTCCGATATGCATGTGTGATACATCATTGGAAAGCTTAAAATCTCAATTTTCTGGGAGAACAAAAAGTTTGAACAGGAGGGCATTTAAAAAAAAAAAAAAATTTAACAGCAAAACCCTAATGGCGTACCGCAAGCAACACGTCACTTCCGCTTATTAATATTCATGACATTAGCTACTGTTGCTAAGTAGGGACAAGCCAGCGTTTGTCCCTAATAGGAAATGAATGGAAATCGTGTACGAAGGAGATGTTTACAAAGCTAAACCTACCAATTCTCTCCGAAAATGATGTGCCTGGTGCCAAATGGACTGGCAAAGATGTGGAAGAACATAAAAATGTTCAATTAAAGAGATGGCTTTAGTGTCGAAGGCTGAAAAAGACGAAAAAAACGAGCCGACCTAAGCATAGCTTTAGATTTTTTATCGACGCGACTGACAATGACATTCTCCTGTTTCAACAAGCTATCCTTTACCATCAGCCCTGTCTTTCTTATATATCCTCTGGTTGTCCTACATCTCTTTCCGTTCTTGGGGGTAATTTAGTTAGCTTTGTGTAGCGATCGCAAATGCTACTCAGTGACAGCCAACGAACACTTTTAATTTTTTCATTGATAACACATCTTAACTCTAATTTATTTACACTTCCCCCTTACTAAAGTTGTATTCTTATATACATATATATATAACAGAAACGGTAACAGTGGCAGTCAGATACCAATGTAATTCTTTTCAGGTCATTCATTGTCAGATAGAAGCAGTACAGCACAACGTTACACTAAAAAAATAAGTTAAAAATATAAAAATGGCTTACCTCTTTGTCGTCTGAAAGACCATGCCAACCCAACATAATGTTTACTGCATATGAAATGTGAATGGATTCACCGAGCTGGTGTTAAAGTCCGCGCAAGTTGATTCGGTCTTTAGTTTTTCCTCCCGAGTTTTTGGTTTCCGGAAACGTATGAAGAAAACATCCTTCATGTGTCGTACTGTCTAGAGTCGTTTCTACAATTTCCAAAAAAGCAATGCGTGATCGGCATGTTCGTTTTTGAAAGATTACCGGCGAAAAGGAGTACAAATTCTGTTGTGTCTATGTGAGGGCGGGTCTATAATGTCCCACTTCGGCTTTACTTCCGCTTTACGATGCGACGTCACGGTCTAAAAATAGCCTGCGTGCGGTACGCCATTGGATGCGGGAGCACGCGAGAGCAGAATTAAAGAAGCCACGATTTTAACGAGATGTTATCGCTTACTTACCTTGTTTCGATCCAAAAACTCCATGTAGCATGTATCACCGAGTGTCAGGACACAGCTGTGAATGGCCACAACCGGATTTCTTTTTATTTTATGGGTGAAACATGGTGATATAACAAGGGTCGCGATGCAGAAATCGCAGACAACAAGGATTGGTCGAGATTTTCTTTTTCATATAGTTAGCCTTTTAAACGTTATTTTTTAAATTTTTGTTTTGTTTGGATCGATTATTCATCATCTAACATATCGGGGAAAATGTGACAGTAACAAAAAAATACAATTACGCGATAGTTATGAGGTAGATATCCGTGACTTTTTTACAGATGCCAAATTTTTCATTGTGACGTAATTCTTTTAAAAGTTTGAAATATGCGAATGAATAATTTTTTAAAGTTTTTTTTTTAAAGCTAATTATTAGACATCAATTAATGATTCTAAGCTAAAAATGACACATTTTTAGCTTAACATTCTTTTTATGGCTAGGTTGAAACAAAAGCGGTTGCGCGACGTCTGTAAACGGGGGGGTTTACAGGGTAAAACGGACATATTAAAAATAGTTCGGAGGCTTAGTACGCCATGAATCTGCTATGGCAGCATATAGACATATTGTTCTATCAAACACAACAGTTCTTTTGGCTTAAAATACAGCAGTTTCTTTTAAAAAGGGATGCAAGAGCAGAAACCTCTTTTTCAGTCTTGTCTGTGTTTTCCGCCATATGTTTTTTTTTCCCACAACTTATTTGCAAATTGGAACATCAAAATAAATATAATGTTAAAATAAAATAGCAATAAAATAAACTAGCAACTGCAATTTCTGGAGAAATTATTATGGGGCTTTGCTAAGGAGGGGAGATACAGACTTTAGCCCTGCCCAGATTGATTTGTGGACATTTTCAGGTCACTTCCTGTTGATGTGGGAACATTTCGGGGACATGTCCTGATCATATGAGGCTACTTCCTGTTGATTTGGGGTCATGTCCTGGTCATATCAGGTCACTTCCGGTTGATGTGGGGACATTTCGGTGACATGTCCTGGTCATATCAGGTCACTTCCTGTTGATTTGTTTTTTTTTTTTTGCTATTGACAATGAATGGAAAATTTGGACGTCCATGGCCGTCAGTGGAGTCTGAGTACATTGGCATCAATAAAATCGACATACATGGCTGTCAATGGCATTACCAAAAATGCAATGCAAAGCCCCATATAATAACTAAAATAAAATTGAAATAAATTGAACATATAGACTAAACTCAAAGCCGCAGCTCAAGTTGCTCAACATCAGAACAAGAACAAAAAATATATAAATGGACTTAAACAATATATGATCAATATTGATTTTTTGTAAAACGCGTACCACTACTATTAATATTAATTAGTTTAATATTACCGGAGAGCAAGAGACAGAACGCGTGTGTATGACTTGTAGTATTATTTACACATTATACGCGCACAAACCCACCCTCTCTCAACACAAAAAGTCGCCCGAAAAAACACCACAGCCTGTATTATGAAAATGTTATTTTGAACAGATGTTTACAATGGCGGAAGACTTTACAAAAATAGGCTAATGGTAGAGAGGAAACTAGTTAGCCATCTTGGCATGCTAACTAGCTACGTCGTATGCCTCGTTAACAAGTTTACGTTGTAGTATTTGTTTTACCATCGCCAGCTTCACTAAACCAGCTGGAGAGAACTCTCATAGCTGGTGGGAAACGTTCATGACAGCTTTTACTTACCTTAAATTTTTTGTAAAGTGAACCTTGATTAGTCGGCCATCGCCGTCAGAGCCAGGCCTCAGCATAGGCGAGATAAGCTGTTGTCTAGGGCGCCATCTAGTGGAGGGGGTGCTAAATTGCTTCGAGGGGCAAAATACTCGTGCAACGTGTCTCAAACGTTTAGTAAAATATCAGGTATGTTTCAATATGTTATATATAAAAACAATTTTCAAAATGGCTTCCGGTCTGAACCTCACAGCCTCAGTCAGATCATGACGTGTGGCCTATACTACGAAGCCAGTTTTCTGGCTTGGCAGGGTAACTTCGAGAGTAACTTCATCACGTGCGACCTAAGTTCGCAGCTAAGCGAGACTACGAAAGGTGGATATGTTGGAACCAAGAAGTGTTGCCATGGCAACACACGCCACACGCCAAACCTGGTCGTCTCAGAGTTAGATCTTGCTTAACCCCAGAATTCTAATTAACCGCGCTATAATTAAACAGCACTCCTCCGCATTGTCCTCCTGACAATGACAGCGTACCTGGACGACCCATACGACATTGGCGCGCGGATTGTGAGGGGCTCTCTTCGGAGTGCACAGGTTTTTGGAGACCGCCAGAATCCGCTGGCGTACCCGGAAGATGTTCTCCATGAAAGATATAGATTTTCAGCTGAGGGAGTTCTTTACCTGTGCCAACTGATCGAGGCGGACGTCACTATAATGTAACCCGCCGAAGTCAGGCCCTCACAAACGGGCAGATTGTGTGCCTCTCTGTGCGCTCTTTCGCCAGGGACAATATATGCATTCCAATGGTGATGCTGAATATCTGCGTAAGAATGCTGTATGCCGTGCGATTCGAAGTGGGGTATGGAAGCGCTTCAAATTGATCGTTGAAATTGCTGAATGTAAACGAATGCGGAGCTTTGCTCTCATATACAAGAAATATATTTAACAAACTTTTCCAGTGTTATTTCGTTGTGTAAATGAGTTACTAATAACCATAGAAATATGTAGACTATTTAAACATTGAGAAAACTTGCGTTTTTTTCTGCCAACTCGAAGAGATTAAATTAAATGTCAAATCCACTGATAGGACAGATGCACAAATATAAAAGATATAAATGTTTTTTGAATACTCATCTGACAGTCTTGTTTAACTGTGAAAATTCGTTACAAAAGACGGGCTTTAATTCACGCAACAACGCATGGCATCCCCGCATTTCCTTCTTCTCCTGAGTCCTCACAAAGATAACACAAAATTATGGAGGGGGGGGGGTCGGGTCGGGCTCGGGCCTGCAAATAAAGTTAATTGATCGGGCTCGGGTCGGGCTTGATTTTTTAGGCCCAAACAAAGGAAAAAAAAAAAAAAGGACATACGTATTCATACAGTCAATGGGACTAAACATACAATTATCTTGCTTCATGTGATGATGTGCGATAAATTATTTCTTACTGTTAACGTACCAAATCTTATTTTATTGTCCTGACAGCAGGCTTTATTTCTTTGCATGGACATAAGTAAACTGGCATATTGACGCATTCACAAATCACACGATCTGTAAATTCGCTGTCAACAGACCCCGTTGCGTTCTACTCGCTGAAACGGTGTTCGATTTCGCGGTGAGGGTCGATTTTAATTCCTCATAACTCCATATGATCATCGCGCATTCCTCCTCCGTGAAGTAAGGTGCCCGTGCCATCGTCACAAGTAGTGTTTGACTCTGGTCTCCGCCCCCTTTTATGTGAACGCGCAGTAACTCTGACTGGGTTGACACAGGTTCGACTAATCAACCTCATAATCAGCGTCGTAGCACCGACTGACCACAAACTAGACAACCAGGTTTTGTCAACTCCGGTTACCCGCTGGTAAACTGGATTACTTCTGGGGAGGTTGAACTCAGTTCGTAGTATAGGCCAGCAGTGTCCTTTTTGAGTTTGTTTTGTTGTTTTGCTCTTGTTGACAGTGAAAGGTGTTGGGAGGGGTTGTGTATCATTTCACTGTGGCAGCGGCTAGCGCTATTGATAAATGAATGTCTCACGGATGTTGTCAATACAACATTTAAGACTTTTAATTAGGGCTGTCAAAATTATCGCGTTAACGGGCGGTAATTAATTTTTTAAATTACGTTAAAATATTTGACGCAATTAACGCACATGCCCCGCTCAGATTAAAATGACAGAAGTGTAATGTGCGCTTGTTACTTGTTTTTTTGTTATTTGGCGCCCTCTGCTGGCGCTTGGGTCCAAATGATTTCTCAGGTTTTGCTTTAGGAGGAAAAACGGACATAGGGTAGAGGTATCTCCATCATTGTCTTAAATAAAAATTAAACATGAAAATAGTCTTAGCTTCATACATAGCTTGTAACATGCTTACGCCCGCACTGCGACGTCCTTGCAATTTTGCGCAGGCATTCCAGATACCTTCGGGTGAATGATAAACTGACGGACAAACACCCTTTAAATTGTGAAAATACGATATTTACAAATGATACAATATTTTAAAATATATATGCGTATTGCTATTTTAGGGGGGACTCCAAGCTACATTTGGCCAAGTAGTCACCCTGATCGCCGTCAATGGCACTAAAATATGATCTGTTGCCACGTTATCTCAGTTGCTGCAGGAAATTGGCGGGGTTTTTTTTTCTTTGCGATAACCCAGAAAAAGCAGTAGAGGGCGGCATTACGCCCAAAACGAGTAGAGAACTTGCTGTAATACTGTATTAGAATGAGTTTTAAATTCTTTTAATGAAGAGCTTGTAGTCACATCTTACTTTTGCATTTCTTGCTTTTTGTGTCACTGATTCCCTTTTTTTTTTTTTTTCAATTTTGATTCACGCTGCCAAATGTCGGTATTCAACTGGATTATACGCCTTGCTTATTTTTTGTACTTTGTTGCAATAATAAATACACCAACCAGCAGCACATGTGACACGTGTGATGTTTAACGAGGACTCTGCAGCTGTTTTTGATTGATGTATTATTGATGATATATTAGAGAGATGATAGATTTTTATATATTGATATAAATCGAATAGAAAATCTGCAGTTTTCCCCATTTTAGCCAATATATTTTAAATTAATATAAACATTAAAAAAAAAAAAAAAAAAAAATCGGTTTCAAAAAAAAGAACATTTCCAAATCCAGGTTTGAAAAAAATTCAATAAAAAAATAATGCACATTTTAAAATATAAAGGAATATCTACCGTTTTCCCTTTTTAATTAAAAATTTTAGATAAAAAATATAAATAAATAGTAATTTTTTAAAAAAAACTATTGAAGAATATTCACTTTTTAAATTAAAAAAAAAAACTCAATCATCAATAAAAATAAATAATAAATTTAAATTAAAAAAAATATATATAATAAATTTGAATACAAATATATAAAATAAATAATAAATACACATTTTAAAAATATATATATATAAATAAAATAATACATTTAAATAAATAACAAATATAATAAATAAATAATAAATACACATTTTAAAGTAAAAATCTGAGTATCTACTATTTTTCCTTTTCAATTCAAAATATTTTTAATGAACATTTTTTAAAAATAAGGCTATTTACCATTTTTCCCAAAAAAAAAAAACAAACAAAAAAAACATATATATTCCTTTGTTAAAAAGATTAAAAAGCTGTTGAATAAATGAAATTTAATGGCCCAAAACAAGCATTTTTTTTCAAATGTTAAGGTCGACATATTATGAATTTTCACGAGTAATTAATGATCATTTATCGATTCATTTAATAATCGACTAGTTGTTGATTAATTGTGGTGGCCCTACTTCATACCAAAAAAAAAAAAAAAAAAAAAGCATATTTTTACAAATTGGGCTGTCTTTGCCTTTTCATCTCTATCAACTAACATTTTCTTTTGCTTCCCTGCTTTTTTTTTTTTAATTCCCGACCACATCCTTCCCCTCTGTAGAACTCCAAATCTCGCGACATGGAACTGATGGAGAAGAGCAACGGGGCGCCGCTCATCAGCAAAAACTCGGATGTGTCGTCTTCAGGGAGGTGGAATTAAAACGCATGTGATAAGGACTGATATGTTAAGACATAAGTTTGGTATTATTTTTTTTTGTATGTGCCTCTTTTTTTTTTCCGTGGACGATTTGCAAGCTGGAAATACTGCCGCGTTGCCTTCAAGTTTTTTTTATTTTTTTTGGGAGAACAAAATTGTGAATTCGTTACAAAGCTTTTGTCGTCTTTCCAAGAGGATGAAACGTAATAAACCGGCAATTTGAGTAAAGAACTATACATTTTTTCATTTTTTTAATGTAGTAAATCATCTCAAAAGTACTTTGACTGTTGTATTTATAAAAAAAAAAATAAAAAAAATACAAGGGGGAACAAATTTTTGTCTCGGATTAACTTATAGCTGCCATTGATAGTGATAGACATAAATGGCTGGAGTTTTTGAAGATTTTCTTAGGACTAAAATTTGTAAAAAAAAAAAAAAAAATTTTTTAATTAAAAAAAGACAATTGTTGGGGAAAGTGTACAAAATGTATATAAGAATTAGTTTGGCTATATGTCCAGTATATATAATTTGTAAATAAATAAATAAATAAAAAGCAAAAAAAAATCTGAATAAAAGTTATAAAAATAGTAGGAAAATAATTAGGACTTGTTAAAAAAAAAAAGAAGTGGTCAATAGCTACAACAGAGTATTACGACCACACAACGAAATACAAGTAAGTAGTAAGTAAGTAGTAATATTACAAGAAAAGTCATATTATTGCAAAAATAGTCACAGAATTACGAAAGATGTACCATGACAAGAATAGTACTATTACTAGAAATAATTCGTAATATTTACGAGAAAATTGTAATACTACCAGAATACAGTTGTCATATTACGAGAACGCAGACACGATATTACGGGATGGAAGTCGTATTATTATGAGAACACTCGTAAAATGACGAGAGTACGTCATAATGTTCCAAGAAAAAAGTTGTATTATTACGAGAATAGTCGTAATATTTACGAGAAAATCGCAGTATTACGACAACCTCGTTGTAATGTGACAAGAACGGTCATGATATTATGACAACAAAGTCGTATTACAAGCATTGTCGTAAAATCACGAGAATGTAGTATTTAGGCGAAAGTCACAATATTACGAGAACACAGTTGTCAAACTATGAGAAAAATGTAATATTTAGGGCTGTCAAAATTATCGCGTTAATTAATTTTTTAAATTAATCCCGTTAAAAAATTTGACGCAATTAACGCACTTGGCCCAGCTCAGACAGATTTAAATGACAGAGGAGTGAAAGGCCCACTTGTTAATTGTGTTTTGCGGAGTTTTGCTGCCCTCTGCTGGCGCTTGGGTGCGACTGATTTTATAGTGTAAGTAATTATTGCCATCAACAATGGCGGGCTACAAGTTTATTTTTTGATTGAAAATTTTACAAATTTTATTAAAACGAAAACATTAAGAGGGGTTTTAATATAAAATTTCTATGACTTGTACTAACATTTTTCATAAAGAACTACAAGTCTTTCTATCCTTTATCACTTTAACAGAATGTTAATAATGTTAATGCCATCTTGTTGATTTATTGTAAAATAAACAAATACAGTCCTTAAGTAACGCAGGCTGAATATATATATATCCATCTTGCATCTTATCTTTCCATTCCAACAATAATTTACAGAAAAATAGGGCATATTATATAGATGGTTTGAATCGCGATTAATTGCGATTAATTAATTTTTAAGCTGTAATTAACTCGATTAAAATTTTTAATCGTTTGACAGCCCTAGTAATATTACAACAAGAATCGTATTATTGCAAGAATAGTTGTAAGTTTACGAAATGTCGTAATATCATGAGAAAACGTTTTATTATTGCAAGAATATTACTAGAAAAATATTTACCAGAAAATCGTAATATTACAAGAACGCAGTCCTGATATTTCGAGAAAATAGTATTACAAGAAAAAAGCCGTATTATTAAAAGAACAGCTGTAAAATTACGAGAGTACATCATAATATTACGAGAAAAAAGTTGTATTATTACAAGAAATGTAATATTACAAAACAGTCGTAATATTTCCGAGAAAATCACAATATTGCGAGTACACAGTTGTAATGTGACAAAGAATACAGTCGCAATATTATGCAAACAAAGTCTTATTACAAGCAGTTTCGTAAAATTACAAGAATAAAGTAATATTAAAAGAATAAAGTTGTAATACAGCGTGGGGCAGAGCAACTTGCTTATTTAAATTTGGCGCCCTGAAGCGATGGTTGCTCTGAAGATGGTAGGGATTGACTTATTTGAGAGAGTGGGGCTTAAAGTTTGGTTCTTATCGTGCGTTATTTAGTGTTTATTTTTCAGGAACCTTTCGCTGTTGAGGCATTTTTTCAAACGGTCGCTCAATTTTCGCAACGCAACGTGCATGAGGTAGACATTTCAATATTGATGGAAGTGAGCCTTGTCACTGAAGAAAAGAAGTGTGTCATCAGGCAAGCCCAAAAGCGCCTCTCATGCATTTTCATGAGAAATAAAATTGGGTAGATGAAGTTTTTGCACCCTAGCTAATTTTTAGGGATGAAATTTCAATTCTTCATGGAGGATTCTTCTCACAGAATGTGCAGACAACACAAGAGCAGATACGTGTTTGCAGCCAGACCGTCATATTTGCGGGTGTCCTTGCTGTTCATGGGAGGTCAGGGTTCCTTTTCTTAACATCACCCGTTTCCCTGAAGTTGTTTACCCATTGAACAATCAACTTCCAGCCAGGATCTTGACCACAGGGGGCAATTTTGAAATGTCCACGGAATGCATGTTGCGTTGCAACGATTGAGCGATGGCTTGAAAAAAAAAACGCCTCAACAGCGAAAGCGCATTCCAACTTCGACCACTCCATGATGCTCACTGGGGTTACTGAAAAATATACACTAAATAACGCATGTTAAGAACCAAACTTTAAGCCCCACCCTCTCAAAAAAGTCCATCCCGACCATCCTCAGAGCAACCATCGCTTCAGGGCGCCAAATTTAAATAAGCAAGTTGCTCTGCCCCACCCTCTATTACAAGAATTCAATTATATTACCATAATACAGTTGTAAAATTATGAGAACACAGTTATAATATTACTTTAGGGTCACTGTAGGTGTAATATGCGTCCATCCAAGTTATGTGACAACGATGAGGATTTAGATGTTGAGAAACAAGCATGGTGAAAGTGTACAAAAAATTGTCACGTCTGCTTATGACAAAAACAGCAACCCGTATCAGTATGGAGTCGTAATATTTGGGGCAAAACCTTTCTCGCGTACCCGTAAGCATGTGTAGCTCGACATTCACTCCACTGACATTTTCTTTGGCGAGTGAAATGTCAAACCAACGCCCTTCAAACTATTTAGGGCGACATCGAGGGCAATTTGAGATGTCTTTGTGTTCTTTTTTTGATGTTTGTGTAATAAAAGTCAAGTTCTTGGTGAGACATCATCTTTTCTCCTTCCACTGTCATCGGTCTCCCTTAGCTTTTTTCTCAATTCTCAGCCACGGCGGCAGTCTGTTTTGGCGTGGCATCGTCCTTTTGGGATTGAGCGTGTACAAAGGCCTCATCAGCTTGTTGCGCCTCCTCTTGCGTGCGGCGCTTTTGAACGGGGCCAAAATTCTCCTCAATGGAAACTTCCTTCGTGGGAACACCAAGTCTTTGGAGGAAAAGCCGCCCATTATCGCGTCACCTGTGGAAAACATGGCAAGTATGCAAAAAAAAAAAAAAAAAGACCTTGAAAAGGGATTCACGTGAAGATGTACAGTGGTATGAAAAAGTATTTGAAACTTTTAGAATTTCTCACATTTCTGCATAAAATCACTATGAAATGTGAACTTTGTCAAAATCACACAGATGTAAAAACAGTGTCTGCTTTAACTAAAACCACCCAAACATTCATATGTTTTCATATTTTAATGAGGATAGCATGCAAACAAAGGCAGAGGGGGGAAAAATAACCAAGTGAACCCTCTCCCTGAGGAGACTTAAAGAGCAAATGAAACCAATTTTTACCAAACAATTTAAGTCAGGTGTGTGCCCAATCACTGATGAGTGGTTTAAAGTTGCCCTGCCCACTATAAAACACACACCTGGTAAGAATTGTCTTCAAGAGAAGCATTGTCTGATGTGCATCATGGCCCGGTCAAAAGAGCTGTCTGAAAACCCGCGATCAAGGATTACTGATTTGCATAAAGCTGGAAAATGATACAAAGCCATCTCTAAAAGTGTGGATGTTCATCAATCGATAGTCAGAGAAGTTGTCTACAAATGGAGAGAGTTTGGCACTGCTGCTTCTCTCCCAAGGAGTGGCCGTCCACCAAAGACACCAAGAGTTAAGCGCAGAAAACTCAGAGAGGTAAAAAAAGAACCCGGGAGTGTCTGCTAAAGACTTAAAGAAATCACTGGCACAGTCCAATATCAATGTGCACACATCAACTATGTGTAAAACTATGGTGTTCATGGGAGGACTCCACAGAGGATCCACTGCAGTCTAAAAAAAAAAAAACATTTTTGCTCGTTTAATGTTCGCTAAAAGGCACTTGGACACTCCACAGAAGTTTTGCCAAAATATTTTGTGGACTGATGAAACCAAAGTTGAATTGTTTGGGAGTAACGCACAACGTCATGTGTGGAGGAAAAAAATGGAACAGCTCACCAACATCAACACCTCATCCCCACAGTGAAGCATAGTTGAGGGAGCATCATGATTTGGGGCTGTTTTGCTGCCTCAGGGCCTGGACAACTTGCAATCATTATGGAAGAATGAATTCAAAAGTTTATCGGGATGTTTTGCAGGAAAACCTGAGGCTGTCTGTCAGAAAGTTGAAGTTTAGAAGAGTATGAATGCTGCAACAAGACTGATCCAAAACACAGAAGTAAATCAACTTCAGAATGGTTTCAGAAGAACAAAATACACGTTCTGGAGTCGCCAAGTCAAAGTCCAGACTTGAACACCATTGGTATGCTGTGGCATGACCTAAAGACAGCGATTCATGCCAGACATCCCAGGAATCTGAGTGAACTACAGCAGTTTTGTAGAGAAGAATGGGCCAAGATTTGTCCTGATCGATGTGCCAGATTGATCTGCAGCTACAGGAAGCGTCTGGTTGAATGTATTGCTGCCAAAGGGGGGGGGGGGGGGGGGGCACAAAATATTAAATGTGATGGTTCACTTATGTTTTTTCTCCTTTCTGTCATTGTTTACATGCTGTCTGCATTAAAATATGAAGACTTATAAATGTTTGGGTGGTTTTAGTTAAAGCATACTGTTTTTCCATCTGTGTGATTTTGACAATTATTAGATCACATTTGATGGTGATTTTATGCAGAAATGTGAGAAATCCCAAAAGGCTCAGAAACTTTTTCATTCACTGTAAGAGGGTTGTCAAAAGTATTGATATTGAAAGGTTGTATCCGAATTCAATATTTGATATCAAAAGTATCAGTAACACTTTATAAGAACTATCCCTTTACTAGTTAATAGATCATTAGTAAACTGTTCATAAATGATTTATTGTTGATTTGTGAAGTATTTGTTAACAGTTTGTTAAGCATTTACAGGGTGTTCTTAACCTGAAACAGTTTGTGTAGAAATGTTTCAAGTTTTTGTGTGTAACGTTTGGCATTTCCATCTTTTCAGGTTAAGAAATGTCGTTCACTTAAAAAAAAAAAAAAAGGCATTTTGATAAGGCATTTTCCAGGCAGCGCTCATGTTGCAAATTTATGAAAATCTGCCATAGAACCAACAAATATTTGTACCTTTCTTTGTATACTTAACAACTAAAACGTATGACCTTCAACATAAAGTGTATATAGTTTTATTAAGATCCATCAACTAGTATGGACATTTAGAATGGGGTCAACCATATTGGAACACCCTGTAAATGCTTAACAAACTGTTAACAAATACTTCACAAATCAACAATAAATCATTTATGAACAGTTTACTAATGAGCTATTAACTAGTAAAACGGATAGTTATTACAAAGTGTTACCAAAGTATCAATACTCAATAATTTGTTTTTGCGCAACTGCAGGTAACCAGAAATTTGTTGTCACTGGGGCTATTTGGATGGGTGTTGTTTCATTTCTATAGATTCTTCAAGTCGGAATTTAATTATTTTTGTGTTTATTTTTTTTTTGGGCCTAATTTTATCATGTAATAGGTTATACAGTTTAATTAAAAATACATATATACCAGATATTGTAAGCAGTTTCCCCTCAATGTTGCTCATTACTTGACTATTCTTTTCACCAAGTACTTTTTTACTTAAGTACATTTTTTGGGATGATTACTTTCACCTGTTACCATGTTATTTTGAAGCGACGCTATTTTTACTTGAGTAAATTTTTTGGCTATTCTACCCACCTCTGGTCTATTTGTATGTTTGTGTTCAAGAACAAATAAAAAGGATTATTATGACAGGTCAGAAGAGGAATTTTGTCAAATGTCACAGACAATGCTCTGAATTTGGCTGCTTAGGCGGGAGACTGCTCTGAGTGGTCTAGTTTTACTTTTTTTGCTCTGGGCTTGACATTTTAGCTTGAAATGTACAAACTTAAAACTGAATGCTAAAGTTGCACTATGAATATTATGTATCTATTAGGGCTGTCAAAATTATCGCGTTAATGGGCGTTAATTAATTTTTAAAATTAATCACGTTAAAATATTTGACGCAATTAACGCACATGCCCCGCTCAAACACATTAAAATGACAGCAGTGTAATGTCCACTTGTTACTTGTTTTTTGGTGTTTGGCGCCCTCTGCTGGGGCTTGGGTCCAAATGATTTTATGGGCCTCAGCGCAATGAGTGAGCATGGTGTAATTATTGACATCAACAATGGCGAGCTACTAGTTTATTTTTTGATTGAAAATGTTACAAATTTTAATAAAACGATAACATTAAGAGAGGTTTTAATATAACATTTCTATAACTTGTACTAACATTTATCTTTTAAGAGCTACAAGTATATATGTATATTATGTGATATATAAATGTATATTATACATTGTCTCAACCCAACCTAACATGTACCCTAGCCAACTCTACCCTACCCTACCGTCGCCTACCCCACCATATACCTTACCCTATCCTATCCTACACTACCTTACCCTACCATATATCCTAGCCTACCCTACTCTAGCCTACCCTACCATATACCCTACCCTATCCTACCATATATCCTACCCTACCCATCCCATCCCAAAAAAATCCTCCTACCCTACTCTAGCCTACCCTACCATATATCCTACCCTACCCATCCCATCCCAAAAAATTCCTCCTACCCATATATCCTTTCCTAACCTACTCTAGCCTACCCTACCCTACCCTACCGTACTCTGGCCTACCTTACTCTAGTCTACCCTACCATATATCCTACCCTACCCTACTCTAGCCTACACTACCATGTATCCTACCCTACCCTACCATACCCTACTCTACCATACTGTATATTGTACCCTACCAGACCCTAGCCTACCTTACCCTGTCCTAGCCTACTATGGCCTACCCTACTCTAGCCTACCCTACCATCCATGGATCGCTTTAAGAGACTGTTAATAATGTTGATGCCATTTTGTTGATTTATTGTCTTAATAAACAAATACAGTACTTATGTACTGTATGTTGAATGTATATATCTGTCTTGTGTCTTATCTTTCCATTCCAACAATAATTTACAGAAAAATATGGCATATTTTATAGATGGTTTGAATTGCGATTAATTACGATTAATTAATTTTTAAGCTGTAATTAACTTGATTAAAAATTTTAATCGTTTGACAGCCCTAGTATCTATGCAATGTTATTGTTTTTTCCTAAAGCAAAAGCAGTTGTTGACAAATATATTACAAAGGAATCGGTCTGCTTTCAAAATAAGATAATCGTTTATTGAGCCCTCATAGGAGAAACTCCGGCATTGCACCAGCATCAAACGGTATACAATCAAATGTGTAACATATAGACAGACTATATGGAAAAAAAAGTTCAGTGAAGAATGCAGTACCGGTAATTATTTTCTCGCTTTATTAAAATTGAAATAAATTTACAAAAAATTTTTTTAAAGTTTTTTTATTTTTAATAAATTTTAATAAAACAACAATATGACAAATGACAATATTTACCTTTACTGTAGTTATTAAATTATTAGGTTAACTATTATTATTTTTTGAAATCTGAATCTAAATTTTAAAAATCTAAAACCTTTAAACATGTAAAAAAAAAAAAAAAAAAAAAAGTGATAATTTTGACTAAACAAATTTTTCTGTCATTTTTAAAGGCAACTTCTTGAATAAAATTACAATATTTACAGTTTCATTTTTTTTTTAAATTACTAAAACAAATAGAAATTTTAAATTCTTAAAGAATATTTACTTTTAAGTTTTGGAATTAATAATCATTTCAAATAAAGAGAATATCTCCTGTCATTTTTTTTAATTTTTTTTTTTTTTTAAATAAAATATAAATAAGATGTATAGTTAAAAAAAAAATTATTGAATTAAAAAAAACCATTAAAAATAAAGTAATTTTTTATTTTATTTTATTCACCTATAATTTACTGCCTGCCATTGATTTCAATAGATTTTAATCCAGATTGACTGGGAGATTGGACGATTTTTTAAAGTAAACGATGTCTCTCAACACTTAACCTTCAAAACAATTGCCGATTAATTCACTAACCGATTAGTTGATTAATTGCGACCACCATACTACTCCTCTCATACTAATAAATCCATGGCTAGATAGAAAATAATTAGTAGTTGTTTTACCTTGAGCATGGTTAAAGCAGACGACGACGTCTTAAATGCACGTTGATTTTCCCATGTGTTTTCTTATAAGAGACTTTGAATGTCTCTTTACAAGAAATCGACGACGGATAAACCGGTTTTGTTGCATTCTTGCCTGGCTAGCTTCTTTGAAAGTTCCATCGCTAATTGTTAACTAAAAGTCAATCAGGTGGAGACTACTTGGAAAGCGAGCGGGGTTTTTTATGTAATGGGATAATTGTGTTTCATATGTTTCGTGGTCTTGCATGCATTTTTTATTTTTAGATCGTTTATGTGTTCAATGCGCTTGAAAAATAGTTAAAAACTCATGAAAGGAGTTTATGTGTTGTAGATGTCCAATCCATTTGAAATGGGAGGGTGGCAGCGAATGGACAATCGCTCCAGCACCGCTTCCACTTCGAATGGATTGGACGTCTAGCGCCGTCAATGGCAGCTTTTGAGTTTATTGCATTATAATCATAGGCGGAGTTTGACTTTTGGGGAAAGGGGGCACAACATGTTGATGTCAGCAATAAAATCAAAAAAAATTGGAAAAGTAAGGATAGTGAAGTGGTATATCAACGGAAAAGAAGCGAAGAAAATATTAACGCATTCAATAACAGTTTGATGGTCCAGGATTGGACTACTGTATTTAGGGAATCAAATGTGGACAGTGCATATGATAAGTTCCTAGAGAAATTTACTTCTCTTTATAATACGCACTGTCCTGTTGAAGGAAGCAGTACAAAGAAAAGGGAATTCAAATGCCCTTGGTTGACAAAAGGAATAATCAACGCCTGCAAAAAGAAAAATTATTTATACAAGTTGTTTATCAAGTTAAAAACCAAAGAAGCTGAACTGAAATATAAGATTTATAAGAACAAATTAACAGCTATAATAAGAACTAGTAAAAAGCTATACTACAACAAACAATTATATGAAAATAAAAATAATATAAAAGGCACATGGAACATATTGAACAAATTAATCAAACAAGGATCTACCAAGGCAACATATCCTGACCACTTCATTGAAAAGAATGGTATAAATTATGATATGAAAAAAGTTGTTAACAGCTTTAATAGTTTCTTTGTAAAAATCGGTTCAGAATTGGCTGCAGGTATTCCGGACCAGGACCCCGACCACTATTATAAAAGAATTAAACGGAATCAGAATTCAATCTTTCTCTATGCCACCAGTGAGCAGGAGGTGATAAATACTGCATTGAAGTGCAAGAGCAAGCTGTCCACCGACTGTCACGATATTGACATGTTTATTGTTAAAAAAGTTATACATAGTATAGCAACGCCCCTCACTTATATTTGTAATTTATCATTTCAATCGGGTCAATTTCCAAACAAAATGAAAATTGCTAAAGTAATTCCAATACACAAAAATGACAGTAAACACAGTTACACAAATTATAGACCAATATCACTATTACCACAATTTTCTAAAATCTTGGAAAAACTATTTACCTGCCGATTTAATAATTTTCTTGATAAACATAACATAATTAACCAGGGCCAGTATGGATTTAGAACAAAAACAACCACCTCAATGGCAATTACAGATGCAGTAGAAGAAATCACAAATGCATTGGATGAAAAAAAACATGCAGTTGGAATTTTTATTGATCTAAAGAAAGCTTTTGACACAATTGATCACACAATTTTACTCAAGAAACTACATCTGTATGGTATCAGGGGGGTTGCTGGGGAGTGGTTGAGAAGTTATTTAACAGGAAGGGTACAATATGTGAAAATGGGGAAATGGTCATCAGAACATCTCAGTATCTCTCATGGGGTCCCTCAGGGGTCTGTTTTGGGACCAAAATTATTTAATATTTATATCAACGATATATATACTGTATCTCAGTTATTGAAATTTATACTTTTTGCAGATGACACAAACATATTCTATAGTAGTGAAAACCAAAATGAATTGGTAACTACCGTTAATGAGGAATTAAGTAAATTAAAGAGGTGGATGGATATAAATAAATTATCACTTAACTTAAATAAGACAAAGGTAATGATATTTAGTAACCTAAAATATAACGCAGAACTACAAATAAAGATTGATGGGGTCCCAATCGGGAATGTAAATGAATTCAAATTTCTAGGAGTTATTGTAGATAGTAAATTATCATGGAAACCCCACATCAGACATATCAAAACCAAGATCTCCAAAAGCCTGTCACTAATAAACAAAGTGAAATCATACCTTGATGACAGTGCACTCCGCACTTTGTACTGTTCTCTAGTGCTCCCATATTTCACATATTGCATTGAAGTGTGGGGAAACACTTACAAATCTACCATCAATTCATTAGTCACATTGCAGAAACGTGCGGTACGAATCATACATAAGGTTGGATTTCTCGATCACACCCACCGTTTATTTGCTCTCTCAAAACTATTAAAAATCAAAGATCTTGTAAACTATCATACAGCTATAATGCTATTTAAAGCAAAAAATGAATTACTGCCCCAAAATTTACAAAACCTATTTAAGGTTCGTGAGAATATCCATAGTCTGCGAGGCTCTGGAGATTTTATGTTGCCAAGATTTCGAACCACTTGCAAACGTTTTCGTGTGTCTGTATGTGGAGTGAAACTCTGGAACAATTTAGACAATCATTTCAAGCAGTGTCAGAATATGCAAAAATTTAAATCGCTGTATAAAAATATGGTCTGGTCACAATATAATGACATTCGCTGACAATGTGTGTTGCTGTTTATGTCAGTTGGTGTAAATATTGTAATTTTTGGGAATGAGCCAACATTAGTTGGTTGTCTGTTGGTTTAGTTGTTTTTGTCTGTTTTTCCTTTTTTCTTCTTTTCATTGTGTGGACATGAGTATCCCACAAGTAAGGATGCCGGACAATGAGATCAGGGGTGGGACAAAATAAGTTTTTTTCTTCTTCCCACTCCCTTTCGAGTACAATTATTTTTGTTGAATTATATTGTATGTTTTTTGTTTCTTTTGTGTGTGCATGCTCGAAATAAAAAAGTTTCATCATCATCATCATCAAAATGAACTTACAAGAATATTTATAATATTAAGTTGACAATGAGCATTTTTTGTTTCCCATTATTCTTGAAGGGAATTCTAAATCAGGCTGCTTTGGCAATACTTTTCGCCAAGATCGTCATTCTCTAAATCTGATACGCCTTCCAGTGTCGTGCCAATGTGGTTACCCCAGTCAAAAATTGTATGCCCTGGGTGGAGCCATATGGAGGTAGATTTGTGTTTTTATTTATTAATTAAAAAAAAGTTGCTTCAATAAAAAAAAAAGATGCTTCAATCAGAATATATATTTTCAACCCCCAAAAAAGTCGCTTCAATCAAAAAAAAAAAAAAAAAAAAAAGTGTTTGAAAGCCAATAGTAAATTTGAAACTAAAAAATGCATGTGAAAGCTATTTTTCTTTGATTTATTTATTTATTTATTTTTTATTGAAGGAACTTTTTTGATTGAAGTAATGTTTATTTGTCTTTGGGTCACATTTTGCCTAGGACATTTTGTCTTTGTTATTCAATTAAAAAATAAGTTGTTTAAAAAATATATTTTTTTCCCAAAAGAAAAATCACTTCAATCAAAAAAAGTTTCAATCATGGGAAAAGTTTTTGAATGCGAAAAAATATTTGAGATTGAAAAATTTGCATTTGAACATTTAATATTTAATCTCTCATATAAAACGTTTTCTTTGATTGAAGCAATCCTTTTGCATATTATGGATAGGTCATTTGTGTCTAAACCTTTTAATCCCCAAAAAAGTTGCTTCAATCAAAAAAATAAAAAAGAAAAAAATCATTTGAAAAATAGAATTTCCCTCCCATATTTATTTATTTTTTTATTTTTTTTTGGGGGGGGGGGGTTATATGCAAAGCAAATGACCATCTGAGTTGCTAGTCACATGATCTATTTGAAAAAAATAATTTGGACCCATTATAAAATTTTTGTTCATTTCATTCATTTTTGTTGCAGTTTTATTGATTTGCAACGTTTTTATATATATAGGAAAATCAATTACATGCAATGACAGTTTTCGGCCACCGGGGGGGCTGCCCCCCCTTAAAATCCGCTTATGATTATAATGGATGTTTGGTTCAAGGGAGCCTTCGTGTGGAAGTAAGTGGGACTCCTGGAATGACGTGACTGATAGCATAGTTGCCGTATTCTTTTTTTTTTTTTTTTTTTTTTTTATTAAATGAATGTACCAAATGACTAATGACATAAAAAGTTATACAATAATAGGATTGTAATTGTGTTTATAATTGTTGCATTTTATACCCGATTATACCTTGCTGTGTACATAATGAAATATAAACCTGAAATTAAAAAAAAAAAAAAAAAAACTGCTTCCGTGGTGGCCTTTATTTTGAAAGCTTTCTTTTTAAAAAACGTGAAGGGAGAGAGAAGACAGAACACTTAACAAGGGTAACTAACGGGAACAATACAAAAATATATAGACATGGAATTACCAAATTATCACATTGATTAATACAAACACCGGAATCACAGGAAATGAAATAAAGGGACAGATTGCAAATATTAAATTTAGATTAAAACGATAACTTAAAGATGTGCACCTTTAGATAACGTTGTGAAAAGAACGGACAAATATATGGTTGCCTATTGACCAATCCGAGTAAAGATTTGTGTAAGTCGCCCTCAAGTGGAGGCTGCCATAAATGGTGTGTTGATTTAATGTGTATCTCCAAGTAATGCAACCGGGATAACACATGGAGTCAATGGCGTAGGTTTGGTCAAAACATTGGTAGGGATGATATAACCGCATAACCTGCATGTACACTTTTTGCTGGTGTAGGGACATTTATAAGACCAAACAGACTAGGTGAATGGGGGTCAGGGCTACATTTCTCACCAATATGAACCTAATAAATTGATAGGCTAATTGATCAATACAAAATAAATCGGTATTGACTTATACTAACTTTCATGTGCATTGGTTCAGGTGATACACCGTTTGATTCAAACCTTTGTTTTCAAAAACTACTGAAGAAACATTTTGAAAACTTCCTGAATAAATGTCTGGATTTTATTAGCAAATTTAAATTGCAAAGATATATATTTAGGTTATACATTTAAGATTTACATTCAAGATTTAAATTAAATATTTAGTTCTGGATTTAATCATTCAGGTCCAATACTTATTATTTAAAAATAAATATTTAAGTTGCTAAATAATGTTGTAAATGTGCAATAAAAAGTGGCTCTAAAATTTTCACACCACATTTTAAACACTGTGTGACGCGAAATGTGAGAAAATGTGAGCTGCTTTACAAACAGCGCCCCATAATATGGGGCTACTGCTACCGTTAAGTGGGTTTTATTCATTTTCAAGCAACATAGACAAACAGCCTGAGCTGCTCCAGCTTTTATTTTGTTACTTCCGGTTTCCAGTCATGTGAATTTGCATATTAAGCTAAATATTTACTTTCAACTAGGGTTGTTGCGATCATGTTTTTTTTCTCCCGATCCGATCCCGATCGTTTTAGTTTGAGTATCTGCCGATCCCGATATTTCCCGATCCGATTGCTTTTTTTTGTTCCCGATTCAATTCCAATCATTCCCGATAATTTTTCCCGATCATATACATTTTGGCAATGCATTAAGTAAAAAATTAATAAAACTCGGACGAATATATATACATTCAACATACAGTACATAAGTACTGTATTTGTTTATTATGACAATAAATCCTCAAGACGGCATTTACATTATTAACGTTCTTTCTGTGAGAGGGATCCACGGATAGAAAGACTTGTGACTTTGTGTATTGTGACTAAATATTGCCATCTAGTGTATTTGTTGAGCTTTCAGTAAATGATACTGCAGCCGTTCAACCCAAATGCATGATGGGAAGTGGAACCATGACTGTGCGTAGTGCTACCAATTCATATATCTTCTCTGCGTTGGGAAATAACATAAGGTGTTAAGAAAAAGATCAACTACTACATTTCTTCGCCACATTGTTTCCCATGATATTTCTAATCGTAGGGAGAGGGATTGTAAGACTTAAGCCTATTACTAAAAGGCTTTAAAGGCTGCCAAAATTCACTCTACTTATTTTACGCTGAGTTTTATCTCTCTAAGTTGGTAAAACTGCACCATTACAGATTAAGCACGACAATGCGTAAATGGGTCGCGCAACGCATGCATTAATTGCATTAAATATTTAACGTGATACATTTTTAAAAGATTAATCACCGCCGTTATCAGGATAAATGTGATAACCCTACCTTAAGCCTAAACTAAAGACTCTGGATGAGTGTAACATATTATGTCTGTAACGTTAAATACAATTAGAAAATGATTTAATTAAAAAAAAAAATTTTTTTTTTAAAGTCATGGCATATATTTTTTTGCCGATTCCGATACTTTGAAAATGACGTGATCGGACATCTCTACTTTCAACCATTTCCAGATTTAACATTTAAATTTAGTATTTATATATATATTTAAGATTTACATTTAGGATATAAATTTTAACTTCTTTATTATATCATATTAAAATTTAATTAATTTTTATAAATTTTACATTGAAGATATAATTTAGGGCTGTCAAAATTATTGCGTTAACGGGCGTTAATTAATTTTTAAATTAATCACGTTAAAATATTTGACGCAATTAACGCACAAATACCCCGCTAAGACAGATTTAAATGACAGTACAGTGAAACGCTCACTTGTTGTGTTTTATGGAGTTTTGCCGCCCTCTGCTGGCGCTTGGGTGCGACTGACTTGATAGGCTTCAGCACCCATGAGCATTGTGTAAGTAATTATTGACATCAACAATGGCGGGCTACTAGTTTATTTTTTGATTGAAAATTTTACAAATTTTATTAAAACGAAAACATTAAGAGGGGTTTTAATATAAAATTTCTATAACTTGTACTAACATTTTTCTTTTAAGAACTACAAGTCCCTCTATCCAAGGATCGCTTTAACAGAATGTTAATAATGTTAATGCCATCTTGTTGATTTATTGTTATAATAAACAAATACAGTCCTTATGTACCGTATGTTGAATGTATATATCCGTGTTGTGTCTTATCTTTCCATTCCAACAATAATTTACAGAAAAAAATGGCATATTTTATAGATGGTTTGAATTGCGATGAATTACGATTAATTAATTTTTAAGCTGTAATTAACTTGATTAAAAATTTTAATCGTTTGACACCCCTTTTCAAAACATGAATGTTTGGGTGGTTTTAATTTACAGAAAATGGCATATTTTATAGATGGTTTTAATTGCGATTATTTACGCTTAATTAATTTTTAAGCTGTTATTAACTCGATTAAAAATGTTAATCGTTTGACAGCCCTAAGATATATATTTAACAATTAGATTCGAGATATATATTTAACATTTGGATTTAAGATATATATTTAACATTTAGATTTAAGATTTAAATTAAATATTTAGTTCTAGATTTAATTATTCAGGTCCAATACTTATTATTTAAAAATAAATATTTAAGTTGCTAAATAATGTTGTACATGTGCAATAAAAAGTGACTCTAAAATTTTTCACACCACATTTTAAACACTGTGTGGCGCTAAATGTAAGAAAATGTTGAAAATGTACATGATAAAGCTGTTGATTTTCAGCCTCCCTTTTTTTAAGCATTTATTGATTCGTTTTTCACATTTTTACACATTTTTTTAAATATACTCAATCGTATCCTGCCTGTGGTGTTCTGCGATTAAGGGGGGAGCCCATGAGAAAAATTGATTGGCCGTATGATGATTCACTCTTGTCCCTGTTCACATCAGCAGACCCTCCCTCTTTTTCCTCCTCCGCCTCCTCCATCGTCCTTCCCTTCTCATCCCTCCATCCTCCTCCTCTTCCTACCGGTGCTCCGTGCGCCTAAGCGCGGCTATGGTGGACTCCGGGCCCGGCGACGCCTCGACGACGAGGAAACCCTTCTCGGTGCCGGAGATCCCCCCGCTGGACCGCTGCGACTTCAACCGGGCTAAGATCCGCGCTAGCGTGCGTTGGCTGCTCTGCAAATCTTACGGCGGTGCAGGTAAGATGCTACCAAAACGGCACCCAAGGGTCGGTGGGCGTGGGGTGGCTTCATATTAACATGCGCGCGTGCATTGGGTGGGGTTCGATCTTCATTTTTCGCCCCTCTAACGACAATAGACGTCCAATCCATTTGAAGTGGGAGGGTTGGCAGCGAATGAACGAACGTTCATTCGCTGCCACCCTCCCAGTTCAAATGAACTGGACGTCTACTAGCGATATACTCATGAAAACATAATCGGACGTCTTTGCCGTATGAGCAGGTGCATGGTCTTCCCACGCGTGGATGCTGCTGCGACAAAAGTGGTGCTGTGCGGCGTGGAAGTGGGTCAGCAGCACGCCGACTAATATTGGTGTCAGTGTGACTCGTCTTTATTGTTGTGGGGGAACAAAAGAGGTAGAGAAAAAAAAAATGCAACGTTGCAAACGCTGTGCTTCACTTGATAGGGCGGCTGACGTCATCACACGGTTACCCACCCTCTTGGTAATCGATGTGTTTGCTGCATACACTTGACATTCCGATTGCTCTCTAGGGCAGGGATGCCTTCGAAGGCATTGGCTGCTATTGACGGCGATGGATGCCTAATTCATTTTGGCTGGGATGCGATATGGAAAAATGTATCGCGATATGGGTCGTTTCATAACACGATAATAAGACATTTTTAATCATTTGGTGAAAAATACCGTAATTTTAGGACTAAAATGCGCCACCCACCAAATTTGACACGAAAACGGCATTTGTTCATAGATAACCCGCACTGGACTATAAGCTGCAGCCATCCTCGCTGTATTATGGGATATTTACACCGTAAAATATTAACAGGTAACATTTTATTGACAGCGGCATCATACAACTGTCATACAGTCAGTCGTATGAAAAAGTATCTAAACTTTTGGAATTTTTCACATTTCTGCATAAAATCACTATGAAATGTGATCTTTGTCAAAATCACACAGATGTAAAAACAGTGTCTGATTTAACCTTTTGGAATTTAACACATTTCTGAATAAAATCCCTATGAAATGTGATCTATGTCAAAATCACACAGATGTAAAAACAGTGTTTGCTTTAACTAAAACCACCCAAACATTCATGTTTTCATTTTTAGCATGGGTAGCATGCAAACTATGATAAAAGGGGAAAAAAAGGTACGTGAATCCTCTGCCTAACGAGAATTAAAGAGCAATTGAAACCAATTTTAAACAAACAATTTAAGTCAGGTGTGTGCCCAATCACTAATGAATGGTTTAAAGCTGCCCTGCCCACTATAAAACGCACACCTGGTAAATTGTAAAGGCGCACCTGACTATAAGTTGCCACCCACCAAATTTGACACAAAAACGGCATTTGTTCATAGATAAGCCACGCTGGACTATAAGCCGAAGCTGTCCTCGCTGTATTATGGGATATTTACACCATAAGATATTAACCGGTAACACTGTATTTGACAGCGGCATCATACAATTGTCATACAGTCGTATGAAAATGTATGTAACCTTTTGGAATTTTTCACATTTCTGCATAAAATCACTATGAAATGTGATCTTTGTCAAAATCAAACAGTTGTAAAAACAGTGTCTGCTTTAACCTTTGGGAATTTAACACATTTCTGCATAAAATCACTATGAAATGTGATCTATGTCAAAATCACACAGATGTAAAAACGGTGTCTGCTTTAACTAAAACCACCCAAATATTAGTCTGTGTCTGAAGTCTGTGAAGTCATTGGCTGCCATTGACGGCGATGGATGCCTAATTCATTTTGGCTGGGATGCGATACGGAAAAATTTAGCGCGATATTGGTCGTTTAATATCACGATGATAATACATTTTTCATTTGGTGAAAAATACTGTAATTTTTGGACTACAGGCGTATCTGACTATGAGTTGCCACCCACCAAATTTGATACAAAAACGGCATTTGTTCATCGATAAGCCGCGCTGGACTATAAGCCCCAGCCGTCCTCACTGTATTATGGGATATTTACACTAGGGCTGCAGCTATCGATTATTTTAGTAGTCGATTAATCAATGAACTAGTTATTTCGAATAATCGAGTAATCGGATAAGGAACATGAAAAATTAAACTACCCGAGCTTAGCCACAAACGTTATTAAAAAAATAAAATAAAATAAGGATTTATGTACTACAAAAGAACAATTGGCCAACTTACACAGCAAAAGTCTGCTAGCTTAAATGCTATAAAACACTTTTTTTTTTTTTTTTTTTTTACAATGCTCTTAGCAAATTGTTCGGACACATATTTCAACAGAAAATGGTGAAATATACCTGTAAACCAAATTACGAAAGCATTAGAAAAAAAACTTTGCTTATGTTGGTCTTAACATGGACCAGCTAGATTCAGCCATGTGAAATGAGGCCGAAGAGAGGGCAGTGTAGCCACCCAAATCAATAAAACTTGATGCAAACACTTTGAAAATAAACCATTACATCCCCTCTTTAATTAAACGAATACTCGAGAGAGCAAAATTTAATTCGAATATTTTTTTCTAATCGAATACTCGAGTTAATCGATTAATCGTTGCAGCACTAATTTACACCATAAGATATTAGTCAGTAACACTCTATTTCTGCATAAAATCACTATGAAATGTGATCTATGTCAAAATCACACAGATGTAAAAACAGTGTCTGCTGTAACTAAAACCACCCAAACATTCATATGTTTTCATTCGGGCTGTCAAAATTATCCCGTTAACGGGGGGTAATTAATTTTTTAAATGAATCATGTTAAAATATTTGACGCAATTAACGCACATGCCCCGCTCAAACAGATTAAAATGACAGCAAAGTGCAATGTCCACTTGTTACTTGTGTTTTTGGGAGTTTTGTCACCCTCTGCTGGCGCTTGGGTCCAACTGATTTTATGGCTTTCAGCACCATGAGTGAGCATGGTGTAATTATTGACATCAACAATGGCGGGCTACTAGTTTATTTTTTGATTGAAAATTTTACAAATTTTATTAAAACGAAAACATTAAGAGGGGTTTTAATATAAAATTTCTATAACTTGTACTAACATTTATCTTTTAAGAACTACAAGTCTTTCTATCCATGGATCGCTTTAACAGAATGTTAATAATGTTAATGCCATCTTTGTGATTTATTGTGATAATAAACAAATACAGTACTTATGTACCGTATGTTGAATGTATATATCCATCTTGTGTCTTATCTTTCCATTCCAACAATAATTTACAGAAAAATATGGCATATTTTATAGATAGTTTGAATTGCGATTATCACGATTAGTTAATTTTTAAGCTGTAATTAACTCGATTAAAAATTTTAATCATTTGACAGCCCTAGTTTTCATATTTTAATGAGGATAGCATGCAAACAATGACAGAAGGGGAACCATCTGCCTAAGGAGTTTTAAAGAACAATTGAAACCATTTTTTATCAAACAACTTAAGTCAGGTGTGTGCCCAATCACTGATGATTGGTTTAAAGCTGCCCTGACCACTATAAAACGCATACCTGGTAAATTTGTCTTGATAAGAAGCATTGTCTGATATGCATCATGGCTAGGTCAAAAGAGCTTCTAAAGACCTGCGATCAAGGATTGTTGATTTGTATAAAGCTGGGAAAGGATACAAAACCATCTCTAAAAATCTGAATGTTCATCAATCGACAGTCAAAGAAGTTGTCTACAAATGGAGAGAGTCTGGCACTGTTGCTTCTCTCCCAAGGAATGGCCGTCCAACAAAGATGACGCCAAGAGTTCAGCGCAGAATACTCAGAGAGGTGAAAAAAGAACCTTAGAGTGTCTGCTAAAGACTACAGAAATCACTGGCACAGTCCAATATCTCTGTGCACACATCAACTATATGTAAAACTACGGCCAAGAATGGTGTTCATGGAGGAAGCCACTGCTGTCTACAAACAAATTGTTGCTCGTTTAACGTTCGCAAAAAGGCACTTGGACACTCCAAAGAAGTTTTGGCAAAATATTTTGTGGACTGATGAAACCAAAGTTGAATTGTTTGGGAGTAACACACAACGTCATGTGTGGAAGAAAAAATGGAACAGCTCAACAACATCAACACCTCATCCCCACAGTGCAGCATGGTGGAGGGAGCATCATGATTTGGGGCTGTTTTTCTGCCTCAGGCCCTGGACAACTTGCAATCATTAAAGGAAGAATTAATTCAAAAGTTTTGCAGGAAAACCGGAGGCTATCTGTCAGACAGTTGAAGCCAAAAAGAGGATGGATGCCGCAACAAGACAATGATCCAAAACACAGAAGTAAATCAACTTCAGAATGGTTTCAAAAGGACAAAATACACGTTCTGGAGTGGCCAAGTCAAAGTCCAGACTTGAACCCAATTGAGATGCTGTGGCATGACCTAAAGACAGCGATTCATGCCAAACATCCCAGGAATCTGACAGAAGTACAGCAGTTTTGTCGAGAAGAATGGACCAAGATTAGTCCTGATCGATGTCCCAGACTGATCTGCAGCTACAGGAAGCATCTGGTTGAAATTATTGCTGGCAAAGGGTGGTGGGGCACAAAATATTAAATGTGATGGTTCACTTACTTATTTGTCCCCCTTCTGTCATTGTTTGCATACTATCCTCATTCAAATATGAAAACCTATAAATGTTTGGGTGGTCTTAGTTAAAGCAAACAGTTTTTTCATCTGTGTGATTTTGACTTAGATCAGATCAATATTTAATGGTTATTTTTTGCAGAAATGTTAGAAATTCCAAAAGGTTCAGATACTTTTTCATACCACTGTAAGACCAAATGAACCACCATGATGCTTTGAAACAATTGGCTGCAAAGCTTCATTGCTTCAAGAAGCTTCATTTGGCCATTACTGCTCCCTTAGGGGAGATAGTCAACCTGTGCTGCCACCTGCTGTCAACACGATTATCTTACAACATGCCTCCTGGCATGCATTGCTGCACTACAGATGTAAATAACAACATTCATGTTCTGTGCTAATTATTTCTTCAGTTACTGTTTTAGTTGCTTCATTAATTGCTAATTATGGTATTTGGGAACACTTTTTTTTGACAGTGGCGCAATAAGACTGTCATAAGACCATCATAATTATGACATGACACTGCCATTGGCATTAATGAATGCTTATGACAGACATCATTTTGTGTTATTATCAAATTATTTTACTGTTGAATGGATGTAAAAGATCCGAGCTGACACTTAATGACATGTCATAAGCATTCATTAATGAGCAAGATAATGTTATGTCATAATTATGACAGTTTAATGAGTCTTATGACGCTGCTGTCAAATAAAGTGTTACCAATTGCCGTAATTTTTGGACTAATTGTAGGCCGATACTTTTTTCACTCATTTCGAATCCTGCGGCTTATAGTCCAGTGCGGTTTATTTGTTGATTTATTTGTGTTATAATAGGTAACAATTTATTTGACAGCAGCGTCATAAGCAGTGGCGGAGCTAGACTTTTATTCTTGGGGTGGCCAGGGGGTGGCCGAGGCTATTTCAGGGGGTCCACAGACTATAACAATACATTTGTTTCTTGACTTATCAATTGCAATCAGAGTGTCAAATGTTGAAATGTACATACTAAGCACACAGGTGATGATTTATGTATATAATTTGTTTATTAACTTGATAATAACTATTTTTTACAAAAATGGTGAAAATGCACCAACACATTCACAGTTACTCATACGACCCCCCCCCCCCCCCCATCAACATCTTAACGATGTAAAAAATGTAAAACACAACTTGGTAACAACTTTTCGATCAGTCATTAATAATAACTATTTTTTTACAAAAATGGTGAAAATGCACCAACACATTCAAAGTTACTCACACGACCCCCCCCCCCCACACACACACACACACTTCTCTCTTATCAATATCTTATCAAATATATTAAGATAACTATTAAGATAAATATATTTCCATACAATGGCTTCCATACTAGTGGTATGGAAGCCATTGTATGGAAATACTGTATATAGTAGAACTACTACTATAGAACTAAATATAAAAAATCAAGTTCCATACTTTCCATACTCACGTAGGAAACCTGTATCTGAAAAATTACTGCTGAAGTGAGCATGTGACTGCTTCTCAGACCAGAGAAGCTGCTTCTCTGCTCTGACTGACCTGGTGATGGGCAGTGTGTGCCAGATTCTTTCTCATCCTGAGCCTGATTCGTCCCAGACTTGGATCGCTTTAAAAAGAGGTTATAAATCTTGGCCCCCTGCCTTTTCATTCTGAACTGTCCCTATGAAACAATGAGCCAGTCCTGTTAACGTTACTCCTAGCATCACTCATAATCACACAATGTTGGTAAATGATTAAATCCCTACTTCAAGCCTTAAAAAATTCGGGGCAAATAAACCACCGTAGACATAAATTTAATATTCTGACTTTTAAGCTAGTTGACAGCAGGCCCGGCCAACTACCGTGTTCACGTGACGTTTCATTTAAGGCAAGAGAGCATGAGACAGCTGGCTAATGCTCTACAATTATTGGAGAAACATGTATGTAAATAGCGACCCAAATGAATTAAATATAGACGTTAATATCGAGCGGCTGTTGGAAGCTAGACGACATGAGATAACGTTAACGCTTGCTTGATGCCGTGGCTCTCTGTTTTAGCGACAACAAAAAATCTCCTTCCTACAAATTTAAGCATTGACTCATTAGGACACCAGCAAAAAACTTACATTACGACGAGGATTTCAGTGGCTTGAAGGCAGGGTATCCAAGTTCGTCTCCTTGTTTGTTCTTGTCACTTTGTTTATCTTCCGTGTTCCGTTCCGTCAACGATGACCAAGTACTCAAATCTCAAATCTTCCTCCGTTTCAGTGGCGATTCTTCTTCTCCTCATGAAAGCGAATTTGCAACGCTTTAAGGTACATAGCGCCAACTACTGTACAGGAAGGACTTAGCAGTCGGTGCCGCGATATGTCATTGTCAATCATCTGGGGTGGCACCTGGGGGGTCCAATCAGATTTTAGGGGGGTCCAGTGCTACCCCGGCCCCCCCTCTAGCTCCGCCACTGGTCATAAGACCGTCATAATTATAACATGACACTATCATCGGCATTACTGAATGCTTATGAGAGATGTCATTAAGTGTCACCCAGCAAATTATATCACTAACTCCATTTATGTCCATCACGGATCTTTTACATCCATTCAAAAGTGGGGTATTTTACTGGATAACAGTAAATGACATCTGTTAAAAGCATTCATCAATGCTCATGACAATTTCATGTCATAATTATGATTGCCTAATGATAATCTTATGGTGCCACTGTTAAATAAAGTGTGACAAAATACCATGACTAGCAATTAATGAAACAACTGGAACAGTAACTGAAGAAATAATTAGCACAGAACATGAATTTTGATTGTTTTTTTCTACATCTGTAGCGCTGCAATTCATTCAGTGGCAGCAGAGGTTGACTGTCTGCCCCTTGGGAGCAGTGATGGTCAAAGCTTTGCAGCTAATTGGTTCAAAGCTTCATGGTGGTTCATTTGGTCTTATGATGCTGCTGTCAAATTAAGTGTTACCGGTTTATATCTTTTGGTGTAACTATCCCATACTAAAGTGAGGACAGCTGCGGCTTATAGTGCAGTGCGGGTTATATATGAACAAATGCCGTTTTCGTGTCAAATTTGGCGGGTGGCGGCTTATAGTCAGGTGCGCCTTATATTGCGAAAATTACAACAACCCAAATAAATCAACAATAAGGTGCACTGGACTATAAACCGAAGGATTAAAAAACAGTAGCAGTAGTAGTATGGTGTGGCTCCCGGGGCATGGCCTCCCTTCTGCCTGGGCTGCCTGCTGCGGGAGTTGGGGGAGGTCGGGGCTCCGATCTGGCGTCGCCCCGCGGCGGCTGCTCGGCGTCCTCCTGCCTCCGTCTTCCCCTCTGTTCTCTGACTGGCTATCCGCACTGTGCTCCGTAGCAGGTCGCTGGCTGGGCGCCGGTGTATCGACTGTATGTTTCCTGCTCCGGCGGAGGATGCCTTGGACTTGGAGGGCTGCTGGGGGTCCAGTGGCGTGCCGTGCCGGTTGGGGGGCTGCGGCTGTGGCTCGTAGGCCGGTTGGGCGGACGGGGGTGGGATTGGTGGTGCGTCGTCTCTTGCCATCCCTGAAGGCCGGTTGATGGGTGCGCGGGTGGACCGGGGGACCACCCTGGATCCCGGGGGGTGATGGTTCCTTTACTGGGGTGCGGGATGAGGAATAGGCTACGCTGCCCTCGCCCCCCTGCCTGCGGGCTGGCTGGGTGGGGGCCGTGGCCCTGGGTTGGCGCCCGCGTGGCGTCTCCGCTCGTCTGCGTGGCTGTCGTGTGCTTGGTGGGGCTCGCGTGCAGCTGGATGTGATTGGCCGCGCTCGGGTGGGGGGTCCCGGTGCTGGGATTAGCAATGGGGTTGTGTAGGGTCGGCCGCAAACAGGCTTACACTCACAAGGGATTCACACGATTACTGGGTTCTGGATCACAGAGCTGATTTGTGTACACTCTACCCCTTTCTATCACTTAGCTTATAGACTCCCCACCCCCCTCCCCCTCTTTCCCTTGTCAACAGGCCCCCTGACATGGTGTCAACCGGAAATACATCTAGCTGACGATAGCACCAACATATTAGTAGTTAGGGTAGGCGTTCAATGTATTTCTTCTTGTTGTTTGTGTTTCTTTTCTTTCTTCTCTTGTGTTTTTCTTCTGTTCCCCCATAACCCCTTCCTGTTCGCTGCTTTGTCATAATAAACGAGGTATGTTGAATGATCACAATGGGAGTATGTCATACTCTAAATGTGAAACATTAAAACTGCTCAGACCAACCGGGCACTTAGACTTCCATTCTCTGTGTCAAACAGCTGAACAGGACAGGTTTAAAAAAGAATTTAAATTTTTTTTTTAAAAAAGGTCTCAACATTGGTAGGGGCGATATAACAGCATAACCTGCATGTAGATTCAGGGCTATATTTCTCACAAATATGAAGCTAATCAATTGATAGGTTAAATGATCAATGCAAAATAACTGTATTGACTTATACTAACTTTCATGTGTATTGGTTCAGTTGATACACCACTCAGTTCAAACCTTTGTTGTCAAAAATTACTATAAAAACATTTTGAAAACTGGATTTTATTAACAAATATAAATAGCAATATTTGAACATAAGTGGAAATAGCGCAAAAGTTATAGTGATTAGGCAGGAGTGTTTCAAGAGTGATTTGGTCGAGTATTCATGGAAATTATTATATAAAATAGCACCATGCATGCACTTTGAAACGTGAAAAAAATGAATGGAAAAAATTGGCGCAACTTTAGCTTGAAAAATTTACGTGAAATGAATGATAACTGCCCGTTTTTTTGTTTTGCTTTTAACCAAGAATCTAGACTGTTTTACGTTCATATCTTTAGAAATTCAGTGATTTACGCATTTATTTACAAGAATTTTTAACTTAAAAAGCTCTTTGTTTTGTGGTGGCCACCATGTTTTATCCATACACAATATTGCAACTTTACACTCAAATAATCAGGTAATTTTCGGCCAACTAAGTATTGTCTTTCCCTTTTAACCGTTCCTTGGCATATTAAACACTTATAGCAAGTCAACAAGTTTTTCCTCAGCGAGATCATAACGTTGTCATCAGCTCGGTTGACTCGGCAGTACTGAAGCGAGTTCCGCCTCGCACAATTTTACAAAGACGACAACTGCGGGACGCCACTGCAACACTGACCCACATTCTTCAGGCTGTCGGGATGACCGGAGGGAAGGCTCTAACTCTCCCTCCGTGTCTGTCTGCGAACTAGTACTTCATTTTTTTCTTATATAAGCACGACTCCCATCCGTTCATCGGCTCAATCATCTCACAGGAAATGGGAACGTCGTCACTATGGGAACGGCAAGTCGTCATTGTGTGTCTGCGGTGTGGATGGAGATGCGATGAGACTGCAGAGTAGCAGCAAGTCTTATTAAGTACAAGTTCGTTGCTTGCATTTAGGCTGGCAGAGAATGATCATGTTTCAGTGCCATTGACCACCAATGAGGAGTTGGAGAACTTATGGAAGCGCATCAGTACCGCACAAATATTTGTCGCTCTATGCAGAGGATAAATATACTACAACAACTTTAGTTTTCCTTTCAACAACGATATACTGAAGGAATCTGATTGAAGGGAATAGTTACTTTTCTCGCACACACCATATAAATGTTTGCATTACTCCAAAACACTTAATATAATCAATCAGGGAATAGTGCCATTTCTCAGATTTACTGTAGGACTGTTTGTATTACTGTAACACATCTAATATAAAAGAAATAGCACTTATACAATAGTTGAATGAAAAAAAGCAGAATAGAGAGCATAAAAGATACACAACGTCATCTTATCACAGAAGCCCAGTGTGTGCGTCACAAGTAAGATTGACCCATCAACTCTCGTAATCAGTTCGCCCGGGCACTCCAGGACAAAGAGCAGGGCACTCTGTCCTAAAACAAGTAGCATTGGAGAACACCCTCGCCCAACCAGGATAACAAGTTGATAGCAGGCGCCTGGGACGTCAAGACCTGCGTCGGTCACAGTGGCAACCACGTCCCAGCCACAAAGGATGACGCACGAACTTCACCGCCCAAACCTGCCACAGAGAGATGATCCCAAGACGACACCCAGCCACGCCTTTGGCCCGGCCCACTCCACCGCAGCTTTCAAAAAGAACTGAACATTTAGATAACACAGTCATTGCTCGGGAACATTTCTATGTAACCTTGTTTTGCCAACCCTGGATCCAGCAGGGTCTTTTCGTCGTCTGTTTTTGCCTTGTTTTTGACCATTGTCGATGAAGAAAAAGTGTCAACCTGTTTTCGGTGAGCCTTCTTCAAACTTTTGGAACATGGAGTCAGTACAAAGGGTTAACAACGGTGTGAACGCGCGGAATCTTGGCCCCCACCGGTTGGCTTGCGGGAGCGGTGCGAGTGGAACACTATTTCGTTCGGCTGGCGCTGTTTCCGCGGCTTGGCGAGAGGTCAACTTCCTTCATGACCTTTCAGCCAGATTGCTGGAATCACGCCAGCCGAACTGCCGGAACCGTGCTAGCGCAATTTCAACGACCCGGCGGAACCCCGACAACTCTGCCAAAAGGCGTTCACCTTATTCTTAACCCCGTGTACTGACTCCATTTTAAAAGCTGGAAAAACACAAATAGACAATTTATTCCAAGTTGGCAGCAATCATACAGAACAGAGAGACCCAGGCGAGGAGGAAAACTGGATCCAGGGTCACAAATGACAATGATTAGTTAAACATTCAGTCTTTTAAAGGCTCTGGTCAGGCAGGCTGTTGCCTGGAAGAAGGGTGTGTTTGGCCGTTGTTTAGGGTTGTCTGTTTGCGGATTGGACAGGAGAATTCAGGCGTTATTGTTGTCAGGGCTACGAATGTTAATGATTTTGACATCCTCAGCGCCACGTGAGTGCTGAGTGTTCACTTCTCGGTAGCGGGTTCCTCCGCATCAGATGTTCCTTGTGGCAAGACAAGATGTCCCGCCATTTGTTCTGGACTGTCCAGAAGAGCTGACATACACACATACTCATATACACGGAACATAAATGACAAGCTCTGTTATTAAGGTGTAAACATAATATTTTTTGACAGTAACTTTAACTGTAAAACACTGCTCAATGAGAGAAATGGCATTTGGGGTCATAAAGCTGTTTACTCACATCATCGGCCAGTACTTCAGTGCGTCTTGTGGTTGATGAATCTGAGAGTGAGATTTTTGTTGTCATTTCCTCCTTTTCTTTCCTTCAAACATTGCTGCCGTCACTTCAGTCATGCACTCTTCTATTATTTCTCCATCAGAGAACTGCTTATGTTTGGCCAACACCCACAACACTCTGAGTGAGCCCTCCGTTGCAATTTGTTGTTGTGTTTAACAATAACCTTCCTCACATGCAATTGGCAAAATGGACGCATATTTGTCAGTCCATTCCTCATTGAAAAGGTGAATTTTGTTGTCCACTTTTTCTTCTCTTGGTCAACTTTGAGCATGCCATTTTGTTACATTAGGTCTTCTACTGGTGGCAAACAGAAAACAAACAGATTGCAAAGTGCCGGGTGTGACTTGTGTTTCACACTGCTGCGTTCCGTCCACTCTAGCTAGCTAGCAGCATGCAGGCTCTCTTAGCCAATCAGCGCATCAATGCACGCTCTCTCAGCAAATCAGCGCATCCACGCAGGCTCTCTCAGCCAATCAGCATTGTCTTAGATATGACAACAGAAGTGGGAACATGGAAGATATTTGACTAAAAATTAAAGATGTCCCGATCGATTGAGATCCCGATCGATTGGGTCCGATCACGTCATTTTCAAAGTATCAGAATCGGCAAAAAAATATCGGACATGCCTTTTGTTAATATATATATATTTTTTAATTATATCGTTCTCTAATTGTATTTAACGTTACAGACGAAATGTCTTACACTCATCCAGAGTCTTTAGTTTTGGCTTAAAGTAGGGCTGTCTAATTTATCGCATTAACGGCGGTAATTAATTTTTTAAAAATTAATCACGTTAAAATATTTAACGCAATTAACGCATGCGCTGCACGACCCACTCACGCATTGTCGCGTTCAATCTATAATGGCGCCGTTTTACCTATATCTAGAGCTAAAAGGCAACGTAAAATGAGTAGAGTGAATTTTGGCAGTCTTTGGAGCCTTTATTTAATTGGCTAAAGCCTTAAAATCCCTCTCAACAATTAGAAATATCGTGGGAAGCAATGTGGGTTAGAAACGAAGTAGTTGATCTTTTTCTTAACACCGTATGTTATTTCCCAACGCAGAGAAGATATATCAATTGGTGCCACTACGCACAGTCATGGTTGCACTTCCCATCATGCATTTGGGCAGAACAGTTAAATGGCTACAGTATCATTTACTAAAAGCTCAACAAATACACTAGATGGCAATATTTAGTCACAATATACAAAGTCACATTAAGAATGACAAGTCTTTCTATCCATGGATCCCTCTCACAGAAAGAATGTTAATAATGTAAATGCCATCTTAAGGATTTATTGTCATAATAAACAAATACAGTACTTATGTACTGCATGTTGAATGTATATATTCGTCCGAGTTTTATTCATATATTTCTTAATGCGTTGCCAAAATGTATATGATCGGGAAAAATTATGGGGAATGATTGGAACTGAATCGGGAGCAAAAAAAAAAAAAAGCAATCGGATCGGGAAATATCGGGATCGGCAGATACGCAAACTAAAACGATCGGATCGGGAGCAAAAAAACATTATCGGAACAACCCTACTAAAAATGAAACAGAATTTAGCGATAGAATAGTAGCGCAAAGCAAAAAAGTTCTTGTTTTTTTTAAAGTGCCGTTTGCTCTGGGTCCGCAGAGAGGTGTGCTGTGGTCCGGTCGTGGACCACGGTCTGCTAATTGAGGACCCCGGATCTAGGTTGAATGGCACTAATGCCTCAACACGCCTTGCCAGCTATCTGGCCCTCAACGTTTTTATATTGAAATGTTACGTAAAATAAAATAAAAGCCGATTTTTTTTTTTAATGGATTTGAATGGACGCAGAAATGTCTAAATTACTGTTTTTTTTTGCCCAAAAATAGGCAGTTGGCCGGAAATTACCTGATTATTTGAATGTAAAGTTACGCTATTGTGTATGAATACAAAATCCAACATTGCGGCCATCACAAATAAAAGATCTTTTTAAGTTTAAAATTCTCGTGAATAAATACCAGAATCTCTATAGATATGAACGTAAAACAATCGAGATTCTTGGTTAAAAGCAAAAAAAAAAAAAAAAAAAAACGGGCAGTTGTCATTCATTTTCAAAGTTTCGAAGTGCATTATTTTAGATAATAATTGCCATGAATCTTTGACCAAATCACTCTTGGGACACTCCTGCCTGCTTCTATGCACTAAGATTTTCGTCCTGTTAGACTGGCCACCTATGGGAAGCCGTGGCGCAATGTCTGTAGGACCTGTCTCGTCAACTGATAGTGAAGTCTATGAGTTACGCTTTTTTTTTTTTTTTTTTTTGTGTGTGTGTGTCGACAGAAAATGTGCCAGTGGAGTTGCGCGAGCCACTCTATAAGGACCAGTATGATCAGGAGCACCTCAAGCCGGCAGTGGCCGAGCTGCTGGTCTCCCCGGAGATCTACTGTCGAGCCGTGGCCTTGCTTCTCCGGGCCCGCGGCGTGCCCACCTCGGCCTCGCGGGATGTGCCCTCCGACAACTGCTCCCTGCTGCAGTTCCTTACCAAAAAAGGCGTGGCCCCACAGGTCCAAGATGTGGACGTTAGCGAGGATGACCTCAGCTGCACTCCCGTCAAGATGGTAGGATATGTCTGGTAAACATTGTGGACACTAATTCATTTTCACTAACAAAAATGTTTGGTGCAGAACGCCCACCTGGCCGTGATGGACTCGCTGATGTCCCTGGCCGCCAGGGAGATCGTAGACCGGGTCAAAATGGCGGCCGAGGCCGGGCAAATGGGTGTCGGGGCACCGTGGGAGAACGCGCTGCTCTTCTGGGTCAACAGGGTAAGCCGTCATTTCCCTCACAAATTTGGTTCAGCTCAGTAATGATTGTCATCTAACAAGCAGTGAATATGTCCATAAGCGGAGTTTAAGGGGGGGCAGCCCCCCTGGTGGCCGAAGAGTTTCATTGCATGGAATTGACTTTCCTATATATATATATATATATATATATAAGTTGTAAAGCAATAAAACAAACAACAAAAAATAATGAAATGAACAAAAAAGATTTTTATAATGGGTCAAAATGATTTTTTGAACAGATCAGGTGACGGGCACCTTAGACGGTCATTTGCTTAGCATATTACCCCCCCCCCCCCCCCCCCCCCAAAAAAAAAAAATTAGGGGAGGCCAATTTTATTTTTCAAATTATTTTTTCTTTGTTTGAATTTTTTTTTTTTTTGATGGAATCAACTTTTTGGGGGATTATTGAATGATTTAGACACAAATGTCACACAAAAAGGATTGCGAAAATCAAAGAAAACTTTTTAAATGAAAAATTAAGTGTTCAAATGCAAATATTTGAGTCTCAAATATTTTTTCACATTCAAAAACTTTTCTATGATTGAAATGTTTCTTTTTTTTTTTGATTGAAGGAATTTATCTTTTGAAAATATATATTTTTGTTTTAAGCAACTTATGTTTTGATTGAATAAAAAAGACACAAATGTCCAAGCCAAAATGTGGCCCAAATGCAAAACAACATTAATGCAATCAAAAAAGTTGCTTCAACCCCCCAAAATTGACTTCCTTCAAAAAACAAAACAAAACAAAAATTCCATTTCAAATGCATTTTTTTTTTTAGTTTCAAATTTATTTTTGCACAGTATATTTTGATTAAAGCAACTTTTTTTGGGGGGGGATTGAAGCAACTTTTTTGGGGGGGGATCGAATAATGATGACACAAAACCACCTTCATATTGGCTCCACCCAGGTGATACAATTTTTGACTGGGGTAACTATATTGGCACAACACCGGTGGGCGTACCATATTCAATGCATGACGATCTTGGCGAAAAGTATAGCTGTCCTAACCAGCCTGATTTAGAATTCCCCTCAAGAATGATGGGAAACAAAAAAAACTGCTCATTTTCAACTTATTATTATAAATAATCTTGTAAGTTAATTTTATTGCTGACACTGTGTTTTGGGGTCATCAACATGTTGTGCCCCCCCGCCCCAAAACTCAAACTCCGTCTATGAATATGTCCTGTCTTAAAAGTTGAACCAGAAGTTGAGAGAAAGCACCGAGGAAGAAGAGACGCCCAAACAACCGCCGCCACCGAATGCTGACCCGCAGCCCTCCCAGGAAACGGTACATTCCACTTACATGTGAATGGATGTACATCTGTCATCATCAACCTCACTGTGTCTCTCTGTCCCTTAATTTGTGGCTCCGTGGCAGGGTCCGCCCACCCGCTGGTACTGGAAGCTGGTCCCCGTAAGTGCGCCTTCGCTCGCTCATCTCCTAACGACGTGTGTGCGTGCACCCGCCGGGGCTGACGTCGCTGTGCCTGCTGGAAATGCCACATAAAAATATATAAGTGTGTGTGTGTACGCGTCTGTCCTTTAAATAGCTGCCCATCAATGAGAGCGTGTTCATTTGTCCCTCGGTCTTTTGCCTCATGTTTGTACTCTCTGAGGCTACAAGTGAACATAATGTTCCACGATCTCTCTAATCAAATTTACTGGCAAAACTAACAGTGTAAATTTCAAACTAACAATATAAATATGTAAATAAGTAACAAAAAAAGTACTGAAGAAAACTAACTATTAGTAAAAAAATTAACGATGGTTACATCCAAAATTGAACGTTTTTACTAACTGTTGTAAAACTAAACTACTAAAAAGGATACTGGAAAAACTAACTACCTAGTTCCTTGCTTTATACTTGCTATAAAAACTAACTAACCAACTAACCACATAGTTATTTGCTTGTTACTAACTAAAGTTACTTGCATAAACAACTAACTAAATTAGTAAAATATTACTCAAGAAATACACTAAATAGAGTTGCTTATACATCTAACAAACTTGCAAAACTAATAATGTAACTTTCAAAACCAACTAACTAAATATTGTTACTTGAAAAACTAACTAGTTATATACTCAATACTAACTTAGCTACTTGCAAAACAACCAACTAACGAAATAAATGTTACTTGAAAAATGAACTAACTAGTTACTTGCATAACTAACTTGCAAAATTGTGTGTACATATATGTATATATATATATATATATATATATATATATATACACACACACACACATACAGTACATATATAACTTTCAAAACTAACTAACCAACTAAATAAATACTGCTACTTGAAAAAGTACCTCTTTCAACACTAATAATGCTACTTGAGAACTAAACAATTAAGTCATGTTACTTTAAAAAACAACTGACCAACTGTTGCAAAACTAACAATATTACTAGCATAACCTACCTACTAACTAAATGTTACATGAAAAATGAACTATCTAGCAAACTAGAAAATTGTTTCTAACCATATTGATGTAACTTTCTGAACTAAGTTACTTGCATATCTTACTCAACTGTTGCAAAACTACCAATGTTACTTGCATAACCAACTAAATAAATAAGGTTCCTTGAAAAATGAACTAACTAACTAACTAACTAACTAACTAACTAACTAACTAACTAACTAACTAACTAACTAACTAACTAACTAACTAACTAACTAACTAACTAACTAACTAACTAACCCTAACCTTTTTTTCCTAACCTTTTTTTCTTTTATTATTTTATTATTTTTAATTTTTTTTTTATAAATTTGTGGGACCATTAACTTTTTAAAGGATATTTTGAAGTTATTGGACACTTTTAAAGTTATTTATATTACCTTATTTTAAAGAAAGGGCTAGGGATCTTTTATTGGATCAAGAGCTTTTTTAAGAGTATTTATTAGAAAGGGGGAAGTTTTATTTGAAGTCGATGGATGTTCCTGTTGCCCGTGCTTTGTCACCCCCTTGCGGGGGATGACTTTTTTATCTCAACTAACTAACTAACTAACTAACTAACTAACTAACTAACTAACTAACTAACTAACTAACTAACTAACTAACTAACTAACTAACTAACCCTCATAATGTAACTTTCATAAATAACCAACAAACTAACTAAATAATGGTATTTGAAAAACTAACTTGTTTTTTACGACCTAGAGTTATGTACATAACTAATTACTAACTAAATGTCGCAAAACCAATGTTTTTTGCAAATTTAACTAATCAACTAACCAAAAAAACTAACTAGATATTTGCTTACTACTAACCAGAGGTACTTCCATAACCAACCAACTAAATAAATGTTACTTTAGAAATGAACTAACTCAAGTTACTTGCATATCTAACTAACTAACTGACTAACTAACTAACTTACAAAACTAAGTAACCACCTAAATAAATAATATTACTTGAAAAAGTAACTCAACTGTTTCACTAATAATGTTACTTGCAAAACTAATTGACTGTTTCAAATCCTATTAATGTGACTTTCAAAATTAACCACCTAACTAAATAATCGTGTTTGAAAACTAACTAACTAACTAACTAACTAACTAACTAACTAACTAACTAACTAATGTTACTTGAGAAATGAACTAGATATTTGCTTACTACTAACCAGTTACTTGCATAACCAACCAACTAAATAAATGTTACTTCAGAAATGAACTAACTCAAGTTACTTGCATATCTAACTAACTCACTCACTCACTCACTCACTCACTCACTCACTCACTCACTCACTCACTCACTCACTCACTCACTCACTCACTCACTCACTCACTCACTCACTCACTCACTCACTCACTAAACCACATAATGAAACTTTCATAACTAACCAACAAACTAACTAAATAATGGTATTTGGAAAATTTAACTTGTTTTTTACTACCTAGTGTTACGTACATAGCTAACTACTTACTAAATAACTTCGCAAAACCAATACAACAATACTAAATAACCAACTAGCAACCAGTTACTTGCATAACCAACCAACTAAATAAATGTTACTTTAGAAATGAACTAACTTGCATATCTATCTATCTATCTATCCATCCATCCATCCATCCATCCATCTAGCGAACGAACTATATAATATTACTTAAAAAAAGTAGCCCAACTGTTTCACTAATAATGTTACTTGCAAAACTAATTGACTATTTCAAATCCTATTAATGTGACTTTCAAAACTAACGACCTAACTAAATAATCGTATTTGAAAACTAACTAACTAACTAACTAACTAACTAACTAACTAACTAACTAACTAACTAACTAACTAACTAACTAACTAACTAACTAACTAACTAACTAACATTTGCAAAACAAACAAAGAAATGAAGTTACTAACTCATTTGTGAAAGTTACTAGCAAAAATTAGCTGACCAGTGCATTAAGTGAAACTGAGCTAACTAATGACAGTAGATCCAAAGTCAATGTGGCGGAAATTCATAAAATATGAATCAAGAAAACCTGACATGTGTTTGAATGTGACATATTCATTCCGGACACAGCTGCTCCCCAGTTTTAGGAGGGCGTGTTGTACACTTGTGCAACCCCATGAGCTCTTTATTTTCACTTCCTTGCTCCAAAACATTGAGTCGTACATGTTAAATGAATGGTTTTGATTTGACCTTTTACTACCAACATTTCAAGGGGGTGTGCAGACTTTACGCACAATGTCTCAATTGGCTCTGTATTAAAATCTCAAATCCACGACTCTCAATCATTAGTGTGATGAGAAGGGGACGCTGGGGAGGAGGGAGGTGAAGCCCCATCCATCTTGTGTACCCCCCCACCCAAACCTCCCCTATGTGTGTCAGCGTTACGATGTGTTTCCGAGGGTCCCTTTTTGTCATTTTTACGCTTGTGTCCCTCTTTCTGCCCCGGCCCCGTCCAGCATGCAATCGCTTTTTGTTTGAAGGAGTCGGGGAACAAACCTCCAGTGGTAACGTATAACAGCTCGATCGCTCTTGTGGTCACCCCCCGCCCCTCCCAGCAGCGCACCCCTTTAAACGAACCCCTTCACCCTCATCTCACTTTGCAAACAAACTGGAATGCGTGCGTGCGCTTCTGCTGCATGCGGCACACAAATTCTCACCTGAAGACACCTTTGAGTTTTTAAGCTTCTTGCCTGTTGTTTGTGTTCGGAAGCTTGAATCCGCACCCAGTGTTTGGTGTGTGCTTATGTCGTTTTGATCAAGTGGCACTCACGTTCTGGTCAGAACATCAGGAACACCTGCACAAACAAGAGTTGTGTGTTGCCAATGGAAATAATGCTTGATTGTGGTTTAAAACTTTCAACAACAAAAAAAAGTCCTTCAACATTTTACACAAGATCCCAAAAAATAGAAATAATGTCACTTTCGAATAATTCTGAAATTGATATTTATATTTTTTGCTAACTTATTGGCTGACATTGACAGCGCTAGACGTCCAATCCATTTTGACTGGGAGAGTTCGCCATCATTCCCAGTCAAAATGGCGCAGAATTAGCTTTTTTTTGCCATCTCTGTATATAAAAAATATGTAAGGTATGTTCATTAAAAGTCATGTAAACATTTTGATATTGTGATCGCTTACCATGACATTGTGCAGGTGTACCTAATGAAGTGGCCGGAGAGTACAGTACATTGTGGCTTCACAGCTTGACTTGCTTTTTTTACCTTTTTTTAAACCCCTTGATTACTGAATTTTCAATTAACAAATACTGTATATCTGTAAAAAATGGAGGAATAAATAAGTACTGTACATAAAAATCCATCGCCATCATGGGCATTCAATAAGTTAATTGAAAAATATAGTAAATTAAATTGAAAATTGCAGCGAAAATGACAATAACCCGAATGATTAAAAAATGATCAAAATAAAACTAGATACATATACTGAAAAAATAATTACCATAATTTTCGGACTATAAGCCACTACTTTTTGCCCTCATTTTGAATCTGGCGGCTTCTAGTTCAGCGCGGCTAATTTGTTGATTTTTTTGGGGTTTATAGGTCACACTTTCTTTGACAGCGGCGCCATAAGACCGTTATAATTGGGACATAACACTATCAATGGCATTTATGTCTAACTTGGATCTTTACATCCATTCAAAACTGAGATAATTTTCCAGATGACACAAAATTACATCTGTTATAAGCATTCATTAATGCTCATGGCCGTGTCGTATCATAATTATGATGGTCTTATGACGGTCTTATGGCACCACTGTCAAATACAGTGTTGCCAAATACATAACCAGCAATTAATGAAACAACTAGAACAGTAACTGAAGAAATAATTAGCACAGAACATGAGTTTGATTGTTATATACATCTGTAGCGCCGCAATGCATGTTAGGAGGCATGTTTGATGACAATAGTTTTGACCGCAGGTGGCAGCAGAGGTTGACTGTCTCCGCCGAAGGAGCAGTGATGGCCCGATGAAGCTTCTTGAATCAATGAAGCTTTGCAGCCAATTGACTGCAAAGCTTCATGGTGATTCATTTAATCTTACGACAGTCTTATGATGCTGCTGTCAAATATAGCATTACTGGCTAATATCTTTTGGTGTAAATATCCCATAATACAGTGAGGACAGCTGTAGCTTCTAGTCCAGTGTGGCTTATCTATAAACAAATTCTGTTTTCGTGTCAAATTTGGTGCGTGGCGGCTTATAGACAGGTGCGCCTTATAGTCCGAAAATTACGGTGAATAATAATAAATAAATAAATAATAATAATAATAATAATAAAATAATTTTGGGGTGAATTAAATTTTTTTAAAAAAAATGAATATATTGTTATATTTTTTAAAAAATGATTTTCTTATTTTTCTAATATTATAATTTGTAAATGTAATACATTTTCTATATATTGTATTTTTAAATTTTATTTATATTTTTTTTAATATATATTTTTTAAATTCTTTAAGGACTTTTTTTCATTTATTTATGATTTCCCCTTTTTTTTTTGCTGTATTTTTCGATACTTACATAACGGTATACAATTATCCCTCGTTTTTCACGGTTATTGGGGACCAGAACCCGCCACGATGAGTGAAAAATCGCAAAAATCCACTCAAGCTGGCCACTTACACACAATGAGTTGCCACAGCAACTGTTTAACAAGTTAAATGATTGACGTGTGACCGGATCGGGCTAGCTCATTTATTTATCTATTTATTTATTTATTGAAAAAAAAATTTTTTTTAAAAATCTGCAATTGACTGACGGTGCAAAGTCTGAAGCGCAAAGTAGCGAGGGATTACTGTATATTCATTTTTAGAAATTATTAATATCTTTATTTACTTATGCATTCCCCCAAAGCTTTTTATTGCATTTTTGTTGAATGTAAATTCAGGCATCAAGGGGTTGATTTTAAATCACGCGAGAAAGACTCACACCTTTTTTTTAGTCTTATTGTCCTCATAGGTGATAGCCCTTCCTGCTCAATAGCTTCTCTTCTCCATTAGATCCGCTACAGGAAGGACAAAGTGCAGTCCAAGCTGACGCCCACCTTCCCGTTGGTCACCGCCGTCAAAGATCTATCTAATGGTTGCGCTATAGCTGCTGTGATGCACTTCTACTGCCCCGGCGTGCTGCCTCTTGAGGGTACGCTCGCACGCGTCATCAAACATTGATCATTACCTCGTGAAACGTCAATAATTGAAATATTCTTCCCACCAGATGTTTGTCTGAAGGACACCATGTCAGTGGCTGATAGTCTTTACAATTTGCAGCTGATTAAAGAGTTTTGTGAGAACAGTTTGCAGAGTTGCTGCCTTCTTCCGCTCGAGGATCTTCTCTATGCTCCGCCTCTTTTACATGTAAGCATCATAGCAAAAGTTGTGAATTCTTTCAGATTTTTAACCCATTGTTTTTTGTTCCTTAGCTGAACATCATGAGCTTTGTAGCAGAATTGCTAGAGTGGTTCGAGATCAAGAAGCCGGAATTTGTCCAACCGATAGAAGCCGTCGATCTCACAGGTGAGTATTGGGCGAAAAGTCACAGTTCTGTCTACATTTAACAGGGTTTGCCTGTATTTTTTATAAGCCTGGCGGGCTGACAGTAAAAAAAAAACTACAGGTAGTCTCCGGGTTACGACGAGTTTCGTTCCTACGCTGGCGATGTAACCCGGATTTCCGTGTAAATCGGAATTAACCCTTTAAGTACCCCTAAATAACCCCTAAATCTCAAAATAGCCATCCAAAAACGTGTATTGGATATCATTGTACTGTCCTCGCCAAGACGTGTATGTATAAAAGTTGTAAAGCAATAAAATTGCAACACAAATGAATGACCGTCGGGCGTACCAAATTCAATGGATGACGATCTTGGCGAAAAGTATTGCCTAAGCAGCCTGATTTAGAATTCCCCTCAAGAATGATTGGAAACAAAAAACACTCATTGTCAACTTATTATTATAAATATTCTTGTAAGTTAATTTTATTGCTAACACTGCGTTTTGAGGTCATCAACATTTTGTGCCCCCTCCTGCCCCAAAAGTCAAACTCCGCCTATGGGAAGTACTTAGGGTTGCCAACAGTACCGGATTGCGCGGGACATCCGGGAGTTTAGGAAGTTCTTATTGGTACCGACGGCGGTGGTACCAGTCAGAACTTCCTAAATTCCGGGTTATAACAAGATACTGTAAGGTACAATAAGGTACTGTTTACGTGATCCAGAAAAAAAAAAAAGACTGGAGACAAAATGGCGGACTAGACTCCGGCGTCGTAAAGTTGAAATCAATTAAGGCGGGTACGTCGTAACGTAACATAACGAGTTCCGTTCCTGCACTGGCGATGTAACCCGGATTTCCTTGTAAATTGGAATTACCCTTTAAGTACCTCTAAATCCCCTCTTAATTAAAGAAAACTATCCAAAAACATGTATTTTAAGTAGGGCTGTCAAACGATTAAAAATTTTAATCGAGTTAATTACAGCTTAAATATTAATTAATTGTAATTAATCGCAATTAATCGCAATTCAAACCATCTCTAAAATATGCCATATTTTTCTGTAAATTATTGTTGGAATGGAAAGATAAGACACACGACGGATATATACATACAACATACTGTACAACTACTGTATTTGTTTATTGTAACAATACATCCACAAATGGCATTAACATTCTTTCTGTTAAAGTGATCCAAGGATAGAAAGACTTGTAGTTCTTAAACGATAAATGTTATAGTTACAAGTTACAGTAATTTTATATAAAAACCCCTCTTCATGGTTTCGTTTTGATAAAATTTGTAAAATTTTCAATCAAAAGTAGAGTTAATATAATAATAAGAGGAATAAAAATAACAATAATAAAAATAGAGTGACCAAATTCTTAAGTTTTACGTGTATTTTGCATAGCTATTTTGATATGGAATGCCAGTTCATTTTTCATTGTTGTTTAACTGTGTGTCAGAATAGGGCCTCGTTACTATAGACTGAAGTGCTTTTCTTTTTGTGAACATTATTTTTTTGGGGATGGATAGGAATTTATTTTTGTTATGCTTTCACTGAACGATACTTACAGTGGGGAGAACAAGTATTTGATACACTGCCAGTGGGTTTTCCCATAGGCAGTGTATCAAATACTTGTTCTCCCCAATGTATGTTTGTTGTGAAGTTGCCAATAAACGGCGCGGTCCAAAGAATGCCTGTGTCCATTCGCCTCTACTGTATAACATATATTTGTACATATCTTACCCAAAATACAACAAGAGACACATAATTGCCACTAAAAGAAAGAAAACTTACCGAAATATGTGTGGAGTACAAATAGCAATTTGCATTGCATTGTGAATACAGCATAAACTACTAATTCTCCCACGTTTAGAAGAAATAACATGAGTATGGAACGGCGCTGCCCCCAAGCGGCCGGTGGCATTCTCTTCACTCTTAATGTCCATAAACGGCCTCATATGATGTAATCTGTTTGAGGCAATATGCGAGATGGTCATTCACCCAAGCGCCAGCAGAGGGCGGCAAAATTCCATAACAGCAAGTGACCGTTTCAGCGTACTGTCATTTAAATCTGTCTGAGCGGGACATCTGCGTTAATTGCGTCAAATATTTTAACGTGATTAATTTAAAAAATTAATTAACGCCCGTTAACGCGATAATTTTGACAGCCCTAATTTTAAGTCATATTAATGAAATAAAGTAAAAAACTAAGCAAAAATGGGCGACTTGCAATAAATTTGCAGGCGTGGCACTGTTATTCGACTGAAAAAAGGGGGGGAAAAATGACACACGAAACACCAGCATCGTAAAGTCGAAATCGCGTAAGTGAATGTGAAAGTGTGAAAATACCATATATCAATATGATGAGTGGCTGACTTTGTCTGCCAGTAGGATATCTAGTTGCTCCAGCCAATAAAATGATATATTGTTTTAAAAAGACTGTTTAATAAAGGAACCAACAGGTTGCTAGCAATATTTTTCACTATAATAGTCTCTATGTCAGCTCATTGATAGCAAAATTTTCCACAAGAATAGTATCTATGTTAACTCATTGTCCACCATTGGTGGTGTTATAGACGTCCAATTCATTTTGACTGGGAGGGGTGAATGAACAAATGTTGATGTCATGCGCCATCAGTGGCAATCAAACACGAGCATTCATGAGCATATAGATAATTTTTCTATCACCATATTGTTAATTAACCGTTATCGTAAGCCATGTATCGCAAATTTTATTGTGCCATTACACTGACTTGCATTGTATTTTTGTTTATTGGTTAAAAGTGTACTTCAAGACTGCCTCTTCGTATACAGAGTTTGTCACTTTTTTACTCGCGCCTTCCACCTCCAGCCAAAAGTGTCACTGCAGCCTGTGTTAAGCTCGTGCATGGTTGTACAAGCACGAACATTAAGCAACCGCCATCAGATCATCTCCAGAAACGTAAACATGTGATTGTTTACTGTTAGTCGCAAGTCTTAAGTGTGTCAGAAAAGTGGATTAGAAAAGTGTTTTTGCTAAGCCGAGAGGGCGGTACTGCACTGGGGATGCACGTGGACATGCACAGGCGCGTTTTCGCCCAGAGTGGTCAACATGAACATTCCCCATTATTCTTGAATATGTACGGAGGAGACATCGAACATCGAACAAGACATTTCACATGAAGCTGGAACTTTTTGCGCAGGTGTCTCGTGTAGGAGGGGGCATTTATAAATTGTCCTTAAACATAGTGCGGACAGTGATAAAATATTGTCCGCATTACAAGATAAAAAATTATCCTTGCTAGTGTAGACGTAGCCCCACTTCAAATGTCAGGGGTCCGTGTACTCATCAGGGCATTGGGGAAGCATGCATGGAATTGAAAATTCATGTACCGTATTTTTCTGACTACAAGTCGCACCTGAGCATAAGTCGCACCAGCCATAAAATGCCCAACAAAGACAAAAAAAACGTATATAAGTCGCACCGGAGTATAAGTCGCATTTTTGGGGGAAATTTACTTGATAAAATCCAACAAATAAAACAGATATGTCATTTTGAAAGGCAATTTAATATAAAATACAATAGAGAACAACATGCTGAATAAGTGTACAGTATGATGTTACATGATGCATGAATAACGAATTGCGAATATACTGCCCTCACCAGGACGCTACGGCTCGGTCCTGGCAATACAGCGAGCTAAACTCCCAAATGATGATGCTGGACATCCGTATAATTTGCTGAATCAATTTTGTCCTCGATACCGAACAGGTTCGCATCAACGTAAATAAATGATAATTAGGTGCTATTACAGCAATGACACAAACGGTTAGCATGCGTTCGCTAGCATTAGCACATAGTTCAAACAACCACACAACTGGCTCTGTCCGATCGCGGGTGGAAAACACACAACAACAACAGAAAAGATGATACACACAGGCGTTGCCTCTGTAGAGATATTTTACAAGCATAAACAATGAAAGTAGGTTTGCAGCCGTGTTTCTCTCTCGCTATTTCGCCCACTCACTCAGAGCTGCGTAGCTGTCCGTCTTCTTCTGGCGAGTGAGAGCGCTCTTCTTCACGTAAACAAGTGCGAGTAGGCCACTCGTAGGTGTGAAAGCGCCACAAACTAAAAGCATGCATTTCAATATAAAAAAGTCAATAATACAATTGAACACACATTGCCAAAGGCAGAACGCGAATGTGGCCCTAGCTGTTAAGAGTTATTCAGATAACTATAGCATAAAGAACATGCTAACAAGTTTACCAAACCATCAGTGTCACTCCAAAACACCAAAATAACATGTGAAATGATATCATATTGTGTTAATAATCTCACACATTAGTCGCTCCTGAGTATAAGTCGCACCCCCAGCCAAACTATGAAAAAAACTGCAACTTATAGTCCGAAAAACAAGGTAGTCTCTTTAAGTATTCTTAAGAAATGGCAATAGTCATCATTTGAAAATTCCTGTCAACATTTTAAATTTTTCAAAAAAACATGGTGGGGCACCGGTGGGCTTTTCTCCCACTAGGCGTAGAAAATTTTCAGGCTGAAACCCTGATCCAGTTTAAATCCTGATCTGGCTTGCATTTCCAGTTTCTGATAAGCGCTTTCATATCTTTCAGACATCTCAGGTTTAGTGTTTTGTACCAGTCCTGTCAGTGGGAACAGCAACAGGTAGAAAACTATTTTTTTCAGACCACAATTCCTTTAACTTTGACCAACAATTTTATCTACCGCCGTTCCAGCGGTTCTCCTTTGTTTGTCTTCAAACAACCTTTTGTGACCGTCTCCTCCCCTGTAACACAAGGTATGAGATACAAAAAAAAAAAATGGGACACACTTTAAAAATGTTAGACAAAGTCCTCCCATATCTCTGGACACTCACAAGTACATTCTGCTCATGTGTCTTTCCAGAAAACAAAAGCTGGACAAAGAAACAAATCAGGTATTGCACTTGCTAGATGTGCGTTACTTTTTCCTAGTCAATGTGCTGTTGTGCTCATACTTTGCCTTAATTTTCTTAACCGTTTTACTTTGGCTTCTGTGGTCTCACTGCACACACATCTTCACTCCCCCACCACCACCACCTGTCATTCGCCCTCCCTGCAGTCGTCCTCTGTCCGCAGTGACTTTCAGCATCCCATTTGGGCTGGACAGTGATGTTGATGTTGTCATGGGCAACCCAATAGATTCTGTCTTTCGCTCTGTCAGCACGGACAGCCTGGCCGCCGGCATCCCCGCGACGACCTTGCCTGCGGGGATGACTCGGGTACCGTACAGCCCCCCCGAGGACCTCAGCCACCTGGTCAGCGCCTCGGCACCGTCTCAGCGGTCTTCCTGGGGACCTTATACGCACTCGGCACCCTTGGGAGTGTTGCCCGCTGTTGAGGAGGCGGTACAAATGACTCCTGGCGGTAAGGAACGCAAAAAGGAACGGACTGCAGAGAAAGGAGGAAAGGGAGTTTCGGCTGCAAGACCAGAGCCCAGGTTGTGTCCTGAGGGTGCCCCTGCTGGGTTTTTCCTGCACTCTCCATTCGAGGACAATCCTCAGCTCAGTAGCTCTGCGCCATGTCGCTCGGGAGTCATTTATCGGCCAGTGGGCGGAGAGGCAAGTAGTAGTAGCGGTAGAGGGGAGAGGAAGGAGAGGCCATCGCGGGCAACAGATACGTCACGTGACGATGACTCTGTCTTGCGAGACGGCAGCGTTGACTCGTCAGAAGCGTCTGACGATACCCCCAGAAATGCCCCTGGTAACATGCGACCCAGTAAGAGTCATCAGGGACACGACAGTGCCAACAACAGCCCACGTCTGACAAGCTTTGCAGAGCGACGGGAAAACAGAAGAAGGAATCCCATCGCTTCTGGGGAAGACTTCGCCACTACCCCGACACCAACGACCCCAGGAACTCCACGCACTCCGTGCACACCAGTAGGAACTCCGTGCCTCAAAGGTCCAGAGCCGGGTTCAGAAGCCTGGGAGCTGGGAGCTCGTCTGGAGGAAAAACGGAAAAGCATCGAAGCTCAGAAGAGACGAATTGAGGCCATCTTCACTAAGCACAGACAGAGGCTCGGAAAAACAGCCCTCCTAAAAATGAAACGAGAGCAAGGAGAGGGTGGGGGAGAGGCAATGGAAGAGGATAACCTCTCTCTGGAGGAGCGTCTCAGTCAGATGGAGGCACAGCTGAAAAAGGAAGAAGAAAAGGAAAGAAAAGAAAAGGAAGATGAAAAGGAGAAAGCCAAACCTTCCGTCTCAAACCCACCCCGGCTGGAAAAGCAGGTCACATTTTCTATCGACAGTAAGAAAGGACAAGAGAAAGAAAAAGCATCAGATAAAGAGACAGGAGGCGATGTCCTAGTGGAGTATAATGAAATTGTCCAGAAACTGAGTCATGCTTTACAGTCACTACAGAAGGACATGCAGAAACTAACTGAACAGCAGCAGCAACTTTTGGGGAACCAAAGACCTAGAAGCTCACAAAAAGTCACTCCAAAGCCAAAAGCTAAAAGCAGTACTAAGGCACCGGCCAAAACCCCGCCTGCCACACCCGCCAAGACTCCTCCAAGAACCCCGACCAAGAATCCCGGCATGAGCACCACCAAGGCATGGATGATCCCCACAGGTTCCAAAACATCCTCCGTGTCTTCGCCGTCCCGACGAACCCATGCAGTCTCTGCGTCGACTTCGCCCAAAACAATTGTCTCCTCATCCTGTCCGGCCCCTCGCACCAAGATCCACATCTCATCCGCTCCCCACAGTCCCAAGCACCAACCACGAACGCAACCTCATCAGCGACCCTCAGAGCTGAAGTTTCCCCCTCTCAATCGTGTTTTGACTCCAACTCACACTGTGGATACACTACCCCACTTGCGCAGGGTTTCACCCAGCAAATGTCAAGATCAGACATCGTCGTCCTTTCGCATTGGTGGTCTTCGAACTCCTCAGGAGGTTCCTCAAACTGCGCCCCAAACTGATGATAGTACCTCAGACACCGCGTCCAGCGAGACCCCGACCCAGTTCAGCCTGGAGCTTGAGCAGGACGATGCCGAGGCTTCCGCGGTGCCCATACCGCCTCCCCCAAGGGCCACCAGTGGCAGTAGCTCCGGAGCTCCCTCCGAATGCTCGTTTGAGAGCGAGACCTTATCAATTTCTGCTGCATTCAGCACAGGACGAGACAAAGGTGATGCTGCTCTTGCAGAGAAGAATCTCAGTATGATCGAGGTGTCGCTCTCCTCCGTGGGAGGACCAGAGGGAGGTGCTGATGAACCAACAGATGAGGCTCAGGACTTTTCTTCTGACTCAATGAGTGAGCAACTAGAATCTGCGGCAGAGCGTGGCGTTGTAATCACTTCCGACGCCACAGAGCAGTTGGACTCAGCCACAGAAGGCGGGAACCTTTCGGACCAACAAACGGAATCCAGTGAAGGCCAGGCGAAGTTAGACGTTGCGGAACCGCTTGGAGAAAGCAATGAACTTGGAGCCAGAGGAGGGATAGGATTCTTCTTCAAGGTGAGTGCTCACAAAGAATTATATTTATTATATTATATTTAGTCAACCACTAATTGTGCAAGTTCTCCCGCTTGAAAATATTAGAGAGGCCTGTAATTGTAAACATGGGAAACATCAACCATGAGAGATAGAATGTGGAAAAAACCCCAGAAAATCACATTGTTTGATTTAAAAAAGAAATTATTTGCTAATCATGGTGGAAAATAAATATTTAGTCAATACCAAAAGTTCATCTCAATCCTTTGTTATGTACCCTTTGTTGGCAATAACGGAGGCCAAACGCTATCTTTAACTTTTCACAAGCTTTTCACACACTGTTGCTGGTGTTTTGGCCCATTCCTCCATGCAGATCTCCTCTAGAGCAGTGATGTTTTGAGGCTGTCGTTGGGCAACACGGACTTTCAACTCCTTCCACAGATTTTCTATGGGGTTGAGATCTGGAGACTGGCTAGGCCACTCCAGGACCTTGAAATGCTTTTTACGAAGCCACTCCTTTGTTGCCCTAGCTGTGTGTTTGGGATCATTGTCATGCTGAAAGAGCCAGCCACGTCTCATCTTCAATGCCCTTGCTGATGGAAGGAGATTTTCACTCAAAATCTCTCGATACATGGCCCCATTCATTCTTTCATTTACACAGATCAGTCGTCCTGGTCCCTTTGCAGAAAAACAGCCCCAAAGCATGATGTTTCCACCTCCATGCTTCACAGTGGGCATGGTGTTCTTTGGATGCAATTCAGTATTTTTTCTCCTTCAAACACGAGAACCTGTGTTTCTACCAAAAAGTTCTATCTTGGTTTCATCTGACCATAACACATTCTCCCAGTCCTCTTCTGGATCATCCAAATGCTCTCTGGTGAACCGGAGACGGGCAGGGACGTGTACTAGCTTCAGCAGGGGGACACGTCTGGCAGTGCAGGATTTGAGTCCCTGGCGGCACATTGTGTTACTGTGGTCCCAGCTCTCTGTAGGTCATTCACTAGGTCCCCCCGTGTGGTTCTGGGATTTTTGCTCACCGTTCTTGTTATCATTTTGACGCTACGGGGTGAGAGCTTGCATGGAGCCCCAGATCGAGGGAGATTATCAGTGGTCTTGTATGTCTTCCATTTTCTAATAATTGCTCCCACAGTTGATTTCTTTACACCAAGCGTTTTACCTATTGCAGATTCAGTCTTCCCAGCCTGTTGTAGGTGTACAATTTTGTCTCCGTTGTCCTTCGACAGCTCTTTGGTCTTGGCCGTAGTGGAGTTTGGAGTGTGACTGACTGAGGTTGTGGACAGGTGTCTTTTATACCGATAATGAGTTAAAACAGGTGCCATTAATACAAGTAACAAGTTGAGCCTCGTTAGACCTCGTTAGAAGAAGTTAGACCTTTTTGACAGGCAGAAATCTTGCTTGTTTGTAGGTGACCAAATACTCATTTTCCACTCTAATTTGGAAATAAATTCTTTAAAAAATCAAGCAATGTGATTTTCTTATTTTTTTTTCCACATTCTGTCTCTCATGGTTGAGGCTTTCCCATGTTGACAATTACAGGCCTCTCTAATCTTTTCAAGTAGGAGAACTTGCACAATTGGTAGTTGACTAAATACTTATTTGCCCCACTGTACGTTATCTGCAGGAGGATGTCGACAACGAAGAGGAGATGGCCCAGCGGAAAGCTTTGCTATTGGAGAGGCAACAGAAGAGAGCTGAGGAGCTAAAGAGGAAACGACAAGAGCAGGATCGCGAAAAAAGGTCAGGACCGTCACACGAACCATGTGGTTAGTTATACTGACGCTAAAGCTGCTTACCTCTTTTCCCAGATCTGAATCTTCCGAGAAGACTTCCTCTCCCTCTAACTCACCTCAAGTTGGAAACACCTCTTCCTCTCCAACTCCTCCGACCACTCCAGCACGACGTGGAGATTTCACAAGAGTGGAATACGCCCGTCGGCAGCAGCTCCGGCTCATGGACGACCTTGACAAGGTGCTGCAGCGGAAATCTACCAACCAGGGGCGATCGCCTGTGAGGAAGACACGGGCACGGCCTCGCAGCGTCACCAGGGAGGAAACCAAACTCTCTTTGAGCCCTGCCAAAAAATCCACAGGTACAGAAATATCATCAGTTGTAAGATAGTTGAAAAGTCTTTGGACTAATGACTTTGTTTCTACAGCCCCTAAAATGACCAAGTCTCATTCTTCACTCAACCTGACAGCCACAGATGTGCCTGAAACCAGTGATGCAGACAAGAAAGTCCAAAGGTGTTCTTTCTATTTCTAGCTGGTTTACAAGAACTTATTATCTGGGTCTTTGAAAAAAGACCTAGTGTTACTCTGTTTTTTTTTTTTCCGAATGGGATTTCTTCGGCGCGCCGCGCAGCCCGAACCACTTCACCGATCGGCACCGTTCAAGTATCGACATGTCTGGAATTTTTGCGCAATCAAGGGAATTTTTCAAACGTCTCCGAAAAATTTTCCGTTGCGCAGCAAACGGCAATTTTCCAAAAAAAAAAAAAAATTTGGGACCAAATTACGTAATTTACGTAGGTATCAAAAATTCCGGTGAGGGGCATAAGTGTTGTATACAGAATTTGGAAAAAATTTACAGTTCCCCGGAAATTTGACAAAGACTTGCCCATTCATTTTTAATGAGAAAAAAAAGGTTCAAAATGTATCTAGTCCTACAAATTTTGAGCAAATCACACAATTTGTGCATCAAAAATTCCAGGACGGTGAGGGGCATAACAGTTACACACAGAATTTGGAAAAAAATTACTGTTCCCCGGAAATTTGCCAAAAACTTGCTCATTCATTTTTAATAGGTAACAAAGAAAAGTTTCAAAATGTATCTGGTCCTTCAATTTTTGACCAAATCACACAATTTGGGCATCAAAAATTCCGGGAAGGTGAGGGGCGTAAAAGTTATATACAGAATTTGAAAATTACGGTTCCCCAGGAATTTGACAAAAACTTGCTCAATTCCTTTTTAATAGGAAACAAAAAAAATTCAAAATGTATGTAGTCCTACAATTTTTCACCAAATCACAAATTTTGGGCATCAAAAATTCCGGGACGGTGAGGGGCATTAAAGTTATACAGAATTTGAATAAAATGTACGGTTCCCTGGAAATTTGAAAAACTTGCCCATTCATTTTTAATGGGAAATGTCCCATCACTTTCAATGGGATTTCCAATATAATTTACATTGCATTGTTGCCATTGATGGCCATGTATGTCAAATCTATTGATGCCAATGTACTTGGATTCCATTGACGCATCTGTGAGTTGATGCCATTGACGGCCATGGACGTCCAAATTTTTTCCCATTCATTTTCAATGGCAAAAAAAGTGTCCCCAAATCAACAGGAAGTGAACTGATATTGTCCCCGAAATCTCCCAAGTCAACCTGGACGGGGTTAAGATCTGTATAACCAGAGAGCAAATTCCCAGCGTAATTTCTCCAGAAATTGCGGTTTCTAGTTTCCTTGTGTTCTTTTAAAACAACGTGATCGGTAAACATTAGTTGAGTATTACTTCACGTCTCTGTTTCTGCACCTGATAGCCGACCTGATTCACCCGCCGGATGCTTGACGCCAAGCCGACTTGCAAAGCAGAACGGAGACTGGGAAACTGGTTCGAATGGAACCTCGCCTGCACCAGAATACACAGGTACACAGCGTTGGGACTTACGTACTTCCCATCGCACACATCCATAGCTAAGTGATTTAACGTTTGTCCGAACAGGTCCAAAACTCTTCAAAGAACCAAGTTTCAAGTCGAATAAGTTCATCATCCACAATGCACTGTCTCGTTGCTGCTTGGCTGGGAAGGTTAACGAATCCCAGAAAAACAAGATCGTTGAGGTTGGTCACCATAGTGTGTAATTCATTCATTGTACAGTAGTATGAAAAAGGATCTGAACCTTTCGGAATCCCTCATATTTCTGCAAAAAAATCGCCATCAAATGTGATCTGGTCTTTGTCAAAATCACACAGATGAAAAAGCAGTATCTCCTCTAACTAAAACCAACCATACATTTATACGTTTTCATATTTTAATGTGGATAGCATGCAAACAATGATAGAAGTGAAAAAAACAAGCAAGTGAACCCTCTGCCTAAGGAGACTTAAAGAGCAATTGAAACAATTTTTTACCAAACAATTTAAGTCAGGTGTGTGCCCAGTCACTGATGAGTGGTTTAAAAGCTGCCCTATCAACTATAAAACACACACCTGGTAAGAATTGTCTTGATTTGCATCATGGCTCAGTCAAAAGAGCTGCCTAAAGACCAGAGGCGTAGCAGGGGTCCCCGGGGGCCCCAGACAACAAGCAACATGGGGCCCTTCGAGCGTGTGCAAGTAAGAGGGACAGTTGGACTTGGAGCAATAGCATATTTAATAAAAGTATAATAACGCCTCGGTCTCATAAAGTGTTTTTTAGCACACTCAAAGTGCCTGGCTTCTATTACATTAGGACATAAAACTACAGTAACATAGTACACTCACTGCTGTCTTGCTTCCTTCTCTCCTCTTCTGCTTTTTTTTTCTTTTGTTGCTTCCAGAAGAATAACTTCTCTTCATTTTGGATATACGCCAATTAAAAAAAAGTCAAATCACCGCTGACTCTCACTCTGAGTCACGTGAGGGGGTGAGGGGTGTAGAGCGAGTGAAGGGGCCCCTTCTGGGAACTCAGACACAAGGCTTTCACTGGCACTGTCGCACTTGTTGCTGCGACAGTGCAGTAAAGCTGCGTGTGCTAAATCTCTTGGCCCTCTCGGGGCCCCTGCTGGCTGGGGGGCCCTAGGCAATTGCCTGGTTTGCCTAATGGTGCGCGACGCCTCTGCTAAAGACCTACGATCAAGGATTGTTGATTTGTATAAAGCTGGGAAAGGATACAAAAACATCTCTAAAAGTTTGGATGTTCATCAATCGACAGTCAGAGAAGTTGTCTACAAGTTTACACTGTTGCTTCTCTCCCAAGGAGTGGCCGTCCACCAAAGATGACGCCAAGATATACTCAGAGAGGTAAAAAAGGAACCCTAGAGTTTCTGCTAAAGACTTACAGAAATTACTGGCACAGTCCAATATCTGCAGTGCCTTGCAAAAGTATTCGGCCCCCTTGAATCTTGCAACCTTTCGCCACATTTCAGGCTTCAAACATAAAGATATGAAATTTAATTTTTTTGGCAAGAATCAACAACAAGTGGGACACAATCGTGAAGTGGAACAACATTTATTGGATAATTTAAACTTTTTTAACAAATAAAAAACTGAAAATTGGGGCGTGCAATATTATTCGGGACCTTTACTTTCAGCGCAGAAAACTCACTCCAGAAGTTCAGTGAGGATCTCTGAATGGTCCAATGTTGTCCTAAATGACCGATGATGATAAATAGAATCCACCTGTGTGTAGTCTCCGTATAAATGCACCTGCTCTGTGATAGTCTCAGGGTTCTGTTTAAAGTACAGAGAGCATTATGAAAACCAAGGAAGAGACCAAGCAGGTCCGAGATACTGTTGTGGAGAAATTCAAAGCCGGATTTGGATACAAAAAGATTTCCCAAGCTTTAAACATCTCAAGGAGCACTGTGCAAGCCATCATATTGAAATGGAAGGAGCATCAGACCACTGCAAATCTACCAAGACCCGGCCGTCCTTCCAAACTTTCTTCTCAAACAAGGAGAAAACTGATCAGAGATGCAGCCAAGAGGCCCATGATCACTCTGGATGAACTGCAGAGATCTACAGCTGAGGTGGGAGAGTCTGTCCATAGGACAACAATCAGTCGTACACTGCACAAATCTGGCCTTTATGGAAGAGTGGCAAGAAGAAAGCCATTTCTCAAAGATAACCATAAAAAGTCTCGTTTAAAGTTTGCCACAAGCCACCTGGGAGACACACCAAACATGTGGAAGAAGGTGCTCTGGTCAGATGAAACCAAAATTGAACTTTTTGGCAACAATGCAAAACGATATGTTTGGCGTAAAAGCAACACAGTTCATCACCCTGACCACACCATCCCCACTGTCAAACATGGTGGTGGCAGCATCATGGTTTGGGCCTGCTTTTCTTCAGCAGGGACAGGGAAGATGGTTAAAATTGACGGGAAGATGGATGCAGCCAAATACAGGAACATTCTGGAAGAAAACCTGTTGGTATCTGCACAAGACCTGAGACTGGGACAGAGATTTATCTTCCAACAGGACAATGATCCAAAACATTAAGCCAAATCTACAATGGAATGTTTAAAAAAAAAACGTATCCAGGTGTTAGAATGGCCAAGTCAAAGTCCAGACCTGAATCCAATCGAGAATCTGTGGAAAGAGCTGAAGACTGCTGTTCACAAACACTCTCCATCCAACCTCACTGAGCTCGAGCTGTCTGGCAAGGAAGAATGGGCAAGAATGTCAGTCTCTCGATGTGCAAAACTGATAGAAACAAACCCCAAGCGACTTGCAGCTGTAATTGGAGCAAAAGGTGGCGCTACAAAGTATTAACGCAAGGGGGCCGAATAATATTGCACGCCCCACTTTTCAGTTTTTTATTTGTTAAAAAAGTTTAAATTATCCAATAAATTTTGTTCCACTTCACGATTGTGTCCCACTTGTTGTTGATTCTTGACAAAAAATTAAAATTATATATCTTTATGTTTGAAGCCTGAAATGTGGCGAAAGGTTGCAAGGTTCAAGGGGGCCGAATACTTTTGCAAGGCACTGTATGTGCACAATTTTTGCAAAAAGGCTCTTGGACACTCCACAGAAGTTTTGGCAAAATATTTTGTGGACTGATGAAACCAAAGTTGAATTGTTTGGGAGTAACACACAACGTCATGTGTGGAGGAACAGCTCACCAACATCAACGCCTCATCCCCACCATGAAGCATGGAGGAGGGTGCATCATGATTTGGGGCTGTTTTGCTACCTCAGGGCCGGGACAACTTGCAATCATTAATGGAAGAACGAATTCAAAAGTTCATCAGGATGTTTTGCAGGAAAACCTAAGGTTTTCTGTCAGACAGTTGAAGCTAAAAAGAGGATGGATTCTGCAACAAGAAAATGATCCAAAACACAGAAGTAAATCAACGTTTCAGAAGAACAAAATACACATGCTGGAGTGCCAAGTCAAAGTCCAGAGTTGAACCCCATTGAGATGCTGTGGCATGACCTAAAGCAGGTGTGGGTAAACCGGTCCTCAGGGGCTGCAGTGGGTCCTGGTTTTTGTTCCAACAGATTTAGCACAGACAGTTTAACCAATGAGGGTTCAGTGGAAACAAGAAGCACCTGACTGCAATGAACTGATTGCACTTGTAAGAAACCAGTTTTGTGAAAGGCTGTCCTCATGATGGGTATGAACAAAAACCCGCACTCATTGCGGCCCTTTGTGGAATAGTTTGCCCACCCCTGACCTAAAGACATCGATTCATGCCAGAAATCCCAGGAATCTGACTGAACTACAGGAGTTTTGTAGAGAAGAATGGGCCAAGATTAGTCCTGATTGATGTGCCAGACTCATCTGCAGTTAGAGGAAGCGTCTGGTTGAAGTTATCGCTGCCAAAGGGGTCCACAAAATATTAAATGTGATGGTTCACTTATTTTTAGGGCTGTCAAAATTATCGCGTTAACGGGCATTAATTACTTTTTATAGTTAATCACGTTAAAATATTTGACGCATTTAACGCACATGCCCCGCTCAAACAGATTAAAATGACAGCAAAGTGTCATTTCCACTTGTTACTTGTGTTTTTTTGTGTTTTGCCACCCTCTGCTGGCGCTTGGGTTCGACTGATTTTATGGGTTTCAGCACCATAATTATTATTGACATCAACAATGGCGAGCTACTAGTTTATTTTTTGATTGAAAATTTTACAAACTTTATTAAAATGAAAACATTATGAGGGGTTTTAATATGAAATTTCTATAACTTCTACTAACATTTATTTTTTTAAGAACTACAAGTCTTTCTATTCATGGATCGCTTTAACAGAATGTTAATAATGTTCATGCCATCTTGTTGATTTATTGTTATAATAAACAAATACAGTACTTATCTACAGTATGTTCAATATATATATATCCGTCTTGTGTCTTATCTTTCCATTCCAACAATAATTTACAGAAAAATATCCTGGCAAATATGGCATATTTTATAGATGGTTTGAATTGCGATTAATTTTGATTAATTAATTTTTACACTGTGATTAACTCGATTAAAAACTTTAATTGTTTGACAGGCCTACTTATTTTCCCCCCTTCTGTCATATTTTTGCATACTATAGTCATTAAAATATGAAATATTATAAATGTTTGGGTGGTTTTAGTTAAGGCTGACACTGCTTTTTCATCTGTGTGATTTTGACAAAGACCAGATCACATTTGATGGTCATTTTATACAGAAATGTGACATATAAAGATGTCCGATCACGTCATTTTCAAAGTATGGGAATCGGCAAAAAAATATCGGACATGCCTTTTTTAATAGATATATATATTTTAATTTAATCGTTTTCTAATTGTATTTAACGTTACAGACAAAATGTCTTACATTCATCCAGAGTCTTTAGTTTTGACTTAAAGTAGGGCTATCAAATTTATCGTGTAAACGGCGGTAATTAATTTTTTAAAAATTAATCATGTTAAAATATTTAATGCAGTTAACGCATGCGCTGCACGACCCACTAACGCATTGTCGCGTTCAGTCTATAATGGCACCGTTTTACCTATAGATAGAGCTAAAAGGCAGCGTATAATGAGTAAAAATAATTTTGGCAGTCTATGGAGCCTTTTTTTTTTTTTGGGCTAAAGCCTTACAATCCCTCTTTTAGCAATTAAAAATATCGTGGGAAGCAATGTGGGGAAAAACGAGTGGTTGATCTTTTCCTTAACACCCTATGTTACTTCCTAACGCAGAGAAGATATATCAATTGGTGCCACTACGCACGGTCATGGTTGCACTTCCCATCATGCATTTGGGCAGAACAATTAAATGGCTACAGTATCATTTACTGAAAAGCTCTACAAATACACTCGATGGCAATATTTAGTCACAATATACAAAGTCATGTGTACTGTATGTTGAATGTATATATTCGTCTGAGTTTTATTCATTTTTTTCTTAATGCATTGCCAAAATGTATATGATCGGGAAAAATGATCGGGAATGACTGGAATCGAATCGGGAGCAAAAAAAAAGCAATCGGATCGGGAAATATCGGGATCGTCAGATACTCAAACTAAAACGATCGGGATCGGATCGGGAGCAAAAAAACATGATCGGAACAACCCTAGTGACATATTTCAAAAAGGTTCGAATACTTTAACAACCCTAGTGACATATTCCAAAAAGGTTCGGATACATTTTCGTACCACTGTACACCATTTTGTCTTCTTCTTTCTCCAACTTCAGGAGATGGAGAAGAGCCCCGCCAACCACTTCCTCATCCTCTTCCGGGACGCCAGCTGCCAGTTCCGTGGGGTCTACACGGCCAACCCCGAATCCACAGAGCTGGTGCGCTTGACCGGCGTCGGCCCTAAGACCATAAACTCGTCCCAGGTGGAATCCATGTACAAGTACAGCTCGGACCGGAAGCAGTTCAGCACCATCCCTTCTAAGACCCTTGGCATGAGTGTAGATGCGTTCACCATCCCTGGACATCTATGGCACGGTGGGGCAGCGGCAGCTGCAGGAGGTGGGGGCAGCAGAAGGGCGAGCGTCACCAAGAAAGCGCTCGTTTCCAAGTGACGGGACACCTCATGAACAAATTTCCGGTTTGGCCCTTTCCAGTGCAAATAGTTTCTCTCATAGTCAGAGTAAGAAACGTATTGATTTAAAAGGCTATCCAACACAAGATTATAGCTAGTAAACCCTGACATCTACTAGGACTATGAAGTTGATTTTATATAGAGTTTTTCTAGCTATGCAAGGTTGCAAAGAAACTCTTTAAAGTTGAATACAGTTGGATACAAGTGACCCGATTCACGAGATTTTTTTCCCCGTTTTTTTACATACTTTCAGATGTTTTTTTTTTTTCTTTGACTAGCATGTGAAAACTTGACATTCGAGCACTCTATTGTGCAGGAAACCTCAACTCCACTCACTGTACCACAAACAGCAGTTCGCAAAATACTAGTGTTGATACGCGCGACATCAGAGGTTCTCAAAGTGTGGCACGAGTACTGCCAGTGTTTCGCGGCCTCCCATTAGTGGCAGTGTTGTTTTTGTCAACGGTGACCATAACGAAAATATTTCGTCAACGAACACATTTCATGACGATGACGAGACGATAACGAGCTTCAAACGTGTTTTGGGTGACTAAAACATAACGATACAAATGTCAGTTTTCGTCTGATGAGAGGAAAATGAGCAATAGTTTTCGTCACAAGTTAATGTGTGACATTTTATGTGTAGTTAGCCTAAATCGTAGCAATGTCTGGTTGTGTCATGACATACCCGTGTCATCGCCAGTCACTCCAGCTTGCACACACGGTAAGATTTTTTTTCCTATCTTGGCCAGAGAGAATATTCAATGTTGCTTTAGCCTTCAAAGGTCTGTGCTGAGTGATCATCCCAAACTAAATGTAACTCGTAGCCTTAGCATTAGGCTAACGCCAAGTGAGCGTCCTCTTAAACTCATGGACAACTTTTTTTTTTTTTTTTTTACATACAATTCGTGGCATCCAGATGGATATAATTCATTACCTGGGTCTTTCCCAAAGGGAAAGCCAAGGTAATGTTGTTCTGCAACTTTATTGTACTTATTTTTATTTATTATTATTATTCAATAATTGTCAACGTTTTTTTTCGGCACACCGCGCAGCCCAAACCGTAGCCCCGATTGGCACCGTTCAAGTATCGGCACGACCGGAATTTTCATGTGACGATGGGAATTTTTCAAACGGCCCCGAAAATTTTTCCGTTCGACCGTAAACGGCAACTTTCCGAAACTATCCTACAATTTTTGAGCAAATCAAATAATTTAGGCTTCCAAAATTCCGGGACGGTGAGGGGCATAAAAGTGGTATATAGAATTTGGCAAAAATTTACAGTTCCCCGGAAATTTGCCAAAAATATTCCTATTCATTTTTAATGGAAAAAAAAAAAAAAAACGGCGCGCTGCACAGCCCGAACCGTTTGACTGATCGGCACCGTTCAAGTATCGGCATGACCGGAATTTTTGCGTGAAGCAGGAAATTTTTCAAATGGCCCCGAAAAATTTTCTGTTCGCCCGTAAATGGCAATTTTCCATTAAAAAAAAAAAAAGTTTCAAAATGTATCTAGTTAAAATGTACTGTTTTCCTGCAAGTTGATGTTGTCCTTGTACATGCTACAATATGTGCTCACATCTCAATGTTTATTCGGAATAATTGGAAACCTTTATTTATTTATTTTTGAGTACATTTAAAAAAAAATCAAAAACATTTTTAGAAACTGTAGACTTAAACTACTCAAAATTAGTCTTGAGTTTTCGTCAACAAAATTAAACGAAGACATATTTTCAGATGACTAAAATATGACTAAGACTAATAAGTAATATTGTCCAAAAGACTAAGACTAAGACGAAAATTAAAAGGGCTGCCAAAAACAACATTGATCTGTGGTAGACAAAAGATTGAATTAAATGTTCGAATGACCTTCTTGTTTTTTGATTCAGTCCAAATAAATCGGTTTGGTAGGTAATGAGTTAATTTTGTGCCACTTCATATACATTTTGGGCATTACGGGGTCATGTCCTGAACATTTTAGGATCATTTCATGTCATTTTAGGGCATTTCCGGGTCACTTCCTCTTTATTTTGGGGCATTTCTGGTTCACTTTGATAATTTTGCGTAAATTTCTAATGGTTTTAGGGCTTTCCCGGATCACTTCCTGTATGTTTTGGGTCACTTCCTGTTAATTTTGAGGAATTTCGTGCAAATGTTTTTTTCTCAAAAAATAATGACCGCCAATGGAAAACACTGAACATTAAGATTTACAGTGTATCACAAAAGTGAGTACACCCCTCGCATTTCTGCAGTTATTTAAGTATATCTTTTCATGGGACAACACTGACAAAATGACACTTTGACACCATAAACAGTAGTCTGTGTGCAGCTTATATTATAGAGTTAATTTATTATCCCCTCAAAAGAACTCAAAATATAGCCATTAATATCTAAACCCCGGCAACAAAAGTGAGTACACCCCTTCGCATTTCTACAGATATTTAAGTACCCCGCCCGTCTCATCAGACCATAGGACATGCTTCCAGTAATCCATGTGCTTTGTTGACATGTCTTCAGCAAACTGTTTGCGGGCTTTCTTGTGTACCGTCTTCAGAAGAGGCCTCCTCCTGGGGTGAAAGCCACGCACACCAATTTGATGGAGAGTGCGACGTATGGTCTGAGCACTAACAGGCTGACCCCCCACCTCTTCAGTCCTTGCAGCAATGCTGACAGCACTCCTGTAATGAGTCACATGACATTTTGGAGGGAAAATGACAAGCAGTACTCAATTTGGACATTTAGGCATGTACAGTTCGTAGTTTCTAAGGGGTGTACTCAGTTTTGTTGCCAGGGATTAATGGCTATATTTTGAGTTATTTTGAAGGGAAAATAAATTAACTCTATTATATAAGCTGCACACAGACTACTTTTTTATTGTGTAAAAGTGTCATTTTGTCAGTGTTGTCCCATGAAAAAATATGGCGGAAAACACTCAGGTGTCATGAAGTTCTGCTCTGAGACCCCCAATTTAGCCAACTTTCAAAACTGTGCATGTGTGATACATCATTGGAAAGCTTAAAATCTCAATTTTCTAGGGGAAAATTTTTTGAACAGGAGGGCATTTAAAAAAAAAAAAAAAAAACATTTTAAACACCAAAACCCTAACTGGAGGTGAGATCACGCAAGAGCAGAATTACAGACGCCATGACTTTAACGAGATATTATCGCTTACTTACCTTGTTTTGATCCAAAAACTCTATGTAGCATGTATCACTGAGTGTGAAGACACAGCTGTGAATGGCCACAGCTGGATTTTTGGGGGGGATTTCATGGGTGAAACATGGTAATATAACAAGGGTCGCGATGCAGAAATCACAGACATTAAGGAGTGGTCGAAATGTTCTTTTTCATATATTTACCCTTTTAAACGTTTTTTTTTTTCCAATTATTTTTTTGTTTGGATCGATTATTTATCATCGAACATTTTGTAGAAACTGCAACAGTAACAAAAAAATTACAATTAACCGATAGTTATGAGGTAGATATCCGTGACTTTTACAGACGCAATTTTTTCCATTGTGACATAATTTGTTTAAAAGTTTAAAATATGTGAGTGAATAATTTTTTCTAAGTTGTTTTTTTTTCCAAACGAAATATGAGACATCAATTAATGATTTTAAGCTAAAAAAAAAAAAAAGAGACATTTTGAAAAATAAATATAATTACCTTCGTTTTATGGCTGGGTTGAAACAAAAGCGGTTGCGCAGCGTCTGTAAACGAGGGTTTTCAGGGTAAAACGGACAAATTAAAAATAGTTTGGGGGCTTCATGCTCCATGAATCTGCTATGGCAGCATATAGACATATTGTTCTAATAAACACAACAGTTGTTTTGGCTTAAAATACAGCAGTTTCTTTGAAAGATGAGTACAAGAGCAGAAACTGCTTTTTCAGTCTTGTCTGTGTTTTCCGCCATATACTTAAATATCTGCAGAAATGCGAGGGGTGTACTCACTTTTGTGATACACTGTAAGTTTCAGTTTATCAAAAATGGTATTAAATATCGAGTATCGTGACAACAGTACAGGGAGTTCTTAAAAACTCGCTTTGTTCTTGTTGTTATTCATAGTGAGGATATGAACTAAAATGGCTACCTATTTGTTATTTGAGGACTGATCAGAATGAAATTTGGTAGGTATATTCTAGGGATGTTTATGTATTGATCTTTGGAGCCAAGTTTTTTTTTTTTTTTTCTCCTCAGGGTTTATAAATTGATTACGGATTGATTAATTGAGGCCGTTATGTTGTTATCCATAAGATATCAGTATTTTGTTGTACCTTGTTTGGGTACCGGGCTGTAGTAGTTCATTATTTGAACTTGTAACCCTGTAGTTCAATTGTATTCAATTTAAACTACAAAAGATTCACATTTAATATTTTGGAACTGTGACTTTTCAAATGCAGTATTTAGGAACATATTCTATGTGTAATACCATTTCATTTAATCTTTGAGTATATTACATTTTTCCCCCCAAATCTAATCAACTAATTAACTCATTGCCTATCATTAACAAGCGTGGGAGTCCAAGTCATGTAAACTGGAAGGACTGGCTGTGAATGCTCCTCTTTCAGTGCCACTGACGGCGCTAGACATCCAATACATTTTGGTATTTGGAGTGCCAAGTATTCTAATGTGTGAAAACTGCTGCTTTAGACCGTTTCAACAGCAAATCTAGGAAAGAATTTGAATGTATAAAGTTGTAAACCTTAACTCGTATCTTAAAGCACCACTGTTCTAAATGAATTTCTCTTCCAAACCCTTGAAGTTGTTGTCAAAGTCCATTTTTATGAACATGCCGCATTCACGGGATGTCATTTTTATACATGACCTGTTTTGGTTCTGAATGTGGAGATTTGATGATGTTCGGCAGGAACAAAAAAGCAGAACATATTTTCATGCTCATCTTTAAATATAGCGACGACAAAATTAAAGGCATTAAAGTTGAAAAATATGGAAGTACTTGCCATATATGATCATATTTTGGACCTAGAATACATCTGCAAAGGCGTGAATGGTTGCCAGTGAGTGGCTGATCATTGTACTGTACTATTACACCTCACAAAAAAAATGACTCAGAACGTAGTTTCTGATTGACTCCTTGCAAAATGAAGCTGATTTTGTACTTTTGAGTGGAAGGATGTTGACTCAAGTGGTGCTTTACCAAAAGGACGTGATGTCTGAAATGACCGATTAAACTCTTCTTCAACCAAGGAATATATTTTAAGCACTTTTTTTATTGTTATATTTCAAAATGTGTGAATTCCTCAACCATGAACGCAGCACAACTCATATCAAATCAATGTTTTCATCAACATTTATTGCACTTTCCTCATTACTTAGTGACACAAAGAGCCGGAGTGTTGTTCTATTGTTATAATGTGACGTCCACTATTTGACAAGAGCCCAAGTACATTTATTTCAATTATACTGATGCATTTGAACAAAATAAACAACAAAAATGTTTTACAGGCACTTCTAAGTACAGATTTTAGCTGACTGCTTACTGTTGTGGGTATGATTACCACATTTGTGAATACTATTGACCACTCTGAAATACAGTAGGGGAGAACAGGGTTGGTTGTCACATGTGTTGGTTGACATATGTGCTATAACTCGACCACCAGATGTTGCGGAGTATCAGTATTGACATGATCAGAGTTGCGCTAATAATAAATCTACATCGTTGGTTGGGACGATATTGCATAAACTGGATGTACATTTTTTGCTGGGAACGAGACATTTATAATGATCAATGCAAAATAAATCTGTATTGACTAATACTAGCTTTTATGTGTATGTGTTCAGACCTATTTAATTCAAACCTTTGTTTTCAAAAACTACTAAAGAAAAATTTTGAAAACTTCCAGAAAAAATATCCAGATTTTATGAGCAAATTTTAAAAATGCATTATTTGAACATCACTTAAGTTATATAACATACACAATAAATCCAAGCTTGTTAATCATCTCGTAATGATCCAGGAATTACACAGTTTAATGTTATGCTAACTCTGATGCAAGTCGGACTTTCAGTAACAAAATTAGTGGCGTGTTCCCCACTTCCACGACATTGACATTGTTTTACATTTCTTACAAGTGGCTGCTGCTGGCTGCAAAAATAAATTCTAATATCCCTAATATCTAACGAGTGTGTGTGTCTGTGTGTGTGTTGGGGGGGGGGGGGGGGGGGGACTGAAGTCATTAACCAAGTCTGACCATAATGACAATAATTTACTTAATAATGGCGGGGTAAATTACAACCATTAAAACATATGGGAAGACAATCTAAATGACTCACGTCATTATATCATGCAAATAAGGTTACTTAAAAGTTGGTGGGGACAATTTGATCATCCTAAAAAGTGGGTACCGTAGTTTTGTCCCTACCATCCATATGCAAACCTACGCCCTTTGATTACATCGCTTGGCGGTCAGAGGTAAACCGCTGGTCGCCCTACCCAAGTGTAAGCAATGTTGAAATATTGCTCATTTGGAGCAGAGATCTCCCCCTGCTCCCCATTTTATTTTTTTCTTAAAAGCCGCCTTAAAGCTAGGCGCTAACGCTAATGCACAGCTCCATCACTAACCTAGCACCCTGTCTCTCTCGCTCTTTCTCGATCTTTTCTGACGTAATTGCTGCATGAATTCCGATTTGGGGGACTTAAAAGTTCAGACCGCAGCCACATTCTGGAAAAATGTGGCCCAGATCGGATTTTAAGATTTGAACCACATACGAAAGTGACTTAGATCGTATTTGAAATGCTCCACTTTTATGCGACATGTCCCATTTTGACTGTCAAGTTAATGCCTGACTCCAGTCGGAAAAACTAGAAAAAATTGGATTTGTGAATTAAGACCTGCGATGTGAACCTAGCCTTAGACGTCCGATCATCCGTTGCTAACCTCTCACTTCAAATGGGTTCGACGTCCAGCGCCATCCGTGGCAAACAATGAGTTAAGCGGACCATGACCGAGCCATGATAGCAATTACTTTACGTTCGAGTATGCAGTATTTTAGCATTAAAAGAAAAAATGTAGTATTGGTAAAGTATCTGCATAGCATAGAGTTGCACGGTACACTACAGTATTCGTTTTGAAAAAGTTACCATTAAAAAGCATAAGGACGAAGTTACTGTTTTGACTTGCTTTCTCTAGCTAGCTAGCTGCTAATTTAGTTTTTGAAACAACAAAACGCATTGAGGTTGGTTGTCACTTTCACTACAACGGTACAATGAAATTGTGTTCTGACAGCTCTCAGTTGTGTCCGTCCTATAGATTTAATAAACATATTGAAAATAAAAACAATTTAAGGCAGTAAAACACAACATTGCGTAGGCAGTAGGCACACCAATTCTGCATATTTGGTAAGCGCAAACTCAAAGTCGATCATTACTCTGAATCAGACAGTCAATAGCTATCGAACAAGATATTGATGTTCAATTCTGGACTCAATTTAAGTCTGTGTAGAGTTCTTGTGTGCACTGTTTTTACACAATAACTTGAAAAATTGATTTGATCTGCTCTGTTGATGCAACGTTGTAAACCTATTCTAATTTAACGGTAACGTTAGAATGTATTCTCATAAAAGGTCCTTATTTATAAAAAATACTTCATTTCATTGAAAACATTGGTTTCCCTTTTACAGAAAACCCATTCAGCTAACTATCAAAAACAACATGTTAGAGCTCCTGTTCCTTGAGCCCTGCTCCTCCTCTGTGTGTGTGTGTGTCTTGATTGCAGAATTGGACAGATGGGTGCGCCTGGGACCAGGTGCAGTTGATCATCGTTAACAGCCTACTTAAGCCGGTCCCTGGCCTCACTTAGTCGCCATATCAACAACTCTACTCCACGAGTTTGTGACTCTAGCATTCACGTTGACCAAAAATTTGTATTGCTCACCTTGTCTCATTCTACAGATCCTGCATTGCTCTCCTGCCTTGATAGCGCACCTGCTCACTCGACAAATGCCTGCCTGACTGCTTTCTTATTATGCAATAAACTATTGTTACTCCTGCCAACTTGCCTGACTTCTCTGCGCTTGGGTCCCACGCTCACCCAGAACCATAACTCAACAACAACTAATGAATAAAAGTTGAAAAATGAAAAGGATCAAATCCAATCTAAGAAATTAAGTTTCCTAGCTAAAAATGAATTATCGTGGAAGACTTGTGACAACCAACCATGTTCTCGCCTAATTTTGCTGTGGAAGCGATTCAAGCGCCTGCATGCGTTAAGCTAATAACATGATGTAAGTGCATAGAATCAAATAGAAGCTCTAGAGTTGATAATACCAGTTATTCCCAACCAATCAGGGGTTTGAAAAAATGAAAATAAATTTTTAAAAAATGTCAATAAAGGTTGGGAAACGCCAGATTATACAACCCAGTTCTGTTTTTTGTTTTTGCGTGAAAGCAGCATTTGCCATTATTTTATAATGTGTGAAGTACAAGAAGCGAGCATTGTGGTTGTAGCAACTCAGACGGCATCTTGAGTAGCTATATTGCGCTCTGTGCTGTTCCAGTGGGTGGTGTCTACTTGGGGCTCCGGCGAGGTGGATCCCGTTGCGTTGTTGGAGGGCGTGTGCGTCGGAACTTGAGTCGAGGCGAGGGTGGGGCTAAAGGAAATAGATGGCCCGGCGGTCGTGACGACGGAGGTGTCCGATGTGTCGGATGATGTCATGTTGGTGGTCATGTCGGGGAGGGGATCCGGTGTCCTGGCGATGTGGGCTGGGGTGGGCTCTTGTGGATCCGAGCACACCGGCCGACCCTCGGAGATGTACCATACTTCGTTGTGTCTGTTGAGTAGCTTTAATGGGCTACAAAAACACAGATAAGCTTTTTAGGACAACCGTTGAACTCATTGGCTGCCTTAGACCAGGGGTTTTCAACCCAGTCCTCAAGGCACACTGTGGGTCCTGGTTTTTGTTCCAGCCGATCCAGCAGAGACAGTTGAACCAATGAGGCTTCTGCTAAAACAAGCCACACCTGACTGCAATCAACTGATTGCACTTGTAAAACACCAGATTGGGGAAAAAGTGTTGTCATCTTGTTTGGTAAGAATGAAATCCTGCACCCACAGTGTGCCTTAGTGGAATAGGTTGGGAACCCCTGCCTTAGACGTCCAATCCATTTTGAGTGGGGGAGACTGGCAAAGATCACTCGCTTCCAGTCAAAATGGATTGAACGTCTAGTGCTATCAATAGCAGCCAATGAGTTCAATGAGTACACTATTAAAGGTAACCTCGGGCTTGTAGGCTCTAATAAGCCAATAATGTTCTCTTTTACTAAAATATGTTATTAGAAAGATACAAAATATTGCCATTGATTTAAAAATCTATAATATTTATTAGGGCTGTCAAAATTACCGCGTTAACGGGCGGTAATTAATTTTTTAAAATTAATCACGTTAAAATATTTGACTCAATTAACGCACATGCCGTGCTCAAACAGATTAAAATCACAAATGATAAACTTCTCAATTTGCCTCAGTATTGCATATCTTCAATAGAATTAAGTGGATATCGTCTATTTCAACCGTGGGATCGTGTTGTCATTAAGTGTGATTTACACAATTAAAGTTGACCTTTTTAAGCCTGTGTCTTTGCTTTGTCTGTGAAGATGTGTTCAAAGCGGTATTTGTAATACACGACAGTGCTAGTCTTGTAAGTGGCTCGTCCTAGATGTCGGGGAGTAACTCTGTATTGTTAGTTTTGTGTAAAAATTACAGTACGGTAAGCACAGTGCTTGGGAACAGGTATATTATTTATTGCATACTATAAGGATTCCAAAATCACAAGATGGAAATAATTGAGCCGAATAAAAAGGAAAGGTTTGTAAAATATTTTATTTTTTTATTGAGTATAATTTCTGGGGGGGTGGATGTGTCGTATTTGTATATATTCTAAATATCTAGACGTATCCCACTATCGAGTGTATAACAATGTGAATGAATTTAATTAAAATAAAGTGATAATGAGATTCTCACTCCAAACTTGAAAATGAGCAACTGTTTGTAGCACTCGCGAAAATTCCTCCTCCCAAAAAAAAGTGAATAACTGCGTTATTCTGCCACTTTTTATTGCGTTCCTACCGATTGAGCGGGCGGGCTCCCATCGAGTTTTCATTTTCCTGTGGAAACAGTGTGACTCGCATCTGTGACGTTCGAGGCCTCATCAGTAGTGGTCACGTGATTTTTGGCTTGCTCGACGCCGTTTTCGGAACACTGCTTTGACACGCCTCTACTTCATTTGCTTGAATCAGATTCAAGCAGGACGGCTCGAGCGTCCCATCTCTAGTGTCCACTCGCATTTCTCTTCCTTTTTGCTCTCAATGTGCTTAAATGTCGTCATTGTAAACTGTTTGAGGCAATGCATGAGCGGGTCATTCCGTGCATGCGTTAATTGCGTCAAATATTTTAACGTGATTAATTAAAAATATTACCGCCGGTTAACGCGATAAATTTGACAGCACTACGTAAAACCCGATCCTTTTCACCCGATTCTGATCCTCGGAAAAATGGCGCATTCGGCCTGATTTCCGATCACGTGATCGGATCGGGACATCTCTAATCAATACAATGTGGTAATAGTGAATCAACCAGTCTTCCCAAACAGAGCTATTCAAGTCATCTGGTGAAAATTCTTTTAGTTTTAATATCGCAGTACATCGCAAACCCACCAAAAGTCGCAATGTCAGTTTTTTTCCAATATAGTTCAGCCTTACCTCATACCACACTGACAACCACCAAGCGAGTACATACCTGTCATACCCGACCCCATAGTGGTAGGTGTGGTTGTACGATGCCCGCACTCGCTCCAGCTCTTTAGTCAGCAGATGCGCATGAAGCCTAGATGTCACCGATAACATCCAACCTCCATAGCTGCGCACGTAGACGTCCATCTCGGGCATTTCGGTGAAATACAACTACAAACAGAAAAGTAGAACATTAGGACTGGTGCTGCTGTTTTGGTTAGCGACCGAGTCCAACCTTGTCATTGGTGGGTGCGGGCGGCTTGTCCTGATAGGCTTGTGGCAGCGGGAAATTGAGCGTATAGACTGCCGGTTCCCACATTTTGGTTTCTTCGGGGATTTTAACCAGCACGGGAGCGGTCATCTCCATCTGGATGCCTGACGCAAATACACACTCATTCAAATGACACACTTGGCGTCCTATGCACTCCAAAGGAGACGTTTTGCTATTCTTACCCGCTTCATTTGCACCGGTGATGTACTGAAAAAGCCTCCTGAAAGCCATGGCCGCACCCACTCCCATGAAGTAGGCCTCGGCGTCAGTGGACACCCAGCGGGTGGGGCTGTAGTGTCGCACCTACATAAGTTTGAAATCAGAAAAAAATGTTTGATATTAGATTTTTATTATCATTATTATTATGGAAATATACAGGTAGTCCCTGGGTTACAATTTATGTGGTTTCGACTTTACGATGCCAAAGTCTTGTCTGCCATTTTGTCTTCAGGTTTTATTTAAATTTGTTTTTTGTTGCACAAACAGTACCTAATTGTACCTCACAGTATCGTAATTTGTACTTTATTAAAATGACTTTTCGACAAATTGTTCAGCTTGACAGACAGCAAACAAAGCAATTGTCCTTTTTGAAGCTTTTTACCTTCTACACTTTTGACAGTTTGTAAAGCTGTAACACACGATAAGTACACGTCTGTTCAAAACGACACGCATTTTAACAATAAAATATTCTACACAAAACGCTTGGTGTTCAAACGTCCATCTAGTCTGATCAATATGTAAATTTGGTTGCTTAAATTAGCCTAATTTTCCTCACAAAAGTCCGCTAGCTTAAATGCTACAAATGCTAACGTATTTACAATTGACATAGCAAATCGCTTACACATAACTCAACAAACTGTAGCTGTACACTTAATTACAAATGCATACACAAACATATATTACCTGAAACAACTTATAGCCTTATATGGGCCAAACCAGAGCGCAGCTAACCTTTATCCATGTCAGACGTCTGAGTCTGCTTCTCAATCATCCAAGGCAACAGTCCAGACAGACCCAACGCTGCCACCAGTAGGCAGCGTATCCTCCACCATTAAGTAAAATACAATACTTTTGGACTTGCTTTTTTTCTTTTCTTTTCCTTATTATGATTAGTTTTTTAAACGTACCTCGTTTATTAGGAGAAAACAGCGAACAGGAACGGGTTATGGGGAACAATAGAAAAGGAGAGAGAGACAGGAAGCACAAACAACAACAAGAAATACATTGAACGCCTACACTAACTATAAATATGTTGGTGCTATCGTTAGCTAGTTGTATTTCTGGTTGACACCATGTGGGGGGCCTGATGACCAAGGAAAGAGTGTGTGTGTGTGTGTGTGGGGGGGGGTCTTAAAGGTAAGTGACTGGGAGAGGTGGAGTTTACACAAATCAGCCATGTGGTCTACAACCATTAATTGTGTGAATCCCTAGTGAGTGTGAGTATGTTGGCATCCTATTCTATGCTGTTTTATCGCTAATCCTGACACCCTCCGGGCCATCCGTGCCCCGATTAACCGGCCTTCAGGGATGGGATAAGGAGACGCGCCACCACCCCCCACGCCCACCTGGCACATGAGCCACCGCTGCGGCGCCCCAACCGGCCCGGCACACCGCAGGAGCCCCAATGGCCCGCCAAGCCCAAGGCAGGGCAGGGCAGGACCCCCCACCGGAGCAGGCGATACCCAGCCAACCCAACAGCACCCAGCCAGCAACCCGCGCCAGGGCGCAGGGCAGATATCCAGGCAGAAAAGCCCCATCCCCCGCATAGTTACATTTTAAATTGGTTAATTCCGATTTACGCGGATATTCGGGTTAAGTCGCCACCGTAGGAACTCGTTCGTAACCTGGGGACTACCTCTGTTTCAAATCATACATAAATCACACTAACATCAACACCAAACACATTCAGTGTTACTGCCTAGTTAATAGCACTTACTTCATATTCATCCGTTTTGCAGACCAGTTCAAACTCCAGACATTCCTTTGACTCTGTGCAAAAGCTGCTATTGGTGCTTGGGCTGCAAGAGTACAATTTCATTTTTACTCTCACTGAACAGCGATTACTCGCATGGTTCAACTTACCCAACACTTCCTTCAATGCTAACCACAAGGGTCAACACAGCCAATACTGATAGGAAAGTCCTGAAAAGAAGTAAATGTGCATTCAATTCAATTGCTCTTAACTCATAGGCTGTCATTGATTGGGATAGACATCCAATCCATTTGAACTGGGAGAGGCGAGCAGCGATTTATCGCTGCCAGTCCTCCCAGTTGAAAGGAATATTAGTTTTTCTTGTATTTACTTTTTGACTGTTTGGTTATCTGAAGTGTGTTAGAGTAATACAATCAGGGAATAGTGTCTTTTCTCATATTTACTGTTTGACTGTATTACTTTAACACACCCAATATAAACTAAATAGCACTTATATCATGGTTTAAGAAGAACAAGCAGAATATATTTGATATTATGAACAATTAACCTTGAAATGATTAAAATTTGCATCGCCAAGACAACGGGCAAATAAGGGCAGAACAGACACAGGACGCCTTCTGACCACGGAAGCCCAATGTGCGTGTCATGCAGCTGACTGTGCAAGACTGACGCTGACAAGCATGCAAGACATCTACAAGCCCACGTCCGCACCACCAAATCCCGCAATCAGCTTTTCTGGACAGTCTAGAACAAATGGCGGGACAGCTTGTCTTGCCACAAGGAACATCTGATAATGAGGAACCCGCGACTGAGAAGTTGACACTCAGCACTCACGTGGCGCTGAGGGTGGCAAAATTCTCAACTCTCGTTGCCCTGACAACAGTAACGCCCGAAACCCTCCTGCCAAATCAACAACAGAGAATAATTCTAAACAACGACCAAACGCACCCTCTTTCCGGACCACAGCCCAACTCACCAGAGTCTTTAAAAGACTGAATGTTTTACTCATCGTTGTCATTTTTCTCAGGAATCTTTTGTTGACTTGTGATATGATGACCCTGGATCCAGTTTGCCTCCTCACCTGGGTCTCTCTGTGCTGTACGATTGCTGCCGTTTTGAAATATATTGTCAACTTGTTTTTCGAAGCCTTTTTCCTGCTTTTGAAATGGAGTCAGTACAAGGGGTTAAGACTGGAGCTGAAACGAGTACTCGAGCAACTCAAGTAACTCGAGTTTAAAAACTGATCCGAGTAATTTTATTCACCTCGAGTAATCGTTTATTTTGACAGCTCCAAGCATCACGTTTTGCTAGGACTACTTTTAATGCGGGACAACGCGCTGTCACGTGCGGAGAGGAAGAAGGGAAAAAAAAAAAACTTACCGCAGCCGACAGCCGCCACAAACGACGCCGACGTTGCTAAATACTAGCCCGCACAATGCTACATTGGTAACAGGTAGCGTCTGGTACGTCTCATTGAGATCACATGTATGTTGAACTAGATGCAAAATGACAGACTCGGCCGCGTCTGGGCAGCGTTTGTAAAGAGCCGCCATCTTAAAGCAGTACAGCGCTAAGCGCTAAGCGCTAATAAAGAGCGCTAAGCGCTAATAAAGAGCACTAAAGCACTAATAAATAAGATTAACGTTACTGTGACTAGCTCACGTAACGTTAGCCCTGCGGAGGGCTAGGTTTCAATTAATTATGACCACTGTCGATGCGTGGCTAACGTGTCTTACATACAGGCTTTAACATAACATAGCATTGTGGAGTGATGAGGGTGTAAAATAAAAACTTAATCATGCTAACTATCAATTTTAGCTCAGTAGTCATTGCTGGATAAAACACCAAGTAGCACTGGTCCCTAATGTGCTCCAATACAGCCTGTATCATACATTTATTTTGAACACTGCAAAAACTCAAAATCCTATCAGGACTTACAGTTTAGACTAACTTAAAACTTAACTAGAACTTAAAAATGGCTTGACACAAAGAGAAATTCAATTGAAACACGTGGGGAAAAAATCCTTTTAAGTGATGTGTGTTATCAAGCGTAACGGCATTTTTAGGTAAGATATATATATATATTTTTTTTAATAAGATCTAAAAGTTTTTTGAGTGAAAGCAGTGAATTAGTCTTTTTTTAAAATTCTAGTTACATCTGAGATGCAATTGTTTGCTGTTTTCAACAATATACATCGAAAATAAAGACATTGATTGACTGAAAATGGTTCAAGATTAGATGAAATGTCTTGTTTTCTCATGTATATGTATAATTGCTCTTCACCTAAAAATATATTTGTTTTATCCGATTACTCGATAGAATTTTCAGTCTATTACTCGATTACTAAAATATTCGATAGCCGCAGCCCTAATTAAGACTAAGGTGAACTGCGGAGTTTGGTCTTTTGGTCGGGTTGTCGGGATTCCCGCAGGCCCAGGTCGTTTGGAATTGCGCTAGCTCGCTTCCGGCGGTTTGGCTGGCGTGATTTCGGCAATCTGGCTAAAATGTCAGATATTACTTTCAGATTATTTTTAGCCATTTCCAGGTGATTTCCAGTTGATTTGGGGCCACTTCCTGTTGATTTTGGGACAATTACGAGTCACTTCCTATTGATTTTAGGTCACTTCTTATTCATGTTAGCACATGTGATTTACGTTCAATTCCAGATCACTTCCTGTTGATTTTGGGCCATTTCCATGTGATTCCCTGTTGATTTTGGGTCACTTTCTGTTGATTTAGATTCAATTTCAGGTCAATTACTGTTGATTTTGACGCATTTCCAGGGTCGCTTCATATTGATTTTGGGGGAATTTCTAGGTAATTTCCTGTCAATTTTGGACAATAGACTTCATCATCAGTTGACAAGACAGCTCCCACAAACATATTGCCACGCCTTGCCATCAGGGGCAGACCCAGGCAGAGCATTTGGCTTTCACTGTGATAAACTCAATCACACGATGCGTTCAAACGCCAGATTTAGGTGGAAAAGGGACAAAGGTTTGACTGGATACAATCAGGCAGGAGTGTCTCAAGAGTGATTTGGTCGAGGATTCAAGATAATTCTTGTATGAAATAGCCCAATGCATGCACTTTGAAACGTGAAAAAATGCATGGAAAAAATTAGAGTAACTTTAGCTCAAAATAATTATGTAAAATGAATGATAACTGCGTTTTTGTTTTTTTTTGCCTTTAACCAGGGAACTAGACTATTCTATGTTCATATCTATAGGATTGCGCGATGTACGCTTTTATTTACTAGAATTTTTAACTTAACAAGCTTTGTTTTGTGATGACCGCCACGTTGGATTTACACAATAGCGTAATTTTAGCTCGAAATATTTCCGGTAAATGAATTATAACTGCCCGTTTTTTGCTTTTAACCATGAATCTAGATTATTCTATATTCATATCTATAGAAATTGCGGGATGTACGCATTCAAATACAATAATTTTCAACTTAAAAAGCTCTTTTTTGGTGATGGGCGCCATGTTGTATCCATACACAGTAGCGTAAGTTTACATTCAAATGATCAGGTAATTTTTGGCCAACTGCCCATTTTTTTGGTAAAAATGTAGTAATTTAGACATTTCTGCATCCAAACAAAAAAGAATTAGCCTTTTCCGTGTTTTATTTTATGTAACATTTCAATCTAAAAACGATGAGGAACAGATAGCCGGTAAGACGTGCCTCTGTGCTGCGGGAATAGTAACATCGGAATTCAATTTAAATAGGTTGTGACTGTGTATAGAAAAATGCAAATTTTGCTTTTGTTGGGTAAAATTAAGATGATTCTGCATGCTTTTCTCAAGTATTAAGATTCTGATGTGAAAACTGAGTGAAAACTTGCTCTTAATAAAAAAAAAAGTTGCTATTTTAGGCAAAAACTTAAATGATATGTTAAATATTGCAATTGATCCTGAAAATATAGGTGATTATCGCTGCATTTGGTGATTTTTATGCATCTAGCATAAAATTTGAGAATTTTATTGCCATTTTAAGTTTTGTTATACTTGTATAAAAAAATATTTGTTTGGGATTTTATTAGGGAAAGACTTTGAATTTTTTTATGTCGCTGCTGACGGAAACTCATATATGCCTAAGGGAGGTGCCTGTTTTGGTTTTAGGTTGCTAGCGGCTTTGGTTTTGAAAATATTTGAATTTTAAGTTTTTGAAAATAGGCCCACTATGAGCACAGGCGGATCTACTATTCAGGCTAAGTAGGCGATTGCCTTAGGCCCCCAACCAGTAGGGGGCCCCCAACCAACTGCCCTTGCCCCAACGAGCAAGGGCTTGGGCCACCGGAGCCAGCAGCACCCCCAACTATTCGTCATGTATAATTATGTCAGCATACCAAACAAACAAATAACAAAAAAAAACAAAACAAAACAAAAAAAAAGCCATCTGAATGTTGCATTTATATTATCTCCCCCCCCACAAACGCACTACAATGTACTGTTTCATGACCACGGACTGAGTATCAGCCGCTTAGCTTCATTTAGCGCCGTTTAGCTAAGCATCGCTTAGCTGTTCGTTAGCTTCGTTAACTTCACTTAGCTCTCCCGCGGTTTATTTTTACAGCTCACTTGCTACTTTGCACGTCGGCTATCGTTTATTTCGAACACATGAGCGAACGTGCTCTCCATGAGAGCCAAAGTGCAGTGAGGGAGAAGTTGAGAACAGGCCTCTAATGACTCTTAACTTTCTTCGTCTTCTTCACACCGAACATAAAATACACGATAGCACACCCTGTGGCGAAAAAATGTAGCACAGTTCCAATCAGTCATACAATAACACTCAACAGCTGGTTAACAGCAAAAGAACGTCATGTTCGTCATATAAATAATGATTTCTGGAGTTGATCCCGCATACTTTAGAATTAATATTATAATATGTTGAGTAAATAATACATAATACAGATTCTACACTAAGAATAGCTTTCAAATGACATTCTTCATGACAAATATGATTGGCAATGAATAATTATTACAATTATTATACTACTATTATATATAGTAGTACACTATATTATTGCTAGAATTTTTTTTCAAAGAATTGTTTTGAATAATGTTGGAAAGGCAAAGTCAGTGTTCTGAATCTATTTACTTTCCATTCTTTTGCACTAGTAAATGCTATTAGAATTTAACCTCATTGTTTATTTGTGATTAATTATTGTTATTTACATGATTATTTGTGCTTTAATAAAAAAATTAAGTGTTCTAAAATAGTTTTGTGAATTAATAAGCGTCAACAAAAATTTCATTGCTAAATTAGTAACAAAAGAAAATTATTAGTCGATTAATCGTAAAACTAGTCGGCTGACTAATCAGAAGAAAATTTGTCGTTTATGTCGTTCTATGTTTGGACAAATATTCGGGTCACTTACCATTCTAGTTTTTGTTTTGTTTTGGTGTCGATTTCTTGGTCAGTTTTCTGTTGATTATGAGGTATTTCCTTTTATTATTTCAAGTAGGACGATTTGAGATGCGAGTATTTTGAGTTACAAGGGTGGAGTATTCAACTCGTAAGTCAAGGTCTGCATGTGGTGCATCGTCACTGCAGGACTGCACCAGCTCTCACTTTGCAGCAGACATTTCAAGGTCAAACAAGGACTAAAACTGACTTGGAATTAAACGCCAGTCACACAAATAACCATATGATTGTGATTTCCAAAATGACTTTTTCTTTTTTTAAATAGCTACTCAATAATTTGTGCATGCTCTTCAGCCGTGACGCAGCAGAAAAAAAGTGACACCAAACGAGCAAGTGCTCTGTATGATCATTATTTAATGATGACATTGTACTTTAAGCAAGTGTTAGTGTGTGGGTCACTTACATGTCACGGCGTGTTTGTCCTTCCCGCAGAGAATAACGATGGTGATGCAGTTGAGGCAGCGTGCTGCACTGTGACGCACCGGCAACTTTCACCGCAGCACGCCAGGAGGAGGGAGAGGATGGGAAGGGAAGGGAGGAGGGGAAATAGCACAGTGGGGTGATTTTCATGATTCTATGAAGATCCTTTGTAGATTTTAGGGATAGTCATGAAAACCTGAAATAGTTCGTTTTTTTGTTGAAAGATTGTTATTATATATAAATAAGATGGTCTATTATGTGGCATAGTTAGCAAAATAGAATTTTGTATGTTTTTTTAAAAAAAACTGATTTTAGAGTCGTAAATTCCATGAAAAGCTTCGATGTGTTCACCTAAATACAGGATCATAAACATTCAATTTCATTATAAAAATATTAGGGCTGCAGCTATCAATTAATTTTAGGGTTGTTCCGATCATGTTTTTTTGCTCCCGATCCGATGGTTTTAGTTTGAGTATCTGCCGATCCCGATATTTCCCGATCCGATTGCTTTTTTTTTTACTCCCGATTCAATTCCAATCATTCCCGATAATTTTTCCCCATCATATACATTTTGGGAATGCATTAAGAAAAAAATGAATAAAACTCAGACGAATATAAACATTCAACATAGAGTACATAGTGTATTTGTTTATTATGACAATAAATCCTCAAGATGGCATTTACATTATTAACATTCTTTCTGTGAGAGGGATCCACGGATAAAAAGCCTTGTGACTTTGTATATTGTGACTAAATATTGCCATCTTGTGTATTTGTTGAGCTTTCAGTAAATGATACTGTAGCCATGCCCAAATGCATGATGGGAAGTGGAACCATGACTGTGCGTCGTGCTACCAATTGATATGTCTTCTCTGCGTTGGGAAATAACATAAGGTGTTAAGAAAAAGATCAATTGCTACTTTGCTTCCCCACATTGCTTCCCATGATATTTCTAATCGTAGGGAGAGGGATTGTAAGGCTTTAGCCAATTAAAAAAGGGCTCCATGGGCTGCCAAAATTCATTCTACTCATTTTACGCAGCCTTTTATCTCTCTATATAGGTAAAACGGCGCCATTACAGATTGAGCGCGACAATGCGTGGGTGGGTCGTGCAGCGCATGCATTAATTGCGTTAAATATTATAACGTGATACATTTTAAAAAAAAAATTAATTAATGCCGTTATCGGGATAAATTTGATAACCGTACTTTAAGCCTAAACTAAAGACTCTGGATGAGTGTAACATATTATGTTTGTAACATTAAATACAATTAGAAAATGATTTAATCCCCCCCAAAAAAAAAAATTAAAAAAACCAGGGCCGATATTTTTTTTGCCGATTCCGATACTTTGAAAATGACGTGATCGGACCCGATCAAACAGACATCTCTAATTTTATTTTAGTCATCGAATAATCTAGTAATCGGATTAGGAACACTTAAATGCGTTGCAGAATAAATTTTTGATGCTTGCTAAAATTGCACTTTCAAAAGGGAATTAAATGCGAACACAGAATTCCCGAGTGTTTCTTCAAACTATGCAGAATTGCACTTTCATTTAAAAATAAATCAAAATACCTGAGCTTAGTCTCAAACACTATTAAAAAAATAATCGTTGCAGCGCTAAAAAATATAAAACAAAAATTTAGCAGATTATGTTAAACTACGGTCTAATGGTTTCTTTGTATTAAAAAAAAAAAAAAAAAAGGAAAATGTAGTGTCCAGTATGCAGCTTTCATAGGTCCTGTCATAATCAAAGTGTCTGTGCTTGTTTTTTTTTTTTTTTTTTTTTTATTATTAAAAATTTAAATTATTCTGACCCAAACTGCCACACAAAGAAAGCAAGACAAAAGGTGGCTACAAGGTATGAGTGTCATTTTTTTTGGGTGCCATTTGGACATAACAGAGTGGACACTAACAGAGAAGGCAATTAGTGCTAAAGTTAGCCCTCAGCCTAGCTTTGCTAGCATAATAGCTAACATGACTTTGAATACTTGAAATCCATAATTTTACAAATAAACTTTTTGAAATGATTCAGTTAATTTCTTTTATTTCTATTTGATAGAGTGGACACGTTATAATCACCGCCACTAAAAGTACTTCATAAAACTGCAAAATCTGATTTTTAAAGGAGGTAAAAATTGCTTACCACAGTTGAATTTCCCGCCAATCGTGTGATGTTATCGCAGAAGACTGGTGTCAACTTAATGGATTGGACAGTGACAAAACTACCTTTTTTTTTTTTTTTTTAAATTATATATTTTAACTTTTATAGTTAACTTATTTTAACAACACGATTTAAGGTTTTATCCAGGACAGTAAAATCAAAACAGTTATTTTGGAATATTTTCTACTTACCGGTATATTAGTTATTTTATAGACTGAATTGGAATAAATCACACTGGGCACACAGCAAAATTACTTAACAACTTTTTACCAGAAGCAAATTAGATTTTAAAAATTGTATTTAGGAGCCTGTACCCATTCATTTATAATACTGAAGTTTATCATAGTAGAATAATTTATACTAGTGACCTAAATGACCCAAGATTGTTTGGCCTGTTTTGATATTACTAATAGTTAAAAAAAAGTTTACATATGCTTACTCCCCCACCGTAGATGTAATATGACATGATTTTAGACAACCAGATATTTTACTGTAAATAAAATATTAGGGAGCTCAGACTGTTGATGAAAAAAAAATTACTGAATCACCATAGCAGTCTGCTATATTAAGCTAGCTTTGGTAAATGCCCTGCATTAATGTAATGCATGGCTTTCATGAGAATCACCTAGTCAGTTACTGTACATGTATACTGTCATTATATTGTTGCATTTGATATTGAAGTACAGTATATTGATGATCGTACACTGAACAGATCAATGGGGATGTATTTCAAATAATTACTTAACATAATTATGATAGACATACTTACATATATGGTCTTACATTTTATAATGAAAGAATCCAAGATGCGGGTCATAAATCAGTGTAACTTCACGTCATCTCTCGTCAATTTTTCTTTTCCGTCCACATCTAGGGGAGGTTAGTTCAGTTAGTTCCATGGGCTTTACACTTATTGATGACACTGTGCACGGTAGACACAGGAACATTCAGGTCTTTGGAGATGGACTTGTACCCTTGAGATTGCCCATGCTTCCTCACAATTTTGCTTCTCAAGTCCTCAGACAGGTCTTCTTTTCTCCATGCTCAATGTGATATACACAAGCACAGGTTGAGTCAACTTTAATCCATTTTAACTGGCTGCACGTGCGATTTAGTTATTGCCACCACCTGTTATGTGCAAAAGGTAAGTAACTTGGGCTGTTAATTACAAAAATTATAGATGCATCACATTTTTTTTTAAAGGGTGCCAATACTTTTGTCCGGCCCATTTTTGGAGTTATGTGTAAAATTATAATTTAATTTTTTTCTCCATTCCCTTGTTTTTTCATTGCAAGAAAGACAAATCAAGATATTACTACCAAAGCATTTGTAATTCAAATCATTTTCTGGGAGAAATTGAGCATTTTCTGACAGAATTTCAGGGGTACCCATACTTTGGGCCAGCACTCTAGTAATGCCATGAATGAATGGGTAAATACATTGTCAAATTTCCCAATATGGTGAACAACAAATGAACATTAGGACTACATACATTGTAAAGAAAGTCAGCCAATTTTATTTACAAATTTTGATGGAAAACCTGCAAATGGAATTATTGCCAAAACGTCAAAACTAATTTTGCAAAACGTATTTGAATGAGCAAAACTCAACCTTTTAAGTAAGCATAATATATGCTAAATAAGCAAAACTCAACATTTTAAGTAACACGTTATCATTTTTTGTTGACGGCCATTGAGAAAAGAAATTATGTTTTCCATTTTCCAAAACTAGAAGAAAATACAAATGGCCTAAAGGTACTCATACATTTAAAGTTGTCAGATATTAACGGGTAGCCCATAATATCGTCTGAAAAAAGCATTCTAAATGCTATCGAATAATATAGACATCGATATTTCATTACTGGTTTTGGGCCAATATGTATATTTCCTTCAAAGTGAGTGTAAAAGTCTTCTGCCTTTGTACAAGGGCTGGTCACAGATTAGCACAGCAGTTATGCTTATTGACCATTAGATGTCTCCAAACTAAGTAAAGTAGTAAGTAAGTAAAACTTGTCTAGGATGGTCTAAAACTTTTATTGAGAATGTCCTGAGGAAAAAAAAATAGGAAAAAGCAACTCTGATTTATGTAATTATGGGCAAATTTATTACGGAAATACATATTCCATATTTTTGACTGCATAATCTTCCACATGATATTATAGCTAACTTTCCTATATTACTCAAATCTTTTTGACAACTTAGTATGGGAATTTTTTTCTATTTTTTTTTTTGAAAGGCTCTTTACAAGATCAATATACCTGTACGATCATCATCCCCAGCAATTAAAATGTACAATTTTAACATGAACTCCACTGCCATTGACAGCGACAGACGTCCCAATTCATTTGAACAGGGGGGTTGGACGTCTATCCCCGTCAATGTCGGCCTTTGAGTTAACCTTAGACAAGAAATTTGAGACACGACACCCAGAACACCATCTTTATTATTAACAGGTCACAGACATGAAAAGAAACTTCAGTTCAATTGATCCATATTAAACCAAATGAGTCCTCACATCAATATTTACACTCACTACACACCTTTCAATACAATTAACTCTGAATTATCCGTTAAAATAGGCATCGTATTTACGGGTTGTCGGCTGAAAAATGCAATATTGTGATCGTGTTTAAAGTTGAAACAAAAAATACAGTTGTGATGGATTTTAGGTGTAATACTAGAATCGGCCAAATAAGCAACCCTAACGTCGGCGTAACCTGAGCTTGTGTTCCGTGCACACGCTCAATAGATGCACCAGTTCCTGTAAATATTCCACTTAAATAGAAACGCACACACCTGGAAAGCTAAAATGGTCTTTGGATCGAGGGCAAGGTCCGTTTGTCCGTCCAAAAACCTGTAAAAGTCTGTTTGCATAGCCAGGAAGGAGCATCTGAAAAAAGGGAAAGGTCTGTGTTGTGTGCCACTCAGCGCCAGCTGGTCATGTGACTCTCCTCCCTGAATGAAGCCCCGCCTCCCGCTCACAAGGTGGCCTCCTTTTGCCGCTCGCGTCCATTAGACGTCTTCTTGACTTTGGAAATGCCTTCCAGGGCGCCCGACTCGGTCACTCTGGACACGAAAAACACAATCAGTGATATTGACTGCCATTGAAGTAAAAAAAAATGGGAGTAAAAAAAATGAGCGGTAGATGTCCAATCCCTTTTGACTGATTGGAGGTCTATGCGTCAATGGTAGCGAATAAGATTGTTGATGCATCGCTTCCATGGCATACCTTTAGATTGGACACAATTGCCCGGGTTAATCCGTTACCGTAATTTCCGGACTACAAGGCGCCACGTGACAAGAAAACGTCATTTTTTTCCATAGATAACATGCACTGGAATATAAACCACAGCTGTACTCACTGTACCATTGGATATTTACACCAAAAGATACTAACCGGTAACATTCCATTTGACAGCGGTCAAATAAGACTGGCATAAGACCAAATGAAACCCAAGAAGCTTTGAACCAAATGGCTGCAAAGCTTCATTGCATCAAGAAGCTTCATTAGGCCATCACTGTTCTCTTGGGAGAGAAAGTCAACCTCTGCTGCCATCTGCTGTCAAAACTGCTGTCATCCAATATGCCTCCTAGCATGCATTGCACCACTAAAGATGTAAATTACAATCAAAATTCATGTTCTGTGCTAATTATTTCTTCAGTTACTGTTCTAGTTGTTTCATTAATTGCTAGTTATGGTATTTGGTTACACTTTTTTGACAGTGGCGCAATAAGACCATCATAACTATAACATGACACTGCCATGAGTGTCATTTTGTGTCATCCAGCAAATTAACTCACTTTTGAATGGATGTAAAAGATCCATGCTGGACATAAATGTAGTGACATAATTTGACAGATGACACTAAATGACAACCGTCATAAGCATTCATTAATGCCCATGATAGTGTCATTTCATAATTATGAATATCTTAAGGCAGTCTTATAAAGAGTTACCTATTAACCCAAATAAATCAACAAATAAAGCACACTGGACTATAAGCCGCAGGATTTAAAATGAGGGGAAAAAAGTTGCGGCTTATAGTCCGAAAATTACGGTAATTATTCAGACACATTGTTGACCTGAAACTTATCTAATTCCCCTTTTTTGGGACTTCGTGTATATTCTCGAATTCCTTTTAAAATATTTTTCAATTTGTAAAAAGCTACAAAGGGAAAAACAGTTCATATAATTTTTTAAAATTAATAAAAATGAAAAAATAACACTGTTAAAACAGTAATGTAAAGCTTTTAATTAAAAAAAAAACAACAACAAACAACAAAAAAAAAAACAACAGAAAACTGAATATTCTGAATTCTGTAGTCCTTGATAAAGGCAGTCTTAGTATCTTTCTGGTTAAAATAATTTTAATTCCGGAAAACAGGCTTGATCACGTCCTTTTTAGAAGATCAGAATCGGGTAAAAAAAAGATCAGGTTTATTTATTTATTTTTTAAATATTCCATTGGCTGCCATTGAGGGTGGTAAGCGTCCAATTCATTTTGACTGGGATGGTTGGCAGCAATTGCCTACCCTTCTGGTCAAATTGGAGTCAAATCACTGTCAATGGCAGGCGGACATGATCAACTTAATGTCTGCCTTCCTTGTTCAAATAAATCGAACGTCTATCGCTGTCAATGGCAGGAGATGTCCTCAAGCCGATCATGTGAAGTTATTTTTAGAAGATCGGAATCGGGTGAAAAAGATTAAGCTTTTTTTTTTTTTTTAAATGGCAACAAAGCAACAAAATACTCTAGATGGACATGGATATTGTGAAAAGAAACAAAAAAAAATGTATGTTTTGCAATAATAGATGAATAAATTGTTGAGGTATCGGATCGGTTGTCGGTATCGGCAGATCTTCAAAATCAGGTGATACTGACTCAAACTGCTTTCAGAAATATGCGACTTGGACAACTCTTAAATATTATCTTCATTATTTACTTTCAATTTTTAAAGAAGAACTTTTTCAAATTTTTAATTTTTCCATCTAAAAAACTGAGAACTTAATATTTTTTAATTAAAAAAGCAAAAAAAAAAAAAAATTAAAGATTATTCTGATTTCTGTAATCTTTGATTAAAAAGACATATTTGCAAACATCTGGAAAACAACGATACATAATTCTAGAACAGGGGTAGCCAACTCCGGTCCTCGAGGGCCCCTATCCAGCTTGTTTTCCATGTCTCCCTCCTCCAACACACCTGACTCAAATAATCAGGATCGTAATCACGCTCCTGCAGAGCTTACTGATGAGCTGATTATTTGATTCAGGTGTTTTAAAGGAGGGAGACATGGAAAACAAGCTGGATAGGGGGCCCTCGAGGACTGGAGTCGGCTACCCCTGTTCTAGAATATTCTATCTTTTTTAGTCCTTCCAATGCAAATATAAAGCTAAAATGTTAATACAACAGTACTGTCTATTACGGACTATGAGTCACAGTTTTTCCCCCCATAGTTTGGCTGGGGGTGCGACTTATACTCCGGAGTGACTCAAGTGTGAAATAACAACACATTATTACATCAATTCACATGTTATTTTCAAACTGTATCACTAGAGGGCGCTCAAGGCCTGTGTTACAACATTTGCGGTAACTTATAAAAACAACTGAGATCAAAATGGCACTGAAAAAGAAAATCATATGTCAGCAGACTATAAGTTGCAAGTAGTGAAATATGCAGCCGAAAACGGTGATTGAGGAGCATAAAAGAAAATCTGGAGTGGGCGAGAAACATGTAAGGGACTGGCGAAACGCAGTGGTTACGCTGTTGTTCTCGTTGTTGCCTTTCAAGATGACGTCTGCTCTTGGTGTTGGATTTTATCAAATAAATTTCCCCTAAAAATGCGACCTATACCGTGGTGCGACTTATACTCAGGTGCAACTTAAGCGTCCGAAAAATACGGCAAACAATACGTGATTCATGTACGAGCCAAATAGTCGACTCATCCCAAAATGACTCTGTGATTACTACACTGTCAAAACAATAATTTGTGGCACCCCGACTTGTCACACCGTCTTACATTTCATCCATCTCTTCGTCTTCTTCGTCCTGCGGCAGCTGGAGATACGGATTGTTGGAGGCCGGTCGGAATTTGTAGCCCGTCAACACGAAGAAGATGAGCGTGGACACCTCTACTAGGAACTGAGGAAGAAATACGGACACAAGGGTTAAAACCATCACCGTCGTCATCACTGAGGTTGCTTTATTCATAATAACCTCGTAGAACCACTGCCATTGGAAAGGCATGGTAACCTTGAGCAGAATAGCGATAATCCTTGTGAAGTAGATGTAACACACGATCTATATAAAAAGAAAGTATAAAAAGAAAATCAGATAACTGACCATAAAAGAGGACAAATAAGTTAAAGGCAAAGCCTACCATGACATAGTAGTGACGGAAGAGTTTAAGTTTCTCCAAATTCATGGCAGCTGCAAGTCAAAAGTCAGAATCAAATCCATCATTTGGTTGACTGCAATTCAATCGACAGACTCACCTTTTCCATCTGTGCTGGAAGCCTCTTGCAGGTGACGAATGGACCTGCAAAAATATTCGGAATGTACTTTACACGGTTCTCTCTTTATCACTAAATAGTAGGGTCATTCCATGTCAAGTCACACACGTTCCTCAGTGAATTGTCTTCAATTTTCCCTACACTTTATATTCTTAGTATAATATATAATGTCAAATTTAAGCCTCCTAGCTCAAATGGTTTTCTAGCTATGGCCCTTCAAGGTTTACCTGTCTATCAGAATCTGCTCTTAAAAATAGCATGTGTTTTTAGAGGAGATAACCCTTTAAAAGTGGATTTTTTTAAAGCAATGATATATATAATTTTTGTAGTCCACATTTTGTGCTAGTGTGGCGTCAACTAATTTATTATCATATTTGGGAATTGTACCCTGTATTTAGAGTGTTTCAGGACACTCCGAACTTTGGTGGGGGTACAGGGGAGAGGAGGGACAAAACTGCCATTTTGGACCCCCTTATTTAGGTCAAATGATAAAAGTTAGCTTTTACCACATCAACAGTCACCTTGAACCAACAAGAGCTTTGTTGATCAAACTCGTTTAGTTATTGCATAATGCATATACTATCATTTAATGCTGCAACGATTAATCAATTAACCCAGGTAATTTGATTAAAAAACAAAAAAAACAACTTCGAATCTAATTTTGCTGCTTTGAGGATTAATTTAATTAGAGTGGTGTTGTAATAGTATGTTTTGAAAGTGTCGCAGTTAGTTTTATTGATATGTGTGGATACACTGCCCTCTAGTGACAACAGTGAATATGATGACATAACTCATCATCTTTCCCTTTCAGCCTTTCCCTTTTGTGGCAGTGAATCAGTTGTCTCCATCAAAACCTGTCTTCTGAATCCTTTTGACCGATTTGTTAAGATAATTGTATTAACAAGAAAAAAAAAAGTTAGCATAGAATAGCATTTAAGCTAGCCGACTTTTGCTACGCAAGTTAGCCAATTGTTCTAAAGATTCTTTTTAAAAAAATTTTTTTACACCGTTTGAGGTATAAAAATAAGGTATTTCTATTTTTAAATGCAGTTATTGCTTTTATGAAAGTGCAATCCTGAATATTTTGAGGAAACTCAGGTATTTTATATTTGCATTTACTGCTATTTTGAAAGTGAAATCTTAGCAAGATAAAGAAATGTTATTGCAGGTATAAACAACACTAACACTTGTTTCTTTGTTTTACATCAAAATTTATTCTGCTGTTTGTAATCCGATTACTCGATTATTCGAACTACCTAATTGATAGATTACCTAAATAATCGATAGCTGCAGCCCTACTACCATTTTTTTATATTTCCTGAAAAATCCTTAATAATTAGTAGGTTTACAAAAAGTAGTTTCTTTCTACGATTCTGTAAATATTGTTTAAACTGTCTATTCATGTTTATGATGGTAAAAACAGACCCCCCCATGATTAAACTTAGTTTAAAAAAATATTTAAAAAAACATTTTGGTGCCAGTGTGACCTACCAAATGTCATGACCACATATGTGGACACCACATCTCAATTTTAATTATTATTATTTTTTTAACCCCTTCGGAGTCCAGCATGCTGCTGAATGACACGACGCGTTCGCGTTTCAAAACCAATTAATATATTGAATTTAGTTGCTATTGCCACTTCTGGGATATAATTGGACGAAACTTTACCCATCGAAATCAAATCATGAGATTTAGCACGACCTCTTTGCTCTTTATGACTCTTTGAAAATGGCTTGGACAAAACGGAACGTCAAAAAGGCAAACGCAAGTGCTCATTTCTCATCAAAAACAATGCAACATTAAGAATAACCAATAAAAGCATGAAATATCCCTGACCAAAAAAATTGCACTTTGTCCTTGCATTTGAGTAAAAATCAGCAAAGATTTTTTTTCCCCAGCAGAGAAAATGCGGGTCTGAAGGGGTTAAGAAGTGAAATCATAATTTTTATATACATATTCTATGAATAAAAAGTTAATAAAAACAAAATCAATAAAATCAACCCCCCCCCCCCCCCCCCCAAAAAAAGATAGAAATAAACACTCCCATTTTTTTCTTCATAAATGTGATAGTGTTTAACTCATTAGCTACCACTGCCAGTGATAGACATCCAATTCATTAAAATTTAAGGACTGGCTATATAAATGTCAATTTTTCAGTTTTCTTTGACCAGCCTCAACATCCAATGCATTTTGACTGAGTCGTTGCCAGCTTCTCCCAGACTATCAATGGCATCCAATTAGTTAAATGAATAATACCTTGTGTGCACTGACACAGAATGACCCACTAGCAAGTGGCTGAAGACAAACCAGACAACAGGGAAGAGGATGGCACCGCAGCAGATGAGGTCCACAAGGAAGAGGATCTCCTTCCACAGCGGATACTCGCTGGAGCCTTCTTCAGTCGACTCGATGATGATGTAAGCCACGTTGGCCAGGCACTACAGGTGTCAGCACACAGTCAACAACAACAAACACCACAAAATGACCAAGATGTCATACCTGCAGTGGGATGACGATCATGAAGATTTTCTTCTCCTTATCAGACAGGATGTACTTAACGAAAGCCCAGCCGGTACCGATCAGCGCCAGGGTGATGAACAGCAGCGCCCCCTTAAGCCTGAGTGGGTTAGAAAGGAGAAAGCTGAAATAGGAAAACAGACTCAAGACAATACAGAACAGAAAAAGGGAAGGCTCACAGGTGAGTGATGTAATACATGACAGCCCAGCCCTCGATGGGATGTCCCTCGGTGTTGATGAAGTGATAGTTGATCTGAAAGTGACAACAAGAAAGCCTCATGAGAAGAACTTAGGCCACCATGTCCACAAAACGGTATAAATCTTTCGGACTATAAGACGTTTTTGTTTTTTTTTCTTCAAATAACAACGTGGGAAAATGATCGATTTTTAGGGGAACTGGGTGTCATGGTGGTGTTGCCACTGAGAACATTCAAATCTTTATTCTTTTCTTTGAAATTTATTAAATTTGGGTACTGCGCCTCATAGTCAGGACTAGGCATGTGCCGGTTACCGGTTTCACGGTTTACCGCGGTGTGAAAACGTCGCGGTTTCAAAACCACAAAAATTTTCCGTCAGACCGTAGTACGGTATTCGCTATTTTTCTTGTGTCAAAAATGCAGCCAGAAGCGGCTTGGCGCAGCAGCGCTCACCCCCTCCCGTTTGTTGCTGTGTGTGAAAGTGACGCTATCGGCTAGCCAGCCAGCTAGCCCAAACACAAATACTCCAAACATAAGGCGTACTGTTCTTCAATTTATTGAGCTCTCAAATCGTGGTAAGTGTAATATACAAAATGAATACATTTAAAATGTTGTACAATTAGATTATTCCATGTGAGTAGCTTCACCAGATTAGCACCATGGAAAAAGTTCGCCAAAAACAAAACACACATTTTCCTTTCAAATTCAATATATAAACTAACTAAAAGCTTACAAAGATTAATGTTAGCCGAGGCTTAGCTGGGAGAGCAACTTCGTTGAGTGTGACAGCCGCAGAGTGAGAAAACAAGTTTGATTCGCTTGAATGAAGGGGAAAAAGTGATAGCATCAAAGATCGCTAATTGCGAAAGATGATCTTGCCCTAAGCACAAATCCATGTTCGCTGGATCAAGGAGAGGTCTCACTCCCAATGTTTTTTTTTTTAAGTTTTTTTTTTAGATGAAACCTTTCCACAACAATATATACATTTTAACTAACTTATACATTTTTAACTAACTTACGAATTCTTTGTTCTTTTTAACACTAAGGCATGACATCATGTTGACTAGAGTTGACACAGTGGCTGAAAATGGCGGAACTTCACTTGAGCTTTTCCACCCTCAAAAAAAAGGGATGCAGTATAAATTTAAAAAAAAATTTTATTCAGAAGTGTTTTTACTTTTTTATAGAAATAATTCTGTTCTTGCTCTAATCTTGAGCAACTTGAGGCGCGGTTGTGAGTATAGTCTATAAGTTATATTTAGTTAAATTTTATTTAAAATATCTTTTATTGATAATTTATTTATTTTAACAATATATTCATGTTCCAATTTGCAACTATGGTCTGAAAAAAAAAAAAAATCCTGTTTAATGGAAAAAAGTTATTTTTTTAAACCCATACATCTCAAAATTTTTTGAAGCTATAATTGCAATACCGTGATACCGTGAAACCGCGGTATTTTTGCTCATGGTTATCGTACCGTCAAAATATCATACCGGCACATGCCTAGTCAGAACTGGCTTATACGTTCATTTTTATTTAGATTTCATGACATCTAGGTGGTAAGGCTAATGTGTATTTTTGTTCTGGAAACTTAACATTTGGTTGGTGCGGCTTATAGTCGTGTGAGGTCTATGTGTATGTCTTCCTTGGGATTTGGGTGGTTCGGCTTATAGTAGGGTGAGGCTTATGTGTGCATTTTTCCTTAAGAATTGATCACATTTTGGTGGGGAGTTTGCATTAATTTTTTAATCTTATGAAATTTGAGTCATGCTGCTTATGTGTGCATTTTTTTTTCTCCAGATTTTGATGGTGTGGCTTATGAGTACCGTTTTTTTCGGAGTATAAACCGCTACTTTTTCCCCCTCATTTTGAATTCTGCGGCTTACTTGTTGATTTAATTGGGTTAATACACATTATTTGACAGCGGCGTCATAACACTGCCATAAGACTGAATGAAAATGAATGCTTATGACAGATGTCATTAAGTGTCATATAATGTCACTAACTCCATTTATGTCCAGCCGGATCTTTTACATCCATTCAAAATTGGGATAATTTGCCAACAACACGAAGGCTACGTTCATACGACAGGTCTTAATGCACGAATCCGATTTTTTCGTGTTTTTCCCACTCGAGTGAGGCATTAACTTGACAGTCTGAATGTGACGTCGCATAGAACTGGACCATTTCAAATCCGATCTGGGTCACTTTCGTATGTGGTTCAAATCCGATCCGGGCCACATTTTTCCAGACTGTCGCGGTGGTCTGTACTGTCCAGTCTCTCAAATCGGAATTCATGCAGTAATTACGTCATCAAAAAGCGAGAGAGACGCTACGGTAGCGGTGCAGCTGTGCGTTATTAGTGCCTAGCTTGCCTTGAACACGGCTTTTTAGGAAAGGTCGGACTTGAGAAGTCATAAAAAAAATAAAAATGGGTTGAGGATAAGCCTGAGAACGATCGGTTTTCTCTCTGCCTTATATGAGCAATATTTCAACATTGCTTACACGGCCGAGAGTCGGGGCAAACTGCCCGTATTCGTGTGTGACATGCACGGACAGCGCGCGCATGCTATCGATCCATATACTTTGAATATAAGCCTAGTCTGTTATTTGTGTCCTCTTTTTAAAAAGCAAAATATGCTATCCCTGGAATGACGGATGACAGCCAGCATGTGTGGTCATTTGTTTTGATGCTTCTGCGCATGCGGGTCGTCTTCCTCAGTGCGTGTCGGACTGCGAATTAGTGCGCATGTGTGATACTTGAATGATCCCAGTGGACAAAGGCAGTTTGAACGGGCACGCCAAAAAAACAGATGCGGCAAAAAATCGGATTCGTGCATTAAGACCTGTAGTATGAACGTAGCCAAAGTTACATCTGTCATAAGCATAAGTGTTGCTAGATACCAAAATTAGCAATTAATGAAACAATTGGAACAGGAAAAATAATTAGCACAGAACATTATTTCTGATTGTTATTTATATCTGCAACGCATGCTAGGAGGTATGTTGGACGACAACAGTGTTGACACCAGGTGGCAGCAGAGGTTGGCCATCTCCACCAAGGGAGCAGTGATGGCTAAATGAAGCTTCTTGAAGCAATAAACCTTTGCAGCCAATTCGTTCAAAGCTTCATGGTGGTTCATTTGGTCTTATGATGCCACTGTCAAATATAGTGTTATCGGTTAATATATGTTGTAAATATCCCATAATACAGTGAGGACAGATGCGGCTTATATTCCAGTGTGGCTTATATATGAACAAATGCCATTTTCGTGTAAAATTTGGTGGGTGGCGACTTATAGTCAGGTGTGCCTTATAGTCCGAAAATTACGGTATTTTTTAAATGGTTTTTTAGAGGTGCAGCTTATAGTCAGGTACAATTTATGTGTGTATTTTTTTTGGTATAATATAATTATGGTAATGCAGCTTATGTCTATTTTATTTGTGTCAAATTTGGGTAGTGCAGTTTATACTCAGGTGCGCCTTATGTATTTTTTTCGTATTTGATTAAATTATGGTGTGGTGTTTATGTGTGTATTCTTATTCAATTTGGGTGGGGAAGCTTATACGTGTATTTCTTTTGTCACTAAAATTTTATGAATTTGAGTCGGGCGGCTTAGCAGGTGTGCTCTATTGTGAGAACTTTACAGTAATTTGTCAACTAGTATCGTTGTGATCGATTTCTAATCAATACTGACTACAAGGGGTGCCCACAAATGTTACCGCCAGTCGAAATGGATTGGACATCTATTGCAATCAAAGGCAAATATTGCATCACAAATCCTGTACTATCGTTCAGACTCACGCTGTGGAAAACCAGCGAAGTGGACTTGGTGAAAGCCAGCGCCGCCATCAGCCAGTGGATCTTAAAAACGCTGTACCTGCATCACAACCAATGTTGACAATTCACCACTCTATCCTTTCGAAGACGTGCATGTAGTCACTCGCTGTACCTGTGCTTCATAAGCGTGTAAACCCACAACAAGGCGGCCCCGAAAAAGACGCCGGCCATTCCGATGTAGAGGCGGGAGAGCGGGATTTCGGCCGCCGACAAGAAGCCACCGGGATTCTTTTCGGTCACTTCCAGCTGTAAAGGGTATGTAAGAGTTAGCGAGTGCGCGAATCACACGACACTGCGAGAAACTCACAGTAAAGGAGTATGGCAGGGCAATTCCAGGGACCATGTTCTGGCAATAGTAGAAGTTAAAGTTGTACAGCCCTTCGGAAAGTTGTCCCAAAAGTAGGTGGAACTGCGAAGGAGAAAATATCAGGTCAGAACAAATGCTGATGTCATACAGTGAGGTTTTGACACTAACTTACATTGAAGGCGTAGGTGTCGTTAATCTTATCCAAAGCGAGTGTGATCTCTTTGGTGGACCCCAACTGAACACAAACATATATTACAGCATTTTCACGACCGTGCTAAGTAGAGGCGTGCAAAATTTCCGATTCTTAGATTATTCACAACTCGGCCGTGGAAGATTCGAGAACGATTCACAAACATCCAAATTCCGATTATTGAATTATACCAGGTAAAACAGAAGTAAAACACAGTCAGCGCCGTCTTTGGGACACAATGAGGAACGGACCGAGAGTAAATATCATGTTCAACTCATGCCGCTAGATAAAGAAAAAACAATCATACCTGACTGCGGCGACAGCCGCTACAAACAACGCCCAATTGCTAGTTGCTACAAACTTACGGCTACAATAGATATCATATATATGTAGAACTAGATGCAAAATGACAGACGGCGGTGTTAGAACATGTATTATTGAACAGAGATGCGAAATGACAGACTTTCCGGCGTTAGTAAACAGCTGCCATCTTAAAGCAGTACTAAAGCAGTGACTTCTCTAGAAGGCTCTGTTGTAGCGAACCTAATTAACTTTTTATCTAAAATACTCCTAAATCGGCAGAATCTTGTCTCGAATCTATCTTTAAATGATGAAATAGTTTTAAAACTTTGTAAAAAGTAGACAGAAGGGAAATTATGGAATAACGGGAGCAATTTTAACAACTAACAGTTGATTAACAACATTAAATTAATTGAATGTAGATTAAAGCTGCTGATACAGAATGGGGACTGGAGTATTTTATTTACTGTTATTTTTGTATATTTGTTTACTGTTATATGTTAACTTGATACTGAAATAGTAGTTTGGTTTAGCCTGAGAGGATTTTTGAACAATTCTGGAACTAAGGTACAAACATTGGAAAAAAAAAAAGGAGGGGGATGCATCAATAATCATTTTATAATCGAATTGGAGCCTATGAATCGTAATCGTAATCGAATTGTTAGGTGCCCAAAGATTCCCAGCTCTAGTGCTAAGCGCATGCGAGGAGTCAGAACTCACCTGGATATCCGTCGTGGTCTTTTCTGTTATTTTATCCTCTTTCTTTGGATCAACGGGCTCCGTATTAGCTTTCGCCTTTGCTTTATCCGCAGTTGTGGCAGAATCTTTATTGCCATCTTTAACTCCTGCTGCTGAATTTCCTGGAGCCGGCTCAGGAGCCTGCCGTTTAGACTTCTGACCTAAATCATACAGACATCTCAAACTGGACCCCCTGAGAACATAGCAGTAAGATTCTCTTGACTTTAAAGCCCTTAGCAGGTTGAGACACTTACCTTTCTCTTTGGTTGGCACATTGGCCTTCAGTTTAGCAGTCAGTACGCTGTCTTGAGTTCCGAAGACACGCACATTGACGCTAAACAGCAAGAGCATTGTTAACATTTATAATACTCACATACCGTTTTGCTAACCCACCCGCATCAATGTGAACACACCTGGGGCTGTTGATATTAATAAGAAAAAGGATAAGAGGTTCATTGCTGGTCACTTTAGTGATCGTGAGAGGGCACGTCCCAGTCTCTTCAGCCTGTGAAAGGGACAAAAAAAAAAAAAAAAAAAAAAACACAGCAGCAAATGAGTCACTGTGACATTATTGCAACTTTGTAATGAAAACCAAACGCATCATATTGCATGTTTCTGTTTTGAGGAACAAAGAGCAAAGTGTTACATAAAAACAACAGTCACTACACAATATGTGAAAAATACTTCCTGTGAGTAACAAGTAGAGTGAACTCAATGCAAAAGTGCAGTTAACTCATTCACTCCCAGCCATTTTCACTGGGGCAACCCCCTTCGCTCCCGGCCGTTTTACTGGATTTTGACTGATTTTGCAAGGCCCACAGAAAATTCTGTTCTACTGCTATATAAACATGGAAACCACCAAAAGAAAGATGACTCTCTTCTTTCAGCAGGAAAAAAAAGTTCATATCTTTTTCCATTCTTTAGAAATCAGCATTAGAAATTAGATTAGTTTGAGCAATATTCTAATTAAGATTGTGACAATATCTCGATACAGCGATATATCGCGATATTTTGCAACCCGGTGGGTTATCGATATGCTCCCGCCAAGAATCGATACTTTTATTTAACATATTGGCCATACAATGGAGTATGGATGCTGTAAACTGCTCAATGTTTGTTGAGCAATTCCTTGGCGGTCCACTAGGGGCGCTCGGGAGTGGCGGTGAGGGTAAAGTGCGCACAAGTTGTCTAGAGAAGAAGAGAGGAAGCTCCAAGTGGGTTGAAAAAATAAAGCTCCGTGAGAACGGTGGAGGAAAAAATGAGAAAAATATTGCTACAAATCACACATGGGGACACACTTTAGATTTTACACCAACAAGAAAGGAAGTAAGGTGAACAAGGACTTTGCTGTATGCAAGAATTGTCTAAGAAAAATACGTTTCACTGGGAGCTGGTGACGTAGTGGCCACCGGAGCTTGTGAGCTTCGCTTTCATCACTTGAGGTAAGAAAGTTTTGCAATGTAATTGACTTTTTGATTTACATGTATTATTTTGATGACATTTGGTATTGAATGATATAAAATAAACCAGGACCCTAAACTGGATGAAAATGAATATCGAACAAGCCCACGTGAATTTACCGATTTATTTGAGAACCAATTTCCATCTAGTTTACTACACAAACTGTTATTACTGTCATTTTGATACAATAAGCTATAAAAATGGTTTGAATAGGTTCCAAGATATATAAAGTGATGTGCATGATAATTAATGTAGCCTACATATTAAAAATAGGTAATTATTGATGTAGCCTACATATTAAAAATAGGTAATTATTGAATTTTTAATTTCTATACATTCAATTCATATTTTTTTTTAATTCAATACTTCCAACACAAAAAAAATCAGGATTTCAACTCAAACGCTATGAAGTAGCTAATATTTTTTGTTTTATTTTGTTGTTTTTAAGGTGAGGAAGACTGTGACTAAGCAAGTCTGACATCTTAAATGCTGAAGCAGATAGCGGAAGTGCTCAAACCAAGCAACAAAGGTCATATACGAAGAAAAGACCCACCAATTTTATCATTGCCCCCCTCCAAGCTCAACTGCTGACACCTACGGCACTTTTTATTTATTTATTTATTTATTTATTTAAATATTTAAAACTTAAAAGAAATTAAGGGTGCCATTCATCATGATCTCTCCAAGCGATATCAGTGGTCGTGGTTGGTTTCCTCTATATGTACAGGGGCACAATTTGCAGTAGATTTATATTTTACAGCAATGTTGCACAGAAAAGGTGTCACTGTTTAATAAATGACTCAAACAGTATTTTTTTCTATTTAAAAAAATGTTTTTTCTTTTTTCGTTTCAACAGTTGTATCGTAGAATGTCATGTATCCAATTTCTGACCAATATATCGATAACCGCTGTATCGTGATATAACGTTATCGTGAGCCGTGTATCGTGAGGTGCCCTGAGGTTCCCACTCCTAATTCTAATGTCTAATGAAAAAACAGAGAAAATGAGCTTTTTGTAAAAGCATACATTTCAAACATAACTGACTTTAACACAGCTATTTTTTTTGCTTTTGTGACATCCCAAACATCTGAATAATGTTGTCCTTCTACAAAACAACATAACAAGACAAATAGAGCTTTTGATAGCAAAGTAACAATTGATTTACACATAACTAAACTATTGAACTGAGAGATGATGCTGTTGTGGCCCCGACAGCCGGGGTAAACTTTTCCCTCATCCCCGCCTGTCTCATCAAGATGGATTATTTTGAGTATTTCTTTTGTGGTGACCACTGCCTCGTGGCGGAGTTCGCCTGGGGTACTTGTGTGGGGCATGTTGTGTTTCTGGGGGGTGTCGACGAACGACCAAGTGTGACGACCACGAGGACGTCCAGGATGGCAGGCGGCGGACGACCGAGCAGAACAACCGGGAGGACGCTCGAGATGCCTGGCGCTGGACGACCGAGCAGAACGACCTGGACCACCAGTGCAGCGGACGATGCCGTTGAGTCCGATCTGCTCGCCGAGCTGAGCCCGCGCAGCCGTGCTCGGCCGCTCGCGCTCCCCGCACCCTCCAGTGTCCAGCGACTCAGCCAGAAACGCCCAAGGCCAAACCAGTCCCCCCCCCGCCACACAAGTTCCTCAGGTGAACTCCGCCACGAGGCAGTGGTCACCACAAAAGAGAGACTCAAAAAAATCCATCTTGATGAGACACGACAGGCGGTGACGAGGGAAAAACCCACCCCGTCCGCCAAGACAGCCGCGGCGGCCACATCAGCGCCATCTGCCAGCCCAACAGTCCAGCCATTAGAGGTGTGCGAAATTTCCGATTCTTAGATTATTCGCGATTCGACCGTGGAAGATTCGAGAACGATTCACAAACATCCAAATTCCGATTATTGAAATACTGTATGTCAAGTAAAGCAGAAATAAAACACACTCAGCGCGCCGCACGGTCTTTGGGACGCAATGAGGAACGGAGCGAGTGTAGCTAAACATCATGCTTGTCAGTACCCGGCCCCTCGGGTAATGACAATGCTCAACTCACGGCTTTAGCTCAACTCATGCCACGAGATAAAAAACAACAACATACCTGACTGCTGCTGACAGCTGCTACAAACTACGTCCACATAATGGTACGGTAGATATCATATTTATATAGGACTAGATGCAAAATAACAGACTCGGTGGCTTTAGCAGCACATGTACAAAACGCTGGATGCGGGCGTTAGTAAACGGCCGCCATCTTAAAGCAATAGACTTCCCTGCAAGGCTGTTGTAGCAAACCTTCCAAGCGAACCTAATTAACTTTTTATCTAAAATACTCCTAAATCGGCAAAATATTGACTTGAATCTATCTTTAAAATAGTTTTAAAACTTTGACATCTCGAAAGTAGGCAAAAGGGAAACTATGGAATAACGGGAGCAATTTTAACAACTTTAACGGTTGATTCACAACATTACATTAATTGAATGTAGTTTAAAGCTACTGATACAGAATGGGGATTTGAGTATATTATTTGTTTTTAACAGTTAACCTGATACTGGAATAGTCATTTATTTAAGCCTGTGAGGCATTTTTTTTTTTTTTTTTAAAACAGTTTTTGTAACTAATGTACAAAACATTAAAAGCAGCTAATAGCGGGTGGGGGAGGGGGGTAATCAATAATGGATTTATAATTGAATCGTAGCCTCTGAGTCGTAATTGAATTGTTAGGTGCCCAAAGATTCCCACCTCTACCAGCCATGTGCAAAGAAATGACGTTGCTGTCAAAAGCTCTATTTGTCTAGTTGTTTATGTTAGTGGTATTTTATTATTATTAGGAGGAAAACATTATTTAGATGTCTGGGGTGTCACAAAAACAAAAACTAGCTGTGTTAATGTCAAAGTTATGTTTGAAATGTATGCTTTTACAAAAAGCTCAATTTCTCCGTTTTCTCATCAGAAATTGGAAAATTGCTCAAACAAAGCTATTTTCTAAAGCTGATTTCTAAAGAAGGGAAAAAGATATGAACTTTTTTTCCTGCTGAAAGAAGAGAGTCTAATCTTTCTTTTGGTGGGTTACATGTTTATATAGCAAGAGAACAGAATTTTCTGTGGGCCTTGCAAAATCAGTCAAAATCCAGTAAAACGGCCGGGAGCGAAGGGGGTTGCACCGGTGAAAATAGCTGGGAGTGAATGAGTTAATAACGAAGAATTAGAAACACTCACAGTGTAAGACAAAACTCCACTCACGCGGGCCCTGGAGAGGGTGAACCCAACCTAAAAAGAAATAGAGAGCGAGAAATGAATCACATGATGAAGAATGAGTGCAATCATCCACCACATGTGACTCCCTTTTCCCTCAACACAAGCGAGCATGATGAAGTAAACAGACCAACATAAAGCTTCTTACCGGGTTCAAACTGTAGTTGACAAGTTGTTGCTGGAGACGGAGTGAATGTAGGTTCACATCCAGAGTACCGTTGGCATAAAAGCCAAAAGTGTTGAGGTGGACGAAAGAGCGAGATTCATTCTGATGATATAAACAGAAACAATACTAGAGACACACAAACTTGACTGTTGACTTTTATTGGAAATTTATCACACCACTCTCTCACGACAATAACACATACGGTGCAGTTGTTACGCAATAGTGACAGTATTAAGAAATGTTGATCAATGCAATTCTAATTAATTTATCATTGAAAAGTATAGGTAAAGTACGTTTTTTGTTTCAGAAAGAACATATTTCAATCACACAATTCCTTTGTTTTTACAGTGAAAAGGTGGAAGTTTTCGCCAATTTTCCGAACTTTAAAGCACTGCCGTACCCTTGCATCTTATCTGTATTTTGGATTATTTTTTTTTGACAGAAGTAGCAAAAGAGATGTGTTCGCGTGTTTATTAAAAACTTGGATAGACAGAATAGGCCCACACAATATATCGTTTGAATATCGTCATCGCAATGTGAGCATGCGCAATACAGTGAGTGATTCAAACTTCAAACTTCGCGGAATCTGTCCATCGCAATTTTTTTTTCCAATTAAAAAATAAAATACTAGGGGTGTAACGGTACACAAAAATCTCGGTTCGGTACGTACCTCGGTTTTGAGGTCACGGTTCGGTTCATTTACGGTACAGTAAGAAAACAAAATGCAAAATTTAAATGTGCTAGTTGTTTATTACACACTTTTGTGCTTTCAACAATAGGAACATTAGCCTATACAAAGCTAGAATTCTGCTCAAAAAGTAGCGGGTATTTAAAGATAATAATCCAACAACAATTTGCCTTTCAGACCCCGCGTGTTGGTCAGCTTTCTTTCTTTCTGAAAGAAGAAAAAGTCCTGTGCTAAAGAGAAAAGCAATCCCAATGACCAAGATTTTAACATGTATTTTACAAATGAAATGCCTCAATCATTTTTTTTCTTATGAACGGTTTTCAAAAGCTTTATTGGTGGATTTTCTCAAGCGCCACACAGAAATTAATAACTTTAATTGTGTAAGCAGAATCTGTGTATTATTCTTATTATCTAATTACAGGTGTTTTAGCTCATTTCAATTTATTTTATTATGTGTTTATATTTTACACATATGTCACGATAACAAATTCTAGCGTGCGATAATTTATCTCATAAATTATTGCGATATGCGATATTATTGCGCCCAGCCCAATTTTTTAAAAACCAATTTACAATAACACAGTGAGAATACAGTATATATTAATAGATCAAGTACACCCATTTAAACGTGATAAGAAATCATAACTAGAAACAATAGACCATGCCTCTTAAGTAAAAGACAACAATATTAATACCGCACAGAAACACAGAATAAATAAAATGTGTTTTCCAAGAAAAAAAAAAACACAATTGCAGTTAATAACTTAAGCATTTAGGCAAATGAAAACTTTTCCCCTCATAGCTTCTGCAATGGTGCTCCATAGGGATGCAACGATACAGTTAAGTCATGTTTCAGTACGATTTTCGATACGGGGGACACGATTTTTGATCCGATTCAATACATTTAATGCTCTGAAAAAAAAAAATTGTATTGTTAAATACAAATAACGTAACGCTAACCCGTCGGAGGGCTAGGTTTCTATTGATTATGACCACTGTCGATGCATGGCTAACGTCTTACAGGCTTTATTTAATCTGTAAAAAAACAGCGCTGTGGAGTGATGAGGGTGTAAAATTAAAACATAATAAAGCTAACTGTCAGTTTTAGCCCAGTAGTCATTGCTGAATAAAACACCAAGTAGCACTGGTCCCTAATGTGCTCCAATACAGCAGGTATCATACATTTATTTTGAACACTGCAAAAACTCAAAATCCTATCAGGACTTACAACTTAAAACTTAACTAGAACTTAAAAATAGCTTGACATAAATGGAAATTCAACTGAAACACGTGGGAAAAACACGTAGCTTTCAAGTGATGTGTGTTATCAAGTGTAGTTACATTTTTAGGTAAGAAATATGTTTGTTTTTTTAAATTGGATCTCGAAGTTCTTTGAGTGAAAGCAGTGATTTTTTTTTTGTGTTACATCTGAGATGCAATTGTTGGCTGTTTTCATCTATGTACATCGAGAATAAAGACATTGATTTACTGAAAATGGTTCAATATTGGATTAAATGTCTTTTTTTCTCAGGTACAGTGGGGAGAACAAGTATTTGATACACTGCCGATTTTGCTGGTTTTCCCACTTGCAAAGCATGTAGAGGTCTGTAATTTGTATCATAAATTCTTTTCAACTGTGAGGGACGGAATCTAATACAAAAAAACAGAAAATCACGTTGTATGATTTTTAAATAATAAATTTGCATTTAATTGCATGAAATAAGTATTTGATACATCACAAAAATCGAACTTAATATTTGGTACAGAAACCTTTGTTTGCTATTACAGATACCAAACGTTTCCTGTAGTCCTTGACAAGGTTTGCACACACTGCAGCAGGGATTTTGGCCCACTCTTCCATGCAGATCTTCTCCAGAGCCTTCAGGTTTCGGGGCTGCTGCCGGGCAGCACGGACTTTAAGCTCCCTCCATAGATTTTCTATCGGGTTCAGATCTGGTGACTGGCTAGGCCACTCCAGGACCTTAAGATGCTTTTTACAGAGCCACTCTTTAGTTGCCTTGGCTGTGTGCTTTGGGTCGTTGTCATGCTGGAAGACCCAGCCACGACCCATCTTCAGGGCTCTCACTGAAGGAAGGAGGTTGTCAGCCAAGATCTGGCGATACATAGCCCCATCCATCCTCCCCTCATAACGGTGTAGTCGTCCTGTACCCTTGGCAGAGAAGCAGCCCCAAAAAAATGATGTTTCCTCCTCCATGTTTCACGGTTGGGATGGTGTTCTTGGGGTTGTACTCATCCTTCTTTTTCCTCCAAACACGACGAGCCGAGTTTAGACCAAAAAGTTCCATTTTGGTCTCATCCGACCACATGACCTTCTCCCATTGCTCCTCTGGATCATCCAGATGGTCAGTGGCAAACTTCAGACCTGTCTGGACATGCACTGGCTTCAGCAGCGGGACCTTGCGTGCGCTGTAGGATTTTAATCCATGACGGCGTAATGTGTTTCCGATGGTTTTCTTCGAGACTGTGGTTCCAGCTCTCTTCAGGTCATTGACCAGGTCCTGCTGTGCAGTTCTGGGCTGATCCCTCACCTTCCTCATGATCAGTGATGCCCTACGAGGTGAGATCTTGCATGGAGCCCCAGAACAAGGCAGATTGACCGTCAACTTGAACTTCTTCCATTTTCTAATAATCACTCCAACAGTTGTTACCTTCTCACCAAACTGCTTGCTTATTTTCCTGTAGCCCATCCCAGCCTTTTGCAGGTCTATTATTATATCCCTGATGTCCTTACACAGCTCTTTGGTCTTGGCCATTGTGGAGAGGTTGGAGTTTGTTTGTTTGAGCATGTGAACAGGTGTCTTTTACACAGGTAACAAGTTCAAACAGGTGCAGTTACTTTCGGTAATGAGTGGAGAACAGGAGGGGTTCTTAAAAAAGAACTAAGAGCCGAATTATTTACTAGTTGGTAATGTATCAAATACTTATTTCATACAGTTAAATACAAATGTATTATTTAAAAATTATACAATGTGATTTTCTGGATTTTTGTATTAGATTCCGTCCCTCACAGTTGAAGAGAACTTATGATACAAATTACAGACCTCTACATGGCTTGCAAGTGGGAAAACCAGAAAAATCGGCAGTGTATCAAATACTTGTTCTCCCCACTGTATATTTATAATTGCTCTCTACCTAAAAATATATAAATTTATATATATCAGATTACTCAATCAAACGATATAATTTTCAGTCGATTACTAAAATATTCGATAGCTGCAGCCCTGCAGTTAGGTCACACTGCTTAGCAGAAGAGAGGATGAGAGGCTATACGAGCATAAAGCAGAAAAACTTTTTTTTTTTTTAATGAAAAACCCAATCCTTAAGTTTTCGCCAGATTCCGGTCCTCTATAAAATGGCCCCATTTCCAATCATGTGATCAGATTGGGACATCTCTAATGAAAAAGATGTGGTCATTATGAGTCAACCAAACACAGCTATGCAAGTTAGGTGAAAATTCTTGGCCTTTAAAGATCGCAATACATATCGCTAGCCCCCCCAAATCGCAATGTCAGTTTAAAAAAAAAAATCGTTCAGCCCCAAGTGTTTTTGAGAACGCGAAACGTGTAATTGAACATTGATAACGTCGAAGCGTGAAATTGTTCACCCTATAACATGACGCGTGGCTTAATTTTATGGTATTGCAGTAATTTCTTTCCGTATGATTTCTTCCCCGAGTAACTCTCCAGCCATGCTAACTCTTCTGCTGCTCACCGCAATATAACGACTTACCTTCAGGGTGAGTTTGTGTATCCTTGCCTTGCATCCACCCAGAAAAAATAGTAGTAGTAATCCAGCCACGACGCCACCTTGGTGCGCCACGGCCATATTCCCGCAGAGAGAACGAGAAACTACACTACAAGCCAAAAGGATGGACGAATCGATTGACAGCCCCTCGGTTGCTAACGGTATCCCAACAACACAGGAGGGGCGACGTAGAAGAATGAAAGCAGGCGAAATGTTCGTTGAATCACGTTGTGTTACTAAAATACCAACAATAGGTGAACTCGGTGGGCTTTCATCGCTACAAAGCAACGGCAGCTTCGAGCATTTAGCAATTAGCTCATCTCCCTTCCTGGTGTTGGACTCGCAACTAGCCAAACATTCGACAAGGAACCGGATGTGACGTTATCATTCCTCGTCATGCTAACAAAATGACGAAGCGGGAAAACGAAAAATATGCTATTTAACCGTCAAATATATTTATTGAATTGATGTTATCTAGTGTAATTTTTATTTTTGCAACTTGGAGCACTGGAATTCGAATGAGTCGGTCATGTGACACGAATGATTGACAAACAACTTCCGGCTCCACGTCTCCCGAGTTGCGATGGATGATGACGTTATATAAAAATAACAGGTTTGACACGTGGAACCAACTTATTTTTTTTTCTTTTTTAATTAATAAGAGTTGGTGGCGTTTATTCGGCAAACGAAATAAACGTTATAGTTGCTCGCACATCTGTCCTTATTGAACTTATTGGTTGACATTGACGGAGCCACACGTCCAATCCATTTTGATTAGGAGAGGTTGGCAGCGAATAATTGGTGCCAGCCTGAGGGCGCTGAATAACAAGGGCGTAGGTTTGCATAGGGACGGTAGGGACATAACACGACCAACTTTTCAGGATACTCAAATTGTCCCCACCAACTTTTAAGCAACCTTATTTGCATTATAGGGTGATTCAAAACGAATGTGCCAAAATCATAACACAACATGTCAAAAATGAAAAACATTACAAAACTCTAGCTTGGACACGTGTTGAACATCATTTCAAGTTTTACACATTGAATATTTTATTAGTTTTGGCTCTATGGCTCTCTCTAAAATGTGTATTTACTGCCATCCTGTGGCAAACACATGACATGACATACATTTATTATTACGTACACTGCTGGTCAAAAGTATTGGCACCCCTGCAATTCTGTCAGATAATGCTGAATTTCTTCCAGAAAATGATTGCAATTACAAATGCTTTGGTAGTAATATCTTCATTTATTTTGCCACACTGAGTATTTGTAAGTAGTAGTAGTAGTTTGAGCACTTATAAAACATGGAATATGGAAATGATGTTCAACACATGCGTCCAAGCTACAGTTTTGTAATGTTTTTCCATTTTTGACATGTTGTGTTATGATTTTGGCACATTCATTTTGAATCACCCGATAGTTTATTTATTTAAATTATCTTCTTATATGTTGTAAGGATATAATTGACCCTACCCAAGGCCGGCCCAGCCTATACGCAGACTATGCAGCTGCTTAGGGCCCCTGAGCACTAGAGGGCCTCCAATCTGACAACCTCATTTTATACGTTGTTAATAGAGCATCGTGAATAATGCAGCGCACATTGCAATTTATCTATGCAAACATCCATTTTCTTGTCATTACAATTCTGGCAACCTGGGGAGTGACGTTGAACCTGCTTTGCGATGATTGGTGCTCAAACTTGCTTGGAAAATAGATGCACGAATATGTCGAAGAGAATTTGTCCTTCTGGAGCAGAGAAACGAAAAATCTGATTAATATAAAAAATATGGACGTATGGGTTGGATTGCATGTATGGGTTTCACAGTAAACTGTGACGAAATGGTGGGCCAAAAATATGGGCCCCTTGGCATTATTTTGCTTAGGGCTCCCAGATGGCCTGGACCAACCCTGACCCTACCATTAACTGACTCATTTTCATTATGTTCAGACTTACATTTACCCCTTTTCACTTGCTGAATGTCCCGGTCCACCCCCCCTCAAACACACATTTGATTGGCTGAAGACTTGGATTTATTTAAAATTTATTTATTTATTTTCTACTATATTTATTTGGAAAAGGTTTATTTTTGCAGCCTACGCAGACATTTTTTCTTCAGATAATGATACATTAATCATAATCGAGGTAAAAGTTTTCATATTTTTTTGAGTTTAGCTGTACTTGTGGACAAAAGCAGTAGTGTTTTACCTGAACGAAAGCTCCATTTTTATCATACCCTGACTAAGATGTTTTTTCAGTTACATTTAATTTAGGGCTGCCAAAATTATCGCGTTAACGGGCAGTAATTAATTTTTAAAAATTAATCATGTTAAAATATTTGACGCATTTAATGCACATGCCCCGCTCAAACAGATTAAAATGACAGCACAGTGTCATGTCCATTTGTTACTTGTGTTTTTTGGTGTTTTGTCGCCCTCTGCTGGCGCTTGGGTGCGCCTGATTTTATGGGTTTCAGCACCATGAGCATTGTGTAATTATTGACATCAACAATGGCGAGCTACTAGTTTATTTTTTGATTGAAAATTTTACAAATTTGATTAAAACGAAAACATTAAGAGGGGTTTTAATATAAAATTTCTATAACTTGTACTAACATTTATCTTTTAAGAACTACACGTGTTTCTATCCATGGATCGCTTTAACAGAATGTTAATGATGTTAATGCCATCGTGTTGATTTATTTTTATAATCAACAAATACAGTACTTATGTACAGTATGTTGAATGTATATATCCGTCTTGTGTCTTATCTTTCCATTCCAACAATAATTTACAGAAAAATATGGCATATTTTATAGATGGTTTGAATTGCGATTAATTACGGTTAATTAAGTTTTAAGATGTGATTAACTCGATTAAAAATTTTATTCGTTTGACAGCCCTAATTTAATTTCTTTATTGCGACAGATAATGTTGAGTGGTCTTCAGACAAAACTTTATATTTTGCATTCCTGGATAGTTAAGAGATTATTTACAAGTTTGTAGCTATTGTGCATGTTAATGTAATTTATGTTCAAATATTGCAATTTAAATTTGCTAATAAAATCTGGTAATTTATTCTGGAAGTTTTCAAAAATTTGAATCTCACAGGGGTCACTCGATGTGATACACGTGAAAGTTAGTATAAATCGAGACAGATTTTTTTTTTTTTTGCATTGATCATTTGGCATATCAATTATTAAGTTTCTATTCGTGAGAAATGTAGCCCCTGACCCCAGTTCAATAATCTGTTTGGTCTTATTAATGTCCTGTCCCAAGCAAAACATTTACATGCAGTTTATGCTGTTATATCGTCCCTACCAATGTTGACACCAAACCTACGCCCTTGCTGAATTATGAGCATTCACAACCTTTTCTCCTAGTTTAAATTTTTTCGCTGCTCAGCCTTCGCCACGTACAGACGCACTCTGAAGCACTCTCTTATCTTAACCAATAAGCGCTCAGGGCCAGCAAGCTCGACTCCCAGAATGGCTCCAAAGAATTTGAAACCTGGAGACTTGGATGAAATAAAATCCTCCATACAGAAGTTGGAGGTCTCCTTGACTGGCTTGGTTCAAAACCAGAATCAAGAAATCGTCAGAGAGCTCCATTTAATTCGCACTGAAAACGAGAAACTCAAGCAGGCGTCGAGGAGAGAGATGTTCGCGTCAAGAAGCTGGAAATTTTGGCTGACGATCTCGACCAGGCCCGACGCGCAAATGAGCTCATCATTTCTGGATTACAACTGACGCCTGGCCCATGGGACACAGTGGCGCAACTGGCTATTGCTAAACTGAAAGAGTATGGAATAAACATGGAACCGCTGGACATCCGTCGCTGCCTTCTGCTCCCATCTGGGGGGAGAGGACCGGCGACGGTGCTCATGAAGCTGGCAGACCACAAGACCAAGACTGCCCTGCTTTACCAGCGCCGCCACCTGAAAGGGTAGAAGATTTTTTTGAATGACAACTTGACTCGCCGAAATTGCAAGAAAAGCACGTCAACTCAAAAAAGCTGGGAAAATAGCCAACACCTGGGTCTCGGATTGCAGGATCCTTGTCAAGACGCAAGATATGAAGATTAAAGCTATTACGAGTCTTGACCAATTGACTACAATACCTGGATAACTAAATACTACTCAGCCGACCAGTATAACAACTCGTGGATGTGGACGGTAAACTGAAATTTATCAACGGCAGGAGTTACAAGAATCTTGAACACATTAAGGATTATCTACTAAAGACAACAAAGGCTCTGACTTTAATTTGCACGGATATAACATGACACAAAAGTATCGGGCATCTAAGGGGGGAGGGGGTGTTGCAATTATGATTAAAAATCTCCTGGAATGTATTACAATTGAACTCCTAATCCCCAATTGTAAAAACATAATTATCTGCTGTGTCTACCGAGCTCCTGATTCAAATGTCTAGTTTACTGAGTATATGGAAAAGATACTGTATAAAACGAATAATAAGCATGTTTTCGTTGTGGAGACATTAATCTTGGGATAAAATATGTGCAACATGTTGTTTGATTTTCTTATACATTCATGTCTGATGAAACTGTTACAGTGACCTTGTGTACGCCAATTGTTGCCACCATGTACACCTCAGCAATGTATCTTAAGAGACTTATAAGAAAAGCATTTTGAGTCGCTACTCACACCAGCTGTGATAACATGTCACACACATAGCCACAACAAAATGTTCCACAGCAAACAGATGCAAAAATGTCAGGGACATGACAAAGTCATAACCTTGTACGCCCTAAAATTAATCGGGCTGTTTGACTGGACGCTCAGTTACTAAACCCAGATTGTTGACTGTGTTATTTTACAGTTTTGATGTATGTTCCATGCCTGAATGTGCGTCTTTAGTTGTATGGGGGACGGGAAACTGATAAGCATATGCTTCATCTCGTCTGCCTTTGTCGTCTTCTTCGGTTCCTTCAGGCAAATCATATCACATTTTGTAATTGTCAATGTATGTCAATGATACAGATGATGATGGCAATAAAATTCCATAAATAAATAAATAAATTTGATGTATCATGCCAAATTAAAAAAAAAAAGTGTTATTTTTTTTAGGACCATAACCAGAGTATAATTCCGTTTTTGGTCATTTTAATTCATTTAAAAAAAAAACTGCTATCCCATTATTATACTTTTTTTTTCATTCTTAAAATCATTTTTTTTGGACATGGTGTTCACAAATGTGGGTATGTTATTTTGACTTGCATAGGCGGAGGTTGACTTCTGTGGCAGGGAGGGCAAAAATGTTGATGACCCTGAAATGCAGTGTCAGCAATAAAATTAACTTACAAGATATATGCTCGGATAGTAGCTTAGCCCATGCTCGTACATACAGTCATCCCAGCTGTGTGTGTGTGCGTGCACGTTTTTCTGTCTTATCTAGTGAAGAAGTAGACGCCGCATCCTTTTTGACTTTGAATATTCCAGCCAGGAACATTTATAATAATATGTTGAAAATGAGCGTTTTATTGTTCCCCATCATTTTTTAGGGGAATTCTAAATCAGGCTGCTTCGGACAGCTATGCTTTTGGCCAAGATCGCCATCCATTGAATATGGTACGCCTGGTGGTGGCTCTTTTGTACAATTAACATCTTTAGTGTGGCAAACTGAAACTCCGCTCACCATTTTGGCGGTGCTCGCCAGCATTTCATGGTCCACATCGGCTACGTTCATACTACAGGTCTTAATGCACGAATCCGATTTTTTCGTGTTTTTCCGACTCGAGTGAGGCATTAACTTGACGGTCTGAACGTGAGTCGCATAGAACTGGACCATTTCATAACACCACGTCATAACACTGCCATAAGACTGAATGAAAATGAATGCCTATGACAGATGTCATTAAGTGTCATCCGGCAAATAATGTCACTAACTCCATTTATGTCCAGCCGGATCTTTTACATCCATTCAAAATTGGGATAATTTGCCAACAAAACGAAGGCTACGTTCATACTACAGGTCTTAATGCACGAATCCGATTTTTTCGTGTTTTTCCAACTCGAGTGAGGCATTAACTTGACAGTCTGAATGTGACAAGTCGCATAGAACTGGACGATTTCAAATCCGATCTGGGTCACTTTCGTATGTGGTTCAAATCCGATCTGGGCCACATTTTTCCAGACTGTCGCGGCGGTCTGTACTGTCAAGTCTCTCAAATCGGAATTCATGCAGCAATTATGTCATCAAAAAGTGAGAGAGACGCTACGGTAGCGGTGCAGCTGTGCGTCATTAGCGCCTAGCCTGCCTTGAACACGGCTTTTTAGGAAGGGTCGGACTTGACAACAGTCATAAAAAAAAAATAAAAATGGGTTGAGGATAAGCCCGAGAATGATCGGTTTTCTGTCTGCTCCATATAAGCAATATTTCAACATTGCTTACACAGCCGAGAGTCGGGGCAAACTGCCCGTATGTGCGTGTGACATGCACGGACAGTGCGTGCATACTATCGATCCATATACTTTGAATATAAGCCTAAACTGGGGTTATTTATGTCTGTTATTTGTGCCCCCTTTTTAAAAAGCAAAATATGATATCCCTGGAATGACGGATGACAGCCAGCATGTGTGGTCATTTGTTTTGATGCTTCTGCGCATGCGCGTCGTCTTGCTCAGCGCGTGTCGGACTGCGAATTAGTGCGCATGCGTAATACTTGAATGGTCTCAATGGACAAAGGCAGTCTGAACGGGCACGCCAAAAAACATATGACAAAAAATCAGATTTGTGCATTAAGACCTGTAGTATGAACCTAGCCATCTTCAATACTTGGTTCTCGCTTAGTAGTTGTTGTTGCTTTTGAAAGCTTAGGTTTGAAAAAATTATGTATATCCATCTTGCCTCTTCTGTCCTGAGTTTTTTTCTTGGCTAAGCAAAGCAAATGACCGTCTCTAAGGTTCTAGACACATGATCTGTTTGAAAAATAGTTTTGACCCATTATAAATGTTATAGTTTGTTTTATTGCTTTACAGCTTTTATAGACAAACTTTTACCGGGAAAGTCTTAATTTTAAATTCATATGTAGTAAAGTGCAAAGAAATTTTCGCCCGCCAGGGGGAGTATGCCCCTTATCGCCCCTCCCCCCTCAATCTCCGCATATGCACACTTGTATACCAAATACAATAATAAATTCTAGGGCTGTCAAAATTAACGCGTTAACGGGCGGTAATTATTTTCTAAAATTAATCATGTTAAAATATTTAATGAAATTAACGCATGCGCGGAACGACCCACTCAAGCATTGCCGCGAACAGACTACAATGGCGCCGTTTGAAGTATATTGAGAGCTAAGGGCAGAGGCAAGCAAGTGGAGTGGACGCAGGTGTTACCGGCACCTGCCAAGGGGGCCGCTGTTATTTTCAATGTGACCGGCATTGTCAGATTGAGCAGTGAGGAAGAAAGTGGTCGAGCGAGAGAGGGAGCGAGAGAGTAGGGAAAGTGCGCAGTTAGCGCAGGCCCGAGTGCTGCGTTCCCCACATGCTTTTGTTTTGATAATAAAAGTATTCACAAAAAGCCATTTAACGCCTCTCGGTGTTAAATGTTCGTCGCCGTCTTCCTCAGGAGGTAATCGGACGAAACGAGTCATCTGACGACAATGAGCCAACATGATTAACCGGTTCAATGGGGTCCATAGCACTACCAATTTCCTAGCAGGATGAATTGGTAATGCAGACATTTATTGGAGCCGCGCTTCTTAATGGGTTACGCAGTAGAATCTTTTCAACAATTGTTATAACTATTGTGGATAGCAACATGGGGAAGTAAAACTCGAGATGATCTTTTACTTAACACCAGGTATAGTACACAACGCAGAGAAGATATATCCTTTGCAGCAACCACTGTGACTCATGGTTGCTCAAATTCCCATCATGCATTTGGGCAGTTAAGAACATTTAAATCGCTACAGTATCATTTAGTGAAAGCACAACAAAAATAATATTCCTAGCTCTCAAAAATAAAATAATATTCACAAAAAGAAAAGCGCTCAATGCAAAGAGATCTGGCATTCCCAATCAAAATAGTTATGCAAAATAATACACTATTCAAACATTAAGTTTAGCTAAAAAAATACACTAGATGGCAATATTTAGTCACAATATACAAACTATCAAAATTACTATAACTTGTACTCACATTTATCGTTTATGAATTAAGTCTTTCTATCCGTGGATCCCTTTCACAGAAAGAATGTTAATCCCGTGTTGTGGATTTATTGTTAGAATAAACAAACACAGTACTTATGTTGAATGTATATATCCGTCTTATCTTTCCATTCCAACAATGATTTACAGAAAAATATGGCATATTTTAGAGATGGTTTGAATTGCGATTAATTACGATTAATTCATTTTTAAGCTGCAGTTAACTCGATTAAAATTTTTAATCGTTTGACAGCCCTAATAAATTCATATTCCGGCCTAAATTGTGGCCAAATTTTTATGTCCACATACAGTGTGTGGATGCGAGGTCTTTTTTTTTTTTTTTTTGCAAAAAAATAGGACGTAGCCTACAGTGAAACCTCGAAAAGAAAAAATGAGTTCTCGCCCCTCAAAAAAAAATAAAAAAATAAAAAAATGGGAATGAGGTATTTTTTAAACGAGACAAATAGCATTCTATAACAATACACTTAATAAAACTACATAGAAAGGACCAGCAGAACTAAAAAGAATTGAAAGAATTTTAAAGTATGACATCATTATAAACATTATTATTCAAAATTTTCCCCATTCATTTTCAATGGGGAATTTTTTTCCCCAAATCAACAGAAAATGACCAGATATCAATAGGACGTGTACCCCAAGTCTCCCCGATTGCATTGACGCTTATGGAGGGTGCTGTCATTGACGGACATGGACGTCCAATTTTCCCAATCATTTTTAATGGCGTTTACTTAGTTTAATGCCATTGACTGGCATTATTGTCCTTTCTATTGATAGACCTGAGTGGGATTAAGATCTGTATCTCCACAGAGGAAAGACCCAGGTGTAATTTCTCCCGAAATTGCAGTTTCTAGTTCAACATGTTACTGTATCATACACGGAGCATTTTCTAATATTCTGACCTAAGACGTCATCAAACCAGTGTAGAAACTCCCATTTCATGAGGTTGTAACGATCATTTTTCCAGTTTTGGATTTTCACACACGCATAGGCATAGGGGCGCGCCATGCCTCCTTGCCCAGTGTGCTGCTGCACTCCACACCGTTATTCTTGACCCTCCCTTCCTTCCTCCCCCGATATACCAACAGAGAACGCCCATGGTGCCTTTGAGAGGCCAAAGCAAAGGAATTGCCTGATCATCAGCTTCACACACATATACAAACACACACCCTGACAGCCCCATAATAAAAGCCTGAAGTCTCTCCACTCTGACATTGAGGTGTTGCCGACAACTAGTTAGCTATTGTACTTCCAAACTGTCTTTCTGCTACTGTTCGAGAGACTCCATCGAAGATACAGAAGCTCGCGAAGGATGTGTGCCTCAAGGTGGATCAAGGTCACTTTGCTGCTTCACCTGTTTTGCTCAGGTAAGTCAGAACAACGAGCTGGGACTATAGAACTACTCCCATTTCACAAAAATGGAGACCAAAACTAGAGAAAGCACTGAATTAAATGTAAAAGTACAGTAAAAAGATAATTTCAATTATAATTCATAATAACTTCAAAAGTATTGTACATTAAAAATCTGCATTATTTTTCAATTTAAAAATATTCTATTTTAAATAACCAACTGATTTCTATGGTACCAGTAGAGCATGATTATTATCAAGTGCTACATTAAAGCATAATTCAGTACACTATAGCATAGCCGACTTCCTGCATTTGTTACATTGTAAGTTGAATTGATTCTCATCAGTTTTCTATACTGAATGGCTAACGGAAATCACATAGTGATCAGGTGGCGTGCTGTGTTAATTTTTGAGTCAATGGTGTTAAAATAAAGTTCAGGGTAAGGATTTCAACCTTGGTGGAGAGCTACAATATATTGTATATTATTTTCATTTAAAGTGTGCGTTATTTTTCAGTGTAAAGTTGGAAATGTTAAGATATTTCGGTGCATAAAACATGAATAAAATTTATGGTCCAAAAGCCAGTGTTGTGTTGACAGCAAAGCACTTAAGAGCCTAATGATGATAATATCTGCCGATAAAAATATTTTAAAATGATATCGGATAATATCAACATATACAGGTGTAACAATTAATCGACAACTAATCGATTAGCAAATTAATCAACTATTTTGATAACCAATTAATCGTTTAGGACCTTCTTCACCTTGAACTATTCTAAAATCTTGAAATTATATCATACATATAACTTCTCAGTGGTAGAGATTTCTTCATTTTGGTAAAAGTAGGACATGAACAAAAATCTGCTTTTACTTTGGAAAACAATTCACATTTTTACCAATTTTCGGACACCTTACTATCTAAACTAGCTTAATAAGGCTGCAACAACCTCCGTAGTTTCTGCACTATAAAGCGCACCTGATTATAAGCCGCAATGGCCAAATTTCACGAAATTTTTAGAAAAACATCCATATATACGCCGTCCCTGACTAGGTGTCCATGTCTTAACATTGGATACTTACATAGATGTTAGACCCAAATATTTTATTGATCAAAAATATCTTTATGAACCAGATAGACACGCATCAACATCACGTGTTGTATGAATGCTTTAGAACGAACTAACTTTAAAAAACAGGTCGCCACATTTGCAAAGATATTTACCTTGACTTCTAAACTTGTCGTGGCTGAAATCCTCTTAAAAACGGCTAACAGCTAGCGCTAACCCTTATATAGCAGCTTTGCTGTAGCATACTGTGGTATTAAAGTCCTCCGAGTGCCAGTTGAAAATGGCTAATCAACGCTAGCATCGCGTTCTCTTGTCGCAGCAAGAAGTGGATGCCCATCCATTTAAAACTGTTCTTTTGTAGTAGCATATAGTACCAGATGGAGCCATTTACATCTATAAATCCTGAGTTTTTGAGTAAGTCTGACAAGCTTCTGCCACGCTTTATCGGTGGTAGTGTAGAGGCTGAGAGCTATGTCATTGCAAAATTTGGAAAGACATTCTTTTAAAATATGTCTAGTTGTCCAATTTTATTATTTTTTAAACAAGAAAATATGAAGCTTGCTTGTAAAAATAAATAAATAAATAAATAATTAAAATCCATAAATAAGCAGAGTAGAAACGGCGAGAAAAAAGTAGCGGCTTATAGTCTGAAAATACGGTAATCGTTTAATAAATTAGTTGCCAATGAATTTGATAATCGATAAAGTTGTAGACTACTGTTAGATCAGGAAGCTGTGATAAATATTATTTTTGAAGGAAATCGTCATCCATTTTGTCTTGTTACTTACAACATGCCTAAAACGACTTCAATTTGTCAAGGTAATTGAAAAAAGTTACTGTAATTTTCGGACTATAAGGCACACCTGACTATAAGCCACCACCCACCAAATTTGACACAAAAACGGCATGTGTTTATAGATAAACCCCACTGGACTATAAGCCGCAGCTGTCCTCCCTGTATTATGGGATATTTACACCAAAAGATATTAACCGGTAACACTTTATTTGACAGCGGCATCATAAGACTGTCATGAAACCAAATGAATCACCATGAAGCTTTGAACCAATTAGCTGCAAAGCTTCATTGCTTCAAGAAGCTTCATTTGGCCATCACTCTGGGAGACAGTCAACCTCCTGCTGTCAACACTGTTGTCGTCCTACATGCCTCCTAGCATGCATTGCAGCACTACAGATGTAAATAACCAAATTTTATGTTCTGCGCTAATTATTTCTTCAGTTACTGTTCCAGTTGTTTCATTAATTGATAGTTACGGTATTTGGTAGCACTTTATTTGACACAGGTGCATTAAGACAATCATAATTATGACATGACACTGTCATGAGCATTAATGAATGTTATACAGCAGGTAACACTTTATTTGACAGCGGCGTTATAAGACTGTCATAAGACTATCATAATTATGAAATGACACTATCTTGGGCATTACTGAAGGCCTTTAACAGATGTCATTTAGTGTCATCCAGCAAATTATCTCACTTTTGAATGGATGTAAAAGATCCAAGCTGGACATAAATAGAGTTGGTGACATAATTTGCCGGATAACACTGAAGGACATCTGTTAAAGGCCTTCAGTAATGCCCATGATAGTGTCATTTCATAATTATGATAGTCTTATGACAGTCTTATAACGCCTCTGTCAAATAAAGTGTTACCTATTGTATTAACCCAAATAAATCAACAAATAAGCCGCACTGGACTGTAAGCCACAGGATGCAAAATCAGGGGGAAAAGTAACGGCTTATAGTCCGAAAATTACGGTACATTTATCCGATTAATCGTTTAAATAATTAATCGATTACGAAAATAATCCTTAGTTGCAGCCCTATCGACATCGGTTTTTCATCATCGGTTTAAGGCCAATATGCATGTTGCCTTCAAAGTGACTGTAGAAGCCATCTGCCTTTGTACAAGGACTGGTCACAGCTTAGCACAGCAGTTATGCTTATCGACTATAAGATGTCTCCAAACTAAGATGCTTGGAATTTTCCATGTGAGCATTATCATCATTAACGCATCCAATTAGGCATCACAATACTATTAGCCATACTATGGTAAATTCACGACTGCATATATCGGTATCGGATTTTGGGAGTTGGACAATATCGCGACATTGGTTACAAAAATCATGATCAGACAACTCCAAATTTCAGTTGTGTTCTTAGTGCCATCCCCAGACAAAATTGGTGGCATTTTTTTCCCCAAAAGTAAAAGTCATGACTGAAACAGCTTAAAGTAATGGCTAAGTAAATTTTCGCACTATACAAGACGGGCCCGACTATAAGCCGCCACCCTCTAAATTTGACACGAAAATGGCATTTGTTCATAGATACGTCGCATTGGACTATAAGCCACAGCTGTCCTCACTTTATTATGGGATATTTACACCAAAAGATATTATCCAAAAACACTTTTATTTTGACAGCGGCATCATAAGACCGTCATAAGACCAAATGAACCACCGTCAAGTTGTTGCAGCCTAATTAAGGATCTTGTATACATAGTAAAATGCCTGAAAATTGGCAAAAATATGAATTGTTGTTTTCCAAAGTAAAAGCAGATTGTTGTTCATGTCCTACTTTGACTTAACAAAAATATAATGAAGAAATCGTTACCACAGAGAACTTATATTTCAGGTATAATTTCAAGAATTTCGACAAGTTCAAGGTGAAGAAGGTCCTAAACAATTAATTGTTTATCAAAATAGTTGTCGATTAATTTGCTTCAAGAAGCTTCATTTGGCCCTGTTGTCTTGGGGGAGACAGTGAACTTCTGCTGCCACCTGCTGTCAACACTGTTATTGTCCAACATGCCTCCTGGCATGCATTGCAGTGCTACAGATGTAAATAACAATCAAAATTCATGTTCTGTGCTAATTATTTCTTCAGTTGCTGTTCTAGTTGTTTCATTAATTGCTAGTTACGGTATTTGGTAACACTTTATTTGACAGTGGTGCCATACGACTGTCATAAGACTGTTATAATTATGACATGACACAGCCATGAGCATTAATGAATGTTAATGACAGATGTCATTTTGTGTCATCCGGCAAATTATCTCACTTTTGAATGGATGTAAAAATATCCGAGCTGGACATAAATGGAGTTAGGGACATTATTTACTTGATGACACTCAATGACATCCGTCATAAGCATTCATCAATGATACAGTGATATTGTCATGTCACAATGATGATGGTCTTATGGCAGTCTAATGACACCGCTGTCAAATAATGTGTCACCTATTATGCTGTATATATATATATATAGTATACAGTATGTATATATACTGTATATATACAGGTATATATATATATATATATATATATATTTATACTAGGGCTGTCAAAATTATCGCGTTAACGGGCGGTAATTAATTTTTTAAATTAATCACGTTAAAATATTTGACGCAGTTAACACACAAATTCCCCGCTCAAACAGATTAAAATGACAGCACAGCGAAATGTGTACTTGTTGTGTTTTTCGGAGTTTTGTCGCCCTCTGCTGGCGCTTGGTTGCGACTGATTTTATAGGCTTCAGCACCCATGAGCATTGTGTAAGTAATTATTGACATCAACAATGGCGGGCTACTAGTTTATTTTTTGATTGAAAATTTTACAAATTTTATTAAAACGAAAACATTGAGGGGTTTTAATATAAAATTTCTATTAACTTGTACTAACATTTATCTTTTAAGAACTAAAAGTCTTTCTATCCATGGATCGCTTGAACAGAATGTTAATAATGGTAATGCCATCTTGTTGATTTATTGTTATAATAAACAAATACAGTACTTATGTACCGTATGTTGAATGTATATATCCATTTTGTGTCTTATCTTTCCATTCCAACAATCATTTACAGAAAAATATGGCATATTTTATAGATGGTTTGAATTACGATTAATTTTTAACCTGTAATTAACTCGATTAAAAATTGTAATCATTTGACAGCCCTAATTTAGACAAAATAAATCAATAAATAAACCGCACTGGACTATAAAACGTAGGATTAAAAATGACGGGAAAAAGTAGTGGCTTATAATTTGCAAGTTATGGTAATTAAAACGAATTAAAAACTATGAACCATAGGAAAACTTGAGCCACGCACATAGAAAATCCCTCCCAAGCAGGCGCCGCGCCTGAGTACGAGGAAGGAGAAGGCGCTCGGGGTCCAGTTGAACAATGGTGGTAGAAAAGAGGAGCCAGTTCTTTGGAGTTGGGCAGGGTGTCCTTCCTTCCTCAAAGGAACACATTGGGTGGATTCAGCCTGCAATAAAACAATGGTACACAATAGATCATCTAAAAAGAGTCTGATTTCACGAGATGGCAAAATTCTATTGACCTTTGTCTGCCTTGTATAACAATGACTCAGCCAAAACAAAAAAAGAATCACACACAGCATTTCACATCAACCGAAATGTTTTTTTTAAAATCATTTCTCAATTCTTCTCCTTTTTAGCTACCTCATCTCCGCTTTCCACGCACACATCTGCTCCTCTGCTCACCTCCCAAATCCCTTCTCCATATCCAACAATCTTGCCGTCCGCAGACTGGATAGATTTGTCGGAAAGCGCCCTCTGCCCTCTCACCTTGTCTCCATCCAGCCTGGTGGTCAGGTAGGGCACGACTCCGAATTGGCTCAAGTTTCTTTTTATAGGGTGCCATTTGTGTCCATGATATAAATTAAGCTGTATTTTCACTACAGTTGGACAAATAGCCATTCAACTTACATTTTTGTGTATTTTCAATGCTATCTATTATAAATTCAAGGGCTCCTAAGTTCTGTATTTTTTTAAATTGACTTCTGGTAAAAGGTTGTTATTTTAGGGTTGTTCCGATCATGTTTTTTTGCTCCCGATCCGATCCCGATCGTTTTAGTTTGAGTATCTGCCGATCCCGATATTTCCCGATCCGATTGCTTTTTTTTTTGCTCCCGATCCAATTCCAATAATTCCCGATAATTTTTCCCGATCATATATATTTTGGCAATGCATTAAGAAAAAAAAAATGAATAAAACTCAGATGAATATATACATTCAACATACAGTACATAAGTACTGTATTTGTTTATTATGACAATAAATCCTCAAGATGGCATTTACATTGTTAACATTCTTTCTGTGAGAGGGATCCACGGATAGAAAGACTTGTAATTCTTAAATGTGACTTTGTATATTGTGACTAAATATTGCCATCTAGTGTATTTGTTGAGCTTTCAGTAAATGATATTGTAGCCATATAACTGTTCTGCCCAAATGCATGATGGGAAGTGCAACCATGACTGTGCGTAGTGGCACCAATTGATATATCTTCTCTGCGTTGGGAAGTAACATAGGGTGTTAAGGAAAAGATCAACCACTTCTGTTCTTCCCCACATTGCCTCCCACGATATTTCTAATTGTTGAGAGAGGGAGTTTAAGGCTTTAGCCAATTAAAAAGAGGCTCTAAACACTGCCAAAATACTCTCTACTCATTTTACGCTGCCTGTTAGCTGTATATATAGGTAAAACGGCGCCATAATAGATTGAACTCGACAATGCGTGAGTGGGTCGAGCAACGCCTGCGTTAATTGCATTAAATATTTTCACGTGATTAATTAAAAAAAAATTAATTACCGCCGTTTACGCGGTAAATTTGATAGCCCTACTTTAAGCCAAAACTAAAGACTCTGGATGAATGCAAGACATTTTGTCTGTAACGTTAAATACAATTAGAAAATGATTTAATTAAAAAATATATACAGTGGGGAGAACAAATATTTGATACACTGCCAGTGTATCAAATATTTGTTCTCCCCACTGTATATATTAAAAAAAGGCATGTCCGATATTTTTTTGCCGATTCCGATACTTTGAAAATGACATAATCGGACCCGATCGATCGGGATGACATCTTTAGTTGTTATAGAACTTTGCTATACAGTGATCCCTTCGTGCTTCAAACTTTGCGCCCTTAGTCCATCGCGGATTCTTTTTTTTTTCAATTAAATATGAATAGACACAGATGAGCTGTCCTGATCCGATCACATAGTCTCACTCTCCTTCCTGCTACTTTCCTTGGTCGGGCAGTGCACTGGAGTTAACAATGATTGACTGACGTTAAGGTTTGATTTTGCTAGTGATGCTTGGAAGCCGAAACCTCAAAGCGCCGCATGCGTCAATCATCGTTTAACTTGTTAAACAGTTGCTGTGGCAACTCACTGCATGTAAGTGAGCAGCTTGAGCGGATTTGAGTGGACTCACTCAATGAAGCATTTTTAATAAAGACAAGCATTTTTCTACTTTGTTCTTGTTTAAAAATTACTCTGTGGGACAGTAACATGTTTAAGACTTACAATTATTACATGAAGTGCTTAAAACAGGGGTCCCCAAACTACGGCTCGCGGGCCAGATACGGCCAGCCTCCAAATTGGTCCGGCCCCCTGAACAATTTTTTTTTTTCTTCCAATAATGTTATTTATTTCCTGGCTTTTTTCTGTGAAGAACCCAGAGAGGGTTATTTGGTTATTATCTATTGAATTAATAGTGTTATTATTTTATTATATTTATTATATTATTATTATTATTATTTTATTTACTTTTGTTCCTTGAAGAATCCAGAAAGGGCTATTTGATTGTGGCTTTCTGAAAAACAATAAATTTTTACATTTAGGCACTCCTGCAATCGTTAATTTTTTTTCTGTTACAAACTGACCTGGCCCCTCATCAGAGAAGGGAAAATTTATGTGGCCCTCACAGGAAAAAGTTTGGGGACCCCTGACCTAAAACCATTTATTGAAATATATCTATACATAAAAGTTGTTTTTTTTTAATACTTTGGGGGGAAAAAAAGTGAAAAAACATGTCTTATATGTATCTCTTTACAATGCTAATTCTGAATAAATACAATGAAAACTCACTAATTTTAATTTTTTTATTTTTGGGGGGGCGGGCGCTACTTCGTGATTTTTCACTTATCGCAGCGGGTTCTGGTTCAGTGTATTTCATTCAAATTTAGTATATAAAATGACTACTATAAGTAGATTAAAAAAAATGATTTTATTGTCCTGGATAAACTATTTTATTCGTGTAATCATTTTGAAAACAACACATTAAAAAAACAAAAACAAAAAAAAAACAAAATGGTCACTGCCTACTGAAAGTTGTGTTGCTGTACCTTTAAGAAATTTCCCCATTCATTAATGACATCACTCTTCTGCGATAACATCACACCAGTGGCGGGAAATCCAACTGTGGTAGGCATTTTTTTTTTTTTTACCTCCTTTAAAAAGATTTTACACTTTTTATGAAGTCCATAGCTAAAATAAATTGAATCATTTCAAAAGGTTTATTTGTAAAATTATAGATTTCTCATCATGTATCCAAAGTCATGCTAGCTATTATGCTAGCAAAGCTAGTTTGAGGGCTAACTTTAGCACAAAATATTCTAACTGTTAGTGTCCACTCACTCTGTTAGGTCGAAATGGCACCCTATGAAAAAAAAAATTGACTCAATTGGAAACAACATACACTGAAACCAATGGCACCATCCACGTAAAAGTCGTCTTGTTTAGGTTTGGAGATCCAGTCAAAGTCAACTGCTCTGTGCCGATGAAGGGCTTTTCTCTGCTAGGATGGGAGGTCACACTGGTGAGAGCAAGTAAACTATATGTTGGTCATTCCAAAATTGCTTTTACGTCCAACTTCAAGTGTTTAATAATCCACACAATAGTAAATCACGCCCGCTTTTGAGTTAATGTACTTGTCCTTGAGACTGAACCTAAATCTAGAGAAGCACCACCTAAGCAGGAATTCTCTCAAGAACCAGAGTTGGGTAACCCTGCCTTACAGTTTGACGTATGTGATCTTCAGCTTGCTCCAGAGCCCACCATGGATAGCTTTCTAGTCTGGAAAGTGGATCACATGAGCGAATGGAGCATTTCCCCCATGTGTTATGCCGTGTCAGATCTTGGAGGACCGTGTCACCGTCCTCTTCCTGTCCTCGTTTACAGTAAGTGTTAGGTTTTGTAGATTGAAAACTTGAAGCAGTCTCTTCAATCCTTTGCCACTTTTTTAAAATCAGAACCTCCAGACAGTGTATCCCTCAGCTTCGCGAACCACACGGGCTCACTCTTAGAGCACAATCAGTACACTCTACATTGCACCGTCCACGATGTCGCACCGTCGAGGAACCTCGTCGTGACTTTCTACCGAAACCAAACCCGACTGGCTCGATTACGTTCAAATGTGACTGATAAGACACCAGTGACTGAGATCTTCCCGTTAAACATCGTGGCAATGAGGGAAGACGATGGCGCCAACTATTGGTGTGAGGCTGAACTACAACTGCAGCTGATGACAACGAAGAAACCTGTAACAGTCGTGTCGGAAAAAGTCGCAACGACTGTCCTCTGTAAGTGAACTAAAACATTCACAGGTCAATTAGATTTGATGTCTATTGTCATCAATGAGTTAAAATTGGGAAAACTAAATCCACCCACAGTTGGTCCACAACTGCTTTGCCCCACAAAGCTCCGAGTAAAGATGGGCGAAAGTCTGCACTGCGATGTTCGAGGAAATCCTGAACCGTCGGTCATCTGGCTCAAAGATGGCCGCCGGGTGATCCCGCCCACCCACTCCACGAGAGCGCACGCGGGGAAATACACAGTGCTGGCTACAGGACTTTTTGGACAAAAGAATGTGACCGTGGAGGTAGAGGTGGTCACATGCAGAGGTATGTTTTATTTTTTGCCTTTTTTTTTGTTAAAAGTGATGCAATTCCACCATGTTTTTTCTTTTTAGGCACCGCAAGTGTGTGTGAAGGACTCTTCCTGCTGCTGTTTGTACTGATGTTGAACGTGCTGTAAAGCTTCAAAAATTAACCAAAGTCTCACTGCTGTTAACACAAATGTCTGCTGCTGGGAGGAAAATTTGTCAGGGAGTTTGGTTTCATGTTTAGTTTCGCGTTTGCACGGGATTAGTTATCGTTGATTTGTACCGTATTGGCCCGAATATAAGACGGTGTTTTTTGCATTGAAATAAGACTGAAAAAGCGGGGGTCGTCATATTCGCGGTCTAGACGTTATCCCCATTCACGACGCTAGATGGCGCCAGATATCATTGAAGCGATGTTCTGTCATGACGGATCTCAGCTACTCTCAAGTTTAACCAGTGTGCATTATTTTATTGCAATGTTTTTCCTTATTCAGATTTGTTTCAAGACTACAGTTACAGTTAGACTTCACTTTGATGGTTAATGCAGTTATTGCAATTTTCTCGTTTTATCACAATAGATTGGTTTATTTACATTTAAAAAACCAGAAGCCATTCATTTACGAATGTGATTGCACTTTAGTTTACACATTTAAATGTTCAGATATTAAGATTTGAATGAGGCAAAACAGCATGCTTTTTCTCTCACATATATTGTTATAATCATTTGTTTCAGATGTACTGTAATTATTTTCTGTTTAAAAATTTGGTGTAAAAAAAGTCTTTTTTCCCCAAACTTGAGTCTTGAAAAAGAGGGGGTCGTCTTATAATCAGGGCCGTCTTATATTCGGGCCAACACGGTAATAATAGCGGATCAATATTGGGCCACATAGAGATGCTCCGCAGCACACCATGGACATCTCAGGACTACCAAGTCCCGCCAAAAAGCATAAAAAAGGCTCTGCTTGGCAAGCTGGAGGCACTCCGATGCATGGACTTTAATAGATCTGCTTACACCAGTGTTTTTCAACCTTTTACGAGCCCCCTTTTTTCAATTAGAAAATCACATGGCAAACCACCAAAATAATGTAAAAATTAATTTCTGTTGCCTATATTAACAATATAAAGTCCCGTTTTGAATAGTAAATACAACACATTTTTCTGACATGCTGCACACCACTGACAATGTCACAGTCACTGCACTGCTAATGCCACAACATTGTCCCAATGAAAGTTCTGCTTATTCCTCAGACCAGACTCTCCATGAGGAAATAGTCTTTGCTTCCTTTTGACCGCCATTCAATGAGTTTTGTCCAGTGTACAGTTCCGAGTTAGCACATTTCCTTTTTAAAAACTTTCCCCGCTGTTGCTGGCCACTGTCACCATTATAGTTTCACTAGTTAGCCGCTAGCCCAAATGTCATTCATACCTCATGCGCATTACTAAACAAAGTAATTAGCTATTAGGGCTAGGAGGATCCGCTTTTGTCATGATCCGATCTGTATCCCCGATACCTGTGTGGCAATCTGATACTTCAACTATAGACCCTACCCACGTGACGTCACAACTCCGCTCTCCTGAATGGTACCGCCCAATTGTCCGTCAAAACAGTGTTAACTTATTATGGCTACGTACATTCTTCCTATTTACGGCGTGTTTTTCTGCTCCTTAACATTAATAATCAAAATGGTGAAGGCGTGTGTGGCTGTTGGTTGCACTAACAGAGAAGATGGAAGGAGAGACTTGAAGTTTTACCGTATTCCGAGGGATCCAAAGAGGAGAGCGAAATGGACGGCTGCAATTCGACGTGAAAACTGGGCACCAAAAAATCACCACAGACTATGTAGTAGTCATTTTATATCCGGTAAGATACATTTAAGATATACTTAGAGGGTTTTGGGCTGACAAATAACCACAATTAAGATCATTTCTAGGCTAATCGCCGACAACATACACGTATGTATGTAGTGAGAGTGCTATCGCTAAACCATATAAACATTAAAAGCCTTAACTCCATTGACAAACGACATGAAATACATTAGACTTGACAGTGGATGTTAGCAATAACAAAAGATTTTGAATTGAAAATTTCGTAACTCACCTTTCCAAGCACAAGATAGATTCCTGCCGAATTTTCGTGGACGAGGACCTGTTTCACCCAACCAGCAACGAAGTATTTATAAGCCTCCAAGCTCTTGAAGTTTTTCAAATTTTCGTGAGAATAGGCTGATTTTGTGTGGACAAGATAATTGTAAATATCAGCGTAGCAGATGTCAGGCAGACAGGGCGAAGACAGTGGGTCGAAAAACATCGATTTGGGCATCAAATATGGATCTGGCGACTGTATAGAACGAAGCTTTTCCACATAACTCCTTTTATGCAACACATCCAGTGAGTTTACGGCATCAGAAAGCACCGGGTCTTCCATGAAATGCATTTTAAATTCCTCGATCAATTGAAACCAATGCTAATACAGAGACAAAATGACGGACAAGTGGGCGGAACCATACAGCGAGCACGTGGTTTTATGACGTCGGTGGGTAGTGTCTATAGCAACATATTACCTTTTAAAATTCATAAAAAAGCAGAGGCATGTATCTCCGTTTAAACTACATACCATTTGACATTCTTTTTTTATTTTTACTTACAGCAACTGTTCCTATGCAAAATAGAACCATTATAAATATTACAAACCCTTCATATTTCATATCGAGTCCCAATCCGATACCGAAATAAAATTTGTTAAAAAAAAAGTTTTAAACATGTTAATGTCCCACTGAATTATTATTTTTTTTAAACAGGAACAACCAGAGGTTGCGCTAGACATTTTCGTTGTCTGTCATTTTGACTGACAGGGTCATAAAAATCCGGTCATAGTCTATTTTTACCGGTCACTTCAATTTTTAAAATGATAATGATGACATATTCAATAGTATTGTTTTCATTCATTTTTAATTAATATTGTAACGCTTGCTTGGCGGCGAAAAAACACCCCCAAAGAAAAAGAGGCAACGATATAGACCCCAATCACCAACGTCACACAATGATCTTAATTGTGGTTGTCAGCTCAAAATCTTCTAAATATATATTAAATGCATCTTACCAGATATAAAATGACTACTACATAGTCTGTGGTGATCGTTTGGTGCCCAGATTTCTTGTCGAATTACAGCAGTCCATCTCGCTCTCATCCTCGGGTCTCTCAGAATACGGTAGAACTTCAAGTCTCTCCGTCTATCTTTTCTGTTACAGCAACCAACCGCCACACACGCCTTCACCATTTTGATTATTAATATTAACGAGCAGAAAAACACGCCGTAATAGGAGGCATGTACGTAGCGGTAATGTGTAAACATGAACAGCTGACACACAATATGGCGGTTCCAGTCAGGGGGGCGGAGTTGTGACGTCATGTGATTGGGCGGCAATCTTGTCCATCAATTGGATGACGCGCTGGCACACCGGGTGCACCAATAAGAACCTCGCGTTGATGTGTCAATCACGGTGCCGCCGCCAGACCCCGGTGACGCTACAATATTCTGACAGAAGAGCCAACGACGTCATGCATTAAGAGAGACAATAGCTAATTAATATGCTAACTCGCCACCCTGTGGTCTGGGGTGTGAATTACAACCTGTCAAAATGACGGACGGACGTCAGTTTTTTCCGTCACCGTTTTAAAAAACCGGTCAACGACGGAAAATATCCGGTTAACGCGACCCCTGGGAACAACATAGAAAAGTACCGTACTTTTCGCACTATAAAGGCGAACCTCTCTATAAGCCGCCACCCAACAAATTTGACATGAAAACAGCACTTGTTTATAAATAAGCTGCACTGGACTATGGGCCGCAGCTGTCCTCACTGTATTATGGGATATTTACACCAAAAGATATTAACCCAAAACACCTTATTTGACAGTGGCATCAGAGGATGTCATAAGACCAAATGAACAACCTTGAAGTGTTAAACCAATTAGCGGCAAAGCTTCATTTGCTTCAAGAAGCTTCACTTAGCCATCACTGCTCTCTTGGGGTAGACAGTCAACCTCTGCTGCTACCTGCTGTCAACACTGCTGTTGTCCAACATGCCTCCAAGCATGCATTGCAGCACTAAAGATGTAAATAACAATCAAAATTCATCTTCTGTGCTAAATATTTCTTCAGTTACTGTTCCAGTTTCATTATTTGCTAGTTATGACATTTGGTAACACTTTATTTGACAGTGGCGCCACAAGACTGTCATTAGACAATCATAATTATGACACTGTCATGAGCATTAATGAATGCTTATAACAGATGTCATTTAGTGTTATCCGGCAAATTATCTCACTTTTGAATGAATGTAAAAGATCTGAGCTGGAGTTAGTGACATAATATGCTGGGTGACACTTAATGACATCTGTCATAAGCATTCAGTAATGCCCATGATAGTGTCATGTCATAATTATGACTGTCTTATGATGCTGCTGTCAAATAAAGTGTTACCTATTAACACAAATAAATCAACAACTAAGCCGCACTAGACTATAAACCACAGGATGCAAAATCAGGGGGAAAAGTAGCGGCTTATAGTCCGGAAATTACGGCACTTATCTTTTCGAAATGCTTCATTGAGTCAGTCCACTCAGGCTGCTCACACACACATAATGAATTGCCACTCACACTACTGCAAGAGTGTAAACAAGCTCAACAATGAGCATTTTTCAAGTATAGCACTCCCAGGCTTCTCTGGAAACATCAAAGCCTAAACAGTTATCAGTCATCGTTAACTTTAACAAGCAATCTTGAGTACATGGACCAAGAAAAGCAGCAGGACAGAGTGTGATCGGATCGGGACATCTATGGTTTGTTGGTTTGTGGTCTTTGCTGCGTTGGTGCAGCACATTAGAACTATCTAAAGAATCAATACTCATAAAAAAAGTATCGATACTCAGATTGTGACATAAAGCGTCGCGATATATATCGCCTGATGATATTTTTTTCCCAGCTCTATTAGCTATCTATTGACACCCACTGATAGTGATGAGTTTTGCAAGATTACTAACCACTGGACAGTACAGACACTCAGAGATGGCACATTTGCGGATTCATTTTCAAAAAAACAATTTTACATCAATTAGGTGAAAGTGGATGGTTTTGCACAGTGCCGAACCACAGGGGTTGAAAAGCACTGGCTTAGTCAATCCAAAAAATGATCAAGAGGCTCAGCTTGGTGGCCGTAATGTGAGTGAAATAGGATAATTTACATTCTCATCTCGTGCAAATGCACAGCAATGATCTCATTGGTTGCTATTGACGGTGCTAGACGTCCAATCCGTTCGAAGTGGGAGGGTTGCCTTCCCACTTCAAATGTTTATAATGTCTACTAGTGATAAACTCATTTAAATTCACACCAAAAGAAATGAGCCAATGATTGGACGCCTATCACCGTCAATGGCAGCCAATGAGTTGAGCTGAAAAGAACTACTGTCCAGGTACTTTTAATCATTTTTCCACTTTTACAGGCTGGCAGATTGTCAATTAATGATCAGGATGATGTTTTTGTGATCAAGTGTAATGTAAATAAATATGACTTTAATGTATGACCTTTAATTTGAACACCACCGCATGATCATGTTTTAGGGCCATTGACGGTGATGGACGTCCAGTGCTTAATTTGTAAATCATAAGGTGCCGGAATGCAAAGTACATATGACAGCGTAGGGATGACGAGACGGGCACAGGTCTTGGAACATACGCAGAATATGGTGCTGAAAAACACACGCAAATGCCCACTTGCCATGCTGTTGGACTTATAAGCTTCAATTTCAGATATCCATGGTATAAATGTTATGACAACAATTTACAATTATTTAGGCTATACCCTGCACAGCACGGGCAATTGCCGACATAACCACAGGTGGGACTTCCTGTACACAGTCAGCAACTAGTTTCTCAACAGGTCTAACTTGTAAAACATAAAAAAAATCTGATTACGATAAATAACACAAACACATTCTTTTGAGAGTTTCACCCCCCCCGTTTTCTCTGGAACCAAAGTTCCCACCTCCTGCCAAATAGTGCAACCCAAACCCAAATTTCCCATAAGGGTACTAGCCTGTTGCTCCGGCTGTTGGTGGTCGCCCTGGCTGACCGCTGGCGCTGTAGCTGGTCCCCACGCTGGGTGGCGCTAAACCTGACCAGCTGTTGCCACGGTAACAGCCTCCTGCCCCGGCTTGGCTTGCTGTCCGTGAACCTGGCAAGCTGCTGCAGCGCTAGCCTCCTGCCGCACCCAGTCCTGCCCGTTAGCATGATCGCTGCAGCTGCTCTCATTGCTGGTTGTTACTTTTCTGACTCGTTTTGAACCATCTCCCTTCTTTTTTAAAAAAAAGTAGTCTTTTTGGCATGTTGAAATACCATTTGGTCCTCGCTGCTTGCCCCCCAGATACCGCAAATTTCCAAAGTTTTTCCTTTTTTTAATTTTTTTTTTATTTCAGGGGTATTATTTGTTGTTCCAGCATCAACAAATCTCCAACTCTTTCAAATGACGTTACATTTTTACAAACAACATGCAATTCTTGGGATTTGTTCTGTAAATAAATTAATGCATATTATTATCTTATTTTTAGGGCTGTCAAAATTATCGCATTAACGGGCGGTAATTTTTTAAAAAATCAATCACGTTAAAATATTTGACACAATTAACGCACATGCCCCGCTCGAATTAAAATGACAGCACAGTGTCATGTCCACTTGTTACTTGTTTTTTGGTGTTTTGTCACCCTCTGCTGGCGCTTGGGTGCGACAGATTTTATGGGTTTCAGCACCATGAGCATTGTGTAATTATTGACATCAACAATGGCGAGCTACTAGTTTATTTTTTGATTGAAAATTTTACAAATTTTATTAAAACCAAAACATTAAGTGGGGTTTTAATATAAAATTTCTATAACTTGTAACTTGTACTAACATTTATCTTTTAAGAACTACAAGTCTTTCTATCCATGGATCGCTTTAACAGAATGTTAAGTTTAATGCCATCTTGTTGATTTATTGTTATAATAAACAAATACAGTACTTAGGTACAGTATGTTGAATGTATATATCCGCCTTGTGTCTTATCTTCCCATTCCAACAATAATTTAGAGAAAAATATGGCATATTTTATAGATGGTTTGAATTGCTATTAATTACGATTAATTAATTTTTAAGCTGTGATTAACTCGATTAAAAAATTTAATCGTTTGACAGCCCTACTTATTTTATACATTTTTCTTTTTTTTTTTTTTTTTTTGAAAAAGATTTTATATCATTATTATTTTCTATACACGAGAGGTGCCGGATCTGCCCAAATAAGTCCCGGAACACAGGGAGGCCAAAATCAAGAGGTGCCGGATCTTGTTCCGGTAGGATCCCGCACAAATGAACCCCTGTGGACGTCCAATCCATTTTGACAGCTACAGAGTCAAATACAGCTGAACATTTTATATATGCAGTATCTTTATTTTTTTAATCTAATATTTAAATTAAAAAAAAAAACAAAAAAGGGCATTATTTTTTTTTTTAAGTCATACCAAAGCTTCAAAATGAATAACAGCAGTTCCTAACTATATCCACAGAAACTCCATCTAGGAGGGTGAAGGAAAAAAGGGGGTTAAGTGACATCCAATGTGAGTGATTAAAACGATGAGCATCTTTACTCACCTAGATCTCAAAATGAACTTCAGAACCCAACGTCATTTCCGAACCAATTTAATCTTGCAGCGGTTTTGGCTGCACCCTGCGACACAGGCCTGCTGCACTGAGGACCCTGCGGTGAAACCGAGGAGCTGGACCTCCAGTTATGTGGGGAACTTTTGTACTTGGCGACAGCGGACGCCGGCGGGGTGGGAACTCTTGGATCCAGTTCATCGAGCACCTGTGATGAGTCCGAATCCAAGATGATGACTTCGTTGCCCTCTGTCGTCACATACGAGGCGCTGGAGCCTTCCTTTGCTGAATCTGCCTCGTGGGGAAGGCCTACGTTGACCGGCAGCGATTTTGTGTTTTGATCCAAAACGGACGGAGCGACGATCGAAAGCTGCTTCTTCTTTGGTCTGGACCTCCTCCTATTCATATTTGCCATAAAACTTCATTAAGCGGCTGTCAGAACAACCGTAAGCTTGCAGTACTCACGGATTCGTCGGCTGGAGGCCCAATAACCTCCTGCTCTCGTCCAGTAGCACCCTAAAGGCAGGGACACACTTGAATGAAACATGGTATGAACGTAATAGTGATATATGAATGGTAATAGTGATAGCGCTCACCGCATACCTAGTCTGCATCCAGCCTTTGGGCCAAAGAGGTTTGAAGTCCTTGATCAACAAGATCTTGAGGTAGTTGTCCAGATGCTGATTGTCTTTATTTCTGCTTTGAAAAACTGAAATTTTCTCTCTCAGAACGTGATGGAGCGCCTCCCTAGAGGTGAAATGAGATTTGAAGAAATAAGGATTTTGTCAATTTAAAAAAAAAACAAAAACAAAAAAACAACAACAACTCCAGACTATGCTCTATAGGGCAATTGACTATTTTTGTTAGTTTAATATATGTGTACATCCCATTTTGCCTCATGTGGGCTACTGTATTAACAGTTGGCATGCAAGAGGCTTACGAAATGTAATATAGTTAATGACATCAGCATTTGACCTCATTGTTTCTTTGTGACTTATTGTTATTTATAGGGTTGTTCCAATCATGTTTTTTTGCTCCCGATCCGATTCCGATAGTTTTAGTTTGAGTATCTGCCAATCCCGATATTTCCCGATCCGATTGCTTTTTTTTGCTCCCGATTCAATTCCAATCATTCCCGATAATTTTTCCCGATCATATACATTTTGGCAATGCATTACGAAAAAAATGAATAAAACTCGGACGAATATTTACATTCAACATACAGTACATAAGTACTGTATTTGTTTATTATGACAATAAATCTTCAAGATGGCATTTACATTATTAACATTCTTTCTGTGAGAGGGATCCACGGATAGAAAGACTTGTGACTTTGTATATTGTGACTAAATATTGCCATCTAGTGTATTTGTTGAGCTTTCAGTAAATGATACTGTAGCCATGCCCAACTGCATGATGGGAAGTGGAAACATGACTGTGCGTAGTGCTATCAATTTATATATCTTCTCTGCGTTGGGAAATTACATAAGGGATTAAGAAAAAGATCAGTTGCCACCTTGCTTCCCCACATTGCTTCCCATGATATTTCTAATCATAGGGAGAGGGATTGTAAGGCTTTTGCTAATTTAAAAAAGGCTCCAAAGGCTGCCAAAATTCACTCTACTCATTTTACGCTGCCTTTTATCTCTCTATACAGGTAAAACGGCGCCATTACAGATTGAGCGCGACAATGCGTGAGTGGGTCGTGCAGCACATGCATTAATTGCGTTAAATATTTTAACGTGACACATTTTTAACAAAATTAATTAACGCCATTATCGGGATAAATGTGATAACCCTAACTTAAGCCTAAACTAGAGACTCTGGATGAGTGTAACATATTATGTCTGCAACGTTAAATATAATTAGAAAACAATAAAAAAAAAAATATATATATATTAAAAAAAGGCATGGCCGATATTTTTTTGCCGATTCCGATACTTTGAAAATGGCGTGATCGGACCCGATCGATCGGCATCGCTAGTTATTTATGTGTTCATTTGTACTTTAACAAAGAATTTAAGTGTTTTTGTGAATTAATAGTCATCAACAAAAATTTAACTGCAAAAATAGTAAAAAAAAAAAATATATATATATATATATTCGACCAGTCGACTGATCGTTAAATAAAACTAAATCGGGAGAAAAATAATCGTTTGGGACAGCCCTACACCCCCCCGCCCCCCAAAGCTCCGCACCTGTGTACCTGCCATCTGCCTACATATTTGAGCAACAGTCTTTCACAATAAGGTCATTTACACCGTGTCGTCTGTCCATTTAAATGCAGCAATTTTCACTTCATCACCTGATCCTCTCGTTCCACTTGAACAGTTTCTTTGGCCCAGCGCCTCTTTTTGTCACCTTCTCCTCCACCGCGTTCCCTTGACCACCACACTTGACCTCACTCCCATCTTCCATTATCCTGACGAGCAAACGCAACAGATGTTGTGAATTTAGAAGCATTTTTCATAAATACCAAACTCACTGCAGGGTTTTGGCGTGTTCATATTCTTGACATTTTTGGTTGAAAAGCGCAATCTGCTCTGTCATGGCTCGCTGGATGGCTTCATTCAGCTTCCACATGGGATCCTCCATATTTGAAAGACTTTCCTGGATGCCAAGGAGAAAAAAAACAATGTTTAAAATCGCCCAAAATTTAGAGGCTGATACAAGAGTTGATTTAATCTCCCCCATTCTTATGCCTGCAGAATACTAGTGGATGAATCAAAGTACTCACCGCGAGCTTGAGTTTCTTGACTCGTTTCAGGAGCGTCTCCTTGCTGCAGGGCAGGAAGGACGACAGGTACGTGTACACTCGGGTGCGTAACTGGCCGCCGTGCTCCCGACACTGATACTCGATGCTTATGTTGAAGAAAGTTTGCAAACGAGCAATCATTAATAAAAACTGAGTGCAATTGTAATTACTGACCTTTTTGTACCTCAAGGCAAAACTAAAAAAACAGTCTGGCCCTCTGATGCACTAACTGAGGGCAATTTGAAGGAAGTAGAACAAACTCTAGCCTGCCAGATTTTTTTGTTCGGCCCACCAAAGTAAATCGTGCGTCAACTAAAATGAAAATTAAAATATCAGAATTCAAGCATATTCTTGTTTTTTTTTTTCTCAAAATTTTGATTTAAAAATAAAATTGTTTTTTCAAAAGCAGTTTTAAATACTAAAAAGAAAAAAAATATATCGTTCTTAAAATGCAAATTTGCTGTTTAACTAAAAAAATAAAACACCAAAAGTAGAAATTTACATATTCTTAATGTTTTTTATATTAACTAGTGGCGCCACCAATGAATTGGTTGGCCACCCCACTGGCCACCCCGCTTGCCAGTATATCGTTAGTTGTAGCATCAGTTATGCATTTCATCCGAAATGAATGCATTTATTTTGTTTTGTTAAATGTAGGGCTGTCAAATTTATCGCGTTAACGGGCAGTAATCAATTTTTAATCACGTGAAAATATTTATCACAATTAACGCACTCGCGGTACGACTCATTCACGCATTGCCGCAAACAGCCTACAATGGCGCCGTTTTACGTATATACGGAGATATGAGGCGGAGTGGAGTAGATACAAGCATTCATTGGGGCCGTGCTTTTTTTATTGGCAAAAGCTTTGTCATCTCTCCCACAGCAACTATAAATATTGTGGGAAGCGATGTGGGGAAGAATGACAGGAGTTGATCTTTTTCTTAACACCCTGTAGTGTACCCAACGCAGAGAAGATATAGCATTTACAGCCACCACACACAGTCATGGTTGCACCACCATGCGTTTGGGCAGAACAGTTAAGTCGCTACAGTGTCATTTACTGAAAGCTCAACAAATACACTAGATGGCAATATTTAGTCACAATATACAAACTCACATTTATCCTTTAAGAATTACAAGTCTTTCTATCCATGGATCCCTTTCACAGAAAGAATGTTAAAAATGTTAATTCCATCTTGTAGATTTATTGTTATAATAAACGAATACAGTACTTATGTACAGTATGTTGAATGTATATATCCGTCTTATCTTTCCATTCCAACAATAATTTACAGAAAAATATGGCATATTATAGAGATGGTTTGAACTGCGATTAATTACGATTAATTAATTTTTAAGCTGTGATTAACTCGATTAAAAATTTTAATCGTTTGACAGCTAGTTAAATGTACACCTTATGCCCAATATATACATAACATAATAAAACAGAATTGTTGTGGAACTCAAAATGTTGACTGGACAGTTATGGACTATGCACATTAAATCATTAGCAACATCAAATATTACACAATACACCAAAGTATATCAGTAGCCGTGTCCTTAAGTCTTTCTGATAGTTTTCCCCTGAACTTTTTACTGCAATAATATAATGAAAACCTGAAATGATGGCTTTTAGTTTTGGCCGCCCCAAGATTTTAAGTGGCCTCATCGGCCACCCCTATGAAAAACTTCTGGAGGCGCCACTGATATTAACTACACAGTTATAGACCCCCCATTTATTTTCTAATTGAAGAAAAATTAAATAGTGTAACTCTAAAGTCTAAAAAAAATATTTGCTGGTTTTCCTTAAAAAAAAAAAAAATTAATTACATTTGTAACCTTTTGTGTTTTTAAGCAACACTTGGCATCTTTTCAGTTTTAGTCGATTTTAGCGAAGCCGGTGGACAAAAGCAGTAGTATTTTGCGTTTCCCAGGAGGACCAACGCACACCTGCATAGTGTCGTAAAATCATTATGGTCGCCTGCAGATGGATTAAACAACATTTCTGTTTCCAGCAGCTGTGTGAAGGATCAAAAGTAAAAAGGTAATGAATCTAGTTGTGGCTAAACAATAGCATATGACAGTTAGCAACTGTGTGGCTTAGTGAGGCTAAATCCCCCCACCCCACCTGAACTCGTCAGCGCTGAAGAGTTCGGTTGGGAAAGTCCTGGTAGCCGCCCTTTCTTTTTCCTTCTCAGACAAAACTCTCTATTGCTCTGCCATCCTTGCAGAATTAGCGCAAAAACGTTAGCATCGAATTCTGTCTTTATAATGAATGGGGAAAGGGGGAAGTGACGCATGCTGTAAAGCAGTCAGCACATTTGTAGTTTTTTTTTTTTTGTGTGTGTGGCTGGATTCCTGCCACCCTCATCAAAGTTAATTAGTGTCGGTGAAAGTGAAACAGATAACATCAAGATATAAAAGAGGTGTCATTGAACTAGTTATGAGTCGACATATGACATGTTATAAATACAGTGGGGAGAACAAGTATTTGATACACTGTCAATGGGTTTTCCCATTGGCAGTGTATCAAATACTTGTTCTCCCCACTGTATATTTTATACAATGGTATGAAAAAGTATCTGAACCTTTTGGAATTTCTCACATTTCTGCATAAAATCACTATCAAATGTGATCTGATCTTTGTCAAAATCACACAGATAAAAAAAAAAACTGTCTGCTTCAGCGAAAACCACCCAAACATTTTTAAGTTTTCATATTTTAATGAGGATAGTATGCAAACAATGACAGAAGGGGGAAAATAAGTAAGTGAACCATCCCATTTAATATTTTGTGCCCCCCCCCTTTGGCAGCAATACCTTCAACCAAATGCTTCCTGTGGCTGAAGATCAGTCTGGCACATCGATCAGGACTAATCTTAGCCCATTCTTCTCTACAAAACTGCTGTAGTTCAGTCAGATTGCTGGGATGTCTGGCATGAACCGCTGCCTTTAGGTCATGCCACAGCATCTCAATGGGGTTCAAGTCTGGACTTTAAATTGGCCATTCCAGAACGTGTATTTTGTTCTTCTGAAACCATTCTGAAGTTGATTTACTTCTATGTTTTGGATCATGGTCTTGTTGCAGCATCCATCCTCTTTTTAGCTTCAACCATCTGACAGACCGCCTCGGGTTTTCCTGCAAAACATCCTGAGAAACTTTTGAATTCATTCTTCCATTAATGACTGCAAGTTGTCCAGGCCCCGAGGTAGCAAACAGCCCCAATTATGATGCTCCCTCCACCATGCTTTGCAGTTGGGATGAGGTGTTGATGTTGGTGAGCTGTTTTATTGTTCCTCCACACATGACATTGTGTGTTACTCCCAAACAATTCAACTTTGGTTTCATCAGTCCACAAAATATTTTAACAAAACCTCTGTGGAGTGTCCAAGTGCCTTTGTGCTAATATTGAACGAGCAACGATGTTTTTTTTTTTTTTTTTTTTTTAGACAGCAGTGGCTTCCTCCGTGAGAGTCCTCCCATGAACACCATTTTTGGCCATAGTTTTATATTTAGTTTATTTTTGCACAGAGATTTCTGAATGTCTTTAGCAGACACTTTAGGGCAAGGGCCCCGTACCTTTTTTGCACCACGGACCAGTGTGATTTGGGTCTTTTTTTCATGACCGGCAATGTGCGGCAGAAAAATACAGCAAATATAAAATAACACGACGGGGCTATAAACAAATGTTAAGTGCAGGGAAAACATAACTCACCTGCTGAATCAGTGGGAGGCCTGAGCTTGTTTCGCCGAGACGAGATGGTCTCATCTAGGTGTGATGGGAGACAGTGAGACACGTAGTGTGTTCCTTATGTCCAGTCTGCTCCGTAACGTTGTCTCATTGTAGAGAAGCCCGCTTCACAAAGCTATGATGTTGGAAATTCTAGCAAGGTTTTCAGTGCTCTCGTAGCGATGTCAGGATATTCCGGAATGACTTGTGACAAACTCTCCCCATTTTTATACAACTTCTTTAATTTTTAGAGATGGTTCTGCATCCTTTCCCAGCTTTATACAAATCAACAATCCCTAATCGCAGGTCTTCAGACAGCTCTTTTACCGAGCCATGACGCACACTGGACAATGCTTCTCATCAAGACAATTCTTACCAGGTGCGTGTTTTATAGTGGGCAGGGCAGCTTTAAACCACTCATTAGTGATTGGGCACACACTTGACTTAAATCGTTTGGTAAAAATTGGTCTGAATTGCTCTTTAAGTCTCCTTAGCCAGGGGGTTCACCTACTTATTTTTCCCCTTTCTGTCAATGTTTACATGCTATCCTCATTAAAATATGAAAACCGATAAATGTTTGGGTGGTTTTAGTTAAAGCAGACACTGTATTTACATCTGTGTGATTTTGACAAAGATCAGATCACATTCGACAGTGATTTTATGCAGACATGTGAGAAATTCCAAAAAGTTCAGATACTTTTTCATACCACTGTAAAGGGTGAAAAGTTACCTAATGTTGCTTTTATGTTAACAAAAAAAAAAAAAAACAAAACAAAAAAAAAAAAACAAAACAAAACAAAAAATATATAAATTTTTTTAAATTGCAGATAAGTAAAATGAACAATAATGGAATATTCATCTATTTTTTTAATTGAAAAAAAAAAAGTAAAAAAAAAAAAACCCTATAAGAGATCATTTAAGTTGAACCTCAAAAAAGAGAACGTTGACCATTTTTTGGTCAAAAATGTCTAAACGACACATCGACAATCAAAATAATGATCCATTAATCCAGGGGTCCCCAAACTTTTTCCTGTTAGGGCCACATAACCTTTCCCTTCTCTGATGAGGGGCCAGGGTCAGTTTGTAACAGAAAAGGTGTAAGGATTGCAGGAGTGCCTAAATGTAAAAATGTATTGTTTTTCAGAAAGCCACAATCAAATAACCCTTTCTGGATTCTTCACGGAACAAAAGTAAATAAAATAAAAAAAAAATATATAATATAATTAGGGCTGTCAAAATTATCGCGTTAACGGGCGGTAATTAATTTTTTAAATTAATCACGTTAAAATATTTGACGCAATTAACGCACATGACCCGCTCAAACAGATTAAAAATGACAGCAGAGTGTAATGTTCGCTTGTTACTTGTTTTTGGGTGTTTGGCGCCCTCTGCTGGTGCTTGGGTCCAACTGATTTTATGGCTTTCAGCATAATGAGTGAGCATGGTGTAATTGTTGACATCAACAATGGTGAGCTATTAGTTTATTTTTTGATTGAAAATTTTTACAAATTTTAATAAAACGAAAACATTAAGAGGGATTTTAATATAAAAATTCTATAGCTTGTACTAACATTTATCTTTTAAGAAGTACAAGTCTTTCTATCCATGGATCGCTTTAAGAGAATGTTAATGCCATCTTGTTGATTTATTGTTCTAATAAACTAATACAGTACTTATGTACCGTATGTTGAATGTATATATCCGTCTTGTGTCTTATCTTTCCATTCCAACAATAATTTACAGAAAAATATGGCATATTATATAATTGGTTTGAATTGCGATTAATAATGATTAATTATTTTTAAGCTGTAATTAACTCGATTAAAAATTTTAATTGTTTGACAGCCCTAAATATAATATAATATAATATTATATAATATAATAACACTATTAATTAAATCGATAATAACCAAATAACCCTCTCTGGGTTCTTCACAGAAAAAAGCCAGGAAATAAATAACACTATTTAAAAAAAAAACAAAAAAACAAAAAAATTATTTTTTTTGTTCAGGGGGCCGTAGTTTGGGGACCCCTGTATTTATTGATTAACTGTGGCAGATCTAATGCTCCACCGAATCAAACCTTAACACCATGTGCTTCGACAAAGTTGTGTGAGACTCACTCGAGCAAAAGAGAGTTGATTTCTGGGGTGAAAAACTTGAGTTTGGACTCTCCCTCCGAGGTCTTGGCTGCCTGCGGAAACAAATTGCTTAATGTTGGCGTCCAATCGTAGCTCTTTTTATCGTTCCTCTCCTATCCGATGATTAAAAACGAAACTCGCGACTTCCTTGCAGATGTTACGATAATAATAATAGTCTCCTTAACTTATAAAGACTGGCGAACAGAGGTCAGAGGAGGACCGTCGAGATTGTAGACATATTCCATCATTTCCATCTTAATTTCAATGGTAAGCCATAGACTCCACTATCAGTTGACAAGACGGCTCCCACAGATGGGCCACGATAGGCAGAATATTGAGTTGGCTTTCACTGTGATAAACTCTAATACACGCTGCGTTCTAACGCCGTATTTAGGTGGAAACAGGATGAAGGTTTTACTGCTGACAGGAAGGCAGGAGTATCTCAAGAGCGATTTGGTCAAGGATTCAAGGTAATCATCATATTAAAATAGCGCAATGGATGCACTTTGAAACGTTGTGAAAAAAATCAATGGATAAAATTACTGTAACTTTGGCTTGAAATATTTAAGTGAAATGCGCGATTTTTGCTTTTAACCAAGAATCCAGACTGTTTTACGTTCATATGTACAGAAATTCCGTGATTTAAGCATTTATTTACAAGAATTTACAACTGAAAAAGCTTTGTTTTGTGACTGCTGCCGTGTTGGATTACACAATATCGTAACTTTTGCTTGAAATATTTACGTAGTAAAATGAAAGATAACTGCCTGTTTATTGCTTTTAACCAAGAATGTAGACTGTTTTACATTCATATCTATAGAAATTGCGTGATTTAAGCATTTATTTACAAGAATTTTCGACTTAAAAAAGCTCTTTGTTCCGTGACAGCAGCTATGTTGGATTAAATAATACTGTAACTTCGGCTACAAATATTTACGTAAAATGAATGATAACTGCCCGGTTTTTGCTTTTAACCAAGAATCTATACTGTTTTACGTTCATATCTATGGAAATTCTGCAAAATGAAAATACAGTGCCTTGCAAAAGTATTCGGCCCCCTTGAACCTTGCAACCTCAGGTCTTGTGCAGATACCAACAGGCTTTGACTTGGCCATTCTAACACCTGGATACGTTTATTTTTGAACCATTCCATTGTAGATTTGGCTTTATGTTTTGGATCATTGTCCTGTTGGAAGATAAATCTCCGTCCCAGTCTCAGGTCTTGTGCAGATACCAACAGGTTTTCTTCCAGAATGTTCCTGTATTTGGCTGCATCCATCTTCCCGTCAATTTTAACCATCTTCCCTGTCCCTGCTGAAGAAAAGCAGGCCCAAACCATGATGCTGCCACCACCATGTTTGACAGTGGGGATGGTGTGTTCAGGGTGATGAGCTGTGTTGCTTTTACACCAAACATATCGTTTTGCATTGTGGCCAAAAAGTTCAATTTTGGTTTCATCTGACCAGAGCACCTTCTTCCACATGTTTGGTGTGTCTCCCAGGTGGCTTGTGGCAAACTTTAAACGAGACTTTTTATGGATATCTTTGAGAAATGGCTTTCTTCTTGCCACTCTTCCATAAAGGCCAGATTTGTGCAGTGTACGACTGATTGTTGTCCTATGGACAGACTCTCCCACCTCAGCTGTAGATCTCTGCAGTTCATCCAGAGTGATCATGGGCCTCTTGGCTGCATCTCTGATCAGTTTTCTCCTTGTTTGAGAAGAAAGTTTGGAAGGACGGCCGGGTCTTGGTAGATTTGCAGTGGTCTGATGCTCCTTCCATTTCAATATGATGGCTTGCACAGTGCTCTTTGAGATGTTTAAAGCTTGGGAAACCTTTTTGTATACAAATCCGGCTTTAAACTTCTCCACAACAGTATCTCGGACCTGCCTGGTGTGTTCCTTGGTTTTCATAATGCTGTCTGCACTTTAAACAGAACCCTGAGACTATCACAGAGCAGGTGCATTTATACGGAGACTTGATTACACACAGGTGGATTCTATTTATCATCATCGGTCATTTAGGACAACATTGGATCATTCAGAGATCCTCACTGAACTTCTGGAGTGAGTTTGCTGCACTGCAAGTAAAGGGGCCGAATAATATTGCACGCCCCACTTTTCAGTTTTTTATTTGTTAAAAAAAGGTTTAAATGATCCAATAAATGTTGTTCCACTTCACGATTGTGTCCCACTTGTTGATTCTTGACAAAAAAATTAAATTTCATATCTTTATGTTTGAAGCCTGAAATGTGGCGAAAGGTTGCAAGATTCAAGGGGGCCGAATACTTTTGCAAGGCACTGTATATATGAAAATATTTGAATTTTAAGTTTTTGAAAATAGGCCCCCTCCCAATCAGTCCTGTGTCCCGTCAACTGATGGTGAAGTCTATGGGTAAGAGCTTGACCTTTTTTCACCACCTGCACTAACCTTCTTGGGACCCATGTTAATTTCTCTCACAAGCAAATCCCTAATGCTATCAATTTGAACTGGGAGGGTGGCAGCGAATGAATGTTTGTTCATTCGCTGCCACCCTCCCAGTTCAAATTGTTAGGATCTCTAACGCCATCAATGGCAGCCAATGAGTTAGAAAGATGGACTTTACCAGCATCAGACACTTAATGCTGTCCTCTAGGGTTGGTGGGAGTCCCTCAGGGAACGTGACGCACTGTAGCGATTCCCTAGATTCTGAATGAGCTTTTTGTGGTTGGGTCACGTCTCTGCTGGGAGGCTTTGCTGCATCGGTGGAGACTTCAGACGGGAGCTGATGGTCCGTTTCACTCAGAATTGGCAGTGTCGCCTCCATTAAAGACTGCGGTGAAGGGATGTCGTCACCAACACCCAACAAACAGTCCAAATCGATGTCAAACTCCACCGTGCTGGCGGCCTGGAGAAGCGCTTGCTCGTTGGTAGAGCCGATCAAACTGAGCAGCGGGTCGGCCAATCCCGAGCCGCCGCCACCCGCATCCGCTGGACCTGGCGGCGTCACGTGCTGATGAGCTCGCTCCATTTTCTGCCGCTCCAGCTCCTTCTCTCGACGGAACTTCTTCAGCATGCTGGTGACGCTCAGAGTGCCTGCTGTTTTTTTCTTTTTCTTGTTGGTCAGATGGTCATCCGCTCTGAAGGAGAAGCGCAGCATTTTTCAAGCACATGTGACACAGGAGTATTCTTCCAAGTCCCACCTTGGCTTTATGTCTACATCGTCCTTATCCTGTTGGGCTTTTCTACTCCTCTTCTTTGGCGGCTTTTGTCCTTCTTTGAGTTTAGGTTTCTGTAAAATCACAAAAATCAAGATTTTTATCTATTACGAGAATTGTTGTCACAGATTACTTGAAAAAGTAATTAATTACTGATTAGGCCTCAAAAACGTAATCTAGTTACTTTTCTGATTACCGTAATTTTTACATTATAAAGCGCAGCTGACTCTAAGCCACCACCCACCAAATGTGACACGAAAACCACGTTTGTTCCTAGATAAGCCGCACTGGACTATAAGCTGCAGCTGTCCTCACTGTATTATGGGATATTTATACCAAAAGATATTAACCGGTAACACTTTATTTGACAGCGACATCATAAGACTGTCATATGACCAAATGAACCACCATGAAGCTTTGAACCAATTGACTTCAAAGCTTCATTGCTTCAAGAAGCTTCATTTGACCATCACTGTTCCTTTGGGGGAGACAGTCAACCTCTTCTGCCACCTGCTCTAAACACTGTTGTAGTCCAACATGCCTCCTAGCATGCACTGCAGCGCTGCAGATGTAAATAAAGTCAAAATTCATGTTTTATGCCAATTATTTATTCAGTTACTGTTCCAGTTGTTTCATTCATTGCTAGTTATTGTATTTGATAACACTTGATTTGACAGTGGCACCTTAAGACTGTCAATAGACAATCATAATTACGACATGACAGTGTCATGAGCATTAATGAATGCTTATAACCGATGTCAAGTAGTGTCATCTGGCGAATGGATCTAAAAGATCCGAGCTGGACATAAATGGAGTTAGTAACATAATTTGCCAGATGACACTTAATGACATCTGTCATAAGTATTCTGTAATACCCATGATAGTGGGATATCACGCCACTAGGGGTGTAACGGTACACAAAAATCTCAGTTCGGTACGTACCTCGGTTTTGAGGTTACGGTTCGGTTCATTTTCGGTACAGTAAGAAAACAAAATGCTAAATATAAATGTGCTAGTTGTTTATTACACATCTTTGTGCTTTCAACGATAGGAACATTAGCCTATACAAAGCTAGAATTCTGCTCAAAAAGTAGCGGGTATTTGAAGATAATCCAACAACAATTTGCCTTTCAGACCCCGCGTATTGGTCAGCTATCTTTCTGAAAGAAAGAAGAAAAAAGAAGTCCTGTGCTAAAGAGTAAAGAAATCCCAATGACAAATATTTTAACATGTATTTTACAAATGAAATGCCTCAATGAATCATTTTTATTTTTCTTATGAACGGATTTCAAAAGCTTTATTGGTGGATTTTCTCAAGTTAAAGCGCCACACAGAAATTAATAAATTTAATTGTGTAAGCAGGAGCTGTGTATTATTCTTATTATTTAATTACAGGTGTTTTAGCTCATTTCAATTTATTTTATTTAAATGGGCTATTATTTATTTTATTATGTGTTTATATTTTACAAATGTGATGTAGTATTCATTTATATTGTATATTTTATGTTGTATAACTTTAGTTCCTATGTGAATATTAGTTCCTACTTGTTTTGTTGTGGTAGGAGGGTTTTGTATTGAACACGGGGCCATGTTGGTTATTATTATAGCAGAGAAGACAGCAGTAAATCAAGAGAGATAAGTCAACTGTGCCCCGATCTACCACTCGAGAGATCTGATGGACTCAAAAAGTGGGTTACGAGTGCATATTAGTTTGAAAATCGACCGGATCCACCGTATTTTTACACGAGTGACTTCCGGTCTGCCCGATCCTAGCTACCGGTAGTAGTATTGACGCAGGAGGGTCGCGTCTCGTGTCAAATAATTAATTCTGCAGTTCTTTTCGCGTGCGTCGTGTTGAGCCGCTTCTGGGACGCGTCTAACACGCGGCCGCATTGCGACTGGTGTGCATTGGCTGATTGACTTTAACGCACGCGTTTCACTACGTTCTCGCAGGGCCACGTTGTCGCGGCGTTGACGTTTCTGGGTTATACTGTCCTACCGTGTTGGTCCTCATTATAATAGAGAAGACGGAGTAAATATAATCTACACAAAGAAACTGTAACCCGATCGACTCACAGCCTCAAAAAGTAAGGGTTACATTACGTCAGAAAATCGTTCGGTACGCCTCCATTCCGAACCGAGCAGCACTAATGAAACGGTTCAATACAAATACATGTCAAATATAGTGTTACCAAATGCCATTACAAGCAATTAATGAAACAACTGGAACAGTAACTGAATAAATAATCAGAACAGAACCTGAATTTTAATTGTTATTTACATCTGTAGCGCCGCAATGTATGCTACGAGGGATGTGTTGCCTATTAACCCAAATAAATCAACAAATAAGCCGCACTGGACTATAAGCCGCAGGATTCAAAATGAAGGGGGAAAAAAAAAAGTAATTTATCGGATATCCATTTTTTGAAACCGATACAGACATCAATAACTTCCTCCTCCTCAAAGCCGATACCGATAATAAATATATACAGTGGGGAGAACAAGTATTTGATACACTGCCAATGCGTTTTCCCATTGGCAGTGTATCAATTACTTGTTCTCCCCACTGTAATTTTTTAAAATGTATAACCTAAGTTTTTGAAAACCTGGAATTTAAAAAAAAGAAAAAAAAATAGTGGTGGATTCAACACAGATTTGCCTTTGATCTCACCAGATTTTTCATAATGACAAAAACAAAACAGTGCGTTTCACTTCTGCACTGCCCGACAGCCAGCTAAGAATGAATGCACTTCCATAAACCACAAGGCTTGGTCTTTTTTTGCTTTTATGGGAAGACACTCGTCTTAATATTGTGAAAGTACAACAGAAAAATACACATATTCAATACTCAATATGCAACAAACTGCACAATAGACTTATATACACAACTATTGTATGTATAGCATAGCACACTAGCTTGAGCTACTAAAGCATTGGCTGGCTTCTATTACACAACAAGTCAACAACTTATGAAGTTCTGTACATATCACCCTTGACCACAGAAGTAAACAGATTTTGCACATCCATATGTTATAGTAAACATAAAATACTTACATATATTTCCGAGGCGGAAACGTAACAGAAAGCATTCACGATTGTCAATGCTATCGCTAGACACGGCAATGTGTAAGTGAATGAACCAAACTACTGTAACAAAGAATAGATGTAGAGAATTATTCTGACCAGCAGGTGGCAGCAATGCCCCGTAAATGGTCAACTGATTTCCCATACTAGTGGGTAAACTGTAAAGCCAGCACAGTACATATTATCGGTCCTATTAATAATGTTATTGGATTTATCGGGATGACGTCATAATTCCTATTATCGGACCGCTAATTATCGGACAAATAATTATCGTGCACCAGTACAAGAGTGTGGGACCCACCTACCATTCAATTACAGTGGCTGCCAGGTCCCCAACTGCACTATGCATTAGCTAAAGCACAAACTATGGTGCAGGGAACTTAATGGCAGACAAGACACGAGCGTTGCAAAGTTGAAATGTCATAGGTCGAGAACATCGTAACTCAACCCAGAATTCCCTCTCCCTTTACTGGTGAAGGACTCACTTCGTTGTCCTCCAAAAATGACGAATCTATGCGTGAAGCGGAAAGATTTTCGACCTACCTCGGAGTTCTCGGGTCTGTCGTTGTCCAATTCATTTTCAGAAGTCTGTCGGAATTGCAGCAGGCCGGTGTTGATGTAGAAGCCTCCATATTCGGTGGTGAGGGAGGATGGCACAAACTCATCGTACTGTGGAAACAACATAGTATTAAATCGCCATTCCCCCCGCCACACAGCTCTAATTCAAACACAGAAAAATGCGTATTAGTTTCCTACTTTCTATTTGCTTTGTACTCACAGCCTCAGAGTTGTCAATAAAGGAATCCTCGTCATCGTAACCATAACCCATATCGATCAAGTCCTGAAGGCGGTCCTGCTTTTTCTTTACCGCCTGCAAGAAAGAAATTTTTCTTAAGAAAAAAAACAAAACATACAAAAAAAAAAAAAAATAGGAGTAGAGTGACGGTGACTCACATATTTTTCCTCCATCTTCCTCACGATGTCAGCCATAAGCTCGTTCTCCCTTTTGTCCTTAGCTTCAGATTTGGGGCTAGTTTGGACTTCATCTTTTTTCTTGGAAAAATACAAAAAGTTATGAGTGGCACAGTTGCAAGCAGGTCAGATTACATTAGTACTCAAATTGGAAATGTTTGGACAAATTGCATGTTGTCAAACTGCTTCCGTTAGTTATTAAATGTTAAATGTAATTTCCATCCAACGATACATATCATACAGTAGTAATCTGTGTACTGTATATTATATATAATACATATACTTTCAAATCTTTCATTGTTGTTTTGAAGCATCATAATGGCCTACATTTTTTGTCGCTTTCACCAAGACTGTGCTGTATTTTCATAAACTAAAAATTTTAATTGTACTTTGTTTGCTCCAACCTGTGTGTATTTTTAACATGGAGTTCTACATTTTTTTTTCTTTGCATGTTTGCCTGACAACTTTAACCACATTTACAGTTACCAACGAGTTCCGTTCCTCCGCTTGCGAGGTAACCCGAATTTCCGCGTAAATCGGAATGAACCTTTTAAGTAAATCTCAAGAAAACTATTAAAAAAGTCCAAAAGTATTGTATTTTGTTTAATGATGGAGGATACACTGCCCTCTGGTGGCAGTTTCAGGTCTGGCTGGACTGTTGCCTTGTATGATTGAGAGGCATATTCCGATGTCCGACAGGGATAAAGAATAGCTGTGCTCTGGTTTGGCCCACATAGGGCTGTAAGTTGTTTCAGCTTATATATGTATGTTTGTGTAAACATTTGTAATGAAGTTTACAGCTAAAGTTTGTGGCGTAATGTGTGAGCGATTTGCTATGAGAATTGTAAATAGGTTCGCTACATTAAAACTGAAGGTAAAGATTGACTTTAAAAATAGAAAAAGATATGAGTAACATATATAAACAAAAAATAAGTACAAATGCAGAGTGAAATTGATACATTGACTTTTTTTTCCAATTATCATGAATAACTAACAAAAATCAACAAAAATAAGTCCAAAATGCACACTAACATGTAAAATGCTCTGAACCTCCCAAATAAAATGAATCTCATTAACTTTTTCCTTTCTCTTAAAGATTTACAAAACTAGCAACGTAGACGGTCATTTGCTTTGCATATAACTTTCACAAAAAAATTAGGGGAGGGCAATTTTATTTTTCAAATGATTTTTTTCTTTGATTGAAAATACATATATATATATTTTTTTGATTGAAGCAGCTCTTTTTAGGATTAAATTATTTAGACACAAATGTCCTACCCATAATATGGCCCAAACAAAAAAATGATTGCTTCAATCAAGTGTTCAAATGAAAATTTTCAATCTCAAATATTTTTTCCCCATTCAAAAACATTTTCCATTATTGAAATTGTTCTTTTTTTTGATTGACTTTTCTTTTTGAAAATATTTTTTTAAGCAATTTATTTCTTTTTTTTTTAATTGAATAATAAAGACAAAAATGGCCTAGCCAAAATGTGGCCCAAACACAAATCAACAACTTCAACCCCCCCCCCCCCCCAAAAAAAAAAAAAAAAAATTAAATCAAAGAAAAATTGCTTTCACATAAATTTTTTGGGGGAGTTTTAGTTTTAAATTTATTTTTGCATTCACTTTTTTTTTTGTTGTTGATTTAAGCGACTTTATTTTTTTGGTTTGAAAATATATATTTTGATTGAAGCCAACTTTTTTTTATTGAAACAACTTTTTTTTGGATTGAATAACAAAGACACAAATCTACCACCATTTGGTTCCACCCAGGGGATACAATTTGTGACTGGGGTAACTACATTGGCACGACACCGTGTACCATATTCAGTGGATGACGATCTTGGCAAAAAGTAAGCAGCCTGATTTGGAATTCCCCTCAAGAATGATGGGGAACAAAAAAACACTCATTGTCAACTTTTTATTATAAATATTCTATACAGTTTAATTTTATTGCTGTCGCTGCGTTTCGGGGTCATCAACATGTTGTGCCCCTCTGCCCCAAAAGTCAAACTCCGCCTATGACAACTAATTTTACTTTTCTAATATTATTTTGAAGTAACTACTCTTTCTTGACTAACATTTTTGGCTACTCTACCCACCTCCCACAAAAGTCGAACTCCGCCTATGGACCGGGTAAGTGGTTTGGTTGGGCAGTTGAGGTTTGCAGGGCATGATTAATCAATGAATCAGGAAGTAACGTCTCGATTGCAAGGCGACAAACGTCCTAAAGAACAAAATGACCGAAAAAAAAACAACCCATTTAGTTTCCATATCTTTTTTTTTTTTTTACCACGTTCCAAACTTTGGCGCTTTACCTTTGCCTTTTCCAGCAGTTGAGTGTAAATAAACTCATTAAATCTGTGTTGGTCCGGCTCAAACAAGTCCACAACGAGGCGAACCGAACCCGACCCACCCTCCGCAACAGGTCCGGGAGCACAACCGCTGTCTGTCGACGTCCTCAGGTTGAAGGAGGTCTTGGTGACCGCGGGAGAGTGAACGTCACAGGGCAACGAGGTGAGCCGGACCCGGCGTGGCTGCGCCATCTTGCGTGGGGACGCGACGTCGTGATTGCCACAGCTTGGCTTTAATAACGGTCAAATAGGGAACATTCAAATACTAAATAAAAAATAACGGTTAAAAGAGTGTGCCGTTAATTGCACAACATGTCAACAGTCTTCATTCATAGAAGAATGTTACTTTTATATTTGTGTCTTCTATGTATTTAGGCAACAGGTGTCCGTTAATAATACCCCGTAACTCATAAAAGTATGTTAGCTTGACTAAATGAATAAAGACTTTGGGAATTACTGTAATAATGGCTAATGGCTGGTCAGAGTCTAAGTCAGAAAGACAATTGCGCACTATAAAGTTGGTTAAAATACATCATAAGACATCATAGCTGTCCCCCACAGCTACTTATAGGGAATGACATCTAAATGACATAATAGGTCGCATTTTGAAATCACGCGCATCGTCATGGTTGCATCTTTGCCTGGCCCCGGGAATTGAATTAGATTTCTTCAAGGGCGAAGGTTTGCATTGGCACGGTAGGGACATAACACTACCAACTTTTCAGGATGCTCAAATTGTCCCCACCAACCTTTAAGCATAGGCTGAGTTTGACTTTTGGGGCAGGAGGGGGCACAACATGTTGATGACCCCGGAAACACAGTGTCAGAAATAAAATTAACTTACAAGAATATATATAATATTAAGTTGAAAATGAGTGTTTTTTCATTCCCCAATTCCCATTATTTTTGAGAGGAATTCTAAATCAGGCTGCTTAGGACAGCTATACTTTTTGCCAAGATCGTCATCCATTGAATATGGTACGCCCGCCGGTGTCTTGCCAATGTAGTATCCCCTGGGCGGAGCCACTGCGCTGTACTGATGTGCAGGATTTCCGTGTTTTGGTGATGTAGTTATGTACAAAGTTTTAAAACATGGCCCATCCATTAAAAAAAAAAAAAAAAAAAGGCGATGTTTTACTGTTTTACTCGTACGATGACTTATAACTGACTCTAATTCAAGTCCTGTATGGAGTTTCTCCAGCTTGCTTCACAAGCTTTTCACACACTGTTGCTGGTATTTTGGCCCATTCCTCCATGCAGCTCCCCTCTAGAGCAGTGATGTTTTGGGGCTGTCGTTGGGCAACACGGACTTTCAACTCCCTCCACAGATTTTCTATGGGGTTGAGATCTGGAGACTGGATAGGCCACTCCAGGACCTTGAAATGCTTCTTACGAAGCCACTCCTTTGTTGCCCTGGCTGTGTGTTTGGGATCATTGTCATGCTGAAAGACCCAGCCACGTCTCATCTTCAATGACCTTGCTGATGGAAGGAAATTTTCACTCAAAATCTCTCCATACATGGCCCCATTCATTATTTCCTTTACACAGATCAGTCGTCCTGGTCCCTTTGCAGAAAAACGGTCCCATTCACTAGGTACCCCCGTGTGGTTCTGGGATTTTTTCTCACCGTTCTTGTTATCATTTTGACGCCACGGGGTGAGATCTTGCATGGAAACCCAGATAGAGGGAGATTATTAGTGGTCTTGTACGTTTTCCATTTTCTAATAATTGCTCCCACAGTTGATTTCTTTACACTAAGCGTTTTACATATTACAGATTCAGTCTTCCCAGCCTGGTGCAGGTCTACAACTTTGTCTCTGGTGTCCTTTGACAGCTCTTTGGTCTTGGCCATAGTGGAGTTTGGAGTGTGACTGATTGAGGTTGTGGACAGGTTTCTTTTATACCGACAATGAGTTAAAACAGGTGCCCTTAATACAGGTAACGAGTGGAGCCTCGTTAGACCTCTTTAGAAGAAGTTAGACCTCTCTGACAGCCAGAAATCTTGCTTGTTTGTAAGTGACCAAACACTTATTTTCCACTCTAATTTGGAAATAAATTCTTTAAAAATCAAACAATGTGATTTCCTTAATCTTTTCAAGTAGGAGAACTTGCACAATTGGTGGTTTACTAAATACTTATTTGCCCCACTGTATATCCTCATTTCTGTCCAGACAACGTGTGTAGGAAGAGGTGAAGGAGAGATGGAAGTTGATGAGCATTAGAAGAAGTGAACTGACTATAAAAAAGGGAGGTCCCAATTTTGATTTTAAATACTGAAAAACAAAAACAAACAACAACAAAAACATGTCACTTTTTTACACAAACTTGTATTTTGGTTCGATTATATATAGTTTAAAGCACTATTTTTTTAAAAAACTTTTTATCATACTAATAAGAGCTTAAAAAAAAAAAAAAATACTCGTCAGTGCCCCGCTGTGCCCTAGTATTGTATTCGGTATAGTGACACCCCTGGTAATATCCATCATCTATTTTCTGTCTTGTTCATGGTCACAACTTTGGTCTTAAACACCCCGAATTGCTCAATCTCAGGGCATATACAGGTTAAAAACAAAGGGAAAACTGTTCACATTATTTATTGGGAACTAAATTCCACGCTACCTGCTTCAAAATCAGGCGAATGGACAATTTTGCATCAGGCTATCGGTGTCAACAAGCTTGCAATGCATCTTTCCAACACATTGGGGCAGTAGAGACATATGAAAAGGATACACAGTCCTGCACTTTTCACTTGTAGGTGGCACACTTTTCATAAGACAACAAAGAGCTCATACAGTTGAACTCTTAGGAAAATATATCAAGGAAATATCTTAGGAAAATATATCAATAAAACCAAAACAAACGTTGGAGAAAACCTTGTACCACGTCAGAGTTTAATGGTTTTGTGTCGAACCACAACAAGTGTCAGGAACCCAATAACATTAAAATAATATTAACTGTTTTTGTTTTGTTTTTGACAATTTCAACCGACTCAATTTTAACAGTACTTGTATAGTAAAGATTTGGTTTCCAGCTAATGTGGATAGTCATTTCAAATGCATACCAAAACAGATCAGGAGAAAATAAAGCTTGGCACACATAACAAGAAATCACTCTGTTCTTCAGGTTGACTTTATTGAGTCTGATTAGCAAGATGTTTTCTGTAATTGCTGATTGAAAATGCATCTGATTCCACAAGATACCTGCTTCACATATGTTTATTTGACATGCATTTCAATTTAAGCAATTTTCAATACGCTGCATTTCCTCAAATTAGTCACCAGGTGGGCGAACCACTTTCACATTAAAAAAAAAAAAAAAAAAAAAAAAAAAAATTCAGATAAACCAGGGGTCCCAAAACTTTTCCTGTGAGGGCCAGATTACTTTCCCCCCTTTCTGATGAGGGGCCAGGGTCAGTTTGTAACAGAAAAAGTGTGACGATTGCAGAAGTGCCTAAATGTAAAAATGTATTGTTTTTCAGAAAGCTACAATCAAATAACCCTTTCTGGATTCTTCACGGACCAAAAGTAAATAAAATAAAAATATAATATATAATTTAATATAATATAATTAGGGCTGTCAAACGATTAAAATTTTTAATCGAGTTAATTACAGCTTAAAAATTAATTAATCGTAATTAATCGCAATTCAAACCATCTCTAAAATATGCCATATTTTTATGTAAATTATTGTTGGAATGGAAAGATAAGACACATGACGGATGTATACATACAACATACTGTACATCAGTACTGTATTTGTTTATTGTAACAATAAATCCACAAATGGCATTATTAACATTCTTTCTGTTAAAGTGATCCACGGATAGAAAGACTTGTAGTTCTTAAACGATAAATGTTATAGTTACAAGTTATAGTAATTTTATATTAAAACCCCTCTTCATGTTTTCGTTTTAATAAAATTTGTAAAATTTTCAATCAAAAGTAGAGTTAATATAATAATAATAAGACTAAAAATAACAATAATAAAAATAGAGTGAAAAGTTTTACGTGTATTTTGCATAGCTAAATTGATATGGAATGCCAGTTTATTTAGCATTGTTGTTTAACTGTGTGTCAGAATAGGGCCTCATTACTATAGACTAAAGTGCTTTTCTTTTTGAGAACATTATATATATTTTTTGAGAGATAGGAATATTATTTTTGCTGTGCTTTCACTAAACGATACTTGTGTTTGTTGTGAAGGAGAAGCTTATGCCAATAAACGGCGCGCCTGTGTCCACTCGCCTTTACTGTATAACATATACAGGGGGGAGAACAAGTATTTGATACACTGCCAAAACCCATTGGCAGTGTATCAAATACTTGTTCTCCCCACTGTATCTGTACATATCTTACCCAAAATAAAACAAGAGACACATAATTGCCACCAAAAGAAAGAAAACTTACCGAAATTTGTGTGAAGCACAAATAGCAATTTGCGTTGCATTGTGAATACAGCATAAATGTCTCACAATTACTAATTCTCCCACGTTTAGAAGACATAACATGAGTATGGAACGGCGCTGCCCCCAAGCGGCCGGTGGCATTCTCTTCACTTTTAAATGTCCATAAACGGCCTCATTGTAATGTTTGAGGCAATATGCCAGCGGGTGCGTTAATTGCGTCAAATATTTTAACGTGATTAATTTAAAAAATTAATTAACGCCCGTTAACGCGATAATTTTGACAGCCCTAATATATACAGTATATTTTTTTATTAAATCGTTTTCTAATTGTATTTAACATTACAGACATAATATGTTACACTCATCCAGAGTCTTTAGTTTAGGGGTTATCAAGTTTATCCCGATAACGGCGGAAATTAATTTTGTAAAAAATGTATCACGTTAAAATATTTAACGCAATTAATGCATGTGCTGCACAACCCACTCACGCATTGTCGCGCAATCTGTGATGGTGCCCTTTTACCTAAAAAGAGAGCAAAAAGGCAGCGTAAAATGAGTCGAGTGAATTTTGGCAGCCTTTGGAGCCTTTTTTTAACTGGCTATAGCCTTACAATCCCTCTCCCTACGATTAGAAATATGGTGGGAAGCAATGTGGGGAAGCCTGTTTTCAACTGGTATATTTTTGCTCTGCTCTTTAGCACTGACACGACCTCATGCTGCTGTTGAATCTTTGCTGTACATATGTCCAAAACTGTGTCAGTGTTTACACTTGGTACTGATGGGTATTTATTTTATGGGTTTGCACTTTGCACTTTACCAACTTAGCTGTATGAGCTGGATGGATGCTCCAAACAAAGTTTCGTTGTGCTTTTTTTGTAACAATGACAATAAATATTCTGAATCTGAATCTGAATCTGAATCAAGGTAGTAATTGATCTTTTTCTTAACACCCTATGTTATTTCCCAACGCAGAGAAGATATATCAATTGGTAGCACTATGCACAGTCATTGTTGCACTTCCCATCATGCATTTGGGCAGAAGCTAAATGGCTGTAGTATCATTTACTGAAAGCTCAACAAATACACTAGATGGCAATATTTAGTCACAATATACAAAGTCACATTTATCCTTTAAGAATTACAAGTCTTTCTATCTGTGGATCCCTCTCACTGAAAGAATGTTAATAATGTAAATGCCATCTTGAGGATTTATTGTGTTAATAAACGAATACAGTACTTATGTACAGTATGTTGAATGTATATATTCGTCCCAGTTTTATTCATTTTTTTTTTAATGCATTGCCAAAATGTATATGATCGGGAAAAATTATCGGGAATGATTGGAATTGAATCGGGAGCAAAAAAAAGCAATCGGATCAGGATATATCGGGATCGGCAGATATTTAAACTAAAACGATCGGGATCGTATCGGGAGCAAAAAAACATGATCGGAACAACCCTACTTTATTCTTTTTTTTGGGGGGGGGTAATTTTTAAAAAATGTTACAAATACATTTTTAGTGAATGTCAAATAAAACAGGACAAAATTAGTCGAGTTTTAGTCAACAAAAACTAGATGAAGACAAACACATTTGAGATGACTAAAATATGACTAAGGCTAATAAGTAATATCATCCAAAAGACTAAGACGAAAATGAAAACTGCTGCCAAAAACAACACTGTCCACTAATGATAAACTGAATTGTGGATGAACAAATTAGATTTTTCACCTCATTGGCTTCCATTGACAGCGCTACAAGAAACAGCTCTTAAAAATGTAATGTAAAAATTCGCTACCGACCTCCTCGTTCAACCGTCTATCTCCGTCAGTGGCGCCGAAACACGATCAGTACTGCTCAGCACAGCTATAAACTTTTAAAGATAATCCATCATTTGTTTTCGAGTGGAGATGAACCACAAATATTCCAGAATTCCATGATCCGATTTTACTGTGCGTCCCAGAGGCCTGCACAAATGTGGGTAAAAAGCCATTTAAAGACATGGCCTCTTTTTCTTGGAAGCAACTGCAAAAGCCTCGTAGCCTTTTATAGGCCTATGAAACATTGAAAATATACTTCGACTCAAGTGGAAATGTACACCACAGGCCTCGCTGTAAGGCAGTAAAAATGATTACTCAATTCAGTTCATTTCAACCACATTCTGCATTGACTTATGAGTGTTTCTTCCGTTTTCAGGCTTGCAAGTCAAAACCTTTGCGACTCTAATTATCTTTTGGCATTGGAATGAATGGAAATGCCATGAATGGTAAATGGTAAATGGTGTTATACTTAAGCCGCTATGAAAAAAAAAAATAAATACCACGAACACCACCTAGACTACCAGTTTATCTACCAGTTTACTATATCTATTTTCTATTATTCTGAGCTTGACTTGTGGAAATGAGCAAAAGAACTAAAAACAATGTGGGAAAAAAAAAAAAAAAATGGGAAAAATTAGTTCCCCAATATTTTGGGTGAATTTTAAAATTATATAATTCAAATTAATAAGGTTAAGAAAAATAAGTGAATATTTACTGTTTATTTCCTTCGTGGTTTATTATTTATTTATTTTTATTTACTGTATATTTTCCAAAAATGTGGTATCGGTACAGTGTCGGCAATGGCCGATACCTTTGGGATTGGTATCGGGAGCAAAAAAAAATGTTGTTTGTCAACACTAATTTTCATTTGCAAAAATCTACCAAAAACATTTATGGATTTCACTGAGGGTGCGCGATATCCATTTTTTGAAACCGATACCGATATTGATAACTTCCTGCTCCTATACCTATACGATAACCGATTATATATATATATATATATATATATATATATATATATATATATTAGGGCTGTCAAAATTATCACGTTAACGGGCGGTAATTAATTTTTTTAATTAATCACGTTAAAATATTTGACGCAATTAACGTACATGTCCCGCTCAGAGAGATTTAAATGACAGTAGGGTGTAATGCCCACTTGTTAATTGTGTTTTATGGATTTTTGCCGCCCTCTGCTGGCGCTTGGGTGCGACTGATTTTATAGGCTTCAGCACCCATGAGCATTGTGTAAGTAATTATTGACATCAACAATGGCGGGCTACTAGTTTATTTTTTTGATTGAAAATTTTACAAATTTTATTAAAACGAAAACATTAGGAGGGGTTTTGATACAAAATTTATCTAACTTGTACTAACATTTTTCTTTTAAGAACTACAAGTCTTTCTATCCATGGATCGCTTTAACAGAATGTTAATGTTAATGTGATCTTGTTGATTTATTGTTATAATAAATAAATACAGTCCTTATGTACCGTATGTTGAATGTATATGTCCATCTTGTGTCTTATCTTTCCATTCCAACAATAATTTACAGAAAAATATGGCATATTTTATAGATGGTTTGAATTACGATTAATTACGATTAATTAATTTTTAAGCTGTAATTAACTCGATTAAAAATGTTAATCGTTTGACAGCCCTAATATATATATATTAGAGCTGAAACGAATACTCGAGCAACTCGAGTAACTCGAGTTTAAAAACTGATCCGAGTAATTTTATTCACCTCGAGGAATCGTTTCATTTTGCTCTAAGCATCACGTTTTGCCTGGACAACTTTTTAATGCGGGACAGCGCGCTGATATCACTTGCGTAGAGGAAGAAGCAATAAAAAAACACCCTACTGCAGCCGACAGCCGCTACAAACTATGCCCACGTTGCTAAAAACTAGCCCGCATGCTATTGCTGCTACGCAGAGCATGCAACGGTGGTTGCTGGTAGCGTCTGAATCGTCTCATACATATCACTTGTATGTTTAACTAGATGCAAAATGAGAGAGTCAGCGGCGTTAGTAAACAGCCGCCATCTTAAAGCAGTAGACCTCTCAGCGCTAATAAATATGATTAACGTTACTGTCACTCGCCCACGTAACGTTAGCCCTGTGGAGGGCTAGGTTTCTATTAATTTTGACCACTGTCGATGCGTGGCTAACGTGGCTTACACACAGGCTTTATTTTATCTGTGAAAACATAGCCCTGTAGAGTGATGAGGGTGTAAAATGAAAACTTAATAATGCTAACTGTCAATTTTAGCTCAGTAGTCATTGCTAGATAAAACACCAAGTAGCACTGGTCCCTAATGTGCTCTAATACAGTAGGTATCATACTGTAACGTTGACAAAGAGTCACCCGCTTCGTTTGGTTGTGATTATTTATTTTTTGGGAACTTGTGGAACAACCAACACACGACTGCTGTTTGCGCAGCCGACGCACGCACACCTGCCAGAAGAAGAACAACAACAGTAAGGCACGTTTCTCGCTCTCACGCACCTCCCTCACCTCCACACGCCACGCGGTGCATTCAGGAACGCATGCAAATATCGAAGCCATATATTATAACCTGATATGTTACAATACATTTATTTTGAACAATGCAAAAACTCAAAACCCTATCAGGACTTACAGTTTAGATTAACTTAAAACTTAACTACAACTTAAAAATACCCTGACACAAATGGAAATTCAATTGAAACACGTGGCAAAAACACCTAACTTTTAAGTGATGTGTGTTATCAAGCGTAATGGCATTTTTAGGTAAGAAATATCTGTATATGTATAGTATATACAGTGGGGAGAACAAGTATTTGATACACTGCCAATGGGTTTTCCCATTGGCAGTGTATCAAATACTTGTTCTCCCCACTGTATATATGTTTTATAAGATCTAAAAAAATTTGAGTGAAAGCAGTGAATTAGTCTTTTTTTTTTTAATTTCTAGTCACATCTGAGATGCAGTTGTTGGCTATTTTCCCACAATGTACATCGAAAATATAGGCATTGATTGACTGAAAGTGGTTCAATATTAGATGAAATGTCTTGTTTTCTCATGTGTATTTACAATTGCTCTTTACCTAAAAAAATATATGTTTTATCCGATTACTCAATTAATCGATAGAATTTTCAGTCGATTACTTGATTACTAAAATATTCGATAGCTGCAGCCCTAATATTTAGATATAATTTTTCAATGTATATTTACCTGAGTTTTTGAACACCTGTAGGTCAATAATACTAGTAGATTTGCCTTTGACCTAACCAGAATTTTCATGATGACATGAACATTATTATAATGAACAAAACAAAGATGAGAACAGTTTTGACTTCAAATACAGTGCCCATATTAATTTTTTCAAATAAATAGAATTTGAGTCAATCAGTCAATATCATTGACGATGTGTTCCCCTGAACAATAAGCACAGAACTAAACAGTGTTGGGCACGTTACTTTAAAAAAGTAATTAGTTACATTACTCACTACTTCTTCCAAAAAGTAACTGAGTTAGTAACTGAATTACTCTATAGTAAAAGTAACTAGTTACCAGGGAAAGTAACTATTTCCGTTACTTTAAAAAGAACTTGTTGTATGTCAAAGAATTTGAAATTTTCTGAGCAGTATTCGAGTCAGTGGAATAGAAAAGAACAGTTAACTTGTTAGGTGCTTCAGCAGATTTGAATTGCTTAGCGCAGATGTCGACAAAAGCTTTGCCCCGGGACATAAATTACACATTACATGCAGGTTCTTTCCTTTAATTTCGACAAAGTTGAAATAGTGTCTATATCTCCACCTCTTAAAGGACAATTTTTCTTCTGAATGCTCTGCCATCCCGACCCTGTGCATCTGTTTTGCGTGTGTGTGTTTGCCGCACGCGCTGTTCCGGTTTGCTTGTGAAATCACCGGCTCTGATTGGCTTACCACGACACATGACTCTAACCCTCAGCCAATCACAATCACTTCCATCGCATCTCTCGAGGGGCATTCAGGTAGGCTCGTTTCCCGACAGTTCACGTCACCTTCAAAGCGTCTGCCGTCCTCAAGATGGAAGCAGAATTATTGCTGGCTGACACTGGGAAATGGAAACGGAGCTAGCATCAGGTGTAGCAAACACAGAAACATTACCAAACTTCGGAAAGCATTGTCTAATTGAATGAGCAGAGACAAACAGCTTGGAGTCAGAAGTACGTGCGCTATTCTCGAACCTGAACGCACCCCAAGTCTTGGATGACAAATCAACAGAGCAGAGAGTCGACTCGACACGGCTGGTAGTTTCTTCAATTTATTCAGAGTAAGTAACGCACCGCTTTTGACCGTCAGTAAAAGTAATTAGTTAGATTACCCCTTTACTGAAAAAATAACGCCGTTCCGTAACGGCGTTACTCCCAACACTGGAACTAAAACAAACATAAACCCAACAGGTATTGTGCTTTGTCAGCAGATAAAATATTTGGTGCAACAGGAGAATGAAACAACTTTCATAACCTGGCAATTATAGGACAGCAAGCCTATCGATAACCAAAAGGCCTCTCAATAACATGTAAACATCATAGTGTAAAATGCAAACATTTGCTAATTGCCATAGTGAGGTTCATCACTCAGTGACGGAAAAAAGAAGGCTTCTAGAACAGTAACAAAATTGCCAAAATTAATATTATTAGGCCCGATAATATAGAATGTTATTGGCTTTATTGGGATGACATCATAGTTCCTATTATCGGACCGATAATTATCGGACTGATAATTATCGTGCACCTCTAGTTTTAGGGAAGACTTTGGTTGACTTACCATGTTATTGTATAGTGTATTGCATTCAGTATTTTATGAGATTGTTTTTCCTGAGTTTCCCCTCTTGTTTTTCTTTTTTGTTTGTTTATGTTCTTTAAACAATTTATCATATTCTTCATTATCAAAATGTTATCTTAGTTTCTGTAATTTTTTTATTGTTGCATTACAGATTTAAGGTGCTTCAATATACATGAACTATATTTATTTATTTACAGTATTATTCATACATTTAAGAACCAAAAGTGGGGGAAAAAATTGCAAAACCACGATATATGATTGTATATATAAATTACCATTATAATACCATTTAATCGAGGCAAGAGGGTTTATCAATGAATGATGAAGATTGCTGTACCGTATTTTTCGGACTACAAGTCGCACCTGAGTATAAGTCGCACCAGCCATAAAATGCCAAACGAAGAGAAAAAAACATATATAAATCGCACCGGAGTATAAGTCGCATTTTGGGGGAAATTTACTTGATAAAATCCAACATATTGAACAGATATGTCATCTTGAAAGGCAATTTAATCTAAAAATACAATAGAGAACAACATGCTAAATGCTGATGAAGTGTACAGTGCATGAACAACGAAATGCGAATATACTGTCCTCACCAGGACGCTACGCTCGGTCCTGGCTATACAGCGAGCTAAACTCCCAAATGATGATGCTGGACGTCGGTATAATTTGCTGAATCAATTTCGTCCTCGATACCAAACAGGTTCGCATCAAAATAAATAAATGATAATTAGGTGCTCTTACAGCAATGACACAAACGGTTAGCATGCGTTCGCTAGCATTAGCACATCGTTCAAACAACCACACAACTGGCTCTAAGTGTCAGATTGCGGGTGGAAAACACCCAACAACAGAGAGATATTTTACAAGCATAAACAATGAACGTGGGTTTGCAGCCGTGTTTATCTCTCACTGACACGCCCACTCACTCAGAGCTACAGGTGTCAGTCTTCTTCTGGCGTATCAGTGCTCTAACTTCACGTAAACAAGGGCGAGTGCGCCCCCACGTGGCCGTGAAAGAGCCAAAAACTAAAAGCATGCATTTCAATATAAAAAAGTCAATAATACAATTGAACACACATTGTCAAAGGCAGAACGCGAACGTGGCCATAGCTATTAAGAGTTATTCAGATAACTATAGCATAAAGAACATGCTAACAAGTTTACCAAACTATCAGTGTCACTCTAAAACACCAAAATTAGAGATGTCCTGATCGGACGCCAATATGGGCAATTAAATGCGCATCGGTATCGGATCGGCCAACACGGAAAAATTCCGATCCATACTTCCGATCCAGTTTTTTTAAAAGTCCGGTCCGGGTTTTCCAGCGCACCGATTTACATAATCCTATTAATTCGGTTTCCCTAAAATCCGGTCCGCATTTTACGGCACACCTTCAAGACACTACATTTACATTTCCGTTTCCAAATTTACCGAGAGACTTTATCGGTAAAAATGTCAGCTGTGTGGGATCATTTCACCTTAAAGGACTACAAAGACGAGGAGGCAGAGTGCAACATATGCCACAATAAAGTCAAGCGTGGTGGTAAAGCTAAAGTTAGCTAAAGTTTTAAGACAACCAACCTAATCAAGCATTTAGCGAAATCCCACCACAAACAAAATAAGAAGTATGTTAAGAAAACCGAAGACAAAAAGAAATGTCCTACGCAACTAACACTGGCAGAAACTTTTGCTATGCGTGACAAACTGGCACTCGACAGTCCCAAAGCCGAGGGAATAACAAGAGTCATTGCTGAAGAATTCATTCTGGATGACGAGCCATTATCTCTCGTGAGTAAAGACGCACCATCCAACACTTAGAACCACGGTACAACATGCCCAGCCGTCATTACATCCTTGAGCGATTCGGCCGTGGATAATTCGAGAACGATTTACAAACATCCAAATTCCGATTACTGAAATATGTCAAGTAAAGCGGAACTAATACACAGCACGGTCTTCGGGACACAATGAGAAACGGACCGCATTGCGTCCCGAGAGTAAACATCATGCTTGTCATAGACCCGGGTAATGCCACTGCATTGAAGTATTGAAAACTAGTTGCGTTGGTAAACAGCCGCCATCTTAAAGCAGGAGACTTCCCTAGTGGGCTGTTGTAAACCTTCCAAGCGAACCCAATTAACTTTTTATCTAAAATACTCCTAAATCGGCAAAATCATGACTTGAATCCATCATCAAAACAGTTTTAAAACTTTCACATGTCGAAAGTAGACAGAAGGGAAATTATGGAATAACGGGAGCAATTTTCACAACTTTAACAGTTGATTCGCAAAATTAAATGAATTGAATGTAGTTTAAAGCTGCTGATACAGAAAGGGGACTTGAGTATTTTATTTACTGTTTTTAAATGTTAACTTGATACTGAAATAGTCGTTTATTTAAACCTGAGAGGCTTTTTATACAAATTTTGTAACTAATGCACGAAACATTAAAAGCATCTAAAAACTTGGGGGATTTTTTTGTTTGTGGGATTTTACACTGAGGTTGTCTGTGTGTTTTGCTTTTTTAAGACAGTTTACAATATTATTTGCACGTTTTACTGACGATGCCATTTCTGTTTGTTATTTATAATATTTTGTGTTTGTCACTGAATAAACAGGTCAGTTTCTTGTTACCAACCGTTGTTATTCAAACTCACCTAATTTAGCTGGCTGGTTGTTATCAAGAGTACTAAAACCTTTTTCAACATGAGTCTGACAACTAAGTAAGGAGGCTAAATAACTTTAAACTTTAACACATGCTCAGATAGGCCGGTATCCGTATCGGCCGGTATCGGATCGGAAGTGCAAAAACCTGGATCGGGACATCCCTAACCAAAATAACGTAAAATGATATCATAATGTGGTAATAATTTCACACATAAGTCGCTACGGAGTATAAGTCGCACCCCAGCCAAACTCTGAAAAAAAAAAAAAAAAAAAGCGACTTATCGTCCGGAAAATACGGTATATAAAAGGAATACATGAAGCTATGTCTCGGCATACTTGCTGCTTTAATGAAGCAAACCAAAAGCTTACGTGCTCAGAAAATAATAATTGCACATCCTGCGATAGTACTGTTGCGCATATCGCGATGTCGATATTCAAACGATATATTAAGCAGGCCTAATAAATTCTATTGATAGTTCTGTATCCAAAGTATATTTCTGATTCAAATAAAAGCAAAGCCTGTCCATTGAACAGAACATTTCCCTTCATTTGACACTGCTCACTATTCGCACCCTCTGCCCCCCCTTTGATTTAACTCCTTCTCCTCCAAGAGGCCAATTGACAACAAAAGCCTCCGCGCAGAAGGACTTAATTAATATTGGCTCCTGCTTGCTTGTGTTAATGAATGAGTGAATTATGCACCTCTGGGAGAACGCTCCCCCCATCCCAGCATTGTCCTCCAATTTCACCACTCTGATCCTTCACCGGCGGGGCCCGTGTCACCGAGTAGACCACCACACACACATAGTGAGCCCCCCCTCTTGTGAGTCCATCTGTCCTGTCCATCTTTGGCCCATTCGGGTGTGTTTTGGTTCATTGTCTCCGGCGTGTTTATTGTCTTAATGCAGAGCCGCTGTTCCAACCCGTGTCATCAGCTCAAATAACTTCCATCCCATTAACACGTTGAAGAGGTAGGAGGGGGGCTTGACAAAGCAAAATTGGCTGCAATCTGATCCCCCCTCACACACACACCCATTTTGGTCCGATGAGGAGGTGGAGGGGAAAGAAAGAGGATCCATATTATTTGCATTAAAAGCCTTGCGCTTGCACCGTGAAATTCATGTATAATTACAAAAATGGGGTGGCGGCGGTGGATGTGAGTGTGTGCGCGTGTTATGCAAATGACGGACATGTGTGGAGTCAATCACGCTCGGAATTGGTTATTTGGTGATATGCTAACACGGAATGTATGGTGACAGATTGCAATTATCCCGTTATTGTAATTGTCAAAGTCAATTCAGTGTAGGATGACTGCGTCGGGCTGGCGTGTAGGGAGGGGAGCGTTTCTCGTGCTGGGCTCTTTAAGACTCTGAAATTAGATAAATACTCCATTTCCGCAAATGGTGGCCCTAGGTATTTGTTTACTTAACTGCAATTAGGTGGAAGGCCTTTATTTGTACATTTAAGGAATGAAAGTGATTAGGTTGCAACTCTACATGAAATAGATGAAAATTTAGCATAGAAAAACAACTTTTACAGTAGTTTAGATTCATTCATTACATTGTATTTGTGAGAGAATTTTATTCATGCTTAAAACACAACCATTATACATCATATTTTGTATGCTTTTGTTATGCTTGCATGAGAACATTGTAGCATAGAGCCTCATTGTTACAGTGCCCTCCATAATTATTGGCACTCCTGAAAAAGATGTGTTTTTTAGCGTCTTATATATATATATTTTTTAAATTCAAATAATATGGGACCTTAATGGAAAAAAAGAGAAAAATCCAACCTTCAATACAAGTGCATTCATTCAGTTGGGAAAAAATCCCACATAAAGAAAAAAATGTTTGACATCAAATAATGTGTTTCACAATTATTAGCACCACTGGTGTAATACTTTGTACAACCCCCTTTTGCCAACAAAACAAGGTCTGGGGACTGAGATGGCCATGGGAGGAGCTTGATTTTGTGTCTGGTGAACCATTTCGGTGTAGATTTGGCCATATGTTTAGGGTAGGGCTGTCAAAATTATCGCGTTAACGGGCGTTAATTAATTTTTCAAATTAATCACGTTAAAATATTTGACGCAATTAACGCACTCCCCCCTGCTCAGACAGATTTAAATGACAGTACAGTGAACTGCTTGTTAATTGTGTTTTATGGAGTTTTGCCGCCCTCTGCTGGCGCTTGGGTGCGACTGATTTTATAGGCTTCAGCAACCATGAGCATTGTGTAAGTAATTATTGACATCAACAATGGCGGGCTACTAGTTTATTTTTTGATTGACAATTTTACAAATTTGATTCAAACGAAAACATTAAGAGGGGTTTTAATATAAAATTTCTATAACTTGTACTAACATTTTTCTTTTAAGAACTACAAGTCTTTCTATCCATGGATCGCTTTAACAGAATGTTAATAATGTTAATGCCATCTTGTTGATTTATTGTCATAATAAACAAATACAGTCCTTATGTACCGTATGTTGAATGTATATATCCATCTTGTGTCTTATCTTTCCATTCCAACAATATTTTACAGAAAAATATGGCTTATTTTATAGATGGTTTGAATTGCGATTAATTGGGATTAATTACGATTAATTAATTTTTAAGCTGTAATTAACTCGATTAAAAATTTTAATCGTTTGACAGCCCTAGTATATATATTAAAAAAAGGCATGGCCGGTATTTTTTTGCCGATTCCGATACTTTGAAAATGACGTGATCGGGACATCTCTAGAATAAAGGTTTCCAAATGCTGTTTTCAAATTAACAATTGCCACGTTTACATGGAGCCAAATATTCCAATTACAATCGGAATATTTGTTCAAACCGAATAAATGTGTTCCATATACCTGTAAACACCTCATTCGGAATGAACAGGCCCAAACCAAATGGAATTTCATTCCGATTCACAGGGGTGGAATATTCCTTTTCCCAAACCGATTAGAAGTAAAATTATATAATGTAAACAGGGAAGCGGAATGGTGTCTGGTTGCGTTCTTTCTGCACATGCTCCGTACTGACTTGGTGATGTCACTTGGTGACGTAAGTAACGTCACTTGCAACATGGCTTCCAAGCACAGCGCACCTAATTGGAGTCCTGCGGAAAGATTGTATTTAATTCAAACTTTAAAAGAATTGAATATAATTGTTCGCTTAGACGGGCGTAAAACGAGGAACAGTGAACTATTTAAAAAAGTTCACGAGAGGTTAGACGAAGCCGGAATAGACCGGAGCATTGACCAGATTAGAAACCGGTTGGAAAACCGGCTACTACAAGGCAAAAGAGCAAAACAGCAGAAGCGGATACGACCCCACAAACACAACAAGTGGGTTAAAGTTAAAACAGCAGCACTCCGACGATCGATCTCCATGTTTTGCAACGTGACGCTTTGTTTTGATTAATCTGCGCATGTCAGACGGCAGTTGTCAAACGTCCTTTCGGAATAAAGGCAGTCACATGTAAACGCTGGATCGGAATAGATGAAGTGACATGTAAACAGCTGATCTGAAATTTCCATTCGGAATGATTTAGTCGGTATGAATAAAAGTCAGCATGTAAACGTGGCTACTGACAGCCAAGCACATATTGTAGCATCTACAACGACAACACCACCTTGGTGATTATACACACTCAGCATGAAAACAGTTCATTACAGTGTTTTCAAATAATTATATCGACTTGCACACAATGAACTGTATGTAAAAAAAAAGTTGTCTTAATCAACGCAGTTATGTAACGGCGTTATTTATAACGGCATTATTCCCAACGCTGATTATAATACATGTTATTTTCAGTACAAAAACCCAACACACACTGTACGTGAAATAGAACGCTGTCTTTGTAGTAGCCTAGTAGTAGCACGGAAATTATCCAGCATGCCTGTGTACTACCGTTGTGCATGCCTTGTATGGAGAAAAGGAGCGGGCATGACGAATTTAGACCAAAACTGCTGTTTATGGATGGGAAAAACAAAATAAGATCCTCACCACCCCGTGGTTTCAGTGACTTCTAGCGCCCCTTCTCTCTTGCATTCTGAACAATGAGCTGACAGAACAATGCCAATCCCGCTCATCTCATCGGTCGATATACTGTGGCTTGTCATTATTAGAGATGTCCCGATCCGATATTTGGATCGGATCGGACGCCGATATGGGCAAAAAAATGTTCGATCGTTATCAGATCGGAACACAGGAAAAATTCCGATCCAGACTTCCGATCCAGTTTTTATTTTGAAGCCGGTCCGGGTTTTCCAGCGCACCGATTTACATAATCCATTCCAGTTTTTGCTTCGGTTTCCCTAAAATCCGGTCGGCATTTTACGGCACGCCTTCAACACACTACATTTACATTACCGTCTCCCAATTTACCGAGAGACTTAATCGGTAAATGTGTCAGCTGTGTGGGATCATTTCACCTTAAAGGACGACAAAGACGAAGAGGCAGAGTGCAACATATGCCACAATAAAGTCAAGCGTAGTGGTAAAGCTGTAAGAAGTTTTAATGCAACCAACCTAATCAAGCATTTAGCGAAATACCACCACAAACAATATGAGGAGTATGCTAAGAAAACCGAAGACAAAAAGAAAGGTCCTACGCAACTAACACTGGCAGAAACTTTTGCTATGCGTGACAAACTGGCACTCAACAGTCCCAAAGCCCAGGGAAATCAAGAGTCATTGCCGAAGAATTCATTCTGGATGACGAGCCATTATCTCACGTGAGTAAAGACGCAGCATCCAACACGTGATTCGGCCGCTGAAGATTGGAGAACGATTCACAAACATCCAAATTCCGATTATTGAAATATGTCAAGTAAAGCGGAAGTAATACACAGCGCGGTCTTCGGGACGCAATGCGCAAAGTAAACATAACTTGTCTAGACCCGGGTAATGCCAATGCTCAACTTACGGCTTTAGCTCAACTCATGCCGCTGGATAAAAAACACAAGAATACCTGACTTCTGCTGACAGCCGCAACAAACTACGTCAACGTCGTTTTACTGGAGATAATAGATATCATATGTAAATAGAACCAGATGCTACACGACAGACTCGACTGCGTTAGCAACATTAAAGTATGGAAAACTAAACGGACACCATCTTAAAGCAGGAGACTTCCCTAGTAGGCGGTTGTGAACCTTCCAAGCGAACCTAGTTAACTTTTTATCTAAAATACTCCTAAATCGGCAAAATCTTGACTTGAATCTATCTTCAAAACAGTTTTAAAACTTTCACATGTCGAAAGTAGAAAGAAGGGAAATTATGGAATAACGGGAGCAATTTTACCAACTTTAACAGTTGATTCGCAAAATTAAATGAATTGAACATAGTTTAAAGCTGCTGATACAGAATGGGGACTTGAGTATTTTATTTACTGTTTTAAAATGTTAACTTGATACTGAAATAGTCATTTATTTAAACCTGAGAGGCTTTTTATACAATTTTGTAACTAATGCACGAAACATTAAAAGCATCTAATAGCTTGGGGAATTTAGGGGATTTTCCACTGAGGTTGTTGGTGTGTTTTGCTTTTTTAAGGCAGTTTACATTATTATTTGCACGTTTTACTGACTGACTATGCCATTTCTGTTTGTTATTTATAATGTTTTGTGTTTGTCACTGAATAAACAGGACAGTTTCTTGTTACCAACCCTTGTGTGTCATTCAAACTCACCTAATTCAGCTGGCTAGTTGTTATCAAGGGTACTAAAACCTTTTTCAACATGAGTCTGACAACTAAGGCTAAATAACTTTAAACTTTAACACATGCTCAGATAGGTCGGTATCGGCCGGTATCGGATCGGAAGTGCAAAACAGTATCGGATCGGAAGTGCAAAAACCTGGATCGGGACATCCCTAGTCATTATGATACCGGAAGACAACGTAGAGTGTGGGAGAAAAGTTTGAGAGAAGCTTGAGTAAAAAGCATGTTCAAAATGAATATCATTTGTTTTCTTTGTTCTTCTCTGTGCACTTTATTTTCACTTATAATATCATTTTTATATTATTTTTGTGTTCTGTGTTATATTTGGAGTGATAGTTTGTGAAACCGTTATTGGTGAGGGGACTTTGAACGAACATCAGTTTACGTCAGAGTTTATGTTTGCACTTTAAAAAAAAGTATTTTTTTAAAAAAAATGGCCAAAACCTCACCCACATACACGCCCACACATGTGATACCCACATTGCCAGTAATAATAGTTTTTCCATGTGCTTACATCAAATGTGCACCTAATTAATTCGGGTTTTTAGTAAAATTCTTATAATTAATAATAATAATAATAATAATTAAAAAAAGCACATTCCATACAAAAAAAAATTAATTAAAGGGTGACGGTTATCAAGCCGGCCGGCTCTACCAATGAGGTATCCCTTATTATTATTTTTTTTTTTCCAGGGAGTTAGCAACCTTAAGGTTGACCTTAGCCTTACCTTAGCTTAGTTTGGGATGTAATAATATGAAATGATAAAAGACGGCAAGATTTGAGTGCCAAATTCGTTCTTTCCATGTAAAATCATTAGTGGAGTCATTCTCAAAAATAAAATAATAATAAAAGAATATTCACCACCAGGAAGCTCAAAAAAGAGGATTTGGCTATAGCTATCAATTATTTGGATTAGTACTCAATAAGTCAATTGATTATGGCAGTATAAAACAATTTTTTTTAACGATTAGCTTCATAGTTAACTTTAACTGGTAGTATCATTGTAGTACTGTTAATATATTTCCCATGATACATCCCTCAAGCTTGTTTTACTAAGGATCTCAAACGTGTTTTATGTACATATTTAAACCAGGACCTGAAAACATGAACCACATGAATATTAAAAACAACAAAGAGAACATGAATATTGCTATGCAACTCTTGTTTTCATTACTTTCCACAATAGCCCGCAGCTTCAATTTCTATTATTTACTACTCACTAAATCTACCTCAGGCGATTTTCACATGGAAATATTGATTTTTATTTAGTCCTGTTTATGGGAAAATGACACAAAGCATGTTAGGTGATTTTAACACCACTGAATGATTGTTTTTAAGCCACTAGGGGGCGCCCTTTGCTGCAGGCGGCCTCCGCTCTGCTGTCAAGCCCTGCTCCCTTTGATTAAGGTTCAAATTAGCTGAATTTAATGAACGCTGCCTAATTAGGCCGGATAACCGCTTTAATTGATAAGTAATTATCTGTCACCATTTTTAATAAATTAATTTCCCCTGCTTTGTCTTACAGCACACATGGCTCTCCACACTCAACGGCACCCCCACAACAGACCCCCATCAGATTGTGTTTATGTAAACAAGCAGTGGTAAACAATTAGGCATGTTAAGATGATTTATAGTCATGCTGCGACTGGTGAGCTGCCAGTGGAGAAAACTTTGGGTTCGCTGTTATTGTCTACATAGATAAATTACCGTAAAAAAATCTGGATTAGAATATATACTGTATATACAGTGGGGAAAATAAGTATTTAGTCAACCACGAATTGTGCAAGTTCTCCCACTTTAAAATATTAGGGATGCCTGTAATTGTCAACATGGGTAAACCTAAACCATGAGAGACAGAATGTGGAAAAAAATTACATTGTTTGATTTTTAAAGAATTTATTTGCAAATCATGGTGGAAAATAAGTATTTGGTCAATACCAAAAGTTCATCTCAAAGCTTTGTTATGTACCCTTTGTTGGCAATAACGGAGCCCAAATATTTTCTGTAACTATTCACAAGCTTTTCACACACTTGCTGGTATTTTGGCCCATTCCTCCATGCAGATCTCCTCTAGAGCAGTGATGTTTTGGGGCTGTCGTTTGGCAACACGGACTTTCGACTCCCTCCTCACCCTGTGGTGTCAAAATGATAACAAGAACGGGGAGCAAAAATCCTAGACCCACACGGGGGGACCTAGTGAATGATCTACAGAGAGCTTTGACCACAGTAGCAAAGGCTACTATCAGTAACACAATGCGCCGCCAGCAACTCAAATCCTGCACTGCCAGATGTGTCCCCCCGCTGAAGAAAGTACATGTCCAGGCCCGTCTGCGGTTTGCTAGAGAGCATTTGGATAATCCAGAAGAGGACTAGGAGAATGTGTTATGGTCAGATGAAACCAAAAAAAGAACTTTTTTTGTAGAAACACAGGTTCTCGTGTTTGGAGGAAAAAGAATACTGAATTGCACCATACCCACTGTGAAGCATGGGGGTGGAAACGTCATGCTTTGGGGTTGTTTTTCTGCATAGGGACCAGGACAACTGATCTGTGTAAAGGAAAGAATGAATGGGGCCACGTATTGAGAGATTTTGAGTGAAAATCTCCTTCCATCAGCAAGGGCATTGAAGATGAGACGTGGCTGGGTCTTTCAGCATGACAATGATCCCAAACACACAGCCACGGCAACAAAGGAGTGGCTTCGTAAGAACCATTTCAAGGTCCTGGAGTTGCCTAGCTAGTCTCCAGATCTCAACCCCATAGAATATCTGTGGAGGGAGTTGAAAGTCCGTGTGGCCCAATGACAGGCCCAAAACATCACTGCTATAGAGGAGATCTGCATGAAAGAATGGTTCAAAATACCAACAACAGTGTGCGAAAAGCTTGTGAAGAGTTACAGAAAACTTTTGGCCTCCATTATTGCCAACAAAGGGTACATAACAAAGTATTGAGATGAACTTTTGGTATTGACCAAATACTTATTTTCCACCATGATTTGCAAATAAATTCTTTAAAAATCAAATAATGTGATTTTCTGTGTTATTTTCCCACATTCTGTCTCTCATGGTTGAGGTTTACCCATGTTGACAATTACAGGCCTCTCTAATATTTTCAGGTTGGAGAACTTGCGTAATTAGTGGTTGACTAAATACTCATTTGCCCCACTGTATTTTTGTATTTGAAGTACATTTTTTGTTCATTTTTCACACTACTTTCTGTAGGCGACAAAACTTTTATCTTGCCAAAATTTGACCTTTATGTCTTCATTAAATGATGAATGTTTTGTTCAGTGAAACAAATATATTTTTGTACATTCAACATCATTTGAGAGGGTCTTCGCTTTCATACGGGCCATTTCTGAAACTAATCAAATAATTAAAAGTCAGGATATTAGCAATTATTTCTACAAAATGGATAAGCGACAAGACTTTTGTCAGGGACTGTATGCCTGCCACTCTGCTATTGAATGCATTGTTGAAGTAAACGCAGCGGCGCTCTGAAAATAGAGCAAGGCTCTATTTTGGCCCAATTCATTCAAACTTGCCGATCCGCCCAAAACGGCTGCTCACTTTTGCTAAGAAGTCCCGTCCCACATACACAACAAATGGGTTGCCGCCGAACCCTTGACACGAGGCTGCCACTAGTTTTAAACAGCCTTAAGATATTCAAAAAAGAGGATTTACACCATTTTCAACTCAATAATGTCGTTTAACAATTAAATGAGTAAAAAAAGAAGTTGTCAATTTAGTAATCGATTAATTATTGATTGGTCAATTAATCGTGGCAAAGTAAATATAGTTAAAAAAAAAAAAAAATACACTGTAAAAAAAAAAAAAAAACCACGTAAATTTTATGGAAAAAAACTGGCAGCGGTGGTTGCAAGAGAAATTCTGTAAAAAACACATTTCAACTGCGAATAGTATTACAGAAAAATCTATATATTTTAGTTAAAATCTGTACAAAAAAAATACGTTTTTAACCAATAAATCCAACAGCTTTTTGCTGCTAAACAGCATGAAGGTGCTGCTTTTAAAACAAAATAGCTCAAAATAATGTAAATATATTTTATGTTTATTTTACATCAAAGCTCGTTTAATTTTATTGAAAAATTGCGATTTACTGTAAATCCAGCATTATAAAAATATAAATATAAAAAATAAAATGAAAAAATTGCTTGCTATTGAAATTTTATTGCTAAGTTTATGTACATATCAAACGATGTGTGGAAGTATATCACACAATTCACATTTACTTCATTCATGCTGCGCTGTGCCTTCCACACTAGTCGACCCCAAGGATCGCTGAACTTGAATGAGATGGCACACATCATATAACATGGACAGCCACCACTCACAGTCGTGGTTGCCTCAACTTACCGTCATGCATTTCTGTCATTACCCGACCGTGAAGGTCGTGTCATAACTACGCGAGAGCAAACAAAACCAGTCTATGTATGTATTTATACATACATGGGAAAATCCATTGGCAGTGTATCAAATACTTGTTCTCCCCACTGTATATATATTAGGGCTGTCAAAATTATCGCGTTAACGCGCAGTAATTATTTTTTAAAATTAATCACGTTAAAATATTTGACGCAATTAACGCACATGTCCCGCTCAGACAGTATTCTGCCTTTTGGTAAGTTTTACAGCAAGGTTTTTTGTGCTGTCTAACAGCGAACTCTTGTGGTCGCTTTGCGACATGGTTTATTGCTTTCTTGCCAGTTCAATATGGCTGCACGATGTCTCGGGCTGACGCCTACATTGTAATGTTGTGCTTATATGATCCTTGGACAAGATTTGTCCGTAAGTATGGTTGTTGTCAAGAATGTACATATTATGTTAGTAAGCGAAATGTTATATTTTTTGTATGAGACGCTTTTTATTTATGTGTAGTGAACCTGTATAGCGTGCTAAGCTAACGTTGTTGCTAATGCAATGCTTGTGTACTTTTTTTTTTGTAGTTTCACTACGGTCTAAAGAGGAAAATGGTTTGAGGCCATTTTATTAATAAATCAGATGAAAAAGGAAGAAGTCTGATTATTAAGGCGTCGTTCACTAGCTGTCTAGCTTTGGAAAAAATAGACGCTTCGGAGTGAGGACAGCATAGACAGATTTAAATGACAGTAGAGTGAAATGCCCACTACAGTCCTTATGTACCGTAAGTTGAATGTATATATCCATCTTGTGTCTTATCTTTCCATTCCAACAAATTATTTTACAGAATATATATATAATTTACAGAAAAATATGGCATATTTTATAGATGGTTTGAATTGCGATTAATTGCGATTAATTACGATTAATTAATTTTTAAGCTGTAATTAACTCGATTAAAAATTTTAATCGTTTGACAGCCCTAATATATATATATATATATATATATGTATATTCTCATCTATATATTGCAACATATGAATTTATTAAATCTAATACATTGATTTGTTTTGTTTTTCCTTTTGGAAAGCCTATTGGAAAAATCTACGCCAAAAAAAACATTTTCAGCACCTTTACATTGTAAATTTTACTGTATTATATTGCTTATTTTATTATGTTTATTTTGCGTTTCATTTACAGTACACTGTACATTATACAAACAAGTATAGCTATTTTTATATATAAATACCCTTGAATTAACAGTTGTGCTTGGTGTTCTGTATTTTGCAGAATATAACTGTAAGTTTGACAATGAAAACATTTTTCCCCTTGACATTGTTTTAATGTCATGAATCCACAGTATTTCCCTGTTAATTCTACGGACGTTTTTTACAGTGTGGTTCAGGGGTGAAAGTGGGCCAGAATGGTCAGGAACGCAGTTCCGGTATAAGATTCAGGGCCAGAACGCAGTTCCGGTATAAGATTCAGGGCCGGAATGCTGTTCCAGTATAAGATTCAGGGCCAGAATGCTGTTCCGGTACACGGTGCTTTGATTCCGAAAATATGACGGCAACTGTCAAAAGGCTATGTAAAAAAAATAAACTAAAATGCTAAGCTGCCACACATGCATTTAATCTCCAAGAAGGAGACAATCTACCAACATCAGATTTACATATACACAAGTGTTAACAACAAGCATAACAAAATGCTTTTGTAGTGTAATCCGTTTCCACCAATATTTATCATTTATTTTATTCCACGGACGGCATGGAGGTTTCCCCAGCTGCTGCAGTTATCCGAGTCTTACGATGATTAGTCACGTCAATGTGCGAATGCACGCAGCAAAGCAAAATGCCTGGACTTATTTATCCGTTCAATTCGTGATCAGCAGAGATAGTTCGCTCTGATTGGTTCAAATATGCATGTTTTCTGGAACAGCAAAAAAAAAAAAAGTTGAATTGATGCGACAAAAAAGGGCAATGCAGCATAAAATGGATCAAATCTTTAAGAGCAACGAAAGAGTTGAGGAGGCTTATTTATCATATTTAGTTTTTTTTGCTCTGATGGGGAGGTTCAGAACAGCTTAGCTGTCAATGTGAACCTTGTACTTATTTTTTCATTTATGTTAGGCTACTTATTCATTTTCTTATGGTTTAAAAAAGTCAATGTTTGCCTGATCTTCAAAATATATTCCATTTTACTCTGCATGATATAAGTCATTTGTACTTATTTTTCTGAATGTATGTTACTTATATATTTATTATTTAAAAAAGGAAATGTTTACATTAACTTCATTTCTAATATACATCTTATGTTCTTAAGTAGTTAAAATTGACATTTGGCATTTAGTATGTGAGGAAATGAGGGAAAATAAAAATTAGGCGATGGAGGTTGGGGTTATTGCTGTTTTTGTTAACTTTTATTTTGCAAATCATTGAAAAAAAATACAATTTTGAATGAAAATGGTATGTGTTATAGAAATAACTGCTAAAACAGTTTTCTTTGCATTTCACTAGTTTAAGAAGTTTGAACCCCCCCTCCCCCCCAATAAATAAATAAATTAGGGCTGTCAAACGATTAAAATTTTTAATCGAGTTAATTACAGCTTAAAAATTAATTAATCGTAATTAATCGCAATTCAAACCATCTATAAAATATACCATATTTTTCTGTAAATTACATATATATTCTGTAAAATAAATTGTTGGAATGGAAAGATAGGACACAAGATGGATATATACATTCAACATACGGTACATAAAGACTCTAGTGGGCATTTCACTCTACTGTCATTTAAATCTGTCTATGCTGTCCTCACTCCGAAGCGTCTACTTTTTCCAAAGCTAGACAGCTAGTGAACGACGCCTTAATAATTAGACTTCTTCCTTTTTCATCTGATTTATTAATAAAATGGACTCAAACCATTGTCCTCTTTAGACCGTCGTAAAACTACAAAAAGTACACAAGCATTGCATTAGCAACAACGTTAGCTTAGCACGCTATACAGGTTCACTAAACATAAAGAAAAAGCGTCTCATACAAAAAATATAACATTTCGCTTACTAACATAATATGTACATTATTTACAAAAACCATACTTATGGACAAATCTTGTCCAAGGATCATATAAGCACAACATTATCAGCCCGAGACGTCGTGCAGCCATAATGAACTGGCAAGAAAACAATAAACCATGTCGCAAAGCGACCACAAGAGTTCGCTGTTGGACAGCACAAAAAAGCTTTGCCGTAAAACTTACCAAAAGGCAGAATACTTTCTGAGTGGGACATGTGCGTTAATTGCGTCAAATATTTTAACGTGATTAATGTAAAAAAATAATTACCGCGCGTTAACGCGATAATTTTGACAGCCCTAAAATAAATAAATAAATAAATGAATAAATAAATAAATACAATTTCTGACTCGGTGGCGACCTTCACGTCGGGGAGTTCCGGCAAGAAATTCTAGCCACTTTCACCCCTGGTGTGGTTACCATTATGATGCTCAAAATTTTGGGATTTTTGGATATTATTAGCTGAACTGTCTCTAAACAATTAATCCATGCATTTGATAACCGATATTTGGCGCTGCCACATCTCCCAGTCACAATAGATTGGACGTCTATCGCTGTCAATGGCAGCCATTGAGGTGAGATAATCAGAAATGCACATAGTCTTAAATCATTAAAAAGAAAATCAAGTCACTTAGAGCATAAAAAACCCCAAAATCATTTGCTGCTTTTTGCTGCCTAAAAATATACTTTAAAAAAAAAAAAAAAAAAAAGATAATTTGCATAGTTTCCCCCTTGGAAGACGACTTTAATTAGTACTATTTTTGTACACCTTGTGCCAAGATGGCGCTCAAAGGCGGCGGGGGCGCAGAGGGTGGCAGATTCGAGTCATTGATGACAATTAAAACGGTATTTCGACTCTTTCAAGCATGGTATTTCATGGAAATCCATAAAACGAGCTGCGTTTGACTGTGGTCCGCTTTGATTTTTATTTTTTAATAGGGCACTAGGTTTAATCCCTCCAAACAAGAAAAATTGGATTCAAGGGATAGTAAATAAGCACTATTTGCATATACGGTCACAAGCGCAATTAGGCTCATAATTAGAAGCGAATACGTTTCTAATTGCGCGCACAGAAGGAGCCGTAAATGGGCCCTTCACTTTTCCGAATGATCAAAGCTGCCATTATGTGCGTAAAACACAAGATCAATACTAGCAATCCTTTTACTTGTAATTGGAATTGCATCCACTCGCCTCGTTTGAGAACACGCGCGCGATCAAAACGCGTCCGGCAATTAATTTAGATTAGACTCTTAATTATCAAGCGATTGGCTAAATAATGAGCGATAGTTAAAATTAACTTACGCGCAGCAACGGACTAATTAAGGCTCCTCTTCATCACCTTACGATGGCTAATTAAAAAATAAGTGTGACTTGATTCCTTTTCTCGAGGGGCAAATGGGGGCTTGAAGTCTTTCGGGAAAGATTTTTCGCTAACCTGCAAGGTGACATGGCTGATTTTTTCCCCCCTATTAAAGTTTTATTTTAAATTGCTACTGATGGGAGTTGAATTTTTGGCACCTGATGAATGGCGGTGCCGGCTACGAGGAAAGGAGTTGCGTAAAACTTCAGCCTCATACGTCGAGCTGTGCATTCTACTAACAAAACCAAAGATGAAATTTTTAGTAAATGTGTCTTGTTATATTTGGTATAAATCGAATACAGTGGGGCAAATAAGTATTTAGTCAACCACTAATTGTGCAAGTTCTCCCACTTGAAAATATTAGAGAGGCCTGTAATTGTCAACATGGGTAAACCTTAACCACGAGAGACAGAATGTGGAAAAAAAAACCCAGAAAATCACATTGTTTGATTTTTAAAGCATTTATTTGCAAATCATGGTGCAAAATAAGTATTTGGTCAATACCAAAAGTTCATCTCAATACTTTGTTATGTAGCCTTTGTTGGAAATAACGGAGTCCAAATGTTTTCTGTAACTCTTCACAAGCGTTTCACACACTGTTGCTGGTATTTTGGCCCATTCTTCCATGCAGATCTCCTCTAGAGCAGTGATGTTTTGGAGCTGTCGTTGGGCAACACAGACTTTCAACGCGCATTGTGTTACTGATAGTATCCTTTGTTACTGTGGTCCCAGCTCTCTGTAGGTCATTGACTAGGTCCCCCCGTGTGGTTCTGGGATTTTTGCTCTCCGTTCTTGTTATCATTTTGACGCCACGGGGTGAGACCTTGCATGGAGCCCCAGATCAAGGGTGATTATCAGAGGTCATGTATGTCTTCCATTTTCTAATGTATTTGCTCCCACAGTTGATTTATTTAAATCAAGCGTTTTACCTATTGCAGATTCAGTCTTCCCAGCCTGGTGCAGGTCTACAATTTTGTCTCTGGTGTCCTTCAACAGCTCTTTGGTCATGACCATAGTGGAGTTTGGAGTGAGGTTGTCTGACTGAGGTTGTGGACAGGTGTCTTTTATACTAATAATGAGTTCAAACAGGTGCCATTAATACAGGTAACGAGTGGAGCCTCGTTAGACCCGTTAGAAGAAGTTAGACCTCTTTGACAGCCAGAAATCTTGCTTGTTTGTAGGTGACCAAATACTTATTTTCCACTTTAATTTTGAAATAAATTCTTTAAAAATCAAACAATGTGATTTTCTGTTTTTTCCCCCCACATTCTGTCTCTCATGGTTGAGGTTTACCCATGTTGACAATTACAGGCCTCTCTAATCTTATCAAGTAGGAGAACTTGCACAATTGGTGGTTGACTAAATACTTATTTGCCCCACTGTAGATCCTCATTTATGTGTTTATATTTTATAACGTTTAAGGCTAAGCTCAGGTATTTTAATTTATTTTTTGAATGAAAGTGCAATTCTGCATAGTTTGAAGACGTTATCACATTTCATGCTCTTTTGAAAGTGTATTTTTAGCATGCCTTTGTTTTACATCTCCTAAAATTTATTATGCAACGCATGAAATGTTCCTAATCTGATTACTCGATTATTCGAACAAATTGATAGATTAACCAACTACTAAAATACTTGATAGCTGCAGCCCTAATAATCATACATGATTATGTGAACATATACAGTACTACTACAAAATACATTATTTTTTTAATTTGTTGAATCTTTTGTAATTAACGTGCTAAAGTTCCACCCCCCCCCCCCCAAAAAAGGCAATTTTCAGTCATCTTGGGGGGCAGCCATTTTGTCCAATACTGCCCTACTGATAATAACAGCATTGACACAGGGATGTGAATGTCATGTAACCAAATCTGATAAGTGGATTTAAAGATGCCATGGCTTTTAAATTTAGCCTATTTAGATTTCAAACCATCATCTCGGCAGTAAATGATCACAGCCATCCCTCCCACTCCAAATGACTCAGACGTCTATTGCCATCAATTGCAGCCAATGAGTTCGCCACGATACTTTTGAAACTCGCTAAGGCGATTTAGTCAAACCACAGACAGGAGTGACTATAATTAGAGCATCATTGTCATTATCATTAGGTAGGAAGGTTATCAAGGTTCTCATTAGTAATAAAACCGTCACATCACCTTCCAAGTGCATATCCTTGGCGAAACACTTTCCCTCAGCTCTTTTGTCACGAAGCGTTTCCAGTTCCTACAAAGTGGGGGAGGGAGACCTCGTGCCTGACACTTAAATGCATCACTGAGGAAAAACAGTTGAACTCCAAATCTGCACCAGTGAGTCATACAAAGGCCATGCTCTTTTAGTAGTTATCTTCAAAGATATATTATGTATTTTGAAAGAAGTCTCTCAATGAACTTAACATGATTTATACGAGGTTCATTCAGGACATCATGTTGACGTGACGTTATGGACCCTCAACATACTGTATTCCCCCCCTCCAAAAAAAAAATCACTGCCCCTTAATACATTAGATATCTATAATTAACATCTTTTCCTTATGTCTTATGCCTGAATAAATTGGCAGCACACTCAGAGACTCATTATTAGCAGCTTTCAGCACAGGCCTGCATGCGTCAACTTAAGTAAATCAATATGGTAATAGTGTGTGCAGAGTGTATTCTACTGTCTAAGCCAATAGTCTTGCTGATACATTCCCAATGTACAGCTCAGAGTGTCGCAATTAGACATGTGCTGTAATATCTAGTATTCCTCCAACATGACAAAGGGAAATAAAAATGAAAACTCACTCTGTCTAAACATGGACTCATAAAACAACGCAAGTACTCCGTAGAGGGAAGACCTCAGAAAAAGGTGGAACGATTGAGATCCACATGTCTACATGGACTCCTTCCCTGCCATCGACAATGATAGATGTCTCTTTTGGAATGAGTTTATCACTAGTAGACGTCCAGTTCATTTGAACTGGGAGGCTAGCAGTGAAAGAACATTTGTGAATCTTTATGCAAAATATTCCAACATATCTCTATTTCTACTGAAGATTTATACTTATATATACAGTGGGGCAAATAATAATAGAGAGGCCTGTAATTGTCAACATGGGTAAACCTCAACCATTAGAGACAGAATGTGGGAAAAAAACACAGAAAATTACATTGTTTGATTTTTTAATAAGAATTTATTTGCAAATCATGGTGGAAAATAAGTATTTGGTCAATACCAAAAGTTCATCTCAATAGACCCCACCCACCGACGTCACAAAATCACGTGCTCGCTGTATGGTTCCGCCCACTTGTCCGTCATTTTGTGTCTGTATTATCAATGGTCTCAATTGATCGAGCAATTTATAATGCATTTCATGGAAGACCCGGTGCTTTCGGATGCCGTAAACTCACTTGATGCGTTGCATAAAAGGCGTTATGTGGAAAAGCTTCAGTTTATCCATTCGCCAGATCCATATTTGATGCCTAAATCAATGTTTTTCGACCCGCTGTCTCCGTCGTATTTGCCTGACATCTGCTAGCTACCCTGAACTGTACAATTATCTTGTCCACACAAAATCAGCCTATTCTCATGAAAGTTTGAAAAACTTTAAGAGCTTGGAGGCTTATAAATGCTTCGTTGCTGGATGGGTGAAACAGGTCCTCGTCCACGAAAATTCGGCAGGAATCTATCTTGTGCTTGGAAAGGTGAGTTACGAAATTTTCAATTCAAAATCTTTTGTTATTGCTAACATCCACTGTCAAGTCTAATGTATTTCATGTCGTTTGTCAATGGAGTTAGGGCTTTTAATGTTTATATGGTTTAGCGATAGCACTCTCACTACATACATACGTGTATGTTGTCGGCGATTAGCCTAGCAATGATCTTAATTGTGGTTGTCAGCCCAAAACCCTCTAAATATATATTAAAAGCATTTTACCAGATATAAAATGACTACTACATAATCTGTGGTAATTGTTTGGAGCCCAGTTTTCTCGTCGAATTGCAGCAGCCCTTCTCTCTGGGTCTCTCGGAATCCGGTAGAACTTAGTCTACCGGTAGTCTCTCCGTCTTCTCCGTCTATCTTCTCTGTTATTGCAACCGACCGCCACACACGCCTTCACCATTTTGATTATTAATGTTAACGAGCAGAAAAACACGTCGTAAATAGGAGGAATGTACGTAGCCGTAACAGGGAAACATGATGTGTTGACGGACAATTGGGCGGCACCAGTCAGGAGGAAGGAGTTGTGACGTCACGTGGGTAGGGTCTATACTTTGTTATGTACCCTTTGTTGGCAATAACGGAGACCAAACGTTTTCTGTAACTCTTCACAAGCTTTTCACAAACTGTTGCTGGTATTTTGGCCCATTCCTCCATGCAGATCCCCTCTCAAGCAATGATGTTTTGGGGCTGTTGTTGGGCAACACGGGCTTTCAACTCCCTCCACAGATTTAATATGGGGTTGAGATCTGGAGACTGGCTAGGCCACTCCAGGACCTTGAAATTCTTCTTACGAAGCCACTTCTTTGTTGCCCTGGCTGTGTGTTTAGGATCATTGTCATGCTGAAAGACCCAGCCACGTTTCATCTTCAATGCCTTTGCTGATGGGAGGAGAATTTCACTCAAAATCTCTCTATACATGGCGCCATTCATTCTTTCCTTTACACAGATCAGTCGTCCTGGTCCCTTTGCAGAAAAACAGACCCAAAGTATGATGTTTCCACCCCCATGCCTCACAGTGGGTATGGTGTTCTTCGGATGTAATTCAGTATTCTTTCTCCTCCAAACACGAGAACCTATGCTTTTGCCAAAAAGTTCTATTTTGGTTCCATCTGACCATAACACATTCTCCCAGTCCTCTTCTGGTTCATCCAAATACTCTCTAGTGAACCGCAGACGGGCCTGGACGTCTACTAGCTTCAGCAGGGGGACACGTCTGGCAGTGCAGGATTTGACTCCCTGGCGGCGCATTGTGTTACTGATAGTAGCTTTTGTTACTGTGGTCCCAGCTCTCTGTAGGTCATTCACTAGGTCCCCCCGCGTGGTTCTGGGATTTTTGCTCACCGTTCTTGTTATCATTTTGACGCCACGGGGTGAGATCTTGCATGGAGTCCCAGATCGAGGGTGATTATCAGTGGTCTTGTATGTCTTCCATTTTCCAATAATTGCTCCCACAGTTGATTTCTTTACACCAAGCATTTTACCTATTGCAGATTCAGTCTTCCCAGCCTGGTGCCGGCCTACGATTTTATCTATGTTGTCCTTCGACAGCTCTTTGGTCTTGGCCATAATGGAGTTTGGAATGTGACTGACTGAGGTTGTGGACAGGTGTCTTTTAGACCGATAACGAGTTAAAAGAGGTGCCATCAATACAGGTAACGAGTGGAGCCTCGTAAGACCTCGTTAGAAGTTAGACCTCTTTGACAGCCAGAAATCTTGCTTGTTTGTAGGTGACCAAATACTTATTTTCCAATCTAATTTGGAAATAAATTCTTTGAAAATCAAACAATGTGATTTTCTGTTTTTTTTTTCTACATTCTGTCTCTCATGGTTGAGGTTTACCCATGTTGACAATTTCAGGCCTCTCTAATCTTTTCAAGTAGGAGAACTTGCACAATTTGTGGTTGACTAAATACTTATTTGCCCCACTGTAAGTCGGAATCAACCCTTTAAGTTTCCTTAAATACTCCATAAATCTGAAAAAAAAAAAAAAAAAAAATCCCAAAACGTGTATTATACGTCTTTGTACTGTCCTCACCAAGACGGTGCAGCTAAGTCCTAGCTAGTCAACGAACTAAGCTCCAAAACGATGTCAGACGTCCATGTGGTTTGCTGACTTTATTCAAGCTGCTCATGACATCAACACATGCAGAATGAAACTAAAATAAAAATGAAATCAAATCAGTTTTACCTTCAGTACCAGCAATTCAGTTTGGTTGTTGTTTATAACTAGCTGCTGCGTGGGTGCTCTTCTTTGTGTGCGCAAATACGTTCTTCCCGGTTTGTACATTTCTTATTAGTCGAGTACGTGAGTACTACCTGCTCTATGCTTCCTGCGCCAAAATAAAAGCATTCATCACCAAACAAAAGTCAACATAATTTGAAAAAAATGACTGGAAACAAAATGGCGGACGACACTCCAGCGTCATAAAGTCGAAAGGTGGAACGTAAGTTGGGTACGTCGTAACTAGGGTTGCGCATCCCTTGAAATTGAACGATTCCGGTTCCGATTCCACGTTTCGGTTCCGAACGATTCTCGATTCCGATTCTTTTAAGAAGCAGGGTATTTAAAAAAAAAAAAAAAAAAAAAAGAGGCTGGGTCAAAAAAATTGCATAGTTTATATTAATTTCTTAACTTCTCGATGATTTTTTAACTTGTATGATCTTCTCACAGGGCTATTTTTATCTTTTATGTAAATATCAATCTTTGAACTTAAATGTGTTTCTTTCCACAAGAGTGCACTTTCACAAAGATCTTTATTTTTCAAAAGCTCACGGAGAAAACAGATACACATATTCTTTTGCCATACATGTACCTTAGCTTGGAGCTATGACGAAGCATGAGTATAAATTCTTCTATTGATTATAATTTGTTGTAGATGAGGCAAAATAATAAGGTTTCCTTATTTTCAAACCGATTCTGTTGTGTTTACAGACACACGCAATGTTTACGTTGTGACACTACCAGTGAGTGGCGCTGTAGGAGTGTGTACGTACAATGCATAGAAGAAGAGATGAGAGCATCTGGCTAGGATGCTATGTGATGTCTGCATGTGCTCACTGCTAGGAGTTCATTAAAAAAGTAATCGAATGTTTCACATGGCTACTTCTTTCTAAGCCAGCAACACAACAGATTCTAAAACAAAAGATGCTTTCAATACTGTTGATTTTAACGGAGGCAGCAACGCGCTACGTAAAGTACATAGCTGCTTATATAGCTGCATTAGCACGATGTAATAATACGATTTATTCTCGTACTATTCCATCCATCCATCCATCCATCCATCCATCCATTATCTACCGCTTAATCCGGGGTCGGGTCGCGGGGGCAGCAGGAGACAGACGTAATTTTTATTTTAGTTACCTAGTTCTGACTGGTTAGAGCAGATATGTCCAAAGTCCGGCCCGGGGGCCAAATGCGGCCCGTGGTCATATTTCATCCGGCCCCCAGCCTCTGTCATAAAATCAATAACGTCTGGCCCGCACACAGACTTAATAAATTGGTCAGCAGTACTGCTACAAGCATATGAAGTAGCTTAAACACTAAATGCTGCTCCTCATTCACTCACTAAAAGGGAGCAGCACTCTAAGCAACATTACCACATGTGACCCTTTACTCCCAATTTTCTAAAATGGCGACAATCAACAACAAAAAAAGTTGACTGCAACGGCTGGCACTTCAAGGATAGGTGGAAACTGGACTATTTCCTCACTAAACTACGCAACGACTGTGTCTGCCTCATTTGCAAAGAGACAGTCGCTGTTTTTAAAAAGTTCAATAACAGCAGCAGTATTTCGCAAGAGCCCGAGAGTTGAAAGAGAACGTCACAAAGGTTAGTTGCAAAATTGTTGAAATTATTAATTTAAAAAAAAAAAAAAAAAAAGGTAGTGCTGCAACGATTAATCGATTAACTCGAGTATTCGATTAGAAAAAAATATTCGAACTAAATTTTGTTGCTTCGAGTATTCGTTTAATTCAGTACTTCTCAAATGGTGGGGCGCGCCCCCCCAGGGGGGCGCAGAGCGATGCCAGGGGGGGCGCGAGTGACCTCGGGGAACATGCTTTTTTTTTTTTTTTTTTTTTGCCGTACTAGAATAAAGTGTACTTGCACATCCACTCCGTGGGTGGCAGTGGCGCTCTCATTTTCAAAGTGCGTGCAGTATTTTTGAAGTAAGCAAGAGCACACGGAAGAGACTCATGCAGAGCTGGACTCACGCAGCGACCCGCTGTCTTCTTCGGTTCTCACGTGTCCGGCCGAGAAGTGCCGTTTTCGGCTTGGGATCGTCACGACCACCGCCCTCACCTACGGTTCTCCCTCGGCCGCCGAGAATGCGCTTTTTTCGGGCCGTTTGCCTTTGACTTTTAATATAGTGGGAAATGAGGAAAGACCACTGTTTACTGAGTCTAAAAATGATTATAGCGGAGAAGCCAAATCAGTTAAGATGCCACTTAAAGACATTAGACCTCAATCTCATTGATAAGCCGCTTGATTGTTTTTCAGCGAAAACGTGCCGAATATTGCCAATTGTCACAATCGTCCTGCTTTGTCAGTGTTATATCAGTAAACCAGTGAGCACTGTGGTGAATCAGCGAAAATAAAAACTTTCCTTCTGTCCAAAGACCTTTTTCCCCCCTTCTGTTCAGTTTTATTTTTTTTCGGTCAAATTTTTTGGCATGTTGTCCTGAAGAGTAAATGTTTCTAATCAATTTGAATTTGTTATTATTTACTGATTTTATTACATTTTATTTTTCAGTATCAAATGGTCAAAAATGTACCTTGAGTGTATTTTTACAGTTTGGATGTGACTTTTTTTTTATTTTTTATTTTTTTTAACTTCAGGCAAATTGATGCGCGTTAAGTCTTTTCTGTTACAAGCAACACAATGTTAAAAAAGTTATACTTTATTATAAGTTGATCTATGTTACTTTTTTTCTTTAATAGAAAAAAAAGGACACAATGTTAGGCTGAGGCGTACTTATAATGGTAATATAGACGAATGATACTATTTACAGTGGCGGCAGAGAGTTGGGGGGGCGCGAAACATTTACGTCTTCCTTGGGGGGGCGTAACAGAAAATAATTGAGAAGCACTGGTTTAATTGAAGTGGCATTGTAATGGATGATTTTAAAAGTGGTTGCATTTAATTTTACTGATGAGGGTGGATACAATGCCCTCTGGTCTGCATCTTTTCACATGGCTGAATCCAACTGCTCCCTGTTAAGACCAACATAAGCTAAGTTTTGGTTTGAGTGAATGTTTTTTTTAATGCATTCTTAATTTAGTTTGTAGGTATATTTAGCCGTTTTTTGTGGGAATATGTGTCTGAACCACTTGTTAAGAGCATTGTAAAAAAAACAACAACAAAAACTTTAGCATTTTAGAGCATTTAAGCTAGCAGACTTTTTCTATCCAAGTTATCCAATTGTTCTTTTGTTGTACACAGATCCTCATTTTAAAAAAAAATTATATCGTTTGAGGCTCAGCTCAGGTGTTTTAATTTTTAATGTTCCTTATCCGATTACTCGATTATTCGAACAGACTAGTCCATCGATTAATCGACTACTAAAATATTCGATAGCTGCAGCCCTATAATAAAGCAAATGTGACACACAAAACGGCTTGCTAAAATTTGCTTAAATATATTGTTCTATGTAAAGGACGTCAGCCAAGGTCCGCCCCCCACATTTTTCCCACACCAAATCTGGCCCCCTTTGCAAAAAGTTTGGACACCCCTGGGTTAGAGGATCGGCAGAGCATGTCAATTACGTGGCACTCCGCTATGAACTCGGCACTTGTATTCCATGAAGCTGGAGGTGTTTGATCATATTGGTCGTGCAGCCACCTTTGCTTTCCATAGTTGTCTTGCAAATGTTGCACTGAGCTGACTGGTCTTTTGTTGTTGTTGTTGTTGTTGTAAAGTTGAGCCAAAACTTTTGAGCACCGTGTCCATACACTGAAAAAAAATAACTCATTGGATAAACACAAATAAATTTTGGGCAGGATTTCCATCCATTAAATTTATGTAGCCCCAACTTAAACTAAGTACCTCCTTGTAATATGATAAAATACAGTTCGTCAAACTCATTTTTATCAAATTCAGCCAAAATAAAATTTGTACTTTAACTGGCCTCAACTTATTTAGATTTGTTTAACTCAAAATAGTCTAAAATAATTTTTTTCATACTTCATTTGACCCTCATATCAGACAGAACACAAAATCTGGTTAGTGTTTTTATTTAAAACAAATAAAAACGCATCCCAATTTACAGTATACCTATCATCAACATGGAACTCATCAAAAATAATGATGAAAAAATTCTCTTAAGTTTTTTCCTCTATGATGAAGACAGTGCATGACCTATCACATTTAGAAAAGTAATCTGCTGACTTCAAAAGTGGTTCAAAATACAGTGCCTTGCAAAAGTATTCGGCCCCCTTGAACCTTGCAACCTTTCGCCACATTTCAGGCTTCAAACATAAAGATATAAAATTTTAATTTTTTGTCAAGAATCAACAACAAGTGGGACACAATTGTGAAGTGGAACAAAATTTATTGGATAATTTAAACTTTTTTAACAAATAAAAAACTGAAAAGTGGGGCGTGCAATATTATTCGGCCCCCTGGCGTTAATACTTTGTAGCGCCACCTTTTGCTCCAATTACAGCTGCAAGTCGCTTGGGGTATGTTTCTATCAGTTTTGCACATCGAGAGACTGACATTCTTGCCCATTCTTCCTTGCAAAACAGCTCGAGCTCAGTGAGGTTGGATGGAGAGTGTTTGTGATCAGCAGTCTTCAGCTCTTTCCACAGATTCTCGATTGGATTCAGGTCTGGACTTTGACTTGGCCATTCTAACACCTGGATACGTTTATTTTTTAACCATTCCATTGTAGATTTGGCTTTATGTTTTGGATCATTGTCCTGTTGGAAGATAAATCTCCATCCCAGTCTCAGGTCTTGTGCAGATACCAACAGGTTTTCTTCCAGAATGTTCCTGTATTTGGCGGCATCCATCTTCCCGTCAATTTTAACCATCTTCCCTGTCCCTGCTGAAGAAAAGCAGGCCCAAACCATGATGCTGCCACCACCATGTCTGACAGTGGGGATGGTGTGTTCAGGGTGATGAGCTGTGTTGCTTTTACGCCAAACATATCGTTTTGCATTGTGGCCATTGTGTGACTCTCCCACCTCAGCTGTAGATCTCTGCAGTTCATCCAGAGTGATCATGGGCCTCTTGGCTGCATCTCTGATCAGTTTCTCCTTGTTTGAGAAGAAAGTTTGGAAGGACGGCCGGGTCTTGGTAGATTTGCAGTGGTCTGATGCTCCTTCCATTTCAATATGATGGCTTGCACAGTGCTCCTTGAGATGTTTAAAGCTTGGGAAATCTTTTTGTATCCAAATCCGGCTTTAAACTTCTCCACAACAGTATCTCGGACCTGCCTGGTGTGTTCCTTGGTTTTCATAATGCTCTCTGCACTTTAAACAGAACCCTGAGACTATCACAGAGCAGGTGCATTTATACGGAGACTTGATTACACACAGGTGGATTCTATTTATCATCATCGGTCATTTAGGACAACATTGGATCATTCAGAGATCCTCACTGAACTTCTGGAGTGAGTTTGCTGCACTGAAAGTAAAGGGGCCGAATAATATTGCACGCCCCACTTTTCAGTTTTTTATTTAAAAAAGTTTAAATTATCCAATAAATGTTGTTCCACTTCACGATTGTGTCCCACTTGTTGTTGATTCTTGACAAAAAAATTAAATTTCATATCTTTATGTTTGAAGCCTGAAATGTGGCGAAAGGGTTGCAAGATTCAAGGGGACCGAATACTTTTGCAAGGCACTGTAAGTAGCACAAGTACTAGTACAACAATCAGTACAATATTTGCAAAGTCTAAGGCATGGTATAACCAGCTCCAATTAAACATGAAACCTTACCATATAGTGCAATATGTAACGCCTGCAAACACATATTGAATATAAATATATGTACAAAACACATGTAGAAGTACAAAACAGAACCTGAATAACATTTAAATTTCTTTGAGTCCAGTCAGCCTATCCATATGCCCTCAATCACAATTCCCACGTCCTCTGGCTCCTCATGTCCATCTCTTCTGACTGTGTAAATCCCCATGACTGGGGTGGCGATGTCCCTTTCTGCATCCTCAGCAGCAGATGACTGAACACAGAAAACAAATTTAAGTAAAACGCTAAACAAAGAACAGAAAATCATATACAAAATAAAAATGCACAGTTACATTTAGCCTCACGATATAATAGATTATGCAAGGTGCAAGAGTACCGATGCCATTTGACGCATTCCGCAAGTTATATAAACTCTCCCTCGTGTAGTTTAGCTAGCTAGCTAGTTAGCTAGCTAGCAAGCCCGCAATGTCTGACTGAAATTTGTCTCACGGTCTTTTCACAGCAAGCTTTTAAAAATTTCACATAATCACATACTCACCAATGAGTGGGATTACAGCACCTTTGAGCGTCTCTGTAAAGTATAACCCCGCAGCAGTGCCGATAGAAGTTGACAGTGAAAAAACAAGTCCAGACGGGGATTAACAGAGGCTGAGCGCGCGTTGCTTTGCACATGCGCAATGGGCAGTCCCAATTCAAATGAAATGCATTCATTTTGAGTTCTGAATGTGAAGATGAAATTATTACGTTGACACTATGAAATGTACATATATTTCGTATTTAATAAATGTGTTTTAGCAAATCAAACACAAAGTTAATGTGCTACATATAAGAAGGGCTTGCATCAGTTTTTTAAGTGATAGTTGTTATTAGAGCTGGGAATCTTTGGGCACCTAACGATTCGATTACGATTCAGAGGCTCCGATTCGATTATAAAACAATTATTGATGCACCCCCCTCCTTTTTTTTTGTGTTGTGTTTTGTACATTAGTTCCAAAATTGTTCAAAAAATCGCCTCAGTCTGAACCAAACTACTATTTCAGTATCAAGTTAGCATATAACAGCAAACAAATATACAAAAATAACAGTAAATAAAACTCCAGTCCTCATTCTGTATCAGCAGCTTTAAACTACATTCAATTAATTTAATGTTGTTAATCAACTGTTATAGTTGTTAAAATTGCTCCTGTTATTCCATAATTTCCCTTCTGTCTACTATTGTCAAAGTTTTAAAACTATTTCATCATTTAAAGATAGATTCAAGACAAGATTCTGCCGATTTAGGAGTATTTTAGATAAAAAAGTTAATTAGGTTCGCTACAACAGAGCCTTCTAGAGAAGTCACTGCTTTAGTGCTGCTTTAAGATGGCGGCTGTTTACTAACGCTGGAAAGTCTGTCATTTCGCATCTCGGTTCAATAATACATGTTCTAACGGCGCCCGTCGTCTGCCATTTTGCATCTGAGTCTACATATATATATGATATCTACTGTAGCCGTATGTTTGTAGCAACTAGCAACTGGGCGTTGTTTGTAGCGGCTGTCAGCCGCAGTCAGGTATGATTGTTTTTTTATCTAGCAGCATGAGTTGAACATGATATTTACTCTCGGTCCGTTCCTCATTGCGTCCCAAAGACCGCGCTGACTGTGTTTTACTTCCGTTTTACCTGGTATAATTCAATAATTGGAATTTGAATGTTTGTGAATCGTTCTCGAATGTTCCACGGCCGAATCTCGAATAATCTAAGAATCGGAAATTTCGCACTCTAGTTGTTATCAAGTTGCAATGCACAAACACATTCTTCATGCGACTTCGACTGGTTTTCAGCAGCAATTTTTTTCCCGCTTGTCAGGGCATCAAAACATGGAATCGAAATTTAAAAATTCGAACGGTTCTGGGAGCATCGGAGTGTTTGAACCAGATCCCATCGATGGTCGATGCCCAACTCTCATCGTAACCCGGGGACTTCCTGTATTGGACAACTCTACTTGTTACGCAACCAACTGCACGTCCACCGAAAATTAAGCTTGAGAACAATAAACTGATAAGACCGGATATCCGGTTTTACAGGTGAGAGATACAGCTGTATCGATAGTAAAGTAACCATTCGACAGTAATTATCCATTAAATATTCAATGAACCGATAGTAGAGATAGAATTCGGCTATCGCGAGCACAAGAATTGGCTTTTAATGCCTAGTTCAAGCCATTGCTTAGTATGATAATTTAGCTTTTACCTCACATGCTGCGCTTGTGTCATTCACCACACAGCGCACTTAGATTATGACCGCCGTTAGTGGTTGCCTCAACTTCCCATTCATTTCGGCAGAACCGCTAGTAGTCGCCGTCATTACCCGATCGTCACGGGCATGTCATAACAATGCGAGAGCTAACAAAACCACTGTAACTGTCATGGCCTCAACCCCTGCTGCAGCATTGCCTAATTGCCTTCAATTATCCCCACCTGTCCTCAATTCACCTACTCACAGCCCAGCCAATAGCACTGCTGCATTCAGCAATCTACCTGTGTATTTAAGGCCCAGATTTTCATTTCCACTCTGTCAGACCGTCTGCGAAGTCTGCCTGTTACCTGCCTGCCTAGCTCTCTGAATCTGACTCTCCTTGCCGAATCTGAACCTGCCTGACTGCTGCCTTCTCTCCTGCCCTGGGAGCTCGACCTGCCTTTTGCTTTTGGAAACCTGACTTCTGCCTAGCCCTTGTCTGTACTGCTGCCATCTTTTCACCTGCCCTGCTGGTCCTGTCAATAAATTGTTGAAAACGTGATGCATTTGTGGTCCTCCTCTGTCGGGTCTGTGACAGTACGGTCTGACCAGCAAGGACCCAGCGCACAACACTCCCAGCATGAACGACAACAACCCGACAACCCCGACCGCCATGCAGCGCCTGGAACACACAGAAGGCGAGATGAAGCGGATGGCGGGGGAAATCTCATCATTAATTCAGCTTGGTCATCAGAGGCAACAACAGGTTCACCAGCAACACGAACTCCTAACCCAGGTCATATAGCAGCTCACCAACCTAGCCACACCTCCTATTCCAGCTCCTGATTCTTCCGCCACGCCAACCGCACCCATGCCTGCACCATTTCTTCAGAACCCCATAGCCCCCGAACCGCAGATTGGAAACCCAGAACGCTTTGATGGTGATCAAACCCAGGTGCGTGCTTTCCTGACTAGCTGCCGGCTCCAATTTTCCCTCCAACCCAGGACCTTCGCCACTGAGGGGGCCAAGGTGGCCTATGCCATTACACATCTGACAGGCCGCGCTCGGCTTTGGGGAACTGCAGAGTTTGACCGGCAAACTCCAGCCTGCACTTCCTTTAATGCCTTTGCTGAAGAGATGTTAAAGGTATTCGACATGGGCGCATCAACGACGGAGGCGAGCCGGGGCCTGATGTCCATTCGTCAGGGGAACCGGACAGTGGCAGACTACTCAATTGACTTTCGCACCCTGGCAAGGCGCAGTTCATGGAACATGGCCGCTCTGGTGGACGCCTTCTATAACAGCCTGGCAGACTATGTGAAGGACGGACTCGTTTCGCACGACCAGCCAAAGACGCTAGATGAGGCCATCGACCTTGCTGTTCGGGTGGACCATCGCATTCAGACCCGCCGACAAGAGAAAGGAAGCTCCACCCTGTCATCTGCCTGCACTCCGAGAGAGTCTGCCGCCCGGCCACGCTTGTCCGCCACTCCCCACAGCCAGATCGATCTACCAGAGCCCATGGAGTCGGTCGGCCGTGCCTCCCTATCTGCCGCCGAGCGCCAACGTCGCCTCTCGTCCAACCTCTGCCTGTATTGTGGAGGCGATGGTCATCGTGTTTCCACCTGCCCAGTAAAATCCAGAGCTCATCGGACATAGGAGGCGTCCGATTGAGCTCGATGACCACCCAAGCCTCCACGCACCGTAAGCCTCTCTTTCAAGTACGTCTTCTTCTCCCTGAGACCACCCACACCTTGGCTGTGCTCGTAGACTCTGGTGCTGAGGCCAACATCATGGACAGTGAGCTGGCTCGCCAGTTGGGGTTGGAGAGTCAACGTTTGCCCTATCCTGTCCCGGTCCGGGCTCTGGACGGTCACCCCCTCGGCACAGTCACCAACATCACAAACCCTGTCGCTATGATCCTGTCAGGAAACCATCATGAGTTGATTCGTTTTCACCTGCTCAGTTCACCAGGCCAACCCCTTATCCTAGGGTACCCATGGCTCCGCCAGCATAACCCCCACCTCGACTGGACGACCGGAACAATCAAAGAATGGGGAAAAGACTGCCACCGAACCTGTCTGCGCTCTGCCATACTGCCCTCCAGTTCTGGTTCCCACAGTTCTGCCCCTGACCTCTCTAATGTGCCGAAGTGCTACCATGGACTCAGGGAGGTCTTCAACGAAGTCAAGGCCACTTCTCTGCCTCCTCACCGTCCCTATGACTGTGCGATCGACCTCTTTCCGGGGACTGCCCCACCGAAGGGCAGTCTTTACTCTCTGTCCGCCCCTGAAAGAAAAGCCATGGATAATTACATCACTAACTCTCTGGCAGCTGGAATTATTCGTCCATCATCATCTCCTGCCGGTGCCGGGTTCTTCTTTGTGGGGAAAAAGGATGGTTCGCTCCGCCCCTGCATCGACTATAGGAGATTAAACGACATCACCATTAAAAACCGCTATCCTCTTCCTCTGCTCACCTCTGCCTTCGAGTTGCTCCAAGGGGCCACCATCTTCACCAAACTAGACCTCAGAAATGCTTACCATCTGGTGCGCATAAGGGAGGGAGACGAATGGAAGACTGCCTTCAACACCCCAACAGGCCATTATGAGTACCTGGTCATGCCGTTCGGACTCACCAACGCTGCGGCCGTATTCCAAGCTCTTGTAAACGATGTCTTGCGAGATATGCTAAACAAGTTTGTCTTCGTTTACCTGGATGACATTTTGATCTTCTCCCGAACTTCGTCTGAACACACCCGCCATGTCCAACTAGGCCTCAGTCGCCTCTTGGAGAACTCTCTGTACGTCAAGGCTGAAAAATGCGAATTTCATGCTCAGTCCGTGGCTTTCCTGGGGTACATCGTGGCCGCGGGAAGCATCCAAATGGACCCGGCCAAAGTCTCGGCGGTGACCTCATGGCCTTTGCCAGAAAACAGGAAGAAACTTCAGCAGTTCCTTGGCTTCGCGAATTTCTACCGCAAGTTTATCTGCAATTACAGCAGTGTTGCCTCCCCCCTCACCGCCCTGACCAGCTCCAAACAGCCATTTATCTGGAATTCAGCAGCAGATAAAGCTTTTGGTATCCTTAAGTCACGCTTCTCTTCTGCCCCCATCATCCGAACGCCGGACCCAGACCGGCAGTTCAATGTGGAAGTGGACGCCTCTGATGTGGGAGTCGGCACTGTGCTCTCTCAACGAGCAGCAGAGGATGGCAAACTCCATCCCTGTGCGTTCTTCTCTCGCAGATTGTCCCCTTCTGAGGAGAACTACGACATAGGCAACCGTGAGCTGCTCGCTGTCAAGCTTGCTCTGGAGGAGTGGCGCCACTGGCTGGAGGGGTCAACAGTTCCATTCTTGGTCTGGACCGATCATGACGAGTATACGGACAATATGGCGCGGGGGCGTGGCTGTGACGTCACGTGAGTAGGGTCTATAAGGTTAAAGTAATGATTATAGACCTGTCTGTCTAAAATGCCATGTTTTTATTCCCCCAGTTTTACCAGTGGTAAAGCATAATTTATTATTTATTTATGATAACACTAACAGGTTTAATTGTTTTTTTCAAGAGCTGCCGCATATAATATTTTTTTGCTTGTAAGATGTTTACGTTGAATGTTTGCCCTTGAATTACTTACCTATTGTGTTCAAAACACCAGGAAATACAGTAATTAAATTACTGCACTTTATTGTTGTCTGTCACTTGAGTTTTATTGTATTATCAATCCCATCCAACAAAATGACGGTCATATAGTAAGCCTTATTTTTTTTCCTAATAAAAAAATAAAACATAATATTGGTATGAAATTTTGTTGTTTAATTTTGCTATTGGTCTTTATTATATTTTTAAAATACTGTACGAACACACACAACAAATGTTTACTATCGTATCGTTTTCACTCTGTATCAAACCGTATCGTTCTTAAATTGTATCAAATCGTATCGAATCGCTCGGCCTAAAAAAATGTAGCGTTTTTTTAATCGAATCGTAACCTGTGTATCTAGATACATATCGAATCAGCTTCATGCCAGAGATTCCCAACCCTACCGAAAATATGTCAATAAAGACAGTGCAGAGATTCTGGTAATAGAATGTATTTATTACAGTGTACTACAACATTTTCTTCTTGATATTTTCATGTTCTGTGGCGCTACACTGCCTCTTTCAGGTCAATTTTGTCACTGCGACAGAACACTCATCACAATACTACATAACGTCTTTAGATTTCAGAGCGCTGCTACGGTTTTGTGCCTGTTCGATGAAGTGAGGACAGCGTTTCAGAGGCCGGTAGCGGGCCTCGAACGTGAATTGCCCATCTTATTATCAAGTTAATTAAAGCCAGCATCTGACAATGTCACTCGTGCCCTGCAAATGAAAAAAAAAAAAGAGGGAGGAGGAAGGAAGAAAGCCGAATTTAAATGGTGCGCTCTCGCGGGACCTCATGTCAAGGGCTGCTTTTCATCCAGCGCCGCATGCGTTTGGCTCGCAGCGCCGCCGGCGGAGAGGAGGAAGGGGGGCCCGGCCTTTGTGGAAGAAGAAGCCTTTCTAAGCAAATGACAAGAAAGCGATGGATTTTGATGTGGAAAATAAATAGGCATCAGAGGGAGCAGCGGGGAAATAAAGAAAGCGATGGAGTGACATCAAAAGCGCCTCTTAAGTGCTCAAAGTTGCACTAAGATTGCAGGAAAAGCTTCATAAGGCGACATTAAAGAGGCCATTTAAGCAGCGAGCATTGAAATGCAGAGAGCCCGCTCGTCAGCTGACTCGCGGGTCAAGTAACGGAGGGGATTATATGCTTCTTCATAATAATATTAATTAAACAATTTACATGCTAATAAGGTAACAATTATCGGAGCTTCTGGTGAAAGATTCAGGTTATTACAACACGCCAATCCCAGGGCTGCGGGGTCACACGCGGAACAGCGCGGCGAAATCTCAACTCAAATTAACATTCTGTCAGCTCCAGAAATTGGATAAATAAAGTCGAATTAATTCACAGTATAATGGAAGGAGGAGGGAGGGGGCACTTATTCAAGCAGCTCTGATTACCATTCAGTATTCACCAGCACGCCGGTGTCTCTCTGTCAAGAAATTTAACACAAAATGAAGCAGTCACCGCCTCGGGCAAGATTTGGCCCCGGCGACACCGTTTACAATTTATATGTATAATCTTTTTCTCCCCCCCTCCTCATCACACTCGCTCCCCAAAGATGTGGACCTGCACAGCCAGTTGCATGACTGTAAATTTCAACACCTCTCCTTTTCCAATGCACACTTCAAGTCGAGGGCCATTAGACAAGTCCTCAACTGGATAATGAGCTTATTTAAAGCGTACGCACGACACGTAACGCTCGGAATGCTTGTCACTTGAAAAACAACGCTCATTAGGAAAGACTAACACAATACTGCAGAACCTCCGGTCCAGGAAGTTCTTTTCGTTGGAAGCAGAAAAATAAACCGCGTTACTCGTTTGAAGGGAATGACAACAATTTAATCAAATGAAAAAACACAACGGGTTGGAGGGAACCTCTCGTCTAGGTACGTCACGATACGATACGATTTGCGATACAAGGCTCCCGATAACGATTACCGTAATTTCCCGAATATAACGCACACTTTTTTCCCCCAAAATCAACTTGTAAAATCATCGTGCGCATTATAAACGGGTACATGGATGGAGACAGAAATATATACATATTACATAAATATAAACCGATTTTTTTTGTTATTGACACGTCCACGTTGTGTTGAAGAAACGTATGCGGTGACCCGTTGCCAACCATTACGGTACGTGACGTCACCATTTTGTTTCGGTAATACTTCACTCTAGTCGGCCGAATGATTTCGTCTGTGTGAAAGTCTGCTTTTTTCACTCTTCATAAAGCACAGAATTTAGTTTCTTGAACTCATTTGAGTCAACGTTTATTGCAGCTCCGCAACTCGGACCATAACAAACGTAAGCACACAGACTTCCTGTGTCCGTCAACTATATCTGTCCCTCGGGAAACTCAAACCCAAACAACAATAGTTCCTCTTGTTACACACAGCGATGCGCTCTTTCCGTTTTCTGACTTCAGTCCCCACTTTGTTTTTACCGTATCAATCCATGGAAGAAACATTTATTCATCATGATGAAACGAGCAAGTTATACGGCAGACTTTAAAAGAAAAGTCACATCTGTTTTGTTTTCTCCTAGATTCTGGTAAGTTGGAGAAGTTGTCAAATCATATTATTACCGTAAATATTGCCAGTTTATGGTAATGTTTTGAACTACCAATGTGCTATGCTTGTGCTGTGTTTCACCAGTCAGTAAAATGACATTTCTGTATCTGTACACGAGCTCTGTTTTCTTGTATTCTTCTATTTATTGGTGCTAAAATTAGGGTGCACGTTGTAAACGGGTACAATAATTTTCACTAGATTTTACAAGTAAATTTAGGGTGCGCATTATACACGGGTGCGCCTTGTCCAATCATTGATTGGACAAGTAGAAGACGAAATACTACGACGTAATGTAGCATAGCATTATTTTTACAGGTTAAACTCTATTTTGTTTTGTTTTTTTTCCCCACTTTTTTAATTTATTTATTTTTTGTATTGATAACATAACCGTGCATCTGTAGGTGTAATTTTTTTGTTAACTGACTGTTTTGTGCAGCTACTAGTGTAGCATAGCAAGTCGCTGCTCGGCCATCGGCGGGGTCGCTCCCTCCCTACTCGAGCGAACTGGAGTATTGTTTTCCGAAATTTCCGGGTCCGCAGTGGGTCAGCAACAGGCACACTTTTGCGAAATATACGATGTTTATTGATTACAAATTGCAAAATAAATGAGGTTTATTGATTACAATCCCACAAAAGCAAGCAAAACAAGCACAACATGTGATAACAATAACGCCAGATCCAGATTGTCACGTCTGAAATCCCCGCGCCACGGTTAAAGCACACAAGCACACAAGAAACAATAACGCTAGATATAGATTGTCACTTCTAAAATCCCCGCACTACAGTTAAAGCACAAATATTCCCTAACAATGAAAATAACTCTTACCGTGACAAAAGGGCGGTGAGCCAACGCCCCGATCAGAGTCAGAAGAGGAACAAAACCGAGCGATCTGTACGTTATCCCTCGGAGGACTCTAACGGGGTGGAGAATGCTCCTGACTTTATAACAGTACATCTCGTGAGCACACAGTTGGCCAGCCTCTAAGCTCAGAAGATGAACCATGTTGCCCATACATGGCGATTTCAGCTCGTATTACTATCATAAGTTTCCCTCCCCGTTATGGTAGGAGATTCCTTCCCAATTGAGGTTTGTTGTGTAGTACAGGCGCCAGTACGGCGTGAAAAACAATTTCCCTCACAATAGACAACAAGCATAACAGGTGTTGGAGTGGCGGAGTAAACAAGTTTATTGTCACACAACACAAGCAATATTATGGCTATTCACTCCGGGTCATAGAATCACATATTTTACCTGTCATTCCGCCCTTTGACCCGGAATGAATTTAATTAATCAACCCTTAAACATTCTACTCTTTAGCGACCGTTTTACCTTACGAATTATGATTGCTTCACTTAAAGCATAATGTGATAATGTTAAGGCATAATGTGCTAATTCACTTCGGATCACATAATATTTTCCCCCATCAAGTATATAAAAAAGGCACTGGGTAAAATTAAACCACGAAAGGTAACCGCATGGTAGCCCAAGTCACACAGGCGTGCGATCGCTCTCACTTTCGTGACGAGAGAGTCTAATGAAACAGCCACCCCAAGAGGCTCCGTCTGTCTCAGCTACTGGCACTCTCACACGGTACGTTGAGCAACAGCATGCAAAATACATCTACCATATTAGAACCCGATTATATGTATCAAATGAAACTGCATTAGGATTAGCCTATTGCTAACATAAACGCGAATGCCATGCTAACGCTACAAGTTACATTTAGTGCGCGATAATCACTCAGCACAGGGCTTTAAAGACTAAAGCAACATTGCATATTCTCTCTCGCCAATAAAATAAATGTTACCCTGTGTGCAAGCCTTAATGGAGACTGGAAACGACAGAGTGGTGAGTCGGGAGGGGCGGGGGGCGCAGCACGTCACAACCAGACACTGCTAAAAATGCAGGCTAACTACATATAAAATGTCAAACATTGTGAACATGTGACGTAAACTATGGCGCTTTTTCGTGTTGTTTTTGTCTCGTCAGACGAAAACTGGCATGCGTTTCGTTATGTTTTAGTCTCCCAAAACACGTTTTTAGCTCGTTATCGTCATTGTCATGAAAAAAGTGTTCGTTGATGAAATATTTTTGTTGTTTTGTTGTCTCCCAAAACACGTTTTTAGCTCGTTATCGTCATTGTCATGAAAAAAGTGTTCGTTGATGAAATATTTTTGTTGTCGGCATCCTTGACGAAAACAACACTGGTAAGCGGTGTCATTTTTTATGTTTTGACATTATTTTCTCCATCATCTGTGGTCAAATTCTCCATTTGCATACACTTACTTTTAGCAACTGTCTTTTACATGAAGGTTGTTATATGAGGTCTTGTCTAACCCTTTAAGTAACATGATAAAATTTTTATCTGTTTGAAAACTTTACATACACATTTCCCAGTATGAAATTCAAATAAAGTAAAAATACTGTACAAAGTCACCTTTTCGGCTTTTCCATCACAAAGACGGCAACAAAATTACTTATACTTAAACAAACAAAAACGTTAGCTTAAAATATTTTGCATTAATTTTAACTAGAGCTGTCAAAATTATCGTGTTAACGGGCGGTAATTAATTTTCTTAATTAATCACGTTAAAATATTTGACGCAATTAACGCACATGCCCCGCTCAGACAGATTTAAATTGACAGCACATTGAAATGCCCACATGTTAATTGTGTTTTATGGAGTTTTGCCGCCCTCTGCTGGCGCTTGGGTGCGACTGATTTTATAAGCTTCAGCACCCAAGAGCATTGTGTAAGTAATTATTGACATCAACAATGGCGGGCTACTAGTTTATTTTTTTATTAAAATTTTTACAAATTGTATTAAAACGAAAACATTAAGAGGGGTTTTAATATAAAATTTCTGTAACTTGTACTAACATTTATCTTTTAAGAACTACAAGTCTTTCGATCCATGGATCCCTTTAAGAGAATGTTAATAATGTTAATGCCATCTTGTTGATTTATTGTTATAATAAACAAATACAGTCCCCATGTACCGTATGTTGAATGTGTATATCCATCTTGTGTCTTATTTTTCCATTCCAACAATAATTAAAAGAAAAATATGGCATATTTTATAGATGGTTTGAATTGCGATTAATTGCAATTAATTACGATTAATTAATTCTTAAGCTGTATTTAACTCGATTAAAAATTTTAATCGTTTGACAGCCCTAATTTTAACCAATCACTGGCCAACATTTTAAAAAAAATATGCTTTAGTTCTCACGCAATCTACAATTTTGCTATCCTTATATTGGTGGTATTTTTATATAGACTCTTATTTTCACCCAATACCAGTTGAACTCTTCAATCCTTTGTATGTTGTTTAATATGTATTTTTCTGAATCATTGTCAACATTAGCTTCTCATAGTTGACAGATTTTCACATTATTGGTGCACTTGGCAGCAATGCAGTCCAGCATGTGGGATATTTTCCCTATTATTGTCTGCAGTTGCCTAAAACATAGCGTTATTTTGCGGCATGTTGTTACTTTTGGGCTATTTTTTAAATGCCAGCGAATGATAGCTGCCAGTCCAAATTAATTGTCGTCAATGGCGCTAAATAAGTTAATAAATATGTTTTTCAGAATTGCATCCCGCAAGAATTTGTGTATTCATCTAATATTCTAACCAGTTTGTTTTGACTTGACATTCTCGATTATGAAGTACTCAACTTCCTGCTTTAATTATGGCAGAAGCAGAGAATTAAAGGTCATTTTAAAATTGAGCATATTTATTTGGAAAACCAATCAAAATCTTGGACTTAAGCCTCACAACTTCTTTCTTTGTAATTAATAAAGAGAGTAGATTAATGGAAGAGTTTAAAGATAGGAAGGAACAAAGTTTGTCTTACTTTTGCAAAAAGAAACAAGAAAATCTGAGTAAATTGATGGACTGAGAAGATAAGAGTTGAACTTTAAAAAAAAAATGTAATGCTGCATTTAAGAAAAAGAACATCACAGAAAGACAAATGCTTCTGGTAATGTAAAAACCCGGGGCTGCTTTGTCGTTTCAAGACCTGGACGGCTAAGAATCATTAGTTCCACTCGTGAGGGATAACGTTCTGCCTTCAATTGGTGACCCTCAGGTTAAAGTTCACTTCACAAACAAAGCTTCTGGAGTGACCTCATTTGAATACAAACTTGAATCTGACTGAAATTCTCTGGCGTCAACTTAAAAATGCCATTTTTGCGTGAAAACCGCCCAGTGTTTCTAAAGTCAAACAATTCTGCAATAAGGTTTTGGGCCAAAACATCTCCACAGACTAAATACCAGTATGAGAAAATGCTTGATTGCAGTTATTGCTGCTAAGTTTTTTTTTCGTAGTGTCAACGTGGTCACTAACGAGTACTAGTTTTTACTGACAAGTTCGTTTTTTTTTTTTTAACACAGCAGTACTCTGAAATTATTTTCAATCGCTAATTTAATGATGAATAAAATACTATATGCATGCACACACCCACATTTTAACCCTTTCTGGCCCACATTTTTTCTGCTAGGCAAAAAAAAAAAAAAATCTTTGCTGATTTTTAATCTACTCAAATACCAGAACAAAGTGCAATTTTTTTTGGTCAGGGATATTTCATGCTTTCATTGTTTATTTTTTATGTTAATGTTAATGTGTTTTTGATAAGAAAAGAGCACTTACGTTTGCCTTTTTGAAGTTGCGTTTTGTCCCAGCCATTTTCAAAGAGCCAAAAATAGCAAAGAGGGCATGCTAAACGTCGTGATTTGATTTCGATGGGTAAAGTTTTGTCCAATCATCTTCCAAAATTGGCAATAGCAACTGAATTAAGTGTATTTATTGGTTTAGAGACGTGAACGCGTCATGTCCTTCAGCAGCATACTCAGGTCTGAAGGGGTTAAATAAGCACAAGTTTATCTAGTCATGTCAAAGCAACAAGATAGCATCTGTACAAAGTGTTTAAGCGTGTCACATCGTTTAACCAGTTTTTTTTGTACAGTTACAAGCACAGAAAGAAATGAAGTGCACTGTTTTTAGCCCAGAAACTCGAAATAAGTTTGTTCCTAAAGTATTTAAATTGTTCAATATTGGCAAAAAAAAAAAAACATGATACAAAGTAACTAAAATTCACTTGACTTCCTCAGAAAAGCTAATTTGTTCGGCCACTGACTTAACCTTTTTTACTTTTTTGAAACTTTTACATTTGTTTTGATTATCTTAATCCTTATTAGGGCACTCATTTAATTCATTGGCTGCCACTGACAACTCTAGATCTTGACTGGGAGAGGATGGCAGCGAATATTCGCTGCCACCCCTCACAGTCAAAATGAACTGGACGTCTAGTTCCATCAATGGCACTAAAAGATGAGCATTCACAGCCAGTACGCCCAGTTTAAATGAATTGGATAATTGTTAACGCCAGGCAATGAGTAAAATACTATGAAAATACTTTAAAATTTGTAACGTTAGACTCTTATTGGGGGTCATAACCACAGTATATTTGTTTTCATTCATTTTAATTTTAATAATTTGGTTTTTAATTATCATTTTAATGTTTTATATATTTATTCATAATACATGTCGGAAAACACAGACAAGGCTGAAAAGGCAGTTTCTGCTATTGCACCCCTCTTTAAAATAAACGGCTGTATTTTAAGCCAAAAGAACTGTTGTGTTTTATAGAAAAAAATGTCTATATGCTGCCATAGCAGTTTCATGGCGCATTAAGACCCCAAACTATTTTTAATTTGTCCGTTTTACCCTGGAGACCCACGTTTACAGACACCGTGCAACCGCTTTTGTTTCAACTCACCCATAAAAAGGTATGTAATTAGGGTTGTTCCGATCATGTTTTTTTGCTCCCGATCCGATCCCGATCGTTTTAGTTTGAGTATCTGCCGATCCCGATATTTCCCGATCCGATTGCTTTTTTTTGCTCCCGATTCAATTCCAATCATTCCCGATAATTTTTCCCGATCATATACATTTTGGCAATGCATTAAGAAAAAAAAAAGAATAAAACTCGGACGAATATATACATTCAACATACAGTACATAAGGCAAGGCAAGGCAAGGCAAATTTATTTATATAGCACAATTCAACACAAGGCAATTCAAAGTGCTTTACATCACATGAAGACCATAAAAATCACATTTAAATCAACACAACGTAACAACATAAGTACTGTATTTGTTTATTATGACAATAAATCCTCAAGATGGCATTTACATTATTAACATTCTTTCTGTGAGAGGGATCCACGGATAGAAAGACTTGTAATTCTTAAAGGATAAATGTGACTTTGTATATTGTGACTAAATATTGCCATCTAGTGTTATTTGTTGAGCTTTCAGTAAATGATACTGTAGCCATTTAACTGTTCTGCCCAAATGCCTGATGGGAAGTGCAACCATGACTGTGCGTAGTGGTACCAATTGATATATCTTCTCTGCGTTGGAAAATAACATAGGGTGTTAAGAAAAAGATCAATTACTACCTGTCTTCCCCACATTGCTTCCCACGATATTTCTGATCGAAGGGAGAGGGATTGTAAGGCTTTAGCTAATTAAAAAAGGCTCCAAAGGCTGCCAAAATTCAATCTACTCATTTTACGCTGCCTTTTAGGTCTATATATAGGTAAAACGGCGCCATAACAGATTGAATGCGACAATGCGTGAGTGGGTCGTGCAGCGCATGCGTTAATTGCGTTAGATATTTTAATGTGATAAATAAAAAAATAATAATAATTATCACCGTTAAAGGGATAAATTTGATAACCCTACCTTAAGCCTAAACTAAAGACTCTGGATGAGTGTAACATATATGTCTGTAACGTTAAATACAATTAGAAAAAAAATTAATAAATATTAAAAAAAAATATATATATATATATATATATATATTTAAAAAAGGCATGTACGATATTTTTTTGCCGATTCCGATACTTTGAAAATGATGTGATCGGACCCGATCGAGACATCTCTATATATAATTATATTTATAATTCGAAATGTCTGTCATTTTTAGCTTAGAATCATTAATTGATGTCTAATATTTAGCTAAAAAAAACAAACAAACAACGACTTTATAAAATTATTCACTCGCATATTTCAAAACATTTCAAGAAATTACATCACAATGAAAAAATAGGCGTCTGTAAATATAGGTCACGGATATCTACCTCATAACTACCGCTTTATTACATCTTCTTTTTTTTGTTACTGTCGCATTTTCCCTGAGATTTTAGATTATTAATAAAAAAATGATGAAAAAAAAGATTAAAAAACGTTTAAAAGGGAAAATATTTTAAAAAGAAAATCTCGACTACTCCTTGATGTCTGCGATTTCTGCATTGCGACACTTGTTATATTACCGTGTTTCACCCATAAAATCCCCCCAAAATCCAGCTGTGGCCATTCACAGCTGTGTCTGGACACTCTGTGAGACATGCTACACAGAGTTTTTGGATCGAAATAGGTAAGTATGCGATAATATCTTGTTAAAATCATGGTGTCTTTAATTATGCTCTCTCATGCTCTCACCTCGAGTTAGGGTTTAGGGGTTAATTTTTTTTTTCTAAATGCCCTCCTGTTCAAAAAACTTCTTCCACCATAAAATTAAGATTTTAGGATTTCCAACATGCATACCGGACAATTTTGAAAATTGGCCAAATTGGGGTCTCAGAGCGGAAGTTCAAGTCACCTGAGCGTTTTCCGCCACATATACACATCTACATATGTATATAAACATCTTATTCTCCGCATTTTTTTCGGCGCGCTGCGCAGCCCAAACCATTCGACCAATTGGCACCGGTCAGGTATCAAAACGACCGGAAAATTCACGCAACGATGGGAAATTATTGATTGACCCCCAAAAATGTTCCGTTCACCCGTTAACGCGGGTTTTTAAAAAAATTATACGATCAGAATTTTTTTCTCTGCGTTTTTTCGGTGCGCCGCACAGCCCGAACTATTTGACCGATCGACACCGTTCAAGTATCGAAACGACCGAAATTTTTGCGCAACAATGGGAATTTTTCAAACAGCCTGAAAAATTTACCGTTTGCCTGTGAACGGCAATTTTTCGGGAAAAATAAAAAAAACAAGTTTCAAAATGTATTGTATCTAGTTTAGTGTGTGGTGATTACTCAGCACGGACCTTTATAGGCTAAAGCAACATTGTATAGCAAAGATATGAAAACAACACTTACCAAGAAGCACCTGACACATGTTTCACAAAAGGAGCCTGGAATGGGCACATGCTTAAGCCTGTGTGTGAAGCGGGTAACAGGTAAGGACTAAAGATGTCCCGATCGATCGGGTCCGATCACGTCATTTTCAAAGTATCGGAATCAGCAAAATAATATCGGACATGCCTTTTTTTAATATACAGTGGGGAGAACAAGTATTTGATACACTGCCAATGGCCATTAGCAGTGTATCAAATACTTGTTCTCCCCTGTATATATATTTTTTTATTTAAATCGTTTTCTAATTGTTTTTAAAGTTACAGACAAAATGTCTTACACTCATCCAGAGTAGTTTTGGTTTAAAGTAGGGCTATCAAATTTATTGCGTTAACGGCGGTAATGAATTGATTTTAATTAATCACGTTATATAATTAACGCATGCGCTGCACGACCCACTCACGCATTGTCGCTTTCAATCTATAAAGGCGCCGTTTTACCTATATTTGAAGCTAAACGGCAGCGTATAATGAGTAGAAAGAATTTTGACAGCCTTTGAAGCCTTTTTTTATTTGGCTAAGGCCTTACAATCCCTCTCTCAGCAATTAAAAATATCGTGGAAGGCAATGTGGGGAAGAAAGGTAGTAGTTGATCATTTTCTTAACACCCTATGTTATTTCCCCACGCAGAGAAGATATATGAGTTGGTGCCCCTACTCACAGTCATGGTTACACTTCCCATCATGCATTTGGGCAGAATAGTTAAATGGCTGCAGTATCATTTACTGAAAGCTCAACAAATACACTTGATGGCAATATTTAGTCACAATATACAAAGTCACAGTTATCCTTTAAGAATTATAAGTCTTTCTATATTCGTGGATCCCTCTCACAGAAAGAATGTTAATAATGTAAATGCCATCTTGAGGATTTATTGTCATAATAAACAAATACAGTACTTATGTACTGTATGTTGAATGTATATATTCGTCCGAATTGTATTCATTTTTTTCTTAATGCATTGCCAAAATGTATATGATCGGGAAAAATTATCGGGAATGATTGGAATTGAATCCGGAGCAAAAAAAAGCAATCGGATCGGGAAATATCGGGATCGGCAGATACTCAAACTATAACAATCGGGATCGGATCGGGAGCAAAAAAACATGATCGGAACAACCCTAGTAAGTACTGTATGTGATAATATCTCGTTGAAATCATGGTGTCTTTAATTATGCTCTCTCATGCTGTCACCTCGAGTTAGGGTTTAGAGGTTAAATTTTTTTGTTTTGTTTTAAAAATGCCCTCCAGTTCAAAATGTTTGTTCCCCCACAAAATTGAGATTTTAGGCTTTCCAATGATGTATCACACATGCATATAGGACAATTTTGAAATTTGGCCAAATTGGGGGTCTCAGAGCAGAACTTCAAGTCGCCTGAGTGTTTCCCACCATAAATGTCAGTATATAAAAATACAATGATGGTTAAAAGTAATTAAATCTTTAAATATAATTATTATTAAAACTTGGCGTGACATCACATTTTGAGTCATGTAAGTCCAACTGTTTTTGTGACCTACTGTACGTGACCCAGAATTTGATGTCCACACATGTGGACGCCAGGTCTTTATGTGGTTAAGTAATTGCCTTCCCGATAAAGGGTTAAATATTTAAGTAGGGAAGCTGCAAAAAATGAGAATTTGAGAAGAGGTCGAGGACAAATCCTTTTTCTTTAGTCATCTTATATGTTTATACTCAGTACATCTCAATATACCGCCTAGCTAGTATTTTGTAATCACAAATTAATATTTTATGTTTACTGCTTGTGGCGGCCAATTTACCCAGATAAAAAAAGTCATGTTTGCGAGTCTGTGGCATGTTTTTTCTCCTTTTCGGGGGGATACGATGTTGTACACATGGCAAGACAGATTCTTTTGGCTAAAAAATAGCAAGTATAATATTATTGAATTCAGACTAGAATTGAATTTACATGTTTGGACATGCCGAGAGAGGGAGCAGCACCACGCGTTAAGAGGTGAAGTTAAAACAATAAAACGATGCCCTAACAACGCTCAAATGACGTCACGCGCCCATTAAGGCTCGTGATTGGTCCCGCCAGCAGATGGGGGAGTCCTAATGAGCTGGCTCCAGGAGGGGGAAGCGAGCTTGACATCTCGGGCTGGACCACAACACGTCGCCGCCGGCTTCAGCGCACGCACGCTCGTGCACGGAGCGCTGCAACCTCCCGAGCTTCCTTTTCCAAGCAACATTTTTGCTTCTTTTGCTGACTGCATGTTCAGCCACACACTGCCCCCGCCTGCGCATCCTCACTTCGGCCCCGCCGCATGCAGCCCGGGCGAGCATGGACAGTCGCGTCCTCGAGCATCACCCTCACGCCCACTTCGGAGGCACCTTGGGCGGGCTGGTGGGCTTCCCGTACCCGCTCGCTGCTCACCATCATCATCATCAGCAACAGCAACAGCAGCAGCACCATCAACAGCATCATCATCACCACCACCACCACTACGAGCTCGCCAGCGCGCACCAACTGCAATCCGCGGCTGCCGTCCCCTTCACCATAGACGGATTACTAAACGGTTCTTGCTCGGCGTCGGTGGTCAGCTCCAGCGCGCTCTTGTCACCCGACGGCCAGTACAAACTCTCCGGTAAGCTCCTATTTTACGTTGGAACTGCTTTTATAGTACATTTTTGAAGGAGTTTAAGATTGTTAATTTGGATTGCTATATACAGATGATTTTTTAATGTTTTAATTGTAATTTGAATTATATGCTTGCTATTTAAAAAAAAAAAAAAATAATTATGAGGGGATGGGGGCATTTTTTTTGGTTTTTGAGAGCTACCAAGCGATTTCTATTTATTTTCTTCTTAAGATATTTCACTCATAAGGTATAAACACCGACTTTACAGTGGACATTAAAAAAGGCAGCTAAAACTCAGGCATGCATTCAAGTAAAACTTGTTTTATGTCTTGTATTCAATGTATCTAATGTGCCCCTGGGGAAAAAAACCTGACATTTACAAATCTTGATTAAAAAAAAAAAAAAAAAAAAAAAGAATCTTAATTTAAACCTTTTTAGGACAGTGACCATTTTTGATCATAAAAATATATAATAATTGTTATACAAGTGTGGCCTACATAACCCAAAAAGTGGACATCAGGTCTCAATTATAATAAATATATATATATATATATGTATGTCTATATATGTGTATATATGTACACGTGTATAAATGTATATGTGTGTGTATATATGTATATATTTAAAATAATGAATCATTATCAATATATAGTTCTTAAATAAAATTGTAAATTATTAAAACGTTATTAAAAACTAATAAAAGACAATCATCCCTGATAATACTCTAAATTTATTTTATTTCACTTATTGGCTGTCATTGACAACGCTGGACGTCCAATTCCTTTAAATTGATCGCACTGGCTGTGAATGCTCATCTTTCGGTGCCATTGGCGGCGCTAGACGTCCAATTCATTTTGACTGGGAGGCTTGTCAGCGATTATTCACTGCCAGCATCTCCCAGTCAAAATGTATTGGACGTCTAGCGCCGTCAATGGCAGCCAATGAGTAAAATGAATGCCTTATAAATGATTTATAACAAGCATTATTTATATCTTCTAATTTCTATTTTAATCTTACAGCAGTATTTTTTCACCTATATCTGCAAAAAACGAAAATGTACTTATCTTCTTGGCAAACGTGATTAAATTCCTTCCTATTTTATTATCTTTTCAAAATCCGCAGCTAAAAACGATTTAATTAAGCTGCAGCACAAAACAGTAATTAGTATGCGACAGCTAATTGGCAAAACTGTCAATCAATGCACGATGAGTTATAGTAACTCTTGCTTATAACAACAACAACAAACAGATTCCGGGGACCCAGACAAAGAGAGTCCCGGTTGTAAACGGAGGAGAACCAGAACCAACTTCACCGGCTGGCAGCTGGAGGAGCTGGAGAAGGCCTTCAACGAGAGCCACTACCCGGATGTCTTCATGCGGGAGGCGCTCGCACTCAGGCTGGACCTGGTCGAGTCCAGAGTTCAGGTAAATTCGCTTTAATTCATTATTTTAAATGCAATTTTATTGCAGAAACCTCCTCAACCCCCTCATCCGGACATGTCTGTTTGTTCAGGAGGTGGCCCGTGGAGGCCCAACCCTTACTGGGGGGCAGCTATTTGTCAATTAAAGCTTCAATAAAGGGTCCCCTTTTGAATTATGCATGGACACAACCTATTGATTTACGGGTTAATAAAAACAAGGCGTGATCTGACCAGAAAAATAATAATGGAGTTGTAAAGAGTTTTGATTCGATTACAGATTTAAGAGGTGTAAAGTTATTTTTATATGTATGAAAATCAATTTTAATTGACTGTATTAGTTGTAGCAATTTTATAGTCCTCAAAGTTGCGTTTGAGATTCAATTTTACTATCACAGATATGATTTAAGAAATTAATTTGGCAAAATATGTGATGTATTATTGCTTAGAACACTTATTTGAGGAATTATCAACCCTTTAAAACGCAAACCACAAAATGATTGAAAGCAAATTAAACTTCTTTAACCCTTTATTGCCAAACGTATAACATTTGATACACCTAAAATTTCATGATTTTGAGACTAATTCAGAATTTTGACATTTCTTTTGGAAAAAAGGTGGATGCAAGTCAACACATGCATCTGCAGGTTCCATGAGAAGAAAAAAAAACAGGATTTAGGAAGGGTTATAGATATTAGAACGCTTATTACACATATTCATTTTGACTTTTAACAAATTTGAAAAAAGGTTTTAGGACGTTATTATTCAAATGTTGGGATTCTCTGATAATTGCTTCATGTTGCAGGTATTAAAGGGTTAAATTTGGAACCTTAATGATCACACTAAAAAAAATCATAGTAGCAATTTGCACTTTTATTAAGTAAATTTTACTACTTGCAATATTAAGTTCAGTTCACAAGCAGTAAATTTTATTTAATAAAAGTAAGTGCAAATTTTTATAATGATTTTATCAAGTAAATCCACCAGTTATTTTTTTTCCAGTGCATACATCAAAATCATATATTTGAATATTTTAATGACACATCAGGTTTCTAACAGAGGGGAAAAAAGTCACATTGCTTAAAATTCTTATAGTCACGTATTTAATAGTAAAATAAAAGAATGGAGTCATTTAAATTATGGAAAGTTACCAATTACTGAAATAAGATATCAAGATGTAAGTTTGCCCAAGCAAGATTTGTTTCATTGTCTAATAAAAACATGCCATTTGGATTATGAAGTTTCATTTAAGACCATACAATCATCACGCAAATTGGACTAATAAAGAAAATTTGCCACAAGCCTTTCTAAAATCTCTAAAATTATTAATATACTGACGTTTTTAATTATGAATTTCAGGATTAGTGAGTGAAAACAAACAATGCGTTTTAGAGAGTAAAAGACGTCATGGTCGAACAACCTTTACAACCGGGTGATGCTTTATGTTCTCGGAGAGATTTTTGTTCCTAAACCTCAGCTTATTCAGCCTTCAAGCTGCTTAAACGCTCTTTTATCGCAGGTTTGCGCAGGGTGGGTGTTGGTGGGGATGGGAATGAGGGGGGGAGGGAGAGAACACGCGATAGGGGCGACATCAACAATCCCACGTATTGTCGTGCACCGTGTCCGCGCCTCACGCCTTATCAGCGGCCAACACGCGGCCCTCGGCGAGCCCACAGGCCGGCCCGAGAGAGCTCCCAGGCGGGGAGCGGGGGGTGGGATGTGCCGCTTTCTTGGCCGCCTCAGAAGGAGCCATTCCGGCGAGGAGCGGAGCTGCTGCACGCTCACAATTAGATTTAAATTGGCACTCGAAACCAAGTCGCTGGTTGATGAGCAAAACGCTTGATGGACCTCCTGCACGGCTGCGTCTAAACGACGCTCTAAAACAGTGTTGAGTCAAATTACCCATCAGTTATATGGTTAACCCTTTCAGGGGCAGTGATCAAGACGGTGAATTCAAAAGTTTTAAGCAATTAATGTACTAGCAATTATTATATTATTTTTTTAATATGGCGGAAAACACTCTGAGACCTCCAATTTGGCCAAATTTCAAAATTATCCTATATGCACGTGTGATACATCATTGGAAAGCTTAAAATCTCAATTTTCTGAGGGAAGAAAAATTTGGAGCAGGAGGACATTTTGAAAAAAAAAATTTTTTTAAACAGCAAAACCCTAACTGGAGGTGAGAGCAAGCGAGAGCAGAATTAAAGACGCCACGATTTTAACGAGATATTATCGCGTACTTACCTCTTTTCGATCCAAAAACTCTATGTAGCATGTATCAACGAGTGTCAAGAGACAGCTGTGAATGGCCAGAGCCGCATTTTTTGGGGATTTCATGGGTGAAACATGGTAATATAACAAGGGTCGCGATGCAGAAATCGCAGACAACAAGGACTGGTCTAGATTTCTTTTTCTTATAGTTACCCTTTTAAATGTTATTTTTCAATTTTTCTTTCGTTGTATCCATTATTTATCATCTAACATGCGACAGTTACAAAGAAAATGCAATTAAGCAATAGTTATAAGGTAGATATCCGTGACTTTTTTTACGGACACCATTTTTTTTTCAACTTGACGTAATTTGCTTAAAAGTTTAAAATATGCGAATGAATAATTTTTTAAAGTCGTTTTAAATTTTTTTTAAACGAAATATTGGACATCGATTAATTGATCCCAAGCTAAAAATGACAGATATTTTGAATAATAAATAAAATTACTTCCTTTCTTTTTATGGCTGGGTTGAAACAAAAGCAGTTGCTCCATGTCTATAAACGGGGGTTTCCAGGGTAAAAGGGACAAATTAAAAATAGTTCGGGGGCTTAATGCGCCATGAATCTGCTATGGCAGCATATAGACATTTTGTCCTATAAAACACAACAGTTCTGTTGGTTTAAAATACAGCAGTTGTATTTTATAGAGGGTTGCAAGAACAGAAACTGCTTTTTCAGTCTCGTCTGTGTTTTCCGCCACATATATGATTATAGATTAGTTTATAATCAGCTATTCAAAAGTTCACACTTTATACCTGTGGTTCTTAACCTGGGTTCGGTGAGTAAGTAAGGGGTTCGGCGAAGGTATGGAAAGGCAGAGCCCTATTTTCATTCGCTTATTAAATCTAGGCAAAGTGCTTTTAGACCAGGTTTTGGACTAGTTTGCTCCCAATTTATAGGCTTTATAATAATAATAACAATAATAATGCATTTTATTTGAAGGCGCCTTTATGGCACTCAAGGTCGCTGTGCAAACATTTAAAAAATTTAAACAAATGAAAGATTGAAAACAGTAAAAATAATAAAGTTTAGAACGTTAAGGGCAAATTTAAAGTACTAAAGAGATGTAAGAACAATAAAAATACTAATAGATAAAAATTAAGTAGCAGAAAACTAAAACACAAAGAAATGAGGGATTATTATTGACAGGCGAGTCTGAACAGGTGAGTTTTGAGTTTGGATTGAAAAATGGGTAACCGTTAATCCATTTCTTTTAAGGGCTAGTCCTCGATCTGATGGGTGGAGGATCTGGTTTGCTCAGTGGAAGGTTGACTCGCACTTGATATGAGGGAATTCAACAGACCGGATTATATAGTTTAGATATATAGGTTTTCAATTTAAAAAAAAAAAAAAGAAAACTAAACAAAACAAAATTTATACTTCCGAGGGGGTTCAGTTAATCCACATGTGAAACTTGTGGGGTTCGGTACCTTTAGCAAGGTTAAGAACCACTGCTTTAGACCTTTAACCCTTGATGGAGCAAGTGACTATTTTTAGTTATTAAAAAAAAAAAAAAAAACTCTTAAATATTACCAAATTGTTGTATTTTATTTGGCAAATTATTCATCATTATTTTATTTTTTTGAATTATAAGTGGATTGGACATCTGGTGCTGTCAATTGCATTGAATGAGTGCCCTTTAAGGGTTAAAAATAAAAAATAATAATTAGTGCATGAAAGGGGTAAAATGATGTTAAAAGCTAAATTAATGAAATTACAATTTATAAAAACAGAAACTAACACTGTAATGTATATTTTTTCTCCAATGTATTTAACTCATTGCATGCCATTATTGGTGATAGAAGCCCAATTCATTTAAACTGGGAGGACTGGCTGTGAATGCTCATCTTTCAGTACCATTGACGGAGCGAGACGTCCAATCTAGTTCAGTTTCAGTTTATTCACACACCATTCGAGGTACACAGTACACACAATACATGATCATATACAAACAGTTCATCTGATAAGATGCGCAAAAAGGACACTCCAAAGAAGCTATTTAAAGCTTTTAATAGGGGCCCAGCTGGACAGCATACACACACCCATACACATACATACAATTAACTATGGAAAACGTCAACATTGTGGTTACATCGGATTTGATTTGAGATACCTTAGTAATGTTATTAAAAAAAATCAGCATATTAAACATACATTGCTAGGAGGTGAGTTTTTTCTTAAAAATGGAGATGGAGTGTAACATTTTAAGTGTTTTGTAAAGTTCATTCGAGATCTGTGGTCCTTTGCACACAATGCCAAAGCTTGTACACTTTAGCCTTCTGTTTTTCCTGTGATATGATTTTTCTTCTGGTAGTATATGTGTGCTGAGGAGTATAGATTGGGATAAGATCACCTAATTTATGGTTTAGTTCACGGATGATCTGATACATTACGTAATCATTTTGAAAGTAGTTGTGTTAGCCTCAGAAGGTGGTGGCGGTGAAAAATTAATTTAGTTGGAGCATTGAACGCGGACCATATAGGGCACGTAAAAATTTTTCCTGTAGTATTTCAAGCTTTTTTTAGATAAGTTGGGAATGTGTTACGCCATATGATATTACAATATTGTAAATGTGGTTCAAATAAAGAGTCCATTTTGACTGGGATGGGCACATGGATTTTATTAAGTTAACCCAATTCCTGGAATGTTTTGAGTGGGTCGTATTTATGGGGTTAATTCTTAGAGATAAAAAAAAAAAATCATTATATTGCAATTTCCAGATTTGTTTACATTTACTTCAAATCATTCAGTAGTTTTTCTCTATGGTTAGTTTTATACGATATGATTTATATCAATTTTCACTTTGTTGCATGGGTTTTTTTTCCCCAGATGTAAACTGTATTCAATCTTCTTATTTAGTTTAATTTTTTGCAGTATCCCGCCAATGTTGTCAATACAACTCAACAATTGGTAGTATGTAGGGTTGTTCCGATCATGTTTTTTTGCTCCCGATCCGATCCGGATATTTCCCGATCCGATTGCTTTTTTTTGCTCCCGATTCAAATTCCAATCATTCCCGATAATTTTTCCCGATCATATACATTTTGGCAAGGCATTAAGAAAAAAGTGAATAAAACTCGGACGAATATATACATTCAACATACAGTACATAAGTACTGTATTTGTTTATTATGACAATAAATCCTCAAGATGGCATTTACATTATTAACATTCTTTCTGTGAGAGGGATCCACGGATAGAAAGACTTGTGACTTTGTATATTGTGACTAAATATTGCCATCTAGTGTATTTGTTGAGCTTTCAGTAAATGATACTGTAGCCATGCCCAAATGCATGATGGGAAAGGGAACCATGACTGTGCGTAGTGCTACCAATTGATATATCTTCTCTGCGTTGGGAAATAACGCAAGGTGTTAAAAAAAAAGATCCATTGCTACCTTGCTTCCCCACATTGCTTCCCATGATATATCTAGTCGTAGGGAGAGGGATTGTAAGGCTTTAGCAAATTAAAAAAAGGCTCCAATGGCTGCCAAAATTCACTCTACTCATTTTACGCTGCCTTTTATCTCTCTATATAGGTTAAACCATTACAGATTGAGCGCGACAATGCGTGAGTGGGTCGTGCAACGCATGCATTTATGCGTTAAATATTTTAACGTGATACATTTTTTAAAAAATTAATTACCACCGTTATCGGATAACCCTACCTTAAGCCTAAACTAAAGACTCTGGATGAGTGTAACATATTATGTCTGTAACGTTAAATACAATTAGAAAAAGATTAAAAAAAAATATATATATATATATATATATATATATTAAAAAAAGGCATGGCCGATATTTTTTTGCCGATTACGATACTTTGAAAATGACGTGATCGGACCCGATCGATCGGGACATCTCTACATGCATATCAAGTGCTTGAAATGCATAAAACGGATGCTCAGAATTTGCCACATGAACTGATAAATGAGTTCAAAGTAAGAGTCACTTGACAAAAGGTGCTTCAAATATGTATACGATAAAAATATAATAAGTGAATACATTACAGTAAGATTAAAGTGTACTGCGGTGAGCTTTTCTAGCAGAATTGAACAGTCCCATTTCTAGTGAATGGTATGGAAGATTAATTATAGAAATGGATGTTTTGATGTGCTGTGTAATTTTACAGTGATCAACAACATATGTTCACGTGAGCTAAACATCAGTTGAAATCATGTATACATGTCATATTGTAGGCAAGGCAAAATCCCTTATTGTACAATACACAAGTGTGTCCTTGTATCGCTTTTAATTGACTCGGATGATTATTGTTGCTAATTAATTAACAGTCAGCTCATTGAGGCGCTCGCAGCTTCAAAGCCGGAATTTAACATGTTTTATTTTCCTGACATGTAAAGAAGGAAGACCTAGAATTGTTCTTAAAGTGGAGGCTCATGAAGTGCGTAATTTTTTTTTTCAAGGATTGGTTTTATGTACCGACACAAATTTAAAAAAAAAAAAAAAAAAAATCTAATTTTGTTGACAATAAACGTCAATGGCAGTTAATGAGTTTTAATTCATCCATTGACGATGATAGACGTCTCTTTTGAAATGAGTTTATCACTTGTAGACGCCCAAATCCATTTGAACTGGGAGGATGGCAGCGAATGAACGAACGTTCATTCGCTGCCACCCTCCCACTTCAAATAGATTTGGACGTCTAGCGCTGTCAATGGCATCCAATGAGTCCGGAGGTGTGTCGAGTAGCCAAAAAATTTTATACTCAAAAAAGAATAGCATTACTACCAGTGTTGGCGTGCGATACTATGTTGGTTGACTGACGTGAGAAAAGTGAGAAAGATGGACTCACAGAGATGAAAGAGCAGAGCAGGAGTGGGGAGGAGGCAAGGCAGGGTGACGCCGTTGCAAACGCGATGCTACTATGCTAGGTGGCTCCAATAATACCTGACTGCAGCCGATAGCCTACAAACTACGCCCACATGATGCTTCGGCAGATATCGCCAGTGTTGTTAATCTTACTGAAAAAAAGTAATTAATTATAGTTACAAATTATTTCTCCCAAAAAGTAATTGCGTTAGTAACTCAATTACCTGAATGTAAGAGTAATTAGTTACTTGGCAAAGTAATTGGTGATAATTACTTTCTTTTTTTCCTCACAAAAAAAAAAAAACATTGGCCACACTATTTGAAGTTTTTTGTGAAGGTTTTTGTTACAATTGGCCCGAGCCCAATTCTTTACCCTAATTTACCCTTTACCCTGAATCAACTGTTAAAAGTTGTTAAAATTGCTCCCATTATTGCATTAGTTCCCTTCTCTCTACTTTCGACATATGAAAATTTTAAAACTGTTTCATCATTTAAAGATAGATTCAAGTCAAGATTTTGCCGATTTAGAAGTATTTTAGATAAAAAGTTACTTAGGTTCGCTAGGAAGGTTCTCTACAACAGCGCCGTCCTAAAAAGTCTACTGCTTTAAGATGGCGGCTGTCTACTAACTCATTTAGTGCCATGTCTGTCATTTTGCATCTAGTTATATCTATGTACAGTACATGTGATATCTACCATGTCTACCATATCTATCATAACATGCAGGCGTAGTTTGTACTAGCTATCGGCTACAACATGTATTATTGGAGCTACCTAGCATCGCGTTTGCTCGGCGTCACAACTTTCTTGCCTCCTCCCTTCTCCTGCTCTGCTCTGTCGTCTCGGTGAGTCCGTCTCCCTCAGACTTTTCGACCAATATAGTAACGCATAGTAACGCATGCCTTTCCGTCCTCAGTAATGGTAACGGCGTTGCCAAGATGAGAAAAGTAATTAATTAGATTACCCACTACTGGAAAAAAATAACGCCGTTATATTGTAACGCCGTTATTAACAACACTGGATATCGCATATATACAGAACTAGATGCAAATGACAGACACGGCTGCATTAGCAACATTTATAATAAAGAACTAAATGCGTTAGTAAACAACCGCCATCTTAAAGCAGTAAACCTCTCAGGAAGGCTATGTTGTAGAGAACCTTCCTTGGGAACCTAAATAACTTTTTATCTAAAATGCTCCTAAATCGGCAAAATTTTTACGTAAATCTATCTTTAAATGATGAAATAGTTTTAAAACATACACATGTCAAAAGTAGACAGAAGGGAACTAACGCAATAACGGGAGCAAATTTAACAACTTTAACGGTTGATTCACAACATTAAATGACTTCCACACATAGCAAAGGTTACTATCTAGTTATCGCAATATCCGTAATACCCCTGTGTCTAGTTAAATTTAGGGTAAAGAATTGGGCTACGGCCAGTTGTCCCAAAAAAAACTTTAAACTTCACATTGTGTTACCTGTTTTTTGTTGTTGTTGTTTTTTTGAGAAAAAAAACATGAAAATTATCACCATTTACTTTGCCAAGTAACTAATTACTCTTACATTCAGGTAACTGAGTTACTAACGCAATTACTTTTTGGGAGAAGTAATTTGTAACTGTAATGAATTACTTTGTTAAAGTAAGATTAACAACATTGATTACTACAAAATAATAATATTCAAGTAAAAGTACAGCATTTTCGGACTATAAGGCCGCCACCCACCAAATTTGACACGAAAACGTCATTTGTTTATAGATAAGCCACACTGAACTATAAGCCGCAGCTGTCCTCACTGTATTAGGGGATATTTACACCAAAAGATATTAACCGGTAACACTTTTTTTTGACATCGGCATAATAGGACTATCATAAGACCAAATGAACCACCATGAATCTTTGAACCAATTGGCTGCAAAACTTCATTGCTTCAAGAAAATTTATTTGGGCATCACTGCTGCCAGCAGCTTTAAACACTGTTGTTGTCCAACATGCCTCCTAGCATGCATTGCAGCACTAAACATGTAAATTGCAATCAAAATTCATGTTCTGTGCTGATTATTTCTTCAGTTACTGTACTAGTTGTTTCATTAATTGGTAGTTATAATATTTGGTAACACTTTATCTGACAGTAGCGCCATAAGACTATCATAAGAGCATCATAATTATGACACTGCCATGAGCATTAATGAATGCTTATGACAGATGTGGTTTTGTGTCATCCAGCAAATTATCTCACTTTTGAATGGATGTAAAAGATCCTAACTGGACAAAAATAGAGTTAGTGACATATTTTGCCGGATGACACAAATAAATGACATCTGTCATAAGCATTCATTAATGCCCATGATAGTGTCATGTCATAATTATGACGGCAGTCTTATGACGCTGCTGTCAAATAAAGTGTTAATTATCAACCCAAATAAATCAACAAATAAGCGGCACTGGACTATAAGCCGCAGGATTCAAAATGAGGGGAAAAAGTAGCGCCTTATAGTCCGAAAATTACGGTAGGCATCCCAAAAAAACGTACTCAAGTGCAAGTAAAAACGTATTCGGTGAAAGTAATACTAAAGTAAGTGCTTACAATTTCTTTTTTAACAATGGTACAGTGATCCCTTGTTTTTGGCGGTTAATGCGATAAGTGAAATACAGCGAAGTAGCAGCCACTCACCCCCCCCCCCCCAAAAATTATCTTTTTTTTTTTTTTTTTTTGTTCAATGTATTTATTCAGATTTAGCATTTGCAAGAGATATATAATAGACATGTTTTTGAACTTTTTTAAAAAACCTTTCATGTGTACAGTATATATTTTAATAAAGTTTTTTTAGCAATTCAAATGTAATAATTATGATACGTTTTCAACATGTTACTGTTCCTCCGAATCATTTTTTAAACAACAATAAAGTAGAAAAATGCTTGTCTTTTTTAAAGGTTTCATTGAGTGAGTCCACTAAAATCCGCTCAAGCTGCTCACTTACCCACAATGAGTTGTCGCAGCAACTGTATAACAAGTTAAACTATGATTGACTCATTTGGCGCTTTGAAGTTTTGGCGCACTGCCACTAATGGAGCTAGATGTCCAATCTTAACGTCTGTCAATCATCGTTAACTTTAAATAAGCAACTTCAATGCACTGCCTGACCAAGAAAAGCGGCAGGAGCGAGAATGCGAGACTACGTGATCGTATCGGGACAGCTTTATAAAATACTGCATTTATTTATTAATGTTTTAATTGAAAAAAAAAATTCCGCGATGGACTGAGGGCGAAGTTTTAAGCGCTAAGTAGTGAGGGATCACTGTATATATTTTTTCCCAGCAGAGTCATCTATACTGTATGAACTGTTATTATACTGTACTATAACCTATTCCATGACCATTTTAGACCCCCCGAAAAATAAAAAATTATTAAATTCTGACAAGAGAAAGCTACAGAAATGAAACTTCACCCATCCAAAGAGGACGAGTGCCCTCAAATTGAGCAGACATATATCCTACAATGAAACTGTAACTGGAGACTGATTGATATCTCCAGTTTTTCGTGGTCTATTGGTGTGAAATAAAAACTAGAAGAGGGGTTGAATGTTGACAGCAGTGCCCTATGTTAATTGTTTATGGTGCTTTAAAGACGCCACGTGATTGAATAGGCTGATGTGAGCATAGGACTTCCAATTGCAAGCTTGTCTCTGTTACATCTGATTGGTGTAATGAGTCATGTGATTATTGTAGGGTTGCAGCTATCGAATATTTTTGTAATCGAGTAATCGACTGAAAATTCTATCGTTTAATCGAGTAATCGGAAAGGTAAAGAGCAATTAATAATATACATGAGAAAAAAAAGACATTTAATCCAATATTGAACCATTTTCAGTCAATCAATGTCTTTTTTTTATGTACATTGTTGAAAACGGCCAACAATTGCATCTCAGATGTGACTAGAAAAAAATTCACTGCTTTCACTCAAAAAACTTCTAGATCTTAAATTTTTTTTTTTTTTTAATATATTTCTTACCTAAAAATGTAATTACGCTTGATAACAAACATCACCTGAAAGCTACGTGTTTTTCCCACGTGTTTCAATTGAATTTCCATTTGTGTCAAGCTATTTTTAAGTTCTAGTTAAGTTTTAAGTTGGTCTAAACTGTAAGTACTGATAGGATTTTGAGTTTTTGCAGTGTTCAAATAAATGTGTGATACCTGCTGTATTGGAGAACATTAGGGACCAGTGCTACTTGGTGTTTTATTCAGCAATGACTACTGAGCTAAAACTGACAGTTAGCTTTATTATGTTTTAATTTTACACCCTCATCACGCTAGAGCGCTGTGTTTTTACAGATTAAATAAAGCCTGTATGTAAGACACGTTAGCCACGCATCGACAGTGGTCATAATCAATAGAAACCTAGCCCTCCGAAGGGCTAATGTTACGTGAGCGAGTGACAGTAACGTTATATTTATTAGCGCTGAGAAGTGTACTGCTTAAAGATGGCGGCTGTTTACTAACGCTGCCCAGACGCGGCCGAGTCTGTTATTTCGCATCTAGTCCTAAATGCATGCGATATCTATGAGACCCATCGGACACTACCTGCTACCACACTAGCATCATACGGGCGTAGTTTTTAGCAATGTCGGCGTAGTTTGTAGCGGCTGTCGGCTGCAGTAAGGTTTTTTTTTTTTTTAAATTGTTTCTTCCTCTAAACACTTGACGTCAGCGCGTTGTCCCGCATTAAAAGTAATCCGGGCAAAACGTGATGCTTCGAGCTGGCAAAATTAAACGATTCCTCAAGGTGAATGAAATTACTTTGATCAGTTTTTAAACTCGAGTTGCTCGAGTATTCGTTTCAGCTCTAGATTATTGTTACGTCTCATCGGTGAAACTGAAAGAGCCACTGAGGGCATCGCTAAAAAAAAAAATTTTGTAAAATCTAATACATATGATAAAGAGGAAAAATGTAATGGCTGTAGTGTAGCTCAAAGGTAGCAGGTAGGAGGAGCATTTCTTCTTCACAAATCTAATCAAGTAAAAGTAAAAACTATGGCATGATAAAACTACTTTTTTCTAAGAAAGTTACTCAAATATATGTAACAGCGTTAATGTAAAGCTTTACTACCTACTTCTGAATGAGTGCAATTAATCCGTTATGTTTGTGCGCACAGGTTTGGTTCCAGAACCGACGCGCTAAGTGGAGGAAGAAGGAGAACACAAAGAAAGGGCCCGGTCGGCCCGCGCACAACTCCCACCCGACCACGTGCAGCGGCGAGCCCATGGACCCCGAGGAGATCGCGCGTCGCGAGCACGAACGCGCCGAAAAGAAGAAACGCAAGCAGGAGAGAAAACTACTCCGGTCGCAGAGTAAACTTCTGCAGGGCGACAGCTTCCACACGCCGGGCGGTTCCGAAAGCGACAGCGGCGTGTCTCAGTTCACCGACAGCGAGCAGCAGCCTTCTTCGGGCCCCAACGGGACTATTCACGCAGAGCTGCCCCTGCTGTCGAGGGGAGCCGAAGGACACCAAACTGAATCCAGCTGTGACCAAACCCGACACGACTTCAACCACCAAAACCAAAGAAGAGAAGCGGAGCAGGTTTCTCCGGGCAGCACGCACAGCTCCGGTAGTCCCGCCGGCCCGAGGTCCTCTGCCCTGCAGAAGCGCAACCCTTTCAGCGTGGAGAGCCTCCTCTCAGACACCACGCCTCGACGAAAGCCCGCGCTGGACTTCCCGGTACTTCCCGCCCAGAGGACACTGGTGGGTAAAGGCCATTTCTTGCTTTACCCCATTACTCATCAGCCTCTCGGCTTTCTCGTGCCCCAAACGGCCCTGAAGGCATCATCCCCGTGTCAGGACGACATCAACAGGCTCCACCTTGAACAGACGTGTGCTCCAACTGACCTCTCCTGCGCTCTCGCTAAGCCGATAAGCGCGGATCATAAACCACACGACCACCACAGTCCCGTTAGCAATAGAGTCGACACAGAGGAGGAGTTCGCCGACGATTGTCAGGTACTCGGCAAGTCTCAGGCACCCTTGCGGTCCGCCAATTCCGGCGAGGCGGGGAAGGTCCACGCAGAGGCGCCGAGCAACGGCTGCCAAGACGAGGAGCAACAGGCGTCTCCGGTTCTGTCCGAGGGTCTTGGCGCAAACGCAGACTGTAGAGAAGCGGCAGATACAGATGGCGAAGATGTGGATATGGACTAACGCTTGCTAAAAAGCAGCACTGCTCAGACGCTGTCAGAAACAGGGCTACAGTAGGAGTCGATTTCTATCGAGTTATAATATTGTTCCATTAGCAGACTCCAAGGTACAGGTATGTTTCCAGGCCGTTAAAGTGTCAATGGATACAGAAATGTTTGTGTCGCAAGTCCTTGTAACCCTGACGGCTAGATTTTTCTGAGAGTGGACTGTTCAAACATTCCCAAAGCTCTGCATAGATGCTTGCAAACATATCAGGAATCGGGAGAGAGCCGCGTTTCTACCAAGCACTGCAGTTCATTTCAATTCCAGTTTGGAACATAAGAACAGATCTGATTGAATCAATCACAACTGGACTGTTGCAGTTGTTTTGGAAGCAGTTTTGACTCTAATCAGAGCAGGCTTTTTGAGATCCTGCAACAAAACATAGGGCATGTTTGATAAACCAGACCAGTCCAGTTGTGATCCATTCAATGCCCAGTGAAGGAAATGATCTGGTCTAGCATAGATTTACAGATGATACCGTGAATTGCTGGATCTCATATTCCCTTAAATCAGAGGTCTCCGAACCAGTCCTCAAGGGCCACTGTGGGTCTTGGTTTTTGTTCCTACCGATTGACCACAGACCGTTTAACTAATGAGCAGCACCTGGCTGCAATCAACTGATTACACTTGTAAAACACCAGATTGGTGCAAAGGTATCGTCTTGTTTTGTTGGAACAAAATCCTGCACCCACTGCGGACCTATGTGGAATAGTTTGGAGACCACTGCCTTAAATAAAGACATGGATGGGGAATAGTTAACTTTGCCAAATGTGTTGCTGGTTCTGTTGAGAGAAACCTAAGGTTTCCGCAAAGGCTGAAAAAAGTTATGACATTGTACCGATACCGATTTTCAAGTAAAGGGAGAAATGCTAAAGAACCTTTGCAAGGCAAACATGTCTGCTTATCAGATTTTACAATCTTGAATTTCCTAAGATTTGAAAAACAAAACAATTACCATGCTAAATCTAATCAGATCTGAAATACCTTTGCAGTTTTGGAACCATGTCAGTTCACATTAGTACCGTAATTTTTGCACTGACTATAAGCCACCACCCACCAAATGTGACACGAAAACGGCATTTGTTCTCAATTAAGCCGCCCCGGATTGTAAGTCGCAGCTGTCCTCACTCTATTATGGGATATTTACACCAAAATATATTAACCGGTAACACTTTATTTGACAGCGGCATCATACAACTGTCATAAGACCAAATGAACCACCGTGAAGCTTTGAACCAATTGGCTTCAAAGCTTCATTGCTTCAAGAAGCTTGATTTGTCAATCACTGCTTCCTTTGGGGAGACAGTCAACCTCTTCTGCCTCCTGCTGTCAACACTGTTGTTGTCCAACATGCCTCCTAGCATGCATTGCAGCACTGCAGATGTAAATTTCAATCAAAATTCATGTTCTGTGCTAATTATTTATCCAGTTTTTGTTCCAAGTTCATTAATTAGTAATTATGGTATTTGATATCACTTTGACAGTGGCGCCTTAAGACTGTCATTAGAAAATCATAATTATGAAATGACACTGTCATGAGCATTAATGAATGCTTATACCAGATGTCATGTAGGCTGGGTTCATACCGCAGGTCTTAATGCACAATTCCGATTTTTTGTCATATGTTTTTTTTTTGGCGTGCCCGTTCTGGTACCAAGCATGTGTACTCGTCGCTGTCCGACATGCGCTGTGCAAACTGACCCGCATGCACAGGATAATCAAAACAAATACTGGCTCAACATCTTCTAGGGTGATCATATTTTGATTTCCAAAAAAAGGACATAAATAACAGACATAAATAATTCCCGTTTAAAATATTATATTCAAAGTTTTTTATGGACTGATAGCATACACGCACTGTGCATGCGTGACGCACACAGTTTGCCCAGACTCTTGGCCATGTAAGAAATCTTGAAATAATTCTCCTTTGGAGCAAAGATAACGCCCCATTTTATTTTTTTTATGACTGTTGTCAAGCCCGCCCCTTCCCTAAAAGCCATGTTCAAGCTAGGTGCTAACTTTCCATCACTACCGTAGCGCCCTGTCTCTCTCGTTCTTTGCTAACGTAATTGCTGCATGAATTCCAATTTGGGGGACTTGACAGTTCAGACCGCAGCCACATTCTAGAAAAATGTTGCCCAGATCGGATTTTAACCACATACAAAAGTGACTTAGATCGGATTTGAAATGGTCCACTTTTATGCGACCTGTCCCGTTCAGACCGTCAAGTTAATGCCTGATTCGAGTCGGAAAAAGACGAAAAAATCGGATTTGTGCATTAAGACCTGCGGTATGAACTTAGCCTTAGTGTCATCTGGCAAATTATCTCACTTTTGAATGGATGTAAAAGAGACAATCTGGACGTAAATGGTGTTAATAACATAATTTGCTGGATGACATTTAATGACACCTGTCATAAGAATTCAGTAATGCCCATGATAGTGTCATGTCATAATTATGACGGTCTTATGAGTCTTATGACGCCGCTGTCAAATAAAGTGTTACCAAATACCATAACAAGCAATAAATGAAACAACTGGAACATTAACTGAATAAACTAGAAACTGTAACTTCTGCCGAAATTATTCTGGGTCTTTGCTGTGTGGTGCTACAGATCTTAGCCCCGCCTAGGGCTATCATTAGAATGGACAAACACGCTCCTTAATGGCATTAAACAAAGTTAATGACATTAGAACCTTGGGAATTCTAATTCCCATTAGAATTGGGAAATTTGGACGTCCATGGCCGTCAATGGCAGCACCCTCCATAAGCGTCAATGGAATCGGGGAAGTTTGGGGGACACGTCCTATTTATATATGCTCATTTCCTGGGGATTTGGGGACATTTTTTTTTTTTTTTTCGCATTCAATATGAATGGGAAAAATTTGGACGTCCATGGCAGTCAATGGCATCAACTTACATAGGCATTATTAGAATCCAAGTACATCCGCATCAATAGAATGGACAAACATGGCCATCAATGCAATGCAATTATCTGGGTCTTTGAAAAAAAGACCCAGATAGTGTTATTCTGTTTTTTGGGGGGAATTGGGATATAATACAATGTCCCCAAACCAACAGGAAATGACCAAATATTAATCGGACACGCCCCCAAATGACCTGACATGACCAGGCCACGTCCCCACATGTCCCCAAATGACAAGATATGACCAGGCCACGCCCCCAAAAGGTCCCCAAATGACCTGATGTGACCAGGCCACGCCCCCCAAAAGTCCTCAAATGACCTGGTATGACCAGGCCACGCCCCCCCAAATGTCCTCAAATGACCTGGTATGACCAGGCCACGCCCCCAAAATGTCCTTAAATTACGTGATTGACCAGGCCACACCCCCCAAAGGTCCCCAAATGACCTGTTGTGACCAGGCCACGCCCCCAAATGTCCCCAAATGACCTGATATGACCGGAATAAACCCCCCAAAATGTCCCTAAATCAACAGGAAGTGACCTGGTATTGTCCCCGAAATGTCCCCAAACCAACTTGGGCGGGGCTAAAATCTGTATCTCCACACAGCAAAGACCCAGAGTAATTTCTCCAGAAATTGCAGTTTTTAGTTGCATTGGAAATTCCATTGAAGGTGAAATGGGAAATTTGAACGTTGGATCCCATTAAAAATGAATGGGAACATTCATTCATTCATTCATTTTCCATGCCGCTTTTCCTCACGAGGGTCGCGGAGGTGCTGGAGCCTATCCCAGGCAACTACGGGCAGTAGGCAGGGGACACCCTGAACTGGTTGCCAGCCAATCGCAGTGAATGGGAACATTTTGGGCAAATTTCCGGGAAACCGGGAATTTTTTTTCCCAAATTCTGTATACAACCATTATACGGGGCGCCGTTTGTAAAGCAGCACATACTGAAAATTACGACAACATTTTCTCACATTTAGCGGCACACTGTGTTTAAAATGGTGTGAAATTTTTAAGAGTCACTTTTATTTTGCACATTTACAACATTATTTAGCAACTTAAATATTTATTTTTAAATAAGAAGTTTTGGACCTGATTGTTTGAATCCAGAACTAAAAATTTAATTTAAATCTTAAATTTATATCCTATCTAAATTTTAAATCAGGAAATGGTCAGAACTAAATATTTTGCTTAATATACAAATTCACATGACTAGGGCGAGTGGGGTCATGTCTGACATCGATAGTTTGCTTAATTGCCACATGCGCTCTGTTTTTTTTGTGCTTTTCAAAGTTTGGATGGCTGAAATTCTTTGACCCTACATAAAATGCGCTGCTCTTATCGGCGACATTGGGATTCTCGCGGCACATTTTGTACCGCATTTCCGTGCGAGCATCATTTGCTTCTAGCCATGGTACCTCCTGTAGCCACTTTTCAGCAAAAGTCCTTTTTTTCGGTAGCTCCGGTGACATCTCTGTCGTCTGTCTGTCTTTTGACGGGGGTGGGGGAACACGTAAGTAATTACTCAGTGTGGCCTGCCTCTTCGACATTTTGAGAAGTTATTTTCTCGTGTCCGCCACAAATACATTGGTCAGCCATCGGTACGCAAAAGCGTATGGAAGTCGTTGAGGGTCAGCCCGTTTGTCTACGTCCAGTACGCATGCGTGCATGCGGACCACTTACCGTATTTTTCGGACTACAAGTCGCTCCTGAGCATAAGTCGATCCAGCCATAAAATGCCGAACGAAGAGGAAAAAAAACATATACAAGTCGCACCGGAGTATAAGTTGAATTTTTGGGGGAAATTTACTTGATAAAATCCAACACATAGAACAGACATGTCATCTTGAAAGGCAATTTTATATAAAAATACAATAGAGAACAACATGCTAAATAAATGTACAGTGTATGAACAACGAAATGTGAATATACTGTCCAACGTTACGGCTCGGTCCTGGCTATACAGCGAACTACCAAAAGACAATGCTGGACGTCCGTATAATTTGCTGAATCAATTTGGTCCTCGATAGAAAACAGGTTTGCATCAACGTAAATAAATGATAATTAGGTACTATTAGTAATAAGTAACAGGTTAGCATGCGTTCGCTATCATTAGCACATCGTTCAAACAACCACACAACTGGCTCTAAGTGTCCGATCGCGGGTGGAAAACACACAACAACAACAGAAAAGATGATACACGCAGGCGTTGCCTCTGTAGAGATGATTTAAAAGCATAAACAATGAAAGTAGGTTCGCAGCCGTCTATTCTCTCTCGCTAACTTGCCCACTCACTCACTTACTCACTCAGAGCTACGTAGCTGTCCGTCTTCTTCTGGCGTGTGAGCACTCTTCTTCACGTAAACAAGTGCGAGTGCGCCCTCACGTGGGCGTGAAAGCACCACAAACTAAATGCATCCATTTCAAGATAAAAAAAGTCAATAATACAATTGAACATACACTGCCAAAGGCAGAACGCGAACGTGGCCATAGCTATAAAGAGTTATTCAGATAACTATAGCATAAGAACATGCTAACAACTTTACAAAACCATCAGTGTCACTGCAAAACACCAAAATAACGTGAAATTATATCATAATGTGTTAATAATTCCACACATAAGTCGCTCCTGAGTATAAGTCGCACCCCCAGCCAAAATATGAAAAAAAAACGCGACTTATAGTCCGAAAAATACGGTATGTGCACCCCTGTATATATATATATATATATATATTTCTGTCTCCATCCATGTACCCGTTTATAATGCGCACCGTGATTTTACAAGTTGATTTTGGGGAAAAAAAGTGCGCGTTATATTCGGGAAATTACAGTAACCCAAATAAATTAACAAATAAACCGCACTGGACTATAGGTTACAGCTCTGTATCAAGGAACGAGATGAGAATAATCCCACTATTTTGACAGGAATAGTTCGGACTCACAAATTGGATTACTGACAAGGCGACTTGGTCCCCACCTATAAAAAACAGCCTGTAACAGGGGGTCTCAGTCAGTAAACTCAATAAGTCAGATCGTGGTAAAACATGACATGGAGGATGTGTTCGTTCTACTTGGAATAGCAATCCCATTTCCTCGTACGGAGTGACCATTGTTTGTCAACCAATCAATAGACTGCAGTGTGTCAGGCTCCACCCCTTTGTAAAGTGGCAATTTTGAAGACAGTTATGAACATGATAGAAATGAACTGCACTGCTTGGTGGAAAACCCGGCTCGAATCCTCCCCTATTTTTTAATCACGTATCCTGAACGCTGAGGTTTTCTTTTTCTGTCTTTTTGGCGACCAAAACCTGTATAGAAAACTCGTCTTGCAACGGAAATCCTCAGATATTGTAAAAAGGAGAAAACAATATTTATATGTTAACGTTTTGATAAATAAAAGCTATTGTTTCAAAGTGAGCACTGTCTTTGCAAGGGAAGGGAAACTGGGGGGAGCCCGGCTGGTGGACCGTTGCGGGCGTCGGAGCAGATAAATCCCCCCTCTCTCACTACCGTCTGGCTGTTTGTATTTATTGCTTTAACAAATTTATTCATTTGAAAAGGCCGGCCTCGAATGAGGTTAGTGGCCGCCGGCTATAGGACCCTGCGCCTCCTGCTGAGTTTTGATATGAAAGTAATTATTTTCCCACTGGCTGCTGCAGGGTCTCCAGGCAGCTCCCCTTCCTCCTCCTTCACCCCCCCCCTCCTCAGCCCAAAGGGTTATTAGACATTAGTGATTTCTAGTGATATGGAATCACATAAACTTCCTACAATAATAGAATTAGCATGAAAGGCAGGGGTGTCAAATTGAAATGGGGGAATAATAGCAAGCTGCACGGCGCTCGCGCACGCGTGTGTGTGCATAGACTATTGAGTGTAGGAGGGAGGGGTCGGGGTGGGGGGCTGCGAGTGATTCGTGGGGCGGAATTTTCATGAGCTGGCGCGCTTGTCAGCCAGCCCTTGTAGCCGGCTATATTAAGATAGATGTTCGATGATATCCCTCATTGTTCTGTCGCTTATATTGATGTCGCTGCCTTATCGCCCTATTGATCATGTGTCGCACATAATAGGACAGGCGTGCTGCCTGCGTCCCGCCCCCCTCTCCTTCACAAAAGGCGCCGGAGACCCTCGTCATTTGTTGTTATTGTGGGGGGCCCTACGGGAGTGAGCCAGATAAAGATTCAAGGGACGGGGGGGAGTGGAGTCGGGGCTCACATTAATAATTTTTTTGGGGTTGGGGGGAATCAAATGAAAGAAAGATGTTTGAACCAGATTTTTTGAGGCTATAGGCGCCTTTTTTTATGCACATGTGATTTCTTTTTTGTTACCAAACAGCAGATAAAGACACCACTGATGTGAAATCAGCATAATGAGTTTATCACTGTACATTAGGGACGTCCACGATCCAACCACGCCATTTTTTAAAGGATCGAGTTTTTAATAGATTTTAAAAAACATCTTTTTAAAGGGGTACAAAGTAACAAAATAATCCAGATACACAATAATACATATACAGTGGTACCGCTAGCTACGAACAGTGTTGTTAATCTTACTTTAAAAAAGTAATTAATGATAGTTACAAATTACTTCTCCCAAAAAGTAATTGCGTTAGTAACTCAGTTACCTGAATGTAAGAGTAATTACCGTATTTTTCGGACTATAAATCTCAAATGCACAACAAAGAGGAAAAAAAACATATGGCGGAAAACACAGACAAGACTGAAAAAGCTGTTTCTGCTCTTGCACCCCTTTTTAAAATAAAATGCTGTATTTCAAGGCAAAAGAACTGTTGTGTTTGATAGAACAATATGTCTATATGCTGCCATAGCAGATTCATGGCGCACTAAGCCTCCGAACTATTTTTAATTTGTCAGTTTTACCCTGAAAACCCCCGTTTACAGACGTCACGCAACCGCTTTTGTTTCAACCTAGCCATAAAAAGAAGGTAATTATATTTATTATTCAAAATGTCTGTCGTATTTAGCCTATAATCATTAATTGATGTCTAAATTTTAGTTTAAAAAAAAAAAAAAGACAAATAAATTATTTACTCGCATATTTTAAACTTTTAACGAATTACGTCACAATAAAAAATTTGGCGTCTGTAAAAAAGTCACGGATATCTACAGTGCCTTGCAAAAGTATTCGGCCCCCTTGAACCTTGCAACCTTTCGCCACATTTCAGGCTTCAAACATAAAGATATAAAATTTTAATTTTTTGTCAAGAATCAACAACAAGTGGGACACAATCGTGAAGTGGAACAAAATTTATTGGATAATTTAAACTTTTTTAACAAATAAAAAACTGAAAAGTGGGGCGTGCAATATTATTCGGCCCCCTTACGTTAATACTTTGTAGCGCCACCTTTTGCTCCAATTACAGCTGCAAGTCGCTTGGGGTATGTTTCTATCAGTTTTGCACATCGAGAGACTGACATTCTTGCCCATTCTTCCTTGCAAAACAGCTCGCGCCCAGTGAGGTTGGATGGAGAGTGTTTGTGAACAGCAGTCTTCAGCTCTTTCCACAGATTCTCGATTGGATTCAGGTCTGGACTTTGACTTGGCCATTCTAACACCTGGATACGTTTATTTTTGAACCATTCCATTGTAAATTTGGCTTTATGTTTTGGATCATTGTCCTGTTGGAAGATAAATCTCCGTCCCAGTCTCAGGTCTTGTGCAGATACCAACAGGTTTTCTTTCAGAATGTTCCTGTATTTGGCTGCATCCATCTTCCCGTCAATTTTAACCATCTTCCCTGTCCCTGCTGAAGAAAAGCAGGCCCAAACCATGATGCTGCCACCACCATGTTTGACAGTGGGGATGGTGTGTTCAGGGTGATGAGCTGTGTTGCTTTTACGCCAAACATATCGTTTTGCATTGTGGCCAAAAAGTTCAATTTTGGTTTCATCTGACCAGAGCACCTTCTTCCACATGTTTGGTGTGTCTCCCAGGTGGCTTTTGGCAAACTTTAAACGAGACTTTTTATGGATATCATTGAGAAATGGCTTTCTTCTTGCCACTCTTCCATAAAGGCCAGATTTGTGCAGTGTACGACTGATTGTTGTCCTATGGACAGACTCTCCCACCTCAGCTGTAGATCTCTGCAGTTCATCCAGAGTGATCATGGGCCTCTTGGCTGCATCTTTGATCAGTTTTCTCCTTGTTTGAGAAGAAAGTTTGGAAGGACGGCCGGGTCTTGGTAGATTTGCAGTGGTCTGATGCTCCTTCCATTTCAATATGATGGCTTGCACAGTGCTCCTTGAGATGTTGAAAGCTTGGGAAATCTTTTTGTATCCAAATCCGGCTTTAAACTTCTCCACAACAGTATCTCGGACCTGCCTGGTGTGTTCCTTGGTTTTCATAATGCTCTCTGCACTTTAAACAGAACCCTGAGACTATCACAGAGCAGGTGCATTTATACAGAGACTTGATTACACACAGGTGGATTCTATTTATCATCATCGGTCATTTAGGACAACATTGGATCATTCAGAGATCCTCACTGAACTTCTGGAGTGAGTTTGCTGCACTGAAAGTAAAGGGGCCGAATAATATTGCGCGCCCCGCTTTTCAGTTTTTTATTTGTTAAAAAAGTTTAAATTATCCAATAAATGTTGTTCCACTTCACGATTGTGTCCCACTTGTTGTTGATTCTTGACAAAAAAATTAAATTTCATATCTTTATGTTTGAAGCCTGAAATGTGGCGAAAGGTTGCAAGATTCAAGGGGGCCGAATACTTTTGCAAGGCACTGTACCTCATTACTATCGCTTAATTGTATTTTTTTTTTGTTCCTGTCGCATTTTCCCCGATATGTTAGATGATAAATAATCGATCCAAACAAAAAAAAAAATTAAAAATAACGTTTAAAAGGGTAACTATATGAAAAAGAAAATCTCAACCACTCCTTGTTGTCTGCAATTTCTGCATCGCGACCCTTGTTGTATCACCATGTTTCACCCATAAAATCCCCCAAAAATCAGGCTGTGGCTGTCTTGACACTCAGTGATACATGCTACATGGAGTTTTTGGATCGAAACAAGGTAGGTATGCGATAATACCTTGTTAAAATCGTGGCGTATTTAATTCTGCTCTTGCGTGTTCTCGCCTCCAATTAGGGTTTTGCTGTTTAAAAAAAAAAAAAAAAAAAATGCCTTCCTGTTCAAAATTTTTGTTCCCCCAGAAAATTGAGATTTTAAGCTTTCCAATGATGTATCAAACATGCATATAGGACAATTTTGAAATTTGGCTAAATTGGGGGTCTCAGAGCGGAACTTCAAGTCACCTGAGTGTATTCCGCCATATATAAGTCACACCGGAGTATACAGTTGTGGTCAAAAGTTTACATACACTTGTGAAGAACATAATGTCATGGCTCTCTTGAGTTTCCAGTTATTTCTACAACTCTGATTTTTCTCTGATAGAGTGATTGGAACAGATACTTTGTCACAAAAAACATTCATGAAGTCTGTTTCTTTTATGACTTTATTATGGGTGAACAGAAAAAAGTGATCAAATCTGCTGGGTCAAAAATATACATACAGCAGCGCTAATATTTGGTAACATGTCCCTTGGCCATTTTCACTTCACTTAGGCGCTTTTGGTAGCCATCCACACGCTTCTGGCAAGCTTCTGGTTGAATCTTTGACCACTCCTCTTGACAGAATTGGTGCAGTTCAGTTAAATTTGATGGCTTTCTGACATGGACTTGTTTCTTCAGCATTGTCCACAAGTTCTCAATGGGGTTTAAGTCAGGACTTTGGGAAGGCCATTCGAAAACCTTAATTCTAGCCTGATTTAGCCATTCCATTACCACCGTTGATGTGTGTTTGGGGTCATTGTCCTGTTGGAACACCCAACTGCACCCAAGACCCAATCTTCGGGCTGATGACGTTAGGTTATCTTGAAGAATTTGAAGGTAATCCTCCTTCTTCATTATCCCATTTACAAAACAGCCCCACAGCATAATACTACCACCACCGTGCTTGACGGTAGGCATGGTGTACTTGGGGTTAAAGGCCTCACCTTTTCTCCTCCAAACATATTGCTGGGCATTGTGGCCAAACAGCTCGATTTTTGTTTTGTCTGACCACAGAACTTTCCTCCAGAAGGTCTTATCTTTGTCCATGTGATCAGCAGCAAACTTCAGTTGAGCCTTAAGGTGCCGCTTTTGGAGCAAGGGCTTCCTTCTTGCACGGCAGCCTCTCAGTCCATGGAGATGCAAAACACGCTTGACTGTGGACACTGACACCTGTGTTCCAGCAGCTTCTAATTCTTGGCAGATCTGCTTTTTGGTGATTCTCGGTTGAATCTTCACCCTCCTGACCAATTTTCTCTCAGCAGCAGGTGATAGCTTGCGTTTTCTTCCTGATCGTGGCAGTGACAAAACAGTGCCATGCACTTTATACTTACAAACAATTGTTTGCACTGTTGCTCTTGGGACCTGCAGCTGCTTTGGGGACCTGCAGCTGCTTTGAAATGGCTCCAAGTGACTTTCCTGACTTGTTCAAGTCAATGATTCGCCAAAATTGCTAATTGGTGTTGCTGTATGTATATTTTTGAACCAGCAGATTTGATCACTTTTTCTGTTAACCCATAATAAAGTCATGAAAGAACCAAACTTCGTGAATGTTTTTTGTGACAAAAAAGTATCTATTTCAATCACTCTATCGAAGAAAAATCAGAGTTGTAGAAATAACTGGAAACTCAAGAGAGCCATGACATTATGTTCTTCACAAGTGTATGTAAACTTTTGACCACAACTGTAAGTCGCATTTTTGGGGGAAATTTACTTGATAACATCAAACGCCTAGAACAGATATGTCATCTTGAAAGGCAATTTATATATATATATATATATATATATATATATATATATAATTCAACTTAAGAACATGGGAATTACTCGAATTTTTGGACTAATTTTTGCACCTGATGATAAACTGCACCTACTGAATTTTATAAGAAAACTATGTATTGGTATCGCATCAGGACTCGGTATCTGCAAATTCTTAAAATCAGGTGATGTTAGTAATGTTCAAATGTTTAGAACATTGAAAAGAATATATATACTGTATATATGTATATACACTGTATATATATATATATATATATATATATATATATAATGTATATACTGTATATATATTAGAGCTGAAACGAATACTCGAGCAACTCGAGTAACTCGAGTTTAAAAACTGATCCGAGCAATTTTATTCACCTCGAGTAATCGTTTATTTTGACAGCTCTAAGCATCACGTTTTGCTCGGACTACTTTTAATGCGGGACAACACGCTGATGTCACGTACGTAGAGTAAGAAGAAAAAAAAAAAGAAAAAAAAAAAAAAACGTACATCAGCCGACAGCCGCTACAAACGACGCCGACGTTGCTAAATACTAGCCCACACGATGCTACATTGATAGCAGGTAGCGTCTGATGACTCTCATAGAGATCACATGTATGTTGAACTAGATGTGAAATGACAGACTCGGCTGCATCTGGGCAGCGTTAGTAAACAGCCGCCATCTTAAACCAGTAGAGCGCTAGGCGCTAATAAAGAGCGCTAAGCGCTAATAAATAAGATTAATGTTACTGTCACTAGCTCACGTAACTTTAGCCCTGCGGAGGGCTAGGTTTCTATTAATTATGACCACTGTCGATGCGTGGCTAACGTGTCTTACATACAGGCTTTAAAATAACATAGCGTTGTGGAGTGATGAGGGTGTAAAATAAAAACTCAATAATGCTAACTATTTTAGCTAATTTTAGCTCAGTAGTCATTGCTGGATAAAACACCAAATAGCACTGGTCCATAATGTGCTCCAATACAGCCTGTATCATACATTTATTTTGAACACTGCAAAAACTCAAAATCCTATCTTACAGTTTAGACTAACCTAAAACTTAACTAGAACTTAAAAATGGCTTGACACAAATAGAAATTCAATTTAAACACGTGGGGAAAAATCCTAACTTTTAAGTGATGTGTGTTATCAAGTGTAACGGCATTTTTAGGTATATATATATATATATATATATATATATATATATATATATATTTTTTTTTTTTAATCTAAATGTTTTTTGAGTGAAAGCAGTGAATTAGTCTTTTTTTTTTTTTTAATTCTAGTTACATCTGAGATGCAATTGTTGGCTGTTTTCAACAATATACATTGAAAATTAAGACTGATTGACTGAAAATAGTTCAAGATTAGATGAAATGTCTTTTTTTCACATGTATATTTATAATTGCTCTTCATATAAAAATGTTTGTTTTATCCGATTACTCCATTAATCGATAGAATTTTCAGTCGATTACTCGATTACTAAAATATTCGATAGCTGCAGCCCTAATATATATATATATATATATATATATATATATATATATATATATATATATATATATATATATATATATATATATATATATATATATATATGTATATATATAATTCAACCTAAGAACATGAGAATTACCATAATTTTTGGACTATAAGCTGCACCTGATGATAAGCTGCACCTACTAAATTTTACAAGAACTCTTATGTAGCATTTAAAAATGAAAAAGGATAGATTTTTATGTTATCTCTCAAATGAAAGATGCTTTAACTAGATTTTTTTTTCAATGCATACATAATTTCACGCGACAAAACAGCAGATAAAGCCAATGCTAATGTTTAGAACATTGAAAAATAATATACTGTATCTATAAGTCAACACATGAACATAGCAATCACCACACTTTTTGGAATATAAGCTGCACCTGACTATAAACTGCACTTACTAAATTTTAGAAGAAAACTGTATATGTTCATGGATAAACAGCATTGTACTATAAGCCACATTGTACTGTACAGGGTGATTCAAAGAGAATGTCCTAAAATCATCACGCGACATGTCAAAAACAAAAAAATATTACAAAATTCAGGCTTGGACACTTATGTTGAACATAACTCAAATATGGCTACCACCAGCAGCACTTATATGAGAATTCCTCTCAAATCAACATGGTGGACTGCAATATGCTAAGGCATGTTAGTGAGGAATTCCAATTGAAGCATGAAGTTAAAAAGTTTTTAAAAAAAAGTTAAAAAGTTTTTTAAAAAGTACATTATTTTTGTCTCATCAGACGAAAAGTGGCTTTCGTATCGTTATGTTTTAGTCTCCCAAGCAGTGTTGTTTTCGTCAACGATGACAATAATGAAAATATTTTGTCAACGAACAATTTTTTCATGACGATGACACGCAGAAAACGTGTCTTGAAAGACTTAGATATAGAGAGATGGATGCCAGCGTCTGACGACGTGCGAACGAGACGAAAATTCGCCATCGTTTCTGTCAAAAATCCAAAATGTGTGATATTTTTTTATTGTATGTGTAGTTTTGTGAAACATATTTCATAGTTTTGTTTTCTTATCTTGGCTTTGCCATATTGCTTTAGCCTTTAAAGGTCTGTGCTCAGACTCTTCATCACATACTACACTAACTTGTAGCGTTAGCATAGCGTTCGCATTAGCATTTATCGCAGTTACTCGGTGTCTTAAATTTTGCATATAGTTTGTGGCGTCTAGGTGAGTTTAATTCATTGCAAATAATGTGCTGTTTTCCTTTTATTTATTAATTTAGTCATGGACTAAAACTTTTTAAGTTTACAGATGAAAAAAAATTACGAGAAATGTCGACTAAAACTAGACGAAGACAAAAACATTTTGAAATGTCTCAAATATGCTAAGACTAATAAGTGTTTTCGTCCAAAAGACTAAGACTAAAACAAAAATCAAAATGGCTGCCAAAAACAACAGTGCTTCCAGAACACGTTTTTAGCTCGTTATCATCTCGTCATTGCCAGAATTGTTCGTCGATGAAATATTTTCGTTACAGTCATCATTGAAGAAAACAACACTGCATCCAATTAATTTAAACTAGAAGTCTCGCAACGCCAATGGCAGCCAATCAGTTAAAAGAAAGGCACAAGAATCAATCCTTCCAATCCACATAGATTGGACATCTATCACCGTCATTGCAACTGAAACATAACCATTCACTGCTAGCCTCTCACTTTTTAGGGCCGGGCAAAAATCACAACTTGAGTAGCTAAAACGGGTTAAACGCCCATGAGGACCTGCAAAAAAAAAAAAAATCCGGTTACGATTGCACTCTTCTAAACGCCACCCCAGTCCCCCCGGAAAGTGAAATCCCAATTATTAAAAGCATTAATTCTGTCCGGCGTGCGCGCGTAGGAGCCGTGTTGACAGGCCGCCTAAATATCCCTGATCCCTCCCGGTCACAGCGCCCGCTTTATTTGCAAATAAATTGACGGCGGATCCGAGGGACGGGAGGGCTTTGCTCCGCGGAGCCCGAGCTTAAAATGAATTTCCGCGCCCGAGTCCCTTTAATAATATTTACATAATTTTCGGCCGGCGAGTGCGCTGTTTGCGCTGCGGGAAGCGGGGCGGCTTAGAGGAAAATAATTAGACACGAGGAAGAGGAGGATGGAGGATGGGTTAAGACCCTCAGCTCAACACTAAATTCCCAGACAGCTAAAATCAATGAAAGTAATAACCCTATTATTTAATTCATAAGGACATTATTTTCCCATAAGGCCCGGGGAAACGTCCCCTTCGACCGAAACAATCACATTAAATCGTTCATTTCGGTGAAATCTGCGCTTTTATTTGCTTTAATCGGTTCGTTTCGAGAGGACGATTAATTAGAAAACGGAGGTTTTCATCTGCCCGTATAGCGAAAAGTACTTTGGAGGGATTGTTCCTTAAAAATCTTTTTTTAAAACTAGGCCTAGGCGATAAATCAATTCAGATCTAAGTAGCTTCAATGATTGTTTACCATATTATTTATTAAAATGCACAATAAAATAATAATTAACAAATTAACTGCCATTAATGGAAATGGACGTCCAATCTATTTTGACTGGGAGGGTTGGCATTGAATGATCATAGTTTAAGTGGTAGTAATATAATAGTTGCAGCTGCTTTGTGGCAACAGGACCTGGACGACAGTTGGACAACATTGTCATTTTTTTGGACTTGTCATTTTGACAACTCATTGGCTGCCATTGATGGGAATAGAAGTCTAGGTGATAAATCAATTCAGATCTACTGTAAGTAGCTTCAATGCTTTTTTTTTTTTTTTACCATATTATTTATTCAAATACACAATAAAATTATTAACTAATTGACTGCCATTAATGGAGATAGACATCCAATCTATTTTGACTGGGAGGGTTTGGAATTGAATGACCATAGTTTCAGTGATGGTAATATAATTGTTTGCGGGTGCTTTGTCGCTACAGGACCTGGATGACAGTTGGACAACATTGTCATTTTTTTGGACATGTCATTTTGATAACTCATTTGCTGCCATTGATGGCAATAGAAGTCTAGGCGATAAATCAATTCAGATCTAAGTAGCTTCAATGCTTTTTTTTTTTTTTCCATATTATTTATTAAAATCCACAATAAAATAATAATTAACTAATTGACTGCCATTAATGGAGATAGACATCCAATCTATTTTGACTAGGAGGGTTGACATTGAATGATCATAGTTTCAGTGATGGTAATATAATTGTTTGCGGGTGCTTTGTCGCTACAGGACCTGGATGACAGTTGGACAACATTGTCATTTTTTTGGACATGCCATTTTGATAATTCATTGGCTGCCATTGATGGCAATAGAAGTCTAGGCGATAAATCAATTCAGATCTAAGTAGCTTCAATGCCCCCCCCCCCCCCATATCATTTATTAAAATCCACAGTAAAATAATAATTAACTAATTGCCTGCCATTAATAGAGATAGACATCCAATCTATTTTGACTAAGAGGGTTGACATTGAATGATCATAGTTTCAGTGATGGTAATATAATTGTTTGCGGGTGCTTTGTCGCTACAGGACCTGGACGACAGTTGGACAACATTGTAATTTTTTTGGACATGCCATTTTGATAACTCATTGGCTGCCTCTGATGGCAATAGAAGTCTAGGCGATAAATCAATTCAGATCTAAGTAGCTTCAATGCTTTTTTTTTTTTTTTTTTTTTTTTTACCATATTAATTATTAAAATACACAATAAAATAATAATTAACTTATTGACTACCATTAATGGAAATGGACGTCCAATCTATTTTGACTGGGAGGGTTGGCATTGAATGATCATAGTTTAAGTGGTAGTAATATAATAGTTGCGGCTGCTTTGTGGCAACAGGACCTGGACGACAGTTGGACAACATTGTCATTTTTTTGGACATGCCATTTTGATAACTCATTTGCTGCCATTGATGGCAATAGAAGTCTAGGCGATAAATCAATTCAGATCTAAGTAGCTTCAATGCTTTAAAAAAAATTTTTTTTTTAACCATATTATTTATTAAAATACACAATAAAATAATAATTAACTAATTGACTGCCATTAATGGAGATAGACATCCAATCTATTTTGACTGGGAGGGGTGGCATTGAATGATCATAGTTTCAGTGATGGTAATATAATAGTTTGCGGATGCTTTGTTGCTACAGGACGTGGATGACAGTTGGACAACTTTGTAATTTTTTTGGACGTGCCATTTTGATAACTTATTGGCTGCCATTTATGGCAATAGAAGTCCAATACATTAATATTTTGATCGCTCTCAGCCCCTAAGTCAAACTGGATTGGACGTCTATTGTCGTCAATGGCAGTGAAACATGAGGATTCACAGCCAGTCCTTCCAGTTCAAATGAAATTAGAGTATATTTCCGTTTTTTTCTCCAAGTAAATAAATTTTTTAAAAAAACACTCAAATGATTTAAGAACAGAATAAAGAATATATGTATTTTTTTCTAGAGTTGTCCGATATTAACTTTTGAACCGATGTCCCGATATTGTCCAACTCAAAAAATCCGATACCGATATCAAACCAATAGCGATATATGCGGTTGTTGACTTAACAAATGATGACTAATTGTATTTTGATGCCCCACTGAATGCTTTAATAATGATTGTTAGAGGCAGGAATTTGAGCACTACTTGTTTTGGTATTGCAAAGGGTTAATGAGTATCTGTGCGTGGAGTGGGTGTGTCACTGTCACTTCGTCACCTAATTTATATCACCTGTGACGACCTGGGAAGGTTTGATTAAGGTAGGAAGAGAGTAGGCAGGGGGCCAATTTTCTGTTGACCGCTAGTATTTTATCCGATCGTATTTGATTCGCTCGAATTAGTACGCTTATTTTGATATGTTGTATTCAATTGTTTTTGTATATGTTTAAGTTCTACATGATCACGGTGCACACTTTTGAGATATATACAATACATACTAGATATAGTATATAAGTTAAACTACAGAAGTCACGTGATCAAATAACGTTTATGATACATGCGATCGCATTAAGGCAAAACTAGCCAAATGAAAGCCATCGGATGACAGTCCCAGCCTCACGCGACTCTTCGTGGATGCAGCGCGTCTGACAGAGCCCCGCCCTCCCCTCTATGTGAGTAAGTGGACTCGCACAACAATGATAATGCTCACATAGCAAATCCCAAGCATTTTATTTTGGGGACAACTTATGGTCAATAAGAATGACTGCTGTGCTAAGCTGTGACTAGCACTTGAAGGCAACATGCATGTTGGTCCAAAATCAATCATGAAATACTGATGTCGATATTATTCCATATCATTTTAAAATGCTTTTATCGGCCGATATTATCGGCTACCTGATAATATCGGAAAATTCAAAAATTTTCCCCCTTATTTTTAATTTTGGGAAAAAAAAAAAAAAAAGGGAAAAATACAAAATAATTTGTTTTTACTGTGTCCTTTTTATTTAAAAAAGAAAGTTGATAAAGAAAATATAAGAAAATTTGTATTTCCCCTTCTTTTGTATTGAAAAAATGTAAAGAAAATAAAAATGAAAAATACATTTAAAATTTGAGATTAAAAGAGATTTCTTGTCTTTTTTATGACTAATACTGTACAATAATAAACATGAATAAAATGAAAAACATAATAAATGAAAAAGATACTATTTCCTGTTTTTTCCCTTTTAAATTAAGAAAACAGAAATAAAAACAAAAAAATCCAAAATAGAATGTCCCTCATGCCGTTCTTTAATCATTATGTTCAATGATTATGATACCAAAATGTTAGGTGTTTCCATTATTTTGTCCAACCCCTGTATATTTACATATATATACAGTATGTGTGTGTATGTGTATATATATATATATGTGTATATATATATATATATATATATATTAGAGCTGTCAAAATTTATCGCGTTAACGCGCGGTAATTAATTTTAAAAATTAATCATATTAAAATATTTGACGCAATTAACGCACATGTCTCGCTCAGACAGTATTCTGCCTTTTGGTAAGTTTTACAGCAAGGCTCTTTGCCATATCGCTTTGCGACATGGTTTGTTTTCTTGCCAGTTCAACTTCAATATGGCTGCACAACGTCTCGGGCTGACGCCTACGTTGTAATGTTGTGCTTATATGATCCTTGGACAAGATTTGTCCGTAAGTATGGTTGTTGTAAAGAATGTAAATATTATGTTAGTAAGCGAAATGTTATATTTTTTGTCTGAGACGCTTTTTGTTTGTGTTTAGTGGACCTGTATAGAGTGCTAAGCTAACGTTATTGCTAATGCAACGCTTGTGTACTTTTTTTTTGTTGTAGTTTTACGACGGCCTAAAGAGGACAATGGTTTGAGGCCATTTTATTAATAAATCAGATGAAAAAGGAAGAAGTCTGATTATTAAGGCGTCGTTCACTAGCTGTCTAGCTTTGGAAAAAGTAGACGCTTCGGAGTCAGGACAGCATAGACAGATTTAAATGACCAGTAGAGTGAAATGCCCACTACAGTCCTTATGTACCGTATGTTGAATGTATATATCCATCTTGTGTCTTATCTTTCCATTCCAACAATTTATTTTACAGAATTTATATATAATTCACAGAAAAATATGGCATATTTTATAGATGGTTTGAATTGCGATTAATTGCGATTAATTAATTTTTAAGCTGTAATTAACTCGATTAAAAATTTTAATCGTTTGACAGCCCTAATATATATATATATGTGTATAAGCAACGTAAATACAATTTAAAAATATATGTATATCCCTATTAGGAGGTTCACAAAAGACGATTTGGACAAATCCGTGATCAAAATGTGTCGAAAAGATTCATCGATTCTAGGACTGAAACCAATGATTATTTTTATAATCAGTTAATTGGATGATTAATTAAACGATTAAGCAATTAATGGATAAATGTTACATTTTTCATTTACCTTCACAATTGAACTTGAAGTTGTCTTCGGCATGCTGTAAGTAACAATGAAGACAAAATGGATGACTATTCCCTTCAAAAATATTTTTTTATCACAGCTTCCTGACTTAACTGTAGTCGGCAACTGTTTCAAGAATTTAAACCTTAAAGTTTTTAATAAAGCTTCTGAGTATAAAAAATTAAAACAACTTCCCAGTACACAAATCAGACAAAATACCTGTTTATTCAAATAAAAAAAAAAAGTCCTGCTGATTGACTTTTTTTTCACACAGTACAAACTGACACTTAAGACACTAATTAGCGTGATCGCTAAGTAGCGTAGCTCCGTGCTAAGTAGTAACATCTCATCAACAAAGAATACACACAATACAATTGGCTTCATATACTCACTTCTGCGGGAGGCACAATGGATCTAACAACACAAAAGACAATCAAGCTATTGACACTTAATAATATTGAGTCAGCAGCAGCACTTGCAGCAGTGAACTCTCTCTCTCTCTTGCTTTAATCACTGGTGCGTGCGTGCAGCCTTACATTACACACAACCAAGGACTCAAATGATTAAAAAATCGATTATGAAATTAGTTGGCAACTAATTTATTAATTGATATAATCGATTAGTTGTTGCAGCCTTAATCGACTCAAAGTAGTTTTCAACTCATTTGCTAATCATTTAGTTGTTCATGGTGACAGCTTGTCAAACAAAATGACCATCTGAAGGAAACCCTAAGCATAACTACGATGCGATGTTTGCTATTGAATTGACACAGAAAGAGACAGACAGCCACCTTACACATTGGACATCCACTTGATTGCTTCAGTTTTCAGGCGATACAGCACGCCGATCCATGAGTGGACCTGGAAACCTCCTGCCGTGTCCCTCATGCATCCCCCTTTATGAATTCAATTTCAACCTGGGAGAAATTTTCAATTTGAGCGCGCCGTCATTACAGCGTGGAAGAGGGAGGTTGGACTGGTGGGAGTGTGTATGGCGTAAATTGTTTTTGCTCTATTATGCATTCGGACGCCATCATTTTTCTTTCTAATTACCGAGGTGTCAGCGCGGTCTGTCACCCGGGCGCTGATTTTCAATTTAACTGATCATCATACATTCATTTTCCCATTTGATAAATCTGCAATCTAGACGCGCACCGCCATGCCCGGAATATTAAGCGGCGCCCGGGCGGCGGTAATAGGGGGATGTGTATGCGGCACTGAGCGCGGATCAGCCAGCTAATTTAGCACCTTCCTCTATACCGCCACCCCCCCCAATCTCCAAACCTCAAGAGGAAGCAGGAGTGGGAGAACGAGAGAGAGAGTCCAGTGACTGCCAGGAACCACGCCGACAATGTCATTTGGACCTCCCGTCTAGGCAGTTAGACCTATAATTGAGTTGTTGTTTTCCTGATTCAATACAGACACATTTGCACTTTAAGTATCATTGCCAATCTGAGAAGCTCTCCAGCTCTTCATCACCCCCTTCCACGAGCACAAGAGTCAATTAAGGCCCACAGTAAGCTAGTCTGGTTACACTTATGTTAAGCAGATGTGGCAACACACCAATGGCCTTAACCTGAGGCAACTAACTGACGGACAAGACCAAGAAATGGTTCCATGTGGAAGACCAATAGCCAAAAAGGATTTGCCAAATACACTACAATTAAGACAGCTTAGGGTAGGAGTAAACAGACTAGGATAGGTTATAGTTAGGTTTACAGGAGCTCGGTTACTTAGTAGGAAAAGCTAGAAATGGGTTTCCTGGCAGGAGGAGTAAAGCCCGTTCTGTTTTTGTTTGGCAAGACAAGGTAGGGCTCGGTTTTCTGGCACGTTAAGTTTGGTTTTCTGGAAAAGTTAGAGCAGTTTTCTGAATTGGCAAGTTAAAGCTTGTCTTCTGGCAGGACAAATTAGTGCTTGGTTTTCTTACAGGACAGGTTAGAGCTCAAATTTCTGGCAGGTCAAGTTTAATTTTCTGGAAGAGTTCGAGCACGGTTTTCTGAATTGACAAGGTAGAGTTTGGTTTTCTGGCAGGCAAGTTAGTGTTCTAATTTCTGGCAGGTGAAGCTTGGTGTTCTGGAGAAGGTAGAGCACAGTTTTCTGAACTGTAAAGGTAGAGTTTGGCTTTCTAGCAGGACAAGTTAGTGCTCAAATTTCCGGCAGGTCAAGTTAGTTTGGTTTTCTGGAAAAGTTAGAGCACGGTTTTCTGAATTGACAAGGTAATGCTTGGTTTTCTGGCAGGACAGGTTAGTGCTCAGATTTCTGGCAGGTCAAGTTTAATTTTCTGGAAGAGTTCGAGCACGGCTTTCTGAATTGACAAGGTAGAGTTTGGTTTTCTGGCAGGCAAGTTAGTGTTCTAATTTCTGGCAGGTGAAGCTTGGTGTTCTGGAGAAGGTAGAGCACAGTTTTCTGAACTGTAAAGGTAGAGTTTGGCTTTCTAGCAGGACAAGTTAGTGCTCAAATTTCCGGCAGGTCAAGTTAGTTTGGTTTTCTGGAAAAGTTAGAGCACGGTTTTCTGAATTGACAAGGTAGAGTTTGGTTTTCTGGCAGGACAAGTTAGTGCAAAAATTTCCGGCAGGTCAAGTTTCGTTTTCTAGAAGAGTTAGAGCACAGTTTCCTGGCTTGACAGGGTAGAGCTCGGTTTTCTGGTAGGACAAGTTAGTGTTCAAATTTCTGGCAGGTCAAGTTTGGTGTTCTGGAGAAGTTAGAGCACAGTTTTCTGAACTGTCAAGGTAGAGTTTGGCTTTCTAGTAGGACAAGTTAGTGCTATGACTTCTGGCAGGTCAAGTTTGGTTTTCCGGAAAAGTTAAAGCACGGTTTTCTGAATTGACAAGGTAGAGCTCAGTTTTCTGTTTGGACAAGCTAGTGCTCAAATTTCTGCCTGGTCAAGTTTGAGATTCTAGAAAAGTTAGAGCACAGTTTTCTGAATTGACAAGGTAGAGCTCGGTTTTCTGGGAGGACAAATTAGTGCTATAAATTCTGGCAGGTCAAGTTTGGTTTTCTGGAAAAGTTGGAGCAGTTTTCTGAATCGACAAGGTAGAGCTCAGTTTTCTGTCTGGACAAGTTAGTGTTCTAATTTCTGCTAGGTCAAGTTTGGTGTTCTGGGGAAGTTAGAGCACAGTTTTCCGAATTGTCAAGGAAGAGTTTGGTTTTCTGGCAGAACAAGTCAGTGCTCAAATTTCCGGCAGATCAAGTTAGAGTTTGGTTTTCTTGAAAAGTTAGAGCACGGTTTTCTGAATTAACAAGGTAGAGCTCGGTTTTCTGGTAGGACAAGTTAGTGTTCAAGTTTCTGGCTGGTCAAGTTTGACTTTCTTTAAAAGTTAGAGCAGTTTTCTGAATTGACAAGGTATAACTGTCTGGCAGGACAAGTTAGTGCTCAAATTTCCGACAGGTCAAGTTAGTTTGGTTTTCTGGAAAAGTTAGAGCACAGTTTTCTGAATTGACAAAGTAGAGCTCAGTTTTCTGTCTGGAAAAGTTAGTGCTCAAATTTCTGGCAGGTCAAGTTTGGTTTTCTAGAAAAGTTAAAGCACAGTTTTCTGAATTGACAAGGTAGAGCTCGGTTTTCTGGTCGGACAAGTTAGTGTTCAAATTTCTGGCTGGTCAAGGTTGACATTCTAGAAAAATTAGAGCACGCACAGTTTTCTGTATTGACAAGGTAGAGCTCGGTTTTCTGGCAGGACAAATTAGTGCTGTAATTTCTGGCAGGTCAAGTTTCGTGTACTGTGAAAGATAGAGCACAGTTTTCTGAATTGACAAGGTAGGGCTCAGTTTTCTGTCTGGACAAGTTAGTGCTCAAATTTCTGGCAGGACAAGTTAAAGAATTGTTTTCTGGAAAAGTTAGGGCACAGTTTTCTGAATTGACATGTTAAAGCTTGTTTGCTGACAAGACAAATTAATTTTCTGGCAGGATAATTTAAGAGATTCATTTTTCTGGAGGGACATGTTAGAGGGCGTTTTTTGACAGGTCCAATTAGAACTCGTTTTCTGACAGGACAAGTAAGCGCTCGTTCCTGACAGGACAAGATAGAGTTCATTTTCTGACATGACAAATTCAAGCTGCGTTTTCTAGCAGGACATTTTAGGGCTTGGATTTCTGAAATAGTTAGAGCAGTTTTCTGGATGGACAAGTTAGAGCTCGGTTTTCTGGCAAGACAAGTTAGAGGTCGTTTTCCTCAAAGGTAGCTCGTTTTCCAGCAGGACAATATAACCTCGGTTTTCTGAAAAAGTTGGAGCTTCGTTTTCTGTCATGACAAACCAGAGCTCCATTTTCTGATAACAAAAATTAGAGCTCCGTTTTCTGGCAGGACAAGTTAGAGCACCATTTTCTGACACGATAACATTACATCTGGGTTATCTGGAAAATTTGGAGCCCAGTTTTCTGGCATGTCAAGAAAGAAATTAGGTTCTCTGGTAAAATAAGCAAGAACTCAATTTCCTAACATAACAAACTAGACACGAATTGTTTGGCAGGACAAGTTAGAGTCCAATTTTATGGCAAAATCACAGTTTGCCACTGGTAAATACCAATTGGGGATATTTTGAGGGAGAGCTGAACTATTTTTCTCCAAATGCATTTTGAATTTGTGCTAAAATTATTCATCAGGGTATTCTTCACCATATAAGGCCAACATACTGTAACACCAAACAAGAACATTGTGAAAAGTAAGATACAACTAAGCTACAGTGGGGCAAATAAGTATTTAGTCAACCACTAATTGTGCAAGTTCTCCCACTTGGAAATATTTGAGCGGCCTATAATTGTCAACATGGGTAAACCTCAACCATGAAAGACAGAATGTGGGGAAAAAAGCCCAGAAAATCACAGTTTGATTTTTAAAGTATTTATTTGCAAATCATGGTGGAAAATAAGTATTTGGTCAACACCAAAAGTTCATCTCAATACTTTATGTACCCTTTGTTGGCAATAACGGAGGCCAAACGTTTTCTGTAACTCTTCACAAGCTTTTCACACACTGTTGCTGGTATTTTGGCCCATTTCTCCATGCAGATCTCGTCTAGAGCAGTGATGTTTTGGGGCTGTCGTGAGGCAACACGGACTTTCAACTCCCTCCACAGATTTTCTATGGGGTTGAGATCTGGAGACTGGCTAGGCCACTTCAGGACCTTGAAATGCTTCTTACGAAGCCACTCCTTTGTTGCCCTGGCTGTGTGTTTGGCATCATTGTCATGCTGAAAGACCCAGCCACGTCTAATCTTCAATGCCCTTGCTGATGGAAGGAGATTTTCACTCAGAATCTCTCGATACATGGCCCGATTCATTTTTCCTTTACACAGATCAGTCGTCCTGGTCACTTTGCAGAAAAATAGCCCCAAAGCATGATGTTTCCACCCCCATGCTTCACAGTGGGTATGGTGTTCTTCGGATGCAATTCAGTATTCTTTCTTCTCCAAACACGAGAACCTGTGTTTCTACCAAAAAGTTCTATTTTGGTTTCATCTGACCTTAACATATTCTCCCAGTCCTCTTCTGGATCATCCAAATGCTCTCTAGCGAACCGCAGACGGGCCTGGACGTGTTCTGGCTTCAGCAGGGGGACACGTCTGGCGGTGCAGGATTTGAGTCCCTGGCGGCGCATTGTGTTACTGATAGTAGCCTTTGTTACTATGGTCCCAGCTCTCTGTGGGTCATTCACTAGGTCCCCCGTGTGGTTCTGAGATTTTTGCTCACTGTTCTTGTTATCATTTTGATGCCACGGGGTGAGATCTTGTATGGAGCCCCAGATCGAGGGAGATTATCAGTGGTCTTGTATGTCTTCCATTTTCTAATAAGTGCTCCCACAGTTGATTTCTTTACACCGAGCGTTTTACCTATTGCAGATTCAGTCTTCCCAGCCTGGTGCAGGTCTACAATTTTGTCTCTGGTGTTCTTTGACAGCTCTTTGGTCTTGGCCATAGTGGAGTTAGGAGTTCTCACATGGTTGAGGTTTACCCATGTTGACAATTACAGGCCTCATCAATCTTTTCAAGTAGGAGAACTTGCATAATTGGTGGTTGACTAAATACTTATTTGCCCCACTGTATGTCTCATAATTTTGCGACAATAAGCATAATCAGTCTTTGAGATTTGAGCAACTCAATGACATATAATGAGTTTATCCCCATAGGGTTTCCTTCAAATCTCCTTACTTTCCTGCCCTGCATTTGGTGTTTATATGATTGACTAAAGTAAACCTTACCTTAAACCTTGTTTAAATGTCACTACAGTAGGAAGCCCAAGCATATATTAAGGTGTGTGTGTGTTGGTTGTAAAATGTTTACTGGCACAAAGCAGCTTTGCTTTTGTCGTTGTCTTTGTTTCATTAGCCCGCCGGTCGTAATAAATGCCAACGAGCCGACGGGATGGATTTTAATTAAGTCGGTGAAAGATGAGTGGAGTGGCACGCGAAAGGATGGCAGAGGATGAGCTTGGGAGAGTGTGGGCTTGGGGGCGGGGGCGATTTTTTTCAATAAATCGCTTGGCTCAGGGGTTAGTCGGTGATTTCCTCTGCAAAGTGTTTGGGCCGAGCAGGACTCGCAGTAATTTGCTTGATAAATCAGCGGCGTCGGGGGCACCGAGCCGGCCGCTCCGCCGCTCTGTTCCGCCTGTGATTTATGTCTTTCCCGGGGGTCGTACACAAGCTCGTGACAGTCCGCGATGAATTAGCCGGGAGGCGGCGTGCTCCTAATGAGCAGGTATTATTTCGCGCGCACGCCTCTCTTAAAAGAAGCGTGAAGAATGAGGCTGGCAGACGCAACCCATCCCCCCGGTGCCCCCCTCAAGTCCCCGGCTTCCCTCGGTGCGGGCCCAACACGCCGTTCCCGAGGTGGCCCATCGATTGGGCGTCACGGACTTACAGGCACATTGTGAAAGCAGGTGTTCTGTGGAGGTCCAGCACCATTTGATTGAGGTTAAGGGGAGAGAAGAGGCGTCAGACACACGCCACTCGCTAAGGAATCAAGCACAACACACAAGCGACAAAAAAAAACAAAAAAAAACACACACAAAGTGTGACACAAGACACTCAGCAACTGATTAGCACCCAAGAAATGTTCGATAAAAATGGTAGGGCTATCTCGACCTAGTATAAATGTCCTTTACATACTACTCAGCAGATTGGAACAGTGGGTAGGGCTTACTGACACTATTCTTCAGTGGTTCACATCCTATTTACATGATAGGGATTTCTTTGTGTCAATCGGAAACTATCAGTCAGAACGAACCAAATTCACGTGTGGAGTCCCTCAAGGGTCAATTCTTGGACCACTCTTATTTAACATCTATATGCTTCCGTTAGCTCAGATAATGGAACAGTATGACATCTCCTATCACGCCTATGCAGATGACACACAACTGTACATTTCTGTGTCCCCACATGATTATAGTCCCTTAGTCTCCCTGAGTAAATGCATTCATCAAATCGATGAATGGATGTGCCAGAATTTTCTCCAGTTAAATGTGGAGAAGACAGAGGTGATCATTTTTGGGCCCAAAAAGGAAAGGTCAAAGATAAGCAGCCAACTTAGCACAATGTCACTTACAAATCAAGTCAGAAACCTTGGCGTAATTATTGACTCAGACCTAAAATTTGATAGCCATTTAAACTGACTATTGCAACGGTATATTTACAGGTCTTGATAAAAAATCAGTCAAGAAGCTGCAATTAGGACAGAATGCTGCAGCCAGAGTCCTCACAAATACAAGGAAGCTGGACCACATTACACCGGTTTTGAAATCGCTACACTGGCTTCCAGTGAGTCAAAGGATAGACTATAAAATACTACTGCTCGTCTACAAAACACTTAATGGCCTTGGACCAAAATACATGCTTGACTTGTTAGATTCCTATAAGACATCTAGACCCCTAAGGTCGTCTGGAACCGGTCTTCTGCATGTTCCAAGAACAAGAACCAAGCAGGGTAAGGCAGCATTTAGTTATTATGCTCCTCACCTCTGGAACAAGTTACCTGAACGTCTGAAGTGTGCTAAAACTGTTAGCTCTTTTAAATCAGGGCTAAAAACGCTTTTGTTTAGCACTGCGTATCCATAACTGTCTATATATTTCAATCTACCTGCTTTCTATTCCTCTTGTGCTTATCTCCATTGCTGATTTCAATTATTATTAGTAGTAGTAGTTTTTGTTTTATTTTTATTTTTGTTTTATATTTATTTTATTTTATTCTGTGATTAAATGCGATCTTTTGTCTTGGTTTTTACGTTGTGTTGATTTAAATGTGATTTTTATGATCTTCATGTAATGTAAAGCACTTTGAATTGCCTTGTGTTGAATTGTGCTATATAAATAAATTTGAATTTGAATATATTATTTTTACGTTGTTGACTCATTGGCTGTGATTGACGGCGTTAGACGTCTAATTTATTTAATATTTGTCCATATATTTTTTCCATAGATTTCATAATGTATTGACTAGGCGCGGGGCTGATTAATAGCGAGCCTATCTCCGTCATACCTGTCAAGTTGTACGGTTTCGGAGTAATTCGTACAAGTGAGCACTGATTTTTAAATGTGTACGCCGTACGTTCAAAATCTGTACGTTTTTTGTGCATTACAGTTTTTTTTTCCCGTTCGGATTTTGTCACCGTTTCGGCAACGAGACAATGCTTTACTATGCGTTTCTATGTTGGTTGAATGCCGCGAGAAAAGTCAGAGACACTGAGAGAGGGGAGTGGGAAAGAGGGAGTTGCAAACGCGATGCTAGGCTAGGTGGCTCCAATAATACCTGACTGGAGCCAACAGCCTGCAAACTACACCCACATGATGCTACGCTAGATATCACGTGTATATGAAAGAGATGCGAAATGATACACTTGCTGGCGTTGGTAAACAGCCGCCATCTTAAAGCAGTAGACTTCTCAGAAAGGCTCTTTTGTAGTGAACCTTCCTAGCGAACCTAAGTAAACTTTTATCTAAAATACTCCTAAATCGGCAAAATCTTGACTTGAATCTATGTTTGAATGATGAAACAGTTTTAAAACTTTTAAATGTCGAAAGTAGAAAGAAGGCAACTAACGCAAAAATGGGAGCAATTTTAGCAACTTTAACGGTTGATTCACAACGTAATATGGCTTCCAAACATAGCAAAGGTTACTATGTTTTTGTTTTGCCACTGTGGCACCGCCTTATCACCACAAAGAGCTTTTTGCGTTGAAAATTCTTGTGAATAAATGCGTAACTCCCTGAATTCTTTATAGATACGTATGGACCTAAAACAGTCTCGAGTCTTTGTTAAAAGAGCAAAGAACCGGGCGGTTAGCATTTATTTTACGTAAATATGTCGAATGTGCTGCTAGTCTTTAAGCCACTGTGGCGCCGCCTTATCACAAAGCGATTTTTCCGTTGAAAATGATTGTGAATAAATGATTTTCAATTAAAAGCAAAAACCTGGCAGTTATTTTACGAAAATATTGAGAATCATAACCCCAATGCCGTAGTGGTTAATTTCTCCGAAAGATTTTTTTTCATGTTTCAAAATGCATGCATGGTACGCAAAATATAATTAGATTGAATCCTCGAACTAATCTCTCCTGAGACATTTCTTCCTGTTTGTATGCGGTACAGCTTTTGTTCTTTTTCAACCTAAATGCGGCGTTTGATCGCTGCATGTGTTTGGGAATAACCGCGACTGACTTCGACCAACTGAAGCCGAGTGCGGGACGGCCACCTACTTGAAGGCGTGGCGCAGTGTCTGGTGAATGTTTCTTGTCAATATCATTATGCTTTTTTTAATGTAGTTTTTGCATTTCTACCAATTTTTGTGTGGTTTTGAAAATTTTCACTGTTTTCGAGTTTGCAATTTTTAGCTGTTTTTCAAATTTTTGTTTTTTTTGTTGTTTCAGTTTGGATAGGCGTTTTTTGTTTTTTTTTCATCCACAGTTTTTCATGTTTTCTAAAGTTTTTGGACTTTTTGGTGGTTTTTACATTTTTCACTATTTTTTTTTTTGTTTTTTTTTTGTTTTTGTTTTTTATATTTACTTGCAGCTGGGCCACAAAAATATGGACACAGGCCACAAACTGCTTGTGGATCAGACACGTTGTCCTTGGAGACGCTACAATAGAATGTGCTTGTCTGTCAATGTTCATTCGAAATAGTTGGAAACCTTTATTTATTTTTGAAGTAAAATATAATTTTACAGATGAAAATATTATTTAGAAAACGTCGACTCAAACTAGATAAAATTGGTCACGATTTTCGTCAACAAAAACTAGACGAAGACACACATTTCGAGACGATTAAAATCTGACTAAGGCTAATAAGTTTTATCATCCAAACAGTGTTGTTCTCGACAACGGTGACGGTAACGAAAATATTTCGTCAACAATTTTTTTCATGACGACGCTATGATGACGAGCTAAAAATGTGTCTTAGGAGACTAAAACGTAATGAGATGAACGCCAGTTGTCGTCTGACGAAACGAGAAGGAGATGAAAATTCGCCATAGTTTCCATCCGTTCACAATGTGTGATATTTTCTTATTGAATGTGTAGTTAGCACGCATCTTTGCAGTGTTTGGTTGTGTCGCTCATGTGAGATTCTGTGCCTTCCCCCAACCACCCCCGCCCCACACACAGGCTTAAGCATGCGCCCATTCCAGGCTCCTTTTGTGACACTTGTGTCCGGTACTGCTTGGTAAGTTTTGTTTTCTTAACAATGCCATGTTGCTTTAGCCTTAAAGGTCTGTGCTAGGTGGTCAACACACACTAAACTAACTTGTAGCATTAGCATAGTGTTCGCTTTAGCGTTACCATTTAGCACCTTGACTCGGTGTCTTCTTAACTAGAACTACCAAGGGTGGATCAGTTGATACATATCCCTTTTGTATCCAGAGAAGGGTCATCTGACCCTAATCAGCATATCTTTTGTGAGCATTGAGGTCCTCATTAGTCATTCACATTCACAAATCCACAGGGTTGGATTGTTCCAATTAGCATCTTGAGTGTTTGCATGGCAGGGGTGCTTTGGCTTTGTCAGACAGTGGACCGCTCGGGCAGGCAATCGGGCGGACAACCTTTTTACATCTTCGCTGCAGTTTGCCTACAGTACAAGGGACGGTGTAATAAAAAACAAAACTAAACATTTTTATGTGGTGACATATGACACTTTGCCCTTTTAGGCTAGGCGTTGGAGGTTGTTGCCAATTCAATTTTTCCTTCTGCGCCTTCTTTGCGCCCACATGAAAGTCAGGCAATTCCTTTGTTAATTCCTTTGCAAAACTGACCAAGAAGTCCACCCGTCGGACAGTGGACCGCTCAGGCAGGCAATCGGGCGGACAACCTTTTTTACATCTTCCAGTGTTTTCCTGCTGAGTGTGAATTATCATAAAGATGTTGATATCCTTGTAGACTCTACAATTATTTGTTCATCTGTCAATGTTTATTCGGAAATTGTTGAAAACTATTTATTCATGGACTAAAAATTTTGAAGTTGACAGACGAAAACATTTTGAGAATTGTTGACTAAAAATAGACGAAATTTGTCTGAGTTTTCGTTGATTAAAACTAGAAGAAGACGAATACATTTTGAAATAACTACCTAGATAGCAGACCAACATTGAATAAACGTTGGTTTTCCATCAAAATTATTCGTATGGTTGACATCGAAATTTTCGACGTCAAGCGATGTTGAAACAACATTGCTCTATGGTATGTCAGGCGATGGTTGGGTTAACACTGTTTTTTAGTTGATGAACTAATGTTGACAAATAGTTGATTTATGATTGACCGGAAAATATGATTGAAAAGTCATTGAATTATGGGTGAGCGGGCGTTTCGGTCGAAAACATAGCGTTGTTCCAATATTATTAATAATAGAAATGACGTTTAGGTTTTGTAAGGATTTCAACGCTGAAACAACATTTAATTAAGGGTGCAAAAGTGACGTTCAACGATATAATATCGACAGCGGAATGTTGATCCAACATCTTTTCAACGTCGGTCTGCTATCTGGGTAAAATATGACTCAGACAAATAAGAATTTTTTTTAATCCAAAAAGGCAGACGAAAATCAAAAGGGCTGCCAAAAACAACAGTTATAAGAACATGGATGCGCAGCATTTGACTTCCACCAATAATAGTTTTATAACATCCAAATCCATTTTTGCTAACATCACCCAAGCTAACATCAATAACTAAAGCCGGTTTCACGCATAAAGTGTTGACATGGCCCGAAAATGAAACATCAAGTGTCTCTTACTACTTGCTAAAATGCACTACATGACAATGACTGAGCTAATTCCGCACAAAGCCATCATTTAGCTAATTAGCAATGAGTGGCTTTTGATAAAATCCTGCCAGTGGATTCAAAACAACACTAACACAACGATTACCACATGTTTATAATATTATACATAAAACTGCGTTGAGCCTTATAAACCATTAGCACAGGGGCCATTTTCCAGTAACATGAGTAACGATAGCCGTGCTAAAAACAATATTGCTAAACCACAGAAACGCAATCGTTTCAAGGCGGTTAGGAGAACAGAGCGTATTATTTTTCCATCAAAACACACGGCGCTGAGATTTATGAACACTTTCGGTCTCGAAAACCATTAGCATATTGAATGTGAAACTCAAGGTACATCATGACAACACCAACATCAGTCAGCATTAGTGTCTATTTATATTTATTTACCAAGACTATGCACATTATCCCTATTAAGGGCAGTGTGGAATGTTTAATCCCCTGTTTAATTGTGTTATTTTGGTAGAAGTGAATTAAAAAGAAGGTAGTTCGGGATTCACATTTAATACTTTGAACTCATTGGCTGCCATTGTCGGCACTTGACGTCAAATCCATTTTGACGTTCAGTCTGTCTAGCGTCTGAGTTAATATTTATCTCGAAACACACATTAATAAAGGTGGGGATTTTTGTAAGTCATTGTAAATGTTTATTTGTGCTAGGGAATCATACTTTGGAGTTTATCTGTAGTTTGAAATCGATATATAACCTTTCCAAAGAATTAGAATATGATGGAAAAGTTCATTTATTATTGGAATATTAATATTTTGGGTAAAAGATTTGAAAGAAGGAGGCAACTATTCAGAAAACAGTCATTTTTAAGGATCAGAAATAAAATTCAGGCTATGCATTAAAATATAATAGAATAAAAAAAGTGTTCATTTCATGAGTCAATCCCAGAAAATGGCTTTTTCCCCCCTAAAAATATTTTATAAATGTCATTATTTCGATGAAAAAAAAAAAGAAAAAAAAAAGTTATGCTAATGCATTAAAAAATAACATTTTTGGGGAAAAATTATTTTTAAACTCAGAAATAAAGTTTTTTTTTTTTTTAAAGGATTTGATATTTTTTCATGACTTTTTTTTATCTTAATTACATTTTAAATTTAAATTTTAAATTTAAAAAATACTTTTTTTTGTTGTTCCTTTTTTTCCTGAATATTTTGAATTACTGTCATTATTTACACACACACAAAATAATTTTAACTTTAGGCCGTTACGTAAAATATTTTTTAATTGATACTTCTTAATGTATTTTTTTTATTCCCAGAAAAATCAATGTCAGTAGCATCAAATGAATTAAATTACTTGACTCCAGGTTTAATACGATAAAATAATGTCCATTGCTATTTTACATTTCAAATCATCTGACCAAAAATTTCAAGACGTTTGAGCAAAGCTTGAGTAAAAAGCATGTTCATAATGATGATGATTTTTTTTTTTTTTTTAAATAAAGTAAATAAAAAACAATGCTTTTCACCTGATTCCTATCTTCTGATCGGCCGAATTTCCGATCACCTGATCGGATCGGGCCATCCCTACTAATTCAGGTTTGAGTCAGTGTTGTTTTCGTCAACGGCGACGACAACGAAAATATTTCGTCAACGAACAATTTTTTTCATGACGATGACGTCATGATGACGCACTGAAAACGTGTCTTGGGAGACTAAAACATGACGAGATAGATGCTAGTTATTGTCTGACAACACGAAAGAGCTATGCATTAAAATATAATAGAATAAAAAAAAGTGTTTTTTTCATGAGTCAATCCCAGAAAATGGCTTTTTCCTCCCTAAAAATATTTTATAAATGTCATTATTTCGATGAATTAAAAAAAAAAAAAAAAAAAAGTTAATTTATGCTAATACATTAAAAAATAAAACTTTTTGGGAAAAATTATTTTTAAACTCCGAAATATATATATTTTTTTAAAGGATATTTTTTCATAACTTTTTAAATCTTAATTACATTTTAAATTTAAATTTTAAATTTAAAAAATACTTTTTTGTTGTTCCTTTTTTTCCTGAATATTTTGAATTAGTCATTATTTACACACACACACACAAAATAATTTTAACTTAAGGCCGTTACGTAAAATATTTTTTAATTGATACTTCTTAATGTACTTTTTTTTTTATTCCCAGAAAAATAAATGTCAATAGCATCCAATGAATTAAATTACTTGACTCCAGGTTTAATATGATAAAATAATGTCCATTGCTAGTTTCATGAGATTACATTTCAAATCATCTGACCAAAAATTTCAAAATGTTTGAGTGAAGCTTGAGTAAAAAGCATGTTCAAAATGATGATGATTTTTTTGTTTTGTTTTTAAAAATTAAAAACCGGATACTTTTCATTCACCTGATTCCAATCGTTTGATCGGCCGGATTTCCGATCACCTGATCGGATCGGGGCCATCCCTACTAATTCAGGTTTGAGTCAGTGTTGTTTTCGTCAACGAAGACGACAACGAAAATAGCTCGTTAATCAATTTCATGACGATGGTGTCATGATGACGCGCTGAAAACGTGTCTTGGGAGACTAAAACATAACAAGATAGATGCTAGTTATTGTCTGACAACACGAGAACGAGATAAAAATTTGCCATAGTTTCCGTCATAAATCCACAATTTGTGATATTTTCTTATTGTAATTGTAGTTAGCACGCTTTTAGCAGTGTTTGGTCATTTCACTCATGTGATGTGCTGCGCCTTCCGCCCCAACCTCTAAGCGTGTGCCCATTCCAGGCTCCTTTTGTCAAACGTGTCAGGTGCTGCTTGGTAAGTTTTGCTTTCTTATCTTGGCTAGATATGCCATGTTGCTTTAGCCTTTAAAGGTCTGTGCTGAGTGATCATCACACATCAAAGTAACTTGTAGCGTTAGCATAGCGCTCGCGTTAGCATTACCATTTAGTGCTGTGACTCTGTGTCCTCTTAACTAGAACTACCAAGGGTGGATCAGTTGATACAAATCTCTTTTGCATCCAGAGAAGGGTCATCTGACACCTAATCAGCATATCTTTTGCCGGCATCGAGGTCCTCATTGGTCAATCCCATTCACATTCACAAAGCCACAGGGTTGGATTGCTCCAATTAGCCTCTTGTAGCCTCTTGAGTGTTTGCAGGGCAGGGGTGCCTTGGCTTTGTCGGACAGTGGACTGCTCAGGTAGGCAATCGGGCGGACAACCTTTTTACATCTTCCAAAAGCTGCAGTTTGCCTACAGTACAAGGGACGGTGTAATAAAACGTGGTGACATATGACACTTCGCCCTTTCCCCAGGGCTAGGTGTTGGAGGTTGTTGCCAAAGCAAATTTTCCTTCTGTGCATTCTTTGCGCCCATATGAGAGTGAGCCAATTCCTTTGCAAGACCCACCAAGAAGTCCACCCGTCTCTTGCCTTCCGGTGCAAGCCTGATACAACAAATATGCATTCAGTGCTACCATGTCAATCATATTGTTGAATAGGGCAACTGGCCATCTCAGTGTTCCTCCGTGTTTGACAAAACAAAGTCAGCCCTGGATTTGCAAATATTAGATGCTAATTGCTGCTATCCAGAGTGAAACCCCGCCTTTACACCTAGGCAGCAACTCCACAGGAGTGTGTAGGGGGGTTGTCTGTTTGATTAATTGTTTGAGAAGTCTATTTTGACAAAGCCAAGTAGTCAGTTTGGTATCGAGGTCATTTGACGCCTTTCTGGTCTTTCTTTATAGCCCAAAAAAAATCCCGGGACTTCCAGTGTAAACTATTGGAAAACGTTTTACATACAGTTTGTGGCATCCAGTTGAGTTTAACTAAATGCAAATAATGTGCTGTTTTCCTGCTGAGTGTGTATTATCATCATGAAAATGGTGATATCCTTGTAGACACTACAGTTATGTGCTCGTCTGTCATGTCCATTTGAAATTGTTGTAAACCTTTTAGTTATTTATTCATGGGCTAAAACTTTTCAAGTTTATAGACTAAAATATTTTGAGAATTATCGACTAAAACTAGACGAACACATTTTGAAATTACTAAAATATGACTAAGATTAATAAGTATTTTAGTACAAAAGACTAAGATGAAAAAACACTTTTCAAATACATAAAAAATAATGGGTGGCGTTTAACCATTGGCTAATAATTATCAGCCTCTACCAATGGGGTGTCCCTTATTTTTATTTTCAAGGCGTTAGCAACCCTAGTTGTTACCCAAATCCGCAAATTCTACCTTTTTTTTTTTTTTTTTTTTTTTAAACAAACTTGGCTGTAAAATAAAACCTACTGCATGGACGTGAGCATAATAGCTACCTAGATTTCCATTGGTTAGGCAACGATCCAATCAAATCTATCGAAACGCAAAACATCGATCAAAAAAGTCATCTTTTCGATATGCAGTAGTTAACTTACTGTCTTGATATTAATAAAAAAAAATAGAAAAAATATATATATTTTTTAAAACCACAATAAAAACAGCGCAAGCCAAAAAATGGAATGTTTCACTTGGCTCTCATAGATTTTTAAATGTTTTTTTCTTGAAATGCGGCATGCGATGGAGCTTTTACATTTCATTTCTGTGCTGATATATTATTTCTGTCAACGAAAATGACATGTTAGAAACTCCCCTAGGAGCGAGACGGTTATTATTTTAGAGCCACGCAAACGTAATACTATTTATGCAACCTGACAGTTGAGTATCTGGCTCAATAACAACAGGAAAAACTTGACTTTTACCACTTGGTAAAGTCATTGCTAAAGAAAAACAGAATCCGCGTATTTGCAAAAAGTCATAAATGAAAGAGTTCCTGTGCCAACAGTTGATTATAAACGCACCAGTAGCTGAAACTTTTCTTACTTGCGCACACTAATCTCCACTCTTGCCTGCTTCTACTACAAGATTTCTCTTTGTATTTATTCTATAAACCTTGCCCAAAAATTGTAACGTTGTGTGTCGAGAATTAATGGGAAAGGCTCCGACTGTTAAATCGTAAAATTTGAATTAGGGAAGATGGCGCGTAATGCACGGCCAAGCTTTTATTAAAGTCACGCCGAATAATTGAATTGTTCTGCTGCTCGGATTTGTTAAAAAAAATAGATTTTTGGTGTCGAACAACAACACGAGGATTCAGACAAATTCTATTAAAGACGCAGGTATCTTTTGTTGTTTGTGCGATCAGAATTGGACTTTTTTTTTTTTTTTCCTTTCGTATCTGAGCTTTTGCTCTGTCAAAGCTTATCTTCTATCCAATCCCTCGGCGAGGGGCTTTCAGCCACTGTGACACGCAATGAAAGACTGTCAGTCCTCCCTATGCCAAAAAGATCACAATCTGCGGAGAAAGAAAACAAAAAAGGTATCTGCTGAAAGAAGTTAATATAATTTGTGATGGGAAGCGGACGGCCGGGATGTACAATAAAGCTCAATGTGTCAGCTGACAGGAAATGCTGGTACGCATTGGGGAGAAGGACAGCTCTCATTTATTGGTCTGATTCCATTAGGGAATCATTTTGGAAAAAAATAAAAAAGATTAGTAATAATGACTACAACTAAAATTAGCATGCTGATTCAAAAAATTGCGGTCATTTTCTCCTAGCATGTTAAGTTCTTTCTGCACAGCTTACCCTCGAGATAAGCAATATATGACGGCTGACTATTATTGGATCAAGCACACGCTAGTCCTTAAATTTAACACTCCAGAATTTTTGGCCTATAAACCACTATCTTTCCCCTCTGCTTTAAAGGGATCCTCGATCTTTAAAGTGATCCTCTGATTTAAATACATGTAGGCTCTAATAAACCACAATTGTTCTCTTGTACTAAAATACGTTGTTAGAAACACATGAAATATTAAATCAATGGCAATATTTTATAATATTTAGTCCATATTTTGACCGTTAGTTGGCGTTAGTTGGTTTGGGTGCTTGCAGTGATGATGTCATTGGTATCTTTCCAAATGTGTCGGGTGTTAAACAATTGCTTATTGCTGCCTAAACTCGTGAAGTAAAATGCCACGATGTGCTGATTTTGGATGCAATTTCCAGTCAAATGGAAACAAGGGGAGTGAAGTGAGTGGTCAAGGTGGAATTATTATTTTTAGTGAATAAATGTGCATAAGAGGAAGCTTCTCCCCCTTTTTGGTCCCTGTATGCATGTATCCTACCCACCACGCGTTACAACTGGCGCCCAAACATTTTTCCTGGATCCTCAGTCAAGTAAGGGTCCCATCGCATCTGCAATAATGGTTTTGGATCTGTCCATTTATTTTTATTCGTCGGTCCCACAGCGGCTTTTCGGATCAGTCTATTTTGTGGAATCGACGGCCTAATCGCGGATGCGATATTGCCATGGGATCGGTCTAATTCCTGGATCTTCTAGTGAGTAAAAAACGCGGATTTGGATTAGTATTGCTATCTTTTTTGTTGACTATTCCTCGTGGGAGTTTTCCCCAAATCATACTAAATAATTAAAGCACTATGGCACGCTACAGTGACGACAGTGACTCTGACGTGGACCTTACAACAATGTTAGAGTTTGTCAGGGAATGCGTGTTTGCGTACTCCTGAGCTCCCGAGTGAAGAGTGGTCAAGGTGGAAATATTATTTTTTGTGAATAAATGTGCATAAGTGGAAGCTTCTCCCCTTTCTGGTATTTTATACACGTATCCTAACTACCATGCGTTACAATGTACAAGACCTGGATTACACAAGGTGTGCTCTTTGGCCTGTACTGTATGTAAAGCACACGACAGCTCTGGATGCTAACAATCTACATAATTATATTGGGAAAATGTTTGAAAACGCAATATGCTTACCTTGAATATCTGCTAATAAAACCGGACAGCATACACTCTGGCTCCCAACCGGACTTCCCAACAGGACTCTCTCGCATCACCAGTTTTGCCCAACTTTTGTCTTGTCAGGTATTTGCTGCACGCATTTTTCCCTGAAACTCCTCTTGTGAACGACCGACAGTGCTGTCCTGCTCTTCACTTTTCAGATCTAGTTCAAATAGGAAGGGTAGAACTGACGACATGTTGGGAAAGCTAACGAGTGACAAGCTGGAATTTCGGCATTCGGGGCCAGTGATGTCACGCACTGCGACGTAAGAAGAATGGTGACCGATCACTTAAAATAATTTTAAAAACTTTATTAAAACAAAAACATTAAGAGGGGTTTTAATATCAAATTATTATAACTCATACTTACATTTATGTTTTAAGAATTACTTGTCTTAAATATAGAGGATCCCTTTAAGACAAGTGATTCTTAAAAGATAAATGTTAGTATGAGTTATAATAATTTGATATTAAATCTTAAATATAGAGATCCCTTTAAGACAAGTGATTCTTAAAAGATAAATGTTAGTATGAGTTATAATAATTTGATATTAAATCCCTTCTTAATGTTTTCGTTTTAATAAAATTTGTAACATTATTTGAAGTGATACAGTGGGGCAAATAAGTATTTAGTCAACCACTAATTGTGCAAGTTCTCCCACTTGAAAATATTAGAGAGGCCTGTAATTGTCAACATGAGTAAACCTCAACCATGAGAGACAATGTGGAAAAAAAATAACAGAAAATCACATTGTTTGATTTTTAAAGAATTTATTTGCGAATCATGGTGGAAAATTAGTATTTGGTCAATACCAAAAGTTCATCATCAACACTTATGTACCCCTTTGTTGGCAATAACGGAGGCCAAACGCTTTCTCTAACTCTTCACAAGCTTTTCACACACTGTTGCTGGTATTTTGGCTCATTCCTCCATGCAGATCTATTCTAGATCAGTGATGTTTTGGGGCTGTCATTGGGCAACACGGACTTTCAACTCCCTCCACAGATTTTCTATGGGGTTGAGATCTGGAGACTGGCTAGGCCACTCCAGGACCTTGAAATTCTTCTTACGAAGCCACTGCTTTGTTGCCCTAGCTGTGTGTTTGGGATCATTGTCATGCTGAAAGACCCAGCCACGTCTCATCTTCAATGCCCTTGCTGATGGAAGGAGATTTTCACTCAAAATCTCTCGATACATGGCTCCATTCATTCTTTCCTTTACACAGATCAGTCGTCCTGGTCCCTTTGCAGAAAAACAGCCCCAAAGCATGATGTTGCCACCCTCATGCTTCACAGTGGGTATGGTGCATTTCAGTATTCTTTCTCCTCCAAACAGGAGAAACTGTGTTTCTACCAAAAAGTTCTTTTTTGGTTTCATCTGACATAACACATTCTCCCAGTCCTGTTCTGGATCATCCAAATGCTCTCTAGCGAACCGCAGACCGGCCTGGACGTGTACTTTCTTCAGCAGAGGGGCACGTCTGGCAGTGCAGGATTTGAGTCCCTGGCGGCGCATTGTGTTACTGATAGTAGCCTTTGTTACTGTGGTCCCAGCTCTCTGTAGGTCATTCACTAGGTCCTCCCGCGTGGTTCTGGGATTTTTGCTCACCATTCTTGTTGTCATTTTGACGCCACAGGGAGAGGAGGGAGTTGAAAGTCACTGCTCTAGAGGAGATATGCATGGAGGAATGGGCCAAAATACCAGCAACAGTGTGTGAAAAGCTTGTGAAGAGTTACACAAACGTTTGGCCTCCGTTATTGCCAACAAAGGGTACATAACAAAGTATTGAGATGAACTTTTGGTATTGACCAAATACTTATTTTCCACCATGATTTAAAAATAAATTCTTTAAAAATCAAACAATGTAATTTTCTGGGGGTTTTTCCCCCCACATTCTGTCTCTCATGGTTGAGGTTTACCCATGTTGACAATTACAGGCCTCGCTAATATTTTCAAGTGGGAGAACTTGCACAATTAGTGGTTGACTAAATACTTATTTGACCCACTGTAGGTCGCCATTCTTGTTGCGTCGCAGCGCGTGACGTCACCGGGCCCATTGCCGAACTTCCAGCATGTCACTCGTTAGCTACCCCAACATGTCGTCAGTTCTGCCCTTCCAATTTGAAGCAGATCGGAAAGGTGAAGAGCAGGACAGCACTGTCGGTCGTTCACAAGATGATCAGCAAATGCAGAGCAGGAAATACAGTACCTGATAAGACAAGAGTTGGGCAAAACTGGTGATGTACTCGCGGCAAGTGCGTCTCAATGACAATGGAGCGAGAGAGTGTATGCTGTTGAGAACTCTGGTTTTTTGTTCGCAGATCTTGAAGGTAAGTTATTGCGTTTTCAAACTTATCCCAGTATAATTATGTAGCATAAGCTGATTTTATGGGGGGCGGGGGGGGGGGCAGAGGGAAAACCTATTGGCAGTGTATCAAATACTTGTTCTCCCCATTGTATATATATGTATATAAAAGTTGCAAAGCAATAAAACTGCAACAAAAATGAATGAAAGAGTTACACAAATGTTTTGCCTCCGTTATTGCCAACAAAGGGTACATAACAAAGTATTGAGATTAACTTTTGGTACTGACCAAATACTTATTTTCCACCATGATTAGCAAATATATATATTTTTTTAAATCAATGTGATTTTCTGGTTTGTTTTTTTTCCCACATTCTGTCTCTCATGGTTGAGGTTTACCCATGTTGACAATTACAGGCCTCTCTAATATTTTCAAGTGGGAGAACTTGCACAATTAGTGGTTGACTAAATACTTATTTGCCCCACTGTATAATAATTCAACCCCCAGCAAAAAGTATTGAATCACCAGTCTTGGACGAGCACTCAGACATTTTTATATGTAGAACAAACTCAGATAAAAAGCTTGAAAAAATAATAATGAATTAGTTCAAAAGTGCAACTCTTTAGCATTCAGGAACACTATGAAAAATGAATAAAGAACATTGTGGTGGTCAGTAAATTTACTTTTATAGAGCAGGGAAATATATGTGGAATCTCTTCATTCCGAGGAAAAAAATGGAATCATGAAAAACAAATAACAATCAAAACACATCTCTAGTATTTAGTAGCACTACCTCTAGCTTTTATGACAGCTTGCAGTCTCTGAGGTGTGGACTTGATGAGTATTCATCAATTTGGCGCCAACTCTCTTTGATGGCAGTTTCCAGATCATCCTTGCAGGTTGGAGCCTTGCTGTGGACCATCTTTTTTTTTTTTTTTTTTCCAATTTCCACCGTTTCAATAGGGTTGAGATCTGGGCTATTTGCAGGCCATGACATTAACTGGATGAGTCTTTCTCCAAGGAATGCTTTAACAGTTTTAGCTCTGTGGCATGATGCATTGTCATCTTGCAAAATGACAAGCATATTTTCAATTGAAGAGATAAGAAAGCCGTCTAGAATTTTAATGTTTGCTTGTGCATTAAGATTTAACCACAGCCATCTTCCTAGTGCCTTTGGCTGTCATGCAGCCCCATATCATCAAGGACTGAGGAAATTTTGATGTCTTCCTTAGGCAGTCATCTTTGTTAATCTCACTGGCAACAGCACCAAACAAATGATCCAGCATCATCACCTTGTCCAATGCAGATTCCTGACTCTTGACAACTTGTCCAATGCAGATTCTTGACTCTTGACAAGTGTCAACGATAAATAAATGGAAAACACTCATCTACAACAATCCATACACGGTTCTTACCCTAAATGTATAAATGGAAGTGTTACACGGTTTTTCGTTCGTTTGTTTAGAGGTGGAAAACGCTGTTATGCAAGGGAAGACAACTTGATGTTCCTCATAACAACTTCCTGTACATTGTAGACAGTGTTGGGAGTAACGCCGTTATAAATAACATCGTTACGTAACGGCGTTATTTTTTCAGTAACGGGGTAATCTAACTAATTACTTTTTCCGCCGTTACAAAGCCGTTACCGTTACTGACGGTCAAAAGCGGTGCATTACTTACTCTGAATAAATTGAAGAAACTACCAGCCGTGTCGAGTCGACTCTCTGCTCTGTTGATTTGTCATCCAAGACTTGGGGTGCGTTCACGTTCGAGAATAGCGCACGTACTTCTGACTCCAAGCTGTTTGTCCCTGCTCATTCAATTAGACAACGCTTTCCAAAGTTTGGTAACGTTTCTGTGTTTGCTACACCTGATGCTAGCCTCGTTCCCATCTCCCACTGTCAGCCAGCAATAATTCTGCTTCCATCTTGAGGACGGCAGACGCTTTGAAGGTGACGTGAATTGTCGAGAAACGAGCCTACCTGAATGCAGCCCCTTGAGAGATGCGATGGAAGTGATTGTGATTGGATGAGGGTTAGTCATGTGTCGTGGTAAGCCAATCAGAGCCGGTGATTTCACAAGCAAACCGGAACAGCGCATGCGGCAAACACACACACGCAAAACAGATGCACAGGGTCGGGATGGCAGGGAATTCAGAAGAAAAATTGTCCTTTAAGATGTGGAGATATAGACACTATTTCAAGTTTGTCGAAATTAAAGGAAAGAACCTGCATGTAATGTGTAATTTATGTCCCGGGGCAAAGCTTTTGTCGACATCTGTGGTAAGCAATTCAAATCTGCTGAAGCACCTAACAAGTTAACTGTTCTTTTCTATTCCACTGACTCGAATACTGCTCAGAAAATTTCAAATTGTTTGACATACAACAAGTTCTTTTTAAAGTAACAGAAATAGTTACTTTCCCTGGTAACTAGTTACTTTTACTATAGAGTAATTCAGTTACTAACTCAGTTACTTTTTGGAAGATGTAGTGAGTAATGTAACTAATTACTTTTTTAAAGTAACGTGCCCAACACTGTGTAGAGATGCACGATATTTATCGGTCCGATAATAGGAATTATGACGTCATCCCAATAAATCCGATAACAATGTTATCGGGCCTATTAATAATATTTTTGGCACTGTGTCCGATTGGAATGTAGGCATTTGTTTCCACTCCTGTTTTGCCAGTATGCAAAGTTTTGTTACTGTTCTAGAGTCCATATTATTCCTTCACTGAGTTATAAACCTTACAATGGCAATTAGCAAATGTTTGCATTTTACAGGGTTATGTTTACAAGTTCTTAAGAGGCTTTTTGGTTATTGATAGGCTTGCTGTTCTATAATTGCCAGGTTAAGAAAGTTGTTTCATGGATCAAGACGACAAAAGTATCCTCTCCTGTTGCACCAAATGTTTTATCTGCTGACAAAGCACAATACCTGTTAGGTTTATGTTTGTTTTAGATCAGTGCTCATTGTTCAGGGGAACACATCGTCAATGATATTGACTGATTGTGATTGACTCAAATTATATTTATTTGAAAAAAATTAATATGGGCACTTTATTTGAAGTCAAAACTGTTCTTGTCTTTGTTTTGTTCATTATGTCATCATGAAAATTCTGGTTCGGTCAAAGGCAAATGCTATGCTGAATCAACCGCTAGTATTTTTGACCTGTAGGTGTTCAAAAACTCAGGTGAATATTGAAGGGAAAAGGTACCGTTCTCCCACACATCATATAATTGTTTGCATTAGTATAACACATTCATTTAACTATAGTTTAGGCAGACTTCTCTCAGTGGCCTTGAACACAGTAAAGTGAATCACCTTATCAGCGCTCACGAGGGGGAAAAGGAAAAATGGTACCGTTTCTCGTAGGCACCATCTGTTTGCATTACTCAAACACACGTAATATAATCAATCAGGGAATAGTACCATTTCTCATATTCACTGTAGGACTGCACTACTCTAACACACCTAATGTAAAATAAATAGCACACCATCGTTTAAAGAAACAGAATAGATACACAACGCCATCTTATCACAGAAACCAGCGTGTGCGTCACAAGCAAGATTGTCGCACCAACTCTGGCAATCAGTTCTCCCGACAAACGAACAAGGACAAAGACCAGCGCACTTTGTCCTAAAACAAGTACCGCCAGCCCGGATAACAAAGTTGATAGCAGGCGCTTGTGACGTCAAGACCAGCGTCGGTCGCCGTGGCAACCACATTCCATCCACGCACAAACCTAAACCGGCCAGAGAGGGATGATCTCAAAGCAAAGCCCGGACACACCTTCGGCCGGCCCACGGACTTAAAAAACACTGGGCACTGAGATAAGACAGATTTGCTGCTCGGAAACATTTGCTATGTAGCCTTGCTTTGGATTCAGCATTGTTCCCTCTGTCATCTGTTTTTGCCTTGTTTTTGACCATTGTCGACGAATAAATTGTCAAGCTGTTTTCGGTGAGTCTTCTTCAAACTTTTGAAACATGGAGTCAGTACAAAGGGTTAAAATAAGAGAATGCGCGAAGTTCCGCCTTCCCGGTTGGCGCATGCGAGGCAGCATCAGCCGAGCGGCACTTGTTTTGGCTGTCGCTGTTTCCGTGCGGCTTGACTGGGGAGGCGAATTTCAACAATATACATAGAAAAATTATATATATATATATATTATCGGTTATCATATCGGTATCGGCCTTGAGGAGCAGGAAGTTATCGATATTGGTATCGGTTTCAAAAAAATGGATATCGTGCACCCCTAGTTGATGGACATAAATTGAGACTACGTACATTCTACTTTTTACGCATGCTGCCTAAAGTTGTGGATGACTTTGATGATGGTAGGCTTGAGTATGCTCCGTGTATGTTAACGTTTTTTCGAAAAATTTTGTGAATGGTTTGTGACCTGTTAACATTTTGTCCACGAACGATCAGCGAAGTGATAAGGACAAACATCCAATCTTTTAGTTGGATCCTTTAAATTTAAGCGAGCCACATCCTTAACTTATTGTCTGCTGCTATGTCCGATTTAAGGCGTATGGCGGGGTACATCCACACTGGCGCTTTGTAGCTGGTCGGTGATCAAAACATTCCACTTCCAACTAAGCCTGAACGCTATATCGTTTAAACATCGCCATCGCGATGTGCGCGTGCGCCATCGTCCCATCGCAAGCACGTGCGATTGTTTTTTGTTTTTTTTTAATCCACATACGTCTTGCTTTCTGCTCTGCGCACGGCCTCACACCCTCCCTCTCCCAGCCCTTTGTTCCTCACAGTCACTGCAGCACTTGCTTATTAAAGTTAACGATGCTCGTTGTCTTTGATCTTGCCAAGAAGCGGACTTCAAAGCGGATTGATGTGTCAATCATCGTTTAACTTGTTAAACAGTTTCTGCAAGGAAGCTGCGCTGGAATGAATGTGTGTGTGTGTGTGTGTGTGTGTGGAGACGTTGGAGACATATAAAATAAATGCCAGAATTGATCATGAGGAGTTGGAAATTACTACATGTCACTCCTAGAATCACAGCTAAGGTAGATAAACAGGAGCATTTAATAAAGCCAAGCATTTTTCTACTACAGTACTTTTATTCTTGTTCAAAAATGATTTGGTTGTACAGTTATGTTTAAAACTGATCATAATTATGACATTTGAAGTGCTTAAAAAGCGTTTATTTATATACATTTTTAAATCACTTTGGGGGAAAAAGTGAGAAAAAAACATGTCATATGTATCTCTTTGCTATGCAAAATCTGAATAAGTACATTGAGCACAAAAAACACACAAAAAAAAAAAATGGGGGAGGGGGTGCACTACTTTGCGGTTTTTCACTTATCGCGGCGGGTTCTGGTTCCCATTAACCACGAAAAACGAGGGATCACTGTACACTAAAGATGTCCGATCACGTCATTTTCAAAGTATCGGAATCTGCAAAAAAATATCGGACAAGCCTTTTTTTTTTAATATATACAGTATATATTTTTTAATTAAATCGTTTTCTAATTGTAACTAACGTTACAGACAAAATGTCTTACGCTCATCCAGCGTCTTTAGTTTTGGCTTAAAGTAGGGCTATCAAATTTATCACATTAACAGTGGTAATTAATTAAAAAAAAAAAATCACGTTGAAATATTTAACGTAATTAACGCATGCGCTGCATGACCCACTCACGCATTGTCGCGTTCAATCTATAATGGCGGCGTTTTACTTATATATAGAGCTACAAGGGAGCGTAAACTGAGTAGAGTGAATTTTGACAGCCTTTGGAGCCTTTTTCTATCTGGCTAAAGCCTTACAATCCCTCTCTCAACAATTAGAAACATCGTGGGAAGCAATGTGGGGAAGAAAGGTAGTAATTGATCTTTTTCTTAACACCCTATGTTATTTCCCAACGCAGAGAAGATATATCAATTGGTGCCACTACGCACAGTGATGGTTGCACTTCCCATCATGCATTTGGGCAGAACAGTTAAATGGCTACAGTATCATTTACTGAAAGCTAAAAAAATACACTAGATGGCAATATTTAGTCACAGTATACAAAGTCACATTTATCCTTTAAGAATTACAAGTCTTTCTATCAGTGGATCCCTCTCACAGAAAGAATGTTAATAATGTAAATGCCATCTTGAGGATTTGTCATAATAAACAAATACAGTACTTATGTACTGTATGTTGAATGTATATATTCGTCCGAGTTTTATTTTTTTCTAAATGCATTGCCAAAATGTATATGATCGGGAAAAATTATTGGGAATGATTGGAATTGAATCGGGAGCAAAAAAAAAAAAAAAAAAGCAATCGGATCGGGAAATATCAGGATCGGCAGATACTCAAACTAAAACGATTGGGATCGGATCGGGAGCAAAAAAAACATGATCGGAACAACCCTACTGTACACTGTGGTGATGGTGAGTCATCCAGTCTTTCCAGACAGCTATTCAAGTCATCTAGTGAAAATTTCTTTAAAAAACATATATATAATTTTCTTTTAATACCGCAATATAATATCGCAATATATCGCAAACCCCCCCAAAAATCGCCACAATAGTTTTTTTCAATATCGTTCAGGCCTACTTCCAACCATATATATCTAGGCGCTTCCAGGAGTTCACACAACCACGCACAGCACAGAAAGTCCCCGAGCCTCATCTACGTTGTGCAGAATCCATTTTTGGAGATTCCGTGGGTTCCTCTGGTTTAATTTTGCTATTAAACTTTGTCTACACACTGCTTATTTCAGCAGCACTTCATGTTGTTTTGTCTAAACTGGAAGTCCGTAACAGAAAAAGTCAAAGATGGGGCCCCTGATGTTTTGCTTAGGAGACTTATCTAGTCCCTGACAAAAGTCTTGTTGCTTATCCATTTTGTAGAAACAATTGCTAATAACCTGACTTTTAATTAAAGATGTCCCGATCGATCGGCATCCCGATCAATCGGGTCCGATCACATCATTTTCAAAGTATCAGAATCGGCAAAAAAATATCGGACATGCCTTTTTTAAATATATATATATATATATATTTTTTTAAATTAAATCGTTTTGTAATTGTATTTCACGTTACAGACAAAATGTCTTACACTCATCCAGAGTCTTTAGTTTTGGCTTAAAGTAGGACTGTCAAATTTATCACGTTAACGGCGGTAATTAATTTTTTTTTTAAATTAATCACGTTAAAATATTTAATGCAGTTAACGTATGCGCTGCACGACCCACTCACGCATTGTCGCGTTCAATCTATAATGGCGCCGTTTTACCTATATCAAGAGCTAAAAGGCAGCTGAAAATGAGTAGAGAGAATTTTGGTAGTCTTTGGAGCCTTTTTCTAACTGGCTAAAGCCTTAAAATCCCTCACTCAACAATTACAAATATAGTGGGAAGAACGGTAGTGGTTGATCTTTTTCTTAACACCCTATGTTACTTCCCAACGCAGAGAAGATATATCAATTGGTGCCACTACGCACGGTCACGGTTACACTTCCCATCATGCATTTGGGCAGAACAGTTAAATGGCTACAGTATCATTTACTGAAAGCTCAACAAATACACTAGATGGCGATATTTAGTCACAATGTACAAAGTCACATTTATCCTTTAAGAATTACAAGTCTTTCTATCCGTGGATCCCTCTCACAGAAAGAATGTTAATAATGTAAATGCCATCTTGAGGATTTATTGTCATAATAAACAAATACAGTACTTATGTACTGTATGTTGAATGTATATATTCGTCTGAGTTTTATTCATTTTTTTTCTAAATGCATTGCCAAAATGTATATGATCGGGAAAAATGATCGGGAATGATTGGAATTGAATCGGGAGCAAAAAAAAAAAAAAGCAATCGGATCGGGAAATATCGGGATCGGCAGATACTCAAACCAAAACGATCGGATCGGGAGCAAAAAAACATGATCGGAACAACCCTACTTTAAACTTCACATTGTGTGACCTGTTTTTTTTTTTTTTTTTGGTTAAACATGAAAATTCATCACTAGTTACTTTGCCAAGTAACTAATTACTCTTACTTTCAGGTAACTGAGTTACTAACGCAATTACTTTTTGGGAGAAGTAATTTTTAACTGTAATTAATTACTTTTTTAAAGTAAAATTAACAACACTAGTGGTGGAAACAACCATTTGTGGATGATTCATGTCATAATTTTTACAATTTTGATCAAAACCAAATATAACCAAATATAACGTAAGATGGAACCGTCCACCAAGTTTGACGACTATGCGATACAGCTGGACAGACAGACGGACTATGTTGAATTATAGCATGGTGATACAACACGCGCACACCATCAAACCTATACTAGCCAGGGGGAACTTTGTGTTTTAGTAAACAAAATTTCACACATTGACAGGAGGTGTCCTTGCTTTTCTGCTGGTGTAATTATCACTTTGGGAGAAGTGTTTCATTAAGAAAAAGCTCCACTTTCCGACACTTTAGTCACACTGGGCTGGACACACACACAGTATTTAATTTATCACCCCTTATCCTTGTCTGCTTTTCTTGGCTGTCTTCACACCTCCATCATCTTTTTCTTAGCGTTCGATCAGCGAGACAAAGATAATAATCGAACTTTCGTTTTGCCGTCATTATTTCGCTTCGCTTTTACCCGAACCCGCCATCCGCAAAGTCCCCCGCCCCTTCGCCCTCCTCTCCGTGCCCCCTCGCTAGCTCGGGGAGGTCTGCAGGTTAATGAGTCATGAAGTGTGAAAACTTCCTGAGACTCAAGCAGAACTAAATGCGCTTTCCAGATGTGAGTCCAGCGACGTGTGGATGGGAAGGGTGGGGCAAGGGGGTGCGAGGACCACGAGGGGTTTCAAGAGAAGACAGGGGTCATCAGATCAAGTTTGCATTATACTTTTACAGTTCGTTTACAGGGCAAAGGGAATTTGTCTGAAGCGCTGGTGGATAAAAACGTTGACGATCAAAGGGGGGAAAGTCTGAGATGTAGAATAAATACAGTATTTTTCAGGCAATAAGTCGCAGTTTTTTTCATTGTTTGGCTGGGGGTGCGACTTATACTCTGGAGCGACTTATGTGTGAAATTATTAACACATTATAAAATCGTTTCACATGTTATTTTGGTGTTTTGGAGTGACAATGATGGTTTGGTAAACTTGTTAGCATTTTTATGCTATAGTTATCCGAATAACTCTTAATAGCTATGTTACGTTAAAATACGGGCCACGCTCGCATTTCATTGTTCATGCATCATGTAACATTATACTGTACACTTATTCAGCATGTTGTTCTCGATTGTATTTTTATTTTAAATTGCCTTTCAAGATGGCATATCTGTTGTACGTGCTGGATTCTATCAAATTTCTCCCAAAAATTCGACTTATGTTTTTTTTCCTCCTCATTGCGCATTTTTGGGCTGGTGCGACTTATAGACCCTACTCACCAACGTCACAGAATGACGTGTCGCTGTATCCGGCCGCCATATTGTCCGTCTCTGTTTAGCCCTATTCTCAATGGTTTCAATTAGTTGTTCAGTTTATAGAGCAATTCATGGAAGCCCCGGTGCTTTCAGACGCTGTAAACTCATTGGATGCATTGCATAAAAGGCGTTATGTGGAAAAGCTTCAGTCTATCCATTCGCCAGATCCATATTTGATGCCTAAATCGATATTTTTCAACCCGCTGTCTTCGCCCTCTCTGCCTGACATCTGCTACCCTGATATCCACAACTATCTTGTCCACACAAAATCAGCCTATTCTCACGAAAGTTTGAAAAACTTTAAGAGCAGCACTCTAAGCAACATTACCCCGTGTGACCCTTTACTTCCAATTTTCTAAAATAGCGACAATAAATAAAAAAAAAAAAAGTTGACTGCGATGGCCGACGCTTCAAGGATAGGTGGATATTGGACTATTTCTTCAATAAAACACGCAACAACTGTGTCTGCCTCATTTGCAAAGAGACAGTCGCTGTTTTCAAAGAGTTTGATGTGACGCGATAATATTACCGAACAAGACACGCTGACATGTACGACAACATTACAGGGAAGATACGCAGCGAGAAATTATAGCAACTTGAAGCTAGTTTAATTTCACAGCAGCAGTATTTCGCAAGAGCCCGAGTGTCGAAAGAGAACGCCACAAAGGCAAGATTGTTGAAATTATGAATTAATGAAAAGAAAAAAAAAAAAAAGTAAATGTGACACACAGAAGGGCTTGCTAAAATTTGTTTAAATATATTGTTCTATGTAAATCAGCCAAGGTAGCCCCCCGCATTTTTACCACACCAAATCTGGCCCCCTTTGCAAAAGGTTTGGACACACCTGTTTAACTGATGATCCGTAGACGAGGCCAGCTTCTTTCACTTGGTACCAGCTAAATATTATTCAAAATGTAATGATGGTGGAAGAAATAAGCTTCTTGAATTTGAAACTGTATGTTGTCGGTGATTAGCCTCGCAATGATCTTAATTGTGGTTGTCAGCCCAAAACCCTCTAAACATATATTAAATGCATCTTACCAGATATAAAATGACTACTACATAATCCGTGGTAATCGGTTGGAGCCCAGTTTTCTCGTCGAATTGCAGCAGTCCATCTCACTCTCCTCTCCGGGTCTCTCGGAATACGGTAGAACTTCAAGTCTCTCCGTCTATCTTCTCTGTTATTGCAACCAACCGCCACACACGCCTTCACCGTTTTGATTATTAATGTTAACGAGCAGAAAAACACGCCATAATAGGAGGAATTTATGTAGCGGTAATGCGTCAACACGACGAGTAGACGGACAATATGGCGCGGAGGCGTGGTTGTGACATCATGTGAGTAGGGTCTATACTCCGGTGCGACTTATAGTCAGAAAAATATGGTAGGTTTTAAAGCTTTCAGTGACATTGACGATGATAGATACACAATCATGTTCTCCTAAAAACTGAATTAAAACACCATTTAAAAAAAAACATAGAAAACATGATCAAATATATTTTTTTTAAATCATGCGGAAAAAGGAAAACATGCAAAAACTAGAAAACTGCAATACTGACCAAATTTCGACTGAAATTTTTGCATTGTATGGAAATAAATGCAAAATCTGTACAAAAAAATAAGTAATTTTTTGTTGTGACATAATTTTTGTGAATGATTTTTTTCTCAGATTAATTTTGATCCTGAAAAGAAATCAGTGTAGGAATTTCGAAGCAAAAATTAACATACAAAAAAAATCCAACTGCATTTTTTACAACTTTTTTTGCTTCCGATTTTTATGACTGAATTTTTTTATTGTATAAAAAAAGTTTTTAAAAAATCTGTCAAAAATTCATTCAAATTCTAGTGGAAGAGATTTACCACCATAGACGCATAGTCATTTTGACTTCATCAAATCGACAGTTAGCAACGTTGAATATTTCACGAGTGGAAAATCGCGGACTCAGTTAGCAACAATAAATACCTCAGCTCGATATTTCAAAATGTCAATTAGCGACGTCGAGCACTTTGTTGTTTCAGTAATGGCCGCACTTTGGACAATCATCACTGGAGTGGGAGGAATTTGAGCGGCTTTAAATGAAAGCAATCAAAACGTGGTTGACCCCAACGCTGAGCCAAGACAAAAGAGCCGCCGCGTGAGTGCCAATCATTCAAGTCATCACCGCAAATCGTCACCGAACATTAACGACGACGCTCGGCCCAGCGTTTGCGTACGGACGCGATTGGAGAGGCTCTTCTGCCTCACTCGCCGGTCGACGAGTGCGATCGAGCGACGAGTCGTTATGAGAGAAGAAGTTGAAAACGGTACGGGATCGATAGCGTTTAGCCAGGAGCCGTGCTGCTGTGGATGCATTTAACGCGTCAAGCTGAGGAAAAACAACCCATTGCCTCAAAACGCACACTTTATTGACCACACACACACACTGCAGGGGTATTGACTGGTTTAAGGCAATTAGAGTGGTGTACTTCCTTCCACAAACCCACTGTGATGCTTTGTGAAGCCCGCTAAAAAGTGGGACTAATGACACTTTGTTGAATTAACACAATATCAACAAAATTACAGGTGTGTCTAAATAGATTACAATAGTGGAAAATTGTGTTTATTTTAGTTGAGTGGTTTTTCCTCATTTCTTTGATGGAATGGATTTGGGGGTATTTTTTTCGCTAATCTATTGAGCTGTGTTTGTACACGCAACTCAAAATAAACAATAAAATCAATTTAGTGTGCTAAAATAACTAATGTGACTTAATTTTTTTTTTTAAAAAGTAAAACTAAATCGACCATAATATTGTATTGCAGGGAGTAGAATGGGACATAGACATTAGAGGAGCAGCCCTCTGCTAGTTTAAATCCTGTTTATCTAAAAGGTACCAGTTTGTCAATGTAAACCAGCAATAATCACCGTATTCCAGAATCAGTTATGGTGTGCCGCAAACAGTGTTGTCAGTAATGCGTTAGTTAGTAACGCGTTACTGTAATCTGATTACTTTTTTCAGTAACGAGTAATCTAACGCGTTCATTTTTCTACACCAGTAATCTGATTAAAGTTAGTTTCCCTAGTGTCTCTGCGTTACTATTTTTTCATTGCCTCATAATGTATGTAGAATGAAGAATATTGTAGTCATGTACGAAGAGCATTGAATAGAAAATGCTAAAATAAAAGGTTCCCGGTATGTGTTTCCATGACAACCTCTTAGCTATTTCCTGTTTTGGTCTCGCGTTGTGGGACTGAGGCGGGTGGACATTCTCGCCGAGTATTGAGACGTTGCGAGGGAATGTTGATCTGTGGATATCCATGAATGAAGGTATTTTTCCTTCATTCTGGAGGGTATCAGCAAAAGGTTGGACCCCCTACATTCGTTTCGTAGCTTTGCCGTAGCAACGACGGGCAGTCATCGCTTCAAGTTGGCAAGCTTTGTTTACATCATATGCGTGTTGCACATTCATGCCGTGAGGTGATGTGTTCGTTTAGCATCTGTGGGATGTGTTGTAAGTCCGACTGAGTGTAAAGTGCTTAGTTGCCGCCATGTTTTGTGGCCAAATTGACCGCGTGTGTGTTGAGAGGAGTACTTCCGGTTTGTTAATGTGCACGGCTGCACGCGCATCCGCGCCCGCCACCACCTTTGTTTTTTTTGCACTGTACAATTAACTTGTGTATTGTTGATTATTGTGTCGTCAGTTTGCATTGTTTTACATTGGCACTGATATGCTGTTAACCATAACCCGAAATTCAGAAGTTTTGACATTAGGCTTAATCTTAGTTAGCGGGGTTTAATTGGTCGGTGGAGTTGATTTCAACAAATTCCAAGCAGTTTGTCAGATATTTGTTAGTTTTAGGGCTCCGGAGTGGCTAAGCTAGCGCGAAATTCTGATATTCCCCTTTAAATCCAATCATCGGAAAGTCAATTACATGTGATGACATTTTTCTGTTGCCATTCTTATGTTGAGGCAGCAACGGGAGAAAAATGGGTAAAAAGTAACTGATAGATTACTTTTAAAGTAACTTAGTTACTTTGATAATGAAGTAATCAGTAAAGTAACTATATTACCTTTTTGAGGCGTAATCAGTAATTAAATGACTTTTTCAAGTAATCTGTGATAACACTGGCCGCATGGGTCGGTCCTCTGGCTTATCTTGTTTACGCTGTATATGCTGCCTTTAGGCAATATCATCAGAAACATAGCATTAATTTTCATTGTTACGCTGACGATACACAATTGTGTTTATCAATTAAACTTGATCAGATCAGGCAAGTGGATAAACTAAAGTACCTGTGTCCGAGATGTAAATACCTGGATGAGCACTAATTATCTGTTACTTAACCCTGAAAAGACAGAAGTCCTTATAATAGGCCCTAAAAGTGTGAGAGACTCTCTAACTTCCTAGATAGTCACTCTGGACAATGTGAGTGTAGCCTCCAGCACCACAATTAAAAACCTAGGAGTTCTATTTGACCCAGACCTATCATTTAAAGTTCATATTTAACAAACCTGCAGAACAGCCTTTTTTCACCTGCGCAACATAGCTAAAATGAGAAATATTCTGTCTAAAAGCGATGCAGAAAAATTAATTCACGCGTTCGTTACATCTAGATTGGATTACTGTAACTCCTTACTCACAGCTTGTCCTAAAAGTTCCCTAAAAGGTCTTCAGCTAGTCCAGAACGCAGCAGCAAGACTTTTAACTAACTAACTGACTGACTGAACTAATTGATGAGAGCACATCACCCCTGTGCTCCAAGCCCTTCACTGGCCTCCAGTCGAGTTTAGAATTAAATTTAAAGTCCTCCTTCTTACATTTAAAACCATTATTAGTTCTGAGCCATCTTATCTCACAGATGCTCTGGTTCCATACCACCCCAACAGAACACTTCGTTCTCAGAATGCAGGTCTACTGGTAGTTCCATGGATCTCTAAAAGTACAGTAGGAGCTAGAGCCTTTAGTTACCAAGCTCCTGTCTTATGGAATCAGCTTCCAGCTAATATTGAAGAGACCGACACAGTCTGTACATTTAAGATTAGACTAAAAACGTTCCTATTTGACAAAGCTTATGGCCAGGCTAGTTGAAAACAGACTGGACTCACAGTTCAGTCTAAGCTGCCCTAGGAGCTATAATGCTGGGGGAAGTACAGCCACTGAGTCCTATCTCCTGTTTTTCACTCTACTTACCACTTGTCCTTACTTTATTTCTCTTTTCTAATTCAAATATCTAGTTGACTAGTCTTTTCATCACTACTCAGCCGGTGTCCCCTTTCCCCCATCCCGTCTGGGGAGGGGCTACTTTTTCAGCCACAGCCGCCTGACTATCCTGACCCCTGGCTGGATGGACGCTGTTTTCCGAAATGACAAATGAGCGGGAGCCAACGCTCTGGTAAGGCGGCGAAGGAACAAAGCCAGGCGATCCGTACGTGACCCGCTGGCGGACTTCACTGGTCGCCCGGAAATGCCCGGTTTTTGTAGGAACGCGTCACACGGAGGGCGGAGACGGCCAACCTTCGCTCCCAGGTGGCGCAGCCCCGTCCAATGACAAAGCTACTTTTGGTTCAGCCCCTCGAAAAAGGGGCTTTTCTTTGCGTGGTTTCCAGGTTGCGCCGTCCGGTAGCAGATGTTGTGTCCCCACGGTAAATATTATGAGTGCAAAACAAATTATCTCATGAGATTCCCTCCTAACTATGGAACCCAGGCATGTAAGAAACAATAGAAGTTGTTACAATTTAGGTCACAGAAGCAATCATACATCACATAGGCATAATGTAATATTTCCCCCCATTATTCCGCCCTTTGACCCGGATTGAATTTATCATAAGGCATAATGTGCTAATTCACTTTGGGTCACATAATATTTTCTCCATCAGACGCCCTCTGAGACAAACCTGTTGTGATATAGGGCTATACAAATAACATTGAATTGAAATGAATTAAAAAGGAGTGAAAATAGTGCCAGAGACAATTTGTGTTCGTAAAAAAAAATGTAAAAATAATTTTAAATGCTATGCTTAAAGGCTGAGTTATGCTTCTGTGGCAGACCTACGCTGCCAAGGCAGACCCGATTGATGACCCTTCGCCATAGCCTGATGTGCATCTCCACAATTTTATGACTTCGCGTCACGTCAACGCGTGGAGATATGATGCAAATGGACTATGATTTATCCGCTCAGTCTGTTGTTTCCGGTTCAGCGGGAAATCAACGCCATTTTTAAACATTGACCACCTCCGCAACCTGTTCCTCAACATTTGTATTATCAATATTGGTTTTACAATGTTGATGCCCAATTTTTGGAAACTGACTAAATCTAGGCAAAGTCGTGTTTTAAACCAATTTTTGGACTGGTTAGTCCCCAATTTACAGGCTTTATTCCAAATCTTTCAACTGCTAGTACTCTATCTGATGGGAGGAAAAACTGGTTTGCTCAGTGGAAGGTTGACTCTCCCTAGATATGAGGAAGTACAATGGACTACTACACCACTACGGGTGGCGTGCATTCCATTGACATAAAAAAAAAAAAACAACAATATTTGCGCCACATTTCACGCCATTAAAATACAGTAGTATGTGGATGCGATAGAATGAAAATGTCGACATGAAAACAAAAATAGAAACGGTGTGAAATCAAGTTTGTCATTTTCCAATGTGAAAAGCAAATAAAAGGCTAAATTATTTGTTCTAAATTGACACTGTTTATTGAATTTGTGAGAAAATTTGTGTTTTTTTTTTGTTTTTGTTTTTTTAACATAATGGCGATCATTATCATTCGAGATGTAAACATGACAGAAACTGTACGGTCAAAGCTAATGCAACGAAGAAGGTTTAATGTTAGATGTATCGATTTAGAATTTGAAAAAAAAAAAAAAATACAGAAGATTTTTCTAAATCCAAAGGGTTCGGTGAATGCACGTGTGAAACTCAAAGGGTTTGGTAGCATTAGCAAGGTTAAAAACCACTGTTCTAGACTTACTGACCAGAAAACCCAAGTGGTTCTACGTTATACTAGCCAGTAGTTTAAGAGGACGCTCGCCAATCTCAAACTAATGCTAATGCTAACACAAATGCTACGCTAACGCCAGGAGTTACATTTAGCATCTGGTGATCACTCAGCACTAGGGGTGTAACGGTACACAAAAATCTCTGTTCAGTACGTACCTCGGTTTTGAGGTCAAGGTTTGGTTCATTTTCGGTACAGTAAGAAAACAAAATGCAAAATATAAATGTGCTAGTTGTTTATTACTCAACTTTGTGCTTTCAACAATAGGAACATTAGCCTATACAGAGCTAGAATTCTGATCAAAAAGTAGCGGGTATTTAAAGATAATCCAACAACAATTTGCCTTTCAGACCCCGCGTATTGGTCAACTTTCTTTCTGAAAGAAAGAAGAAAAAAGTCTTGTGCTAAAGAGAAAAGCAATCCCAATGACAAAGATTTTAACATGTATTTCACAAATGAAATGCCTCAATGAATCTTTTTTTTTTCTTATGAACGGTTTTCAAAAGCTTTATTGGTGGATTTTCTCAAGTTAAGGCGCCACACAGAAATTAATAAATTTAACTGTGTAAGCAGGATCTGTATATTATTCTTATTATTTCATTACAGGTGTTTTAGCTCATTTCAATTTATTTTATTCAAATGGGCTGTTATTTATTTTATTATGTGTTTATATTTTTAAAATGTGATGTAGTACTCATTTATATTGTATATTTTATGTTGTATAACTTTAGTTCCTATGTGAATATTAGTTCCTACTTGTTTTGTTGTGGTAGGAGGGTTTTGTATTGAACACTGGGCCGTGTTGGTTATAATTATAGCAGAGAAGACAGCAGTAAATCAACAAAGACAAGTCAACTGTGCCCCGATCTACCACTCAAGAGATCTGATGGACTCAAAAAGTGGGTTACGATTGCATATTAGTTTGAAAATCGACCGGATCCACCGTATTTTTACACGAGTGACTTCCGGTCTGCCCGATCCTAGCTACCGGTAGTAGTTTTGACGCAGGAGGGTCGCGTCTCGTGTCAAATAATAAACTGCCGTTCTTTTTGCGTGCGTCGCGTTGAGACGCTTCTGGGACGCGTCTAACACGCGGCCGCACTGCGAGTGGTGTGCATTGGCTGATTGACTTTAACACCCGCGTTTCACTGCGTTCTCGCGGCGGCCACGTTGTCGCGCCGTTGACGTTTCTGGGTTATACTGTCCTACCGTGTTGGTCCTCATTATAGTAGAGAAGATGGAGTAAATATAATCTACACAAAGAAACTGTAACCCGATCAACTCACAGCCTCAAAAAGTAAGGGTTACATTACGTCAGAAACTCGTTCGGTACGCCTCCGTTCTGAACTGAGCACCACGTACCGAAACGGTTCAATACAAATACATGTATCGTTATACCCTTAATCAGCACAGAACTTTAAAGGCTAAAAAAGCAAAGCAACATCGCATACTCTCTTGAAAGATAAGAAAACAAATCTTATCGTGTTTCCAAACAAGCAACCTAGCTTGAGATACATCCTAAACTTCGGTGAGGAGGGAGAGGTGCAGCACATTTCACATGAGTGACACGACCCAAACACTGCTACGATGCAAGCTGATGTAATCCATGTACAAAATGAAAATGTCAAGCATTGTGAACATATGACAGAAACGATGTCGCATTTTTGCCTAGTTAGACGAAAACTGGCATTCTTCTCGTTATGTTCTAGTCTCCCAAGCCCAATCTTTAGCTCGTTATCGCCTTGTCATTGTCACGAAAAAAATTGTTCATCGACGGAATATTTTCGTTATCGTCATTACTGACGAAAACAATCCTGGTACTTACCGATACAGACAACATCATTTTAGTGCCGTATTGGTACAACACTATTTTATCAAATAACTAGGGCTGTCAAAATTATCGCGTTAACGGGTAGTAATTAATTTTTTAAATTAATCTCGTTAAAATATTTGACGCATATAACGCACATGCCCTGCTCAAACAGATTAAAATGACAGCACAGTGTCATGTCCACTTGTTACTTGTGTTTTACTGTGTTTTGTGGCCCTCTGCTGGCGCTTGGGTGCGACTGATTTTATGGGTTTCAGCAGCATGAGCATTGTGTAATTATTGACATCAACAATGGCGAGGTACTAGTTTATTTTTTGATTGAAAATCTTACAAATTTTATTAAAACGCAAACATTAAGAGGGGTTTTAATATAAAATTTCTATAACTTGAACAAAAATTTATCTTTTAAGAACTACAAGTCTTTCTATCCATGGATCGCTTTAACAGAATGTTAATAATGTTAATGCTATATTGTTAATTTATTGTTATAATAAAGTACTTATGTACTGTATGTTGAATGTATATATCAGTCTTGTGTCTTATCTTTCCATTCCAGCAATAATTTACGGAAAAATATGGCTTATTTTATAGATGGTTTGAATTGCGATTAATTACGATTAATTTTTAAGCTGTAATTAACTCGATTAAACATTTGAATCGTTAGACAGCCCTACAAATAACATTAAAGCCGTTACAACAGTAGGAACTTTGTTAATTTGTTTCTATAGTCTAAGGCTTGTAACTGGTCAAAGGGAAAATTTACTATGTGGTTTATGTAAAAACAGTTTATCTTTAAAGCAACTGTGGTTCGTTTATCACCGTCGATGGCTCCCATTGACTTTCGGATGGATAAACAAATTACAAGTGTGTGCCTTTGTTCCAGTGGGAGAGCTGGGTTGACTTTGTGTTTTCTAAACATTTGACAACGCCCACAGCTCCCATGTGGAGGCGGCTCCCGGTGTCCTCGGCGTGACTCTCTAGACATCTCTATATCAACACAGTGCAAACAACACTAGCGCATGCAAACCTGCAAGACGCCAGGGATAAAGAACAGCCAATTGAGATTTGGAAGTGCTGGAAAACATTTCCATCTTATTGGCCTGATATTCTGTTCGGAGAATTTGTGTCCGTTTAGATCGCTTGGCCGCCATTTAGAGCGCTGGACGTCCAATCCATTAGACGTGGGAGGGTTGGCAGTGAAACAATAAACAATCATTTGGTGTCAACCGTCCTAGTTCAAATGGTTTGGATGGCTGCTAGTGATAATTTAATGCTGGAAGTTGGAGGGAGGGTTTGGTCTCACTTCCTGTAGATTTTTGGTCACTTACTATTAATTTTGGAGCAATTTCGGGTCCCTTCCTTTTTAACTCATTGGCTTCCATTGACAATGCTAGATGTCCAATCTACTGGGAGGGACGAATGAACGTTCGTTCATTCACCCCTCTAGTCAGAATGAGAAAGTATTTTGATTTTTGCAGTTTTTTTGTGGTTTTGTCAAGTTTTTTTTTTTTTTTTTAACGCCCCCCCCAGCAGATTACACAGTGTATTTTTCAGTTTGTTTGTTTTTTGCAAATTTTTTTCCAGCAGTTTTTGCGCTTTTTCTGGCATGGTTTTCTTTATCTTTTATCTGTGTTTTTCGCATTTTCCATGGTCAATTTTTGTCTTGGTTTTTTTTTTTTTTTTTGTGGCTTCGGAAGATTTTTGCATTTTTTTAATCTCTCCCCCTGCAGTTTTTTTTTTTTTTTTTTTGGTGGCTTTCAATTTTTGCTTGCGTTTTTTTTTGCTGGGTTTTCTTTATCTTTTATCAGTGTTTTTCGCATTTTCCATTGTCAATTTCTTTCATCTTTGTGTGTGTGTATGTGTGTGTGGTTTTTTTTTTTTTTTTCAGATTTTTGCATTTATTGTCCCCCCATCGTTTTTTTTGGGGTGGCTTTCAAAGTTTACTTGCTGTTTTTAATTTTTTACAGTCTAATTTTGATTTTTTTTTTTTTTTTTGCAGGCTTTTCTTTTTCTTTAATCAGTGAATTTTTGCATTTTCCATAGTCAATTATTTTCATGTTTTTTTATGGTTTTGGCTGATTTTTGCATTTTTTATTTTTATTTTTTATTCCCCCCCGCCGCAGTTTAGTTTTTTTTGTTTTTTTTTTGGGTGGCGTCCAATGTTTTCTTGCTGTTTTTGATGTTTTTACGGTCAAGTTTTTCATGTTTTCCATTAAAAAAAAAACAACATTTTTGCCGTTTTCTGATTCTATAAATGTTTTGTGGTTTTCGAGTTGTTTTTTTTTTCTAATTTATTTTACGGCATTTCTAGTTCACTTCCTGTTTCTTTGTCATTTCTTGTACATTTTTGGGCTTTTCAGTGCCATTTCCTATGGTTTCCGATTGGAAATAAATGGCGATATTTCATAGAATTTGGTTACAACAGTATGTTTTTGGCAAAAACTCTGTGGGCCTTGATTTCCTTAATTCATTTTATGTGTAAATTGTGTGAATCTGATAAAAAAAATGTCGGACGAGATACATTTTTAAAATGTGAAAATTTAAATGTCTTTACCATTGGAAATTAATGGTGCATTTTTTTGTCAAAAAATGCGCATTTTTGAGGGGGAAGCTTGGGGGGAACTTTTGGTACGGTGAGAATCAAAGTATGTGGCTGTGCAACGCCCTGGAAAGTGGACAGGAAATACATGTTTGGAGCTTTGCTTTGCAAAGCATATCCACAATTACCATATTGGCCCGAATATAAGACGGCCCTGATTATAAGATGACCCCCTCTTTTTCAAGACTCAAGTTTGAAAAAATACTTTTTGAACACCAAATAATTTTTTATACAGAAAATAATCTCAGTACATCTGAAACAAATGATTATAATAATATATTTGAGAGAAAAAGCATGTTATTTTGCCTCATTCAAATCTTAATATCTGAACATTTAAATATGTAAACTAAAGTGCAATCACACTCGTAAGTGAAGTTAACTGTAACTGTAGTCTTGAAACAAATCTGAATAAGGAAAAAAATTGCAATAAAATAATGCCAACTGGTTAAACTAAAGAGTATCTGAGATCTGTCATGACAGAACATTGCTTCCTTCAGTGATATCTGGCGCCATCTAGCGTCGTGAATGGGGAGAGTAGCTGAGATCTGTCATGACAGAACATCGCTTCAATGATATCTGGCACCATCTAGCGTCGTGAATGGGTATAATGTCTAGACCGTGAATATAAGACGACCCCCTCTTTTTCAGTGTTATTTCAATGCAAAAAACACTGAATTATATTCGGGCCAATACGGTACATCAGAAGGATGAAAAGTACTACACAGTAGGCAAGGGCGTAGGTTTGGTCTCAGCATTGGTAGGGACGATATAACGGCATAACCTGCATGTACACTTTTTGCTCGGAATGGGAAATTAATAAGATCAAACAGATTGGGTGAATGGGGGTCAGAGCTACATTTCTCACGAATATGAACCTAATTAATTGATATGCTAAATCAGGGGTGCTCATTAGGTCGATCACGATTGACCAGTCGATCGCAACGCTAGTATGGGTAGCTTTTGGCATCCAAAAAATCCCCAATTTTTTTCCTTTTATGTACATCGATAATTATGATTGTTGTGTGAGCAACATTTGAGGTCATACAGCACCCGTCTCTCTCTTAGCAGCTTCTTGCTCACGTTTTTCTGGTTCTATAGTTTCCACCGGAGTTCACTAAATTTGTCAGTTCAATTAACGTTAACAGTAGAAAACACGAGTTTTGCAGGTTAGCAAGTTCACACAGTTTAATGTTATGCTAACTCGGAAGCAGGTCGAACTTCCAGTAGCAAAATTAGTGGTGTTTCCCACCTCCACAGCACTGGCGTCTATTTAAGTCACTGACAGTGGCTGCTGCTGGCTGAAAAAAAAAAACTTGACATATCCCTCGTCTTGGAAGGGGGTGTAGGAGGCGGCATGTTGTCGACATGAATCCTAGCGAGGCTGTGTGAGTGTGAGCATGCGTGTGTGTGTTTCGGGGGTGGGTCAAGTCATCAACCAATCAAACGTGCGTTTGAGTGGGGGGGGGGGGGGGTGAACCAGCGCATTCAGCAAGTGAAAAGGGGTAAATGTAAGTTTGAACATAATGAAAAGAATTCACTTATAGGGTACACCTGGGGAAATGCTAATATTCCATCATTTATCCATCAACGCATGCCTTTTGAATTCATATCATGCCACTTCGTGTAATTACACACATCGCAACACCAAGAAAATGATAGAAATTAGAACGATTGTCAAGCTAAAACGACCCGCCCCCGAGATGCCGGAAATCTGGCATATTGTGTGCGTGACGTCACTATAAGGAAACAACCGGCTCAGTGCTTAGTACTGAATGGTGGCGATGATGGCAGACAATTTTGTTTCTAGGTGCAGCGACGAATCCGACGTAACGAACATTCTTCTAATGGTGACGAGGAGAGTTATGAACCTTTCTTTGGTGTTTTGGCTTATCAATTTGAGCCCAAACGAAAGCCAATGCAGCCGAATGAAAGGATAATTGAGGGGAGCAATCACACTGATGAAACACCGGCGGCAACAGAAACACCGAATGGTTTGTTTTGCATTTCTTTTTGTGAAGCTGATACACCGTGACCGCAAAATAAAGTAATATATAGAATAATTATCATTTAATGTGCTATCATCAGGTTTCGCTCTGCCAACCGACACAAATATGAATGGTATTAGAGGATTTGTTGTCTATATTTTACGAGCGATAATTTATACATGTGTCCATTCCTATATCCAATGCGTGATATGTTTTTTATTATAAAAGAGTACTCACTCTGGCCATTTCGAGCTTGGCTGCCCCGCTCCTTTGGTTAGCCTGGGGTGGTGGGGTGGTCTCATCAGAGCCAGTCATCGTCCGCTACTTGTTATCTCGGGACATTTAGGTGGCTGCGCGTGTAGGTGGGCACCGCATCTGCTTTCAGCAGCAATTTCTTAGCAGAACCCAATTTCATTTGTCCATAGTTCGTATACCTTTCAGGTCTAAAATGCGCACCACACAAAACCGTGCCGGAAGCTGGGTCTGCATAATTAGCCCTCGTAGCACTGACGAACTTTACTCATTGTCTGCGTAGTCCAGCTCTTTTTCTCGCGTTCGGGAACTCATGGGTACTACATTGCGACAAATGGCTATTTGTAAACCACATAGCATGACAGGTTTGAACCATTTTAGCGATTTTTTGATAAAACACGAACGAAACTTTCTCGTCGATAAACAACGATGGCACCTGCCTCGACCTTTCGGTTCCTTGTTATGACGTCTCCGCCCCATTCGGCTGTTTCCGGAATACTTTCGGAAATGTTCGTAATTTTCTATCTATTTTCGATAATTGCTCATGAATGCGATTTATTTTTTTGTTAACTTTATTTGTTATCTTGCCACATAACGGTTCTATTGATATCACACAGCCCCTTAGTGTTTTCATACCCTTTAATAATGGTAGGGTCAATTCTTTCCATACAACATATGGGAAGACAATCTAAATTACCAGTGTAACTGAACTCATTATATATTGCATATAAGGTTGCTTAAAGGTTGGTGGGGACAATTTGGGCCTCCTGAAAAGTTGGTAGTGTTATGTCCCTACCGTCCCTATGCAAACCTACACCCTCGACGATAGGATGTCTAGCAATGTCACTGGCAGCGGAAGAGTTAACTTGTATTCACCCTCCCTCCTTCTCTCCCTCTATTCTCCCCCTCAAGGTGTCTAAGCTGTGAAACATTTAATCGCCGCGGTAACGGTTTCATATCTGGCCCAGAAATCAAATAATGCCGGCTGATTTACTTCCCCTAGCAACCAGGGAGCACAGCCCTAGCAACCGACCCAGTCGGCAGGCCAGACCTAATCAGGTTGAAAATATTTCAATTATTGTGTTGATTCTAGGAAGTGCGTGCGCGTGCGTCGACTGCTTGCAAATGATATCGGAGGAGGAGGGAGCGAACTACCAGGGAAAGCCAAGATGAGATGAGTCAGTGAAGTGAAGCTGATGGAGACAACAACACATGGTCAGTCTGGACCGGCAAACTGTTGGCACGCGGGATGAAAATACACGACTGATTGATATTGCGTTCATAGGATAAGAATTAAAATGAACACTTGTATACGTAGCGCGACAAATCTTTGCTCATCTATGCCAACAATTATGCTCTTCTGCTCGATGGCAGATGGTACAATTAACCTGCGTATCCACCTGTTCCCATTTACATGACAAAACAATATATTTGTGTTCCACTAACAGCAGGGTTGCCACATCGGAAAGACAGTATCCAGCCAAATCACACAGTTAAACCCCCCCATTTCAATAAACACCAGCCCAGATTACAACCTCCCCTTCAAGATAAAATGTTTCCATTTTACTATCCTATGTATATGTCTACAGTGGTGAACACTAATTGGAAATTTTGCTGTTTCGCCATTAAGCATAATGAGAGATGGAGTTCTTCTTAGAAAAGGTTAAAACTAGAGATGTCCCGATCGATCGGGTCCCATCATGTCATTTTCAAAGTATCGGAATCGGCAAAAAAATATTGGCCATGCCTTTTTTAATATATATATATTTTAATTAAATCGTTTTCTAATTGTATTTAACGTTACAGACATAATATGTTACACTCATCCAGAGTCTTTAGTTTAGGCTTAAGGTAGGGTTATCAAATTTATCCCAATAACGGCGATAATTAAAAAAAACAAAAAGTATCACGTTAAAATATTTAACGCAATTAATGCATGCGCTGCACGACCCACTCACGCGTTGTCGCGTTCAACCTGTAATGGTGCCGTTTTACCTATATATATATATATATATATATAGAGAGAGAGAGAGAGAGAGAGAGAGAGAGAGAGAGAGAGAGAGAGAGAGAGAGAGAGAGCTAAAAGGCAGCGTAAAATGAGTAGATTGAATTTTGGCAGCCTTTGGAGCCTTTTTTTGATTGGCTAAAGCCTTACAATCCCTCTCCCTACGATTAGAAATATCGTGGGAAGCAATGTGGGCAAGACAGATAGTAATTGATCTTTTTCTTAACACCCTATGTTATTTCCCAATGCAGAGAAGATATATCAATTGGTACCTCTACGCACAGTCATGGTTGCACTTCCCATCATGCATTTGGGCAGAACAGTAAAATGGCTACAGTATCATTTACTGAAAGCTCAACAAATACACTAGATGGCAATATTTAGTCAAAATATACAAAGTCACATTTATCCTTTAAGAATTACAAGTCTTTCTATCCGTGGATCCCTCTCACAGAAAGAATGTTAATAATGTAAATGCCATCTTGAGGATTTATTGTCATAATAAACAAATACAGTACTTACAGTATGTACTGTATGTTGAATGTATATATTCGTCCGAGTTTTATTCATTTTTTTCTTAATGCATTGCCAAAATGTATATGATCGGGGAAAATTATCGGGAATGATTGGAATTGAATCGGGAGCAAAAAAAAAAAAGCAATCGGATCGGGAAATATCGGGATCGGCAGATATTCAAACTAAAACGATCGGGATCGGATCGGGAGCAAAAAAACATGATCAGAACAACCCTAGTTAAAACTATATTTTTTTCAATAAACATACTAATCAATATTTAACCTTATATTCATTCATTATTAACCAGCTGAGTCCTACGATCACGCCGGCGTGATGAAGATCTACCGTCTTAAAAATCGCTATGAAAAATGAACTATTTCAAACTGCCAACATTACTCGAAAATACCGGTTTCAAACGCTATCCACGTTTTTATTTGGCACTGATGGACCAAGGAACACTGGAAATACAGTATGATCATTTTAATTTCATGGCGGCAAATAAGGGGTGTGTATTGTCTCATATCTGGCAATACGATTCCTATCACGATACACAGGTCACAATTCGATTCGATCCCGATTAATCAAGATACTACACTTGAAGACGATTATTGCGATATTTATATAACACTTAAGTATAAACAAATCAAAATGGAAATAAGTACATTTATATCAATGTATCCCTGAAACCTCATCCAGCACTAAAGCACACTTTCATTATAACACTCTTTTTTTAGTGCAAACCTGCTTAAATGCAGGATTCTAAATACTCCATGAAGCCAAATAGAGCCCGAATTTCAGACTTACTGTACAAAAAGGACTAATCCGAGCAACCAATAGAGGGTGACGTACACAGATATCTACTTGGATTAGTCTAATGTTGTTGTTACTTCAGCAGACTGCAAGGCAAGATTGCTGTACGCTGCCTACTACTGGACAGGAGCAGAAGTACAGCCACCTACTCGTTTATTTCCACCAAAAACACATGTGTAAGGGTCGATACAGACGAGTTTTGAACCGATCTAAGAATTACGTGACGTAATAGCGCAATATATCTCACAATCAATTTTTTTAACACCTCTAGTAAGAAATGTTTTCTCCAATAGTGGGCACTCGTGCTCTTTGGACTGGTGATGTTTCATGTCTGTATTGTATTCCAGTCTGAATTTGATGATTTTGGTGTATATTTTGGCTAAATATGGTAATGTAATAGGTTAGTACAGTATTTTGTAATTATAAGTTCATATACAGTGGGGCAAATAAGTATTTAGTCAACCACCAATTGTGCAAGTTCTCCTATTTGAAAAGATTAGAGAGGCCTGTAATTGTCAACATGGGTAAACCTCAACCATGAGAGACAGAATGTGGGAAAAAAAAATCACATTGTTTGATTTTTAAAGAATATATTTCCAAATTAGAGTGAAAAATAAGTATTTGGTCACCTACAAACAAGCAAGATTTCTGGCTGTCAAAGAGGTCTAACTTCTTCTAACGAGGTCTAACGAGGCTCCACTCGTTACCTGTATTAATGACACCCGTTTTAACTCATTATCGGCATAAAAGACACCTGTCCACGACCTCAGTCAGTCACACTCCAAACTCCACTATGGCCAAGACCAAAGAGTTGTCGAAGGACACCAGAGACAAAATTGTAGACCTGCACCAGGCTGGGAAGACTGAATCTGCAATCGGTAAAACGCTTGGTGTAAAGAAATCAACTGTGGGGAAAATGGAAGACATACAAGACCACTTATAATCTCCCTCGATCTGGGGCTCCATGACAGATCTCACCCCGTGGCGTCAAAATGATAACAAGAACGATGAAAAAAAATCCCAGAACCACACGGGGGGACCTAGTGAATGACCTACAGAGAGCTGGGACCACAGTAACAAAGGCTACTATCGGTAACACAATGCGCCGCCAGGGACTCAAACCCTGCACTGCCAGACGTGTCCTCCTGCTGAAGCCAGTACACGCCCAGGCCCGTCTGCGGTTGGCTAGAGAACTTTTGGATGATCCAGAAGAGGAAGAAGAATGTGTTATGGTCAGATGAAACCAAAATAGAACTTTCTGGTGGAAACACAGGTTCTCGTGTTTGTAGGAGAAAGAATACTGAATTGCATCTGAAGAACACCATACCCACTGTGAAGCATGGGGATGGAAACATCATGCTTAGGGGCTGTTTTTCTGTAAAGGGACCAGGACGACTGATCTGTGTAAAGGAAAGAATGAATGGGGCCATGTATCGAGAGATTTTGAGTGAAAATCTCTTTCCATCTACAAGGGCATTAAAGATGAGACGTGGCTGGGTCTTTCAGCATGACAATGATCCTAAACACACAGCCAGGGCAACAAAGGAGTGGCTTCGAAAGAAGCATTCCATGGTCCTGGAGTGGCCGAGCCAATCTCCAGATCTCAACCCCATAGAATGTCGGTGGAAGGAGGTTAAAGTCCGTGTTGCCCAACGGCAGCCCCAAAACATCACTGCTCTAGAGGAGATCTGCATCGAGGAATGGGCCAAAATACCAGCAACAGTGTGTGAAAAGCTTTTGAAGAGTTACAGAAAACGTTTGGCCTCCGTTATTGCCAACAAAGGGTACACAACAAAGTATTGAGATGAACTTTTGGTATTGACCAAAAACTTATTTTCCACCATGATTTGCAAATAAATTCTTTAAAAATCAAACAATGTGATTTTCTTTTTTTTTTTTTTTTTCCGCATTCTGTGTCTCATGGTTGAGGTTTACCCATGTTGACAATTACAGGCCTCTCTAATATTTTCAAGTGGGAGAACTTGCACAATTAGTGGTTGACTAAACACTTATTTGCTCCACTATATGTGAACATCTTATTCTCCGCATTTTTTTGGCACACCGCGCAGCCCGAACCATTTGACTGATCGGCACCGTTTGGGTATCAAAACGACCGGAAAATTCACGCAACGATAGAAAATTTTAGATTGACCCCTTTAACCCTAAACTAAAACCCTAGGTTATCATATGGGATTTTTCATTATGTACTATCTGGTTCAAATGTTTGGGGTCAAAGCGACCCCAAACTTTTAAACAGTAGTGTATGTTTCACAAAATGAGCCTGGAATGGGCACACGATTAAGCCTGTGTGTGGAGTGGGCGGGTTGAGGGGGATGCAAGGCATGTCACATGAGTGACACGACCAAAGATGCGTGCTAATTTCACGTATGATAAGAAAATCATACGGAAACTATGGCCAATTTTCATCTCATTTGCGTCTTGTTAGACAACAACTGGCATCCACCTCGTTATGTTTTTAGTCTCCCAAGACATGCTTTCAGCTCGTCATCGTGACGTCATCGTCATGAAAAAATTGTTCCTTGACGAAATATTTTCGTTATCAACACTGATAGACACATACCATATTTTGGTGTTTGCACTGAAAAAGTTCTTTGTTCAATCTCAACTCGAGGCGCATGTGCGCATTTTTTGCAGGCACGTTGCGTGAACCAGCTGCTTTGTTGTCAGTGAGGATCTGAGGTGTTTGAGTGATTTCACACTTATTTTGTTTTGACAGTTTGAAGCAGCTTTCCACTCTCTGAAAAGCTTGTTGCCACCAAACTGAAGAGCGGGCTTGTAAAAAAATCAGTCGCTATTGTTCCTGAAAATGTCAAGTGGTTCTCCGTGTCTTTCACTTTTGGTGCCGACGCCACAAACACGTCGGATCGGCGCGCAAAGACAAAAGTACAGTATGTTTTGCTGGCATTGTGGAACAAATTTTTGATTGTTGATAGGTACGACAAAAACATTGCAACTCATGGTGTTAATTAAACACAGAGGACAAAAATGAGCTCTCGTACAGGTGTCAAACTCAAGGCCCGGGGCAAGATCGGGCCCGCCCTATCATTTTGTGCGGCTTTCTTAAGTACATGAACATAGACATTGTTTCTCACTAAAATGTAATTAAAATAAGATTTCTTATTTATTTATTCATTTAATAGGGACAGTCCACGTTGATGAACATCTAAAATATGTTGATATGCCAGATTTGAGCAAAAATAACAACAAAAAACAACGCTGTTCAGTACAATACTTTTCTTGCACAACCACATACTCTTTTTGTCACTGTTTTTCCGCGACTTTCACAACCCCTCTGCCAGTTGCAGTTTAATCCGGCTGGGAGCCCCGTCGCTGCTAGAACCCGGCCCACTCGCCTGGCTCGATCGATTCCACTTTTTGTACAAGAAAACGCAGTCTTAAGCCTGAGTTATACTCCTGCGTTGCGGTGACGGCGAAGTGATTACGGCATCAATTAGCATTTGATAGTTCTGCCGTGAGGGAACGCGTTGCTCTGTAATTTGCCGCCAAGCCACTAGAGGGGTGTGGCGTTATGTTTGTACAGTTTTGGGGCATGCTTGTTTACTTCCGCTAGTCTAGTTTAATGGAGAAAAAAATAAACAATGCAAGATGGAACACTAGAATGTAAATCTTCTGCTCATCTACATTGAATAAATGTTGAAATCATAATAATGTCTTGACGAGACTTGCTCTTCGATGATCCTCCCGTCGGCTTGGTCCGTTTTTGCGTTTATAAAAATAATGTTTTACAATGGCGGTGATTTCACGCTGAACCGGAAACAACAGTCTGAGCGAACCAATCACAGTCAATTTCCGCCACATCATATGCGTTGATGTGACGCTAGGCTGACGCTAGGGTTTGAAAAATCAGTACAGCGCGTCAGGCTACAGTGCAGGGTCATAAATCGGGTCTTCCTTGACGGCGCAGGTCTGACGTGGAAGTATAACTCGGCCTTTATTTTAAGGAGTGGGAGAGATTGCAATAGCTTTGTAAAGAGCTTTACTAGTTTCAGTGAAACCGATTAGCTTTTTGTTGTTGTTGTGAACTAGCGTTCCACACAAATGTACGTCAAGATCTCATTTAGCTTAACAATTGGATGTGTGAGACCCATTTTTCGAGTGTCCGGGGGTTTCAGAATCGGCACCTTTCAAACAAAATTTCTTGAGCCTCCAGGGTTGTAGAACAAATGCCACTGAAAAGGAATTAATAGGAAAAGTATGAAATGAAATAATAATTTTAAAAATAGTTTTCCGCCTTTCGTTTTTTCGGCCAAGTGTTTCCAATATTTGGTTTTGGCCAAGATTTTTGCTTTCGGTACATCCACAATTAAAGTTGTACGTCTACTTACAAAATTAATTGGTCCTGGAAGTAGTTTCCTAACTTAAAAATTCTGTGACTACAGTCGCATTTTCCATGTTAATGCCTCAATCCGTTCCAAGTCCCCCAGAATTGAGACATAAATCTTTTACACTGCATAAAAATCCATCAAAACATGTAACAAATACATGTTACAATTAGATTATTACACAATAAACATAAAATCAGAGTTGTGCATGATATAAAAAAACAAGAAAAAAGGGGGGAAAAAAAGAATAAAAGTGAATAAACTCATGTAAGGCTGTCGGAAAACGAGGGGCGAATGAAGAGGACGCTGGGCTACACAAATACACATACAGTAGAGGTCCGTCTTAACCAACTGGATGCCAGGAATGCTAGGCAATAGCCAATGGCAGAGCAGCTATAAGTATGTTACGTTCAGTGAACTCTGGGAGCTGCGAGTACAAGCCATACTTTATTTTTGCCTTTTGTATCCTGAAATTTCTTAACAGGAGCCAATATTTTCCAATTGAGGCGTGTCTTAACCTGAAATCTCTGTATGTAGAGATGTCCTTAAGTAGCGTTTCCACTGTATTTTGTATTGGGGGCTGACAGCACAAATAGGATGAGTGGAAAAGATATTTAAATGTTGCACTTATTTTACATCCAACCATAGACTGCATAATGACATTGACAGGAGACAGGGCGCGGGGCTGATTAATAGGGGGCCTATCCCCGTCAAAGCATACAGAGTGGAAGCACAGAAACATAACTTTTTACAGTAAAAATCCTTGTGAATAAATGCTTAAATCCCTGAATTCTTTATAGATATGGACGTAAAACAGTCTTGATTCTTGGTTAAAAGCAAAAAAACGGGCAGTTAGCATTTATATTACATAAATATGTCGGATGTGCTGCTAGTCTTTAAGCCACTGTGCTGCCGCCCTAACACCACAAAGAGCTTTTTACGTAGAAAATTCTTGTGAATAAATGGTTGAATCCCTGAATTCTTTATAGATATGAGCGTAAAAGTCTTGATTCTGGGTTAAAAGCAAAAAAACGGGCAGTTAGCATTTATTTTACGTAAATATGTTGTTTATGCTACTAGTTTTTAGCCCACTGTGGCACCGCCTTAACACCACAAAGAGCTTTTTACGTTGAAAATTCTTGTGAATAAATGCTTGAATCCCTGAATTCTTTTTAGATATGGACGTAAAACAGTCTTGATTCTTGGTTAAAAGCAAAAAAACGGGCAGTTAGCATTTATTTTACGGAAATATGTTGTTTATGCTGCTAGTCTTTAGCCCACCGTGGCGCCACCTAATCACTTCAAAGAGCTTTTTACGTTGAAATTTCTTGTGGATAAATGCTTAAATCTCTGAATTCTTGATAGATATGAACGTAAAACAGGCTCAATTCTTGGTTAAAAGCAAAACAACAGGCAATTAGCATTTATTTTACGGAAATATTGCGAATTATGACGCCAATGCTGCAGCGGTTAATTTCTTCCATTGATTTTCTTTCAAAATTTGTTTCAAAACTTATGCATGGTACGAAAAATATAATATTTACCATGAATCCTGGAAAAAATCACTCCTGAGACAATCCTTCTTGTTTGTATTCGGTACACCTTCCATACTTTTACAACCGAAATCCGGCGTTGGATCGCTGCATGTGTCTGAGAATAACTGCGACCGACTGAAGCGGAGTGTGGGACGGCCCCCTACTTGAAGGCGTGTCTGGGGAATGTGTTCGGTCAATATCATTATTGTGGTGACTACAACTACCACCACAATTTAGTGTTTCAAGATTTAGTTAATTATTTATGTGATATTTTTTTGGACATGTATTTTTAATGTGTGCACACTTTAGTTAATATTTGTCTAATGCTTACTGGATTTTATTTGCCAATTTGAGGTAATGACCACAGCTGTGTAAGATCTGGCACCTACCATTCTGAAGGGGGGGTATTTAAGTTGATTTAATTATGAGTGTTTGGAGTAAAGTTTTCACTATTCGTTTGAATACACATTAGTTCATTATTGTTTGAATATATGTATATTTCCCATCTGTTGTCATTTTATTAAGTTGACAATGTTTGGTTAATGTGTCATACCTCCTTCAGGTGGTCGTTAGTCGAGTCCACCCTGATTTAAACAGCCACAGCGATGTGTCTGGAGGTCAATTTGTTTGAAGCCTTTTGTTATGTTGGCCACTTTTATGTTGGGCCCAAGATATTTTGTTATATTTTCTTTTGTGACTTTATTAGATGGAATTTTAACCTAAGTTGAAACAGCGGGGTCCACGTGTATGTTTGGTCCACTACACTTATGAAGTCTATGGTAGACATTCCACTGTATTTTGTATTGGGGGCTGAAAGCACAAATAGGATGGGAAGAAAAGATTAGGGCTGTCAAACGATTCAAATTTTCAATGGAGTTAATCACAGCTTAAAAATTAATTAATCGTAATTAATCGCAATTCAAACCATCTACAAAATATGCCATATTTTTCTGGAAATTATTGTTGAAATGGAAAGATAAGACAAAAGACAGATATACACATTCCACATACTGTACATAAGTACTGTATTTGTTTATTATAACAATAAATCAACAAGATGGCATTAACATTCTGTTAAAGCGATCCATGGGTAGAAAGACTTGTAGTTCTTAAAAGATAAATGTTAGTACAAGTTATAGAAATGTTATATTAAAATCCCTCTTAATGTTTAAGTTTCAATAAAATTTGTAAAATTTTCAATTAAAAAAAAAAAAACTAGTAGCTCGCCATTGTTGATGTCAATAATAATTATGGTGCTGAAACCCATAAAATCAGTCGCACCCAAGCGCCAGCAGAGGGCGGCAAAACACCAAAAACCACAAGTAACAAGAGGAAATGACACTTTGCTGTCATTTTAATGTTTGAGCGGGGCATGTGCGTTAAATGCGTCAAATATTTTAACGTGATTAATTAGAAAAATTAATTAACGCCCGTTAACGCGATAATTTTGACAGCCCTAGAAAAGATATTTAAATTTTGCACTTATTTTACATTCAACATTTATTTTTAACTTGCTTTGAGCTTTCTCAACCTTTTGTTCTTATCGTCTCCTTAACTCATTGGCTGCCATAGTTGGTAATAGACGTCCAATCCATTCGAACTGGATGGGTGGCAGCGAATGAACATTCGTTAATTCGCTGCCACCCTCCCAGTTCAAATGGATTGGACGTCTACTAGTGATAAACTAATTTGATTTTACAGCATGAAAAGAGCAACGATTGAACGTCTATCATTGTCAGAAATACACTCAACAATTAATTGACTGTTAAAATAGATTAGTCGATGTATTGTAACTAGAGATGTCCCGATTGATCGGCATCCCGATCGGTCGGGTCCGATCACGTCATTTTCAAAGTATCGGAATCGGGAAAAAAAATATCGGCCATGCCTTTTTTTAATATATATATATATATATATATATATATATATTTTTTTTTTTTTAATTAAATCGTTTTCTAATTGTATTTAACGTTACAGACATAATATGTTACACTCACCCAGAGTCTTTAGTTAAGGTTTAAGATAGGGTTATCAAATTTGTCCCAATAACGGCAGTAATTCATTTTTTTGAAAATGTATCATGTTAAAATACTTAACGCAATTAATGCATTCACTGCACGACCCACTCAGGCATTGTCGCGCTCAATCTATAATGGTGCCGTTTTACCTATATAGAGAGATAAAAGGCAGTGTAAATTGCGTAGAGTGAAATTTGGCAGCCTTTGGAGCCTTTTTTTAATTGGCTAAAGCCTTACAATCCCTCTCCCTACGATAAGAAATATCATGGGAAGCAATGTGGGGAAAGCAAGGTAGACCTTAATCTTTTTCTTAACACCTTGTTATTTGCCAACGCAGAGAAGATCTATGAATTGGTAGAACTACGCACAGCCATGGTTCCACTTCCCATCATGCATTTGGCCATGGCTACAGTATCATTTACTGAAAGCTCAACAAATACACTAGATGGCAATATTTAGACACAATATACAAAGTCACAAGTCTTTCTATCCGTGGATCCCTCTCACAGAAAGAATGTTAATAATGCAAATGCCATCTTGAGGATTTATTGTCATAATAAACAAATACAGTACTTATGTACTGTATGCTAAATGTATATATTCGTCCGAGTTTTATTCATTTTGTTCTTAATGCATTGCCAAAATGTATATGATCGGGAAAAATTATCGGCAATGATTGGAAAATCGGGAGCAAAAAAAAAAAGCAATTGGATCGGGAAATATCGGGATCGGCAGATACTCAAACTAAAACGATCGGGATCGGATTGGGAGCAAAAAAACATGATCGGAACAACCCTAATTGTAACCAACACGTGACCTCTGATCTACAGTATCTGATAACATAGGAATATCATCGACATGTACTGTACTCAATTCCAGTTCCATTTTTATTGGATTTTTCTTTTGAAATTGTTGATGCGCAGACAGAAAATGTAACTTTTCCAATTTGGCATTCACATTACAAAGACCAAGCCGCTAAAGTTATTTTAGTGCGCGCGCGTGTGTGCGTGTCAGTCGGAAGGGCAGCTGGGCGTAAAATTGAGTGCGGATTCATTAGGTTGTGTGAGCTGAGCTGCAGTCGCTTTAAGTGATACATTTCCTCTGCAAGTGGAGGTGTGTGGGTGGATGGGTGCTGCGGGTGGGGAGAGGGGAGAGGAGAAGGGGGGTCAGCGTGTCTGTCTGTCCATCTCGCACACACAATTTAGAGGCCTTTATTCTATATCCTCCCTCCCTCTGTCTAAACGCAGAGTGACACTGTAAATCTGAGCCAATTTCCTCCTCTAATCATCATTAAAAAGCGCAAATGACTCCACTCGCCATTAAACACTCCTACGTGCGTGCCGCCATTAGCGGCGCTTCCGCAGAGCCGCCCGGACGCGGCCTTCTGTTTTGTCTCCGACGACCTCCGTCGGTTTTTTTGGGGGGGGGGGGTTCTGTGCCTGTTGTTAACTCATTCGGTGCCTTCGATGGAGATGGATGTTCAGTGTTGAGAGTGACGCCGTTATAAATAACGCCGTTACGTAACGGCGTTATTTTTTCAGTAACGGGGTAATCTAACTAATTACTTTTTCCGCCGTTACAACGCCGTTACCGTTACTGATGGTCAAAAGCGGTGCGTTAGTTACTCTGAATAAATTGAAGAAACTACCAGCCGTGTCGAGTCCACTCTCTGCTCTGTTGATTTGTCATCCAAGACTTGGGGTGCGTTCAGGTTCGAGAATAGCGCACGAACTTCTGACTCCAAGCTGTTTGTCCCTGCTCATTCAATTAGACAATGCTTTCCAAAGTTTGGTAACGTTTCTGTCTTTGCTACACCTGATGCTAGCCTCGTTCCCATCTCCCACTGTCAGCCAGCAATAATTCTGCTTCCATGTTGAGGACGGCAGGCGCTTTGAAGGTGACGTGAATTGTCGGGAAACGAGCCTACCTAAATGCAGCCCCTTGAGAGATGCGATGGAAGTGATTGTGATTGGCTGAGGGTTAGAGTCATGTGTCGTGGTAGGCCAATGAGAGCCGGTGATTTCACAAGCAAACCGGAACAGCGCGAGCGGCAAACACACACACACGCAAAACAGATGCATAGGGTCGGGATGGCAGAGCATTCAGAAAATTGTCCTTTAAGAGGTGGAGATATAGACACTATTTCAAGTTTGTCGAAATTAAAGGAAAGAACCTGCATGTAATGTGTAATTTATGTCCCGGGGCTAAGCTTTTGTCGACATCTGTGGTAAGCAATTCAAATCTGCTGAAGCACCTAACAAGTTAACTACCTGTCTGTTCTTCTCTATTCCACTGACCCGAATACTGCTCAGAAAATTTCACATTCTTTGACATACAACAAGTTCTTTTTAAAGTAACAGAAATAGTTACTTTCCCTGCTAACTAGTTACTTTTACTATAGAGTAATTCAGTTACTAACTCAGTTACTTTTTGGAAGAAGTAGTGAGTAATGTAACTAATTACTTTTTGAAAGTAACGTGCCCAACACTGTGGATGTTCAATGGACACTGCTGGCCAAAAGTTTTGGCACCCCTGCAATTCTGTTAGATAATGCTCAATTTCTCCCAGAAAATGATTGCAGTTACGAATGCTTTGGTAGTAATATCTTCATTTATTTTGCTTGCAATAAAAAAAAAAAAAAAAATTTTAAATCACATTTTCTCCTGATTAGTCAGCCGACTAGTTTTACGATTAATCGACTAATCTAATCATTTTCTTTTTTTTTTTTTCTAATTTAGCAATGAAATTTTTGTTGACGCTTATTAATTCACAAAACTATTTTAGAACACTTAAATTCTTTATTAAAGTACAAATAATCATGTAAATAACAAAAATTAATCACAAATAAACAATGAGGTTAGATAGTAGTATAATAATTATAATAATTATTCATTGCCAATCATATTTGTCATGAAAAATGTCATTTGAAAGCTATTCTTAGTGTAGAATCTGTATTATGTAGTATTTACTCAACATATTATAATATAAATTCTGAAGTATGTGGGATTAACTCCAGAAATCATTATTTATATGACGAACATGACGTGCTTTTCCTGTTAACCAGCTGTTGAGTGTTATTGTATGACTGATTGGAACTGTACTACATTGTTTTGCCACAGGGTGTGCTGTCATGTATTTTATGTTCGGTGTGAAGAAGAAGAAGAAGAAAGTTAAAAGAGGCATTAGAGGTCTGTTCTCAACTTCTCCCTCACTGCACTTTGGCTCTCATGGAGAGCACGTTCGCTCATGTGTTCGAAATAAACGATAGCCGACGTGCAAAGTAGCAAGTGAGCTGTAAAAATAGCGAGCTTAGTGGCGTAAAAACAGCGGGAGAGCTAAGTGAAGCTAACGAACAGCTAAGCGGAGCTAAGGGATGCTAAACGGCGCTAGATGAAGCTAAGCGACTGATACTCTGTCCGTCGTCGTGGAACAGTCCATTGCAGTGCATGTGTGATGCTTCAGTGTTCTTATTTACATTAGTGAACAAAAACGATCCAGTAATGGCAAAACACAAAAGACCTCACTGAAAAAGCGGGAGTGTAACAAAGTAGCGATCAAACGCACTCGAGAGTGAATGGCGAGCAAATAGCTGGCGAGAAGGACCGCGGCACGAATGCTGTCAAATGCGACCTCAGCAGTCAGTTGACAGAGTCTGGTTTTTGAAGCTTGGCGCCCTTTCTTCGTGGCCGATCAGCGGCGGCGATGTCATCTGTCCGTCCGGCGCCGATCATCTTACGTCACTTTGGGAGGGGAGGCAGCCAGCTGGCGGAAGTGACGATCAGCTGACTGAAAGAGTCTTAAAAAAAAACAATAATTAAACGGCCAGGGCCGTCACAACTTGGTAGCACAACCTTTAGACAAAATAACTGCGAACAACCGCTTCCGGTATCCATCAATGAGTTTCTTACAATGCTCTGCTGGAATTTTAGACCATTCTTCTTTAGACAACTGCTCCAGGTCTCTGAGATTTGAAGGGTGCCTTCTCCGAACTGCCATTTTTAGATCTTTTCACAGGTGTTCTATGGGATTCAGGTCTGGACTCATTGCTGGCCACTTTAAAAGTCTCCAATGCTTTCTATCAAACCATTTTCTAGTGCTTTTTGAAGTGTGTTTTGGGACATTGTCCTGCTGGAAGACCCATGACCTCTGAGGGAGACCCAGCTTTCTCACACTGTGCCCCACATTATGCTGCAAAATTTGTTGGTAGTCTTCAGACTTCATAATGCCATGCACACGTTCAAGCAGTCCAGTGCCAGAGGGAGCAAAGCAACCCCAAAACATCAGGGAACCTCCGCCATGGTTGACTGTGGGGACCGTGTTTTTTTCTTTGAAGGCATTGTTTTTTTCTGTAAACTCCATGTTGATGCCTTTTCCCAAAAAGCTCTACTTTTGTCTCATCTGACCCGAGAACATTCTTCCAAAACATTTTTGGCTTTCTCAGGTAAGTTTTGGCAAACTCCAGCCTGGCTTTTTATGTCTCTGGGTCAGAAGTGGGGTCTTCCTGGGTATCCTACCATAGAGTTTCTATTCATTCAGATGCCGACGGATAGTACGGGTTGACACTATTATACCCTCGGACTGCAGGACAGCTTGAACTTGTTCGGATGTTAGACGAGGTTTTTTATCAACTATCCACACGATCTTTTGTTAAAATCTCTCGTCATTTTTTTTTTTCCGTCCAAATCTAGGGAGGTTAGCCACAGCACTGCGCAAAGTAGACACAGGAATATTCAGGTCTTTGGAGATGGACTTGTAGTCTTGAGATTGCCAATGCTTCCTCACAGTTTTGCTTCTGAAGTCCTCAGACAGTTCTTTGGTCTTCTTTCTTTATTCCATGCTCAATGTGCTACACACAAAGACACAGGACAAAGGTTGCTCAATGTGCTACACACAAAGACCCAGGACAAAGGTTGAGTCAACTTTAATCCATTTTAACTGGCTGCAAGTGTGATTTAGTTGTTAGCACTACCTGTTATGTGCCACAGGTAAGTAACAGGTGCTGTTAAATACACAAATTAGAGAAGCATCACATGATTTTTCAAAGGGTGCCAATACTTTTGTCCGGCCCATTTTGGGAGTTTTGGTTAAAAAAAAAAAAAAAAAAAAAAATCATTCTCTTTTGTGTTTTTTTTTTTTAATTTTTAAATTTTAAAATTTTTATTTTTATTGCAAGCAAAATAAATGAAGATATTACTATCAAAGCATTTGTAATTGCAATCATTTTCTGGGAGAAATATCTGACAGAATTGCAGGGGTGCCAAATGGATTGGACGTCTATCGAAGTCAATGGTAATGGATTTTGATCATTCACTGCAGTCAGTTGAACTGTGTGGGAATCATTGTTTGGAGTATTTAGGGTTTAAAATCTTGATTCCTGAATTTACATTTTTGAAAAGAAATGTATATTCCTAATTTACGTGCCACTAGAGGAAATGTTACTGATATATCAAAAAAAAAAAAAAAAAAAAAAAAAACTGAAAAAATATTTAGTATCTAAAAAATTCAAAAATATAAATTGGAAGTATTAAATAAAAATAGAAAATGTATTAAAATTAAACATTTTCATTTAAAAAAATCAAAAATACATTTCAAAATAGAAAAGGGTGGATTTAATAATAAATTACTCCATCTTATTATACTAAAAAAAAAAAACAACAACAATTTTGTTGAGTTTTATTTTAAAATGTGTATTTTCAATTATATTTTTATTTTTACTATAATTTGTTTCCATTTTATGATTTTTTTTTTTTCTTATTTTTTAATTACATTTTCTATAATCAATATTTTTTACACAATTTATCTAATTTAATTTTTAATTTTTTTTATAAGCATAATAGTTTTTATGGATGTTTTAATCATTTTTTAACATCTTTTTTAAATTAATTTATTATTGTAAAAAAATTAAATCTTATTTTTCATTTAAAAGATTTTTTTATTTTATGATTTAATTATGATTTTCATGTACTTATATAGTGGTACATCTACTTACGAACGTCTGCAAACAGAATAAATGTTGAATGGAAAATAAGTGCAAAATTTAAATACTGCTCAACTCAACCTATTTGTACAGACAGCCCCCCAATCCAAAATACAGTGGTACCTCTACTCAGAACGCTTCTACATACAGAATTTTCAGGTTAAGACAAGCCTTAATGGGAAAATATTGCCTCTTGTTAAGACAGAAATTTCAGGACAAAAAAGGCAAAAATACAGTATGGCTGGTACTCGCAGCTCCAAGAGTTTACTGAACGTAACATACTTATAGCTGCTCGGCCATTGGCTATTGCCTAGCATCCCTGGCATCCAATTGGCTAAGAGGGACCTCTACTGTATCTGTGTATCCCAGCATCCTCTTCATTAACCTGTCGTGTTCTAACAGCTTTAAGTACATAAGTGCGTTACATTTTATTCTTAACTCTATTCTTGTTTTTTTACATTATGCACAACTCTGCTTTTATGTTTACTGTGGAATAATCTAATGGTAACATGTATTTGTTACATGTTTTGGTGCATTTTAATGATTTATGTCTGAATTTTGGGGGGCCTGGAAAGGACTAGGGCATTTACATGGAAAACGAGCCTCTACTTACAGAATTTTTTAGTTACGAAACCACTTGCAGAACCAATTAATTTTGTAAGTAGAGGTACAACTATGCTGTATGTTCCTCAATACTTTTTAATGTGCATTTTTTAATAACAATTTAAGTACTTGTTGTGTGTGCTCTATCATATTCTTGGCTTTATGTTGAAAAACAGCGATCAGTCATCACCACATATGTACAGTACATCGACAAATTTACTCCACAACGGTCAGCCTAATTTTTGATGATGGTTTCAAACCGTTGGCTTCAAACTCTCATGCATATTTTTCAATATAGCTCTTGTCCTGAAGTGCTTAGAAAATTAAAAGACGAGACGCAAAGCGGGCGTGCACGATATTAACCCAGAACACAAAGCGAAAAAGAGACCGCCGGAATTGAGACAATGAGAAACCAAACAAATCCCGACTATTCCCCGCCTCACTTTTAGGCTTCCGTGCACAAGAGGATGATGGGATTTCATCAACGGCTATTGTTGGTGGCACAGTCTCATTTCTCGCCTGCGGCCCGCAATATATTCTCCCGCACAAAATTAATTTCAGTCTGACATTTCGGCCCCAAATGTAACCTCGGGTTTTCTTTTTTTTTTTTTTTTTGCTTTGACCAAACTGAAATATTAACATGGCAACTGTAGGCGTGTTGTTTCCAAACATTTATAGAGAAATGGTACTAAATATTTAATATTCCCAACACTTTGACTTGAAGTTGTGAAATTAACAGCATGAACGTACTCGTTTTTGTCATTGTCAGGATGCTTTGCAAAGCAAAGGTCCACTGTCGCGCCTAAAACAATGATTTTAGGACAAAAAAAAAAGCCCTATTAACCCTTTAACACCGAACGTGTCGGCAGCGACGTGTTTACGCATATCGTCTTTGAAGCTTCGTCACGCTGTAATTACGTCACCCACGTGCCGCTGGTTGGCCTCATTTGAAAGTGCAGAAGTTGTTGTCCTCACCAGTTTTTATTTGAAGTCAATCGACCCAGAAAAACGGGAGATAATGTCATTTGGGTTTCATAGTTTTATTGCACTCATAAATATGCATTTAAACACTGCATGGACCATGTATCTATCTCCATGTTTCCATCATTTCTCGTCCTTTTTCAAAACCGAAAGCACCACAAAAGACTACATATCCCAAGAGCTGTTGTGATGTCAAGAAGGACGAACCGAATGCGATCATTTTTAATACATTTCTGAGCGAGGCACCAACAAATGAAATGGAGGCATGCGAAGCAAGCAACGGCCGGTTGGTTTGAGCGAGCGACTTTGAAACGTGCAGAATAAATCTAAAACTACATTTAGCGCAAGCTAATGCATTATTTCATCAACTCAAGGAAGAAGATGAGCCTTATTTGTCGTTGTTTTCTTTGGATGAGTCGACGTCTCGGCGAGTAGAAGTGACAGCAGCGCGCAAACGGCGAAAAAGTAGGCTGTGTGACGTTGTGACGCAGCTCCGTGACCTGTTCAAGAAGAAGCTTTATTGAGTGCGCAAAGAAAACAAAAAAAAAACATTATTGGGTCGCATGCCTGAAAAATTTGAATTGAACTGAACTACTTGTCAATATTTTTTAAAATACTTTTTTAATGTTAGATATACAGTGCCTTGCAAAAGTATTCGGCCCCCTTGAACCTTGCAACCTTTCGCCACATTTCAGGCTTCAAACATAAAGATATAAAATTTTAATTTTTTGTCAAGAATCAACAACAAGTGGGACACAATCGTGAAGTGGAACAAAATTTATTGGATAATTTAAACTTATTTAACAAATAAAAAACTGAAAAGTGGGGCGTGCAATATTATTTGGCCCCCTTGCGTTAATACTTTGTAGCGCCACCTTTTGCTCCAATTTCAGCTGCAAGTCGCTTGGGGTATGTTGCTATCAGTTTTGCACATCGAGAGACTGACATTCTTGCCCATTCTTCCTTGCAAAACAGCTCGAGCTCAGTGAGGTTGGATGGAGAGTGTTTGTGAACAGCAGTCTTCAGCTCTTTCCACAGATTCTCGATTGGATTCAGGTCTGGACTTTGACTTGGCCATTCTAACACCTGGATACGTTTATTTTTGAACCATTCCATTGTAGATTTGGCTTTATGTTTTGGATCATTGTCCTGTTGGAAGATAAATCTCCGTCCCAGTCTCAGGTCTTGTGCAGATACCAACAGGTATTCTTCCAGAATGTTCCTGTATTTGGCTGCACCCATCTTCCCGTCAATTTTAACCATCTTCCCTGTCCCTGCTGAAGAAAAGCAGGCCCAAACCTTGATGCTGCCACCACCATGTTTGACAGTGGGGATGGTGTGTTCAGGGTGATGAGCTGTGTTGCTTTTACGCCAAACATATCGTTTTGCATTGTGGCCAAAAAGTTCAATTTTGGTTTCATCTGACCAGAGCACCTTCTTCCACATGTTTGGTGTGTCTCCCAGGTGGCTTGTGGCAAACTTTAAACGAGACATTTTATGGATATCTTTGAGAAATGGCTTTCTTCTTGCCACTCTTCCATAAATGCCAGATTTGTGTAGTGTACGACTGATTGTTGTCCTATGGACAGACTGTCCCACCTCAGCTGTAGATCTCTGCAGTTCATCCAGAGTGATCATGGGCCTCTTGGCTGCATCTCTGATCAGTTTTCTCCTTGTTTGAGAAGAAAGTTTGGAAGGTCGGCCGGGTCTTGGTAGATTTGCAGTGGTCTGATGCTCCTTCCATTTCAATATGATGGCTTGCACAGTGCTCCTTGAGATGTTTAAAGCTTGGGAAATCTTTTTGTATCCAAATCCGGCTTTAAACTTCTCCACAACAGTATCTCTGACCTGCCTGGTGTGTTCCTTGGTTTTCATAATGCTCTCTGCACTTTAAACAGAACCCTGAGACTATCACAGAGCAGGTGCATTTATACGGAGACTTGATTACACAGAGGTGGATTCTATTTATCATCATCGGTCATTTAGGACAACATTGGATCATTCAGAGATCCTCACTGAACTTCTGGAGTGAGTTTGCTGCACTGAAAGTAAAGGGGTTTTTTATTTGTTAAAAAAGTTTAAATTATCCAATAAATGTTGTTCCACTTCACGATTGTGTCCCACTTGTTGTTGATTCTTGACAAAAAAATTAAATTTCATATCTTTATGTTTGAAGCCTGAAATGTGGCGAAAGGTTGCAAGATTCAAGAGGGCTGAATACTTTTGCAAGGCACTGTATTTTTTCTTCACTATAGTCATTTCCATTTTTATGTAGATGTGTGTTCGAGAAGCTTGATTGCATGTACGTATATACTTTTGATAAGGTGATGGGTACAACACCTAACTTCACAAAAAGATATCCTCCAAACCCTTTTGTGTTAGATGATATATATAATTGTTTTCTCACTATTTTGCACTGTATATAACCTGTTTTGACCATAGTATGTGTAAAGGCCAAAAACGCCTATGACCATACCTGCTGTTTGTGTTGAATTGTCAAACATAAAACTATTCAATCTTATTTTTTTCTAGTGAATGTTTATCCTAACAAGTTGAATAAAAAATTTCAAGCTTCAAAACGGTTGGTCGAGCATGTTTGGTTGTCAATGGGACATCAACATTACAAATTTTGAAAAAAGATTTTGGGATTTTTTTTTTTTGTCTTTGTGGGTCCAAAATGTGGATTATAATTGGTCAGTGAAGAAAACAACAGTTTGGACATGAAGTTCAAGGTGTCCTGAAAAAAGGGACCCAACTTGGCCATTGTAAACAATTTCTTCTTTGAAATATAAAGGCAACATCAAATGCATGCAAATTCGGCCAAAATAGGCTTAGGTGTTAAAGGGTTAACTTCAAATGGAGAAATACACATAAAATTTTAAATGTTCAAAATGGTACTTGTGCAAAAATCATGAGCAAGTTTTTAGCAAAAGTGTATAGGGCATAAAACACCGACAGGTCTGAAAAAGCAGTTTCTGCTCTTGCACCCCTCTTTAAAATAAACTGCTGTATTTTAATATGTATGAACAATATGTTTATATGCTGCAATAGCAGATTCATGGCACATTAAGCCCCCGAAGCCCGAACTATTTCTAAATTTGTCCGTTTTACCCTGGAAACCCCCGTTTACAGAAGTCGCGCAACCGCTTGTGTTTCAACCCAATCATAAAATGAAGCTCAGTAAGTGTCATTTTTAGCTTAGAATCATGAATTGATGCAAGGGCGTCGTCGTCGGTTTGGTCTCAATATTGGTAGGGACAATATAACAGCATAACCTGCATGTACACTTTATTCTGGGGACGGGACATGTATAAGACCAAACATATTTGGTAAACGGGGGTCAGGGCTACAGTTCTCACCAATGTGAACCTAATTAATTGATAAGCTAAATGATTAATGCAAAATAAATCTGTATTGACCTATACTAACTTTCACACTGCAAATTTATAATGTCTTAATCTGATATTTTTTTCGTTAAATCAAGGCAAATATTTTCTCCCATCTTGTTTTGAGTGTTAAAGGCTAGTTAACAGATGAATGCGTCAAATTCTTCCACTTTAAGTAAATATTACTATTTATTCGTATTGAGCCCATACATCTAAAAGTTTGCATTTTTCACCTAAATCAAGAAAAAATTGCTTTCAAATAATTTTTTGAACGTGATTCTTGCATTAAGAACATTTCTGACAAAAATTGACTTGAAGCACTGTAGCAGATGCAAAATTAGTGGTGTGTTCCCCACCTCCACAATATGGACGTATTTTCACATTACTTCTATATTCTAATATTCTAATATCCCTCGTCTTCGAAGGGGGCGGGGGAGACCGAGACTGATTAATGATTCAGATTCTTCCACTTACTTTAAGTAAATATTAATATTTATTCGTATTGAGCCCGTACATCTAAAAGTTGGTCATTTTTCACCTACATCAAGAAAACTTGCTTTCAAATGTTTTTGAACAATATTCTTCCATTAAGAACATTTCTGACAAGTTTTTCTTTTAAGATTAAACATACAAACTTTTTGCTTAATATTAATCTGTTAATCTTATTCTCAGCTAGCTGTTTTTCTTATGTCAAGAAGTCTGATTAAAATTGACTTGAAGCACTGTAGCAGATGCAAAATTAGTGGTGTGTTCCCCACACCTCCACAATTTTGACGTCTTTTTGAATTACTTCTACATTTTACATTCTAATATCCCTCGTCTTCGGCGGGGGAGGCGGCATGTTGTATTTCTTTCGGGCTGTGAATGTGTGTGTGTGTGGGGGGGAGTTGAAGTCATGAGCCAATCAAACGTGCGTGTGAGGGAAAAAAATGGACTGGCACATTCAGCAAGTGAAAAGGGGTCAATGTAAGTCTGAACATAATGTAATTACTGTAATTCACTTAATAATGGTAGGATCAAGTCTATCCTCACAGCCTATAGGAAGACAATCTAAATGACCAATATAACTGAAGTCATACTGCAAATAAGTTTGCTTTAAAACTGGTGGGGATAATTTTAGCATCCTGAAAAGTTGGTAGTGTTATGTCCCCACCATCCCTATGCAAACCTACACCCTTGAATATGATGTCTAATATTTAGTTTAAAAAAAAAAAAAAAAAAGACTTTAAAATATTATTCACGCACATATTTTAAAATATTAAACAAATTACGTCACAATGAAAAAAAATGGTGTCTGTAAAAAGGTCACAGATATCTACCTCATAACTATCGCTTACTTGTATTTCTTTTTTTTGCTACTATTGCATTTCCCCCAATATTTTAGATGATAAATAATCGATCCAAACAAAGAAAAATTGAAAAAAAAAAAAAAAACGTTTAAAAGGGTAAATACATGACAAAGAAAATCTTGACCACTCCTCGATGTCTGTGATTTCTGCATCGCGACTATTGTTATATGACCATGTTTCACCCATAAAATCCCCCCAAAAATCCAGCTGTGGCCATTCACAGCTGTGTCTGGACACTCGGTGATACATGCTACATCAGGGGTGAAAGTGGGCCAGAACGGTTAGGAACGCAGTTCCGGTATAAGATTCAGGGCCAGAACTCTGTTCTGGTATAAGATTCAGGACTAGAATGCTGTTCCGGTACACGGTGCTTTGATTCCGAAAATATTAAGGCAACTGTCAAAACGCTATGTAAAAAAAATAAAAACAATTTAAAAAAAAAAAATTCTAAGCTGCCACACATGCATTTTGTCTCCTAAAAGAAAATCTACCAACATCAGATTTACATACACTAGTGTTAACATTTCCTTATGATTAAAAAAAAAAATCAATTTTTGCGCGATCTTCAAAATATGTACTGTATATTCACTATTTTGCACTGTTGTTCTACTGCATATAACCTGTTTTGACCATAGTATGTGTAAAGGCCAATACTTTTGGCCAGCAGTGTAAAATCAACATGAAATAATCCAAAATGTATAGAAAGTCACCTGGGAATGCACCAAAATCATTTGAAAGTTACCCAAAATCAACAGAAAATGATCCAAAGTTCCCCAAAAGCAATAGCAAGTGACCCCACAATGCCCTCAAATATGCAGGAAGTGACCAATGAACAGGAAGTGACTCTGAAATGACCTAAAATCAATAGAAAGATCCAAAATGTACTGGAAGTGACTCAGAAAAATGCCCTCAAAGCATTTGAAAATAACCCAAAATCAACTAAAAGTGACCTTAAGTTCCCTAAAAGCAACAGAAAGTGACCCAGAAATGCCCCAAAAGCAACAGAAAAATATCCAAATTGTGCAGGAAGTGACCCTGGAATGCCCAAAAATGTACGCAAAAATTAACAAAAATGTGACGCCACATTGCCTGTCACTAACAACGATAGATATCCAATTCATTTGAATTGGGAGGCTTTGCATTTACTGCTCACCTCTTAGTGCCATTGACGACGCTAGGTGTCCAATCCATTTTGACTGGGAGGGGGCGAATGAACGAATGTCCTAGTACTGCAAGCCGAACACAATCAATGGCTGCTAATGACTTAACAATGAAATGGCATTTTCTAGTTTTACAAGTATTTAAGCAGATTAAAACATTGTTAGTCATCCAAATTAATAAACAAATAGTTCCGTTTGAGCTTTAATGCGTATTAACCTTCAAACGGGCTCTCAGTTTGAAGTATGTAAGCAGCAACGGTAGCAGATGGAGAATTGACTCCAGTCATATTGTGCGAAGGTGTTAAAGACGCACCTTCACTCACTTAGTGGTGAATTAACTCCATGAGGCAAAGCCATAAAGAAGCCTTTTAGTCCTAATAGAGAAAACCCCACCGTGCACACTGCAGCTGTGCTGTCATTAGCTGGCGTTTGTTTTCACACTTTGTTTGTTTATCGCTTTGTTTTTGCACCTGCGACACGGCCGGAGAGGGTCGTGAGAAAGGATCCGTGTTTTAGCGTGGGATCGACTTCCTGACTGAAAGGTTGTCCGATTGTTATTTTTTTATTTTGAGTTAGGAGCACAGTTAGGGGCCGTTTACACGGTGACTCTCCGAGAATACGAAACATTTCAAATTTACATTTGCGTCTCCATTTGAACAATGTCGCAATTCCGCATGAAAACGATGTAGTATTCATGCCAGGCCCTAGGGGGCAGTGCAGATTTACAGGGCGACAGAGAATGATGCTCTTTGACCCCACCAAGCTCCCTCAGGCAGGATTCAGGGGCAGTTTATTTACATGGTGACTCTGCAACACAAAGACGCAATGACTGAGTAGCGGACTCACCTCGCGTGCATATGGTGTCGGTGAAGACGAAAAATTCTGAATCCTGCCTCCAAAGTGGAAGAATCCGATTGCGGGTGGCTTCCTCGGCATGCATATCAAAGGCTCCTACCGCGTGAGACCGCGCCGTTAACGTCAGCACTCGTACACGTCGCATTGGGCGTGCACAGCGGTGCTACTAAACATTAAAACAGCAAATATGGCAGAATGTCAGCTTTAATTTACTGTTTTAATAATATTTTTAATTATGTTGAATGTTTCCATTTGTGTGCCTTTTTGAACAAAAGAAAAATGCCATTGCTTCGAGTGGGCAGGCATATTTTTTCCGGGCTGAGGGAGCTTGGTGGGGTCAAAGTGCATCATTCTCTGTCCCCTGTAAATCTGCACTGCCCCCTCGGGCCTGGCATGAATACTACATCGTTTTCATGCGGAATTGCGACATTGTTCAAATGGAGAAGCAAACGCAAATGTAAATTTGAAATTTTTCGTCTTCTCGGAGAGTCACCATGTAAACGGCCCCTCAGAATTTTTCATCTTCGCCAACACCATATGCACGCAAGGTGAGTTCGCTACTCAGTCATTGCGTCTTTGTGTCGCAGAGTCGCCATGTAAACTGCCCCTAAATATTCTCAGATTATGATGTAAAAACTATGATGTCAAAGGTGATCACAATGTTGTTTTCGACAACGATGACTATAACGAAAATTTTCGTCGACGAACACATTTTTATGACGGTGGTGAGACCATAACAAGCTAAAAACGTGTGTTTGGAGACTAAATTATAACGAGACAAATGCCGTTTTTCGTCTGACGAGACAAGACGAAAATGCAACTCGCAGCATTAGCATAGCATTCGCTTTTGCTTGGAGCGAGCGTCCTCTTAAACTTTCAGACAGCTTTTTTATTTTTATTTTTTCTACACACAGTACGCAGCTTCTTGGTAGATGTAATTCATTGAAAGTAATGTACTGTTTTGCTTCTGAGTGTGCATTACTACCAGGAAGTTGGCGTTGTCCTTGTAGACGCAAAAGTATGTGCTCATCTGCCATTGTTTGTTTGAAACCTTTATTTATTTGTTTATTTTTGGACTAAAGCTTTTGAATTTTACATTTTGTTAAAAAAAAAAAAATCAGACTTCATGTTCATTTTTGGCAGATCCGGCAGCTCTCGTGCATATAAAATAATAATATAAAAACTTTGGGGGGAAAGAAGGAGATGAGTCGTTGATGGCTTTCTCAACTTTATTGTGGCAACAATAAGAAAACAAAATAATAGCAGACTGCCGCCACATTCAACCTACTACTCACAGCTCTCCAGTCCTAGCGTCTCTTAAACGGATCGTACATAGTGTTTTGTTATGAGCTTTTTGTTGACAAAGGTATCGAACACACGACGTGCTGACAACTTTGTTTCTTTATTAACACATGGAGCTAACAGTACGAACACAGCTTGGGGCTCTCGGCAGGCTGTGCGGAGCGAAAGATAGAGCCTGTAGAAGTGGCATCTAATGGCGTGAGGAAATGTAGTTTTTTCACACAAGCGAACAGAGTCAAAGCACCACTTCAGTGTTGTCCCGAGACTACATTTCCCATGATTCACTGCGTGACCTGTGCCGCGCGCTGATTCGTTGTGAGATATACTCAATGGCTACGCAAAACCAACACGCTATTTGTCAACTGTCACCTGTCAACGGCTCTCGTAAAACACAAACTAGAAGGCTATCATACGATCACCGTGAAAGAAACGCCGAACCGTCCAAAAGCAATGCAATGCTTGAAGCATGAAGGTGAAAATACATAATACAAATACAAATAAATGTGCACAAACTCACCGGTGTTGTTTGTCTGTTACGGCAACGTGACCGTGAATTACCGCGACGCTGACCCGCTCCCAATTGACAGTGAATTAACCCTTTCGGACAAGATCGCAGATGACGCACAATTTAAACACGCTTAACCTAGCGAACGCAACAACAACTATAATCGGGGATTGCCACGGGTTAGCTTTTGGCTAACGTCGCTAGCTTCTACGGTTCATTCCACAACAGTTGGTAGCTCTGCTATGACAAAGTCATCAGTCATCTATCCAAAAATCACATATACTTTTTGGCAAATCCTTGATCATAAGCAGACCGGTTAAGGAAGCAGGCATCTTCGAAGTGTTTGTAGCAGAGAACACTACTCGATGATGGCGTGAAATTCATTCGCTATTTGCGAACAAAAGATGTCCATTTACGTGCCCTGCTGTCCTTCAGCCACTCATACAACTTTTCTTTAGATTGAGAATAATACATCGCCACACACCGCCGTGGCATCTTACCGAGAAGCAATGCAACAATACCGTGTGTATGACGGACTTCCCTCGCAGTTCGCGGTGTGACGTAATTTCCGAAGATTTCCGAAGATTGTCAAAGAAAAGCATTTTCGTTGTCAAGGGCGTTGCTATGGGTTAAACAAAGAATCTGGCAGGGTTGCGTTAAAAAAAATAACGAAAATATGCTTATAATTGTTTAGCCATTGCTATTATTCAAAAACATGGTTGGCCACCCTTGCTTCACATTTGGTCTTTAACGGTTGATTCACAACATTAAATGACTACTACTACTACTACTAACTAATTATCGCAATTTCCGCAATACCCCTGTGTTTAGTTAAGTTTAGAGTAAAGAATTGGGCTAGGGCCAATTGTCCCGAAAAAACCCTTTAAACTTCACATTGTGTGACCTTTTTTTTTTTTTTTTTTTTTTTTTTTTTTTTTGAGAAAAAACCCCATAAATTATCACCAGTTACTTTGCCAAGTATCTAATTACTCTTACATTCAGGTAACTGAGTTACTAACGCAATTACTTTTTGGGAGAAATAATTTGTAACTATAATTAATTACTTTTTTAAAGTAAGATTAACAACACTGCCCATAAATCTCTAAATAACACATTTTAGAGCTATAACTCCAATACCGAGATACAGTGAAACTGCCGTGTTTTTGCTCAAGGTTATCATACCGTCAAAATATCATACTGGCACATGCCTAGTCGACTTACATCTGCGCCAATATTGTCTTCGAATTAAAATTAATAGTCGAGACTTTCATTTCATTACAGGTGTTTTTCTTCTTCTAAGCAGTGTGTGTGTGTGTGTGTGTGTTTCAAACACTCAAGGCAGAGAAAAGATAAAGTTCTAATCTTCCACACAATGTTGGAGATGCAGAAGTGTGTATGTGTTAGTGGTGCAATGATAACAGGTTCCCCCTATAAGATAAACTGTGGCACATCCCCATGGAACGTCTTCATGAGCTGCATGAAACATTGAAGAATCACTACCTTATGCGTGTGTGTTGATGATGCAACTCGTGCTCGCTCCAAACTCTGCTCCCCCTCCCTCTTCGTCCACCTCTAATGACTCCCCTCGGAATCCCGCGCTTGATATAATTGAGTAGCGACTCCAAAACACGCGCACACACGCATTAGTACACCTTCTTGCCAACATTGCCCCTCCTGACCGGGACACGGAATGAGATATGGCATTTCATTTGGGTTTCTCTGCCACGCGGGGAAATAAATAAATATTTCATTACAAGGCTGGAGGCGGGACAATGCAGAGAAAATGTGAAGATGCTTTAAACGAACTTTAACTCAATAGCTGAAATTCCTAAAATGAAAAATCGTTACTAGCCATTGTGTGAATTCAAATTTTCTGAACCGTATTTTTCGAAGTATAAGTCGCATTTGTTTTTTACATAGTTTGGCCGGGGGTGCAATTTATACTCTGTAGCGAATTACGTGTGAAAATATTAACACATGGTTTGGTACACTTGTTAGCATGTTCTTTATGTTCTAATTATCTGAATTGCTAAGTTACGTTAACATACTGGGTACATTCTCAGTTTTTTACGTGTCATATAACATAACCATTAGGGGTGTGACGAAATATCGAAATGTTGCTATATTGTGATACTTACAGTGGTATGAAAAAAGTATCAGAACCTTTTAGAATTTCTCACATTTCTGCATAAAATCACCATCAAATGTGATCTGATCTTTGTCAAAATCACACAGAAAAAAACAGTGTCTGCTGTAACTAAAACCACCCAAATATTTATAGGTTTTCATTAGGGCTTTAAAAAATTATTGCGTTAACGGGCAGTAATTAATTTTTTTTTTAGTTAATCACGTTAAAATATTTGACGCAATTAACGCACATGCTGCGCTCAAACAGATTAAAATGACAGCACAGTCATGTCCACTTGTTACTTGTGTTTTTTGTCTCCCTCTGCTGGCGCTTTGGTGCGACTGATTGTAATTATTGACATCAACAATGGCGAGCTACTAGTTTATTTTTGATTGAAAATTTTACAAATTTTATTAAAACGAAAACATTAAGAGGGGTTTTAATATAAAATTTATATAACTTGTATTAACATCTATCTTTTAAGAACTACAAGTCTTTCTATCAATGGATCGCTTTAACAGAATGGTAATGTTAATGCCATCTTGTTGATTTATTGTTATAATAAACGGATACAGTACTTACGTACAGTATGTTGAATGTACAGTGCCTTGCAAAAGTATTCGGCCCCCTTGAACCTTGCAACCTTTCACCACATTTCAGGCTTTAAACATAAAGATATAAAATTTTAATGTTTTGTCAAGAATCAACAACAAGTGGGACACAATCGTGAAGTGGAACAAAATTTATTGGATAATTTAAACTTTTTTAACAAATAAAAAACTGAAAAGTGGGGCGTGCAATATTATTCGGCCCCCTTGCGTTAATACTTTGTAGCGCCACCTTTTGCTCCAATTACAGCTGCAAGTCGCTTGGGGTATGTTTCTATCAGTTTTGCACATCGAGAGACTGACATTCTTGCCCATTCTTCCTTGCAAAACAGCTCGAGCTCAGTGAGGTTGGATGGAGAGTGTTTGTGAACAGCAGTCTTCAGCTCTTTCCACAGATTCTCGAGTGGATTCAGGTCTGGACTTTGACTTGGCCATTCTAACACCTGGATACGTTTATTTTTGAACCATTCCATTGTAGATTTGGCTTTATGTTTTGGATCATTGTCCTGTTGGAAGATAAATCTCCGTCCCAGTCTCAGGTCTTGTGCAGATACCAACAGGTTTTCTTCCAGAATGTTCCTGTATTTGGCTGCATCCATCTTCCCGTCAATTTTACCCATCTTCCCTGTCCCTTCTGAAGAAAAGCAGGCCCAAACCATGATGCTGCCACCACCATGTTTGACAGTGGGGATGGTGTGTTCAGGGTGATGAGCTGTGTTGCTTTTACGCCAAACATATCGTTTTGCATTGTGGCCAAAAAGTTCAATTTTGGTTTCATCTGACCAGAGCACCTTCTTCCACATGTTTGGTGTGTCTCCCAGGTGGCTTGTGGCAAACTTTAAACGAGACTTTTTATGGATATCTTTGAGAAATGGCTTTCTTCTTGCCACTCTTCCATAAAGGCCAGATTTGTGCAGTGTACGACTGATTGTCGTCCTATGGACAGACTCTCCCACCTCAGCTGTAGAGCTCTGCAGTTCATCCAGAGTGATCATGGGCCTCTTGGCTGCATCTCTGATCAGTTTTCTCCTTGTTTGAGAAGAAAGTTTGGAAGGACGGCCGGGTCTTGGTAGATTTGCAGTGGTCTGATGCTCCTTCCATTTCAATATGATGGCTTGCACAGTGCTCCTTGAGATGTTTAAAGCTTGGGAAATCTTTTTGTATCCAAATCCGGCTTTAAACTTCTCCACAACAGTATCTCGGACCTGCCTGGTGTGTTCCTTGGTTTTCATAATGCTCTCTGCACTTTAAACAGAACCCTGAGACTTTCACAGAGCAGGTGCATTTATATGCAGACTTGTTTACACACAGGTGGATTCTATTTATCATCATCGGTCATTTAGGACAACATTGGATCATTCAGAGATCCTCACTGAACTTCTGGAGTGAGTTTGCTGCACTGAAAGTAAAGGGGCCGAATAATATTGCACGCCCCACTTTTCAGTTTTTTATTTGTTAAAAAAGTTTAAATTATCCAATAAATGTTGTTCCACTTCACGAGTGTGTCCCACTTGTTGTTGATTCTTGACAAAAAAATTAAATTTCATATCTTTATGTTTGAAGCCTGAAATGTGGCAAAAGGTTGCAAGATTCAAGGGGGCCGAATACTTTTGCAAGGCGCTGTATATAACCGTCTTGTGTCTTATCTTTCCATTCCAACAATAATTTACAGAAAAATATGGCATATTTTATAGATGGTTTGAATTGTGATTAATTACGATAAATTAATTTTTTAGCTGTGATTAACTCGATTAAAAATTTCAATCGTTTGACAGCCCTAGTTTTCATATTTTAATGATGATAGCATGTAAGTAAGTGAACCTTCTGCCTAAGGAGACTTAGAGAGCAATTGAAACCAATTTTTACCAAACAACTTAAAAATCCGGTGTGTGCCCAATCACTGAGTGGTTTAAGGCTGCCCTGCCCACTGTAAAACACACACCTGGTAAGAATTGTCTCGATGAGAAGCATTGTCTGATGTGCATCATGGCTCGGTCAAAACAGCTGTCTGAAGACCGAAGATCAAGGATTGTTGATTTGTATAAAGCTGGGAAAGGATACAAAACCCATCTCTAAAAATCATGGATCATCATCAATCGACAGTCAGAGAAGTTGTTGACAAATGGAGGGAGTTTGGCACTGTTGCTTCTCTCCCAAGGACGAGTGGCTGTCCACCAAAGATGGCGCCGAGAGTTCAGCGCAGAATACTCAGAGAGGTAAAAAAGAACCCTAGAGTGTCTGCAAAAGACTTACAGAAATCCCTGGCACGGTCCAATATCTCTGTGCACACATCAACTATATGTAAAACCATGGCCAACAATGGTGTTCATGGGAGCAATCAACGGAGGAAGCGACTGCTGTCAAAAAACAAAAAAAAAAACATTGTTGCTTGTTTAATGTTCGCAAAAAGGCACTTGAACACTCCACAGAGGTTTGGGGATAATATTTTGTGGACTGATGAAACCAAAGTTGAATTGTTTGGGAGTAACACATAACATCATGTGTGGAGGAAAATTGGAACAGCTCACCATCATCAACACCTCAGCCCCTACCGTAAAGTATGATGGAGGGAGCATCATGATTTGGGGCTGTTTTGCTGTCTCGGGGCCAGGAAAACTTGCAATCATTAATGGAAGAATGAATTCAAAAGTTTATCAGGATGTTTTGCAGGAAAACCTGAGGCAGTCTTTTAGACAGTTGAAGCTAAAAAGAGGATGGATGCTGCAACAAGACAATGATCCAAAACACAGACGGAAATCAACTTTAGAATGGTTTCAGAAGAACAAAATACACGTTCTGGAGTGGCCAAGTCAAAGTCCAGACTTGAACCCCATTGACATTTAGATAACAACTGTCGCTGCTCGGGAACATTTCTATGGAGCCTTGTTTTGCCGACCCTGGATCCAACATTGTTTCTCCGCCGTCTGTTTTTGCCTTGTTTTTGACCATTGTCGACGAATAAATTGTCAACCTGTTTTCGGTAAGCCTTCTCTAAAATTTTGGAACATGGAGTAAGTACAAAGGGTTAACACCAGAGTGAACGCACGAAGTTTTGGCCCCTTCCAGTCGACTTGCGGGAGCGGTGCCAGCAAAACACCATTTCGTTCGGCTGTCGCTGTTTTCCGCGGCTTGGATGGGGGGGCCGAATTCCTTCAATTGGAAACCTTTCTTACTTATTTTTGGAGTAAAACTTGAAAATATTGAGTTAACGTCGACTAAAACTAGATGAAATTAGTCTGAGTTTTCGTCAACAAAAACTAGAGGAAGACAAACACGTTTTGAAATGACTAATATATGACTAAGACTCATAAGTATTCCTATCGTCCAAAAGACGAAAACTAAGACTAAAATTAAAATGGCTGCCAAAAACAACATTGCTAACAACTATAAATACAGTGGGGCAAATAAGTATTTAGTCAACCACCAATTGTGCAAGTTCTCCTACTTGAAAAGATTAAAGATGCCTGTCATTGTCAACATGGGTAAACCTCAACCATGAGAGACAGAATGTGGAGAAAAAACAGAAAATCACATTGTTTGATTTTTGAAGAATTTATTTCCAAATTAGAGTGGAAAAAAAGTATTTCGTCACCTACAAACTAGCAAGATTTCTGGCTGTCAAAGAGGTCTAACTTCTTCTAATGAATCTAACTTCTAACCTGTATTAATGGCACGTGTTTTAACTCATTATCGATACGAAAGACCCCTGTCCACAATCTCAGTCAGTCACACTCCAAACTCCACTATGGCCAAGACCAATGAGCTGTCGAATGACACCAGAGACAAAATTGGAGACCTGCACCAGGCTGGGAAGACTGAATCTTCAATAGGTAAAACGCTTGGTGTAAAGAAATCAACTGTGGGAGCAATTATTAGAAAATGGAAGACATACAAGACCACTGATAATCTCCCTCGATCTGAGGCTCCATGCAAGATCTCACCCCGTGGCGTCAAAATGATAACAAGAACGGTGAGCAAAAATCCCAGAACCACACGGGGGACCTAGTGAATGACCTACAGAGAGCTGGGACCACAGTAACAAAGGCTACTATCAGTAACACAATGCGCTGCCAGGGACTAAACTCCTGCACTGCCAAACGTGTCCCCCTGCTGAAGCCAGTACACGTCCAGGCCCGTCTGCGGTTCGCTAGAGAGCATTTGGATGATCCAGAAGAGGACTGGGAGAATGTGTTATGGTCAGATGAAACCAAAATAGAACTTTTTGGTAGAAACACAGGTTCTCGTGTTTGGAGGAGAAACAGAGGCGTAGCAAGGGTCCCAGGGGGCCCCAGGCAACAAGCAACATGGGGCCCTTCGAGCGTGTGCAAGTAAGGGGGACAGTTGGACTTGGAGCAATAGAAGACAGAGTAGCAACACAAAAATACCACCATTGGATGCGGAGGTATATACGTTTGTGTGAAATCAGTAGTCAGATTGGCCCTACGACCCACCAAATTCAAATTCTTCCGTAAAAACCACTGATTGGTGGACTACCGACCGAAATGATTTTTAAATTTGCTAATAAAATTGTTTAGGATTATTTTAGATGCACATATGTTATATTTTTCTTATAGAGTATTCGATGAGGAATACAATAGACCCATTAATAGACTTGTATGGAAAAATCACCATCTCTTCAAGTAGTCACATGAATAATGAGGTGGCCTGTGAAATTCACCAAAAAGACAACACGGCAAGGTCTTGAAGTTTCCAGAAAGTACTTGGTGAGTCACTCTTTATATAATAATGTGGTATTTATAGCTGATAGGATTTTCTTAAGCATTGTTCAATCAACGTGATGTGGTGAGTGCTGATTGGGATTGACTACAGAATTGTTAGTTAATCTGCCAAATGATTCCATTGTATTGAAACACTCCCTAGTAGAGATAGGCGATACCAGTCATTTTGGATTCGATCCAATACCAAGTAATACCAAGCCCAAATATTGCGATTCCGATCCGATATCGATACCGGAAGTTCATATTCTATATTATATTATATAAATATACATATATAACAACCCTGCAGTGTTCTCAGCCGTTCTGAAAATACCTAATGTAGAACTGCATCAAGCACTCAAAAACTACTAAGTCTCTTTGTGTCAAATATGCTTTGCAATGGAAAACTGCTGCTTTTAATAACGTGCAAAGCAGTTTCCCTCAAACTCACAAACCAATCCATCAACAACAAACTCTGATTAGTCAGTCTCACCCTTTAACCATGACCCTTAAATTCGTATGCACAGAACATTTCCCTGCTACACGTTGTATTTGATCAAATTTTAATCTACCTAAATTAGTAGTAGCATGTCACCACCCTCAAATGGTAGATCACTAAAAACAAATTCAATAATCAAGTCACTTGCCGTTTTTGAATTTTATTTTACTAACAAAATTTTCAAACAGATTTTGAAAAAAAAAATTAAAAATAAAAATAAATAAATAAACAAATAAATTTTAAAAAACAGATCTGGAAATAATTGAAACAGACTCTTAACAAAATGAAAATAAGTAGCAACAAAACATAAGAAATCAAGCATTTAATTATTTGTAATATAAAAAAATATGGAAAAATATTTCATGAAGAAATAAAAATATGAAACATAAATTCACAAGAAATAATAATAAATGAATAAGAAATAATAATAAGGTTAAGTAAGAAATTAGGTGTGAGAGGGGCGGAGGAAAAGCATGCTGTTTGACACAGGATAGGGACGTGAATGAGGGCGGGAGCACACGCCGGTGCACTGCTTATGTGTGTGCACTGCTTACGTGCGTGTAGAATGCGAAATGGAAAAGTAGTACAAAAAGTGTGCACAAAAATATACCCAAAAATTGACAAAGAAAATATTATATATTAATTCCCGATATCGATACTTTTGCTTGGGGATCGATACCTAAAATTTAACGCGCTGGATCGAAATATCGATATTTTGGTATCGATCCGCCCATCCCTACTCCCTACACTTGTCGCTGCAACAGTGCAGTAAAGCTGCGTGTGCTAAATCTGTTGGCTCTCTGGGGGCCTCTACTGGCTGGGGGGCCTGGGCAATTGCCTGGTTTGCCTAATGGGACACAATGCCTCTGAGGAGAAAGAATACTGAATTGCATCTGAAGAACACCATACCCACTGTGAAACATGGGGGTGGAAACATCATGCTTTGGGGCTGTTTTTCTGCAAAGGGACCAGGACGACTGATCTGTGTAAAGGAAAGAATGAATGGGGCCATGTATCGAGAGATTTTGAGTGAAAATTTCCTTCCATCAGCAAGGGCATTGAAGATGAGACGTGGCTGGGTCTTTCAGCATGACAATGTTCCCAAACACACAGCCAGGGCAACAAAGGAGTGGCTTCGTAAGAAGCATTTCAAGGTCCTGGAGTGGCCTAGCCAGATTCCAGATCTCAACCCCATAGAAAATCTGTGGAGGGAGTTGAAAGTCCGTGTTGCCCAACGACAGCCCCAAAACATCACTGCTCTAGAGGACATCTGCATGGAGGAATGCAGAAAATACCAGCAACAGTGTGTGAAAAGCTTGTGAAGCGTTAGAGAAAACGTTTGGCCTCCGTTATTGCCAACAAAGTATTGAGATGAACTTTTGGTATTGACCAAATACTTATTTTCCACCATGATTTGCAAATGAATTCTGTAAAAATCAAACAATGTGATTTTCTGTTTTTTTTTTTTCCACATTCTGTCTCTCATGGTTGAGGTTTACCCATGTTGACAATTACAGGCCTCTAATATTTTCAAGTGGGAGAACTTGCACAATTAGTGGTTGACTAAATACTTATTTGCCCCACTGTATTTGGGTAAAAGAAATTGGACATCTTTCGCCGTCACTGGCAGTTTAAACGAAGCCAATCAAGTTCGTTCGTCCACAGCACCTATCATCCCGCCTCTCTCGTTAGCGCTCTTTATCAAGCTGCCCTCTGCTGCCATCTCTCTCCGGGCTCGCCCAGAGACCGCCGGCTTTATTGTCTTAATTAAAACAGAGCCTGTTTAATTATTTTAATCCTCACGACCGTACAGCGGGGACTGTCGAGAGAGGGGAGAGATGGAAAGGGGGGCCAGAAAGGAGCAGGAAGGTGAGGAAGAAGAGGAGGAGGAAGAGGAGTCGCCCTGACATTTCAAATTAAGCTCTTCCAGTTCAAAAGCTGGAGTTCTTATCACTTTTCCTTCTCGCTCACTTTCCAATTTGCGGCCTCCTCTTTGGCTCCTCACTCCTCCCCTCATCCTCTTTTTCTGCTCCCTCCTTTTTCTCCTCCCTCCCTCCCTCTTCAGCACCTTTGAGAGATTAGCAGTTTGAAGACAGCTCCTGCTGAGAGCTTCATTCAAGCGCAGACATCAAAAGAATCTGCGATGGAGAGTTTTACACTCGCTGAGGATATTTCATTCGCTGACATTGACGGTGATAGACGTCCAAACCTTTTGAACTTGGTGGGCTGGCAGTGAACAGTTGTGTTATATTATCAAAATTGTAGTAGTTTGGTTTCGCGTTCACCTTTGACGCAACCGTTTTTGTATAGTAAATCGCTGAGAGGTTGAAATCAGATAATTTTGTATGGAGATCGACCGATATGTGTTTTTCAGGACCGTTACCGATACCAATTATTAGTAGTTAGAGGGGCCGATAACAGACTTTTTTGGAGCCGATATCATTTGCAGTAAAAGTGTAAAAATTGGCGTTAAAAATTTTGAATAATGCAAACACTGAACTTTATTGATATGTCTAAAGGATGTTTTAATCAGACAAATAAAAAATAATAGCTCCAGAAATGCCTGAATTTCCCAGACTAGAAAGTTCTAAACATGTTACTGTCCCACCATGCCGCCTTCATAATGCGAATTATTTTCAAACAAGAATAACGTTGAAAAATGCCTGTCTTTATTAAATGCTTCATTGAGTGAGTCCAGTCAAATCCGCTCACTGCTAAGAACAGCCACGCACAATGAGTTGCCACAGCACACTAGAGTTTAACAAACTAAACGATGATTGACACATTCGGCGTCTTTGAAGGTAGCGCTACCAATCTTCTCCGGCAAGATCAAAGCTTCAATGCCTGTCAATCATCATTAACTTCAACAAGCAAAACTCAAATTGCACTACCAACCGAGAAAAGCAGCAGGGGTGAGAGTGAGGCTGTACGAGCATGAAGCAGAAAAACAACTTTTTAATAAATAAACACCCGATCCTTTTGACCCGATTCCAATCCTCTGAAAAATGGCGCAATCCCTAGACCTTATCCCTAGTTTAACTGTAAATGTACTTATTCATATCGGCCCGTCAAATTAAAAAAAGGCCGATACGGATATACCTCAAATTTCCAATGTCGGACGGCTGATATATCAGTGTATTTCTAATGTTGGATCAAACAATGGCTCTGAGGAAAAAAAAAACAACAAAAAAACTGTTGATTAAAAGTAGATTGACTTGAATTTTCACCATTGGCATGAGTTTTTCCGTAACAATCTAATAACAAAAATAATAATGCACAGGATTTACATAGTGCTTTTAAGAATATTTACAGCCATGAGAGTCAAATGAGACAATTGGAAGTCAAACAGTGGCTCTGTCATTGTTTTCATACTATACTCATTAAAATATGAAAACCTATAAATGTTTGGGTGATTTTAGTTAAAGCAGACACTGTTTTTTCATCTGTGTGGTTTGGACAAAGATCAGATTACATTTGATGGTAATTTTATGCAGAAATGTGAGAAATTTCAAAAGGTTCAGATATTTTTTCATACCACTGCGTATAATAAAAATAGTGGCTGATTAATCGACACTGCAGCTCCGCTAAGTGATTATCTTTGACACGGTAGTTTTTCCCATTAAAAACCCAAGAACCTTTACAGTCAAGAGGCTGAAATCGGACAATTTCAAGTCAAACAATAGCTTTGAATGGTTGATCTATTATCAAAATAGTTGTTGATTAATGGACCCTGCAGCTCTGCTCGTATTTCCATAAGAATTTGAGGATAATTATAGTCAAGAGGCTGGAATCAGAAAGTTTGAAGTAAAACAATGTCTATTAACGATTAATCGACTGTCCAAATAGTTGTAGATTCATCAACTCTGAAACTCTGCTGAGTGTTCGCCCGTGACATACAGTGTATCACAAAAGTGAGTACACCCCTTTCATTTCTGCAGATATTTAAGTATATCTTTTCATGGGACAACACTGACAGAATGACATTTTGACACAATGAAAAGTAGTCTGTGTGCAGCTTATACAGTGCCTTGCAAAAGTATTCGGTCCCCTTGAACCTTGCAACCTTTCGCCACATTTCAGGCTTCAAACATAAAGATATAAAATTTTAATTTTTTGTCAAGAATCAACAACAAGTGGGACACAATCGTGAAGTGGAACAAAATGTATTGGATAATTTAAACTTTTTTAACAAATAAAAAACTGAAAAGTGGGGCGTGCAATATTATTCGGCCCCCTTGCGTTAATACTTTGTAGCGCCACCTTTTGCTCCAATTACAGCTGCAAGTCGCTTGGGGTATGTTTCTATCAGTTTTGCACATCGAGAGACTGACATTCTTGCCCATTCTTCCTTGCAAAACAACTCGAGCTCAGTGAAGTTGGATGGAGAGTGTTTGTGAACAGCAGTCTTCAGCTCTTTCCACAGATTCTCGAGTGGATTCAGGTCTGGACTTTGACTTGGCCATTCTAACACCTGGATACGTTTATTTTTTAACCATTCAGTTGTAGATTTGGCTTTATGTTTTGGATCATTGTCCTGTTGGAAGATAAATCTCCGTCCCAGTCTCAGGTCTTGTGCAGATACCAACAGGTTTTCTTCCAGAATGTTCCTGTATTTGGCTGCATCCATCTTCCCGTCAATTTTACCCATCTTCCCTGTCCCTGCTGAAGAAAAGTAGGCCCAAACCATGATGCTGCCACCACCATGTTTGACAGTGGGGATGGTGTGTTCAGGGTGATGAGCTGTGTTGCTTTTACGCCAAACATATCGTTTTGCATTGTGGCCAAAAAGTTCAATTTTGGTTTCATCTGACCAGAGCACCTTCTTCCACATGTTTGGTGTGTCTCCCAGGTGGCTTGTGGCAAACTTTAAACGAGACTTTTTATGGATATCTTTGAGAAATGGCTTTCTTCTTGCCACTCTTCCATAAAGGCCAGATTTGTGCAGTGTACGACTGATTGTTGTCCTATGGACAGACTCTCCCACCTCAGCTGTAGATCTCTGCAGTTCATCCAGAGTGATCATGGGCCTCTTGGCTGCATCTCTGATCAGTTTTCTCCTTGTTTCAGAAGAAAGTTTGGAAGGACGGCCGGGTCTTGGTAGATTTGCAGTGGTCTGATGCTCCTTCCATTTCAATATGATGGCTTGCACAGTGCTCCTTGAGATGTTTAAAGCTTGGGAAATCTTTTTATATCCAAATCCGGCTTTAAACTTCTCCACAACAGTATCTCGGACCTGCCTGGTGTGTTCCTTGGTTTTCATAATGCTCTCTGCACTTTAAACAGAACCCTGAGACTATCACAGAGCAGGTGCATTTATACAGAGACTTGATTACACACAGGTGGATTCTATTTATCATCATCGGACATTTAGGACAATGTTGATCCACTTCACGATTGTGTCCCACTTGTTGTTGATTCTTGACAAAAAAATTAAATTTCATATCTTTATGTTTGAAGCCTGAAATGTGGCGAAACGTTGCAAGATTCAAGGGGGCCGAATACTTTTGCAAGGCACTGTATAATAGAGTTAATTTATTTTCCCCTCAAAATAACTCAAAATATAGCCGTTAATATCTAAACCCCTGGCAACAAAAGTGAGTACACCGCGTGGAAACTACGTACATCCCTAAATGTCCAAATTGAGTACTGCTTGTCATTTTCCCTCCAAAATGTCACGTGACTCCTTCCAGGAGTGCTGTCAGCATTGCTGCAGAGATTGAAGAGGTGGGAGGTCGGCCTGTTAGTGCTCAGACCATACGCCGCACTCTACATCAAATTGGTGTGCATGGCATCACCCCAGGAGGAAGCCTCTTCTGAAGACGGTACACAATTAAGCCTGCAACCAGTTTGCTGAAGTCATGTCAACAAAGGACATGGATTACTGGAACCATGTCCTATGATCTGATGAGACGAAGATTAATTTGTTTAGTTCCGATGGTCTCAAGCATGTGTGGCAGCGACCAGGTGAGGAGCACAAAGATGCACAAAGATGCAGTGGGGAGAACAAGTATTTGATACACTGCCAATGGGTTTTCCCATTGGCAGTATCAAATATTTGTTCTCCCCACTGTAAGTGTCTCATGCCTACAGTCAAGCATGGTGGTGGGAAATACCCCCGCCACATCTCTTCAATCTCTGCAGCAATGCAGACAGCACTCCTGTAACGAGTCACGTGACATTTTGGAGGGAAAATGACAAGCAGTACTCAATTTGGACATTTAGGGATGTACGTAGTTCCCATGCTTTTGTTGCTAGGGGTTTATATATTAATGGCTATATTTTGAGTTATTTTGAGGGGGAAATAAATGAACTCTATTATATAAGCTGCACACAGCATACTGTACTTTTCATTGTGTCAAAGTGTCATTTTGTCAGTGTTGTCCCATGAAAAGATATACTTAAAGCAGAAATGTGAAGTAATTTCATAACATGCCAAATAGGGTCACAATTAAAGTAATTAAACATTGTCCAACAAATAAAGCATGAAAAAAATAATTTATATGTTGTATATTTGACAAAATAATCGCGTTTCTAAAGTTCGAGCCTGAAAGGGGACGAACCCGGAAGTGATACGTCACACCGAGAACAGCGATGGCAGCGCTCCATACGGCCGCCATACAAAGCCCTTCAAACAATGATTCAAACAGCTACTATATAAGCGATAGATCGAGCGCAAGGGAGGAGATCCAAGTTTTTGAAGAGTTGGAGGAAGAAGAGGAGGTTGGAATTTTATGTTGGACCTAACATGTATTAGCCAGATGCTAATCAGGATGCAAACAGTGCGCCTAGACTACCTGACATGGAATGGAGACAAGACCCATCGAGATTACAAGATTGGTAAGATATAGGCTGTTATTATTTTCATGATTTGAAGATGCAGGCATTTGCACATAATTTTATGTGTTTGTCTATCTGATGACATTGTTTTGAAAAAGACTTCATGTTCATTTTGGCAGATCCGGCAGCTCTCATGCATATAAAATAATAATATAAAAACGCTGGGGGGAAAGAACGAGATGAGTCGTTGATGGCTTTCTCCACTTTATTGTGGCAACAATAAGGAAACAAAATAATATCGGACTGCCACCAAATTCGACCGCGAAGTTTTGCTTCTCGCTGATCTCCTCCTCACCTCCTACTACTCCAGTGTCTCTTAAACGGATCGTGCATAGTGTCTTGTTATGAGCTTTTTGTTTACAAATGCATCGACCACACAACGTGCTGACAACTTTGTTTCATTTTTAACACATGGCGCTAACAGTCCGAACACAGCTCGGGGCTCTCGGCAGGAAGTGGCGTCTAACGGCGTAAGGAAATTAAGTTTTTTCACACAAGCGAACAGATTACAAAGCACCACTTTGGTGTTGTCCCGAGACTACATTTCCCATCATTCACTGCGTGACCTGCGCGCTCGCAGATTCGCTGCCAGACATTAAAACCAACAGGCTTGTTGTTGTCACCTGTCAGCGGCTCTTGTACGTAAAACACAAACTAGAAGGCTATCAAGCGATCACCGTGAAAGAAACGCCGAACCGTACAAATGCAATGCAATGCTTGAAGCATGAAGGTGGAAATACATTATAAAAATACAAATAAATGTGCACAAACTCACCGGCGGTGTGTGTCTCTTACGGCAACGTGACCGTGAATTACCTCGACGCCAACCCGCTTATATGCACATCCACACCCCTTTCCCAATTGACAGTGGATTAACCCTTTCGGACAAGATCGTAGATGACGCACAATTTAAACATGCTTAACCTAGCGAACGCAACAACAACTATGATCGGGGATTGCCACGAGTTAACTTTCGGCTAACGTCGCTAGCTCATACTGTTCATTCCACAACAGTTGGCAGCTCTGCTTTGACAAAGTCATCAGTCATCTATCCAAAAATGACACTTATTTTTTGGCAAATCCTTGATCATAAGCAGACCGGTTAAGGAAGCATGCATCTTCGAAGTGTTTGCAGCAGAGAACACTACTCGATGATGGCGTAAAATTCATTTGCTTCGTGCGAACGTAAGATGTCAATTTATCCTTTGCTATCCTTTGGCCACTCATACAACCTTTCGTTTGAGTGAGAACAAAACATCGCCACACACCGCCGTGGCATCTTACCGAGAAGCAATGCAACAAACAATACTGTTCTATGGCGGACTTCCCTCGCACTTCCCGGTGTGACGTGATTTCCGAAGATTTCCGAAGATTGCCGAAGAAAAGCATTTACGTTGTCAATGGCGTTGCTATGGGGTAAACAAAGAATCTGGAAGGGTTACGTTAAAAAAAATACGCTTATAATTGTATAGCCATTGATATTATTCAAAAACATGGTTAGCCAACCTTAGTTCACATTTCCGCTTTAAATATCTGCAGAAATGTGAGGGGTGTACTCACTCACTTTTGTGATACACTGTAACAGTAACTATTCACTGTCAGCCCATCTCAGTTCAAATGGCTTAGATGTTTTTCCATGTTAATGGTAGCCATTATATGAATAGTTACCCCTAAATTCCCCTTTGTAAGTGTGAGAATTTTTCACATCCATACATAACATGATCTCGGTGTGGCCACCTGCTCCCGTTGCACTCTGGGTGATGAAGTTTTTTCATTTACAAACTAATATCGGGCTCCCCGGGAACCCTAATGAAATCCCTGGCTCGTCCTCCCCCACCCGACGTCACAATTTCTTGTTTGCTTACCTTTAACCCTCCCACACGTCCTCCCCGTCCCATGTTATCGCCCCACCTCTCGATCCATTTCATCCGGGAGTCTAAACTCTCCAGATTTCCCCGTTTGCCTCCTGATTAAGGAGCGAGTGGGGCGCCACCGCCGCCGCCTCCATCCCTCATTCATGCTCCGCCGCGGTAACTGGCCTATTATCTGACAGTTCCACTCCACTGACCTGTCCAATAACAGCTTCCACATCCCTGTAAATGCCCTGGAGAGGGACCGAAGACATTGAAAATAAAGGGGGAAAAAGGAAGTGTGTGACTGGATGTGCATTGATGGATAAACCCTGGAGATTGGCCTCGTGTTATAAACATTTACGCCGGGCTAACAGATCATCTCCGAGATCGGGGATTGATGGGAACCCCCCTTTCTCGCTTCCCCCTCCCTCCGGCGAAATGAAAGGCCAAGATTAGAGAGATGATAGCTTTTCAGATTGGAGAGGAGATACTAAAATGAGTTTGCGGAGGTGAGACTCCAGCAGTTAAGTAGCAGATAAATTGATGGTGCTCTCACTCTCTCGCACTCATCATTCGCCTAACAGTGTGGCGGCCAATTCTATTAAACATCGACGACCTGTTTTTGAAGTGGTAAAATAAAAAAGGCACCCATTTTGACAAAACAGTCGGCCTACTTTAGTTCTACTGGCACAATTTTACAAAACGTTATTAGTAATTAAAATAGGCCTGTGCAATTTTTACTTTATGTTGTGGCGACCATCTTGGGTAGGGCTGCAGTTGGAAATTAGATCCTGAAAAGTACATATTGCACTGCTTTGGCACCAGTGCTGTTTTTGACAGCCATTTTAATTTTCGTTTTAGTCTTTTGGACGGTCTTAGTATTATTATAGTCATAATATTTGTTGACGAAAACTCAAGATTAAATTTTTGGGGTTGTTCCGATCATGTTTTTTTGCTCCCGATCTGATCCCGATCGTTTTAGTTTGAGTATCTGCCGATCCCGATATTTCCCGATCCCATTGCTTTTTTTTTTTTTTGCTCCCGATTCAATTCCAATCATTCCTGATAATTTCTCCCGATCATATACATTTGGGCAATGCATCACGAAAAAAATGAATAAAACTCGGACGAATATATACATTCAACATACAGTACTTAAGTACTGTATTTGTTTACTATGACAATAAATCCTCAAGATTATTACATTATCAACATTCTTTCTGTGAGAGGGATCCACGGATAGAAAGACTTGTCATTCTTAAAGGATAAATGTGACTTTGTATATTGTGACTAAATATTGCCATCGAGTGTATTTGTAGAGCTTTCAGTAAATGATACTGCAGTCATTTAACTTCTGCCCAAATGCATGATGGGAAGTGCAACCATGACTGTGCGTCGGGGCACCAATTGATATATCTTCTCTGCGTTGGGAAAGAACATAGGGTGTTAAGAAAATGATCAACTTCTACCTTTCTTCCCCACATTGACATTTTGTCTGTAACGTTAAATACAATTAGAAAACGATTTAAATAAAAAATATAAATATATTAAAAAATGCATGTCCGATATTTTTTTGCCGATTCCCGATGATCGATCGGGACATCTTTACTAATTTTGTCTAGTTTTAGTCGACGTTAACAAAAATGTTTTTGTCTGTAAAATTAAAAAAGAAATTACTCCAAATATAAATAGAGAAAAGTTTCCAACTATTTTGAATCAACATTGACAGATAAGCACATATTGTAGCATCTATCTACAATGATAACGCCAACTTTGTGATAATACACAAATGGCAGGAAAACATTTTATTATTTTGAATGAATTATTACCGCCTGAATGCCACAAAGTGTAAGCAAAAACAGTCGTCCAGGAGTTTAAGACAACGCTCGCCGTTTAGCCTAATGCTAACGTGAAGGCGAATGCCATGCTAACGCTACGAGTTACATTTAGTTTGTAATGCTCACTCAGCACAGACCTTTAAAGTGCCTATGACAGCAAAAAGCATGTTTATTTCATATTTCACAGGGTATTTTATGCTCCTGAATGAAATGGATGTGTGTGGAAGCGATTGTTTTATTTACGTTTATTTACTTCCGGCTCCAGTCTCGGGTTGAGGAAAAATGCAAATGTGACGTCACCCGGGTCAGCCATTGCTTTATAGCATGCAGATGGATTGCAGATTCAGCTAATTTTGCGGATTAATTTATTTTTCGCATCCGACCAGCCCAATGTGCTGCAGGCTTTTGTTGCTGCACCAGGGACAGTGGTGTGAGGCTTTTTGGATTTTCAAAAGATTCTTGTTCACTGCGATTAGCAAAACAAGTCCGACAATCAAGAGTCCATTGGACAGATGACTAAGTGAGTAAGCTTCGTGTTTTATATTATGTCAAATACTGGGATCATGGCAAATGTTTTGATAAGGAGGTGACTTGCATTTTGTGGGTGATAATACTACTTTTATTGTGTTTACATTTTCGGGGTTTTCCCTTCTCTCCCCGGCGACAAGCACTGCCTGCCCGCCGCGTGGGCTGGCCGATCGGTGGAGAGAATCAACCCCGCCGCCGTGTGTGACATGAGTTGGGGTACTTTAGTGTGATTTGTCATTTTAGGCGTTTTCCGTTCTCTACCCGGCGACGAGCACTGCCCGCCCGCCGCAGAAAAAAACTTGGAAACACTGCTCGGTTCGGGTTAGCTTGTCGGCTAGCTGTCACGACTCCTGCTTTGTTTACACTCTTTCCTCCGTTTCCGAAGCCGGGGCAGTGAAATGACAAAAGCCTGACTAACTCCAGTGGCATAAAATACCGTTTGGGAGGCACAAGAAGTCGACAGTTTTGACCACTATGCAGTAATTTTGCCCTGTCGTACAGAATAAATGCATTTTTAATATTTCATATTCCATTTAGCACAAGACTGTTGTTCGTCATGACATGTGCTACACTTTAGAATAAGGGTCCAAAAAGCATTCAGTAATGGTTAATAAAGGTTAAGGGGGGTAACTTAAACAATTATAATTTATTGGTTAACGGACACATGTGCTACATTTTACAATAGGGGTCCAAAAACATTCACTAATAGTTAATTAAGGTTAAGTAATACTTATGAGGTACGTTCACGTGAAATAAATACCATACTTAAGTTAGCAGCACCCAAGGACTCACAGAGCAATGTTTCTCATTTTAAAATAACAATCACTTAATAGTACCAGTATACATTAATGACTATTTATTAATGCACTAATGTATAGGTGAATTAATGTTATGTATTATATATATTATATATTATAACCTATAACCTGTTGCTTTTGCCTTAAAAGATCTGTGCTAAGTGATCATCAAAAACTAAATGTAACCCGTAGAATTAGCATAGAATTTGCGTTAGCATTAGGCTAATGCTAACAGCAAGCGTCCTCTTAAACTCTCGGACATTAATGCGATGATGATTGGCTAGGTGGCTCAGAGCGTTACCATAGCATTCACGTTCTCATTAGCATTAGCATTAAACATGGCGAGCATCATTGTAAACTCTCGGACAACTTTTTTTTACATACAGTTCATGGCGTCCAGGTGGGTATAATTAATTGAAAATAATGTATTGTTTCCCTGCTGTGTGTGTATTATCACTAAGTTGGCATTGTCCTTGTCGACAATATGTGCTCATCTGTCAATGTTCATTTGAAATATAGTAGTAAAAAACCATTTTACAGACAAAAGCATTGTAGTAAACGTCGACTAAGACTTCACGAAATTAGTATTGAGTTTTCCACAACAAAAACTAGACGAAGTCAAACACATTTTGAGATGACTAAAATATGACTAAGACTAATAACTATTATCGTCCAAAAGACTAAGACTATGACGAAACTTAAAAGGAGTGCCAAAAACAACACTGATCCAAACACTATACCGTCTTAGCCCGAATATAAGACGGTGTTTTTTTTGCATTGAAATAACACTGAAAAAGAGGGGGTTGTCTTATAGTCGCGGTCCGGTCATTATACCCATTCACGACGCTAGATGGCACCAGATATCATTGAAGCGATGTTCTGTCATGACTGATCTCAGCTACTCTTTTTAGTTTAACCAGTTTGCATTATTTTATTGCAATGTTTTTCCTTATTCAGATTTGTTTCAAGACTACAGTTACAGTTAGACTTTTAGAATTTTGTTTTTTTATCAAAATAGATTGGTTTATTTTAGGGCTGTTAAAATTATTGCGTTAACGGGCGTTATTTTTTAAATTAATCACGTTAAAATATTTGACGCAATTAACGCAGATGCCCCGCTCAGACAGATTTAAATGACAGTACAGTGAAACACTCACTTGTTAATTGTGTTTTATGGAGTTTTGCTGCCCTCTGCTGGCGCTTGGGTGCGACTGATTTTATAGGCTTCAGCACCCATAAGCATTGTGTAAGTAATTATTGACATCAACAATGGCGGGCTACTAGTTTATTTTTTGATTGAAAATTTTACAAATTTTATTCAAACGAAAACATTAAGAGGGGTTTTGATATAAAATTTCTATAACTTGTACTAACATTTTTCTTTTAAGAACTACAAGTCCCTCTATCCATGGATCGCTTTAACAGAATGTTAATAATGTTAATGCCATCTTGTTGATTTATTGTTATAATAAACAAATACAGTCCTTATGTACCGTATGTTGAATGTATATATCCATCTTGTGTCTTATCTTTCCATTCAAACAATAATTTACAGAAAAATATGGCATGTTTTATAGATGGTTTGAATTACGATTAATTACGATTAATTAATTTTTAAGCTGTGATTAACTCGATTAAAATTTTTAATCGTTTGACAGCCCTAGTTTATTTACATTTCAAAAACCAGAAGCCATTCAGTTACGAATGTGATTGCACTTTAGTTTACATATTTAAATGTTTTTTTGATTGAACACGTTTATTTCGAATACTTAATACATAGGTACCGATAATCGGTGACAATAATGAAAAAACGAAAAAAACAAAATATGAGTATTCGAAAAGGAGTGAGAAGAAGTAAAAACTTATTTACTCCCACCCCTTTTCCTTATGTCCTGACATATCAGTTCCATTCCTTGCATTTAAATATATACATTCTTGTTTAACACATATACAATCTCACCATATAACCCTGCATATGACCTATACACAAATGTTGCAAAAACCCAGTCCATTAAACAGCCCAGAAAACATAGATAAATGAATAAACGACAGCAATTTCCCATATCCCAATAACCACAACACCCTAGTTGTTATCCATATTTCCATCAGCCTTATATTTTTCGAAAATCATATCTTTATAGTTTCCTAAATTGTCCAATATTTATACATTGTTTTAAATCCACTCGAAATTTCTTCAGTAGTTTCACCCCACATACTGATATGCAAAAACTTTTCCTTGTCGTCCGAAATCTGGGTTCTTTGAAGTCCCAATATCCCCGTAAATTGTAACTTTTTTCGTAGTTTGTAAACAGCTGCTGAATATTCTGAGGTAATAAATTTCTTATAGCTTTGAACATTATTTGTGCTGTTTGGTATTGTACGATATCCGAAAGCTTGAGCAATTTTGACTTATGAAATAGTGTGTTTTATATGATCCTGATAACCAGCTTTGTGTATGATCCGTAATGCCCTTTTCTGCAGTACATTAACTGAATATAGCGAAGTTTTGTCATTATTGCCCCATACATCGGCACTGTATTGCAAGTAAGGAGAGAATAGTGAACCATATAGAGTGTGGAGTGATTTGGAATCAAATACCCACTTTGCTTTATTTTAGGGCTGTCAAAATTATCGCGTTAACGGGCGTTAATTAATTTTTTAAATTAATCACGTTAAAATATTTGACGCAATTAACGCAGATGGCCCGCTCAGACAGATTTAAATGACAGTGCAGTGAAACGCTCACTTGTTGTGTCTATGGAGTTTGGCCGCCCTCTGCTGGCGCTTGGGTGCGACTGATTTTATAGGCTTCAGCTCCCATCAGCATTGTGTAATTATTGACATCAATGGCGGGCTACTAGTTTATTTTTTGATTGAAAATTTTTACAAATTTTATTAAAACGAAAACATTAAGAGGGGTTTTAATATAAAATTTCTATAACTTGTACTAACATTTTTTTTAAGAACTACGAGTCTTTCTATTCATGGATCGCTTTAACAGAATGTTAATGTTAATGCCATCTCGTTGATTTATTGTTATAATAAACAAATACAGTCCTTATGTACCGTATGTTGAATGTATATATCCATCTTGTGCCTTATCTTTCCATTCCAACAATAATTTACAGAAAAATATGGCATATTTTATAGATGGTTTGAATTGCGATTAATTACGATTAATTACGATTAATTAATTTCTAAGCTGTAATTAACTCGATTAAAAATTTTAATCGTTTGACAGCCCTACTTTATTTATTATTGCAATATTCCGCGAAATTTTGCCCTGATTCCGCGAAATTTTGCCGATTCCACGAAATTTTGCCCTGTTCAAATGTTCAGATATTAAGAATTGAATGAGGCAAAATAACATGCTTTTTCCCTCAAATATATTGTTATATTCATTTGTTTCGGATGTACTGTAATTATTTTCTGTATAAAAATTTGGTGTCTTTTTTCAAACTTGAGTCTTGAAAAAGAGGGGGTCGCCTTATAATCAGGGCCGTCTTATATTCGGGCCAACATGTTAATTTCAACAAGAAACCAGACTTGTTCATCCCCTTGAAAAACATACGAATTGATGATCATTGTACTATTTACGTGCTGTAATGTGAGCTGTTGTGGTCACATGCTTGTACGGGAGTCTTTGTGTGCGTGGTTGTTGTTTCCAAGACGGGTATATGTCACGATGTGTCATGTTAGTCACTGCCCCTCCGACAGCTCATGTCAATAGGCTGCTGATACAGCTGTCATCATGTCGTGGTGTGAATGAGCTTGGCTCGACTGTGCACGTCTGTATGTTTGTACTCTTTCTCTGCAGTGTGTGTGTGTGCGCGTCTCGTCCCAGACGGAAGCCCAGAGGACAGATGGCGGGTTCAGACGCAGACTGACACAGCGTAACCAAGTGATTACACACTCAATGACTCCCCCTGACGAGAGTGAAAAGGAGAAGAAAGGGAGGAGAAGTGGGGGTGGAGAAAAGCTGGGATATTTGAGGGAAAGGATGGGGGGTTAACGGATCAATTATTGGATATTGATGGAAAAGTGTGAAGATGTGGTCAACACGACAAGCGTAAAGAGAGGGAAAAGGTCGTATTGAGGAAGACGGGATTACATGATAGGCAATTAGAGAAAAAGTTGTAGTCTTTATAAGGCGCTTATTGGCTGCCATTGACAGCACGAGACGTCCAATACATTTGGACTGGGGGTAACAGTACGTAATGGACCATGCAAAGGATTCATAATGATATTGTCGAAACACATTCCCCAGACATTGCACCACGCCAAGTAGGGGGCCGTCCCACACTTCGCTTCAGTCAGTCGAAGTCGGTTGCAGTTATTCTCAAACACATGCAGCGACCCAATGCAGGATTTAGGTTGAAAAAGTACGAAAGCTGCACAGCATACAAACAGGAAGGATTGTCTCAGGAGTGATTTGTTCGAGGATTCAAGGTAATTATTATATTTTTCGTTCCATGCGTGCATTTTGAAAGATTGTGAAAAAAATCAGTGGGAGAAATTAACCGCTACGGCATTGACGTCAGGATTCGCAATATTTACGTAAAATAAATGCTAACTGCCCGTTGTTGTTTTTTTTTAACCAAGAATTGAGACTCTTTTACGTCCATATCTTTAAAGAATTCAGGGATTTAAGCATTTGCTGCCCAAAATTTCAACGTAAAAAGCTCTTTGTTGTGATAAGGCGGCGCCGCAGTGGCTTAAAGACTAGCAGCCCATTCGACATATTAACGAAAAATAAATGCTAACTGCCAAGTTTTGTTGCTTTTAACCAAGAATTGAGACTCTTTTACGTCAATATCTTTAAAGAATTCAGGGATTTAAGCATTTGCTGCCCAAAATTTCAACGTAAAAAGCTCTTTGTGGTGATAAGGCGGCGCCACAGTGGCTTAACGACTAGCATCACATTTGACATATTTACGTAAAATAAATGCTAACTGCCCGGTTCTTCGCATTTTTAACAAAGAATCGAGACTGTTTTATGTCCTTATCTATAAAGAATTCACGGATTTCCGCATCTACTCTCAAGAATTTTTAATATAAAAAGCTCTTTGTGGTGATAAAGTGGCGCCACAGTGGCTTAAAGACGAGCAGCACATTTGACATATATACTTAAAATAAATGCTAACTGCCTTTTTTTTTGCTTTTAACCAAGAATCGAAACAGTTTTATGGCCATATTTATAAAAATTTGGTGATTTAAGCATTTATTCAGAAGAATTTTCAATGTAAAACGCTCTCTGTGGTGATAAGCCGGCGCCACAGTGGCTTAAAGACTAGTAGCACATTCGACATATTTACGTAAAATAAATGCTAACTGCAAGGTTTTGTTGCTTTTAACTAAGAATTGAGACTGTTTTACGTTCATGTCTGTAAAGAATTCAGGGATTTAAGCGTTCATTCACAAGAGTTTTCAACGTAAAAAGCTCTTTGTGGTGATAAGGCGGTGCCACAGTGGCTTAACGACTAGCATCACATTTGACATATTTACGTAAAATAAATGCTAACTGCCTGTTTTTTTGCTTTTAACCAAGAATTGAGACTCTTTTACGTCCATATCTATAAAGAATTCAGGGATTTAAGCATTTGCTCCCCAAAATTTCAATGTAAAAAGCTCTTTGTTGTGATAAGGCGGCGCCACAATGGCTTAAAGACTAGCAGCCCATTCGACATATTAACGAAAAATAAATGCTAACTGCCAAGTTTTGTTGCCTTTAACTAAGAATTGAGACTGTTTTATGTTCATGTCTGTAAAGAATTCAGGGGATTAAGCGTTCATTCGCAAGAGTTTTCAACGTTAAAAGCTCTTTGTGGTGATAAGGCGGTGCCACAGTGGCTTAACGACTAGCAGCACATTTGACATATTTACGTAAAATAAATGCTAACTGCCCGGTTCTTTGCATTTTTAACAAAGAATCAAGACTGTTTTATGTCCTTATCTATAAAGAATTCACAGATTTCCGCATTTACTCTCAAGAATTTTTAATGTAAAAAGTTCTTTGTGGTGATAAAGTGGCGCCACAGTGGCTTAAAGACGAGCAGCACATTTGACATATATACTTAAAATAAATGCTAACTGCCTTTTTTTTTTTTTTTTTTTTTTTTTGCTTTTAACCAAGAATCGAAACAGTTTTACGGCCATATCTATACAAATTCAGTGATTTAAGCATTTATTCAGAAGAATTTTCAACGGAAAACGCTCTCTGTGGTGATAAGGCGGCACCACAGTGGCTTTTTTTTTTGCTTTTAACCAAGAATCGAAACAGTTTTACGGCCATATCTATACAAATTCAGTGATTTAAGCATTTATTCAGAAGAATTTTCAACGGAAAACGCTCTCTGTGGTGATAAGGCGGCACCACAGTGGCTTAAAGACGAGCAGCACATTCGACATGTTTACGAAAAATAAATGCTAACTGCCAAGTTTTGTTGCTTTTAACCAAGAATTGAGACTGTTTTACGTTCACGTCTGTAAAGAATTCAGGGATTTAAGCGTTCATTCACAAGAGTTTTCAACGTAAAAAGCTCTTTGTGGTAATAAGGCGGCTCCACAGTGGCTTAAAGACTAGCAGCACATTCGATATATTTCCGTAAAATAAATGCTAACTGCCAGGTTTTGTTGCTTTTAACCAAGAATTGAGACTGTTTTACGTTCACTTCTGTAAAGAATTCAGGGATTTAAGCATTCATTTACAAGAGTTTTCAACGTAAAAAGCTCTTTGTGGTGATAAGGCGGCGCCACAGTAGCTTAAAGACTAGCAGCACATTCAACGTATTTACGTAAAATAAATGCTAACTGCCCGGTTCTTTGCATTTTTAACAAAGAATCGAGACTGTTTTACGTCCTTATCTATGAAGAATTCACAGATTTCCGCATTTACTCTCAAGAATGTTTAATATAAAAAGCTCTTTGTGGTGATAAAGTGGCGCCACAGTGGCTTAAAGACGAGCAGCACATTTGACATATATACTAAAAATAAATGTTAACTGCTTTTTTTTTTTTTTTTTTTTTTTTTTGCTTTTAACCAAGAATCGAAAGTTTTACGACCATATCTATAAAAAAATCAGTGATTTAAGCATTTATTCAGAAGAATTTTCAACGGAAAACGCTCTCTGTTGTGATAAGGCGGCGCCACAGTAGCTTAAAAACTAGCAGCACATTCAACATATTTACGTAAAATAAATGCTAACTGACTTTTTTTTTTTTGCTATTAACTAAGAACCGAGACTGTTTTACGTCCATATCTATAAAGAATTCAGGGATTCAAGCATTTATTCACAAGAAAGGTCTTTGTCTGTGTTTCTACTTGATAGAATACTAGATAGTCACCCTATTAATCGGCCCCGTGTCCCGTCAATATACTATGAAGTCCATGGCCTTTAACAGCAACAATGTCTTACGGTAGAATGAACTGCGTTTGTCATTATTACTTTGCGTTTGTCATTATTACTTGTATATAAAATGCTTTGCCTGACACAACGTGACAAAATTGCCGAAAATGTAAGAAACACTGCATTTGCTGTGATTACCATACAAGCAAAGACCTACTGAGTCTGGATGTTAGCTAAGTAGAACTTAGTTCTAGCAAACTTAATTATTTTTTCAATTAAGGTGCTAAAATCGCGAGATATTACATAATCAAGCCTTGTCTAAATTAATAGATTAAACACCAAGACAGTGCGGTCATTTTTCCATCTATGCTAGCTAGCTAGCTCCGTTCCCACAAGTAGCCCTAATCTGGTTTGAGAGAAAATACTGAAGTATGTTAAACTAACCCATGATATCTGCTTGAATCCCATGACATGAATTAACTGTGAATGCAATTTTGTTTGTATTCTTCAAATTCACTGAAGAAGCAGATGGGGTTGGACGTGTCAGATTATGCATTCGCTGCTGTTGTGCAAAAGTGGCTAGATCGCTACACTATGCCCCAGACAGCGTTGGTGGCAAGGCTCGCAGCTAAACTCGCCAGACTGAGGAGGAGGCTTAAGTTTGAAATGAGTTTACGGAGCGTTAATGAAGTTTTCTGTTGATTTGATTCAAGAAAAATAATTTGAAATACAGCCAAGTTTTAATTATTTTTTTCCTTTTTTACGTATAATATTTTATTAGTCATCTTAGCTGTTTCTTGTCTGTAAACAAAGCAGAACCTCTAAATATAGGCATATTTGAAAGCAATAATAGCGTCACGGCTGAAAATGAAGGAAAACATAACATTGATTCAACGTTGTTCCAACATTATTAATAATCCAAATGACGTTTTGTAAGGATTTCAACGTTGGAACAACATTAAACGAGGGTGCAAAAGTGATGACAAATCAACGTCGGGTGTCAACGTTGATTCAACGATATAAGATCGACAGCGGAATGTTGATTCAACCTGTTTTGAACATTGGTCTGCTCTTTGGGTATTCTCTTCATTTTTTTTATTTTTTATTAATAAAAACAAAAACAAAAATTTTTAAATTGATATTTGCTATTAATGTTCTTTTATCTATGACTTATTGATGTTTTTGTTCATTTTCTATTTTATTTTTTAACCGATTCAACGCAATTTTTGGTGGCTTAAATCAGAATCCGGTCCCTATCAGGTCAAGTTTAGAAGCTCAGGACCGGGTGAAAAAGATTGCATTTTTAATATATTTTTAAATGAGCTACAAAGCAAAAAAAATGATAATAACAATCAAGATACACAAGGATATTGTAAGTAATGAATATAGAAGAAAATAATAAAAATGTATGTTTTATACTACATATTAAAACACCACTTTCTTAATACATTGCCAAAATGTATATGATCGGGAAAAATTAGCGGGAATGATTGGAATTCAATCGGGAGCAAAAAAAAAAAAAAAAGCAATCGGATCGGGAAACATCGGGATCGGCAGATACTCAAACTAAAACGATCGGGATCGGATCGGGAGCAAAAAAACATGATCGGAACAACCCTAATTAAAAGACATAAAAGATTTGCAAATTAAAACAATTATGAAGAACAAGTTTGCATCTATGCAGCAATTTATTTTTGTTGACCAGTGTTATCAACTAGACTAGAGTGAAATTTGGGGCCATAACAGGTGTGTTTCTGTTATTATTCATTTTAATTGAGTTTTTAATTAGTAATGAGTAGGCCACAATATTAACATTTAGTGTGAGTTGGCCTACATAACCCAATATATATAAGCGCTTTAAATTGGTGAAAATAGTCACTTGTCCAATAAGGGTTAAAACCACTTGCATATCAAATCGTTCGCACACCAACCGGACTAGTCAGCGGATGATTCACAGGTGTCGAGAACATCCCCATGTGTTTCATCGTGTAGCCTGTCAAAGCTCTGCCTGCTGTTTACGGCCTTAAACCCGAGCAAACTAGTAGGCGCTACCAGCCCAGGTCAGGTCAAGCGGGATCATGGGAAAGAGTTCCTATGGCTCTTCTCACCTTTTTCATCTCGGAGCGTCTCCAAAACATCCCAGACTTTACGCTCGGTGCCCTTCGTCTCCTTTTTACACCCTCTATGTATGCTAGACATCAAATCTATTTGAACTGGCAGTGAAGGGTCATATTTCAGTGCCATTGACAGTGATAGACGTCCAATCCATTTGGACTGGGAGGAGTAGGTAGCGAATGAACGGGGGTGGGGGGGTGGGGGGTGGGGGGGGTTATATCACATGTATCCGATTCAAACAGATTAAAATGTGAAATGATCGAACGATCACTTCTAGCCCTTCATTCTGTAAAAAAAAAAAAAAAAAAAAAAAAACTATAGAATTTACTCAATAAAATTGAGGTAATAATTTACACTTAGTTTGATAGTCAACAATATTATAAAGTGGTATAAAAATGTATCTGAACCTTTTGGAATTTCTCAGATTTCTGCACATAATCACCAGCAAATGTGATCTGATCTTTGTCAAAATCACACAGATGTAAAAACTAAAACCACCCAAATATTTATAGGTTTTCATATTTTGATGAGGATGGCCTGCAAACAATGACAGAACCAAACAATTTAAGTCAGGTGTGTGTCCAATCACTGATGACTGGTTTAAAGCTGCTCTGCCCACTATAAAACACATACCTAGTTAGAATTGTAGCATTGTCTGATGTGCACCATGGCTCGGTCAAAAGAAGTCTAAAGACCTGCGATCAAGGATTGTTGATTTGAAAAAAGTGGCTGTCCACCAAGAGTTCAGCGCAGAATACTCAGAGAGGTAAAAAAAATAAGAGTGTCTAGAGTGTCGACTAAAGACTTACAGAAATCACTGTCACAGTCCAATATCTCTGTGCACACATCAACTATATGTAAAACTATGGCCAAGAATGGTGTTCATGGGAGGACTCCACGGAGGAAGCCACTGCTGTCTGAAAAAAAACATTGTTGCTTGTTTAATGTTCGCAAAAAGGGACTTGGACACTCCACAGAAGTTTGGCAAAATATTTTGTGGACTGATAAAGCCAAAGGTGAATTGTTTGGGAGTAACACACAACGTCATGTGTGGAGGAAAAATGGAACAACTCACCAACATCAACACCTCATCCCCATCGTGAAGCATGGTGGAGGGACATCATGATTTGGGGCTGTTTTGCTGCCTCAGGGCCTGGACAACTTGCAATCATTAATGGAAGAATGAATTCAAAAGTTTATAAGGTTGTTTTGCAGGAAAACCTTAGGCCGTTTGTCAGACAGTTGAAGCTAAAAAGAGAATGGATGCTGCAACAAGAAAATGATACAAAACAAAGAAGTAAATCAACTTCAGAATGGTTTCAGAAGAACAAAATACACCTTCTGCAGTGGCCATGTCCAGACTTGAACCACATTGAGATGCTGTGGCATGACCAAAAGACAGTGATTCATGCCAGACATCCCAGGAATCTGACTGAACTACAGCAGTTTTGTAGAGAAGAATGGGCCAAGATTAGTCCTGATCGATGTGCCAGACTGATCTGCAGCGACAGGAAATGTCCGGTTGAAATTATTGCTGCAAAAGGGGGAGGCCACAAAATATTAAATGTGATGGTTCACTTACTTATTTTTCCTCCTAGTCTGCATACGATCCTTCTTAAAATATGAAAACTTATAAATGTTTGGGTAGTTTTAGTGAACGCAGACACTGTTTTTTCATCTGTGTGTTTTTGACAAAGATTAAAAATTAATTAATCGTAATTATTCGGAATTCAAACCGTCTATAAAATATGCCATATTTTTCTGTAAATTGTTGGAATGGAAAGATAAGACACGAGACGGATATATACATTCAACATACTGTACATAAGTACTGTATTTGTTTATTATAACAATAAATCAACAAGATGGCATTAACATTATTAACATTCTGTTAAAGTGATCCATGGATAGAAAGACTTGTAGTTCTTAAAAGATAAATGTTAGTACAAGTTATAGAAATTTTATATTAAAACCCCTCTTAATGTTTTTGTTTTGATAAAATTTGTAAAATTTTCAAACAAAAATTCAAACTAGTAGCTCGCCATTGTTGATGTCAATAATTACTCAATGCTCATGGTGCTGAAACCCATAAAATCAGTCGAACTCAAACGCCAGCAGAGGGCGCCAAAACACCAAAAAACACAAGTAACAAATGGACATGACACTGTGCTGTCATTTTAATCTGTTTGAGCGGGGCATGTGCGTTAAATGCGTCAAATATTTTAATCTGATTAATTTAAAAAATTAATTACCGCCCGTTAATGCGATAATTTTGGCAGCCCTAATTATTATTATTATTATTTTTTTTTTTTTTTTTACTTTTGTTCCGTGAAGAATCCAGAAAGGGTTATTTGATTGTGGCTTTCTGAAAAACAATACATTTTTACATTTAGGCGCACTTGCAATCGCCACACTTTTTCTGTTACAAACTGACTCGGCCCCTCATCAGAGAAGGGAAAAGTTATGTGGACCTCACAGGAAAAAGTTTGGGGACCCCTGCTTTAACCCTTTCAGCTAAACCAAAGAAGTTGACTAAAGTGTGAGAAAAATGTTGCTCAGCAAAGTTTTAGTGTGCCAAATTGGCGAGTAATTACACAAATTTGGCAACAGCAGCAAAGAAACATTCTCATTTAGCACTACCAATAGCACACCGTGGACAAGTAAGCACACTATAGTACAATGTACCCTAATTTTCGCACCTGACTATAAGCCGCCACCCACCAAATTTGGCACGAAAAGGGCATTTGTTCAGAGATAAGCCGCACTGGACTATAAGCCGCAGCTGTCCTCACTGTATTATGGGATATTTACACCAAAAGATGTTAACCGGTTACACTTCGTTTGACAGCGGCATCATACGACTGTCATAAGACCAAATGAACCACCATGAAGCTATGAACCAATTGGCTGCAAAGCTTCCTTGCTTCAAGAAGCTTCATTTGGCCATCGTTGCTCCCTTGGGATAGACAGTCAACCTCTGCTGTCACCTGCTGTCAACACTGTTGTTGTCTATCATCGCACAAATAACAATCAAAATTCATATTCTGTGCTAATTATTTTTTCTGTTACTTTTCGAGTTGTTTCATTAATTGCTAGTTATGCTATTTGGTAACACTTTATTTGACAGTGGCGTCATAAGGCTGTCATTAAATAAGATAATTATGACATTACACTGTCATGAGCATTAGTGAATGCTTTTACAAGATGTCATTTAATGTTATCTGGAAAATTATTTCACTTTTGAATGGATGTAAAAGATCCAAGATTGACATAAATGGAGTTGATGACACAATTTGCCAGATGACACTTAATGACGTAAGCATTCTGCATTCGTGATAGTGTCATGTCATAATTATGACGGTCTTATGACACCGCTGTCAAATAAAGTGCTACCTATTAACCCATGTAAATCAATAAATAAGCCGCACTGGACTATAAACCGCAGGATTCAAAATGACGGAAAAAAGTAGCGGCTTATAGTCCGAAATTTACGGTACTACTAATAATGCTAGTAGTTTGTTGTTTGTTTGAGCTACACATTTCATTTCATTATTTTTGCATTCTGAAACCTAAGAACCAGCACAGTAATCGGGAATTCCGCAACATAGAAGCTAGCATTCAAGTTAAACAGCTTTCTTTAGTCACTAAATGCAAAAATAGGTAATTTTGTGTGAGTGTGTTAGCTTAACAACTCACTTCTACTTCGTGGTTATAAAAATATTATGTTGAAAAGCAAAAGAACGGCCATTTTAAATGTTAATTAGGATTTTTGTTGGAAAATGGGTTTAATCATGCGTCTTGATTTATATGTCATGATAGTTTTGTTTTAAAGTGTCAGAGAAACCATTTTTGTTATGGTCCAGTCCAAGCAGGTTTTCCAAATTAGCTTCTTTATGGCTTGCACTACCATGGCTATGTTTTCCAGGCTAGCAGGGGCAGAACTAAGGAAACAAAAGTCAAAAACTTATTACACAACGAGTTTAAGATGGAACAAATGTTCACAAGAGGGCCGACACTTCTTTATGATAAAAGAACAAAAGAGAAGCGGAGGCAATGCGAGCTCTTGAGCGAGGCAAGACGAAGAATGGGAGCATAACGAAGCAATTGTACCTCGTCGCCGCCGTGCGGGAGTGAAGAGGCGTCGGTGCGTGAAATAGTCTTATTATGATAAGAATTAAACAGGTTTATCAAGATGAGATCGAAAAGGAGAAAAGGCGTGATAAGGAGTAAAACATTGTCGGTGTGAATGCAACGCTCGATCGCTAGTTCCGATACGTCTGCAAGGTTTCGCATCAGTGCTAGTGAGGCCGTTTAAAAGTGGTTGAATGCAGCTTTGATCAATTTAAGAAAGAAGTGGGAAGTTTTCTACATTTAAGTTGAGCAAGTTTTACACATGCACTCATTGGCCATGATAGCAGAGTTCTTTTGAGCTCATTAGCTAGTAGTGATGGCGATAGACGTCCAATCTGTTTAAATTGCGAGGACTGGTTGAAAAAACTAATGTTCAATGCCAATGACAGTGCTAGACGTCCGATAAACTTTGACTGGAAAGGTTGGCAGCGATCATGCCACCCCTCCCAGTCAAAATGGATTGGATGTCTAGAACTATTAATGGCAGCCAATGAGTTAATGTTTTTTTGTTGTTGTTGTTGTTTTTTTTTTTGTCTTCCATTTTATTTCTTAAGACTATTGCTAAAAAAAAAAAAACTGTCAGATTTGTTACTTGAAACAAAATATGCTACGTTAACCTTACACAGTGGCGTGGGAAGTGGGGTGCTGAGAGTGCTGCAGCACCCCCAGGTGTTGGGGAGGGAAAAGTTTTGGTAGAATCTTTTTTTTTTTCTTAAAAATAAATTAAAAAAAATAATAATAATAAAACATTGAAACAATAGCGTATTTAACTTTGGGGATTAAAAATACATGCTGAAAAAGTTGTTTTGTTCTTATTACATGGTCACCACCTGGCACCTTGCTTGCTCCCAGGTCACTTTGGATAAGGTGCTTTTGGAATGGAAAAGTTAACTGCTGACAGAGGAGGCGTTAAAAAAAAAAAAAAAAAAAAAAATCGATTTTTTTTTTTTAGGGCTGTCAAAATTATCCGGTTAATGGGCGGTAATTAATTTTTTTAATTAATCACGTTAAAATATTTGACGCAATTAACGCACATGCCCCGCTCAGATTAAAATGATAGCAGTGTAATGTCCGCTTGTTACTTGTTTTTTGTTGTTTGGCGCCCTCTGCTGGCGCTTGGGTCCAAATGATTTTATGGGTTTGGGGAGTGAGCATGGTGTAATGACATCAACAATTGCGAGCTACTAGTTTATTTTTTGATTGAAAATTTTACAAATTTTAATAAAACGAAAACATTAAGAGGGGTTTTAATATAAAATTTCTATAACTTGTACTAACATTTATCTTTTAAGAACTACAAGTTTTTCTATCCATGGATCGCTTTAAGAGAATGTTAATGTTGATGCCATCTTGTTGATTTATTGTTATAATAAACAAATACAGTACTTATGTACCGTATGTTGAATGTATATATCCGTCTTGTGTCTTATCTTTTCATTCCAACAATAATTTACAGAAAAATATGGCATATTTTATAGATAGTTTGAATTGCGATTAATTACGATTAATTAATTTTTAAGCTGTAATTAACTGGATCAAAAATTTTAGTCGTTTGACAGGCCTAATTTTTTTTCTTTACAAAAACAACCAAATTTCCCAAAATTCAATTATAAGTCGAAAATGAAGATGATTATAATAGTTTATAATAGTGCCCAGCGAGGAAAAGTTAGCTGCAGATTTAGAACATGGAGAACTTCAAATAGTATGTATTGTAGCCATATTATTGTCTGTTGTTGAGTTGCCGCAATGCAGAGCGATGTTGGATAGTCGCGTGCAAATTATTTGAGTGTTGTGAAAAGCGGACGTTAAACCGAGGCTTATTGGACCTTTTAGTTTTCAAATGTGTTTGTATGTCATTTCACCGTTTTGCTGCGGGGATTTGTATTATATATAATACATGGGTGCTTTTATTGCCAATACAAAAACTCCAACACACACTGTAGGTGAAACAGAACGCTGTCTTTGGAGTAGCCTAGTAGTAGTACGTAATGCGTGTGTACTGCCATTGTGCATGCCTTGTATAGAGAAAAGAGCATCACAAATCCGGACCGAAACGGCCGTTTTTGGATAAGTAAAACAAAATATGATCCTGAGCGCCCCTGACCTTATAGCATAGACTTCACCATCAGTTGACAAGAAAGCTCACACAGACATTGCGCCATGCCTTCCTGTAGGAGGCCGACCCAGGCAGAACGTTGAGTTGGCTTTCACTGCGATAAACTAAACTCGTTAAACGCCAGTTTTACAAAAACAAGACAGGACGAAGCAGACAGGAGCGTGACTTGGTCGAGGATTTAACGTAATTATTAAATAGCACCATGCATGCACTTTGAAACGTTGTGAAAAAATTAAATGGATAAAATTTGTGTAACTTTGACTTGAAATATTTATGTAAAATGAACCATAACTGCCCTTTTTTGCTTTTAACCAAGAATTTAGACTGTTTTACATTCATATCTTTAGAAAATCCGCAATTTAAGCATTTGTTTACAAGAATTTTCAACTTAAAAAGCTCTTTGTTTCATGACGGCTGCCATGTTGGATTACACAATACTGTAACGTTTGCTTGAAATCTTTACGTAAAATGAACGATAAATGCCCGTTTTTTGCTTTTAACCAAGAATTTAGACTGTTTTACGTTCATAAACTTTATATCTATAGGAATTCCGCGATTTAAGCATTTATTTACAAGAATTTTTAATTTAAAAAGCTCTTTGTTTCGTGACTGCTGCCATGTTGGATTATGCAATACCGTAACTTTAGCTTGAAATTTTACGTAAAATGAATGATAACTGCCTGGTTATTTTGCTTAAAACCAAGAATCTAGACTGTTTTACGTTCATAGCTATAGAAATTCCACGATTTAAGCATTTATTTACAAGAAATTTCAATTCAAAATTTGGATTTTGTATCTCAACAAATGACATTTAAGTTGCTATTTCTGGCAAAAACTTATAAGTAGGGTTGTTCCGATCATGTTTTTTTGCTCCCGATCCGATCCCGATCGTTTTAGTTTGAGTATCTGCCGATCCCGATATTTCCTGATCCGATTGCTTTTTTTTGCTCCCGATTTAATTCCAGTCATTCCCGATAATTTTTCCCGATCATATACATTTTGGCAATGCATTAAGAAAAAAAGGAATAAAACTTGGACAAATATATACATTCAACATACAGTACATAAGTACTGTATTTGTTTATTATGACAATAAATCCTCAAGATGGCATTTACATTATTAACATTCTTTCTGTGAGAGGGATCCACCGATAGAAAGACTTATGACTTTGTATATTGTGACTAAATATTCCCATCTAGTGTATTTGTTGAGCTTTCAGTAAATGATACTGTAGCCATGCCCAAAGGCATGATGGGAAGTGGAACCATGACTGTGCGTAGTGCTACTAATTGATATATCTTCTCTGTGTTGGGAAATAACATAAGGTGTTAAGAAAAAGATCAATTGCTACCTTGCTTTCCCACATTGTTTCCCATGATATTTCCAATTGTAGGGAGAGGGGTTGTAAGGCTTTAGCCAATTAAAAAAAGGCTCCATGGGCTGCCAAAATTCACTCTACTCATTTTATGCTGCCTTTTATCTCTCTATATAGGTAAAATGGCGCCATTACAGATTGAGCGCGGCAATGCGTGAATGGGTCGTGCAGCGCATGCATTAATTGCATTAAATATTGTAACGTGATACATTTTTTAAAAAATTAATTACCGCCGTTATCGGGATAAATTTGATTACCCTACCTTAAGCCTAAAGACTCTGGATGAGTGTAACATATTATGTCTGTAACGTTAAATACAATTAGAAAACGATTTAATTTAAAAATATATATATATTCAGGGGTGCACATAATTTTTTTGCCCAGGTTCTCAGAGGAGGACCTGGAGATGTGACTTGGTCCTCATTGAGCTTGAGAGCCGACCCGCCTAATGCGATAAATTTATGACAAGCTTTACTTAGAGCCAATTAACTTTAATTAATTATATTAACAATTAATGCCTGATTAACATCAACTGGCACAACAAAATTGCCATTACTTTGAAGTGAAATGTAAAGAAATAAACATAAACGCACCAATTCAAAATAAAGGGCATTATGCGGCTCCCACATTAACTCAAAGCCTTTTTAAAAGTGGGATGTCCTCCTCATAAGACCTCATTGAACGTGCATGTTTAGCTTTGTAAAATGCGAGCAAAAACACGTTTGTCAGTGCATGGCGCTGTTTTCATTACCTTTATTCCGCCACTTGTCCATAGGGCGAGTACGGTGCTGTCTGACATTGATAGTTTGCTTAATTGCCACATGCTCTTTGTTTTTTCGTGCTTTTCAAAGTTTGGATGGCTGAAATTCTTTGACCCTACATAAAATGCGCTGCTCTTATCGGCGACATTGGAATTCTCACGGCACATTTTGTACCGCATTTCCGTGTGAGCATCATTTATTTCTAGCCACGGTACCTCCTGCAGCCACTTTTCAGCAAAAGTCCTTTTTTCGGTAGCTCCGGTGACGTCTCTGTCGTCTGTCTGTCTTTTGACGGGGGTGGGGGAACACGGAAGTAATTACTCAGTGTGGCCTGCCTCTTCGACATTTTGAGAAGTTATTTTCTCGTGTCCGCCGCAAATACAGTGGTCAGCCATCGGTACGCAAAAGCGTATGGAACCCGTTGAGGGCCAGCGCGTTTGTCTACGTCCAGTACGCATGCGCGCATGCGGACCACTTATGTGCACCCCTGTATATATTAAAAATAAGGCATGGCCGATATTTTTTTGCCGATTCCGATACTTTGAAAATGACGTGATCGGACTCGATTGATTGGGATGCCGATCGATCGGGACATCTCTACTGATAAGATATGTTAAATATTGCTATTGATCCTGAAAATATAGGTGATTATCTTTACATTTGGTGATTTTTGTGCATTAGCGTAAAATTTGAGAATTTTATAGCAACTTTAAGTTTTTTGTACTTATATAAAAAATAATAATCAGGATTTTATTACGGAACGACTTTGAATTTTTTGATGCCACTTCTCATGGAGACTCATATATGCCGGAGGGAGGCGCCTGTTTTGGTTTTAGGTCGCTAGTGGCTTTGGTTTTGAAAAGATTTGAATTTTAATTTTTTTAAAATAGGTACCCTAAGGATGGCCCCGTGTCCCGTCAACTGATAGTGAAGTCTATGTTTATAGTGTGATCAGGGGCGGATCGAGAAAAATCTTCATGGGGTGGGGAGAGGGGAGCGGTTAAGAGTGGCAAATATTTAATGATGGTATGATACATCATTGATTCCTTGGACAATTATACGATATTCTACGACGATTCAATTCAAAGGCCTTCGATCGATTTGATACAAAATTTTGAATACATTTGATAAAATCAGTTCTAATTAGAGTAATACAAAATACAAATCAGTTTTGATGTGTATGACAATTCTCGTGATGAAACATTTAGGAAAAATTAAAACATCAAAATAATAATCATTTTACATTTGTCTATTTTATATCGATTTGTTAATCAATATATTGTTCCACATGGATCAGTTGTTACACCAACATTGTCAACATATGGCAGATGTGTACACATATTGAATCAGAGTTTGCCAAGAAATCGTACAAAAAACCCCAAGTGATATAGATGAATTTTGCTTCATACAATCTTTTTTATATTTTAAATTGTTAGTTAGATTATTGTTAAAAGGATCTTTAATGACACCACTACGTAATACAGTAAATAGAGCTGTTTTCCCATCGTTTGGTGCCGACTGGGGTGGCAAGCCTGTCTTTTAGTTTGGCAGTTGCAACCCCTGGCCACTCTGAGTGTAATTATGACATTATTATTACTTTTTTAATTACTGTAATTTTCCCAAATACTTACCATAGTTAACTCCAGAGAGTACCTTTTAGGTTCGGGATGGGAGTTTTTCTTTTTAAATCTAAGAATAAAATAACGATGAAATGACAAAAATAGAGATGTCCCGATCCGATATTTGGATCGGATCGAATGCCGATATGGGCAAAAAAATGTGCATCGGTATCGGATCGGCGGACACGGAAAAATTCCGATCCAGACTGCCGATCCAGTTTTTTTTCCAGCGCACCGATTTACATAATCCATTCTAGTTTTTGCTTCGGTTTCCCTAAAATCTGGTCCGCATTTTACGGCAAACCTTCAACACACTACATTACCGTCTCCCAATTTACCGAGAGACTTTATCGGTAAAAATGTCAGCTGTGTGGGATCATTTCACCTTAAAGGACGACAAAGACGAAGAGGCAGAGTGCAACATATGCCACAATCAAGTCAAGCGTGGTGGTAAAGCTGTAAGAAGTTTAAATACAACCAACCTAATCAAGCATTTAGCGAAATACCACCTCAAACAATATGAGGAGTATCATGTTAAGAAAACCGAAGACAAAAAGAAAGGTCCTACGCAACTAAGACTGGCAGAAACTTTTGCTATGCGTGACAAACTGGCACTCGACAGTCCCAAAGCCCAGGGAATAACAAGAGTCATTGCCGAAGAATTCATTCTGGATGACGAGCCATTATCTCTCGTGAGTAAAGACGCGCCATCCAACACTTAGAACCGCGGTACAACATTCTGATTATTTAAACATGTCGAGTAAAGCGGAACTAATACACAGCGCGGTCTTCGGGACGCAATGAGAAACGGACCGCATTGCGTCCTGAGAGTAAATATCATGCTTGTCATAGACCCGGGTAATGCCAATGCTCAACTCACGGCTTTAGCTCAACTCACGCCGCTGGATAAAAAACACAAGAATACCTGACTGCTGCTGACAGCCGCTACAAACTACGTCAACATCGTTGTACTGTAGATAATAGATATCATATGTATATAGAACTAAATGCAAAACGACAGACTCGACGGCGTTAGCAACATTGAAGTATGGAAAACTAGTTGCGTTAGTAAACGGCTGCCATCTTAAAGCAGGAGACTTCCCTAGTAGGCTGTTGTGAACCTTCCAAGCGAACCTAATTAACTTTATATCTAAAATACTCCTAAATCGTCAAAATCTTGACTTGAATCTATCTTCAAAACAGTTTTAAAACTTTCACATGTCGAAAGTAGACAGAAGGGAACTTATGGAATAACGGGAGCAATTTTAACAACTTTAACAGTTGATTCGCAAAATTAGATGAATTGAAAGTAGTTTAAAGCTGCTGATACAGAATGGGGACTTGAGTATTTTATTTACTGTTTTAAAATGTTAACTTGATACTGAAATAGTCATTTATTTAAACCTGAGAGGCTTTTTATACAATTATTGTAACTAATGCATGAAACATTAAAAGCATCTAATAGCTTGGTGGGTTTGTGGGATTTTCCACTGAGGCTGTTTGTGTGTTTTGCTTTTTTAAGACAGTTTACAATATTATTTGCACGTTTTACTAACTATGCCATTTCTGTTGGTTATTTACAATGTTTTGTGTTTGTCACTGAATAACCAGGTCAGTTTCTTGTTACCAACTGGTGTGTGTTATTCAAACTCACCTAATTCAGCTGGCTAGTTGTTATCAAGAGTACTAAAACCCTTTTCAACATGAGTCTGACAACTAAGTAAGGAGGCTAAATAACTTTAAACTTTAATACATGCTCAGATAGGCCGGTATCGGCCAGTATCGGTATCAGATCGGAAGTGCAAAACAATATCGGATCGGAAGTGCAAAAACCTGGATCAGGACATCCCTAGACAAAAACAATGAATATTTTCTTAGTAATTTATTTCACATAGATTTTTAACATATTTAGCTACTAAATGGCAATAAAGTAGTAAAAAATAAGTAGTAATTAGTAGGGTTGTTCCGATCATGTTTTTTTGCTCCCGATCCGATCCTGATCGTTTTAGTTTGAGTATCTGCCGATCCCGATATTTCCCGATCCGATTGCTTTTTTTTTTTTTGCTCCCAATTCAATTCCAATCATCCCCGATCATTTTTCCCGATCATATACATTTTGGCAATACATTAAGAAAAAAATGAATAAAACTCGGACGAATATATACATTCAACATACAGTACATAAGTGCTGTATTTGTTTATTATGACAATAAATCCTCAAGATGGCATTTTCATTATTAACATTCTTTCTGTGAGAGGGATCCACCGATAGAAAGACTTGTAATTCTTAAAGGATAAATGTGACTTTGTATATTGTGACTAAATATTGCCATCTAGTGTATTTGTTGAGCTTTCAGTAAATGATACTGTAGCCATTTAACTGTTCTGCCCAAATACATGATGGGGATGGGAAGTGCAACCATGACTGTGCGTAGTGGTACCAATTGATACAGTGGGGAGAACAAGTATTTGATACACTGCCAAAGGGTTTTCCCATTGTTCTCCCCATTGTATATCTTCTCTGCGTTGGGAAATAACATAGGGTGTTAAGAAAAAGATCAATTACTACCTTTCTTCCCCACATTGCTTCCCACGATATTTCTAATCGTAGGGAGAGGGATTGTAAGGCTTTAGCCAATTAAAAAAAGGTTTCAAAGGCTGCCAAAATTCACTCTACTCATTTTACGCTGCCTTTTAGCTCTACATATAGGTAAAACGGCGCAATTACAGATTGAACGTGACAATGCGTGAGTGGGTTGTGCAGCGCATGCGTTAATTGCGTTAAATATTTTAACGTGATTAAATTTTTAAAAATCAATTACTGCCGTTAGTGGGATAAATTTGATAACCCTACTTTAAGCCTAAACTAAAGACTCTGGATGAGTGTTACATATTATGTCTGTAACATTAAATACAATTAGAAAACGATTTCAATAAAAAATATATATTAAAAAAGGCATGTCCGATATTTTTTTGCCGATTCCAATACTTTGAAAATGACGTGATCGGACCCGATCGATCGGCATCTCTAATTAGTACAATTAAGAATTGTTACGTTGTGTAGTTATTTTATTCAAAATTACAGAAACGCAGTGAATATTCCTGATAAAAGTAATTTATCTCTCACACAATTCATAACCGATTTACCAAACTAATGTCAATAAAATAGTAAAATAAAATGTATTAGTAAATAAAAGAATATATTTTAATGAAAAATGACCATTTGTTATTTGACACTAATGTGCCTTTTTTTTAGTCCAGCGCCCAAATACCCCCTAAAAAATGAATAAAACATGAAATTATTTTATCACAGGCCATTCATTCTTTATTAAACACCGCCATAACCACTATTGCCGACTTTAGGAGCCATAATTCTTCCCGTTCTTCGGACACTTTCCCTTACAAATGACATCCAAGCAGCGAACGTGTGTGCATTTGAATACATTTGCATCCAATCCATCACGCGCTGGCGTTACTTAAGACGCCGCCGTCGTCTCTTCATTGTAATAGCCGCGTGAAATAATATCCTGCTCTGCTGCCATCTTGTCTCCTCATTCTCCATCCCGTTGTTTTTTTCTTCTTCATCTCACCCCCCTTGGTAACTTTTTGACCTCCAGCACATCTTTCATCTGAGCGTGGGCCTTTCCCACTGATCCGTGGACGCTAATGGGCCTCACCGTTGCTAACGGAACACCCAGACATTTAGTGTTTGCTTAAAAAAAGCGAAAAATGAAAACTGGAAGAGCAATATTTACGTAGCATAACATAACGTGTTGTGTGTTTGTGCGCCTCGGTGTGTTTTGTATGTGTGTAGATCATTTCACGGTGAGGATTAAAGAGGGTCAGGTATGATATCTTGTTTCCTGTGACCCGCTCATCGCATGGTTTCCCACACTCATCACTTGACTCTATCACATCCCTCTTTGCTGACAGTGTTAGCCCGGACCCCAAACACACACACTAACGCACACACGCAAGTGAGCAATACAGTAAATCCACATTATCTCCAGATACCTGTGTCTAAACGTGTGAGCCATGTTATACTCCTCCTGTCACAGCAAACACTCCAGACTGTATTTGTTTGTGTGCGTGTGTGTTTCCTGTAAGTTATGGCGGGTTATGATAACAACTGCTTCTCCTGTCAACAGCCCATAATGGCAGATTTACAAGGTTGCCCTCGGTAACCAGAGGGACTTGTGTGGCTGAGTGCTTCAAAGGGAGAGAGCATCTATCACACACGTAAGTAAGAGAAAGTAAATCATTGCATGCCATTGACGGCTCTAGACGTCCAATCTATCGTATGACGTTCCGTTATTCAATTTTTTTCCACGATTCCTTGAAACGCTCCAAAGGCCCTCTTTTGATTTTGCTCGTCAACATTGCGACTAAAATGCAGGTTTTTCGACCCAAAAAATAAATAAATAAATAAATAAACACCATTCATACAGTGCTGGCCAAAAGTACTGGCACCCCTGCAATTCTGTCAGATAATGCTCAACTTCTCCCAGATAATGATTGCAATTACAAATGCTTTGGTTGTAATAGCTTCATTTTATTATGCTTGCAATTACACAAAACTCCAAAAACGGTCCGGACAAAAGTATTGGCACTAGAGGTGGGAATATTTGGGCACCTAACGATTCGATTAAGATTCAGAGACTCCGATTCGATTTTAAATCGATTATTGATGCCCCCCACCCCCCCTTTTTTTTTTGTTGTTTTTTTTTGTTTGTTTTAATGTTTTGTATATTCATTCCAAAATTGTTCAAAAATCCTCTCAGGCTAAATAAACCAAACAACTATTTTAGTATCAAGTTACCGGTTAAAAACAGTAAATAAAATACTCAAGTCCCCATTCTGTATTAGCAGCTTTAAACCACATTCAATTAATTTAATGTTGTGAATCAACCGTTAAAGTTGTTAAAATTGCGACCGTTATTCCATAATTTCCCTCATGTCTACTTTCGACATGTGAAAGTTTTAAAACTGTTTCATCATTTAAAGATAGATTCAAGTCAAGATTTTGCCGATTTAGGGGTATTTTAGATAAAAAGTAATTAGGTTCTCTACAACAGAGCCGTCTAGAGAAGTCTACTGCTTTAAGATGGCGCCTGTGTACTAGCACGGGAAAGTCTGTCTTTTGACATCTAGTCTAGATATATGTGATATCCAGTGTTGTCACAGATTACTTAAAAAAGTAATTTAATTACTGATTACTGATTACACCGCAAAAAAGTAATCTAGTTACTTCACCGATTACTTTATTATCAAAGTAACTAAGTTACTTTAAAAGTAACTTGTCAGTTACTTTTTTACCAATTTTTCTCCTTTTGCTGCCTCAACATAAAAATGACAACAACAAAATGTCATCGCATGTAATTGAATTTTCACATAAGGCTTAATGTTTGAGTTAGCGAGGTTAATTAGTCGATGGAGTTGATTTCAACCACCATTGACTCGCGCTAGCCTAGCCACCTCGGAGCCCTGAAACTAACAAATAACTGACAAACTGCACGGAATTTGTTCAAATCAACTCCAACGAATAAATAAACCCCCGCTAACTCCAAGATAAAGCCTAATGTCAAATAAAATATTGTCTATAAAAGTTGTAAAGCTATAAAACAAACAACAAAAATTAATGAAACGAACAAGAATCCTACAACGTATATTTCGTGGGTCAAAATCATTTTTCGAGCAGATCATGTGACTAGCACCTAAGACACTAGCTTTTGCTATGCTAAGCCAAAACTGCACCTGTTGGAGGCAAGATGGGTATTTAGAATATCTGTAAACCTAAGCTTTCAAACGCAACCAACAACAACTGAGCTTGAACAGTTTTATATATATGTATATATACAGTATTGGCCAAAAGTTTGGCGACACCTCAAAGGTGGATACTTTGAAGAATGTACAATATAAAACCAGTTTTCAGTTATTTCACTTTTTTTGCCATTCCACATGTTCGTTCATAGTTTTGACGTATTCAGAGAGGATTTAAAATAGTAGTGAAAATATATAAAACGTAAAAATGTTTAGGTGTGTCCAAACTTTTGACTTTTGTTTCAGTCATCAACATGCTTTGCCCCCAGCCCCACAAAAGTAAAACTCCGCCTATGGTTACAAACACTGACAATAAAATGTGCATAAAGGCTGGTTACAAACTTTGTTTCTAGTTTTGTCGCGTTGTCCTGTAATTCCACGTTGTCCTGTAATTCCAAGTGCTTCCTCTAGTGGCCAGTGTTGTTAATGTTACTTTAAAACAGTAATTAATTACAGTTACAAATTACCTCTCCCAAAAAGTAATTGAGTTAGTAACTCAGTTACCTGAATGTAAGAGTAATTGGCAGAAAATGGAAAATTAATAAACAAATTATTTAAAAAAATAATAATAATAATTTAAAAAATGCAACAAACCAAAATACATTTTACCACATTGCAAAATACATTTTGCCACATGACAAAAAAAAATACCACATGGCAAAAAAATAAATGACTCATGGCAAAATCCGTTTTGCCACATGGCAAAAAAAATGCCACAGGGCAAAATCGGTTTTGCCACATGGCAAAAAAAATGCCTCATGGCAAAATCCGTTTTGTCACATGGCAAAAAAATGCCACATGGCAAAATAACTCCCACATGGCAACATACATTTTGCCACCTGGCAAAAAAAAAAAAAAAATGCCACATGGCGAAAAAAAAAAAATGCCACACAGCAACATACATTTTGCCACATGGCAAAAAAAATGCCACATGGCAAAATCGATTTTTCCGCATGGCAAAAAAAAAATGCCACATGGTAAAAAAAAAAAATGCCACATGGCAAAACAACTCCCACATGGCAACATACATTTTGCCACCTGGCAAAAAAAAAATGCCACATGGCGAAAAAAAAAAACGCCACATGGCAACATACATTTTGCCACATGGCAAAAAAATGCCACATGGCAAAATCGATTTTTTCGCATGGCAAAAAAAATGCCACATGGTAAAAAAAAAAAAAAAAAAAAAGGCCACACGGTAAAATCCGTTTTGCCACATGGCAAAAAAATGCCACATGGTAAAAAAAAATGCCACACGGCAAAATCCGTTTTGCCAAATGGCAAAAAAAAAATGCCTCATGGCAAAATCCGTTTTGCCACACGGCAAAAAATGCCGTATGGCAAAATAACTTCCACATGGCAACATACATTTTGCCACCTGGCAAAAAAAAAAAAAATGCCACATGGCGAAAAAAAAAAATGCCACATGGCAACATACATTTTGCCACATGGCAAAAAAAATGCCACATGGCAAAATCGATTTTTCAGCATGGCAAAAAAAATGCCACATGGTAAAAAAAAAAAAAAAAAAGGCCTCACGGTAAAATCCGTTTTGCCACATGGCAAAAAAAAAATGCCACATGGTAAAAAAAAAAATGCCACATGGCAAAATAACTCCCACATGGCAACATACATTTTGCCACCCGGCAAAAAAAAAAGCCACATGGCGAAAAAAAAAACTGCCACATGGCAACATTCATTTTGCCACATGGCAAAAAAAAAATTCCACATGGCAAAATCGATTTTTCCGCATGGCAAAAAAAAAAGGCCACATGGTTAAAAAAAAAAAAAAAACTACACGGTAAAATCCGTTTTGCCACATGGTGAAAAAAAAAGCCACACGGTAAAATCCGTTTTGCCACACGGCAAAAAAAAATGCCACATGGCAAAATCAATTTTTCCACATGGCAAAAAAATGTGCCAAAAAAAGCCACATGGCAAATAAAAAAATACCACATGGCAAAATCCATTTTGTCCCCTGGCAAATACCACTTTTCGTTCTCGGCACTGTTGAAATGATGTTCAGTAGACATGCTAGGGTCCACTTTGTCGCGGACATTAAAATGGCTGATGGCTTGAAATCCGAGCAGTTCTTGAACGCGACACCAACAATACCTCACTCATCTGGACAGGACCGAGAATTCTGTACCTTCTCCTTCCTTCCTACTACAACCCTTCCCGACGACGTAAAAAGTTTAAAAATTTCAATATTGGATAATTTTTCGCGACACACCTGCCGATCTCTACGGCACACTGGTTGAAAAACACTGAATTTACATAGAACAATAATCTGCAAGTGAGTTTTTAAAATGTGATTGAGCGCTCTAAATATGCATTTAAGGCATTTGCATTATTTCCAATACTGACAAATGATTTTAGATCCAAATGTTTTGAGTTAAGAGGATGGTCAAGGAACAAATTAAATTCCTATCTCAAGCCAATAAATCTTGTGAACGTGAGTCCACTAACAAAGAATGTCATTTGTTACTTCCCCAAAAAGCAATGAAACACTCCACCGATTTCACTTCCATATTAAACCTCATCCTGAAATATCCCAGTCACCTGCGCGGCCGCCGTCACCTCGCCGAGCAAGTGGCCGGGGGCGTCCGCGGCGGCTTGTCAGCTGGTAGCGCCGTTGACCTTTTGTGTTGTAGCGGCGGCCGTATGAAGGGAAGTGGCACACAAAGAGCTCCATTAACTGGGAAAGCAGATATAATGGGGAAACAAGACGGGCCTTTAAAGAGAACAGGCCCGGCTGTCAGCATGCATAATGTAACAGCGGTGTTAAAACAACACGCACACACACGTGGATGTCCAGAACCACATACGAGGCCCGAGTTATTAATTCTCCCTGCGAAATATGAAATATCCTCCGCGCACATTTCCCTAGCAAGGATGGGAATCATTGTTGTGTGTAATTATGAAGACAATGTTCAGAGGGATTATCAAAGAAGTGAAGGGGAGATAAGGAAGCGGCAGATGAAGAGGGTGCGGGCACCAGAAGAAAGACGAGCGAAGGAGGAGGAGGAGGAGGGGGAGAAAAGAAAGGCCGACAGAAAGAGAGAGCCAAGAGGAGAGGAAAGATTACCTCTCCTCTTTTTGTGGAGCTATCGTTCCTCTCTCCCTCCTCCCCGCTTTCCTTCTCTGGCTGTATTAGCATGATAAAGACATGGCGGAATAGGGCAGCAGGCAGGTCTTTGGACACGCAGACAATGCTATCGCCCGAGCAGGCGTCTGGAGCGCGGGGAACAGCCGCCGTGGGACGGCAGCGCACAAACATGTGGAGCCGCACTCGTACAAAGCCGCGTAGATGCGCGCAAACATGTCAACACACACAAATAAGAGAACGCGTGTGGATTAGGGTGCCCGGGAGGATTTCGACATAAAGAGGTAACATGTACTAGGTTAACATGTACACTTTGAGATGCAAGTATTATCTGTTGTCTTATCTTTATTAATAGGGCTAAGATAGCTTTGGTAAATAACAACCCCAGGAAGACCTGGCGCCCACAAATGTGGACATCTCATCTAGGCTGCAATATAATTATTTTGTGCAAAAGTGTGGGCCGCATGACCGAAAATGTAATGTCCACATACTGTATGTAGATGCCACATCTCATTAATAATATATTAATGTCAATTAAATAGAGTAGCACACATAGTTAGCAAAACTCTGCCTATGCAGCCAAATTTGAAGCATCACCATATTTCTGACCTCTGTGACCTTTGACCTTTTCTCTTGTCATGATAACGCCTACCCTGAAAATTTGCGTAAAATAGGCCTATCTGTTATCATGTTATCACTAGGGATGGGAATTGATAGGATTTTTACGATTCCGATTCCATTATCGATATTGCTTAACGATTCGATTCTTTATCGATTCTCTTATCGATTCTAATTTGGGGAAAAAGAAGAACAAACGTTTTGATTGGCATCCAGTTTGTTTAATCAGAAGTCACAACCTTACAAACTCACAACGAGATCAAAAGAGGCCCAAAGCCTCAATGTTAACTGTGGCAATAAGTGGCAAATACACAAGAATGTGTAACATTTTACCGAAACATTTATCTAATAGAAATAAAAAAAATATTGGTATATATTGGCAGATAGGTTGTTGTTCTGCCTTTGGCAATATGTGTTAAAGCAGGGGTCCCCAAACTTTTTCCTGTGAGGGCCACATAACTTTTCCCGTCTCTGATGAGGGGCCGGGGTCAGTTTGTAACAGAAAAAATGTGACGATTGCAGAAGTGCATAAATGTAAACAATTATTGTTTTTCAGAAAGCCACAATCAAATAACCCTTTCTGGATTCTTCACGGAATGAAAGTAAATAAAATAAAAATAATAATATAATATAATAGTAATAATAATAATTAATAATAAAAACACTATTAATTAAATAGATAATAACCAAATAACCCTCTCTGAATTCTTCAAGGAAAAGGCCAGGAAATAAATAACACGATTGAGAAAAAAAAAAAAAAAAATTATAATGGCCGGACCAAATGTGGAGGCGGGCCGTATTTGGGCCGCGGGCCGCAGTTTGGGGACGCGCTTACACCCGAAGAAGAAATGCCGCATCCAAGCGAGTGAGCGAGTTGCTGAGAGAGGGAAACACTTCTACGAGCCTACGTTCTTTGTTAATGTTAACATCTACAGAGGCAACGCCTGTATGTATCATCTTTTGTGTTGTTGTTGTTGTGTTTCCACTCGCGATCGGACACTTAAATCCAGTTGTGTAGTGGTTTGAACGATGTGCTAATGCTAGCGAACGAATGCTAACCATACTGTTATTAGCAGCTAATCATCACTGATTTACGTTGATGCAAACCTGTTCTTTATTGGGGACGAAATTGATTTGTTTCATTTCTATTCTTAGTTTCACTCTTCAAATGATGGTTGAATAAAGTCAGCAAATTATACCAACGTCTTCTGCATCGTCATTTGGGAGTTTAGCTAGCTGTATAGCCAGGACTGAGCCTTGGCCTCTCTGTGAGGACAGCGCAGTCGTATTCCCTCCCGATGCAGTTATCTCCACCTTGCAATGACTGCAAGTCGCTTTGTTGTAATTTTTCCTCGTGAAGTGAAGACACACTTTCAAGCGTTTGAACCTACGTGCTGTCATTGTTATGTTTACGGCTGCAATGCTCGTGCTTACCCTTCGTAACCTTTCATTTTCACACTCTTTCCTGGTGAAGTGTAGTCAAACTTTGGAGCGAGTGGTTCTTGGCGCCATGCTAGTTTGATGCGTACGGACAACAAGACACGTCACGACGCAATACGCGTCTTTAGGAATCGTTAAAGGGATCGTTAAGGCTTTTTCATTGTGATGTCGAGGCCTCGAAACACTCGGAACCGGTTCCGAATTGGAATCAGATTTCGATTCCCATCCCTAGTTATCACATTATTCCTTTTACTTCAGTCCACTTCTGTGACCTTCGACCTTATTACTCCTCTTCTATTTTATATTACTACCAAAATTAACTAGAGGAGCACTCCAAGTTAGCAAATCTCCACCACATTTCTGACCTTTGGGTTAGGGTTAGCGTTTCACTTCTCGTCTTAACCTGCAAACAAGCTAAATAGGCTATTTCGTTATCAAGTTATGGCAGAATTCATTTTCTGACCGTTGACCTCATTACCCCAAATTTAAGTACTGTATTTTTCGGACTGTAAGTTGCAGTTTTTTTTTTTCATAGTTTGGTTGGGGGTGCGACTTAAACTATGGAGCGACTTATGAATGAAATGATTAACTCATTCACTACCAGCCATTTTCACCGGTGCAACCCCCTTCGCTCCAGGCCGTTTTACTGGATTTTGACTGATTTTGCAAGGCCCACAGAAAATTATTTTCTATTGCTATATAAACATGGAACCCAACAAAAGAAAGATTAGACTCTCTTCTTTCGGCAGGAAAACAAAGTTAGTTCATATCTGTTTTCATGCTTTAGAAATAAACATTAGAAAATAGTTTAGTTTGAGCAATTTTCCAATTTCTGATGAAAAAACAGAAATTGAGCTTTTTGTGAATGCATGCATTTCAAACATTGACTTTAACACAGCAGTTTTTTGCTTTAGTTACATCCTAAACAGAACATAAACAAAAAGACAAATAGAGTTTTTGATAGCAAAGTAATGATTTATTTACAAATAACTAACATAGAGATGACGCTGTTGTGGCTGCGACAGCCATGGTAAACTTTTCCCTCATCGCCGCCTGTCTCATAAAGATGGATTTTTTTTAGTCTTTCTTTTGTGGTGACAATTGCCTCGTGGCAGAGTTTGCCAGGGGAACTTGTTAACTAGGTTAACATGTATACTTTGAGATGCAAATATTATCTGTTGTCTTATCTTTATTAATGGGGCTAAAATAGCTTTGGTAAATAACAACCCCAGGAAGACCTGGCGCCCACAAATGTGGACATCTCATCTAGGCTGCAATATAATTATTTTGTGCAAAAGTGTGGGCCGCATGACCGAAAATGTAATGTCCACATACCGTATGGAGATGTCAATTAAATAGAGTAGCACACATAGTTACCAAAACTCTGCCTAAGCAGCCAAATTTGAAGCATCACCATATTTCTGACCTCTGTGACCTTTTGACCTTTTCTCAAAATCAGTCAAGTTAGCAAATCTCCGCTACATTTCTGACCTTTGGGTTAGGGTTAGCGTTTCACTTCTCGTCTTAACCTGCAAACGAGGTAAATAGGCTATTTCATTATCAAGTTATGGCAGAATTCATTTTCTGACCTCATTACCCCAAATTTAAGTACCGTATTTTTCGGACTATAAGTCAGTTTTTTTTTTTCATAGTTTGGTCGGGGGTGCGACTTAAACTATGGAGCGACTTATGCGTGAAATTATTAACTCATTCACTACCAACCATTTTCACCGGTACAACCCCTTTCGCTCCAGGCCGTTTTACTGGATTTTGATTGATTTTGCAAGGCCCACAGGAAATTCTTTTCTATTGCTATATAAACATGGAACCCACCAAAAGAAAGATTAGACTCTCTTCTTTCAGCAGGAGAAAAAAAGTTAGTTCATATCTTTTTCCATTCTTTAGGAATAAACATTAGAAAATAGCTTAGTTTGAGCAATTTTCCAATTTCTGATGAAAAAACAGAGAAATTGAGCTTTTTGTGAAATCATGCATTTCAAACATAACTTAGACTTTAACACAGCTGTTTTTTGCTTTAGTTACATCCTAAACATATGAATAAGGTTTTCCTTTTACAAAATAACGTAAACAAAAAGACGAATAGCGTTTTTGATAGCAAAGTAACAATTTATTTACACATAACTAACAGAGTGATGACGCTGTTGTGGCCGCGACAGCCATGGTAAACTTTTCCCTCATCGCCGCCTGTCTCATAAAGATGGATTTTTTTCAGTCTTTCTTTGTGCCTCGTGGCAGAGTTCGCCTGGGGAACTTGTGTTCCTGGGGGGGAACTGGTTTGGCCATGCGCGTTTCCGTGCGGGACACTGGAGGGTGCGCGGGGGACGCAAGCGGCCGAGCACGGCATTGTGGGCTCTGCTTGGCGAGCAGCACGGACTCAACGCCATCGTCCGCTGCACTGGTGGTGTATCGTCCAACACCTGGCATCCTGGACGTCCATTCGGTCGTCTTCCGCCAACGCCCCGGCCGTGCGGCCCGGCTGTTCGTTCCATTGAATCGGGATGCGGGTCTTACCAAATGCGCTACTGCCCTCCAGTGGCCAGTTTTATTGCTTTAAAATGGATTTTCAGCGGTGTGCTTTGGAGCTAAGTTGAATCAGAACCCATAGATGTCTCTTGTGAAAAAAAAACGTAAAAGACGTATAAATACGTCTTTGGGACACTGAAACGATTAAAAATAGAACGTATTTATACGATTTTGGGAGCAAATGAGCTTGGGAGGTTAGCCACAGTGCCATGGGCTTTACACTTAATGATGACACTGCGCACGGTAGACACAGGAACATTCAGGTCTTTGGAGATGGACTTGCAGCCTTGAAATTGCCCATGCTTCCTCACAATTTTGCCCTGAACTAGACGTTAGGCTAGCTTGGTGAAAGGTTGCCATCTTGTTTTGTTGGAATTAAATGCACCCACTGCGGCCCTATGTGGAAGTTTGGAGACCCCTACTGTAGTTAGGGCATTTGCAATGCTCTTCAAACCATCAAACCAACTTTCTGAAGCGGTAACCTGGTCCACCCGGCCAACATGGCTTAATTATGTCATCATTTCCGAGATTTGGCCAAATGGAGCGCGCCTCAAGTCATGCTTTGTGGACACGCCCCTCCCTTTACTCGAAACAAGCCTCATATCTTCGGCATATTTTGTTCCATCACAAATGATAGACTTCAAAATAGAACAACACTCACGGGCGTAAGGTTTTTCAAAACTTTTTCGAGAAACTTCTACTACTCTGTTACTGTCGGTGGCTCCCAATCCATTGGATTGGAGATCCATCGCCGTCAGTGGCAGCCAATGAGTTCAAATCCATAGTGAGCCTTCCTCCTTCTTTCCCAACTCAATATCTGCTCTGGGAACGTCATTAAGCTTCTTGTCTGCTAATCAGCGATACACACATACGCAGCCACACTCACCAACGGATGGTGCTTCTTCAGAGATCTGGAACATTTTCCGGGTCAGGCCCGGAGCCACGGGCCCCGTGGGACGCCGGGCCACCCCGCCGCTTGAGTGTCGGGCCGGGGCACGGCTCCAGACGCGCGCATACACACACAGCGAGCTGCAGTCCGTGTGTAAACATACTGTACGCACCATCATGGATGACAGCGAGTGCATGAGCCTGTAACGGTTGTCCAAGCGGAACACACACACACTGTAAAAACACGAGGAACTATACAAACACGTGAACGAGAACCGACGCGCACCAGAGAATTTAATCTCGCGGTGACAAAAGCTTCATTGACACTGTGGATGTGTTGGTTTTCTGGAGAAAAACAGTATAAAATGATACATATTTGAAATACATATTTCAACTCCCAACACCTGTCAGAAAAATGTAAAAGATTATCCCTCTCTGATAGGTTGCCGCGTTAACACAACAAGCTTTTCAAATGTGTCGGATACACAAACATGCAAGTGGAGTGTTAGAACCGAGTCGAGAGCAGACATTACAGCTGTCATTATCACGTGTAAGGGGCTTTACATTGACACACACGTACACACACCCAGGATAAGTGCGCTTGTGATGACGGCTTTCTCCTGGTCGAGGCTGTTGCAACAAATAGTCGCACATCTCCCAGATTACCGCCGGCGCACATTAAGCGCACACAAGCGTCGCACACGGAGCGCTCCTGCCAATCTGAGGCGCAACCTTAATCCATCTTTTATCCTTCCGTTCATCTTCTTCTTCCTTGTCAATCCTCCTCTCGGGGTCTCCTACAACAACCTGCCATCCGTCCGTTTTCGTCAATGCATTCTAACGTTCGGGTTTGTTTGCGGATGACATTGTTGTGTCAGTTTTGTGCATGGGATTGACTCAGATCCCTGAAGCAAGCTGAAATGGGAATTTCAGGAAAAACTACGTATCTATGTACAATGGGGAAAATAAGTATTTAGTCAACCACCAATTGTGCAAGTTCTCCTACTTGAAAAGATTAGAGAGGCCTGTAATTGTCAACATGGGTAAACCTCAACCATGAGACAGAATGTGAAAAAAAAAAACAGAAAATCACATTGTTTGTTTTTTAAAGAATTTATTTCCAAATTAGAATGGCAAATAAGTATTTGGTCACCTACAAACAAGCAAGATTTCTGGCTGTCAAAGAGGTCTAACTTCTTCTAATGAAGTCTAACAAGGCTCCACTCGTTACCTGTATTAATGGCACCTGTTTTAACTCGTTATCGGTATAAAAGACACCTGTCCAAAATCTCAGTCAGTCACACTCCAAACTCCACTATGGCCAAGACTAAAGAGCTGTCGAAGGACAACAGAGACAAAATTGTACACCTGCACCAGGCTGGGAAGACTGAATCTGCAATAGGTAAAATGCTTGGTGTAAAGACATCAACTTTGGGAGCGATTATTAGAAAATGGAAGACATACAAGGCCACTGATAATCTCCCGTGATCTGGGGCTCCATGCAAGATCTCACCCCGAGGCGTCAAAATGATAACAAGAACTGTGAGCAAAAATCCCAGAACCACACGGGGGGACCTAGTGAATGACCTACAGAGAGCTGGGACCACAGTAACAAAGGTTACTATCAGTAACACAATGCGCCACCAGGGACTCAAATCCTGCACTGCCAGACGTGCCCCCTGCTGAAGCCAGTACACGTCCAGGCCCGTCTGCGGTTCGCTACAGAGCATTTAAATCATCCAGAAGAGGACTGGTAGAATGGGTTATGGTCAGATGAAACCAAAATAGAACTTTTTGGTAGAAACACAGCTTCTCGTGTTTGGAGAAGGAATACTGAATTGCATCCGAGGAACACCATACCCACTGTGAGGGATTGTAAGGCTTTAGCCAATTAAAAAAAGGCTCCAAAGACAGCCAAAATTGACTCTACTCATTTTACGTTGCCTTTTAGCTCTATATATAGGTAAAACGGCGCCATTATAGATTGAACGCGACAATGCGTGAGTAGGTCGTGCAGCGCATGCATTAATTGCGTTAAATATTTTAACGCGATTAATGTAAAGAAAATAATAATTACCGCCGTTACCGCGATAAATTTGATAGCTCTACTTTAAGCCAAAACTAAAGACTGGATGAGTGTAAGACATTTTGTCTGCAACGTTAAATACAATTAGAAAACGATTTAATTAAAAAAAATATATATATTTTAAAAAGGCATGTCCGATATTTTTTTGCCGATTCCGATAGTTTGAAAATGACGTGATCGGACCCGATCTTTGATATACAGGTAACCCCCAGGTTACGACGTACCCAATTTACGCGATTTCGACTTTACGAAGCTGGAGTCTCATCCGCCACTCTGTCTTCAGTGTTTTTTTTTTTTGTTTGTTTTGTTTTTAGTTGCATAAACAGTATCTAGTTCCCGTTGCTGTTCCTGCAGTTCCCACTTCTTCGTTGTCATGCTGCTGCTGCTTCTCCCCCAGCGCAGACTCCTCTTGTGAGTCCCGATCTGTATTTTCATCAGCCGTGATTTGTATGTATCCATTGTAAACATTCAGGGTCAAGAAATGCAGGCGGAGGTTTCGAACATGCAGGGCAGTCATGGCCACATTAATAAAAAACAAAACAAAACAAGAAACAATCAAAAACACAAAACTTCTGTCATCGGGGATTATGGCCACGCCATGGAATACCTCTTCAGTCCTTGCTCGCGGTAGCTCCCATCTGACTGGACTCTTGTACGGGAAAGCATTCTTGATTGCAATTGCCTCATCAGGTGTTCCCTAATCAGGCAATTGCCGGCAGGTGTGGTGGTCGCCGTCCAGGGGTGGCGCCGTCCATGGTGCTGAGCCCAGTGGCGAGCCCGGGGTTTTTCTGGGCCAGTTCCGGCGTCATTCTCCACCCTCTGTCCTAGCGGTGGCTTCTCCCGGGGCCGTTTTCCGACCTGTCTCACAGTTGCGGCGGCTAGCTACTTCTGGGGCCGTTCTCAGACCTTTCTTACGGCGGTGACAGTTTCCTCCGGGGCCGTTCTCAGACCTCTCTCGCGGCTGCGCACACGTGCACCAGCACGCCTTGATTACAACTGCCTCATCAGGTGTTGCCTAATGAGGCAATTGATGGCAGGTGTGGTGGTCGCCGTCCAGGTGTGGTGCCGTCCATGGTGCTGACCCCAGTGGCGAGCCCTGTGGCACTGGGAGGCCACACATCCCGTCCCTGAGACATAAACCGGGGTTGCTCTCCGCGCTTGGCTTGTTCCGGGGTCATTCTCTGCCCACTCTAGCGGCGCCATCTTCCGGGACTATTCTCCGCCCTCTGTGGTAGCGGCGGCCTCTTCCGAGGCAGTTCTCCGGTCTCTCTCGCGGCTGCGCAAATGCACACCAGCGCGCCGTCTGCCTCTGTTGCGCTTCCTCCTTCAGCTCAGGTTTTTGGGCAGCAGGTGACTAGCGTGCCCACATTCGCTACCAGTTCAGGTTCAGGGTCGAAGGAGGAGAGACATGCGGAGAATTTGAACGCTCTGGGCAGTTGTGGTCCATGTTTATTTAAACAAAAACTAAAAAGCAACAATCAAAAACACAAAACTATATGAGAAAGCGCCTTGATTGCAATTGCCTCTACAGGTGTTCCCTAATCAGGCAATTGCCGGCAGGTGTGACGGTTACCGCCCAGGGGTGTCGCCCTCCATGGTCCTGTGGCATTGGGACGCCACACCGCCTGCCGAAACAGCCTGATAGCACAGATATCAGTGCGCCTGTCCCTCTGCAATTAGATGAATTGTTAATGTCAGCGCGGCAACGCTGTGGAAAAAAAAAACAAGTTTCTATTTTGGCCCCCTTCCCTCAGCGAAAATTCACTCAAGACTTGCCGCTACGTCCAAAACTGCCATCGTCACTCACTTTTGCCAAGTCCCCTCCCATATACACAATGAAATAGTTGCTGTGCACCCTTTTACACCGGGCTGCTGCTAGTGTCACACAGCCTTTATGGTTGTACGAGAACGAAAATAAAGCAACAAGCGTTTGGCCTGTCAGATCAGCTCCAGAAACATGAAAACAGCAAAAGTGATTGTTTAGTGTGAATAGAAGTCTTAAGTGGGTGAGAAAAGTGGATTAGAAAAGTGTTTTTGCCAAGTGTAGACAGCACTGAGTAGTCAACCCGAAAGCTCTAATTTGAAGGTAAGAAAAAGGGCTTTTTGGGGCAGTCTCAGTTAAATGTCACAGCTCTTTGTCCTCATCAGTGCATTGGTAGAGGGTGCATGCATGGGTAGAAAAGTATTTAACTCTAAAAATCCTGTATAGTCCCTTTAAAATCATCCTAGCGCACGCACACACAGTATCAATCTAAACTATTTTCATAAATTACCTTAGGACAGTGGTAGGCAACTAGCAACCCAGTTAGCCAATATCTGGCCCGCAGATGCCAGTGGTTAACCTCAACTTCCCCTCACCGTTGGAGGTGAAAGATCACCAGAAGACTGGGGAAGCATCTTGTGCGGTGATGCTCCCAGAACAATGTTCCGCTCAGTGGCGGTGCGACACATGTGTAAAGCGCGCGCACAAACAAACACATGCTAACTTAAAGGGGGCTTTGTGGACCCGAGCTCAGGGGAACTAATTGTTTCTAGCAACCTGAGAGGAGCCGGAAGGGAGGACGGGAGCGAATGAGCGAGGGAGAAAAGCGAGGGGCAATAAATTAAGGAGTTGCCGGATTCGCTTTCCACATGGCTTTCGCTTCACAGGCGACCGCGGACACTTCATCTCCGACAAGACCACACGCGCACGCTGCGCCCTTGATGAGGGACTCTGCAAAGCTAACTAGCCTGAATTTATATTAAGCTCTCTCGGTGCCTTGACGATGCCAGATGTCCAAAGATCTTTTTGTTGTGTATTGAAATGAGTTTGTCACGAGTAGACGTCCAATTCATTTGGATTGACATAGTGGCAGCAAATGAGAATCCCAATGAGTTAACAAATATACATGAAGCATTGGAGGAATTCATAGTGTATGTCCATGAAAAATAGTATTGATTTAAAAAAAAAAAAAAAAAAGGAAATGTAGAAAATTTAATTTAAAAAATATAGCTAAATTTTAGACAATCCTAAAATTAAAAAAAAAAAAAAAAGAAAAAGAAAAACAGTAAGTAAATATAGATAACATACAGTGGGGCAAATAAGTATTTAGTCAACCACTAATTGTGCAAATTCTCCCACTTGAAAATATTAGAGAGGTCTGTAATTGTCAACATGGGTAAACCTCAACCATGAGAGACAGAATGTGGGAAAAAAAATAGAAAATCACATTTTTTTATTTTTAAAGAATTTATTTGCAAATCATGGTGGAAAATAAGTATTTGGTCAATACCAAAAGTTCATCTCAATACTTTGTTATGTTCCCTTTGTTTGCAATAACGGAGGCCAAACGTTTTCTGTAACTCTTCACACACTGTTGCTGGTATTTTGGCCCATTCCTCCATGGAGACCTCCTCTAGAAGAGTGACGTTTTGGGGCTGTCGTTGGGCAACACGGACTTTCAACTCCCTCCACAGATTTTCTATGGGGTTGAGATCTGGAAACTGGGTAGGCCACTCCAGGACCTTGAAATGCTTCTTACGAAGCCACTCCTTTGTTGCCCTGGCTGTGTGTTTGGGATCATTGTTATGCTGAAAGGCCCAGCCACATCTCATCTTTAATGCCCTTGCTGATAGAAGGAGATTTTCACTCAAAATCTCTCGATACATGGCCCCATTCATTCTTTCCTTTACACAGATCAGTCGTCCTGGTCCCTTTGCAGAAAAACAGCCCCAAAGCATGATGTTTCCACCCCATGCTTCACAGTGGGTATGGTGTTCTTCCGATGCAATTCAATATTCTTTGTCCTCCTAACACGAGAACCTGTTTTTCTACCCAAAACTTCTATTTTGGTTTAATAGACTATAACACATTCTCCCAGTCCTCTTCTGGATCATCCAAATGCTCTCTAGCGAACCGCAGACGAGCCTGGACGTGTACTTTCTTCAGCAGGGGGACACGTCTAGCAGTGCAGTATTTGAGTCCCTGGCGGCGCATTGTGTTACTGATAGTAGCCTTTGTTACTGTGGTCCCAGCTCTCTGTAGGTCATTGACTAGGTCCCCCCGTGTGGTTGTGGGATTTTTGCTCACCGTTCTTGTTATCATTTTGACACCACGGGGTGAGATCTTGCATGGAGTCCCAGATGGAGGGAGATTATCATTGGTCTTGTATGTCTTCCATTTTCTAATAACTGCTTCCACAGTTGATTTCTTTACACCAAGCGTTTTACCTATTGCAGTTTCAGCCTTCCCAGCCTGGTGTAGGTCTACAATTTTGTCTCTGGTGTCCTTCGACAGCTCTTTGGTCTTTGCCATAGTAGATCATGGAGTGTGACTGACTGAGGTTGTGGATAGGTGTCTTTTATACCGATAATTTGTTAAAACAGGTGCCATTAATACAGGTAACGAGTGGAGCCTCGTTAGACCTCGTTGGATCCGTTAAAAGAAGTTAGACCTCTTTGACAGCCAGAAATCTTGCTTGTTTGTAGGTGACCAAATACTTATTTATTTTCCACTCTAATTTGGAAATAAATTCTTTAAAGATCAAACAATGTGATTTTCTGTTTTTTTTTCCCACATTGTCTCTCATGGTTGAGGTTTACCCATGTTAACAATTACAGGCCTCTCTAATCTTTTCAAGTAGGAGAACTTGCACAATTGGTGGTTGACTAAATACTTATTTGCCCCACTGTATGTCTTTATTGATTTACTTTATACATACGCGGAGATTAAGGGGGGACCGGAAGGCCTCGCCCTGCTGGTGGCCAGAAAGTGTCATTGCATGTAATTGACTTTCCAAAAATGAATTTAAAATTAAGACTTTGCCGGTAAAATGTTGACATTTTAACATTTAATATTTGTAAAGCAATAAAACAAACAGACAAAAAAATGAATGAAATGAACAAAACAAAATTATAATGGCTCAAAATTATTTTTCCTACAGATCATGTGACGAGCACCAATAGCCCCAATAAAGAGAATTTTCAACAGAGCCACCGCCGAGCGTACCATATTGTTCTCCACAAGGTAAAAAAGAAAACGAACGTGCTCTTACACACAGCTGGGATGCCTGTATTTACAAGCATGAGCTAAGCTACTAACCGAGCATTTATCGTGTAAGTTAATTTAATTGCTGACACTGCGTTTTGGGGTCATCGACATGTTTTGACACCCCGGCCAGAAAAGTCCAAAACTCCGCCTATGACTTTATAGCATTATTTTACGCTTTGTCAGGATTGTATTTTCTAAATCTGTGTGTGTTCATAGTTTGACTGTGACAAATAAATGTCACTTGATGTCACTTGTAAGAACTACGGTGTGATCAATGTTAAGGGAGGGAAGAAATATCAACATTTTACTTTATTTCATTGATATGACGTATAGTATACATGTTTTTTGATAATTATTTTGAGATTAAGGGTACTCAAAAAGTTAATTCAGATTTACGTCGCCAGTGTAGGAACGGAACTCGTGTGTATACCGGGGACTACCTGTATATTAGTTATTCAGAGGACTATAGCCTGAACAACACAAGTTTACCAAACTCTCGATCTCACTTTAACTCACTGCCAAATCCACTTCAGTCTTGGTACTTTAGTCTGAGTATGCCACATGCCTGGCTAAACTATAAATAAAAAATAAATAAATAAATAAATAAAAAATCTGCAGATTTTAGTCTGGAAAATACACTCATAATTTATTTTTAGCAAGAATAAAAAGGAAAAACATATAAGTGTATAAATTACCTGTTAAAATTTTGTTGTAATTTTTTTTTTTTTTTAATTAAATCTTTTTAATTTTTTTTTTTTTAAACATTATTAATCATATTTTTTTCATGTTTTAAAATCTTTTTTTAAATTTTCTATATTTAGTTTATTATTCCTATTTTCATGTACTTACAGTATGTATTCCCCCATTCCTTTTTTATGTATATGTACTGTATTTGTCAAATGTAAATTCAAGCATCAAGGGTTTGATAATAAATGCGTACATGTACGCGCACCATTTTCTGGACGCTACTTATTAGCGTCCGTGCAAACAGAGTTTACCCATAAGTGACCTTAATTAAGTGGCTAGCGCCATTAGCCGCGTGGCTAAGAGGCTAAGAGCCGCCCATCTGCATGCGAATGGGTGTGTTTTCATGCTAATGGCTTCTCGGAGATGCGCGGCCGAATACTAAACGAGAGGCGGCGCGGCGAGACAGTTTAGATAAGTTACTCATGAGGGACAAAGACAAAAACAGCGAGGGGTTGAAGGGCTACTTCAAATGCAGCCGGGCCTCCCATTTACATGCACAAATGCACTGGTGAACACACACAACACTTAGCGTTAGAGGGGGGAACATGACTTTTTGTCATTAGTTGTGAAAACAAGGACGTGATCTCCTAACATTGGGAATTTAGACTCTTACCTTGTTGAGTTGCGATAAGTAAGCGCTAACGTTATAATGTTTAAACACGGGCCTTGAAATTTGTCACACCAGTTCTATGTTTGATTGAATAATAAAGACACAAATCTACCTCCATACAGTTCAGGTTAAAATAAACATACAGTAAAAAAAACTTTTTTTTTTTAAAGCAGTCCTACTCACACCAATTTTCTTTGTTTGTTTAAAAAAAAAAATGTTTTAGCCAAAACCACTAGACCACAGGTGGCAAACAGGGCCAGATCTGGCCATCCCCATTGTTTTGTTTGGCCTGTAAAGTAAATAATGTTCACTGATTTTGTTTTCAGAGAATATGTTCTTTTTTTGGTCTGCCTTTTGTAATGAAAACAATTGAATAAAAATGTATTTAAAATTTAAAAATAAAAAAGGAAAGTTTTTTCCCCATTTTTTTAATTAAAAACTTAAGTTTAAAAAAAAAAAAAGAATATTTGCAGTTTTTCCAATTTAATTAAATGTAAATCCAAAAACAAAATAAAAATGTAAAAAATTTTTTTGCCCTTTTTGATTGAGTGATATCAATTAAAAAATAAAATACATATGCCTTTTATACACTTTTTTCCCCTTTTTAATTCAAATTAGAAACTACAACTAAATTAAACATTAAAAGGAATATTTGCCGTTTATGCCCACTTTCTAAAATGATATACAAACTATGAATAAGCAATTAATAAAAATGTAAAATAAATAAGACTAAATATATTTCCCTTCTTAATTTCAAAAACAAAATTACAAAAAGAAAATAAAAACGCGCAATTACAGTCCATATCTATGAAGAATTCGGGGATTTAAACATTTATTCACAAGAATTTTCACCAGAAAGCTCTGTTTACATCAGGCGGCCGCTAGCCTCATTCGCTAACAGAGTAGTGTTGTACTTCGACATATTTACGTACGATAAACAATAACTGCACAGTTTCTTTGCTTTTAACCATGAAATGGAGACTGTTTTACGCACATATCTATGATGATTCCGGGGCTTTAAGCATTTATTCACAAGAATTTATACCAGAAAAGCTTTGTTTACGTCTGGCTGCTGCTAGCTTCATTCACTACAACTATATAACTAACTATACAACTGTATAATGACAATGAAGGGCTATTCTATTCTATAATGATTTGTGATTGCACATAGAATTTATTAATAATCTATTTATAAATTATTTATAATTGATTCTGCATGTTTTCCTCAAGTATTAAGTTTCTGATGTGAAAATTGAGTGATTTATTAGCTGGTGAAAAAAATTTTAAGTTGCTATTTTGGGCAAAAACTTATGTTAAATATGGCTATTGATCCTGAAAATATTGGTAATTATCTCTTCATATGGTGATTTTTGTGTATCTAGTTTAAAATTGGCGAATTTTACAGCCATTATAAGTAGGGTTGTTCCGATCATGTTTTTTTGCTCCCGATCCAATCCCGATCGTTTTAGTTTGAGTATCTGCCGATCCTGATATTATCCGATCCGATTGCTTTTTTTGCTCCCGATTCAATTCCAATCATTCATTCATTCATTTTCCATGCCGCTTATTCCTCACGAGGGTCGCGGAGGTGCTGGAGCCTATCCCAGCTAACTTCGAGCAGTAGGCAGGGGACACCCTGAATTGGTTGCCAGCCAATCGCAGGGCACAAGGAGACACACAACCATTCACGCACACACTCACACCTATGGACAATTTAGAGTGTTCAATCAGCCTACCATGCATGTTTTTGGGATGTGGGAGGAAACCGGAGTTCCCGGAGGAAACCCACGCAGGCACGGGGAGAACATGCAAACTCCACACACGAAGGCCGAAGCCCGGGATTGAACCCTTGATCTCAGAACTGTGAGGCAGACGTGCTAACCACTCAGCCACCGTGCCGCCTCAATTCCAATCATTCCCGATAATTTTTCCCGATCGTATACATTTTGGCAATGCATTAAGAAAAAAATGAATAAAACTCGGACAAATATATACATTCAACATACAGTACATAAGTACTCTATTTGTTTATTATGACAATAAAACCTCAAGATGGCATTTACATTATTAACATTCTTTATGTGAGAGGGATCCACGGATAGAAAGACTTGTGACTTTGTATATTGTGACTAAATATGCCATCTAGTGTATTTGTTGAGCTTTCAGTAAATGATACTGTAGCCATGCCCAAATGCATGATGGAAAGTGGAACCATGACTGTGCGTCGTGCTAGCAATTCATATATCTTCTCTGCGTTGGGAAATAACATAAGGTGTTAAGAAAAAGATCAATTGCTACCTTGCTTCCCATGATATTTCTAATCGTAGGGAGAGGGATTGTATTGTTAAAAAAAAGGCTCCAAAGGCTGCCAAAATTCACTCTACTCATTTTACGCTACTTTTTATAGCTCTATATAGGTAAAACGGCGCCATTACAGATTGAGCGCGACAATGCGTGAGTGGGTCGTGTAGTGCATGCATTAATTGCGTTAAATATTTTAACGTGATACATTTTTTAAAAAATTAATTACCGCTGTTATCGGGAGAAATTTGATAACCCTACCTTAAGCCTATACTAAAGACTCTGGATGAGTGTAACATATTATGTCTGTAACGTTAAATACAATTAGAAAACGATGTAATTAAAATATATATATATATATATTAAAAAAAGGCATGGCCGATATTTTTTTGCCGATTCCGATACTTTGAAAATGACGTGATCGGACATCTCTAATTATAAGTTTTGTTATACCTATACAAAAAAAAATAATCGTGATTTCATAAGGGACAAACTTTGAATTTTTTTTATGCCTATGCTCATGAAGACTCACACAGGTATATGGCTAAGGTAGGTGCCTGTTTTGGTTTTAGGTCGATACAGCTATGGTTTTGAAAATATTTGAACTTGAAGTTTTAGAAACTAGGCCCTGTACGGATCTGCCCTGCGCCCCGTGTCATGTCAATATATTATGAAGTCTCAGCGTCACCTTTTTCCATCACCTGCACTAACCTTCTTAGGACCCATGTTGATTTGTCTCACATGAAAATCTGCCGTACGTCCGTCTTGCGGGAAAACAATGAAATTGCGACCCTGTCAAAAATCATGCTATTTCGAGTATGTCATCATAAGTCGAGACAAATCACGAGTCAAATTTTACTTCAAATGTCAAAAGGATCGTATTTTGATGCGATCGTATGTCGAGGTACCAACGTACAATGATATTTGCAATTAAGAGACCCCCTCCAAAATTGTTTTGTTGAAAGATTTGGACAATTTTAACGTCCACAAACAAACAAAAAAGGTTGTGTATTCATTTGCTAATCCATTAGTAGTCGATTAGTTTACTTTAGAAACTAATGAGATTGCATGAGTTTCTCCAGGACTTGGAATTTCTAAATCAGTTAATTTTCCTTGCCCATTGGATGGGGTTTAGATCAGGGGATGTCACCATTGATTGTCATTTCTAATCCAAAGCGTTTAGTGCTTTAAAAGTGTCAATACTCTTCATTAACGGTTTTAATATTTTAATGCCAAATGATTGTCTGTGGAGTCCTTTTTTACTTATTTAGGCCTATGCAATTATCTTTTTTTGTATTTATCAAATCAATTTCAATGGTTAACATTGATAGATCATGTTTCACCGCCATTGACGGCGATAGATGTTAAATCCAATTTAACTGGGGCCCTCCTAGTCAAAATGATTGGACGTCTATCGTCGTCAATTGCAGCCAACAAGCTATAAAAAAAGTGACAAAACGAAATAATACTTCCCGTCAGTGTTAACGAAGAACTCAATGAGTAGATAAATGTCCAATGGAACAGTAATCATTTATTCTTAATGACTTGACTTCACCTGTGTTTTTGTTGTCGCTGTAGCTAATGGATTCTGGCCATACGGCCTCGTAAAAGCTACTAAAGCGGGGTCGCCGGTTCAAAGGTCGGTGCTCTCCCTTTGATGCGACCCGGACATCCTGGGAGGAAGAGGAAGCCGAGGAAGAGGATTCTTCATGGATTAGTTGTAAAACACACTGAGAGTGGACGCGTCTATATAATCAATCACGGCCATTTACACACAATAACATAGAATCCTTAGATGGCTTCTTTTGTACAAATACAAGTGAAATTTCAACATGTCGCTCCCCTACTTGGTGGAAGAGGTGCGCAATGTGTTTTCCTCATTTTCTGCCTCTTCTAAACAAACACTGCTGCTTTAACAACATCTTTCGCGCGACCTTTGACCTTCCCTTGCGGGTAAATCCCCCGCATTTAAATTCATTAGTGAGGAAAGCCCAAGACTTTAAACAAGCCTACTGTCATCGCCATCATATGCAAGCAAGGAAAATCCATGTAGGAGTGCTCAAAATGTCATTAACTTATTAGCTGCCACTGATGGCAATAGACGTTCAGTCCATTTCGACTGGGGTGGGGGCTAGCAGCGAACTCCTATTGCCATCAATGGCAGCCGAGAAGTTAAGTCACAAGATCTTTGCGACATTTTTCAATTTAAAGGGATTGGGAGGAGCTGCCTTGATTTGTAGTGAAGGAATATATTATTTTATATAATTATTAGGGCTGTAAAAATTACAGCGTTAAAGGGCGGTAATTAGTTTTTTGAATTAATCACATTAAAATATTTGACGCAATTAACGCACATGCCCCGCTCAAACATTAAAATGACAGCACAGTGAAATGTGTACTTGTTGTGTTTTTCGGAGTTTTGTCGCCCTCTGCTCGCGCTTGGGTGCTACTGATTTTATAGGCTTCAGCACCCATGAGCACTGTGTAAGTAATTATTGGCATCAACAATGGCGAGCTACTAGTTTATTTTTTGATTGAAAATTTTACACATTTTATTAAAACGAAAACATTAAGAGGGGTTCATTCATTCATTCACTTTCCATGCCGCTTTTCCTCACGAGGTTTTTAATATAAAATTTCTATAACTTGTACTAACATTTATCTTTTAACAGAATGTTAATAACGGCAATGCCGTTTTGTTGATTTATTGCTATAATAAACAAATACAGTACTTATGTACCGTATGTTGAATGTATTATATCCATCTTGTGTCTCATCTTTCCATTCCAACAATAATTTACAGAAAAATATGGCATATTTTATAGATGGTTTGAATTGCGGTAAATTGCGATTAATTACGATGAATTTTTAAGCTGTAATTAACTCGATTAAAAATTTTAATCGTTGGACACCCCTAATAATTATACGTACTGTGTTGCATCTATATCCGAATTTAATTTGTTTTAGGACCTGGTTTGTTAGTCGAAATTGTCATACGTATGTGAGGGGATTTTCCCATAAGAATACATTATAATTAGATTAATTCGTTCCACAGCCCAAAAACCTATGCCAAATCTTTTATAAATAGTGCAGATACAATTACAAATACCAATTACACATATCAAAACAAATAATTGATACAAATCGGAATAATAATAATAATAATGTAACGAATCGGGTTCTAATGTGGCGGTTGTGTTATGCATGCTGTTCCTGAACTGACCGTGTGACTGACGAGAGTCAGAGGTGGGGAAGAGTGGAAAGTTATTCCTTTTTTTCATGTTGTTGTTAGCGTCGGCTACGGCGGACAGTAGCCGTGTTGTGTTGCACAACTTCTGAAATGCATTATTAAAAACCTGACCAAGCTGGCGACTTCCATGCCGATGTTACAATAACAATAATTGTCCCCTTAACTTATGAATACAAGTGAACGGAGTTCAGTGTCACACTTGGACGAAATGGAGCGGATGCAGAATTTAATCTTTATTATAACAAAAGCTCAGAGGCGAGAACAACTGAGGGCGCGCCAAAAGGAGGAAAAACAAAACGCACTAAGAAACAAAATGATACAAACAAGAAACAAGGAAGCCAGGCAAAATGCACTGGAGTAAGTCACTAGACGATACTAACAGCAAATTTACTACGTAGAAGAGCAACGAAGGGCACTTTGGCACGAAACTAGCGAGGAACAATTTAAGCACATGAGGAACGGGGCACAGTTGGGAACAATAGTTAATCACAATCAGAGAAAGGTGAAGCATCAGGAAGGGTGAGTGGTGGAATCAGGAGGGTGAGGCTTCAAAATAAAACAGAAGGAGACACAACAGTATACTTAAACATGATAGAAGCCTCACCTAGGGGTGACAGAGAAGGACCGTCGGGTTAGTAGACATATTAAGGCCGTATTGTCGAGCTAGTTTACTGACACGCACACCATGCTCATATTTTTCTCGGCCTAGTCTACTGACACACACACCATGCTCATATTTTTCTATCTTTTCCATCTTAGGGGCCGTTTACATGGTGACTCTCCGAGAATACGAAAAATTTCAAATTTGCATTTATGCGGTTCCGTTTCCATTCCAACAGCGTCGCAATTCCGCGTAAAAACAATGTAGTATTCATGCCAGGCCCTAGGGGGCAGTGCAGATTTACAAGGCGACAGCCAATGATGCATTTTGACCCCAACAACCTCCTCAGCCCGGAAGACAGCTTACCCGCCCACTCCAAGCAATGGCATTTTTCTTTTGCTCCAAAAGGCACAAAAATGAAAACATTCAACATATTTAAATTAAAAATATTATAAAAACAGTAAATTAAATCCGACGTTCCGCCATATTTGCCTTTTCTAATGTTTAGTAGCACCGCTGCGCACACCCAATAAGACATGTGTGAGTGCTGACGTTATCGGCGCGGGAGCTTTCCATTGATATGGATGCGCAGCAACCCCCCTCTGTTAGGTTTTGTGTTTGGTTTCTCCTTGTGTGACTTGTCCTGTGATTACCCATTGCTCTCACCTGTGTGTGTTTTCCCAGTGTATTCTGCAATCTGCATCCACCTGTGTTACCCAGCTGTTCCTTGTCTCGTTATCCCTTGTCTGCTTGTGTATATATGCTCCCATTTTCTGTTCACTCCTTGCTGCGTCATTGTCTATGTCTATGTCCGTCTCTGCCAAACTTCAAGTCCGTTCCAAGCCCTCGTGTACCAGTCCCTCTGATTTAAGTAAGTTTTGTTTTAATCTTGCCCTTTGATCCCCAGTGGTTTTGTTTGTACTTTGTGTTTTTGTTAGTTATAATTAAAACGTTTTTTGAGTTCATTGCCTTCTGCCTCCTGCCTTGCATTTTGTTTCCTGCGTTTGGGTCCACACACACCTGCCTGTCCAGCATTCCCTGACAGAATGACGCAGCCTCTAGTGGACCCAGCGGGAAACAACCGGCACCGGCATGCTCGCCGACGGCTTTCTGCCCGTTCCCCCGATTTTGTGTTCCCTCGGCATATATTTTTGGACTCTGATTCTGACTCCGACCTGGATTTTGATTTCACGCCCTCTGTTTCCCCTGGTAATTTTTCTTTCCACCCGTCGCACTTGGTGTCCCGTTCTGAAATCTTGGCCAAAGACTCCTACCTGGGATCCCGTTGGGCCATCTATCGGGGACCCCCCCGGGGTGGTCTGCGGGGACGCCCAGGCTCACTGCGGCCTAATGGGGCTATTCTGCCGCCCCTGCCACCTGAAGGCACTCAGCAAAAGCCTCGGCGTGGCCGTCAACGCCGACGGCGCGCGGCAGTGCTGACGTCGTGGGTTCCCGAAGCTTCCGCGCCGGCTCCCCGCAGTCAAGTGGCTCCCGCGCCGACTCTCCGCAGTCAAGTGGCTCCCGCGCCGACTCTCCGCAGTCAAGTGGCTCCCGCGCCGACTCTCCGCAGTCAAGTGGCTCCCGCGCCGACTCCCCGCAGTCAAGTGGCTCCCGCGCCGACTCCCCGCAGTCAAGTGGCTCCCGCGCCGACTCCCCGCAGTCAAGTGGCTCCCGCGCCGACTCCCCGCAGTCAAGTGGCTCCCGCGCCGACTCCCCGCAGTCAAGTGGCTCCCGCGCCGACTCCCCGCAGTCAAGTGGCTCCCGCGCCGACTCCCCGCAGTCAAGTGGCTCCCGCGCCGACTCCCCGCAGTCAAGTGGCTCCCGCGCCGACTCCCCGCAGTCAAGTGGCTCCCGCGCCGACTCCCCGCAGTCAAGTGGCTCCCGCGCCGACTCCCCGCAGTCAAGTGGCTCCCGCGCCGACTCCCCGCAGTCAAGTGGCTCCCGCGCCGACTCCCCGCAGTCAAGTGGCTCCCGCGCCGACTCCCCGCAGTCAAGTGGCTCCCGCGCCGACTCCCCGCAGTCAAGTGGCTCCCGCGCCGACTCCCCGCAGTCAAGTGGCTCCCGCGCCGACTCCCCGCAGTCAAGTGGCTCCCGCGCCGACTCCCCGCAGTCAAGTGGCTCCCGCGCCGACTCCCCGCAGTCAAGTGGCTCCCGCGCCGACTCCCCGCAGTCAAGTGGCTCCCGCGCCGACTCCCCGCAGTCAAGTGGCTCCCGCGCCGACTCCCCGCAGTCTTGTTCTCCCGCCAGCAGTCTCCTGCGACTCCGCTGCTGTTCCGCCAGCAGTCTCCTGCGACTCCGCTGCTGTTCCGCCAGCAGTCTCCTGCGACTCCGCTGCTGTTCCGCCAGCAGTCTCCTGCGACTCCGCTGCTGTTCCGCCAGCAGTCTCCTGCGACTCCGCTGCTGTTCCGCCAGCAGCCTCCTGCGACTCCGCTGCTGTTCCGCCAGCAGCCTCCTGCGACGCCGCTGCTGTTCCGCCAGCAGCCTCCTGCGACGCCGCTGCTGTTCCGCCAGCAGCCTCCTGCGACGCCGCTGCTGTTCCGCCAGCAGCCTCCTGCGACGCCGCTGCTGTTCCGCCAGCAGCCTCCTGCGACGCCGCTGCTGTTCCGCCAGCAGCCTCCTGCGACGCCGCTGCTGTTCCGCCAGCAGCCTCCTGCGACGCCGCTGCTGTTCCGCCAGCAGCCTCCTGCGACGCCGCTGCTGTTCCGCCAGCAGCCTCCTGCGACGCCGCTGCTGTTCCGCCAGCAGCCTCCTGCGACGCCGCTGCTGCTCCGCCAGCAGCCTCCTGCGACGCCGCTGCTGCTCCGCCAGCAGCCTCCTGCGACTCCGCTGCTGCTCCGCCAGCAGTCTCCTGCGACTCCGCTGCTGTCCCGCCAGCAGTCTCCTGCGACTCCGCTGCTGTCCCGCCAGCAGACGACTCCGCTGCTGTCCCGCCAGCAGACGACTCCGCTGCTGTCCCGCCAGCAGACGACACCGCTGCTGTCCCGCCAGCAGACGACACCGCTGCTGTCCCGCCAGCAGACGACACCGCTGCTGTCCCGCCAGCAGACGACACCGCTGCTGTCCCGCCAGCAGACGACACCGCTGCTGTCCCGCCAGCAGACGACACCGCTGCTGTCCCGCCAGCAGACGACGACGACTCCGACTCTGTTCCTGGTCCGCACGACGACTCCGACTCCGACTCTGTTCCTGGTCCGCACGACGACTCCGACTCCGACTCTGTTCCTGGTCCGCACGACGACTCCGACTCCGACTCTGTTCCTGGTCCGCACGACGACTCCGACTCCGACTCTGTTCCTGGTCCGCACGACGACTCCGACTCCGACTCTGTTCCTGGTCCGCACGACGACTCCGACTCCGACTCTGTTCCTGGTCCGCACGACGACTCCGACTCTGTTCCTGGTCCGCACGACGACTCCGACTCTGTTCCTGACCCTCGCCCCGATGATGCTGCTCCCCGTTTCCTGCCAAAACGTGGCGGTATGGACAACCGAGCACTACCTCGTCGGGGACGCCCGCCTGATCTGCCTGTGCGGTCGCCCAATGTCTGGCGCCCCGGGCGCCCTCCCGATCGACCCGTGCGATCGGCCCACGTCTGGCGTCCTGGACGCCCGCCTGACTGGCCGTGACGGGCTGGTGTTGCTCCCTCCTCCGAACAACCTTCTGACTTTTTGTTTCCTCGGGACGTCTGGGATCCGTCCCTTGAGGGGGGGGTACTGTTAGGTTTTGTGTTTGGTTTCTCCTTGTGTGACTTGTCCTGTGATTACCCATTGCTCTCACCTGTGTGTGTTTTCCCAGTGTATTCTGCAATCTGCATCCACCTGTGTTACCCAGCTGTTCCTTGTCTCGTTATCCCTTGTCTGCTTGTGTATATATGCTCCCATTTTCTGTTCACTCCTTGCTGCGTCATTGTCTATGTCTATGTCCGTCTCTGCCAAACTTCAAGTCCGTTCCAAGCCCTCGTGTACCAGTCCCTCTGATTTAAGTAAGTTTTGTTTTAATCTTGCCCTTTGATCCCCAGTGGTTTTGTTTGTACTTTGTGTTTTTGTTAGTTATAATTAAAACGTTTTTTGAGTTCATTGCCTTCTGCCTCCTGCCTTGCATTTTGTTTCCTGCGTTTGGGTCCACACACACCTGCCTGTCCAGCATTCCCTGACACCCTCAACCCCACGCAATCAAATCCTTCCACTTTGGAGCCCGGATTCAATGGTTTGCATCTTCGCCTTCCGTTTTCGCCGACACACTACAAATGCGAGGCCATTCCGCAACACAGTCATTGCGTCTTGGTGTCGCATAGTCGCCATGTAAATTGCCCCTGAATTTCAATTGTAAGCGTCCCCTTTTTTCAACTCCTGCACAAACCTTTTTGGGACCCATGTTGATTTCTCTCACAAGAAAATCCGCCGTGTTGCTGTCTTGCAGGAAAACAATGAAATTGCGAGACTGTTGTAAATCGTCATGTTTCGAGCATGTCGTCATATGTCGAGACAAATGACGAGTCGAATTTTACGTCGGATGTTGAAAGGATCGTATGTTCATGCGTTCGTATGTTGAGGTACCACTGTATTTGTTTTGATTGCTGTTCTATGACTGTGCTTCACCTGTGTATACGAATTGGCTGTCCAAACAAAATGAACTCTCCTCCTCCAAGGCCTTGTTCAGACCAGCAGCTAAAATCTGATTTTTAGCCCACCCAGATTGAAACTGGATGGCTCTTTTGTAGTCTGAACCTTCACAAAGCAGAAAAATTCGAGACTGATTGAAACTACACACGGGAGGTAGTTTCATGGCCGATATGGACTAGATACTTCTCAGTCTGAACAGGTCAGATGGGTTTTGACTGTCCATGACGTCATTCGCTGGATGACTGGATGGTTAGATGGATGGATAATGTGGCCCAGTCTGAATAGGCCCAGATCCGATTTGGATACTTAAGAATTGCGTGAACAGTCAGCCCTGAAAATCAGATTTGAGGAGGAATCCGATTGGAATCAGATAAGTATAAGTCCCTCCCGATGCCTTCAAGAACTTGCGCTGTTAGCTAAAGCTGCTCGCCTGGGCTTTTGGCTTAGTGGTCAGCGTGCTTGCCTGCCATGCTGGGCACATCGTCGGGTGAGAGTCCTGACCTGGATGCCTGTGACGGATCGCGTCGTGGCTCCATGCAGACCGGTTACATTGGTGCCGTGACCCGGATTGGCAGTGAAGGTTTCGGGGTGTGAGTGTAACAGGTGCACGCAGGTCTGTTGTGTGCAATGCATCGAAATCTCCCTCCCGATATCTTCAAGAGAGTGAGCTGGCAGCTAAAGCTACTAGACTGGGCTTTTGGCTAAGTGGTCAGCGCGCTTGCCTGCCTTGCTGGGCGCGTTGTGCGGCGCAGGTGAAAGTCCTGACCTGGACGAGGGGGACGGATTGCGTCGTGTGGCGCGGCTCCTTGCAGACTGGTTCCATATCCCCGGACTTAATCCCGGTTTATTCAGCTAATTGGATGCTGTGCACCTCTGGAGGTGGGCAGTGGGCAGGGCTCATCTGGCCCAGATGCTCAACTGAATCCCTTTTTGATTGACAGCGGAATGAGTGAATATTGTATGAAAATCCACAGGAGGGCTTTTTCAATTTTCATTCTGTTGTTCTGAGTTGAACCGGAGATTTTCATCCCAGCAACACTTACTTTGTTAAAAACGACTAGCGAAACATTTTAGCTTCTATTTCTGGTGTCTTTATTTTTTTCTTCTATTGTAGCTGATTGTGTTTGGAGATTTTCTGGCACTCTAGTTTCTTTCCCTACTGAACAGTGGGTGCCGCTGAGCCCCTCCGCCATCACAAACCACTCACAGGTGGACACACCTCGAGCATCCTCTCATTTAAAGTGCATGTGACACGAAAAAGCATGTTTATTTCATAATACACGTGGTATTTTATGCTCCTGAATGATATGGACAGCTTGGATGTGTGTGGAAGCGATCGCTATATTTATTTTTTTCGAATCCCGAGCCATGAAAATGAGTGACTTCCGGCGTCGGTCTTGCATTGAGGAGGAGGGCGCTGTGACGTGTACGAATGAAGGCGTCCTCTTCACTATATAGCCATACTGTTGTGTATGACGACTAAGGATTCAGCTGATTTTGCGGATTAATACGTTTATTTTTCGCATCACGCCAGCCAAACGGCTGCAGAAAAATCTTGCTGTATGGGGAGAGGTGTGTGCGCCTTTTTGGAGTTTCAAAAGGTTTCCATTCACCGTGGATATTGGCCAAAACAAGCCCTACAACTGTGGGACCATTGGACTTACGAGGAAGTGAGTAAACATCTTGTTTTGTTTTATGTCAAATACGAATACAGCGATTACAAAGTAAACACTACAAACTTTCTTTAAATAAAGGACTACTTACATTTGATCATTGATAGGCATGTAAAAAGCTCTCCTCGTGCACATTAGCTGCACAACAACTACAGCCGCCCTCCTCCGGGGAACGAGCTGTAAATTTCTCTCCGCCGGGCGGTTTGCCGATCCGCAAAGACAATCGAAAACCCAGTCGTCATGTCAAATAATCCGGGCTAGTTATGTGTGATTTTCCGCTTCGAAGAAACATCACTCGGTTCGGGTTAGCATGTCGGCTAGCTGTCACGCCTCTTGGTTTGTTTACATTCTCTGAAGCCGCGGAAGGGAAATGACATATGTCCGATTTAGGTGTCATAAAATATCGTTCGGGAGGTGCGACAGTAAAGGTGAAATCGACAGTTTTGACCATTATGGAGTAATTTTGCCATGTCGTCCTGAATAAGTGCATTTTTATGATTTTATGATTAGCACAAGACTGTTATTTGTCATGACCATGCCATTTATTTAGCAGTTGGGGAAAATACTTGGATAAAAAGAATATCCTGTAAAAATATTGAAGTAAAGAGACAGAAACAATGACATTTTGCAGCTCTCTACGTCACGTTTTCCTCGTTGTGAATAGTTCCCCCTCGACGGGCTGACTGGTCTTTAAAGACTAGCATCCGCCACTGCCAGTCACATAATGGCTTCTCCTCCACACGCAACAGGTAAAATGTTGCGGGAAGTTGCAATTATGTTTTGATGATAAATTTTTGAAATCGCTTGTATTTTACTGGAAAACTCACCGAAACTCAGCTTCTAAATTTCATAAATCTTACTTGAACACCTTGAAACTGGAACCGACATTTCCTATGGGAAAAAACAAAGGATATATTGGCAAGAGTTCCGGAAAGGATCGTGTTCTCCGAGCTTCCACTTCAATAGCAACAGTGTAGAGGAAGCAATAATAGGAGAACCTTTGGAAGTGAGTGATGGAGATATGTGCTTGTGGGCAGGTGTGGGGGTCATTTCTAGGACAGAAACATGACGACTTTCTCAGCTGTCGTCTTTGCTTTTGGAGGGACGGCGATGCCGCCATCCTCCCTCTTCTTCAATAGCATCATGTCCTGTCTTCCTCCTCTTATCATGAACATTATCTTTTCCTCTCTTACACCCACACCCCCGCCTCCCTACTGGCTTTTGTCTTTCCCTCCTTCATTTGTTCCTCACTCTTTGGTCTGCTCTCCTCATGTTGAAGCAAATAGATTTTCAATTACGTGCCGAGTGCCTGGAAGCTTCTATATTTCCCACCCTGACCCCAATATAGCTCACACTACACAAGTCTCGCACCTCCACTTACAGCCTAATAGAGTGGTAGCACAGGTAGCCAATGTCTTAAGGTTTTAGCATTTTTAACAGGCATGGTGAGAACAACAAGCATAATTTTGAACTTGTTCACTACCAAAAACGTACAGTTGTGGTCAAAAGTTTACATACACTTGTGAAGAACATAATGTCATGGCTCTCTCGAGTTTCCAGTTATTTCTACAACTCTTATTTTTCTCCGATAGAGTGATTGGAACAGATACTTCTTTGTCACAAAAAACATTCATGAAGTTTGGTTCTTTTATGACTTTATTATGGGTCAACAGAAAAAGTGATTAAATCTGATGGATCAAAAATATACATACATGGATCTGAAAAAGCGAATCATTGACTTGAACAAGTCAGGAAAGTCACTTGGAGCCATTTCAAAGTAGCTGCAGGTCCCAAGAGCAACAGTGCGAACAATTGTTTGTAAGTATAAAGTGCATGGCACTGTTTTGTCATTGCCACGATCAGGAAGAAAACGCAAGTTATCACCTGCTGCTGAGAGAAAATTGGTCAGGAGGGTGAAGATTCAACCGAGAATCACCAAAAAGCAGATCTGCCAAGAATTAGAAGCTGCTGGAACACAGGTGTCAGTGTCCACAGTCAAGCGTGTTTTGCATCTCCATGGACTGAGAGGCTGCCGTGCAAGAAGGAAGCCCTTGCTCCAAAAGCGGCACCTTAAGGCTCGACTGAAGTTTGCTGCTGATCACATGGACAAAGATAAGACGTTCTGGAGGAAAGTTCTGTGGTCAGACGAAACAAAAATCGAGCTGTTTGGCCACAATGCCCAGCAATATGTTTGGAGGAGAAAAGGTGAGGCCTTTAACCCCAAGTACACCATGCCTACCGTCAAGCACGGTGGTGGTAGTATTATGCTGTGGGGCTGTTTTGCTGCCAATGGAACTGGTGCTTTACAGAGAGTAAATGGGATAATGAAGAATGAGGATTACCTTCAAATTCTTCAAGATAACCTAACGTCATCAGTCCGAAGATTGGATCTTGGGCGCAGTTGGGTGTTCCAAAAGGACAATGACCCCAAACACACATCAAAAGTGGTAATGGAATGGCTAAATCAGGCTAGAATTAAGGTTTTCGAATGGCCTTCCCAAAGTCCTGACTTAAACCCCATTTAGAACTTGTGGACAATGCTGAAGAAACAAGTCCATGTCAGAAAGCCATCAAATTTAACTGAACTGTACCAATTCTGTCAAGAGGAGTGGTCAAAGATTCAACCAGAAGCTTGCCAGAAGCTCGTGGATGGCTACCAAAGGTGCCTAATTGAAGTGAAAATGGCCAAGGGACATGTTACCAAATATTAGCGCTGCTGTATGTATATTTTTGACCCAGCAGATTTGATCACTTTTTTCTGTTCACCCAAAATAAAGTCATAAAAGAACCAAACTTCATGAATCTTTTTTGTGACAAAGAAGTATCTGTTCCAATCACTCTATCAGAGAAAAATAAGAGTTGTAGAAATAACTGGAAACTCAAGAGAGCCATGACATTATGTTGTTCACAAGTGTATGTAAACTTTTGACCACAACTGTATAAACAATGTTTATGACGTTCAACGGCACATAACTAAAGGATGATAAAGAGTAGAAAAATGTCTATTGTGATGAAAGATTGAAATCTAATTTTTTGGTTTAAAAAAAAAAAAAAAAATCCTACAAGGGCAGGGAAACGTGTCGGACAGAGCACTGGAAAGCATGACGTACATTGATGACGATCTGACAAGGACTACACAAATATAGGGCGGAAAACACAGACAAGAATGAAAAAGCAGTTTCTGCTCTTGCACCCTTCTTTAAAATAAACTGCTGTATTTTAAGCCAAAAGAACCCTTAATCCTTGATAGAAGAATATATATCTATATGCTGCAATAGCAGATTCATGGCGCACTTAGCCTCCAAACCATTTTTAATTTGTCCGTTTTACACTTAGCCATAAAAAGAAGGTAAGTATTTATATTTATTATTCAAAATGTCTTTCATTTTTGGCTTAGAATCATTAATTGATGTCTAAATCTTAGTTTAAAAAAAAAAAAAAAAAAACTTTAAACTTTTAAACGAATTACGTCACAATGAAAAATTTGGCGTCTGTATAAAAGTCACGGATATCTACCTCATAACTATCGCTTGATTGCATTTTTTTTTTTTTTACTGTCGCATTTTCCCCGGTATGTTAGATGATAAATAATCGATCCAAACAAAAAAATGGAAAAATAACGTTTAAAAGGGTAACTATATGAATAAGAAAATCTCAACCACTCCTTGTTGTCCGCAATTTCTGCATCGCGACCCTTGTTATATCACCATGTTTCAATCATAAAATAAAATCAAAATCCGGCTGCGGCCATTCACAGCTGTGTCTTGACACTCGGTGATACACGCTACATGGAGTTTTTGGATTGAAACAAGGTAAGTACGCGATAATATCTCGTTAAAATTGTGGCGTCTTTAATTCTGCTCTCGCGTGTTCTCGCCTCCAAATAGGGTTTTGCTGTTTAAAAAAAAAAAAAAAAAATTTTTGTAATGCCTTCCTGTTCAAAGTCTTTGTTCCCCCAGAAAATTGAGATTTTAAGCTTTCCAATGATGTATCACACGTGCATATCAGACAATTTTGAAAGTTGGCCAAATTAGGGGTCTCAGAGCGGAACTGCAAGTCACCTGAGTGTTTTCCGCCATAGACAAACAGGGAGGTAATGAAACAATGAGGAACAGGTGGGTGACAGGAGAGGCAGCCGATTGGTCGACACACAAATAGCAGGCACAACAGGTGACACCAATGGGCAATTAAAAACACACACAAACACACAAATATGTAATGAACAAAAACCCTAACAAATATGTGTAGTTTTCTTCAGTGTTTAGTAGTGTTGCACCAAAACACATACTTGTATCAGTACCAGAGGCGGGTAGTAACTAGGGTTGTTCCAATCATGTTTTTTTGCTCCCGATCCGATCCCGATCGTTTTAGTTTGAGTAAATGCCGATCCCGATATTTCCCAATCCGATTGCTTTTTTTTGCTCCCGATTCAATTCCAATCATTCCCGATCATTTTTCCCGATCATATACATTTTGGCAATGCATTAAGAAAAAAAATGAATAAAACTCGGACGAATATATACATTCAACATACAGTACATACTGTAAGTACTGTATTTGTTTATTATGACAATAAATCCTCAAGATGGCCTTTACATTATTAACATTCTTTCTGTGAGAGGGATCCACTGCTAGAAAGACTTGTGACTGTATATTGTGACTAAATATTGCCATCTAGTGTATTTGTTGAGCTTTCAGTAAATGATACTGTGGCCATGCCCCAATGCATGATGGGAAGTGGAACCATGATGGGAAGTAAAACCATGACTGTGCGTCGTGCTACCAATGGATATATCTCCTCTGCTTTGGGAAATAACTTAAGGTGTTAAGAAAAAGATCAATTACCACCTTGCGACCCCACATTTATTCCCATGATATATCTAATCGTAGGGAGATGGAACGCAAGGGTTTAGCCAACTGAAGAATGGCTCCAAAGGCTGCCAAAATTCACTATACTAATTTTGCGTTGCTTATAATCTCTCTATATAAGTAAATCGGAGTCATTTCAAATTGAGCGTGACAATGAGTGAGAGGGTTGTGCAGCGGACATACTAACTGTGTTCAATGTTTAACGTGACATATTTTTTAATAATATAATTGCCGCCGTTATCTGGATATTTTTGATAACCCTAACCTAAGCCTATATTAAAGACTCTGGATGAGTGTAACATATTATGGCTGTAAGGTTAAATACAATTAGAAAACGATTTAATAAAAAAAAAATATATATATATATATATATATATATATATTTTTTTTTTTTTTTTTTTTAAAAGGCATGGCCGATATTTTTTTGCCGATTCCGATACTTTGAAAATGACGTGATCGGACCCGATCGATCGGGACATCTGTAGTAGTAACGCGTTCCATGTACTCTGTTACATTTACTTGAGTCATTTTTTGAGAAAAATGTACTTCCAAGAGTAGTTTTACTAAGCCATACTTTTTTACTTTTACTTGAGTAGATTTGTGAAGAAAAAAACTCTCACACCGCTACTTTGGGCTTTACAAGAGTCGTTATATTTTTTCTTATTTATTCTACATACGGTATTAGATTTAATCATTTTTACCAGCGATGCCAAGAGTAGCTCTACCAGTTTCACCAATGAGGCGTTGCAACAATAATCACATGACTCCCTTACCCCAATCAGACTCAAGCTTGCCGTTCTATGATCATGGTAGCCTGCTCAATCACGTGGCGTCTTTTAAGCACAGTAAAAAAAAAAGGGAATTGACATAGAGCACTGCCCTCAACATGACTCAAAAGCGCAGATTTAAACCTCTCTCCCAGTTTTTATTTGGCACCGACTGACCATGGAAAAACGCAGATATGATCCTTTTAATTTCATAATCGTAAACATGTATTCACTATTCAAATTAGGAACTATTTTCTCCATTAGAGGGCACTCATGCTCATTGGAAGAATCATGCTTAATTTCTGTCTTTTTCTCTCTCCGGAATTTTTTTTTTTTTTTGTATTTCTGTAATGGGTTATTGTACAGTATAATTATAACAACAGTCCATGCAAATTAATTTGTGCCGAGAGAACAAAAATACAAACCTCGACATACGATCGCTTCGACACACGATCTTTTCGATATCCAACGTAAAATTTGACTCGCCATTTGTTTCTACATCCGACGACATGCTCGAAATACGACAATTTATGACAGCGCCGCAGTTTGTTTTCCGCAAGACAGACGCACGGTGGATTTTCTTGTGAAAGAAAACAACATGGGTTTCAAGAATGTTAAAGAAGGTGGTGAAAAAAGGGGACGCTTAAAATTGAAATGAAGATGGAAATTATAGAAAAATATCAGCGTGGTGTGCAGTCCGTGAACTGTCTTGACAATACGGCCGTAGAATTTCTACGATCTTGACGGTCCTCCTCCGACCTCCCTTCGCCAGTCTCTGTAAGTTAACGTGACTATTACTATTACTGTAACATCGCCAAAGAAATCGCCAGCTTTGTCAGGTTTTTAATCATTTCAGAAATTGTGCAAGACAACACGCCTGTCCGGCGCAGCTGACGCGTAACAACAGAACATGAAAAGTGAAAGTAAAAACTCGAATGCACTCTCTCTCTCTGTCGTCAGTCACGCGGTGCGTTCAGGTACACCACGCAAAACACATCCGCAACATTAGAACCCAATTCATTACAATATTACAGATATTATTATTATTATTACTATTATTATATTTTTATTGTGATTGTTATTCATAATTCATTTATTCTGCTCTGTGTAATTGCTGTTTTCAATAGTACCAGCAGTATTTATTCAGTATTTAGTGTAGGGTTTCGGGCTGTGGAACGAATTAATAGAATAATAATTAGGGTTGTTCCGATCATGTTTTTTTGCTCCCGATCCGATCCCGATCATTTTCGTTTGAGTATCTGCCGATCCCGATATTTCCCGATCCGATTGCTTTTTTTTTGCTCCCGATTCAATTCCAATCATTCCCGATAATTTTTTCCGATCATATACCTTCTGGCAATGCATTAAGAAAAAAATGAATAAAACTCGGACGAATATATACATTCAACATACAGTACATAAGTACTGTATTTGTTTATTATGACAATAAATCCTCAAGATGGCATTTACATTATTAACATTCTTTCTGTGAGAGGGATCCATGGATAGAAAGACTTGTAATTCTTAAAGGATGAATGTGACTTTGTATGTTGTGACTAAATATTGCCATCTAGTGTATTTGTTGAGCTTTCAGTAAATGATAGTGTAGCCATTTAACTGTTCTGCCCAAATGCATGATGGGAAGTGCAACCATGACTGTGCATAGTGGCACCAATTGATATATCTTCTCTCTGTTGGGAAGTAACATAGGGTGTTAAGGAAAAAAATCAACCACTACCATTCTTCCCCACATTGCTTCCCACGATATTTCTAATTGTTGAGAGAGGGATTTTAAGGCTTTAGCCAATTAAAAAGAGGCTCCAAAGACTGCCAAAATTCTCTCTACTCATTTTACGCTACCTGTTAGCTCTATATATAGGTAAAACGGCCCCATTATAGATTGAACACGACAATGCGTGAGTGGGTCGTGCAGCGCATGCGTTAATTGCATGAAATATTTTAACGTGATTAATTTTTAAAAAATCAATTACCACCGTTTACGCGATAAATTTGATAGCCCTACTTTAAGCCAAAACTAAAGACTCTGGATGAATGTAAGATATTTTGTCTGTAACGTTAAATACAATTAGATAACGATTTAATTTAAAAAATATACTGTATATATATATATATATATATATATATATATATATATATATATATATATACATATATATATATATATTAAAAAAAGGCATGTCCAATATTTTTTTGCCGATTCCGATACTTTGAAAATGACGTGATCGGACCCGATCGATCGGCATCCCGACATCTTTAATTATAATGTGTTCTTATGGGAAAATCCTGCTTGACATACGACCATTTCGACTTACAAACAAGGTCCTGGAACAAATTAACGTCGTATGGAGAGGTACCATTGTATTTGGCTCGAAAGCACGGATTTAAACCTCTCTCCCAGTTTTTATTTGGCACGATTGACCACGGAAAACCAGAGATATGATGTTTTTAATTTCATAATAGTAACTATGAAGGAACTACTGTATTCACTATTCAAACTAGGAACTATTTTTTATCCACTAGAGGGCACTCATGCTCTTTGGAAGAATAATGCTTCATTTCTGTCGCGGGATTTCAAGGGATTTTTTTTTTTTGTGTGTATATCTTTGGGTAAATATGGTTATGTAATGGGTTATTGTACAGTATCATTATAACAGCAGTTCATATAGATAAGCTTGTGCTGAGAGAAAAAAAATACCATTGTTTAAAAAATAATAATAAACAGTAACTCACAATGTTACTCATTACTTAAGTATTGTTTTTACTGGATAGCTCCTCTGACCGCTGTGGCACTAAAATGACGGAATCAGGGAGTTCTAAGTAGTAACACGCCGCTGCAGCGCAAAATGTTCTCTTTGATATTTTGTTTCCTACCCAAGATGGCCGCTAGCTACGTATGCACGCCATTGTGAAAAAAAACAAAAAGATAATAGACGTCCAATAAGGAGAATTTACCCAGTATGCCCAAATAGAAAACCTATTCCCCTTCTCCATTTCTCTGTTAATTAATATAACAGTGAAAACCACGTCTGTCACTTTCTTCTAATTTATTTGACCATTTTAAAATGTCTGGCATTGATTTTAACTGCAAACACACCGCTGTGCTTGTCTCTAGCTTATAAATTCATTTTTAATAACCATTCCTCAGCCGCCATGAACCTCACCGCACGTCTCTGGCGCCCTCAGAAGCGTTTGACAGTAAACTTTCCACTTAATTTAGAAGGCAAATCGACCTAAATTGATTTCAAACGAGTTAACAATTAAGAGTTAGCTTTGTGAATTGCGCTGCGGACTTTTATTGAAATCCGTACAGCTGCGCAATAAAGAGACATCTGGCGGGAAAACCTGTCTACGAATTCACGGCGCGTGATGAGCGTTCGCATTTATGTTCCCGTTACGCTCAAAACGCGGCACGCGTTTGTCTCTGTTGAGCAGAATGAGGGTTCAGAGGTCAACGGCCTAATGCCTTATCGCCAATGCGCCGTGGGCAACCTTATTAGTGAGAGCTTAGAGAACAAACACGCGCGCACGCAGCCGCCATAAATACGTTTATCGTCTGCATGCACGGTCGGCCTGCTCGTGTTTGAGTGCCGGAGGTGAGACAACTGCCCGGGGCATGTCACACACACACAAACACACACCCCAACCCTCCCCACACACACATCAGTATAAAGGGAGAAGGCCCAAGTGGTACTAGTCGATTATAATAATTTGTTCGCACTACCAGAAAGTTTCCAATTAAAATGAATGATCGCTGTCATCCCTTCCACTTCAAATGGATTGGACAACTAACTGTCCATAAAGGCAGTTAAGTAGGTAAAAGAACAAGAAGGTATAACATTGATCAAAAAATTTGGCAAAGAAGTCATATTTGGGGGAAAAAAGTCGCTTTACATGATAGTATCATGTAAAAATGTGATAATTATGAGGGAAAAATGTGATAATTAATAAAAACGTGGACGTGAACACGTAAAAAAGTGATAATTTTGCATAAACGTTACAATTATCATGTAGCAACGTGATAACTATCATGTAAAAATGTGCTAAAACGTGATAAGTCATGTAAAAACGTGATAACTCTTGTTTAGACATGTAATAATCATCATGTAAAAACGTGTTAACTATAAAAACGTGAAAGCTAAAATATAAAAAAGTGATAATTATGTAAAAATCTGATACTGTTATGCATAAAAACGTAATAATTATCATGTAACAAAGTGATAATTATCATGTAAAAATCTGCTAAAACGTGATGGCTAATATGTAAAAATGTGATAATTATCATGTGAAAACGTGATAACTATAAAAATGTGAAGGCCATCGTGTAAAAAGATGATAATTATGTAAAAACATGATCATAATCATGTAACAATGTGATAACTATCAAGTAAAAATGTGATAATTATCACATAAAAAAACGTGATAACTATAAAAACGTGAACGCTATCACGTAAAAAAGTGATAATTATGCATAAACGTAATAGTTATCAAGTAAAAACGTAATAACTGTAAAAATGTTCTAAAACGTGATAACTACCATGTAAAAACACTATAACAATTAAAATCTGAAAGATATCATTAAAAAAGTGCCAATTACATAAAAACGTACTATCATGCAAAACCATAATAATTATCATCTAACAACGTGATAATTATCATGCAAAAATGTGCTGAAACGTGATAACTATCATGTAAAAACATTAAAATTATCATGTAACAACGTGATAACATGTAAAAATGTGGTAATTATCACATAAAAAACGTGATAACTATAAAAACGTGAACGCTATCACATAAAAAAGTGATAATTATGCATAAACGTAATAGTTATCAAGTCACAACGTAATAACTGTAAAAATGTTCTAAAACGTGATAACTACCATGTAAAAACACTATAACAATTAAAATCTGAAAGATATCATATTAAAAAAAGTGCCAATTATGTAAAAACGTGATAATATCATGCAAAACCATATTAATTATCATGTAACAGCGTGATAATTATCATGCAAAAGTGTGCAAAAACGTGATAACTAACATGTAAAAACATGATAATTATCATGTAACAACGTGATAACTATCATGTAAAAATGTGATAATTATCACGTACAAAACGTGATAACTATAAAAACGTGAAAGCTATCATGTAAAAAAAAAACATAATTATGCATAAACGCAATAGTTATCAAGTAAAAACGTTATAACTGTAAAAATGTACTGAAACGTGATAACTATCATGTAAAAACACTATAACAATAAAAATGTGAAAGATATCATCATATATCAAAAAAGTGCTACTTATGGAAAAACGTGATACTATCATGCAAAACCATAATATTTATCATCTAACAATGTGATGATTATCATGTAAAAATATGCTAAAACGTGATAACTATCATGTAAAAACGTGATAACTATAAAAATGTGAAAGCTGTCATGTAAAAAGATAATTGTGTAAAAACGTGATATCATTTAACAACGTGATAACTATTATGTAAAAATGTGATAATTATCACTTAAAAATGTGATAACTATAAAAACGTGAAAGCTATCACGCAAAAAAGTGATAACTACTACGTTTATGCATAATTATCATGTAACAACGTGATAGCTGTCATGTTAAAATGTGCTAAAACGCGATCATGTAAAAACACTAATGATAAAAACATGATAGATATAATGTAAAAAGTGCTGATTTTTAAAAAACGTGATACTTTCATGCAAAAACGTTCTAATTATTATGTTACAACGTGAATTTTTTTTTATTTTTTTTTTATCGTTTCAAACATTTTTTTCATGGTATTTTCAATAGGTATCATTTAATTACAAACAAAAAAGTTTTTTTTTTTTTTTTTTTCTTTTTTAATTAAACCAACCCTGGTAACATTTTATAATAACTATCTATTATAACTGGTTAATAGATAATTGGTAAACTGGTAATAAATGATTTATAGTTGATTTGTTAAGTGTTTGTCAACAGTTTATTAATAATTTAGAATGATGCCTTATAGATAAAAAACAAACTGATGGTTAATGAGTAATAAATGACATGTAAGCTGTATATCAATGATTTACACCTACCTTATAAATTAGTAATATACCATAAACAAGCTATTAGTAACTTACTAACTAATGATTTCTTAAGTATCAGTTGATAGTATATGTTATTTGGACGTTATTCTAAAGTTGCCACTATTCCTCATTTCTTAATTCTTAGCAAATAAGTGCTACTTTAGAATAACATCCCAATAACATATACAACCTTATAACTAATACTTAATATATTAACACACACTTTACAGAACCATTTTTAATAATGTGCTAACCATCTACTATACTTTGAAGATCAAATAGGTTGAACAAGTTCGAGATACAGAAATTTGACGTGATATTTGAATATAAAATTTATGTAACTCTAGATTGTTCCATCCATAGGCCTTTCTGTGTGCTGTACTTTACCAAATAAACATTATAGATGAATGTGTTTAACATTTTGTTTACATACGGAGCCATCCCATGGTAGAACAACAAAATACAACAGTATTGTACAAACCCATGAGAAAGTTTGAGAAAGTTTTTGTGCTAAACACAGGATGAACTGAATTTATTTAACAGGCCTAATTACTGTATTTAGAGGCCTAGCGCTAGAGTGGTTCCATAGCTATCTATCTAGGAGACATCTGTATGTCAACATTAATAATTCAGAATCATCATACAAACTCATCAACCATGGAGTCCCCCAGGGCTCCATCTTAGGGCCGCTCCTCTTCATAGTGTACATTAATGACTTTGTTAATTCCTTATACGTTTTTCACAAAGTAATATTTTCTGATGATACAAATTTATTCTTTTCCAATAAAAATCCAACTGCACTTGAGCAAATCATAAATAGGGAATTAGAGAAAATAGACACATGGTTCAAATGTAATAAACTCTCTCAAAATATTAATAAAACAAAATAACATTGTGTTTCGCTCAAACAAATCTGCCTTAATATAAGTGGAGAAAACATTGAAAGAGTTGGCTCTATTATATGTTAATATAAAGTGTTACCGATTCTTTCATATTTCAAAAAATATTTTTTTAAGGATTTCCTGTTTTTCCTTTTGCTGCTAAGCCTCCCTGTCAAAATCCATTGGACTTCTATTGCCGCCAATTATGGGAAAACATGATCACTCAATGCTAGCCATCCATATTCAAATAGATTTCATGTCAATCACTGTCTATGACAGTGAACGAGTTAACACACATAAAAAAAACCTTGATCCACATTTCCCCCAAGGGCGTAGGTTTGGTCTTAATATTCGTAGGGACGATATAACAGCATAACCTGCATGTCTATTTTTTGCTGGGGACAGAACATTAATAAGACCAAACATATCAGGGTCAGGGCTACATTTCTCACGAATAGGAACCTAATTTATTGATAGGCTATATGATAAATGCAAAATAAATCTGTATTGACCTGTACCAACTTCCACACTGCAAATTTTTGACGTCTTAATCTGATAATTTTTGTTAAATCTAGTCAAATAATTTTCTCCACCTTTTTTGAGTGTTAAAGGCTAATTAACAGATTAATGCATCAGATTCTTCCACTTACTTAAGTAAATATTACTATTTGTTTGTATTGAGCCCATACATCTAAAAGTTGTTCATTTTTCACCTAAATCAAGAAAAAAATCTTTCAAATCATGTTTTGAACAATATTCTTGGATAAAAACATTTCTGACCAACAAGTTTTTCTTTTACGATTAAATATGCAAACTTTTTGCTTAAAATAAGTCTGTTAAGCTTATTTTCAGCTCTCTGTTTTCTTATTTCAATAAATCTCAGTGAGTAAAATCGACTTTAAGTGCTGTAGCAGTAGCGAACATAAGCGGATTTTAAGGGGGGCCAGGGCCCCCCTGGTGGCTGAAAAGTGTCATTGCATGAAATTGACTTTCCTATATATATATGAAAGTTGTAAAGTAATAAAACTGCAACAAAAATGAATGAAATGAACAAAAAAAAAAAAAAAAAAATCTATAATGGGTCAAAATTATTTTTCGAACAGATCGTGACTAGCAACTTAGATGGTCATTTGCTTTGCATATAATAAAAATAAAAATGAAATTAGGGGAGGGCAATTTTATTTTTCAAATGATTTTTTTTCTCTGATTGAAAATATTCTTTTTGATTGAAGTAACTTTTTTGGCGATTGAATGATTTAGACACAAATGTCCCACCCATTATATGGCCCAAACACTAAAAGGATTGCTTCCATCAAAGAAAACTTTTTCACTGAAAAATTAACTGTTCAACTGCAAATTTTTCAAACTCAAATATTTTTTCGCATTCAAAAACATTTTCTATGATTGAAATTTTTCTTTTTTTGTTGATTTTTCTTTTTGAAAATACATTTTTTAAGCACCTTATTTGATTAAATAATAAAGACAAAAACGTCCTTGCCAAAACGTGGCCCAAACACAAATCAACATTACTTCAATCAACAAAGTTGAAAAAAAAATTCAAAGAAAAATAGCTTTCACGGGCATTTTTTTTTTGTTTGTTTCAAATTTATTTTTGCATTCAAACCCTTTATTTATTTTTTTTTTTTTGAAGTGACTTTTTTTTTCATCTATATATTTATATATTAAAAATATATATTTTGGCTGAAGCAACTCTTTTTAATTGAAGCAACTTTTTTTTTTTTTTTTAATATAATAAAGACACAAATCTACCGCCATATGGCTCCGTCCAGGGGATACAATTGTTGACTGGGGTAACTACATTGGCACGACACCAGCGGGCATACCATATTCAATGGATGACGATCTTGGCGAAAAGTATAACTATCCTAAGCAGCCTGATTTAGAATTCCCCTCAAGAATGATGGAAAACGAAAAACGCTCATTGTCAAGTTATTATTATAAATATTCTTGTAAGTTAATTTTATTGCTGACACTGCGTTTCAGGGTCATCAACATGTTGTGCCCCCCTTGCCCCAAAAGACAAACTCCGCCTATGGTAGCGAAATTAGTAGAGTGCTCCCCGCCTCCACAACATTGACGTCTTTTTACATTACTTACAGTGGCTGCTGCTGGCAGAAAAAAACTTCTAATATCCCTCGTCATCAGCCAGTCAAACTTGCGTTTTAGGGGAAAAAATGGACTGGCACATTCAGCGAGTGAAAAGGGGTCAGGTTAAGTCTGAACATAATAAAAGTGCTGTAATTCACTTAATAATGGTAGGATCAATTCTATCCTTACAACATATAGGAAGACAATCTAAATGACCTTTTTTATTGTTTAATGTAAATAAGGTTGCTTAAAAGTTGGCGGGGATAATTTGAACATCCTGGAAAGTTGGTAGTGTTATGTCCCTACCGTCTGTATGCAAACCTACGCCCTTGATTTCCCCCCAAAAAACCCTCAATTTTTTAGTGCTTTTCAACCAAAAAGGTGACATTTATGAATGCTAATTTTCCAAATAGACTAACAAATAACTATCGCCTAAACGCGAACATGTGCGAACAGATGGTTGATTGAGAGAATGTCGACGGGCGAAAGGAGAAAAGATCAGCAAACTAAATAATTGCCTCCTAAATTGTTTTCCAATTAGCCTCATGAATCAAACCTCTGCCCTTATGAACGCGCTGGCGTGCGAGCGCGCGTGGGCGTGGCCTGGCTTTGTTAAGGCCTGAATGAGTTGTTGATGGGCGCAGCAGCTTGGGTCTCTGAGGGGAGAGGAGGGGGGCTAAGTTGATAATTGCAGGGGAACTTGGACTCAGTCTGTCCAGCTAATACACACACATACGCAGAATCCATCTTTGTGAGGACGTCGCTTTGATTAGGCCACTTAAACAAAATGTACCAGCCCGCCTCCCATAATTCCCATCTCTTTGTCTCTGATGGTCCGCTTTCCCTTTCTGCCACTGTGTGTGTGTGTAGTGGGCGTGGTTACGCGAAAGCCTCAGCTGCTGTTGTGTGCAAGGGTGAATTACACGCCGTGGTGGAGTGTTGACAGGAGCAGCTGGACATCACTGAGCCATAAAGTGTGTGTGCGCGTGCGGGGGGGTGTTTGTGTAAGATGCCACCTTCTGGTGGAAAAGCATACTGCAAATGTAAGCGGGTTGGAGTTGAATTAAGACATTGGTGTCAAAGTCATGGCTTGGGGGCTGGATGCGGCCCACCACAACACATGTTGAAGAATTTTTTTGTTGATTAGGACTGCTATGATTAGTAAATTTTTGTTGTTTTTGGCCTTTTTAAATCTGTATGTGCATTTTTTTTGCTCTATTCATACTTTATTTTGTTCTGTTTTACTTGTGTATATGAAGCACTCTGTCTGAGAAAGACAAAAGATAAAAAGGAAGTTTATTTACTTACTGGCTCGTTACCAACGATAGGATAGAATAGAATAGAATAGAATAGAATAGAATAGAATAGAATAGAATAGAATAGAATAGAATAGAATAGATACCAACCTAATTAAACAACTGGAATTCATTGAATTCATTCATTGGGCTTCTTTTTAATGTTTTTTTGTTGTTGTTTTTTTAAAATAAAAAATGTTTTTTTTTAAATATTTTTGTAAATATTGTTTCTTACGTGTTTATTTTTTAATCAAAATTTCAAATGTAAAAAAATTATCAATTTATTTATAATTTATTTATTAAAAATGTAAATAAAAAATGAAAACCATAATATATAAAATTATATTTATAAACGGAAAAACAAAATTTCAACATGAATTAAAAATGAAAATATTTATACCCCTTTTTGTTTTTTCAATAAAAAAAATTTACGAAATTTGTAGAATTTACAAATGTTTAGAATAAATAAATAAAACGATATCTATATATATATTATATATATAATAAGGCCTGTGGACCAGGTCTGCCATAAAATTTTGTGTGGCCCACTTTTGTGTAGTCCTCCTTTTCCTTTGAAGGAATAAAAATATTTGCAGTATTTTTCTTTTGTCAAAATCAAATAAATTAATTTAAAAAATATTTAAAAAAAAAAAAAAAAAAAAAAAAAAAAAAAAGAAGAAGAAGAAGAAAGAAAAAGAAAAATACTGTTTTGCTTTTACTTTTTTTGCTTTTATATTAAAAAAAAAGAAAGAAAGAAAACACTGGCATCACTTGAACTCAGTCTCATAAGATTGTCATAAGAACGTCATAATTAATACATGACACTGTCATGAAAATTAATGGATGCTTATGACAGATGTCATTAAGTGTCCTAAACCAAACATAGTTCCTAAACTGTAATCCTAACCTAAAGACATTTGAAAAAAATCTCAATATTGCATCAAAAGTGACATAATTTACTAAATGGCACTAAATGTTATCTGTCATAAGCCCTCATTCAAATTCATGACAAGTGTCATGTCATCACTATGACAGTCTTATGACACCAAGTCCAAAAAAAGTGTAACCAGTTCACTATTAGTTGATGAGACAGCCCTTACAGACATTGCGCCAAAAAAAAATTAAGTCGCTATTTCGGGCAAAAATATTGCTTTTGATCCTGAAAATATAGGTGATTAGCTCTGCATTTGGTGATTTTTGTCCATCTTTTGTTAATCTAATAATTTTATAGCCATATTAAATTTTGTCAAAAAATGATTAGCCTTGAATTTTTTGATGCTGCTGCTCATGGAGACTCATATTTGCCTAAGGGAGGTGCCTGTTTTGGTGTTAGGTCGCTAGCAGCTTTGGTTTAGAAAATATTTGAATTTAAAGTTTTTGAAAATAGGCCCCCTCCGGAGTGGCCCCGTGCTAATTCCCGTCAGCTGATAGTGAAGTCTATGGTGTTACCAAAAAATCCATTATCTATTAAAAATTGTAAACAAAAAAAATAACACAATGAATGACAGCCTATTCACAATTCATAGGCGATCAAAAAGTGAGCGCTAGTTGAATCAGCTCTAGCCAGTCGGACATCACTCACAACTAGGATTGTTCCGATCATGTTTTTTTGCTCCCGATCCAATCCCGATCGTTTTAGTTTGAGTATCTGCCGATCCCGATATTTCCCGATCCGATTGCTTTTTTTTTTGCTCCCGATTCAATTCCAATCATTCCCGATAATTTTTCCCTATCATATACATTTTGGCAATGCATTAAGAAAAAAATGAATAAAACTCGGACGAATATATACATTCAACATATAGTACATAAGTACTGTATTTGTTTATTATGACAATAAATCCTCAAGATGGCATTTACATTATTAACATTCTTTCTGTGAGAGGGATCCACGGATAGAAAGACTTGTAATTCTCAAAGGATAAATGTGGCTTTGTATATGTGACTAAATATTGCCATCTAGTGTATTTGTTGAGCTTTCAGTAAATGATACTGTAGCCATTTAACTGTTCTGCCCAAATGCATGACGGGAAGTGCAACCATGACTGTGCATAGTGGCACCAATTGATGTATCTTCTCTGCGTTGGGAAGTAACATAGGGTGTTAAGGAAAAGATCAACCACTACTGTTCATCCCCACATTGCTTCCCACGATATCTCTAATTGTTGAGAGGGATTTTAAGGCTTTAGCCAATTAAAAAGAGGCTCCAAAGACTGCCAAAATTCTCTCTACTCATTTTACGCTGTCTGTTAGCTCTATATATAGGTAAAACGGCGCCATTATAGATTGAATGCAACAATGCGTGAGTGGGTCGTGCAGCGCATGCGTTAATTGCATTAAATATTTTAACGTGATTAATTTTTTAAAAATTAATTACCGCCGTTTACGCGATAAATTTGATAGCCCTACTTTAAGCCAAAACTAAAGACTCTGGATGAATGTAAGACATTTTGTCTGTAACGTTAAATTCAATTAGAAAACGATTTAATTAAAAAATATATATATTAAAAAAGGCATGTCCGATATGTTTTTTGCCGATTCCGATACTTTGAAAATGACGTGATCGATCGGGATGCCGATCGATCAGGACATCTTTACTGACAACATTTTAAAACCTCCGAAAACTGCGACAAAACGTCAACCATGTCATTTTCAAAAGCAACGACAATATAAAATCTAGAGATTTTAGCAAAAATCATGACGTCATTTCACTTAATTTTGCCTTTGCGGGCCACACCGGTTATCTGACAAGCAAGATCTAACCCCTAGGCCTTAGGTTTGACACCTATGCTGTCCCAACTGTGAAACTCGGAGATGTATTTTCTCTCACTTCATCTCTTTTTTTTGCAGTTTTTTTCAGTTTCTAACCTATCAAAGAGTGAAACGGCGCCAAAAAGGAGGCCTCATAAAGACATCGGCAACCTCACGGCTGAGTGCGGTCAGACAAGGAAGAACAGAGTGATGATACATCCAGTAGAGTATGAAAGAAAAACGTCATCCAGGACGTTAATTACACGCTTTCTACCTTTGACCCTTCGCTGCCCTCCTTCTCTACTCTTACAATACTCGTACTCCATCAACGACCAACTCCACGTGAACATATTTAAGACGTGCCGAACTGGAGCCCCAGTCATAAATCTGGCGGCGGACACGTGAGTTATACGTCCCGATTCTCCGGTTGCGACTGGCGAGCGTTAACCTTCCGCGTCGTCCTTCATAAATATCGCTTTGTAATGTCACCGGCCTGTCATTGGGGTTTGGAATTGGTGCAAAAACACCAGGAAAGATGATGGTTTGGTTTTAAATAAGCACGTATGTGAAGCATACGAACATCTGTTAAAAGTGAAGCTTCAATTTGCTGTTGTTAGACTTTTTTTGAACTCATTGGCTGCCATTCACGGAGCAAGACATCCAATCCATTTTGACTGTGACCGTGAATGGCAGTGAAGGAGTTAACCAATAAAGCCTAAAACATTGCAGCAAACAAAAGAAACGAGAAATCAAATATTTTCAGATCACAATCAGGTCCAGGGGTTGAAAGTGGGCCTGAACGGTCCGGAACGGTGTTCTGGCCTGAGATTTGGGGCCGGAACACCATTTCGGTATACGGTGCTTTGATGCCAAAAATATGACCGCAACTGTCAAAACCCTGTGCTTAAAAACAACCTGCCACCTCCTCACGGTAGGCCCTACCATCCCTGCACCTTTTTTTAACGCACCACACACATCATACTACACAGGAGAGCTCTGGCAAAGGGCAGTGGGACGGGCAGTTGGGCTGAATTTCCATGCTGCGGTCCCACTGCCCCAAGCCAAGATCTCCTATTTTAATGCATACATAGCACTACCCTCCCCTCACAATCCCATCACGGTGCTGGGTTATGGCTACCAGCCGGGAACCTGGCAGCCACAGTAATAGGGTGGTAGGTGGGTCCCACACGTCTTTCTATGGCATGGCTCCCGAGGCGTGACCTCCTCTCTGCCTGGGCTGCCGGCCGCAGGAGTGGGGGGAGGTCGGGGCTCCGGTCTCGCGTCGCTCCACGGCGGCTCCTCGACGTTCTCCTGCCTCCGCCTTCCCCTCTCTTCTCTAACTGGGTATCCTCCCTGTGCTCCGCCGCGGATCGCTGGCTGGGTGGCGGAGTATCGGCTGGATGTTGCCTGCTACGTCGGGGGACCCCGCCCTGCCCTGGGCTTGGTGGGCCGCCGGGGGCCCCGTGGTGTGCCGTGTCGGCTGGGGGGCTGCAGTGGCGGCTCGTGGCCTGGGCGGACGGGATTGGGGACGTGCGTGGGGTTGGTGGTGCGTCCCCTCTTGCCATCCCCAAGGGCCGGTAGATGGGCGCACCCTGGATTCTGGGGGGGGGATGAGGGCTCCTTTGCTGGGCTGCGGGAGGAGGGATGGGCTGTGCTGCCCCGCCGCCACCCCGGGCTGGCTGGGTGGGGGCCGTGGCCCTGTGTCGGCGCCCGCGTGGCGTCTCCACTCGTCTGCGTGGCTGCTGCGTGCCCGGCGGGGCTCGCGTGCGGCTGGATGTTATTGGATGGATGGGTGCGCTTGGGCGGGGGGTCCCGGTGCCGGGATTGGCGATGGGGCGGCGTAGGGTCAGTCGCCAACGGGCTTACACTCACAAGGGATTCACACGATTACTGGGTCCTAGATCACAGAGATGATTTGTGTACACTCTACCCCTTTCTATCACTTAGTAGACAGAAGGGAAATAATGGAATAACGGGAGCAATTTTAACAACTAACGGTTGATTCACAACAATAAATTTATTGAATGTAGTTTAAAGCTGCTGATACAGAATGGGGACTGTAGTATTTTATTTACTGTTATTTTTGTATATTTGTTTACTGTTATATCTTAACTTGATACTGAAGTAGTAGTTTGGTTTAGCCTGAGATGATTTTTGAACAATTTTGGAACTAATGTACAAAACATCTATAAAAAAAAATAAAATAAATAAAAAAGGAGGGGGTGCATCAATAATCGTTTTATAATCAAATCGGAGCCTCTGAATCGTAATCGTAATCGAATCGTTAGGTGCCCAAAGATTCCCAGCTATAGTGATCACCTACACTAACTATGAATATGTTGGTGCTATCGTCAGCTACATGTATTTCCAGTTGACGCCATGTGGGGGGCCTGTTGATCAGGAAAATAAGGGGGGGGGGGGTTATAAGATAAGTGATTGGGAGGGATGCAGTGTACACAAATCAGCTCATTGAACGAGAAACCAGTAATCGTGTGAATCCCTTGTGAGTGTAAGCCCGTCGGTAACAAACCCTACGCCGCCCCATCGTCAATCCTGGCACCGGGGCCATAAATCAGCCATAAAACGCAAGCTACCTCCGTATTAAAACGTGTGCCATGATCCCAATATTTGTGCTGCAACGATTAATCGATTAACTCGAGTATTCAATTAGAAAAAAATATTCGAATACATTTTTATTGATACGAGTATTCGTTTAATTAAAGTGGTGTTTAAATTGTTTATTTTGGAAGTGTTTGCATTTAGTTTTATTGATTAGGGTGGATACACTGCCCTCTGGTCTGCCTTATTTCACATGGCTGAATCCAACTGCTCCCTGTTAAGACCAACGTAAGCTTCTGTTTGAGTTAGTGTTTGTTTATGCATTCATAATTTAGTTCATATGCATATTTTTGTGGGAATATGTGTCTGAACTATTTGTTAAGAGGATTGTAAAATAAAAATTAGCATTTTATAGCATTTAGGCTAGCGGACTTTTGCTATTTAAGTTAGCCAATTGTTCTTTTGTTGTAAATAGATCCTCATTTTTTTTAAATACCATTTGAGGCTCAGCTCAGGTATTTTAATTTTTCATGTTCTTTATCCGATTACTCGATTAATCGAACTAACTAGTTCATCGATTAATCGACAACTAAAATAATCGATAGCTGCAGCCCTATTTGACATAATATGATGTTTACTCACTTCCTGGTAAGTCCAATGGTCCCACAGTAGTAGGGCTTGTTTTGGGCAATATCCGAGGTGAACGGTAACCTTTTGAAACCCCAAAAAGGCTCACACGCCTCTCCCTGGTGCAGCAACAATTTTCTGCAGCCGTTTGGCTGGCGTGATGCTAAAAATAAACTAATGAATCCGCAAAATCAGCTGAATCCATCTCCATGCTATAAGGCAGGGGTCCCCAAACTATGGCCCGCGGGCAGTACACGGCCCGCAGCCACATTTGGTCCGGCCCCCTGAAAAAAAATATATATATATATATATAGTGTTATTTATTTTCTGGCTTTTTTCTGTGAAGAACCCAGAGAGGGTTATTTGGTTATTATCTATTTAATTAATAGTGTTCTTATTATTTATTATTATATTTAGGGCTGTCAAACGATTAAAATTTTTAATTGAGTTAATTACAGCTTAAAAATTAATTAATCGCAATTCAAACCATCAATAAAATATGCCATATTTTTCTGTAAATTATTGTTGGAATGGAAAGACAAGACACAAGACGGATTTATACATTCAACATACGGTACATAAGTACTGTATTTGTTTATTATAACAATAAATCAACAAGATGGCATTAACATTAACATACATAACATAACAACATAGCATTCTCTTAAAGTGAGCCATGGATAGAAAGACTTGTAGTTCTTAAAAGATAAATGTTAGTACAAGTTATAGAAATTTTATATTAAAACCCGTCTTAATGTTTTCGTTTGATTGAAATTTCAATCAAAAAATAAACTAGTAGCTCGCCATTGTTGATGTCAATAATTACACCATGCTCACTCATGGTACTAACCTATAAAATCAGTTGGACCCAAGCACCAGCAGAGGGCGCCAAACACCAAAAAGTAACAAGCGGGCATTACACTGTACTGTCATTTTAATCTGTTTGAGCGGGGCATGTGCGTTAATTGCGTCAAATATTTTAACATGTTTAGTTGAAAAAATTAATTACTGCACGTTAATGCGATAATTTTGACAGCCATAATTATATTATATTATTTTCATTTTATTTACTTTTGTTCCGTGAAGATTCCAGAAAGGGTTATTTGATTGTGGCTTTCTGAAAAACAATACATTTTTACATTTAGGCACTCCTGCAACCGTCACACTTTTTCTATTACAAACTGACCCCGGCCCCTCATCAGAGAAGGGAAGGATTATGTGGCCCTCACAGGCAAAAGTTTAGGCCCCTGCTATAAAGCAATGCTGGATTGTGAGATGCTGACCCGGGTGACGTCACATTCGTCCTAAACTCGAGACGAAGCCGGAAGCCTCTCATTTTCATGGCGCTGGATTCAAAAATTGAATATATAAAATGATGCTTCCACACACATCCAAGCGGTCCATTTTATTCAGGAGCATAAAACACAGGGTCAAATATGAAATAAACATGATTTTTGTTGTCATACGCACTTTAAAGAATCATTGTATTGGAGGACATAATTTTTAAATGACGCAGTCATTTCAAATGTCGATATGTTTGTGGAGGTCCCAGTGTTGTCTTTTTTGTGGAAACTGGGTCGAAATGGCTCTTTGAGCGTTAAAGTTTGTCGACCCCCGTTCTCGCCTCATATAAGTAATATAGACTGCCTTGACCCAGTGACACAAAACCAGTCTTTCAAAGCCAAAATCAATGAAGCCTATAAACAAAATGGCCATTGTCGCATCTCATTGTGGTTATGAACTGTCCGGCTGCAGCAGCAGCATATGATTTGGCAGGTGGGAGGCGGCAGAGAGGTGTTGAGGGGATTGGGTTTGGGGGTTAGGTGTGGGGGGGGGGCTTTCAGCAAGGGACCGCGCGCATATACATCACCTCATCTTTAATTAGCTGTCATCAGCTTCTCTCCACAGACGAAGCAGCCACTGATAATTAACCATCAAAGTCTCTCTCGCCCTGTGTGGCAGAAATAAAAGAAGATAAGGACGCGTCATAATAATCAAAATGTGAGTGGATTAACCCCTTGATGCTTGAATTTGCATTTAACAAATATACATCAAAAAGCATTGAGGGAATATATCAGTACATGAAACTAACATTAATAAATTTTTAAAAATATATATATTTTTTAAACTAACGGGAAATTAAAAATACAACAAAAAAATGGAAAATCATTAAGAAGTTCTTTGTAAAAAGAAGCAAAAAATAGATTTTTTTTTTTGTTTTCAATTAAATCATTATCCTTCTGTAAATTCAGTTACTGGTCACTAGTAAGCGTCCAATTCAATAAGAAGTGGGAGGGTTGGCAGTGAATGAATGAATGTTTGGTCGCCGTCAAAGAATTAACAGAGATACTTAAAGCATTGGAGAAATACATGAGTAAATTAACAATAGTAGGGTTGTTCCGATCATGTTTTTTTGCTCCCGATCCGATCCCGACCGTTTTAGTATCTGCCGATCCCGATATTTCCCGATTCGATTGCTTTTTTTTTTGCTCCCGATTCAATTCCAATCATTCCCGATCCTTTTTCCCGATCATATACATTTTGGCAATGCATTAAGAAAAAAATGAATAAAACTCGGACGAATATATACATTCAACATAGGGTACTTAACTACTGTATTTGTTTATTATGAAAATAAATCCTCAAGATGGCATTTACATTATTAACATTCTTTCTGTGAGAGGGATCCACGGATAGAAAGACTTATAATTCTTAAAGGATAAATGTGACTTTGTATATTGTGACTAAATATTGCCATCTAGTGTATTTGTTGAGCTTTCAGTAAATGATTCTGTAGCCATTTAACTATTCTGCCCAAATGCATGATGGGAAGTGCAACCATGACTGTGCGTAGTGGCACCAATTGATATATAGTCTCTGCGTTGGGAAGTAACATAGGGTGTTAAGGAAAAGATCAACCACTACCATTCTTCCCCACATTGCTTCCCACGATATTTCTAATTGTTGAGAGACGGATTATAAGGCTTTAGCCAATTAAAAAGAGGCTCCAAAGACTGTCAAAATTCTCTCTACTCATTTTACGCTGCCTGTTAGCTCTATATATAGGTATATCGGCGCCATTATAGATTGAACGCAACAATGCGTGAGTGGGTCGTGCAGCGCATGCGTTATTTGAATTAAATATTTGAACGTGATTAATTTTTAAAAAATTAATTACAGTCATTTACGCGATAAATTTGATAGCCCTACTTTAAGCCAAAACTAAAGACTCTTTATGAATGTAAGACATTTTGTCTGTAACGTTAAATACACTTAGAAAATGATTTAATTAAAAAAAAAAATATATATATATATATATATTAAAAAAAGGCATGTCCGATATTTTTTTGCCGATTCCGATACTTTGAAAATGATGTGATCGGACATCTTTAAACAATAGTATTGATAAACTACTAAATATAGAAAATTAAATTGAAGAACACAATTAAAACGAAGAAAATCCTAAATAAAAAAAGATTTTAAAAAATATACTGTATATAGAAAATGCATAGACTTCACTATCAGTTGACGAGACAGCTCATACAGACATTGCGCCACGGCTTCACGTCGGGGACCAGAATAGGCAGAGCGTCGTGGTGGCTTTCACAGCGGTAAACTTAAACACGCTGCGTCCTAACGCTGGATTAAGGTTGAAACAGGACGAAGGTTTTAGTGGATACAAGCAGGCAGGAATGGCTAAAGAGTGATTTGGTTGAGGATTCAAGGTAATTATGACATTAAATCGCACCATACATCATAAGCGGATTTTAAGGGGGGGTCAGCCCCCCTGGTGGCCGAAAAGGGTCATTGCATGAAATTGACTTTCCTATATATGTAAAAGTTCTAAAGCAATAAAACTGCAACAAAAATGAAAGAAATGAACAAAAAAATATATTTTTATAATGGTTCAAAATTATTTTTAGAACAGATCATGTGACTATAATTTTCAGTAATTAATTTAGACATTTCTGCGACCATACAAAAAACAAAATTCGGCTTTTACGTGTTTTATTTTATGTATTTATAAGATTGTCATAAGAACGTCATAATTAATACATGACACTGTCATGAAAATTAATGAATGCTTATGACTTTAGCTTGAAATATTTAAGTAAAATGAATGATAAATGCCCGTTTTTTTGTTTGTTTTGTTTTTTGTGATGGCTGCCATGTTGGATTTTGTGTCCATACACAACAGCGTAACTTTACATTCAAATAATCAGGCAATTTTTGACCGACTGCCCGTTTTTTTTTTTTTTTCTTAGTTTGTAAAAAAAAACTAGTAATTTAAAAATTCCTGCATCCATACAAAAAAAAAAGGTTTTTACGTGTTTTAATTTATGTAACATTTCAATCTAAAAACGACGAGGGCCAAATAGCCGGCAAGACATGCTGAGGCAATAGTGTCATTGGAATTCAAACTGAATAAGTTGTGATCGTATGTAGAAAAATGCTAAATTTGCTTTTGTCGAGTGAAATTAAGATGATTCTGCATGCTTTTCTCGAGTATTAAATTCTAATGTGAAAATTGGTTGATTTATTTACCTGTTGAAAACATGTCAAATTTGCACTGTTTAAAAAAAAAAAAAAAAAAAAAGGGGCAAAAACTTAAATATTTCTGTTGATCCTAAAAATATAGATGATTATCTCAGCATTTGGTGATTTTTGTGCATCTAGCATATAAAAAAGAGAATTCTAGAGCCATTTTGACTTTTGTTATACTTATATAAAAAATAATTATTCAGGATTTTATTAGGGAACGACTTTGAATTTTTTTAAGCTCAAGGACTCATATATGACTAAGGGAGGTGCCTGTTTTGTTGTAAGGTTGCTAGCGGCTTTGATTTTGAAAATATATTTTGAAAATAGGCCCACAACAGAGCGACCCCGAGCCACGTTTCCCATCAATTGACAATAAAGTCGATGGAAAATCAATAATTGCCATAAAACATTTAAAAGTATATACATTTTCTTAGGGCTGCAGCTATCGATTATTTAGTAGTCGATTAATCGATGAACTAGTTAGTTCGAATAATCGAGTAATCGGATAAGGAACATGAAAAATTAAAATACCTGGGATGAGCCTCAAACGTTATAAGAAAAATAAATAAATGATCTATGTACAGCAAAAGAACAATTGGCTAACTTACATAGCAAAAGTCCGCTAGCTTAAATGCTATAAAATGCTAACTTTTTTTTTTTTTTTTTTACAATGCTCTTAACAAGTGGTTCAGACTCATATTCCCACAAAAAACGACTACGTATACCCATAAACTAAATTACGAATGCATTAAAAAACATTAGCCCAAACAAAAACATAGCTTACGTTGGTCTTAACAGGGAGCAGTTGGATTCAGCCATGTGAAATGAGGCAGACTAGAGGGCAGTGTATCTACCCAAATCAATAAAACTAAACACTTTCAAAATAAACCATTACAACGCCAGTTTAATTAAACAAATACTCGAAGCAACAAAATGTTTAATTCGATTATTTTTTCTAATCGAATACTCGAGTTACTCTAATAATCGTTGCAGCACTACATTTTCTATATTTACTTCTCATTTATTTTTCCTCATTCAATTTTTTATCAGTGATATTTTTTTAGTCTATGTATATATTCCTCCAACCAATGCTTTATGTATATTTGTATACTCATTGTCTGCCACTGACAGCACTAGACGTCCAATCCACTTGAAGTGGGAGGGTTGCCAACCTCCCAGTTCAAGTGGATTGAACATCTACAAGTGATAAACAATGATGAAAATGGAGTTGTTCAGATTGGACGTCAAGCATCGTCGATGGCACTGCAAATGTTAAATATACGCTCATGAGCCTTAACCACCGCGGTTTCCAAGGAAACCCCCGGTCATGATTTTTGCCTGTTTAGTGTGAAAAGAACCACTTTGTTATTCGTGTACCGGGCGAGGATTTACATAACCTTTTGCACTGCCTTCTTTTTTTCTTACTTGAAGACCCAAAGACATGCAGACAAGAGCAGCTAATTAGAGAAAGCAGTGTAAGTGGACATATGTGCGCCGAGGGACGCGTCGGCCAACACTCGACGGGACGGCGCCGCGGGGGTGCGGGCCGGCGGGCCGCTACGGAGGCGTGTTGTGGTTGGAGCGCCGCACGCCGCTGGCACCGGCGGGCCCGCCGCAACCTGTCCACTCCGGCGGCTTGGCGGACTAAGCTGCTAGTAAGTTATTATTTTTTTAATTGGATTATGTTTAACGTAGCCATAGAATAACACACAGGTGCCAAACTAAAGGCCTGGTGGCTAGATGCAGCCGGTTACTTGTAATTTCTGGGCTATAAGGAACACTCGACTATAAGCCGAACCATCCAAATTTGACAAGAAAACAGTATTGTAGCTTGGTCGAATTTGTCTTTTATAACGGACAATAATTATAGGTTTTTAATTACCTGACATGCTTCGGTGAACACTTCCGCCTTCATCAGAGAGTCACTGTTGTTGGTGTGACGCGTCTTTATCAGCTGATGGATGAAGGCGGTCAGGTCCCTCTGCTGACCATTCACTCTTACAGGATGTTGGTCCAGGTAGTAGAGAGCATGTAAGCCCCCTCGGCCCTGTTGATGGTCCTCGGGCCCCAGTTGGGGATCTCAATGGCCTCCTTGATCCAGCGCTTTTGTTTGTTTTCTTCGGTGCAGATGACTTTGGCCTTTTCCCAGTCCATAGTGTGGTTTTCCCTTTTGCAGTAGTCGGTGATGGCTGACTTGTGATGTTCCTGTTGTGCTTGTTCTTTTATTGCCCTTGTACAGTGGGGAGAACAAGTATTTGATACACTGCCGATTGTGCTGGTTTTCCCACTTGCAAAGCATGTAGAGGTCCGTAATTTGTATCATAAGTTCTCTTCAACTGTGAGGGACGGAATCTAATACAAAAAAACAGAAAATCACGTTGTATGATTTTTAGATAATAAATTTGCATTTCATTGCATGAAATAAGTATTTGATACATCACAAAAATCGAACTTAATATTTGGTACAAAACCTTTGTTTGCTATTACAGATACCAAACGTTTCCTGTAGTCCTTGACAAGGTTTGCACGCACTGCAGCAGGGATTTTGGCCCACTCCTCCATGCAGATCTTCTCCAGAGCCTTCGGGTTTCGGGGCTGATGCCGGGCAACACGGACTTTCAGCTCCCTCCATAGATTTTCTATCGGGTTCAGATCTGGTGACTGTCTAGGCCACTCCGGGACCTTAAGATGCTTCTTACGGAGCCACTCTTTAGTTGCCTTGGCTGTGTGCTTTGGGTCGTTGTCATGCTGGAAGACTCAGCCACGACCCATCTTCAGGGCTCTCACTGAAGGAAGGAGGTTGTCAGCCAAGATCTGGCGATACATAGCCCCATCCATCCTCCCCTCAATACGGTGCAGTCGTCAGCAGCCCCAAAAAATGTTTCCTGCTCCATGTTTCACGGTTGGGATGGTGTTCTTGGGGTTGTACTCATCCTTCTTTTTCCTCCAAACACAACGAGCCGAGTTTAGACCAAAAAGTTCCAATTTTGGTCTCATCCGACCACATGACCTTCTCCCATTGCTCCTCTGGATCATCCAGATGGTCAGTGGCAAATTTCAGACGTGTCTGGACATGCACTGGCTTCAGCAGCGGGACCTTGCGTGCGCTGTAGGATTTTAATCCATGACGGCATAATGTGTTTCCGATGGTTTTCTTCGAGACTGTGGTTCCAGCTCTCTTCAGGTCATTGACCAGGTCCTGCCGTGTAGTTCTGGGCTGATCCCTCACCTTCCTCATGATCAGTGATGCTCCACGAGGTGAGATCTTTCATGGAGCCCCAGAACGAGGCAGATTAACCGTCAACTTGAACTTCTTCCATTTTCTAATAATCGCTCCAACAGTTGTTACCTTCTCACCAAGCTGCTTGCTTATTTTCCTGTATCCCATCCCAGCCTTGTGCAGGTCTATTATTTTATCCCTGATGTCCTTACACAGCTCTTTTGTCTTGACCATTGTGGAGAGGTTGGAGTTTGTTTGTTTGAGCATGTGAACAGGTGTCTTTTATACTGGTAACAAGTCCAAACAGGTGCAGTTACTTCCGGTAATGAGTGTAGAACAGGAGGGGTTCTTAAAAAAGAATTAAGAGCCGAAATATTTATTAGTTGGTAATGAATCAAATACTTATTTCATGCAGTTAAATACAAATTTATTATTTAAAATTTATACAATGTGACTTTCTGGATTTTTGTATTAGATTACATCCCTCACAGTTGAAGAGAATTTATGATACAAATTACAGACCTCTACATGGCTTGCAAGTGGGAAAACCAGCAAAATCGGCAGTGTATCAAATACTTGTTCTCTCCACTGTATGTCTTATTGTTGTCTACTTCTCAAACTCCTTTTTGTGTTGTTTTTCTTGTAATAAAGCTCCTCCCCATCTCCCTGATTTATTGCATGATTTGCATGGAATTTCATATCAACATCACAAGTTATAGTTAGCTAGTTACAGGTTAGCTATAACTATTGTCTGGGATAAAAGTAAAAATCAACTAATCTATAAGTGTAGACAACATGAAGTCAATACAACTAGTATTTTTAGCTGCATTGGACAATAAAGTGCGACCCATTTGTGTGGCATGCTAAAGAATGACAATTGCTGGACTATATGACGCAACTTAAAATTAGAGATACATCGCCGATCGATCGGAATCTGCAAAAAAATATTGGACCTTTTTTTTTAATATATATATTTTAATTAAATCGTTTTCTAATTGTATTTAACGTTACAGACATAATGTGTTACACTCTTCCAGAGTCTTTAGTTTAAGCTTAAGGTAGGGTTATCAAAATTATTGCGTTAACGGCGAGAATTAATATATCACGTTACAATATTTAACGCAATTAACGCATGCGCTGCACGACCCACTCACGCATTGTCGCGTTCAATCTATAATGGTGCCGTTTCACCCATACAGTATACAGAGCTAAAAGGCAGCGTAAAATGAGTAGAGTGAATTTTGGCAGCCTTTGGAGCCTTTTTTTAAATGGCTAAAGCCTTACAATCCCTCTCCCAACGATTAGAATAATCGTGGGAAGCAATGTGGGGAAGAAAGGTAGCAGTTGATCTTTTTCTTAACACATTTGGCCATGGCTACAGTATCATTTACTGAAAGCTCAACAAATACACTAGATGGCAATATTTAGTCACAATATACAAATTCACAAGTCTTTCTATCCGTGGATCCCTCTCACAGAAAGAATGCCATCTTGAGGATTCATTGTCATAATAAACAAATACAGTACTTATGTACTGTATGTTGAATGTATATATTCTTCCGAGTTTTTTTCTTAATGCATTGCCAAAATGTATATGATCGGGAAAAATTATCGGGAATGATAGGAATTGAATCGGGAGCAAAAAAAGCAATCGGATCGGGAAATATCGGGATCGGCAGATACTCAAACTAAAATGATCGGGATCGGATCGGGAGCAAAAAAACATGATCAGAACAACCCTAGTTTTGCACGACTAAAACATTACGATACAAACCAGTTGACATGAAAATGCGCAAAAGTTTCCGTCACATGTTTACAATGTGTGACATTTTCTGTGTAGTAAGCCTGCATCTAGCAGTGTCTGGTTGTGTCACTCGCAACGTTCTGCCACCCCAGTTTCATCTCCAGTCATTCCAGCTTGGACACACGGTAAAATTTGTTTTGTTATCTTAGCCAGAGAGAATGTACAATGTTGCTTTAGCCTTCAAAGCTCTGCTGAGTGATAAATGTAACTCGTAGTGTTAGCATAGCATTCGCGTTCGCATAAGCATTATGCCAATGCTAACGGCAAGCATCCTCTTAAACTCGAAGGGAACTTTTTTTTTTTTTTTTTACATGCAGTACAGTTCATGGCGTCCAGGTGGGTATAATTCATTGAAAATAATGTAAACTAAACAGACAGACAGACAGACAGACAGACAGACAGACAGAATATGTGCTCATCTGTCCATGTTCATTCAAAATAGTCTGAAACGTTTATTTATTTTTGGGGTAATTTAAAAAAAACTTTTACAGACAAAAATTTGTTTAGTGAACGTCAACGAAAACTAGACGAAATTAGTCTTGAGTTTTCGTCAACAAACACTAGACGAAGACACATTTTGATATGCCTAATATATGACTAAGACAAATAAGTATTATTGTCGAAAAGACTAAGACGAATACTAAAAGGACCGCCCAAAACAACACTATTCTGGACCATATGCTGCACCATCCAAATTTTACAAGAAAACTGTATTTGTAGCCGCACAAGACTATAAAATGAGATTCCATTTTGTGAGGCATGGTAACGTAATTTCTGGACTATATAAAATGCACTTGACCGCACCGTCCAAATTTCACAAGAAAACCGTATTTGTCCATTTATTAGCCACACTGGACTATAAAATGCAGCCCATTTTGTATGGAATGCTAAAGTACTGTAATTTCTGTACTATAAGGTGCACCAACTAAATTTGACAAGAAAACAGTATTTGTTCATTTAACTGTTGTATTCTGTTAGAAATCTGCAAACATTTTCACTTCTGGGTCAAATTTGATCTGTTTAACACAGCCACTACATGTACTCAGTATGTATTTTTGTGATAATAATCTAAATAAAAACAAAGGCTTGAAATTTTGACAAACGAGCTTCACTTTAAAGTAAATAAATAAAATAATGGACTCCCCTCGATATTAAAAGTTTTGGTACATACAGTGGGGCAAATAAGTATTTAGTCAACCAACAATTATGCAAGTTCTCTTACTTGAAAAGATTAGAGAGGCCTGTAATTGTCAACATGGGTAAACCTCAACCATGAGAGACAGAATGTGGGGAAAAAAAACAGAAAATCACATTGTTTGATTTTTAAAGAATTTATTTGCAAATCATGGTGGAAAATACAGTAAGTATTTGGTCAAGACCAAAAGTTCATCTCAATACTTTGTTATGTACCCTTTGTTGGCAATAACGGAGGCCAAACGTTTTCTGTAAATCTTCACTCTTCGCTTGGTGCAAAGAAATCAACTGTGGGAGCAATTATTAGAAAATGGAAGACATACAAGACCACTGATAATCTCCCTCGATCTGGGGCTCCATGCAAGATCTCACCCCGTGGCATCAAAATAATAACAAGAACGGTGAGCAAAAATCCCAGAACCACACGGGGGGACCTAGTGAATGATCTACAGAGAGCTGGGAGCACAGTAACAAAGGCTACTATCAGTAACACAATGCGCCACCAGGGATTCAAATCCTGCACTGCCAGACGTGTCCTCCTGCTGAAGCCAGTACACGTCCAGGCCCGTCTACGGTTCTCTAGAGAGCATTTGGATGATCCAGAAGAGGACTGGAAGAATATGTTATGGTCAGATGAAACCAAAATAGAACTTTTTGGTAGAAACACAGGTTCTCGTGTTTGGAGAAGAAAGAATACTAAATTGCATCCGAAAAACACCATACCCACTGTGAGGCATGGTGGTGGAAACATCATGCTTTGGGGCTGTTTTTCTGCGGACGATTGATCTGTGTAAAGGAAAGAATGAATGGGGCCACGTATCGAGAGATTTTGAGTGAAAATCTCCTTCCATCAGCAAGGGCATTGAAGATGAGACGTGGCTGGGTTTTCAGCATGACAATGATCCCAAACACATAGCCAGGGCAACAAAGGAGTGGTTTCGTAAGAAGCATTTCAAGGTCCTGGAGTGGCCTAGCCAGTCTCCAGATCTCAACCCCATAGAAAATTTGTGGAGGGAGTTGAAAGTCCGTGTTGCCCAACGACAGCCCCAAAACATCACTGCTCTAGAGGAGATCTGCATGGAGGAATGGGCCAAAATACCAGCAACAGTGTGTGAAAAGCTTGTGAAGAGTTACAGAAAATGTTTGGCCTCCGTTATTGCCAACAAAGGTTACATAACAAAGCGTTGAGATGAACGTTTGGTATTGACCAAATACTTATTTTCCACCATGAGTTGCAAATAAATTCTTTAAAAATCAAACAATGTGATTTTCTGTTTTTTTCCCCACATTCTGTCTCTCATGGTTGAGGTTTACCCATGTTGACAATTACAATCAATCAATCAAATTTATTTATATAGACTAAATACTTATTTGCCCCACTGTATAAGCAAACACATTTGCAGGCTGCTCTCATGAGCCAAAAAAGAATGCAGAATTGGGTTCGAGTCTAGACCAACAAGCAATCGGGGAGCATACTGTAGATAGCTTGTTTTGACTATTATATAAATGTAGACTAAGTGGTTATTTTCAAGTGTGTAATGAATCTTCGTTCACTGACGTGATACATTGAAGAAAAGGGCTTCAAAAAAATAAATCAATCTCCTGGCAGAAGGTGTTGAGCAAAACCAAACAAATAGGGAATCTTTTAAAAGGACATCTGTGAAAATATTATTAGAACATCCATCGTCGCTGACGACACAGATGCTCAAGCCATCTCCGTCTGTCGGTGCAGCAGCAGAAGAGAAGACCAGGAAGTAAGAAAGAGGTGTTTAAGAAGTGTGTTGAGTGAAATAGAAAAGAGGTCAAGACACCAATTAACGCTTGGGCTGCCATTGAAGACGAAATATGTCAAATCCGTTTGAAATGGGAGGGTCGGCAGTGAATGAAAAAAAAGTTCATTCGATGCCACCGTCATACTTCAAATGGATTGGACATCGACTAGTGTTATACTAATCTAAAATTCACAGCAGAAGCATGATCTAATACCTCATGATTGGACATCTATCACTGTCAATGGCAATGAAAGAGTTAAAAGAATTCCTATTCACACAGCATGTAAGGAAAACTAAAAATCAACTTAAAACATGGTGGTCACATATGTAGACATGACATTTTAGCTTCTAGCACATGGGTGGTAAACTTGCGGCCGGGGGGCCAGATCTGGCCCGCTACTTCATTTTGTGTGGCCCGCGAAAGTAAATCATGTGCTTAGACTTGTTTCTTGTGAAAATAAAATTTAAGTAAAAGTTCAGTATTCCAAGGTGAAGGATTAAGGATTACAGAAATAGGAATATGTAGTTTTTTTTTTTTTCGTTTTTTTAAATTATTTTTTTAAATTTAAAAATAAATGAAAGAACATAAAAAATTAAGATTAGCTTTCTTTTCTGAAAATTATTAGATATATATGGCGAAAAACACTCAGGTGACTTAAAGTTCCGTTCTGAGACCCCCAATTTTGCCAAATTTCAAAATTGTCCGATATTCATGTGTGATTACTGTGATACATAAGTGGAAAGTTTAAAATCTCAATCTTCTGGGGGAAGAAAAAAATTGAACAGGAGGGTATTTAAAAATAATACATTAATTTTAAACCCCTGGTCGAAACTTTTTCAAATATTTACCCTTCTCAACTTTTTTTTTCTATTCTTTGTTTGGATTTATTATTTTTTAATCTAAAATATCGGGGGAAATGCAACAGAAACAAAAAAATATATAATTAAGCGATAGTTATGAGGTGGACATCTGTGATCCATTTACAGACACTATTTTTTTCATTGTGACGTAATTTTGAAGTCGTTTTTTTTTTTTTTTTTTTTTTTTTTTTTTTACTAAATATTCGACATCAGTTAATGATGCTAAGCTAAAAATGATAGACATTTCAAATAATAAATATAATTACTTACCTTCTTTTTATGAAATTATTATGAAAATATTTGTCAATTAATGGTGACGACCCTAATTGGCAGACATAATGCCCCTCTGTGGAATCCATAACTACAAAGTGACTTTTCCAGAACCACTTATTATCCAATATTTTTGGACACAAATGTCCAAAATAGACACTCTAGTTTAAAGGAGTTAACTACAAAAATGTTACCTACAGTTAAGAATTCAAAAAAGAGGAGGTCAAGTGTTCAGTTGGCTTCATTTACTGCGTCTCTTCTGAAAAAAAAAAAAAAAAAACATAGTTAGCCAAATCATTTCATCACCTCATGTGTCTTAATTGCAGCCATATGCAATTTTAAAGGCCCGTCTTCCTTTCTAATGACTCCCAGGAGGAAGTCGGCTTAATTGCAGCAGCTGGCCACAAGACCCATCTTTTTCTCTCATCCTTCGCGCTTCTTTTGCTTTCCATTTGGGAATCACTGTCCAATTGACAAGCTGATGTGTGGAAAGTACGAGTTCCCCTCCAAGCGCGTGACCCTTTCAGGGACCGTAGTCACTACAGTGGACATCTTTTCAAATGTTATCGTTAGTTTAACTCAATCTCTGCCAGCCAAGGTCACAGAGTATGTGATGTTGTAGTTAGTAAAAGAGGGAAATATTTGGGTGTTGGTCAATTTGTACTTTGCACTTGAAACATTCACTACCAATGACAGTGGCATCTAGCATTACCTTTAAATGTGGCTATGTGGAACAACATGCCGAAATCGGTATATGCGTGGAGAAGAAATTTTACCATCAAATAGATCAATAAAATATTCGACCAGTAACTCTTTGGCTGCCATTAACGGTGATAGACGGCCATTTCATTTGAATTAGTGGGGGTGGTGGCGACAATTCGCTGCCAGCCCGGCTATCCCAGTCAAAATGGATTTGACATCTATAACCGTCAATAGCTGTCAAAGAGTTAAGCTATGTGATGTCATAATAGATTTATTAAAAAAGAAAAAAAAATTTATGTGTTTATTATTTATTTTCAAGAATTTAGTCATGTGTTTTATTTTTGAACTTTGAATTTTTTTAAATTAAAAAAAAAAAAAAAAAAAAAAAAAAAGGGGAACACTAACGTGACACGTTGTAGATCCAAATGAATGAAATATTTGTATTAAATTAAAGATGTCCCGATCGATCAGGATCGATCGGTTCCGATCACGTCATTTTCAAAGTATCGGAACCGGCAAAAAAATATCGGACGTGCCTTTTTTAATATATTTACATATACATATATATATATATATATATATATATATATATATATATATACATATTAGGGCTGTCAAACGATTAAAAATTTTAATCGAGTTAATTACAGCTTAGAAATTAATTAATCGTAATTAATCGCAATTAATCGCAAATTCAAACCATCTATAAAATATACCATATTTTTCTGTAAATTATATATATATTCTGTAAAATAAATTGTTGGAATGGAAAGATAAGACACAAGATGGATATATGCATTCAACATATGGTACATAAGGACTGTAGTGGGCATTTCACTCTACTGTCATTTAAATCTGTCTATGCTGTCCTCACTCCGAAGCGTCTACTTTTTCCAAAGCTAGACAGCTAGTGAACGACGCCTTAATAATTAGACTTCTTCCTTTTTCATCTGATTTATGAATAAAATGGCCTCAAACCATTGTCCTCTTTAGACCGTCGTAAAACTACAAAATAAAAGTACACAAGCATTGCATTAGCAACAACTTTAGCTTAGCACGCTATACAGGTTCACTAAACATAAACAAAAAGCGTCTCATACAAAAAATATAACATTTCGCTTACTAACATAATATTCACATTCTTTACAACAACCCTACTTACGGACAAATCTTGTCCAAGGATCATATAAGCACAACATTATCAGCCGGTGACGTCGTGCAGCCATAATGAACTGGCAAGAAAACAATAAACCATGTCGCAAAGTGACCACAAGAGTTCGCTGTTGGACAGCACAAAAAAGCTTTGCTGTAAAACTTACCAAAAGGCAGAATACTTTCTGAGCGGGACATGTGCGTTAATTGCGTCAAATATTTTAACGTGATTAATTTAAAAAATTAATTACCGCGCGTTAACGCGATAATTTTGACAGCCCTGATATATATATATATATATATATATATATATTCTAATTAAATCATTTTCTAATCGTATTTAACGTTACAGACAAAAAGTCTTTCATCCAGAGTCTTTAGTTTTGGCTTAAAGTAGGGCTATCAAATTTATCGTGTTAACGGCGGTAATAACATTAAAATTAGGGTTGTTCCGATCATGTTTTTTTGCTCCCGGTCCGATCGTTTTAGTTTGAGTATCTTCCAATCCTGATATTTCCCGATCCGATTGCTTTTTTTTTGCTCCCGATTCAATTCCAATCATTCCCGATAATTTTTCCCGATCATATACATTTTGGCAATGCATTAAGAAAAAAATGAATAAAACACGGACGAACGTAATTGACACATGCGCTGCACGACCCACTCACGCATTGTCGCGTTCAATCTATAATGGCACCGTTTTACATATACATAGAGCTAAAAGGCAACGTAAAATGAGCAGAGAGAATTTTAACAGCCTTTGAAGCCTTTTTTCAATTGGCTAAAGCCTTACAATCCCTCTCTCAACAATTAGTCATTTTGTGGGAAGCAATGTGGGGAAGAAAGGTAGTTGATCTTTTTCTTGACACCCTATGTTATTTCCCAATGCGGAGAAGATATATCAATTGGTACCACTGCGCACAGTCATGATTGCACTTCCCATCATGCATTTGGGCAGAAGTTAAATGGCTACAGTATCATTTACTGAAAGCTCAACAAATACACTAGATGGCAATATTTAGTCACAATATACAAAGTCACATTCATCCTTTAAGAATTACAAGTTTTTTTATCCGTGGATCCCTCTTACAGAAAGAATGTTAATAATGTAAATGCCATCTTGAGGATTTATTTTCATAATAAACAAATACAGTACTTATGTATTGTACTTATGTATGTTGAATGTCTATCTTCGTCCGAGTTTTATTCATTTTTTTCTTAATGCATTGCCAAAATGTACATGATCGGGAAAAATTATCGGGAATGATTGGAATTGAATCGAGAGCAAAAAAAAAGAGCAATCGGATCGGGAAATATCGGGATCGGCAGATACTCAAACTAAAACGATCGGGATCGCATCGGGAGCAAAAAAACATGATTGGAACAACCCTATAGTAAATACTTTGTTCCTTCCATCAGATTTTTCCCCCCAAAATTGGATCCTAATTCATTCATTTTATTTAAAATTATTGATATATGGCGGAAAACACTTAGGTGACTTGAACTTCTGCTCTGAGACCCCCCATTTGGCCAAATTTCAAAATTGTCCGATTTGCACGTGTGATACGTCATTGGAAAGCTTAAAATGTCAATTTTCTGACGAAAGAAAAATTTTGACCAGGAGGCATTTTAAAAATATATATATTTTTTTTTTTAAACAGCAAAATCCTAACTGGAGGTGAAAGCAGGCGAGAGCAGAATTAAAGACGCCATGATTTTAACGAGATATTATCGCGCCCTTGTTTCGATCCAAAAACTTCATATAGCATGTGAGTGTCTAGACACAGATGTGAATAGCCACAGCTGGATTTTTGGGGGATTTTATGAGTGAAACATAGAAATATAACAAGTGATGCGATGCAGAAATTGCAGACGTCAAGGAGTAATCGAGATTTTTGTTTTCAAATATTTATCAATTTTTATTATTTATTTATTTATTTAATAGGGACAGTGCACATTGATGAACATCTAAAAAGATGTAAATATGCCAGTTTGTAGCAAGAACATGCTAATTTACATCCGTAGTCCCTAAACAGGTGACACAAAGATACAAAAAGAAAAGAAATAACAAAAGTTTACAATAAAACAACACAATACAATACGTTACTGAGAACTTAAAAGTCAGTGATTGCAAGACTGATTTGCTTTCAACCACTGCTTGAGCTGAGTTTTGAAAGTTTGTATTGTGGGACATTGCCTGATAGCGAGTGGTAAACTGTTCCAGATTTTACTGGCCAAACAGAGAGAGAATTTTGACCGAAGGCTGTTTTCTGATTGGAACCTCACAGTCCCCTCTAGAGGAGGCCCTGGTCCCGAGACCTCTGTGAGCCCTTTTTCTTTAGAAAGTCCGACATGAGAGTTGGGGCAAATCCATGTAACACCTTGTACATTAGACAGGCAGTTTTTTAAAAAAATTTAATTCTCAAGGCTCAATAAGCAGTACTTTTTTAAAATGTTACACACATGGAATGACATTGGTTTTCTGGCAAAAACCTTTAAAGTGATCCTTTAACTTAAATACATGTAGGCTCTAATAAACCACAATTGTTCTCTTGTACTAATTTGTTATACTATGTATGTGTGTATGTACTATGTTGTTGGAAAAACATAGAGGCAATATTTTATAATATTTAGTCCATATTTTGACCGTTAGTTGGCGCCATGCTTTGCAGGCTCGCAGTGATGATGTCATTGGGATCTTTCCAAATGTGTAGCGTGTTCAACAATTGCTTATTGCTGCCTAAACTCGCTAAGTAAAATGCCACGATGTGCTGCTTTTGGATGCAATTTCCAGTCAAATGGAAACATGGGGAGTGAAGTGAGTGGTCAAGGTGGAATTATTATTTTTAGTGAATAAATGTGCATGAGTGGAAGCTTCTCCCCCTTTTTGGTCCCTGTATGCACGTATCCTACCCACAATGCGTTACAACTGGCGCCCGAACATTTTTCCTGGATCCTCAGTCAAGTAAGGGATCCGTCTATTTTCTGGATCCGCCGGTCCCACCGCGTCTGCAATTTTGGTTTTGGATCTGTCCATTTTTTTGATTCGTCGGTCCCACAGCGGCTTTTCGGATCAGTCTATTTTGTGGAATCGACGGCCTAATCGCGGCTGCGACATTGCCATGGTATTGGTCTAATTCCTGGATCTTCAAGTGAGTAAAAAAAGCGGATTTGGATTACTATTGCTATCTTTTTTGATGACTATTCTTCGTGGGAGTTTTCCCCAAATCATACTAAATAATTAAAGCACTATGGCATGCTACAGTGAAGCACAGTGACTCTGACGTGGACCTTACAACAATGTTGGAGTTCGTCAGGGAACGCGTGTTTGCGTACTGCTGAACTCCCGAGTGAAGAGTGGTCAAGGTGGAAATATTTTTTGTGAATAAGTGTGCATAAGTGGAAGCTTCCCCCCTTTATGGTACTTTTATACACGTATCCTAGCTACCACGCGTTACAATGTACAAGACATGGATTACACAAGGTGTGCTCTTTGGCCTGTACTGTATGTAAAGCACACGACAGCTCTGGATGCTAGCAATCTACATAATTATATTGGGATAAGTTTGAAAATGCACTATGCTTACCTTGAATATCTGCTAATAAAACCGGAGTTCCCGAATCCCAACAGCATACACTCTCGCTCCCAACAGCACTCTCTCGCATCACCAGTTCTGCCCAACTTTTGTCTTATCAGGTATTTGCTGCACGCATTTTGCCCTGAAGCTCGTCTTGTGAACGACCGACAGTGCAGTCCTGCTCTTCACTTTTCACATCTGGTTCAAATAGGAAGGGTAGAACTGACGACATGTTGGGAAAGCTAACGAGTGACACGCCGGAATTTCGGCAACGGGACCAGTGACGTCACGCACTGCGACGTAACAAAAATGGCGACCTATCACTTAAAATAATTTTACAAACTTTATTAAAACAAAAACATTAAGAGGGGTTTTAATATCAAAGTATTATAACTAGAGGTGTGCAAAATTTCCGATTCTTAGATTATTCGCGATTCGGCCGTGGAAGATTCGAGAACGATTCACAAACATCCAAATTCCGATTATTGAAATATGCCAAGTAAAGTGGAAGTACAACACACTCAGCGCGCTGCGCGGTCAATGAGCAACGGAGCGAGAGTAGCTAAACATCATGCTTCTCATTACCCGGCCCCTCGGGTAATGCCAATGCTCAACTCACGGCTCTAGCTCAACTCATGCCACGAGATAAAAAAACACAACAACATACCTGAAGCTGCTACAAAAGTACGTCATCCACATAATGTTACGGTAGATATCATTTATATAAGACTAGATGCACTACGGTAGCGGTAGCGTTTGCAGCACATCCACAAAAAGCTAGATGCAGACATAGTAAACAGCCGCCATCTTAAAGCAGTACACTTCTCTGCAAGGCTGTTGTAGCGAACCTTCCAAGCAAACCTAATTAACTTTTTATCTAAAATACTCCTAAATCGGTAAAATATTGACTTGAATCTATCTTTAAAATAGTTTTAAAACTTTCACATGTCGAAAGTTGACAAAAGGGAAATTATGGATTAACGGGAGCAATTTTAACAACTTTAACGGTTGATTCACAACATTAAATTAATTGAATGTAGTTTAAAGCTGCTGATACAGAATGGGGACTGGAGTTTTTTATTTACTGTTATTTTTGTATATTTGTTTACTGCTATATGTTAACTTGATACTGAAATAGTAGTTTGGTTTAGCCTGAGAGTATTTTTGAACAATTTTGGAACAAATGTACAAAATATTAAAAAAAAAAAAAAAAAAAAAGGGGGGGTGCATCAATAATCGTTTTAGAATCGAATCGGACCATCTGAATCGTAATCGTAATCGAATCGTTAGGTGCCCAAAGATTCCCAGCTCTAATTATAACTCATACTAACATTTATCTTTTAAGAATTACTTAGAGGATCCCTTTAACGATTTCTTGTCGAGTGACTATGTTACTGCATGTATTTACACCTGCCAGTTGCCAACAAGTAATGCAGTATTCAATGTGTGATAAAATCATTGAGTGTAGAAACATTCTAGCAGCCCCAAGTGTTATAAAAGATCTTATTTGTTTTAAATTATTCAGGTTGAATTTTACAGTGTTAGAAATTCGTTTAATATGGCTTTTAAAAGAGAGTGTGGAATCAAGTGTAACTCCAAGGTACTTGAATTCGGAGACAATTAGTAGTTCCTGTCCCCCCAAAAATACGCCTGAATGTTTGATGTCCAAAGGTTTCTTTGTAAACATCATACAAACAGTTTTTCTTGTGTTTAGTAGAAGGCAAGATTCGTTGAGCCAATCATATACAGGAATCATAGCCGATGTGAGAGCAGAAGCTGCGTCTTGAGTATTTTTTGCACTGGTGAAGATGACGGCGTCATCAGCATACATTTGAGATTCAACATTTACACATGAATTTGGCAGGTCATTAATATACACAGAAAATAACAGGGGGCCAAGCACTGACCCCTGAGGCAGGCCAAAAGGGACATCCCGAAAAGCTGACCTGACACCCTTAATGGAGACACACTGTCTCCTGAATTCTAAATAAGATTCTATCCATTGAATTGTGTCCAATGAAAAATTGAAATGGGTTAATTTAGACAGGAAAATGTCATGATTTACGGCAGGGGTGTCCAAACTTTTTGCAAAGGGAGCCAGAGTTGGTGTGGTAAAAATGTAGGGGGCCGACCTTGTCTGACGTCCTTTACGTAGAACAATATATTTAAGCAAATTTTAGCAAGCCATTCTGTGTGTCACATTTGCTTTATTATTTTTTTTAAATCAATAATTTCAACAATCTCCAACTACCGTTCTCTTTCGACTCTCGGTCTCTTGCGAAATACTACTGCTGTGAAATTAATCTAGCTTCAAAAGTTTCTTCAATTTCTCGCTGGGTATCTTCCCTGTAATGTTGTCGTACATGTCAGCATGCCTCATTTGGTAATATCGCCTCACATTGAATTATTTAAAAACAGCGACTGTCTCTTTGCAAATGAGGCAGACACAGTTGTTGCGTATTTTAGTGAAGAAATAGTCCAATTTCCACCTATCCTTGAAGTGTCGGCCTTCGCAGTCAACTTTGTTTTTTTGTTGATTGTCGCCATTTTAGAAAATTAGAAGTCAAGGGTCACACGAGGTAATGTTGCTTAGAGTGCTGGTGTAAATGAGGAGCAGCATTTAGTGTGTAAGCTACTTCATATGCTGGTAGCAGTACTGCTGACCAATTTATTAAGTCTGTGTGCGGCCAGACGTTATTGATCTTATCACAGAGGCTGGGGGCCGGATGAAATTTGACCACGGGCCGCATTTGGCCCCCGGGCCGCACTTTGGACATGTCTGATTTACGGTGTCAAATGCTTTTCTCAGATCTAGAAATGCAGCACCAACGCAAGGTTCAGTGTCCAACATGTGTTTGACCTTTTCTATAAAAAGACAATTTGCTAACTCTGTGTTTACCCTTTTAAACGTTTTTTTTTTTTTTCTTCAATTTTTCTTTGTTTGGATTGATTATTTATCATCCAAAATACTGGGGAAATTGCAACAGTAACAACAAAATACAGTTAAGCGATAGTTATGAGGTAAATATCCGTGACTTTTTTACAGACGCCAATTTTGTCACTGTAGCGTAATTTGCTTAAAACTTTAAAATATGCAAGGAAATTTTTTTTAAGTCTTTTCTTTTTTTTTAAACGAAATATTAGACATCAATTAATGATTCTAAGCTAAAAATGACGGACATTTTGAATAATAAATACAATTTCTTACCTTCTTTTTATGGCTGGGTTGCAACAAAAGCGGTTGCACGACGTCTGTAAACGGGGGTTTTCAGGGTAAAACGGACAAATTAAAAATAGTTCGGGGACTTCATGCGCCATGAATCTGCTATGGCAGCATATAGACATATTGTTCTATCAGACAAAACAAAAAAAAGCATGTTTATTTCATAATACACGCGGTATTTTATGCTCCTGACTGATATAGACCACTTGGATGTGTGTGGAAGCGATCGCTATATTTATTTAGTTTTTTTTAATCCCGCGCCATGAAAATGAGTGACTTCCGGCTTCGGTCTTGCATTGAGGAGGAGGGCGCTGTGACGTGTACGGGTGAAGGCGTCCTCTTCACTGAACAGCCGTACTGTTGTGTATGAGGACTAAGGATTCAGCTGATTTTGTGGATTAATACGTTTATTTTTCGCATCACACCAGCCAAACGGCTGCAGAAAAATCTTGGTTTATGAGGGAGAGGCGTGTGCGCCTTTTTGGAGTTTCAAAAGGTTCCCATTCACCGTGGATATTGGCCAAGCCCTACTACTGTGGGACCATTGGACTTACGAGGAAGTGAGTAAACATCTTGTTTTGTATTATGTCAAATATTAATACAGCAATTACAAAGTAAACACTACAAACTTTCTTTAAATAAAGGACTACTTACGTTTGATCACTGATAGGCATGTAAAAAGCTGTCCTCGTGCACATTAGCAGCACGTTAGCTGCACAACAACTGCAGCCGCCCTCCTCCGGGGAATGAACTGTAAATTGCTCTCCGCCGGGCGGTTTGCCGATCCACGAAGACAATCGACAACCCAGTCATCATGTCAAATAATCCGGGCTAGTTATGTGTGATTTTCCACTTCGGAGACTTTGAAATCACTCGGTTCGGGTTAGCATGTCGGCTAGCTGTCACGCCTTGGGTTTGTTTACATTCTCCGAAGCCGGGGAAGGGAAATGACATATGTCCGATTTAGGTGTCATAAAATATCGTTCAGGAGGTGCGACAGTAAAGGTGAAGTCGACAGTTTTGACCATTATGGAGTAATTTTGCCATGTCGTCCTGAATAAGTGCATTTTTATGATTTTATGATTAGCACAAGACTGTTATTTGTCATGACCATGCCATTTATTTAGCAGTTGGGGAAAATACTTGGATAAAAAGAATATCCTGTAAAAATATTGAAGTAAAGAGACAGAAACAATGACATTTTGCAGCTCTCTACGTCACGTTTTCCTCGTTGTGAATAGTTCCCCCTCGACGGGCTGACTGGTCCTTCTCAAGCCATTTATTTCGCTATTGGGGAAAAATACTTGGATAAAAAGAATATCCTGTAAAAATATTGGATTAGAGAGACTGAAACAATTACATTTTGCGGCTCTCTTCGTCGCGTTTTCCTCGTTCTGAATAATTCTCCCTCAATGGGCTGTATAGTAAAACTGATGAGCCCAGTCTCCCGCTGACGTCATCCACCTGTTGGGGACGCTTGAGCCCGATAATGGTAGGCGTGGCTAACCGGCAGATTAAAAGACTAATTTCTCATCATCTGCGCTTTGCTAAATTGTTGTATATAGTCGAATCGTCTCAAAATATGATTCTAATTCACAAAATAATGCTATTTAAGCCTTTTTTTCTCCTGTCGTATGCTCTTTAAAATACAGCAGTTTATTTTTTAGAGGGGGTTGAGAGCAGAAACTGCTTTTTCAGCCTTGTCTGTGTTTTCCGCCATATATTTTTTTATTGCCCATTGCAAAAATACTAATACTACAACACTAATACTACAATTGGATGTCAAATGGGGGCCGCCAAATATTGTCCTAAGGGGCCGCAAGTTCGAAATCCCTGTCCTGTATGGATATAATAAAAAGACTAAAGAAAAAAAATAATTCGTGTATGAATTTAATTTAAAATTAAACTCACTGGAGTTTTTATCTGAATCTAGCGGCTATTAGCTGCGCTCATGGGATTTTGTGGTGATTATTTTATGGTGAGCGAGTTAACTGCCATTGACAGGGATAAATGTAAAAAACATTTTAACTAGGCAAGTTGGCATTGAGTGATAATATTTGACTGCCGATAATCAGCCAGCCCTCTCGATCGGTTTGAATTGGACGTCTACCGTCGTCAATGGCAGCCAATGACTTCAATGCAAAAATGAAGGCTGGGCAAGTGAACGTACAAAAGAATCAAAGGTGAGTGAAAATCCCACATTACAAGTTGGCATAGGTGCCAGTCCAAACAAGAAAGACAAAAAGGATGAAGCAGCACGAGACGGACGCCACAGATGGACCGACGGCGTGCAGGAAGCGGAGAAGTGAAGCCGCCTCGGCTGTGAGGGGCACCTGCTTGACGGCGGGGCGCCTTCTTCCCGTCATGTCGTAATCAAATTTACCACAGAGGCAGACTGTGCCCGCACTCCCGCGATCCCCCGACCCCCGTTTGAACAAGAGACCCACTGAGCACTACATGCTAATAATCCGCACCTACAGACATATTTGCGCTATGGGACATCAAATACAGTAAAGGTGGGTTTGCATTCACTCACTTTTATATTATTGCTATTAGGTGCCAACTAGCACTGCCACACTTCATGGAATAATCGACAACCAACTGACAAACAAATGAATCGACAACTTTTTTTATTGTCGGTTAATGTTTTGAGGCATTTTAGACTTAAAAATACTTAAATTTCTCCTTTTTTAGCCTCTTAATCACAAATATTGTCTTATAGAATAGACTTCATAATGTATTGACGGCTCTGATTGGTCATGCATTGCGCCTCGCATTCAAGTAGGGAGCCGCCCACATCAAGAGGAGCTATTCACATACACGCACGCAGCGATCTAACGCCGGATTTCTGGTGAAAAAGTACAAAAGCTGTACCACATACATACAGGAAGGAATATATCAGGAGTGATTTGTTTGAGTATTCAAAGTAATTATTATATTTTTCGTACCATGCATGCATTTTGAAATGTGGGGGAAAAAAATCAATGGGAGAAATTAGCCGCTACTGCATTGGCATCATAGTTCACAATATTTGCATAAAATAAATGCTAACTGCACAGTTTTTTATGCTTTTAACCAAGAATCGAGACTGTTTTACATCCATATCTATGAAGAATTAGGGGATTTAAGCATTTATTTACAAGAATTTTCACAGGAAAAGCTCTGTTTGCATCAGGCGGTTGCTAGCTACATTCACTAACATACTAGCATTGTACTTCGACATATTTACGTAAAATAAACACTAACTGAAGGTTTTGGTTTTTTTTGCTTGTAACCAAGAATCGAGACTGTTTTAAGACCTTATACATAAAGAATTCAGGGATTTAAGCATTTATTCACAAGAATTTTCAACGAAAAAAGCTCTTTGTCTGTGATTCCACTCGGTCAGCTTTGACGGCCTCGCCAACAATGCAGGCCCCCTAATCGGCCCCGCGTCCAGTCAATATATTGTGAAATCTATGCTTATAGTTAAGAGGATATGCTCTTTAAAAAAAAAAAATAATAATAATAATACATAACTACATCATAATAATCAAATTTTTTTTTTTTTAATCATTATCTAAATAAAAATCTAAAAAATATATCTTACCAACCAACACTTTTTTTTTTTTTAAATGTTTGTGTTTTAATGTAAAATAAAGAAAGGCAGTAAAAATCCATTAGATTTTGTAAATCTTTGTTTTATTCTTTTTGTCAATAAAAAAAAAACGGAAAAACAAAATATTTTTTTTCAATTAAAAAATGGAAAACGGTACGTATTCTTTTTCTCATTTTATTTATTCATTGTTACATACAAAAAAAATCTGTTTATTATCAATGTTAACTAAAAATCAAAAAAGAAAAAAAAAAACAATATCTTTTTTAATTAAAAAAAAAGTGTAAATCTATCCAGGAAGTCCCCGGGCTACGAAGGAGTTCCGTTCCTATGCTGGCGACGTAACCTGTAACCTAAATGTTGCCGTAAATTGGAATTCACCCTTTAAGTATCCTTACAAAATAACTATCCAAAAAGTCCAAAAGTATTGTCACATTTTGCTGCTGGTCAGACTTTGATTCGTTGTTTTGTTTTGTAACCGGCTGTGGGGGCGTTCCCAACATCCCACCTGCAGCTAATTCCACCTCATCAACAGTTGTATATAAACGCAGGTGATCCAAGAGAAGGGTGCCGAGATATTACCTTGCTGGTCGCCATTTGACACTTAATCTTTCGAGTCGCTTTGTATTTTGGTAATTTCTACCCTGCCTTGGGTTTTTGTCATCTGCCGCTTTTGTTTTCAATTCCTCTACCTTGTGCACATATTTGAGTGTATTTAGTTTATTTAGTTGTTTTATTGGCTTTCTGCCTACCACCTTTGTTTACCCTTCGCGTTATAGTATTGATCCCTGTCAAAGTTCTGCCACGGACCCGTTTTGTTATTTCCCCCTTTTCCGCAATCGCGTGTTTGTTTTGTTTTGTATTGTATTTAATAAACCGTTGAATGCATCCCTGGGTTGTTTGTTGCCTGTTTTAAGGTCCAACTTTTGTTTACGCATTTATGGACCCTAACACGTATTTCGTTTAATGGGGTTTACAATGCCCTATGGTGGCAGCGCTGGGTCTGGCTGGACTGTAGCCTTGTATGACTGAGACGCAAGACTCAGATATTTGACATGGATAAAGGATAGCTGCGCTCTGGTTTGGCCCACATAAGGCTGTAAGTTGTTTCAGCTAATATCTGTTTGTGTATGCATTTGTAATTAAGTTTACAGCTCCAGTTTGTGGAGTTATGTTTGAGCGATTTGCTATGAGTATTGTAAATAAGTTAACATTCGTAGCTATTTCTTCACATTTGACTTCACATTTAATGAGGACAGAACATGTGATATTTAAAAACGTAAACTAAAAAATAAGATACTGTGAGTTACAATAAGGTACTGTTTATGCGACTTAAAAAAAATAAACGACTGGAGACAAAACGGCGGAAAAGACTGTGGTAAATATTCTCAAAATTCTGATGTTCTTAGTAGAGCAGGGCGGTAAACCGAAAATTTACCGTCACCGAAATTCTTAACGATGACCGACGTAATTTTGACCATGTCGGTAAATTCGGTAAATTAATAAAACAAGAAAATATAGTCTTCTCATCCCGCTTTGATTCTGTGTTGTTCGTCTATGTTCATTCCCCTTTAAGAAAGCAGTGAATGTGCTTACGTAGGGAGTCACGTGATCATCAAGAAGCCAATCAAACAAAAGCCCGGTAAGCTAACGCTAGCAGCTAACGCTACAAGCAAAACGTGATGGAGTGTAGCTTAAGGGAGGTTCACCAAACTTTTACCCGACATTTAGTAGACTCTTGGTGGCATCCAGACGGGCTTTCACCCGCTGCCCTCCCTTGTTTTCACGATTTCCGGAGATGGTGCTTTCTACTGGTAGCCAGGCTAACGCTAGCTAGCGGCTAATGCTACAAATGAACGTGATGGGAGTCGGATAGCGGCTCTAACCTTGTCGAAACGGCTGAACTTAATGAGTGGATTGGGCACGGACTGCATCAAGCAATTACTATGTTATTTTGTATCTGTCTGTGTGTGATTCCTCTGATAGCTTTTGTGATGGTAAAGCATTCAGCATAAAGTACAATCCAACGGCGAAACTTATAATGACCGAGAAATGGCCCCAGCTATTTTTCTGTATGTGCTTATTTCTGTGTCATTATTGCTATAATAAAATCTTAAGCGTTTCATTTGTAGACGATCAATATAGCTTTAATGTGTGTGCGTGTCTCTCTGTTTGTTTGGGGGTTCATTTGTGCGTGCAATTATTAAAAATGCACTGGGGGGGGGGGGGCTGAAACCATAAAGTAAACACTTGTATTTAATAATTATGTCACAGCAGCCATTAACAATAAGTTGTCTTTTTGAAGTGTACTGTGCAAGCTGCAAGTCATTTGTCTTACAATGACATGTTTGCACAGGCATATTGATTTTGATAATGTACATTGTTCAAGTCATACACGCTGTTATAAATGTTCATACTTGAATTCTTATTGCTTACAATACATTTTTATAAACTTAATGTTTAGACTGCATGTACAATTGTTAAATACAGTATATGAAATTGAATGCTGGTAAATAAATCAACAAGAAACAATCTGTATTTCATGCATTGATTCAGATTTTCAAATTATATAACAGTACGCTTGGGCGAATTTATCGTCATTTATCGTTATCGAGATAAATCTGCTCAATTTATCGTGATACATGTTTAAGGCCATATCGCCCAGCCCTAGTTCTTAGTGTTTCATTAAGAATTACAGAAATTTTATTTGCAATAAATCTTATCAAAAAATAAGAAGTTGACACACATGGTTTACTTTTGCGGCCCAAACAAAATGATGTACCAGGCCAGATCTGGCTCCCATGACCTTAAGTTGGACACCTGTGACACAAAAATTTGTTGCTGAAACATTTCCGACATTTGAATGAGAACTTTGGACTTTCTTTAGAACAAAATGTCTCAAAAATGCCGATGTTGATGTGACTTTTCAATTGATTTGATTGGATCTAGGGTTGTTCCGATCATGTTTTTTTGCTCCCGATCCGATCCCGATCGTTTTAGTTTGAGTATCTGCCGATCCCAATATTTCCCGATCCGATTACTTTTTTTTTTTTTTTGCTCCCGATTCAATTCCAATCATTCCCGACAATTTTTCCCGATCATATAAATTTTGGCAATGCATTAAGAAAAAAATGAATAAAACTCGGACGAATATATACATTCAACATACAGTACATAAGTACTGTATTTGTTTATTATGACAATAAATCCTCAAGATGGCATTTACATTATTAACATTCTTTCTGTGAGAGGGATCCACGGATAGAAAGACTTGTAATTCTCAAAGGATAAATGTGACTTTGTATATTGTGACTAAATATTGCCATCTAGTGTATTTGTTGAGCTTTCAGTAAATGATACTGTAGCCATTTAACTGTTCTGCCCAAATGCATGATGGGAAGTGCAACCATGACTGTGCATAGTGGCACCAATTGATATATCTTCTCTGCGTTGGGAAATAACATAGGGTGTTAAGAAAAATATCAACTACTACCTTACTTCCCCACATTGCTTCCCACGATATTTCTAATTGTTGAGGGAGGGATTGTAAGGCTTCAGCCAATTAAAAAAAGGCTACAAAGACTGCCAAAATTCACTCTAATCATTTTTCGCTGCCTTTTAGCTCTATATATAGGTAAAACAGCGCCATTATAGATTGAACGCGACAATGCGTGAGTGGGTCGTGCAGCACATGTGTTATACCGCCGTTAACGTGTTAAATTTGATAGCTCTACTTTTAGCCAAAACTAAAGACTCTGGATGAGTGTAAGACATTTTGTCTGTAATGTTAAATACAATTAGAAAACGATTGAATTAAAAAATATATATGTATTTAAAAAAGGCATGTCCAATATATTTTTGCCTATTCCGATACTTTGAAAATGACGTGATGCCGATCGATCGGGACATCTTTAATTGGATCGTTGCTAAACTGATATATCGATAGCATTGATCTGGGTCAATTCACTCAAACAATACATCGTGCAACATGGTCATCTTTTAGATATGCAGTGACCAATCCAGGCTTGATAGTCAACAAGTACTGTAGCTCTGCCCATAGTTGTCACTATGGATGTATATTGCTCATTGGCTGCCATTGACAAGACATCCAATTCATTCAAACGGGGAGGACTGGTTGTCAATGGCAGCCAATGAGTTAAACAGCCCGTTAGAAGAGCGAGTGGGCGAAAGAGAGAGAGGTGTCACTTTCAGTGAAACAGCTTAATTTCGATGTCAATGAATTAATTAGATGTGTTAATGAGCGAGCGACAGCTCACCCAAATTAAATTAATACCGTAATGGCCTCAGACAGCGATAATTAGCTCACCCATTTCAGTAAACGCTTTCTGGATTGCGTCTGCACACGCACGCGCACTCAAACAACATCCATCCCCGCGAGCAAATCAGCATCCAGATGTAATTAAGTGACTCATTAGCGAAGCCCTCACTGGCTCGCCCTCCCCTCTGACAGATCTTTCCTACGAGGAACGTTGAAGTTTATTTTCAGGGAAACTAAGAGTATTATAAAATTCCAACACTGATTGCTGTAAGACTGAAAAAGAAACTCAGCTTCCCCTAAAATGTCAGAAAATAAGTGATCAAATGTATACTGTTGTGTGTACAGTGGGGCAAAAAAGTATTTAGTCAACCATTAATTATGCAAGTTCTCCCACTTGAAAATATTAGAGAGGCCTGTAATTGTCAGCATGAGTAAGCCTCAACCATGAGAGACAGAATGGGGAAAAAAACAGAAAATCACATTGCTTGATTTTTAAAGAATATATTTGCAAATCATGGTGGAAAATAAGTATTTGGTCAATACCAAAAGTTCATCTCAATACTTCTTTATGTACCCTATGTTGGCAATAACGGAAGCCAAACGTTTTCTGTAACTCTTCACAAGCTTTTCACACACTGTTGCTGGTATTTTGGCCCATTCCTTCATGCAGATCTCCTCTAGAGCTGTGATGTTTTGTGGCTGTCGTTAGGCAACACGGACTTTCAACTCCCCCCACAAATTTTCTATGGGATTGAGATCTTGAGTTTGGCTAGGCCACTCCAGGACCTTGAAATGCTTCTTACGAAGCCACTCCTTTGTTGCTGTGGCTGTGTGTTTGGGATCATTGTCATGCTGAAAGACCCAGCCACGTTTCATCTTCAATGCCCTTGCTGACGGAAGGAGATTTTCACTCAAAATCTCTCGATACATGGCCCCATTCGTTCTTTTCTTTACACTGATCAGTCGTCCTGGTCCCTTTGCAGAAAAACAGCCCCAAAGCATGATGCTTCCACCCTCATGCTTCACAGTGGGTATGGTGTTCTTCGGATGCAATTCAGTATTCTTTCTCCTCCAGACACGAGAACCTGTGTTTCTACCATAAAGTTCTATTTTGGTTTCATCTGACCATAACACATTCTCAAAGGTCCTCTTCTGGATCATCCAAATGCTCTCTAGGGAACCGCAGACGGGCCTGGACGTGTACTTTCTTCAGCAGGGGGACACGTCTGGCAGTGCAAGATTTGAGTCCCTGGCGGCGCATTGTGTTACTGATAGTAGCCTTTGTTACTGTGGTCCCAGCTCTCTGTAGGTCATTCACTAGGTCCCCCCGTGTGGTTCTGGGATTTTTGCTCACCACCCTTGTTATCATTTTGATGCCACGGGGTGAGATCTTGCATGGAGCCCCAGATCGAGGGAGATTATCAGTGGTCTTGTATGTCTTCCATTTTCTAATAATTGCTCCCACAGTTGATTTATTTACACCAAGCGTTTTACCTATTGCAGATTCAGTCTTCCCAGCCTGGTGCAGGTCTACAATTTTGTCTCTGGTGTCCTTCGACAGCTCTTTGGTCTTGGCCATAGTGGAGTTTGGAGTGTGACTGACTGAGGTTGTGGACAGGTGTCTTTTATACCGATAATGAATTAAAACAGGTGCCATTAATACAGGTAACGAGTGGAGCCTCGTTAGACCTAGTTAGACTTCGTTAGAAGAAGTTAGACCTCTTTGACAGCCAGAAATCTTGCTTGTTTGTAGGTGACCACTATAATTTGGAAATAAATTCTTAAAAAATCAAACAATGTGATTTTCTGTTCCCCCCCCCCCCCCCCCCCACATTGTGTCTCTCATAGTGGAGGTTTACCTATGTTGACAATTACAGGCCTCTCTCGTCTTTTCAAATAGGAGAACTTGCACAATTGGTGGTTGACTAAATACTTATTTGCCCCACTGTACATGTCATTGACTAAATATGCGCTAAAACGCGTTCAATTTTAGTTCCGAATTCTTGTTATTCTTGTTGCTTTTCATTCATTTGTGAAGCTTCACAATCCTTTAAAAGTGCATTGTTGCATGACAGCGAAACGAGACGAATCATTGGCTTAAAGCTGATTTTGTCCTGCCCATCGGAAGCTGTGCGTCTCTGGGGCTCGGCTGGCCTGGACGTTCTGCTCCTCTGCATGATGATTGGATGATCTGTCTGAGGCTCTCCGCCCACTTGTCAACGGTAAGAGTTTTGATTGCTCAAAGGAATATCTTGTGTGCCTTAACAGTAGCGCGGGGATGTCAGAAGTGACAATGTATATCTAGCGTTGTTATTCTTCTTGTTTTTTTCATCGTATATTTCACAAAAGTGTGTGTGTTGCTGACTCACTGCGGACCTGGAAACGAAATTTCTTTCGCAAAAGTGTGACCCGGAAATTTCAGAAAACAATTGCGTAACATGTCAAGTTTTTTATTGTAATATTATTTAAAATTACGTAGTATCACAACTTTAATCTCGTAATATTACGAATTTAATCTCGTATTATTACGACGTATGACTCCTTCCCGTAATATGACGTTCGTTCATTCGCTGCCACCCTCCCAGTTCAAATGGATTGGACATTTACCTCTGTCAATGGCAGCCAATGAGTTAACCGCAAGCTGTAGCCACTCCTTGTGCTATTTGTGTGTGTTTGAGGTCTCTGTAGGGATGTGGCTTCTCACACAAACACCATCTGTCAACAACGGGCTCACCTGCGAGCAAACATTTAGCTCAGGATTTCTCTCTCTCTCACACATACACTCAATTCAGCAATGTCAAATCAGAGTAGAAAGCAATTTCCCACTTAGTCAACTTGACAATGTCACCTTCTTTGCAGCCCTGCAGCTCTCCGAAGGATTCTCCCGGTGTGTTTGTTTGCCCTATGGGACAAAAAAATAACAACACTTAAAAAAAAAAAACGTGCCTAAGTAAACATGGAAACGAAACAAAATATTTGACACCTAATAGAAACATGAAAATTACAGAGCAGGTGAAAGCATCAAGGGGAAGGAAGCAGGCGAGAAAAGAGCGAGATGGCGACTATTAGGGAAGGTGCGTGACTAAATTAACTTCTCATCATCACTAATTAGCCTCTTGTTCCTTTTTTCCCTGCAGGTGATACAAAGAGCTATTCGCGTACACGAGGGAGACGCTTGTGAAAAACAGCGAGGTACTTTTTACAGTAGTAGGGCTGCTGTCACGATTAAATAATGAACAATTAATTATCAAATTAATCAATTTTGATAGTTTATTTATCTTTGAGACACAATGTTGTCCTGTAAAGGTTTCAAATCCTCAATTTTTTTTATTTTTAATTTTTTAGAATTTTTAGATTTTTTTTATTTATTTAAGTTCCTGAAAAACAAGAAATATTTTTTATATTTAAAGATGTTTTGTAATGGAAAAATATGGTGAAAATGAAAATTTATATAATTTCTTAATTTGGATATCCTAATAGTAATTATTAGTTTATATTTTTTTAAGTTCTGAATTCTTTTTTTTTTTTTTAATTTAAATGCTTTAAAAGGAGGAAAAAACAAATATTTTTTATAATTAAACATGTTTTGTAATGGAAAATGTTGGAAATGGAAAATGAAGATGTTGAAAAGTAAAAATGAAAATTTACATAATTTCTTAATTTTTATATTTTAAACAAAATTACGACTAAACAGGCAAAAACTTGTTTTTAAAAGATAACTGAAAATTAATTAAACAAGTTTTTTGATTGACTTTAGTCCAAATCGTCTGTATTATTGGGGGGTTTTTTTCGGATACGTTTTTTTAGTTTTTATTTTTCTTGTTTAATTTTTCTAATTGATGCATTATTATATATACTGTATATTAAAAAGGAGGGGGAAGGGGAAAACCATATTCTTTTTAGAAATATTTTTTTAAGGGGGAGAAAAACAAAAGATAATTAAAAATGGTATTCTTTTTTTTTTTTTCTATTCTATTTAAAAAAAGAAAAAACTTAAAAAACTGGAAATATTCATATTTTTTAAGTCCTTGGTTCAAGCAGATCTTTGTATTCAATTAAAATTAGATATTTGTAAATATCTGCTTTTTATACAATACAAATGTACTTTATAATATATTAATATCTGTACAGTAATAATATAATAATAATATATACAATGATACATCGTTACATAATATTTATGGTACAACTTTTTTGGTTTCACGGCTCATTTACAGCAAAAATGTTAGTAATAGGACTGTGAATAACATTATATATATATTATATATATTTGAACACCCTGCTATTTTGCAAGTTCCCCCACTTAGAAATCACAGAGGAGTCTGAATTTTTCATCGTAGGTGCATGATAGGGTGGCCGTGGCGCAGTTGGTAGCTGGAGTTGTCCTTGGACCGAAGGGTCGATTTGATTCCCGGCTACGACTGCCCACTGTCGAAGTGCCCTTGGGCAAGGCACTGAACCCTAATTTGCCCTCAACGGGTTGGCAGCGCCTTGCACGGCAGCAGCACCATTGGTATGTGTGCTAATGTAAAGTGCTTTGGGCATGGTAACCATGTAGTTAAATGCGCTATATAAGTACTGTCCATTTACCATGTCCACTCTAAAAAGAAAAATCCAGAAATCACGATGCATGATTGTTTTTAACAATTTATTGGTGTGATACAGGTGCAGGTAAGTATTTAAAAACCTGTCTATAAGCTAGAATTCTGACCCTGAAAAACCTGTTAGTCCGCCTATTAGAAGTCCACCTCCACTCCATGTATTATCTTGAATCAGATGCACTTGTTTGCGGTCGATAGCAGCATAAAGACACCTGTCCACCCCATACGATCAGTAAGACTCAAACTAACACGATCGAGTTGAAAGAGCTGTCCAAAGACACCAGAGACAAAATTGTTCACCTCCACAAGGCTGGAAAGAGCTACAGAGTAATTTCCAAGCAGGTTGGTGAAAAAAAAAGGTCCAATGTTGGAGCAATCATTCAAAATTGGAAGAAGATAAAGATGACGGTAAACTCTGAATCAGAGTGGAGCCCGATGTAAGATATCACCTCGTAGGGTCTCAATGATCCTTAGAAAGGTGAGGAATCAGCCCAGAACTAAATGACAGGAGCTGGTCAACGACCTGAAAAGAGCTGGGACCACCGTTTCCAAGGTTACTGTTGGTAATACACTAAGGCTACGTTCATACTACAGGTCTTAATGCACGAATCCGATTTTTTCTCATAACTGTTTTTTTGGCGTGCCCGTTCAGACTGCCTTTGTCCATTGAGACCATCCAAGTATTACGCATGCGCACTAATTCGCAGTCCGACAAGCGCTGAGCAAGACGACCCGCATGCGCAGAAGCATCAAAACAAATGACCACACATGCTGGCTGTCATCCGTCATTCCAGGGAAATCATATTTTGCTTTTTAAAAAGAGGACACAAATAACAGACATAAATAATCCCAGTTTAGTCATATTCAAAGTATATGGATCGATAGCATGCACGCACTGTCCGTGCATGTCACACACACATACGCGCAGTTTGGCCCGACTCTCGGCCGTGTAAGCAATGTTGAAATATTGCTTATATGGAGCAGACAGAAAACCGATCATTCTCAGGCTTATCCTCAACCCATTTTTATTTTTTTTATGACTGTTGTTAAGTCCGACTCTTCCTAAAAAGCCATGTTCAAGGCAAGCTAGGCGCTAATAACGCACAGCTGCACCGCTACTGTGGCGTCTCTCTCGCTTTTTGATGACGTAATTGCTGCATGAATTCCGATTTGAGAGACTGGACAGTACAGACTGCCGCGACAGTCTGGAAAAATGTGGCCCAGATCGGATTTGAACCACATACGAAAGTGACCCAGATCGGATTTGAAATGGTCCAGTTCTATGCGACTTGTCACGTTCAGACCGTCAAGTTAATGCCTGACTCGAGTCGGGAAAACACGAAAAAATCGGATTCGTGCATTAAGACCTGTAGTATGAACGTAGCCTAACAGACACGGCGCTCCGCATACGCATAACACGCACTGCGCGTAGGGCACCAACTGCCTGAAGGGGCACCAAAAAAAAAAAAATCAAGTTTGTAAAAAATCCTAAAAAATAGTAATTGTAATAATGACAACAATATATAGTATTTAAAATAAAACTTTGTAAAGCCTGATAAATGCAAGTAATACAAATATAAGTAACATCGGCTCATTATTTACACAAAAAAAGAATCTCCTGTGTGACCCTCTCGTCAGTCTACCTTTGGTGCCCCCCCCCCCCCCCCCCCAATTCCCTAGTGGTTTGCTCCATTATGCTTCAGTCACAAATTTGGCAGAAGTTTATCCTTGAAAGGAAATGTCATCGAAAAGACAACAAGAGTCGGGGGCGGAAAAAAGGAAGAGGAAAAAGCAGCGAGATGATGCCCGTGCATCACATGCAGGTAAGAATGTTTGTTTTTTGTTTCGTTTTTTAAACAATTGTTTATTTATTATCAGCTACGTTTACATGACTACAATAATCTGATAACTGGGAATAACCGGGTAATGACAGTAATGAGATTTGACGCATTTACGTGCACTTCAGTGATGTGATCATCAGGAAAAACCTGGTTTACATGTTAAGTCAATAGTTCGATTTCTTTCCAAGTACATAACGTAAAACTCTTGGTCTCAGCATAGGCCTTCCACCATGTCTACCAAAAACCCATGCTTGCTTGAGGTTGTCCCACTGAACCTCTTCAAATGCGAGTGTGGCGATTGCTTTACACAAGCTCGCCAACTGCAGAGTAGGCCCATAGGCTGAAAGCGAATCAGTTTGGCGTCCCTAAGGCCTCTCTAGCGACATCCGTTTTTCCATTTGTACACATGCTCAGAGATGTAAAATAGCGGTGTTTATCAGATAAAGGATAGCGGATCATGCTCTTTACATGACCACTTGAATAATGTGGTAACTCCAGAAATCGGGTTATGATCGGTTTATTAGTGTGCACAACCAAAAAAAAAACACTCCAAAACGCTGTGGTGGAAATGATGTGACTTGCAAATTCATTGCACAATGAAAATTAAATGGAATGTTACGAGACATATCGGTAGTGGTTTTATCTGCGCTCATCAATGGGCCAAGAGCGTTTAAGTGGTCTGGCTGTCATCAGCATCAATGGGGAAATTGCACAGAAACTGTCATATGATGTCACCTGATAGCTGATTTTGCAGACGTGTGCCTCTGTAGGGCCACTAACAACTGATTCTTGCACTTTAATGTTTGTATTTAAAGTTCATTATTTATGTTCATTTACAGATGTTTATTTGTAAATAGTTGTGGAATTTATTTTTTTTATTTTAAATTATTTAGTTTTATTTATTTGAGTATTTGGTGTCATTGGTATTTTTTTTTTTTAAATAAAGACTTAATTATTATTATTTATCTATTATTTTTGTTTCATTTTGTTTTTGTTTGGTTTGACAGTTTGTGAAACATTTGTGAATGTGAATGTTTGTGAAATATTACTGTTGACAACTAAGTTATTTCGTAAAATAAAGCAATACTGACAAATGTTCAGATATTGTTCATTTCTATCGTTGGGGTGGTGGATAGGGGGCTGGGGGGGGGGGGGGGGTGGCACCACCACAAAGCATGTATGCCTAGGGCACCAAAATAGCTAGCGCTGGCCCTGTACACTAACATGGTTTGAAATCATGCATGGCATGGAAGGTTCCCCTGCTTAAACCAGCAGATGTCAAGGCCCACCTTAAGTTTGACTATGACCATTTGGATAATGCGGAGGAGTCATAGGAGCAAATTACGTGGTCAGATGAGAGTAAAATAGAACTTTTTGGTCATAATTACACTAACCGTGTTTGGAGGAAGAAGAATGATGAGTACAATCTCAAGAACAACATCCCTACTGTGAAGCATGGGGGTGGTAGCATGATGCTTTGGAGGTGTTTTTCAGCGCATGGTATGTTGTCCTCTGAATGACCCTTAATTTATTTTACTTTACATTCACATATTCATTTTTTATTTAAATCATTTTCTGATTAAATATTATGTTCTACTCGATATATACTTAAAAACTTTAACATATAAAAAATTTCAAATATAATGTATATTTTTTTGCTTTTTATGCACAACCCCCCTTAGCAGAGAATGGTTTAGCTCACTCAAGTGCTACGTATTTTCTTGTCTTTGTCAGTGACTGTAGCCGGAGGAGAGCGAGCCTTCAGTAAAATGAAAATAATAAAAAACTACCAACGCTCCAGAATATCACAGGGCAGGTCTAACAACTGTTACCAAATTGCACTTTATGGTAAGTTGCAGTGCTCTCAACTCCGCACCGTAGTGTGGACGGGTAGACGGCTCGTTTGTCGTCAGTTCGTCCTGGTTTTCCTTCAGACGGATGGCTTTTTGCTAGAACTTGTATTAACAATGGGGGACCCATAGCCTCTCAACTAGGCACTACCGCTCAACAACTCTCAACAACTCCCATCTCACCCCCTCACGCTCGCCCATCTCTTCGTCTGCGCCACATTGGTAAAACCGGTCGAATTGTAGGGGACAGCAGCCCCTTGGGGATGCCGGTAACACCATGGTCTCCAGTGAGCGTGAGCTTGCTCAAAAAGTGGATTTCACTGATTTTACAAATGTTGACTTTGCTGTCAAAAAATCCAGGCGCATGACTGGTTGAGGGCTTGATAACCCCAGGGATATGGAGTGGGCAGGCACAAGATGTTTAGTTGTACTGTTTTGTTGCTTAGCAGGCAGGCTTAGCACTCTCAGTTGTATTGTATTGTAGCTTACGCGGGACAACAGATGGAAATTGTTTGTTTATATTGTGTCACATCACATTACTGTCTGTTAAATTTAATTGTCTATGTAAAATTAAATAATTTTGAAAATTTACACTGTCATTGCTTGCAAAGCGTTAAAGTACTGCGTATGTTGTCGTGACAAGCCAATTGCAGGGGTGGAGTGGCCCTATAATGGTCTTTTGTCCCTGGGCCCCTGCAAGTCTGTTGACAGGCCTGACTGTACCGGATATGAACATTTGTTTTCTCAGGTGTCCAAATAATTATTTGCAGCTGTATCACACCAGTAAATCGTTTTAAAAAATCATATTTTGTGATTTCTGGATTTTTCTTTTTAGATCATCTCTCTCACAGTGGACATACACCGACAATGAAAATTTTAGACCCCTCCATGATTTCTTAGAGGCACAACTTGGTGTTCAAATACATATTTTCTTCACTGTATGAGCTGACTAGTCGACTTATTGCAAAAATAATCGGTGATTAATCGACCATCAAAATAATCATATATGCCAGCCCTACTTAAAAATGATAGAAGTTAACATCTCAAACACTTGTCAGCGTATAGCATTCACGTCCTGAAACGAATTGTCATACCGCATACCAAATCATGTTAACTAGCAGTGAACACTAATGAGGCCTGAATTAGTCGTCAAGTGCTGAATGAAGTGTGGCAGCCATGATGATGATGACTTAGCGCTACGTGACAAGATGACTGTAATGTATAGCCTTAATATCAGAGGTGGGTCAAGTAGCCAAAACTTTTACTCATGTAAGAGTAGCGTTACTTTAGAATAATATTACTCACGTTAGAGTAAAAGTAGTCATCCTAAAAATGTACTCAAGTACAAATAGAAAAGTATTCGGTAAAAAAAAAACTCAAGTAATTAATAACATTGTGCGTAACTGCTTACTAATTCTTTTTTAATCAATGGTATATATTTTTTCTCAGCACGTCATCTATATGTATACCGTTGTTATTATTATATTTTACAATAGCATTAAATGACCATATTAAACGAAAGAAATACACAAAAATCATCGAATTCCAACTAGAAAAATCTGCAGAAATGAAACATCACCCGTCCACACATTTAATATTTTGTGGCCCCTCCTTTGCCAGCAACAACTTCAACCAGATGCTTCCTGTAGCTGCAGAACAGTCCGGCACATCGACCAGGACTATTCTTGGCCCATTCTTCTCTACAAAACTGCTGTAGTTCAGTCAGATTCCTAGGATGTCTGTCATGAATCGCTGTCTTTAGGTCATGCCACAGCAGCTCAATGGGGTTCAAGTCTGGACTTTGACTTGGCCGCTCCAGAACGTGCATTTTGTTGTTCTGAAACCATTCTGAAGTCAATTTACTTCTGTGTTTTGGATCATTGTCTTGTTGCAGTATCCATCTTCTTTTTAGCTTCAAATGTCTGACAGACAGCCTCAGGTTTTCCGGCAAAACATCAAAATAAACTGGAATTCGTTCCTCCAAAAATGACTGCAAGTTGTCCAGGCCGCGATGCAGCAAAACAGCCCCAAACCATGATGCTCCCTCCACCATGCTTCACGGTGGGGATGAGGTGTTGATGTTGGTGAGCTGTTCCATATTACCTCATCAGTCCACAAAATATTTTGCCAAAACCTCTGTGGATTGTCCAAGTGCCTTTTTGCGAACATTAAACGAGCAACAATTATTTTTTTTTAGGCAGCAGTGGCTTCCTCCGTGGAGTCCTCCCATGAACAGCATTCTTGGCCATAGTTTTACATATAGTTGATGTGTGCATAGAGATATTGGACCATGCCAGGGATTTCTCTAAGTCTTTAGCAGACACTCTCGGTTTCTTTTTTACCTCTGAGTATTCTGCGCTGAACTCTTGGCGTCATCTTTGGTGGACGGTCACTCCTTGGGAGAGAAGCAACAGTGCCAAACTCTGACTGTCGATTGATGAACATCCAGACTTTTGGAGATGGTTTTGTATCCTTTCCGAGCTTTATACAAATCAACTATCTTTGATCGCAGGTCTTCAGATAGCTCTTTTGACCGAGCCATGATGCATATCAGGTAATGCTCCTCATCAAGACAATTCTTACCAGGTGTGTGTTTTATAGTGGGCAGGGCAGCTTTACACCACTCATCAGTGATTGGGCACACACCTGACTTAAATTGTTTGGTAAAAATTGGTTTCAATTGCTCTTTAAGTCTCCTTTGGCACTTACTTATTTTCTCCTCTTCTGTCATTGTTTGCATGCTATCCTCATTAAAATATGAAAACCTATAAATGTTTGGGTGGTTTTAGTCAAAGCAGACACTGTTTTACCATCTGTGTGATTTTGACAAAGATCAGATCACATTTGATAGTGATTTTATGCAGAATTGTGAGAAATTCCAAAAGGTTCAGATACTTTTTCATACCACTGTATTACCAACCAGGATTTGAAGTTTTATGTGTAACGGGTGCACGCAGGTCCGTTCTGCGAAACCTGTGACCATGTGAAGCTGCTACCATGGGCTTTTGGCCTAGCAGTTAGCATGCTCTCCTGCCATGCTGGATTCGCCGTGCGGTGCAGGTTCAAGTCCTGACCAGGACAAGTGGGACGGATGACGTGGTGCATGCGATTCCAGACCCATTACATATACGTCTATAAAGATGTTAGCTTTGTTAGGAGAAAAAAACTGGAAAAAGCAAGCTAGCAAACCTTTGTCTGCTGCTAGCGTACGTGATTAGCACATGAGCTAAGATAATGTACTAATGTCATATAATGGCACTGACGGCGGACTTAAAGTGATCCTCTAACTTGAATACATGTAGGCTCTAATAAACCACAATTGTTCTCTTGTACTAAAATATGTTGTTAGAAACACATAAAATGTTAAATCAATGGCAATATTTTATCAAATTTAGTCCATATTTTGAACGTTAGTTGGCGCCATGGTTTGCGGGCTCGCAGTGATGACGTCATTAGTATCTTGCGTGTTCAACAATTGCTTATTGCTGCCTAAACTCGCGAAGTAAAATGCCACGATGTGCTGCTTTTGGATGCGATTTCCAGACATAGAAACAAGGGAAGTGAAGTGAGAGGTCAAGGTGGAATTATTATTTTTACTGAATAAATGTGCACAAGTGGAAGCTTCTCCCCCTTTTTGTTCCCTGTATGCACGCATCCTACCCACCACGCGTTACAACTAGTGCCCGAACATTTTTCCTGGATCCTCAGTCAAGTAAGGGATCCGTCTATTTTCTGGATCCGACGGTCCCACCGCGTCTGCAATATTGGTTTCGGATCTGTCCATTTTTTTGATTCGTTGGTCCCACAGCGGCTTTTCGGATCAGTTTATTTTGTGGAACCGACGGCCTAATCGCGGCTGCGACATTGCCATGGTATTGGTCTAATTCCAGGATCTTCGAGTGAGTAAAAAACGCAGATTTGGATTACTATTGCCATCTTTTTTGTTGACTATTCTTCGTGGGAATTTTCCCCAAATCATACTTAATAATTAAAGCACTATGGCACGCTACAGTGACGACAGTGACTCTGACGTGGACCTTACAACAATGTTGGGAGTTCATCAGGGAACGCGTGTTTGCGTACTGCTGAGCTCCCGAGTGAAAAGTGGTCAAGGTGGAAATATTATTTTTTTGTGAATAAATGTGCATACGTGGAAGCTTCTCCCCTTTTTGGTACTTTTATACACGTATCCTAGCTACCACGCGTTACAATGTACAAGACATGGATTACACAAAGTGTGCTCTTTGGCCTGTACTGTAAGCACACGACAGCTCCGGATGCTAACAATTTACATAATTATATTGGGATAAGTTTGAAAACGCAATATGCTTACCTTGAATATCTGCTAATAAAACTGAACAGCATACACTCTCGCTCCCAACCGGACTTCCCAACAGGACTCTCTCGCGTCACCAGTTTTGCCCAACTTTTGTCTTATCAGGTATTTGCTGGACGCATTTTTCCCTGAAGCTCGTCTTGTGAACGACCGACAGTGCTGTCCTGCTCTTCACTTTTCAGATCTGGTTCAAATAGGAAGGGTAGAACTGACGATATGTTGGGAAAGCTAACGAGTGACGCGCTGGGATTTCCGCAACGGGACCAGTGACGTCACGCACTGCGACGTAACAAGAATGGCGACCTATCACTTAAAATAATTTTACAAACTTTATTAAAACAAAAACTTTAAGAGGGGTTTTAATATCAAATTATTATAACTCATACTAACATGTATCTTTTAAGAATTACTTATCTTAAAAACAGAGGATCTCTTTAATACAAGCATCAGGGTTCATGTTGAGGTAGGTTAAATTTAAGACATCATCATCTGTATTTTATTTCTGCACGTTAAAGACAGTCATAAAATTAAGCAAAACATAGGCTAAATTAAATCTTAAAAATTACCTATAATTATAAATAATTTCTTAATGTAAAAAAATATTTATTAAATTACTTTTATCAATACAGGAATAAAAATTTGGTTAAATTACGTGGCCTTAAAAGTGTATATATGGGAGACGGTGCTGTCGGTTGTTGGGATGGGTGGTGGGACGATGTTTGTTCTCATTGACAGCGCTGCCCCCTTTCCACTTCAAATAGATTGGACATCTACTGGCGATAAACTCATTTCCTTTCACGACAGAAGCATGAAAAGAACCAGTGTTCTACGTACAGTAAGTCAACCGAGATAGAGTTTTCCAACGAAACACCAGCTAAACTCCAAATGTAAAGCCTTAATCATCCTCATTGTGTCAAAAATACTATTTTAAGTTACTCCTTTTTTCTTCCACTCATTTGCGTAATCAGATTATTCAAATCAATGTTAATTAGGGCTATTTCCCGTTAAAAGCTGATATTATGAAATGAATAAAAGCAAAAAAAAAAGCCACAAAAGAAGAAAAACCCACGCTTAATTGTTGTTTTTTTTTCCTTTTAAAACCTTTTGTTCTACGTCAGTGTTCATGTGACGGAGATATAATTTGAGGAAGAACAATGGTGGCCGGTGAATACAGTGATATAATACATATTCATGGTAGCTTTGCACGTTTTATCCCTTGCGCTCTCAATCCCGCCCGCTCTCGGTCCCACGCTGCACCTCCCAAACTAGGTGAGGTTGTTTCCCGCTAATCTCGCCGCAAACTGCCGTTTACCTGAGGTAATTGCGAACAACCCGAAAATAAACCTTTTCATCGCAACCGCCGTCGTCACCTAGAACAATCCGAGTGACAATAACAACGTCAGCTAATCCTTCTAAACGGGAGCGAGGCGCGAAATCAGTTGGATGGCGCTTTAATCCTCGATGCCCAAAACACTAATCTCTCCTGCGCGTACGCCGTCCCGCTACATCGGTCCGTCCCGCTCGCGTCGGACGCGGGAAACGCTAAGTTGCGCGAGAAATGCAAAGTTTCTGCTCTTTTTACAAGCGGCTCACGTGGAATTACACGCCGGGCGTGCGTGACTGCGTTTGTGGTAAATCGCGTATTCTGCCGCTCGAAGCTTGCAAAACATGAAAATCTGGTGTTGAACAAAAGGATTGAGAGGGGCCGGCTTGTCTCCCCTGTAAGAAAAATATTGCAAACTTTTTAAATGTTTATAAAGTAACAAGTGGGACTTTTTACACCAAGCTTAATTTTCAAGTTAGCGGGGCTTTAATTAGTCAATGGAGTTGTTTTTTTTAACAAATTCTGTGCATTTTGTTAGTTATTTGTTAGTTGTATGCCCCAGAGTGGCTAAGCTAGCGCGAGTCATTGGTGCTTGCTAACATGCAAATAAAAAAACGATATTAACAGATCTAACTGTTCAAACCTCACCAAAAAAGTCAGAGGTGAAAAAAAACGATGTGATATCACACTGCACTGCTTGCCTAGAGAGCCTGTTCCCTGCAGAGCTGCTGGATTACAAAAGTTGCTATTCATACTTAAGTTATTGACATGCAATTTTAATAACTTTATCCTGCAAACATAGCTGACACTACTGATTGTATGGGGCATCGTTGATTCCGATGCATGGTGTTGGAGGCAGTCTTTCATGTCCTCCGCGTGTTCGTTTTCAATTCAGGTGAGACGGCTAGACTTATTGTTATAAGGTATGTAACGGCAAAGGGGGTGTGAGACATCAATAGAACCGTTATGTGCCAAGATAACAAATATCGATAAAGTTAACAAAAGAATCAATCACATTAATAAGCAATTATTGAAAATAGATCGAAAATGACGAACATTTCCGAAAGTGTTCGGGAAGCAGCCGAATGGGGCGGCGACGTCACAACAAGTGATTGACAGTCGAGGCGGAGCCAGGTGCCATTGTTTTTTATCGACGAGAGAGTAGCGTTCGGGTTTGTTTGACCAAAACATCACTAAAATGGTTCAAAACTGCTGTGCTATGTGGTGTACACATAACTATTTATTGGAATGAGTTCCCGACCGCGAAAAAAAAAAAACTGGACTAAGCAGACAATGGGTAAAGTTCGTCCGTGCAAAGAGGGCTAATTTTCTAGACCCAGCCTCCGGCACGGTTTTCTGTTATTTTCCACCTGAAAGCTTCTCGAACTATGGACAAGTGAAATCGGGTTTTGCTGCAAGATTGCTGCTCAAAGCAGATACGGTGCCCACCATACACCAGCCACCTAAATGTCCCGAGATATCAAGAAAGAGGACGATGACTGGCAAAGGAGGCTAAGGCTAAGCAAAGGAAGGGAGCAGCCAAGCTCGAAATGGCCAGAGTGAGTACTCTTTTATAATAAAAAAATATCACGCATTGGATACAGGACTGGACACATGTATAAATTATCGCTTGTAAAATATATAGAACAAATCCTCTGATCCCATTCATATTTGTGTCTGTTGGCAGAGCGAAAAACTATGATAGCGCAATAAATGATAATTATTCTATGCATTCCTTTATTTTGCAGTCACGGTGTATCAGCTTCACAAAAAGAAATGCAAAACAAATCATTGGTGTTTCCCACACGATCTGCTGCCGATGTTTCATCAGTGTCATTGCTCCCCTCAATGACCGTTTCATTACGCTGCATTGGCGTTCGTTTGGGCTCAAATTGGTAACCTAAAACACCGATTAAAGCTTCGTAACTCTCCTCGTCACCATTAGATGAACATTCGTTACGTCCTTCCACGTCGGATTCGTCGCTGAAACTAGAAACGAAATTGTCTGCCATCATCGCCGCCATTCAGTATTAAAGCACTGAGCCTTTTTCTTGTTGAAGAAACACCCCTCAATGTCAATTCTGAATTCTCTTTTATTGACAACGAGGGGTGTTTCTTCATGAGGGAACCTGGAATATGTGCAGGACGAACACAATGCATCGGCATAAACAGCTCAAAACACCCCTAATTCTCCCCTCACTAGAAGGAATTATATTGATGCAGACAGGCGCTGTCCCCCTAGTGGCCGGTGGCACTCTCTTCACTTGTAGTGACGTCACGCACACAATCTGCCAGATCTCGGGCGCCGGTCGTTTTAGCCTGACAATCGAGCCAAATTTCTCTCATTTTCTTATGTGTAATTACACGAAGTGGCATGATTTGAATACAAAAGGCATGCGTTTATGGATAAATGATGGAATATTAACATTTTCCCAGGGCATGACATACTCTTTAAATGAAGACTGGAAGCAAAAGAGCAATACTGCACAGTTTTAATTTCTGAAATTTCTGGGTGCACTTAGCTACAGGACAAGCCATGTAGAGAAATGCACACTAAACAGAGAGCTCGGCCTATCTTATACAGTGGGGCAAATAAGTATTTAGTCAACCACCAATTGTGCAAGTTCTCCTTCTTGAAAAGATTAGCGAGGCCTGTAATTGTCAACATGGGTAAACCTCAACCATGAGAGACAGAATGTGGAGAAAAAAAAAACAGACAATCACATTGTTTGATTTTTATAAATAATTTATTTCCAAATAATTTTTCACTCTAAGTATTTGGTCACCTACAAACAAGCAAGATTTCTGGCTGTCAAAGAGGTTTAACTTCTTCTAACGAGGTCTAACGAGTTTCCACTCGTTACCTGTATTAATGGCACCTGTTTTAACTCATTATCGGTATAAAAGACACCTGTCCACAACGTCAGTCATTCACACTCCAAACTCCACGATGGCCAAGACCAAAGAGCTGTCGAAGGACACCAGAGACAAAATTGTAGACCTGCACCAGGCTGGGAAGACTGAATCTGCAACAGGTAAAACGCTTGGTGTAAAGAAATCAACTGTGGGAGCAATTATTAGAAAATGAAAGACATACAAGACCACTGATGATCTCCCTCGATCTGGGGCTCCATGCAAGATCTCACCTCATGTTGTCAAAATGATAACAAGAACGGTGAGCAAAAATCCCAGAACCACACGTGGGGGGACTTAGTGAATGACCTACATAGAGCTGGGATCACAGTTACAAAGGCTACTATGAGTAACACAAACCAGGGACTCAAATCCTGCACTGGCAGACGTTTCCCCTGCTGAAGCCAGTACACGTCCAGGCCTGTCTGCGGTTCGCAGGAGAGCATTTGGATGATCCAGAACAGGACTGGGAGAATGTGTTATGGTCAGATGAAACCAAAATAGAACTTTTTGGTTGAAACACAGGTTCTCGTGTTTGGAGGAAAAAGAATACTGAATTGCACCATACCCACTGTGAAGCATGGGGGTGGAAACATAATGCTTCGGGGCTGTTTTTCTGCAAAGGGACCAGGACGACTGATCTGTGTAAAGGAAAGGGGCCATGTATCGAGAGATTTTGAGTGAAAATCTCCTTCCATCAGCAAGGGCATTGAAAATGAGACGTGGCCTGGGTCTTACAGCATGACAATGATCCCAAACACACAGCCAGGGCAACAAAGGAGTGACTTCGTAAGAAGCATTTCAAGGTCCTCCAGATATAAACCCCACAGAAAATCTGTGGAGGGAGTTTAAAGTACATCTAGCCTAACGACAGCCCCAAAACATCACTGCTCTAGAGGAGATCTGCATGGAGGAATGGGCCAAAATACCAGCAACCGTGTGTGAAAAGCTTGTGAAGAGTTACAGAAAACGTTTGGCCTCCGTTATTGCCAACAAAGGGTACATAACAAAGTATTGAGCTGAACTTTTGGTATTGACCAAATACTTTTTTTCCACCATGATTTGCAAATAAATTCTTTAAAAATCAAGCAATGTGATTTTCAGTTTTTTTCCCCCACATTCTGTCTCTCATGGTTGAGGTTTACCCATGTTGACAATTACAGGCCTCTGTGATATTTTCAAGTGGGAGAACTTGCACAATTAATGCCCCACTGTATACTGTACAGATAAGTAGGTGTGTCTGGAACGTTTGGTGACTAACTCTTATTGCAGATTAAGCCTAATGTCAAAAATTGTTAACTGTCAAATTATTTGAACCAAGTGATCTCAATTTCCACCTAAAAAACACTAATTACTAGGGCTGTCAAAATTAACGCGTTAACGCGCGGTAATTAATTTTTTAAATTAATCACGTTAAAATATTTGACGCAATTAACGCACATGTCCCTCTCAGACAGTATTCTGCCTTTTGGTAAGTTTTACAGCAAGGCGTTTTGTGCTGTCTAACAGCGAACTCTTGTGGTCGCTTTGCGACATGGTTTATTTTTTTCTTGCCAGTTCAATATGGCTGCACGACGTCTTTGTTGTGCTTATATGATCCTTGGAAAAGATTTGTCCGTAAGTATGGTCGTTGTAAAGAATGTACATATTATGTTAATAAGCGAAATGTTATATTTTTTTTATGAGACGCTTTTTGTTGATGTTTAGTCAACCTGTATAGCGTGCTAAGCTAACGTTGTTGCTAATGCAACGCTTGTGTACTTTTTGTAGTTTTACGACGGTCTAAAGAGGACAATGGTTTGAGGCCATTTTATTAATAAATCAGATGAAAAAGGAAGAAGTCTGATTATTAAGGCGTCGTTCACTAGCTGTCTAGCTTTGGAAAAAGTAGACGCTTCGGAGTGAGGACAGCATAGACAGATTTAAATGACAGTAGAGTGAAATGCCCACTACAGTCCTTATGTACCATATGTTGATTGTATATATCCATCTTGTGTCTTATCTTTCCATTCCAACAATTTATTTTACAGAATGTATATATAATTCACAGAAAAATATGGCATATTTTATAGATGGTTTGAATTGCGATTAATTGTGATTAATTACGATTAATTAATTTTTAAGCTGTAATTAACTCGATTAAAAATTTTAATCGTTTGACAGCCCTACTAATTACCAATTAGAATTTAGGGGCTTCTGTCCAAACAAGACATGGAAAACCTATCTACTATATTTACAGGTCTTAACAAAAAATCTCATCAGGATCCTGCAGCTAACCCAGAATGCCGCTGTCCTTCTAAATCCAAGGAAACTGGGTTAGGATTTAGTTGTTGCATCGGTCATGAAATCATTACACTGATTACCTGTGAGTCAAAGGATAGACCAGGGGTCAGCAACCTTTAACACTCAATAGATCTATTTCGTCCCGGTTTCCACGTAAAAGAAACCACTAGGAGCTGCACACACTTTTTGATATCTGAAATGAAGGTGTTGAAAGTGGCCTGGAACGGTCCGGTATGCTGTTTCCGGTAAAGGATTTGGGGCTGAACGGCCTGGAATTGTCAAAAAGCCATGTTAAACCTGCCAGGGAAGGTTTTGCTTTGGTCTGTAAATCCCTGTTGATTTTGGGTCACATGCCGTTCATTTTGGCCATTTGCGGGTTACTTATTATTTATTTTGGTTGATCTCCTGTTGATTTCAAGGCATTTCCAGATCACTTCATGTTAATTTTGGGTGACGACCTGTTGAATTTGGACATTCTCGCTTCGCTTCCTGTTATTTTGGGTGACTTCCTATTGATATTAAGGCATTTCTGGGTCACTTCCTGTTGATATTGGATCACTTCCTGATGATTTTGGGGCATTTCCGGATTACTTCCTGTTGAAATTGCGTCACTAACGGTCAGATTTATAACCCTAGTTAAAACAATGGGTGTAACGATAGATTTAGATTGATACCAGTGTTGTTTTTGGCAACCATTTTAATTTTCGTCTTAGTTTTCGTCTTTTGAATGATAATACTTATTAGTCATCATACTTAAGTCATTTCAAAATGTGTGTTCGTCTAGTTTTTGTTGACGAAAACTATAGACTAATTTCGTCTAGTTTTAATTGACTTTAACTCAATATTTTCCACGAACTGTATGTTAAAAAAGTTGTCCGAGAGTTTAGGAGGACGCTCGCCGTTAGCAATAGCCCCATGCTAACGTGAACGTGAATGCTACGCTAACGCTACGAGTTACATTTAGAACTCAGCACAGACCTCTAAAGGCTAAAACAACATTGCATATTCTGTCTTGCCGAGATAAGACGACAAATATTACCGTGCGTGTCTCAAAACAAGCAACGGGGAGACTGGAGAGAACACTTGACTAGTGGGTTAGTTGTGGGGTTCGCAGCACGTAACATGAGTGACACAACCAGGCAGGCTAACTACACATAAAATGTCACACATTGTTAATATGTGACGAAAACTAAGGCGCATTTTCGTCTTGTTGTTGTCTTGTCGGACGAAAACTGGCATTTGTGTTCTTTTAGTCTTCCAAGATACGTTTTTAGCTCGTTATCGTCTCGTTATCGAATTAAATGCGTTTTATGTGTTGTATACGGGGGAAAAAAATAATTGGAATTGACATGGTGCGTGATTGTAGTCGAGGTTGTACTGAACTAACTTATGAACTGTAACTTGTCTCAATAATTATAAGACTAAAATTACTATCGATTAGTGCTGCAACGATTAATCGATTAACTCGAGTATTCGATCAGAAAGAAATATTCTAATTAAATTTTGTTGCTTTGAGTATTCGTTGAATTAAAGTGGCGTTGTAATGGTGTATTTTGAAAGTGTTTTCATTTAGTTTTATTGATTAGGGTGGATACACTGTCCTCTGGTCTGCCTCATTGCACATGGCTGAATCCAACTGCTCCCTGTTAAGACCGACATAAGCAAAGTTTTTGTTTGGGCTAATGTTTTTTAATGCATTCGTGATTTAGTTTTTAGACATTTTTAGTGGGAATATGAATCCTAACCATTTGTTAAGAGCATTGTAAAAAAGCATTGTAAAAAAAAAAAAAAAAGTTAGCATTTTATAGCATTTAAGCTAGGGGACTTTTGCCATGTAAGTTAGCCAATTATTCTTTTGTTGTACATATATCCTCATTTATTTGTTTTAATACCATTTGAGGCTCATCCCAGATATTTTAACTTTTCATGTTCCTTATCCGATTACTCGATTATTCGAACTAGCTCATCGATTAATCGACTACTAAAATAATCGATAGCTGCAGCCCTACAATTGATAATATTCAAAATCTGTAAAAATGACTTATCATAAATTAGAAATATAGCTACAGGGGATAAAACTTTGAGGGGAAAAATAGCTAAAGACAAAATTGAAAATAAAGTCCGTCATCTCCCTTTTTTTTTCCCAAGGAATCCAAATGAGCGCTTTGATTCGCCGGTTTTCTTCAATTAGCGCCATGTTAATTAAAGAGCATCATCATCATCATAATCATCGGGTTCTCGTTGGTAATTACACGCCCGAGTGTGATTACTTAACTCAGCGGGGCTGCGGATGATTCATCTGCCCTCTGGTCCTTTTTATGAGCGTGCGCGTGTATGAAATTTAACGTTGTCAAAGGACGGAACAGATTCTCCCAGTCGCGCCGCATATGAAATGCCGCGATGAGCGCTGCATATGCAAACACGCGCAATGTGGGGGAAGGGTGGCTGATGATGAGGTGCCTGGAGGAAGTTAATTGCCTATCAAGAGAGTGCTGTTATTGTTTGTGTGCGTGTGTTGTTGAAGTGAATGGAAAGTCCATTAATTAATTGACTGGCGTTGACAGCGATAGACGTCCATTCCATTTCACCTAGATTAATAGGAATCACCAGTGTTGTCAGTAACGCGTTACTGTAATCTGATTACTTTTTTCAGTAACAAGTAATCTAACGCGTTCATTTTTCTACACCAGTAATCTGATTAGTTTCCTTAGTGTCTCTGCGTTACTATTTTTTCATTGCCTCATAACATATGTAGAATGAAGAATATTGTAGTCATGTACGGAGAGCATTTTGAATAGAAAATGCTAAAATAAAAGGTTCCCGGTATGTGTTTCCATGACAACCTCTTAGCTATTTCCTGTTTTGGTCTCGCGTCACTGAGGCGTGTGGACATTCGCGCCGAGTGTTGAGACGTTGCGAGGGAATGTTGATCTGTGGATATCCATGAATGAAGGTGAGTATTTTTTCTTCATTCTGGAGGGTATCAGCAAAAGACCTCTACATGCGCGGCCGTTTCGTAGCTTTGTCGTAGCGACGACGGGCAGTCATCGCTCCAAGTTGGCAAGCTTTGCTTACATCATATGCGTGTTGCACATTCATGCCGTGAGGTGATGTGTTCGTTTAGCATCTGTGGGATGTGTCGTAAGTCAGACTGAGTGTAAAGTGCTTAGTTGCCGCCATGTTTTGTGGCCAAACTGACCACGTGTGTGTTGAGAGGAGTACTTCCGGTTGTTAATGTGCACGGCTGCACGCGCATCCGCGCCCGCCACCACCTTTGTGTTTTTTGCACTGTACAATCCACTTGTGTGTTGTTGATTATTGTGCCGTCAGTTTGCATTGTTTTACATTGGCACTGATATGCTGTTAACCATAACCCGAAATTTAGAAGTTTTGACATTAGGCTTAATCTTAAGAGTTAGCGGGGTTTAATTGGATTTCAACAAATTCCAAGCAGTTTGTCAGATATTTCTTAGTTTCAGGGCTCCGAAGTGGCTAAGCTAGCGCGAAATTCTTATATTCACCTTTAAAGCCAATCATCGGAAAGTCAATTACATGTGATGACATTTTTCTGTTGTCATTCTTATGTTGAGGCGGCAAAGGGAGAAAAATGGGTAAAAAGTAACTGATAGATTACTTTTAAAGTAACTTAGTTACTTTGATAATGAAGTAATCAGTAAAGTAACTAGATTACCTTTCTGAGGCGTAATCAGTAATTAAATTACTTTTTCAAGTAATCTGTGACAACACTGAGAATCACTTGATTTAATAAATTTGATTTCAACCTGTTAACTAAATATCCTCAGATAATTGTGGAAACAATACAAAACACTTGTCAGAGCTGCAGTGTCCATTAATCGCCAAAATTTTTTCTCATAGATTAATCGTTTAGAGCAGACACGTCCAAAGTCCGGCCCGGGGGCCAAATGCGGCCCGTGGTCAAATTTCATCCGGCCCCCAGCCACTGTCATAAAATCAATAAGGTCTGGCCCGCACACAGACTTAATAAATTGGTCAGCAGTCCTGCTACCAGCATATGAAGTAGCTTACACACTAAATTCTGCTCCTCATTTACCCACTAAAAGGCAGCAGCACTCTAAGCAACATTACCCCGTGTTACCCTTTATTCCCCATTTCTAAAATGGCGACAATCAACAAAAAAAAAGACAGTTGACTGTGACGGCCGACGCTTCAAGGATAGGTGGAAATTGGACTATTTCTTCTCTAAGATACGCAACAACTGTGTCTACGTCATTTGCGAGATTGTTGAAATAATTTAGGGCTGTCAAACGATTAAAATTCTTAATCGAGTTAATCACAGCTTAAAAATCATTTAATTGTAATTAATCGCAATTCAAACCATCTATAAAATATGCTATATTTTTCTGTAAATTACTGTTAGAATGGAAAGATAAGACGCAAGACGGATATATACATTCAACATACGGTACATAAGGACTGTATTTGTTTATTATAACAATAAATCAACAAGATGGCATTAACATTATTAACATTCTCTTAAAGTGATCCATGGATAGAAAGACTTGTAGTTCTTAAAAGATAAATGTTAGTAAAAGTTACAGAAATTTTATTTTAAAACCCCTCCTAATGTTTTCGTTTTAATAAAATTTGTAAAATTTTCAATCAAAAAATAAACTAGTAGCTCGCCATTGTTGATGTCAATAATTACACAATGCTCATGGTGCTGAAACCCATAAAATCAGTCGCACTCAAGCGCCAGCAGAGGGCGACAAAAAGCCAAAAAACACAAGTAACAAGTGGACATGACACTATGCTGTCGTTTTAATCTGTTTGAGCAGGGCATGTGCGTTAATTGCGTCAAATATTTTAACGTGATTAATTAAAAAATAATAATTACCGCCCGTTAACGTGATAATTTTGACAGCCCTAAATTAATTAAAAATAAATAAAGCAAATGTGACACACAGAATGGCTTGCTAAAATTTGCTTAAATATATTGTTCTACGTAAAGCACATCAGCCAAGGACGGCCCTCCACATTTTTACCACACCAAATCTGGCCCCCTTTGCAAAAAGTTTGGACACCCCTGGTTTAGAGTAATCCATGTAAAATTGTCTGATTTTATACTCTGGAATGTAAATATACTCATATTTATTACGGAAAAATTGTTATGTCAAATGAAAGCATGTCGCAAAACTGCAGTGTCGATTACAGCTCTTTTGAGCATAGATCAGTCGTTATTAGCTTTTTTTTAAAAAAAAAATCACTTATACTTGTCTGATTTAATCCTCTTGATTGTAAATATTCTCGATTATGGGAAAACCTTTATGGTCAAAGCATAAACTTCACGATCAGATGACGGGAGATGGGGCGCGGGCTGCTCCATAGGAGGTAGAAGAATTGCAAAGTCACTGTATCAATGCTAAATTAACGCTTTTAGGGTCATTCCAGAATTAAATTTGAAAGTAGTACACATACACAATATTAAAACATGCAGTTTGAGTATATATTGACCAATTAAAAAACCCAATAAAAGAAAAGAATGCTTGAATTATATATTTTTAATCACAGGCAGAGTTTGACTTTTGGGGCTGGGGGGGCACAACATGTTGAGTACCCCGAAAAGCATTCTTGAGGGGAATTCTAAATCAGGCTGCTTAGGGCAGCTATACTTTTTGCCAAGATCGTCATCCATTGAATATGGACGCCCGCTGGTGTCGTGCCAATGTAGTTACCCCCGTCAAAAATTGTATCCCCTGGGTGACGCCACTGCGCTGCACTGACTTGCTTCATTTCCGTGTTTTTGTGATCAAGTTATTTACGAGGTTTTAAAACATGGCCCATCCCATCATTTAAAAAAAACTTTTTTTTCTGTCGTATAACATAACTGAACGTAACAAAAGGCCATGTTTTACTGTTTTACTCGGAGGATGACCTATAACTGTTATTACTGTAATTCAAGTCCTGTATGGAGTTTCTCCAGTTTAATAAACGTCGATGTCCAAAATATATAACTGTGGTTCTTTTCTGGCTTCAATTATTTAAGTCGACATAACTCATAACTGATCTATGTCTATGTAAATATTCTCGATTATGGGAAAACCTTTATGGTCAAAGCATAAACTTCACTATCAGATGACGTGCCAAAGGTAAACACGTTGCGTACAAGTACTTGGATCTTAGACTAATGGTTAAGGACCATTGTTTGACTTCAAATTGTCTGATTTTAGCATCTCGACTCTGAAATATTTACCGATTCCTGTCGTTTTTTATTGAGGCCGACTGACTACTTTTGTTTTGAATCTAAGCTTTTAATCTGGTTTCCTCTTGCAATGCTATTGACAGCAATGGACATCCAATCCATTTTGACTGAGAAAGGCTGGCAGAGAGTTAAAGAGAATTCGGGCAATTTTTAGGTCAAAAACTCTAAACCAGACAGGTCCAAAGTGCGCCCGGGGGCCAAATGCTGCCCGTGGTCAAATTTTATCCGGCCCCTAGCCTCTGTCATAAGATTAATAACGTCTGGCCTGCACACAGACTTAATAACTAGACTGTGTTGGTATGCGGCCCAAACGGAGGGGAACACACCACGGTTGAACTATTCATGTGATAGTTTGTGTCAGTTCAAGTCAAGCAATATTTACTTATGGAATTTTACCCTTTTTTTTTAAAATAACCATTTAAGTCACTTCTCCTATAGTCCACACACAAAAACAAAAATGGCCCAAATGTGTATTTTAAATCCATGATCCATGCCCCTGAGTCAGTCCTTCTAAACTATAGACACAACTCCTGCTTTACATTTAAATTGCATTTCTAAAACACTTTTTTTTCAATGCAATGTACACATTTGGGCCATTTTTTTTCAGGTTTTTTTGCAGCAGGGCCGAAAACCAAAAGTGGTTTTTGCCATGTGGCAAAAATGTTTTTGCGATGTGGCAAAAATGTTTTTGCTATGTGGCAAAATGTTTTTGCCATGTGGCCTTTTTTTTGCCATGTGGCATTTTTTTTATGCCATGTGGCAAAATGTTTCTGCTATGTGGCAAAATGTTTTTGCCATGTGGCATTTCTTTTTGCCATGTGTCAATGTTTTTGCCATGTGGCATTTTTTTGGCCATGTGGCATTTTTTTTGCCATTTGGCAAAAAGTTTTTCGCCATGTGGCATTTTTTTGCCACATGCCATATACTAAATGCCATATACCCCCCCAAACCAAAATGCATTTTGCCACATACCCCAAATAAATGCCACATGGCAAAATCTATTTTGCCACATGGCAAAATCCATTTTGCCACATGGCAAAAAAATTGCCACATGGCAAAAAAAAAGGCCACATGGCAAAAACATTTTGCCACATTGCAAAAACGTTTTTGCCATGTGGCCTTTTTTTTGCCATGTGGCATTTTTTTCATGCCATGTGGCAAAATGTTTCTGCTATGTGGCAAAAATCTTTTTGCCATGTGACATTTATTTTTTTTGCCATGTGGCAAAATGTTTTTGCCATGTGGCATTTTTTTTGGCCATGTGGCATTTTTTTGCCATGTGGCAAATTTTTTTGCCATGTGGCATTTTTTTGCCACATGCCATATACCAAATGCCAAATGCCATATACCCCCCGAAATCAAAATGCATTTTGCCACATACCCCAAATAAATGCTACATGGCAAAATCCATTTTGCCACATGGCAAAATCCATTTTGCCACATGGCAAAAAAAATTGCCACATGGAAAAAAAAATTGCCACATGGAAAAATGTTTTTGCCATGTGGCAAAATGTTTTTGCCATGTGGCAAAATGTTTTTGCCATGTGGCCTTTTTTTGCCATGTGCATTGGCATTTGCCATTTGGTATAGGGCATGTGGCAAAAACATTTTGCCACATGGCAAAAAAAATGCAACATGGCAAAAAAAAAATGCCACATGGCAAAAATGTTTTTGCCACGTGGCCTTTTTTTGCCATGTGGCATTTTTTTATGCCATGTGGCAAACTGTTTCTGCTATGTGGCAAAAATCTTTTTGCCATGTGGCTTTTTTTTTTTTTTTTGCCATGTGGCAAAATGTTTTTGCCATGTGGCATTTTTTTTTTTTTGCCATGTGGCAAAATGGATTTTGCCATGTGGCATTTTTTTGCCACATGCCCTATACCAAATGCCATATACCCCCCCAAACCAAAATGCATTTTGCCACATACCCCAAATAAATGCCACATGGCAAAATCTTTTGCCACATGGCAAAAAAAATTGCCACATGGCAAAAACATTTTGCCACATGGCAAAATTTTGCAAATATCACTTTTGGTTCTCGCTGTCTCTCTTTTTTTGTGCGTGGAGTATAGGAGAAGTGAGTTAAAAAATGTGTAAAAAGTGTAAAACTATAAATAAATGTAACTTCACTTGAACTGACACAAACAATCACATGAAAAATGCAACTGTGGTGTGTTCCCTTCCGTTTGAGCCACCGACTACCACAATTTATGTCTAGTGGTTGCATTTACACATGAATGGTTGCTGTCTGTCAGACAACGACTTGCTAATTCAAAAGCACTTGGGTCATTTTGGCCACCTCTCGGTTTTCCGGAGGAGAGGCCAAATCGGCCATTGCTTGGGAATATTAGGAGTATTTGTCTTGAGAAAGGCCGAGTCGGCCTCTGCTGGGTTTTCTAGTGTGAAAGAGTTCAAAGAGAGGCGATTTTACCAAACAAGACACACTGACATGTACGACAAGATTACAGGGAAGATACGCATCGAGAAATTGAAGCAACTTTAAGTTAGTTCAATTTCACTGCAGCAGTATTTCGCAAGATCCCGAGAGTCGAAAGAGAACGCCACAAAGGCTAGTTGCGAGATTTTTGAAATTATTAATTAAAATAAATACATAAATAAATAAAGCAAATGTGACACACAGAATGGCTTGCTAAAAGTTGCTTAAATATATACTACATTAAGGCCGTCAGCCAAGGTCGGCCCCCCACACCAAATCTGGGCCCCTTTGCTAAAAGTTTGGACACCCCTGCTCTAAACGATTCATCGACTATCAAAATAGTTGTCGTTGCATTCGATAATCGATTAGTTGGCAGAAATAATAGCCCTCTGAAGAAAACTACAACTGTTACAGTCAATAGTAGCAAATGAGCGAAGCTATTCCAAACTCACTCTTAAAAAAAATTACCCATGTTTGTTTTTTTCTTGTACTAATAAAGAAGAATCCTCCCAGCTCCGGTTCTCATTATGCAAATAAGCTTGTACCCCATCGGTGTAATATATAACATTTAATAACCGGTGTGGCGCATAATCGATGAGCGCGATTGAGTCATCCGACTGCTTTCCGGGTCCACAACTGGTAAAACATCTCTGCTGGATGCGCGCTAATTGAATGCAAAGTGCGTTGGATGTTCTTCACCTCTCAGCAGACAACGTAGGAAGGTTGGATCAAGATGAGACGCACACACTCAGCAGGTGAGCACAGCTGAGTTGACACTTTGTCAGCACTGTGTAATTTGACATAATGAATGCAAGCATCGTTACTGCTGTTAATTGGCCGGACTAATTATACTCGGAGGATGTCATTAGAGGGAAACTGATGCCAAATTTGTGTGTGCCTGTGTGCGTGTGAGAAAGAGAGGTCGGTGCAGACGGCAGGAGGAAAAAAGGGAAAAGAGGGCACCAGTGGTGACTTGGGAGGGGGCAGTGCAGGTGGTGCTGATGGAAGAGGGTGCATTCAAACGGCTTGGGCGGGTGGTGGATCGGTAGAAGGATTGCAAAGTCATCGTATCGATGCTAAGTTAACACATTAAGGGTCATTCCAGAATTGAATTTGAATTTGACCTAGTCTAAAAACCAATAAATGCCGATTATACTGTATACAGGGTGACCCAAAAAAAAGTTTACACTCAGTTGACTGCTTGTTTAAAAGCCATTGAAACATATCTAAATAGGTTGTCATGCTTAAGTGATTCATTAAGGTCACTCAATGCAGGTGGTAATCTCTCGTCTCTACAATTCCTGTGCTTCTGCTGAAAATGAAGAAAACTTTAGCTGTACCTGAATTGCTGCATGCCGTTCTGACACCTACTGAGGTTGCAGCAAATCTGAGAATATCCAGATATGCGGTCTACAAAGTTAAAAAGAAGCTAAAAGATACTGGAACAGCCTCACGAAAACCTGGGTCTGGAAGTGCCGATCTGTGCGGACCAAAAAGTTGATTGACAAGGTGATATGTGGCCACCCCAGAGTCCAGATCTCAATCCCCTGGATTACAGCATATGGGCAACTGTGGAGGACAGTGCCTGTAAGAAGCCACAAACTTCTGTGGCAGCCTTGGAGAGGTCCATTGTTACATCTTGGGAAAAGATGACAGCATCCTACATAAAGAAGACCTGTCAAGTGTTTCGCGTGTAATGTTGCAAGTGAAATGTTGCTACGTACAAATTATACATTTTGTTTTGGTTTCTTTTGATGATACACTTGTACATCTTGATTATATTGTTGCTTTGTATCCCATAAAAATTGAAATACATCTTAAAAATCTTTCAAATTCATCTGATTCCGATCCTCTGAAAATGATCAGATCAAACCAGACTCCCGATGACGTATGAAATCAATGGGGGGAAAAACAAAACAAAAAACACTTATTACTCATGCTAACTTAAGGCCCAAGTACACTGCATGCGTGATCGTTGCGGTTCCGGTCCGGTTCAGTGTTGACTGCGTGCCACGCAGTCCGTCAAAAACAGGCAAATCATACCGGCTGCTGCACGGCTGCGGTCCGCCAACTCCGTCCCCTCGTGAGCTCTCGCGTGATCGCACGCAATAATGTGCCATTTAAAACAACGACAAACACACGGAGTCTGTAGTATGTACTCATCAGAGAAGCAGAGAGAGAGAGCACATTTTTTTCCTTGCATATTGATATTGTAACGTTTGCTAAGCGGAAGTCTGGCCACGAAAACAACACACGAGCTTCAACGCCTTTTTCCTCTTTTTCTTTATTAACTTACCGCCACCTCACCAATGCAAAAACAACAACTACAGTGGGGAGAACAAGTATTTGATACACTGCCAATGGGAAAACCCATTGGCAGTGTATCAAATACTTGTTCTCCCCACTGTATTTACACTGACGCTATTTAGTCCACCAATCGGAGCGTCGGGCTGGTGCACCAGCACACCAGTGACAGCCCCGGTCGGCACAACACCGGCGACGCTACAATATTTTAGTTGTGTCTGTCTCTTAATTCCAGTTTGACTGCATCATGTTGAGATCAGGGCTCCGTGTGTGGAAGGAAGGGGGGCTATTATGCCCTTGGTTGTGTCAGTGCGTTTATATCTTTGTGCACATTTAAAATTTATGGCACATAACATCTCATAGAGCTGTTATAAACAACTGATAAGTAATCTGTCATATTTATAAAATGGATAGCGAATTATATACGACACGAACTAAAAAAACATCGTACTTGGAATTGGTGTCTCAACACTGCAGATTCATGTGCCCAGCGCAAACTGTTGTTTTTTCAATTAAGAGTCAAGTGAAATGTAAGAAAGAAATAGAAACGTCTTGAATAGACCACCAGGTCGAAAGTTGTGGGTGTCTCTTTTTTCCTCTTTCGTCTCTTTTTTCTCTTTCCTACTCCCCCCCCCCCCCGACTCTGTATACAAACCGAGATTGTTTGTGCGCGGGGCACGAGAATTTCTGCAGTGGAACCACTTCCAGATACGCTGCTTTTTTCTTTCTTTTTTTTTTTGTTTTTTTTTTGCTTAGCACATCGTGTGTTTCATATCATTGCCAGAAAAACACACATAATAGGACACTTTGCAGTTTCGCTTTTAATTGTGTCCTTATAGTAACGATCTGCTGCATGTATATCACTTTGTGACTTTCCACCTCCATGAAGAAGCGCTCATCATCCATTTTCGCTCGTGTTTAAACCGTGATTAGGCACCTGGGCTTTTGACGTCAGGCCCAGCTCCGCCCATTTTGTCGGATGCGTGTCCGGCAGATATAGAAAATAGCCTATACCAGGGGTGTCCAAACTTTTTGCAAAGGGGGCCAGATTTGGTGTCGTAAAAATGTGGGGGGCCGACCTTGGCTGACGTTTTTTACGTAGAACAATTAGGGCTGTCAAAATTATCGCGTTAACGGGCGTTAATTAATTTTTAAAAATTAATCACGTTAAAATATTTGACGCATTTAACGCACATGCCCCGCTCAAACAGATTAAAATGGCAACAAAGTGTCATTTCCACTTGTTACTTGTGTTTTTTGGTGTTTTTTCGCCCTCTGCTGGCGTTTGGGTGCAACTGATTTTATGGGTTTCAGGCTTCAGCACCATAATTATTATTGACATCAACAATGGCGTGCTACTAGTTTATTTTTTGATTGAAAATTTTACAAACTTTATTAAAACAAAAACATTAAGAGGGGTTTTAAAATAAAATTTCTATAACTTGTACTAACATTTATCTTTTAAGAACTACACGTCTTTCTATCCATGGATCGCTTTAAGAGAATGTTAATAATGTTAATGCCATCTTGTTGATTTATTGTTATAATAAACAAATACAGTCCTTATGTACCGTATGTTGAATGTATATATCCATCTTGTATCTTATCTTTCCATTGCAACAATAATTTACAGAAAAATATGGCATACTTTATAGATGGTTTGAATTGCGATTAATTATGATTAATTCATTTTTAAGCTGTGATTAACTCGATTAAAAACTTTAATTGTTTGGCAGCCCTAAACAATATATTTTAAGCAAATTTTAGCAAGCCATTCTGTGCGTCACATTTGCTTTATTATTTTTTCAAATTAATAATTTCAACAATCTCCCAACTAGCCTTTGTGGTGTTCTCTTTCGACTCTCGGGCTCTTGCGAAATACTACTGTGAAATAAACTAGCTTCAAGTTGCTTCAATTTCTCACAACGTATCTTCCCTGTAATCTTGTCGTACATGTCAGCGTGTCTTGTTTGGTAATATCGCCTCACATTGAACTCTTTAAAAACAGTGACTGTCTCTTTGCAAATGAGGCGGACACAGTTGTTGCGTATTTTTGTGAAGAAATAGTCCAATTTCCACCAATCCTTGAAGCGTCGGCCGTCACAGTCAACTTTCTTTTTTTTTTGTTGATTGTCGTCATTTTAGAAAATTGGGAGTAAAGGGTCACATGGGGTAATGTTGCTTCGAGTGCTGCTGCCTTTTAATGGGTAAATGAGGAGCAGCATTTTGTGTGTAAGCTACTTCATATGCTGGTAGCAGTACTGTTGACCAATTTATTAAGTCTGTGTGCGGGCCAGACGTTATTGATTTTAGGACAGAGGCTGGGGGCTGGATGAAATTTGACCATGGGCCGCATTTGGCCCCCGGGCCGGACTTTGGACATGCTGGCCTATACCATCCGGCGGGCATGCGGCGGGCATGCGGTTCGCAGTCAATCCGGAGCACTGACGCGGCCGGTATGCGTTGAACAATAGGATATAATGGGAACGGATTGGCTCCGGCGCTATTTTTTACCGGAGTCGGACCGGAAACGCAACGATCACGCATGCGGTGTACTTGGGCCCTCAAACCGCAAGACGACACCAAGTATAAATGAAGTGATCAATCAATCAAAGTAAGTTTGCAAAATTGCAAATGGCGCACCGCACGCAACAAGTCACCTTTGCTCATTGATATTCATGACGTTAGCGATCATAGCTAGGCGGGTCAAGCTCGCGTTTGTCCCAATGCTAAATGCATGGAAGTAGTGTTCGAACGAGATTTTACTGAGCTAAACCTACCAATTCTGTCCGAAAATGTGTCGAGGGCTGAAAAAGAGCCGACCTGATCCAGAGTTAGCTTTTTTATTGACACCTTTTTCTTGTGTGCATTACCTTACGCCCCTGACAATGACATTTTGTTTCAACAATCTATCCTTTATCCCCATATGCCCTGTCTTTCTTATATATTATATCCTCTGGTTGTCTTACGTCTCTGACCGTTTTTAGAGGTAATTTACATTGGTATTTTTGTGTAGGGATCGCAATTGCTACTCAGTGACAGCCAACGAACACTTTAATTTTTTCATTAATAACAAATCTTAATTCAATAATTTATTTACACTTCCCCCTTACTAAAATTATTATTATTATTTTTTTATTTTTTTTTTTAACAACAGAAAAGGTAACAACAGTGGCAGTCAGATACCGTTTTAATTTTTCTCAGGTCATTCATTGTCAGACAGAAGCAGCACGACAAAACGCCACGCTAAAAAATAAGTAAAAATCTCAAAATGGCTTAGCTGTTCGTCTTCTGTAGTACCATGGCCCCCAACAAAATGTTTACTGCATATGAAATGTGAATGGCTTCACCTCGCTGGCATTAAACTGGTCTTTTGGACGTCCCCACAATTATATCCATTCTTCACATTTCTTCCTCCGAGTTTTTGGTTTCGGGAAATGTATGACGAAAACAATCTTCATATGCTGTAATGTCTAGAGACGTTTCTAAAAGTTCCATAGCAGCAGTGTTTGATTGTCAGGTTCTTTTTTGAAAGATTACCAGAGAAATCAAACAGAGATAACATGGATCGTATGCGAGAGTGCGTCTGTAATGTCTGTAATGTCTAAAAATAGCATTCATGCGCTATTCAACCTAAATAAATTGTAATTGTATATAGAAAAATGCAAAATTTGCTTTAGTTGAGTAAAATTGTGTTCTGCATTCTATTTTTATTATATTAAGTATCTTGATTTGAAAATTGAGCGATTTATTAGCTATTGAAAACTTATGTCAAAATTGCACTAAATAAAAAAAAAAATTAAGTTGCTATTTCAGGCAAAAACCAGTATGATATGTTCAATTTTGCTATTGGTCCTGAAAATATAGGTGATTATCTCTGCATTTAGAGATTTTTGTGCATCTAGTGTAAAATCTAAAAATTTTATAGCCATTTTGAGTTTTATTATATGCTAAAAATGCGCTAAAAAATAAGTAAAAATATCAAAATGGCTTACTTCGTCGTCCTCTGTAGGACCATGGCGCCCCAACAAAACGTTTACTGCATATGAATTGTGAATGGCTTCACCTTGCTGGCATTAAACTGGTCTTTTGGACATTCGCGCATGTTGATCCATTCTTCACATTTTTCCTCCTAGTTTTTGGCTTTGGGAAACGTATGAAGAAAACATCATTCATATGTCGTAATGTCTAGAATCCTTTCTACAAGTTCCATAGCAGCCGTGTTTGATCGGCATGTTCTTTTTTGAAAGATTACCAGAGAAAACAAGCAGAAATAACATGGATGGTATGCGAGGGCGTGTCCATGTTCACCCACTTCCGGGTTACGATGGTGAAAGCACAGTCAAAGTTTCTTCTGAGAATTGAGAATGGCCACAGCCATTTTGTGATCTCAGTTATGGCCACACAAATGAAAAGACATGAGCACAGCACAGGTAAATGTGATAATGGGTAATTATGACACAACAAAGGGGGGCGGGTAATTTGGGATACATTTGGTTGCCTAAAATCGTACAGTACAGTAGTAGTGTTTTCGTTTCCTCGACTATGACGCATCAGATGTTCTTTCAATTTATTAAACAAGATTCTTTCCGGTGGCTTGGACATGGTGTTGCCTCTGCATAGGAAAAACTCCAAAAACTCTTTGGAAAAAATGAGAAACCTTGGGGAGAACCACAGTCAGGAGAGATCCACTCTCAGGACGGATAGACAAGATGCACCAGGACTGCTAATGGGAATTAGCAGACGGAGTTACAGTTTATAGAAATGCAATAGAGTGAGGGAACAAGAGGAGCTCCATCTACCCAGATGAGACGGGGGGGGCGGGGGCAACGAGGACGTCCATCTTAGACTGAACTGTGAGTCTCGTCTGATTTCAACTAGCCTGACCATAAGCTTTGTCGAATAGGAAAGCTGGAAGCTGATTCCATAGGACAGGAGCTTGGTAGCTAAAGGCTCTAGCGCCTACTGTATTTTTAGAAACCCTGGGAACTACCAGTAGACCTGCATTCTGAGAACTGAGTGTTCTGTTGGGGCGGTACGGAACCAGAGCATCGGTGAGATATGATGGCCCCAAACCATTTATGGTCTTAAATGTAAGAAGGAGGATTTTAAATTTAATTCTAAACTTGACCGGAAGCCAGTGAAGGGCCTGGAGCACAGGGGTGGTGTGCTCTCTTCTATTAGTGCCTGTTAAAAGTCTTGCTGCTGCGTTCTGGACTAGCTGAAGACCTTTTAGAGAACTTTTAGGACAAACTGCAAGTAGGGAGTTACAGTAATCCAATCTAGATGTAACGAACGCATGAATTAATTTTTATGCATCGTTTTTAGACAAAATATTTCTAATTTTGGCTATGTTGCGCAGGTGAAAGAAGGCTGTTCTGCAGGTTTGTTTAATGTGAGCTTTAAATGATAAGTCTGGGTCAAATAGAACTCCTAGGTTTTTAACTGTGGTGCTGGATGCTACACTTACATTGTCCAGAGTGACTATCTGGGCAGTTAAAGTGACTATCTGGGTATAGAATGAACGTCATTCGCCGCTCCCAGTCACAATGAATCGGACATCTAGCGCTGTCAACGTTATTGAAAGATGAACATTCACATCTGTCGTCGTCGATGGCAGGCAAAGAGGGACATGACTTGTTATTGAACTCCAGTTATCTTAAATTTCAGGTCTTAACTTCATATAAAGCTCATCAGTTGCATTGGCTAGCACGCTAGCAAGAAGGCACACACACAGCCGCAGACTTGCGAGGACCTGTAATCAAATTTTTAGCTATCATCTTTCAAATCCACTCGTAGCGAACACGAGCAGAGCTGCCGCCTTTTAGTTTGTCCTCTCCGAGCAGCGTGTAAAAGCTTCATCACGGACCACGCTGATGAAATTAGCGTCTATTAGAGCCCCCCGACCCCTCTCCCGGCCCACTCCCGCTTCCTGGCCGCGCTCTCACTTGGAGGAGTGTGCAGATTTAATTTGCCGCCACGACTCAGGAGCCACTTAGTAATATCTCTCCGTGTGCGAGAATTGATTGATTAGGCCTTATCTTGTTATCTGGCTCTGTGGTCGTTTGATAGGCCTGTTTGTTCTTGCACTCCTTCTATCTGTATCCCTTTGCTTTATGTAATTTCACGCCCGTTTCTTTGCTGTGTGTGTGTGTCGGCCTCCAGCCTCTCTGTCTAGTTTCTCTCTGTAAATGTGGAAATCAGACACTGATAAGGAAGGATAGTCTTGCAAGATCCGAATGAGGAAATTACACGGTTACATCGTTGCGGATCGACCCCCGCCTCTACTTCAACCCCCACGCCAGGCCGTATTGTATTTTTGAGAGCGTTATTTGCTAAAAACTCATTGACTGGCATTGACGGTGATAGACGTCCAGTCAATTCGTACTGAAGGTACAGTGGGGCAAAAAAGTATTTAGTCAACCACTAATTGTGCAAGTTCTCCCACTTGAAAATATTAGAGAGGCCTGGAATTGTCAACATGGGTAAACCTCAACCATGAGAGACAGAATGTGGGGGGGAAAAAAACTGAAAATCACATTGTTTGATTTTTAAAGAATTTATTTGCAAATCATGGTAGAAAATAAGTATTTGGTCAATACCAAAAGTTCATCGCAATACTTTATGTAACCTTTGTTGGCAATAACGGAGGCCAAACGTTTTCTGTAACTCTTCACAAGCTTTTCACACACTGTTGCTGGTATTTTGGCCCATTCCTCCATGCAGATCTCCTCTAGTGATGTTTTGGGGCTGTCATTGGGCAACACGGACTTTCAACCCCCTCCACAGATTTTCTATTGGGTTGAAATCTGGAGACTGGCTAGGCCACTCCAGGACCTTGAAATGCTTCTTATGAAGCCACTCCTTTGTTGCCCTGGCTGTGTGTTTGGGATCATTGTCATGCTGAAAGACCCAGCCACGTCTCATCTTCAATGCCCTTGCTGATGGAAGGAGATTTTCACTCAAAATCTCTCGATACATGGCCCCATTCATTCTTTCCTTTACACAGATCAGTTGTCCTGGTCCCTTTGCAGAAAAATAGCCACAAAGCATGATGTTTCCACCCCCATGCCTCACAGTGGGTATGGTATTCTTCGGATGCAATTCAGTATTCTTTCTCCTCCAAACACGAGAACCTGTGTTTCTACCAAAAAGTTCTATTTTGGTTTTATCTGACCATAACACATTCTCCCAGTCCTCTTCTGGATCATCCAAATGCTCTCCTGCGAACCGCAGACGGGCCTGGACGTGTACTGGCTTCAGCAGGGGGACACGTCTGGCAGTGCAGGATTTAAGTCCCTGGCGGCGCATTGTGTTACTGATAGTAGCCTTTGTTACTGTGGTCCCAGCTCTCTGTAGGTAATTCACTAGGTCCGCCCGTGTGGTTCTGGGGTTTTTGCTCATCGTTCTTGTTATCATTTTGACGCCACGGGGTGAGATCTTGCATGGAGCCCCAGATCGAGGGAAATGATCAGTGGTCTTGTATGTCTTCCATTATCTAATAATTGCTCCCACAGTTGATTTCTTTACACAAAGCGTTTTACCTATTGCAGATTTAGTCTTCCCAGCCTGGTGCAAGTCTATAATTTTGTCTCTGGTGTCCTTCGACAGCTCTTTGGTCTTGGCCATAGTGGAGTTTGGAGTGTGACTGACTGAGGTTGTGGACAGGTGTCTTTTATACCGATAATGAGTTAAAACAGGTGCCATTAATACAGGTAACGAGTGGAGCCTTGTTAGAAGAAGTTAGACCTCTTTGACAGTCAGGAATCTTGCTTGTTTGTAGGTGACCAAATATTTATTTTCCACTCTAATTTGGAAATAAATTCTTTAAAAATCAAACAATGTGATTTTCTGTTTTTTTTCCACATTCTGTCTCTCGTGGTTGAGGTTTACCCATGTTGACAGTTACAGGCCTCTCTAATCTTTTCAAGTAGGAGAACTTGCACAATTGGTGGTTGACTAAATACTTGCTTGCCCCACTGTAGCAGCAAATGAACAACTACTGTCAGTTTATGAGTCATTTGAATTAGGGGTGTGACATTATATCGATATGGTGATGTATCACAACACAGTGGTGCCGCAAGATACGAAACTAATGCGTTCCAGAGTGGCTTTCGTATCATTTTTTCGTATAATGAATCACGTTTTACATGTTAATTGCGCAGTTCGTTCCAAGCTTTACTAAAATGCCACATTGAGTTGCAAAATCAAGATAATACAAGAGCCAAATACTATACAATATTGAATCATTCAATATACCTAACCTTACCGATAACACCATGTTCCAGAAAAAACAAAACAAAACTATTTGTTCCTGGCTTGTAATCATTTTGTGTTGCTTGGGTCCAAATGAAATAAAAAAAGTGCCACCAAAAAGGTAAAAGTTTGGTTTGGAGAAAATTAAAGGCTACTGTATATTCAAATTAGGGCTGTCAAAATTATCGCGTCAACGCGCGGTAATTAATTTTTTTAATTAATCACGTTAAAATATTTGACGCAATTAACGCACATGTCCCGCTCAGAAAGTATTCTGCCTTTTGGTAAATTTTACAGCAAGGCTTTTTGTGCTGTCCAACAGCGAACTCTTGTGGTCGCTTTGCGACATAGTTTATTGTTTTCTTGCCAGTTCATTATGGCTGCACGACGTCTCGGGCTGATAATGTTGTGCTTATATGATCCCTGGACAAGATTTGTCCATAAGTATGGTTGTTGTAAAGAATGTACATATTATGTTAGTGAGCGAAATGTTATATTTTTTGTATGAGACGCTTTTTATGTTTAGTGAACCTGTATAGCGTGCTAAGCTAACGTTGTTGCTAATCCAATGCTTGTGTACTTTTTTTTTTTATAGTTTTACGACGGTCTAAAGAGGACAATGGTTTGAGGCCATTTTATTAATAAATCAGATGAAAAAGGAAGAAGTCTAATTATTAAGGCGTCGTTCACTAGCTGTCTAGCTTTGGAAAAAGTAGACGCTTCGGAGTGAGGACAGCATAGACAGATTTAAATGACAGTAGAGTGAAATGCCCACTACAGTCCTTGTGTACCGTATGTTGAATGTATATATATATATATATCCATCTTGTGTCTTATCTTTCCATTCCAACAATTTATTTTACAGAATATATTACATATATATATATATAATATATATATATTTACAGAAAAATATGGCATATTTTATAGATGGTTTGAACTGCGATTAATTGCGATTAATTAATTTTTAAGCTGTAATTAACTCGATTAAAATTTTTAATCGTTTGGCAGCCCTAATTCAAATGTTCCAATTTTACGTACTATTTAAGCAGAAAATATTTACGTTAAAGGGCAAGTAAAGAGCTTTTTGTATTTTTCTGTAATTTTACAAATATACTGTAATTTTCGGACTATAAGCCACTTTTTTCCTTCATTTTGAATTCTGCGGATTATAGTCCAGTGCGGCTTATCTGATGATTTTTTTTGGGTCAACAGGCAGCACATCCTTCCTAGCATGCATTGAGCGCTACAGAAATTAACAATTAAAATTCAAGTTCTGCGCTAATTGTTCATTCAGTTACTGTTCCAGTTGTTTCATTAATTGCTTGTTATGGTATTTGGTAACACTTTATTTGACAGCGGCGTCATAAGACTGCCATAAGACCGTCATAATTGTGACATGACACTATCATGGCCTTAAATGAATGCGTATGACAGATGTCATTAAGTATTATCTGGAAAATTATGTCACTAACTCCATTTATGTCCAGCCCGGATCTTTTACATCAATTCAAAAGAGATAATTTGCCGGATGACACATAATGACATCTGTCATAAGCATTTATTAATGCTCATGAGAGTTTCATGTCATATTTATAATGGTCTTATGACAGTTTTATGGAACCACTGTCAAATAAAGTGTTACAGAATACCACAGCTAGCAATTAATGAAACAACTGGAAGAGTAACTGAAGATATTATTAGCACAGAACATGAATTTTGATTGTTATGTACATTTGTAGCAATGCATGCGAGGAGGCATGTAAGACGACAACAGCCTTAACAACAGGGGGCAGCGATGGCCAAATGAAGCTTCTTGAAGCAATGAATTGATGGTGGTTCATTTGGACTTCAAGTCTTATGATGCCGCTGTCAAATAAACTGTTACCAATTAATATCTTTTGGTGTAAACATCCCATAATACAGTGAGGGCAGTTTCTGCTTATAGTCCAGTGCGGCTTATCTATGAACAAATGCCGCTTTAGTGTCAGATTTGGTGAGTGGCGGCTTATAGTCAGGTGCGCCTTATAGTCTGAAAATTATGGTAAACTTTGGACGAGTCGTTGAAACAACCATGCCATTTCTAACGTGCAACCGTGGATAATTTGAGTTTTTTAGCACTCCGTCATTATTGTACACCCAAACCCGGAAGTGTGGCGTGATATCCTGAACGCAACAGAAGACTATCCACAGTAAGCATAGCATCGGCAACGATATCAGTGATATTTCCACCGAAAGTAACCATTGAAGATCGCTCTTTTGTGACGCTAACGCTAACGATGGCAAAAGCTCCCAGGAAAGATTATCTACAATTCCTACATGTTTGAACCTGAGGCGTCAGATGACGACGATTTACTCGGCACAGCAGACGTTGGTGATGACACCGGTAGGCAGCTCGACACTTCACGAAAGGAAGAGTGGTAGGCCTATGACTACATTGTGATTTCTCTCTAACCCTTTCTTTCCCTAGTCATTCTGTGATATAATTATCAGTAATTGCAAAAACAGAAATTGGCATGAATAGGCAACCTGTCAGCTGTCTTATGACAGGCAAGCAACAACAACAAAAGCAGGTCACGATCAATTAATAAACGTATCTAATTGACATGAATAGACAACCTGTTAGTTGTCTGATGACAAGCAAGCAACAACAACAAAAAACAGGTCGCACTTCAACGAACAGGCAGTTGGTTTTGCCCACGTATATCAACTAAATTGCATCAAATTTAAGTAAGGTAAGGGTCTACTTACATCTTTGAAGGGACAAGGTTGTTTTTGTTGTTTTCTTAGGCTTTCAAAGCTGTCGTCGCTGAAATGTTGAAAACAAAGCCGCGATCAAGTAGCCGGGGAGAAGTTCATCCGCTTGACTCTGACAAAAGATGTCCAAATCTTTGCAGGTTTTTTTGATCACTCATAGTCTCGAGCCTTCATGTGAGCAATTCATCGCTACACATCGAGATGGCATGATAAATCTCGCAAGTAAAACCCAGAAAATGTTTGCAATATATGCCGAGGATAGCGTGGTGCCATACTTTGTATTGGAGTACTGGCGAGGTCTTCGGAAAATGACGTCATTAGGTAGGGGCCGGCAGCGAGGCGCATCCCTCGTTGCTAGGTGTTGCTACGGCAGTCATTCAAAAACTATGCAGTAAATTAAATACAAATTGGTAATGTGACTTTTGAGACAGAAATAATGCATTCAATACAATTTAACCGAGCACTACGCTCATGAATTTAAGTCTTCACCTGCTCTTTAAATGTCACTTCTTCATGTTTCAGGTCAAACTAAGTCTATAAATTAAGGAGGAACATATACACTATATTATATATACATACACATATATATATATACATATATATATATATATATATATATATCATACACAGGATTAGAAAGTACAACAGTAAAGAAAAGTCGTGACCACAAACAAACTTTTTCGGAAACAAGTTTTTATATGTCAATGTGATGAAACAAACTAGGAAATACCGCTTACAGTCTGGGAACAAAATACCGTGTTACATGGTGATAATCGAACATACAGTAATGCAAAGAAAAAGATGAAAATGTGGAACCTTACCTTTTGAGTGAGGCGATGTCCGAAAGCGAAAGTGATACCATCAATAGGCCAGTAGGTTCATGGTGAATTAGCAGGTTCTTGGTATTGAGCGTCATAGGAAAGATTCTAATTAATAGGGCAGCAGGATCTTATAGCGCCGTCATGTCCTCTGATTGCCTGTCTTTATTTGTAATTCTTTGTTGCCTCCTGGTGGCGTTGAGTGTAACTAGTTAGGTTCCAGCTCGTTCTACAGATGTTATCACATGACTACTCGAGCTCAGAGCAAATATTCAACTTCAGCTGCCTTTACATTATTGAAGTTCATCTCACTGTTTGCGCCTTGAAACAAGACATGCTTGCAAGTTATCTTTTATGTCATATACATAAGCATTGTATAGCACATTGTGGTTATGTATATTCACATTTTTTGTTAAATATTTTGTTTGCCGATAAATTGTTTCGTAATATGAAGCAAAAAAGATTTTATGACATTTTTTGTAAATTAAATTTTTCGTTTACCGAAGCTTTCATATCACAAGGTACAGTACTGTACTTTGTTTCCTAATAGGTTATCAATATTCTCCCACAAAGAATCGATATATCGTTTTTAAAAAATTTCAGACCAACTTTACCAACAAATCTTTTCACTAAAAGGGTCTGTTAACTCATTCACCGCTAGACTTTGGCAGCGATCCTTCTTCGCCAGTTGCAGGCAACAAGTTAAGAAAGACACTCTTGTATTTATTGACAGAAATTTTGCACTGAAATTTTATAGTCCGTGAAATATGATTTTTGACATTGTTTTTGAATACATGTGTTATGTTGTTGTTGTTGGTTTTTTTCTCAAGGCTGATTAATGAATTGCCGATTGATTACATAATTTTTGGACGACAAGCAGGTACGTTTTCCCCTGCTATGATCCCAGCAGCTACAGAAGGCGGATGTATTCGCTTTTGTATGTCTGTCTGTTTGTGTTCAAGACAACTCAAGAACAACTAAGGGGATTATCAAACTTGCAGGATGTTTGTAACATGAAACGGGAGAGGTGATTAAATTTTGAAGTAATGAGGTTAAAGGTCACAGCCCCTTGTGAATTTGGCTGCCGAGGTGGAGGTCTGCTCTGTCAGAGTGCTCCTTCAGTTTATGGATTTTTACAGTGTAATGAGCTGCATGTCTTTTGGTGTAAATACACCTGCGTCCTATAGTCCAGTGAAGACTTATGTATAAACAAATGCAGTTTTCTTTCAAATTTGGGTGCAGTTTATGGTCAAGTGTGCCTTATAGTTTAAAAATAACAAAACAACTAATAGACTTGTTATGTACAGTGGTATGAAAAAGTATCTGAAACTTTTGGAATTTTGTCACATTTCTGCATGAAATCACCAAATGTGGTCTGATCTTTGTCAAAATCACACAGATGAAAAAACTGTCTGCTTTAACTGAACCACTCAAACATTTATAGGTTTTCATATTTTAATGAGGATAGTATGCAAACAATGAAAGAAGTGGGGAAAAATAAGGAAGTGAATCATCACATTTAATATTTTATGGCCCCTTCCTTTGCCAGCAACAACTTCAACCAGACGCTTCCTGTAGCTGCAGAACAGTCTGGCACATCGATCAGGACTAATCTTGGCCCATTCCTCTCTACAAAACTGCTGTAGTTCAGTCAGATTACTAGGATATCTGGCATGAATCGCTGTCTTTAGGTCATGCCACAACATCACAATGGGGTTCAAGTCTGGACTTTGACTTGACCACTCCAGAACGTGTATTTTGTTCTTTTGAAACCATTCTGAAGTTGATTTACTTCTGTGTTTTGGATCATTTTCTTGTTTCAGCATCCATCCTCTTTTTAGCTTCAACTGTCTGACAGACGGCCTCATGTTTTCCTGTAAAACATCCTGATATCCTGATAAACCTTTGAATTCATTCTTCCATTAATGATTGAAAGCTGACCAGGCCCTGAGGCAGCAAAACAGCCCCAAATCATGATGCTCCCTCCACGATGCTTCACGGTGGGGATGATGTGTTGATGTTGGTGAGCTGTTCCTTTTTTCCTCCACACATTACATTGTATGTTACTCCCAAACAATTCAACTTTGGTTTCATCAGTCCACACAATATTTTGCCAAAACGTCTGTGGAGTGCCCAAGTGCCTATTTGCCAACATTAAACAAGCAATATTTTTTTTTTTTTTTGACAGCAGTGGCTTCCTCCGTGAAGACCTCCCATGAACACCATTCTTGGCCATCGTTTTACATATAGTTGATGTGTGCACAGAGATATTGGACTGTGCCAGTGATTTCTGTAAGTCTCTAGCAGACACTCTAGGGTTCTTTTTTAACTCTCTGAGTATTCTGCGCTGAACTCATGGCATCATCTTGGTGGACGGAGCCTCCTTGGGAGAGAAGCAACAGGGCCAAACTCTCTAAGTAGACAACTTCTCTGACTGTCGATTGATGAACATCCAGACTTTTAGGTTTTGTATCCTTTCCCAGCTTTATACAAATCAACAATCCTTGATCGCAAGTTTTCAGACAGCTGTTTTGACCGAGCCATGATGCACATCAGACAATGCTTCTCATAAAGACAATTCTTACCAGGTGTGTGTTTTATTGTGGGCAGGGCAGCTTTAAACCCCTCATCAGTGATTGGGCGCACACCTGACTTAAATTGTTTGGTAAAAATTGGTTTCAGTTGCTCTTTAAGTCTCCTTAGGCAGATTATTTTCCCCCTTCTGTCATTGTTTGCATGCGATCCTCATTAAAATATTACAAGCTATGAATGTTTGGGTAGTTTTAGTTAAAGCAGACACTGTTTTTACATCTGTACGATTTTGACAAAGATCAAATCACATTTGATGGTGATTTTATGCAGAAATGCGACAAATTCCAAAAGCTTCAGATACTTATTCATACCGCGGTATTTCATTTTATTAATATGAAGTATAATACACATTGGACAGTTATTTTGAGGTTGAGGGGGTTTCTGGGTACTTAAGGGTACTTGGTCAGAATTAACCCTTCATTCTGACTTGCGTGGAAATTCGGGTGACATCACCAGCGTAGGAACGGAACTAGAAAATCCTACTAAAACTATAAAATTATGCATTATGCACTCCAATAAATTATAAATCACATTTTGTAATAAAATTATATTTAAATAAAACGCATATTTGCAATCATGATTGTAAAACTGCCTATATTATTGTACAAAAACCGAGTAAAAAAAGTTTACTGAAATGAAACCTTATATCTTACTTGTATATCGAATCACACAACTACTCTTACATATGCAATGCATCTGAGAAATGCAGGACATCACATATGAAATTCTTTAAAAAAGTTGAAACAACAAAAAGCTTTTGATTTCACATGAATTTAAAAAGACTAGATTTTTTTGCACACAAACTCATTTGGCATCATAGATACTACAGTGTAGAATGGGAAAGCTGGTGGCCCCAAGTGGGCGAAAATAATACTTGCACATAAAATGTGTGTAGTATTACCATTAAACGTCTCTTTCGGTGATTAACATTACAAAAAAAAAAAAAAAATTCTCTTTGTCCAAAAGATACAATTTGACATCACCCGTATTAAACTCTAACGTCCAATGTCATAAATTTTCACACAAGGAATCGTCTTTGAGCACCCCGTAAAGGATTCACACGCACGACTTTTGGGATTTCTGCTTTTAAATACGCAGACGAGGTCAAAAGTGGAAAAGCAATAAAGATGTTTTTCAGCTCACGCGGCGACAGACGGCATCGGGCGGGCAACACGCGGCTCCCAGCAGAGAAGAGCGAGGCCTCACATCATTAACACCTCCCTCCGTGGCCCGGCTGGGGACCGCCACGGGAAAAAAAAGGGAGGCTGGAAAAACACGTATGTGTGTACTATTCGCCACGAATCATCAGCAAATTAGTCATGAGACAAATTACATACATATGTACAAGTAAACAAATGCAGACGATGGTGGCGGATGTCCACAAAAAGTACATCAGAATGAGAAAAAGAAAGGAATAAAGGAAAAAGAGATGAGAAAGAAAAGCTAATCATCAAGTCCCAACGGACAGATTGAAGCTGAGTGGATTCTATCGTACAGCATCTCTCATTTGTATGCTAATTTAAGCTATTAGCATACACTGAGCAGGAGCATAGGTTGGGGCGTGGCTTCATAAATACCCACTGATTGCTGTTTGTTCTTTGGGTGATGCTTTGTGCTCTGCTTACTGTTCCACACAAAGAATAAGAACCAGACTAAAATTTTAGTTTGTATAAAATAGGCCAAAAACAGCAATACAGTTGGACTTGGATTCATTGGCTAAAAAGGAGAAAAAAATGGCTGTATGAAATCCTGTATGAATTTTTCTATGAAACACCACACAACTTGCATTTCATGTGTAATTCTAACGCAATTCACTTTAGGGCTGTCCCAAATGGCTAATTTCCTCCAGACTAGTCTGCTGACTATTTTTACGATTAGTCGACTAATCTAATAATTTTTTTTTTTTTTTTCCACAACTTTAAGAATGAAATTTTTGTTGAAGCTTATTCATTCACAAAAAACATTTTGGAACACCTAAATTCTTTACGTATAAATAAATAACATAAATATCAACAATAAATCACAAACAATGAGGTCAAATGCAGCTGGCATTAACTAGTGCAAAAAAAACCTTTTTCACAGGAGTCAAAACAATTCTTACGCTTTTTGTGGTATGTTATTGTCTATATTGTTCTAAATGTTAAAATGAATTGCAATGTCCCAGACAACCATTTTCAGAATACTTTGTGTGAGTTCAGATGCTTTTTCTGGTGTGCATTCTGCATTTTTGGGGGAGGGGAAAAACTGTCAACTTTTGTTATAACCTGAAAATAGATAAAGTAGAGGGCACACTGAAATATTACCACAATTATTTTGAATGAGAGGCACACATACTCACAGTAACTAAAATTAAATATAGTATTAATTTTATAGCATACTACTACCGTAATTTCCCGAATATAACGCGCACTTTTTTTTCCCCAAAATCAACTGGTAAACTCATGGTGCGCATTATAAACAGGTACATGGATGGAGACAGAAATATATATGTATTACATATATATATATAAACCGATTTTTTTCATTGACACGGCCACCCGTTGCCCACCATTACGGTACGTGACGTCACCGTTTTGTTTCGGTAATACTTCACTCTAATCGGCCAAATGATTTCGTCTGTGTTAAATTCTGCTTTTTTCACTCTTCATAAAGCACAGAATTTAGTTTCTTGAACTCATTTGAGTCGATGTTTATTGCAGCTCCGCAATTCGGACTATAACAAATGTAAGGACACACACTTCCTGTGTCCGTCAACTATATCGGTCCCTCGGGAAACTCAAACCCAAATAACAATAGTTCTTTTTGTTACTAGTGTCGTGCTGACAGCTATGAGCTCTCAAGGATTTCCGACTTACGTTCTCACTTTCATTTTACCGTATCAATCCATGGAAGAAACATTTATTCATCATGAGGAAACGAGCAAGTTATACAGCAGCCTTTATAAGAAAAGTCACATCTGTTTTGTTTTCTCCTAGATTCTGGTAAGTTGTCAGTTGGAGAAGTTGTCAAATCATATTATTACCGTAAATATTGTCAGTTCACGTTAATGTTTTGAACTACCAATGTGCTATGCTTGAGCTGTGTTTCACCAGTCAGTAAAATGACATCTCTGTATCTGTACACAAGCTCTGTTTTCTTGTATTCTTCTATTTATTGGTGCTAAAATTAGGGTGCGCGTTATAAACGGGTACAATAATTTTCCCTAGATTTTACAAGTAAATTTGGGGTGCGCATTATACACGGGTGCGCCTTATATTCGGGAAATTACGGTATATGTATATACACAATGATACTTTATAATATAAAGTAACTAACATTAGTGCAGTCATGGATTACAGAAAGCAGGCCAGTGCTGTTTCCATATATATTTTATATTACATTATGTATATACAGGATATATGTATATATTTTCCCCAAGTGGGAGCTTCCATGATCCTAATAAATTTAATAATAATTTAAAAAATATTATATAATTATATTAGGGCTGTCAAAATTATCGCGTTAACGCGCGGTAATTAATTTTTTAAATTAATCACGTTAAAATATTTGACGCAATTAACACACATGTCCCGCTCAGAAAGTATTCTGCCTTTTGGTAAGTTTTACAGCAAGGCTTTTTGTGCTGTCTAACAGCGAACTCTTGTGGTCGCTCTGCGACATGGTTTATTGTTTTCTTGCCAGTTCAATATGGCTGCACGACGTCTCGGGCTGACGCCTACATTGTAATGTTGTGCTTATATGATCCTTGGACAAGATTTGTCCGTAAGCTCTATCAACGTTGAGCATTTATTCACGTCGTATTCATGTTGAACATGTTTATGATGTAAATTGTTTATTCAGCACCTCGGGATAATATTGAGAATCCAACTGCTTATTCATCGCGACAAAAGCTTCAGGAAAAAAAATCTGTCAGTCACAGCACATATGACGTAACATTACTAAGTAGCTAACGTTATAGCTACAGTGCCCTCCATAATTGTTGGATTTATAATAATTATGTGTTTTTTAGCTTCTAATTTTCTTTTTCTTCTAAATAATATGGGACCTTAATGGAAAAAAAGAGAAAATTCCAACCTTCAATACAAGTGCATTTATTCAGTGGGGAAAAAATCCCACATAATTATTTGACATCAAATTATGTGTGTCACAATTATTAACACCCCTGGTGTTAATACTTCGTACAACCCCCTTTTGCCAACAAAACAGCACCTAATCTTCTCCTATAATGTTTCACAAGATGGAAAAGGACAGAAAGAGGGATCTTCAGCCATTCCTCTTTGCAGAATCTCTCTAAATCATTCATGATGCCATGCACCCTAACAAGGTTCCCAGGTCCTTTGGAAGCGAAACAGCCCCACAGCATCACTGACCCACCCCCATACTTCACAGTGGGTATGAGGTGCTGTCTGCACGCCAACAAGCCGTTAGGGAGGCATGCACGGAGAAAACCTTTCCTCACTCACAATCGTAAACGCAAACATCTGGAGTTCGCCAAGCGGTATTGGGGCTTCAACTGGGACCGTGTGCTTTGGTCAGATGAGACCAAGATCGAGCTTTTTGGCAACAAACACTCTATGTGGGTCTGGCGTACCACGAAAGATGCGCATGCTGAAAAGCACCTCATACCCACTGTGAAGTATGGGGGTGGGTCAGTGATGTTGTGGGGCTGTTTCGCTTCCAAAGGCCCTGGGAACCTTGTTAGGGTGCATGGCATCATGAATGCTTTGAAATACCAGGACATTTTCAATCAAAATCTGTTGCCCTCTGCCCGAAAGCTGAAGATGGGTCGTCACTGGGTCTTTCAGCAAGACAATGACCCTGAACATATGGCCAAATCTACACAGAAATGGTTCACCAGACACAAAATCAAGCTCCTCCCATGGCCATCTCAGACTTCAACCCCATTGAAAACCTGTGGGGTGAGCTGAAAAGGAGAGTACAGAGGAGAGGACCCAGGTCTCTGGATGATTTAGAGAGATTCTGCAAAGAGGAATGGCTGACTGTCCTTTCCCATCTTGTGAAACATAATAGAAGATTAGGTGCTGTTTTGTTGGCAAAAGGGGGTTGTACCAAGTATTAACACCAGGGGTGCTAATAATTGTGACACACATTATTTGATGTCAAATAATTATTTTTTTATGTGGGATTTTTTCCCCACTGAATAAATGCACTTGTATTGAAGGTTGGATTTTTCTCTTTTTTTCCATTAAGGTCCCATATTATTTAAAAAATATATATATATTAAAAGCTAAAAAATATATATTAGAAGCTAAAAAACACATAATTATTATAAATCCAATAATTATGGAGGGCACTGTATATACAGTGCCTTGCAAAAGTATTCGGCCCCCTTGAATCTTGCAACCTTTCGCCACATTTCAGGCTTCAAACATAAAGATATGAAATGTAATTTTTTTGTCAAGAATCAACAACAAGTGGGACACAATCGTGAAGTGGAACAACATTTATTGGATAATTTTAACTTTTTTAACAAATAAAAAACTGAAAAGTGGGGCGTGCAATATTATTCGGCCCCTTTACTTTCAGTGCAGCAAACTCACTCCAGAAGTTCAGTGAGGATCTCTGAATGATCCAATGTTGTCCTAAATGACCAATGATGATAAATAGAATCCACCTGTGTGTAATCAAGTCTCCGTATAAATGCACCTGCTCTGTGATAGTCTCAGGGTTTTGTTTAAAGTGCAGAGAGCATTATGAAAACCAAGGAACACACCAGGCAGGTCCGAGATACTGTTGTGGAGGAGTTTAAAGCCGGATTTGGATACAAAAAGATTTCCCAAGCTTTAAACATCTCAAGGAGCACTGTGCAAGCCATCATATTGAAATGGAAGGAGCATCAGACCACTGCAAATCTACCAAGACCCGGCCGTCCTTCCAAACTTTCTTCTCAAACAAGGAGAAAACTGATCAGAGATGCAGCCAAGAGGCTCATGATCACTCTGGATGAACTGCAGAGATCTACAGCTGAGGTGGGAGAGTCTGTCCATAGGACAACAATCAGTCGTACACTGCACAAATCTGGCCTTTATGGAAGAGTGGCAAGAAGAAAGCCATTTCTCAAAGATATCCATAAAAAGTCTCGTTTAAGTTTGCCACAAGCCACCTGGGAGACACACCAAATATGTGGAAGAAGGTGCTCTGGTCAGATGAAACCAAAATTGAACTTTTTGGCCACAATGCAAAACGATATGTTTGGCGTAAAAGCAACACAGCTCATCACCCTGAACACACCATCCCCACTGTCAAACATGGTGGTGGCAGCATCATGGTTTGGGCCTGCTTTTCTTCAGCAGGGACAGGGAAGATGGTTAAAATTGACGGGAAGATGGATGCAGCCAAATACAGGAACATTCTGGAAGAAAACCTGTTGGTATCTGCACAAGACCTGAGACTGGGACGGAGATTTATCTTCCAACAGGACAATGATCCAAAACATAAAGCCAAATCTACAATGGAATGGTTAAAAAATAAAGGTATCCAGGTGTTAGAATGGCCAAGTCAAAGTCCAGACCTGAATCCAATCGAGAATCTGTGGAAAGAGCTGAAGACAGCTGTTCACAAACACTCTCCATCCAACCTCACTGAGCTCGAGCTGTTTTGCAAGGAAGAATGGGCAAGAATGTCAGTCTCTCGATGTGCAAAACTGATAAAAACATACCCCAAGTGACTTGCAGCTGTAATTGGAGCAAAAGGTGGCGCTACAAAGTATTAACGCAAGGGGGCCGAATAATATTGCACACCCCACTTTTCAGTTTTTTATTAGTTAAAAAAGTTTAAATTATCCAATAAATGTTGTTCCACTTCACGATTGTGTCCCACTTGTTGTTGATTCTTGACAAAAAAATTACATTTCATATCTTTCTGTTTGAAGCCTGAAATGTGGCGAAAGGTTGCAAGATTCAAGGGGGCCGAATACTTTTGCAAGGCACTGTAGATATCGTCCTTTGGGGTTTCTCGTTTCTAAGTTACGAATGGTAGCATTTGGCCTCGATTATAATAATGATCTGCCCTTTGTAAAGTTTAATACTATGGACATACCACTAGTTTGAACTGCTGCACAGCCTGAAACTGTTACGCTGAAGATTGATGCCTGCTAGATGAGGTGGGTGATTCATCGAGCGTGCATCCTCTCTGCCATTCACATCATCCACAAAGCTACAAAAAATGGCTTCTTTAAGAAGCGTCAACTGTCTGTGCCTGTGTGTACACAACACTCTCACTTTTTGACACGCACCAATCATCAGTAGACTTCCTCGTGTCACACGCACTTAGAGAAACACAAAGAGTGAGATGTCAAGCGAAATCCTCAAATGATTTTCCTCCTGCCTGTGTGCATGTGCGTGTATATGTGTGTGTGTGTTAAGACCACATGCGAAGGGTTGCCACGGGCGACATCCGCGGGTCCGTGTGGAGTTTCCTGGGCTGTGATGGTTTTTCCAGGGCTGGTGTCTAATACACAAACTTAAATGTTGAAGGGAGAATGAAGACAAAATAAGTTAAGATTAACTACCTTCTAAACCAAAGGTTTTAAACTCATCTTTATCATGGAGGAGAGCCATTATGTTAACCAAATCACATTTCATCGACAACTAATGGATTAAAAATCTTCTGGGAAAAAATTAGCTTCTTAACAACAAATATTCTTGTACAGTGTTACCGCTAAGAAATTTATTGGTTCTGGAAGAAGTTTTGTAACCTGAAAATTCCATATGTAGAGACATTTGTAAGTAGAGGTAAGTACCTCTACTTACTGCGACTACTACTCCATGTCAGGGGTCGCGTTAACCGAATATTTTCCGTCGTTGACCGATTTTTTAAAACGGTGACGGAAAAAACTGAAGTCCATCCGTCATTTTGACCGGTTGCAATTCACACCCCAGAACACAGGGTGGCGAGTGAGCATATTAATTAGCTATTGTCTCTCTTGATGCATGACGTCGTTGGCCTTACTCTGAAAAATGCCAAGGCAACTGAGTGTCCGAAGTTTCTTCAAAAAGCCCCAAAACGACGATGGTGCACCAGGAGGAAAGTGTGTGACTACGTTCAGGCCACAGCAGGTGAACTGTTAATTTCATTGTTCCATATGCTACATATGGTAGGCTACCTAGCTACTGGGGCCACAGTCAGCTGTTTTTGTCACTGCGGAGAAAAAGTTACATATTCATCTGCTTGATGTGTGATGGCACGGTGTGGATTCTCTGTTAAGCTTGTTCGGACAGAATATTAATTTAAAATGAATGAAAACTAAATACTGTTGAATATGTTGAAGCGGTATGCAATGTTAAGAGTCTTGTTAGCTGTAGGCGCACTATCCTATTCCCCTCACTATCCACTCGCGGGGGCCTGCGCTTGTCAGTGACGTTCCTTATTCTCGCTATATGATTATACAACTTTAACATTTGTTAATAATACGCTCTGTGTGTAGTATCATCCATCGCTTCTCCTTTTTTAAATTGGCACTTATAAGCGAACGCAAGAAGTAACAACGGGAACATTTTTAAACAGGCATTTCACGGGAGAGCATTTCGACTCTTCGGACAACCATATAGCGAGAGCGAGTGGATAGTGAGGGGACCGCGCGCGGCTCTTAAGTGTCTCTGTCACGTGACTGTCGTAGCCAGTAACGCGCTCGGCCAAATGGACACACAAGTACGGAAGGTGAATTATGCCAAACAAAGGGTCACCACAATGTCATTATCATCATTTTAAAAATTTAAGTGACGGGTAAAAATAGATTATGACCGGATTTTTATGACCCTGTCAGTCAAAATGACAGACAACGAACAAGTCTAGCGCAACCTCTGTTCCATGTATATGGCGGAAAACACAGAGAAGACAGTTTTTTTAAATTTGGCAAAATTGGGGGTCTCAGACCAGAACTTAGAATCACCTAAGTGTTTTCCACCATATATATGTGGCAAAAAACACTCAGGTAACTTTCAAAATTGTCCGATATGCATGTGTGATACATCATTGGAAAGCTTAAAATCTCAATTTTCTGTGGGAAGAAAATTTCTTAACAGGAGGGCATTTAAAAAAAAAAAAAAAAAGATTTAAACAGCAAAATCCTATCTGGAGGTGAGAGCATGAAAGAGCAGAATTAAAGACACCATGACTTTAATGAGATATTATCGCGGACTTACCTTTTTCGATCCAAAAACTCCATAAAGCATGTATCACTGAGTTTCAAGACACAGCTGTGAATGGCACAGCTGGATTTTTGGGGGGATTTTACAGGTGAAAAATGGTAATATAACAAGGGTCACGATGCAGAAATCGCAGACATCAAGGAGTGGTCGAGACTTTCTTTTTCATATATTTACCCTTTTAAAAGTTTTTTTTTTTTTTTAATTTTCTTTGTTTGGATGGATAATTTATCTTCTAACACAGGGGTGGGCATTACGTCGATCGCAACGCTAGTGTGGGTAGCTCGCAGCATCAAAAAAAAATATTTTTTTTTTTTTTTTTAATTGTACATAGTTAATTATGTTATGTGAGCAAACATAATTTACCGTCCATTTTTTATTTATATTTTTTTAAATGTACACAGTTATTTGTGTTTTGTGAGCAACATAAGCTCATATGTTGCTCACAAAGCATAATTACTGTAACTGTACATTTAAATTTTTTTTTTTTTTTTAGTTCACCCTCCTCTCTTAAGGTAGATCACGGTAGGTTGTCTCATTTAAAAGTAGATCTTGGAGCAAAAAACTTTGAGCACCCCTATTCTAACATATCGGAGAAAATGCGACAATAACAACAACAAAAATACAATTAAGCGATAGTTATGAGATAGATATCTTGACTTTTTTTACAGACACCATTTTTTTCAGTGTGACGTAGTTTAAAAGTTTAAAATATGTGAGTGAATAATTTCTTAAAGTTTTGTTTTTTTTTTTAAACGAAATATTAGACATCAATTGATGATTCTAAACTAAAAATGACAGACATTTCAATAAGAAATATAATTAATTACCTTCGTTTTATGGCTGGGTAGAAACAAAAGCGGTTCCGCGAATTCTGTAAACAGAGGTTTCCAGTGTAAAACAGAAAATTAAAAATTGTTCAGGGGCTTGATGCACCATGACTCTGCTATGGGAGCATATATCATATTGTTCTATTAAACGCAACTGTTGTTTTAGCTTAAAATACAGAAGGTTCTTATAAAGAGGAGTGCAAGAGTAGAAACTGCTTTTTCAGTCTTGTCTGTGTTTTCCGCCATTTATATTTTAACAACAGTTTTGCAAAAATATGGGAGAAAGCAGTAAAAACGTTTTGTAAATTTATTATTTTTTTGTTTTAAAAAACAGTATCCTTTTTAAATGTTTTATTAATTATTAATTAGCAAATTCGTAGTTATTATTGTAATTTTTGCACTATAAGGCACACCTGACTAAGACACCACCCACCAAATTTGACACGACATTTACGCCAAAAGATATTAACCGGTAACACTTTATTTGACAGCGGCATCATGAGACTGTCATAAGGCCAAATTAACTACCATTCATTGCTTTAATAAGCTTCATTTGGCTATCACCGCTCCCTTGGAGAAGACAGTCAACCTCTGCTGTCATCATCCAACATACCTCCCAGCATGCATTGCAGTGTTACGGATGTATATAACAATCAAAATTCATGTTCTGTGCTATTCTACAGTTACTGTTCATTTTTTCATGAATTGCTAGTTATGGTATTTTGGTAACACATTTGACAGTGGTGCCATGTCACTGTCATAAGATATTCATTATTATAACATGACACTGCCATGAGCATTAATGAATGCTTACGACAGATGTCATTTTGTGTCATCCGGCATCTACTTTTGAACGGATGTAAAAGATCCGAGCTGGACATAAATGGATTTAATGACATAATTTGCCGGATGACACTTAATGACATCTGCCATAAGCATTCATTAATGCCCATGGTAGTGTCATGTCATAATTATGATGGTCTTATGGCAGTCCTATGACGACGCTGTCAAATACAGTGTTGTTTTATCCCAAATAAATCAACCAATAAGCTGCACTCATTCAAAATGAGGGGAAAAGTAGCGGCTTAATTACCAAAAATTACGGTAATTATTGTATTAAAGCAGAAATTCAAAATATCTATATTTCCCCTTTATTTAAAAAAAAAAAAAAATTAAGGAAAAACTGCAAACATCTATTTTTTTTTCCTAAAAAAAAATAAAACGAAAAAATAAAAAAATAAAAAAAAAAAATATATATATATATATGTGTGTATATACATGTATATATTCTATGAACTCTATGTCTGTGCACATGTACTTTCGCGGGCCACACAAAATAATGCAGAGGGTCTGATCTCGCCCCCAGGCCGCGGATTTGATACCTATGTTCTAAACCAGAGGTCATGGAACCGCGGACCTCGGTCCGGTTCCGGACCCCCAAGCCGTCTGGACCGGATCTCAAGCTGTCGCGACTAATACACAATGCAACAACAAAAATCATTTTTGTCTGCGGGTTTGCAGAGCAGAGGTGGGCAACAAACAAAATCCTTAGCGGTGACGCGCGTGAGCCAGCCAATGGGAGTGAAGCATTTGAAAGTTAATTTTAGAACAGCATGTCTCACACTCGCTTTCCAGACTCCGCGGAGTGACAGCCAAATACTGAGCCGAATGAAGTTGGAGGAAGAGGCGAAAAAAGTACGGCAAATGGCATGCTCAAAACTACGCAAGATTGCTGCAGAAAACAGTGTTTAAGGAGGAGTGGACCAACACATTTTTGTTCATTTTACCTGGCGGCAGCACAAGACCGCTATGGCTCATCTGTTCAGAGACGGTAGCGCTTGTAAAGAGCAGCAATTTGAAAAGGCACTATGAGACGAAGCACGCAGCTTTTTCGCAAAGTTTCCCTATGAACTCTGACATCCGTTCTCAAAAAATAGTGGAATTAAGGGCTCAATATGATCGCACCTCAAGGCTCATGGTTCATTCATTCACTGTACAGCAACGCGCAAATGAATGCTCCCTCAGAATAGCGTGGATATTGGGTCAAAACAAAAAGTCTTTCAGTGACGCACTGATTGCCAAAGATCGTATGAGTGCAGTTGCTGAAACTTTGCATCATGGAAAGCAAAAAGAAGAGGTCTGTCAAAAAATAAAGCAAGTCCCCCCTGTCAGCATCCACAGTTAAAAAAATACAAAAAAAGTCTTGAACATGCTCTTATGTTGCTATTTAATGATTCAATTAAAGCACTCTTAGTTTTATGCTCCTTTTATATATTATTTACATTTTTGAATGTTGTAATTATCAGCATGGCCACGTAAAGATACGTTTGTATTTTTCGGAAAAAAAGAAGCATTAAAAATATTTCCGGACCCGAGATTGTTGTAATTTTTTAATTTCCGACCCAGAGGATTTTTAATTCATGACCCCATGTTCTAAACGGTTTTGAGATTAGAGTGACCCAACATTTTTGAAGATGCAATCGGTTTATATTTTTCCTTTAACAAAAAAAGAAAAAAAAAGATGAGTAAAGGATGCTAGCAGTAAGCATCAGGTTGGCATCATGTACAAACCTTTCAAACCAAACTTTCAAGTAGCTCTCAATCTATGCAAAAAAATAGCCACTGTAGTTAAATCAAGCACATTATATTGATTTTAAGTCAACTAGCTTAATGCTGACACATGATACAAAACCCATTAGACAGGCTAACAAATAGCCTCTATGTAACATTGTCATACTCTTTATCTTCTATAAAAACAGTCACCTACAATTAAACGGATTACCGAGATGTTGAAAGTACTGTAGTTAAGTGCAACTACTTTTTAGTATGTATTACACTGCCATCCAGTGGCCATTAAGGGGTTTACAATGTTACTCTCATCATTCCTCCAAATTCAATGTCTTGTGAAATACATTTTTACATTTCTTTTAGTGTATGTAGTCAGGGGCGGAACTTAAGGAGGTGCACCTAAGCCCGGGCCGAGGCCCTATTTGCGGGCGTAAGGTGAGCATGGTTGGGCGAGGGGAAGGTCAAACAGAAAGGTAAGGAATTGCGTGGAGCTATAATACAGTGTTTAAGTGTTAAAATATCTCTGCTAGCCGCTTGGCTGGGAGTCTGGAGGGGCCCGCAAAAAAAATTTCTACTAAAACCCCACCACCGTTGGACGGTCAACTCGGGGGGTCCGTTTATGCTTACTGCACCCGGGCCCTGTTCACATTTGTTTCACCACTGTATCTTTTTTACCGTGCACTTGAACAATTTGCACTTTTTTTCTTTATCATGTCTATACGGAAACAGGAGCTCTCCAGTTTTGTATAATGACAACAAAGCCATTTTATTCTATTAAAAATAAAATAAAATCACGGAGCAAAAACTTCAATTCTTTACATTTCATTTTATGTTATGTGAACCAAGGGCGTAGGTTTGCATAGGGACGGTATGGACAAAACACTACCAACTTTTCAGGGCGCTCAGATTGTCCCTACCAACTTTTAAGCAACTTTATTTGCGTATATAATGGCTTCAGTTACATAGGTCATTTAGATTGTCTTTACATATGTTTTAATTGTTGTAATAAACCCTACCATTATTAGGTGAATTATTTTCAGTATGTTCAGACATACATGTACCTCTTTTCACTTGCTAAATGTGCCGGTCCCCATTTTTCCCTCCTAAAAGCACGTTTGATTGGCTGATGACTTGACCAAACACACACACACACACACACACACACACACAGACATTAGATATTAGGGATATTAGACTTTTTTTTTTTTTTAGCCAGGAGCAGCCACTGAAAGAAATGCAAAAAGATGTCAATGTTGTGGAAGCGGGGAACAAACCACTAATTTTGCGACTGAAAGTCCGACATACATCAGAGCTGGCATAACATTAGACTGTGTGAACTTGCTCACCTGCAAAACTCGAGCAGTTAGATGCTTAGAGAGGGGTCCTCTGTATGTGTTTTCTACTGTTAACGTTAAGTAAACTGTGAGAAATGTAGAGAAAAGAGATTTAACGCCTTCTTCCTAATTTTACTTTTTATTTTATTTATGTGGTATTAAAGCAGCACACTGGTGCGTTCATTTTTTTTTTTTTTTGTGGTTGTTGAGTTTGGCTGTGCTTGTGGACAAAAGCAGGCTTTGTTTTGTTTTTTACCTGAAGGACCGTTCCATTTTTATGTATTTTTTGTTATTCCCTGACAAAGAAGTTTTTTCTGTTATATTTAATTTATTTATTTAGACAATGTGGAGTGGTCTTAAGAAAAATGTTTTTTTTTTTTTTTGCATTCCTGGATTCATTGTGTATGTTATTATAATTTTTGTTCAAATAATGCAATTTAATTTTACTCATAAAATCTGGACATTTTTCCCGCAAGTTTTCAAAATGTTTCTTTCGTAATTTTTGAAAACACAGGTTTGACAATACAGGTTTATTTTGCATTGATCATTAAGAATGTCCCGTCCCCAGGAAAAAGTGGACATGCAGGTTATGCCATATCGTCCCTACCAATGTTGAGACCGAACCTACGCCATTGATGTGAACGCACTTAACGTAAAAGGTAAGACATGCTGCCCTCTAGAGGCAATTAGCAAGACTGCAACCTGCTCGATGATTGAGCAGTAGTAAAAATTTAATGTTAATGTTTTTGATTGTAGTTAACTTAAATGTCTTTAAAAAAAAAAGTTGCTTTTTTAAATAATACACCCTTCAGGCATCATCAACAAAAATAAACATACACCAACAATATTCTTTAATACAAATGACTCTTTTAGTTTCCTGTTTAATATCAATATTCCCATTGCTATTTAACATGTAAACAAACAATAAATAAAACAGTAAACACAAAAAAATGCACCAGCGCCTTGACACATTTTCAATGAATTAAAATCCAATATGGATCACAAGACATCCCTTTCCTCATCAGACATTTTTTCTTCAAATTATAAAAATAAACCCCTCAAAATTGGGCATAAAAAGACGTGGGAGTGTTGTTCCTCGCTCATTTAGTTGTTAGTTCATGTTTGCGTTTACAAGAAGCAGGTGTGCGTTTGTATGAACTAGACAGATCAAAACTGCAAGCGGATTAAATTGTACTAAGCCACTGAACCCGTATTGTCATTAAAAAACTCATGCTGGGAATGTTTCAAGAAATGCTTAGGATGACAGATGCCTTACCAACATACTGTACACAGGCGCACGCCAATTTGTGGTTTGAGTGACATTCAGGTCAGGTGTCACACCTCCTTTTTGTTGCCCCACGTGAACAATTTGGAGATGGAAGATTTTTTCTTGGACTTGTCTTTTTTTACGCCTAGGGGAGGATAATTTTTTTGATTACATTTAAACACCTTTAAAAACACTGCTGCAACATCAAATCAACTTATAATTTAAATTAGTTTGTCACTTGTAGAAATCCAATCCATTTAAACTAGGAGGGTTGGCAGAGAATGAACATTCATTCACTGCCACCTCTCCTAGTTCAAATGGATTGTACGTCTATGGGAATCAATGGCTGCTTCTAAGTGGAATGGAATGTATTACTATTTTTACCAGAGGTGGGTAGTAATACGATACATTTACTCAGTTATAACCTTTTCCCACTGGCCAAAAAACCCATGTCAACCCACTAACAATCAGCTTTTGGTGGCAGTAGGAAAGGTGCAGCGACCCGCCTCGACCCATGTCAATCAACCCGCCAAGCGACCCGCGTTAAAATCACCTCGGCTCTGATCGTCATGCAGTGTGAAAGCAAAAACCCGGTTCAACCGTCAACACCCTAACCTACGCGGCTCTTACGTGATGAGTCATAACTCCTTTGAATTTCAAACCAAAATTCACGTCGCCTACGTTGCCTCAGCACAAGCAGAGTGTTGATCCTTTGCTGCATTTCGACCATTTTGAGGGCAGAAAAAGCATGAAAACAGAGAACACAAACGGAAAGGAGGCTTCCATGTTGCTCTGCATCGTTTTCTTCCTTGAACTGAATGAATTCGGACGCAGTTGTCGACGCGCATCTTAGCGTGGTGACGTCACGTAACCTTACGCACGGCGGAGGAGGGGTGGGGGTTAGACGGGTGGGGGGAAAAAAAAAAAAAAGACTGCTGTTTTTGTCACTGGGAAAGGTGCCAAATGCCAATTGCTAGTGGGTTGCATCGGCTTGGAAAAAACGTGCGTTGACCCACTAGTTTCAGTGGGAAAGGGGCATTACATTTACTTGAGTAACTTCTTGAGAAAAATCTGAAAGTAGTTTTACCACGACATACTTTTGAATTTTACTTGAGTAGATTTGTGAATAAATGCTACTGTTACTCCGCTACTTTGGGCTACACTACATTTTTCCTATTTATTCAACGTATTAGATTTTTGTTTATTTTATCCAGATTTGACCTCAGTGTCTCTCCCACTTTCACCAATGAGACGTTGTAATGAGACAGTAATCATACGATTACATTACACTAGAGCTGAAACGAAAACTCGAGTTTAAAAACTGATCCGAGTAATTTTATTCACCTCAAGTAATCGTTTAATTTTGACAGCTCTAAGCATCACGTTTTGCCCGGGATACTTTTAATGCGGGACAACGCGCTGATGTCACGTGCGTAGACGAAGAAGCAATCAAAAAAAGAAAAAAACTTACTGCAGCCAACAGCCGCTACAAACGATGCCAATGTTGCTAAAAACTAGCCCGCATTAGGCTACGGTGGTAGCAGGTAGTGTCTGATGAGTTTCATAGAGATCACATGTCTGTTGAACTAGATGCGAAATGACAGTCAGCGTCGTTAGTTAACAACCGCCATCTTAAAGCAGTAGACTTCTAAACGCTAATAAATAAGATTAACGGTACTGTCACTCGCTCATGTAAAGTTAGCGAAGGGCTAGGTTTCTATTAATTATGCGTAGCTATCGTGTCTTACATACAGGCTTTAATTAATCTGTGAAAACATAGCGCTGTAGAATGGTGAGGGTGTAAAATAAAAACTTAATAATGCTAACTGTCAATTTTAGCTCAGAAGTCATTGCTGGATAAAACACCAAAGTCACACTTGTCCCTAATGTGCTCCAATACAGCAGGTATACATTTAGTTTAAACACTGCAAAAACTCAAAATCCTATCAGGAATTACAGTTTAGACTAACTTAAAACTTAACTAGAACCTAAAAATAGCTTGAGACAAATGGAAACTCAATTGAAACGTGGGAAAAACACCTAACTTTTAAGTGATGTGTATTATCACGCGTTTTGGCATTTTTAGGTAAGAAATATATATATTTTTTTTTTAATAAGATCTGAGTATTTTGAGTGAAAGCAGTGAATTAGTCTTTTTTTATTCTAGTTACATCTGAGATGCAATTGTTGGCTGTTTTCAACAATGTACATAAAAAATAAAGACACTGATTGACTGAAAATGGTTCAATATTAGATGAAATGTCTTGTTTTTTCATGTATATTTATAATTGCTCTTCACCTAAAAATATGTTTTATCCGGTTACTCGATTAATCGATAGAATTTTCAGTCGATTACTCGATTACTAAAATATTCGATAGCTGCAGCCCTACATTACACCAATCCGACGTAACAATACAGTCACATGACTACACACGAGCTTGCAGTTGGAAGTCCTATGATTACACCGGCCAGATCAGTCACGTGGCGTCTTTAAAGAACCGTTAAAATAAAACTATTTCACATAGCCTTGGTTTATACTGCAAGTCTTATTGCACGAATCCGATCTGTTCGTGTTTTTCCGACTCGAGCGAGGAATTAACTTGCCAGTCTGAACGAGACAAGTCTCATATAAGTGGACCATTTCAAATCCGATCTAGGTCACATTCGTATGTGGTTTAAATCCGATCTGTGCCACATTTTTCCAGAATGTGGCTGCGGTCCGATCTGTCAAGTCTCCCAAATTGGAATTCATGCAGCAATTACGTTGGCAAAGAGCGAGAGCGGCACGCAAGACGGCAGCGATGTAGATGTTCATTAGCGTTAGCGCCTAGCTTGAACTTGGATTTTACTACGCAGGAGGTAGGCTTGACCACAGTCATAAAAAATATCAAATGAAGAAAAGGATAAGCCTGATAATGCTCAGTTTCTTACTGTGCGCCAAATGAGCAGTATTTCAGTATCGCTTACATGCTTACATAGTTTACATAGTTATTTGTTTAGATGCTCCTGCGGATGTGGGTCAGTTTGCTCAGCGCATCTCGCACTGCGAGTTAGTGTGCATGCATGATACTTGAACGTGCTCAATGGACAAAGGCAGTCTGAACGACCATGCCAAAAAATCGGAAATGTGCATTAAGACCTGCAGTATGAACCTAGCCATAGGGTCAACATTACTTGAAAGCACCAATAGACCACGGAAAACCGGAGATATGATCGTTTTAATTTCATGGTTGGAAATATGTTTTCGCCACTGGAGGGCAACTCATGCTTCTTGGACGGATGATGTTTCATTTCTGTAGATTTTTCTAGTCTGAATTTGATGATTTTTGTGTATGTTTTTTGGCCTAATATGGTCATGCAGTGGGTTATATATTCGAGCTGAATAATTATTGTAAGTTATACTGTATTTCTGTTTCTTGTGCATGCTCACACTCAGCACTGAATAGCGCTACTCTCATATGCTGCAAATATATTTAAACTTTTCCCTTACTTTCAAAAATTTGATCAAAACGTTTGCCGACTCTGATCAGAAAGGGAGAATTAGGCTGAAATTATTCCTGTTTATCAGTGTGTCAACTCACATTACTATATCGTGTCATGTAGTGATTTATCATTCCAAATGTGGGAGATACTCACTATAATTCTCCAACAACTTGTTCAGCTCCTCGTCCTCCTCTTCCTCTCTGATGGAAAACAATAACAAGTAAACAACTTATACTCCGTTATAAGTTTTTCTTCATTGTTCTACATCCTTTTAGAACAGTGTTAAATTTCAAACTTTTCTCCGACTTGATTAAAACGGAGCACGATGATGACTGTCAATCATTTGCAAGCGCACCTGAGCCTGTCTTCGTCCAAACCTTCCACAATGGCATTGCGGTCGTTGATGATCTCCATCAGTTTGCTCATCAGCTCTTCTTCTCGCTTCCGTTCAAACGGCGTTTTCAGATGGTCTGTCAACCGCGTGACACATTTGAGTCATGTTTTCGGGGTATAAATAAAAGGTGTTTGGTCAGTACCTGGTTTTTCGATCAGTTTCCGGAGTTCTTGTTCAACACTGGGCTGCTCCTCCTCCAGGTCCTGGGTTTTACCACTATACAAAATGCATATAAATGATATGGTAATTAACAGTGTTGGGCACGTTACTTTAAAAAAGTAATTAGCTATAGTTAATCACTACTTCTTCCAAAAAGTAACTGAATTACTCTATAGTAAAAGTAACTAGTTACCAGGGAAAGTAACTATTTCCGTTACTTTAAAAAGTTGTTGTATGTCAAAGAAATTGAAATTTTCTGAGCAGTATTCGAGTCAGTTGAATAGAGAAGAACAGACAGGTAGTTGTGTTATAGAACCTTGTAATATTTATTGCACCTCACCAGCAACAGATTTATCCTACACTCGAAGTGCAACAAAAATAAACAGATTTGAATTGCTTACCACAGATTTTGACAAAAGCTTTGCCCCGGGACATAAATTACACTTTACATGCACGTTCTTTCCTTTGATTTCGACCAACTTGAAATAGTGTTTATACCTCCACCTCGTAAAGGACAAATTTTCCTCTGAATGCTCTGCCATCATATCCCTCTGCATCTGTTTCACGTGTGTGTGTTTGCCGCACGCGTTGTTCCGGTTTGTGTGTGAAAACCCCGGCTCTGAATGTTTTTTTTTTTTTTTTAACAAACTTTATTAAGAACAAATACACATATACGAACATAGGGCGAGACAATTCACATATAAACAACCGGCTCTGAAGTACGTGCGCTGCTTGAGCGTTTACGTCATAGAATGGGTGATCACGTGAGATTTGACAACAACGCAGCCATATTAGAAGCAGGTATGGCTCGCGGGACATTGAACTCTAACTGCCAATTCGATAAAGAGACAAACTCGTTACTAAGGCGAAGAACAGATATGTGATCAAACTTAAGGGTGCGAACAAAGTTGACCCTTACGAGCAAACCGAAGACAAATGGAGTCAAGATGTCGACGGGCTTCCACAATTACGCGAAATAGACATTCTGCTGTATTTATTTTTTGGTGTATGTTACTAACCTCATCAGCGATTCCGAAATTACAAATCGCTACAAAGCTACAAACAGTTTTGCTGCGGATGGGTGCAGGACCTGCACATTATGACCGTATCAAACGGCAACTCATCGTTCTTGCAAAGGTAGGCCATGTGTGTTTACTATTTTCATTGCCATGAACCTGAACGCACCCCAAGTCTTGGATGACAAATAAACAGAGCAGACTCGCTACGGCTGGTAGTTTCTTCAATTTATTCAAAGTAAGTAACGCACCGCTTTTGACCGTCAGTAAAAGCGGAAAAAGTAATTAGTTAGATTACCCAGTTACTGAAAAAATAACACCGTTATGTAACGGCGTTATTTATAACGGCGTTATTCCCAACACTGGTAATTAACACATGCAAAAAAGATTCTGGCCGGCGTCCAACACTCACATATAGACCAGCTCTGACTCCCGCCGCATTGCCACTTGCTTATTCCTGATCAAGGTGAACCACTCTACCATAAGCTCGTCCATGAGCGAGTCATCTTCACCCTCTGAGGAAAAAAGCAATGATATCAGTCAGTTGCATATTATATACAACGGAATTTACAAATTTGTCTTATCAGGGGTGGAGAAAATAAGTCATTTGAACAGTGGTGTGTAGCAGTGTTGTTTTTGGCCGCTCTTTTAATTTTCGTCCTTGTCTTATGAACTCAAATACTTATTCGTCTTAGTCATATTTTAGCCATTTCAAAATCTCCATTTAGTTTTAGTCGACAAATACAGGTAGTTCCGTGGTTACGAACGAGGTTCGTTCCTACGCTGGTGACCTAACCCAAATTTCCACCCAAGTCAGAATTAACCCTTAAATATCCAAAAAGTACAAAAGTATTGTATTTTCTTGTCGCTACTTGCACACCAGCTGTGATAACACATAACACTTTTGCCACACACATAGCCACAACAAAATGTTCCCACAACAAATAGATGCTAGAATGTCAGGGACAATGACAAAGCCATAACTTTGTACGCCCTGAAACTCAAACCACTAATCTGCTTGTGCACGAGATTGCTGTGTGATCAACAACCGCAATGGAGCTGCTTGACTGGACGCCGAGTTATTGTTCAAACCCAGATTGTTGATTGTGCTATTGTACAGTTTGTGGCCACTGGACAGAATTTATGTAATGTGATGTATGCAACTGTACCATGTCTGATTGTGCGTCTTTAGCTGTATGGGGGCGGGAAAATGATAAGCTTATACTTCTCCCGTCTGCCCTTGTCTTTTTTCTTCGGTTCTTTCTTCCTTCGGGCAAATCATATCACATTTTGTAATTGTCAATGATTGTCAATGATACCGATGATGATGACAATAAATATTTCATTCATTTTGTTTAATGGTGGAGGATCCACTGCCTTCTAGTGGCAGCATTGGGTCTGGCTGGACTGTCATTCAATAATGCTTCCATACAGGAGCACTCAGACATCTCACATGGATAAATGATAGCTGCGCTCTGGTTTGGCCCACATAAGGCTGTAAGTTGCTTCAGCTAATATATATTTGGGTATGCTTTTGTAATTAAGTTTATAGCTATAGTTTGTGGAGTTACGTATGAGCTATTTGCTATGAGAATTGTAAATACTTTAGCATTCATAGCATTTAAACTAGAAGATTTTGTGATGAAAATTAGGCTAATTTAATCTAATAAATTTACATCAGACTAGATGGACGTTTGAACACCAGTCGTTTTGTGTTTACTGTTTTATTGTTAAAATACGTGTCGTTTTGAACAGACGTGTACATATGTTTGTTACAGCTTTACAAATTGTCAAAAGGAAGTAAAAAAATCTCAAAAAGCACAATTGCTGAACAACTTCACGTTTAGTGAGAACAGAAAGTCATGTTAATTAAAGTAAAAAATAAGATACTGTGAGGTACACTGGGTAATGTTTGTGCGACTAAAAAAAAAAAAAAAAAAGACTGGAGACAAAATGTTGAAATCGCATTGAAATCGCCTAAGTCGAGTACATTGTAACATGGGGATTATCAGTACTCAAAATGTTTTCGTCTGTAAAATTCTAAAGTTTTAGTCAAAAAATGAAGGTTTCTAACAATTTCGAACAAACATTGACAGACAAGCATACATTGTAGCGTCTACAAGGACAATGCCAACTTTGTGATGATCATACACACTTAGCAGGAAAACAGTACATTATTTTCTATTACCGTAATTTCCGGACTACAAGCCGCTACTTTTTTCCCCTCATTTTGGGTCCTGCGGCGTGTGCAATAATGCGGCCAATTTGTGTATTTTTCTGACGGCCGCCAGGGGCGCTCGTGCATGGAATGTGGGAGTGAGACACGTGGAATATATGTGTCGAGGAAGACGCTAGTTTGCACTACTACCGGTAGTTTAACTTTGTGCGTTGTGCATGAATAGAGGTGGCGTACCCTCGTCTTTGTGCATGAGTAGAATTGGCAGACCTGCATCATGGAAAATGCTATAAAGAAATCAAATTGGCCATCAGAGTTGTATGGGACGCTTTGATGACGAGCGGCGAGATATCGTTTGCCAAGACTCGCCGCATGCGAAGAGCAGCTTTTGCACAGGTTTGCCAGGGGAGACTGGCAGCGTGAAGCGCTGTGAAAGAGTCCGCCATCACCAACGGGTTTCGAGGGGCCAGTCTGCTGCGTGACGAGGCGAGGAGGACGGCACAGGCTGGGAGTGAATATGCCTCATTATGCGAGACATTGAAAGCGACGGCGAAGGAGAGACTGAGTAGGTGCGTGGCGAAGTGCATCTGAGCGTCTTCATCTCCGACAGTGAGGGTGAAGACTTCCATGGTTTGAATGCACAGGAGGAAGATGAAGATTGCTAACAAAGACTTTTATGTTTTTATTAACCAGCACAATTAGTGCTGCACCGCCATGCTGATGGTATGTAACTTCCGTTCCGCTGCTATATAACTGCCGTGTTTGCCGGCGCTGCTTGGAACGGAAATTTAAGTTGTGTGATTAAAAGTTTGAAAACTGTATTTCTTTGTCAATGTCTCTTGTTACTAAGTGGGCGCAGGGGGCTTATAGGCAGGAGAGGCTTATGTATGTCCAAAATGGTTTTTCCTTTAAAAATGTACTGCGTGGGGCTTGTTATCAGGGGCGGCCAATAGTCCAGAAATTACGGTAATTAAACCCAACTGGACGCCTCGAACCGCATGTTTAAAAAAACGAGAATTTTAGAGGATGCTCCTCACGCTAAATGCTAATGCTGACACGAATTCTATGAAGATGCCATGACTTACAATTACCGTAGTTGTGATGATCACTCAGACCTATAAAGGCTAAAGCAACATTAAATACTCTGTCTTGCCAAGATAAGAAAACAAATCTTACCATGTGTTTCAAACAAAGCAAGCCTGGAGTACAGCTTGAAACACAGTCTAACACCGGTGAGCACTGCTACGAGGCAGGCTGACATAATCCACGTACAATATGAAAATGTCACGCATTGTAAAAATATGACAGAAACGAGGTCGTCTTTTTGTCTCGTTGTCATCTCTTCGGACGAAAACTGGCATTCCCCTCGTTATGTTTTAGTCTCCCAAGACTAGTCGTTGTCACGTCATCGTCACAAAAAATTTCGCCGACGACAAAAATGTCTTCGACATCGTCGACGATAAGAATGATGGTGCGAAGACTTTTAATATATACCAACCGTCCTCGCTGTTGCGAAGCTTGGCTTCCAACACGACCCCTCTCTTCTCCAACAGGTTGAGATTATCTTCGATCTCCTTCAGCTCCTTCAGGATAGCCTCTTTGGGGATGTAGTCTGGCCTTGTCTGCACATGAACAGCTAATTTGGTTAATTTGCCTTTTACATGAATGCAATTATTGCATTTTGTAGTCAAGATACCTTTACGACTTTATTGCCTGATGTTGTAGTGCTCCTGGGCCAATTTTGACCACTCCGGACACCTAAGTCAGAGAACAAAGGAAATATAGTACAAGAATTTGGGGGGGGTTGGGGGGGGTGCATTAAAAGCTGCATTATAAGGTCATTAAGAATATCCTTTAATTTGTACCTTGGGATGAAGGAGGGTTCACAGGCTTTCGCAACACCTCTGATAACTGCGAGGTGTTGTTCGTTGGTACTTTAGGGGAGGTTTGTGATGAGTCAGCAGATCTGAAACAACATCAATAGTTTATAAGATTGTTAGTATTTATTATATAAGACTTGGCAATATGGACTAAAAATATAAGTAAAATGGAGATAATGACATTTGGTATACAAGTATGGCCTACATGACTCAAAATGTGATGTCCAGGTATGTGAAAGCCAGGTTTCAATTACACTTATATTATTGTTCAATTATTAATCATTTTTAAAATATATACCTTTTAATTACTGGTGCACGATAATTATTGGTCCGATAATTATCGGTCCGATGATAGCAATTATGACGTCATCTCAATCTCAATCTCATCTAAACTGGGAGAATTAGCTGTGAATGCTCATTTCAGTGCCACTGACAGCACTAGATGTCCAATCTAGGACAAATGATTGCTGCCATCCCTTCCAGGCAAAATGGATTCGACATCTAGTACCGTCAATGGCAATCATTGAGTTAAATTAGTGCCCTATAGAACAGTGGTCCCTAACCACCGGGCCAGGGACTGGTAAAGGTCTGTGGCGCATATGCTAACGGGCCACACAGAAATAATAATTTATTAACGACTGCATTCTGATATGTGCCTCTTGAAACACCAATCTGCCTGCCTACTCTATTAAGTCGTCCGAGTAGATATGTGGACGTCGCCCCCTAGTGGTGGCCGCTATTACTGGGGTGTTTACACACCTCAGTAGCAGCCAAGCGTCAGTCAATGTAAACTGTGATGATAGCTGCCTGCTGCTGGCTGTGTGCTGCACACCTCAGCAATGGCGGACGGGGTACTTCTATTCATTTAGCTTGGATTAGTCAATAGATACAATAATAAAACTTGATATTGTCATAGAAATCAATTGGAGGTACTATCTTTTTTTTTAATATCTATGTGCGCTTGTCCTTGATAATGACGTAGGCGCATCAGATTTGCAATAATAAATAGAAATAATAAGTCCATACACTAGCGAAGATGACTGAAAAATAACACGTTTTTGGACAGCTTTTTACAGTGAAAAGGAGCCTACGCCAAGACCACTCTGCATACGCGGCCAAAAGTTAGTAAACGAGGCAATGAAGCCTTCAAAGCTGCTTCAGCACACAGAGACTAAGCACCCTGGAATAATGAATAAGCCTTTGGAATTTTTGAAACAAAAAAGCCCGAACATGAAGGACAGAAGCAATTAGTGAGGGCCACCACATCAACAAAAGCGAATGCACTGAGAGCATCATATCTCATGGCGAACCGTAATGCTCAAGGAAAGAAATCTTTCAGGACTGGAGAAGAACTTATCATGCCTGCAACCAAGGATATTTTCTGTCAAGTTTCAGAAGAGACCGCAAAAGGTTGATTCAGCGTCTGTTGAGTTACATTTTCCCTGAACTTAAAGAGAATGATAATACTAAGGGGCTGCGAGATATCAATAGAACCGTTATGTGGCAAGATAACAAATATTAATAAAGTTTACAAAAAAATAAATCAAATTCATGAGCAATTATCGAAAATTACGAACATTTCCAAAAGTATTCTGGAAACAGCCGAATGGGGCTTTGACGTCACAGCCAGGAAACAAAAGGTCGAGGCAGGTGCCATCGTTGTTTATCGACGAGAGAATCGCGTTCGTGTTTTATCTAAAAAAAATCGCTAAAATGGTTCAAACCTGTCATGCTATGTGGTGTACAAATAGGCATTTGTCGCTAGGGCTGGGCGATATGGCCTTAAACATGTATCACGATAAATTGAGCAGATTTATCTCGATAACGATAAATGACGATAAATTCGCCCAAGCGGACTGTTATATAATTTGAAAATCTGAATCAATGCATGAAATACAGATTAACTATTTCTTGTTGATTTATTTACCAGCATTCAATTTGATATACTGTATTTAACAATTGTACATGCAGTCTAAACATTAAATTTATAAAAATTAGGGCTGTCAAAATTATCGCGTTAACTAATTTTTTTAATTAATCACGTTAAAATATTTGACGCATTTAACGCACTTGCCCAGCTCAGACATATTTAAATGTCACTAGAGTGAAAGGCCCACCTGTTAATTGTGTTTTGTGGAGTTTTGCTGCCCTCTGCTGGCGTTTGGGTGCGACTGATTTTATAGTGTAAGTAATTATTGCCATCAACAATGGCGGGCTACTAGTTTATTTTTTGATTGAAAATTTAACAAATTTTATTAAAACGAAAACATTAAGAGGGGTTTTAATATAAAATTTCTATAACTGATTTAGAACTGATTTATTGTTAAAATAAACAAATACAGTCCTTATGTACCGCATGTTGAAAATATATATCCATCTTGCGTCTTATCTTTCCATTCCAACAATAATTTAGAGAAAAATATGGCATATTATATAGATGGTTTGAATTGCGATTAATTACGATTAATTAATTTTTAAGCTGTAATTAACTCGATTAAAAATTTTAATCGTTTGACAGCCCTAATAAAAATGTATTGTAAGCAATAAGAATTCAAGTATGAACATTTATAACAGCGTGTATGACTTGAACAATGTACATTGTCAAAATCAATATGCCTGTGCAAACATGTAATTGTAACACAAATGACTTGCAGCTTGAACAGTACACTTCAAAAAGACAACTTATTGTTAATGGCTGCTGTGATATAATTATTAAATACAAGTGTTTACTTTATGGTTTAAGGGTTTTTTTTCCCCCCCAGTGCATTTTTTCATAAATGCACGCACAATAAAAATAGCTGGGGCCATTTCTCGGTCATTATAAGTTTCGCCGTTGGATTGTACTTAATGCAGAATTCTTTACCATCACAAAAGCTATCAGAGGAATCACACACACAGACAGATACAAAATAACGCCACATAGTAATTGCTAGATGCAGTCCGTGCCCAAACCACTCATTAAGTTCAGCCGTTTCGACAAGGTTAGAGCCTCTATCCGACTCCATAACGTTCATTTGTAGCGTTAGCCGCTAGCTAGCGTTAGCCTGGCTACCAGTAGAAAGCACTGAAAGCACCATCTCCGGAAATCGTGAGAACAAAGGAGGACAGCGGGTGAAAGCCCGTCTGGATGCCACCAAGAGTCTACTAAATGTCGGTTGAAAGTTTGGTGAACCTCCCTTAAGCCACACTCCATCACGTTTTGCTTGTAGCGTTAGCTTACCGGGCTTTTGTTTGATTGGCTTCCTGATGATCACGTGACTCCCTACGTAAGCACATTCACTGCTTTCTTAAAGGGGAATGAACATAGACGAACAACACAGAATCAAAGCGGGATGAAAAGACTATTTTCTTGTTTTATTAATTTACCGAATTTACCGACATGGTCAAAATTACGTCGGTCATCGTTAAGAATTTCGGTGACGGTAAATTTTCGGTTTATCGCCCTGCTCTATTTGTCGCAATGTAGTACCCATGAGTTCCCGAACACGAGAAAAAGAGCCGGACTACGCAGACAATGAGTAAAGTTCGTCACTGCAAAGAGGGCTAATTTTGCAGACCCAACCTCCGGCACGGTTTTGTGTGGTGCGCATTTTACACCTGAAAGCTATTCGAACTATGGACAAACGAAAAATGAAATCACATTTTGCTAAGAAATGGCGTACTGCAAGCAACACGTCACTTCCGCTCATTAATAGTCATGACATTAGCTACTGTTGCTATGTAGGGACAAGCCACCTTTTGTCCCTAATAGGAAATGAATGGAAATCGTGTATGAAGGAGATGTTTACAGAGCGAAACCTACCAATTCTCTCCGAAAATGATGTGCCTGGTGCCAAATTGACTGGCAAAGATGTGGAAGAACATAAAAATGTTCAGTTAAAGAGATGGCTTTAGTGTCGAAGGCTGAAAAAGACGAAAAAAACGAGCCGACCTAAGCATAGCTTTAGCTTTTTTATCGACGCGACTGACAATGACATTCTCCTGTTTCAACAAGCTATCCTTTACCATCAGCCCTGTCTTTCTTATATATCCTCTGGTTGTCCTACGTCTCTTACCGTACTTGGGGGTAATTTAGTTAGCTTTGTGTAGCGATCGCAAATGCTACTCAGTGACAGCCAACGAACACTATTAATTTTTTCCATTGATAACACATCTTAATCCTATAATTTATTTACACTTCCCCCTTACTAAAGTTGTTATATATATATATATATATATATATGACAGAAACAGTAACAGTGGCAGTCAGATACCATTGTAATTCTTTTCAGGTCATTCATTGTCAGACAGAGGCAGTACGGCACAACGTTACGCTAAAAAAATAAGCTAAAAATATAAAAATGGCTTACCTCTTTGTCATCTGAATGGTAAATGGTGTTATACTTATATAGCGCTTTTCCACCTTTCAAGGCGCTCAAAGCGTTTTACACTATCTCGCCATTCACCTACTGGTGACGCAGCACCAGGAGCAATGTGGGGTTCAGCATCTTGCTCAAGGACACTTAGGCGAGTTCATCTGAAAGACCATGCCAACCCAACATAATGTTTACTGCATATGAAACGTGAATGGATTCGCCGAGCTGGTGTTAAAGTCCGCGCAAGTTGATTCGGTCTTCACATTTTTTCCTCCCGAGTTTTTGGTTTCCGGAAACGTATGAAGAAAACATCCTTCATGTGTCGTAATGTCTAGAGCCGTTTCTACAAGTTCCAAAAAAGCAATGCGTGATCGGCATGTTCGTTTTTGAAAGATTACCGGAGAAAAGTAGCACTAATTACGTTGGGTCTATGCGAGGGCGGGTCTATAATGTCCCACTTCGGCTTTACTTCCGCTTTACGATGCGACGTCACGGTCTAAAAAATAGCCTGCGTGCGGTACGCCATTGCTGCTGAAAGCAGATGAGGTGCCCACCATACACACGCAGCCACCTAAATGTCCCTAGATATAAAGAAAGAGGTCGATGACTGGCACTGATGAGACCACCCCAGACTAAGCAAAGGAGGGGAGCAGCCAAGCTCGAAATGGCCAGAGTGAGTACTAGAGACAAAATTGTCCGCCACCATCGCCGCCATTCAGTACTAAGCACTGAGCCGGGTGTTTTCTAGTTGTGACGTCACGCACACAATATGCTAGATTTCCGGGATCTCGGGCACCGGTCGTCTTAGCTTGACAATCGATCCAAATTTCTATCATTTTCTTGGTGTTGCGATGTGTGTAATTACACAAAGTAGCATGATATGAATCCAAAAGGCATGCGTTTATGAATAAATGATGGAATATTAGCATTTCCCCAGGTGTTTTCATACTCCTTAACGTTCGTTTTTAGTACCGTTGTGTTATTTTAGATTTACCGTATTGCTCGCGAAAAAAAAGGTCCACATCATACCGGGCCATGGTGAAAAACGGTTGGGTACCAAGGCTATAGTGGGTAAACGATAGAGGACTTCGATCCTGACGCTCCTCTTGCGTGTTCTTGTGTCTACTGCTTAATTGCTAGCTGCTGCCATAAAAAATGAAACAATCACATGCAAATGCAATGCGTCTATGATGTTGTATGTTAATTAAATGAAAACTAAATATTCATAAAACAAATTTATCACCCAGACCTATCAGAAAGTTTTTGTCAAATAGTTAGTGAAATTGGGGAAAATGTTCAATGTTCAATAAGTTACTAACAAGGGAGGCTTACTTTGAATCTTTGGAAACAGGTTTGAGCATTGACCTCCAATCTGCGGGGGTCTCCGTCTCTGTTGACACCCCAAACAAACACATAAGTGATGCAACAGTGTTGTATTTCATTCCAGTTCTATGTGCACATTCACACTTTTTGTGTTAACATGAATGTCAAGATTTTACCTGAAGTGTTGTGTGGCACAGGGTTTAAGCCTCTTTCTGGAGTTCTGCTTCTGATTGGGCTGGGGTCAGAACGTGGAGGCTTCAAGTCAGAGAAGATGGAAGGGTTGACTTTCAGCCTCAATCTTCCCCTTCCGCTTTCAGTCTCCTTCCTCCCGCTTTCAGTCTCCTTCCTCGCGCTTTCAGGCTCCTTCCTCCCGCTTTCAGGCTCCTTCCTCCCGCTTTCAGGCTCCTTCCTCCCGCTTTCAGGCTCCTTCCTCCAGCTTCGGAACCAAGATGCACTAAATTAGAGGAGATGAATGAGTGTTAGTGAACGAGAACAATGTGCATGCAAATGTTGTTCGGGTCCTTACGCATCACTATTCTTGGACGGGTCTGACTTGGGTGTTGGCATGCTGTTTTTACTTTCCTCCTTATTGGGTTTCTTGGGGGTATCCGTTGCTTTCTGCTTGCCACCCTCAATGACGCCGAGCTTCTTTGTATCTGCTTTGCTTTTGTCGAAATTCTCCTTTAACTCCACCTTAACAATTCCATTTCCCTCCTTATTGGGTTTCTTGGGGGTATCCATTGCTTTCTGCTTGCCACCCTCAATGACTCCGTACTTCTTTGTATCTGCTTTGCTTTTGTCAAAATTCTCCTTTAACTGCACTTTAACAATTCCATTACCAATGTTACTGCCTTGACTATCTCCATGTTTCTTTGGACTTGCTTTGTCTTCACCAATCTGCACTTTAGACCTCTCGTGATCTCCTTGGGTTTGCTTGATAGCCTCAGCAGACTTAAAACCTTTTGAGACGGGGTCTGCAGTCTTGGTTGCAGGTTTGGTATCATCGCTTTCAGCCTGGAAGAACTTCAGCTTGGACTGGACGGTTTTGGCCGCAGTGGTGGATGTCCGAGGTGCAGCAACGGGCTTAGTGGCCGGTGGAGTGATGGTAGTGTCATGAGACACCGGTCGTTTAGCAACGGGAGCAGTCGGATTCCCCGCAGCGGGTGTGGTGAGGTTTAAAGCGGGTCGATGTGGGGATAAAGATTTGCCCGAAGTGCTGGAAGGCGGGCTCGGATTCTGGACCGGCAATGAGGGGCCCAGTCTTGACGGCGCCACGGGTGTCACCGTATCGCTTTTGGTGAGGCCTACTGAAGGAGGAACCCTGGATGGAGTGTCTCTTAGGAGTGAACTTGCATTTGGAGGAGATAGTAACCTAGGAAGTGTATGGAAGATAGTCAGTGTTGTTTTTGTCAATGATGACGATGACGAAAATATTTCATCAACAAAGATTTTTATGATAATGACGAGACGATAACGAGCTGAAAACGTGTTTTCGGGAGACTAAAATATAACGAGCCCAATGCAAGTTTTTGTCTGACGAGACAAAAACGGGAAAAAAATGTGCAATAGTTTCTGTCACGTTACAATTTGTGACATTTTACGTGTTGTTAGCCTGCATCATAGCAGTGCCTGGTTGTGTAAATCACGTGATGTGCTGCGCTGACCCCCACCCCCACTCACCAGTGCAGTGCCCTCTCCACTCCCAAGGCTTGCACATATGCACACACGGTAAGATTAGTTTTCTTGGCTATAGAGAATATGCAATGTAGCTTGAGCCTTTTAAGCTCTGTGCTGAGTGATCGTCACACACTAAATGTAACTCTTAGCTTTAGCATAGCATTCGAGTTAGCATTAGGCTAATGCTAACGGCGACCGTCCTCTTACATTTGAAATAGTTGGAAACCTTTATTTTTTTTAGGAACATTTTTTTATTTGACAGAGGGAAACATTTTTAGTTACTAAAATCGACTAAAACTAGACGAAGACAAACATATTTTGAGATGACTAAAATATAACTAAGGCCAATAAGTTATTGTCCAAAAGACCAAGACCAAAATTAAAGATCTCCCAAAAACAACACTGTAGTAAGTACACAGAAAGTAAAAAAATATATATTTAGAGTACTTACATGTTGCTTCAAATACTGACTGTATATGAATGTGTAAGAAATCCACACTTGTTTGCAATGAAGAGCTAAGACTTACAGTTTGTGGAGTTACGTGTGAGCCACTATAAGGGACAAACGGGAGGTTAAACCGCCAAGCCACAATTGCTAACGTCATTAATATTAATGAGCAAAAGTGACGTGCTGCTTGCGGTATGCCATTCACATGGTCTGGGAGGGCTGGCAGCCATTATTTGCTACCAGCCTCTCCCAGTCCAAATGGATTAGCCGCTATCGCTGTCAATGGCAGCCCATTAATAGTGTACGTAAAGTGCATTACTCTTTTTCTGTTTGATGTTGACTTAATTTAAGCATGTGTTCCTTTAAGAAGAGGGGCTTGACTTACTTTGCGCAGTTCCTATGATAGAGCTTCCCATCCACTAAATATCTTTGCACCAGATGGACGTGGTTATTGCAGGACGCACACTTGTTACTCAGCGTTCCCGTCTGATGAGTTTTCAAAGCAGAAACATCCTGAAAAAGGAGAACTTGAACTCATACGTGCTTCTTTTTCGACACAGATGGAATTAGTCATTGTTTGTAGTTGTACTTGTGTAGTGGATCTGGGCTGTCTCGGGTTAGGGACGGGTGTTGTAACATTCGGCGTAACGGGAGGATTGTTCTCCTTAGCCGGCTTGAACACTTTGGAGACCACCGGCGCGTTCTTCTTGCCGGACGGCCCGCCGGCAGGTGGGTCGGCGGGACGTTTGACTGCCGCTACACCACCAACTGGAAAAAAATACAGCATTAAAGAAGATAAAAAAAATGTAAACATGGCGAAACTTACTCGGGGAGCGTCCGTGGAAGTAGTTGTAGTACTGCGAGACGTATGTGAGGATACTGAGGCGGTCCGGAACTTTCAGCGCTACCATGTCTTCCGCATCCAAAAGCGCAGGAATTCCCAGCTGCTCCTCAGCTACCTTGAAGGCCTGGAAAGACCGGTGGATTCCTTGATCACAACAATTCACACACTTGTCTTTTATGAATAAAAAGGCTATCTGGTATCATAATCACATGGCTTCTTTTCACAAAATAAAAAAAAAAATGCTTTTGTGAAGATGAAAGTTAAGCAGCCATAAGGTAAACAAGCAGCTGCGCCTGCATGAATCATTAATGAAGAACATTAAGAGCTAGTTGTAAAAACTGATAGGTTCGCCACAACAGTTGGCACCCTTGTGTAAAGAACAGGAGAGAAATGAGTCAATCCCACAGTCCATCGAGATCCGGGAAGAAAAAGAAAGAATGCACACAAGCAGCCAGAGCGTCAACATGGTTTCCTCAAGACAAGTCTGAACAATTAATCTTTTATTGGTGAAAAAAGTGCTCCCGACCTTCTACATTTCTCTCCCCCAATTATGTTCTACATTAGATCTTGAGTTAAATCAAAGTACTCTCACCAGGTTGTTGTTCTCGTAGATGTTTTCTTTCTTTAAGGAGTCAAAATCGCTGCAAGAAGGGGAAAAAAACATTTATAAACTTCCTCATTTGTCAATTCTGATCGCAAAATACATCTCACTGAGTCATGCACAAGCACCCTGTGACAATGACAGCATCGAAATTCCCACATTGAACCATTACAGTTCCAGGTTGTGATAATATTTATAGTAGGATGACTGAAGCGAAGCAATGTTTTGTGGTTTGTTCACCTTACAGCTTTGGGGATATGTTGAGACAAGCTCTTGGGATAGCTTAAAAAATAGCAAAAAACTTGTTAACACATCTTCCTGTTTTCCACATGCACTACCTTTAATAAAATTCCCCCAAAATACATTATTACATAACATGACTAACGTTAAAATAAAAATATTTGTGTAGTTTCTGATTCAAGACAGTTAAGACAAAAGCTTCAGTTGATGTGGAATTCCTCATGGTTCGGTACTTAGCCCATTGTTATTGACGGCACGACTCAACTAAGCGCAAATGTGAACAAAAAGTGAACATAAAGGAATCGATTTCTTTTATAGCTTTAGCATAAATTGCTAATGTAAATTTAGAACCACCAACAGTCATTAATGACCCTAAAATGAATGTTTTAAAATGACTCCAAGCAGGTTAAAAATAGCTAAGAAACTACCGTAATTTTCGGACTATAAACCGCTACTTTTTTCCTTCATTTTAAATCATGCGGTTTATAGTCCAGTGCGGCTTATTTGTTGATTTATTTGGGTTAATAGGTAACACTTCATTTGACAGCAGCGTCATAAGACTGTCATAATTATGACATAACACTATCGTGGGTATTACTGAATGCTTGTGTCATTAAGTGTCATCCAGCATATTAGGTCACTAACCCCATTTATGTCCAGCTTGGATCTTTTACATGTATTCAAATGCGAAATAATTTGCCTGATAACACTAAATGACGTCTGTTATAAGCATTCATTAATGCTCAAGACAGTTTCATGTCATAATTATGATTGTCTAATGGCAGTCTTATGGCACTACAGTTAAATAAAGTGTTACCAAATACTATAACTAGCAGTTAATGAAACAAGCGGAACAGTAACTGAAAAAATAATTGCCACAGAACATGAATTTTGATTGTTATTTAGATCTATAGCGCTGCAATACATGCTAGAAGGCATGTTGGACAACAACAGTGTTGACAGCAGATGGCAGCAGTAGTGACGGGATCTGTCGTTCACTTGAGTAAACGAATCCATTCCGGTTCGTTCAGTAAAAAGATTCGTTCAAACAAATCGTTCAACGAATCGTTTGCCCCCCTCATCTCCCTCCCCGCCCAAACGAATCGTTCGGTTACTGAACGGGAAGTGACGTTGCCGAACGAATCACCAAAGACCGCTTCGCAGTATAACTGAACGGGAAGTGACATTGCTTGGTCCCTCCCTCTCTTGCACACAGGCACCGCTCGTCGTAGTTTCAGAAATGAGTGACAGGCGGTATCATTCTGCTTTCACAGACAGCCTCGTCTCCCTCCTGCTGCTGCAAAAGCGAGGGAGAACTTCCGCGTCGTCTGTCCTAGTTCTATGGGCTCAAAGTCATGGCTCGTGCTTGCATTTCGATTTAGGACACGGTTAAACATTTTCCTTTTGTGGGGGTAGTGGGGGTTTGGGGTCGGGGGCGCACGGACTTTCTTTAGCATGTTCTTGATCACATATACAATGCTGCCGCTACCAGCCAACGCAGCATGCTTGCTGTCACGAAAATAAAAATAAATCGAAAGTTTAATTTCTAAATATGGAACGACCAACACATCATATTTACCTCTCGCTCTGTTGTATTTTTGTTTTTATGCTCATCACTATTATTTAGGTCACTATTGTTAAAACTGAAGTGTAAATAGCTAGTTGTCAAATGTGCTGCTCTGAAATAAAAACAATACTACATTTTGATATTCGACAGTTTAATTGCAAATCAGTATTAAGATGATCGTATTGAATTTTTGCACTGGTATTAACAAATAAAATAATCCGGTCAGCCCCCCTGTCGTCCCCTCATCTCAGATCGTCAAATGCTGACGAGAAATAATTGTTTGCTCTTTACGATGTTGCCTTTCTATTCTCATTAGTCTGTTAAGAAAAATGTAGACATATTGCGACATCTCCCGTGTCCGCGTGCGTTGTTTTTGAGTAGCACATGATGGACGGATGGACATAATTTGTCAAATCAACCAACACCCGACACACTCTGATACGAAAAAAATAAAAATAAAACAGTCGGAAAAAATTGACATGTATATACAGTTTCATTGCAAATCAGTATTATGGTGATAATACTAAATATTTTTTCTGTGCGCATATGAGGTAAATATCGCTGCCATGAAGCCTCCATATAGTGACAGTTCTCTGCCCCCTTCACTGCCGTGAGTGCCGTCACGCGACCGCAGCTCACTTTTGCTTGCCTCGTAGCTACCCGTGTTTTTTTTATTTATTTATTTTTAGCTACCCGTGTTTTAACTACTGTATATTTGATAGTATGTTGTCAGTCATAGGTAGTCCGGAGTCTGTTGAGAAAAGTAGTACACTAAACCATGCTCGCTAGATTTGTGTGGTGTTTTGTCTGTTTGAGCAGCATTTGATAGGCTCCACATTAACAAATATGTGACAAAGTCATTTCCTTCCATTTTTTGACTCGTTCACCGCATTACTGGAAAGTCAAGTTAGCAGCAAGCTAGGTCAGGAACCGGAGGACCGAGTCACTGAACGGGAAGTGACATAACTCAGTCTTGCCCCCTTGCGTGCACGCTGGCTGCTTATTGGCGACACGTGGAAGTGAGTGACAGACGCCCTGATTCTGTTTCCGCTCCCTCCCCTGCCCGCGATGAGGCTGGCGTCTGATTGGTCGTGTGTGATGTCAGAAGACGCTGCCGCTTGCTCAACGCCCTCCCACGCAGCGAACAAGCCCTAACTTCATAGAACGAATCAGTGCAGATGGTGATTAGTTCGGTCTCGTTCACCCAAACAATTCGTTCAAAAAGACCGAATCGTTCGCGACCGATACAACACTAGGCAGCAGAGACTGACTGTCTACCCCAAGGGAGCAGTGATAGCCATATGAAGCGTCTTCAACCAATAAAGCATTGCAGCCAATTTGGTTCAAAGCTTCATGGTGGTTCATTTGGTCTTACGACAGTCATATGATGCCGCTGTCAAATAGTGTTACTGGTTAATATCTTTATGTGTAAATATCCCATAATACACTGAGGACAGCTGCGGCTTATAGTCCAGTGTGGCTTATCTATGAAAAAATGCCGTTTTCGTGCCAAATTTGGTTGGTGGCGGCTTATAGTCAGGTGCGCCTTATAGTGCGAAAATTATGGTAGGTACAAGTGCTTCATAGTTTTTGTACCTGTTCAATCTGTCTCTGGCTTTCTCCATCCTATACTCATACAAGTCCACTTCACTTCCTGGTTGTAATAAAGTTTGTTTTTCCAATAGATGTGCATACTACAGTGGGTAACGACTAATAACTGACAACGGCTATTTTGCCTACTTCCTGGCTCTTATTGTCGTTTTTCTATCGTATTTACACATCATAAAAATGAATTTTTTTTCGCTCAGAAAATCACATGGTTTGATTTTTAAAGAATTTATTTCCAAATTAGAGTGAAAAATACGTATTTGGTCACCTTCAAACAAGCAAGATTTCTGGCTGTCAAAGAGGTTAACTTCTTCTAACAAGGCTCCACACGTTACCTGTATTAATGGCACCTGTTTTAACTCATTATCGGTATAAAAGACACCTGTCCACAACCTCCGGCAGTCACACTCCAAACTCCACTATGGCCAAGACCAAAGAGCTGTCGAAGGACACCAGAGACAAAATTGTAGACCTGCACCAGGCTGGGAAGACTGAATCTGCAATAGGTAAAACGCTTGGTGTGAAGAAATCAACCGTGGGAGCAATTATTAGAAAATGGAAGACATAAAAGACCACTGATAATCTCCCTCGATCTGGGGCTCATTGCAAGATCTCACCCAGTGGCGTCAAAATGATAACAACAACGGTGAGCAAAAATCCCAGAACCACACGGGGTGACCTAGTGAATGACCTACAGAGAGCTGGCACTACAGTAACAAAGGCTACTATCAGTAACACAATGTGCCGCCAGGGACTTAAATCCTGCACTGCCAGACGTGTCCCCCTGTTGAAGCCAGTACACGTCCAGGCACGTTTGCAGTTCGCTAGAGAGCATTTGGATGATCCAGAAGACGACTGGGAGAATGTGTTATGGTCAGATGAAACCAAAATAGAACTTTTTTGGTAGAAACACAGGTTCTCGTGTTTGGAGGAGAAAGAATACTGAATTGCATCCGAAGAACACCATACCCACTGTGAAGCATGAGGGTGGAAACATCATGCTTTGGGGCTGTTTTTCTGCAATGGTACCAAGACGACTGATCCGTGTAAAGGAAAGAATGAATGGGGCCATGTATGGAGAGATTTTGAGTGAAAATCTCCTTCCATCAGCAAAGGCATTGAAGATGAGACGAGGCTGGGTCTTTCAGCATGACAATGATCCAAAACACATAGCCAGGGCAACAAAGGAGTGGCTTCGTAAGAAGCATTTCAAGGTCCTGGAGTGGCCTAGCCACTCTCCAGTATTGAGCTGAACTTTTGGTATTGACCAAATACTTATTTTCCACCATGATTTGCAAATAAATTATTTAAAAATCAAACAATGTGTTTTTCTGGGTTTTTTCCCCCCACATTCTGTCTCTCATGGTTGAGGTTTACCCATGTTGACAATTACAGGCTTCTCTAATATTTTCAAGTGGGAGAACTTGCACAATTAGTGGTTGACTAAATATTTATTTGCCCCACTGTATATATCAGTTTCAGGACTCCGGAGAGGCTAAGCTAGCGCGAGTCAATGCTGGTTCAAATCAAATCCATCAACTAATTAAACCCCAGCTAACTCACTGATTAAGCTTTATGTGAAACATTCTGACCTTCCCCTATAAATTATTATCGGAAAGTCAATTACATATGATGACATTTTTCTGTTGTCATTCTTATGTTGTGGCAGCAAAAGGGAAAAAAAAACTGGTAACAAGTAATGGATAAATTACTTTTAAAGTAACTTAGTTACTTTGATTTAAAAAAATCAGTAAAGTAACTGGATTACTTTTTGAGGTGTAATCAGTAATCTGTGACACCACTGTCAATGGCACACAAACGTGATCATTCAATGCCAGACCCTACCAGCTCAAATAGATTGGACTCATATTTATGTCAATGCTAGCCAATAAGTTGTCACTTTTATGTTAGATCAAAACATTCACAAATTATTGGTGGCACAAAAGCCTGAGTATACTGGTTAGTTTGTTAAAAGAACATGCATTTTGTGCTCTTCTCAATAAGAGTAATATATGAACTAATAAGATAGTGCAACCATTTTAGTTTTGTCATTGTGCCACATCATCATAAAAGGTAAAAGTTTGTACTTTAGCACTTCTGATTAACTCTTTCATCCAAGCAAAGTACTTCTACTCAAGTACAAAGAGTACTTCTTTCACATCAAAACAATGAAAAGGCAGCACAAATGGAGCTTCTTTCTTCCCTTTAACGTTCCAAAAAAGTCGGCAAAACACGTCTCGTGTTTAGTGTTCTACTTACATGAGGTCCGGTCTGTGCTTATGAATGATAGCACAGAAAGCCAAGCCATCCCGAAACGACGTGGTCATGTTAGTGACGGCCACATCCCGGTAGCCGTCACACTGGACCCGGCACCACTGCTGGAGAGCCTTCACCGCCGCCATCCCACCGAGCTCGCTGGGTCCTCTGCGGACTCCCTCGCCGGGGTGGTGGCGGTTTCCTTCCCCGGCCTACCACCGCGGAGCTTGTCTACTTTCAAGACGGAAGCAGACGTTTTCACGGTCACGCTGGAGCTCGGTTTCGACGGTGTCCAAGGAAGCGTGGTCTACTTCCCCCGAAAGTCAACACAGAAGTGATCCAAGTAACAAGCAGACAGACACCTGTGGAAGTCCAGTAGGCGGGGCTTGTTGTGCGCATGCGCATCCGTATTTCCGCTATAACATTTGAACAAGTATTACATTTTCCCATTCATTTACACGATAAAATATAAATTGTGTAAAAAGCTAAACCTTCAAACACAAAAAACAATTATAAATGTGTGAAAGGCTAAACCTAATAAACACAAAAAAAAAAATAAGTCAACTCTGATGTTTGACTACACAGTAACATTAGCATACTACCACTGTTGCAAAGGGAACAGATCAAGAACCTTTCTACTATTATAATGGCTTTAATGTTATTTCATAAACTAACGTTGGCTGCCATTGACAGAGATAGACGTCAATTCCATTTAGACCAAGAGGACCTGGTAGCGTTAATTCAAATAGATTTGAAGTCCATTGCTGTCAATGGCAGCTACCCAGATAGCAGACCGACGTTGAAAAGATGTTGGATCAACATTCCGCCGTCGATCGTTGAATCAGCATCACTTTTACACCCTCAATTAATGTTGTTTCAATATTGAAATCCTTACAGAACCTAAACGTCATTTCGATTATTAATAATATTGGAACAACGCTGAATCAATGTCATGTTTTCGACCAAAACGCCCGCTCATCCATAATTCAATGACTCAATCATATTTCCAAGTCAATCATAAATTAACTGTTTGTAAACATTAGTTCGTCACCTATAAAACAATGTTAACCCAAGCATCGCCTGACATACCATAGAACAGACATGTCCAAAGTGCGGCCCGCGGGCCAAATGCGGCCCGTGGTCAAATTTCATCTGGCCCTCAGCCTCGATCATAAAATCAATAACATCTGGCCCGCACACAGACTTAATAAATTGGTAAGCAGTACTGCTACCAGCATATGAAGTAGCTTACACACTAAATGCTGCTCCTCATTTACCCACTAAAAGGCAGCAGCACGCTGAGCAACATTACCCCGTGTGATCCTTGACTTCCAATTTTCTAAAATGGCGACAATCAACAACAACAACAAAAGTTGACTGCGACGCTGACGCTTCAAGGTTAGGTGGAAATTGGACTATTTCTTTAATAAAATACGCAACAACTGTGTCTGCCTCATTTGCAAAGAGACAGTCGCTGTTTTTAAAGAGTTCAATGTGAGGCGATATTACCAAACAAGACACGCTGACATGTACGACAAGATTACAGGGAAGATACACAACGAGAAATTGAAGCAACTTGAAGCTAGTTTAATTTCACAGCAGCAGTATTTTGCAAGAGGCCGAAAGTCGAAAGAGAATGCCACAAAGGTTAGTTGTGAGATTGTTGAAATTAATAATTAGAAAAATAATAAAGCAAATGTGACACACAGAATGGCTTGCTAAAATGTACTTAAATATATTGTTCGACGTAAAGGACGTGAGCCAAGGTCGGCCCCCACATTTTTACCACACCAAATCTGGCCCTCTTTGCAAAAAGTTTGGACACCCCTGATTTACACGATAAAATATAAATTGTGTAAAAAGCTAAACCTTCAAACACAAAAAACAATTATACATGTGTAAAAGGCTAAACCTTATAAACACAAAAAAATAAGTCAACTCTGATGTTTGACTAGACAGTAACATTAGCATACTACCACTGTTACAAAGGGAACAGATCAAGAACCTTTCTACTATTATAATGGCTTTAATGTTATTTCATAAACTAACATTGGCTGCCATAGACGGAGATAGACGTCAATTCCATTTAGACCAGGAGGACCTTGGTAGCGTTAATTCAAATAGATTTGAAGTCCATCGCTGTCAATGGCAGCTACCCAGATAGCAGACCGACGTTGAAAAGATGTTGGATCAACATTCCGCCGTCGATCGTTGAATCAGCATCACTTTTACACCCTCAATTAATGTTGTTTCAATATTGAAATCCTTACAGAACCTAAACGTCATTTCGATTATTAATAATATTGGAACAACGCTGAATCAATGTCATGTTTTCGACCAAAACGCCCGCTCATCCATAATTCAATAATATTTCCTGGTCAATCATAAATCAACTATTTGTCAACATTAGTTCATCATCTATAAAACAATGTTAACCCAAGCATCGCCTGACATACCATAGAACAGACATGTCCAAAGTGCGGCTGCGGGCCAAATGCGGCCCGTGGTCAAATTTCATCTGGCCCTCACACAGACTTAATAAATTGGTAAGCAGTACTGCTACCAGCATATGAAGTAGCTTACACACTAAATGCTGCTCCTCATTTACCCACTAATCGCCTGACATACCACACAACAACTTTGTTTCAATTTCACTTGACGTCGAAAATTTCAACGTCACCATACTGATGGTTTTGATGGAAAATCAATGTTTATTCAGTGTCGGTCTGCTATCTGGGTAATGATTTCACTCTTTCAGCGCCATAGACGATGACAAACGTCTAGTCATCTTTCTGCTTTATCACTAGTGGACATCCAATCCATTTGAACTAGGAAGTTGGCAGCAAATGAATGTTATGTTGCCAGTTCAAATAGATTCGACGTTTATCGCTGTCAATGGCATCGAATTTAATGTATCTTGAAAAAGCATGTTTGTACGTGTAGCCTGATCAAAACCAGCTGTTTATGTATGACAACTTGACAAAAAATATACTATGTATATAAAATAAAATAAAGTAAAATAGTGTTGCAATATATGTGCCTTGAAGATGAAAGCTGTATTCAGTGCCCTCCATAATTATTGGATTTATAATAATTATGTGTTTTTTAGCTTCTAATAATTTTTTTTCTAAATAATATGGGACCTTAATGGAAAAAAAAGAGGAAAAATCCAACCTTCAATACAAGTGCGTTTATTCAGTGGGGAAAAAATCCCACATAAAGAAATATTTGACATCAAATAATGTGTGTCACAATTAGCACCCCTGGCGTTAATACTTTGTACAACCCCCTTTTGCCAACAAAACAGCACCTAATCTTCTATAATGTTTCTCAAGATGGGAAAAGACAGAAAGAGGGATTTTCACCTATTCCGCTTTGCAGAATCTCTCTAAATGATCCAGAGACCTGTGTCCTCTCCTCTGTACTCTCCTCTTCAGCTCACCCCACAGGTTTTCAATGGGGTTGAGGTCTGGGGACTGAGACGGCCATGGGAGGAGCTCGATTTTGTGTCTGGTGAACAAACCATTTCTGTGTAGATTTGGCCATATGTTTAGGGTCATTGTCTTGCCGAAAGACCCAGTGACGACCCATCTTCAGCTTTCGGGCAGAGGGCAACAGATTTTGATTTAAAATGTCCTGGTATTTCAAAGCATTCATGATGCCATGCACCCTAACAAGGTTCCCAGGGCCTTTGGAAGGGAAACAGCCCCACAGCATCACTCACCCACCCCCATACTTCACAGTGGGTATTACACTTGTATTGAAGGTTGGATTTTTCTCTTTTTTTTCATTAAGGTCCCATATTATTTAGAAAAAAAATATTAGAAGCTAAAACACACAATTATTATAAATCCAATAATTATGGAGGGCACTGTATCAGCTGCGACTTTGTATGGGCAGATCTGCAGGCCAATACACGCTAATTTTAAGTTGTATCGCCTCCTCGCGTCTGTTGGCAGTGAATCGTGATAATAATAAGTCATGTTTAAGACGTTTTTATGAAAAAAAGACGCAAAAAACAGCTGAAATATATGAATTTCAGACGTTTGTCTACGGATGTTTACCTGTGCGTGCCCCCATCTCAAAATGGCGACACGTTGCAATGCGAGACGACGTCATCGTGACATCACGCCGACTGCGAGAATAAGTAGATAGATGAATGAAAAACAAACAAACAAACAAAAAACAAATAAACCCCCCAAAAATTAATGCAGCCTCACCAGGACACAAGCCAGTGTCCTACTTGCGCCAGTCCCAAGCCCGGAGAAATGCAGGGGGTAAAAAAAGCCTGCATTGGGGGTGCCCCCTCAAGTTTTCTAAGTGCCCACTCTGGTGGGTAAAACTAGATCCGGGCCTGACACCAGCTATAAGGCGGTAGGGTGTCCTAACTTCTTCCTCAGTTAGAATATGCATTTTTGTTGATGTATTTGGTTTAATGAGAAAAACAATGTAAATTTTTGTTGTTTACCTGCAATTAAATCATTTTCTTTTCCGAAATAAAAAAAAAAAAAAAAACAAGATCAGGCATTGATATGTGAACATTTCTTAATAAAGAACTGAATGTTTAATTGGGTGTCCTAATTTTTTCACAAGACTGTATACCGCTCGTTGTTGGTGCTAGTAACTCATATTTTTGCTAGCATCTCAAGACAAATTAAGCAAGCGTAGCACAACCTGTATGTCTAAGCCAAGTCACTGTACCACTGGATTTGCATACAAACAATAAAAAGTAACCTTTTCACAGCATTTTCCCTTTAAAAAAAACGCTGTGGTCACATTAAAACGAATGCTTGGGAGCGAACATAACAACGTCAACATCATTTTGCAGCATAAAGTGATTTAGCATCAGAAAAGCAAATGTCAGAACAATTTTAAAAAAGATATACAAGTACTTTAATTAAGAGCATAGCTGGCAGTCATTAATTGTTTTTTAAGTGCGTGGGAACTAACTGGCCTAACCACATTTTAAAGCACGCCTGACCTATTTCAAAAGGACATAAAACAACATTTGTTCATTGGTTATATTGAAATGCACTTGAGAGCTCAAAAAAAAAATTGGTATATCAACGCCACCCTTGGGATCTACCTCAGTGTTTGTACAATATCAAGGATAACGACGAGATGGTTAAAAAGGTGCGGTTGTTGCTTTATGCTCAGTCAGCCTGTCTTGTCCTGTCAAATGGGTGTGCCACAACCATTTGATACCTACACCCACACTAATCTTTAAAGCCTACATGAACACTGTATTGTTGTGACTACTACTAAAGCAGCCTGATGTTTAATGCAGATTTCGCCCTGACATAGTCAATATCCTTCATTGCACAGGTGTCAAACCCAAGGCCTGGGGTCATCCCCAGCCTGCCTCATCATTTTTTATGGCCTGCAAAACTGCATCGACTTCATTTTTCTTGCTAAGGGGCCGTTTACATGGTGACTCTCCGAGAATACGAAAAATTTCAAATTTGCATTCATATGGGCCCGTCTCCATTCGAACAATGTCGAAATTCCGCATGAAAACGATGTAGTATTCATGCCTGGCCCTAGGGGGCAGTGCAGATTTACAAGGCGACAGCGAATGATGCACTATAACCCCAACAAGCTCTTCAGCCCGGAAAAAAATATGCCCGCCCACTCGAAGCAATTGCATTTTTTTTTTTTGTTCAAAAAGGCACAAAAATGGAAAGATTCAACATATTTAATTCAAAAATATTATTAATACACCAAATTAAAGACGACATTCCGCCATATTTGCTGTTTTTAATGTTTCAGCCACACCGCTGCGCACGGCCAATGCGACGTGTACGAGTGCTGACGTTATCGGCGCGGTCTCGCGCCACGGGAGCTTTTGATATTCATGCGACGCAAGCCCCCCCCAATCGGATTCTTCCACTATGGAGGCAGGATTCAGAATTTTTCGTCTTCGCCTTCTGTCTTCGCCGACACCAAATGCGCGCGAAGCATTCCGCTACTCAGTCATTGCGTCTTTGTGTCGCCATGTAAACTGACCTTCAATTACATTTCAATAAAAATTTCAGTATTCACTATTTAGAATAAGTATTATAAAATCTGTACTCCTCTGGTGTTGCAACGATTAATCAATTAACATGGCACAAAAATGGAAACATTCAACATATTTAATTCAAAAATATAATTAAAACAGTAAATTAAAGCCGACATTCCGCCATATTTGCTGTTTTTAATGTTTCGTAGCACCGCTGCGCACACCCAGTGTGACGTTGTACGAGTGCTGACGTTATCGGCGCGGTCTCGCGCCACGGGAGCTTTTGATATTCATACGACGCAAGCCCCCCTCAATCGGATTCTTCCACTTTGGAGGCAGGATTCAGAATTTTTCATCTTCGCCGACACCATATGCACGCGAGGCGCTTCCGCTACTCAGTCATTGCGTCTTTGTGTCACAGAGTCGCCATGTAAACTGCCCCTCAATTACATTTCAATAAAATTTCAGTATTCACTATTTAGAGTAAGTATTATAATACCTTTAGTCCTCTAGTGTTGCAACGATTAATCAATTAACTTGAGTAATTGGATTAGAAAGAAGCTTCGAATCAAAATTTTCTCAGAGTATTGGTTTAATTTAGGGCTGCAGCTATCGATTATTTAGGTAATTGATTAATCAATCAATTACTTAGTTCGAATAATCAGGTAATCGGATTACGAACATTTAATTTTTAGTATATGTAAATAATATTTACATTGGATTGCTAAAATTACACTAACAAAAGAGCATTAAATGCCAATACAAAATAAAGTTCCAGAGTGTTTCTTCAACCTATGCAGAATTGCACTTTAATTTCAATGCATTTAACAATAAATTTAAATACCTAAGCTTAGCCTCAAACAATATAAAAACAAATACATAGATGAGGATCTAAGTACAACAAAAGAACAATTTGCTAACTTGCATTGCCAAAGTCCGCTAGCATAAATGCTATAAAATGCCATCTTTATTTTCCCCAATTCTCTGAACAAATCTTTCAAACACAGATGCTCACAAAACCTATTAAATATACTTCTAAACTAAATAGTGAATGGATAAACAAACAAATTAGAGCAAAAAAAAAAAAAAAAAATTTGATGTTGGTCTTAACAGGGAGCAGCTGCATTCAGCATGAGTTATGGCATATTCACCGTTTCCACTAGAGGGAAGTGTATCCAACCAAATCAATAAAACTCTTTCAAAACAAACCATTACAACGTCACTAATTAAACGAATCCTTGAAGCAGCAAAATCTGATTCTAAGCTTTTTTCTAATCCAATTACTCGAGTCAATCGATTCATCGTTGCAGCACTAGTTGAATTAGAGTGGCTTTGTGATGGTTTGTTTTGAAAGTGTTTGCATTTAGTTATATTGATTTGGGTGGATACGCTACCCTCAAGTGGCAACAGTGAATATGGCATAACTCATTCAACATGGCTAAAACCAGCTGCTCCTTGTAAAGACCAACATAAGGTTTTTGTTTAGCTAATGTTTTTTATGCTTTTATAATTTAGTTTATAGGTATATTTAGCAGTCTTTTGTGGGAATATGTGTTTGAACGATTTGTTATGAACATGGTTAAAAAAAAAAAAAGAATAAAAGCATTTTATAGCATTTAAGCTAGCGGACTTTGCTATGTAAGTTAGCCAATTGTTCTTTTGTTGTTGTTGATCCTCATTTTTTAAACAGTTTGAGGCTAATCTCAGGTATTTTTTTTTTTAATGAAAGTGCAATTCTGCGTAGCTTGAAGAAACACTCGGGAATTTTATTTTGTATTCGCATTTAATACTCTTTTGAAAGTGCAGTCTAAGCAAGCCTTTGTTTTACATCTTTAACTAGTCGATAGATTAATCGAGTTCTTTAAAAAAAAAAAAATGTTTACTCTTTAGAGAATATTAAAACATTTTGTATGTTTAACTAAAAAAATTAAACTTAAAAAAAATGTTTTAAAGGAATTAAAAATATATAGTTTTTAAAAATTTAATCAAAAATAGTTTAATTTTTTTATTTATAAAGAAATTTACTTCCACCTTTTTTTAATAATAAAAAATGTAAACACATAAATTAACTTGTTTTTACGTTGTCCTGTCTTAAAACTCAATTGTCATATTGCACAAAATGAAAATTTAAAATAAAATGCGCTATTGAGAGGCTCGAAAAAGACAATAGGGATCATTTTAGTTCAACAATATCTCCAAGTGATTTATCAAAAAAGTTTATTCAATTGAACATTTATTATTAATTAGTCAATTCATCGTACCATATCTAAAATGTGGCCCCTGACAAATCTATTGTTAAAAAGTGTCAAATAAACAGTTAGGCCTACTATTCTATAGTATTTAAATGGCTATTATGGTGACTAAGCTGCATTTTTAGGTGGTATTTAGCCTAAAATTGAAAAATTAAAATAAGTAGTCTTATCTCCAAAAATCTTGATCAGAAAGTGTCAATGTCCAACCCAAAAGTCTTGCTTGTACCAAAGACGCAAGGATAGATGTACAGGCGCGTGGTTGTGTCAAGTCCCAAGACCGCAAAACGCCACGTTTAGAAAGAAAAGCATTCCAGAGAGGAAATCTGTTTTTAAGAACCCCCCCCCCCAAAAGTGTCTCATGCCTGTACTTGGTGCACCAAAACACAAGAGTTGTAGGCTGAAAGCCCTCCACACACATAGCTAATCCTCCCAAATCCAGACAGGAAATGCCCTTGTCAGAGAAGCAGAATGCTTTTGGATAGACCCCCGCTGCTCATTTCTTTCTAACCCGCCCCCCTAAAACTGATGAATGGCTGATTTATGAGTCATCTGGAAACGGTTTGCGAACGAACTGGCCTCTTTACAGCCTTCCAGACGTGTCCTTATCATCCAGAGTTTGAATTACTTTTGGGAAGAAAAACAAAAAAGTTATGGAGAGAAAATAGCGAGACCAGTGGTTCTCAACTTGGGTTCGGTAAGTAAGCCTCAGGGTTTTGGTGAAGGTAAGAAATGCAGAGTTCTGTTTTGTACACCAACTCAGTCTAGGCAAAGTGACGTTTTTGACCAGGTTTTCGACTGGTTCGCCCTCAATTTACATGAGTTACTCCCTTTCTTTCAACTGCTAGCCCTCTAATGGGAGGAGGGATCGGTTTGCTCAGTGGAAAGTTAACTAGCACTTGGTATGAAGAAGTATAACCAGTGGTTAATTTGTGCGGGATCCTGCCGGAACAAGATCCGGCACCTCTTGATTTTGGCACCCTTATGTTCCGGGACTTATTTGGGCAGATCCGGCACCTCTGTTGTATAGAAAATAATAATAATATGTGGACCGGCGATTTCCGTGGCTTGTTTGTCGTCGTTCCTACGTCCGGTTCTTCCTTCGGGGAGGTGGTGTAGTGTATAAAAACACAGACGCCTCAGATGGCTGTTGCATGGAGACTTTTATCAACTAAACAAAAACCAGCAGGGGCAGTCAGCCAGGCAACACCGCGCTCCCGTGCAACTCTCCTTTTCGCTCGCCCACTTCTTCTTCTACGCCAAATTGGCAATGCCGTTAACACTGAAACAGGACAGCGGCCCCTTGGGGATGCTGGTAACAATGTTGTTTATAAAAATTTAACGTCAGAGTTGGCGATTTGTTGATGCACTGAAAAGCTGGACCAACAAATCACGCCCCTGAAATGTAAAAAAAACAACAACAACAAAAACTGGAAATTTGCAGCATCTGGGGAGCAAGCAGCCAGGATCAAATGGTATTTCAACATGCCAAAAAGACAGTTGCATTTACTGTCTTTCTTCAAAAAGAAGGAAAATGGTTCAAAAGGAGTCTGAAAAGCGACAATCGGCGATGAGGGACACTGCAGCGATCACGTTAACGGGCAGGACCGGGTGCAGCAGGAGGCTAGCGCCGCAGCAGCTAGCCAGGTTCATGGACAGTTAGCCAAGCCGGGGCAGGAGGCTGCTACCGTGGCAGCAGCTGGTCAGGTTCAGCGCCAGCAGTCAGCCATGTGGACCACCAACAGCCGGAGCAACAGGCTAATACCCTGATGGGAAATTCGGGTTTGGGCTGCACAATTTGTAAGGCAGGGGTAACTTTGGGGCCAAAGAAGATATGTGTGTGTGTGTGTAGGGGGCTGGGGGGTGACTTGCAAAAGAATGGATTTGTGTTATTTATTGTAGGGCTGTCAAATATATCATGTTAACGGGCGGTAATTGATTTTTTAAATTAATCACGTTAAAATATTTAACGCAATCAACACATGCGCGGCACTACCCACTCACGCATTGCCGCAAACAACCTGTAATGGCGCCGTTTTACTTATATATAGAGGTAAGAGGCAGCGTCAATTGCGTGAAGTAGATAAAAGCAGTCATTGGAACCGTGCTTTTAATTGGTTAAAGCTGAAGCTTCTCTCCCACAACAACTAGAAATATTGTGGGAAACGACGTGGGTAAGAATGACAGGAGTTGATCTTTTTCTTAACACACTGTGTTGATCCCAACGCAGAGAAGATATATAAATTGCTGCCACCACACACAGTCATGGTTGCACCACTTCCCATCATGCATTTGGGCAGAAGTTAAATCGCTGCACTATCGTTTACTGAAAGCTCAACAAATACACTAGATGGCAATATTTAGTCACAATATACAAACTCACATTTATCCTTTAAGAATTACAAGTCTTTCTATCCGTGGATCCCTCTCACAGAAAGAATGTTAATAATGTTAATGCCATATTGTGGATTTATTGTTATAATAAACAAATACAGTACTTATGAACTGTATGTTGAATGTATATAACTGTCTTATCTTTCCATTCCAACAATAATTTACAGAACAATATGGCATATTTTAGAGATGGTTTGAATTGCAATTAATTACGATTAATTATCTTTTAAGCTGTGATTAACTCGATTAAAACTTTTAATCGTTTGACAGCCCTAATTTATTGTAATCTGATTTTTTGCTTTGTTTTATAAGTTAGACCTGTTGAGAAAGTAATTGCTGACTGTGTACTCTAAGTCCCCCCTGTGGTTATGTGGGCAATTGCCCGTGCTGTGCAGAGTATAGCCTAAATAATTGTAAATTGTTGTCATAACATTTATACCATGGATATTATCTGAAATTGAGGCTTGTAAGTCCCACAGCATGGCAAGTGTGCATTTGCATGTTGATTTCAGCACCATTTTCTCGGTATGTTCCGGGACCTGTGCCAGTCTAGTCATCCCTGCGCTGTCATATATACTTTGTGTTCCGGCACCTTATGATTTACAAATTAAAGGGTATGACAACACCTGGGGAAATGCTAATATTCCATCATTTATCCATCAACGCATGCCTTTTGAATTCATATAATGCCACTTCGTGTAATTACAAACATCGCAACACCAAGAAAATGAGAGAAATTTGGGTCAATTTCAAGCTAAAAAGACCCGCCCCCGAGATCCCGGAAATCTGGCAGATTGTGTGCGTGACATCAAAACAAGGAAACAACCGGCTCAGTGCTTTAGTACTGAATGGCGGCGATGATGGCGGACAATTACGTTTCTAGTTGCAGCGACAAATCCGACGTAACGAACATTCTTCTAATGGTGAAAAGGAGAGTTATGAACCTTTCTTTGGTGTTTTGGGTTATCAATTTGAGCCCAAACGAAAGCCAATGCAGCCTAATGAAAGGATCATTGAGGGGAGCAATCACACTGATGAAACCCCGCCAACAGTTCGTGTGGGAAACACCAAATGGTATGTTTTGCATTTCTGTTTGTGAAGCTGATACACCGTGACCGCAAAATAATGTATAGAATAATGATCATTTAATATGCTATCATCGGTTTCGCTCTGCCAACCGACACAAATATGAATGGGATTAGAGCAGGGGTCCCCAACCTTTTTTGCACCACGGACCGGTGTGATTTGGGTCTTTTTTTCACAGACCGGTGTCCCACTTTTATATTCAGTTGGACTCTCAATGTTATCCAATGGTGCTAAAAAACTATTTACATCACAAACATACATGTGCAACACAGAAATGGCGTAAATGAACGCTTAACGACACGGCAAAGTCGTTAAGTGAGAGGGCTACGTGCAGTTGTTGTGTGCGCCAAACATGGCAAACGTAAGTTAATATTCCTTTCTTTAAAGAAAGTTTGTAGTGTGTACTAAGGAATCGCTGCATTCGCGTCCTTTTTAACGTTACGCGCATGCCAACTTTGTCAGAACACCGGCAATGTGCGGCAGAAAAATACAGCAAATATAAAATAGCATTTGTTTTTAGCCCCGTTGTGTTAAATGCAGGGAAAAAATACAACTCACCCGCTGAATCAGTGGGAGGGCTGAGTTTGTTTCGTTGAGACAAGATGGGAGAGTGAGAGAAGCTAGCGTCAAGCTAGCGATGTTGGAAATTGTAGCACAGTTTTCAACGCGCTCCAAGCGATGTCGGGATATTCCGAAATGACTTTAATCCACAACTTCGGTAGAGTTATTGTCTCAAATGTACGTTTAAGTCGCCGTGATTTGCGATCTCTACAAGCTGATATTCCTGTTCCACAGACATGCTTGAATCACTCGATTTATTCACATACGGGTCACGAATTCACTCCTTCGCAGTTCGTGGGTCTTTAGTGATTGGGAAGTAGCATAAATTTTGTTTTCTTTGAGCTTGTAGGCACATCTTCTGGCTCGTCAGGTTCCCGTTTCCCTGTAAAATTGCAAAACTAGCCCTCTTAGCACTGACGAACTTTACTCATTGTCTGCGTAGTCCAGCTCTTTTTCTCGCGTTCGGGAACTCATGGGTACTACACTGCGACAAATGGCTATTTGTAAACCACATAGCATGACAGGTTTGAACCATTTTAGCGATTTTTTGATAAAACACGAACGCAACTCCCTTGTTGATAAACAACGATGGCACCTGCCTCTACCTTTGGTTTCCTTGTTATGACGTCTCCGCCCCATTCGGCTGTTTCCGGAACACTTTCGGAAATGTTCGTCATTTTCGATAATTGCTCATTAATGTGATTGATTTTTTTGTTAATTTTATCAATATTTGTTATCTTGGCACATAACGGTTCTATTGATGTCTCACCCCCCCCTTTGCGTTTTCATACCCTTTAAGCACTGAGTATAACCAGTGTTGTTAATAACGGCGTCACAATATAACGGCGTTACTAACGGCGTTATTTTTTCAGTAGTGGGTAATCTAATTAATTACTTTTCTCATCTTGGCAACACCGTTACCGTTACTGAGGACGGAAAGGCATGCGTTACTATATTGGTCGAAAAGTCTGAGGGAGACAGACTCACCGAGACGACAGAGCAGAGCAGGAGCGGGGAGGAGGCAAGAAAGTTGTGACGCCGAGCAAACGCGATGCTAGGTAGCTCCAATAATACATGTTGTAGCCGATAGCCTACAAACTACGCCCGCATGTTATGGTAGATATGGTAGACATGGTAGATATCACATGTACTGTATATAGATATAACTAGATGCAAAATGACAGACATGGCACTAAATGCGTTAGTAGACAGCCGCCATCTTAAAGCAGTAGGCTTTTTAGGACGGCTCTGTTGTAGAGAACCTTCCTAGCGAACCTAAGTAACTTTTTATCTAAAATACTTCTAAATCGGCAAAATCTTGACTTGAATCTATCTTTAAATGATGAAACAGTTTAAAAACTTTCATATGTCGAAAGTAGAGAGAAGGGAACTAATGCAATAATGGGAGCAATTTTAACAACTTTTAACAGTTGATTCAGGGTAAAGGGTAAATTAGGGTAAAGAATTGGGCTCGGGCCAATTGTACGAAAAACCTCCACAAAAAACTTCACATAGTGTGGCCAATGTTTTTTTTTTTTTTTTTTTTTTTTTTTGAGGGGAAAAAAAAAAAAAAAAAAAAAAGTAATTATCACCAATTACTTTGCCAAGTAACTAATTACTCTTACATTCAGGTAATTGAGTTACTAACGCAATTACTTTTTGGTAGAAGTAATTTGTAACTATAATTAATTACTTTTTTTCAGTAAGATTAACAACACTGAGTATAACAGACCTACAGACAGCGTGAACCGTGTAGATAATTAAATTGCGTCATTTTACGCCATGAAAATAGTATGTGATGCAAGGATGTGATAACAAAATCTGAATGTAGACACGAAAGCAAAAAAAAGAACAGTGTGTAATTACACGTGTTTCTTTTCATTTTTCAACATGAAAATCAACAGCAAAATGCCAAATTTATAGTAAATTTGAAATTTGGAAGAAATTTGAACAAGAATTCACTTGGATGTTAGCTTTTCTAGGTTTTGAATTCGGGAAAAAAAATGGCTTTATTATTAAATTCCAAAGGGTTCGGTGAATCCACCTGCGAAACCCGTACCTTTAGCAAGGTTAAGAACCAGAGCTAGACAAAAAAAAAAAGGGAAAATGCTGCTATCTAGCGGAAGTAGTGTGCAGTACAAGTGAAAAAATGCCTTCACTTACTCAAATACTTTATTGCGGCACTAGTTTTCACATGCAAGAAAGGCCAAGGTGATATTATGAAAAATAATTCTGCCAGCAAGCAGCATCTCTACAACAAAATGCAAAAGAAATCACAAGGCACATTTGTCCATCTCATAAATTAGTGCAAAAGTAGCAGCATTCACAGTTGTCTCCTTGTTATTGCACATGAAGTCTTGCCTTTGGGGTGACAGGGACAACCTCCTTAAATACATAACCTAGACCCTACTGAACATGAATGCACTTATACAGGTTTATGTGCATTTATCCACAAAGAAATGCTTACTGAAATATAATGTATATTTGCATTTATCCTATATATCCTTGCTATTCAGCTGGAGGGTTTTTATCCTTTTTACTGCACTCAAATAGATTAATTTTAGTCTTCCTTCTCACCATACAAAATATCATTTCAAAATATATTTTGAAAAATACACTCTTGCCAAAAACGTGCACACACTATGAAAAAAAGTGTCCTTGCCCAAAGTTAGAATGTACTTGGGTGAAGCCATTCTCAGTCCAGTCACTAAAACACATAAGAAATCTGACTGAATTTATGAGGTGACAGTCTCTGAGGCTTACTTGGAGATCATCGGCAGGTACATGACAACACAAAGCTAATGGGCGCAGGCCTCAGTTCCAACTGATGGTGAAGTTCTGGCTGAGTTTAAGGCCGAGATTTTCTACCGTTAAAACCTGCGAGGACAGAAAGACAGAGAGGTAAAGGTCAAGACCAGCGAGTCATTGGCAGCGAAAGAGTTAAAGGGACAGATAACACATAGGATAAATGACATTCATTGGAAAGACTGTATTAAAGTATGTAAATCATAAATTTCTAGACCTCTCTAATGGAGAAAATAATGTTTGAAAACAAGAAACAATGAGAGTTTATGGGCGCAGCCATTTTGTGATGTTAGTTCTACCCATGCACATACATACTGATGAACACAGGTGCATATAAAAGAGCATTGATGACGTCACATAAAGGGCAGGCAATCTGGGCTACTCACATTTAATTAGCTTAAATAGAAGAATTTATAAAAATACATTTTTAAAAAAGATTTTTAATTAAAAAAAAAATACCAAAAAATTGAGAAAAACAGTAAATATTATTGTTTAATTAAAAAAAAAAACATTTTATTTTATTCAACTATTTAAAAAGAAAATAATATTTCAAATTTTGAGAGAAAAGTAAATATTCTCTGAAATTCTTATTTCATTTTTAACTATTTACATTTTTATTATTCAAAAATCTTTTTTTTTTTAAATTTAACAAAATGGAAAATTTGAAAGTCTTTTTTTTATAATTACTTATTATTTAAAAAAAAAATTTTTTTTTTTTTAAAGTTTTTCATTTTTAATGTTAATAAAAGGGAAAAAAATAGTACTGTAATTTTAAGACCATTAGCCGCTGCTTTTTCCCCCCTCATTTTGATACAGACATCTTACATCATATATCTATTGAAAAGTGAGATAAATTGCCGGATGACACTTAATGATATCTTTCATAAGAATTCAATAATGCTCATGACAGTGTCATGTCATAAATGTAACAGTCTTATGACCCTGCTGTCAGATAAAGTGTTACCGGTTAATATCTTTTGATGTCAGTATCCCATTTTACAGTTAGGACAGCTGCGGCTTATAGTCTGGTACGGCCTATTTATAAACAAATTCCGTTTTCGTGTCAAATTTGGTGGGTGCGGCTTATCGTCAGGAGCGCCTTAGGGTGCTTTCACACTGGACCAAGAGGACAGGGTCCAGATAGAGAGCTACCTTGCAGCCACACTTGCAAATGAGTTGTTGAAAAAAATTCAGCATTCATACTGCGCCAACCGAATTTTACGAGTAGCGTCACATAGAAAAAAAGGCGCACCCATGGATTGGACAAATAGAAGAGGAAATACTTCCCTCCTGTGCGGGGAGGGAGTGTGGAGCTTCACAGCGTGGTGCTGTCATGCTGCGCGTAATGTAGCATAGCATTATTTTTACATGTTAAATTGTATATAATTTTTGTGAAGCAGAACTTCGTAGGCATGCAAGTTCGAAAAAAAACCCAAAACAAAACAAAACAACAAGAAAAACGCAATGTAGTGCAGCATAGCAAGTCGCTGCTCGTCCAGCGACGGGGTCGCTCCTTCCTGACTCTATGCCGAGCGAACTAGCGTATATAAAAAATAAGAAAAATGCACAAACACACAGTCACTCTCACATGGTACGATCAGCAACAGCATGCAGAACACAATCACCACATTAAAACCTGATTCTGTGTATCAAACGCAACTGCTTAGTGCAGCACAACATTTGGCCGTGGCTAATCGTCTGTGATCTTCGCCTTTGCTGATTTTGAATAGCATCCGCCCTGTACTTCCGCTTCTAAGGATGCCCTACGTGTACCATCACAGCCTAGAGCATCACTGCTCCATGCTGTGAGCTGCACATAAAGTGGCAAAAGCACACCCTGCTCCGGTTGCATTCACAAGTGAAGCAGGGTGCACTTAAAGCGGACTAAGAGCCACGATTTTTGAGTGGACCAGTTTGTTTGGTCCGAACTAGAGTTCGAATGCGCATTCACGTTTACAAAACGAATTGGACTATCTGAAAATAAGCACTCTGGTCCGTTTAAAACAGACCAAACAGTGCTCGTGTGAATAGTCTGAAAATTACGGTAAATCACCATTCTCCCAGAGTCTTCAATGTTTCATCTAAGGCAACAAAAATGTTCACAAAATAGAGAAAAATAAAAATGGACGCACACGATTTACTTTCGCGGGCCACACAAAATGACGTGTCGTGCCTTATCTGGTCCCAGGGCCACTAGTTTGACACCATGCTTTACAGCATCTCTCACCTTGTTGCTCCTGTAGGCAAATGTCACATCTTTGGAGTTAACCTGCACCTTGCTGGGCTTCTCCTTCACACCGTAGAAGGACGCCGACTGCACAGTGATGTAGGTGGCCTCCAAGTGGTTGTGAAGCACCTGAGAGGTCATCGTTTGCTACAAAAGAAGTCAGATGTGTTTGTTAATATGCCCTCTAGAATCCTGTAGTTTTTCTGCAGTGTGCAAACCTGAGCCACGCTGAAGACGATGTAAGCATACTGGTTGTTCTCGTAAGTGTCCAGGCTCTCTCCGTCGTCCCAGAACAAATCGCCACAGGCTGTACCGTTCTCAGAAAGCGCGGAAACCATGTGAAGTGGCTGCCCGCTACTAACCCATAAGGTCAGATTGGGAGTCTTTCCATGAAACGCAAAGTAATACTCATAAAACACATAATACATGTTAATCTACAGTAGGTACGATGAAGATTACCTGCGTCGGGATAATGGAGCCTTCTCTCAAATGCAGGTTTATCTTATCAAGAGGAGCAGAGAGTCGAATGTCTTCACCCGTGCTGTTTATCGCGTCGCCCTGGGTGAAAGGTACAAAATCAGTCGTGTGAGAACTCCATAACGATTTGACTGTCTGACGTTTAGATCCAGGTGTTACTTACCGTGTAGTAGTCATACCACAGTCCTTCTGGGAAGTAGCCTTCCACAAAGTCGACTGCAGGTTCTAACACGGGAGTCACCAGGAGACTCCGCCCCCAGAGGAACTGCTTATCAATCTTGTACGTTTTTGTGTCCTTTGGAAATCTGTTGAGATCAGAAATGCGATATTTCATCTAATTCACTGGCTGCTATTCACGCCGCTAGACGTCAATGGTACTGAAACATGAGCATTCACAGTCTTCCTGGCTTAAATGGAATGGATATCTATCGCAATCAATGGCATGCAATGAGTTAAATACCACGGAGAAAAAAATGTATGTATTTCAACTATTTTAGTTTTAATTTAGTTTTCATTCAGTGATCCCTCGTTTTTCGCCATTAATGTGGTCCAGAACCCGCAGCTATAAGTGAAAAACAAAGTAGCGCCCCCCCTATTGTGCGTGTTCAACGTTTTTATTCAGATTTAGCATTGGAAAGAGATACATACAGTGGGGCAAATAAGTATTTAGTCAACCACTAATTGTGCAAGTTTTCCCACTTGAAAATATTAGAGAGGCCTGTAATTGTCAACATGGGCAAACCTCAACCATGAGAGACAGATGTGGGGTAAAAAAAAAGACAATCACATTGTTTGATTTTTAAAGAATTTATTTGCAAATCATGGTGGAAAATAAGTATTTGGTCAATACCAAAACTTCATCTCAATACTTTGTCATGTACCCTTTGTTGGCAATAACGGAGGCCAAATGTTTTCTGTAACTCTTCACAAGCTTTTCACACACTGTTGCTGGTATTTTGGCCCATTCCTCCATGCAGCTCTCCTCTAGAGCAGTGATGTTTTGGGGCTGTTGTCGGGCAACACAGACTTTCAACTCCCTCCAAAGACTTTCTATGGGGTTGAGATCTGGAGACTGGCTAGGCCACTCAAGGACCTTGAAATGCTTCTTACGAAGCCACTCCTTTTTTGCCCTGGCTGTGTGTTTGGGATCATTGTTATGCTGAAAGACTCAGCCATGCCTCATCTTCAATGCCCTTGCTGATGGAAGATTTTCACTCAAAATCTCTCGATACATGGCCCCATTCATTCTTTCCTTTACACAGATCAGTCGTCCTGGTCCCTTTGCAGAAAAACGGCCCCAAAGCATGATGTTTCCACTCCCATGCTTCACAGTGGGTATGGTGTTCTTTCGGATGCAATTCAGTATTCTTTCTCCTCCAAATACGAGAACTGTGTTTCTACCAAAGAATTCTATTTTGGTTTCATCTGACCATAAAACATTCTCCCAGTCGTCTTCTGGATCATCCAGATGCTCTCTAGTGAACCGCAGACAGGCCTGGACGTGTACTTTCTTCAGCAGGTGGACAAGTCTGGCAGTGCAGAATTTGAGTCCCTGGCGGCGCATTGTGTTACTGATAGTAGCCTTTGTTACTGTGGTCCCAGCTCTCTGTAGGTCATTCACTAGGTCCCCCCGTGTGGTTCTGGGATTTTTGCTCAGCGTTCTTGTTATCATTTTGACGCCACGCGGTGAGATCTTGCATGGAGCCCCAGATCGAGGGAGATTATCAGTGGTCTTGTATGTCTTCCATTTTGTAATAATCACTCCCACGGTTGATTTCTTTACACAAAGCGTTTTACCTATTGCAGATTCAGTCTTCCCAGTCTGCTGCAGGTCTACAATTTTGTCTCTGGTGTCCTTCGACAGCTCTTTAGTCTTGGCCATAGTGGAGTTTGGAGTGTGACTGACTGAGGTTGTGGACAGGTGTCTTTTATACCAATAATGAGTTAAAACAGGTGCCATTAATACAGGTACGAGTGGAAGAAGTTAGACCTCTTTGACAGCCAGAAATCTTGCTTGTTTGTAGGTGACCAAATACTTTTTTCCCCACCCTAATTTGGAAATAAATTCTTTAAAAATCAAACAATGGGATTTTCAGTTTTTTTTCCACATTCTGTCTCTCATGGTTGAGGTTTACCCATGTTGACAATTACTTTTCAAGTAGGAGAACTTGCACAGTTGGTGGTTGACTAAATACTTATTTGTCCCACTGTATAAGACATGTTTTTTCACTTAAAGTATAATTTGAAAAATATATATATATTTATACGTGTGAATATATTTTAATAAATGGTTTTTAAGCACTTCAAATGTAGTAATTATGATACGTTTTAAAAATGTTACCGTCCTATCAAATTATTTTTGAACAAGGATAAAGTAGTAGGAAAATGCTTGGCTTTATTAAATGTTTCATACTGAGTCTCTTTAAATCCTCTCAAGCTGGTCACTTACACACAATGAGTTGCCACAGCAACTGTTTAACAAGTTAAACGATGATTGATGCATGTAGCACTTCTGAAGTCCGGGACTCTGGCAAGATCAAACACAAACATATGTCAACATCGTTAACTTTAATTCTCCAGTGCAGTGCCTGACGATCAAAGAGCAGGAAGCGGGAGGGAGCGAGAGTGACCTACGCGATCGCTCGGGACAGCTCATCTGTATTTATTTTAATTGAAAAAAATATCTGATGGACTGAAGGCACGAAGTTTGAAGCGCAAAGTATCGAGGGATCACTGTATTGTATTAATTTTTTAATCTAAAAATAGAATAATAATTAAAATATTGAAAACATAATAAAGAAAATAGCAAATATTTACGTTTTTTATATGACCACAAATAGTCACTTGCTCTGTAAAATGTTAAAGCAACACTTGGTAACTTTTCAGTTTTAATCGATTTTTGCGACGCTGGTTGACAGGAGCGTTTTGCCTTAAGGAAGACTGCGTTTCCCATGAGGACCAGCGCACACCCGCATCGTGTCGTAAATCATGATGGCCGCCTGCAGATGGATTAAACAACATTTTTGTTTCCAGTGACTGTGTGAAGGATGAAAAGTTATAAGGTAATGAATATACAGTGTATCACAAAAGTGAGTACACCTCTTGCATTTCTGCAAATATTTAAGTGTATCTTTTCATGGGACAACACTGAAAAAATGACACTTTGACACAATGAAATGTAGTCTGTGTGCATCTTATAATAGAGTTATAAAGATCCACTCAAGATATGAAAGAGGTGTCATTCAATTAATTGTCTGTTGACATACAGTGGGGAGAACAAGTATTTGATACACTGCCCGTTTTGCTGGTTTTCCCACTTGCAAAGCATGTAGAGGTCTGTAATTTGTATCATAAGTTCTCTTCAACTGTGAGGGACGGAATTTAATACAAAAAAAACAAAATCACAGTGTATGATTTTTAAATAATAAATTTGCATTTCATTGCATGAAATAAGTATTTGATACATCACAAAAATCGAACTTAATATTTGGTACAGAAACTTTTATTTGCTATTACAGATACCAAACGTTTCCTGTAGTCCTTGACAAGGTTTGCACACACTGCAGCAGGGATTTTGGCCCACTCCTCCATGCAGATCTTCTCCAGAGCCTTCAGGTTTCGGGGCTGCTGCCGGGCAACACGGACTTTCAGCTCCCTCCATAGATTTTCTATCGGGTTCAGATCTGGTGACTGGCTAGGCCACTCCAGGACCTTAAGATGCTTCTTACGGAGCCACTCTTTAGATGCCTTGGCTGTGTGCTTTGGGTCGTTGTCATGCTGGAAGACCTAGCCACGACCTATCTTCAGGGGTCTCACTGAAGGAAGGAGGTTGTCAGCCAAGATCTGGCGATACATAGCCCATCCATCCTCCCCTCAATACGGTGCAGTCGTCCTGTACCCTTGGCAGAGAAGCAGCCCCAAAAAATGATGTTTCCTCCTCCACGTTTCACGGTTGGGATGGTGTTCTTGGGGTTGTACTCATCCTTCTTTTTCCTCCAAACAAAACACGACGAGCCGAGTTCAGATCAAAAAGTTCAATTTTGGTCTCATCCGACCACATGACCTTCTCCCATTGCTCCTCTGGATCATCCAGATGGTCAGTGGCAAACTTCAGACCTGTGTGGACATGCACTGGCTTCAACAGCGGGACCTTGCGTGCGCTGTAGGATATTAATCCATGACAGCGTAATGTGTTTCCGATGGTTTTCTTCGAGACTGTGGTTCCAGCTCTCTTCAGGTCATTGACCAGGTCCTGCCGTGTAGTTCTGGGCTGATCCCTCACCTTCCTCATGATCAGTGATGCCCCACGAGGTGAGATCTTGCATGGAGCCCCAGAACGAGGCAGATTGACCATCAACTTGAACTTCTTCCATTTTCTAATAATCGCGCCAACAGTTGTTACCTTCTCACCAAGCTACTTGCTTATTTTCCTGTAGCCCATCCCAGCCTTGTGCAGGTCTATTATTTTATCCCTGATGTCTTTACACAGCTCTTTGGTCTTGGCCATTGTGGAGAGGTTGGAGTTTGTTTGTTTGAGCATGTGAACAGGTGTCTTTTATACAGGTAACAAGTTCAAACAGGTGCAGTTACTTCAGGTAATGAGTGGAGAACAGGAGGGGTTCTTAAAAAAGAACTAAGAGCCAAAATATTTACTAGTTGGTAATGTATCAAATACTTATGTCATGCAGTTAAATACAATTATTTAAAAATTATACAATGTGATTTTCTGGATTTTTGTATTAGATTCCGTCCCTCACAGTTGAAGAGAACTTATGATACAAATTACAGACCTCTACATGGCTTGCAAGTGGGAAAACCAGCAAAATCGACAGTGTATCAAATACTTGTTCTCCCCACTGTATCACAAATGTTATGAAAATATTTTATAAAGGTTAAAAAGTTACCGAGTGTTGCCTTAAAGGCTTAAAGTGTAAAAAAAATGTTGTTTTTTTTCAAGTTTTAAATGACTAAAAACATCGCCTTAAATTTTAAATAGCTGTTGACCATGTGCCTAAAAGGGTTAACATCCACAAAAACATTTACATTTAGTCCTATTGATGTTTAACGTACAAAAAAAATCTACTGGTGGTCATTACCACACCTCCTGCACCCCCCAAAAAGGAAGGGAAGCCACAAATGCCCCTAAATCAACAGAAATTGGCCCAAAGCAGAGAAGAAATAGTTCAAATCTGCCCCAAAATCAACAGGATGTGACGTGGAAATGCCCCAAACTCAACATGAAGTTACCGCCTCAAAAACAGGAAGTGACTCGGGTAAGTTTACCGACCAGTACAGCAAATCATCCCCACATTTGCTAGTTGTTTACAGAATTGTGATAAACACAGTAGGACTGCTGGCAGTATTTGTCATGTTTTCGCTGAATAAACTCAATAAATTCGCTTCATGCAGTCTGCTGCCAACATTTTGAGACACAATATACACAGCGATCTTTCCTCATCTATCACCGTAGTCACAGTGAAGCCAAGCGATGCACAATCTTTGTCATATCTGCAAGTCTTATCGCTGTCTATTTCTACCTTTTCATTCCAATCTTTGCTTGTATTTTCCCAAACAAACAGATTTCATTTGTATTTTTTTACTTACTCGAATATGAGTGGTCGAGCTACAGTGTGCCCCTTTGCGTGTGCGTGATGGAAGAGCGTGTAGAGGAGCGGAAAGAGGGAATAACGCAGCAGCAGAGCTTTCTTCATGGCGGTGCTGGCTAGCGGGCTGAACGCAGTTGGGTCTTGTGGCTATAAAGAGAGTAAATTTGAATTTTGAGGCAAAAAATGGAAGAAAAAAAAGAAACAAATACATTTGAAATCATATTGCATGACTTGGTTGGTTCTATTGTGTTGTTGGAGCCCGACCTTCATGTCAATGGCGTTGTGGTTGCGAGTAAAGGGGTAAAATGCGCCCAACTGCGTCCAGCGAATACACAGCTCCTCCTGCGGCTGTTCGCTGAAGCCACAAATGTCAGCTCCCACCAACGGGATGCCAAGGAGGTTAAAAGTCAAAATTCCTGAAAGGAGAGAAAAGAGATGAATCAAATCCTCGAAACCATGTATGAAAGCATGGTTTCATAAGCCCTGCTGACCTGCTATCGAAGTGTAAAGGTCCTGCCACTGGCTTCTGTTGTCTCCCAGCCAATGGCCAGTGTACATTCCCTGACTCGGGAAGGTGGAGCGAGAGATCACAAAAGGTCTTTTTCCCAAGATCCTCCTCAGGGCGCTGGAGAGGAGAGAAAATGGTCGATCAAATGGCAGAAAAAGTGGACACAAAGTGGATTTTAGTCATTTCCTGACTTTGCAGAAGCTTCCCCTTCCATGAGTCCATATAAGCTGTGAAGGTTGTAATGTGTCGATTGCTTCTGCGGTGCTGACGCGCACACCGTTTTGGCTCGCAGCAAACCTCCCAACACTCCTAAAAGTTTAGATAGTTATACATTAGGAGCGAATGGGGTTGGTTGTCACACTTACTATAACTCAACCACCATAGGGCGGTGTTGTACAATCCAAGTATTCAACGCTCAGAATTATACCCAAAAAAAAAAAAAAATCTAAAAAATGATATTTGTCTCAACTGTAGAGTTAAACATTACTATGAGGTAAATTTTTAGACTAAAGCAACACAAGGTAACTTTTCAGTTTTGGTCAATTTTAGCGACGCCGGTTGACAAAAGTGTTAGTGTTTTACTTGAATGAAAACTGCTTTTCCCATTAGGACCACCGCACAACCGCACAATGCTGTGAAATCATGATCTCCTGGTCGCCTGCAGATGATTGAAACGAAATTTCTGTTTCCAGCGGCTGTGTCAAGGATGAATAATAATAAGGTAATGAATCTAGCTGTGCCTAAGCAATAGCATATGACGGTTATCAACCGTGTGACTTAGTGTGGCTAAACCCCCCACCCCACCCGAACTTGTCTGCCCTGACGAGTTCGGTTGGGGTGGGGTTGGGGGGTTTCACGCCAGTGAGTGAAATCCGCGCCACTGTTTAGTCTTGAGTATCATTTTGTCCCTGATAGCCTCCATTTTTTCCCCCGCCTCGGACAAAACCTTTTGTCTCTTTTGTTGCGTTGCCCTCCTTGCAGGATTCGTGCGAAAGCGTTCGCATCGACTTCCGTCTTTATTAGGGATGTCCCGATCCAGGTTTTTGCACTTCCGATCCGATACTGTTTTGCACTTCCGATCCGATACCGATGCTGGCCGATACCGATACCGGCCTATTTGAGCATGTGTTAAAGTTTTAAGTTATTTAGCCTCCTTACTTAGTTGTCAGACTCATGTTGAAAAAGGTTTTAGTACTCTTGATAACAACTAGTCAGCTGAATTAGGTGAGTTTGAATAACACACAACGGTTCCTAACAAGAAACTGACCTGTTTATTCAGTGACAAACACAAAACATTATAAATAACAAACAAAAATAGCATAGTCAGTCAGTAAAACGTGCAAATAATATTGTAAACTGTCTTAAAAAAGCAAAACACACAAACAACATCAGTGGAAAATCCCACAAATCCCCCAAGCTATTAGATGCTTTTAATGTTTCGTGCATTAGTTACAAAAATTGTACAAAAATCAATCCATGCTTAAATAAACTACTATTTCAGTATCAAGGAAACAGTTCAAAACAGTAAATAAAATATTCAAGTCCCCATTCTGTATCAGCAGCTTTAAACTACATTCAATCAATTTAATGTTGTGAATCAACAGTTAAAGTTGTTAAAATTGCTCCCGTTATTCCATGAATTCCCTTTGGTCTATTTTAGACATTTCAACGTTTTAAAACTGTTTCATCATTTAAAGATAGATTCAAGTCAAGATTTTGCCGATTTAGGAGTATTTTAGATATAAAGGTAATTAGGTTCGCTCAGAAGGTTCGCTACAACAGAGCCTTTCTGAGAAGTTTACTGCTCTAAAATGGCGGCTGTTTACTAACGCTACAGAGTCTGTCATTTCACATGTAGTTCTATATACATGAGGTATCTAGGCGTAGATTGTAGGCTGTCGGCTACAGTCAGGAAATATTGGCGCCACCTAGCCTAGCATCGCGTTTGCTACAGCGTCTCAACAAACACTCTTCCCTCTCCGTGTCTCTGACTTTTCTCGCGTCATTCAACCAACGTATTAACGAACATTGTCTCGTTGCAGAAACGGTGACCAAATCCGAACGGATGAAAAAAAAAAAAAAAAAAGTAATGCGCGAAAAATGTGCAGATTTTGAACGTAACGTACGGCATACACATTTAAAAATGAATAAAGTTAATTAGGTTTGCTCAGAAGGTTCGCTACAACAGAGCCTTCCTGAGAAGCCTACTACTTTCAGATGGTGGCTGTTTACTAACTCTGGCGAGTCTGTCATTTCGCATCTAGTTTTATAGACATGTTATATCTACCGTAGCATTATGTGGGCGTAGTTTGTAGCAACTGGGTGTTGTTTGTAGTTGCGTGTTGTTTGTAGCTGCTGCCGGCCGCAGTTAGGTATTGTTTTTTTATCGAGCGGCATGAGTTCAACATATTTACTCTCGGTCCATTCCTCATTCCATTCCGAAGACCGCGCTGACTGTGTTTTAGTTCCGCCTTACTTAGCATGTTTAAATAATCTGAATATGGATGTTTGTGAATCGTTCTTGAATCTTCAGCGGCCGAATCGCAAAAAATCTAAGAATCGGAAATTTCACACACCTTTACTTGTTAATGTCTGCATTAATTATGGTAATAAAAAAAAAAAAAACACCAAAATATTTTACAAGACTTTCATCATTTTTAAAGAAAATCTCTTTGTGCCAACCACCTCACAATGATGGTCACAAAGTGTCAGGATGTCTTTGAGTATAATTACTGTAAAACGTAATTTGAAAAAACACAGAGGATGCTAAATCCAAACCGAAATATTAAGCATCCCTGTAATAAACGAATGACTACTAATAAGACTTGTTGCTGGTAAGAAATTCAAGAAAGATAGCATCAATAAACCAAAATATTTTCACAATTTTTTTTAGCTTACCTGGTGTATATGGTGGATTATCCAAATTGTTTGAGGGGCAGCCATTAGTCGACCCATCTACGAAATTTGATGGTTCGTTCATGTCCTAAACAAAATGACGATAAGGGAAGTGGTCAACAGAAACCAGTGGTAGCCAATGACCAAACTCATTTTAATTTGTCAAAGTGAAGATACTTACAATCCACAATCCATCAAATTCCACCTGATCATGGAACCTTTTCAGATTCTCAAACCACCACTCATGAGTGACGTTATCAGAAAAATCGGGATATGCTGTCAGCCCTGGCCATACCTGAAAAAAAAGATTTTTTGTTTCCTTAGCCTGGAAAATGCATCCTTAATTCTTCATTCTCACCTTGCCAATCAGTGTTTTTCCTTCCGTGTCTTTGATGAAAACGCCTCTTTTGAGTCCGTCATCATACGGCCAATAGGTTCCTTCAGTCTGGACGCTGCTGATGCCGGCATCCTGTGGAGAAAGCCCGTCAGACATCGCTGACAAAAAATATGTGAATACGTGTGGGCTATTGCGCTTACGATGACCATCACGTAGCGTTGGTCGTGAGCGTGCAAGTCCTTCACCATGGCGGGCAATGTGGCAAAGTTAGTTTGGTCATAAGTGAAGTCAAGAACTCGGTCCATGTAGTCGATATCATTCCACTGAACATCCTTGGAATGAAACAAGTAGAAAGTTTTACAAGTAGTGCTGGGCAAAATGGAAATATTCTAACCAAAATATATCACAATATTATATTGAGACTTGAACCAAGGATGCCTTGCAGTGACTTTTTGTAAAATGTTAATAATTACGTGTTTATCGTCTTTGTTAGTGGTCAATGCTGTTCCACTGTAACAGTGACTTTGTTCATTAATGAGCTGTGTAACAATTACTCTATCTGGCATCAATATATCGATTGGTTCAGCACGGTTGAAATCAATCAAAATATCGATAAATGTTGCCATCTTTTTGCAGTTTTGTTAAAAAAAAATAGGTTTTCAATAATTTTCTTTGACTTTGCTTTATTCACCCACCATATGTTTATGTCGTGTGGTGATTTACCCCTGATTTACCCCTGGTTTGCTGATACATGGACCTCTAGTGGCCGTTTGGCATAATTTATTGTAGCAATACGTATTAGAACTTCAGAGTTGTCAATATTTATATGATCGAAATTGACAATAGTGACGATAAAAGGAATTTATGACGAGACATGATTTGCTATCGTTATATTATCATATTGCCCGGCACTAATCCATGCTACCTGAGGTATCCCATTATTTCTCATGCGCTTGACCACCTCCCAAGTGGAGTTGCTCGAGTTAAAACCCCAGCGACATAAGTGGTAACCTAAAGCCCAGTAGATCGGCATCGCTGGACGACCTAAGGAGAAAGAATGAAGCAATATTGAACATATCGTTAAATTTGTCATCCCGTGTACTTTATGTACCCGCTTCAGGGTATTGTCTTAAATACCTATGACGTCCAGATATTGTTCAATCACAGTTCCAGGCTCGGGACCAAGGAAGACATAAAAGTCGAGGATTCCGCCGATTGTGCGCCAAGTGAGGGCTGGGGCAGGTTGCAGTACAACATCTGGAGGAATTGAATAAGGAAGTTAACATCTGGGGTGTTAAGATATATCGATCTGAAGGAATACATTGATTAGTTAAGCAACGATCCTATCAAATCGATCGAAAAGCACAATACAGATCAACATGGTCATCTTTTAGATATGTGATTTTGTTTAAAAGAACAGTTTTATTCAAATATCTAAAATGTTTCTGCCTAAAAGAAAAAAAAAAAGTCAAAACATCATCCTTGCGCTGCATTTTTATAGCATTAAGTGAAATTTAACTATTAAATGTATAATTAATGATCACTGCCAACCCGACTTGGTAAAATGGATTGGACATCTAGTGCCGTCAATGGCAGCCAGTGAGTTATTTTTTGTTAAAAATTGTCATTAAGTATTTTTTCCCAGTCAAAATGGATTGGCTGTCTATCACTGTGGCAGCCAAGGAGTTAATAGCAATTGGCTAAGTTTTTTGAAATTTTTTTTTTTTTTCTTGCATTACACTTAACTGCATACTCATTTGTAAAGTAATTGCTAATATGACTTGGTCAGACTGCTGAAATCACTGTCTGCCGTTGACGGTGCTAGACGTCCAATCCATTTGAAGTCAGAGGGCTGACAGCGAATGACGTTTCATCCTGACACTTCAAATGTATTGGATGTCTATGTCTCGTGACTTTTTTTGTTTTTTTTTTAACTTCGGCGGCCATCTTGGGTAGGGCAACCGGTTGTTTGAAACTACATCTCAAAAAGTACATATTGCACGGCATCGTTACGTTGTTTCCTAGTACTCCCAGACACCGATGACATCATCTTAGTGATGTATCGGTACCGATACTAGTATCGGTATTGGTGCAACACTGATTCACACCTAATAATAAATAGCAAATGTTGTCATAAAGTTCTCTCAGAAGCCTCCGATTTCCTTTTTACACTTTTTGGAATTTTTTGAATATTTATTCCCGCTGGAAAATTAGACTTAAAACTACAGATATTTGGAAATTTGACGTACATCGGTATAAGCCTTTCTTTTTAATCCCACCGGCCGATATTAAAATACTTGTATTGCACTTTTCCACCTTTTAAAGGCCCATCTAAGCGCTTCACACGACATACTAGGGGTGTAACGGTACACAAAAATCTCGGTTCGGTACGTACCTCGGTTTTGAGGTCACAGTTCGGTTCATTTTCGGTACAGTAAGAAAACAAAATGCAAAATATAAATCTGCTAGTTGTTTATTACACACTTTTGTGCTTTCAACAATAGGAACATTAGCCTATACAAAGCTAGAATTCTGCTCAATAAGTAGCGGGTATTTAAAGATAATCCAACAACAATTTGCCTTTCGGACCCCGCGTATTGGTCAGCTTTCTTTCTGAAAGAAAGAAGAAAAAAGAAGTCTGTGCTAAAGAGAAAAGCAATCCCAATGACAAAAATTTTAACATGTATTTTACAAATGAAATGCCTCAATGAAATATTTTCTTATGAACGATTTTCAAAACCTTTATTGGTGGATTTTCTCAAGTTAAAGCGCCACACAGAAATTAATAAATTTAATTGTGTAAGCAGGATGTGTATATTATTCTTATTATTTAATTACAGGTGTTTTAGCTCATTTCAATTTATTTTATTTAAATGGGCTATTATTTATTTTATTATATGTTTATATTTTACAAATGTGATGTAGTATTCATTTATATTGTATATTTTATGTTGTATACCTTTAGTTCCTATGTGAATATTAGTTCCTACTTGTTTTGTTATGGTAGGAGGGTTTTGTATTGAACACGGGGCCGTGTTGCTTATTATTATAGCAAAGAAGACAGCAGTAAATCAACAAAGACAAGTCAGCTGTGCCCCGATCTACCACTCATTAGATCTGGTTGACTCAAAAAGTAGGTTACGATTGCATATTAGTTTGAAAATCGACCAGATCCACCATATTTTTACACGAGTGACTTCCGGTCTCGCGTCAAATAATAAATTCTGCTGTTCTTTTCGCGTGCGTCGCGTTGAGCCTCTTCTGGGACGCGTCTAACACGCGGCCGCACTGCGACTGGTGTGCATTGGCTGATTTACTCTAACGCCCGCGTTTCACTGCGTTCTCGGGGCGGCCACGTTGTCGCGCCGTTGACGTTTCTGGGTTATACTGTCCTACCGTGTTGGTCCTCATTATAGTAGAGAAGACGGAGTAAATATAATCTACACAAAGAAACTGTAACCCGATCGACTCACAGCCTCGAAAAGTAAGGGTTATATTACGTCAGAAACTCATTCGGTACGCGTCCGTTCGGAACCGAGCACCACGTACCGAAACGGTTCAATACTATTACATGTACCGTTACACCTTTACTACATACTCATCTACCTATTGGTGACGCAGCACCAGGAGCAACATGGGGTTGAGTATCTTGCTGAAGGATACTTAGACAAGGTCATCAGGGCTTTCTTTTCTGTGGAAAGATTTCAGAGAGCTATTTATCTAACCTTTTATTCAACCTTATAAGAGCTGTTTCTAAGTCTAGGAAATTCAGGCACTTCCAGAGCTATGATTTTCCATTTCTGTTGTTCAATAAACACGCTTTAGGGATTTCAATTACCGTACTTTTCGGACTATAAGTCACAGTTTTTTTTCCCATAGTTTGGCTGGGGGTTCGACTTATGCTCTGGAGCGTCTTATGTGTGAAATTATTGATACATTATTATATCATTTCCCATGTTATTTTGGTGTTTTGGAGTGCCAATGATGGTTTGGTAAACTTGTCAGCATGTTCTTTATGCTATAGCTATCTGAATAACTCTTAATAGCTATGTTACATTAACAAACCGTCCACGTTCGCATTTCGTTGTTCATGCATCATGTAACATTATAATACTGTACCCTTATTCAGCATGTTTTTCTCTATAGTATTTTTATTTTAAATTGCTTTCAAGATGACATATCTGTTCTATGTGTTGGATTTTATCAAGTAAATTTCCCCCAAAAATGCGACTTATACTACGGTGCGACTTATACATGTTTTTTTCCTCGTCGTTGGGCCTTTTATGGCTGGTGCGACTTATACTCAGGTGCGACTTATAGTGCGAAAAATACGGTAAGTGTTTGCATTATTCAATTTTTTTCCGCCAATTTTTACACTTTTACTGCAAATTAATATTAGCTAACTACTAATAATTGGTATCGGTCTTGAAAAACCCATATTGGTCGATCTCTACTTAAAACCTTCAAAAAAGACAAGAGGAAATTTTTCGGGGGGCACATTCACTGTATCATCGCTAAATCTGAACTTATGACGAGTGGACTCCATTTTGAATGTCAAAAATGCTAAATACTGACCCATTGCATTGCTGTTAAGAAGAAAGAATCCATGTGCATTTTTCTCCTTCTCCATTGCAAGGTAAAAGGGATGAACTCCATATAGGTTTGTTTTTTCCTAAAATGTAAAACTACTGCATTAGTTAAGTCTTGTTAACATTTAAACTGTTCGGTAAAGCACACATCTGTTGAGAAATCGAATTTCACATCACCATGGGAGGCACATCTCTCGCCCACATGGTAAGAGTGTTCCACTGGACGTCATGCAGGAAGTTAGAGCGGTGCTCCCCCAGGCCGTAGATAAATTCGGTAGGCAAAGAGGTGGAAAACTGCAGGAACTGATCGGCGTACAAGAGAGGAGCCACGGTGGTGTTTAGGCTGTTGAAAAAATAACAAAACATATTGTGACTTATGAGACGTCGCGCTACTTCCCCCAAATCTAAAGTGCATGACTTACAGCACAGCTCCGGTTGAGATCCTCCTCACGATAAGACCAAACCGATCCCTAGAAAGCTCCACGGTGTAGTCGGGATGTTCTGCTTTCTTGGAGACGGTGGGAATGGAGATGGGAACCTCGTAGCGAGAACTTGAAGGGTCTGTGATCTAGTTGATAGCAAAAACGAGCACAGACAAGAATCAAACACAATTTTTCTACGAGTTTATAGATAGAAGCTTTTGCATACCATGCTAAGCTATCATCAACAAGCACTAGTACAATCACAGAAAAATATGAACTCGTAATTTCGATTATATGTATACATGGACTTCATAATTGTATTGACGGGTCACATCCATCAGTCACTGCGTAACGCCTTCATGTAGGGGGCTGTCCTATTTGCAGTCGGTCGCAGTTAGTCAACTCATTCAGCGATCCAACACCAGATTTAGGTTGGAAAAAGTACGAAAGCTGTACCGCATACAAACAGGAAGGATTGTCTCAGGAGTGATTTGTTCAAGGATTCGAGGTAATTATATTTTTCGTACCATGCATGCATTTTGAAACGTTGTAAAAAAAAATCAATGGGAGAAATTAGCCGCTTCAGCATTGGCATTATACTTCACAATATTTACGTAGAATAACTGCTACCTGCACATTTTGTTTGCTGTTAACCAAGAATTGAGACAGTTTTACGTCCATATCTATAAAAAATGCAGGGATTTAAGCATTTATTCACAAGAATTTTCAACGGAAAAAGCTCTTTGTTTACATATGGCGGCCGCTAATTTCCTTACGAACTAGCCTCATAGTTGGCAATATTTAAAATATATATATATATGTATATATATAAAAAAACAATAAATCGTTCGGCATTACCCTGACACGTAGCCGTGTGTCCGTCTCGTAGCGGACGTCCAACTCCAGAGTCATGATGTCAGCAGGGTAGTAAGTCTTTACATCTTTGACAAGCGTTGCTTTTTGCCCCAAGCTGGTGTCGTTCACCGACTTCACCGAGTAGGAGGGGAAATCCGGAGGATAGAAACACCAAGGGATACCATTACGTCCCGAGGGGGGCGTTTCGGAGGCGATGAAACAACAGTTCCTCGCTTCGCACATCTCTCTGGTCACCACCGCTCCTCTCTCAGGGTAACAGTCGAACCGCCACGTCTCCGGGGTTAGAGCGCAAATCTCGCCGAAGAGAGAGGAAGCCTCGGAGGTGTTGGCTTTTGTGCTGGCTGGTGGCGGGTGTTTATGCGGCAGCAAGTTGGAAGGGCGGTGAAGCCAGAACATGGTGCCCACCAACCAACCTCCACAGAGGAGAAGTAGCAGGCAGCCGATCACCAAGAGAGCCGTCGTGACCGAGCACGGCAGACGACGGGGAAGCAAAGAGGCTCCTTCTGACTGTGACATCTTCAGACAGAAGAAAGTGAACGTTAATGCTCTAAACAAGTGTTTGATTTCATGATTGTGGCTTCTATTCCACATATAGCAAACACGTGAACCCAGAACACTGAATCATAACTTATTTGACTCACCAGCTCGTCCTCGTCATCGTCAAGGCGATTTCCTTCAGTTAGGTGCACATCTTCTGGGTGTATCAGCTTATAAGACACCATGATTTCGCCGCGTGAGTGTCTGAGAGAGCAAACAGGACAAAGTGCACTGAACTATATGTTTCAGGTGGAGATGTCATAGCGTAGCAAACATAAGCTGGTCAATTTTGCAAGTTAATAATTGCCTAGTGAATAAGACCTTTTTTTTTTAACTTAAAATTTAGATAATATCCAGATATTCCAGGAATACTGCAAAGAATTCATGTGTCAAGCAAGGTAAGAAAGGTCACAAAGCTAAAGGTTCTTTGACTATAATTAAAAAACATTTTCAATTATCAGCACAGGTAGTCTTCAGCTTTCGGGCAGAGGGCAACAGATTTTGATTTAAAATGTCCTGATATTTCAAAGCATTCATGATGCCATGCACCCTAACAAGGTTCTCAGGGCCTTTAGAAGCGAAACAGCCCCACAGCATCACTGACCCACCCCCATACTTCACAGTGGGTATGAGGTGCTTTTCAGCATGCGCATCTTTCGTGGCACGTCAGACCCACTTAGTGTTTGTAGCCAAAAAGCTCAATTTTGGTCTCATCTGACCAAAGCACACGGTCCCAGTTGAAGCCTGGACCGTGTGTATTTTTGTGTGGGACAAAGATTGAGCTTTTTGGCAACAAACACTCTAAGTGGGTCTGGCGTGCCACAAAAGATGCGCATGCTTAAAAGCACCTCATACCCACTGTGAAGTACGGGGGTGGGTCAGTGATGCTGTGGGGCTGTTTCGCTTCCAAAGGCCCTGGGAACCTTGTTAGGGTGCATGGCATCGTGAATGCTTTAAAATACCAGGACATTTTAAATCAAAACCTGTTGCCCTCCGCCCGAAAGCTGAAGATGGGTCGTCACTGGGTCTTTCAGCAAGACAATGACCCTAAACAAATGGCCAAATCTACACAGAAATGGTTCACCAGACACAAAATCAAGCTCCTCCCTTGGCCATCTCAGTCTCCAGACCTTGTTTTGTTGCCAAACGGGGGTTGTACAAAGTATTAACACCATGGGTGCTAATAATTGTGACACACATTATTTGATGTCAAATATTTTTTTCTTTATGTGGGATTTTTTCCCCACTGAATGAATGCACTTGTATTGAAGGTTGGATTTTTTTCCATTAAGGTCCCATATTATTTGAATTAAAAAAATATATTAGAAGCTAAAAAACACATCTTTTTCAGGGGTGCCAATAATTATGGAGGGCACTGTATGTAAAATAAATGCATGACTGCCCGTTTTTTTGCTTTTTTAACAAAGAATCAAGACTGTTTTACTTTCATATCTATAAAGAATTCAGGGATTTAAGCATTTATTCACAAGAATTTTCAACGGAAAAAGCTCTTTGTGATACCACTCGGTCAGCTTTGACAGCCACACCAAGAATGCAGCCCCCCTATTAATCGGCCCCGCGCCCCGTCAATAGTTATGAAGTCTGACCCAGATGTCTAAAACAGGGGTGCTCAACCTTTTTTGCACCACGGACTGGTGTTATTTGGGTCTTTTTTTTCACGGACCGGTGTTCTGACAAATTTTGCAACCCATCAAAAATTTCAACGATGCGGCTCTGCGCATGCGCGTAACGTTAAACATGGCCGCAAATGCGGCGATTCCAAACTAAACACTACAAACTTTCTTTAACGAAATGAATATTAACTTATGTTTGACCATGGAACGACATGTAGTAAAGTTCTCCTCAGATACATCCTGCCATATTAGCTGCACACAACAACTGCACACCGCTCTCTCACCATTAAAGACTTCACCTTGTCGTTAAGCATTAATTAAGAAGCCCGCTTCCCAAAGATACGGTGTTGTAGCAAGGTTTTCAATGCTCTCGTAGCGATGTCAGGATATTACGAAATGACTTTAATCCAGAACCTTGGTAGAGTTGTTGTCTAAAATGTACGTTTAAGGTTGCCATCATTTGCAATCTCTACAAGCTGATCCTCCTGTTGCACAGACATACTCGAATCACTCGGTTTATTCACAAACAGGTCACGAATCCACTCCTTCACAGTTCGTGGGTCTTTGAGGTCATCTTCTGGCTCGTCAGGTGCCCTTTTCGCCGTAAAAAAGATCTCCAAAGACATCTATTTTCCAGTCATCTTCGTTCGTGTGGGGGCTAATTATTTCCGGGAACAAATGTGCTCTGCTCGCAGCCTAGTAATACGTTATTATCGAGGACAAGCGCACACAGATATATTATATACTAGGGCTGTAACGGTACACAAAATTCTCGGTTTGGTACGTACCTCGGTTTTGAGGTCACGGTTCGGTTCATTTTCGGTACAGTAAGAAAACAAAATGCAAAATATAAATCTGCTAGTTTTTTATTACACACCTTTGTGCTTTCAACAATAGGAACATTAGCCTATACAAAGCTAGAATTCTGCTGAAAAAGTAGCGAGTATTTAAAGATAATCCAACAACAATTTGCCTTTCAGACCCCGCGCATTGCTCAGCTTTCTTTCTGAAAGAAAGAAGAAAAAAGAAGTCCTGTGCTAAAGAGAAAAGCAATCCCAATGACAAAGATTTTAACATGTATTTTACAAATGAAATGCCTCAATGAATCTTTTTTTTCTTCTTATGAATGGTTTTCAAAAGCTTATTGGTGGATTTTCTCAAATTAAAGCACCGCACAGAAATTAATAAATTTAATTGTGTAAGCAGGATCTTATAGTATTGTGTATTATTCTTATTATTTAATTACAGGTGTTTTAGCTCATTTCAATTTATTTTATTTAAATGGGCTATTATTTATTTTATTATGTGTTTATATTTTACAAATGTGATGTAGTATTCCTTTATATTCCATATTTTATGTTGTATAACTTTAGCTCCCATGTGAATATTAGCTCCTACTTGTTTTGTTGTGGTAGGAGGGTTTTGTATTGAACACGGGGCCGTGTTGATTATTATTATAGCAGAAAAGACGGCAGTAAATCAACAAAGACAAGTCAACTGTGCCCCGATCTACCACTCAAGAGATCTGATGGACTCAAAAAGTGGGTTACGATTGCATATTAGTTTGAAAATCGACCGGATGCACCATATTTTTACACGAGCGACTTCCGGTCTGCCCAATCCTAGCTACCAGTAGTAGTATTGACGCAGGAGGGTCGCATCTCGCGTAAAAGAATAAACTCTGCAGTTCTTTTCGCGTGCGTCATGTTGAGCCGCTTCTGGGACGCGTCTAACGGCTGCACTGCAACTGGTGTGCATTGGCTGATTGACTTTAACGCCCGCGTTTCACTGCGTTTTTGCGGCGGCCACATTGTTGCGCTGTTGACGTTTCTGGGTTATACTGTCCTACCGTGTTGGTCCTCATTATAGTAGAGAAGACGGAGTAAATATAATCTACACAAAGAAACTGTCAACCCATCGACTCACAGCCTCGAAAAGTAAGGGTTACATTACGTCAGAAACTCGTTCGGTACGCCTCCGTTCCGAACCGAGCACCACATACCGAAACGGTTCAATACAAATGTAACGTTACACCCTTATTATCCACACAAAACAAGATGTACTGCTAGCAGTCCAATCAATGGATTTCTATGACATCATCCTAATCTATCCTGTAGTATTATATCAAGAGTGGACAGGGATATTGGTGTGTTAAGCAGGGGCACAGGGTTAATTCGGCCAGAATGCGGTCGTTAATAAATTATTATTTCTGTGCGGCCCGGTAGCAAATACGCCACGGTCCGGTAACGGTCCGGGGCCCGGCAGATGGGGACCCCTAGTCTAAAAGGAACACATTTTAGAGCTGTAATTCCGATACCACGATACCGTGAAACCGTGATATTTTGGCTTAAGGTTATCATACCGTCAGAATCTCTACCCGGCACATGCCAAGTATGCACATGGATATAACTGACATAAAATGACTGCACCCGTATGCAGTGTCATTTTCTGTCATATCCTTATTCAGAAGGTTCCTCATGACTCTTTTTAGGAAGTTAGCCACGATTCTTATGAGAAAAAAATGTTTTCTGCTTACGTTTGGTTTGTAACAGTCTGTCAAATGTGCCATGTGACTTTATACTCACAACTTTGCATTTATTCAGCATTAGTGAAAGTCCAGTCTAAACCGTCCCTTTTGTCAACTTTATCACACAAACTATCGTGCCAACTGCATGATAACGCGTAATAAAACTATTAACAAGTAATGTTACATAATATTCAATAAGACGTGACCGTTCCCAAGTGTAAAAAAACTGACCTCCCGTGACCCGTTCTCTTCTTACCTTCTCTTATTCCGCATTGTGAACAATCACGTAAACACGACTTTAGACTAAAAAGTTTGAGGTTTATCCCAATTGTGACATATATGGTGGTAAAAAATAATTATTATTACGACGACACTCGCCTGTCACAGGCTAGCCATCATTAGCTTAGCAGCAGCTTAGACAACCTGTCAAACGAATTTGAAATTGTCGTTGGTTTAAGATGCTCTTACCTGAATATTAAGCAAACAAATCAAGCCACAGGCTCTGGAAATACATGACCCGACGGGTAAATGCGTGTTTGCACTATGCTAATGTTGAGTGTGGTGCTGTTTATTACCGTGCTGCATTAAAAAGCATCGTAAATGCGATAACTTCCGGTCAAGGGTCCTCCCATTTACCACGCTTTTTTTTACTCGCATACATTAACTACTTATCAACCGTCATCAAGCTACAATGCTGCGTTGACATTTTGGACGTACAAATCAATAACACGAATTTGAGAACGTTCTGAAGATCGTATGTTTCGTTTCGCCATTCTTTTGGCGACATGTTGCATTCATGAATCATTACGAAATTTGTAAAACTACTTAACCCTTTATTGCCAAACGTACCACATTTTTGATACACCTAAAATTTCATGATTTTGAGACCAATTCAGAATTTTGACAATTGTTTTTGAAAAAAAAAAAAAGAAAAAGATGGATGCAAGTCAACACATGCACCTGCAGGTTCCATAGCAAGGGTTATAAATATCAGAGCGCTTATTACACATATTCATTTTGACCAGGGGTGTCCAAACTTTTTGCAAAGGGGGCCAGATTTGGTGTGGTAAAAATGTGGGGGGCCGACCTTGGCTGACGTCCTTTATGTAGAACAATATATTTAAGCAAATTTTAGCAAGCCATGCTGTGTGATACGTTGGCTTTATTATTATTATTTTTTTTTTAGGGCTGTCAAACGATTAAAATTAATTAATCATAATTCATCGCAATTATTCGCAATTCAAACCATCTATAAAATATGCCATATTTTTCTGTAAATTATTGTTGGAATGGAAAGATAATACACAAGATGGATATATACATTCAACATACGGTACATAGGGACTGTATTTGTTTATTATAACAATAAATCAACAAGATGGCATTAACATTATTAACATTCTGTTTAAGCGATCCATGGATAGAAAGACTTGTAGTTCTTAAAAGATAAATGTTAGTACAAGTTATAGAAATTTTATATTAAAACCCCTCTTCATGTTTTCGTTTTAATAAAATTTGTAAAAATTTCAATCAAAAAATAAACTATTAGCCCGCCATTGTTGATGTCAATAATTACTTACACAATGCTCATGGGTGCTGAAGCCTATAAAATCAGTCGCACCCAAGCGCCAGCAGAGGGCGGCAAAACTCCATAAAACACAATTAACATGTGGGCATTTCACTGTACTGTCATTTAAATCTGTCTGAGCAGGGCATGTGAGTTAATTGCGTCAAATATTTTAACGTGATTAATCTAAAAAAAATAATTACCGCCCGTTAACGCGATAATTTTGACAGCCCTATTTTTTTTTAATTAATAATTTCAACTATTTCGCAACTAGCGTTTTCTTTCGACTCTTGAGCTCTATAATACTGCTGCTGTGAAATTAAACTAGCTTCAAGTTGCTTCAATTTCTCGCTGCGCATCTTCCCTGTAATCTTGTCATGTCAGCGTGTCTTGTTTGGTAATATCGCCTCACAATCAACTCTTTAAAAACAGCGACTGTCCCTTTGCAAATGAGGCAGACACAGTTGTTGCGTATTTTAGTGAAGAAATATTCCAATTTCCACCTATCCTTGAAGCGTCGGCCGTCACAGTCAACTTTCTTTTTTTTTGTTGATGGTCGCCATTTTAGAAAATTGGAAGTCAATGGTCACACGGGGTAATTTTGCTTAGATTGCGGCTGCCTTTTAGTGGGTAAACAAGGAGCAGCATTTAGTGTGTAAGCCACTTCATATGCTGGTAGCAGTGCTGCTGACCAAATTATTAAGTCTGTGTGCTAGCCAGACGTTATTGATCTTATGACAGAGGCTGGGAGCCAGATGAAATTTGACCACGCATTTGGCCCCCGGGCCGCACTTTGGACATGTCTGATTTTGACTTTTCTTTTTACAATGTGGAAAAAAAGGTTTCATTAGGACCTTATTTTTCAAATTTTGGGATTCTCTGATAATTGCTTCATGTTGCAGGTATTTTAGGGTTAATTCAAACGGGAAACGCTGTTTTTGACAGTTTTGAAATGTTACGCACGATCCTTGTAAAAATATATATTAGAGCTGAAACGAATACTCGAGCAACTCGAGTAACTCGAGTTTAAAAACTGATCCGCGTAATTTTATTCACCTCGTTTATTTTCACAGCTCTAAGCATCACGTTTTGCTCAGACCACCTTTAATGCGGGACAACGCGCTGAATCGTAGAGGACTAAGCAAAAAAAAAAAAACGTACTGCAGCTGACAGCCGCTACAAACAACGCCGACATTGCTAAATACTAGCCCGCACGATGCTACGTTGGTAGCAGGTAGCGTCTGATGAGTCTCATAGAGATTACATGTATGTTAAACTAGATGTGAAATGACAGACTCTGCCGCGTCTGGGCAGCGTTAGCAAACAGCCACCATCTTAAAGCAGTAGAGCGCTAAGCGCTAATAAAGAGCGCTAATAAATAAGATTAACGTTACTGTCACTAGCTCACGTAACGTTAGCCCCGCGGAAGGCTAGGTTTCTATTAATTATGATCACTGTCGATGCGTGGCACAAACTTGGAACACAAAGGGAATCCATACTTTTATTCCACGGTTCAATTAAATTAAAAACTCAAATTCAGCCATAACAAAGAGATTTTTAACCAGGTGACCACATATTTGATTAAAACACTAATAATAACAATTAAATAAAGTGTACTCAAAGGCAAAATGGTTTTTGGCATACATACACATGATAAAAATGATCATTTTTCTTTCCATATTTGTACTTTACTAGTAGTTCCACTTGCTCCTGTCCTTAAAAAAATTAGCTAACATAGAAAGTAGCAAATACTGCATGACAGTACATAATTATAAAAAGTGTATATTTGGATGCAAGGATAAATAACAGTGATGCTCACCAGAGCTCTACTAGTGTTTGTGATGCTTATTTCAGCTTTGAGTGTAACAACCACAACGTTAAAGCTACTGAGGATGTCCTCAAAGAGGTACTATTTCCAGTCAAAAACACGGGGGTCAAACTAAAGGCCCGGGGACCAGGTTGGATCGGATGCGCCACATTATAGGTGACCCACTCAAGCAAATACAGTTTCCTGCTAAATGTGTTTTTCCATTGCAATATAATCTCGGGGGATACATTCCTGAACCATTGGCAATTGGTGAAAATCTGCAATATAGAGAGGCCATATAAAATAAGCATGACCATCATCATTTTCATCTCTTGATTGTTCTCATTTCCGTTTTGTGTAGCTCAATTGAGGCATGCAATTATTAGCTGCTATCTTCTCTTTAACAAATGCATAAATGAAAAAACAGAACTGATCAATAAAGTATATGCACTATTTTACTATCCACACTGCTCTTTTCAGTTAAAAGTAAAGACGTCCCGATCGATGTCCGATCACGTCATTTTCAAAGTATCGGAATTGGCAAAAAAATATCGGACATGCCTTATTTTTAATATATATATATTTTTTTACTTAAATCGTTTTCTAATTGTATTTAACATTACAGACAAAATGTCTTACACTCATCCAGAGTAGTTCTGGCTTAAAGTAGGGCTATAAAATTTATTGCGTTAACGGCGGTAATATTTTTTTTTTAATTAATCACGTTAAATAATTAACGCATGCGCTGCACGACCCACTCACGCATTGTCGCGTTCAATCTATAAAGACACCGTTTTACCTATGGATAGCACTAAAAGGCAGTGTATAATGAGTAGAGAGAATTTTGGCAGCCTTTGGAATCATTTTTTATGAGGCTAAAGCCTTACAATCCCTCTCTCAGCAATTAAAAATAACATGGGAGGCAATGTGGGGAAGAAAGGTAGTAGTTGATCATATTCTTTACACCCCATGTTCTTTCCCAACGCAGAGAAGATATATCAATTGGTGCCCCTACGAACAGTCGTGGTTGCACTTCCCATCATGCATTTGGGCAGAAGTTAAATGGCTGCAGTATCATTTACTGAAAGCTCAACAAATACACTAGATGGCAATATTTAGTCACAATATACAAAGTCACATTTATCCTTTAAGAATTACAAGTCTTTCTATCCGTGGATCCCTCTCACAGAAAGAATGTTAATAATGTAAATGCCATCTTGAGGATTTATTGTCATAATAAATAAAGTACTTATGTACTGTATGTTGAATGTATATATTCGTCCGAGTTTTATTCATTTTTTTCTTAATGCATTGCCAAAATTTATATGATTGGGAAAAATGATCGGGAATGATTGGAATTGAATCGGGAGCAGAAAAAAAAAAGCAATCGGGTCGGGAAACATCGGGATCGGCAGATACTCAAACTAAAACGATCGGGCTCGGATCGGGAGCAAAAAAACATGATCGGAACAACCCTAGTTAAAAGTTCCATTTGCAAAATTTAAGTTGTTTTTAGGGTGAGTGAAACAATTTGAAACATCCAACTAATTTGGCAAATAAACTAGTTTACAAAAATATATATATTTTTAAAATCCATGGTTTCTACTAAAGTTGGAGTGTCCATTCATGTATATGGTCCATTCTAAAAATTTCAAGTCGTTTTAGGGAAATATTGTCACATTGCTACTTTAAAAAATGTATTTAAATGAGTTGAAGTGTGATTAGTAAAGCTACAGTGCTGGCCAAAAGTATTGGAACCCCTGCAATTCTCTAAGATAATGCTCAATTTCTCCCAGAAGATGATTGCAATTACAAAATAAATATTTTCATTTCAAGCAAAATAAATGAAAACACAAAAGAGAATGGAGAGATAAAAAAAAATCATTATCACTTTACACAAAACTCCAAAAATGAGCCGGACAAAAGCATTGGCACCCTTTAAAAAATCATGTGAGGCTTCTCTAATTTGTGTAATTAACAGCACTTGTTACTTACCTGTGGCACATCACAGGTGGTGGCAATAACTAAATCACAGTTGCAGATAGTTAAAATGGATTAAAGTTGACTCAACCTCTGTCCTGTGTCCTTGTGTGTACCAAATTTAGCATGGAAAAAAAGAAAGACCAAACAACTGTCTAAGGATTTGAGAATCAAAATTGAGAGGAAGCATGGGCAATCTCAAGGCTACAAGTCCATCTCCAAAAACCTGAATATTCCTGTGTCTACCGTGCGCAGTGTCATCAATAAATGTAAAGCCCATGGCACTGTGGTTAACCTCCCTAGATGTGGACGGAAAAGAAAAACTGACGAGACATTTCAACAAAAGGTTGTGCGGATGGTGGATAAAGATCCTTGACTAACACCCAAAAAAGTTCAAGCCGTCCTGCAGTCCGAGGGTACAGCAGTGTCAACCCGTATTATCTGCTGGCGTCTGAATGAAAAGGGACTCCATGGTAGGATACCCAGGAAGACCCTAACGTCTGACCCAGAGACAAAAAAAAGCCAGGCTGAAGTTTGCCAAAACCTGCCTGAGAGAGCCAAAAACGTTTTGGAAGAATGCTCTCTGGTCAGATGAGACAAAAGTAGAGCTTTTGGGAGAAAAGCATCAACATAGAGTTTACAGGGAAAAACCAGGCCTTCAAAGAAAAGAACACGCTCCCCACAGTCAAACATGGCGGCGCTTCCCTGATGTTTTGGGGTTGCTTTGCTGCCTCTGGCACTGGACTGCTTGACCGTGTGCATGGCATTATGAAGTCTGAAGACTACCAACACATGTTGCAGCATAATGTAGGTCCCAGTGTGAGACAGCTGGGTCTCCTTCAGAGGCGATGGGTCTTCCAGCAGGACAATGACCCAAAACACACTTCTGAAAATGGTTTGAGGGAAAGCTATGGAGACTTCTAAAGTGGCCAGCAATGAGTCCAGACCTGAATCCCATAGAACACCTGTGGAGAGATCTGAAAATGGCCCCCTTCAAATCTCAGAGACATGGAGCAGTTGGCAAAAGAAGAAGGGTCTAACATTCCAGCAGACAATTGTATGAAACTCATTGATTGTGGGATTCCAGAAGCGGTTGTTTGCAGTTATTTTGTCGAAAGGTTGTGCTACAAAGTATTAGGTTGAGGGTGCCAATACTTTTGTCCGGCCCATTTTTGGAGTTTTGTGTAAAATGATAATGATTTCATTAAAAAAAAAAGTCTTTTGTGTTTTTTCATTGCAAGCAAAATAAATGAAGAGATTACTACAAAAGCATTTGTAATTGCAATAATTTTCTGGGAGAAACTGAACATTATCTGACAGAATTGCAGGGGTGCCAAAATTTTTGGCCAGCACTGTATATTAATTAATTCACTGTCCAATCCATTTGGCGTGGGAGGGGCCATCGCCATCAAAATTTGCCAATGAATTCATACATGAAACAACATTAAATGTGTTAGAGCAGTAGGAAGGTTCCAGTGGCGGATGCTGGTCTTTCAATGAGGGGAAGCTTAAAGTGTGTTCAACTGTGAGTGCTTTGTGACGGCGGAGGGGCTCAGCAGCACCCGGTACTCATTAGGGGAAGTAACTGGAGTGCCAGAAGTCAAGTCTCCGAACACAAGTAGCCACAATAGAAAAATACTAAAGATGTCCTGATCGATCGGGATGCCGATCAATCGGGTCCGATCACGTCATTTTCAAAGTATCAGAATCAGCAAAAAAATATCGGACATGCCTTTTTTAAATATATATATATTTTTTAATTAAATCGTTTTCCAATTGTATTTAACGTTACAGACAAAATGTCTTACACTCATCCAGAGTCTTTAGTTTTGGCTGAAAGTAGGGCTATCAAATTTATCGCGTTAACGGCGGTAATTAAATTTTTTTTAATTAATCACGTTAAAATACTTAACGCAATTAATGCATGCGCTGCACGACCCAATCACGCATTGTCGCGTTCAATCTATAATGGCGCCGATTTACCTATATATAGAGCTAAAAGGCAGCGTAAAATGAGTAGAGTGAATTTTGGCAGTCTTTGGAGCCTTTTTTTAATCGGCTAAAGCCTTAAAATCGCTCTCTCAACAATTAGAAATATCGTGGGAAAGCAATTTGGGGAAGAAGGGTTGTAGTTGATCTTTTTCTTTACACCCTATGTTATTTCCCAACGCAGAGAAGATATATCAATTGGTGCCACTACACAGTCATGGTTGCACTTCCATTCATGCATTTGGGCAGAACAGTTAAATGGCTACAGCCGGGGTCACGTTAACCGAATATTTTCCGTCATTGACCGTTTTTTTAAAACGGTGACAGAAAAAAACTGAAGTCCAGCTGTCATTTTGACAGGTTGCAATTCACACCCCAGGCCACAGGGTGACAAGTGAGCATATTAATTAGCTATTGTCTCTCTTGATGCATGACGTCGTTGGCCTTACTCGGAAAAATGTCAAAGCAACTGAGTGTCCGAAGTTTATTCAAAAAGCCCCAAAACGACGATGGTGTTGATTAAAGAGGTGAAAAAAGAGGGACTGCACAAGCGGGTACGCAATTCAAGTCCATGCGCACCAGGAGGAAGGTGTGAGACTGCGTTCAGGCCACAGCAGGTGAACTGTTAATTTCATTGTTCCATATGTAGCCTACCTACTGGGGCCACAGTCAGCTGTTTTTGTCACTGCGGAGAAAAAGTTACATATTCATCTGCTTGATGTGTGATGGCACGGTGTGGATTCTCTGTTAAGCTTGTTCAGACAGAATATTAATTAAAAATGAATGAAAACTAAATATTATTGAATATGTCATTATTATCATTTTAAAATTTTAAGTGACGGGTAAAAATAGATTATGACCGGATTTTTATGACCCTGTCAGTCAAAATGACAGACAACGAAAAAGTCTAGCGCAACCTCTGGGCTACAGTATCATTTACTGAAAGCTCAACAAATACACTAGATGGCAATCTTTAGTCACAATATACAAAGTCACATTTATCCTTTAAGAATTACAAGTCTTTCTATCCGTGGATCCCTCTCACAGAAAGAATGTTAATAATGTAAATGCCATCTTGAGGATTTATTGTCATAACAAACAAATACAGTACTTATGTACTGTACGTTGAATGTATATATTCGTCCGAGTTTTATTCATTTTTTTCTTAATGCATTGCCAAAATGTATATGATCGGGAAAAATTATCGGGAATGATTGAAATTGAATTGGGAGCAAAAAAAAAAAAAAAAAAAAAAGCAATCGGATCGGGAAATATTGGGATCGGCAGATACTCAAACTAAAACGATCGGGATCGGATCGGGAGCAAAAAAACATGATCGGAACGACCCTAAAAAATACAACAGAAATAGAAGCTTGATTTTTGGCTAGTCATTTTTAACGCTTATGAAAGTCTCCGGTTCAACTCAGAACAACGGAATGAAAATTGAAAAATGCCTCCCATGGATGTTAATATGACAAAATCACTGAGTCGCTCATTTCGCTGTCAATCCAAAAGGGATTCAGCCTAAGACAGATCATCCAATCATCATGCAGAGAAATAGAGCGTCCGATGTGTGGCATGGTGGCATAAACCCAGACTTTTGCCAATGAATCGTTTTACCATAGTCAAACAATGCATTCTTAACTCTAAAGATGCACAGCGTCCACACTGTTTAAGGGACTGAGAAGCTTCACATATGAACGAAAAGCATGCCGTATCATACCCAGGAATAAGAAGCGAATTCTCAACAAAAGTTGAGCGCGTTGCAGCGCATACTTTGTCAATGACATGTACACACAATAGTATACATTTGATCACTTATTTGACATTTTAGTTGAGCTCCCCTTGCAGTCTTAGAGCAATCACCACTGGAAGGTTCCTTATGTGCTTCCTTAGTTTTAGTATTATTAGTAACAATTAATATGACATAGTTCCTGTGTGGTCAATGTACACTAGACATGTCCAAAGTCCGGCCCGGGGGCCAAATGCGGCCCGTGGTCAAATTTCATCCGGCCCCCAGCCTCTGTCATAAAATCAACAACATCTGGCCCGCACACAGACTTAATAAATTGGTCAGCAGTACTGCAACCGGCATATGAAGTAGCTTACACACGAAATGCTGCTCCTCGTTTACCCACTAAAAGGCAGCAGCACTTTAACCCTCTATTGCCAAATGTATCACATTTGATACACCTAAAATTTCATGATTTTCAGACTAATTTAGAATTTTGACATTTCTTTTTGGAAAAAAAATGATGGATGCAAGTCAACACATGCATCTGCAGGTTCCATTAGAAAAAAAAAACATGATTTAGCATGGGTTATAGATATTAGAGCGCTTATTACACATATTCATTTTGACTTTTCTTTTCACAATTTTGAAAAAAAAGGTTTCATTAGGACCTTATTTTTCAAATTTTGGGATTCTCTAATAATTGCTTCATGTTGCAGGTATTTAAGGGCTAAGCAACATTACTCCGTGTGACCCTCTACTTCCAATTTTCTAAAATGGCGACAATCAACAACAAAAAAAAAGTTGACTGTGACGGCCGACTCTTCAAGGATAGGTGGAAATTAGACTATTTCTTCACTAAAATACGCAACAACTGTGTCTTGCCTCATTTGCAAAGAGACAGTCGCTGTTTTTAAAGATTTCAATGTGAGGCGATAATACCGAACAAGACACGCTGACATGTACGACAGATTACAGGGAAGACAAGCAGCGAGAAATTGAAGCAACTTGAAGCTAGTTTAATTTCACAGCTGTAGAATTTCGCAAGAGCCCGAGAGTCGAAAGAGAACGCCGCAAAGGCTAGCTGCGACATTGTTGAAATTATTCATTAAAAAAATAATAAAGCAAATGTGACACACTGAATGGCTTGCTAAATTTTGCTTAAATATATTGTTCTACGTAAAGGACGCCAGCCAAGAATGGCCCCCCACATTTTTACCACGGCAAATCTGGCCCCCTTTGCAAAAAGTTTGGACACCCCTGATGTACACTGTGCAAAATAAAACCTCCGATAAGTAATGCAAATTTAAGATTTTAAGTAGGCACAACTCAAATTTTCATTTTTCCTTCAGTAACTTGTTTTTTGGGGAGTTTTTTAATTTGTAACTCACAAGTTAACAACTTGATAAAATGTTTTAACTGGAATTAGTTTTTTGGGGAAAAACTTAAATGTCTGAGTTAGAACGACTTGAAATGTGTTAACTTGAAATGTTAATTTGGGCTAATTTAAAATGTTTATGTTGTGCAAAAACTTCTTGCACTTAGCCCTAGCTTCACTGCCGATGCCTTCAAAAAAGTGCGTGGTACCAAAGGTGGCCAGGCTGTTTAGCTCAGTTATCTCAGCATTGCACAATCTTTAAAATGACCCAGGTTTGAATCTCGCTTAGATTGGCTTATTATAAACATTGACTTAACATTTTGAGTTCAGTTTACTTAACATAAGCTCAGTATACTTCGCTGCAGGTTTTCCATTAAAAATGGAAAAGTCAAGTGAAATAAAGTGGTATGAAAAAGTATCAACCTTTTGGAATTTCTCACAATTCTGCATAACCCTTTAATGCCAGCAAGATGAAGCAATTATCAGAGAATCCCAAAATTTGAAAAATTGAAAATAATGAAACCTTTTTTTCAATTTTGTAAAAAGAAATGTCAAAATTCTGAATTAGTCTTAAAATCGTGAAGTTTTAGGTGTATCAACTGTGATACATTTGGCAATATAGGGATAAAATAGTCATCAAATGTGATTTGATCTTTGTCAAAATCACACAGATGAAAAAACTGTCTGCTTTAACTACAACATAGCATGCTAACAATGACAGAAGGGTGGGGGGGGGGGTGCATGGACAACTTGCAATCAATAATGGAAGAATGAATTCAAAAGTTTATCAGGATGTTTTTTAGGAAAACCTGAGGCAGTCTCTTAGACATTTGAATCTAAAAAGAGGATGAATGCTGCAACAAGACAATGATGTAAAACACAGAACTTCAAAATGCTTTTGGAAGAACAAAATACATGTTCTGGAGTGGCCAAGTCAAACTCCAGACTTGAACCCCACTGAGATGCTGTGGCATGACCTAAAGACAGCGTTATATGCCGGAAATCCCAAGAATCTGACTGAACTACAGCAGTTTTGTAGAGAAGAATGGGCCAAGATTAGTCCTGATCGATGTGCCAGACTGATCTGCAGCTACAGGAGGCATCTTGTTGAAGTTCTTGCTGCCAAAGGGGGAGCAACAAAATATTAAATGTGATGGTTCACTTAAATATTTTTCCCCCTTGTTATTGTTTGCATACTATCCTGATTAAAATATGAAAACCTATAAATGTCTGGGCGGTTCTAGTTAAAGCAGACACTGTTTTTTCATCTGTGTGATTTTGACAAAGATCAGATCACATTTGACTGTGATTTTAATCAGAAATTCCAAAAGGTTCAGATACTTTTTCATACCACTGTAGTTGACCTGACATTTAGAGTAAAAACAGCTGATTTTTAAAGCAACTATTTCATTTATCAATGTCAATTGCAGCCAATGGGTAAATAATTTGCTGCCAGCCCAGCTCAAATGGACTGGAAATTCATCTTCGGTAATTACACCGAAACATGATAATTCATTGTCAACCCTCCCAGTTAAACCAGACTGGACGTGTATTGACATCAATAGAACTGAATGAGTCCAAACTTGTTTTTACATGGTCTCTCCATGTCATGCATTTTCACCTTTTACTAACTACAGTTTAAACTTACTCCTAAAGTGTCTAAGTTATATAAATAGATCCTCTTCATTTTTGACAGTTATACACATATCCGCGCGGGAATTATTGTCCGATAAGTCTTCGTCCCCCACACTGAAGCCGGACTCCTCTTCCCCCCGCAGTAGCTCGTGCTTGCGCTTGTGCAACCTGAGGCTCTGCGAGCGGCTGAAGCCGCGGCCGCACACGTCGCAGCTGTACGGCCTCTCGCCCGTGTGCAGCCTTAAGTGGTTCTTGAGGCTGGAGGAGCGCGTGAAGGTTTTGTCACACTCGGGGCAGTTGAGTTTGTCCCCAAAATGGGTTTTCTCGTGCTCCCGCAAGCGTCCCGACTGGTTGAAGCTGCGCTCGCACAGAGAGCAGTGATAGGGCTTCTCCCCCGTGTGCGTCAGTCGGTGTCGGTTCATGGCGCCCGAGTGGGCGAAGCACTTGCCGCACTCCGGGCACGCGAAGGGTTTCTCCCCCGTGTGGACCTTCTGGTGGCCTTTGAGCTGCCCTTTCTGGGTGAACTGCTTCCCGCACAGGGTGCATTGGTAGGGTTTCTCTCCCGAGTGGATCCGCATGTGGATTTGCAGGGCCGACATCTTGTGGCAGTCTCTCCCGCACAAGCCGCAACAGTACGAGCTCGCAGTCTTGCTGTTGTTACGTTGATCCTTCGCCGGGGATGTCAGCGGGCTCATTTTGTCACATTCTGATGTGACGCCGCCATCTCCTGGACATGCTGGGGAAACACCATGAAAAGGATTGTAGTCAGGGTACAAATGTCAAATCTAGGGCTGCAGCTAGTGCTGCAACAATTAATCGATTAACTCGAGTATTCAATTAGAAAAAAAAGATTCAAATTAAATTTTGCTGCTTCGAGTATTCGTTTAAGTGGCGTTGTAATGGTTTATTTTGAAAGTGTTTGCATTTAGATTTATTGATTTGGGTGGATACACTGGCTCTAGTCTGCCTCATTTCACATGGCTGAATCCAGGTGCTCCCTGTCAAGACCAACATAAGCTACGTTTTTGTTTGAGCAAATGTTTTTTTAATGCATTCGTTATTTAGTTTATAGGTATTTTTAGCCTATTTTTGTGGGAATATGTGTCTGAACCATTTGTTAAGAACATTGTAAAAAAGTTAGCATATAGCATTTCAACTCGTGGACTTTTACTATGTAAGTTAACCACTTGTTCTTTTGTTGTACATACAGTGGGGCAAATAAGTATTTAGTCAACCCCCAATTGTGCGAGTTATCCTACTTGAAAAGATTAGAGAGGCCTGTAATTGTCAACATTGGTAAACCTCAACCATGAGAGACAGAATGTGGAAAAAACAAACAGAAAATAACATTGATTTTTAAAGAATTTATTTCCAAATTAGAGTGGAAAATAAGTAAGTATTTGGTCACCTACAAACATGCAAGATTTCTGGCTGTCAAAGAGGTCTAACTTCTTCTAACGAGGTCTAACGAGGCTCCATTCGTTACCTGTATTAATGGCACCTGTTTTAACTCATTATCGGTATAAAAGACACCTGTCCACAACCTCAGTCAGTCACACTCCAAACTCCACTATGGCTAAGACCAAAGAGCTGTCGAAGGACACCGGAGACATAAGACCTGCACAAGTCTGGGAAGACTGAATCTACAATAGGTAAAACGCTTGGTGTAAAGAAATCAACTGTGGGAGCAGTTATTAGAAAATGGAAGACATACAAGACCACTGATAATCTCCCTCCATCTGGGGCTCCATACAAAATCTCACCCCGTGGTGTCAAAATGATAACAAGAACGGTGAGCAAAAATCCCAGAACCGCACGGGGGGGACCGAGTGAATGACCTACAGAGAGCTGGGACCACAGTAACAAAGGCTACTATCACTAACACAATGCGCCGCCAGGGACTCAAATCCTGCACTGCCAGACGTGTCCCCCTGCTGAAGCCAGTACACGTCCAGGCCCGTCTGCGGTTCGCTAGAGAGCATTTGGATGATCCAGAAGAGGACTGGGAGAATGTGTTATGGTCAGATGATACCAAAATAAAACTTTTTGGTAGAAACACAGGTTCTCATGTTTGGAGAACAAAGAATACTGAATTGCATCCAAAGAACACCATATCCAGTGTGAAACATGGAGGTGGAAACTTCATGCTTTGGGGCTGTTTTTCTGCAAAGGGACCAGGACGACTGATCTGTGTAAAGGAAAGAATGAATGGGGCCATGTATCGAGAGATTTTAAGTGAAAATCTCCTTCCATCAGCAAGGGCATTGAAGATGAGACATGGCTGGGTCTTTCAGCATGACAATGATCCCAAACACACAGCCAGGGCAAAAAAGGAGTGGCTTCGTAAGAAGCATTTCAAGGTCCTGGAGTGGCCTAGCCAGTCTCCAGATCTCAACCCCAATGGAAAATCTGTGGATGTAGTTGAAAGTCCGTGTTGCCCAACGACAGCCCCAAAACATCACTGCTCTAGAGGAGATCTGCATGGAGGAATCGGCCAAAATACCAGGAACAGTGAGTGATTATTATTATTAGGTGCAAAGGGTGCATAACAAAGTATTGAGATGAACTTTTGGTACTGACCAAATACTTATTTTCCTCCATGATTTGCAAATACATTCTTTAAATATCAAACAATGTGATTTTCTGTTTTTTCCCCCCACATGCTTTCTCTCATGGTTGAGGTTTACCCATGTTGACAATTACAGGCCTCTCTAATATTTTCAAGTGGGAGAACTTGCACAATTAGTGGTTGACTAAATACTTATTTGCCCCACTGCTCATTTTTTTTTAATACCGTTGGAGGCTCAGCTTAGGTAATTCAATTTTTCATGTTCCTTATCCGATTGCTCGATTATTCGAACTAATGGTTCATCGATTAATCGACTACTAAAATAGGTATTTGATTAATCTATCGATTAGTTAGTTCCAATAATCGAGTAATCGAAAAACGAACATTTACTGCGTTGCAGAAATTATTTTTAGGAGAACGTCTCATTGGTGAAATTGGTAGAGCCACTGTTGGCATCTCTGGCAAAAAAAAAAAAAGTAAAATCTAATATTTAATAGGTAAAATGTAACAACTACTGTAGCCCAAAGTAGCAGTAAAGTTGGTTGTCCACAAATCTACTCACGTAAAAGTAATGCTTGGTAAAAATACTCTTAGAAGTACAGTTTTCTTAAAAGGTTACTCAAGTAAATGTAACGGAGTAAATGTAACGTGTTACTACCCACCTCTGATAACATCATTGTCTTTCTCTTCTTCCTTCACTGGAGGTCCACTTTTGTCCTCAGCAGGACATTCTGCAGCTAACGCATCTTCTGGTTGACAAGGGGACAACACACCAAAACACCTTGAGTTGAAATGTTTCACATTAATATATGGCGGAAAACGCAGACAAGGCTGAAAAAGCAGTTTCTGCTCTTACACCCCTATTTAAAAGAAACTGCTGTATTTTAAGCCAAAAGAACTGTTGTGTTAGATAAAACAATATGTCTATATGCTGGCATAGCGGTTTCATGGCGCAATAAGCCCCCAAACTGTTTCTAATCTGTCCGTTTTACCCTGGAGACCCCCATTTACAGACAACGCGCAACCGCTTTTGTTTTAACCCAGCCATAAAAAGAATGTTTATTATTCGAAATGTCTATAATTTTTAGCTTAGAATCATCAATTGATGTCTAAAATTTAGTTTAAAAAAAAAAAAAAAAAACGACTTTTTAAAATTATTCACTTGCATATTTTAAACTTTTAATCAAATTACGTCACAATGAAAAAATGGTTTCAGTAAATAGGTCACAGATATCTACCTCATAACTATCGCTTAATTGTATTTTTTTGTTACTGTTGCATTTTCCCCAATATTGTAGATGATAAATAATTGATCAAAACAAAGAAAAAAAAACATTTAAAGGGGTAAATATTTAAAAATCTCGGCCACTCCTTGTCTGCGATTTCGGCAATGCGACCCTTGTAATTTTAACGTGTTTCACCAATAAAATCCCCCCTAATTCCGGCTGTGGCCATTCACAGCTGTGTCTTGAAACTCAGCTTGTATCACACATGCATCTTGGACAATTTTGAAATTTGGCCAAATTGGGGGTCTCAGAGTGGAACTTCAAGTCACCTCAGTGTTTTCCGCCATATACAGTGCCTTGCAAAAGTATTCGGCCCCCTTGAATCTTGCAACCTTTCACCACATTTCAGGCTTCAAACATAAAGATATGAAATTTAATTTTTTTGTCAAGAATCAACAACAAGTGGGACACAATCGTGAAGTAGAACAACATTTATTGGATAATTTAAACTTTTTTAACAAATAAAAAACTGAAAAGTGGGGCGTGCAATATTATTCGGCCCCTTTACTTTCAGTGCAGCAAACTCACTCCAGAAGTTCAGTGAGGATCTCTGTGCAAAACTGATAGAAACATACCCCAAGCGACTTGCAGCTGTAATTGGAGCAAAAGGTGGCGCTACAAAGTATTAACGCAAGGGGGCCGAATAATATTGCACGCCCTACTTTTCAGTTTTTTATTTGTTAAAAAAGTTTAAATTATCCAATAAATTTTGTTCCACTTCACGATTGTGTCCCACTTGTTGTTGATCCTTGACAAAAAAATAAAATTTTATATCTTTATGTTTGAAGCCTGAAATGTGGCGAAAGGTTGCAAGGTTCAAGGGGGCCGAATACTTTTGCAAGGCACTGTATATTTGAAATATCATGGTGTCATTGTCATGTCCATATACCGCACAAAGGTTTTTCCTCTTCTTCCTCTTTGATGACGACGCTCACGTGCGGACTAGAAACTTCATCCTCGTGCTCGTTTGGGTTATTGTCGGACTCAGCTGCTTGTGCACAGTTGCCGTCCTCCAAGGGAGAGGAAGGAGAAGAGGAGGAAGTGGATGAGGCTTTAATGCTTGGTGCAGCTGGAATGTCAGATATCTGAAATGAAAAGGAAAAACAGATTAAAATCACTGATAGACATCAAATACATTTGAACTGCAAGGAATTATTGCTACAAGACCTTTTGATTTCATCACAATGAAATTTTAAATAAATAGTAAACAAAAAGGGAATAATACAGAAACAGAGTAGTATTTAAATGCATACATGTGAAGTGGTGTGGTTTGGTACAATACTTTTATGGCACAACCAATATGGAACACCGAAAGGGTCAAAATTAAATAAATAAAAACAGCATCTTGAAATACATTTTGATTAAAAAAAACAGGCAAATCGTGTAATATGGACCTCAAATTGCAAAACGAGGTAATATTATAATGAAAAAGATTTTACAAGATAAAAAGCTTTTTTCACATATTTTTTTATGCCTTTTTCCACAATAGCATTTTTATTTCATGTCGTTTTCAGAAAAATGAGATTTGCGATCAAAGACATTTTTTTCATAACGTCTTTTTCTCCAAAGAAGTCTTTTTCCCCATTGTAGAAAAATACATCATGAGAAAATAATCTAGTAAAATCTCTTTCATAATATTACCTTATTTTACAATTTAGGTCCATATTACACAGTTTGTCTGTTATTCATCAAAATCGTATGTATTTCAAGATTTATTTAATTTTGACCCTTTTGGGTTTCCCTATTTGCCGTGCCATAAAAGTATTGTATCAAACCACGCCAATTCACATGTATGCATTTAAATTAGGGCTGTCAAACGATTAAAATTTTTTATCAAGTTAATTACGGCTTAAAAATTAATTAATCATAATTAATCGCAATTAATCGCAATCCAAACCATCTATAAAATATGCCATATTTTTCTGTAAAAATTATTGTTGGAATGGAAAGATAAGACAAGATGGATAAATACATTCAACATACGGTACATAGGGACTGTATTTGTTTATTATAACAATAAATCAAGATGGCATAAACATTAACATTCTGTTAAAGCGATCCATGGATAGGAAAGACGACAATAAATCAACAAGATGGCATCAACATTATTAACATTCTTTTAAAGCGATCCATGGATAGGAAAGACTTGTAGTTCTTAAAAGATAAATGTTAGTACGAGTTATAGAATTTTTATATTAAACCCCCTCTTAAGGTTTTCGTTTTAATAAAAGCTGTAAAAATTTCAATAAAAAAAATAAACTAGTAGCCCGCCGTTGTTGTCAAAAATTACTTACACAACGCTCATGGGTGCTGAAGCCTATAAAATCAGTCGCACCCAAGCGCCAGCAGAGGGTGGCAAAACTCCATAAAACACAATTAATATGTGGGCATTTCTCTGTACTGTCATTTAAATCTGCGTCAAATATTTTAACATGATTAATTTAAAAAATTAAAAAATTAATTACCGCCCGTTAACGCGGTAATTTTGACAGCCCTAATTTAAATATTACTCTATTTGTTTACTGTTCGCTTGATTTAACTCCAAACTACTCACGAACAGACTCAGATGCACTGTACTCTTGGGAGCAACGATGCGGCGCAGGACATCAAGGGACAGCAACTTCAAAACGAGCGTGTACATTTGCAAGGCTTTTCAAGGACTTTACGCAAAATTACGCAATTTTCAAAGATTTAAAGGACCTGCACAAACCCGGATATATTTTAGTTCGGATCTCATTGGCTGCCATTGACGGCGATAGATACAGTGCCTTGCAAAAGTATTCGGCCCCCTTGAATCTTACAACCTTTCGCCACATTTCAGGCTTCAAACATAAAGATATGAAATTTAATTTTTTTGTCAAGAATCAACAACAAGTGGGACACAATCGTGAAGTGGAACAACATTTATTGGATAATTTAAACTTTTTTAACAAATAAAAAACTGAAAAGTGGGGCGTGCAATATTATTCGGCCCCTTTACTTTCAGTGCAGCAAACTCACTCCAGAAGTTCAGTGAGGATCTCTGAATGATCCAATGTTGTCCTAAATGATCGATGATGATAAATAGAATCCACCTGTGTGTAATCAAGTCTCCGTATAAATGCACCTGCTCTGTGATTAGAGCTGGGAATCTTTGGGCACCTAACGATTCGATTACGATTACGATTCAGATGGTCCGATTCGATTCTAAAACGATTATTGATGCACCCCCCCCCCCTTTTTTTTTTTTTTTTAATATTTTGTACATTTGTTCCAAAATTGTTCAAAAATACTCTCAGGCTAAACCAAACTACTATTTCAGTATCAAGTTAACATATAGCAGTAAACAAATATACAAAAATAACAGTAAATAAAAAACTCCAGTCCCCATTCTGTATCAGCAGCTTTAAACTACATTCAATTAATTTAATGTTATGAATCAACCGTTAAAGTTGTTAAAATTGCTCCCGTTAATCCATAATTTCCCTTTTGTCAACTTTCGACATGTGAAAGTTTTAAAACTATTTTAAAGATAGATTCAAGTCAATATTTTACCGATTTAGGAGTATTTTAGATAAAAAGTTAATTAGGTTTGCTTGGAAGGTTCGCTACAACAGCCTTGCAGAGAAGTGTACTGCTTTAAGATGGCGGCCGTTTACTACGTCTGCATCTAGCTTTTTGTAGATGTGCTGCAAACGCTACCGCTACCACAGTGCATCTAGTCTTATATAAATGATATCTACCGTAACATTATGTGGATGACGTACTTTTGTAGCAGCTTCAGGTATGTTGTTGTGTTTTTTTATCTCGTGGCATGAGTTGAGCTAGAGCCGTGAGTTGAGCATTGGCATTACCCGAGGGGCCGGGTAATGAGAAGCATGATGTTTAGCTACTCTCGCTCCGTTGCTCATTGACCGCGCGGCATGCTGAGTGTGTTGTACTTCCACTTTACTTGGCATATTTCAATAATCGGAATTTGGATGTTTGTGAATCGTTCTCGAATCTTCCACGGCCGAATCGCGAATAATCTAAGAATCGGAAATTTTGCACACCTCTATCTGTGATAGTCTCAGGGTTCTGTTTAAAGTGCAGAGAGCATTACGAAAACCAAGGAACACACCAGGCAGGTCCGAGATACTGTTGTGGAGAAGTTTAAAGCCGGATTTGGATACAAAAAGATTTCCCAAGCTTTAAACATCTCAAGGAGCACTGTGCAAGTCATCATATTGAAATGGAAGGAGCATCAGACCACTGCAAATCTACCAAGACCCGGCCGTCCTTCCAAACTTTCTTCTCAAACAAGGAGAAAATTGATCAGAGATGCAGCCAAGAGGCCCATGATCACTCTGGATGAACTGCAGAGATCTACAGCTGAGGTGGGAGAGTCTGTCCATAGGACAACAATCAGTCGTACACTACACAAACCTGGCCTTTATGGAAGAGTGGCAAGAAGAAAGCCATTTCTCAAAGATATCCATAAAAAGTCTTGTTTAAAGTTAGCCACAAGCCACCTGGGAGACACACCAAACATGTGGAAGAAGGTGCTCTGGTCACATGAAACCAAAATTGAACTTTTTGGCCACAATGCAAAACGATATGTTTGGCGTAAAAGCAACACAGCGCATCACCCTGAACACACCATCTCCACTGTCAAACATGGTGGTGGCAGCATCATGGTTTGGCCCTGCTTTTCTTCAGCAGGGACAGGGAAGATGGTTAAAATTGACGGGAAGATGGATGCAGCCAAATACAGGAACATTCTGGAAGTAAACCTGTTGGTATCTGCACAAGACCTGAGACTGGGACGGAGATTTATCGTCCAACAGGACAATGATCCAAAACATAAAGCCAAATCTACAATGGAATGGTTCAAAAATAAACCTATCCAGGTGTTAGAATGGCCAAGTCAAAGTCCAGACCTGAATCCAATCGAGAATCTGTGGAAAGAGCTGAAGACTGCTGTTCACAAACACTCTCCATCCAACCTCACTGAGCTCGAGCTGTTTTGCAAGGAAGAATGGGCAAGAATGTCAGTCTCTCGATGTGCAAAACTGATAGAAACATACCCCAAGCGACTTGCAGCTGTAATTGGAGCAAAAGGTGGCGCTACAAAGTATCAACGCAAGGGGGCCGAATAATATTGCACGCCCCACTTTTCAGTTTTTTATTTGTTAAAAAAGTTTAAATTATCCGATAAATTTTGTTCCACTTCACGATTGTGTCCCACTTGTTGTTGATTCTTGACAAAAAATTAAAATTTTATATCTTTATGTTTGAAGCCTGAAATGTGGCGAAAGGTTGCAAGGTTCAAGGGGGCCGAATACTTTTGCAAGGCACTGTATTACGATCGCTGCCAGCCCCTTCCTAGTCCAAATGGATTGGATGTCTATTGCCTTTAATGGCACGGAATCACGATCATTTGATTAAATCTTTTCACCTCAGTGCTGATATTATCGCCCTCCTGTTCTCTCTCCGGTGACGCCCCAGCTCCGCTTTCGCCTGCGTTGGCTCCGTTCTTGCTCTGCGTGCACGACTTCCTGTGGTTCCTCAAAGTCCCCGCCAAGGAGAATTGCCTCCCGCAGTCGGCGCACGAGTACGGCTTCTCCCCCGTGTGGATGCGGGTATGCCTGCGGAGCTCCCCGGGTGCCACGAACGACTTGTCGCACTGCGTGCAGCTGTACGGCTTCTCGCCGGTGTGCGTCCGCATGTGTGTGGTGAGCGTCCACTGCTGCGCAAATGTCTTGCCGCAGTCGGCGCAGTGGTAAGGTGTAATCCCAGTGTGTAGGCGCTCGTGCCGCACCAATGTGCCCGACAAAGCGAACCTCTTATCGCAGAAGGAGCACTGATAGGGCCGCTCGCCCGTGTGAGTCCTCTGGTGATCCCGCAGCTCGGCGGCGGAGTTGCAGCTCTTCTCGCAGTCCGAGCACGGGAACTTCTTTCTCGTAAAACCGGCCACTACCTCAGAATGCATGGCGTCCAGGTGCGTCTTGAGGTGCCAGTGGCGAGAGAAGCTCTTCAGGCAGATAGTGCAGCGGTACGGCCGCTCGCCCGTGTGCGTCCTGCGATGAAGTCGGAGCTCGCCTTGACTGGCGAAGCGTTTCTCGCAGAAAGTGCAAGGGAAGGGCTTTTCCCCCGTGTGAACTCTCTCGTGGATCATCAGCAGCCCCTTTTCGGGGAATCTCTTCTCGCACATGGAACATGGGAAAGGACGCTCTCCCGAGTGCGTGCGCAGATGGCGCTGGAGTTTGGAGGCGTAAGGGAAGTCTTTGCCGCAGACGGAACAGGTGTGGAACGAGGCAGGCTTTTCATTTTCTCTTTGACCCAATGCGGTGGAGGGAGTTTCGGTGGTCTCTCCTGGGGAAAAAACATGAATTGCGTCAATGCGACCACAACAGGAGCACAGACTTAGAACAGAAGCAGACTAGCAATGATAGACAGATGATAGCGAATATCAAAGCTACAAATTAGGGTTGTTCCGATCATGTTTTTTTGCTCCCGATCCGATCCCGATCGTTTTAGTTTGAGTATCTGCCGATCCCGATATTTCCCGATCTGATTGTTTTTTTTGGCTCCCGATTCAATTCAAATCATTCCCAAAAATTTTTCCCGATCATATACATTTTGGCAATGCATTAAGAAAAAAATGAATAAAACTCGGACGAATACATACATTCAACATACAGTACATAAGTACTGTATTTGTTTATTATGACAATAAATCCTCAAGATGGCATTTACATTATTAACATTCTTTCTGTGAGAGGGATCCACGGATAGAAAGACTTGTGACTTTGTATACTGTGACTAAATATTGCCATCTAGTGTATTTGTTGAGCTTTCAGTAAATGATACTGTAGTCATGCTCAAAGGCATGATGGGAAGTGGAACCATGACTGTGCGTAGTGCTATCAATTGATATATCTTCTCTGCGTTGGGAAATAAAATAAGGTGTTAAGAAAAATATCAATTGCTACCTTGCTTCCCCACATTGCTTCCCATGATAATTCTAATCGTAGGGAGAGGGATTGTAAGGCTTTAGCCAATTAAAAAAAATGCTCCAAAGGCTGCCAAGATTCACTCTACTCATTTAAGCTGCCTTTTATCTCTCTATATAGGTATAACGGCGCCATTACAGATTGAGCGCGACAATGCATGAGTGGGTCGTGCAGCGCATGCATTAATTGCGTTAAATACTGTGATGTGATACATTTTTTGAAAAATTAATTACCGCCGTTGCCGGGATAAATTTGATAACCCTACCTTAAGCCTAAACTAAATACTCCGGATGAGTGTAACATATTATGTCTGTAACGTTAAATACACTTAGAAAACAATTTAATTAAAACATATATATATATATATTTAAAAAAGGCATGGCCGATATTTTTTTGACGATTCCGATACTTTGAAAATGACGTGATCGGACCCGATCGATCGGATGACATCTCTACTACAAACCTGTCAATCATCGATAACTTTAATGTATTTGCTCCCAAAAACATATAAATACCTTCCATTTTTTATTGTTTCAGTGTCCCAAAGACGTATTTATACGTATTTTACGTTTTTTTTTTTTCCATAAGAGACATCTCTGGGTTCCGATGCAACTGAGCTCCAAAGCACAAAGCTGAAAATCCATTTTAAAGCAACAAAACTGGCCACTGGAGGGCAGTAGCGCATTTGGTAAGACCCGCAACCCGATTCAACGGCAACGAACGGCCACACGGCCAGGGTGCCGGCAGAAGGATGCCAGGCGGCGGACCACCGAACAGAACAACCGAGAGGATGCCCGGGATACCAGGCGCTGGACGACCGAGCAGAACGACCGGGACCACCAGTGCAGCGTACGATGTCGTTGAGTCCGTGCTGCTCGCAGAAACTCAAAGAAATCCATTTTTATGAGACAGGCGGCAATGAGGGAAAAATTTACCCGGCTGTTGCAGCCACAACAGCGTCATCTCAGTTAGTTATGTGTAACTAAATTGTTACTTTGCTATCAAAAGCTCTATTTGTCTTGTTGTTTATGTTATTTTGTAAAAGGAAAACATTATTCAGATTTTTGGGATGTAACTAAAGCAAAAAATAGCTGTGTTAAAGTCAAAGTTATGTTTGAAATGTATGCTTTCACAAAAAGCTCAATTTCTGTTTTTTCATCAGAAATTGAAAAATTGCTAAAATTGATTTTCTAATGCTGATTTCTAAAGAATGGAAAAAGATATGAACTTACTTTTTTTCCTGCTGAAAGAAGAGAGTCTAATCTTTCTTTTGGTGGGTTCCATGTTCATATAGCGATAGAACAGAATTTTCTTTGGGCCTAGCAAAATCAGTCAAAATTCAGTAAAACGGCCGGGAGCGAAGGGCGTTGCTCCAGTGAAAATGGCTGGGAGTGAATGAGTTAAGTACCAAATGCAAGCTACACCAGACATTTTTTAAATTAAAGAACCAGATCCTTTTCACCCGATTCTCTGAAAAATGGTGCGATCTGCCCGATTTACAATCACGTGATCGGATCGGCACATCCCTTGTTATGTGACTTACGGATGTCAGACAAATCCACTTCTTCTCCATCAGAGTTGATCAGGCAACCGATGTCCTGCTGCTGCAGGTGCTCCTCTTCGGTCATCATCATCACAGATGGGTCAAACTGCTCGGGGCTCTGGGAGCCCATCACTGCAAGAAACCCATGATATCAGGGATTTGTATATTTCAACAAAACAAACAAAAAAAACAACACTGAATTTCACTTCTTTAGGTTGTGATTCTATTGCATATCGATTCCAATGCTTTTTAGTTTATTCAGCAAGAACCACAAATTAGGGCTGGGCGATATGGCCTTAAGTAAGTATTAGAGCTGGGCGGTAAACCGAGAATTTACCGTCACCGAAATTCTTCACGATGACCGACGTAATTTTGACCATGTCGGTAAATTCGGTAAATTAATAAAACAAGAAAATAGTCTTTTCATCCCGCTTTGACTTTGTGTTGTTCGTCTATGTTCATTCCCCTTCAAGAAAGCAGTCAATGTACTTATGTAGGGAGTCACGCGATCACCAGGAAGCCAATCAAACAGAAGCCCGGTAAGCTAACGCTAGCAGCTAACGCTACAAGCAAAATGTGATGGAGTGTGGTTTAAGGGAGGTTCGCCAAACTTTCACCCGACATTAAGTAGACTCTTGGTGGCATCCAGACGGGCTTACACCCGCTGTCCTCCCTTGTTCTCACGATTTCCGGAGATGGTGCTTTCAGTGCTTTCTACTGGTAGCCAGGCCACAGTCTAACGCTAGTGGCTAACGCTAGCGGCCTTAGCCGCTAGCGGCTAACGATACAAATGAACATGATGGAGTCGGATAGCGGCTCTAACCTTGTCGAAATGGCTGAACTTAATGAGTGGATTGGGCACGAACTGCATCTAGCAATTACTATGTCGCGTTATTTTGTATCTGACTGTGTGTGATCTCTCTGATAGCTTTTGTGATGGTAAAGCATTCAGCATAAAGCACAATCCAACGGTGAAACTTATAATATGACCGAGAAATGGCCCCAGCTATTTTTCTGTATGTGCTTAATTCTGTGTCATTATTGCTATTATAAAATCTTAAGTGTTTAATTTGCAGAAGATCAATATAGCTTTAATGTATGTGTGTCTGTCTGTGTGTCTGTTTGTTTGGGGGTTCATGTATGCGTGCATTTATTAAAAAATGCACCGTTAATCTGTATTTCATGCATTGATTCAGATTTTCAAATTATATAACAGTCCGCTTGGGCGACTTTATCGTCATTTATCGTTATCGAGGTAAATCTGCTGAATTTATCGTGATACGTGTTTAAGGCCATATCGCCCACCCCTAATAAGTATCACGGTAAATTCTGCAGATTTACCTCGATAATGATAAATGACGATAAATTCACCCAAGCGGACTGTTATCTAATTTGAAAATCTGAATCAATGCATGATATACAAATTAACTGTTTCTCGTTAATTTATTTACCAGCTTTATTTATTTTTAACAGCTTTAAATAAAGTGTATAAAAATTCTTGTAAACAATAAGAATTCAAGTATGAACATTTATTACAGCTCGTATGACTTGAACAATGTACAACATTATAAAAATCAAGACGACGACTGTGCAAACAGATTTACATCTTGAACAGTACACTTCAAACAGACAAATTATTGTTAGTGGCTGCTGTGACATAATTACTCAACACAACTGTTTACTTCAAAGTTGCAGGTTTTTTTCCAGAGTATTTTTTAATACATGCACGCACACATGCACCCCCCACACAGACACAGGCATTAAAGCTATATTGCTCTTTTGCCAATGAAACATTTAAGATTTTATGATGGCAGTAATGAATCAGACTAAAGCAAGCATATACAGAAAAAAGTTGTGGCCATTAAACGGTCATATGATAGGCTTCACTGTTGTATTGTAATTTATGATGAATGCTTTACCATCATAAAAGATAAAAAATAAACACACACTAACACAGATACAAAATAACGCAACATACTAATTGCTAGATGCAATCCGTGCCCAATCCACTAAGTTCAGCCGTTTCGACAAGGATAGAGCCGCTATCCGACTTAATTACGTTCATTTGTAGCGTTAGCTGCTAGCGTTAGCCTGTGGTCTGGCTACCAGTAGAAAGCTTGGTCACCTGAAGTCGTGAGAACCCGGGAGGAAAGCGGGTGAAAGCCTGTTTGGAGACCGCCAAGAGTCTACTTAATGTTGGGTGAAAGTTTGGCGAAGCTTCCTTGAGCCTGACTATATCACATTGGTCACTAGCTTTAGCCGCAAGTGTTACCCTCCTGGGCTTCTGTTTGTTTGAGTTCCTGATAACCACGTGACTTCATACGTACGCACACTGACTGCTTTCTTAAACGGGAATGAACATGGCCGAACAACACAGAATCATAGCGGGATGAAAAACATTTTTTTTCCGTGTTTTATTAAATTACCGAATTTACCGACATGGTCAAAATTACGTCGGTCATCATGAAGAATTTCGGTAACGATAAATTTCGGTATACCGCCCGGCTCTACCAGAAATATACAAATGGAGAACCTGTGTCAAGATTTTCACGTTACATCTTTGAAACTAACTCAAAAAAAAAAAAAAAAAAACTTCTATTTGTGTGTAACCAGTCTTCTTGAATTACACCAGATTGCCTGCTTAAACATCCAATTTCAAAGTTAATGGTGTTGGCTTCTGCTACCAAGGAATTTAATCGATTAGGAGGATTGATTGAACAGCGTACCGCACGAATGCTATTTTTAGACAGCAAGGCTGCGTGATGTCACCATCGTAAACTGGAAGGGGGTCAAATTAGAAGCGCGCTCGCATAAAACCAATGCTAGTACTGCTTGTTTTCTGCCGTAATCTTTCAAAAAAGAACATGACGATTAAACACTGCTGCTATGGAACTTGTAGAAACGACACCAGACATTACAACCGTCCACATATGAAGGAGGTTTTCTTCATACATTTTCCGAAGCCAAAAACTCAGAGGGGAAAAAATGTGAACAATGGATTAACTTGCGCGGACGTCCAAAAGACCAGTTTAATGCCAGCAAGATGACGCCATTCACCTTCATATGCAGTAAACATTTCAAGAGTCATTTAAGAGATAAGCCATTTTGATATTTTTACTTATTTTTTAGCATGGCGTTTTGCTGTGCTGCTTCTGTCTGACAATGAATGATGTGGAAAAAATTTTTTTATTTATTTATATATCACAATAGTCATGTAGGCCTATTTTTCTAAAATACGTATATTCAAATAAAATAGCCATGTTTGGCCTTGGCCTTTTTGTAGTAAGCCTGTTCATGCCCAAAGGTAGGCTCTAGATTTAACAGCTTTACCTTTTCTGTTGTAAAGAAACAACCGTACTTAGTAAGGGGGAAGTGTAAATAAATTAATAGAGTGAAGATTTGTTATTGATGAAAAAATTAAAAGTGTTCGTTGGCTGTCACTGAGTAGCATTTGTGATCGCCACACAAAAATAGCAATATCCATTGCACCCAAGAACGGTCAGAGAAGTAAGACAACCAGAGGATATAATATATAAGAAAGACAGGGCATGTTATGGTAAAGGAAAGCTAACCAGAGGATATAATATATAAGAAAGACAGGGCATGTTATGGTAAAGGATAGCTTGTTGAAACAGGAGAATGTCATCAGTGTCGTAAGGCAATGCACACAAGAAAAAGCTGTCGATAAAAAAGCTACCTCTTGATCAGCCCTTTGACAGTTAAGCCATCTCTTTAACTGAACGTTTGTATGTTCTTCCACAATGTTCTTCCACCAATGATTTTGGCACCAGGGACATCATTTTCTGACATAATTGGTAGGTTTAGCTCAGTAAACATCTCGTTCATACACTATATGCATCGAGCATGAGGGACAAACACGAATTTGACCCCCCTAGCAACAGTTGCTAACGTCATGAATATTAATGGCAAAAGGTGACGTGTTACGTGCGGTACGCTATTGATATTGAATTCCGAACCGATACTAGCTGTGTTTCCAAAACAACAAATAGGACTCGATATGTCAAATCCTGTGGCGTATAAATTTAAAAAAGTACTTCCTCTTGAAATATCTGAACCCTTTCATGCAGGACTTTTTTTTTCAATTATTATTTTGAAACCCCTACACGTCACTCATTTAACTCACTGGCTGCCATTGACGGTAAAAGACATCTTACCAATTCGATCCTCCCAATCAGAATGGCTTGGACGTCTAGTGCCGTCAATGGCAATGCAGTGAGTTAATATTGTAAAAACTGAAAATCAACTTTTGTGTTATTTGTGGCCGTAACCGGTGTATATTTCCGTTTTTAGTCATTTTAATTTTAGTTATTTCTAGGGCGGTCAAACCATTAAAATTTTTAATCGAGTTAATCACAGCTTAAAAATGAATTAATCGGAATTAATTGCAATTCAAACCATCTATAAAATATGCCATATTTTTCTGTAAATTATTGTTGGAATGGAAAGATAAGACAAGACGGATATACCTGTATATATTCAACATACTGTACATAAGTACTGTATTTGTTTAATATAACAATAAATCAACAAGATGGCATTAACATTATTAACATTCTGTTAAAGCGATCCATGGATAGAAAGACTTGCAATTCTTAAAAGATAAATGTCAGTACAAGTTATAGAAATTTTATATTAAAACCCCTCTTAATGTTTTCGTTTTAATTTGTAAAATTTTCAAACAAATAATAAACTAGTAGCTCACCATTGTTGATGTCAATAATTACACAATGCTCATGGATGGTGCTGAAACCCATAAAATCCGTCTCACCCAAGCGCCAGCAGAGGGCAACAAAACACAAAAAAAAAACAAGTAACAAATGGACACGACACTGTCATTTTAATCTGTTTGAGCTGGGCATGTGCGTTAATTGCGTCAAATATTTTAACATGATAAATTTTAAAAATTAATTACTGCCCGTTAACGCGCTAATTTTGACAGCCCTAGTTATTTCTTTTTTATTAAGATTGTATTCATTTATAAAGTTATTCAAAATAATAAAAAAATAAAATAAAGATTTTTTTTTCAAATTGCTAATATTTTGGTTTTTATAAATGACCAAAAATAGTCACTTTCCCTACAAAATGATACAGGTGCATACAAGTATGTCCATAAATGTTCAAATTACTCACTTGCTCTATAAAGGTTTAAAGGTCTTAAGCATCAACTTTTTGACCACAATCCCTGAACATATAGAAAAACCACCTCATGAATACAATATAACGTTATTGCGATATTTAAGTGTTTTTTTTTCTTCTTCTCAAAATTCAGGCGTTTCAATAACCAGTTTATCGATGCGAAATGTCAGTCTTGCGAAATACTGTGTATGATTAAAACAACAGTTGTTTGATATTATCAGGTAATAATGACCGAGAAATGCATTTTAAAATGATATTGGATTATATCGACATTGGTTTTTCATGATCCGTTTTGGGCCAATATGCGTATTTCCTTCAGAGCGAATGTAGACGGCTTCTGCCTGCCTTTGTGCAAGGGCTGGTCACAGCTTAGCATAGCAGTTATGCTTAATGAGCATTAGATGTCTTCAAATTAAGATGCTTGGGATTTGTTATGTGCGCATTATCATTATTAAAGCATCCAGTAGGGCATCACAATACAATTAGCCATAACATATTAAGTCAACAACCGCATATGGAGTTGAACAATATCTGGATATTGGTTAAAAATTTATCATCAGCTTATATTTTTCCCTGTTGTGCACTACCATATTCCACAAGACATTGTCGCTAACACAGAAAACAATCATTTTGTGGACATAGAATATGTTACATTTTTCATCTTATTAAAAAATGTTGAGCCATATATACATTTTAATTAGTTTTTTTTTTAATTATAGATGCATTCAAACAGGCCTATATTCCCAACACTGGTTCCTTGCTGGAAGTCATCCATTGTGAAGCTCAAGGACACCTCATCAGGGAGGATGCTTTGTTCAAAGGGGAGTGTGAATCTAGCCAGACTTTAACACAAAACGACACTGCAACTTTAAGATGAAGAATATACACAATATACGAATAAATAAGATGTGGCTTATGCTTCATCAACGTTGTGTTTTACCCAAAAGGTTTTCTGCAGGCTTTTGCAGTGACACTCCACTTAGTAGCCCAGATAGCTTAGCATTAGCTCAACGAGATTGTTTTTATATTTCCAGCTTTCTCCTTGAATACTGCATTTTTCCACCAGTCAGACATAGTCATACTTTATGAAAAACACACTAAAGTGCACACCAAGGTGTCACTTAAGATGCTGTCAGCCGGTTTGCCGCTGCTTGGCGTTCACTTCGTAAATTAGCAATTAGCGTTACGATTAGCCTTAAAGGCTAATCGGTAAAAAGTCCTCTTCTGCGAATGACATAATTAAAAGACGCTGAGCGAAGATCAGTGACAATAGAACAAAGTAAACCTCGTAAATTTGCCTCGCTAACAATAACAATAGACTAGACAACCAACCTGAGCGTTTAATGTCTTCCCCCAGGTAACAAAAAAGTAGTCCCTCGAAAAAAGGTTTTAGTGAAAGTGTCAAAAAAAATCTTCTCCTTTTCCACTCCTGGTAGCATAATAATGACGTCTCCAGTTAAATGCGTATATTTTTGGCATTGTTTAACTTAATAAAAGAAGCGTTCGGTTGATTCAACCGCTTAGCTTTGATGCCAGCACAAACTACAAAGACTTCCGGTTATTTTTTTCCCCCGTCAAGAAATAATAAAGGCGCACAGATTTGTTTTTATGATGAAATTACTTTTAAGCAAAGTTAACGCCACTGTAAAAACATAAATATCTAGAAATATATTTAACGTGATAACAGTTTAACGTAGCTCTGCTGTCGGTTATGTCAAGGACTACTGTAACTTCCGGCATGATATCACAATAAAATTCGCATTTTAATTGTTAATAGAGGGCTTCCTAAAAGTGATTTTGTTGTTGGAGTGTTACAAGGGTGAAACCACAAATCTTGGGACATTCATTAACGAGTTTAGTTTCTTTTTCTTTTCTTTTCTTTTTTTTAATTTTTATTTTATTATTATTATTATTTTTTAAATAAATATGAAAAAGTTCACAGCAGTATTGTAATTCAAAACAACAGTGCGAACAAAAACATTAATTTTCTTAACGGTGCATTACTGCCATCTATTGGTTTAAAAATTCCAGTGCAACAACTGCAAACAAATACTCTATCCAGTTTAATGAATCGATGTAAAATACTTTATTTTCAACTTGTTTTTCTCTCAAACAGGACAATATGTACTTCAAATGGGCATTTCAGAATATAAATATAAAAACACATGTAGATTGTGTTTATCTAACTGGTTTGCTCTATAACATGTCAAACTGGAAAAATGTCATTTTTTCTCTAAAGTACGAATATATATTTTCAAATGTATTATTTTTATTCAACAGGAACTGGTCAACAAAAAAATTATCTAAATATTTCTAATTGAATTCGGTTAATTTGGATGTGCCGAATCCAAAAATAACCTTAGTTTTGCTCAGTCAGCTAAACCTTTCTGGAAAATGTTTTTTTTTTTTTTTTCTGTGGGTTTTTGTGTGTGTGTGTGTGTGTGTGTGTGTGTGTGTGTGTGTGTGTGTGTGTGTGTGTGTGTGTGTGTGTGTGTGTGTGTGTGTGTTTTTGGTTATGCGATGTATATATATTTATTATTATTATTATTATTTATCATATCTACCAAACTACCAACTGAACAGCACTACTACTACTACTACTACTACTACTACTAAGATTCACTTGTTTCAAATACCAAATAATAACATTCTTATGCTACATTTAGAAATTATGGCTAAAAATTCGACTTAATTTTTAAAAGTAAAGAAAGTAAGTCAAAGTGTAAACATTAAGAGGGAGTATTATACAGTATTCCTAATGCTCCATACAGGATAAATCATTGGTGAGAAAGGATTGCTATTATTATGTATTCTGATTGTATATGGCGACATCCAGTGGCAGAGGAAAAACATTACCGAATGTCAATAGTAAAGCACACGTAGCGTGATTACTTTATCAAAAAAAAAAAAAAAAAGAAAAAAAAAAAGAAACACACGTAAAAAAAACATCCATACGTGAAATAAACATTTTATACATGATAAGATAATAACCACAAACGTACTTTTTGGTCATGAACTCTGTCAAAGAAACAACCCCTGATTAAAGGGAAAGACATTGTGTAGTATAAATGAATTTAATGTGGAAAATGATTGCTCAAATAATCGAAATATGCAAATCACGAATTTCTTAGAACTATGATAACAGAGAAAATAATGTTTAAATACAGAAAATGACACAGCTCACGGACACTACCATTTTGGGACAAACGTGACATCAGTTTTACCCACACTTCTATGGGCTGGAGGTAGCTTACAAGCCTGGATGTGTCCGAACAAGGTGTGGAATCCTCTGGGTACCTCCTGATACAATACAATTTGCGATACCAGGCTCACGATGACGGATATCTCACAATAACGACACGAGTCGGGAAATCAAGCCGCAATATTCTGTGATAAAACTAATAAAGACAAAATCAAGGTATTATTATTCATTCATTCATTCATTTTCCATGCCGCTTTTCCTCACGAGGGTTGCGGAGGTGCTGGAGCCTATCCCAGCTAAAAACGAAAAAAATAAATGTCGTGGACAATGTCAAAAACGTTTGTCTTCTCATAGACTATGAGAATACATTTCAGTGTAACATTTTTCTGAATGAATACAGCAACACTATATTATTGCAAGATTCTTGTAAACAAATTATTGTCTCTTTTCACTTATTGCTTGCCATTGAGAATGATAGACGTCCAACTTATTCAAACTGGAAGGACTGTCTTTGGATGCTAATATTTGAGTACAATTGACAGCGGTGAACGCCCAAGTCGTTCTGATTGCAACCCAGTCAAAATGAATTGGACGTCTAGAGCCGTCAGTGGCAGCCAATGAATTAACATAGCCAATGAAACAGAACAAAGCGACGAATAAATCAATGTGGGAATTAATAGTTTCTCACACATACTTATATTGTTACAAATCAATAACAAATATTCTGAGGTTTGTGCACTCCTCACGATAGACTACAATGTTAGCTCAGCTAGTAATGTTAGCACACAGCACATAAACATAGATAATCATCCAACAGCGTAAAACAGGCACACACTCTTCAAAGTTTCTATACCTGCTTAGTTGTCGCGTTCTTTCTCTCTTTTCCATCTTGGACATAGACGAAGGCTGGTTCAAATATTGGCCTGAGCAAACTGGAACGTGACATCTTAAATGAACGTATTTCACCTCCTCGTCTGCTTTTTTCTCCCGCCGAAAAAGCTTTTGTAGGCGTGAATAGTGGGCAGCGAACATTTCATAAAAGCTCATAGCAAAGTCAAAAGAAGCGTCCAGCCTGGTGGACTATTGCATTTATCCCCCCATCCTGTTCATACAGCCGAAAGCCAACCTTCCGCTTTTCTGTCTTGTTTTCAGAGAAAAAGTTGACAGTGGATTAACCCTTTCGGACAAGATTGTAGATGAAGCACAATTTAAACACGCTTAACCTAGCGAATGCAACAACAACTATGGCCGGGGATTGCCACGAGTTAGCTTTTGGCTAACGTCGCTAGCTTTTACTGTTCATTCCACAGCAGTTGGCAGCTCTGCTTTGACAAAGTCATCAGTCATCTATCCAAAAATCACACTTACTTTTTGGCAAATCCTTGATCGTAAGCAGACCGGTGAAGGAAGCAGGCATCTTTGAAGTGTTTGTAGCAGAGAACACGACTCGATGATGGCGTGAAATTCATTCGCTTCGTGCGAACGAAAGATGTCCATTTATGTGCCCTGCTATCCTTTGGCCACTCATACAGCTTGTCGTTTGAGTGAGAACAAAACATCGCCACACACCGCCGTGGCATCTTACCGAGAAGCAATGCAACAAACAATACTGTTCTATGGCGGACTTCCCTCGCACTTCTCAGTGTGACGTAATTTCCGAAAATTTCCGAAGATTGCCGAAGAAAAGCATTTTCGTTGTCAAGGGCGTTGCTATGGGTTAAAGAAAGCACCTGGAAGGGTTGCGTTGAAAAAAATAACGAAAATATGCTTATAATTGTTTAGCCATTGATATTATTCAAAAACATGGTTGGCCAACCTTACTTCACATTTCCGCTTTAATCAACTAATTTTATATATTGATCAGACTAGATGGATGTTTGAACACCAACTTTGTGTTAAGTGTTTTATTGTTTAAATGCGTGTCATTTTGAACATAAGTGTACATATGTGTGTTACAGCTTTACATATTGTCAAAAGTAAAGAAAGTAAAAAGCCTCAAAAGCACAATTGCCCTGTTTGCTCTCTGTCATGCTGAACAACTTCATGTTTAGTGAGGACAGATCACGCCATATTAATGAAGTAAAGTAAAAAAATAAGATACTGTGAGGTACAATAAGGTACTGTTTATGTGACATAAAAAAAAAAAAAAACGATAGGAGATAAAACGGCGGACGAGACTCTGGCGTCGTAAAATCGAAATCGCGTAAGTGGCGTCGTAAAATCGAAATCGCGTAAGTCAAGTACATCCTAACCTGGGGACTGCCTGTACTATGCTTTATAATGCAGTGCAATACATAAAAAAACTATAGGACTTTCATTGAAAGTGCACCTTCTACTCCGATTTGTCTTACAGTGCGGAAAATACGGTAAATTTGGGGGTCATATGGTCAAAGGTCACAAGGCCATATTGGATTTGGCTAACTAGCAACAGGTTGAATGCTTTTCTAGTTTAGATGTGTATGTACTACAACATTTTTTTGCATCTTCTCTTATTCTGTATCTTTGCAAACGTCCAATACTACCACACACGAGTGATCAAATGAGCAGCTCCATCTAGTGGATGCATAGCGCAACTGCAACCACTACTACTACTACTACACCTAAAAATGCAGTGCCTCCTATGAATGAACAGTTTTAATATAGACAAATCATTGAAAGTGCACCTTATCGCCTTTTAGTGTGGAAAATACGGTAAATTTTGGGGTCATATAGTCACAGGTCACGAGTCCAAATTGAATTTGACAAACAAGAGTTTGAATGCTCCTCTAGTTTGGACGTGTATGTACAACCATTTTTTATACCACCACACAAGAGTGATCAAATGAGCAAATGGTGCCTTTTTATTGATTTTTCTTAAAAAACAACAAAAAACGTGGAAACAGTTACAAGACGAGCACTTGGGGAGCAAACGCGCTTCTCCAAGACCAAAGTGACCCCAAATCATATCAACATGGGATCAAGTCATCATAATCATCATCATCAATAGTAAAATAGAGAAAATATCATAGAGATGCTTGCTTGTGGAGGGATGACAAAGAAAGAAAAAAACAAGAGCTCACAATTTTCGCTACCAGGAAAAAGAAAACAACGGCCAATTGCTATGAAAGCGAGACCGCCAAGTGCTGGGCTAAATATATATCTGCTTCATTTGTCTGCTTGTCTGTCAATAAAATATAGGCCTTAGTCTGAAAAGGGGAGGGAAATACAAACACACATGTAAATTTACAAGATTATCAAAAAAAAGAAAAAAAAAAGAAAATGGCTTTCCAACGCTTACGTTCTTATATCGCATTATATATATACATATATATAAAAAAAACAATATTAAGAAAAAAGAAATATACACCAAATAATGAAAAAAGGGCTCAAAATGATAAAAATAATACATGAGAAAAGGTCCAACTTATTAAAAAAATGTCGAGATGAGATCCCTCCATGTTCCTTCTAGTGCAATCTACGAGAGAGGTGATTGGTCCATTTGGCGGGAATGTTGACCCAACCAATAGGGAAGTTCCAAGGGTCGAGAGCAATATTGATGGAGATAGATGTCTGATTAATGTTGACTGGGAAAGTTGGCAGCGAGTAAATATGTGCCATTAAAGTTTGAATATGTATTTCTAACACAAGATTTTTTTTATTAGCGCAATTGAGCTGCAAAAATTTAGTTGCAAAAAAATATTTGCAAATTCCGGGTAGCAACTGATATTTACTTATTTGTTTTTGTGACTTAAATTATTTAGAGTTCATTTTTGAGAGTAAATTTTTGCAACTGAATTTTTGCCATTTATTTTTTTGCAGCTGAATCATTTAAAAGGTTTTTTTTTTTTTTTTTTTTTGCATTTGTTTTGTTTTGTGAATGATTTTTTTTTTTTTGCAACTGATTGAACTTTTTGCCACTGATTTTATTGTGCCTGAATTTTTTTCCAACACATTTTATTTTACTTGACTGGTTTTGTGGTAGGATTTTTTTGGCAACTACATTTTTTGCGAATGAATTTTTCACAACTGAATTCCTTTGTGATAATTATTTTTGCTACTGAATTTTTTTGAAAGAATTCATTGCGACTGAAGTATTTTTTTTGCAGCTGAATTTTTGCCACTCAATTTTTGTGATTGAAATTTTTGGAACTGATTTTTTGCGACAGATTTTTTAAAAAACTGATTTATTTTGTGACTTAGTTTTTGTAACTGAATTTAATGTTTCAGATTTTTTTTGCAACTTAATTTTATTTGTGTCTGAACCTTTTGCAACTGAATTTGTGCAGAATATTTGTTTATTAACCCTTGAGAGTCGAAGGACGCGCCGGCGCGTCCTCAGCGCACGTCGTCTTTGAAGCGCCCTCACGTTTTAATTACGTCACCCACATGCCGTTGGTTGGTCTCGTTTTAAAGTGCGGAAGTTGCGGTTTACTCTCGTTATTATTTGAAGTCAATCGACCAACTAGAACGTGAGATATTGTCATTTAAGTTTTATAGTTTTATTGTCCTCTCAAAAAAACATTAAAACGCTGCATGGATCATTTGTTTATGTCTATATTTCCATCATTTCTAGTCCTTTTTCAAAACAGAAGCTCCATGAAAAAAACACAAATCAAACGAACCCTTTCGAAGTCACAGTGGAAGCACAAAATGCGTTTTTTTTTTTTTATAAATATAACTGCGGTGCAAGGTTCAACCGAACGAGAGGGAGGAGGACTGTTCTGAAGCAGCGAGGTGGCGAGCGACGGCCAGTTGGATACTGCTGGATCGAGCAGCGACTTTGTGTGACTTTGACAATGAACGGAAAACTGAATTTAGCGCAAGCAATTGTGCTTCTGATCAACTTGACGAAGAGGATGGTCCGAATTCGTCATCATTGTCTTCTTCGGAAGAGTCCTCGAGTGAAGATAGTGACGGATTTGAACACGTGGGTGACGCCATCGACGAGCAGAGGTAAACCAACTCACTCTTTTTTTTCATGCTGAAAACGTTTCTTTTGAAAGTTTCTTTTGATATTGCAAGACAAAGTTAATTTTGATGCAATATAAGTGTGTGTTTGTGTATATAATAATAAAATGTGCATATCAGATCAAAGTCGTACGTGCACTGTGGGTATCCCAGGCAGGAATTTATAATTTGTGGTGTTCTTCTTTCTATATGAAGATTAGGGATGTAGCACATATTCAGCTATGGTATTCTTTCTATTGTCATACATATAGATTTCCATTATTATTTATTGCTGTATATATTTTTATTTTATACTTTATTATTTTCATAAATACTGACTTATTTTCATGTACATTTATAGTGACAATGAAAGCAAAGTGAAATGAAAATGGAAGGGTGGAAAGAGGACCGACACCCCATGGAAGTGTGAGCTGTGTGATGTAGCCGTGTCTAATTCCAGGACGAAACTGCTTTTCGGAGTGGTATGACTGAAAAAAATTTAACTTGTTTATTGTAAATATTTTTGAAAATGCTTTTTCCCCCCCAATGTTATATATATATTTTTTTTCCCACATCAATCTTCTCAATTTGTGTATATAAATGTGTGTTCAAGAAGCTTGATTGTGTGTACATAGTTTTCATCAGGCGATTGGCCGCAATACCTAAACTCATAAAGAGATGGCCTCTAAACACTTTTTGTGTTAGATGGTATATATTTTTTCACTGTTCTTCACTGTTAGGTCTGCTGTATATAACCTGTTTTGACTGGAGCATGTATAAAGGCAAAAAACGCCTATGGCTATACCTGTTGTTTATGTTGAATTGTCAAATATAAGACTATTTATTCTAAATTTTTTTGGTTGAATGTTCATCCTAACATGTTGAATAAATATTACAAAGTTTCAAAACGGTTCGTTACGCATGTTTGGTTGTCAATTGGACATCAATATTAAAAATTTTGACAAAACGATTTTGGAATTTTTGGTCTTTTTGGGCCCAAAATGATGATTTATAATTGATCAGTGAAGGAAACAACAATTTGGACATGAAGTTCAAGGTGTCACAAAAAAAGGGACCAAACCAGGCCATCGTAAACAATTCTTTCTTTGAAATATAAAGGCAACTTCAAAGGCATGCAAAATCAGACAAAATAGGCCCAGACCTTAAAGGGTTAAATAAATATTAAATAAATATAACTGATTTTACTGAAACGGATTTGTTTTTTTTTTTTCCTGTTTTTGTGGCTGGAATTTGTTTTTGCATCTGATTTTTTTGCAAATGAATTTTTCGAAACTGAACTCCTTTGTGATTAAGCTTTTTTGCTAATGACTTTGTTTTGACACAATTTAATGTGATTCAAGTTTTTTGCAACTAAATGTTTGTGACTGAATTTTTCCAACTGATTTTTTTTATAAAGATTTTTTGCTCCGGAATACTTGTAACCTGATTTCTTTTAAATAAAACGCGACTGAATTTTTGCAACTGATTTTTGTGCAAAATGGATGTGCAGCTGAATTTAATACAACTCTTTTTTTTTTTTGCGACAGATTTTTTTTTTGACTCCTTTTTTTGTAGCTGCATTGTTTTTCAATTGAATTTTTGAGAATGAATTTTTTTTTTTTTTTTTACAACTGAATGAATTTGTGATTGAACTTTTTGCCATTGAATTGTTTTTTGACTGAAGTTATTGCGACTGAATTTTTTTCCAAATATTTTTGCAACTGATTTTATTGTGACTGAAGTTTCTTCTACTCGTTTTTGTGGCAGGATTTTTTTGGGAACTAAATTTTTTGCGAATTAATTTTTTCGCCACCGAATTGCTTTGTGAATACATTTTTTTTGCTAGTTTTTTTGACACAATTTATTGCGACTGAAGTTTTTTTTTGTAGCTGCATTGTTTTTCAATTGAATTTTTGAGAATTAATTTTTTTTACAACTGAATGAATTTGTGATTGAACTTTTTGCCATTGAATTGTTTTTTGACTGAAGTTATTGCAACAGAATTTTTTTCCAAATATTTTTGCAACTGATTTTATTGTGACTGAAGTTTCTTCTACTCGTTTTTGTGGCAGGATTTTTTTGGCAACTACATTTTTTGCGAATTTATTTTTTTGCCACCCAATTGCTTTGTGAATAATTTTTTTTGCTAGTTTTTTGACACAATTTATTGCGACTGAAGTTTTTTTTGCAGCTAAATGTTTGCAACTTAAATTTTCCAACTAATTTTATTTTAGTAGAGAATGTTTGCTGTGGATTATTTGTCATCTGATTTCTTGCAAATGAAATGCGACTGAATTTTTGCAACTGATTTTTGTGCAAAATGTATAAGCAGCTGTATTTATTGCAACTAAAGGTGGGTAAGGTAGCCAAAAATGTTACTCGAGTAGCGTTACTTCAAAATAATATTACTTGAGTAAAAGTAGCCCCCCCAAAAATGTACTGAAGTACAAGTAAAAAAAAAAAAAAAAAATCATTGAATTCCAGCGCGAGAAAAAAAAAATACAGCAATGAAGCATCATTCATTCAAAGAGCATGAGTGCCCTCCAGTGGAGAAAACATATTTCCTATTATGAAATTTTAAGTATCATATCTCCAGTTTTCTGTGGGCAATCAGGGCCAAATAAAAAATGGGAGAGAGGTTAAAATCTCCACTTTCGAGTCATGTTGACGGTAGCCCTCTGTGTCAAATACTTGACTTTTTACGTTGCTTGAAAGACGCCACGTGATTGAACCGGCCGGCGTGGTCATAGAATGACAAGCTTGAGTCTGATTGGTATAATGGAGTCATGTGATTATTGTTGCGACATCTCATTGGTGAAACTGGTAGCGCCACTGTTGGCGTCTCTGGCAATAAAATTAAAAGTAAAAATCTAATTTGAAGGATTGTTTTCCAACTGATTTTTTGCAAATTAATATTTTTTGCAACTAAATTTATTGCAAAATAATTTTTTGCAACTGAATTTATTGCGATTGAATTTCATTCAATGGGTAAAAAAAAACTCAGTGTTCGAAATTCATATTCAAACTCCGACGGCACAGATTTACTTCATACTTTTTCGGTCGACATGAGTTGGACGTCTATCCCGTCAACGGCATCATATAAACACTGAATTTATTTGTTGCGGCCTGTAGGTTTCTCTCCTAAAAAGCTGACAAATAACTTACAATAACTTAAATGGAGTGTTCAGGTGTTGCCTTGTTTATGCGTGTGCAGGAAGTGGCACGCACACACACCGAGTGAAAGAACGTGAGCGATGGTGATTGTCGTGTTCAGTTCAGTGTCTTTCCAGCAGAGGGAGTGTGAGGCGGAACTTTGAAGGGCTGTGAGGTGATAAGTGGTGGGGCGGGTTGGGAAGGGGCGGTTAAGGGAGGGGTGGGGGTCCTCTGAGGATCTCGGCGGAATCTTAGCAGGCCTCCATCTCGAGCAGAGGCCCCGCAGCGGCTGCCTTCGCTTTGCATGAGGAGAAGTTGTTCCGTTTTCCTCCTGAGGTCAACAGAAGATAACAAGGCTGGTCAGTTGTTGCCATGGCAACGGCAAAGACACGTCATGGAAATGATGATTGGGAAATACATGAGTCACAGGACACTTTCATGAAAAATATTCCTCCTAAAAATATTGATTTCCCCCCCTCAAAATGTCTTCTCGAAAGTTTTACTGAAAGATATTTCTGGAAAATATAAATGCATGACATTTCTTATACAACATGAAAACATGCTTACCGTGAAAGTATATAACAAAATCTGAAGTCAAAATGTAGTTGAAATAAGAGTCCTGATAATGGCTCCCAGCATCTTAGTTTGTATATTGTGACTAAATATTGCCAGCCACAGTTTATGTGGTGAGCTGCTAAAATGTTTAAATAGAGTTTGACCAAAGTCTGAATAAGTTTTATGTGTATTTTCAATATCTATTTTGATTTTGAATTTGTGAATGCTAGTTCTCTTTGCATTGTTGTTTAACTGTGAGAACAGAGCCTCATTAATACAGATTGAAGCACTTTTCGTGAACATCATTCTTTGAGAGATACGAATATTATTTTTGTTGTATTTTCACTATATGATACTTATGTTCAATTGTATGTTGCGAAGGAGGAGTTGCCAAAGCTTATGCCAAAAAACGGCGCGGTCCGAACTACGAATCTGAACGCCTGTCTCCACTCCTTTCTCTGCCTCTTAGATCTCAATGTGCAAAATAAGGCGTCATTAGGGTCCCTGACAAAAAAAAACTCAGACCATGATTTTGCCACCACCAAACTTCACAGTTTTGTGGCAAAAGGTGGATTTTTCAGATGAATCTTCCATTGAACTACACCACAGTCACCGCAAATATTGCAGGAGACCTACTGGAGCCCGCGTGGATCTGAGATTCACTCAGAAAGCAGTGAAGTTTGGTGGTGGCAAAATCATGGTCTGGGGTTACATCCAGTATGGGGGTGTGCGAGAGATCTGCAGGGTGGAAGGCAACATAAATGGTCTGAAATATCAACAAATCTTAGCTACCTCTTACATTCCTAACCATAAAAAGGGACAAATTCTGCAGCGGGATGGTGCTCCATTGCATACTTCAATCTCTACCTCACAGTTCCTCAAGGTAAAGAAGATCAAGATCCTCCAGGACTGGCCAGCCCAGTCACCAGACATCAACAGAATGAAAGAGGAAGCATGGAAGACGAAACCCAAGAATGTTGATGAACTCTGGGAGGCATGCAAGACTGCTTTCTTTGATGTTCCTGATGACTTCATCGATAAATTGTATGAATTCTTGACGAACCGCATGTATGCATTCCTTCAAGCGCATGGAGGTCATACAAAATATTACATTTGGATCTCACAGCACCACTACTTAATTCGCTTATGTTATGTAACATATTTTTGTATTTGAAGTACATTTTTTGTTCAATTTTCACACTACTTTCTGTAGGCGACAGAACGTCTTGCCAAAATTTGACCTATATGTCTTCATTAAATGATAAATCTGAAACAAATATATTTTTGTACATTCAACATCATTTGGGAGGGTCTTAGCTTTCATATGAGCCATTTCAGAAACCAATTGAATAATTAAAACTAGAGATGTCCCAATCGATCGGGTCCGATCACGTCATTTTCAAAGTATCGGAATCGGCAAAAAAAATATCGGCCATGCCTTTTTTTTAATATATATATATATATTTTTTTTTTATTAAATCGTTTTCTAATTGCATTTAGCGTTACAGACATAATATGTTACACTCATCCAGAGTCTTTAGTTTAGGTTTACGGTAGGGTTATAAAATTTATCCCGATAACGGTGGTAATAAGTTTTTAAAAAATGTATCACATTAAAATATCTAACGCAATTAATGCATGCGTTGCACGACCCACTCATGCATTGTCACGCTCAATCTGTAATGGCAACATTTAACCTACATAGAGCGATAAAAGGCAGCACAAAATGAGTAGAGTGAATTCTGGCAGACTTTAGCGCCTTTTTTTAATTGGCTAAAGCCTTACCCTCCTTCTCCCTATGATTAGAATTATGGGAAGCAATGTGGAGAAGCAAGGTAGCAATTGATATTTTTCTTGACATCTTATGTGATTTCCCAACGCAGAGAAGATATATCAATTGGTAGCACTACGCACAGTCATGGTTCCACTTCCTATCATGCATTGGGGCATGGCTACAGTATCATTTACTGAAAGCTCAACAAATACACTAGATGGCAATATTTAGTCACAATATACAAAGTCACAAGTCCTTCTATCCATGGATCCCTCTCACAGAAAGAATATTAATAATGTAAATGCCATCTTGAGGATTTATTGTCATAATAAATAAATACAGTACTTATGTACTGTATGTTGAATGTATGTATTCGTCCGAGTTTTATTCATTTTTTTCTCAATGCTTTGCCAAAATGTATATGATCGAGAAAAATTATCGGGAATGATTGGAATTGAATCGGGAGACAAAAAAAGCAATTGGATCGGGAAATATCGGGATCGGTAGATACGCAAACAAAAACGATCGGGATCGGATCGGGAGGAAAAAAACATGATTGGAACAACCCTAATTAAAACTGGTTATTAGCAATTGTTTCTACAAAATGGATAAGCGACAAGACTTTTGTCATGGACTGTATTCTGTTGGGCAGAAAATGATACGAATAGCCAGCAATCAAACTAAGTTTAACAAATTTGTTTATTTTCCGTGTCGCTTATTCACCGGGAAGCACGCTCCGGCAACATCTGATAGAGTCTGATGAATCTGAGAACACCGGCAGGATGATCAACAATCTGGACATCTGCTTTTACGTGACAACAATAAGATAAGGCAGCATTCTCCCGGTCACGGAACCCTTAGACGTCTCGGTAGAGGCAAACTGCATCAACGTTTTCATGTGCTGTGATGCACAGGTGATCAGCAAGAATAATCAAGCTGCTGTGTTTCACTGTATACCCTAACCATATGGAAAGCACACAACAGCTCTGGATGCTAACTTGTGTTTGATCACACAATAGTTTACTGTGAAGATCTGCAAACATATTTTGATACCAAACACTCTCCTGTTCTTGTCAATACAGCAGGAGAGTGCTGTCACTAGCGAACTTGACACATGAACGCTACTCTTCTCATCTAGTCTTTCCTGTTCATTTTGCTTTTGCTGTCCTTCTCATTAATGTTCCACTCGGGTTCTAATTGGAAGGGCAGAACCGAAAAAATGTTTATGTAGTTAAAGAATGACACTGTGGGAGTCCGGCAACGTACCCATGTGACGTGACCGTCCTGCGACGTCAACAACAATGGCGACGTACTAGTTAAAATAATTTTACAAATTTTATTAAAACGAAAACATTAAGAGGGGTTTTAATATCAAATTATTACGACTCGTACTAAAATTGATCTTTTGAGAACTACTTCTTTCTATCCATGGTACCCTTTAATAATGGAGCACTTTACAACTCCAAAAATAATAAGAAAAAATGTAAAGAAAACCAATATATACTTAAAAATATAAATGTATTTTTTAAATGGGCTGCCAAAAACAACACTGCTGACAAAAGTCCTTTTGAAAAACACATTTTGACAGAAAAACCTTTTCTTCCTCAGACAAAGTATTTACTAGCGCTGCAACAATTAATGGACTAACTCGAGTAAGTCGATTAGAAAAAAGATTCGAATTAAATTTTGCTGCTTCGAGTATTTGTTTAATTAAAGTGGCATTGCAATGGTTTGTTTTGAGAGTGTTTGCATTTAGTTTTATTGATTTGGGTGGATACACAGCCCTCTAGTGGCAACAGTGAATATGACATAACTCATTTTACATGGTTGGATCCAGCTGCTCCCTATTAAGACCAACATAAGCTCAGTTTTTGCTTGAGCTAATGTTTTTTTTAATGCATTCGTAATTTAGTTTATAGGTATATTTAGCAGTTGTTTTGTGGGAATATGTGGTTGAACCATTTGTAAAGAGTTTAAAAAAACAACAACAAAAAACCCGTTTTTTTTTAATATAGCATTTAAGCTAGCAGAATTTTGCTATTTAAGTTAGCAAATTATTCATTTGTTGTACTTAGATCCTCATTTATTTATTTTTCATACTGTTTGAAGCTCAGCTCAGGTATTTTAATTTTTCATGTTCCTTATCTGATTACTGGATTATTCGAAGTAACTAGTTCATCGATTAATCGATTACTAAAATAATCGATAGCTGCACTCCTAGTATTTACAGTTTTTTTCTTTATTCTAACAAGAAACATTTTCAACTTTTTTTTTCAAGCGCACATTTTTAGTTTTTGCTGAAGTCGTAACCACAATCAAACGCAGACGCTCCCTTAAAAACCGATTGACATATCTGCTTAAGTTAGCTTCTTCCTGTTGGCCGCATTTGAAACATCTTCACCACATGTGCACGGGAGGGAGGGAACGCCGCCCCCTGACTAACCCCCACCCTCGCAGCCGCCGCAGACATGAAACGATCCGGCCTTCCTGCTCCGGGAAAAGAGGAGGGGAGGCGGCAGCGGGCCAACACTTCACAAGGTCCGGCCGACACAAACACCCAGATTCAGGAGCAACTTGACCCCCCCTCTTAGCGCTCAGGAATGCCGGCTGGCCATTTTTTTTTTTTTTTTGCAGGAAATGAAGCCCTCTTCTGTTCGCACACGCTCGGTGATCCCCGTCCCGGGTCTGAATCTCTCCGGCGGGCTTTTGAAGTGCGTGAGGTTAAGATAACTGACGCGGCCTCACGTCTCAATCGCCGCTTTCAACTTCCCGCGCGGCCAATCAAAGGTCGGCGCGGCTGAAAAAGGCCCGCCTTTGAACAGCCATTTTAACATCCCCCGTTTTAGCCAGTGCAGAGGTGAACAACCCGTGGCTCCGGACCCAAATGCGACTCTTTGAATCCTCAGATGCGCCTCAGTTTTATATTAAATAAATGAGCATTTGATTAAAATTTATTCTGGCGCTTGCGTAATTTAACAAAGAAGTTTATCTTCCCTTTACTAAGTAGATCAAGTCAGGCTCACTGGGTTGTGCATTTGTTAACAGAACAGTCATGCACGTTACGAATTCACCAACTATGTAAAGTTACGGTAGCCCTTGTAAGGTCGTGATTGAAATAGTCGACACTGCAGCTCTGCTAAATGTTCACCTTTGATATAACAGTTTTTATATTGTAACCCGGAATACAAATGGTGGCGAGGCTGAAAAACAGACAATTTGGAGTCAAACAATGACTTTTAACGATTAATCTATGGTCAAAATAGTTGTAGATTAATCGACATTGCAGCTCTGCTAATTGTTCACAATCAACATAAGTTTTTCAGTTACGAGAATATTTAGAGTAGAAACACGGAAAAACAGAATTTGAAGTCTGGAGGTAATTTTCAACGATTAAGCTGTAATCAAAATAGTCGTAGATTAATCGACAGTGCAGCTCTGCTAAATGTTCATCTTTGACGTATCAGTTTTTCTGAGAACATTTACAGTAGAGAGGCTAAAAAGCAGACAATTTGCCATCAAACAATGGCTTTCAACGACTAATATATCACGAAAAAGAGTTGTAGATTAATTGCTATGGCTAACTTTGCTAAATGTTCACTTTTGACATAACAGTTTTTCTACAATAATTCGAGAATATTACCAGTAGAGAGGCTGAAAAACAGAATTTGAAGTCTGGAGGTGATTTTCAACGATTAATCTGTCATCAAAATAGTTGTAGATTAATCGACAGTGCAGCTCTGCTAAATGTTCATCTTTGACGTATCCGTTTTTCTGAGAACATTTACAGTAGAGAGGCTAAAAAGCAGTCCATTTGCCATCAAACAATGGCTTTCAACGACTAATCTATCACGAAAAAGAGTTGTAGATTAATCGCTATGGCTAACTTTGCTAAATGTTCACTTTTGACATAACAGTTTTTCTACAATAATTCGAGAATATTACCAGTAGAGACACTTTTAATGATTAATCTATGATCGAAATAGCTGTAGATAAATAGACACTGCAGCTTTGATATATGTTCAACTTTGACATAACAGTATTTTCATTATAATCCGGGAAAAATTACTTTAGAGAGGCTAATTGCTAAACAATTGCTTTAATCTATAATCATTATAGTTCTAGATTAATCAACACGGCAATTCTTCTAAATGTTCAATTTTGACAAAACTGTTTTTCTATTATAATCGGAGAACATTTATAGTAGTGTCTGAAACACTGAGATTTTGAAGTCAAGTAGTGGTTCTAAATGATTAATCTATAATCTAAATAGTTGTAGATGAATCAACGGTGCAGCTCTGCTAAATGTTCTCCTTTGACATAAATTCTTCTATTATAATGTGAGAATATTTGTATTAGGCTAAAAAAAGAATCAGACAATTTGTGGTTCTTAACGGTTAATCTATGATCAAAATAGTTGTAGATTAATCGACAGTGCAGCTCTGGTGATGTTTTTCGATTATAATTTGCGAATATTTATAGTAGACAGGCTGAAAAACTGATTTTGAAGTCAAGTAGTGGTTCTAAATGATTAATCTATAATCTAAATAGTTGTAGATGAATTGACTGCAGCTCTGTCAAATGTTCTCCTTTGATATAGTAGATAGGCTGAAAAACAGATTTTGAAGTCTAGTGGTTCGAAACGATTAATCTATGATCAAAATAGTTGTAGATGAATCGACATTGCAGCTCTGCTAAATGTTCACATTTGACATAGCTGGTTTTCTATTATAATTTGAAAATATTTATAGTAGACAGGCCTAAAAAAACAGAATTTGAAAGGAAGTAGTGGTTCTCAACAATTAATCTGTGGTCAAAATAGTTGTAGATTAATTGACATTGCAGCTCTGCTTAATGTTCATCTTTGACATAGCAGTTTTTCTATTATAATTTGAGAACATTTATGGTAGACAGGCTCAAAAGCTGATTTTTAGTCAATTAGTGGTTCTAAACGATTAATCTATGATCAAAATAGTTGTAGATTAATCGACAGTGCAGCTCTGCTTAATGTTCTCGTTTAACATAGATTTTTCTATTATAATCTGAGAATATTTGTATCTGAGAGGCTAAAAACAGACAATTAGTAGACAATTAGTGGTTCTCAACGATTAATCTAGGATCAAAATAGTTGTAGATTAATCGACAGTGCAGCTCTGCTAAATGTTCATCTTTGACATGACACTTTTTCTATTATAATTTTACAATATAGTAGACAGGCTGAAAAACGGAGATTTTGAAGTCAAGTAATTGTTCTAAACGAGTAATCTATAGTCTAAATTGTTTATAGATTAATCGACAGTCCAGCTCAGCTAAATGTTCTCCTTTGACAGAAGTTTTTTATTATAATCTGAGAATATTTATCGCAGAGAGGCTGAAAAACAATTAGTAGTCAAACAATGGCTTTCAATGATTAATCTATGATCAAAATAGTTGATTAATCGACAATGATTAATCTATGATCAAAATAGTTGTAGATTAATCGACAGTGCAACTCAGCTAAATGTTCACTTTGACATAGCAGTTTTCTACTACAATAAGAGAATATAGCAGAGAGGCTGAAAAACAATATTTGAAGTAGTGGTTCTCAACGATTAATCTATAATTATTATAAATTAATAACATTTATAGTAGACAAGCTGAAAAACAGATTTTGAAGTCAAGTAGTGGTTTTCAACGATTAATCTCTGATCAAAATAGTTGTATATTAATTGACACTGCAACTCTGCTAAATGTTCACCTTTGACATATCAGTTTCTCTATGGTAATGTGAGCATATTTATAGTAGACAGGCCGAAAAACAAATTTTGAAGTGAAGTAGTGGTTCTCAACAATTAATCTATGATCAAAATAGTTGCTGATTAATCGACATTGCAGCTCTGCTAAATGTTCATCTTTGACATCGCGGTTTTTCTATTGTAATTTGAGAATATTTAAAGTAGACAGTAGTGGTTTTCAGCTATTAATCTCTGATCAAAATAGTTGTAGATTAATCGACACAGCAACTCTGCTAAATGTTCACCTCTGACATAACAGTTTTTCTAAGGTAATATGAGAATACTTGCAGTCGAGAGGCTGAAATCAGACAAGATGAACTCAAACCATCCCTCCCAACGATTGATCTATGATATAAATTATTGTAGATTAATCGACACTGTTCATCTGTGACATCTATCGCTGACAGTGGCTGCCAATGAGTTAAAAGAGGCACCTGGAGACACTTGAACACTTTCTCCAACACCCCTTTCTGGGCCCCAACCTGAAAAAGTGTGCCCGCAAACCGCAGACATGTATGGGTGTGACTAATGGGAGGCGCTGGCCACATCAGACGCGGCGACCGTGGGGGGCCCGCACAGCTACAGTCTGGACACAGTTCAGTTTAAGGGGGCGGAGGGGGGGTACCGGCACGTTCAAAAAGGTCTGAACAATGACCGCTTCTTTCACTGTGGTCCCGCTTTAAAGTGAACGCGGAGGGGGAAAACTTTATTAAACCGCGCAAATGAAATAAAAGTAACATCGTCTCGCCTCCAAAGAAGATAACAAGGTCCCGCGACTCGGATTCAGGAAGCGGCGGAGACACGACAAAGGCCCTCGCGGCGTTTAGCGGGGCGCTTAACAATGGGCCCGTGACTCCGGGCCGACCCGCGCGATGGAGCAGTCTAAACAACGGGCCACGTGTCAACAAACACAGGCCGGGCTTTACGACAAGCTTCTTTTCATGCTTTCTTCCTCTCAAAGGACGGACGACAAACATCAGATATGCTCTGAGACGACTGCATATGTATCACACCGGGACATCTAATCTCATTGTTTATGATATCGGACACGTATATGGACTGTAAAAAGTCAACAAAACATGTTTCTAGAATAACTGGCAATAGAATTGCTTTAAATCTAAGGGAAAATGTATTTGTCATGATATTATGACACACTTATGCTAACTACCATAACACATACACAAATTAATATAAATACAGAGACCCTAAGTGGGTTTTTTAAGGATTTTTTTTTTGTACATTATCTTTCTTAAAAAAAGATCTTAAAAAAATGAAGACCTAAATATAAGATATTAGTATTATTGCTAGAATATACACTTTATTAAAAAAAAATTTGCTAAAAATATTTTTTTATTGAAAAAAAAACAAAAAACAAAACTAAAACTAAACATAAGCAAAAAAATATTTTGTTAGAAAAAAACCCTACATTTTACTTAAATTTTTATTGCTGATCATTTACTTTTACACCGATGTAAATTTTTTGCTTTTTGGTCAGAATGTATACTTTTTGGGGGTCAAATGATTTTAAATCATAAAATATGGAAACATTTTGTTGATAAAATATGTTATCTTTCTCAAACAAAAACACAATACAACTAAAAATGTAAAATCCTTTGATTAAAAAATAAAAAATACTATTGAAAAAAGAAATGCTAGAAAATGTAAAATTAATAAATATTTTAAAAATTAAAATATTAACTACTCATTTCTATTATTTATTATTTTTATACATTTATTAATAATTCATTATTTATTAATTTAGCATTAATTAAAAGGTAATACATATTTTTATACATTTATTTTTACTTTTATTTCTTCTTGTTTAATCTTATGATTTTTTATTTCAACCTTTTCCATTTTTTAGCTATATTTTTTCGGAATTTTTTACTTTGAGTATTATTATTATTATATATTTTTTAACCAATACTATATTTATGCCTTATATTTTCCGCACTATAAGGCACTTTCAATGAATGGCCTTTTAAAAACGGGTGTGCACCAGATTGTTTTTAGTGCGCACCAGAAAGTATCTGCTAAACATGAAAATTATATAGCATTTAAGCTAGCTGACTTTTGCGATGCAAGTTAGCCAAATTGTTGTAAACATTAGCATTATATAGCATTTAAGCTAGCGGACTTTTGCTATTCAAGTTCGCCAATTGTTGTAAACATTAGCATAATATAGGATTTAAGATAGCAGAATTTTGCTATGCAAGTTAGCCAATAGCGTACCGTACGAACGTTATTTTTATACTAAGTTGCCATCTTAACCCAGAAGTGGGTCAAAATAGACACGCCCTCGCATACAACTCATGTTATTACTCCTTTTTTCTGCCAGTAATCTTTCAAAAAACAACATGCCGAGTTAACACTGTTGCTATGGAACTTGTAGAAACGACTCAAGACATTACGACATATGAATGATGTTTTCTTAATACGTTTCCCGAAGCCAAAAACTTGGAGGAAATAATGTGAAGAATGGATCAACTTGCGCGGACCTCCAAAAGGTGAAGCCATTCACCTTTATATGCAGTAAACATGTTGGGGGGCATGGTCCTACATAGGACAAGGAGGTAAGCCATTTTGATATTTTTACTTATTTTTTTAGCGTGGCGTTTTGCCATGCTGCTTCTGTTTGACAATGAATGACCTGAAAAAATTAAAATGGAATCTGACTGCCACTGTTGTTCCTTTTTCTGTGGTAAAAAAAACAACTTTAGTAAGGGGGAAGTGTAAATAAATTATAGAATTAAGATTTTTTTATTAATGAAAAAATTAAAAGTGTTTGTTGGCTGTCACTGAGTAGTATTTGCGATCGCTACACAAAAATAGCAATATAAATTACCTCCAAGGACGGTCAGAGACGTAAGATAACCAGAAGATATAATATATAAGAAAGACAGGGCATATGCTGGTAAAGGATATATTGTTGAAACAGGAGGATGTCATTGTCAGTGGCGTAAGGCAATGCACACAAGAAAAAGCTGTTAATAAAAAAGCTACCTCTGGATTGGGTTGACTCTTTTTCAGCCCTTGACACTCAAGCCATCTCTTTAACTGAACAATTGTATGTTCTTCCACATCTTTACCAGTGAATTTGGCACCAGGGACATAATTTTCGGACAGAATTGGTAGGTTTAGCTCAGTAAACATCTCGTTCGTACACTATTGCCATGCATTTACTATTAGGGACAAACGGGATGTTGTCCCGCCAAGCAACAATTGCTAACGTACTGAATATTAATGAGCAAAATTGACGTGTTGCTTGCGGTACGCCGTTGTTGTAAACATTAGCATAATTTAGCATTTAAGCCAGCGGACGTTTGCTATGCAAGTTAGCCAACTGTTGTAAACATAAGCATTATATTGCATTTTGCTAGCGGATGTTTGCTATGCAAGTTAGCCAATTGTTGTAATCATTAGCATTATATGGCATTTAAGCTAGCAGACTTTAGCTATGCAATTTAGCCAATTGCAACAATGCAACTAATGGCTAATTTGCATATCAAAAGTCCGCTAGCTTAAATGTGATATAATGCTAATGTGTACCAGGTAGTTTCTGGTGCGCACCAGATTGCTTAAATTTATTTTATTTCTGTTTCTGTTTATTCAAGTAATTTTTTTTCTCAGATACTTGTACTTCTACTGTAATTTCATACTCGATTAGTTATACATCAGTCGATTAATCGTGGCAGCCTACTTACGTAGTTAAATCATTGTCTGCCATTGACGGACATTGACGTCCAATCCATTTGAAGTGGGAAGGATGGAAGTTCATTCGCTCATTTGTTCATTTACTGCCACTCTCCCACTTCAAATGGATTGGACATCAACTTGTGATTAACACATTGATAAAAGGAAAACTTTTATCAATTTTACCACCGTCCACTCAAAACAGACACTAAGCAAAACGTGCAGATTTTTTTTTCTCTCTCTCACTAACCTCAATTCAGCTCTGCGGGATCTGCATAAATTGACTGCAGGATCCCAGGCATTATGCATACGACTTTAAGGGCTGTCACCGAGAATCAAGCCAAGCGTCCGTCCCGCCGCGGCTCGGCGCTGCTAATTATTGGATCAGAGATAGAGTGGCTTCTTAGTGCTTTGAAAGCCAACTGTGGCCAAAGAAGAAGAAGGGAGGGATGAAGAAGAAGAAAAAGAGAATAGCAGTCCAATTTGGGGAGCTACTGGGTCATGAATCGATCGACAGGGTGAAAACCTTTGTGGAGTATTTGACGCAAGAGCAGATTAGTCACAAGTGAGCGGATTTTGGGGTGGAATAACAGGATGCTGGCACTGAGGGAAATAGCCAGCCAGACATTTTTTAAGGCGCTCGTCCTCTCATTTGGATCAGATGGAGACCAAAGTGTTTGCATTTGGTGAAAATGCCAAGAAAATCAATGTAAAAAAATATATTCATTTGTTCAAAATGGACACAAAATATTCAGAAAATATTTTGTGTTTAGGGTTGTTCCGATCATGTTTTTTTGCTCCTGATCCGATCCCGATCGTTTTAGTTTGAGTATCTGCCGATCCCGATATTTCTCGATCCGATTGCTTTTTTTTTTGTTCCTGATACAATTCCAATCATTCCCGATAATTTTTCCCAATCATATACATTTTGGCAATGCATTAAGAAAAAAATGAATAAAACTCGGACGAATATATACATTCAACATACAGTACATATGTACTGTATTTGTTTATTATGACAATAAATCCTCAAGATGGCATTTACATTATTAACATTCTTTCTGTGAGAGGGATCCACGGATAGAAAGACTTGTAATTCTTAAAGGATAAATGTGACTTTGTATATTGTGACTAAATATTGCCATCTAGTGTACTTGTTGAGCTTTCAGTAAATGATACTGTAGCCATTTAACTGTTGTGCAACCATGACTGTGCGAAGTGACACCAATTGATATATCTTCTCTGCGTTGGGAAATAACATAGAGTGTTAAGAAAAAGATACTACCTTTCTTCCCCACATTGCTTTCCACGATATTTTTAATTGTTGAGAGGGGGATTTTAAGGCTTTAGCCAATTAAATATAGGCTCCAAAGTCTGCCTAAATTCCCTCTACTCATTTTACACTGCCTTTTAGTTCTATATATACCGTATTTTTCGGACTATAAGTCGCAGTTTTTTTCATAGTTTGGCTGGGGGTGCGACTTATACTCAGGAGCGACTTATGTGTGAAATTATTAACACATTTTTATATCATTTCACATGTTAATCTGGTGTTTTGGAGTGACACTGATGGTTTGCTAAACTTGTTAACATGTTCTTGATGCTATAGTTATCTGAGTAACTCTTAATAGCTATGTTACGTTAACATACTGGCCACGTTCACATTTTGTTGTTCATGCATCATGTAACATTATCATACTGTACACTTATTCAGCGTGTTGTTCTATATTGTATTTTAATTTCAAATTGCCTTTCAAGATGAAATATCTGTTCTATGTGCTGGATTTGATCAAGTAAATTTCCCCCAAAAATGCGACTTATACTCCAGTGCGATTTATATATGTTTTTTTCCTCTTCATTGGGCATTTTATGGCTGGTGCGACTTATACTCAGGTGCGACTTATAGTCCGAAAAATACGGTAGGTAAAACGGCGCCTTTATAGATTGAACTCGACAATGCGTGAGTGGGTCGTGCAGCGCATGCGTTGATTGCATTAAATATTTTAATGTAATTAATTTTTAAAAAATTAATTACCGCCGTTAACGCGATAAATTTGACAGTCCTACTTTAAGCCAAAACTAAAGACTCTGGATGAGTGTAAGACATTTTGTCTGTAACCTGAAATGCAATTAGAAAACGATTTAATTAAAAAGTATATATATATTAAAAAAAGGATTCCGATACTTTGAAAATGACGTGATCGGACCCGATCGATCGGCATCTTTAGTTGTGTTATATATTTTTCATAGGAAAAGTCATTTTTGCTAATAAAACGTATATTTTGTTATGAAATGTACCCCCCCCCCCCCCCCCCCCCTCAATTTTTTTTTTGTCTAAGTTGTTGAAAAATGTCTGCAAAATCTTTATGAGTGTGTTTTGGGTATGTCTTTTTTTTTTTTTTTTTTTTTTTTTTGTAATGGACCAATATAAAGATATTCATTTCAATTATTTATTTGATTAGGACAACGCAAATTAATATATCAGAGGTATTGTTTATGTAGGAAATGTAAAATACAAATAAAACATGTTTGTTGATGAAATTTACACTTTAAAAAAAAATACACATTTTTGGTAGGGAAAGTAAACCATTTTTGCTAATAAAATGTATACTTTTCTTATCAAATGTAAAATATTTTTCAAAAAATATCTGAATTGGTATTAATTGTTATAAAATTTTCAATTAATTTTTTTGGGTTGCGAGTTCAACAATCTATTTTCTTTCTTTGATAAAAATTTAAAACAGATATGATGAAAATATTATAGGGTTTTTATGAATTTGAAAATGACCTGTACATATATAAATACATATTTTATTTATTTGATTAGGACAATGTAGGTTAATCAAATACTTAAATAAAAAATATTTTTCAACTTTTTTGCTAATAATATAAGAGCTGAGTAGAGTAGCAAAAATTTTTTTTACTCAAGTAACAGCATTACTTCAAAATAAAATTACTCAAAGTAAGTCATCCAAAAAAAAGTGCTCAAGTACAAGTAAAAAAGTAGTGAAAAGAATACTCAAGTAATGGGTAACGTGAGTAACTGCTTATTTTTGTTCGATTTTGTTTAAACAACAGTATGTTTTTTCTTTTTTTTTTTTTTTAATGAACTGTTGTTATAATGCTACTGTACAGTAACCCATTACATAACCACATTAAGCCAAAGAAATACAAAAAAAAAAAAAAAAAAAATTGAATTCCGGCGAGAGAAGAAAAAAAAAGAAAGAAATGAAGCATTATTCATCCAAAGAGCATGAGTGCCTTCTAGTGCCTTCATCGCTGGCAAAAAAAAAAAAAGTAATACATAGAATAAAAAGAAAAAAATGTAACGACTCTTGTGTAGTCCAATGTAACGGAGTAAGAGTGGTGTTTTTTTCTTCACAAATCCACTCAAGTAAAAGTATAAAGTATGACTTACAAAAACTACTCTCTGCAGTACATTTTTCTCAAAAAGTTACTCAAATAAATGTAACTGAGTACATGTAACGCATTACTACCCACCTCTGTATGTATGTATGTGTGTGTAAACCCCTAGGGGTCACTTCCTGTTGATTTTGAGACATCGCTGACTTCCTGTGGATATCGTGTCACTTCCTGTTGATTTCAGGGTCAAATTTTGTTCATATAGGGTCAATTCCTGTTCATATCGGGTCCTTTGGTTTGGAAATCAATAGGACTGAATGGAGGTTTTTGTGCTATTGAAATGAATTGCAAATAGGGCCATTGGAAATCAATGGGAAATTTTGGCCATTTAAAACAAATGGCTATGTTTTTGGCAAATTTTGGTCAAGCTGTACGTTTTTAGCAAAAACTGTCAAGATGTTTTGTGCCCCTTAGCGTCCTCAGTTTTTTGGTGCATGTATTATGTGATTTGGGAAAAAAATTGTACGACAAGTAGATTTTTAAAATGTCACTTTTTTTCAATGTTTTTCATGTTTTTCGGCGGTCATTTTTTGGGTGTCAAATGAAAAAGAGCCCGCATCCTATGAGAATTCCGGTCGTTTTTGTTGTACAAAATGTGTTGGTGGGTCAAACGCCATTGAAAAAAAAAGGGAATATTATACAGTATACGGTAGCTTTTGCATTACATGCAAAGTTACCACCAATAATTGTATTATGTATAAATTAAATGTATTTTCTAAATGTACACGTTTATCATGAAACCACAATTCTTTTGGATTTAATGAGAAAATTCATAGTCACAACTTGAAACGGGACTGTGAAACAAATATGCTAACCCTCTAGCGCACCTTGCTTTCAGAAGCAAGACATCGAGTTAAAAAAACAACAAAAAAACGTTGAAAACAAGCTAACAAACCGCAGCTTGCCAAACAATGCTCCTTTTTGAGCTCAGGTGACGCTTTTTGACACTCTCAATCAATACATCTCGCCTTTTGTTGTGTCTGTACAACAGACAGCGTGAAATCTTATTAAGGCAAAGCAGCTCATTTAAAAAAAAAAAAAAAAGAAAAAACCCGAATGTCTGCTTGACAAAAGAGACGCGACACATGGAGACCATATGGAGTAACGGTGACGTGATAAACTCCCAAAAAATAAATCACTCTGGATTGATTCTCTTACAGAAAAATAGATGAAGAAACACATGTTTTCTTATTTTAAATCCACTGTTTCTGCTCCAAGACACAAACATTTTAATGGACACAATGACTATGGCATGGACCTTTTTTAGGATTAGTCTGTTTAGCTTCTTTTTTTGGGGGGGGGGAAGATTTTCAATACTAGATGACACGTTGGAGTATTAGGGCCAAAGTAAGAAAAAAAAATTGGACTACGACATTAATGTCGTACTGTAAGTGCAAGAATAAAGTTGTTCTTTTAGTACAAGGGGAAAAAAAGTCATACTATTTGTACGAGAGGGGGAAAAAAAATACTATTAGTACAAGATGAAAGTCGTGTTGTTATGTACGGCTAATGTAGCTATGTACTTTATGTAAGTTAGCTTACCTTAGTTGGGAGCTTCAATGAAGTATTAGCATAAGTCCTTCCATTGATTTTAATTCGATGTAGATGAGCCCAAAGATGTAGGATTTTCTTATTTATAAAACAGTTTCTAAAATATAGGCTAACGAAATGCACATTCAAATTCACTATTATGTTACATTCTTAAAACTATGTATAAGTTAGCTTACCTGAGCTGGGAGCGACAATGAAGTACTAGTATAAATCCTTCCATTGATTTTGAATGACCTGTGTAGAATACGTAATAGTATCCCAGAGAGCAGACCAACGTTGAATAAATGTTGACATTGAAATTTTCAAAAACAAACAATGTTGAATCAATATCGCAAATGCAAATAACACCTGACAGTGGCGTTGAAACAATGTTGTTCTATGATATGTCAGGCGATGGTTGGGTTAACATTGTTTTATAATTGATGAACTAATGTTGACAATTAGCTGATTTATGATTGACCGGGAAATATGATTGAAAAGTTATCAAATTATGGATGAACGGGAGTTATGGTAGAAAAACTCCATACATCGCCATCTACCTACTGGTGACGCTGCACCAGGAGCAATGTGGGGTTCAGTATCTTGCTCAAGGATACTTAGGCGAGTAGAGATGCCCCGATCTCGATTGATGGGGTCCGATCACGTCATTTTCAAAGTATCGGAATCGGCAAAAAAATATCGGACATGCCTTTTTTTAATACATATATATATTTTTTAATTAAATCGTTTTTCTAATTGTATTTAACGTTACAGACAAAATGTCTAACACTCATCCAGAGTAGTTTTGGCTTATAGTAGGGCTATCAAATTGCGTTAACGGCAGTAGTTAATTTTCTAAAATTAATCACGTTAAATATTTAACGCATGCGCTGCACGACCCACTCACGCATTGTCGCGCTCAATCTATAATGACACTGTTTTACCTATAGATAGCACTAAAAGGCAGCATATAATGAGTAGAGAGAATTTTGACAGCCTTTGGAGCCTTTTATTATGTGGCTAAAGCCTAACAATACCTCTCTCAGCAATTAAAAAGGAAGAAGAAAGGTAGTAGTTGATCATTTTCTTAACACCCTATGCTCTTTCCCAACACAGAGAAGATATATCAATTGGTGCCCCTATGCACAGTCATGGTGGCACTTCCCATCATGCATTTGGGCAGAAGTTAAATGGCTGCAATATTTAGTCACAATATACAAAGTCACATTTATCCTTTAAGAATTACAAGTCTTCCTATCCATGGATCCCTCTCACAGAAAGAATGTTAATAATGTAAATGCCATCTTGAGGATTTATTGTCATAATAAACAAATACAGTACTTATGTACTGTATGTTGAATGTATATATTCGTCCGAGTTTTATTCATTTTTATCTTAATGCATTGCCAAAATGTATATGATCGGGAAAACTTATCGGGAATGATTGGAATTGAATCGGGAGCAAAAAAAAGCAATCGGATCGGGAAATATCGGGATCGGCAGATACTCAAACTAAAACGATCGGGATCGGACGGGAGCAAAAAAACATGATCGGAACAACCCTATTCCCAAAATTATAAGAAGCGGTGCATTTGCTGTGAATGGCATTCAAGAGCAGACCTACTTAGCTATGTTATCTATGTTAGCTAAGTAGAACTTACTTCAGACAAACTTAATTCTTTTTCCAACTAAAGTGCTAAAATTGCTAGATATTATACAAGCAAGTCTAGTCTAAATGAATGTATTGAACACCAAGACAGTGCGGTCATTTTTCCATCGAACCTCGCTAGCAAGCTCCTTCCCACATTTAGCCTTAATTTGGCTTGAGATTGGTTGAGAAACTCACTTCACCACAAAATACTGAAGTATGTTAAACTAGGGTGACCAAATGTCCTCTTTTTAGATCCTATTTTTACCGTCCGGCTGGGTTTTAGAAATTCATGACAATGTCAAGTTTTTATGATTTTTCACGGGACCAATTTGAAGAAATTCCTCCCTCCGCTAGGGGGGAGCACTTGCCTGCGTTGAGGTGGCTCCTACTAGTAGGAGCAGGAGAAGGAGTACTTCTTCCTCTTGTTTTTTGTTGGCTGTTTACCCGTTGTATCATGGGGCATTACTGCCATCTACTGGGTTGACTGTTTGGTGAGAGATCAGGCAGTTACAGATAGGGTTGTTTCGATCATGTTTTTTTGCTCCCAATCCGATCCCGATCGTTTTAGTTTGAGTATCTGCTGATCTTGATATTTCCCGATCCGATTGCTTTTTTTTTGTGCTCCCGATTCAATTCCAATTATTCCCGATAATTTTTCCCGATCATATACATTTTGGCAATGCATTAAGAAAAAAATGGATAAAACTCTGACGAATATATGCATTCAACATACAGTACATAAGTACTGCATTTGTTTATTATGACAATAAATCCTCAAGATGGCATTTACATTATTAACATTCTTTCTGTGAGAGGGATCCACGGATAGAAAGACTTGTTATTCTTAAAGGATAAATGTGACTTTGTAAATTGTGACTAAATATTGCCATCTAGTGGATTTGTTGAGCTTTCAGTAAATGATACTGTAGCCATTGAACTGTTCTGCCCAAATGCATGATCGAAAGTGCAACCATGACTGTGCGTAGTGACACCAATTGATATATCTTCTCTGCGTTGAGAAACAACATATGGTGTTAAGAAAAAGATCAACTACTACATTTCGTCCCCATATTGCTTTCCACGATATTATTAATTCTCCAGAGGGGGATTTTAAGGCTTTAGCCAATTAAATATAGGCTCCAAAGACTGCCAAAATTGACTCTACTCATTTTACACTGCCTTTTAGCTCTATATATAGGTAAAACGGCGCCTTTATAGACTGACATTTTGTCTGTAACGTGAAATACAATTAGTAAACGATTTAATTAAAAAATAAATAAATAAAAAACAAAATTTTAAAAAGACATGTCCGATATTTTTTTGCCGATTCCGATACTTTGAAATCGGACCATCTATAGTTACAGAATACAATAAGGACTAGTTCTAAGCGACGTTTATAGTGCTCCATACACCTTTCTGTAAGTTTATCTCCTGTTAATGTCGATCATGTGTCTTCTGTTGTATATTGGGTTATATGTGTACTCAGAGATGCAGTATAGTATGTTCTATTAGTCTTGTATTAATTGCTCTGCGTTTGTGTATTTAGTTGAATGTTATATTCTAAGTAGCTATGCTTCTTTTTCAGGGTTTCGTCATCAAAGAGGAAATTCCAAATTGACACGGAGAAGTATTTCTTCACAATTAGCGAGCATTGAAATTGACACGCTGCACAAAATGCTACGGTACTGCTGCCTGTGACGTATTCCAAGAGCGACTGCCCAGTTGATAAGTTTTTTACGATTAATACGTATATAATGGCAACTGTTGACTTCTATTTTGTACTACGACTTTAATCTCGTACAATTAATACAACTTTATTTTTTCTCGTACTGGCAGTACGACTTTATTCTCGTACTAATAGTACAACTCACATAGTCCTATTTTTTCCCTCTTTCTTTGGCCCTTATACTTGTAAGATGACCTAGTAATAGGAAAAGAGGGGAGGCGAGATGTCTCTTACCATTTTCTCAGATGTACGCCGTTTTCATTCTCTGGCCCGTACCTGCAGAAAACGGCATCTTTTAAAAAAACAACGTGGAGGATTTGGAGCTAATTTCTGCCTGTTCGGTTGCAACATAACGAGAAGATACATCCTCGAAAGTCGAAAACTGGTAGAGCTTGGAATTCAAGCTCAAATTTGGATACAATTTGACTTTTTGTTGGGATGCAAGTACAGAAAGACACCAAAAATTTCGTTCGAAGACCTCGATTTAGTGTACCTGGGAATAATGTGTGCATGTGTTGTGGTTGTGACGAAAAGGGGAAATGGATATTGATAATACATATTGACGGCAAAAGACAGACAAAAAGCAACCTAAAAGTATCCCCAGCCCCTAGCTGCTTTGATTGCTATCTGTCGAGATGAACAACTTCACATTTAATGAGGACAGAACAAGTCATGTAAATAAAGTACAGTTAAAAAATAAGATACTGGTGAGGTACAATTAGGTACTTTTTTGTGCGACTAAAAAAATAAAAAGATGAGAGACAAAATGGCGGACGAGACTCCGGTGTCATAAAGTCGAGTAGGGGCCAATTTACATGGGGACTCTGCGACACAGAGACGCAATGACTGAGTAGCGGAATGGCCTCGCGTGCATATGGTGTTGGCGAAGACGAAAAATTCTGAATCCTGCCTCCAAAGTGGAAGAATCCGATTGCGGTGGATTGAGGGGGGCTTGCTCCGCATGCATATCAAAGGCTCCCGCAGCGTGAGACTGCGCCGATAACGTCAGCACTCATACACGTCACATTGATTGGGCCAGAGGTTGCGCTAGACTTTTTCGTTGTCTGTCATTTTGACTGACAGGGTCATAAAAATCCGGTCATAATCTATTTTTACCCGTGACTTAAATTTTTAAAATGACTATATCTTGATGCAGTCACTATATGTATATACACAATAATACAGTAATACTTTATGATATAAAGTAACTAACATTAGTGCAGTCATGTATTACAGTAAGCAGGCCAGTGCTGTGTTTCCATATATATTTTTATTATATGATGTATATACAGGATATATATATATATATATATATTCCCCCCCCAAGAGGGACCTTCCATGATCCTAATACATTTAATAATAATAAAATATTATATAATTCCATTATATAATAATTGCAAAAGTATTCGGCCCCCTTGAACCTTGCAACCTTTCGCCACATTTCAGGCTTCAAACATAAAGATATAAAATTTTAATTTTTTTGTCAAGAATCAACAACAATTAAGACACAATCGTGAAGTGGAACAAAATTTATTGGATAATTTAAACTTTTTTAACAAATAAAAAACTGAAAAGTGGGGCGTGCAATATTATTCGGCCCCCTTGCGTTAATACTTTGTAGCGCCACCTTTTGCTCCAATTACAGCTGCAAGTCGCTTGGGGTATGTTTCTATCAGTTTTGCACATCGAGAGACTGACATTCTTGCCCATTCTTCCTTGCAAAACAGCTCGAGCTCAGTGAGGTTGGATGGAGAGTGTTTGTGAACAGCAGTCTTCAGCTCTTTCCGCAGATTCTCGATTGGATTCAGGTCTGGAGTTTGACTTGGCCATTCTAACACCTGGATACGTTTATTTTTGAACCATTCCATTGTAGATTTGGCTTTATGTTTTGGATCATTGTCCTGTTGGAAGATAATTGTCCGTCCCAGTCTCAGGACTTGTGCAGATACCAACTGGTTTTCTTCCAGAATGTTCCTGTATTTGGCTGCATCCATCTTCCCGTCAATTTTAACCATCTTCCCTGTCCCTGCTGAAGAAAAGCAGGCCCAAACCATGATGGTGCCACCACCATGTTTGACAGTGGGGATGGTGTGTTCAGGGTGATGAGCTGTGTTGCTTTTACGCCAAACATATCGTTTTGCATTGTGGCCAAAAAGTTCAATTTTGGTTTCATCTGACCAGAGCACCTTCTTCCACATGTTTGGTGTGTCTCCCAGGTGGCTTGTGGCAAACTTTAAACGAGACTTTTTATGGATATCTTTGAGAAATGGCTTTCTTCTTTCCACTCTTCCATAAAGGCCAGATTTGTGCAGTGTACGACTGATTGTTGTCCTATGGACAGACTCTCCCACCTCAGCTGTAGATCTCTGCAGTTCATCCAGAGTGATCATGGGCCTCTTGGCTGCATCTCTGATCAGTTTTCTGCTTGTTTAGAAGAAAGTTTGGAAGGACGGCCGGGTCTTGGTAGATTTGCAGTGGTCTGATCCTCCTTCCATTTCAATATGATGGCTTGCACAGTGCCCCTTGAGATGTTTAAAGCTTGGGAAATCTTTTTGTATCCAAATCCGGCTTTAAACTTCTCCACAACAGTATCTCGGACCTGCCTGGTGCGTTCCTTGGTTTTCATAATGCTCTCTGCACTTTAAACAGAACCCTAAGACTATCACTGAGCAGGTGCATTTATACGGAGACTTGATTACACACAGGTGGATTCTATTTATCATCATCGGTCATTTAGGACAACATTGGATCATTCAGAGATCCTCACTGAACTTCTGGAGTGAGTTTGCTGCACTGAAAGTAAAGGGGCCGAATAATATTGCACGCCCCACTTTTCAGTTTTTTATTTGTTAAAAAAGTTTAAATTATCCAATAAATGTTGTTCCACTTCACGATTGTGTCCCACTTGTTGTTGATTCTTGACAAAAAAAATTAAATTTCATATCTTTATGTTTGAAGCCTGAAATGTGGCGAAAGGTTGCAAGATTCAAGGGGGCCGAATACTTTTGCAAGGCACTGTATATATATATATATATATATATATATATATATATATATATATATATATATATATATATATATATATATTTATTTATTTATTTATTTATTATTATTATTAAATAAAATTGCACGTTGATACGACGCACTTAAAGGAAACTTCAATTTTTAAAAAAAATCGTTAGAAAGTTATATGGACTTACAATCCGCTAGCTTGTTGTTTCCTGTTGTCTTCCAAAATACACCTGGGTGACGGCGCGTCAAGTGTTCGTTCATAGCCGACGTGCTACCGTGGTATGCGAGCTCAGCTTAGCAAAAAGAGTACACACAGTGGTGGCACCCTCCATATTTTCCTTGAAATAATTTCAGGCTCTGGCTAGTCTGGTCCGCTTTTTTGGCTTTTTGCCGCTTTCACCGTGTTACCAATTCTGCTCTTCTTGGTAATTGGCGGCGTTTTCAACTGCTCGCCCCGGTGAGGAGTGAACCGGCGATTCACTTGATTCGTTGTCATCCTTCATCCTCCACTGCATCACTCCCTCTTTTTTCACCTCTTTTATCAACACCATCGTCGTTTTGGGGCTTTTTGAAGAAACTTCGGACACTCAGTTGCCTTGACATTTCGAGTAAGGGCAACGACGTCATGCATCAAGAGAGACAATAGCTAATTAATATGCTTACTCGCCTCCCTGTGGTCTGGGGTGTAAATTGCAACCTGTCAAAATGACAGATGGAGTTCAGTTTTTTCCGTCACCGTTTTAAGAAACCGGTCAACGACGGAAAATATTAGGTTAACGCGACCCCTGCATTGGGCGTGCGCAGTGGTGCTACTAAACATTAAAAACAGCTAATATGGCGGAATGTCGGCTTTAATTTACTGTTTTAATAATATTTTTAAATTAAATATGTTGAATGTTTCCATTTTTGTGCCATTTGGAACAAAAGAAAAATGCCATTGCTTCGAGTGGGCGGGCATATTTTTTTCCGGGTTGATGAGCTTGGTGGGGTCAAAGTGCATCATTCGCTGTCACCTTGTAAATCTGCACTGCCCCCTACGGTTTGGCATGAATACTACATTGTTTTCATGCGGAATTGCGACATTGTTCGAATGGAGACGGGCCCATATAGATGCAAATTTGAAATTGTTCGTATTCTCGGAGAGTCTCCATGTGAACGGCCCCTAAGTCGTAACCGGGGACTGCTTGTAATGAAAAAATTGCCCTAAAAATGCAATGTATAGTCCAGCTGCAATTTATATGTTTTTTTGTAAATTTTGTGCATTCTTTGGCTGGTTTGACTCATATTGAGATGCGAGTTATATTCTGAAAAATACGATAATCAAGAAATGATGAAAGACCATGCTACAAAAAGGTGTCCTTTATTATTATATTGATTAAAATCAACTTTCTAAATGAAATAAAATGACTAAAAATTATACAAAAAAAACGTAAAACAATAAAATACCCTAAAATCAAAAGTACTTTGAATGAGTAAAAGTTTCGACTTTGGAGGTTGCACTTTTACCTGGAAACGCAACTCGTTCACTACAATTTACGGCTATAGCAGTGAAATAACCATGTTAGCTGGGAAACAATCAAACAAGCTGATCGTCGCCTCGAAAACGTCCAGACTAATCCCAAAGGTGGTGGTGACGCCGACGAGATGAAAACGAAATGTGAGAAGGGCGAGCACTCACCGGTGGCCGACTCCTGGATCTTCTCCCGCTTCCGCTTCTTCTTCTTCCCCTAAAAATATACAGAGGAACGCATAAAGTGTGGCTCCAGCACTCACGCTCACTAGACCACTCTGATCGGCTGCCGCTGGCCGCCGCTGACTGTCATGTTCACTCATCCCCTGCCGGACATCCCGCCGGCATGCACTCCAGTAAGCCCCACCACGCCGTCAACAAAACAGCCCAGCTGAGAGGCAATATGACTGTTTGAATTGGACGTCCATAGCCGTCAATGGTGCGGAAACATGATCATTCACTACCAGGATAACAGCCTGTTTTGATTCAAAACAAACGTAATTCGTCTGCTTATTTGGAAAAAGTATACAGTAGGTATTTTTATGAGATTTCGTCGACAAAGACGAACACATTCTTGCTAGGTTCTGAAGGGAAAAGGTACCGTTCTCGCACACACCATATAATTGTTTGCATTAGTATAACACATTAATTTAACTATAGTTTAGGCAGACTCCACTCAGTGGCCTTGAACACAGTAAAGTGAATCACCTTATCGGCGCTCATGAGGGGGTAAAAGGAAAAATCGTACTGTAGGCACCGTCTAACTGTTTGCATTACTCGAACACACGTAATATAATCAATCAGGGAATAGTATCATTTCTCATATTCACTGTAGGACTGCACTACTCTAACACACCTAATGTAAAATAAATAGCACAACATAGTTTAAAGAAACAGAATAGATACACAACGCCATCTTATCACAGAAGCCCAAAACGTGTGTGCCACGAGCAAGATTGACGCACCAACTCTGGCAATCAGTCCTCCCGACAAACGAACAAGGACAAAGACCAGCGCGCTTTGTCCTAAAACAAGTAGTGCCAGACCAGATAACAAAGTTGATAGCAGGCGCTTGTGATGTCAAGACCAGCGTCGGTCGCTGTGGCAACCACATCCCATCCACGCACGAACCTAAGCAGCCCGAAACCGGCCAGAGAGGGATGATACCAAAGCAACGCCTGGACGCACCTTCGGCCGGCCCACGGACATAAAAAACACCCGACACTGAGATAAGACAGATTTTGCTGCTCGGAAACATGTAGCCTTGTTTTGGATCCAGAATTGTCCCTCTGTCGTCTGTTTTTGCCTTGTTTTTGACCATTGTTGACGAATAAATTGTCAACCTGCTTTTGGCGAGTCTTTTTCAAACTTTGGAACATGGAGTCAGTACAAAGGGTTAATATCAGAGGTGAACGCGCGAAGTTCCGCCTTCCCGGTTGGCGCGCGCGGAGGCAGCATCGGCAGAGCGGCACTTTGTTCAGCTGTCGCTGTTTCCGTGCGGCTTGGCTGGGGAGGCAAATTTCAACAGTTCATACTGCAGGTCTTATTGCAAAATTCTTTTTTTTGTCATATCCATTTTTTACGCGTGCCCGTTCAGACAGCCTTTGTCCATTGAGCCCGTTCAAGTTTTACTAATGTGCACTAATTTTTGTCTTCATTGTATTTTTTATGACTGCGGTCAAGCCCGCCTCCTGCAAAGTAAAAACCAAGTTCAAGCTAGGCGCTAAGGCTAATAAACAGCTACATCGTTGCCGTCTTGCGTGCCGCTCTCGCTCTTTGCTGACGTAATTGCTGCATGAATTCCAATTTGGGAGACTGACAGTTCAGACTGCCGCCAAATTCTGAAAACATGCCACCCAGATCGGATTTAAACCACATACGAAAGTGACCCAGATCGGATTTGAATTGGTCCGCTTATGTGCGACTTGTCACGTTCAAATCGTCAAGGTAATTCCTCACTCAAGTTGGAAAAACACGAAAAAAAATGGATTCTCTAAACACTAAAATATGACTAAGACTAATGAGCATTTTCGTCCAAAAGAATAAAAGGGACGCTAAAAACAACACTGGTCACCAGATATGATAATTTATGTCTAGTCAGCTTTTCCTTCTTCCTGGCCCATGTGGACTCATGTAGTCTATCTATTCTACTCTATGTTCTATGTTGCTTTTCTGTCCCTCCCATCATTTTGTTTTACCCTGAATAAAGAGAGTTGCCATTACAGCAGCTAACAACCTCCACAAAAGCTGCATCGGCTTACTGTGTGTTCTTTTGAGCCAAGCTAGGTGTACATAAACCTAGCTTCACATTTTCTTGGTCCTTCAAGCCGGGATGCAACATATCTGGACGACGCCAGCTAGCAAGAACTTCAAACAGTGGCGCGTCCAGAAATTTTTCATAGGGGTGGCCAGATGGGGCCACTTAAAATCTTGGGGTGGCCAAAACGAAAAGCCATAATTTTATGTTTTCATTATATTATTGCAGTAAAAAGGTCAGGGGAAAACTATCAAAAAGACTTAAGGACACGGCTACTGATATACGTTGGTATATTGTGTAATATTTGATGTTAGTAACGATTTAATGTGCATAGTCCATAACTGCCCAGTCAACATTTTGAGTTCCACAACCATTCTGTTTTATTGTGTTATGTGTATATGAGGCATAAGGTGTACATTTAACTAGGGCTGTCAAACGATTAAAATTTTTAATCGAGTTAATCACAGCTTAAAAATTGATTAATAGTAATTAATCGCAATTCAAACCATCTTTAAAATATGCCATATTTTTCTGTAAATTATTGTTGGAATGGAAAGATAAGACAAGACGGATATATACATTCAACATAAGTACTGTATTTGTTTATTATAACAAGAAATCCACAAGATGGCATTAACATTATTAACATTCTTTCTGTGAAAGGGATCCACGGATAGAAAGACTTGTAATTCTTAAAGGATAAATGTGAGTTTGTATATTGTGACTAAATATTGCCATTTAGTGTATTTGTTGAGCTTTCAGTAAATGATACTGTAGCGACTTAACTGTTCTGCCCAAATGCATGATGGGAAGTGGTGCAACAATGACTGTGTGTGGTGGTTGCAAATGCTATATCTTCTCTGCGTTGGGTACACTACAGGGTGTTTAGAAAAAGATCCACTCCTGTCATTCTTCCCCACGTCGCTTTCCACAATATTTAGAGTTGCTGTGGGAGAGATGACAAAGCTTTTGCCAATTAAAAGTACGGCCCCAATGAATGCTTGTATCTACTCCACTCACTTGACAATGCCTCTTATCTCTGTATATAAGTAAAACGGCGCCGTTGTAGGCTGTTTGCGGCAATGCGTGAGTGAGTCGTACCGCGAATGCGTTAATTGCGATAAATATTTTCACGTGATTAATTAAAAAAATTAATTACCGCCCGTTAACGCGATAAATTTGACAGCCCTACATTTAACAAAACAAAATAAATGCAGTCATTTGGGATGAAATGCATAACTGATGCTACAACAATCTAACGATATACTAGCAAGCGGGGTGGCCAGTGGGGTGGCCAACCAATTTATAGGGGTGGCCGTGGCCACCCCTGGCCACCCCCTGGTGGCGCCACTGACTTCAAATCTAACAACGTCCAATCTATTTTGCAAGGGAGGGGAGCATTAACGAATGTAAAAGCAGACAAGAAGGTGAGCCATGTGCGATCCCACAAAATCAATGGTTTTACAGGGCCAATGTACGGCGCCGGTACATTTGACACTCCTAAACTAAATAACTATAGATGGAGCTATACTAAATGTTCCCCTTTGACTTAACAGTTTTTCTATTGTAATATGAGAATACGCAACATCAAATCAGACAATTTGAAGGCAAACAACAGCTATTTGTGATTTATCTCCGATCAAAATCGTTTTACATTAATCAACATTGCACGTGAATCCAGTGGACTTCTATCCCCGTCAATGGCAGCGGATGCGTTCCAACGCGTGGCTCCCACGTCGGTGCGGCGGATTTGCGACCCCCCTCCAGGGAGATCATAGAGGGGGGTGCTGGAATAATACTCTAGATTCTCTCATCAAATATGAGCAGCACTTTTGCTTGGCTGCTAATCCACTTATTCAGAAGCTAATCTGCCAGCAGAGAGGAGACGTACACACGCAGTCCAAGAAAACTCCAAACTCATGACTGCTTTTAGTTTTTGCTTTTCCTTTTGAAGGATATAGTACCTTCTCTCGTAGGCACCATCTAACTGTTTGAATATAGGGCATTAAGGTACATGACACCTTCTTATCATGGAAGCCCAACGTGTGCGTCATGCAACTGACTCGCAATCAGTTCTCCCAGACAGTCCAGAACAAATGGCGGTAGAACAAATGGCGGGATGCTATGCCCAAAACAAGGAACACCGGAGAACGCTCGATATCCAACTCATAACACTACTGACAAGACTCCAAGAGCCCCTGTGACGCTGAGGTGGAAAAATCCACAACTCTCCTTGCCCGGACAACAGTAACTCCTGAATCATCCTGTCCAATCCACAAACAGACAATAATCCCAAACACACCCTTCTTCCTGCCCACAACCCGCCCCGTGAGAGCCTTCAAAAGACTGAATGTTTAACCAAGCGTTGTCATTTTTTCTCGGGAACCTTTTGTTGATGTGTGATATGTTGACCTTGGAACGAGTTTGCCTCCCCTCCTGAGTGTTTCTGTTTCGCCTTGCCGTTTTGATCGCTGTCGACCTGAATAAATTGTCAACTTGTTTTCGGTGAGCCTTCTTTAAACCTTTCAAAATGGAGTCAGTACAAAGGGTTAAGACTAGAGGCGTGCAAAATTTCCGTTTCTTAGATTATTCGCGATTCGGCCGTGGAAGATTCGAGAACGATTCACAAACATCCAAATTCCGATTATTGAATTATACAAGTTAAAGCGGAAATAAAACGCAGTCAGCGCGGTCTTCGGGACGCAATGAGGAACGGACCGAGAGTAAATATCATGTGCAGCTAATGCCGCTAGGTAAAAAAAAAAGAATAACACCTGACTGCGGCCGTCAGCCGCTACAAACAGCGCCCAGTTGGTAGTTGCTACAAACACAGCAACATACGGCTATGGTAGATATCACATATATCTAGACTAGATGTGAAATGACAGACTTTCCCGCGCTAGTAAACAGGCGCCATCTTAAAGCAGTAGACTTCTCTAGAGGCTCTGTTATAGAGAACCTAATTACTTTTTATCTAAAATACCCCTAAATCGGCAAAATTTTGACTTGAATCTATCTTGAAATGATGAAACAGTTTTAAAACTTTCACATGTCGAAAGCAGACACAAGGGAAATTTAACGGTTGATTCACAACATTAAATTAATTGAATGTAGTTCAAAGCTGTTGATTCAGAATGGGGCCTTGAGTATTTTTTATTTACTGTTTTTAACCGGTAACTTGATACTAAAATTGTAGTTTGGTTTATTTAGCCTGAGAGGATTTCTGAACAATTTTGGAACAAATATACAAAACATTAAAAAAAAAAAAAAAAAATAGGGGGGGGGGCATCAATAATCAATTCATAACCGGATCGGAGTCTCTGAATCGTAATCGAATCGTTAGGTGCCCAAAGATTCCAACCTCTAGTTAAGACTAAGGTGAACGCGTGGAGTTTGCCTTTCTGGCCGGATTGCCGGAGTCTCGCCGGCCCGGATCGTTGGAGCTACGCAAGCGCCGGTCCGGCGGTTCAGCTGGCGTGATTCCGGCGGTCTGGCTAGAGGGTCAGATTCCTTCACTTTGGATGTATATTTTTTTGGGTAGGGAGAGTGAAAGAAACCAAAGACACATAAACTTGTTTTTTCCATAAATGAAAGCAATAATATTTAAAATGTATTATGTAATAATACAAAATCTGACAACTCGTGCTTCATTCAACCAAATTGTAGTAACCCGCCCCTTCACGTCCTTAGTAACGGTAACAGCGTTGCAAAGATGGGAAAAGTAATTAGATTACTCACTACTGAAAAGAATATTGCAGTTAGAAACGCTGTTATACTCTAACGCCGTTATTAACAAAGCTGTCCTCGAATCATCTTAGATTTCTCTTTGACCCTCCGCTCACGCAACCACTCACATTTTACGCCCGCAAACCAGGCCCCTTAGAGACCCGGGTGTGCTCGCACCCTCAGCAACCCCCTCAGTTCCGCCCCTGTGCTAGGGTAGTGTACTGTGTCCAAGTAGCTATTATCTAATCATTCCATTCATTTCAAGATATATGAACAAGGAAATGTCTCTCAGCAAGGCGTTTGTGTTTGGCGGCGCAGCAGCAAAGGCAGGAAAGGAGGAAGGATGCCGTCGATGTCCGAGGGGAGGCAGATAAACACCACAAAGCGCTGTTTTATTTTTTTCCCCCCCAAATTCTTTTCATTTTTTCCCCTTATTTTTGGGTCTTTTTTTGAGCCGGTGGTGGAGTGAACGTGAGTGCCGGAGCCACACTTTCAGAAAGGCTGGTGCTCTTTCACTCTCTCTCTCTCTCTCTCTCTCTCTCTCTCTCTCTCTCTCTCTCTCTCTCTCTCTCTTTCACACACATAAAAAACGTGCAATGTCCGGACGTTAAACTTGAAACTAAAAAGGCAAGAGTTGAACTGTTTTCATAGATACTATGGCTGCAGCTATCGATTATTTTATTAGTCGATTAATGAACTAGCTAGTTCGAATAATCAAGTAATCGGATAAGGAACACAAAAAAATAAATAAATACCTGAGCTGAGCCTCAAAGGGTATTTAAAAAAAAAAGAGCATCTATGTATAACAAAAGAACAATTGGCCAACTTACATAGCAAAAATTTGCTAGCTTAAATGCTATAAAATGCTCAAGTTTTTTTTTTATTTTTTTTTACAAAGCTCTTAGCAAATGGTTCAGACACATATTCCCACAAAAAAACGACAGAATATACCTATAAACTAAATTATAAATGCATTAAAAAAACATTAGCTCAAACAAAAACTTAGCTTATGTTGGTCTTAACAGGGAGCAGCTGGATTCAGCCACATGAAATGAGGCGGACTAGAGGGCAGTGTATCCGCCCAAAATCAATAAAACTAAATGCAAACACTTTCAAAACAAACGATTACAACGCCTCTTTAATTAAACGAATAGTCAAAGCAGCACAATTTAATTTGAATCTTTTTTCTAATCGAATACTCGAGTTATTCAAATAATCGTTGCAACACTAATAGATATGTGTGCTTTTCTTCATTCTTCTTCTTTTTTTTTTTTTAACTCTCAAATACTTTATTGTATTTTTGCAAGGTCATGACTCTGTTTTTTTGGTAAATACATAGACATCACTATCAGTTGACGAGGCAGCTCCTACAGACATTGCGCCATGGCTTCCCGTAGGGGGCTGGGCCACGCAGAGGGTCGTGGTAGCTTTCACTGCAAAAAACTCAAACACACGCTGCGTTTTAATGCCGGATTTAGGTGGAAACAGGACGAAAGTTTTGGTTCATACAAGCAGGCAGGAGTTTCTCAAGAGTGATTTGGTCGATGATTCAAGGTAATTATGATATAAAATAGCACCATGCATGGACTTTGAAACGTTGTGAAAAAAAAGGAAATGATTGGGGAAAAAAATTAGCATTATTTTAGGTTGAAATATTTACCGTATTTTTTGGACTATAAGTCGCAGTTTTTTTCATCGTTTGGCAGAGGGTGAGTCTTATACTTTGGAGCGACTTATGTGTGATTATTTACGGTCGTGTCAGGCCGACTTCTCTCTCGCTAACTTTTTTTTGAATATATATACATATACAGTATTTATACTAAAATGATGTATGGATTTTAAGTAACATAAATAATTTGGATAAAATGAAGAAGGCGCTGTGCATGCCTGCGCACGTGAACACAGTAGCTCTCTTTTCAATCATCCCCTCTCGTCCCCTGGCGCCTTCCACGAGCATCCTAGTATTTCCTTTTCGATATGGAGCAGCTATAAGAGTAAAAAACAAACTAAAGACAGGGTAATTGAAAAGCAAACAACAGCCGTAGGAGTGGGATATGGAAAGGATTCAAATAGATTGTTGAAGATGCTATACAGAAACCTGTGTTGGCTTCACTGAATGTAAACGAATGTGGCGCTTTGGTCTCATACGAGAAACAACAACTTTTCCAGCGCTATTTCGTTGTGTAAATGCATTTATAATGATCATAAAAATATATAGACTATTTAAACAATGTGAAAACTTGCGTTTTTTTCTGCCAACTCGAGGAGATTAAAATAAATGTCAAATTCACTATCCACTATACTTCTGCTTGCTTGTATGCAGTAAAACCTTCATCCTGATTCCACCTAAATCTGGCGTTAGAACGCAGCGTGTGTTTGAGTTCATCACAGTGAAAGCCAACTCAACGTTCTGCCTGGGTCAGGAAGGCGTGGTGCAATATCTGTGGGAGCTGTCTTGTAAACTGATGGTCAAGTCTATGCTTGAAACTATCAAAACCTTTATCCCTCAGAAATTTATCTAAAAGTGAAATCATTTTTTTCCCTTCAAAATGTTCAGCATTGATGAAACACTATAACTAACCTCAAAAGTACGAAAATAAAGGTCCCAGCATATCTTTGACTTCATATATTATTGATTGCCGTCCACGCATGCAATTTTTTTGTTGTTATTTCTTCTAAAAGCTCTTTGAAAAATGCAAACATCAAACAAGAGCGCCGTGATTAGAAGGCTAATTTGACTAGCGCTGGCTATAAAAAGCAATCTATCCAATGCTATGAATTACACATTAGGCTGAAACAAAGAGTCGGCTCGAAAGGAGCCCATTAAGCATGCAGGGGACTATTGAAGGGCCTCTGTTCTTTTTTTTTTTCTGTCTCTCTCCAAAAAAACCTGTCTCAGACACACAGAGACGACGGGTTCATGCGCGCACACACCCATCCCCGCACCTTTGCAGAGCTGTACTGTTGGTACTTACATAGTTGTCTCGCGCAGACCAGCCTGGGTAGAGTTGCATGTGGAGCTGTCGTTCCTTGCGGGCTAACTCGTAATACTTAGCCTGCTCTTCCCGAGATAACGCGTGCCACTACATGTAGCACAAAAAGAAGAAAAGTTATCACTTTGGAGAAGAAAAGACAACAATAATGTAAAAAAAAAAACATGATAGTACTAAGGAGTATGAGGGACACTAAATAGAAAAACACTAATGTTTAGGTGGATGAAAATGTTTTAATAACTCAACTGTATCCAAAATTTGAAATTTAAAACGGATTGGACAGCTATAGGAGGAAGTCATTTTATGACTGTTTTTTTTAAGTGCTAGTATGAAATAAGTAGTCTGTATTAGGGCTGCAGCTATTGATTATTTTAGTAGTCGATTAATCGATGAACTAGTTAGTTCGAATAATCGAGTAATCAAATAAGGAACATAAAAAATTAAAATACCTGAGCCTCAAACGGTATATTTTTTTTTAAAATGAGGCTCTATGTACAACAAAAGAACAATTGGCTAACTTACATAGCAAAAGTCTGCTATCTTAAATGCTATAATCCACTTTTTTTGTTTTACAATTCTCATAACAAATAGTTCAGACACAAATTCCCACAAAAAGAACTGCTAAAATAAACGTTACGAATGCATTAAAAAAAAAAAAAATTAGCTCAAACAAAACTTTTGCTTATGTTGGTCTTAACAGGGAGCATCTGGATTCAGCCACATGAAATGAGGCAGATTATAGGGCTGTGTAACCACCCAAATCAATAAAACTAAATGCCAACACTTTTAAAACAAACCATTACAACGCCACTTTAAAAAACGAATACTCGAAGCAGCAAAATTTAATTCGAATCTTTTTTTCTAATTGAATACTCGAGTTAATCGATTAATCGTTGCAGCATTAATCTGTATACCCACAGCATAGTAATGTGTACCCACTTTATCAATATATGGGTACATATTGAAGTTTAGTAATCTATCACCACAGTTTAGTAATTTATGTGTACAGTTACTAATCTCTACTCACAGTTTTAAGTAATCTGGGGGTACAAATTACTAAACTACCCACAGTTTACTAAATATGTACCGACAGATTACAAAACTGTGCATACAGTTTACTAATACATACCCATAGATTACTAAATTGTTCACAGAGATTACTAAACTACTTACAGTGTACTAATATGCATCAACAGATTACAAAACTGTGTATGCAGTTTACTTATCTGTGTCCATAGATGACTAAATTGTTCGTACTGATTACTAAACTACCCACAGTTTACTTAATATGTACCGACATATTACAAAACAGTGGATACAGTTTACTAATACAGACTCACAGATTACTAAATTGTTCCTACAGTTTACTAAACTATCTACAGTTTACTAATATGCACCCACAGATTACAAAAGTGTGTATACACAGTTTACTTATCTGTGTCCATAGATTACTGAATTGTTCATACAGATTACTAAACTACCTACAGTTTACGAATATGCATCCAGGGATTACAAAACTGTGTATACAGTTTACCTATCTGTGCCCATAGATTACTAAATTGTACGAACAGTTTACTAAACTACCTACAGATAACTAATCTGTACCCACAGATTACAAAAATGAGGGAAGATATGACTAAACTATCTTCAGTTTACCAAAGTGCACCCAGTGTATTCATCTGTGGATACATATTACTTTACAGTTTAGAAATCAATCACCACATTTTAATAATCTGTGGGTACAGTTTTCTAACCACCACACACACTAGGTAATAAATGGGTACAGATTACTATACTACCCACAGTTTACAAAATATGTACCTACGGATTACAAAACTGTGGATACAGTTTACTAATATGTACTCACAGTTTACTAATATGTACCCACAGATTACTAAACTACCCACAATTTACTAATTCTAAATTTACTGCCAGTTTACTACTCACAGATTACAAAACTGTGGGCACAGATTAAAAAACTGTGAGTACAGATGACTAAACTACCCTAATCTGTACCCACATATTAGTAATCTGTGGGTACAGATTACCTCAGATTTTTTTTTTTTCTACTCTGGCACCATGGTAATCTAACATGAATAAAAGTCATTAGGGGGTTAAATGGTGCACTGAAATGTAATTTCGAATAGTTTCGGTTTCCAGTACTAAAGGCAGGGGAAAAAAATACAATGCTTTTATTTTAAAAAATATAAGCGAAAAAAAACAATCGAAGTGAAAATCAAGACGCGATCCATACAACTGTAACACTTTATTCGACAGTGGCATCATAAGAGTGTCATAAGACCGTCATAATTATGACATGACACTGTCATGAGCATTAATAGTCAAGACAGATGTCATTAAGTGTCATCTGGAAAATTACCGTAACTTTCGGACAATAAATCGCTACTTTTTTCCCTCATTTTGAATACTGTGGCTTATAGTCCATGTGCGTCTTATTTGTTGATTTATCTGGGTTAATAGGTAACACTTTATTTGACAGCGGCGTCATTAGACTGTCATAGGACCGTCATAATTATGACATGACACTATCATGGGCATTAATGAATGATTATGGCAGACTTCAATAAGAGTCATCCGGCAAATTATGTCACTAACTCCATTTATGTCCAGCTTGGATCTTTTACATCCATTCAAAAGCGAGATACTTAGATAATTTGCCGGATGACACAAAATGACATACGTAATAAGCATTCATTTTTGCTCGTGGCAGTGTCATTTCATAATTACGATGTTCTTATGGCAGTCTTATGACACTACTGTCGAATAAAGTGTTACCAAATATCATAACTAGCAATTAATGACACAACTTGAACAGTAACTGAAGAAATAATTAGCACAGAAGATGAATTTTGATTGTTATTTACATCTGTAGCACTGCAATGCATGCTAGGAGGCATGTTGGACGACAACAGTGTTGACAGCAGGTGGCAGCAGAGGTTAACTATCTGCCCCAAGGGAGCAGTGATGGCCAAATGAATTTTCTTGAAGCAATGAAACTTTGCAGCCATTTGGTTCAAAGCTTCATGGTGGTTTATTTGTTCTTAGAACAGTCTTATGATGCCGCTTTACAAAAGGTGTCACCGGTTAGTATCTTTTGGTGTAAATATCCCATAAAACAGTGAGGACAGCTGCGGCTTATAGCCCAGTGCGGCTTATCTATGAACAAATGGCGTTTTCGTATCAAATTTGGTGGGTGGCGGACTTATAGTCCGAAAATTTCGATATGTCACTTTTGAATAGATGTGAAAGATCCAGACTGGACATAATGGAGTTAGTGACAAAATTTGCCGGATGACACTTAATGACATCTGTCATAAGCATTTATTCATGCTCATGACAGTGTCATGTCATAATTATGATGGTCTTATGACAGTCTTATGACGCAACTGTCGAATAAAGCGTTACCTCTACAACTTTTTACATTTAAATTAACAACTTAAATCTAGAGGGGAAAAAAACTTCCGACTTCATTTTTGACTATAATATTGAAAAAAAAAAAAATCTAATCTCAAAAATATACAAATTTGCTGTCGTAGAACAACATTAATGTACAAGTATTTCCTATTAAGAGCTTTACCCTCGTAGTGTTACTTTATTTTCCTTTTATTAAGGAATTAAATTGTAAAAGACATGGTGACACAAATGCTTCGTTTCACCTACCCGCCGTCCCAAAATCTGATTGATGGCGGCGCTTTCTTTCAGCGTGCACTCAGCCACCACGTTGGCGCGCATCTCCTTCATGTAAAGCATGAAGGCGTTGAGGGGCTTCTTGATGTGCGGTCTTTTGGGTTCCTGTTCCTTCCTCTGTTCGTGCTGGGGCTTCCTGGAAACAAACCAAAAAAAAAAAACGGGACTCTAATCTTATTTCCGGACAAGATGTGGCTTGAAAAATTCTCTTTCCAGCATGGATAATTCCGCAATCAGCCATCGCCACTTCAGGGTCTATCAGCTGGATGCGGTGGACTGTAGATAAGGCAGTTTTGCGAGCGAAACGCGGAATACCTGAAAGTGGAAGACTCACATGTGCATGATGTCGGTTTCGTGCAGGGGCTCGTGTTTGACCTGGGGGTTGACGATGGCCGGGTGGGGGATCCCCGTGGCGTGAGGACCGGGCGGTCCCGGGACCATGTGGTGGGAGAACCTGTGAGGATTAAATACTGATTTATCACCTTTAATGGTAATGGACGCCCAATCCAATTTGGCTGAGAGAGTCAAAATAGACTGGACCTTGATCACCGTCAATGGCAGTGAATGAATTGAAATTTAATTCTGATGGTGCGTTCAGACCGGCTGCGTTTTTTCGCGCTACGTAACTCATCAAATGGTGTTTTGTGTTTACACCAAAACTTGAAGTCCGCGTACCCTGAACAACTTCCAGTTCACGTGACGTAAAATCTCGTAATTTTATGACTTCATTCTCCTAATGCAGTGGTAGGTCAAAATACAAAATTTATTTGTTCCGGAGTGGCTTTCGTATCAGGATTTTTTCCGTATAATGAATCACGTTTTATATGTAAATGGCCTAAGTGGTTCCAAAATACACTACAACATCATGTCAATTTTCTGTCGTGTCCTCTGATTGCCTATCTTTATTTGTAATGCCTTGTTGCCCGCTTGTGGCGCTTAAGTATCACTAGTTAAGTTTCAGCTCGTTGTACAGACGTTATCACATGACGATTCGAGCTCAAAACAAACAGAGTGCTAAAAGACGCACTAACTTCGGCAGCTATTTCGTCTCGCTTTTTGTGCCTTGATAAAGCAACACTTGAAAGTTAAATTCTTCTTTTGCTTCATATACTTGAGCATTGTGTAGCACATTGTGGTGTGTTGATTTCGTTTGTTTACATTTCGAGTCAAACGTAGCTATATTATTGCATAGCTACGAGCGGGAATCCTCTAGTACAGAACGTATTATCTTTCGTATGATGAAAAGTTTTTCGTAGTATGAAACGAAAAAGCTTCGAAAAAACTTTTTGTGTTGACAGAAATCTTACGTCGCCAAAAGTCTCAGCCTACTAAACTAAAGAACTTCTGGTTCTCGCAATGTAAAAATAAGCAACAAATTACTTATCTCGTAATTTGACGACTTTGTTCTCCTAATTTTACTTAAATCTCCTAATATTATGACAAAAGTAGTTTTGTGTTGATACAGACCTTAAACGTCCCCAAAAGTGTCATCCCGCGAAACTTAACTTACGGTTAATGTAACATAAAAATAAGGAACAAAACGACTTTAATCTTTCATTTGTCTCAATTCTCATAATATTACGGCTTTAACCTTGTCATACTACGACATTTCTTTCCTAATATTACAATGTATAACTTCATTCTTGTAATATTGCGACTTTAAAGGGATCCTCTATTTTTATGACAAGTAATTCTTAAAAGATAAATGTTAGTATGAGTTATAATAATTTGATATTAAAACCCCTCTTAATGTTTTTGTTTGAATAAAGTTTGTAAAATTATTTTAAGTGATAGGTCGCCATTCTTGTTACGTCGCAGTGCGTGACGTCACCGGTCCCGTTGCCGAAATTCGAGCGTGTCACTCGTTAGCTTTCCCAACATGTCGTCAGTTCTACCCTTCCTATTTGAACCAGATCTGAAAAGTGAAGAGCAGGACAGCACTGTCGGTCGTTCACAAGACGAGCTTCAGGGAAAAATGCGTGCAGCAAATACAGTACCTGATAAGACAAAAGTTGGGCAAAACTGGTGATGCGAGAGAGTCCTGTTGGGAACTCCGGTTGGGAGGGAGAGTGTATGCTGTCCGGTTTTATTAGCAGATATTCAAGGTAAGCATATTGCGAGGGGTAAACTGCCAATAAACAAAAAGAAGAAGAAGCATATTTTCAAACTTATCCCAATATAATTATGCAGATTGTTAGCATCCAGAGCTGTCGTGTGCTTTACACACAGTACAGTCCAAAGAGCACACCTTGTGTAATCCATGTCTTGTACAATGTAACGAGTAGTAGCTAGGATACGTGTATAAAAGTACCAAAAAGGGGAGAAGCTTTCACTATGCACATTTATTCACAAAAAATAATATTTCCACCTTGACCACTCTTCACTCGGGAGCTCAGCAGTACGCAAATACGCGTTCCCTGACGAACTCCCAACATTGTTGTGAGGTCCACGTCAGAGTCACTGTCGTCACTGTAGCGTGCCATAGTGCTTTAATTATTTAGTATGATTTGGGGAAAACTCCCACGAAGAATAGTCAACAAAAAAGATAGCAATAGTAATCCAAATCCGCGTTTTTTACTCACTCGAAGATCCAGGAATTAGACCGATCCTATAGCAATATCGCAGCCGCGATCAGGCCGTCGATTCCACAAAATAGACTGATCCGAAAAGCTGCTGTGGGGCCGACGAATCAAAAAAATGGACAGGTCCAAAACCAATATTGCAGACGTGGTGGGACTGTCGGATTCAGGAAATAGACGGATCCCTTACTTGACTGAGGATCCAGGAAAAATGCTCAGGCGCCAGTTGTAACGCGTGGTGGGTAGGGTACGTGCATACAGGGACCAAAAAGGGGGAGAAGCTTCCATTTATGCACATTTATTCACTAAAAATAATAATTCCACCTTGACCACTCACTTCACTCCCCTTGTTTCCATTTGACTGGAAATTGCATCCAAAAGCAGCACATCGTGGCATTTTGCTACGCGAGTTTAGGCAGCAATAAGCAATTGTTTAACATCCTACACATTTGGAAAGATACCAATTACGTCATCACTGCGAGCCCGCAAACCACGGCGCCAACTAATGGTCAAAATATGGACTAAATATTATAAACTATTGCCATTGATTTAACATTTTATGTGTTTATAACAACATATTTTAGTAAAAGAGAACAATTGTGGTTTATTAGAGCCCACATGTATTTTAAGTTAGAGGATCACTTTAAGGTCCTAATATTTTCCGGCAGTACTCTTTAATTTTTTTTTTCTTTATTTGGACTTTTCGTTGGACATTTTGGGTCTGACAACTGAAGTCACATTATTGAGAAAACATTAGGGCTGTAATTAACGATAATTTTCGTAATTGAATAATCGGATGATTAATTAAACGATTAATGGGACAAATGCCACTTTTTTTAATTACCTTCACAATTTACCTTAAAGTTGTTTCAGCCATGTTGTAAGTATCAATGAAGACCAAACGGATGACTATTTCCTTCAAAATAATATTTTATTGCAGCTTCCTGACTTAACTGTAGTCTAAAACTGTATCTATTATCAAATTCATTGGCAACTAATTTATTTATGAATTTAGACGATGAGTTGTTGCAGCCATATTAGTAAGCTAGTTCAGACAGTAAGATGTCCGAAAATTGGCAACAATATGAATTGTTGTTTGTCAAAGTAAAAGCAGATTTTTGTTCATGTCCTACTTTGACTTAACGAAAATACAATGAAGAAATCTGATAATATTTACAACTGAGAAGTCATGTGTATTTTATAATTTCAAGAATTTAGACAAGTTTAAAGTGAAGAAAGTCCTAAATGATTAATTGGTTATCAAAATAGTTGTCGATTAATTTGCTAATCAATTAGTTGTCGATTAATCGATTAGTTTTGCACCTCTAGAAAACACATTTGATTAGCTGCTTCCTTGTCATCATTGAAATCTGTTGCAGAAAGATCAACTCAGTCTTTGCAGCGTGAAAATTCAACACACAACATCGTATCGAGCCTGACCCGTGTCGGGACTCGCGAGGCCACCTGTCGCCCTTACAGGTGCGTTAACATTGGCTTTTTATACGGACCTATCTCGTGACGAAAAAAGAAAAAACACTCTGTCTGAACGCAGCATTAGAGATTGACTGACCATCCTAGTGGTGGCGTGAGCTGTCCCACTCCGCCTGGAGACAGTGAGTAGAAGTTGGCCATGTCTGGTCCTGGATGATGCCGGGAGAGTCCTGCAAAAGAAATAATTTCATAACAACTGTAAAAAACTCTTTTAAATTTATGGTAAAAATACTGATGCCAGAGGTTGCTAGAAAATAACCTTTCAAAAAACGGGAAACCTGTAGAATAACGTTATAGTGGCAAGGCAAGGCGAATTTATATGTATAGTACAATTGAACACATGGTAATCCAATGTGTTTTACATCACATTAAAAGTAGCAAAAAAAAGATATAAAATGAAATAAATGAAAACAAATAAAATAATGTATGAAAGTCACTTATAAATCAGCAAGACACAGTAAATAAAACAACAATTAAAATTGGAACCCGCACGTCATACATTGCAGATTTGAAAAGTAAAGGCAATTAGGGATATACTACAGTCAACAAAGTTTTTAGCCATGATTTAAAGGAACGTGTTCAAATTGCCAGCCAATATACTATTCTTCTCCCATCCATATTGAAAACTGGATGGCTCTTTTGTAGTCTGAACAATCACAAAGCACAGAAATTAGATTTTTGCAAGACGGATATAAACGAGATATGGACAAGATACCTCTCAGTCAGAACAGGACAGATATGATTTGACTGTCCGTAATGTCGCTCAATGCTGGATGACTCCTTCATTGCCACAGCAACCTGTCAGGTGTGTCAATAATGCGGCCCAGTCTGAACAAGCCCAGATCTGGACACTTGCTAAATTAAGTGTGAACAGTCAGCCATAAAAATCAGATTTGAGGAAGAATCTGATTGGAATCAGATAAGCCTGCAGTCTGAACGCAGCCTAACTGTTTGACCTCAACTCAGATCTGCAGGTGATATGTTCCGCAGTTGAGGAGCATAATGACTGAATGCCACATCACCTTGTTTGATTCTTGTTCGTAGAACAGAAAACAAACCAGTTCCAGGTGTCTTAAGGTGTCTGGATGTTTCATATGGATAAAAAAAAAAATCCAGCATGTATTTTGGTCCATTAGGTGTTTTGTAGGCCTATCATTTAACTCTCAGGAAGACAGAATAGTGTATTCATAACCGGTGTGCTAAGGTCTGTTTTCCTTGCATTTTTAGGTGGTACTAGTCAGAATTCCGACCCAGGACACGCTGGAAAGACTATGTCTCTCGGCTGACCTGGGAACGCCTTGGGATCCCGCCGGAGGGGCTGGTTGAAGTGGCTGGGGAGAGGGAAGTCTGGGCTTCCGTGCTAAATAAAGCTGCTGCCCCAGCGACACGATCCATGGATTAAGCGGCAGTCAGAATTCCGTAGCTGGGGGTTGGACTGCCAAGGCCCCCGCCTTTGGCCGCCGCCCAACTCACTACGTGTCCGACCCCTTTGGCCCCTCCCACAGGTGGTGGGATTTAGCAGTAGATAAAGGATGGATGGATGGATAGTCAGATTTAGGGATAGACTTTAAAAAGCTGTTAAAGTTTAGGTCTGAGTCAATAATTTAATTATTGATTTGTAGCTATTAACGATAAACATTAATTTTCCCCTTCCAGTCAAAATGGTTTGGACATCTTGTGATGTCAATGGCAGCCAAATGATTTTTAACATTTACTGTATATGAGTTAGCCAAGATAATAGACTTCCAAAGGAAACCATAACTACAATTTCGCCCGCGACCATGATGAGCTTGACACCTCTGTTGAACGTTATAGCAACTGGATTTGACGTCTATCGCTGTCAATGGCCGACAGTGAGCTGAAGTTAATACAACGCTGACGACACTTCTGTTATGAATCGCCTTGAAAAATGTATTCTTGTAATCCTGCAATTTGATCCATGTAAAAATGCTGATCTGAACTGAACCAAAGTGAACCCTCGTGTTTGTTGAAAAATGTACTAAAAGCTTTGCTGAGGACGCTAAATAAGGTGCTAGAAAGCGCTCTTCCGACAGACGAAATGGACAATACGTGGACGTAGACACCAAGACGGCGAATGCCAACAGATTAGGCGCTCGCTCTAATCCCCTACGGAGCCCCGGTCTTTTCTCCCTGCCGATATCTTTGTGGTCCGAGGGGTTCTTTCTCCTCTGAGAGAGGGGCTTAGATTTGCAAAGCCAGCTTCGTGGTGTGTGTAGCGCGACCCCCTGCCCACTAATCCACCCCCACTCCGAGTAGAGCCTTCCCGAGGGCGTAGAACGCGGCGCGTTAACCTTGTCGCTAGCGCCCCGAAGGTGGCTAATTACCGTCACCCCTCCTCCTCCGGCTTCACCAGTCAAACCTTCTCTCTTTCAATCGGAGTCAGCGTTTTATCATTTCCAAAAGACGCAACGAGATCTACGTGAGAATGTTCAAAGGGCCTCCTCTGGACCGGCCGTCCCGCCCATTTGCGCATATTACATCCCATAATGAGCAGATCGCTGATTGTTCTTCATAATTAACGAGCAGATCAAAGTATGAGCCCGCTGAGGCGGCCCGGGACGCCGTTGCTCCGTGAAGGACGCGGCTACGTTTTAGCACATTTTGTTTTACTTAATAAAAATACGACTGTAATGACAATTGAAGGGAAAGGAAGTTTATCGCATTGTAAAAGTTGCAAAGTTTTAGTGTAAAACATGTTAAAATGGGAAGTTGTACTGTAGTGTTATGCATAAAGACATAATAAGGCGAGGCAATGATAAGCCCGAGTATAATTCGCACTTTTTCATACTTTGGCTGAGCCTGCGACATACACAGGGGAGACTTATATAATATTCAAATATAGAATTTTCAACATCAATCATCTTCTGAAATGTTATACTGGCCAACTATGGAATAAACATTAGCCAAAACTAGCCGCGAGAGGACCAAAAAAATTTGTGCTCTTCCAGTATTGATTATATTTATATGTAACTAAACCAATAAAATAATTATTTGAAAGCTCGAGACAAAGACAGCAGGACAAACACAGCCTTGCTTTGCTGGAATGTACTAACACGCACGTATTAACCCTAACTACATGTAAACACATAGCCATTCATTAATGTGTCACACACTTGGCTCCCCATCCTTTTAAGGTTGACACTCTCCTTTGTTGCTAGGGCCATCCCAAATAGAAAGAATAGGGAAGGTGGCCTAAGGATCAGAACAATTGTGGAAACTGTATTTTGTAGTCTACTATTGCATTATATAGTTTCCCTCCTTCTCCTTGCGAGCTTTTCAACTAAAGCGAGTGCCTTCTTTCCTTATTTTTGTAATGTTTATTATAGTCCCCCTAAGGGTTTGTATTTGAACTTGACATTTTAAATGGTCCTTCGAGCCGGATGTGCAAGATACCTGGAGTCGAAATCCAGTCAAATTTGTGCACGGCCTCGGTTTGTGAGGTACTGGCCTCACCTCTGCGTTAGGTGGCCGAGGGTTGACGCAAAGCCAAACGAGTGACGGCATAGGTTTTTAAAGTACAGTGGTACCTCTAGATACGAAGTTAATTCGTTCCAGGACCTTGTTTGTAAATCGAAATGGTCGTATGTCGAGCAGGATTTTCCCATAAGAATACATTATAATGCCATTAATTCGTTCCACAGCCCGAAAACCTACACTAAATCTTTAATAAATATTGATGTTACTATTGCAAATATGAATTACAAAGTGCATAACAAACAAATTATGAATAAAAATTGGAATAATAATATCATTATAATAATACCATATTGGCCCGAATATAAGACGGTGTTTTTTTGCATTGAAATAAGACTGAAAAAGAGGGGGTCGTCTTACATTCGCGGTCCAGACGTTATACCCATTCACGACGCTAGATGGCGCCAGATATCATTGAAGCAATGTTCTGTCATGATAGATCTCAGCTACTCTCCCCATTCACGACGCTAGATGGCGCCAGATATCATTGAAGCGATGTTCTGTCATGTCAGATCTCAGCTACTCTCAAGTTTAACCATTTTGCATTATTTTATTGTAATGTTTTTCCCTATTAAGATTTTTTTCAAGACTACAGTTACAGTTAGACTTCACTTTGATGGTTGATGCAGTTATTGCAAATGTTTTGTTTTATCACAATAGATTGGTTTATTTACATTTCAAAAACCAGAAGCCATTCATTTACGAATGTGATTGCACTTTAATTTACATATTGAAATGTTCAGATATTAAGATTTGAATGAGGCAAAATAACATGCTTTTTCTCTCAAATATACTGTTATAATCATTTGTTTCAGATGTACTGTAATTATTTTCTGTATAAAAATTAATTTGCTGTTCAAAAGTCTTTTTTTCAAACTTGAGTCTTGAAAAAGAGGGGGTCGTCTTATAATCAGGGCCGTCTTATATTCGGGCCAATACAGTAATTATAAAAATAATACCTGTAATAATGTAAAAAACAGGGTTCAAATGTGTTTTCGTGGTGTACCTGAACGCATCGCGTGGCTCACAGCGTGAGCTTCACTTTAACTTTGTTTACTTGCTGCGGGGGACACTAGGCACAAGTTGATGGAATAAATGATTAGAAACCTGACGAAGCTGGCGATTTCTTTGGTGATGTTACCACAATAATAATTGCCTCCTTAACTTATAAAGACTGGTGAACGGAGGAGGACCGCCTAGCGCAGAGGTGTCCAAACTTTTTGCAAAGGGGGGCCAGATTTGGCGTGGTAAAAACATGGGGGGCCGACCTTGGCTGACGTCCTTTACGTAGAACAATATATTTAAGCAAAAGTTAGCAAGCCATTCAGTGTGTCACATTGCTTTATTATTTTTTTAATGAATAATTTCAACAATCTCGCAACTAGCCTTTGCTGCGTTCTCTTTCGTCTCTCGGGCTCTTGCGAAATACTTCTGCTGTGAAATTAAACTAGCTCCAAGTTTCTTCAATTTCTCGCTGCGTATCTTCCCCGTAATCTTGTCGTACATGTCAGCGTGTCTTGTTTGGTAATATCGCTTCACATTGAAATCTTTAAAAACAGCGACTGTCTCTTTGCAAATGAGGCAAGACACAGTTGTTGCGTATTTTAGTGAAGAAATAGTTCAATTTCCACCTATTCTTGAAGCGTCGGCCGTCACAGTCAACTTTTTTTGTCGATCGTCGCCATTTTAGGAAATTGGAAGTAGAGGGTCACACAGAGTAATGTTGCTTAGCCCTTAAATACCTGCAACATGAAGCAATTATCAGAGAATCCCAAAATTTGAAAAATAACGTCCTAATGAAACCTTTTTTTTCAAATTTGTGAAAAGAAAGGTCAAAATGAATATGTGCAATAAGCGCTCTAATATCTATAACCCATGCTAAATCATGTTTTTTTTCTCATGGAACCTGCAGATGCATGTTTTGACTTGCATCCATCATTTTTTTTTTTTTTTCAAAAAGAAATGTCAAAATTCTAAATTAGTCTGAAAATCATGAAATTTTAGGTGTATCAAATGTGATACATTTGGCAATAAAGGGTTAAAGTGCTGCTGCCTTTTAGTGAGTAAATGAGGAGCAGCATTTCGTGTGTAAGCTGCTTCATATGCTGGTTGCAGTTTATTAAGTCTGTGTGCGGGCCAGATGTTTTTGATTTTATGACAGAGGCTGGGGGCCGGATGAAATTTGACCATGGGCCGCATTTGGCCCCCGGGCCGGACTTTGGACATGTCTGGCCTAGCGAGACAGTTTACGGCTGTATTGTTGAGCCATATCACGGATGCGCACCCCACGCTCATATTTTTCAATCATATCCCTCTTCGTGTAAATGGTACGACTCATCTTTTCCTTTTTTTTCCCCACCTGTACTAATATTGTTGGAACCAATGTTGATTTCTCTCACAAGAAAATATCCCGTGCGTCAGTCTTGCGGGAAAACAACGAGACTGCGATGCTGTCATAGATCTTCATATTTAGAGCATATTGTCGGATATAGAAACAAATGGCGAGTCAAATTTTACGTCGGATGTCGAAAAGATCGTGTGTCGAAGAGATCGTATGTCGAGGTAACGCTGTAAGTCTTTGATTTTGCCGGTAGGCCTCAGCACTGCTTCCTACTGCATTGTACTTTACTACAGTGTACATATATTTCTAACAATAGCTGCTGGAAACAAATCTGCCAACACTGTTTATTTTGAATGGAAATATGAGCAGGCTAGAATTGTATTGGTCCTGTTTTTGGCAAGCGTTCAGAGAGAGTTTAAGCTACATAAAGTAGCTACATAACTCTTGACAGTCTTAAACTGTCTCTGGAGATACATGAAGAAAAATATGTGGCCTGAACAGAGAACGGAAGATACACGGAACGTTTTGGCTAGCTGGACGACAACTTACTCATTGGATCCTAGGAGAGTACGGGAAGTCACTACAGCTAAGCTAAGCTAACAGGACCTTTAGTGAGCTGAGTATTTGCCAAAATCAAGAGTAAAAGGCTGTGTTAATGCTACAAAAGTTGAAAAAAAGCTGTCAAAGTGGCCGTTGTTGAGCTGAAATGCTGCAAAGTAGTAGCTTGCTAAGCTAAAGAATGCTGATGTTAGCACTAGCAGCAGCACTGTTAAGGCCGTTTCACACTAGCGGCAGTCTAGTGTGAAGGTTTAAGCGGCAACACATTCATTGTTGTAAGTGGGAGAGGACTTCTTGGCAAAGGTGACCGACAGCGGCAGTTATGGATAGAGTGGAAAGTCTTGAGTGAATTTTCGCCGGGTGGGGCCTAAAATAGGGACTTCTTCTATTTTCACAGCGCCGCCGCGTTGACGTCAACAACACATTATTTCTGAAAGATGGCAACCCTACATGGACGTCTGACATCACAATTTCGGAGCTTAGCTCGTTGTCTAGCTAAGACTTATAGTGGTATGAAAAAGTATCTGAACTTTTTGGAATTCCTCACATTTCTGCATAAAATCACCATCTTATGTGATTTGATCTTTGTCAAAATCACACAGATGAAAATACAGTATCTGCTTTAACTAAAACCACCCAAACATTTATAGGTTTTCATATTTTAATGAGGATAGCATGCAAACAATGACAAAAGGGGGAAAAAATAAGTGAGAGAACCCTCTGCCTTAGGAGAGTTAAAGAGCAATTGAAACCAGTTTTTACCAAACATTTTAAGTCAGGTGTGTGCCCAATCACTGATGAGTGGTTTAAAGCTGCCCCGCCCACTATAAAACACACACCTGATAAGAATTGTCTGGATGAAAAGCATTGTTTGATGTGCATCATGGCTTGGTCAAAGTAGCTGTCTGAAAACCTGTGAACAAGGACTGTTGATTTGTATAAAGCTGGGAAAGGAAACAAAACCATCGCTAAAAGTCTGGATGTTCATCAATGTACAGTCAGAGAAGTTGTCTACAAATGGAGAGAGTTTGGCACTGTTGCTTCTCTCCCAAGGAGTGGCCGTCCACCACAGATGAAGCCAAGAGTTCAGTGCAGAATACTCAGAGAGGTAAAAAAGAAGCCTAGAGTTTCTGCTAAAGATTTACAGAAATCACTGGCACAGTCTCATATCTACAAGTATGTAAAACTATGGCCAAGAATGGTGTTCATGGAAGGACTCCACGGAGGAAGCCACTGCTGTCTAAAAAAAAAAACAATGTTGCTCTTTAAATGTTCTCAAATAGGATCTTGGACACTCCACAGAAAGTTATGGAAACATATTTTGTGGACGGAAGAAACCAAAATTGAATTGTTTTGGGAGTAACACACGACTTCATGTGTGGAGGAAAAATGGAACAGCTCACCAAAATCAAAACCTCACACCCACCGTGAAGAAAGGTAGAGGGAGCATCATGATTTGGGGCTGTTTTGCTACCTCAGGGCCTGGACAACTTGCAAACATTAATGGAAGAATGAATTCAAAAATTTATCAGGATGTTTTGCAGGAAAACCTGAGCCCGTCTGGCAGACAGTTGAAGCTAAAAAGAGGATGGATGCTGCAACAAGACAATGATCCAAAACACTCAGGTAAGTCAACTTCAGAACGGTTTCAGAAGAACAAAATACATGTTCTGGAGTGGCCTAGTCAAGGTCCAGACTTGAACCCCATTGAGATGCTGTGGCATGACCTAAAGACAGCGGTTCATGCCAGACATCCCAGGAATCTGACTTAACTACAGCAGTTTTGGTGAGAAGAATAGGCCAAGATTAGTCCTGATCGATGTGCCAGACTGATCTGCAGCTACAGGAAGCGTCTGGTTGAAGTTATTGCTGCCAAGGACACAAAGTACTAAATGTGATGGTTCACTTTCTTATTTTTCCCCCTTTTGTCATTGTTTGCATACTATCCTCTTTGAAATAGGAAAACCTATAAATGTTTGGGGGGTTGTAGTTAATGCAGACACTATTTTTTCATCTGTGTGATTTTGACAAATATCAGATCACATTTGATGGTGATTTTATGCAGAAATGTGAGAAATTCCAAAAGTTCAGATACTTTTTCATACCACTGTAGCTCCAACGTCTTGGCGAGGACAGTCCAATAACGTAAAATACATGTTTCTGGATGGTTATTTTGAGATTTGCAGGGTTTTTAGGGGTACTTAAAGGGCTACTTCCGATTTACGCGGAAATTCGGGTTATGTCGCCAGCGTAGGACTTAGTTTTTTTTCCCGTTGTCTGGCGTATTTTTTGACTAGATTGATTTATACTCTGGAGCAACTTATAGTCCGGAAATACGCTAATAGGAAGTTCTATTTTTTACCGTGTAATGACATTAAATGCTTCAAGTTTGACAGGCGGAATAAAAGCACCACACACGCTTTTCTTCTCAGCACGCGTCACCTACTTGATCGACTGTACCTGACAACAATGTTTGTGTTCTGTTAGGATCTCCGTGAACTATTTCCTGCTTGTAGAACGCCTCTGAAGCCCGCTTCTCCTGACATATGTGGAGCGAGCGCAGTTTTCTTTCAGTCGCCTTCATCTCGCTTCCACCTCCTTATTTATAGACGCTCCCTCTGAACCTCGTCGCCTACATCGGCGTCTGATCACTCTGCCGCTTTTCAAGTAGAAGAAAGGAAGAATAGAAAGAAGAGACAAAAAAGGTGCAGGGGAGCGGATGGAAATAAAACAACGGCGGCCGCGCCAGAGCGGCTGTCAGCTCGGCAGGCTTGATGTTGCTACAAAAAGACGGAGGGAAGGAGGGAGGGAAAGGGCAGCGTCCCACGGGTGCCTTCAAATGAGTTTGGAGAAAGAAACGAGGCAAAGACGGCTCGCACGTGACAGTTTGGGAGTTTTTTGACAGCTAACGCCAAAGTACACTCAGGTTTATTTATAGCGACGTCACCCTTCTACTTCTCTTTCAATCAGAAAAACGTCAAAAGGAGTGGAGGATTGTGTCTTTATTTGTTAAGCTGTTATATAGCAAATGACTATTTTTGGTTAATTAAAAAAAACAAAACTTTTTGGACACTTAAAAGTCCTCTGAAATACCACAGCAAGTGATTTGAATTGTAAATATTCCCTCATTTTTCATACTTTATGTACAGGTAGTCCCCGGTTTACACGGACCGGTCTTACACGATTTCGACTTCATGATGCTGATGATTCGGCCACCATTTTGTCTCTAGTTGTTTTTTTCCCCCTTTTTTCAGTTGAATAACAGTGCCGCGTCCACCAGTTTCACTTATTTTCCTTATTTTATTAATATGATGTAAAATACATATTTTTGGATGTTTAAAAAAAATATTACGAAGGTGTTCAGAGTTACTTAAAAGGTAATTCCGACTTACACGGAAATCCGGGTTACATCGCCAGCGCAGGAACTGAACCCGTTCGTAACCTGGACCGGACAACATGTGCTAATTTTTTAATTTAAATTAATGTAATTTTTTTAATTCAGAAAAAAATGAAAATATTGTGAATTTATTTGTTACATTTTTTATTGTATTTTTAAAATGTATATTGTTCATTTTATTTCATTAAAAAACATTCTTACGTTTTTCAATTATTTTCATTTTTTAGGAATATTCTAAATGAAATTATATAAATAAATAAAAAAAACAGTAAAATTTCATTTGTCATTTTAAAAAATGTTTTTTAATTAACAGATGTGAATTTTTACTTTTTTATTCTATATTGGAAATTACTTTTTTTTTGGTATTTAAAAAAAAAAAAAAACTTTTTTCTGACACTTAAAAGTGCTCTGAAATACTACAGAAAGTGAAATTAATTGTTAATATGCTCTCATGTATGGTTTATAATTTTGTATTTTTTTTTTTTTTTTCAAATTAAACAAAAAGCAAAATAGTTTGAATTGATTCGTTACTTTTCTTGTTGTATGTATTTTTTAAAAACTGTAAATTGTTTAATTTTTTCATTTCTTTTTCGATACATATATATATATTTTCATTACATGTTTGTAAATTGTATTCATTTTGTTTAAGGAATATTTTAAATAAAACAAAAAACAGCAAATATTTTAATGTATTTTTGACATATTCTATTCTATTCTATTAAATGTTTTAATATATATATATTTTTAAATATATCAACATTTTAAATAATAAAAAAAGGAAAAAAACTAAATACAGTCAACCGTCATTTTTCAAATGTAATAAATATGATACGTTTTAAACATGTTACTGTTCCACTGAATAATTTTCAAACAAAAATAAAGTAGAAAATGCTTATCTTTATTAAATGCTTCACTGAGCAAATACTTCAGGGAGTGACGCCACTCAAATCCGATCAAGATGCTCACTTACACACAGTGAGTTGCCACAGCAACTGTTTAACCGAGCATCACTGGCCAGATCAAACCTTATGTCTGTCAATCATCGTTAACTTTAATAGGCAAATCCATTGCACTGCCTGACTAAGAAAAGCAGCAGGAGGGTGGGACGACGTGGCCAGATCGGGACAGCTCATCTGAATATATTTATTGGGGAAAAAAATCCGTGATGGACTGAGGGAACGAAGTTTGAAGCGCAAAGTAGCGAGGGATCACTGTATTGTCATTTTTCCCCTCTAAAATTATAGATTAAAAAAAAAAAAAATTCTTTTTCATTTTTTAAATTAAATTAAATTGATTGGTTTGTTTTACCTTGCGGTTTGGTATCCTGAGGGTGATGGCCGCAATGGGAACCCGGGGCGAAGTGCTCGTCGCTGTACGTGATCAGCGGGGTGAGAGGATGGACGGCGTGGGACGGCTGCACCACGGGAACTTTGTTGGACTGCGTAGGAGAAGAAACAACAATGAGCAATTTCAAAAGAGATGTAAAAGGTCAAGTAAGTGGAAAAACAAAAATGATGAGCCATTTTCAGTGCAGTGAATGAAGCCTCCCACGGCGTCTGTAACGCGTTGGCTGCCATTGACGGCGATACTCTATCGCTGTCAATGGCACTGAAACATGGTCATTCAATGTCTTTAATGTTTATGTCTGTCAATGGCAGTAAATGAGTCAAGAATCAAAAGAACATAGACGTCCTATCATCGAGGCGTCAAATTGTAAATATTATAATATTGTAATAAAATATAATATTATAAAAATAATAATAATAATAAAAATATTGTAAATATAAATAGTAGCCTTTGTTACTGTGGTCGCAGCTTTCTGTAGGTCATTCACTCGGTCCCCCCGTGTGGTTCTAGGATTTTTGCTCAGCGTTCTTGTTATCATTTTGACGCCATGGGGTGAGATCTTGCATGGAGCCCCAGATCGAGGGAGATTATCAGTGGTCTTGTATGTCTTCCATTTTCTAATAATTGCTCTCACAGTTGATTTCTTTACACCAAGCGTTTTACCTATTGCAGATTCAGTCTTGCCAGCCTGGTGCAGGTCTACAATTTTGTCTCTGGTGTCCTTCGACAGCTCTTTGGTCTTGGCCATAGTGGAGTTTGGAGTGTGACTGACTGAGATTGTGGACAGGTGTCTTTTATACCAACAATAAAACAGGTGCCATTAATACAGGTAATGAGTGGAGCCTCGTTAGACCTCATTAAAACTGGTTAGAGCTTGTTTGTAGGTGACCAAATACTTATTTTTCACTCTAATTTGGAAATAAATTCTTTAAAAATCAAACAATGTGTTTTTCGGTTGTTATTTTATTTTATTTTTTTCACATTCTGTCTCTCATGGTTGAGGTTTACCCACGTTGACAATTACAGACCTCTCTAATCTTTTCAAGTAGGAGAACTTGCACAGTTGGTGGTTGACTAAATACTTATTTTCCCCACTGTATATGGCCAAAGCACTCCTCTCTATTGTGGTCATATTAAGCATCAATAAAATAGTCCTGCAGACTGAAATGAATTACGGCAGCTTGGTGTGACATTGTTTTGGCCGCAAGGGTATTTCGAACAATGATCTGCATTTTGAAGTTATTTGACAATGTTAGAAATTTTAATATAGTTTTTTGTTGTTGTTGTTTTATTAGCAAGCGGGTCAGAATAAAACATCACACCAGATTTCAAAAGATTAGCATGTAATACTGCATACTTTCTATGTAAAGTTTCACTCTTTTACTGCCTTAAAATGGATTGGATGTCCATTGCAGTCAATGGCAGTCAATAAATTAAAACACCAATATTTTCTAATAATTTAGAAATTTAAAGATGAGTGCAAAAACATGCAATTTTTAGCTGGCGGGAAACTCTAAACTTTGTCTCAGAGCCTTTTGGGCGTTGAAAAAAAATAGTCAAAGGAGAGCGGGATGCAAAAAGCGAGGGGTCTTTCAGCTGGAAGATCAAAGGCGGTCATTAGCCAGTGAATAAGGGGAGTTCATTACAGAGCAAGAGCCGGGGGGGACGTTAGCGAGGATGAGAACGGTGGGGGAGGCTTGGGAAGAGAAGGGAGAGACGTCTGCAGCACGGGTGGAATCAACACCACTCACCCCTCCTTCCTAATATCATCGCTGACTCACAGCCTGCCTTCTGACAGCGAAAATAGTCCTGAGCCAAACCCTGAAAAGTTGTGGCTGGACCCTCTCCCTCCCCTCCGCTGCTCTGCAAACAGTCCTTACACGCTTCAACAGCCTTGAACACATGGTAGCGCTCAGACACGCAAATGGAGCCCAGACCTGCCCGGGACCACCTCTGGGACGCAGCACCAATCGGACAACTGTGCGGAATTTGCAGATTTTGTTTTCTTGAATCATTTGCCGCCATTGACGGCAGTCGACGTCCAATCCGTTTCGACTGGGGTTCGTTCATTTCCCTCCGATTGGACGTCGATTGCTGTCAATTAGGGTTGTTCCGATCATGCTTTTTTTGCTCCCGATCATTTTAGTTTGAGCATCTGCCGATCCCGATATTTCCTGATCTGATCGCTTTTTTTTTGCTCCCGATTCAATTCCAATCATTCCCGAATAATTTTCCCGATCATATACATTTTGGCAATGCATTAAGAAAAAAATTAATAAAACCTGGACGAATATATACTGTACATTCAACATACAGTACATAAGTACTGTATTTGTTTGTTATGACAATAAATCCTCAAGATGGCATTTGCATTATTAACATTCTTTCTGTGAGAGGGATCCATGGATAGAAAGACTTGTAATTCTTAAAGGATAAATGTGACTTTGTATATTGTGACTAAATATTGCCATCTAGTGTATTTGTTGAGCTTTCAGTAAATGATACTGCAGCCATTTAACTTCTGCCCAAATGCATGATGGGAAGTGCAACCATGACTTTGCGTAGGGGCACCAGTTGATATATCTTCTCTGCGTTGGGAAAGAATATAGGGTGTTGCCTTGTGTTGAATTGTGCTATATAAATAAATTTGCCTAAATTTGCCTTAAGAAAATGATCAACTACTACCTTTCTTCCCCACATTGCCTCCCACATTATTTTTAATTGCTGGGAGAGGTATTGTAAGCCACATAAAAAATGGCTCTAAAGGCTGTCAAAATTCTCCCTACTCATTATACGCTGCCTTTTAGCGCTTTCTATAGGTAAAACGGCATCTTTATAGACTGAACACGACAATGCGTGAGTGGGTCGTGCAGCGCATGTGTTAATTATTTAACGTGATTAATTAAAAAAAAAAAAGACCGCCGTTAACACAATAAATTTGATAGCCATACTTTAAGCCAAAACAACTCTGGATGAGTGTAAGACATTTTGTCTATAACGTTAAATACAATTAGAAAACGATTAAAAAAATAATAATAATAATATTAGTTCATATTAGAGCTGAAACGAGTACTCGAGCAACTCGAGTAACTCGAGTTTAAAAACTGATCCGAGTAATTTTATTCACCTCGAGTAATCATTTATTTTGACAGCTCTAAGCATCACGTTTTGCTCGGACTACTTTTAATGCGGGACAACGCGCTGTCACGTGCGGAGAGGAGGAAGGGAAAAAAAAAACTTACTGCAGCCGACAGCCGCCACAAACAACGCCGACGTTGCTAAATACTAGCCCGCACGATGCTACGTTGGTAGCGTCTGATGCGTCTCATAGAGATCACATGTATGTTGAAATAGATGCGAAATGACAGACTCGGCCGCGTCTGGGCAGCGTTAGTAAACAGCCGCCATCTTAAAGCAGTAGAGCGCTAAGCGCTAATAAAGAGCGCTAAGCGCTAATAAATAAGATTAACGTTACTGTCGCTTCTAGCTCACGTAACGTTAGCCCTGCGGAGGGCTAGGTTTCAATTAATTATGACCGCTGTCGATGCGTGGCTAACGTGTCTTACATACAGGCTTTAACATAACATAGCATTGTGGAGTGATGAGGGTGTAAAACAAAAACTTAATCATGCTAACTATCAATTTTAGCTCAGTAGTCATTGCTGGATAAAACACCTAGTAGCACTGGTCCCTAATGTGCTCCAATACAGCCTGTATCATACATTTATTTTGAACACTGCAAAAACTCAAAATCCTATCAGGACTTAGAGTTTAGACCAACTTTAAACTTAACTAGAACTTAAAAATGGCTTGACACAAAGAGAAATGAAATTGAAACACGTGGGAAAAATCTTAACTTTTAAGTGATGTGTGTTATCAAGCGTAATGGCATTTTTAGGTAATATATATATATATATATATATATATATATATATATATATATATATATATATATATATATATTTTTTTTTTTTTTTTTTAAAAAGAGCTAAAGGTTTTTTGAGTGAAAGCAGTGAATTAGTCTTTTTTTAAAAAATTCTAGTTACATCCGAGATGCAATTGTTGGCTGTTTTCAACAATATACATCGAAGATAAAGACATTGATTGACTGAAAATGGTTCAAGTTTGGATGAAATGTCTTGTTTTCTCATGTATATTTATAATTGCTCTTCACCTAAAAATATGTTTTATCCGATTACTCGATTAATCGATAGAATTTTCAGTCGATTACTCGATTACTAAAATATTCGATAGCTGCAGCCCTAGTTCATATAGAAAACTTTGTGCTGAGGAAAAAAAAATACGTTTAAAAAATAAAAAAATCAAACATTGTAAGCAGTTACTCACAATGTTACTCATTACTTGTAGTTAAGCACATTTTTTGGATGACTGCTTTTACTTTTACTTGCGTAATATCATTTTTGAAGTAACGCTACTCTTACTTGAGTAAGATTTTTGGCTACTGTACCCACCTGTACCTGACTTGTAATTCTTAAAGGACAAATGTGACTTTGTATATTGTGACTAAATAATGTCATCTAGTGTATTTGTTGAGCTTTCAATAAATGATACTGTAGCCATACCCAAATGCATGATGGGAAGTGGAACCATGACTGTGCGTAGTACTACCAATTGATATATCTTCTCTGCGTTGGGAAATAACATAGAGTGTTAAGAAAAAGATCAATTACTACCTTTCTTCCCCACATTGCTTCCCACGATATTTCTAATCGTGGGGAGAGGGATTGTAAGGCTTTAGCTAATTAAAAACAGGCTCCAAAGGCTTCCAAAATTCACTCTACTCATTTTACGCTGCCGTTTAGCTCTCTATATAGGTTAAACGGCGCCATTACAGATTGAGCGCGACAATGCGTGAGTGGGTCGTGCAGCGCATGCATTAATTGCGTTAAATATTTTAACGTGATACGATTTTTAAAAAAATTAATTACCGCCATTATCGGGATACATTTGATAACCCTACCTTAAGCCAAAACTAAAGACTCTGGATGAGTGTAACATATTATGTCTGTAACGTTAAATACAATTAGAAAACGATTTATTTAAAAATATATATATATCAAAAAAAGGCATGTCCGATATTTTTTAGCCAATTACGATACTTTGAAAATGACGTGATCGGACCCGATTGATCGGCATCCGACATCTCTCCTGTCAATGGCAGCCAATGAGGTAACAACAACTCCGAATTCACAGTATACTAACACTAAACTCTATGAAAAACACGTGAAAACAATCGAAAATATATCTTCAGTACTGAATAAGTTAATAAATGTAGTTGTGATAGAAATATAGATAGAAATAACTTTTTCAAAATTTAAAGAATTTAAGATCAAGATTTGCAGATTTTTAAAAAACTTTTTTAAATCAACTGTATTTACATCAAAATGATTTTTCGGACTATAAATCACAGTTGACTATAAGTCGCCACCCACCAAGTTTGACACGAAAACTGCATTTGTTCATAGATAAGCCGCACTGGACTGTAAGCCGCAGCTGTCCTCACTGTATTATGGGATATTTACACCAAAAGATATTAACCGGTCGCACTTTATCTGACAGTGGCATCATAAAACTGTCATATGACCAAATGAACCACCATGAAGCTTTGAACCAATTGGCTGCAAACCTTCATTGCTTCAAGAAGCTTCATTTTGCAATCACTGCTCCCTTTGGGGGAGACAGTCAACCTCTGCTGCCACCACCTGCTGTTAACACGCTTGTCATCCAACATGCCTCCAAGCATGTATTGCAGCGCTACAGATGGAAATACCCAACATTTATTTTTCTGAGCTAATTATTTCTTCAGTTACTGTTCTAGTTGTTTCATTAATTGCTAGTTATGGTATTTGGTAACACTTTTTTAGGCAGTAGTGCCATAAGACTGTCATAACACCATCATAATTATGACATGACACTGTCATGAGCATGAATAAATGCTTATAACAGATGTCATTTAGTGTCATCCGGCAAATTATCTCACTTTTGAATGGATGTAAAAGATCCGAGCTGAACATAAATGGAGTTAGTGACATAATTTGCCGGATGACTCTTATTGAAGTCTGCCATAATCATTCATTAATGCCCATATGTCATAATTATAACGGTCATGGCAGTCTTATGACAGTACTGTCAAATTAAGTGTTGCCTATTAACCCGAATAAATCAACAAATAAGCCGCACTGGACTATAATCCGCAGGATTCAAAATGAGGGAAAAAAGTAGCGGTTTATAGTTAAAAAATTACGGTAGTTTGACAGATTTTGAAAAGTCCTTCACAAAGGGTTCAATATTTGGTTTTCAAGCGGTTTATCAGATTACAGGTGAGGTAAACTGAACATGTGTCAAAATATCAATACTTAAATTGTGTAAAGTGTTGCATTGTTGCCAAAAATTTGTTGTCATGCGCTCACTTTGCACACGACCTGAGATTTATCGACTGTTGATCTGAGATCAATCGGAAATCGATCGGAGATAGTCACAATTAATCTGAGATTAATATACAGTCAATGAGAGATTAATCAATGGCGATTAGTCTACACTTTCCGTAGTTTTCAACGGCGATTAGTCTACACTTTCCGTAGTTTTCAACGGCGATTAGTCTACACTTACCGTAATTTTCGGACTATAAACAATAATTTTAAATCCTCCGGTTTATTGTCCAGTGCCGCTTATTTGTTGATTTATTGGGTTAATAGGTAACACTTTAATTGACAGCGGCGTCATAAGACTGTCATTAGACCGTCATAATTCTGACATGACACTATCATGGGCATTAATAAATTTATATGACAGATGTCATTAAGTGTCATCTGGCAAACTATGTCATTAACTCCATTTATGTCCAGCTCGGATCTTTTACATCTTTTTAAAAGTGAGATAATTTGCTAGATGACACAAAATGATATCTGTTATAATCATTTATTAATGCTCATGATAGTGTCATGTCAGAATTATGACGGTCTTATGGCAGTCTTATGATGCCGCTGTCAAAAAAAGTGTTACCAAATACCATAACTAGTAATTAATGAAACAACTGGAACATTAACTGAAGAAATAATTAGCACACAACATGAATTTTGATTTGTATTTACTTCTGTAGCGCTGCAACGCATGCTAGGAGGCATGTTGGACAACAACATTGTTAACAGCAGGTGGCAGCTAAGGTTCACCGTCTCCCTCAAGGGAGCAGTGATGGCCAAATGAAGCTTCTTGAAGCAATGAAGCTTTGAAGCCAATTGGTTCAAAGCTTCATGGTTGTTCATTTGGTCTCATGACAGTCCTATGTGCCGCTGTCAAATAGTGTGAAGTCCAGCGCGGCTTATCTATGAACAAATGCCATTTTTCTGTCAAATTTGGTGGGTGGCGGCTTATAGACAGGTGCACCTTACAGTCCGAAAATTATGGTGATCTGATCACCATAATTTGAGGTTGAGATAGTTGAGAAATTAGATTTTTTGGGGGGGAAAATGTTAGTATCATGACAACAGTATTAAAGAATTAAGGGAAACACATAACATGGAAAACTACAAACATCTTGTACAAAAAAAAAAAAAAAAAAAAAAAAAAAAAAAAAAACATGAACACACGGTATATTAACGATAATATTAGGGCTGTCAAAATTATCGCGTTAACGGGCGGTAATTAATTTTTTCCATTAATCACGTTAAAATATTTGACGCAATTAACGCACATGCCCCGCTGAAACAGATTAAAATGACAGCAGAGTGTCATGTCCACTTGTTACTTGTGTTTTTTGTCTCCCTCTGCTGGCGCTTAGGTGCGACTGATTTGTGTAATTATTGACATCAACAATGGCGAGGTACTAGTTTATTTTTTGATTAAAAATTGTACAAATTTTATTAAAACGAAAACATTAAGAGAGGTTTTAATATAAAATTTCTCTAACTTGTACTGAAATTTATCTTTTAAGAACTACAAGTCTTTCTATCCATGGATTGCTTTAACAGAATGTTAATGTTAATGCCATCTTGTTGATTTATTGTTATAATAAACAAATACAGTACTTATGTACCGTATGTTGAATGTATATATCCGTCTTGTGTCTTATTATTCCATTCCAACAATAATTTACAGAAAAATAAGGCATATTTTATAGAGGTTTGAATTGCGATTAATTACGATTAATTTTTAAGCTGTGATTAACTCGATTAAAAATTTTAATCGTTTGACAGCCCTAGATAATATACAATTGTATTAGCCATTCACCCGCTAAAGAAAATTAGCATCTCTTTGCAATAAATATTTACACACAAACGCCTCAAAAATATATTAACACTCACAAGCGTATGCTCATTTTACACTGTCAAAATTTGTTATATCAACAACTTACAAAGTATTGTTTGCGAAAAGTATTCAGTGCTGCCAATTTTGTTAACACTTACTTCATATGTAACTAAAATGTTTAGTTTCTTATGTTTTCATTGCAGATTCCTTAAAACTACTAGTTTAAAAAAAAAAGTATCATCTTAGGGGAGCCGCCATTTTGTCCAACAGCGTTCTCTACCGTCAATCGAAATTAAACGTGGCAAAAGATCTGATACTCAGACAAAAAAAAATCTAAAAACTTGTCTGAGTGTGTAACTGCAATCAGAAACTGAATTATGGTTTGAAGAACTAGTGGTTGATATTGACCATCATTTCATAATTGTCGCAAGTAAATAGTAGGGGCGCACCTATACATCGATTTGTATTAATACAGCTATTAGTCAAGCAACGATCGAATCAAATGGATGGAAACTAAAAACATCAATCAACCTCGACATATTTTAGACACATTGTTGTTAAATGAATGCTTTCAATTCAAATGTCTGAAATGTTTCAGCAACCAAATGTCAAAACTTTGCGTTTTTATGGCTTTCATGGCAAACCTTGTAGTATCAGCAAATATCATAACAATCATATCGTCCTGAAATTGGTGATTTGCACACCTAATTTGTGGACCATTGAAATGAAATGGGGTCATTTCCTGAAGCCCACCTGATGGATCTCTCAGTGGTTGCGAATCACTAATCTATGAACTAAGGTAATTATTACACTAACTGCTCACTTCTTTTCCCCAGGGCATCTATTTGGGGGGAGGCGTTTATTTGTCTTGAGTATATGATGCTCCAGGCGACTCATTATTATAGTGCGGCAACAAGGTTCTTTTTTGTTTTGGTGGTGTTTTAGTGGTGAGGTGCCAAGGCGACATTCCTAAGTGCTTAGCGGCCAATGCTAGCCAGCTCTTGCTCGCCCAATCCCGAGACACACGCACGCACACACAAACTTTGGGCCGACAGGAATGCGTGCATTTCCCAGAACCCCTCGCAGACTGGCACGGCGTTAAGACCCCCCACCTTCTGGGAAGGTCCCAAGCGGGAACCCGACGCCGCTAGCGTGAGGCGTACGAGCTCCCGTGACCGCATGACGCCGCGGGTGCGCCGCCACATCTCGCTCATTACCGGTTGGAGAATGGAGTGCCTCCTCCCTTCGTACTGTCTGGAAAAAAGCTATTTTTCTTTGTTGCTGTAACAAGGGTGGTAAAGTCAACTGGATGATTTGCCAACTTCAGAGATAGTATCAGAGGTTGGCCTGCTGTGTTGGGTTCAAGACCACAACCCAGACCTAACCAAGACTTGCCCAAAACCACTGAAATTAAGTCAAGATCAAGACATTCTAGACCAAAGTCAAGACTGAAACAAGATCAAGACTTGCCCCTTTCAGAAAATGGCTGAAATTTAGTCCGGATCAAGCCTTTTGGGAGTCTAGACCAAGACCAAAAAATGACCAAGACCAAACAATGTCTTGCCCGAAATCAGACTAATTGGGTCAATATCACTTTTGTGGATCAAAAGCAAAACCAAGACCGAAACAAAACCAAGACCCAACCAGGTCTTGCACGAAATTAGGCTGAGATTCGTTCACATTCACTTTTGAGAGTCAAAACTAAGACCAAGATTGAAACAGACCAAGACCTCAAGACATTTAGGAGTCTATACCAAAAGCAAGATCAAAACATACAGAGATTGACACGGAGACCAAGACTTTCATTTTTTAGATATCCCAGAAATTAAGTCAAGATCAAGACATTCTAGACCAAAGTCAACAGTGAAACAAGACCAAGACTTGCTTGTTTCAGAAAATAGCTGAAATGTAGTCAAGATCAAAACCTTTCGGAGTCTATACCAAGAAACATGACCAATACCAAACAAGGCAGTGCACGAAATCAGACTAAGATTGGGTCAAGATCACTTTTGCGGATCAAAAACAAAACCGAGACTGAAACAAAACCAAGGTCCAACCAGGTCTTGCACGAAATTAGGCTGAGATTCCTTCAAGTTCACTTTTGAGAGTCAAAACTAAGACCAAGATTGAAACAGAGCAAGACCTCAAGACTTTTAGGAGTCTATACCAAAAGTAAGATCAAAACATACAGAGACTGAGACCGAGACCAAGACTTTCATTTATCAGATATCCCAGAAATTAAGCCAAAAGCAAGCCTTTTATTTATCAGATATCCCAGAAATTAAGTCAAGATCAAGACATTCTAGACCAAAGTCAAGAGTGAAACAAGACCAAAACTTGCGCGTTTCAGAAAATAGCTGAAATTTAGTCGAGATCAAGACTTTTGGAAGTCTATACCAAGAAACATGACTAACACCAAATAAGCCATTGCCTGAAATCAGACTAAGATTGGGTCAAGATCACTTTTGCGGATCAAAAACAAAATCAAGACCGAAACAAAACCAGACCCAACCAGGTTTTGCACGAAATTAGGCTGAGATTCGTTCAAGTTCACTTTTAAGAGTCAAAACTAAGACCAAGATTGAAACAGACCAAGACCTCAACACTTTAAGCAAGACTTTTATTTATCAGATATCCCAGAAATTAAGTCAAGATCAAGACATTCTAGACCAAAGTCAAGAGTGAAACAAAACCAAAACTTGCGCGTTTCAGAAAATAGCTGAAATTTAGTCGAGATCAAGACTTTTGGAAGTCTATACCAAGAAACATGACTAACACCAAACAAGGCACTGCCTGAAATCAGACTAAGATTGGGTCAAAATCGCTTTTGCGGATCAAAAACAAAACCAAGAACCGAAACAAAACCAAGACCCAACCAGGTCTTGCACGAAATTATGCTGGGATTCCTTTAAGTTCACTTTTGTGAGTTAAAACTAAGACCAAGATTGAAACAGACCAAGACCTCAGGACTTTTACGAGTCTATTTCAAAAGCAAGATCAAAACATACAGAGACTGAGACCAAGACTTTCATTTATCAGATATCCCAGAAATGAAGTCAATAGCAAGACTTTGAGGAGTATAGACCAGGAGTGGGCAAACTATTCCACAAAAGTCCACAGTGGGTGCGGGTTTTTGTTGCAACCCATCAAGAGGACACCTTTACAGCAGTCTGGTGTCTTCAAAGTACAATCAGTTGATTTCAGTCAAGTGCTTCGTGTTTCCCCGGACCTCTCATTGCTTAAACTTCCTGTGCTACAATGGTTGTAACAAAGACCAGGACCCACTGCGGCCCTTGAGGACCGGTTTGCCCACCCCTGGTTTAAACAAAGATCTGAGCAAGACTTGCATGTATCAGAAATCTGCCCTTATCAGTGATCACTTAAAATGAGTCAAGATCAAGACTTTTGGGAGTCTTTACCAGTATCAAGACAAAAGAAAGACAGAGACTAAGGGCACACTAGCACTGTTTAGTCTGTTTTAAACGGATCTTCCTTATCTCACATAGTCCGCTTCGTTGTGTAAATGTGACGCGCATCCGAACTCTAATCGGACTAAACAAATGAACTCTGGTCCGCTTAAAAATCGATGGTCTCGGTCCGCTTTAAGCGCACCCGGCAACTGGAGCTTTTGCTACTTTACGTACAGCGTCACAGTTTGAAGCTGTGATGCTCCAGGCTGTGACGCTACACGCAGGGCATCCTTGGAAGCGGAAGTAGAGTGCGCACGCTATTCAAAATCAACAATAGCAAGAGGACGGATGATTAACCATGGCAAAATGTTGTTGTGCTGCGCGAAGCAGTTGCATTTGATACACAGAATCGGGTTCTCATGTGGCGGTTGTGTTTTGCATGCTGTTCCTGAATGGACCGTGTGAGTGACAGTGGCAGAGACAGGGTGGCCGTTTAATGAGTCTCTCACCTGGTAGTGGCAACAGTTTGACAGTCCAAAAAGTCACAAAAGTGAGAGCGATTGCGCGCCTGTCTGACATGGGGTAACACGCGGTTCGTGGTTTAATTTTCCCCTATGCATTTTTTTTTTATATACTCCAGTTCACTCAGCATCAAGTCGGGAAGGAGCGACCCCGCCACTGGCTGAGCGGCAACTTAAATTATGCTATATTACGTGCAGCGTCGCAGCATGGTGCTGTGACGTTGCACGTAATGTAGCGTAATGCATGTTCCCTCACCTCCCAGGAGGGAGGTATTTTCTATTTGTCCAATCAATGAGTGCACCTTTCGTCCACGTGATGCTACTCAGAAAGTCCGGTTGGCGCTGCGTGAATTCTGAACCTTTTTCAACAACTCATTTGCCGGTGTTGTTGCGATCTAGCTCTCCAACTGGACCATTTCCTCTTGGTCTAATGTGAAAGTGCCCAAAGACTTAAGACCTAAGACTTGCCTCTATCTCTGAAATTAAATCAAAATCAAGACTTTGGGGAGCCTAACCCAAGACCAAGACCAAGACTTGTATCAGAAGTCACGACCAAGACTTTTGGGAGTTTAGACAAAGACAACTAATCGGATCCCGGACTTAACTATAACCTTCGAAATTTGTCTTGAACTAAAACCAGTCAGCAATGTAAAACACTTCACCGGTCGATCTACGGCAAGGGTCCCCAAAAAATTCCTCGTCCGGCCTCAGTGGGTGCAGGATTTCCTACAAAACAGGATGGCAACTTTGCACCAATAATGTAATAAGTTGATTGTAGTTGGGTGCTGCTTGTTTTAGCACAAACCTCATTGGTTAAATGGTCTGTGCTTGATCGGTAGGAACAAAACCCAGGACTCAGAGCGGCCCTTGAGGACCGGTTTGGACCCTTGGTCTACGGAATTAATAAAAAGCAGCAGGATTTGAAAACGACAGCGACACCTAGAGTGAAAAGAAACCATGCAGCACAGAAGCCTCTTATTGTCACAGCTGTCAGATGGGATTTCAGTCAGCTTGTTAATAAATAGCCGCCCTATTGTGGTGAAGTCAAGCGAGGAAAAGAGTCAGGCCTCTGTGACCAATACACAAATTTATGGATATTTGGTTGCACATTTGCAACCACAACAGTCAATAGACAGACAGAAAAACAGAAAGAGCACAACAACTACTTCGTTTTCATAACAGAGTTCCGTTTCAATGACTTTTCCCCTTAATCATTCAATTAAGCTTGTAGAAAACCTTTGACTTATCACAAAAATATTTGGCTTTCAACACGTTTTAACATCATGTAAATTCTTGAGTATAATATAGGTTGCTACTCCTCCACTCCCTCAAAGTTCTCCTCACCCAATTTTGGTGGAATTTGGTGGAACACCTGCTATAAGCCGCCACCCACCAAATTTGGCACGAAAGTGCAATTTGTTCACGGATAAACCACACTGGACTATAAGTCGCATCTGTCCTCACTGTATTATGGGATAATTAGACCAAAAGATATTAACCGGTAACGTTTTATTTGACAGCGGGATCATAGAACTGTCATAAGACCAAATGAACAATCAAAGCTTTGAACCAATTGGCTTCATTGCTTCAAGAAACTTCATTTGGCCATCACTGCTCACCTTTGCTGCCACCTGCTGTCAACACTGTTGTTGTCCAACATGCCTCCAAGCATGCATTGCAGTGCAACAGATGTAAATAATGATCAAAATTCGTGTTATATGCTAATTATTTCTTCAGTTACTGTTCCAGTTGTTTCATTAATTGCTAGTTATGGTATTTGGTAACACTTTATTTGACAGTGGCGCATAAGACGGTCATTAGACAATCGTAATTATGACATGACAGTGTCATGAGCGTTAATCAATGCTTATAACAGATGTCATCTAGTGTTATCCGGCAAATTATCTCACTTTTGAATGGATGTAAAAGCTCCGAACTGGACATAAATAGATTTAGTGACATAATTTGCCATATGGCATTTGTCATAAACATTCAGTAATGCCCATGATAGTGTTATGTGATAATTATGACGGTCTTATGACATTTTTATGATGGAGGTAGATTTGTGTCTTTATTATTTAACCCCCCCCCCCTAAAAAAATGTCGCTTCAATTAAAAAAAAGTGTTTGAATGCAAAAATACATTTGAAATAAAAAAAAAAAATGGATGTGAAAGCTATTTTTCTGATTTTCTGATTATTTTTTTCATTTTTTTTTTGATTGAAGCAACTTTTTTGACTGAAGTAATGTCGATTTGTTTTTGGGCCACATTTTGGCTAGGACTTTTTTTTTTTATTATTCAGTCAAAAAATAAGTTGCTTCAAAAAAATATATAGATTTTTAAAAAGAAAATCACTTCAATCACAAAAAGAAAAATTTCAATCATAGAAAAAGTTTTTGAATGCGAAAAAAATATTTGAGATAGAAAAAATTTGCATTTGAACACTTAATTTTTCATTGAAAAAGTTTTCTTTGGTTGAAGCAATCCTTTTTGTGTTGGGCCATATTATGTATGATTAGAACATCTGTGTCTAAATCATTCAATCCCCCAAAAAAGTCGCTTCAATCAAAAAAAATATATATATATTTTCGATCATAGAAAAAAAATCATTTAAATTTTTTTATTTTTATTATTATTATTTTTTTTTTATGATATGCAAAGCAAATGATCATCTAAGGTGCTTGAAAAATAATTTTGACCCATTATAAAAATATATTTTTTTGTTCATTTCATTCATTTTTGTTGCAGTTTTATTGCTTTACAATTTATACATATATATATACATTAGGGCTTTCAAAATTATCGGGCTAACGAGCGGTAATTAATTTTTTAAATTAATCCCGTTAAAATTTTTGATGCAATTAACGCACAAATGCCCCGCTCAAACAGCAACAAAATGAAAGCACAGTGGAAGGTGTACTTGTTGTGTTTTTCGGAGTTTTGCCGCCCTCTGCTGGCGCTTGGGTGCGACTGATTTTATAGGCTTCACCACCCATGAGCATTGTGTAAGTAATTATTGACATCAACAATGGCGGGCTACTAGTTTATTTTTTGATTGAAAATTTTACAAATGTTATTAAAACGAAAACATGAAGAGGGGTTTTGATATAAAATTTCTATAGCTTGTCTTTCTATCCATGGATCGCTTTAACAGAATATTAATAATGGTAATGCCATCTTGTTGATTTATTGTTATAATAAAGAAATACAGTACTTATGTACCGTATGTTGAATGTATATATCCATCTTGTGTCTTATCTTTCCATTCCAACAATAATTTACAGAAAAATATGGCATATTTTATGGATGGTTTGAATTGCGATTAATTGCGATCAATTACGATTAATTCATTTTTAAGCTTTAATTAACTCGATTAAAAATTTTAATCGTTCGACACCCCTAATATATTATATATATATGAAAAGTCAATTACATGCAATGACATGCAATTTTCGGACACCAGGAGGGGCCTGGCCCCCCATTAAAATCCGCTTATGATGGCAGCGAATGAACAAATCTTCATTCGCTGCCACCCTCCCAGTTCAAATGGATTGGACATCTACTCATAATAAACCCCAATTCACAGAAGAAGAATGAAACGGCTTGTTTTTCCGTTTATTAGTTGTTTTGTATATTATCCTAGAATGATTTCCTGACCCATGTATTGATAATTGTTGTATCACCAACATCGTGAGCCTTGTATTGCAAAGGTTCCCACCCCGAAATAATAGTGTACCATTAAAAAGGTTTTCAGCATCATCACAATAAATCTACAACACACTCATTTCTGTTTTCCAAAATAGCCCCCCATGAACAAGTAGCACAGGAATCTGCCATCCACCGACTGTTTATGAAGCAGCTCACACGCTATTGTCGCTGCAGGCGCGTGGAGTCCTCATTGCATATAAATTACAGAAGTGGGAAGTGATTACTATAAAAAAAATTAAAAAAAAAACACCCCCCCCCCATTCCACTCAGCAGAAGTGGTATAATTGAGTACAAAAGCTATGCTGTGAAACCAAAGGGGGGAGGTGAGTTACTCAACACTGTATGCACAAGCGGCAAGTATCAGAGGGAAGCTGGAAAGGAGAGAGAAAAGGGAATGAAACATGCCGTTTCCTTCCCCACCCCGAACGGAGCCGGTGTGCCAAATGTGTGGTTTGCCCGTGCTGCTATATTCTGGAGCGGCTCCCGCAAGGAGTCGGCTTCTCGCCAGCTTCAGTTCCGCACAATGAATTTCCCTTAAAAACCACATCTGAGTACTAGTACTTGTGAAGGGCCGGCCAAGCCTCCGTAGGAACGTCCAAATTCAATGTTTTCCTTGTCAATCGGGGCGGAAAATACCAATAGAAAGATTCCCCCGGTCTCTTTTAACTTGCTGGATGCCATTGACGGTGCGAGACGTCCATTGAAACATGAGCAATCACAGCCTAGCTTAAATTAATTGTCTGTCTATGGTTGTTTATGGCAGACAATGAGGTAATGTTCAAATGAATCGAGTATTTTGATAGTTGATGAATCGTTTTAAGACATTGCTGACCTAAATTTTTTTGAGCCTGTGAATAGTAACATGTATTTATTTAATAAAATTACAAAAGGTGGGATTGTTTTATTCTAATTATAGAAAATGTTTATTTAGTCAAAACGGACTGAACGTCTAGTGCCGTTAATGGCAGCTAACAAGTAGCGTAATTTTTGGACTATAAGGCACACCTGACTATAAGCCGCCACCCACCAAATTTGACTGGAAAATGGCATTTGATCATAGATACAGCGCACTGGACTATCGACTGCAGCTTTCCTCACTGTAATATGGGATATTTATCCCAAAAGATATTAACCAGTAAAACATTATTTGACAGCGGCATCATAAGACTGTCATGACACCAAATGAACTACCATGAAGCCATTTCTTCAAGAAGCTTTGTTTGGCCATCACTGCTCCCTTGGGTGAGACAGTCAACCTCTGCTGCCACCTGCTGTCATCACATTTGTTGTCCAACATGCCTCCTAGCATGCATTGCAGCACTACAGATTTAAATAACAATCAAAATTCATGATCTGTGCTCATTATTTCTTCAGTTACTGTTCCAGTTGTTTCATTAAATGCAAGTCATGGTATTTGGTAACACTTTATTTGACAGTGGGGGTCATAGGACTGTCATAAGACAATCATAATTATGACATGACACTGTCATAAGCATTAATGAATACAGATGTCTTTTAGTGTCATCTGGGAAATTATCTCTTTTGAATGGCTGTAAAAGATCTGAGCTGGATATAAAGGGAGTTAGTGACATAATTTGCCGGGTGACACTGAATAACATCTGTCATAAGCATTCAGTAATGCCCATGATAGTGTCATAAATGTGACTGTCTTATGACAGTGTTATGAAGCCGCTGTCAAATTAAATTTTACTTATTAATCCAAATAAATCAACACATAAGCGTCAATGGTCTATAAACTGCAGGATTCAAAATGAGGGAAAAAAGTAGCAGCTGATAGTGTAAAAAGTACGGTATTAAAAAAAAAAAAAGAAAAGTTCTAGTTTGGTTGCTCTTCCTTGACACATTACAGTAATGAAAAATAAAGTTTAGAATTTAGAGAAAAATAAAAAAGATATAAAAATGCACAAAGTAACATATTTTAAAAAATGATTTAAACAACTTCAAATGAACTATTGCCGCCCTGTTCCCAATAACTACATTAGCATGCGTAATTACTTTTTCAGCCCTAAAACAAACAAAAAAATAACAATCTGGCTTCAAGGATCGATGCGTATACTTTTCTACAATAAACTGACTAAATTTATTCTGATGCATCCATGAATAACGGAGGAGTAACCATTTTCGTTAGTGTCCACAAGAATAAGAAGACCAAAAACATAAAACTGAGTATCTTTATGAGCCTTCAAATTATCTGTTTGACTTCAATATTGGATTAACGTAAATTAACAATAGATGTTTTAAAGACTTAAAGCGGAAGTTCTTCGGGTTAGCGGGGGTTTAATTAGTCGGTAGAGTTGATTTCTCCAAATTCCGTGCAGTTTGTAAATTGTTAGTATCAGGGCTCCGGAGTGGCTAAGCTAGCACGAGTCAATGGGGCTAATTTAGCAAACCAATTAAAAACGATACAGATCTTCGAACAGGTCCAACATAGTCAAATAAATTCAAAATGCAGAACATTGTTCCACATTCCCACGCGGCCAAAACAATGTCACACCAAAGTGCTGTAATTCACTTTATTCTGCAGCGCTATTATTTTAGATGCATAATATGACCCCAATAGAAAGGAGTGCTTCGACCGCTCGTGCTCACGCTGCATTCGAAGAAGTAGGGAAGTCAGACTTATTCCACTTAGATTGTACCAGTTGCGACCTCAAAGCGTTCCAAGCCAATGTAAACAGCAAAGATGGCTGATCTTGACGTTTTTGTTTAAATTTTATTTTTAGGATCAAAAGACATTTTGAACTCCAGCAAAACTGACTTTTCGTAAGCCATCAAATAGTGGAGGCGTCCCAAAGATATTTTTCCAGGTCATAGGTTGGAAACTCTGACTTCCCACCTTCTTCGAATGAATCAGTCTGCTGAGTTAATTGACGGACGGCAACATGGTGAAATGTGCATTTAGGGGCTTTGGAAGCAGACAGAAGAAATGGGCAAAGGAATGTTTCCACAAATTCCCCATGAAGAACAAGGAACAACATAAAATGCGATTGCTTTTCTGCTCGCTCCGACATAAAAAGTCAGCGGTGAAAAAAACTGATGGGATATCACTCCGCTCTGCTCCTCTGCAGAGCTGCTGGATTACAAATGTTGCTGTTCATATTCCAATTATTGACATGCAATGGTAAGTTTTAATAATTTTATCCTGAAAACATAGCCAACACTAATGACTGAATTGGTCATTGATTATTTTCATGTGTGCATATGTTATTTCTTTTATTGCTATGCTAAGTTAGCCCAATTTACTTGTGCTAGCTTAGCCACTCCGGAGCCCTGAAACTAACAAATAAGTCACAAACTACACAGAATTTGTTTAACTCAACTAAACCAACTAATTTAACCCTCACTAACTCGAAGCTTAAGCCTGATGTCAAAAATTTTGAACTTCCCCTTTAAGTGTGAATTTAGGTTATATCCCCATTGTAGTAAAGAATCTCTATTAGCAGCTAGCAACAAAGTACCAATATTCCATTCCGGTATTTTTGTAGATTTGTAGAACATCTTCCAGAAGGATTTTTACTTTAACTCGCTACATTTGAAACAGATAGTCACTGTGTACTATAACAGTTTTTCGCAAAATAAAAGCGTTTTTTCCAAAATTTTGGCAAAGTGTTGCGACTTAAGCGAGCTTCCGCCGAAAGGTGTTTTTAGAAAAAGTCTCCTAACTCCCATGAAGTCTCATCCAGCTTGAGTTTACTAAGGCGTGTGGAGGAGAAGTGATCATGTGACTGGGTTGGTGGGTTTGTGATGCCAATAGACGTCCATTACAATTTGACTGGGGACCTGGTAGAGATTAAACCTGCAAAAAACATACAGTCGATGCACATGATTTACTTTTGCTGACCACACAAAATTATGCAACGGGCCGGATCTGACCCCCAGGCCACCTGTTTGATACCCACGGGTTAAGGGTTTTTGCACTATGTTATGATTAGGTTTAGGGAAATCGACATGTAGTGTTATTCTTCCAAATTTGCATAATTATAAGTTTCTAAAAAACGATCTCCAAAAGCCTATCTGTGCATATACTGTTTCTTTAGTAACAAAGGACATCGCCAACTATTGGCCTGGCATGGATATTACAGTATTTCTCTTGGTAATTTGGCCTTTTCTCCCACATTTCCCACAAAACATATTAAGTTAATCAAAGACTAAATATTCCCATATGTGAATATGGGTGTGAAATGTTTGTCCGTGAGTACCCTGCAATTGGACGACGAACAGTGCAAAAGTCAGCTGGGATAGGCTCCAAAATTGATGTGCTGATAAGTTCAAGTGACAAAATTCTAAGGCTTTCATGTAACCCAATTTGGATGCCCCACTTTCCTGAAATTGACGGCAATAGATGTTCAATCCATTTGAACCGGGAGCGAATGATTAAATTATTGGTAAAAGACAGAAATATGTTTTCAAAAATGCTTATTGTGTGAATCTTTATGTCAAGGAGTTCAAAACAGCCGCACGGGGGCCAATTGTGGCCGTCGGGATAATATTTTGCTGCCTCTATTTGACATATTATAATGGTGCCTGCAAAAAGAATTTTAAAAGAATTAAAATCTATATAACTATATAAAGAATGTCAAGAATGTTAAATAAGAATGAACTAATAAAAAAAAAAAAAAAACTTGAAAAAAATAAATTATTATAATAAATTTGAAAAAAAAAGAAGACATACATAAATTTAAATACCAGTATTTTTCAGCATATAAGTCGCAGTTTTTTTCGGAGTTTCAAGGCTTCACTCGTTACCTGTATTAATGGCACCTGTTTTCACTCATTATTGGTATAAAAGACATGTCCACAACCTCAGTCAGTCACACTCCAAACTCCACTATGGCCAAGACCAAAGAGCTGTTGAAGGACACCAGAGACAAAATTGTAAACCTGCACCAGGCTGGGAAGACTGAATCTGCAATAGGTAAAACACTTGGTGTAAAGAAATCAACTCTGGGAGCAATTATTAGAAAATGGAAGACATACAAGACCGCTGATAATCTCCCTCGATCTGGGGCTCCATGCAAGATCTCACCCTGCGGCGTCAAAATGATAACAAGAACGGTGAGCAAAAATCCCAGAACCACATGGGGGTACCTAGTGAATAACCTACAGAGAGCTGGGACCACAATAACAAAGGCTACTATTAGTAACACAATGCGCCACCAGGGACTCAAATCCTGCACTGCCAGATGTGTCCCCCTGCTAAAGCCAGTACACATCCAGGCCCATCTGCGGTTCGCTTGAGAGCATTTGGATGATCCAGAAGAGGACTGGGAGAATGTGTTATGGTCAGATTAAACCAAAATAGAACTTTTTGGTAGAAACACAGGTTCTCGTGTTTGGAGGAGAAAGAATACTGAATTGCATCCGGAGAACACCATACCCACTGTGAAGCATGGGGGTGGAAACATCATGCTTTGGGGCTGTTTTTCTGCAAAGGGACCAGGACGACTGATCTGTGTAAAGGAAAGAATGAATGGGGCCATGTATCGAGAGATTTTGAGTGAAAATCTCCTTCCATCAGCAAGGGCATTGAAGATGAGACGTGGCTGGGTCTTTCAGCATGACAATGATCCCAAACACACAGCCAGGGCAACAAAGGAGTGGCTTTGTAAAAAGCATTTCAAGATCCTGGAGTGGCCTAGCCATTCTCCAGATCTCAACCCCATAGAAACTCTGTGGAGGGAGTTGAAAGTCTGTGTTGCCCAACGACAGACTTAAAACATCACTGCTCTAGAGGAGATCTGCATGGAGGAATGGGCCAAAATACCAGGAACAGTGTGTGAAGAGTTACAGAAAGTGTTCGGCCTCCGTTATTGCCAACAAAGGGTACATAACAAAGTATTGAGATGAATTTTTGGTATTGACGAAATACTTATTTTCCACCAAGATTTGCAAATGACTCCTTTAAAAATCAAATTTTCCGTTTTTTTCCCCCACATTCTGTTTCTCATGGTTGAAGTTTACCCATGTTGACAATAACAGGCCTCTCTAATATTTTCAAGTGAGAGAACTTGCACAATTAGTGGTTGACTAAATACTTATTTGCTCCACTGTATATGTAAATAAAGTGTACATAAATATGTTTTTAGAACTATTTTATTCTTATAACAAGATTTTTAAATAATCAGCAATGCGCTGAGGGCACAAAATGAGCTGTGAAGTAGCGAGGAATCACTGTACTATGAATATGGAAGTCAGTGCAAATTGGGTGCCATCTCTGGCCAAAATGTGCATTGCAGAAACAGGTCTATTTATGGCGATAATAACAAGAGCCAGGTAAAACGTTAATGAAAGGTTTTTATATTGTTTTGGTGATATGGATCGTCATAACGTACTACTGACTCATTTTTTGTCAACAAATTTTAACTCACTGACTGCCATTGACAGCTATAAACGACCGAACAGTTCAAATGGATTGGACGTCTCCTACTAATAAACTCATTTCAATTCCCAGCAGAAAGATGAAAAGAACCACGTTATTGGACAGTGAGACACTTAATCAAAACTGATAGGCTTGCCCCACTGTACATACTGAGCCATGATGCTAATATTCGTTAGCATGTAAATCGCCCCTTCCTTTTTATATTAGCATTAAGCTAGTTGACCTCAGTTGGTGTGAATAAACTAAAATCACGCTACATTTCCCCGAAACTTGATCGATTGTCTGTCACGTCTAACAGCGAAACGGTCCTAAATTTTTCTCAATCTACAATCTCGATCTTAAAATCTCTTTCTAGTCATCTTTCCGAGAACTAGAATTCTCCCCTTGCAGCAGAAATAAAAGCTAATTTAACTCAACTCTGGTCTATTTTAGTATGTTTGAGCGTCTTGAGCTGCAAAAGTTATTTTAACGTCACATTACTGCAAATCCAAATCGGTCGGGAGTTTATGACTTGATCCTTTAGCCCCTTTTTTACATTTTCCACTTTTCTTCCGCCGACCAGCCTCGGCCTTTCGTGTCGGCGCTTCCCCTCAGCGTCAACTTTTGACTAGCGTGCCGGATTTATGATTAAAATGCGGAGGGAGCGAGAGAGGCGGGAGATCAGGGGGTGTCTTCACAGATGTAAATTTGTCTCCCGGGCAGGCTTTTCCTGTTATTCGTAGCCTCCTCCGCTCGGGTCCCGGCGCTCGGCTCCGCTTGTTCCGCTCATTACACCCCCCGGGCTGGTGGCGCTCCTCCGCACCTCGCTCGCGGCGGGGCTTTCTTCTCCATTAATTGGGTTTGGTTACATTAAGCCCCCTGGACAAAGAACCGTCCCTGCCAATAGATGCTTCCTTAGTTAGTCGTACTGTTGGGGTTCAACCCGCTGCACGAAATGCTAATTGGTTATTTATTTAAGCTTCCTCAGGTTGGTCTCTACTGGTTTTCAATGAGGGAGTGGAGGAGGGGATGCTCTAGTTTCCAACACCGATGCGTCTCGGGAAACGTATGACACTTTTCAAATAAAATAAACAGTTTAACCCTTTCAGTGGTTACTACAGGGCACATAGTTATTATTACCTTACTCAGGTCATGTATGTATTGCGGTAGTTAGTAAAAAGAGAGAAATTCAATGATCGCTTCCAGCCCCTCCCATTTGAAATGGATTGGACATCTACCCTAATGTTCGCACTATAAGGCGCACCTGACTATTAGCCGCCACCCACCAAATTTGGCACGAAAAGGGCATTTGTTCAGAGATAAGCCGCACTGGACTATAAGCCGCAGCTGTCCTCACTGTATTATGGGATATTTACGCCAAAAGATATTAACCGGTAACATTTCGATTGACAGCGGCATCATACGACTGTCATAAGACCAAATGAACCACCATGAAGCTATGAACCAATTGGCTGCAAAGCTTCCTTGCTTCAAGAAGCTTCATTTGGCCATTGCTGCTCCCTTGGAATAGACAGTCAACCTCTGCTGCCACCTGCTGTCAACACTGTTGTTGTCCAACATGCCTCCTAGCATGCATTGCACCGCTACAGATGCAAATAACAATCAAAATTCATGTTCTGTGCTAATTATTTTTTCAGTTACTTTTCGAGTTTTTTCATTAATTGCTAGTTATGGTATTTGTTAACACTTTATTTGACAGTGGCGCCATAAGGCTGTCATTAGATAAGATAATTATAACATTACACTGTCTTGAGCATTAGTGAATGCTTTTTCAGATGTCATCTAGTGTTATCTGGAAAATTATTTCATTTTTGAATGGATGTAAAAGATCCAAGATTGACATAAAGGGAGTCAGTGACACAATTTGCCAGATGACACTTAATGACGTAAGCATTCAGCATTCATAATAATGTCATGTCATAATTATGACGGTCTTATGACGCTGCTGTCAAATAAAGTGCTACCTATTAACCCATATAAATCAATAAATAAGCCGCACTGGACAATAAACCGCAGCATTCAAAATGACGGAAAAAAGTAGCGGCTTATAGTCTGAAATTTACAGTACTGCCGTCAATGTCAGCCAAAAAATAAATGATAGTTTAGTCATCTCAAAATGTGTCTTCGACTAGTTTTTGTTGACGAAAACTCGATTCATTTTGTTTAGTTTTAGTCGGCGTTTACTAAAAATGTTTTTGTCTGTGAAATTGTAAAATTCTATTCCAAAATTAATAAATAAAGGTTTCCAATTATTTGGAATGAACATTAACAGACGAGCACATGTTGTAGCATCTAAAAAAACAATGAAATTGGTGATTATGCACACTCAGCAGTAACACAGTACATTAATTTCAATTGATCATTGCCACCTGGACACCACTATCTGTATGTAAAAATTAGGGGTGCAGGATATCCATTTTTTGAAACCAATACCGATAACTTCCTGCTCCTCAAGGCTGATACCGATACGATAACCGATTATATATATATATGTGTGTGTGTGTGTGTGTGTGTATATATATTAGGGCTGTCAAACGATTAAAATTTTTAATCGAGTTAATTACAGCTTAAAAATTAATTAATTGTAATTCATCGCAATTAATCGCAATTCTAACCATTTATAAAAAATGCCATATTTCTCTGTAAATTATATATATATTCTGTAAAATAAATTGTTGGAATGGAAAGATAAGACACAAGATGGATATATACATTCAACATACGGTACACAAGGACTGTAGTGGGCATTTCACTCTACTGTCATTTAAATCTGTCTATGCTGTCCTCATTCCGAAGCGTCTACTTTTTCCAAAGCTAGACAGCTAGTGAACGAAGCCATAATAATCAGACTTCTTTTTCATCTGATTTATTAATAAAATGGCCTCAAACCATTGTCCTCTTTAGACCGTCATAAAACTACAAAAAAAAAGTACACAAGCCTTGCATTAGCAACAACGTTAGCTTAGCACGCTATACAGGTTCACAAAACAAACAGAAAGCGTCCCATACAAAAAATATAACATTTCCCTTACTAACATAATATGTGCATTATTTACAACAACCATACTTACGGACAAATCTTGTCCAAGGATCATATAAGCACAACATTACAGCGTAGGCGTCAGCCCGAGACGTCATGCAGCCATATTGAACTGGCAAGAAAGCAATAAACCATGTCGCAAAGCGACCACAAGAGTTCGCTGTTAGACAGCACAAAAAAACCTTGCTGTAAAACTTACCAAAAGGCAGAATACTGTCTGAGCGGGACATGTGCGTTAACTGCGTCAAATATTTTAACGTGATTAATTTAAAAAATTAATTACCGCACGTTAACACGATAATTTTGACAGCCCTAATACATATATATATATATATATATATATATATATATACACATAATTTTCAATGTATATTCACTTGAGTTTATGAACACCTGTAGGTCAACAATACTAGTGGTTGATTCAGCTTAGATTTGCCTTTGACCGAATCAAAATTTTCATGATGACATGAACATTATTATAATGAACAAAACAAAGACAGTAACAAAACTTTGCATACAGGAAAAACAGGAGTGGAAACAAACACACAAATCCCAACACCGTGCCAAAAAGATTATTAATAGGGCCGATAATATGTTATCGGATTTATTGGGATGACGTCATAATTCCTATTATCGGACCAATAATTATCGTGCACCTCTCGTAAGAATAAGTTGTTGGAGAGTTTAAAGGACGCTCGCTGTTAGCATTAGCCTAATGCGAACATGAAAGCTATGCTAACGCTACGAGTCACATTTAGTGTGTGATGATCATTCAGCAAAGGTTTTTAAAGGCTAAAATAACATTGCATAATCTCTCTGGCCAAGTTGTTAGCATTAGCCTAATGCAAACACGAAAGCTATGCTAACGCTATGAGTTACATTTAATGTGTGATAATCACTCAGCAAAGACTTTGAACTCATTTGCTCCCAAAAACGTATAAATACCTTCTATTTTTTATTGCTTCAGTGTCCCAAAGAAGCATTTATATGTCTTTTGCATTTTTTGACAAGAGGCATCTATAGGTTCCTATGTATCTAAGATACAATGCACATAGCTCAAAACCCATTTTAAAGCAATAAAACTGGCCACTGGAGGTCAGTAGCGCATTTGGTAAGAACTCATCTCGGTCCAAGAAAGGAAGTGAAGAAAAATAGTCAGGAAATGGAAGTTGGAGGGATCTTGTGAAGACGCGTGACAATTTGAGAAAAATGTGAAGAACGATCAGGAAAAAAAGGCAAACGACATTGGAGGAGTGTTTTGAAAAGAAAATGAAACCATCGTCAAAGAAGGATTCAAAAAAAATATCTTGATGATAGATGGTGACGTCCACAACAGCGTCAGGTTCCACACGCGTTCTGCGGCGCTCACGTTGCGTTACTCCTTAGCCCGAGGTTGAAACCAACAATAAAGATGATGAAGATGATGGAAAAAGTGAGACCGATCTTGATCCGGACTCATCAGATTACTGGGAGCCACCTCATTCAACCGGGAGTAGACGAGAGCCTTGTTATGTGCGCAAATAGTTCAATAGTTTAGTTATGTGTAAATAAATTGTTCCTTTGCGATCAAAATCTCTATTTGTCTTGTTGTTTGTTATTTTTGTAGAACGAAAACAGATGTTTGGGATGTCACATAGGCGAAAAATAGCTGTGTTAAAGTCAAAGTTATGTTTGAAATGTACTGTATGCTTTCACAAAAAGGCAACATTTTTCCGTTTTTTCATCTGAAATTGGAAAATTGCTCAAACTAAGCTATTTTCTAATGCTGATTTCTAAAGAATGGACAAAGATATGAACTTTTTTTTCCTGCTGAAAGAAGAGAGTCTAATCTTTCTTTTGATGGGTACCATGTTTATATAGCAATAGAACAGAATTTTCTGTGAGCCTTACAAAATCAGTCAAAATCCAGTAAAACGGCCGGAAGCGAAGGGCCTTGCTCCGGTTAAAATGGCTGGGAGTGAATGAGTTAAATGCTAAAGCAACATGGCATAATCTCTCTGGCCAAGAAAACAAATATTACCGTGTGTGCAAGTCAGCATGGAGACTGGAGACGACACACTGGTGAGTCGGGAAGGGAGGCGGGCAGTACTTTACGAGTGACATAATCAGACACTGCTACATGTAGGCTAACTACACATAAAATGTCCCACATTGTGAACATATGACGGAAACTATTGCGCATTCTCGTCTTGTCGGACGAAAATTGGCATTCATTTGTTATGTTTTAGTCTCCTAAAAAACGTTTTTAACTCCTTATTGTCTCGTCATCGTCATGAAAAAAGTGTTCATTGACGAAATATTTTCGTTATCGTCAACGTTGACGAAAACAACACAGTTTAATACTAAACTACTTTATACTCACTTCAATGTAAAGTACCCAGATAGCAGACCGACGTTGAAAAGATGTCGTTGAATCAACGTCACTTTTGCACCCTCAATTAATGTTGTTTCAACGTTGAAATCCTTACAAAACCTAAACGTCATTTCGATTATTAATAATATTGGAACAACGCTGAATCAATGTTGTTTTCGATCAAAATGCCCGCTCATCCATAATTCAATGACTTTTCAATCATATTTCCCGGTCAATCATAAATCAACTATTTATCAACATTAGTTCATCAACTATGAAACAATGTTAACTCAACCATCGCATGACATGCCATAGAACAACGTTTTTTCAAAGTCACTTGAGGTTGAAAATTTCTATGTCAACCATACTGATGATTTTGATGGAAAAATCAACGTTTATTCAATGTCGGTCTGCTATCTGGGTAATTGCTATCAATATTTGGTCAGCTGCTTAACTCATTGTCTGCCATTGATGGGGAATGGACGTCGATCTGTCATTATCATGGAAAGGGCGACTAGCACCCCATTTTTTTACAGCTGTGTGAATAGCTGGCAGCCATCTTGGGTAGGGCAATTGCAAACTAGATCTCAAAGAGTACATATCGTGCAGCTTGTGAGATTTATTTCTTAGTACTCCTCGAGATTGATGACATCATTTTAGGGATGCAGCTATCCATTATTTTAGTAGTCGATTAATCGATGAACTAGTTAGTCCGAATAATCGAGTAATCGGATAAGGAAAGGAAAAATTAAAATACCTGAGCTGACCCCCAAATGGTATAAAAATAAATAAATAAATAAATAAGGATCTACGTACAAGCAGCAAAAGAACAATTGGCTAACTTACATAGCAAAAGTCCGCTACCTTAAATGCTATAAAATACTAAAGTTTTTTTTATTTTTATTGCTGTTAACAAATGGTTCAGACGCATATTCCCACAAAAATTGGCTAAATATACTTTTAAACTAAATTAAGAATGCACCGAAAAATATTGGCTCAAACAAAAACTTAGCTTATGTTGGTCTAAACAAGGAGCAGCTGGATTCAGCCACATGAAATGAGGCAGACCAGAGGGCAGTGTATCCATCCAAATCAATAAAACTAAATGCAAACACTTTCAAAACAAACCATTACAACGCCACTTCAATTAAACGAATACTCGAAGCAGCAAAATTTATTTCGAATCTTTTTTTCTAATCGAATACTCGAGTTAATCAATTAATCGTTGCAGCACTACATCATTTTAGTGCTGTATCTGTACCAATAATATCAACGCAACAATAGTTAAAGTCATGATTAATTTTTTTGGGCCCAGATTATCCAGCCCTTGTTAAAGTTTTTGGCAAGAACACAGGAGTTTAAAGCTAAAAGGGGCTTTTTATTGTGACCTGTTGGAAAATAATCCGCACCATTACTATATTTTTTACCGTAACCGTACGAAACATCGTCATACAAATCAGGTCCCAACCCGCAGTTTGAACAACAGTGCCGTTTTCCCACTCGGCGTAAGTAATGTCAAATGCGGTCACGCTCGGCGGCACGCTTCGAACGAGTCTACACGGCAGCACAAAGGCGCTATTAACAGCAGAGTGTCTCCAACAGCACGAGATGGATTACCCATCATCCTCCAGCTGGCAGGAAGCGCGTGCGCTCCGAGCAAACCAATCACGCTTCTTTCGCTCTCATGCCGACTGTGGCAACCGACGATCTCGACGAGGATAATTTGTGTGAAATGCGGCAGCCTCAGAAGAAAAAGACTCGATTTGCTTTGAGTTTTTTTTCTTATATGTGGCAGAGCTTTTTCAAGGCGGGAAAATAATAACTTTGGGGTACAGAGGTGGAATGTATGAATGATGTTTAAGGGCTATTGATGGTGATTGACATCAATTCCATTTGGAGGGCTGACAGCAAAAGATTGGAAGATGTAAAATAACAACAAGATAGCTAGCTAGCTAGCAACAATTCTTGAATTTTTGTCTAGCTGGCTAAAAAAAAATCAACACTTTAACTCATTTTTGGCTAGCTATCTGGCTAAAATTCTTGTAATTTTAGCCAACTAGCTCGCTAAAATTTTCGAATTTGAAAGAAATATTTTTTCTTAGCAAAACATCTAGATTAATTAAATCTATCTGCCTTAAGCAAACAAAATCTAACCAACTTTTTAGTTAACAGGGGTCGAATTGGGCCACTATATTATTTTGTGTAGCCCTCAAAAGTAAATCATGGACATTGACTGATTTTTAGTAAAATACATTTCTAAATAAAATTTCTGAAGTCCTGAAGTTTTTCTTTTTTAACAATTTTTACAATAAAAATATAAAAAACACAATAAAGAGATCATATGAAATAATACTAATAATAAAATAAGGTTATAATTTTCCTCATTTTTTTTCTCTTATATTTTGGAATTAAATCCCTTTTGTTCCTTTTTTATATTTATCTAAAAGCCAGAATTAGGCTAATTTTCATCAGCAGTCCCTGGCCGGTCAGGAAAAGTGACCAATTCAGATGAAGGGGAAAGAACTAAAAACATTTTTTAAATTAAATTAAAACTGTAAACATCTAAAAGATAAAAATGAAAAATAAAATAGCTAAAAAGAGAATATTTATATTTTTTCTAATATAAAGGAAAAACTAAAACACATTTTGAAAATAAATGAAAAAATTAAGACAATAATTACTTTCCCTTTAAAATATATATATACCGTAATTTCCAGACTATAAGCCGCTACTTTTTTTGTACATTTTGAATCCTGCGGCTAATAGTCCAGTGCGGCTTATTTGATTTATTTGTGTTAATAGGCAACCCATGCCTCCTAGCATGCATTGCAGCACAACAGATGTAAGTAACAATCAATATTCAGCATGCATTGCAACACTACAGATGTAAGTAACAATCAAAATTCTTGTTCTTTGCTAATTATTTATTCATTTACTGTTCCAGTTGTTTCATTAATTGATTGGTATGGTATTTGCTAACACTTTATTTGACAGCGGCGTCATAAGACTGTCATAAGACCATCATAATTATGATATGACACTATCATGGGCATTACTGAATGCTTATGACAAATGTCATTAAGTGTCATCCAGCAAATTATGTTACCAACTCCATTTATGTCCAGCTCGGATCTTTTCTGGTGCTGCGTCACCAGTAGATGGATGGCGATGTAGTGTAAAGCGCTTTGAGCGCCTTGTAAGTTGGAAAAGCGCTACACAAATATAACACCATAACCATAACATCCATTCAAAAGTGAGATCAATTGCCGAATAAAACTGAATGATTCGTTAATGCTCATGACAGTGTCATGTTATAATTATGTCTGTCTAATGACAGTGTTATGGCGCCACTGTCAAATAACGTGTTACCAAATACCGCAACTAGCAATTATTTAAACAAACAGGAACAGCAACTGAATAAATAATTAGCAAAGAACCTGAATTTTGATTGTTATTTACATCTGTTGCGCTGCAATGCATGCTAGGAGGCATGATGGACAACAACAAAGTTAACAGCAGGTGGCATAAAAGGTTGACTGTCTCCCCCAAGGAAGCAGTGATGGTCAAATGAAGCTTCTTGAAGCAATGAAGCTTTGCAGCCAATTGGTTAAAAGCTTCATGGTGGTTCATTTGGTCTTCTGACGGTCATACGATGCCGCTGTCTAATGAAGTGTTATCGGCTAATATCTTTTGGTGTAAATATCCCATAATACAGTGAGGACAGCTGCGGCTTATAGTCCAGTGTGGCTTATCTATGAACCAATGCCGTTTTTGTGTCACATTTGGTGGGTGGCGGCTTATAGTCAGGTGCGGTAAAATTACGGTAATTATATAATATTCCTGGGTTATGACATCCCCGACTGACGTGATTTCAACTTTACGACGCCGGAGTCTCGTCCACCATTCTGTCTCCAGTTCTTTAAAAGAATTTTTTTTTTTTGTTGTTGTTGCGTAAACATTACCTAATTTTTGCCATGTCAGGATCCTCTCCTCCCTTAGTACGGTCGCCACCGTCCTGCAGTTCCTGACGCCGTGAAGTCCCACTTCCTTGTTCTCACGGACTCCTCTTGCGAGTCCCGATCCGGTTTGATGTGTTCGGACGACGGGCTCGAATTAAGAGAGGCAGCGCTGGCAACCTGAGCGGCCGTGATATCCCCCTTCTCTCGCCCCCCTCCCTACTCTTTCCACAGCGCCCTCTTCTATCAGCATGGCGACTCAGTCGCGAGTAAAGCCCGAAGTTTTTTTTATTTTATTTTTTTTAAAGCCCAAATAGTCATTGAATATAACGGCATATAACTTATTTTTTCACTTTATCTTATTAATGTGATGTATAATACATGTTTTTGGACAGTTATTTTGAGGTGCAGGCGGTATCTTGGGGTAATTAAAGGGTTAATTCTGACCTATGCAGAAATTCGGGTTACATTCCCAGCCTTTAAACGGAACTTGTTCGTAACCCCGGACTACTTGTATATATATTTATAGTCTTGCACCGATGCCATTTTTTTGGGCTCCTGATACCGATTCTTATACCTGTGTGGTATCGTCGATATTGTATTGATGCCACATAAAAAAATGAATATATATATATGTATATATATTCATTCATCTTCCAAGCCGCTTACCCTCACATGGGTCACGCGGGTTGCCGGAGCCTATCCAGGCCAATTATGGGGACTAGGAGGTGTTCGCTCTGAATCGGTTGCCAGCCAATCGCAGGGCACAAAGAGACGGACAACCAGTCACGCGGACATTCACACCTAGGGACAATTTCTAGAGTTCAATCAACCAACCATGCAATTGGAGGAAACCAGAGGACCAAGAGAAAACCCACGCAGGCACAGGGAGAACATGCAAACTCCACATAGGAAGACCAGGGCTTGGGATTGAACCCTTGATCTCAGAACTTTGAGGCGGACGTGCTAACCACTCGTGCCGTTTACAAAATATACCGTATGTTTATATTTATATTTCTAATACTAAATTTCTGCCTACTCACTTAAATGTAAAGTAATTCCTATCATGGCTTGGTCAGACACTGCAAGACATTTATTTTATGTTGACTGGATTGGACGTCTAGCGCCATCAATGGCACTGAAACCACAGCATTCACATCCAGTCTTTTGTGGACATTTACAAGTCACTTTCTGTTCATTTGAGGGTATTTACCGGTTATTTCCTCTTGATTTTGAGGAGGCATGTGCCAGTATGAGATTCTGAGGTATTATAACCTTAAGGCAAAATATCACGGTTTCACGGTCCCATTGCATTTACAGCTCTAAAATGTGTTACTTTGAGGTATCTGGGTAAAAAAAAAAAAAAAAAAACTTTTTTCCATTGAACAGGATTTGTTTTTTTTTAAACATATAAGCAAATTGGAACATAGGTATAATGTTAAGTTAAAATAAATTAAAAACCACAATATTCTAAATTCAAATAAAATAAATGCAGTCCTTTAGGTGAGCCTAAACACACAGCCACAGCTTAACATTATTACCATCAGAACAAAAATAATTGAATTTTTTCCATAAAAAGCACGTGTGTATGACTCGTATCATGTAAACATTTTACACACGCTCTCGGTCTCAACACAGTCATTGCTAGAGAGAAAAAAAACACCACGTTTTACCACTGCTAGACACACTAAACATGCTAGAGTTAACTCTCGTAGCTGGTGGGAAATGTTCATAACAGTGTTTACTAGCCTTTAATTTTGTATAAATGCGAAATCATATTGGAGGTAGGCCTGTCGCGATAACAAATTTTATGGTGCGATATTTCTCAAAAATTATTGCGATATTATTACGCCCCCCCAATTTTTTTAACCAATTTACAATAACACAGTGAGAATACAGTATATATTAATAGATCAAGTACACCCATTTAAACCCAATAAATATTTACTCTTAAATTCAAAAATACTTTTTAAGAAATCACAACTAAAAACAATAGACCATGCCCCTTATGTAAAAAACAATAATATTGATACCACACAGAAACACAGAATAAATAAAATGTGTTTAAAAAAATAAAAATAAAAAATTGCACTTAATAACTTAAGCATTTAGGCAAATGAAAACTTATCCCGTCATAGCTTCTGCAATGGTGTTCCATAGGGATGCAACGATACAGTTAAGTCATGGTTCGGTACGATTTTTGATACGGGGGACACGATTTTCGATCCGATTCAATACATTTAATGCTCTGTAAAAAAAAAAAATAAAAAAAAATTATATTTTTTGTTTCGTTTTTTGTTTTTTGTTTTTTTGCTAACGAGCAAAAATTAAATTGCCATCAAATAAACATGCATTTTAGTGCATAATATTTATGTGCTTACATCTTACTGATCTGAAAAAAAATTGTATAAAAGTGCTGAGAACAATCTTTACTGTTTGTAAAGTGAGGCAGGGCACACCGTTGATTGCTACAGCTCTCTAGGTAGCTAGGTTTACTACATGAGCAAGACGTCCTATTTGTGGTCCGAATCCATCTGTGTCACGTACTGAATTAACAATATTTGCAACATTATCTATAGTCACTGGTATGGATTGATTTGGCCTTCTTAACTTCCATTCAGTCATGACAGTTTAGAGATGTAGTATATGGACTACGTTTCCCATAATCACTCTGGGCTCACGTAGCCAATGGCAATCTAGTTTGCCATTTCATGATATCTAGTGTGTGCGCGCATTAAAAAAGTTAGCAAGCGCCGCTGCAGTCACGTCTGCTCATTACTACACAACACCAACATATGACAATCGACTTTCATAAACAGGACAAGTTTGAAGCAGCTGTTCGTTGTCAAAGTGAGGTTGTTTGTAGCAGCCAAGTCGGTAACAATGTTTTGGCGAATTTCGTTGTAAAAATCCGGCGTTGTGCCGAAAAATAGCCCCCCCGCGTGAAATGTCACTCCTGACATTTCGCCCACACGTCAAGAACACCGGCGCGCCATAGATGGTCCTCACACAGTCACTCCAGAGGACTGACGTGGCCGGTATAAGTTGAACAATAGGATATAATGGGAATGATTGGCTCCGGCGCTAGTTTTTGCCGGACCTGGAACGAAGATGCATTTTGCGCAGTTGGTAACGAGGAATCTGAACTTTTAACAGCACGTCTGCCGCACGTGCACGCGAGGCGATAAATCGCAACGGAAAAATTACCGCCTTCATTTTTATGTATCGCGCGATAAATGGAATTATTGCATATTGCGACAGGCTTAATTGGAGGTATTGCCTCCTCGGTAGCCACCCTACGCAAACATGTTTTACATGTCAGTTGGCCCTCCTCCTCTAAGCTGCGGCCAATTTTCTGTACCCGAAGTATTCCCACAGCAGCGATTTCGTTTTCTTCAATGGGGGAAAAAGTTCAGGAGTTTCTTAACTTTCTTAAGTTTCTTTCCTCCAGCCATCATGTAGCACAGCTGACTCACTGACACTGAGCAACAACTGGTGGGGGAGAGTTGAGCCCTGCAGCTGCAAGCGAGGGATTTCTCCCTGCATTTTTGGGACATAAAAACTAGATAATACCTTAGAGAAGGTAGGATGGAAAATTTTTGCGGTTTTGAAACAGTGACGTTTTAATACAACAGTAAACCTTGAAACCGGTAATCGGCACATATCTAATCTTGAGTCATTTCCTATTCATTTGGGGGCATTCTTGAGTCACTTCCTTTTTTAGTGTCCCGCAATCAACAGGAGGTGACCTGTAAATGCTGCAAAATCAACAGGAAGTGACCCGTAAATATCCCAAAAAGAATAGGAAGTGACCGAAAATCAGCAGGAAATGACCTGAAATGTACCAGAATTAACTTATTGGCTGCAAATGAATGAATGTTCATTCACTGCCATACTCCCACTTCACACGGATTGGACGTCAACTAGTTGTAAACTGATCAGACGCCATTCATTCATTTGCTCCTCCCAGTTGAAATGAATTGGACTTATACTGCTGTCAATGGCACTGAAAGATACGCATTCACATCCAGTCCTCCCAGTTCAAATATGTCGAACGATGGCAAAATGACGTCCTCCAAATGATATTCCATTCCAGCAATATGAAATAAATGAACATCTCGGGAGGCGTAAGCCGCATTTAGGCCGCATCAGTGGTTAATTGGCGCGATGGAGTGCGTGTTTTCAAGCACGGGGAATGTTAATCTGGGAGCCTTAACCGGGATCTCCTCCGCAAAGCTCCACCACGTGCTCAGAGGAGGCAAATGTTTGGAGCGCGTCGGACTTTTCTCTCCCGTTCAATCACCGTTATTTATAGAAACGCTGCATGATTTATCATTAGCGGCGAGGCCAAGGGAGCTTTGGCGCCGGCGCGCACGGCCAACGAGGCCCCGAGAGGTGGACCCAAATAAAAATGGCAGTGACAGTCCGCTGGGGCGCTACTCTGGCTTTTAGGCAAGTGTTTTGAGGATAAACAAGTTGAGAAAAAAGTCGTTGAAATAAGAAATGAAAATTTAACAATATGAAATTATTATCTTTTGTATATAACATGTATATTACGTTATATATTACATATGGATGAAAGGTCAGTTAAAAATAAATTAAAAATGTGTTATTTTAAAATATAAATTATAAGTTGTTTCCAATATTCTATGTTTTACACTAAATAATTATTTACACATTATACAAAATAATTCAATAATACATTATCTTTTTATATTAATTATATTTTATATTGTAAAAATGTGGGAACAGTAATTATTTCAAAATAATTATAAAAGTTTTTTTTCTTTTAATCCTATATATTTTAATACCATTTCTATATAACTTAATATAATAAAGAAATAAGATTGAAATAACTTAATATAATAAAGAAATAATTTTACAATTACTTGTAAGATTAATTAATACAATTAATATAATACAATTAATTGTAAGAATTACAAATCATATTCTATAATAATACATTTTAATTAAGTTCATATGATTTTAAAATGAAAATATATTTTTTAAAATAATACAATTTCAAAATTGTTCACAATAGTATTTTTCCAAAATTTTAAAAAGTATTTTTATACTTGATGCAAAATAATGAAAAAAATCAATTTTGAAAAATTAAAAATAATAAATTAAATTAAACTTTTATATATTAAACGATTAAATTAAAAAAATATATTAATAATTATTAAATTAAAAAGTTATATAATATTTTTATCCTTACATTTGAAAAGGAATTTAAAACAAAATAATTCAGATTAAATAATTATGATTTTTTTTCTTCATAAAACTACATTAAAACTAAAAAGTATTTTTTTCAAAAATATTTGTTATGCATTAAAAAAGTATTTTTACAAATACAAAATACTGAAATATTTTTAAAAAAATGTTTTTAATAAATTCTATAAAATACAGAAACACTAAATTTTCAATAATATCATTACTTTACAAAAGTAATACGTATATAATTTTAATAAAACTAGTTTCCTAAAGAAAATTTATCATCATTATTCACTAACAAATTCATACAAAAATAAATCAATTTTAAGAAATTCTACAAATACAATGATAGTATCATTACTTAAGAATTAAAAAAAAAAAAAAAAAAAAAAAAAACAATGCTATGAAAACAATTTTCAAAAACCGACAACTAAAATTTCTTTGATTAGATGAAGTGATTATTAAAAATCATTAAGAAAATAATAATCAAAACTCATGTTATACATCAATTTTGCGTTTAGTGATTAAAACGGGTTCAGTAAAGCACTTTAAGTTAATCAAGTGAAACAGTATAAATCAAACTTATTCTAAAGCACTATTTTAAGCATAAAAAAAAGAAATATATAAATAATGACAAGAGAGTATTAGTGTTTTGTCATTTTTCTGCAGTGATTTCAAAGTGCCGATTCTTTCCTCAACTTGCCATCGAAACCAAAATGGCCACCGCCGGCCTCGTCGTCGAGGCCCCCCTCGCGCGTCACCGCCTCGAGCCGATTTGCCTGCGCCGCCTAGATAGCGCTCCCCGCTTCCCTCGACTCTCAGCTCGCGCCCAGGTATATTCTCGGCGTGAATGGCTGTCACTTTGGATTTGGGAGCTCAGCGTTGACGGGGTGGGAAAAAGGAGTCTGGCGGGGGTCTCATTGTGCGACTCTACCTGCGGAGAGGAGAGCGCGGGGCTAAGCCACGTTACACAAGACGCCATGCCTGGGAGCGTTTTTCAACGGCTGGGAACTGATGGCGGGGTTTCTTTTTTTTTTGGGGGGGGGGGGGGGGGGGGCGAGAGACGTATTGACCTACTTTTCAGACGGATGCTCTCCAACTCACATGACGAGCCAGAATAGCAGCGACAAAAATATCGTCGGCTCGGCGAGCACCTCGTTTTTGTGCGCGATCTGGGCGGGGCAGATGTCAAGGAGGGTCACCCGGAGACCCTCAGGTGCCGGGACACCTGCGGCCCGACCTAGGCTTGACCTTGCCATGTCATGTATTTTGACTCTGGGCTGGCTCACTTGTCCTCAAATGACCCCCACATGGCTGAAGGAATGCCCCCCCCTCCACCCTCAATTTAAAGCCTGTGGCCGTTCACAGAGCATGTGATATGGCCACTGTCATGCAATTTTATGAACAAAAAAAAGCAGACAAGCTGTACATTCAAACAGCAGTAGCTCTATTTTCACTGCCATGTATAGCGATAAAAATCAAAACATTTGAACTGGGGTGACTATCATTGAATGATCATGTTTCAAAAGTGTTGTGAATACTTACCGGAGCTATAGTGTCAATTAATCTGTAAATATTTTTATTTATTTATTAGGGCTGTCAAAATTATCGCGTTAACGGGCGGTAATTATTTTTTAAAATTAATCACGTTAAAATATTTGACGCAATTAACGCACATGCCCCGCTCAAACAGATTAAAATGACAGTACAGTGTATTCTCCACTTGTTACTTGTGTTTTCTGGAGTTTTGTCGCCCTCTGCTGGTACTTGGGTGCGATCCATGAGCATTGTGTAATTATTGACATCAACAATGGCGGGCTACTACTTTATTTTTTGATTGAAAATTTTAACAAATTTTATTAAAATGAATACATTAAGAGGGGTTTTAATATAAAATTTCTATAACTTGTACTAACATTTATCTTTTAAGAGCTACAAGTCTTTCTATCCATGGATCGCTTTAACAGAATGTTAAATGTTAATGCCATCTTGTTGATTTATTGTTAAAATAAACAAATACAGTACTTATGGACCATACGTTGAATGTATATATGCGTCTTGTGTCTTATCTTTCCATTCCAACAATAATTTACAGAAAAATGTGGCATATTTTATAGATGGTTTGAATTGCGATTAATTACGATTAATTAATGTTTAAGCTGTAAATAACGCGATTAAAAATTTTAATCATTTGACAGCCCTACTATTTATTTATTTTCTTCTTTTTTTTAAATTGTCCTGTTCAGCTGCTTGACACGGAGAAAGGGAATTTGAGTGTCCAATTGGTCTGAACAGTTCTATGTGTCACATGACAGTATGATAAACTCCCATTTATTCATTGTGTTTCGTTTATTCTAGAAAATTGAAATAGAAAAGGAAAGAATGACAAGAGAAGAACAAGCAATAAGAAATACATTCAACGCCGACGCTAACTATGGATATATTTCTATCGTTAGTTAACTGTATTTCCAGTTGATACCATGTGGTTGGCCTGATGACAGAGGAGAAAAAGGAGGGATGGGGCGTACACAAGTCAGCAATGTGAGACGTAGAACCCAGTATTATGTAAGTAATAAGTGTGGATATGATGACATCCTTGTTTATGCTGCCTGATCGCTAACCCTGGCGCTGAGAGTTTCTCTAGTTGACTGTGTCTAATTGCACCCAGTCATGCGTGAGTCCCATCAAATGTGTGATAGTCCTGCATGCAAGAGGAAATGCTGCGCGGGGGCCGACCCAGGGTCACGGCCCCACTCCGGCCAATCAAGGAGGTGACACAGCGCAGCCGATCCGTCCTCTCGCAACTTCAGCAAGGGGAACACCGTCATCCCCCTGAGTCCAGGGTGGTCCCCCGGACCACCCACACCACCATTAACCGGCCAAGAGAGAAGGGATTAGGGGACACACCAGCACCACCACACCCTTCCACCACCGCCCGCCCATCTGGCCCACCAACCACCACCGCAAACCCGAAAGACACGGGACTCCCACGGCCCACTAGGCCCGGAGCAGGACAGAGCGATACCCCGCCGACCCAACGAGGACACCCGGGCAGAAAAGAGAGGGTAAGCCAATAGAGGCTTGCAAAATTTCCAATTCTTAGATCATTCGCTATTCGGTCGTGGAAGATTCGAGAACGATTCACAAACATCCAAATTCCGATTATTGAAATATGCCAAATAAAGCAGAACTAAAACACAGCAGAGTCTTCGGGACGCAATGAGGAACGGACCGACAACTTATGCTGCTAGATACAAAAACAAAACCAAAACAAAAACAAAAAAAACAATACCTGACTGCGGCCGACAGCCGCTACAAACTATGTCCACATAATGCTACGATAGATATCACATGTATATAAAACTAGATGCGAATGAGAGACTTGCCGGCGTTAGTAAACAGCCACCATCTTAAAGCAGTAGACTTCTCTGAAAGGCTGTTGTGGCGAAACGTCCGAGCGAACCTAATCAACTTTTCATCTAAAATACTCCTAAATCAGCAAAATCTTGGTATTATTCTGTTTAAAAGATGAAGCCGTTTTAAAACTTTCACATGTCAAAAGTAGACAGAAGGGAAATTATGGAATAACGGGAGCAATTTTAACAACTTTAACGTTTGATTCACAACATTAAATTAATTGGATGTAGTTTAAAGTGATCCTCTAACTTAATACATGTAGGCTCTAATAAACCACAATTGTACACTTGTACTAAAATATGTTGTTAGAAACACATAAAATGTTAAATCAATGGCAATATTTTATAATATTTACTACATATTTTGACCGTTAGTTGGCGCCATGGTTTGCGGGCTCGCAGTGATGACGTCACTGGGATCTTTCTAAATGTGTAGCGTGTTCAACAATTGCTTATTGCTGCCTAAACTCGCGAAGTAAAATGCCACGATGTGCTGCTTTTGGATGCAATTTCCAGTCAAATGGAAACAAGGGGAGTGAAGTGAGTGGTCAAGGTGGATTTTTTTTTTTTTTTTTGTGAATAAATGTGCATCAGTGGAAGCTTCTCCCCATTTTTGGTCCCTGAATGCACGTATCCTACCCACCACGCGTTACAACTGGCGCCTGACCATTTTTCCTGGATCCTCGGTCAAGTAAGGGATCCGTCTATTTTCTGGATCCGACAGTCCCACCGCGTCTGCAATATTGGTTTCGGATCTGTCTATTTTTTTTACTTGTCGGTCCCACAGCAGCTTTTTGGATCAGTCTATTTGGTGGAATCGACGGCCTGATCGCGGCTGCGACATTGCCATGGCATCGGTCTAATTCCTGGATCTTCGAGTGAGTAAAAAACGCGGATTTGGATGACTATTGCTATCTTTTTTGTTGACTATTCTTCGTGGGAGTTTTCCCCAAATCATACCAAATAATCAAAGCACTATGGCACGCTAAAGTGACGACAGTGACTCTGACATGGACCTTACAACAATGTTGGAGTTCATCAGGGAACGCGTGTTTGCGTACTGCTGAGCTCCCGAGTGAAGAGTGGTCAAAGTGGAAATATTTTTTGTGAATAAAATTTGCATAGGTTGAAGCTTCTCCCCTTTTTGGTACTTTTATACGCGCATCCTAGCTACCACGCGTTACAATGTACAAGACACATGGATTTTACAAGGTGTGCTCTTTGGCCTGTACTGTATGTAAAGCACACGACAGCTCTGGATGCTAACAATCTACATAATTATATTGGGATAAGTTTGAAAACGCAATATGCTTACCTTGAATATCTGCTAATAAAACCGGACAGCATACGCTCTCGCTCCCAACTGGAGTTCCTAACTGGACTCTCGCATCACCAGTTTTGCCCAACTTTTGTCTTATCAGGTATTTGCTGCACGCATTTTTCCCTGAAACTCGTCTTGTGAACGACCGACAGTGCTGTCCTGCTCCTCACTTTTCAGATCTGGTTCAGATAGGAAAGGCAGAACCGACGACATGTTGGGAAAGCTAACGAGTGACACGCTAGAATTTTGGCAACGGGCCCGGTGACGTCACGCACTGCAACGTAACAAGAATGGCGACCTATCACTTAAAATAATTTTACAAACTTTATTAAAAGAAAAACATTAAGAGGGATTTTAAGATCAAATTATTATAACTCATACTAACATTTATCTTTTAAGAATTACTTGTCTTAAAAATAGAGGATCCCTTTAAAGCTGCTGATACAGAATGGGAACTTGCATATTTTATTTACTGTTTTGAACTGTTAACTTGATACTGAAATAGTAGTTTATTTAAGCCTGAGAGGATTTTTGTACAATTTTTGCAAGTAATGTCGAAACATTAAAAGCAGTTAAAAGCTGGTGGGTGGGGGATGCCGGGGGGGGGGGGGGGGGGGTGCAAAATTCCCACCTTTAGAAGCCAATGCAGGAAAGCATTGAGAACCCGCTGCGGGGTGGTGCAAGACCAGAGCCCTGACCACCCCCACAACCGGCAGCCCAGACGAAGAAGAGGCCACGCCCCGGAAGACACGCCATACAGAAAAAGTGTGGGACCCACCTACTGCCCTATTATTTTGATTGTTAATAGTAATAAAATATATTCTTGGATTTTAATTGAAAAACTGTTACGTTAAAGATGAACGCTGAACGCAGCTGCAGTGTCGATTAATCTACAACTATTTTGATCATAGATTAAATGTTAATTGTTTTATTGTGTTAATTGTTATTTGTTTGTCTTAAAATGTTCTGTTTTTATCTTCCTGAACTTTAAACAGTCTCGGATTATAATACAAAAAAATGTTAGGTCAAAGGTAGAGTTGTCCGATATTATTGGGTAGCTGATAATTTCGGCCGATGACAGCATTTTTAAATGATATTGGATAATATCGACATCGTTTTTTCATTATCGGTTTCGAGCTACTATGCATGTTGCGTTCAAAGTGAATGTAGAAGCCTTCTGCCTTTGTACAAGGATTGGTCACAGTTTAGCACAGCAGTTATGCTTATTGACCATTAGATGTCTCCAAACTAAGATGCTTGGGATTTGTATTTGAACTTGACAAGCATTATCATGATTAAAGCATCCAGTGAGGCATCAAAATACAATCGCCATAATATGCCACGAACGCATATATCGGTATCGGTTTGATATGGGTGTTGGATTTTTGGAGTTGGATAATATCAGGATATCGGTTAAAAAGTCATTATCGGACAACTTTAGTCAAAGGTGAACGCTAAACAGACCAGCTGTGTTGATTAATCTATACCCATTCTGATCATAGATTTATCGTTTATAGTAATTGTCCTAAAATATTCTGGTTTCAGATTCTCAACTGTATATAGTCTCAGATTATGATACGACAACATTTACGTCAAAAAGTGAAGCCTAACCAGAGAACAGCAGTGTCGGTTAGTTAATTTACAATTATTTTTATCATAGATTAATCTTTAATAGAACTAGTTTGTTTTAAAACGTTCTAGTTTAATCTTCTCGACTGTAAATAGTCTTGGATTATTGATTGACGACTTTTACGTTAAAGGTGGATGCTAAACAGAACAGACGTTTTGATTATTCTAGAACAATTTTGATCATAGATTAATCGTTAATAGTCACAGTTCGTTTTAAAATATTCTGATTTTATCTTCTCGACTGTAAATAGTCTCAGATTATTAAACGACAACATTTAAATCAAAGGTGACGGCTAAAAAAGAACAGTAATGTTGATTAATCTACAACTATTTTGATCATAGATTAATCGTAAATAGTAATATTTTGTCTTCAAATGTTCTGATGTCATTTTCTTGACTGTAAATAGTCTCGGATTATTATACAAAACCGGTTACGTCAAAGGTGAACACTAAACAGACCAGCTGTGTTGATTAATCTATACCCATTCTGATCATAGATTAATCGTTTATAGTAATTGTTTGTCCTAAAATATTCTGGTTTCAGATTCTCAACTGTATATAGTCTCAGATTATGATACGACAACATTTACGTCAAAAAGTGAAGCCTAACCAGAGAACAGCAGTGTCGGTTAGTTAATCTACAATTATTCTTATCATAGATTAATCTTTAATAGTAATAGTTTGTTTTAAAACGTTCTGGTTTAATCTTCTCGACTGTAAATAGTCTTGGATTATTGATTGACGACTTTTACTTAAAGGTGGATGCTAAACAGAACAAACGCTTTGATTAATCTAGAACAATTTTGATCATAGATTAATCGTTAATAGTCACAGTTCGTTTTAAAATATTCTGATTTTATCTTCTCGACTAAATAGTCTCAGATTATTAAACGACAACATTTAAATCAAAGGTGACGGCTAAAAAAGAACAATCGTGTTGATTAATCTACAACTATTTTGATCATAGATTAATCGTAAATAGTAATAGTTTGTCTTAAAACGTTCTGATGTCATTTTCTTGACTGTAAATAGTCTCGGGTTATTAAACAGAAACGGTTACGTCAAAGATGAACGTTAAGCAGTGCAGCAGTTTCGATTAAGAGCATTTTGATCATAGATTAATCATTTGTAGGCATTATTTGTCTTAAAATTGTCTGATTTCATCCTTTTGACTGCAAATATACTCAGTTTAGTGTGGAAAAAATTACGTTAAAGGTGAATGCTGATCAGAGATGCAGTACCGATTAATCTACAACTCTTTTGATCATAGATTAATCGTTGCATTTTGTGTATTTTTTTCCCGCCACTATTTGGTTTTTACACCAACTAGTCTTAGCATAACATTTCTTTTTTACGCGTAAATCCTCACTTCGCATTCTATGTACTTTTTACGGTACTTACGAGCATCATTCATAATGTTTGATCACATGGAAAACCTTTCGGCTGACCCACACGATGGACCGCACCACAATTAGCCCTCAATCAAGCTATTTGCTCTAAAGATCCCTCTTATATGATATACCACCGCCTAACAAATATCTTTTCTTCTTCTCCACAGACCTCAAGAAGCTCTTAAAGGAGGTCATCCGAACACGCGAGAACTCCACCCCTTGTCAATTAGCCTCGCGCTCGGTTTTTGTTGTGCTTGCGAGCGCTTCAATACAAACAAAACAATGAGCGTATAGGACGCGGCGGAGGACGACGTCTGCTTCATTCTGATAGTTGTAAAGAGATGCTAATGTTGGGTTGCGCGAGCACAAAACAAAGTCCTTAAGCCGGTCGTATGTCGCGGCAGCGCTGGTGCACCTGATGCCAGAGATACAAAACCATGTGCAGCTGCAACACGTGCAAACTAAGGCATTAGTGAAAAAGGACATTAAAACAACACGAAACAATCGCAATACATCATCCATGAATCTATTTGCTATTGCTATTTGCAATGGCACGTATCGACAAACAAGCATGAACGCCAAGCCATCACTGGTTTGGTCCATAAAAACATTGATCATTGTTTCCCAACAGTCCTATTTTCTTAAACTCAAAAGATATTCCATCTGCTTGTATGAAGCACAACACAAGCAAAAAACTAGATATCAACAATTATTCAAAGCAATTAATCGAATACTATATGTATACAGTCAGGGCATGTGAAAAAATTAGAACAACCCATGAAATATTCAGTTCTTTATTACGAAATGTTCACATATTAAATTCTGATCTTGTTTTTCTTTATCTCTTGAAAATAAATTGATTTAATTCCAAGTAAACAACAAAAAGTAACATTGTTTTACTCATTAATATACAGTGGGGCAAATAAGTATTTAGTCAAGATACTGTATAAAACGAATAATAAGCATGTTTTCGTTGTAGAGACATTAATCTTGGGATGAAATATGTAGAGCATGTTGTTTGATTTTATACATTCATGTCTGATGAAACTGTTACAGTGACCTTTGTGTGCGCCAATTGTTGCTACCATGTACACCTTAACAATATACTGTATCCTTTTTAAGAGACTTCTAAGAAAAGCATTTTGAGTCGCTACTCACACCAGCTTTGATAACACATAATCACTTTTGCCACACACATAGCCACAACAAAATGTTCCACAGCAAACAGATGCAAAAATGTCAGGGACATGATAAAGCCATAACCTTGTACACCCTGAAATTAATCGAGCTGCTTGACTGGTCGCTAAGTTACTAAACCCAGATTTTTGATTGTGTTATTGTACAGTTTTGATATATGTTCCATGCCTGAATGTGCGTCTTTAGTTGTATGGGGGACGGGAAACTGATAAGCATATGCTTCATCCCGTCCGCCTTTGTCTTTTTCTTCGGTTCCTTCGGGCAAATCATATCACATTTTGTAATTGTCAATGATTGTCAATGATACCGATGATGATGACAATAAAATTCCATTCCAACCACCAATTGTGCAAGTTCTCCTACTTGAAAAGATTAGAGAGGCCAGTAATTGTCAACATGGGTAAACCTCAACCATGACGGACAGAATGTGGAAAACAAAAAACAGAAAATCAACATTGTTTGATTTTTAAATAATTTATTTGCAAATTAGAGTGGAAAATAAGTATTTGGTCACCTACAAACAAGCAAGATTTCTGGCTGTCAAAGAGGTCTAACTTCTTCTAACGAGGTATTTTTTTTTATATGTTTAAAATACTGTACGAACACACGCAACAAATGTTTACTATCGTATTGTTTTCACTCTGTATCGAACCGTATCGTTCTTAACCCTTTAACACCTAAGCCTATTTTGGCCGAATTTGCACGCATTTGATGTTGCCTTTATATTTCAAAGAAAAAATTGTTTACAATGGCCAAGTTGGCTCCCTTTTTTCAGGACACCTTGAACTTCATGTCCAAACTGTTGTTTTCTTCACTGACCAATTTTAATCCACATTTTGGACCCAAAAAGACAAAAAAATCCCAAAATCTTTTTTTCAAAATTTGTAATGTTGACGTCCCACTGACAACCAAACATGCTCGACCAACCGTTTTGAAGCTTGATCATATTTATTCAACTTGTTAGGATAAACATTCAATAGAAAAAAATAAGATTGAATAGTTTTATGTTTGACAATTCAACACAAACGGCAGGTATGGTCATGGTCGTTTTTGGCCTTTACACATACTATGGTCAAAACAGGTTATATACAGTGCAAAATAGTGAGAAAAAAAATTATATATATCATCTAACACAAAAAGGGTATGGAGGATATCTCTTTGTGAAGTTAGGTGTTGTACCCATCACTTTATCAAAAGTATATACCTACATGCAATCAAGCTTCTCGAAAACACATCTACATAAAAATTGAAAAGATTATAGTAAAGAAAAAAATATATATAACATTGAAAAAAAGTATTTTACAAAATATTGACAAGTAGTTCAGTTCAATTCAAAATTTGCAGGCATGCAACCCAATAAAGTTTTTTTTTTTTTTTTTTGCGCACTCAATAAAGCTTGAACAGGTCACATAGCTGCGTCACACACAACGTCACACAGCCTACTCTTTCGCCATTTGCGCGCTGCCGTCACTTCTATTCGCCGAGAGGCCGACTCATGCAAAGAAAAAGACGACAAATACGGCTCATCTTCCTCCTTGAGTTAATGGAATAATGCATTAGCTCGCGCTAAATGTAGTTTTATATTCATTCTGCACGTTTCAAAGTCGCTCGCTCAAACCAACCGGCCGTTGCTTGCGTCGCATGCCTCCTTTTCATTCGTTGGCGCCTCGTTCGGAAATTTATTAAAAATGATCACATTCGGTTCGTCCTTCTTGACATCAGAATGGCTCTTGGGATATGTAGTCTTTTGTGCTGCTTTCGGTTTTGAAAAGGACAAGAAATGATGGAAATATGGAGATAGATACATGGTCCATGCAGCGTTTGAATGCATATTTATGAGTGCAATAAAACTATAAAACTCAAATATAATTATCTCCCGTTTTTCTTGGTCGATTGACTTCAAATAAAAACTGGTGTAGACATCAACTTCCGCACTATCAAATGAGACCAACCAGCGGCACGTGGATGACGTAATTACAGCATGACGAAGCTTCAAAGACGATATGCGTAAACGTGTCGCTGCCAAACAGACCCGGCTGCAGAAAGAAATTACAGGTGGGGCATTACATTTTTTTGGGGGGGGGCACACTTCTTTAATGTAAATTTAGCCGTAAAAGTGGCGTTTTTACCCATTATATTTTCTGATGATAGTGTCAGTCAGTGAAACTGCAGGAGGTGGCAGCGCTATCGGTTCATGTTGACTTTTGGCCATGTCTTTGTCATGGCTTGAGTTCGTCTTTAGTTTCTTGAAAAAAACACGGATGTCCATTCCAATTTGATTTAGCAACGGAGGAGCCGCTCAATCGCCATTTCTGTAACCGGAGCAATCCCTATCCAATCACAGTACACAATGGCCGGCTACTCAGGCTGCCCCCCTTATCTGCGATTGGCTAGAAATTGCCTACATTCGATGTTCTGATTGGTTGAATTGAAGACGACAGATCAAGATAGGATGACTAGAGCAGTGTTTTTCAACCTTTTCTGAGTCACGGGACGTTTTTACGTTGGAAAAATTCTCACGGCACACCACAACAAAATGTTCCAAAATTACTTTCTGTATAGTATATTTAATTATAAAATAATTTCTCAGTATTTATACTTACTCAGTGTGAAACGTTCAGCAATTAGGCTTGAAAAACTATCAGACAGGGGACTTGAGCAATGCATTTAAGCACATCAGGGCTGGTCGTCTCGCTGACAATGGCTGTGCAGACAGGTAGTATTAACGTCTCTGCCGCAGTTTGGGACTTTTGGGATTTAGCAACAAAGTAACTGGCTTTCAGGGCGTTCTTATTTACCTTTGTAGTTTTTCTCAAAAAAGTTGCCCATTTCTCTGTGTTTTTACGAAGGCGTACAAAATAATCAATCGACTTGTTCTGAAGCGACGGGCGTTCATTTGGAGATGACGTTCAAGCTTGTTTGGCGCCATGGCGCTAGATAGCCGCTCGTGTCGCGTTCAAGAACTGCTCGGATTTCTAGGTATCTCCCACCTAGCTGTCCTCGATAATGTGTTGGAATAAAACAAAGAGGGAGGATTAACGGTCGTCACATATGGATAAAATGGAAAGGACACTTTTGTATATATCGACACTTCGAGTCAAATAATGAACAGTAGAAGTGCTGGGGTCCACATTGTTACGGAGAGCAAGGTGGCTGATGGCTAGAAATCCGAGCAGTTCTTGAACGCAACACGACTCATCTGCACACAACCGAGAACTTTTTCCCCATTCCTTCCTTCCTACTGCAACTTTGCCCGACGATGTTAAAAAAAAAAGCGACATTGGATAATTTCTCGCGGCACACCTGACGATCTCTCACGGCGGCGGCACAATCGGTTGAAAAACACTGGAATATAGGGTTCATTCTCCCGGTGTGTGTGTTTTTGTGGAAGATTTTTTTTTAAAAATTACACAGTACAGTTTAATCGAGCTAGGGCGGGCACAGCCGTCCCTCAGGGCGGGCACGGCCCCCTAATGCCCGCCCATGCCGCCGGGTCTACTGCCGACACGTTCGGTGTTAAAGGGTTAAACTGTATCGAATCGCTCGGCCTTAAGAATGTATCATTTTTTTTAATCGAATCGTAACCTGTGTATCTAGATACATATCGAATCTGCTTCATGCCAGAGATTCCCAACCCTAGTATGAATATGGAAGTCAGTGCAAATTGGGTGCCATCTCTGGTCAAAATGTGCATTGCGGAAGCAGGTCTATTTACGGCGATAATAACGAGAGACACGTAAAACGTTGATAAAAAGTTTTTACATCGTTTTGGTGATTTGTATCGTCATATTGTACAGCACTACAGTTTTTTGTCAACAACGATTTTCTCTCACTGACTGTCATTGACAGCAATAAACGACCAGGATTGGACGTCTCCTAGTCATAAACTCATTTCAATTCCCAGCAGGAAGATGAAAAGAACCACGTGATTGGACAGTGAGACACTTAATCAAAACTGATAGGCTGTTTCTAATGACGCAAGCATCCGCTTCAGCATCTTTCATCTCATGTACAGAGGCGCTACGGATTGATCTAGCGGTTTTGATGCGTCGTTTGATGACGGTCAGCTCAAAGCGGAGGACGCCCGTGTGATGCATCGCCATCGCGGGACATAAAAAGCTTCACCTGCCCGCCTCGCCTCCGCTACCCCGAGGGAAGTTTACGACCCCCGTTGGGTTTGAAGGCTCCCCGTCGAGTTTTCCATTGAAGCCGCGTAAAAACAAGCGGCGGCCAACCTTTCTATTTCAAAAGCCGCGGCCTGTTTCCTCCTCGGCTTTGTTTCAACTCAACCCCTGTTCGTAATAGGACGGTATAGCTAATTTATTTAATGCGCGCATCCCGCGAGGGAAGCGAGTGCCTTCCATCAGCCGGAGAGAGCGAAAGAGCGGCTCCATGATCAAAAGAAACACGAAGCGCCGGGCGAGCTCGTCAGAGGAACTAATATATTCTTGCTAGATATCTAAGTGGGTTTCATCATCCTGCATCAAGTGACTGCTGAGGGGGGGTTAAAAAAAAAAGAAAAACAAGGCCTTGTTCTCATGCCGGTGACATCAGCGAGAAGAGAGGGGCTGAAAAGATCAGTTATTTCCAGCAAACACGACTCGCGTGAAACCGCCATTCGCTCCAAAAACAGCATTTTAATGAAGGGCTCATTTTTATTTCAGTTAATTGTGTTAATGTGACGTGCGGCGAGTGTGTTTTTCTGCCGTTTCATCACACAAAACCGACGATGAGGCAATGGTGTCACGGCGTGGCCTCTACGCGAAACAACCAATCGGAACGATCCCGTGAACGACGTTCCGATGACGCAAATAGAACAGAAATCACATGAGATTTCATAACAGAAAATTACAGTAGGAAATGAAAACTAAGCAGCCGTGCTGTATCGAGTTAATATACAGCGTTTATATCGTGTTCGACAACAATACTTCATACTCATTCACTGGCCTTGATGGGAATAGAGGAAGTCGGACATCCGGGCATTTAATGACGTCACCAGCCACAACAAAGCGTCGCCATATTGAAAATGGGGCAAAAGACGAGTCACAAGCAGTTGCTCTGTCGTGCATTGTAATCAGTGTTGTCAGTAACGCGTTAGTTAGTAACGCGCTACTGTAATCTGATTACTTTTTTCAGTAACGAGTAATCTAACGCGTTCATTTTTCTACACCAGTAATCTGATTAAAGTTAGTTTCCTTAGTGTCTCTGCGTTACTATTTTTTTCATTGCCTCGTAACGTATGTAGAATGAAGAATATTGTAGTCATGTACGAAGAGCATTTTGAATGGAAAATGCTAAAATAAAAGGTTCCCGGTACGTGTTTCCATGAAAACCTCTTAGCTATTTCCTGTTTTGGTCTCGCGTCACGTGTTGTGGGACTGAGGCGGGTGGACATTCGCGCCAAATGTTGAGACGTTGCGAGGGAATGTTGATCTGTGGATATCCATGAATGAAGGTGAGTATTTTTCCTTCATTCTGGAGGGTATCAGCAAAAGGTTGGACCCCCTACATGCGCGGCCGTTTCGTAGCTTTGCCGTCGCAACGACGGGCAGTCATCGCTCCAAGTTGGCAAGCTTTGTTTACATCATATGCGTGTTCCACATTTATGCCGTAAGGTTATGTGTTCGTTTAGCATCTGTGGGATGTGTTGTAAGTCCGATTGAGTGTAAAGTGCTTAGTTGCCGCCACGTTTTGTGGCGAAATTGACCGCGTGTTTGTTGAGAGGAGTACTTCCGGGTTGTTAATGTGCATGGCTGCACGCGCATCCGCGCCCGCCACCACCTTTGTGTTAATTGCACTGTACAATCCACTTGTGTGTTGTTGATTATTGTGCCGACAGTTTGCATTGTTTTACATTGGCACTGATATGCTGTTAACCATAACCCGAAATTTAGAAGTTTTGACATTAGGCTTAATCTTAGCGGGGTTTAATTGGTCGGTGGAGTTGATTTCAACAAATTCCAAGCAGTTTGTCAGATATTTGTTAGTTTCAGGGCTCTGGAGTGGCTAAGCTAGCACGAAATTCTGATATTCCCCTTTAAATTCAATCATTGGAAAGTCAATTACATGTGATGACATTTTTCTGTTGTCATTCTTATGTTGAAGCGGCAGAGGGAGAAAAATGGGTAAAAAGTAACTGATAGATTACTTTTAAAAACTTAAAAACAGTTACTTTGATAATGAAGTAATCAGTAAAGTAACTAGATTACTTTTTTGAGGCGTAATCAGTAATCAGTAATTAAATTACTATTTCAAGTAATCTGTGACAACACTGATTGTAATACAAACGCGTTGAACTTTTGTCTTCATTGCGGTCTTTTTTCCGTCGGAATGACTAAAAGTTGCTGTGTTGCGGGTTGTCACACAAGGAAGAGTTCTGAGCCGCTTTTGAAGTTATTCATTCTTCCTCGTGAGAAGAAAATAAACAAATGGCTGAAAGCAATTAATCGAGGAACAGTAAAAGAAGACGGTTCCGTGGACTATTCTCGCCTGTGGGAGCCTAAATCCAAGCACATTTACGTTTGCAGCCGACATTTTATTACTGGTGAGTTTAATCGATTATTTTTTGCCCCAATTAGCTGCTACGATTCAATAGACTAGGCAGTGGTTACTTTTACCGTAACCAGCAACTCGCAAAGCGTTTTTTTTCTTTTGCCGTGAACTGCACTGATTAGTCAATCGGTATATTATTGGCCTGGTGGGAATTGGTTATTTTGCCGTGACGTGTTCACGGTTAAATAATGCTTGGAGGCGAATTACCGATTCCGGCAGAAATAATCACTTCGTATATACTGTAACGTTGATAATAGTCAACCGTTGTATCAGATTGCAATTCTTTATTTGTGGAAACTTATTGAACAACACGACTGCTGTCTGCCGCAGCCAACGCACATATCTCACCCGCCAGAACAAACGTAAACACGGAAGGCACGTCCCTCGCTCTTCCGCACCTCCCCCACCCCTCTACGTCATGCGGTGCATTCAGGAACACATGCTAACACCCCCGCCACATTATAACTCGATTCGTTACAATACTACCAATTTTCTCAGTTCCGCACAGTACATATTCCACGTAATTGATAAAGGTCAACTTACTGGGTGACTTTATGAGGTAGTTGTAGATGTTTCCGATCTCCACTGCAGGCCATTCCTTTGTTTATCCAGCTATCAGCTGCGACTTTGGGCAAATTTGTAAGCCAATACACGGTAATTTTAAATTGTATCGCCTCCTCGCGTCTGTTGGCAGTGACTCGTGATAATAGTAAGCCATGTTTAAGGTGTTTTTATGAAAAAAGACGCAAAACACACCTGAAATATACAGTGCCTTGCAAAAGTATTCGGCCCCCTTGAATCTTGCAACCTTTCGCCACATTTCAGGCTTCAAACATAAAGATATGACATTTAATTTTTTTGTCAAGAATCAACAACAAGTGGGACACAATCGTGAAGTGGAACAACATTTATTGGATAATTTAAACTTTTTTAACAAATAAAAAACTGAAAAGTGGGGCGTTCAATATTATTCGGCCCCTTTACTTTCAGTGCAGCAAACTCACTCCAGAAAGTTCAGTGAGGATCTCTCAATGATCCAATGTTGTCCTAAATGACCGATGATGATAAATAGAATCCACCTGTGTGTAATCAAGTCTCCGTATAAATGCACCTGCTCTGTGATAGTCTCAGGGTTCTGTTTAAAGTGCAGAGAGCATTATGAAAACCAAGGAACACACCAGGCAGGTCCGAGATACTGTTGTGGAGAAGTTTAAAGCCGGATTTGGATACAAAAAGATTTCCCAAGCTTTAAACATCTCAAGGAGCACTGTGCAAGCCATCATATTGAAATGGAAGGAGCATCAGACCATTGGAATCCTGGACGCCTCCCTGGAGAGGTGTTCCGGGCATGTCCCACCGGCGGGAGGCCCCGGGGTCGACCCAGGACATGCTGGAGAGACTATGTCGCTCGGCTGGCCTGGGAACGTCTTGGAATCCCGCCGGAGGAGCTGGCTGAAGTGGCTGGGGAGAGGGAAGTTTGGGCTTCCCTGCTGAAGCTGCTGCCCCCGCGACCCGACCCCGGCATAAGCGGAAGATAATGGATGGATGGATGGATGGTGCACTGGTCAGATGAAACCAAAATTGAACTTTTTGGCCACAATGCAAAACGATATGTTTGGCGTAAAAGCAACACAGCTCATCACCATGAACACACCATCCCCACTGTCAAACATGGTGGTGGCAGCATCATGGTTTGGGCCTGCTTTTCTTCAGCAGGGACAGGGAAGATGGTTAAAATTGACGGGAAGATGGATGCAGCCAAATACAGGAAAATTCTGGAAGAAAACCTGTTGGTATCTGCACAAGACCTGAGACTGGGATGGAGATTTATCTTCCAACAGGACAATGATCCAAAACATAAAGCCAAATCTACAATGGAATGGTTCAAAAATAAACGTATCCAGATGTTAGAATGGCCAAGTCAAAGTCCAGACCTGAATCCAATCGAGAATCTGTGGAAAGAGCTGAGGACTGCTGTTCACAAACACTCTCCATCCAACCTCACTGAGCTCGAGCTGTTTTGCAAGGAAGAATGGGCAAGAATGTCAGTCTCTCGATGTGCAAAACTGATAGAAACATACCCCAAGCGACTTGCAGTTGTAATTGGAGCAAAAGGTGGCGCTACAAAGTATTAACGCAAGGGGGCCGAATAATATTGCACGCCCCACTTTTCAATTTTTTATTTGTTAAAAAAGTTTAAATTATCCAATAAATTTTGTTCCACTTCACGATTGTGTCCCACTTGTTGTTGATTCTTGACAAAAAATTAAAATTTTATATCTTTATGTTTGAAGCCTGAAATGTGGCGAAAGGTTCAAGGGGGCCGAATACTTTTGCAAGGCACTGTATGAATTTCAGACATTTGCCTACGGAATGTTAAGCTGTGCATGCCCCTTTCGCAAAATGGCGACACGTTGCTAAGCGAGGTGACGTAGTCATGACATCACGCCGACTTCCTTCATAGACGTCCAATCGATTTGAGCTGGGAGGAGCTAGCAATAACCGTTACTGGCAGCTAATGGGTTAACGTTGGGTACAACTTTCACAATCGAGTAGTCTGATACATTCTTCAACTCGACATTTAGCAGAGCTGTGTCAATCAATTTTGACCATAGATTCAGGGGCGCTGCCAGGGATTTCGGGCCCCATGAAAAGATATCACTTTGGGCCCCACCACCAGTCCCGGGACACACACACACATTTAGAGTATCCACTCCGTAATTTCCTGCATTCTGGTGAATCTTTACACAATAATTTGTGCATTTTCTGCATTAATTTAAGATGAAAATATATTACATACAGCGTATAGAGCAATAATGAATAGACTGATCATTTATTAGAAATGTACTTCTTTTACAATCTAAATATTTTTATTAGAAGTATTCTCAAAGCAAATACCATCATGAATTACTTAGAATAAATGTTTTAACTATACTAAAGTATACATTACAGTATACCGGTGTTTTTCAACCAGTGTGCCGTGAGAGATCGTCAGGTGTGCCGCGAGAAATTATTCAATATCAATTTCTTTTTTTTTTACGTCGTCGGGCGGAGTTGCAGTAGGAAGGAAAGATTGGGTAGAAGGTTGCGTTCTCGTGTTGCGTTCAAGAACTGCTCGGATTTCTTTGCCTGGTACACCAGACTCACCGCTGTTCCAGCTATTGAGTCTGGCCACCATTCATGCGGATACAATTTCCAGGGCGGAGCAAGCCACAGCAAACAGACAGCGGAGTGGACCAATCAGCGACTGGCAGACGTGACGTTATGAAAATGGCGAGGGCAGGACGAGGGACTTGCGCGCGGAAGTAAACATACGAAGAGAGCGGAGTTTATTCGACATGGCTAGCGCGAGACAGACTGTTGTCAATGACTCGTGTCGATGTGTTTTAGGTAATTTAAAACTGATTTTACCGTGGATTGGAACATATTCTCGGCTCTCCCGTTCACCATTTGTGTTGTTGAAGAGACGACTTTCGACGCGCAAGAGTGACGTGTTGCTCGTGAAGAACATGTCACGCAAATAAACGAATCTGATTTGTCGATTGATTTTGGAGCTGCTCGAAAGGCCGTTAATGGGATGGTTCCCAGACTATTTCTCTCAGTGTTTGAAAAATACAGGGAGAATAGTCTGGCAGAGCCAGGCAACGGATTTCTAGCCATCAGCCACCTTATCCATATGTGATGACCGTCAATCCTCCCCTCTGTGTTTTATTCCAACACATTGTCGAGGACAGCAAGGTGGCTGATGGGTAGAAATCCGAGCAGTTCTTGAACGCGACACGAGCAGCTATCCGATAGCGCCGTGGTGCCAAGCAAGTTTAAACGTCATCACCAAACGAAACTTCCGTCCTTCCGTCACTTTAAAACAAGTTGATGGACTATTTTGTTTGCCTTTGTGAAAACACAGAGAAACAGGCAAGTTTTTTTTTTTTTTTTTTAAGAAAAACTACAAAGGTAAATTAGAAATCTCTCAAAGCCAGTTACCTTGTTGCTGAACTTGTTGCTAAATCCAAAACATCCCACACTGTGGCAGAGACATTACTACTACCTGCTTGCAAAGCCATTGTCAGCGAGATGCTTGGCCCTGATGCGTTTAACCCTTTAACACCGAACGTGTCGGATGCAACACGTTTACGCATGTCATGTTTGAAGCCTCGTAACGCTGTAATTACGTCACCCACGTGCCCCTGGTTGCTCTCATTTGAAAGTACGGAAGTTGATGTCCACACCAGTTTTTGATTTGAAGTCACTCGACCAAGTAAAACGGGAGATAATGTCATTTGACTTTTATAGTTTTATTGCACTCATAAATATGCATTAAAACGTAATGTACCATGCGTCTATATCCATATTTCCATCATTTCTTGTCCTTTTTTCAAAACCGAAAGCAGCACAAAAGACTACATATCCCAAGAGCCGTTGTGATGTCAAGAATGACGAACCTAATGTGGACATTTTTAATAATTTGACGAGCAAGGCGCCAACTAAGGAAAAGGAGACACGGAAAGCAAGCAACGGCCGGTTGGATTGAGCAAGCGACTTTGAAACGTGCAGAATGAATCGAAAACTAAATTTAGTGCAAGCTAATGCATTATTTCAGTAACTCAAGGAATAGGATGAGCTGTATTTGTCATTGTTTTCCTCGGATTAGTCGGCGTCTCGGCGAGTAGAAGTGACAGCAGCGCGCAAACGGCAGAAGAGTAAGCTGTGTGACGTTGCATGTGACGCAGCTCAGTGACCTGTTCGAAAAGAAACTTTATTGAATGCGCAAAAAAAAAAAAAAAAAACTTTGGGGTCGCATGCCTGAAAAAATTGGAATTGAACTGAACGACTTGTCAATATTTTTGAAAATACTTTTTTTCAATGTTATATATATTTTCCATCTTCCATCCATCTTGTAGAAACAATTGCTAATAACCTGACTTTTAATTTTTCAATTGGTTTCAGAAATGGCTCATATGAAAGCTAAGACCCTCCCAAATGATGTTGAATGTACAAAAATATATTTGTTTCACTGAAAAAAGATTTATCATTTAATGTGGCCAGTCCTGGAGGATCTTGATCTTCTTTACCTTGAGGAACTTTGAGGTAGAGATTGAAGTATGCGATGGAGCACCATCCTGCTACAGAATTTGTTCCTTTTTATGGTTAGGAAAGTAAGAGGCAGCTAAGATTTATTGATATTTGAGACTATTTTTGTTGTCTTCCACCCTGCAGATCTCTCGCACACCCCCATACTGGATGTAACCCCAGACCATGATTTTGCCATCACCAAACACTGTTTTCTGAGTGAATCTTGGATCCATGCGGGTTCCAGTAGGTCTCCTGCAATATTTGCGGCGACTGTGGTGTAATTCAACGGAAGATTCATCTGAAAAATCCACCTTTTGCCACAGAACAGTGAAGTTTGGTGGTGGCAAAATTATGGTCTGGGGTTAGACCCAGTATGGGGGTGTGCGAGAGATCTGCAGGGTGAAAGGCAACATAAATAGTCTGAAATATCAACAAATCTTAGCTGCCTTTTACATTACTAACTATAAAAAGGGACAAATTCTGCAGCAGGATGGTGCTCCATCGCATACTTCAATCTCTCCCTCAAAGTTCCTCAAGGCAAAGAAGATCAAGATCCTCCAGGACTGACCAGTCCAGTCACCAGACATGGGTAGGATGAAAGAGGAAGCATGGAAGACGAAACCCAAGAATGTTGATGAACTCTGGGAGGCAGGCTGCTTTCTTTGATGTTCCTGATGACTTGATCAATAAATGGTACGAATCCTTGCCGAACCGCATTGACGCAGTCCTTCAAGCCCATGGAAGTCATACAAAATATTAAATTTTAATCTCACAGCACCACTACTTAATTCGGTTATGTTATGTAGCATATTTTTGTATTTGAAGTACATTTTTTGTTCAATTTTCACACTACTTTTTGTAGGCGACAAAACTTTTGTCTTGCCAAAATTTGACCTTAATGTCTTCATTAAATGAGAAATATTTTTTCAGCGAAACAAATATATTTTTGTACATTCAACATCATTTGGGAGGGTCTTAGCTTTCATATGAGCCATTTCTGAAGCCAATTGGATAATTAAAAGTCAGGTTATTAGCAATTGTTTCTACAAAATGGATAAGCGACAAGACTTTTGTCAGGGACTGTACTGCGCCGGGTGTATTCATGTGTATGAGCGCGAGTAAAGCCTTCAAGTATATTGTAATTACTCTCTTTATTGGAAAGGGATGAATTACTTGTAGAGTTTTCAGTAAACATTGAACATTTTCAGCATTTTTGCGGCAAGGTAGTCAATTATCTTGCCAATGTTTTGCATTTCCCACTTTTCTTAGGCAGAAAATGACGACACTGCAGTGTGCGAAGACACAATGGAGATGAGAAACATTTCAGCTTCCCCAACTCGTCCCCCCACCCCTCACTCCAGCCATAGTAAATTGAGTGCCCGAGGCAGGAAACTTGGCCAAGCTTGCATTTTGGAGCCGACTGCAGTGGGGCATGAGGGATAGAGATATGGCACCGGAGGGAAAGAGGCAATGGGGGTTGCAGGGCAGGGAAAGGTGGCAGTGGGTGGTGGGGAGGGTTTGGTGGCACAGGAAATGACATCATCGATTCACTAATACTTCAGAGCCAGTGTTGTCACACAAAAACCGGAACAGCGCGTGCGGCAAACACATACACGCAAAACAGATGCAGAGGGATATGATGACAGAACATTCAGAGGAAAATTTGTCCTTTACGAGGTGGAGATTTAAACTCTATTTCAAGTTGGTCGAAATTCAAGGAAAGAACGTGCATGTAAAGTGTAATTTATGTCCCGGGGCAAAGCTTTTGTCGACATCTGTGGTAAGCAATTCAAATCTGTTTATTTTTGTTGCACTTCAAGTGTAGGATAAATCTGTTGCTGGTGAGGTGCAATAAATATTACAAGGTTCTATAACACAACTACCTGTCTTTTCTTCTCTATTCAACTGACTCGAATAATGCTCAGAAAATTTCAAATTCTTTGACATACAACAACTTCTTTTTAAAGTAACGGAAATAGTTCCTTTCCCTGGTAACTAGTTACTTTTACTATAGAGTGAAACCGTTATTAACTCAGTTACTTTTTGGAAGAAGTAGTGAGTAACTATAACTAATTACTTTTTTAAAGTAACGTGCCCAACACTGTTAAGGAGGGAGGGAGAGCATAGCCCCCTATCGTGGCCCTCATTGCAAGTAATTGACGTTCCAATATATGAATTTAAGAGTAAGACTTTGCCGGTAAAATGTTGTCTATAAAAGTTGTAAAGCAATAAAGCAACAAAAATAAATAAAATGAAAAAAAAAAAAATACTATGTTGACCTTTTTTTTTTTGTTTTGTTTTTTTTTTTTTTTTTTTTTTTAAATTCCCATGTTGACGAAGTGTGGCATGTGGATGTCAATTTCTGGGTTGGCCAGTGTACTCGCAGGTGATTTGTCAGTCACTAAATCTGTTGCTGATTTGTTGTAGCGGCAGGCGACAGAAATAGAACCGTATTTTCGTAAATTACCTCGCTGGTCCGCGAGTGCACGTGTACTTATGTGAGCGCGAAATTTCTCATGCACGAACGCCGCTTGTCGCATCGCCGCAAGAGGGTTGGTGATTTTCACCTCGTAGCGCTCGTCCCACAGAAAATATATTGAACGCGAGCGACGTCACCTCCTGTTTGTTTTGCCCCTTTGACTGTATTACTCTAACTCACCCAATATAAAATAAATAGCATTTATATCAGAGTTAAAGCAAACAAGCAGAATATATTAGATGCTATGAACAGTTGGACTTGAAATGACTAGAATTTGCAACGCCAAGACAACGGGCAGATAAGGGCATAAGAGGTACAGGACGCCTTCTGACCACAGAAGCCCAACACGTGCGTCATGCAGCTGACTGAGCGAGATTGACGCTGACAAGCAGATGATAGGCAAGACATCTACAAGCCCACGTCTGGACCACCAAAACCGCCATCAGCTCTTCTGTGGGGCCAACTCTGGACTATCTAGAACAAAGGCAAGACATGCTGCCCTAACACAAAGAACGCTTGATATCCATTTGATAACACAAGAAGACCAAGGCTGAGAACTTCAACACTCAATGCCCTGTTTGGCGCTGAGGTGGACAAAACCTCCTATTCCGGTTGCCTCAGTAGCAGTGACTCCGCAACTGTGATGCACGAACTACAAGACCCAATCTGCAATCGTCGTCATTTTCCCGGAAAACTTTTGTTGACTTGTGATTTGGTGACCCTGGATCCAATTTTCCTCCTCGCCTGGGTCGCTCTGTGCTGTATGATTGCTGCCGACTTGGAATAAATTGTCAACTTGTGGTTGGAAGCCTTTTTTCCAGCTTTTAAAATGGAGTCAGTACAAGGGATTAAGACTAAGGTGAACGCACAGAGTTTGGCCTTTTGGCCGGGTAGTTGACATACTGCCGCTGCCTGGGTCGTTGGAATTGCGTTAGCGTGGTTCTGGCGGTTTGGCTGGCTAAAAGGTCAGCTTCCTTAACCCTTAGGAGTATTTTTTTCTCAAGTTACTCAACTAAATATAACATGTTACTACCCATCTCCACCCAAGCCACGTTTTTAGCTCGTCTCATCATCAACATGAAAAAATTGTTTCTCGACGAAATATTTTCGTTATAGTCATCATTGACGAAAACAACACTACATCAAAAATAATCCTTAGTGTCTGCCCTCATCGTTTCTGCCTGAGCACAATACCAGCATATTTTCAGCTAATAACGAAGTTTCGCTCCGCCCCTAAAAAATCCGTAAATTGGCTAGTCACAGTAATTGCTTCGGAACCGTGATTTATTTCAGCCCCGGAAAGGGTGGGGTGAGATGACGGCTAGCACCCCCCTATCGTTTCGCTGAAGAACCCCCTCCTCTCCTGGATCCAGTTTGCCTCCTTGCCTGGGTCTTTCTGTGCTGTATGATTGCTGCTGACTTGGAATAAATTATCAACTTGTGGTTCAAAGCCTTTTTTCCAGCTTTTAAAATTGAGTCACTACAAGGGGTTAAGACTAAGGTGAACGCGTGGAGTTTGGCCTTTTGGCCGGGTTGTCGAAGTACTGCCGCGGCCCAGGTCGTTGCAATTGTGCTAACGCGGTTCTGGCAGTTTGGCTGGCATGATTCTGTCAATCCAGCTAAAAGGTCAGATTCCTTAACCCTTAGAACAAGGGTGGGCAAACTATTCCACAAAGGGCCGCAGTGGGTGCGGGTTTCTGTTCCAACCCATCATGAGGAAACCTTTTTACCAGTCTGGTGTCTTGCAAGCGCAATCAGTTGATCGCAGTCAGGTGCTTCTTGTTTCAGCAGAAACCTAATTGGTTAAACTGTCCTTGCTGGATCAGTTGGAGCAAAGACCAGGACCCACTACGGCCCTTGAGGACCGGTTTGCCCACCCCTGCCTTAGAAGCAATTTTTTCCGGGTCGTTGCAATTGCGCTAACGCGGTTCCGGCAGTTTGGCTGGCGTTATTCTGGCAATCTGGCTAAAAGGTCAGATTCCTTAACCCTTAGAAGTATTTTTTTTCTCAAAAAGTTAGTCAAGTAAATATAACGGAGTAAATATAACGCGTTACTACCCATCTCCGCCCAAAACACGTTTTTACCTAGTTATCATGTCATCATCGTCCTGAAAAAAAAAACGTTCATCGACGCAATATTTTTGTCGTAGTAATCGTCGACGAAAACAACACTGCATAAAGATAATCTTTAGTTTCTGCACTTATCGTTTCGGCCTGAGCACAAAACCAGCAACCGTGATTGATTTCAGCCCCGGAAAGGGTGGGGGGAGATGACGGCTAGCACCCCTCTCTCTTTTCGCTGAAGAACTCCCTCTCTTGGATCCAGTTTGCCTCCTTGCCTGGGTCTTTCTGTGCTGTACGATTGCTGCTGACTTGTAATAAATTGTAAACTTGTGGTTCGAAGCCTTGATCCAGCTTTTAAAATGGAGTCAGTACAAGGGTATAAGGTGAGCGCGTGGTGGAGTTTGGCCCTTTGGCCGGGTTGTCGGGATACCGCCGCGGCCTGGGTCGTTGCAATTGCGCTAACGCGGTTCTGGCAGTTTGGCTGGCGTGATTCTGGCAATCTGGCTAAAAGGTCAAATTCCTTAACCCTTAGAAGTCATTTTTTTCTCAAAAAGTTAGTCAAGTAAATGTAACAGAGTAAATGTAACGCGTTACTACCCACCTCCGCCTATGACACGTTTTTAGCTCGTTATCGTTTCGTCATCGTCCTGAAAAAAACTGTTCGTCGACGCAATATTTTTGTCGTAGTAACTGTTGACGAAAACAACACTGCATCAAAAATGATCCTTAGTGTCTGCGCTCATTTTTTGGGCCTGAACACAAAACCAGCAAATTTTCAGCTAATAACAAAGTTTCGCTCCGCCCCTAAAAAATCCGTAAATTGGCGAGTCACGGTAATTGCTTCGGAACTGTGATTGATTTCAGCCCCGGAAAGGGGGGGGGGGGGGGGGGAGATAACGGCTAGCAACCCCCTCTCTTTTCGCTAAAGAACCCCCTCCTTCCCCTGCCTCTCCGGCGCTCGCTCGCGCAGCCAAGACTCTCCATCTAGTAGGAGGCAGGAGGCTTTGAAGAGATCAAAGCCAAGGCCGGGAGCAGTTGCGCGCCCTGGGAATACGGCAGAGAGGCTTTCTGCTCCTCAGCCCTATTTTCTAGCGTCATGTCGGATTGCAGCTGTATTGCATTTCGCCAGTTTTCTTAATGCTCTTGGTTTTGACTTTGACATCAGTGATCCCCCCCACACCCCCCCTCCACAACACCTCCCTTTGGTTGCTTCAAAAACAAGGCGAGGAGGAGGCGGATGAAAAAAAAAAAGTGAGGAAGGAGGAAGAAAGCTGGACGGAACGGGCGGGGAAGGAGATCTGCCGAGTGATTCCTATTTTCACGACTCCGTAATTGGCCGGTTCGAAAAAGGGGAGGAGGGGGCGACATTTGTTTTTAATTCCGCCGCCGATATGAAAGGAGCGACAAACTTTTATGGGGTTCCCGAAAAAATTGAAGACAGGCTTCTTTTCTTCCCCCGCACAGTCAAAGGGCAATGCTTTTTTATGGGCGAGACCACACAAAATGAAGCGACAGCCTTTTTTCTAACTCCCTCGGCATTGTGTGGCACGACCTCTCATGTGTTCCAGTGGGCGGATCAAACCTGTCGTCGTTAAAGCGGGGATTCAGAAAAAATACTGCTTCCTATAATCTTAAATCCCACCTGTTTAAAATCGCCTACGACGGTTGTTCTCAAACATTTCACAGCAAGTGCAACCCTCTCGGAGTAACACCATTAGCGCCAACATTAACTCGACACATTGCAAAGATTAATCTAAAACTATTTTGATCATAGATTAATCATTAACTCATGCACTGCCATTTACAGGGATAGATATCCAATCCATTTTGACTGAGAGAGTTGACAGTGATGGTTCGATCAGTGCTAGCCCTCCCGAGTTGAATTCCTACGCTGGCGACGTAATCCAAATTTCCGCGTAAATCGGAATTAACCTTTTAAGTACCCCAACATAATAACTAGCCAAACAGTCCAAAAATATTGTATTTTGTTTAATACCGGAGAATGCACTGCCCTCTGGTGGCAGCTTTGGGTCTGGCTGAACTGTCGCCTTGTATGACTGAGAACTAAGGGTGTAACGGTACATGTATTCGTATTGAATTTCGGTACTTGGCGTTCGGTTCGGAACGGGGGCGTACTGAACGAGTTTCTGACGTAATTAGGGATGGGAATTGATAGGATTTTTACGATTCCAATTCCATTATCGATATTGCTTAACGATTCTTTATCGATTCTCTTATCGATTCTAATTTGGGGAAAAAGAAGAACAAACGCTTTGATTGGCATCAAGTTTGGTTAATCAGAAGTCACAACCTTACAAATTCACAATGAGGTCAAAAGAGCCCCAAAGCCTCAATATTAACTGTGGCAATAAGTGGCAAATGCACAAGAATGTGTAACATTTTACTGAAACATTTTTCTAATAGAAATAAAAAATATTGGTATATATTGGCATATAGGTCGTTGTTCTGCCGTTGGCAATATGTGTTAAACTTGCAGGGGTCCCCAAACTTTTTCCTGTGAGGGCCATGTAACTTTATCCTTCTCTGATGAGGAGCCTGGGACAGTTTGTAACAGAAAAAGTGTGACGATTGCAGGAGTGCCTAAATGTAAACAATTATTGTTTTTCAGAATGTCACAATCAAATAACCCTTTCTGGATTCTTCACGGATCAAAAGTAAATAAAATAAAAATAATAATACAATAATAATAAATAATAATAACACTATTAATCAAATAGATAATAACCAAATAACCCCCTCTGAATTCTTCACAGAAAAAGGCCAGAAAATAAATAACACTATTGAGAGAAAAAAAAAAAAATTCAAAATGCTCTCTGGTATTGTTCAGGGGGCCGGACCAAATGTTGAGGCGGGCCGTATTTGGCGCGCGGGCCGTAGTTTGAGGACCCCAGCTAAAATGTATTTACCAGTATATTGAAATGCATGCCTTTTAATTTTTATGGTGCTTTCACGCTCAAGTGGGGGCGCCCTTGCGCTTCCTCACGCGAAGAAGAACGCGCTCATGTGAAGAAGAGCGCGCTTACACGCCAAGAAGAAGAAATGCCGCATCCAAGCGAGTGAGCGAGTTAGTGAGAGAGGGAAAGACTGCTACGACCCTACGTTCTTTGTTAATGTTTGTAAAATATCTACAGAGGCAACGCTTGTATGTATCATCTTTTGTGTTGTTGTTGTGTGTTTCCACTCGCGATCGGACACTTAAATCCAGTTGTGTAGTGGTTTGAACGATGTGCTAATGCTAGAAACGCATGCTAACCGTTTTGTTATGACTGTTAGCAACTAATCATCGCTGATTTACGTTTATGCAAACCTGTTTGTTATTGGGGACGAAATTGATTTGTTTCATTTCTATTTTTAGTTTCACTCTTCAAGTGATAGTTGAATAAAGTCAGCAAATTATACCAACATCTTCTGTATCGTCATTTCGGAGTTTAGCTAGCTGTATAGCCAGGACTAAGCCTTAGCGTCTCGGTGAGGACAGTGTAGTCTATTCCCTCCCAATGCCGTTATCTCCACCTTCCCTCCCGATGCAGTTATCTCCACCTTGCAATGACTGCAAGTCGTTTTGTTGTAATTTTTCCTCGTGAAGTGAAGACACACCTTCGAGCATTTGAACCTACGTGCTGTCATTGTTATGTTTACGGCTGCAATGCTCGTGCAAAACCATCGTAACCTTTCATTTTCACCCTCTTTCCTGGTGAAGTGGAGCCAAACTTTGGAGCGGGTGGTTCTCGGCCCCATGCTAGTTTGATGCGTCTGGACAACAAGACAGTCACGACGCAATATGTGTCTTTCGGGATCGTTAAAGGGATCGTTAAGGCTTTTTCATTGTGATGTCGAGGCCTCGAAACACTAGGAACCGGTTCGGAATTGGAATCGGATTTCGATTCTCATCCCTAGACGTAATGTAACCCTTACTTTTCGAGGCTGTGAGTCGACCGGGTTACAGTTTCTTTGTGTAGATTATATTTACTCCGTCTTCCCTACTATAATGAGGACCAACACGGTCGGACAAAAAGAAACGTCAACGGCGCAACAACGTGGCCGCCGCGAGAACGCAGTGAAACGCGGCCGTTAAAGTTAATCAGCGAATGCACACCAGTCGCAGTGCGGCCGCGTGTTGAGTCCCAGAAGCGGCTCAACGCGATGCACGCAAAAACAACGGCAGAGTTTATTATTTGACGTGAGACACGGCCCTCCTGCGTCAGTACTACTAGCTGGCAGACCGGGCAGACCGGATGTCACTCATGTAAAAATACGGAGGATCCGGTCGATTTTCAAACTAATATGCAATCGTAATCCACTTTTTGAGTCCATCAGATCTCTTGAGTGGTAGATCGGGGCACACTTGACTTGTCTTTGTCGATTTACAGTTGTCTTCTCTGCTATAATAATAACCAACACGGCCCCATATTCAATACAAAACCCTCCTACCACATCAAAACAAGTAGGAACTAATATTCACATAGGTACTAAAGTTATACAACATAAAATATGCAATATAAATGAATACTAGATCACATTTGCAAAACACAAACACATAGTAAAGTAAATAATAGCCCATTTAAATAAAATAAATTGAAATGAGCTAAACCACCTGTATTTAAATAATAAGAATAATACACAGATCCTGCTTACAGAGAAAAACTGATTACACCAGCAGGGACGTGATACAAAACATCATGGATGCACGATGGCGGTTACTGACGCGAACTTCAACTGGACTTTCTCAGTCGCCTCTTATAAACTGGTTTTAAATATGATGTGATAGTGCTGACATCTCGTGTTGGATGAAAGACCTACTGTTCGTCTATATACTGCCCAAAAATGACATCTTTATGAGGATGACAACAGACCCACAGAAATCAAGGGGCGCCGGTGTCCCCGATTGTACAGCGCGGAGTCTAACGGTTTAATGATGGAGGGTACACTGCCCTCTGGTGGCAGCGTTGGGTCTGGCTGGACTGTTGCCTTGCATGACTGAGAAGCAGACTCTGACGTCTGATATGGATAAAGGAAAGCTGCACTCTGGTTTGGCCCACATAAGGCTGTAAGTTGTTTCAGCTTATATATGTCTGTGTATGCAGTTGTAATTATGTTTACAGTTACAGTTCGTGGAGTTACATGTGAACGATTTGCTATGAGAATTGTAAATATGTTAGCATTTATAGCATTAAAGCTGGCAGACTTTTGGTAAGCAAATTAGGCTAATTTAAATTACTAAAAAATATTTTTTTCAGACAAGACTAGACTCCACTACATTTCCAATTACCGCCTGCATTACCCGTTACTTTTGTTTGTTTTCTTTTTCCCTTATTGCTAATTGATAGTTTCGTTTTCATGCCTCCGGCTCAATCGACAAGCCCCGTGCAACTATACCGTAACTGACCACAAGAGGCAGCAACACGAGCACAAGCAAGATTAGGCAGATGAACAAGATATTGACCAATAAAAACCAGCAGTGAGAGTATCATGCCTTCAGATGGGCTGCACTCTTGAATATTAGGTGGTGGTGTGCACCTGATAATTGCTTGCAATCCACCATTACTCGTACCACTCTTTGAGAACCACTGGCCTATGACATCTAACCAAACTGCAAGAGAGAGCTACAGCTTTCGCTTCAGAACAACTTGGCTCATAAACCCCTCCACCACCCTTCCTCTTTGTACTGTAACTATGCAGGTCTACTTTACCAACCTCCTACACTGGGGACCATTAATATTTTAGCGCTGTCAGATACATGCGTGCACCCACAGCAGAAAGAAATAATGAGCTTCTGAAAAAATACGAAACAGCAAAGAGGAGGAGGAGAGAGAGACAGAGAAGGGCTGGGGGGGCGGTGAGGAGCGCTGACCATCTAGCTTCGTGCCACAGAGCTGCTATTGATCATAGCGCTTGCTTCTTCGCCCGGCGAACAAAGTGGGCTCTGTTGACGCCTCGGCCAATTCTGGACACAGCCGGCGGCATTTGCGCCCATGTTTCACTCCTGTGGTCTCATTGTCCCCCGCCACCCAATTTGGAGCCCACAATGTCCCTCAATGGTAGCTATTCATCTTTTTACTCACTTGAGGAGCAGTGTAAGGGAATGTTGAGCTTAACCTGATTCAAACTTTTGATGCAGGGACGTAAGGGCACCCTGTATGTCAACGTTCCAATTCACTGTATCACAGAGGACACTAACTAAAATTGCTACCGTAATTTCCGGACTACAAGCCGCAACTTTTTCCGTCATTTTGGGTCCTGCGGCGTGTGCGATGATCTGCCAATTTGTGCATTTTTCTGACAGTCACCAGGGGCGCTCGAGCATGGAATGTGGGAGTGAGATACGTGGAGTATACAATGAGGCAAATAAGTATTTAGTCAACCACTAATTGTGCAAGTTCTCCCACTTGAAAATATTAGAGAGGCCTGTAATTTTCAACATGGGCAAACCTCAACCATGAGAGAGAAAATGTAGAGAAAAAAAAAAACTGAAAATCACATTGTTTGATTTTTAAAGAATTTATATGCAAATCATGGTGGAAAATAAGTATTTGGTCAATACCGAAAGTTCATCTCAATACTTTGTTATGTACCCTTTGTTGGCAATAATGGAGGCCAAACGTTTTCTGTAACTCTTCACGAGCTTTTCACACACTGTTGCTGGTATTTTGGCCCATTCCTCCATGCAGATCTCCTCTAGAGCAGTGATGTTTTGGGGCTGTTGTCGGGCAACACAGACTTTCAACTCCCTCCGCAGATTTTCTATGGGGTTGAGACCTGGAGACTGGCTAGGCCACTCTAGGACCTTGAAATGCTTCTGACGAAGCCACTCCTTTGTTGCCCTGGCTGTGTGTTTGGGATCATTGTCATGCTAAAAGACCCAGCCACGTCTCATCTTCAATGCCCTTGCTGATGGAAGGAGATTTTCACTCAAAATCTCTCGATACATGGCTCCATTCATTCTTTCCTTTACACAGATCAGACGTCCTGGTCCCTTTGCAGAAAATCAGCCCCAAAGCATGATGTTTCCACCCCCATGCTTCACAGTGGGTATGGTGCAATTCAGTATTCTTTTTCCTCCAAACAAGAGAACCTATGTTTCTACCCAAAAGTTCTATTTTGGTTTCATCTGACCATAACAGATTCTCCCAGTCCTCTTCTGGATCATCCAAATACTCTCTAGCAAACCGCAGACGGGCCTGGACGTGTACTTTCTTCAGCAGGGGGACACGTCTGGCAGTGCAGGATTTGAGTCCCTGGTGGCGCATTGTGTTACTGATAGTAGACTATGTTACTGTGGTCCCAGCTCTCTGTAAGTCATTCACTAGGTCCCCCGTGTGGTTCTGGAATTTTTGCTCCCCGTTCTTGTTATCATTTTGACGCCACGGGGTGAGGAGGGAGTTGAAAGTCCGTGTTGCCCAACGACAGCCCCAAAACATCACTGCTCTAGAAGAGATCTGCATGGAGGAATGGGCCAAAATACCATCAACAGTGTGTGAAAAGCTTGTGAAGAGTTACAGAAAACGCTTGGCCTCCGTGATTGCCAACAAAGGGCACATAACAAAGTATTGAGATGAACTTTTGGTATAAGCCAAATAGTTATTTTCCACCACGATTTGCAAATAAATTCTTTAAAAATCAAACAATGTGATTTCTGTTTTTTTTTCCACATTCTGTCTCTCATGGTTGAGGTTTACCCATGTTGACAATTACAGGCCTCTCTAATATTTTCAAGTGGGAGAACTTGCACAATTAGTGGTTGACTAAATACTTATTTGCCCCTCTGTATGTGTCGAGGAAGACACTAGTTTGCACTATTACTGGTGGTTTAACTTTGTGCATGAATAGCGGTGGCGGGCCCTCGTCTTTTTGCATGAGTAGAATTGGCAGACCCGCATCATGGAAAATGCTAGAAGAAATTAAATTGGCCATCAGAGTTGTATGGGACGCTTGGATGACTAGCGGCGAGAGATCGTTTGCCAAGACTTGCCGCATGCGAAGAGCAGCTTTAACACAGGTATGCCGGGGGAGCCTGGCAGCGTGAAGCGGTGTGAAAGAAGTCCACCATCACCAACGGGTTTCGAGGGGCCAGTCTGCTGGGTGACAGGAGGACGGCACGGGCTCAAGAGTGAATTTGCCTCATTATGGGAGACATTGAAGGCGACAGCGAAGGAGAGACTAAGTAGGTGCCTGGCGAAGTGTATCTGGGCGTCTTCATATCCGACACTGAGGGTGAAGACTTCCGTGGTTTGAGTGCACAGGAGGAAGATGAAGATTGCTAACAAAGAGGTTTTTGTTTTTAATAACCAGCCCAATTAGTGCCGTACTGCCGTGTTGATGCTGTGTAACTTCCGTGTCGCTGCTATATAACTGCCATGTTTGCTGGCACTGTTTGGACCAAAAAGTTAAGGTGTGTTATTAAAATTTTGAAAACTGTGTATTTCTAAGTCAATATCTCATGCTGCTTATAGACAGGAGATACTTATGTATGTACAAAATGTTTTTTCCTTTAAAAATGTACTGGGTGAGGCTTGTAATCAGGGGTGCCCAACAGTCCAGAAATTACGCTAATCGCTAATTCCCTGAGACCGATTTATTATTAATTTATTTCAAAGCCGTCACGAGGGATTGAAGTTAACCAAAATCATCAATCAATCAATCGAAAAATTCTGATGTGTGTTGGCCGAAAATGTCATTGCATGTAATTGGCTTTTTAATATAGGGATTTAAAATGAAGACTTTGCCGGTAAATGTTGCAAAGCAATAAAACAAACAACAAAAATGAATGAAATGGAAAAAAATAAATTTTTAATGGGTCAAACTTATTTTTCAAACAAATCATGTGACTAGCACCTTAGAGACGGCCATTTGCTTTGCTTAGCCAAACAACAAAAAAACCTGAGGACAGAAGAGGCAAGATGGATATATGTAATTTTTTTCAAACCTAAGCTTTCAAATGCGAGCGAGAAGGATTGACGATCTGGACCATGAAACGCCGGATAGCATCGCCAAAATAGTGAATGGAGTTTCAGTTTGCCCCACTACCTTATCTGGATAATTATAGGCTAAAAACATTGTTAAAAATCAACTTCAGAGGTCATGTTTGAGTTGTAACAGACAGCTGCTTGTAAGCTTATTACCACAATGTTTTGATGCGGCTCTTTAACAAGGAACGAGGAGAAAAATCTACCGAGCAACTATCTTGCTTTAAAGGCAGATTCAGTCTGGTAACGGAGGAGAGAAGCTGCCTTTTACAAGAATTGAGACGGAACAGTGGTACGAAGTAGATCTGGCAATTTTCCATTTTTGGAGGCAGTATCAAAGCAGCAACAGATGTGGGAAGCCGACTGTGTGTAAGGATAAGTCGTAATGCCGCGCGGCTGTTCAGTATTAACGGCACCGACACAGAGAGGGGGTCCGAATTCGCCTTGGCTATTTTCCGACTTCGGGGGTAGCATCAGAGGCAGGACATGACTCTGTTTCTGATCAGGAAGTCCACACTGGGGCCTCTAAAACAAAACGGGGGAATTAGGGACGACCTTGGACAGGCTCCTTCACTGACCCTGGAGAGCACCAGGCTGCATGTGCAGAGTGAAGCCCATTGAGCAGGTGTGGCCTGACTGACCTCCTGACTGGCTCCAAGCGCCCGCCTGTAACTCGATTTGGTTAAGCCGCATCCAATTGCACGGTAAGGATGGGCGGCATCTCTTCGGAACTGAACTGCATCCCGAAACGCAACCACACACTCTGTGCATACTAGCGGTGCAACAGTTTGCGGTTCAAAGCCGAACCGTACGGTTCGCCCTGTACGGTTCAATACGCCTTTATGAACCGCGCCTTTTCGGTTTTGCAATTAATGAATTCCGAACGCTTGTGGAATGAATTGATCGAGCTCTGTGTGCCTGTGTGTGACGTGAAGCACCGCTGTGGAGAAATTCCCGCCCCGCAAGTAAATGTCGGATCGCTGTCAAGCACCTGTGTAATACAAGCCGAGTTACGCCCTCTCTCGCTTACGGGCGAAGTGAAAGTGAAACAAGAAAGAAGCAAATAGCTATGGAGAGCGGAGGCATGGAGAGACCGAATTTTGAGGACGCACCGGCTTCTTTCAAATCTGCGGTGTGGCAACATTTTGGTTTCCCCGTGGACTACAATGCGGAGGGAGAGAAAATATTGAAGAAAAAAAATTGCAAACATTGCTCAGCGCTTGTTCCCCATGCTAATGGCAACACTTATAACATGACTCCGGCAACTCAGCCGGCATCACCCACGGATATCACTTTCTCAGGGCAGGACAACCCCGAAGATGACACCAGTGAAAACACACGGCGAGCTTTGTTAATTTATTTGCAACGCTTGACCCGCGTTACATTGTCCCCTCGCGGACATATTTCTCCAACAACGTAATCCCTGACATTTATGAAATAGCACGCAAAGCCATCGAAGATGATTTCGCTAAAGCACATAGTTTCGCCCTGACCACTGATAGTTGGACGTCCCGTGCTACAGAGTGCTACTACCTAACTGTGACGGTCCACTATAATTCATACCTGTCAAGCTGTACGGTCTCGTCGTAATTTGTACAAGTGAGCACTCATTTTTAAATGTGTACGCCGTACATCACGTTCAAAACATGCACGTTTTTCGTGCATTAGTTTTTTTTTTTTTTTTCATCCGTTCGGATTTGGTCATCGTTTCTGCAACGAGACAATGTGTTGGTTGAATGACGCGAGAAAAGTCAGAGACTCGGAGAGGGAAGAGTGTTTGTTGAGACGCGGTAGCAAACGCGATGCTAGGCTAGGTGGCTCCAATAATATCTGACTTAGCCGACAACATACAATCTACGCCTAGATATCTCATGCATAGAGAACTACATAAGAAATGACAGACTCGGTAGCGTTAGTAAACAGCCGCCATTTGAGAGCAGTAAACTTCTCAGAAAGGCTCTGTTGTAGTAAACCTTATGAGCGAACCTAAGCAACTTTTTATCTAAAATACTCCTAAATCGGCAAAATCTTGACTTGAGTCCTTTAAAGGACGAAACAGTTTTAAAATTTTCACATGTCGAAAGTAGACAGAAGGGAACTAATGCAAAAACGGGAGCAATTTTATCAACTTTAACGGTTGATTCACAACATTAAAGGACCTCCAAACATAGCAAAGGTTACTTCGTTGTTTTTTTGTTTTGTTTTTTGTTTTAATAATAATAATAAAAAAAAAAAAAACATGAAAGGTATCACCAGTTACTTTGCCAAGTAACTTTTTTACTACTGTGTGTGTATTTCAGTAGTCAGTCACTACCAGAGGTTGCACTAGACATTTTCGTAGTCTGTCATTTTGACTGACAGAGTCATAAAAATCCGGTCATAATCTATTTTTACCCGTCACTTATATTTTTAAAATGATAATGATGACATATTCAATAGTATTTAGTTTTCATTCATTTTTAATTAATATTGTAACGCTTGCTTGGCGGCGAAAAATTAGACACGGAAGTCGTGGTATTTTTCTCCCTCTTTTTACTCTGCTTACCGCCAACAACACCAACAAAACAACAACTCCACCCCCAAAGAAAAAGAGGCAACTATATAGACCCCAATCACCAACGTCACACAATGATCTTAATTGTGGTTGTCAGCCCAAAATCTTCTAAATATATATGAAATGCATCTTACCAGATATAAAATGACTACTACATAGTCTGTGGTGATCGTTTGGTGCCCAGATTTCTTGTCGAATTACAGCAGTCCATCTCGCTCTCCTCTTCGCGTCTCTCAGAATACGGTAGAACTTCAAGTCTCTCCGTCTATCTTCTCTGTTACTGCAACCAACCGCCACACACGCCTTCACCATTTTGATTATTAATGTTAACGAGCAGAAAAACACGCTGTAATAGGAGGCGTGTACGTAGCGGTAATGTGTAAACACGACGAGCTGACACACAATATGGCGGCTCCAGTCAGGGGGGCGGACTTGTGACGTCATGTGATTGGGGTCTATACACAGGCGGCAATCTAGTCCACCAATTGGATGACACGCTGGCACACCGGGTGCACCAATAAGAACCTCGCGTTGATGTGTCAATCACGGTGCCGCCGCCAGACCCCGGTGACGCTACAATATTCTGACAGACTAGCCAACGACGTCATGCATTAAGAGAGACAATAGCTAATTAATATGCTCACTCGCCACCCTGTGGTCTGGGGTGTGAATTGCAACCTGTCAAAATGACGGACGGACTTCAGTTTTTTCCGTCACTGTTTTAAAAAACAGGTCAACGACGGAAAATATTCGGTTAACGCTACCCCTGGTCACTACACTAGCCAAAGAGCTAAGAGGCATTTTAACAGTCGAAAATGTTTACATTTTAAGTGTTTATTTCATTTTTTTAAAAGCAAAATAAAGGCAGTTTAAGAAAAAAAAAAAAGCAAAACGCAAACCGAAACCGTGATCCCAAAACCGAGGTTCAAAGCAAACCGTGGGCTAACTGAACCGTTGCACCCCTAGTGCATACTGCCTCCTACCGGCCTGGAGTCCAAATAGTGACCCCCCCTACACAGCGAAATAAATCACAATCCGCTTTCAACGTTAGAAACGACACTCAGAGGTAATTAAAAAAAGAAGCACTCACAATATGGCTGCGCTCCATTCCACTGCATGAAAGGCGCCGATAAGGTCTTCGCAACCACGTGGCGTTGTTTCAGTCGTACATATGGAACGAGTGTGTAGCAGAACCCACGCGTTAATGGCGTGGTTGAGAAAAACAGCCGAGCTGCGGCGGCAACTACAAAAGCTTTGAAAAGAGCCAAGTGTTTCTCGTGTGTGAGGTCCCTTTGGCACGATGCGCATTTTACGCCGCTCGGTAAAAGCTGCAATACAGATGACATCAATGTCACTTGCTTTATTGAGATCATCCAGCCGGAGTGCAACTGAGAGCTGCGGTCACGTGCGATCCAGCTGCTTCTCAAATCACTTTAAGGACTTTCTTAGCATCCAAAGACCCTTTACAAAGGACAATTCTTACCAAGAACCCAACGCTAATTAAAAATGACTGCCAGGTCTACTTTTAAAACCCAGGAGAAGACATCTTTCGCTAGCAAAGGGCCTACGGATGAGTACTGATGTTTGGGGACCGACACTCTTTAAGTACATCCAGTGCGGACATGGATGCTTGCTGGTAATGCAGTGTTCTCAATAACAGGGATCTTCCACAGTAGTGCTAAGGGCATGAGCAGATGTCACTCGAGCGCTTCAACCAAATCCAGTTAGGTAAGCCCGGGTTAGTGATTCCACGCTGCGAGACACTGCCTGGCTAGATCCGTCACGTTCCCGCTACATCAAAAAGAAATGTGCGGGCACTGTAGCCCCCGTGCCCCCTCCTCAAATCCAACATCTTCCTTGCCGTGAAGATCGAAAATCGAGCATCCACAGGGAGAAAGAGAGCATTGGAGGGAGAGACTACTTTGCTGCAGTCAAACCTTTAGCTTGCTTGTGGGTTTGTGGTCAGGGCGACCATGGTGTGACATCATACCAGCGCGGCACAGTGGTCCCTGCCAATTATACCCCCGATGGCCATGTTCCACCAACAGCGGTGACAATTCCCTCAATTGCTAAAACAGCAATGTCTATCTAGCTAACCGTGCTGCACTGATTCCACATAAAACGTGGTATATTTTGGGAACCTTTAGAATGACTGAGAAGGTGCAGCAGGGTTTGCCGCAGTACTTTACAATCCTAGCGGGCCGATCGATCGGGTCCGATCACGTCATTTTCAAAGTATCGGAATCGGCAAAAAAATATCGGCCATGCCTTTTTTAAATATACTTTTTAATTAAATAGTATTTAACGTACAAACATAGTATGTTACACTCATCCAGAGTCTTTAGTTTAGGCTTACGGTAGGGTTATCAAATTTATCCCGATAACGGCGGTAATTGATTTTTTTAAAAAATGTATCACATTAAAATATATAACGCAATTAATGCATGCGCTGCACGACCCACTCACGCATAGTCGCGTTCCATCTGTAATGGCGCCGTTTTACCTATATAGAGAGATAAAAGGCAGCGTAAAATGAGTAGAGTGAATTTTGGCAGCACTTGGAGCCTTTTTTTTAATTGGCTAAAGCCTTACAATCCCTCTCCCTACAATTAGAAATATCATGGGAAGCAATGTGGGGAAGCAAGGTAGCAATTGATCTTTATCTTAACACCTTATGCTATTTCCCAACGCAGAGAAGATATATCAATTGGTAGCACTACGCACAGTCATGGTTCCACTTCCCATCATGCATGGCTACAGTATCATTTACTGAAAGCTCAACAAATACACTAGATGGCAATATTTAGTCACAATATACAAAGTCACAAATCTTTCTATCCGTGGATCCCTCTCACAGAAAGAATTTTAATAATGTAAATGCCATCTTGAGGATTTATTGTCATAATAAACAAATACAGTACTTATGTACTCTATGTTGAATGTATATATTTGTCCGAGTTTTATTCATTTTTTTCTTAATGCATTTCCAAAATGTATATGATCGGGAAAAATTATCGGGAATGATTGGAATTGCATCGGGAGCAAAAAAAAAAAAAAGCAATCGGATCGGGATCGGCAGATACTCAAACTAAAACGATCGGGATCGGATCGGGAGCAAAAAAAACATGATCGGAACAACCCTACAAATAACCAATTCGCAGGGAATAAAAATCTGCAACATCTCAACTTATTAACTACCATAACTTTTGGACTATAAGGCACATCTGATTATAAGACACCACCCACCAAATTAGACACGAAAACGGCTTTTGTTCATAGGTAAGCTGCACTGGACTATAAGATGCAGCTGTCCTCAGTGTATGATGAGATATTTACTCCAAAAAATATTAAATTGTAACACTTGATTTGACAGCGGCATCATAAGACTCTCACAAAACCAAATGAAACACTATGAAGCTCTGAACCAATTGGCTGCACAGTTTCATTCCTTCAAGAAGCTTCATTTGGCCATCACTGCTCCTTTGGGGGAGACATTCAACCTCTGCTGCCACCTGCTGTCAACCATGTTGTCGTCCAACATACCTCCTAGCATGCATTGCGGCGCTACAGACGAAATACATGTTCTGTGCTAATTATTTCTTCAGTTACTGTTCTAGTTGTTCCATTAATTGCTCGTTATGGTATTTGGGGACACTTTATTTGACAGTGGTGCCATACGACTGTCGTACGATGATCATAATTATGACATGACTGCTTTAAAGACATGTTTGAACAGGCTGGCGTGACGATAGAACTGCAAGCTTGCATCTGATTGGTATAATGGAGTCATGTGATTATTGTTGCGACGTCTCATTGGTGAAATCGATAGAGCTACTCCGGTAATACACCAGGCACGTCTCTACTCTTGGTATCGCTGGCAAAAAAAAAAACAAAAAAAAAACCCATCTAATATGGAGAATAAAGAACAATATAACGACTCTTGTGTAGCCCAAAGTAGTGGAGTAAGAGTAGCTTTTTTTTTCTTCACAAATCTACTCAAGTAAAAGTAAAAATTTTAGCTTAGTAAAACTACCGTTAGAAGTACATTTTTCACAAAAAAGTTACTTAAGTAAATGTAAGTACATGTAACGCGTTACTACCCACCTCTGGGTGCGAGTTATAGTCCAAAAAATGAGGTAAATACACTGAACTGAACCAGTCAACTGTCTTCTAGATCTAAATCTGGTAAACCATTAAACGTGGGTACTCTGGTTCTCAAGAACCATACATTTCCCCTCAGTCAGGAGGCAATGTGAAACAACAACACACCAAACTCAACTCCTTCAAACTACAACTTCCACCCCTGCAACACTCAACGACTCCATCCCCTCTCCTGCAGATGTTCCAGCACAGATGGAGATCACCTGCGTGTCAATGCAGGAAGTACGCTTCCGTTTTTATTTCCCCCAATGCCTACACGAGAGCCAGGACATGACGGCGGCAGGCTATTCCTGGAATAGATCCATTGCGCGGTCTTTATTTAGAATCCGTCATTTTGAAATCCCGATTTAGTTTGGGCGACTCAGACAAACATCCTCATCAAAGCCACAAACGAGCCAGATTCTTCCCTCCCTTTGCCTGTCATGACATCCTGAAGGTTTGGCGAGCTGACTATGACTCAAACGGTACACGCGTCATCTGTGAAGGCATGCCAAAAGCTTCTAACACACATCACCCCTTTGCTAGCCCATTTTTTAAAAAAGCGATTAAGTCGCGAGTATATTTACAGTGCAGTAAAAAAAAGTATTTACCGCCTTGCTGATTTCTGGTATTATTTTTATCACGGAAAATGTTTTGGCTCATTAAGTCAGTTTCGATGCAGTATATTAATATCTTTCAGAAAGAATGCAAGTACATACAAAATGGAAAGGATTTCAATGATTAATTCGTTGGCATTGACGATGATACACAAATCAGAATTTCTCAAAAATGAACCATTTTTCAGACAATTAAGCCTCTGGACTATAAATGTTCTTAACTGTATACAGCATATATGACAGCTACTGTGTCGATTTATCTACGATGACTTTGAACATAGATTAATCGTTAATTGTAATTTTTTTTTAATATGTTCTGATTTCAGACCTTGGACTGTAAATATTGTAGGATTAGTATGGAAAAACTGTCAAATTTGAATGCTAAACAGAGATGCAAAGTTGATTCATCCACAATAATATCAAATTAATCGTCAAGATGAATTTTTTTTTGTGTTTAAAATTGTCTGATTACAGCCAAAACGATTCCTCTTCAATCATTTTTGAGCATAGACTAATCGATAATAGCAATTGTTTGTCTTAAAATGAACTGATTTCGCGACATGGACTGAAAAGAATTTCGGAAAAATTGGTACGTTACATTTGAACGCTGAGAGGAGCTGCAAAATTGTTCAACCTTCAATTAATATGATCATATATTAATCGTCAAGAGTATTTTATGTATTTAAAATTGTCTGATTACTGCCAAAATGAATAATCTTCAATTATTTTCGAGTATAGATTAATCATTAATAGTTATTGTTTGTCTTAAAATGAACTGATTTCGCACCATGGACTGAAAATAATCTCGGATTAATTCGGAAAAAAATTACGTCAAATATGAACGCTAAGAGGAGCTGCAAAGTTGATCAACCTACAATTAATATGATCACAGTTTAATCGTCAAACAGTATTTATTTATTTTTTTGTATTAAAACTTGTCTGATTTTAGCCAAAATTCATTTTCAACTATTAATTAGCATAGATGAATCGTTGATAGTAATCGTTTGACTTAAAATGTTCTGATTTCGCACCATGGACTGAAAATAATCTGGATTAATTCGGAAAAAATTTACGTCAAATGTGAACGCTAAGAGGAGCTGCAAAATTGATCAACCTACAATTAATATGATCACGGATTAATCGTCAAACAGTATTTTTTTTTGTATTAAAACTTGTCTGATTTTAGCCAAAAGGATTAATCTTCAACTATTATTTAGCATAGATTAGATAGATTAATAGTAATCGTTTGATTTAAAATGTTCTAATTTCGCACCATGGACTGAAAATAATCTCGGATTAGTTGAACAGAGTTCATTTCTTGCCTACACTTATAAATTCGTCAAACCTTTTCTTTTATCCCAGGCAATAGTAGGTGGTTTTATTTACCTGACATGTTTCGGCGAACACTTCCGCCTTCGTCAGAGGGTCCGGATTAATTAATTAACTATTAATTAATGTTATTAATTAATTAATAATTAATCGCAGATTAATTAGGAAAAACTGTTACGTCAAATGTGAACGCGAAGAAGAGCTACAAAATTGATTAAACTGCAAATAATATGATTACTGATTAATTGTCAAAATGTATTTTTTTGGATTAAAAACTGCCTGATTTCAGACAAAACGATTATCGTAATTTTCGCACTATGAAGCACACCTGGCTATAAGCCGCCAGCCACCAAATTTGACACGAAAACGGCATTTGTTCATAGATAAGCCGCACTGGACTATAAGGCGCAGCTGTCCTCACTGTATTATAATTCTCTGTCACTAGGCCAAATGAACCACCATGAAGCTTGTAACCAATTGACTGCAAAACATTGCTTCAACAAGCTTCATTCGACCATAACTGCTCCCGTAGGGGAGACAGTCACCCTCAGCTGCCGCCTGCTGTCAATGCTGTTGTTGTCCAACATGCCTCCTAGCATGCGTTACAGCGCTACAGATGTAAATAACAATCAAAATTAATGTTCCGTGCTAATTATTTCTTCATTATCTGTTCCAGTTGTTTCATTAAGTGCTTGTTATGGTATTTGGTAACACTTTATTTGATAGTGGCACGAAAAAAACTGTCATTAGACAATGATAATTATGACATGACAGTGTCATGAGTGTGAATGAAAGCTTATACCAGATGTCATTTAGTATTATCCGGCAAATTATCTGACTTTTGAATGGATTTAAAAGATCCGAGCTGGACATAAATGGGAGTTAGTGACATAATTTGCCAGATGACACTTAATGACATCTGTCATAATCAATCAGTAATGCCAATGATAGTGTCTTGTCATAATTATGACGGTCTTATGACGCTGCTTTCAAATAAAGTGTTATCTATTAGCCCAAATAAATCAACACTGGACTGTAAACCGCAGGATTCAAAATGAAGGAAAAAAGTAGTGGCTTATAGTCCGAAAATTACGGTACTCTTCAATTATTTTTGAGCATAGATTGATCGTTAATAGTAATTGTTTGTTTTAAAATTTCAGCATCTTGATTTAAAATCTCAGATTATCATGAAAAACTGCAACTCAGGAGACACATAAAAGAAATTTTACTGTTGTAACGACCTTAATGTTATTTCATAAAGTAACTCATTGGCTGCCATTGACTGCAATAATCTATTTGCGGTGTTAACAGCGATCTAACGAGTTATGATGTCAGTAGTTTGTTAGCTGCCCCCTGGTCTCCGTTTGCATGTAAGAAAAAAACACATAAAAATCTGCTGACAATCATCAGCTCCCGACAGCTCTGTCATGGCTGGACGGCATGTGTGCAGGAATGTCATGGTGAATGGAAATGAATCCAAAACGACTGTGACGGGGGGAAGGAATATGGAGGGTAATGAAAGAAAGAAGGAGCCTTTGATGTGAGTGAAAACTGATCCCGGGCCTGCAGATATACTGCGGCGGACGCGGTGTCTGCGATGCCGCCGTCGGGTGAGACAAAGGCGTTCGAGAAACGACTACTGTTTTATCCAAGATGGCTCCGAGAGAAGACGATTCGGGAGAGAAATAAAAAATGCGGTAAACGAAAAAAACGTGAGGTTTAAAAAAAAAAAAAAAATTGGCAGGGATTCGTATAGTACGTCTGCTAGGAAAGGTAATTTCCTCTGGTGTCTCTCCAAGCAGACCTCCTCAAGCAATTCCATGTGATCGGAGGCATGGAGAATTCAGATAGCGTCTGTTTTTTCAAATTTTCGCAACCCAGCAAAATTGAGAGTCAGATTAAATCCTTGACTGCCATTGACAGCGATGGATGTCCGTTTGAACTGGGACGATGATGCCCCCAATGCTAGCCGGTTAGGGCTTTCACGTTTAAGCGACAACTAATCGAGTCAATTAATCGTTTCGAGCGGTTGTTGACCTCAAAATTGTCTAATCCTTTTTTTAGCCTCTTAATAGTCAGTAGCATTATTCTATTCTTTATTTATTTTGTTATTTATTATTAAATTTTATTGATTATTATTTGTTGTTATTAGGGCTGTCAAACGATTAAAATTTTTAATCGAGTTAATTAAAGCTTAAAAATTAATTAATCGTAATTAATCGCAATTCAAACCATCTAAAAGATATGCCATATTTTTCTGTAAATTAATGTTGGAATGAAAAGATAAGACACAACACGGATATATACATTCAACATACGGTACATAAGTACTGTATTTGTTTATTATAACAATAAATCAACAAGATGGCACAACATTATTAATATTCTCTTAAAGCGATCCATGGATAAAAAAAAAAATTGTAGTTCTTAAAAGATAAATGTTAGTACAAGTTATAGAAATTTTATATTAAAACCCCTCTTACTGTTTTCGTTTTATTAAAATTTGTAAAATTTTCAATCAAAAAATAAACTAGTAGCTCGCCATTGTTGATGTCATTACACCATGCTCACTCCCCAAACCCATAAAATCATTTGGACCCAAGCGCCAGCCAAGGGCGCCAAACAACAAAAATCAAGTAACAAGCGGACATTACACTGTACTGTCATTTTCAATTTGAGCGGTGTCAAATATTTTAACGTGAATAATTTTAAAAATTACCGCCCGTTAACGCGATAATTTTGACAGCCCTAGTTGTTTTTATTGAGAAAAGGCCCAAATTGTAAATATTTTTTGTTTTCTGCATTCCTGATAACAGTGCTGCAACGATTAATCGATTAACTCAAGTATTCGATTAGAAAAAAAATATTAGAATTAAATTTTGTTGCTTCAAATATTCGTTGATATTAATGGTTTATTTTGAAAGTGTTTGCATTTATTTTATTGATTAGGGTGGATACACTGCCCTCTGGTCTGCGTCATTGCACATGGTTGAATCCAACTGCTCCCTGTTAAGACCAACGTAAGCTAGGTTTTTGTTTGAGCTACTGTTTTTAATGCATTCGTAACTTAGTTTGTAGGTATATTTAGCCGTTATTTGTGGGAATATGTGTCTGAACCATTTGCTAAGAGCATTGTGAAAAAAACGTTAGCATTTTATAGCATTTCAGCTAGTGGACTTTTGGTATGTAGTTTAGCCAATTATTCTTTTGTTGTACATAGATCCTCATTTGTTTATTTTTTAATACCATTTGAGGCTCAGCTTAGGTATTTAAATTTTTTATGTTCCTTATCGAACTACTCGATTATTCGAGCTAACTCGTTCATCGATTAATCAACAACTAAAATAATCGATAGCTGTAGCCCTAGAGGATTATATTTGTAATTAATAAAAATATGATATTCACAAACATTTGCTTTTGTTTTGAAAAACAAGGATACAGTTACATCTCGTAATACTACTTTTGTCTCGTACTACCATGTTTTTAAACTCTTAAAATCACATAACGTTACGACTTTTTTCTCATAATATTACATAAAATATACAATAATCAATACAATAATAATCATAACCTTTTTTCGTAATATCACAAAAAATTACGTAGTATTATGATTATACAGGCAGTCCCCGTGTTACGAATGAGTTCCGTTCCTACGTAAGCGACGTAACACAAAATTATGCATAAATCGGAATTAAAACTTTAAGTACCCCTAAATACACCCTAAATCTCAAAATAACTATCCAAAAACATGTATTATTAACATGTAACTGTATTGTCCTCGCCGAGTCCTAGCAACAATACAAGTGCATTAAGGTACTGTTTACGCGACTCGGATAAAAAAAAAAAAAAAACAAGACCAAATGGCGAATTAAACTCCAGCGTCATAAAGTCGAAATCACGTAAATCGGGTACGTCGTAACCCTGGGACTACCTGTAATCGTCTTTTTTCTCATACTATTACGACTTTAATCTTTTAGTATTACAACGTATGACTTTATTCTTGTAATATCACTGCTTTAATCTCATAAAATCACATAACATTACGACGATTTTCTTGTAGTATCAGATAAAATTCCGTAACATTAAATTTTTTCTCATAATATTACATAAAGTTACATAGTATCACATAGAGATAGACCGATTATCAGCCGGGCCGATTAGCTGCACCGATATTTGGAAATTTGACGTTTAACCCGACCGGCCGAAATGAAAAAAAAAAAACAATTTAAAACTGGGTTATGTATTTGTTATATCTGTGATTAGTGTGTACATTAGACAAGACCTGTTTTTATATTCGTGGTTAACATCTTCTACGAAAAAATTTTAGAGAGCTACTTATTTAACATTTTATTCAACTTTATAAGGGATGTTTCTAAGTTTAGGAAATTCAGGCACTTCTGAAGCTATTAATTTCTATCTGTGTGATTCAACAAACATGCTTCAAGTATTTCAATGAAGTTCAGAGTCAAGATTCAATTTTTCTATGCCAATTTTTACACTTTTACTGCAAATGAATATCGACTCCAAAAATTGGTTATTGGACCCTATAACTAATAATAATCGGTAGGGTTGTTCCGATCATGTTTTTTTTGCTCCCAATCCGATCCCGATCGTTTTAGTTTGAGTATCTGCCGATCCCGATATTTCCCAATCCAATTGCTTTTTTTTGCTCCTGATTCAATTCCAATCATTCCCGATAATTTTTCCCCATCATATACATTTTGGCAATGCATTAAGAAAAAAATGAATAAAACTCGGACGAATACATACATTCAACATACAGTACATAAGTACTGTATTTGTTTATTATGACAATAAATCCTCAAGATGGCATTTACATTATCAACATTCTTTCTGTGAGAGGGATCCACAGATAGAAAGACTTGCGACTTTGTATATTGTGACTAAATATTGCCATCTAGGGTATTTGTTAAGCTTTCAGTAAATGATACTGTAGCCATGCCCAAATGCATGATGGGAAGTGGAACCATGACTGTGCGCAGTTCTACCAATTGATATATGTTCTCTGCGTTGGGAAATAACATAAGGTGTTAAGAAAAAGATAAATCGCTACCTTGCTTCCCCACATTGCTTCCCATGATATTTCTAATCGTAGGGAGAAGGATTGTAAGGCTTTAGCCTAAGGCTGCCAAAATTCACTCTACTCATTTTACGCTGCCTTTTATCTCTCTATATAGGTAGAACGGCGCCATTACAGATTGAGCGCGACAATGCGTGAGTGGGTCATGCAGCGCATGCATTAATTGCGTTAAATATTTTAACGTGATACATTTTTTAAAAAATAATTACCGCCGTTATTGGGATAAATTTGATAACCCTATCTTAAGCCTAAACTAAAGACTCTGGATGAGTGTAACGTATTATTTCTGTAACGTTAAATACAATTAGAAAACTATTTAATTAAAAAAATATATATATATATATATTAAAAAAAGGAATGGCCGATATTTTTCTGCCGATTCCAATACTTTGAAAAGGACTTGATCGGACCCGATATCTCTAATAATCGGTATCATTCCTGAAAAATCCATATCGGTCGATCTCTAGTATCACTTTAATCTCTTACCATTACAACTTTTTTCTCCTACGATTACTACATTAATCTCTTTGTATTACAACATATGAGTTTATTCACGTAATATCGTAGTCAATTTTTTGTTGTGTGGCCCTAATACACCGTCATAAAATTCTGTAATGCTATGTGATGAAAAATAACTCTCAGAAAATGGAAAAAAAAATAGGGCTGCAGCTATCGAATATTTTAGTAATTGAGTAATCGACTGAAAATTCTATCGATTAATCGAGTAATCGGATAAATCTTTTTTTTTTTTTTTAGGTAAAGAGCAATTATACATATAGATGAGAAAATAAGGCATTTCATGTATTATTGAATGATTTTTAGTCAATCAATGTCTTTATTTTCAGTGTACATTGTTGAAAACAGCCAACAATTGCATCTCAAATGTGACTAAAAAAGAGACTAGTTCACTGCTTTTACTCCAAATGCTTTCAGATCTTAAAAAAAATATATATATATTTCTTACCTAAAAATGTCATGACGCTTCATAACACACATGACTTAAAAGTTAGGGGTTTTTCCTACGTCTTTCAATTGAATTTCCACTTGTGTCAAGCTATAAATTCTAGTTAAGTTTTAAGTTAGTCTAAACTGTAAGTCTTTATAGGACTTTGAGTTTTTGCAGTGTTCAAAATAAATGCTGTGCTGTATTGGAGGACATTAGGCACCAGTGCTACTTGGTGTTTTATCCAGCAATGACTACTGAGCTAAAATTGACAGTTAGCATTATTATGTTTTTATTTTACAACCTAATCACTCTACAGCGCTGTTTTCACAGATTAAATAAAGCCTGTATATAAGAGTTAGCCACGCATCACGGTCATAATGAATAGAAACCTAGCCCTCCGCAGGGATAACGTTCGTGAGCGAGTGACTATAATGTTAATCTTATTTATGAGCGCTCAGAAGTGTACTGCTTTAAGATGGCGGCTGTTTCATTAACGCTGCCGAGTTGGTCATTTCGCATCTGGTTCTACGTACATGTGATATCTATGACACGCATCAGACGCTACCTGCTACCATGTGGCTACCACCGTAGCAACATGCGGGCGTAGTTTTTAGCAACGTCGGCGCAGTTTGTAACGGCTGTCGGCTGCAGTAAGGTATTTTTTTATTGCTGCTTCCTCTACGCACGTGATATCAGCGCGTTGTCCCGCATTAACACTAGAAAACCCAGCAGAGGCCGACTTGGCCTTTTCCAAGACTAACACTCCAAATTTTCCCTAGCAATGGCCGATTTGGCCTTTCCTCTGTGACTCATGTGATAGTTTGTGTCAGTTCAAGTCAAGCTACATTTATTTAATTACATTTCTTTATGCAGTTTGACACTTTTTACACATTTTTTAATTCACTTCTCCTATACTCCACACAACCCAAATGTGTACATTGTTTTGGAGAAGAAAAAAAAGCATTTTTGAACTGCAATTTGAGTGTAAAGCAGGAATTGTGTCTATAGTTTAGAGCACAGGTGTCAAACCGATTCCAGAAAGGGCCTAGTGGATGCTGGATTTTGTTCCAACCGATAACGCGCAGAGAGTTTAACCAATGAACTTCCTGCTGAAACAAGCAGCACCTGACAAAGTTTAACTGATTACACATGTAAAAGATCTAATTGGTGAAAAGGTGTCCTCGTCACTGGTTGGAAAGCAAACCTGCACCCACTAGGCCCTTACTGGAATCGGTTTGACACCTGTGGTTTAGAAGGACTGAATCAGGGGCATGGAGTATGGATTGTGGTCATTTTGTCTGAAGTTAATGTTTGTCTAGTGGTTGCATTTCCATATGAACGGCTGTTGTCCGTCCGAAAACGACTTGCTGATTCAAAAGCACTTGGGTCATTTTTGCCACCTCTGGGTTTTCCAGGGTAGAGGCCATATCGGCCATTGTTTGGGACTAGTAGGAGTACCAGAATTCTCTGGGACTTCTAGTGTTAAAAGTAGTCCGGGCAAAACATGATGCTTAGAGCTGGCAAAATTAAAGGATTCCTCGAGGTGAATAAAATTACTCGTATCAGTTTTTAAACTTCGAGTTACTCGAGTTGCTCGAGTATTCGTTTCAGCTCTAAGAAAAAAAATCCTCAAATACCTAAAAAAAAAACTCCAACAATACTCCAAAATATACTCCTAAAACAAGCACCAACTGTAATTAATCATGATTACACTTTTAGGTGTGTCACCACTAAGCACAGCTGCAACGATTAGCCTCTGGACCAGTTCAAATACTACCAAGAATTACGATACATGGAACTTCAAAGAAATAAAGATAACAAACCCTCGTGCTATGTTGTAACACGATGCGACACGGAGACACGCGTGGCCATAACAACATTAGCTCGGACAGCTGCGAGGACACGCAGGAAGCCGCCATTGACTGATCTTTAGGCCATTAGACAGGGGAAGCAGGGGGAATAATGGTAAATCCTTATTTCTTGACTCAAAATAATTGATATTTTAGGAGGTTCATTCGTTGTGGTGGTGAATATAGTGTATTAGTTACATTTTCTCTGATAATCCAGTTTGTTTACATGCTTGGATTGAAGTTGGTACTGACCGTTCTGGGCATGGGCGGAGAAAGGGAGCCACCATTGCTCATGTAGGAGTCATTCATGTTGCCCATCATGATGTAGCTGGAGTAGCCCGGGTACGAGTGGCCTTTGATGTACAAGTCCTGATGTTTGACTGATTACAAAACAAACAAAATAGACAAAATTAATGACGTTGGAGTGAAACATTATACAAATACTTGGTTGCTGTATTCAGTGTTGTTAATTTTACTTTAAAAAGTAATTAATTACAGTTACAAATGACTTCTCCCAAAAAGTAATTGCATTGGTAACTGAATGTAAGCGTAATTAGTTACTTGGCAAAGTAACTAGTGATAATTTTCATGGTTTTTTTTCTCCAAAAAAAAAAAAAAAAAAAAAGTCACACAATGTGAAGTTTAAAGGGTTTTGGGGACAATTGGCCCTAGCCCAATTCTTTACCCTCCACTTAACTAGACACAAGGGTATTGCGATAACTAGATAGTAACCTTTGCTATGTGTGGATGTTATTTAAAGTTGTGAATCAACCGTTAAAGTTGTTTAAATTGCTCCCGTTATTGCATTAGTTCCCTTTTGTCTACTTTCAACGTGTGTAAGTTTTAAAACCGTTTCATCATTTAAAGATAGATTTAAGTCAAGATTTTGCCGATTTAGGAGCATTTTAGATTTTAAAAAAAAAAAGTTACTTAGGTTCGCTAGGAAGGATCTCTACATCAGAGCCTTCCTGAAAGGTCTACTGCTTTAAGATGGCGGCTGTTTACTAACGCATGTAGTACTTAAAACATGTTCCCAATGCAGCCGTGTCTGTCATTTGCATCTAGTTCTATGTGATATCTACCGTATCATGTGGGCGTAGTTTGTAGGCTATGGCTACAGTCAGGTATTATTGGAGCAGCGGCGCCTCCAGAAATTTTTCATAGGGGTGGCCAGAACTAAAAGCCATAATTTTAGGTTTTCATTATATTATTGCAGTAAAAAGGTCAGGGGAAAACTATCAGAAAGACTTAAGGACACAGCTACTGATATACTTTGGTGTATTGTGTAATATTTGATGTTACTAATGATTTAATGTGCATCGTCCATAACTGTCCAGTCAACATTTTGAGTTCCACAACAATTTTGTTTTATTGTGTTATGTATATATTAGGCATAAGGTGTACTTTTAACTAGGGCTGTCAAACGATTAAAATTTTTAATCGCGTTAATCACAGCCTAAAAATTAATTAATCGTAATTAATCGCAATTCAAACCACCTCTAAAATATGCCATATTTTTCTGTAAATTATTCTTGGAATGGAAAGATAAGACAAGACGGATATATACATTCAACATACTGTACATAAGTACTGTGTTTGTTTATTATAACAATAAATCCACAAGATGGCATTAACGTTATTAACATTCTTACTGTGAAAGTGATCCACAGATAGAAAGACTTGTAATTCTTAAAGGATAAATGTGAGTTTGTATATTGTGACTAAATATTGCCATCTAGTGTATTTGTTGATCTTTCAGTAAATGATACTGTAGCGACTTAACTGTTTTGCCCAAATGCATGATGGGAAGTGGTGCAACCATGACTGTGTGGTGGCTGCAAATGTTATATCTTCTCTGCGTTGGGTACACTACAAGGTGTTTAGAAAAAGATCAACTCCTGTCATTCTTCCCCACGTCGCTTCCCACAATATTTATAGTTAATGTGGGAGAGATGACAAAGCTTTTGCCAATTAAAAGTACGGCCCCAATGAATGCTTGTATCTACTCCACTCACTTGACAATGCCTCTTATCTCTGTATATAAGTAAAACGGCGCCATTGTAGGCTGTTTGCGGCAATGCGTGAGTGAGTCGTACCGCGAATGCGTTAATTGCGATAAATATTTTCACGTGATTAATTTAAAAAATTAATTACCGCCCGTTCACGCAATAAATTTGACAGCCCTACATTTAACAAAACAAAACAAATGCATTCATTTGGGAGGAAATGCATAACTGATGCTACAACAATCTAACGATATACTGGCAAGCGGGGTGGCCACGGCCACCCCTATAAATTGGTTGGCCACCCCACTGGTGGTGCGCCACTGTATTGGAGCCACCTAGCATCGCGTTTGCAACGGGGTCTTCCCCACTCCTGCTCTGCTCTCTCGTCTCCGTGAGTCCGTCTCTCTCAGACTTTTTTTATTCACCCAAATTAGTAACGCATAGTAACGCACGCCTTTCCCGCCTCAGTAACGGTAACGGCGTTGCCAAGATGAGAAAAGTAATTAATGAGATTACTCATTACTGAAAAAAATAACGCCGTTAGTAACGCCGTTATATTCTAACGCCGTTATTAACAACACTGGCTGTATTGAAATATTTTTGTTAACCCTGAGTTAACTCTTTATAGGGCACTGATTGGCTGCCACTGACAGCGCGAGACGTCCAATCCATTTTGACTGGCAGTGTTCTTTCAGTTTAAAGGCATTGGACGTCTATCATTGTCAATGGCAGGCAATGGTAAATACTAAATATTCACTTATTTACTTAAAAAATGTTAAAGTCAGTTACTTTTTATTCAATTAAAATATCTGAAAAGAAAAAAAAAACTGCAAATATTCTTCTATAGTGTATTTATTTTAATTTTCTTATTTAGAAAAAAAAAGCGTCAATAAAAGACGCTACAACTGCAATTCTTTAACTCAATTCAACTATTAAATTACAATGTTTATTCTTTTTTTTTTTAAATTGTAAACAAAAAAGGGATTTTTTAAAATGGTATTTGTTTTTAATGCTGTTTGATTCATTATTAATCAACTTTAGAGTGTTATTGGGAACCATAACGATTGTGTATTTCTGTTGTTATTCATTTTGACTTTGTTTTTTTCCATTTATAATTATATGTTGTCAATTTAAAAAAAAAATACATAAAAATTAGGGCTGTCAAACGATTCAATTTTTTAATCAGGTTAATCACAGCTTAAAAGTTAATTAATCGTAATTAATCACAATTCAAACCATCTATAAAATATGCCATATTTTTATGTAAATTATTGTTGGAATGGAAAAATAAGACACAAGACGGATATATACATTCGACAAACCGTACATAAGTACTGTATTTGTTTATTATAACAATAAATCAACAAGATGGCATTAACATTAACATTCTGTTAAAGCGATCCATGGATAGAAAGACTTGTAGTTCTTAAAAGATAAATGTTAGAACAAGTTATAGAAATTTTATATTAAAACCCCTCTTAATGTTTTCGTTTCAATAAAATTAGTAAAATTTTCAATCAAAAAATAAACTAGTAGCTCGCCATTGTTGATGTCAATAATTACACAGTTCTCATGGTGCTGAAAGCCATAAAATCAGTCGCACCCAAGCGTCAGCAGAGGGCGACAAAACTCCAAAAAACAAGTTACAAGTGCACATGACACCGTGCTGTCATTTTAATCTGTTTGAGCGGGGCATGTGCGTTAATTGCGTCAAATATTTTAACGGGATTAATTAAAAAATGTAATTACCGCCCGTTAACGCGATAATTTTGACAGCCCTAATAAAAATAATAATTAATTGAAAAAATATATATCACTCATGTGGACATCGATCATATAGGTCACACATGTTAATATTGCGGCCTACATAACAGGTTTTTAAATGACCAAAAATAGTCATTTATCTTATAAAGGGTTACAGGAAATGCAGATTGCGAGTGGTTATGTTAAATTTGTGAAAAGGAGTAATGTTACCGAAGTCTTGCTAACCAAACAAACCCAAATAAATCACATAAGCAACAACAGTCATAAATTGTTAGCATGATAGCATTATTGTCCAAGTCATTTTTAAAAGATGTTATCGATAAAGAACTAATTGAACAAGCAAAAGACCAGTTTGCGGATAACAAAAATGACAAAAAAGAAATTCAGCGAGTAAAATCGTATGTTTGTCTAATTTTCAGACTCTAAACTTATTTTTTTAGCCAGATTTGAACCCTGCGGCTAATGTCTTTTGGAGAAAGCATCCTGTAACTCATTGGCTGCCATTGACTATCACAGACGTCGAATCGTGTTGCTGTTTTCCATCCTTCCATCCAGTCATTCGCTTGTCATTGGCAGGTAATACGGTAATACATGATAACACGATGTGTGGTTTATATTCCAATGCGGTTTATCTATGAACAAATGAATTTTTCGAGTAAAATCTGGTGGGTGCGGCTTATAGTCAAGTGTGCCTTATAGTCCTCATTAGATCGTCATTTATTTATTTTAAGCTCAGGTATTCTAATTTATTTTTTATATAAAAGTGAAATTCTGCATAATGGGCATAATGGGCACAATCTTGGCAAGCCTTGGTTTTACATCTCCTAAAATTGATCCTGCAACGCGTTAAATGTTCCTAATCCGATTACTTGATTATTCGAACTAACTAGATAATAGATTAATCAACTAATAAAATAATCGATATCTGCAGCCCTAATTGTGACATTTTGGTCCTAATGGGAAACGCAGTCTTCTTCAGGCGAAACGCTACCGCTTTTGTCCACCGGTGTCGCGAAAATCGACCAAAACTTAGTGTTGCTTTAAGTCCCCCAAAATCTTATATAACTATCCCAAAACATGTATTACATGTCATATTAATAATATTTTGTACAAAATGGCAACAAAATGGCGGACGAGACTATGGCGTCAAAATCACGTACGTTGGGTATGTCGAATGCAGGGGACTACCTGATTTATTTATTTAATTTTTTTTTAATTAAAAAAAAAAATTAGAATTTCAAAAATTCCAAATTTTATTTTATTTTTATTGTATATTATGCATTATTGGATTTTTTTTTTTAAATTTAAAATTTACTATCCTTTAAAAGTTTACACTCAAAAAAATCATTTAAAAAAACTATTAAACTACTTTTAAAAAATTATTCCAATTTTTGTCAATTCAATTTTTTGGGAAAACAATTTTTTTTTTTTAACTTATATGAAGTACTCTTGACTTTCTGGAAAAGTTTAATCATTAAAATCATAGAGAAAAAAAACTACATAATATTCCAATTTTTGAAATGCTTTTTTTTGGTTTGTTTTATTTAAATTATATGCTCAAGTATTATTACAAAGTATGTTCTATTAAATGACGTAATCTGACAAGGTTTATAAAAACCTCACCCCATTAATTATGATTTTTAAAAAAAATTATGTATTTATCCATGTATTGATTAAAATTGTGTTGCTTTAAGTCCCCCTAAATCTTATATAACTATCCAAAAACACATATTACATGTCATATTAATAATATTTAGTACAAAACGGCAACAAAATGGCGGACGAGACTATGGCGTCAAAATCACGTACGTTGGGTATGTCGTAAACTGGGGACTACCTGTTGTATTTATTTATTTTATTTAAAAAAAAAAAAAAAATCCCCAAAATTGGAATTTCAAAAATTCCAATTTTTATTTTATTTTTATTGTATATTATGCATTATTGGGTTTCTATTTTTTTGCACTTTAAAAAAAAAAAAAAAAAAATGTACTATCCTTTAAAACTTTACTAAAAAAAAAATCATTAAAAAAAATAAAATAAATAAACTACTAAAAAAATGTATTCCAATTTTTGTAAATTCAATTTTTAGGGAAAACTAAAAAAAAATTTTTACTTATATGACTCTGACTTTCTGGAAAAGTTTAATCATTAAAATCACAGAGAAAAAAACTACATAATGTTCCAATTTTTTAGATGCTTTTTTTTTTTTTAACTATATGCTCAAGTATGATTGCAAAGTATGTTCTATTAAATCTCCTCTGACAAGATTTATAAAAATCTCACCCCATGAATTATATTTTTTTTGTACGTTTTTTGTATGTATTTATCCATGTATTTATTATTATTGTATCCAAAAAGTAGATGTGGTAGTTTGTAGTAGTAGTCCATGTGTTGCTACGACTCATGTCAATAAATCACCCTGAATGATGACATGGCTTTTAACCCGAGGCCCCACACAAGACTCGGACTGAACTGTATTATGCACAGGAACAATGGAGCCCCTCTGTGCCAATTAGCAGCAATTAGACGAACATACAGAGTGTGTCAAAACAGGAGACGCCCCAACTGTTCTTGTGTGACCCGACAACAAGAATAGGAGGAGGAGGCGGCTCTTTATACAAGAGCATTCAATTCAGCGCCACTCGCCACTCGACTGTGTAATAAAGCCGGCGGCGGGCGGGGGGGGCTTCGCGGGTGTGTTTGTGGTATTTAGCCCGACGGCAACGTGGTGAAGAAAGACAGTGTTTGGTTTGAGAGGAGGAACGGGGGTGTCGGGGGGCGGAGAGAAAGGGGAACAAAGGGGGAGGCACACTCCGCCTCAGAGGCCCCGCCGATGACCCGCCAAGCGGAGGTCGCGCCACAATAGGCCCGCCCGGCCCCCGAGCGGCGCCCGCATGCAACCCCGACGCCGCGTTTATTGCGGCCGACGCGTGAATGGTGCCGGCGGGAAGGAGCTAAATTTGGAGACGGGGCTGTGTAATTAGCTCATTGGCGATGATGGACGTCAAATGCATTTGAGTGCATGTTATAAGCAGAACTTCAGTATCGATTAATCTACTATTTTGGTCATAGATTAATCATTACTAGTAATTACTTTGTCTTAAAATTTCTGATTTTAGGCCCCTGATTGAAGTATTCTTAGATCACCATGGAAAAACCGTTACGTTACAGATGAACGCCAAATGGCGCAGCAGTGTCTATTAATCTAAGTCGATTTTCATCGTAGATGAATCATCAATACCCAATTTTTTTGTCTTACAATGTTCTGATTTCGGCCTTTGGACTGCAAATGTTCTCATGGTATTACGGGAAAATTGTTATGTTAAAAGAAAACACTGAGAAAAACAATATTTTCGATTAATCTACGACTATTTTGATGATAGATTAATCGGTAATGGCCTTGTCTTGATTTAAAATGTTATGATTTCAGGACTGTATGAGTTCTCAGGTTATTAGGAAAAAACTGGAATTTCAAAGCTAACCACCTAATAAAATTCCAGTTTTGATTAATCTAGTTATTTCAATAATAGATTAATCGTTAAAATGTCTGGTTTCAGCATCTCAACTGTAAATATTCCCTGATTATTCCAGAAAACGGTTATGTTGAAAGCAAACACTGAGCAAACCAACATTGTCGATTAATCAACGACTATTTTGATCGTAGATTAATCGGTAATAGCCATGTACTTATTTAAAATGTTATTATTTCAGGTTCTGGACTGTAATAATTCTTAAGTTATTAGGAAAAAACTATGATGTCAAAGTAAACCACCTAGCAAAATTTCACTTTCTATTAATCTACAGTTATTTCAATAATAGATTAATTGTAAAGGGACATTGCTTATCTTTAAATTGTCTGATTTCACCCTCTCAACTGTAAATATTCTCTCATTATTCCAGAAAAATAGCTATGTTACACGCAAACACAGTGAAAAACAATATTGTCAATTAATCTGCGACTATTTTGATCATAGATTAATCGGTATTAGCCATGTCTTAATTTTAAATGGTATGATTTCAGGCTCTGGACTGTAATAATTCTCAGATTATTAGGAAAAAACTGTGATGTCAAAGGTAACCATCCTGCAAAATTTCAATTTTGATTAATCTACAGTTATTTCAATAATAGATTAATCATGAAAAGCCATTGCTTCACTTCAAATTGTCTGATTTGAGCCTCTGAACTGTAAATATTCTCCGATTATTCCAGAAAAACGGTTATGTTAAAAGCAAACACGGAGCAAAACAATATTGTCGATTAATCTACATGTATTCTGATGATAGATTAATCAGTATTAGTCATGTCCTAATTTAAAATGGTATAATTTCAGGCTCTGGACTATAATAATTCTCAGGTTATTATGAAAAAACTGTAATGTCAAAGGTAACCACTTAGAAAAACTCCAGCGTAGAGTAATTCAAAACTATTTCCATAATAGATTAATCGTTAAGGGCAATTGCTTGACTTCAAATGTTATGATTTCAGGCTCTGGACAGTAATTATTTTGAAGTTATTATGAGAAAAACTGTGATGTCAAAGGTAACCACGTAGCAAAACTCCATTGTGGGAGATACAGATCTAAGGCCCGCCCAGGTTGATTTGGGGAAATTTGGGGGACAAGTCCTGTTGATATCAGTTAGGGACATTTCAGGGGCATATCCTGTTGGTATCAGGTCACTTCCTGTTGATTTGGGGACATTTTGGGGACAGTTCCTGTTGATATCAGGTCACTTCCTGTTGATTTGGGGACATATCAGAGACACTGGTGCATGGCTGTCAATGGCATCGACTTACTTGGGCGCCAGTTGAAAGTCACTGGGCTGTAATGGTATTAGTTTCTGGCCAAAAATCACAACCACACTGGTTTTTCTGCCATTGAGAATGAATGGGAAATTTGGACGTACATGGCTGTCAATGGCATCGACTTATTTGGGCGCCAGTCTAATGTCAATGGGCTGTCATGGTAAATGGTAAAAAAATGAATGTGAAATTTGGACGTACATGGTTGTCAATGGCATCCCATTAGAAATGAATGGGACAGTTTTGCCAAATTCTTATTACAACTTTTATGCCCCTTACCGTCCAGGAATTTTTGATGTGTAAATTATGTGATCTGGTAAAAAAATTGTAGGATTAGATACATTTTGAAACTTTTTTACAAAAAACCTGTGTTTAAAGGCAAAGGGAAAATTTTGGGGGGGTCAATCGAAAATTTCCTATCTGACCGAGAAGACTGGCTGTTCAAACTGAACTTTCTCTGCCATTGACGGCGCTAGCTGTCCAATCCATTTAGACTGGGAGCTAAATGGATTGGACGTCTAGCTCCGTGAATGACAGCCAGTGAGTCCAATGAGGATTGGTGAAATGTAACAAACTAAAAGTACTTCGTTACTGTACTTAAGTATATTTTTGTGTATATTTGCTTTACTCGAGTACAAATATGAAGAGGTATTTTTTGCTTCACTACATTTTACAGCAGGTACTTGTACTTTTTAAGTCCCAGTCAAATTGTCACCTGTTCTTTTTTCTCATTGTGAATTGATAGTTTAGTTTTCATGCCTCCGGCGCAATCGATAAACTCCAAGAAACTATACCATACCATACCACTAGAGGCAGCAACAAGAGTACAAGCAAGATTAGGCAGATGAACAAAATATTGACCAATAAAAAAACACCACACTCTTGTCCAATAGGGGACGGTTTGCACCTGATCGTTGCTTGCAATCCGCCATTAAGCAAAGTTTTGGCGTTTTTGACCTTGTTAAACTTCTGTTTACAGTGCAGTCAATTTTATTGCTTGTTTTTTGAATACTGCATTGTTTTAAATAAAACTGAGCAGTCGATGAATTTTCCGGTCCTTTCTTTGAATTTTGACTCAGATCTTTGTATGTACACTACGGTTAAAAAATTAGGGGGTCGCGTTGACCCCAAACTTTTGAACGGTAGTGTATGTGTATATATAATAAATGTATATTATATTTTTTGCATCTACTTTTTACTTGTAAATTTTAAAGCAAGTACTTTTACTAGAGTAGTTTTTTCTTAGATACTTGTACTTTTAATTGAATAATTATTTGCACCTGTATCTGTACTTTTACTTAAGTAGAAAAAAATGAGTACAGGTAGTACAGGTAGGTTACGAACGAGTTCCACATTAGTCGGAATTGACCTCTTAAGTACCCCTACAAAATAACAATCCAAAAAGTTGAAAAGTATTGTATTTTTTTAATGATGGAGGATACACTGCCCTCTGGTGGCAGCGTTGGGTCTGACTGGACTCTTGCCTCGTATGATTGAGAAGCAGACTCAGACTTCTGACGTGGATAAAGGATAACTAAGCTCCGGTTTTGCCCACCTAAGGCTGTAAGTTGTTTCAGCTAATATGTTTGTGTATGCATTTGTAATTAACTTTACAGCTCCAGTTAATGGAGTTATGTGTGAGCGATTTGCTATGAGAATTGTAAATACGTTAGCTTTCGTAGCATTTAAGATAGCGGACTTTTGTTAGACAATTTAGGCTAATTTAATCTACTAAATTTACATATTGATGAGACTAAACGGACATTTGAACACCAATTGTTTTGTGTCAAGTGTTGTATTGTTAAATGCGTGTCGTTTTGAACATAAGTGTATATATTACAGCTTTACAGCATTGAACCGCTTCTAGAACGTGTTTAAAACACGGCCGTACTGCGACTGGTGTGCACTCCCTGCTTGACTTGAATAGCTGCGTTTCGCTGCGTTGACGCTGCGGCAACGTTGACGCGCCAGAAACGTGCCTAATGTATTACCGGGGTCAGACGTTTGACTAGATAATGGATAGCTGCGCTCTGGTTTGGCCCATATAAGGCTGTAAGTTGTTTCAGCTAATATATGTTTGTAAATGCATTTGTAATTCAGTTTACAGCTGCAGTTTATGGAGTTGCAGAAGAGCGATTTGCGATTAGAATTGTAAATACGTTAGCATTCGTAGCATTTAAAGTAGGGGACTTTTAACAAATTAGGCTAATTTAATCTACTAAATTTACATATTGATCAAACTAGATGGACGTTTGAACACCAATTGTTTTGTGTCAAGTGCTTTATTGTTAAAATGCGTGTCGTTTTAAACATAAGTGTACATATTACAGCTTTACAGCATTGAACTGGTTCTAGGACGCGTCTAAAACGCGGCCGCACCGCGACTGGTGTGCACTCCCTGCTTGACTTGAACGGCTGCGTTTCACTGCGTTGACGCGGCAGCAACGTTGACGCGCCATAAATCTGCCTGGTGTATTACTGGGGTCAGACGTCTGACTAGATAAAGGATCGCTGCGCTCTGGTTTGGCCGACATAAGGCTGTAAGTTGTTTCAGCTAATATATGTTTGTGTATGCATTTGTACTTCAGTTTACAGCTACAGTTTAGGGAGTTACGTGTAGAAGTGAGAATCTTGGAGCACCTAACATAACAAGACGATTGCGATTACGATTCAGAGGCTACGATTTGATTATAAATCGATTATTGATACACCCCCCCAGCTATTAGCTGCTTTTAATGTTTCATACATTAGTAACAAAAATTGTACAAAAATCCTCTCAGGCTTAAACAAACTACTACTATCAAGTTAACAGTTCAAACAGTAAATAAAATACTCAAGTCCCCATTCTGTATCAGCAGCTTTAAACTACACTCAATTATCTTAACGTTGTGAATCAACCGTTAATGTTGTTAAAATTGCTCCCGTTATTCCATAATTTACCTTCTGTCCACCTTCGATATGTGAACGTTTTAAAACTTTCATCATTTAAAGATGCATTCAAGTCATGAGTTTGCCGATTTAGGAGTATTTTAGATAAAAAAGTTAATTAGGTTCGCTCAGAAAGTTCGCTGCAACAGCCTTTCTGAGGAGTCCACTTCTATAAAATGGCTGCTGTTTACTAACGCCAGCAAGTTTGTCATTTCCTATCTAGTTCTCCATATATGTGCTAACGCCGCTGAGTCTGTCATTTTGCATCTAGTTCTATAAACATGTGATATCTACCGTAGCATTATGTGGATGTAGTTTTTAGAAACGTGGGCGTTGTTAGAAGCGGCTGTCGGCTGCAGTCAGGTATTATTGTTTTTTTAACGACTGTGACTGTGTTTTAGTTCCGCTTTATTTGGCATATTTCAATAATCGGAATTTGGATGTTTGTGAATCGTTCTCAAATCTTCCACGACCGAATCGCGGATAATCTGAGAATCGGAAATCTTGCACGCGTCTAGTTACGTGTGAGCGATTTGCTATGAGGATTGTAAATATGTTAGCATTCATAGCATTTCAGATAGCGGACTTTTGTTTGACACATTAGGCTAATTTAATCTACTAAATTTACATATTGATCAGACTAGATGGACGTTTAAACACCAATTGTTTTGTGTCGGGTGTTTTATTGTTGAGTGTATGTGTTTTAGCTTTACAAATTGTCAAAAGTGAAAGAAGTTAAAAGCTTCAAGAAGCACAGTTGCCTTGTTTTTTGTCTGTAAAACTGAACAATTTCACGTTTAGTGAGGTAAGTAAACGTCATATCAATAATAGGGCTGTCAAAATTATCGCGTTAACGGGCGTTAATTAATTTTTTAAAATTAATCACGTTAAAATATTTGACGCAATTAACGCACATGCCCCGCTCAAACAGATTACAATGACAGCAGTGTCATGTCCACTTGTTATTTGTGTTTTTTGTCTCCCTCTGCTGGCGCTTGGGTGCGACTGATTTTATGGGTTGACATCAACAATGGCGAGCTACTAGTTTATTTTTTAGTCGAAATTTTACAAATTTTATTAAAACGAAAACATTAACAGGGGTTTTATTTACCAATCGACTGGGCCCGATCACATCATTTTCAAAGTATCGAAATTGGCAAAAAAATATCGGACATGCCTTTTTTTAATATATATACTTTTTTTTTTAATTAAATCATTTTCTAATTGTATTTAACGTTACAGACATAATGTGTTAAACTCTTCCAGAGTCTTTAGTTTAAGCTTAAGGTAGGGTTATCAAATTTATCGCGTTAACGGCGAGAATTAATATTTTTTACATTTATCACGTTACAATATTTAACGCAATTAAGGCATGCGCTGCACGATCCACTCACGCATTGTCGCGTTCAATCTATAATGGCGGCGTATTACCCATACAGTATATAGAGCTAAAAGGCAGCGTAAAATGAGTAGAGTGAATTTTGGCAGCCTTTGGAGCCTTTTTTTAAATGGCTAAAGCCTTACAATCCCTCTCCCAACGATTAGAATAATCGTGGGAAGCAATGTGGGAAAGAAACGTAATAGTTGATCTTTTTCTTAACACCCTATGTTATTTCCCAACGCAGAGAACATATATCAATTGGTACCACGACGCACAGTCATGGTTGCACTTCCCATCATGTATTTCGGCACAAGTTAAATGGCTACAGTATCATTTACTGAAAGCTCAACAAGCTAGCTGGCAATATTTAGTCACAATATACAAAGTCAAATTTATCCTTTAAGAATTACAAGTCTTTCTATCCGTGGATCCCTCTCACAGAAAGAATGTTAACAATGTAAATGCCATCTTGAGGATTTATTGTCATAATAAACAAATACAGTATTTACGTACGGTATGTTGAATGTATATATTCGTCCGAGTTTATATTCATTTTTTTCTTAATGAATTGCCAAAATGTATATGATTGGGAAAAATTATCGGGAATGATTGGAATTGAATTGGGAGCAAAAAAAAACATGATCGGAACAGCCCTAGTTTTAATATAAAATTTCTATAACTTGTACTAACATTTATCTTTTAAGAGCTACAAGTCTTTCTATCCATGGATCGCTTTAACAGAATGTTAATGTTAATGCCATCTTGTTGATTTATTGTTATAATAAACAAATACAGTACTTATGTACAGTATGTTGAATGTATACATCCGCCTTGTGTCTTATCTTTCCATTCCAGCAATTATTTACAGAAAAATATGGAATATTTTATAGATGTTTTGAACTGCGATTAATTACGATTAATTAATTTTTAAGCTGTGATTAACTCAATTAAAAATTTTAATCGTTTACCAGCCCTAATCAATAAATTAAAGTGAAAAATAAGATAATGTGAGGTAAGGTACTCTTAAATAAAAACGACTGGGGTCAAAATGGCGGCGGTGTAAAGTCGAAATCACGTAAGTCGACCACGTCGTAACCAGGGGACTACCTGTACTTCATCCACCACTGCCAATTAGTGCCTTGTGAGGGTTTTAAAATTAATAATTATTAATGGGGTTAATTTTTTTAAACCTTGTCGTTGATCTTTATTGGTTCTCCCCATGTATATGAAATATTTTGACCAAAAAGGCCTCATATTAAGCAGTCTGAACACATTATTTCCTCGCCTAAGAACAGAATTCCCCGAAAAAACAAATCGTTACGCATCACTCACCATCGTCGGGATGCTCTCTGTGCTTTTCGTGATACGAGTCTTGGGACTGTCTCGCCGCCTGCAAGAAAAAAAGAGAAATTGAATGGCGGTGAATTGATTGAGAGGGCCTTCAGATGCTGTTAGACACGTCAAGTCGCTGATGTGGTCAGAAGACCGCAGAAGAACCCAAAGCAGGATGAATTTGCTCCTTTTTTTTATTTTTTTTTTGCTGCTTGTCAACAAGGCGCACGCTGAAACGTTTTTCAGACAAGCGTCTCTCCCACTTAATTAAGGCGCAGTGGCCTTGAGGGGTTTAACAAATTAACTTGTTTTCCTAGGACTTCACTCATTCCAGCTTCGATTCAACGTCTAACAAGGCTGTCATTTTTTTTTCTCTTTTAACCAAATTGAATTTGTAGTTTTAGGTGGATTTCGTGCACTCAATTTACGTCAAGAAGACCTGGTACGCACTCACACAGCCTTAGGATGGCTTCCAGCTGAGCGGAGAGGAACTTGTCGTGCATCCTCATTGACATTCAGACCACGTCAGACGTCACGTCTCGGGTATTTTCGCAGTCTCATCCGGGATAGGGGTCCCCAAATTTCATTAACACGGCGGTTAATGAGTGAACGTTCCAATAAGTTGCTTGGTTTTTTTTTTTGTAAGTGTGTGTGTGTGTACGTGAAGCAAAATCCTTTGTGATGCAAGAGTTAAAAATGCATTGTTTTTGTAATATTATATGGGGAAAAATGCAATTGTTTATATAGAAAAGAAAAACAAGCATCATTTGGAAAATGATACAAATATTTTGAATAAATGGAGTGAATATTTTACTGAAATAATGTCAGAATGCCACAGTTATTTGGTTTTATGTTGAGACATTTGATGTTTAATGGAGTTCACACCATGATAATATTTATTACACATTTTATTTTAACTGAAAATATATTAAATATTGAAGAAAAAAACATTAGAAGTATTTTGAAAAATACCACAAAATGGAAAATGTATCAATTTTAAGAAAAAAAACACCACTGTTCATTTTGACTCCTCTCAATGCATTTATAATTTTAAAAAAAAAATCATATTTAATTCTGTTGAAACCCAACGACTGCAGCATTTTTGTATATTGAACCTAAATGCATTCTCGCAAAAAAAACAAAAAAAGAAATACATTAAATATTACGTCAGGTCAAGTGATAATAATATTCAAAACATTATCTTCTACGTATTACAATTATTGTTTAGAATTAAGATGATTCTTTTGAACATGTATATTATAAAACACAATTCAAATTAATTAAAATGCATTAACCAATTGATCTAAAGTGCATTAATACCTTTATACTTTTGAAATTATAAATCAAAAATTGCATAATGCATTGTCTAAATTGATGCACAACATAGGGCTCCTGGGCCTTAAAACAGCCCGGCGAGAGATTTTATCCGGTCCACAGTGCAAAATTAAACCTTCACAAAAATTCGCAACAGATTAAAAGACAAACATTTATAAAATATCAACTAAATCAAAATGATAATGCATTGAAAATAGATTTTGGAGCACCTAATTTTCCAATTTTAGCCCTATTTTAGCATGAATGAAAGGTGTAGGCCTCGTTTTTTGTTTTTCTTTTAACATTTGCTAATTTTTTTAAGAGTAAATGAATGACTCACATCGAGGCTGTTACTGTTCGGGCTTCCCTCGGACTCGTTGACCAGCGACGACTTGATGTCCGCCAGGTCTCCCTCCTCCTCCGAGTGGCTGAGCTCGGCGAAGATCTGCTCCTTGTGCGGCTCTCCCTCGTCCTTGAAGGGGATCATTTCATCGGTGGCGCACAGCTCCGGATCCCCTCCGCCTGACAACTGAGGCATGTTGTCTCGCCTCTTTTCGCACCCGCAATCGCCCCCCACCTCCAAAAACAAAACCAAAAAACACACAAAAATGCGTTGGAGAAAGAGTCGCAACTCCCAATGGAAGGAGCCAAGTTGTTGACCCCTCTGCAGAGGGGAAAGCAAACACAAAAGCGCAGCAAAGTCCAACAAATCACCACTTTTCAGTCAAAGATGATTTATCCACACTAAAACCCAAAAAAGTAGGTGATAGTCCCTCTCAGGTCCAGCAGGAGAAGCAAAAAAAGAAGGTGCGGATGTGCGCATCCAGTCTTGAAAATGGGAACGTAAGGGGAAAGGAAAGATGATAAAAACAAAACACGCACAGTCCGCGGAGAAGACTTTCCCAGCGCTCCCGCAGCGTTTCCACGGTGTAATGTAACCGGTGTGTGTGAGCGTGTGTTGGTCATGGAGCTGCTCCCTCCTCCTTTTTCCTCCTCCTTCTTTTCCTCCTCCTCTCCAGTCAGCACTGATTGACACTCCCACTTTACGTACTTCTCCCAAACAAATGGGCGCGTGCACCCGCTGCTCAAAACAAGCATGCGTGGTGGGGCCCCCCTTTTTTCTGCATTAGGGGACGTTTCTCCTAAATCCTGCATGGAAATTTTGAAACACTGAGAACCAGACAATTGCAATCGAGTCATTGAGACTCGAGTCGCAAATTGGATGACTCGCAACTCAAATCGGACTTGACTCGCTTGAGCTGGGAGGGTCCGAGACTCGATTTGACTTTTGAGGCAATAACTCGAGACTCGACGTAACCCAAAGACTCGACCTCAAGACTCAACTCAACCTCAAGACTCTACTCAACCTCAGGACTCAACCTCAAGACTCGATTCAACCTCAAGACTCGACTCGACATAACCGCAAGACGCCACTCGACAAGCTGACTCAAACAACTTTGATAGTAGATTGGTTCCGACCTCCCAGTGGTCCGCTTGGTCGCTTTGGTCACTCTCCCCACATCCTCACGGAGCAGCTTGGCAATCCAAAAACAATCAAACTCACTATAGACTATACTGCATAGTTTTTTTTACATTGACTTACATTGACAGGAAGGTTTTCCTCAAAGATAAACCTGGGTACTTTGTGGGTGGGCTAGGAAACCATTGTGAAGGCCTTGACTAACCTGTGACTCGGCTTGACTCGACATGACCCGAGTCTCGACTCGCCACGAGGTCACCTCGTAACTCGACTAGACATAACCTCGTGACTCGACTCGACGTAACCCCATGATTCGACTCAACGTGGCCTCGTGACTTGACTCGACATAACTTCGTGACTCGACCTCGTGACTCGACGTAACCTCGTGACCAAACTCGACGTCACCTCGTGACTCCGTTCGACATCACCTTGTGACTCGGCGTTACCTCGTCACCTCGTGACTCGACATCACCTCGTGACTCAACGTCACCTCGTCACCTCATCACTCGACGTCATTTCGTGCCTCGACGTCACCTCGTCACTCGACGTCACCTCATGACTCGAGGTCACCTCGTGACAACTCGACGTAACCCCGTGACTCGACTCGACGTAACCCCGTGACTCGACTTAACCCCGTGACTCGACGCGACGTGGCCTCGTGACCCGACTCGACATAACCTTGTGACTCGACTCGACGTGGCCTCGTGACTCGACATGGCCTTGTGACTTGACTCGACGTGGCCTCGTGACTTGACTCGACGTGGCCCCGTGACTTGACTCGACTCGACGTAACCCCGTGACTCGACTCGACGTAACCCCGTGACTCGACTCGACGTAACCCCGTGACTCGACTCGACGTAACCCCGTGACTCGACGTAACCTCGTGACTCGACTCGACGTAACCTCGTGACTCGACTCGACGTAACCTCGTGACTCGACTCAACGTGGCCTCGTGACTCGACGTGGCCTCGTGACTCGACTCAGCCTCGTGACACGACTCGACCTCGTGACACGACTCGGCCTCGTGACTCGACCTCGTGACACGACTCGGCCTCGTGACTCGATTCGACCTCGTGACTTGACTCGACTCGGCCTCGTGACTCGACTCGACGTGGCCTCGTGACTTGACTCGACCCGATGTAACTTCGTGACTCGACTCGACGTAACTTCGTGACTCGACTCGACCTTGTGACTGCACTCGATGTAACCTCATGACTCCGCTCGACGTAAACTCATGACCAGACTTGACGTTACCTCGCGACTCTGCTCGACGTCACCTCGTCACTCGACGTAACCTTGTGACTCAGCTCAACGTAACCTCATGACTGCGCTCAATGTTACCTCGTGACTCGACTCCACGTAACGTCGTGACTGGACTCGACGTAACCTTATGACTCCACTCGACGTAATCTCATGACTCCACTCGACTTGCCCACAACAGGTAAGACTCAGTACTCACTTGTGACTCAGATCATAGTGACTCATGCGATTGTCTGCTGAGAACTAAGGGTGTGACAAAATATCAAAATGGTGATATATCGTGATACTTTGTATCCTAAAAGGTTATCGATATGCTCCTGCCAGGAAACAATATATCCTTTTTTAAAAGTTGTCACTGCTTATAAAAATAAAAACAAACCAACAAGTTGCTTCCAAAATCTTCCACTAGAAAAGTGTCTCTGTTAACTCAATGGCTGCCATTGAAGGCGGTAGACGCCCATTGTATTAGGACCGGGAGGGGCGATGAACATTCGTTCAATTAAAACCAGAGCATTCGCAGCCAGTGTATCTGATTTTCAGGATATTTAAAGGTCACTTTCTATTGAGTATGAGTCACTGCCTATTCATTTAGGGAGATTCCTGGTTCACTTCCTGTTCTGTAACCGGGGACTAGCTATACTTACAAATGTCTCTACATACAGATTTTCAGGTAACGACAAGCCTCAACGGGAAAGTATTGCCTCTTGTTACGAAAGAAATTTTAGGTTAAGAAGGACAAAAATACAGTACAGCAAGTACTCGCAGCTCCCAGAGTTTACTGATCGTAACAAACTTAGAGCTGCTCTGCCATTGGCTATTGCCTAGCATTCCTGCCATCCAATTGGCTATAAGGGACCTCTACGGTATGTGCGCATCCCAGCATCCTCTTCATTTACCCCTCATGTTCCGACAACTTTGTATGAGCGCATGAACTTTTATTCTTTATTCTTAGTTTTTTTCAGGGGTGAAAGTGGTTAGAATTTCTTGCCGGAACTCAACGTGAAGGTCGCCACTGAGCCCGAAATTTTATTTTTTATTTTTTTTTTTGTGGGGGGGCAAAACTACTGAAATGCAAAGAAAACTGTTTGGTCACTTATTTCTATAACACATACAAAACTGATTTTTATTCAAAATTTTTGCAAAACAATGTTAACAAAAACAGCTATAACCCCAACCTCCATCTCCTAATTTTTATTTTCCCTCATTTCCTCACATACTAAATGCCAAATCTCATTTTCAACTACTTAGAAGAACATACGATGTATATTAAAATTGAAGATAATGTAAGCATTTATTTTTTGTTGTGTTTTTAATAATAAAGATAAGTAACTTACATTCAGAAAAATAAGTACTAATGACTTATATTATGCAGAGTGAAATGGAATATATTTAGAAGATTGCGCAAACATTGACGTTTTTAAATCATAAGGAAATGAATGAGTAGCCTAACATAAATGAACAAATGTAAGTCCAGAATGCACATTAACAGCTAAGATGTTCTGAACCTCCTCATCAGAGCAAATAAAGCTAAATATTATAAATACGCCACCTTAACTCTTTCCTTGCCCTTAAAGATTTGATCCATTTTCTGTTGCATTGCCCCCTTTTTTTTTTTTTTTTTTTAGCTGTTTCAGAAAACATGCACATTTTAACCAATCAGAGCTACAGTAACTATCTGGTGATCACATGTCAGTATGTCACCCAATTGAACGGATAAATGAGTCCAGGCGTTTTGCTTTGCTGCATGCATTCGCACATTGACGTGACTTGTCATCGTCAGACTTGGATAACTGCAGCAGCTGGGGAAACCTCCATGCCGTCCGTGGAATAAAATAAATGATAAATATCGGAATAAAATTAATAATAAATATCGGTGGAAACGGATTACGCTACACAAGCACTTTGTTATGCTTGTTGTCAACACTTGTGTATTTAAATCTGATGTTGGTACATTGTTTTCTTCTTGGACATTAAATGCATGTGTGGCAGCTTTGTATTTTTTATTTTTTATTTTTTTACATCGAGTTTTGACAGTTGCCGTCAGATTTTCGGAATCAAAGCACCGTATACCGGAACAGCGTTCCGGCCCTGAGTCTTATACCAGAACTGCGTTCCTGACCGTTCTGGCCCATTTTCACCCCTGTTTTTTTTTACATTATGCACAACTCTGATTTTATGTTTATTGTGCAATACCTTATATTTCGGACTACAAGTCGCACCTGAGTATAAGTCGCACCAGCCATAAAATGCCCAACGAAGAGAAAAAAAACATACAAGTCGCATCGGAGTATAAGTCGCATTTTTGGGGGAAGTTTACTTGATAAAATCCAACACATAGAACAGACATGTCATCTTGAAAGGCAATTTAATATAAAAATACAATAGAGAACAACATGCTGAATAAGTGTACAGTGTACAGTGCATGAACAACGAAATGCAAATATACTGTCCTCACCAGGACGCTACGGCTCGGTCCTGGCTATTCAGCGGACTAAACTCCCAAATGACGATGCTGGACGTCCGTATAATTTGCTGAATCAATTTCGTCCTCGATACCAAACAGGTTCGCGTCGACGTAAATAAATGTTAATTAGGTGCTTTTACAGCAATTAAATGACACAAACGGTTAGCATGCGTTCGCTAGCATTAGCGCATCGTTCAAACAACCACACAACTGGCTCTAAGTGTCCGATCGCTGGTGGAAAACACACAACAACAACAGAAAAGATGATACACACAGTCGTTGCCTGTGTAGAGATATTTTACAAGCATAAACAATGAACGTAGGTTCGCAGCAGTGTTTCTGTCTAGCTAACTCGCCCACTCAGTGAGACCTACGTAGCTGTCGGTCTTCACCTGGCGTGTGAGCGCTCTTCTTCACGTAAACAAGTGCAAGTGCGCCCCCACGTGGGCGTGAAAGCGCCACAAACTAAAAGCATGCATTTCAAGATAAAAAAAGTCAATAATACAATTGAACACACATTGCCAAAGGCAGAACGCGAACGTGGCCATAGCTATTAAGTTATTCAGATAACTATAGCATAAAGAACATGCTAACAAGTTTACCAAACCTTCAGTGTCACTCCAAAACACCAAAATAACATGTTATCTTAATGTGTTAATAATAGGGCTGTCAAAATTATCGCGTTAACGGGCGTTAATTAATTTTTTAAATTAATCATATCATATAAATATTTGACGCAATTAACGCAGATGTCCCGCTCCGACAGATTTAAATGACAGTACAGTGAAACGCTTACATGTTGTTATGGAGTTCTGCCGCCCTCTGCTGGCGCTTGGGTGAATGACCATCTCGCATATTGCCTCAAACAGATTACAGTGAAGCCGTTTATGGACATTAAGAGTGAAGAGAATGCCGCCGGCCGCTTGGGGGCAGCGCCGTTCCATACTCATGTTATTTCTTCTCAACGTGGGAGAATTAGTAGTTGTGAGACGTTTATGCTGTATTCACAATGCAATGCAGATTGCTATTTGTGCTCCACACATATTTCGTTAAGTTTTCTTTCTTTTAGTGGCAATTATGTGTCTCTTGTTGTATTTTGGGTAAGATATGTACAGATATGTTATACAGTAAAGGCGAGTGGACACAGGTGTTCTTTGGACCGCGCCGTTTATTGGCAACTCCTTCACAACAAACATACAGTAGGGAGAACAAGTATTTGATACACTGCCAATGGGAAAACCCATTGGCAGTGTATCAAATACTTGTTCTCCTCACTGTAAGTACCGTTTAGTGAAAGGAATATTATTTTTGTTGTGCTATCTCTCCCAAAAAAAATAATGTTCACAAAAAGAAAAGCACTTCAGTCTATAGTAATGAGGCCCTATTCTGACATAGTTTAACAACAATGCAAAATGAACTGGCATTCCATATCAAAATAGCTATGCAAAATACACGTAAAACTTAGACTTTGGTCACTCTATTTTTATTATATTAACTCTACTTTTGATTGAAAATTTTACAAATTTTATTAAAACGAAAACATGAAGAGGGGTTTTAATATAAAATTATTATCAATTGTAACTATAACATTTATCGTTTAAGAACTACAAGTCTTTCTATCCGTGGATCACTTTAACAGAAAGAATGTTAATGCCATTTGTGGATTTAGTGTTACAATAAACAAATACAGTACTTATGTACAGTATGTTGTATGTACAGTATATATCGGTCGTGTGCCTTTATCTTTCCATTCCAACAATAATTTACAGAAAAAGATGGCATATTTTAGAGATGGTTTGAATTGCGATTAATTGCGATTAATTACGATTAATTAATTTTTAAGCTGTAATTAACTCGATTAAAAATTTTAATCGTTTGACAGCCCTAGTTAATAATTTTACACATAAGTCGCTCCTCAGTATAAGTCGCACCCCCAGTCAAACTATGAAAAAAACTGCGACTTATTGTTAGGTTTTGTGTTTGGTTTCTCCTTGTGTGACTTGTCCCTGTGATTACCCATTGCTCTCACCTGTGTGTGTTTTCCCAGTGTATCCTGCAATCTGCATCCACCTGTGTTACCCAGCTGTTCCTCGTCTCGTTACCCCTTGTCTGCGTATATAATGACCCAGTTTCTTGTCACTCCTTGTTGCGTCATTGTCTATGTCTGTCTTTAACAAAGTCAAGACCCGTCCAAGCCCTCGCGTACCTGTCCATCCGTTTAAGTAAGTTTTGTTGATCCATAGTCCTTTTGTTTGTACTTTGTGATTTTTGTTAGTTATTATTAAAACGTTTTTTGAGTTCACTGCCTTGCTGCCTTTTTTTGTTTCCCTGCATTTGGGTCCACACCACCTGCCTGCCCGCTCATTCCTGACACTTATAGTACGAAAAATACGGTAATCTAATTGCAACATGTATTTTTTTCCATATTTTGATGCATTTTTATGCAGTATAAAAGATTTATATCTGAATTTTGGGGGGCTTGGAACAGATTAGGGCATTTACATGGAAAACGTGTCTCTACTTACAGAATTTTAAGGTTACGAAACTACTGCCGGAACCAATTAATTTCGTAACTAGAAGTACCACTGTACATCGATCTGGATCGAAACTGCGATGTTTTAAAACACTAAAATAGTCATATAAAAAATGTCCTTAGAAAATCATCAACTTCTCTGTTACGCTGTTTCTGGCATGCGTGAGAATCCCAGTCAGACTGAGCCGGCTCAACTTTATAAAGTGAGGAGAGGGGTGAGGAGGATGGAGGGGGTGAGAAGGAAGAGGGTGGGAGTGGGGGGTGAGTGGGGGCGGAGCTGCGGCTGCCTTTGATCTGGCAGCGGCTGGCTCTTTCATCCCTGTAGCCCCCCTCCTTCCCCTCTTCCCGACCCGCTTCCTCACCGCCTCCCCCCTTGACACCCCCCATGTCCCCCCTCCCCTTTGTATGACTAAATTTGGTCCGAGCGTGGAGCCGGGCCAACATTTCCAGCAGCTGAGCGAGAGACGTACACACATTATGGAGGAAAAAAAGAGAGCGAGGGAGAAAAAGAGAGAGAGAGCGAGAGATCTAGGGAGACATTAGTAGGGGGGGGGTGAAAAAAATAAGATCAAAGGCTTTTGGAGTTTTGGAAGGCGCGCGTGGAAAAGAGCTGGGACTGGCGGCATTCCAGAGTAGAGCGGAAAGAGCACACACACACTTTCATAAGAGAGTTAATTAGAGCCCAACAAGCCAGCTTTTATAAAAAAGAAAATCGTTCGAAGATTTCGTGTTGTTTTCAGCCACGAAAAAAAAAAAAAAAACACGAGAAGATGCAGCATGTTCTGCCTCATTACCGTAACTCTTTAATTTAATTAGTCGCCTTGTTCACAACTCAACCCCCTAAAAGCACCTTAACGGGAAGTGTGTCTTTTTTTTTCATTTATAATTTGTTTTAAAGGTGATTTTACCTTGGATATGCTTTTTAATGCTGGGGAAAAGAGGATTTGTGGCCTATTAAAGTGCAGGCCTGCAGGGCCCATTCTGTTACATTATGCTAGATTATGCAATACAAATGCTGTATTCTGACACAAATTGTGCATTGTCACCATCTAAAAATTATGAAGTCATGTTTTAAATTTGAAAATTATTCGTGAATTAAAAAAAAAAAAATCAATAAAATGGCGAGACAATTTCTTTTTATGAAGCGTAAATATATATCATTTCTTAACCATTCTTAACCCTATATTGCCAAATGTATCACATTTGATACACTTAAAATTTCATGATTTTGAGACGAATTCAGAATTTTGACATTTCTTTTTGAAAAAAAAAAAATTATGGATGCAAGTCAAGACATGCATCTGCAGGTTCCATGAGAAAAACAAACAGGATTTAGCAAGGGTTATAGATATATGAGCGCTTATTACGCATATTAATTTTGACTTTTCTTTTTACAAAGGTTTCATTAGGACCTTATTTTTCAAATTTTAGGATTCTCTGATAATTGCTTCATATTGCTGGCATTAAAGGGATAAGGCAAGTGAATAATTTTGGTAAAAAAAAAAAAAAAAAAAAAACCTTATAAAGAGCTGTAGTCCAAATTTGTGGACATCACAAAATGGGTTATGTAGGCCACACGAGGATACCAAATGTTAATATTGTGGCCTACATGACCCAAAATGTGATATCCACATAAGTGGACACCAGGTCTCAACTATAATTATAGCACCTAAGTAATTTTCGATATTCATATCAACATATACAAGTTATATTTATATAAACATATATAAATATTTAAGTAGAAAAACAAATACATATATAGATATATATATAAAAATACACACATATAGTATCATGTGTATACTAGAGCTGAAACGAATACTTGAGTAACTCGAGTTTAAAAACTGATCGGAGTAATTTTATTCACCTCGAGTAATCGTTTAATTTTGACAGCTCTAAGCATCACGTTTTGCTCGGACTACTTTTAGTGCGGGACAATGCGCTGATGTCACGTGCGTAGAGGAAGAAGCAATTAAAAAAAAAAAAAAAAAAAGCAGCCGACAGTCGGTACAAACGATGCCGACGTTGCTAATAACTAGCCCGCATAACGGTAGCAGGTATCAGGTAGCGTCTGATGCGTCTCATAGAGATCACATGTATTTTGAACTGGATGCGAAATGACAGTCAGCGGCGTGAGTAAACAGCCGCCATCTTAAAGCAGTAGAGCGCTAAGCGCTAATAAAGAGCGCTAAGCACTAATAAATAAGATTAACGTTACTGTCACTCGCTCACGTAACGTTAGCCCTGCGGAGGGCTAGATTTCTATTAATTACAGTATGACCACTGTCGATGCGTGGCTAACGTGTCTTACATACAGGCTTTAACATAACATAGCGCTGTGGAGTGATGAGGGTGTAAAATAAAAACTTAATCATGCTAACTATCAGTTTTTGGCTCAGTAGTCATTGCTGGATAAAACACCAAGTAGCACTGGTCCCTAATGTGCTCCAATACAGCTTGTATCATACATTTATTTTGAACACTGCAAAAACTCAAAATCCTATCAGGACTTACAGTTCAGACTAACTTAAAACTTAACTAGAACTTAAAAATAGCTTGAAACGAATAGAAATTCAATTGAAACACGTGGGAAAAAATCCTAACTTTTAAGTGATGTGTGTTGTCAAGCGTAATTGCATTTTTAGGTAAGAAATGGCGGAAAACACTCATGTGACTAAGTTCCGCTCTGAGACCCCCAACGTTGCCATTACAGATTAAGCGCGACAATGCGTGAGTGGGTCGTGCAGCGCATGCATTAATTGCGTTAAATATTGTAACGTGATATATTTTTTAAAAAAATAATTACCGCCGTTATTGGGATAAATTTGATAACCCTACTTTAAGCCTAAACTAAAGACTCTGTATGAGTGTAACATTTTATGTCTGTAACGTTAAATACAATTAGAAAACGATTTAATTTAAAAATATATATATATATTAAAAAAAGGCATGGCCGATATTTTTTTGCCAATGCCGATACTTTGAAAATGACGTGATCGGACCCGATCGATCGGCATCTCTATGCCAAAGCGTTTGCAATTGCAATCATTTTGTGGGAGAAATTGAGCATTATCTGACAGAATTGCAGGGTAATTTTTGTGGCAGATTAAAATACTAAGGTGGACAAAGATCCCATTTTATTGCAAAACAAGCCTTTTTTTGCTGCAAAAAATACAATTTCTCCAGCAAAGTATCACGTTTTCTGTCTAAATTGAACATTTTTATAGTAAAACAATCACCGTCCATTCACATTATCCGATAAAAATCCAGTTCATACATAATCCACTGCCTTTTTTTAGAACATTCACACAGTATGTAACCCTATACGGGCGATCAAATTGTGCTGATGTTGAAATATGACTCCAACGTGTGTGTATGCGACTGTAGTACAGTATATACACTTTGTCTTAATATACCATGCAAAATGTAGTATGCGCGTAGTGCGAGGAAAGTGAATTGAGGTCACAACGCAGCAGGAACGCTTCCTTTTCATGTGCCATCCAGAGGGGTCACTCCGATCAACTCATTAGCGCAGAAATGCTAATGTAGCGCTCTTACTTATTCTCCTCCTCTTTTACTCCTTTTTTATTTCAGTCCAAATTAGACGAGAAGGGTCCCAATGTTGAATACAGTACTGTAGTTTTTTTATACATATAATTATCATTCACTCAAAAACTATATTGCTCAAAAGATAAAAAGATTAGTATTATCACAGACATCTAATCTGATTGGACGTCTGTCGCCGTCGATGACAGTGAAACATGATTAGTTAATGTCAGCTATCTCAATTGAAGAAGATTTGATGTACATCACTGTTAATGGCAGTGAATGAGTTAAAAGATGCAAATGTTGGTGTTTGAATTATTATAATCTAAAAAAAAAAAAAAAAAAGTTTAAAGTAAGAGACCGTTTACCGTAAGAGAGAATTTAAGTATTGAATACTAGGTTAAACTTTATTTAAATGCTTTTTATGACATTGTCATAAAACTGTTCTGAAAAACATGACACCTGTCATGAAACTGAATGAATGCTTATGACAGTGTCATTCTGTAAATTATGTTACTTTTGATGCAAAGTTGGCTTTGTTTCAAATGTCTTTGAGTTTTGGGGATATTGTAAACCTTCATACATGTTCATGACAGGTGTCATGCTTATGTTATGAAAGTTTTGGTACATTGTCATCAGCAGCATTCAAATAAAGAGTGACCAAATATTCATATTGGACCCAGTCAGCCACATTTCAACTCATTGGCCGCAATTGACGATAAAGGACGTGCAATCCATTTGAACTGGGAGGGGTTGGTAGTGAATGATCGCAAGTATTTGATCAAAATATATGATCACAAGTATTTTTTTCCTGTATTTTTACTATTTTTTATTGTTAAAATTATTAAAACAATTTTTTTTAATTAAAAAATTAAATTTTATTTTTGCTCCCTCTTTTTTCATTTTAAATAAAGAAAATAAAGAAAACTTTACATGTGCAAATACACAAGCTGTTAGTGTAAGTACACGTGCTTGTGTACAAACACATAACTTTCGTACTAGTGCACGTACTTGTACGACAAGTACTTGTAGGACACGTACACGCAAGTCCACGCGCTTAAAGGACACGTACACGCAAGTCCACACGCTTAAAGGACAAGTACACACACTTGTAGGACAAGTAAACTCAAGTACACACACTTGTAGGACAAGTAGACGCACTTGTAGGACAAGTAGACGCAAGTAGACGTACTTGTAGGACAAGTACACGCAAGTACACGTACTTGCAGGACAAGTACACGCAAGTACACGTACTTGCAGGACAAGTACACGCAAGTACACATACTTGCAGGACAAGTACACGCAGGTACACGCGCATGTAGGATGAGTACATGAAAGTACACGCGTTTGTAAGAAAAGTACACGCACTTCTCGGACAATTACAAGCACTTCTAGGACAATTACACGCACTTGTAGGACGAGTACACGCAAGTACACGGGCTTGTAGGACAAGTACACACAAGTACAAGGAAATTTAGGACAAGCACACGTCAGTACACGCACACATAGGACAAGTACACGTCAGTACACGCACACGTAGGACAAGTGCACGTCAGTATACGCACACGTAGGACAAGTGCACGTCAGTATACGCACACGTAGGACAAGTGCACGCAAGTACACGCACACGTAGGACAAGTACACGCAAGTACACGCTCTTGTAGGACAAGTACACGCAAGTACACGCTCTTGTAGGACAAGTGCACGTAAGTGCTCGCGCTTGTAGGACAAGTACACGCGCTTGTAGGACAAGTACACACGCTTGTAGGACAAGTAGACGCAAGTACACACGCTTGTAGGACAGTACACACAAGTACACACACTTGCAGGACAAGTACACGCGAGTACACGCGCTTGTAGGACAAGTACATGCAAGTACACATGCTTGTAGGACAAGTAAACACAAGTACACGAGCTTGTAGGACAAGTACACGAAAGTACACGTGCTTGTATGACACGTACACGCAAGTGCACACGCTTGCAGGACATGTACACGCACTTGTAGGACAAGTACACGCGAGTACACGCGCTTGTAGGACAAGTACACGCGAGTACACGCGCTTGTAGGACAAGTACACAAAAGAACACGCGCTTGTAGGACAAGTACACGCGCTTGTACAACAAGACACGCAAGTACGCGCACTTGTAGAATAAGTACACACAAGCAAATGTACTTGCAGGACAAGTACACGCGCATCTACTGCAAGTACCTGAGCTTGTTCTACAAGTACAAATACGTATACCAACTAGAGGTTAGATTTTGTGCCCGAACCCGAACCCGACCCACAATTTAAGCATTCACGTTCGGGTCAGGTCGGGTCGGGCCGCCATGCCGGACTAATAAATTATTTAAAAAAAAAAAAACAAAAACAAAAATGGAGAGCATGCTCTCTGTATTGCGCTTTTGCTTGTGCGTGTGCACGAACGCCGTGGCGCCGGCCGCTTTTTCTTCTTGTCCTCCCGCTGCACGGCCGAGGCGCCGCCCTCTCCTGTTCCCTCTCCTTGTCAGAGAGGCGCGTCCATGTGAGAACAATATCCCACACACTCAGAAATATGTTTAACAAACTTTCCCAGCGTTATTTCGTTGTGTGAATGCTTTGATAATTCTAAAAAAATTATGTAGATTATTTAAACATTAAGAAAACTTGCGTTTTTTTCTGCCAACTCGAAGAAATGAAAATAAATTGCTGCTGCTGCGTTTTTTCCGCGTCACTCAAAAAAAAAAAAAAAAAAAAAAAAAAAAAAAAATCGGGTTTTTCGGGCTCGGGCCTACAAATCTAGTTAAGTGATCGAGCTCGGGCCGGGTCGGGCCTCAATACCAGCGGGCCGTGTCGGGTCGGGCTGAATTTTTTAGGCCCGAACTAGGCTCTAATACCAACCAATTGTCACAGTCAAAGGAGGCAAAACAGGGCGGCGGCGAACTCAAAAACGATTTAATGTTAGTTAATCAACAAACAAAGCACAAACAAAAGCAGTGGGATCAAACAAAAGACCAGGAATTGTAACTTACTTTGGAACTTGGGAATATCAACACGAAGGCTTTTATAGGATATCTGCAACACTGGGATAGGCACCTGGATAGACAATGACCAAACAAGAACAGACCGCACATAGGGAACTCAAATACAGACATGGGGTAACGAGACAATGAGACACAGGTGGTTGATACAAGAGGCAGCGGATTGGTCAAGACCCAAAGAGCAGGCCACAACAGGTGAAATCAATGGGTAATCACATGGACAAGGCACACTAAAATCCTAAGAAAACTCAACTCAGGGCATGACACCAATACAGCAAGGCTACCGGCAATGGCATTTTGTATTTTCTGATTGAAATGTAACATTGGTATGATAACCCAGCTTAATTCTCCATTACGAAGCACTTATTAGCAGCCCAAAGGGGATTTTTCCCGCTTCAATCTTTTGATAGTGGTTGGTTGAACATTCGTCCGTTCACTGCCAAGCCTCCCAGTTCTAACTGATTGGACGTCTACTAGTGACAAACTCATTTAAATTTGCAGCAAAAGGATGAAAAGAGCCACACTATTGGACTGAAAGAGTTAATGAAACATTCTAGGCAGTAAGATGGCACCAAAGTTTATGAAAAATAATGGAGAAAAAAACTCAAAAGAGGAATATTAAAGGCAAAAAAAAAGACTGGAGCAACAAAGCCAAACATATTTCAAAAAGAGTAGGGGGAAAAAAAAAGTTAAAAAAAAAAAAAAAAGACAAAACAAAAACAACATCTATATTTGTTTCAAAATTGTTACAAAATTCTCTTTGTTGTAACAACAGACTGGAGTTTGTCTATTATTGTCTCATCTGTAATCTGCTCTCGTTTCGCCGCAACCGAAAACACTTCAAACAAGACACGCGGCTAATTGTCTGCAGTTTGGCGCCCCGCTGCTGCCGTTGCGGAGCGCGGCCGATACGTCACTTACCGGCTCAGAGGTTAATTCCTTCATCCCTTCACCTGCTCGTCATCCGTTACGACTTCCTTGATGTGAAAATTACAGCCCTCCGCCGGGACGGGAAACAAACGTCAAATTAGGATGAAAAGAGCCGGCAATTAAAAGTGTGATGAGACGCCATTAATCAAAAACAAAAAGTTCAACTCATAACTCCTTCGGGGGAGGTCCGACCGAGGTGAGTGATTATCGGGCTTGGATTGGTAGGCGGCTACATAAAGGGGAGGAAAGTGTCTTGGGGGTACGGCGGAGAAGGAGAAGATGTATGATCTGGTGATTTATGGCCACCCTCGCAGCCAAACTATCATTAAAATGAAAGGATCGGGACGGAAACGCTGACGTTTGGAAGGAGAAGCTGCGGGCGAGCACACACGTCGGCAAAGTTAGCGCTCGAAAATGTGTTTAGAAATGCAACAACAAACTCGTAAAAAGTTCCAGCAAAGTTTGAAATCAGACCCGATACTCGGTATCGGTATCAGCGCCCAGTTCAGCTATTTTTTGGAGTATCAGACAGTTATCAAATTTAGTAACAACTAGTGGTGTCAATAATAATCGATGCGGCGATGCATCCCGATGCGGGGCACGGACGATTCGATTCGATGCGGGCAACAAGCCGAATCGATTCAACGCATTTTAAAATATATAAGTACGTTCAAAAATCTTCCCTGCGCAATTCCGGTGACGCAACGGATTTGGTTTCCCCATTTGTATTATTATTCTCAAGTTTCATTTTTTACACACCGCATGACTCTGGTCAAGTTTCCCACCAACCTCGTAGAAGCCAAAATGTCTCCAGATGTCTGCTTTCAATGTCTTAGGTGCATCAATAATCTTTCTCACTCCCTCTTTCTCCACTTCAGCCATTGTTATATTATGTCCTATCTCTTAGAGGTTAGATCTTGTGCCCGAACCAGATTAACACCCGACCCAAAATGTTAAGCATTCATGTTCAGGTCGGGTCGGGCCGCCGCGCCGGACTGATAAATAAAAAAAATTAAAAAATTTTTTAAACAAAAAAGGGATAAAACCGAGAGCAGGCTCTCTGTATTGTGCATTTGCTCGCACATGAACGCCGTGGCCCGCATTTTTTTTTTTTTTTTTTGATATTACACTTTCCCAGCGTTATTTCGTTGTGTTAATGATTTTACCATGATCATAAAAATACGTAGATTACTTAAACAGTAAGACAACTTGCATTTTTTTCTGCCAACTGAGAATTCGTTATGAAAGACACTTTTATTTATGCACACAAAGGCAACACAAATGTGATCCTTTTGAATCTTCTCCTCTGTGTGTCTGCAAAACCAAATTTTTTTTTTTTTTTTTTTAATATTAAACTTTCCCGGCGTTATTTCGTTGTGTAAATGATTTTATAATGATCATAAAAATATGTAGATTATTTAAACAGTAAGACAACTTGCGTTTTTTTCTGCCAACTGAGAATTCGTACGAAGGACACTTTTATTTATGCACACAAACGCAACAGAAATGTGATCCTTTTGAATCTTCTCTGTGTGTCTGCAAAACCCAAGGTTTTTTTTTATTTTTTATATATATATATATAATTTTCCCATCGTTATTTCGTTGTGTAAATGCTTTTATAATGATCATAAAAATATGTAATCTATTTAAAGATTAAGAAAACTTGCATTTTTTTTCTGCCAACTCAAAGAAATGAAAATAAATTGCCGTTGCAGCGTTTTTTTTCTGCGTCACTCCAAAAAAAAAAAAATCGGGTTTTTCGGGCTGGGCCTGCAAATCTAGTTATTGATCGGGCCGGGTCGGGCTTCAATACCAGCGGGCCGTTTCGGGTCGGGCTGGATTTTTTAGGCCCGATCTAATCTCTATTGCACATATATAGTGGGCTAGGCCTACATTTGACTTTTGTTCTACATTGCAATTTAGTTGATGTTTTGTTTGCAACTGAACTGATCCCTGGATTGATATTGCGATAAAGATGCTGCTGCACTACAATATTTTCTTTGTCATTTTCTTTAATATTTATTTGAATATTTTTATTAATGGGTCGTTGTGACTAAAATACAGTGACTGTTATTACTGATTTTGCACATGAGTTCAGATGTTGTACTGTGTGAAAGGCTGCTACTGTGTGTAAAAAAAAAAGAGAAAGTCATGGTCTCATTCAAAGCACTAGGCAAGGCAAGGCAAATTTATTTATATAGCACAACTCAACACGAGGCAATTCAAAGTGCTTTACATCACATGAAGATCATAAAAATCACATTTAAATCAATACAACGTAACCAAGACAAAAGATCGCACTTGATCACAGAATTAAAATAAATAAATACAAATAAAACAAAAATAAAAAAATAAAACAAAAACTACTACTCCTAAGAATAATTGAAATCAGCAATGGAGATAAGCACAAGAGGAATAGAAAGCAGGTAGATTGAAATATATAGACAGTTATGGATATGCTGTGCTAAACAAAAGCGTTTTTAGCCCTGATTTAAAAGAGCTAACAGTTTGAGCATACTTCAGAGGTTCGGGTAACTTGTTCCAGAGGTGAGGAGCATAGTAACTAAATGCTGCCTCACCCTGCTTGGTTCTTGTTCTTGGAACATGCAGAAGACCGGTTCCAGACGACCTTAGGGGTCTAGATGTCTCATAGGAATCTAACAAGTCAAGCATGTATTTTGGTCCAAGGCCATTAAGTGTTTTGTAGACGAGCAGTAGTATTTTATAGTCTATCCTTTGACTCACTGGAAGCCAGTGTAGCGCTTTCAAAACCGGTGTAATGTGGTCCAGCTTCCTTGTATTTGTGAGGACTCTGGCTGCAGCATTCTGTACTAGCTGCAGCTTCCTGACTGATTTTTTATCAAGACCTGTAAATATACCGTTGCAATAGTCCAATCTGCTGAAAATGAATGCATGCATAAGTTTTTCCATGTCTTGTTGTGTCAGAAGCCCCTTAATTCTGGTTATATTTTTTAGGTGGTAATAAGCGGATTTAGTGACGGACTTTAGATGGCTATCAAATTTTAGGTCTGAGTCAATAATTACGCCGAGGTTTCAGACTTAATTAAATGCTGTGATCTGTTTTTTTTTTTTTTTTTTTAATATATATATCTGAAAGTATTTTCATTTGACTTCAACCAGGAGTGACACAAGAGCCAATAAAAAGTTGTTTAATGTCTGACCGCTTGTGTTGCCTCATGATTCACGAAAAATATGCTTTGCTCTAGAATTTTAATGCATCCCAGGCTTTAATGCATCGCGATGCATTGCCGAATCGAACTGAATCGAATCGTGACCCTCTGATTTGAATCGAATCGTGCCCCTCCAAATCGTAATCGAATCGAATCGTGAGGGCAGTGCCGATGCACACATCTAGTAACAACGTTAGGACAGATCCAGTATTCATATGTGTTTTCAGAGCCATCGTAAGTAGAGATAGACCGATTATCGGCACCGATATTTGGAAATTTGACATATATCCGTATCAGTCTTTTTTTAGATCTGACTGGCCGATATGGGGGGAAAAAAATAAAACTGCATCATTTCGGCTCAAATGCAGCTGCGCCTCTCTCACCTGCCAGCTGTCTCCTGCAATAGTATTCGCCCCATCCTCTGATTGGTTAAATGGTAATGGTAAATAGAGTTACACATGTATTGTGACTTTCCACCTTTTAAAGGCCCTCAAAGCGCTTCACACTACATCCTCATCTGCCTACTGGTGACACAGCACCAGGAGCAACGTTAGGTTTAATATCTTACTTAATATCTTCCTAATATCTTAAGCATACTTTGACGAGGTCATCAGCGCGGAGAATCGAACCCACAACCACTGGGTTGTGAGTCTAGTAAATTCAGGCACTTCTGAAGCTATTATTTTCTATTTGTGTGATTCAATAAACACACTTTAGGCATTTCAATGAAGTTCAAAGTTTGCATTATTAAATTTTTTAACACCAATGTTCACAATTTTACTGCAAATGAATATCGGCTCCAAAAATCAGTTAGGGGCTAAAGAAGACTTTAACTGACAAGAGATGCTTTATTAAGACGCAAACAGCAAAATACAGTTACGAAAGAGTTCCATTCCCACGTTGGCGATGTTAACCGAATTTCCGCGTAAGTCAGATTTAACACTTTAAGTACCTCTAGATTTCATTCCAAAAGTATTGTATTTTGATTAATGAAGGAGGATACTTTGACCTCTGGTGGCAGCGTTGGGTCTGGCCGGACTGTTTCCTTGTAAGACCAAAAAGCAGACTCCGACATCTGACATGAATAAAGGATAGCTGCGCTCTGGTTTGGCCCACATAAGGCTGTAAGTTGTTTCAGCTAATATATGTTTTGTGTATGCATTTGTAATTAAGTTTACAGCTACAGTTTGTGGAGTTGTGTGAGCTATTTGCTATGAGAATTGTAAATACGTTAGCATTATTAGCATTTAAGATAGCAGAGTTTTGTTTGACATATTAGGCTAATTTAATATACTAAATTTACATATTGATCAGACTAGATGGACGTTTGAACACCAATTGTTTTGTGTCAAGTGTTTTATTGTTAAAATGCGTGTCGTTTTGAACATCCAACATATGTATGTTACAGCTTTACAAATTGTCAAAAGTGGAGGAAGTAAAAAAGCTTCAAAAAGCACAATTGCATGACTGGAGACAAAATGGCGGACGAGACTCCGACGTCATTAAGTCGAAATCGTGTAAGTCAAGTACGTCTTAACCCGGGGAGTACTTGCAGTAAGCAATGGCTGCTGAAGTTAGATCATATTTTAGCACTCAGTGTTTGCTATGAGCTTGAGTAGTCATGTGATAACATCTGTAGAACGAGCCTTACAAACTCGTTAGTACATTACAAATAAAGACAAGCAATCAGACAACATCACAGCAAATTTATGTGATGTGTTAGTAGAACTCGAAATGAATATACATGTAAAATGTGATTCATTATACGTCGTATAATGAATCGTGATATGAAAAGCCACTCTGGAACGAACTGATTTCTTATCTTGAGGTGCCACACATTTCTTGAGGAGGTAGTAGCAGGGCTTACTTTCATACAAAAAGTATGATTTATCATGTACTGCTTGCATTATTTTTGCATTATTCGTACTGGTCTAAAAATAATCTGATCGGCGTTGGAACAGTTTTAGAAAAACAAATCTTTGAAAAATTGGATCGATAGCTCTAAAATTTGCATCAGGACATCCCTATCGACAAAAAAATGATTGTACATCTGACATCAACTGAAAATGAAATATTCTTCGGCACAACTTTCAAATGAACACTTACCTAACATTTTCATCAATTCCTCCAGTCTGTCGCCAATATGGCGGGCATCCCAGTTGGGTGAAGCCTGTAGGTAAATACAGCATGAACTTCCCTCGAGGCTTCTGGGTCAGCCAAGTGTTAAACCGCCCATTAGTTTTCCCAGGTGACAGCTGGATAGGGCTGCACAGGCACAAACACACGCACAAGAATGTTTTATGAAGAGTCAATCAATATAAGGTTAGCATGCTAGCTTAAGTCGTTCTCCTAAATAGACGGCAATAGACATCCAAGCCATTTGAACTGGTCCCAGTCAAATATGGATTGGATTGCCATCAATGGATTAAAAATTTCATGTTTAATGTTGATTTGTCAAGATTTGCAGCCATGTTCTGCCCATATAAAATGATAAAAATCCCTATCTGTGTGTCTACATGGTTAAAATTGGCTCTTATAAGAATGCAAAAATTTTCGGGTCAATTTCGGTGGGAAATCGACACAAAATTACACTTTCTGCACAGTTGAGGAACTTTATAATCAATGCAGCTTCGTGTTCACAAGCCTGTAAACAATAATTATAATAAAAAGCAATAGAGCGAAAACTACTTATTTTCTTCAGGATTTGACAGGGTTACGTAACAGGCTGAGGAGCCATCATGTCAAAGTTAGACGGCAGTAATTGTATATGTATGGAAGGTTTTTTACGTCACGTGAATCATGATATGATCAAATTTCCGCCCAGATGACAATTTACCGCCAGCTTGGACTTCACACAGCATTTCTTCGTAATTTTACGTCACAGGGAGGAAAAAATGGAAATTAGCGAAATTTTCGACAAGATACAACGATTCCCAGGCATACTGTAGATTGTCAGAGCTATATTACTAAGATTACACATATCGGGTGAACGGATCCATATTTGCTGCCAAAATGTTCATTACCTGACAAACGCCCAAAAGTACTTAGACTGACCAAACTCTGAAAACCTACAAAAGCCTTGAGGGCTACAAATATTTCGTAGTAGGATTTAACAAGGAACTTTTATTGGCGAAAAACACGTCAAATGTTTACTTCGTCGTCAGTAAGGTGAGTGAATTTTTCATGTACACCGCGCACAAGTAGAAAAAATTTCAAGCAAACCGGTCGGCAGGCAGTGCATAGACTTCATAATCTATTTACGTGACACATTCCCCATTCACTGCACCACACCTTCCCGTAGGGGGCAGTCCTACACTCCGCTTCATTTATTAGCAATCGGTCACATGCAGCGATCTAATGCTGGATTTAGGTTGAAAAAGTATGAAAGCTGTACCACATACAAACAGGAAGGATTAGCTCAGGAGTGATTTGTTCAAGGATTCAAGGTAATTATTATTTTTTTCGTACCATGCATGCATTTTGAAACATTGTGAAAAAAAATCAATGGGAGAAATTAACCGCTACAGCATTGACATTCTTCGCAATATTTACGTAACATAACTGCTAACTGCCCGGTTTTTTGCTTTAACCAAGATTTAAGACCGTTTTACGTCCATATGTATAAAGAATTCAGGAATTTAAGCATTTATTCACAAGAATTTTCAACGGAAAAAGCGCTTTGTTTACATATGGCGGCCGCTAATTTGCTTACTGACTAGCATCATAGTTCGAAACATATACGTAAAATAAAGGCTAACTGCACGTTTTTTTTTTTTTTTTTGCTTTAGACTAAGAATCGAGACTATTTTACGTCCATATCTATAAAGAATTCCGTGATTTAAGCATTTATTCACAAGAATTTTCGACAGTAAAAGCTCTTTGTTTACATTTGGCGGCCGCTAATTTGCTTACTGACTAGCATCATAGTTCGCGATATTTGCATAAAATAAATGCTAACTGCACGGTATTTTAGCTTTTAACCAAGAATCGAGACTGTTTTACGTCCATATCTTAAAAGAATACAGGGATTTAAGCATTTATTCACAAGAATTTTCAACACAAAAAGCTCTTTGTCTGTGATATGGCGGCCGCTAATTTGCTTACTGACTAGCATCATAGTTTGCGATATTTACATAAAATAAATGCTAACTGCACGTTTTGTTTTTGCTTTTAACCAAGAATCGAGACTTTTACGTCCATATCTATAAAGAATTCAGGGATTTAAGCATTTATTCACGATAATTTTCATGGAAAAAGCTCTTTGCCTGTGTTTCCACTCGGTCAGCTTTGACGGAGATAGCTCCTCAATGAATCGGCCCCGCGCCCCATGTCCCGTCAACACATTATGAGGTCTATGGGCGGGGAATTAGAAATGCATGCAGACCTGTCGCCAGACAGGGATTATGAAATGCATGGGACGGCACAGTAAATAATAATAATAATGTCTATACAGCATTTTGAATTGGTCAACTTGACAAAACTGGACACTTTATCATTAAAATGTGCAGTATTTAATTTACCTTTCAATTACATTTTAAGCTGTATATACTATTACTTACTTCATATTGTGTCATTTATTAGAATGGCAATTATTTTAATTTTGCTTCTGTCTTATCCTATTAGCCTCGTGAAGGTAGAGTGGTATGAAAAAGTATCTGAACATTTTGGAATTTCTCACATTTCAAATCACCGTCAAATATGATCTGCTCTTTGTCAAACCCACACAGATGAAAAAAACAGTCTCTGCTTTAACTAAAACCACCCAAAAATTTATACTTCTTCATATTTTACTGATAGAGATAGTATGCAAAGAATGACAGAAGGAGGAAAAATATAAGTAAGTGAACCATCACATTTAATATTTTGAGCAGCCCCCACCTTTGGCAGCAATAACTTCCACTAGGCTTCCTGTAGCTGCAGATCAGTCTGGCACATCATTCAGGACTAATATTGGCCCATTCTTCTCTACAAAACTGCTGTTGTTCAGTCAGATTCCTGGGATGTCTGGCATGAATCACTGTCTTTAGGTCATGCCACAGCATCTCAATGGGGTTTAAGTCCGGACTTTGACTTGGCCACTCCGGAATGTGTATTTTGTTCTTCTGAAACCATTCTGAAGTGTTTCTACGTCTGTGTTTTGGATCATTGTCTTATTGCAGCATCCATCCTCTTTCTAGCTTCAACTGTCTGACAGACGGCCTCAGGTTTTCCTGCAAAACATCCCGATAAACTTTGGAATTCATTCTTCCATTAATGATTGCAAGTTGTCCAGGCCCCGAAGCAGCAAAACAGCCCCAAATCATGATGCTCCCTCCACCATTCTTCACGGTAGGGGTGAGGTGTTGATGTTGGTGAACCCTTCCATTTTTCCTCCACACATGACTGTGTGCGTTGCTCCCAAACAATTCAACTTTGGTTTCATCAGTCCACAAAATATTTTCCCAAAAGTGTGCGCTCCTGATAATATTGGGCGTGAAAAATGAACAAAAAGGGGTGGGTACTTGCACATTTGTGCGCACAGTGTCACGTCAAACTGTGCAAAATTTCAAATCCTAGCATCTGCCAGAGGATTTAGTTTCCCAATGTGATCGCAAGAAAATAAAAAAAAAACACTTGGATAACACACTTCAACCAATGGCACAGTTCCATTTGGATCTTATGCATGAAACAGTTCAAAATATTGGCAACTGAGTCAAGTGCCTCTTTAAAAAGCACACAAAATCTCTACCTAGGATTCACCATAGTCTCCAAATTGGTGATTCACTTGGCCCAACACTAATACCAACAAAGGAGAAAGTATACACTGCAATTGATCCGTTCAGTGGCACACCACTGTTTGTTTATTGTGGCCCGGCATGGCTTCTCCACTACATTCTGTTTGTGTTGCATTCTTCAGGTCCAAAGGGGAAGTGAAGTGGCGCGGTCCTGCCAGCACACACGCACCGCCGCTCCTTTCATCCTACTGTGTTATTGGAGAGAGCACGGAGCGTTGCGCCAGGGCCCGCCGTGTAGGGGTCAGGGTTGACCCCCCTCCGTTCTCAACCTAACCTCATCCAGTTCCTATCAGCGCACGCTGCACCTCACTGACCCCGCTCCTGCGTCTGTAGCCGCCGGAGATCAAACAGAACGGGCCGCTCTTATCGGCTTGCTTGTCCCATCTCATCAACACGCGGGGCTAAACAGTAAACATCACCTAGTCTGCTTTGGCTCTCAGCGGATTCGTGTGCGTGTGGAGGGTTATCAGTTTTTATCCTGACGGAGAGTAACGTCACTTCTGGCTGCGGGTTCCTATTATGTCATTGTTTGGATTCCACTTGATTTATTAGATTGGTGTCAGAAAGTAGGTTCTATCCTGGTTAGTATGTTTGCTTCACGAGCTTGTAGTTTGAATCTGGTTAGCACCTTCTGAAAAATTGCTCGCAACAATAAAGGGGGAGTACATTTACACTTAAGGATATTTTGGAGAGTTTAATCCAGTGTCTTTCAACTACTGTGCCGCAACACACTACTGTGGCAAGGCGTAGTGTCTGGTGTAGGGGTGTTAAGAAAAGAAAAAAATTCTGCCATATACAGTGTTTGTATCGTTCTGTACACGTTAGGGGTGTGGATCTCCATTACTGTGGCGATTAGATATGCATCTCGATGCCCTGCCAGCGATACAATATAATTTGCGATACACTGAATCCCTGCCCGATACGGTACTTGCGATTAATCCATGTTTTCGATACGATGCGATATGATTCACCCTCCATCCCAATTTAAAATGATACAAGCTGTTCCCGATACGATGTGATGCACTTCGATAAAGTGCGATACACCTGTTTGTGATGCTTTTTGATAAATGAGTTCAATCAAACGCGATTCAGTGTGAAGCAAAAATGATATATCGTATTTTATTTACTAAGCAAGCAAACAAACAAAAAATAATATGGCAATTAAGTACCGTAATTTCCCAAATATAAGGCGCACCCGTGTATAATGCGCACCCCAAATTTACTTGTAAAATCTAGGGAAAATTATTGTACCCATTTATAACGCGCACCCTAATTTTAGAAGAAAACAGAGCTTGTGTACAGATACAGAGATGTCATTTTACTGACTGGTGAAACACAGCACAAGCATAGCACATTGGTAGTTCAAAACATGACCGTAAACTGACAATATTTACGGTAATAATATGATTTGACAACTTCTCCAACTTACCAGATTCTAAGAGAAAACAAAACAGATGTGACTCTTTTAAAGGCTTCTGTATAACTTGCTCGTTTCCTCATGATGAATAAATGTTTCTTCCATGGATTGATACGGTAAAATGAAAGTGAGAACGTAAATCAGAAATCCGTGAGAGCTCATAGCTGTCAACACGTCAGTAACAAAAGGAACTATTGTTATTTGGGTTTGAGTTTCCCGAGGGACCGATATAGTTGACGGACACAGGAAGTGTGTGTCCTTACATTTGTTATGGTCCGAATTGCGGAGCTGCAATAAACGTCGACTCAAATGAGTTCAAGAAACTAAATTCTGTGCTTTATGAAGAGTGAAAAAAGCAGAATTTATCACAGACGAAATCATTCGGCCGATTAGAGTGAAGTATTACCGAAACAAAACGGTGACGTCACGTACCGTAATGGTCGGCAACGGGTTGCCACATACGTTTCTTCAACACAACGTGGCCGTGTCAATGAAAAAAAATCGGTTTATATATATATATGTAATAAATATATATTTCTGTCTCCATCCATGTACCCGTTTATAATGCGCACCATGACTTTACAAGTTGATTTTGGGGGAAAAAAAGTGCGCCTTATATTCGGGAAATTACGGTATGTTACAAAAGGCTTTGGTCTATTAATATAAGAGTAAAACAAAACAAAGATAGCTTAAAGATTCTGTACGTGTAAACGTTACAGTAACATTAATCACTCTCGATGAGTGAATTAAAGTAACACTTTACAATGTCTACATACCTGTCTGCCAGACAAAACCTAATATGAAATACACACAACTGATTGTGCAAAGAAGACCACAAACAACTTGGCAGTGACATCTGCTGTAAATTGACCACTCTCACAGTGTCTTAAGTGCAATGTCCATACTTAAAAAAACAATAAATAATAACCTTTCACAAAAGTAGTAGCTTTACTGTTCTTGCCATAATAATCAGTTATCTTCTCTTCCTTCTCAACAGTCTTGTTGTTAGCCCCCTGCATTGTCGTCATTTTCGCGACGTCGATACCATGCTCTCTTCAAGTGAGTTCCCATGTTGTGCTGCCGTTGTAAGGTTTAGAAGCGCGGCATTCTTTACAAATAACGTGAGTCTTGTCAAGTCTGCCATGTTTCTTGTAAAATCCATAGTACTGCCAAACGAGGGATTTTAACTTTGAGGGTGCATTGAAAATCTGATCCGCTTCAGCGCCATTGCTGCTACCAGTGTTGTTAATCTTATTGAAAAAAAGTAATTAATTATAGTTACAAATTACTTCTCCCAAAAGTAATTGCGTTAGTAACTCAATTACCTGAATGTAAGAGTAATTAGTTACTTGGCAAAGTAATTGGTGATAATTACTTTTTTTTTTTTTTCCTCAAAAAAAAAAAAAAAAAAAAAAAAAACATTGGCCACACTATGTGAAGTTTTTTGTGAAAGTTTTTGGTACAATTGGCCCGAGCCCAATTCTTTACCCTAATTTACCCTTTACCCTGAATCAACTGTTAAAAGTTGTTAAAATTGCTCCCATTATTGCATTAGTTCCCTTCTCTCTACTTTTGACATATGAAAGTTTTAAAACTGTTTCATCATTTAAAGATAGATTCAAGTCAAGATTTTGCCGATTTAGAAGTATTTTAGATAAAAAGTTACTTATAGGTTCGCTAGGAAGGTTCTCTACAACAGAGCCGTCCTAAAAAGTCTACTGCTTTAAGATGGCGGCTGTCTACTAACGCATTTAGTGCCATGTCTGTTATTTTGCATCTAGTTATATCTATATACAGTACATGTGATATCTACCATGTCTACCATATCTACCATAACATGCGGGCGTAGTTTGTAGGCTATCGGCTACAACATGTATTATTGGAGCTACCTAGCATCGCATTTGCTCGCCGTCACAACTTTCTTGCCTCCTCCCCACTCCTGCTCTGCTCTGTCGTCTCGGTGAGTCCGTCTCCGTCAGACTTTTCGACCAATATAGTAACGTATAGTAACGCATGCCTTTCCGTCCTCAGTAACGGTAACGGCGTTGCCAAGATGAGAAAAGTAATTAATTAGATTACCCACTATTGAAAAAAATAACGCCGTTAGTAACGCCGTTATATTGTAACGCCGTTATTAACAACACTGGCTGCTACCCTCCGCCATGTTAACTTGTAGCACTAGCCGATGGTGCATTCAAGACACCTCGGGAAAAAGGACAGAAAGCAGTACAACGTGGAAAATATCGATGCAACGTTGAAGATTACCGATAAAACACACAGCAAACAAATGCCTCTTGATTGAATGCAGTCTTTACACCGATGTACAGTGAATGAATCGATAGACTCGCATCGCGCACCTTTTTATCTCGACCACAATCCATATCGATTATTTTCCACACCTCTAGTACACGTGTGTTTTTGGTGGACATAATTCCCGTAATTTTTGGACTATAAGCCCCTACTTTTTTCCCTCATTTTGAATCCTGCGGCTTATAGTCCAGTGTGGCTTATTTGTTGCGTTGTTAAAATTTAATTTGACAGCGGCGACACAAGACTGCCATAAAACCATCATAATTATGACATGACATTATGACATGGCATTTATGAATGAATTAATAATTTATTTCACTAACTCCATTTATGTACAGCTCGGATCATTTACATCCATTCAAAAGTGAGATAATTTGCCTGTTTAAATAAAATGTCTGTAATAAGCATTCATTAATGCTCATGGCAGTGTCATAACATAATTATGATGGTCTTATGACAGTCTTATGGCACCACTGTCAAATTAAGTGTTACCAAATTCTATAACTAGCATGAAACAACTAGAACAGTAACTGAAGAAATAATTAGCTTAGAACATGAATTATGACTGTTATTTATATCTGTAGCACTGCAATGCATGCTAGGAGGCATGTTGGACAACAACAGTGTTGACAGCAGGTGGACGCACAGGTTGATTGTCTCCCTCAAAAGAACAGTGTTGGCCAAATGAAGTGTCTTGAAGAAATGAAGCTTTGCAGCCAATTGGTTCAAAGCTTCATGGTGGCTCATTTGGTCTTATGACAGCCTTATGATGCCGCTGTCAAAAATAAAATGTTACCAGTTACTACCTTTTGGTGTAAATATCCCATAATACTGTAAGGACAGCTGCGGCTTATAATCCAGTGTGGCTTATCTATGAACAAATGCCGTTCTCGTGTCAAATTTGGTGGGTGGTGTCTTATACACAGGTGCGCCTTACGGTGCGAAAATTACGGTAATTCAGTGGCCGCACTTCTACTCTTGTCCAGCGCCGACAGCATTGCCTTGCAGTCTGCTAAAGCAACAACAACATTAGGGCTGTAGCTAAGTCCAACAAGAGAACAATTGGCTAACTTTTGCAAGCTTAAATGCTATAAAATGCTAACTTTTTTTTTACAATGCTATTAAACAAATTGTTCAAGCACATATTCCCACAAATAACAGCTAAATATATCTCTAAATTAAATTACAAATGCATAAAAAAATATTAGCTCAAACAAAAAAATTTACCTTATGTTGGCCTTAACAGGGAGCAGGTGGATTCAGCCATGTTAAATGAGTTGTTGTTGGCACTGAATCCAGTCACGTGACCCATTGACAAGCCAAATTTCTTAAGGGAATGTTCCAGGAGAGCTACAATTCCAGCAGCTGACTCGTCTGCATTCTCTATGAAGTCCAGCATTTTGTTGGTGACCCCAGACGCTGGACTGAAGTACTGGACAGCAAGGGGAAACATCTTCCTGCTCAATTTATTCGAGGCATCGGTCTGTATGGAGAATGGGATGGGTGATGTTAAGATCTTGAGCACGTCACCCACTGCCTTTGGACCCAGGACTTGTTTCAACAGTGCCTCTTGCTTTGTTCTCCCCAGTCATTTTCTTCACCATTTTGGAATCACATAAAAATCTTCTGATTGAGCATGTGTCCACAGTCAGCACGTGGAAAAGCGCTATACAAGTATAACACCATTTACCATATTGTAGCTCTGGCAACGTTTTACTGTGTGCTATACCTGTGTCACCTCAGCTGCAGTAACTTAGAGGGTAGGAGTAGGATGATGTCAAATTATTGCTTTAATTTTTGTATCACTATTAATCAATCAATAGATAATACATATTAGCAGTAGGACTATTTATTCAGTGTTTATTTGCTGTTAATCTATTAGGAATGATTCCAAATGAGGAGCATTAGTTAGCAAAACACAATAAGATGTTCTTTATGTGCACCTAAATTCATTCCATATTGATTAATAATATATGCATGTTTATAAAAAAATTTTAAAAAATCAACATTCCGGAAAATAATCAACCATAGTAGCAACTGAAATAGCCTAGCTATGCTCCTATCAATGCAAGATGTATGAAGGTAAATATAAATATAGCCTCTATGTTATCCATATACAAGAGCATATACCCTCTTCCCACTCCAGTCTATTTTTTGGAGACGTTTCCTCTTTTGAGGATGAGGTGGGGTGTCCTGAGCGTCCGGTGTTGAAGACACCTTTGTTTTGAAAACGCGCGGGGCGGTGCACTGAGCAGAGCAAGCGAGATAACTAGGCAACGAACCCGGAAGTGGAGCGCAGTGCAGGGCAGACAGCAGAGGGCAGGCAGATAACTATCTTGCTGTCTTTAATATCTCCTTCCCTTTTTGTTCATTATTGTTGGTTCAGTGTTCACTCATGAGCGCAGGTGTGTGTTTGTGTGTGCCAGATGTGCATGGGCTGGGCGCACCGCCCCATGGGACAATTGTGAAATACGGATTAAACTGCGTTCCGTATTGGTTCAGTACGGAACGCAACTTTTAATTCCCAATTACGGAACCATTCCGTATTTCAAGGGACGGGTGGCAAGCCTACTTGTAGTCTGAAAATTACAGTAGTCAGCCTGCATCGTAGAAGTGTATGGTTGTGTCACTCGTGACGTGCTGCGCCTCCCCCTTTCCCAACTCAACACTGTGTCATCTCCAGTCTCCATGCCGGCTTGCACACACGTTAAGATTCGTTTCCTTGGCCAGAGAGAAGATGCAAGGTTGCTTTAGCCTTTAAAGGTCTGTGCTGAGTAATCATCACACGATAAATGTAACTCGTAGCGTTAGCAGCATAGCAGTCGTGTTCACGTTAGCATCAGGCAAATGCTAACAGCAAGCGTCCTCTAAACTCTGACAACTTTTACATATAGTTCTTGCCTTCCAGGTGGCTCCAATTAATTAATCGATAACCTTTTGGGATATAAAGTATCACTATATATCACCGTTTCGATGTAAGTGTCCCACTTGCTGTAAAACTATGACTGAAAATATTTGCCGGGACTATTCGTCATCGCCATAGACGCAGGGCTCCATCCAAGTTTGAATCCGTGAAATCCCAAAGGAAGTCCCATGAAGCCAAACCCCTTCCAGCCACGTCTCGCTCGCCATCTGCTTCGCAGAGCCTGCTCAAGAAAAGTCCTTCGAGGGTGCCCTTTCGCACCGACACACCTTCGAGGCACGTGACAATAGCGGAATGCTCAGTAAACATTCACTCGTGTACCGAACGTCCTTGTGTTTGAATAAAAAGTAGCAGAAAGACTTCCGTTTTGTTGACCTTCCAAAGCCTTTATTTTCTCTCCAGCACTGGTTTCATTGCTCCCACGGAGTTGCCTTGGCGTTGACTCGGACTAATGCTCGTAAACAAGCCACCCTTGGGTAAAGTCTCCGTTTTCATCTCCGTCCAGCGAAGTCCGAATACCTTTTGATATGTCCGCAATTGCCAAATTGTGCTGAGGTCACCTTTTTCCTGCGCAGCAATGGCGGAAACAAGAGGGTCGTCCGTTTGATTGTCGTTCAAAAGACATACGACATACCAGGTGGCCGGGATCGATGAAGAAATAAACATGTTTTTGTTAGAATTTCAAACAATATTCTTGCCAGATTTTAAGGGTGTAATGTGATGTAAAATAACAACACTTGTCCGAACACACGAAAAAAAAAAAAAAAAAACGATCATAAAATATGACATGATGAATGCTATGAATTAATCTTCCTGGCAGTTGTGGCTCAGGTCTCGGTCACAAATTTTGCCAATGTTACATTTAGTGCTGTCAAATCTATCGCGTTAGCGGGCGGTAATAAATTTTTTTGAATTATTCATTCATTCATTTTCCATGCCGCTCATTCCTCACGAGGGTCGCGGAGGTGCTGGATTTAATCGCGTTAAAATATTTCACGCATTTAACGCATGCGCGGAATGACCCGCTCATGCATTACCGCAAACAGATTACAATGACGCCAGTTTTTTGCACATTGAGAGCTAAGAGTCAGAGAAAGGTGAGTGGACACAGGCGTTCATTAGACCGCGCCGTTTATTGGCATAAGCTTCGGCAACTCCTTCACAAACAAACATAAGTATCATTTATTAAAAGCACAACAAAAATAATATTCCTATCCCTCAAAAATAAAATAATGTTCACAAAAAGAAAAGCGCTTCAATCTATATTAATGAGGTCCTATTCTCACACAGCTAAACAATTAATGCAAAGACAACCGGCATTCTCAATCCAGATAGCAATTCAAAATACACATATCTATTCAAACATTTCGTTTAGCTCAACAAATACATTGATTGGCAATATTTAGTCACAATATACAAACTATCAGAGCTCTCGTACGTTGTGAAGTCGGCACTCAAATGACCGTGAAGTACAGTAAACAGGGAACTACCGCGCCAGTCGAGGGACAAAACACACTCATTGGCTTGATTTCTATGTAATTTAAAACTTGCCATTGACACCTTGTGGTGTATTTCAATCACTACCTTACGTAGTTAAAGAAACTGCGGAAGAACGGCAGGGAGCCCATGTGACGTCCCGCTTGGTGACGTCAACAATGGCGAGCTACTAGTTTATTTTTTTGATTGAAAATTTTACAAATTTTATTAAAACGAAAACATTAAGAGGGGTTTTAACATAAAATTACTATAACTTGTGCTAACATTTATCTTTTAAGAACTAGTCTTTCTATCTTTGGATCCCTTTAGCAGAGAGAATGTTAATAATGTTAATGCCATCTTGTAGATTTATTGTTATAATAAAACAAATACAGTACTTATGTGCAGTATGTTGGATGTACAGTGGGGCAAATAAGTATTTAGTCAACCACTAATTGTGTAAGTTCTCCCACTTGAAGATATTAGAGAGGCCTGTAATTTTCAACATGGGTAAACCTCAACCATGAGAGACAGAATGTGGAAAAAAAAAAAAAAAACAGAAAATCACTTTTTTTTTTTTTTTTTTTTTTAAGTTGCATTTTTTGTGGGAAATTTATTTGAATTTGAATTTATTGTCATTTGTCATCAAAGAATTTAAAGAATTTATTTGCAAATCATGGTGGAAAATGAACTTTTGGTATTGACCAAATACTTATCTCAATACTTTGTTATGTACCCTTTGTTGGCAATAATGGAGGCCAAACGTTTTCTGCAACTCTTCACAAGCTTTTCACACACTGTTGCTGGTATTTTGGCCCATTGCTCCATGCAGATCTCCTCTAGAGCAGTGATGTTTTGGGGCTGTCGTTGGGCAACACGGACTTTCAACTCCCTCCACAGATTTTCTATGCGGTTGAGATCTGGAGACTGGCTAGGCCATTCCAGGACCTTAAAGTGCTTCTTACGAAGCCACTCCTTTGTTGCCCTGGCTGTGTGTTTGGGATCATTGTCTTGCTGAAAGACCCAGCTACATCTCATTTTCAATGCCTGTGCTGATGGCAAGAGATTTTCACTCAAAATTTCTCGATACATGGCCCCATTTATTCTTTCCTTTACACAGATCAAACGTCCTGGTCACTTGGCAGAAAAACAGCCCAAAGCATTATGTTTCCACCCCCATGCTTCACAGTGGGTATGGTGTTCTTCGGATGCAATTCAGTATTCTTTCTCCTCCAAACACGAGAACCTGTGTTTCTACCAAAAAGTTCTATTTTGGTTTCATCTGACCATAACACATTCTCCCAGTCCTCTTCTGGATCATCCAAATGCTCTCTAGCGAACCGCAGATGGGCCTGGACGTGTACTGGCTTCAGCAGGGGGACACGCTTGGCAGTGCAGGATTTGAGTCCCTGGCAGCGCATTGTGTTACTGATAGTAGCCTTTGTTACTGTGGTCCCAGCTCTCTGTAGGTCATTCACTAGGTCCTCCCGTGTGGTTCTGGGATTTTTGCTCACCGTTCTTGTTATCATTTTGACGCCACGGGGTGAGATCTTGCATGGAGCCCCAGATCGAGGGAGATTATCAGTGGTCTTGTATGTCTTCCATTTTCTAATAATTGCTGCCAGAGTTGATTTCTTTACACCAAGCGTTTTACCTACAGTATTGCAGATTCAGTCTTCTCAGCCTGGCGCAGGTCTAAGATTTTGTCTCTGGTGTCCTTGGACAGCTCTTTGGTCTTGGCCATAGTGGAGTTTGGAGTGTGACTGACTGAAGTTGTGGACAGGTGTCTTTTATACCGATAATGATTTAAAACAGGTGCCATTAATACAGATAACGAGTGGAGCCTCGTTAGAAGAAGTTAGACCTCTTTGACAGCCCAAAATCTTGCTTGTTTGTAGGTGACCAAATACTTTTTTCCACCATGATTTGCAAATAAATTCTTTAAAAATCAAACAATGTGATTTTCTGCTTTTTTTTTTTTTCACATTCTGTCTCTCATGGTTGAGGTTTACCCATGTTGACAATTACAGGCCTCTAATCTTTTCAAGTAGGAGAACTTGCACTATTGGTGGATGGCTAAATACTTATTTGCCCCACTGTATATAGCCGTCTTGTGTCTTATCTTTCCATTCCAACAATAATTTACAGAAAAATATGGCATAGTTTAGAGATGGTTTGAATTCCAATTAATTACAATCAATTGCAGCTGAAGCTGTGATTAACTCGATTAAAAATTTTACGCATTTGAAAGCCCCACTTAAATTATGTGTTTCGGCGTTGTAAAATTTGCCAAATTGGCATTTTAACTGTTTATAGGGCAGCCATAAAACTGTCAATGTCAATGGCAGGCATAATGTTCAAATTGACATTGACGTAACATTCCTGACCTAAAATATGTCAAAATTGTTTGGTGAGCCCGATGTTGTTTTTGTCGACGATTACGATAACAAAAATACTACGTCAACAATAACGAGCTAAAAATGTATCTTGGGAGACTAAAACATAGCAAAACAAGATGAAAATGCATCACAGGTTCTGTCACATGTTCAAAATGTGTAACATTCTTATTTGTAGTTAGTCCGCATCGTAATAGTGTCTGATTGTGTCAGTCATGTGACATGCTGCGGCTCCCCAGTGTCCTCTCCAGGCTTGCTTGTTTTGAAACACACTCGGTAAGAGTTGTTTTCTTATCTTGACATCAGGGGTCGCGTTAACCGAATATTTTCCGTCGTTGACTGGTTTTTTTAAAACAGTGACGGAAAAAACTGAAGTTCGTCCGTCATTTTGACAGGTTGCAATTCACACCCCAGACCACAGGGTGGCGAGTGAGCATATTAAATAGCTATTGTCTCTCTTAATGCATGACGTCGTTGGCTATTCTGTCAGAATATTGTAGCGTGACCGGGGTCTGGCGGCGGCACCGTGATTGACACATCAACGCGAGGTTCTTATTGGTGCACCCGGTGTGCCAGCGCGTCATCCAATTGGTGGACTAGATTGCCGCCTGTGTATAGACCCCAATCACATGATGTTATAACTCCGCCCCCCTGACTGGAGCCGCCATATTGTGTGTCAGATCGTCGTGTTTACACATTACCGCTACATACATGCCTCCTATTACGGCGTGTTTTTCTGCCTGTTAAAATTAATCATCAAAATGGTGAAGGCGTGTGTGGCGGTTGGTTGCAGTAACAGAGAAGATAGACGGAGAGACTTGAAGTTCTACCGTATTCTGAGAGACTCGAAGAGGAGAGCGAGATGGACTGCTGTAATTCGACAAGAAATCTGGGCACCAAACGATCACCACAGACTATGTAGTAGTCATTTCATATCTGGTAAGATGCATTTAATATATATTTAGAAGATTTTGGGCTGACAACCACAATTAAGATCATTGTGTGACGTTGGTGATTGGGGTCTATATAGTTGCCTCTTTTTCTTTGGGGGCGGAGTTGTTGTTTTGTTGGTGTTGTTGGCGGTAAGCAGAGTAAAAAGAGGGAGAAAAATACCACGACTTCCGTGTCTAATTTTTCGCCGACAAGCAAGCGTTACAATATTAATTAAAAATGAATGAAAACTAAATACTATTGAATATGTCATCATCATCATTTTAAAAATTTAAGTGACGGGTAAAAATAGATTATGACCGGATTTTTATGACCCTGTCAGTCAAAATGACAGACAACGAAAATGTCTAGCGCAACCTCTGTTTGACATATGCACTTTCCTTTAGCTTTTAAAGGTCTGTTCTGAGTGATCATCACACACTAAATGTAACTCGTGCCGTTAGCATAGTTTTCAGGTTCACATTAGCATTATGCTAATGCTAACTGCAAGTGCCCTCTTAAACTCACACTTTTTTTCTCAAACAGTTCGTGGCGTCCAGGTGGGTATAAGTAATTGAAAATAATGTGTACTGTATTCCTACTGAGTGTGCATTGTCACAAAGTTGACGTTGTCCTTGTAGATGCTACAATATGTGCTCGTTTGTCAATGTTCATTCATAATGTTGGAAAACTATTTATTTGTGGACTAAAATGAATTTTACAGAAGAAAACATTTTGAGTAAACTTTGACTTAAAATAGACAAACCACATTTTGATGTGATTAGAATATGACTAAGACGAAAATTAAAAGGACTGCCAACAACAACAGTGGTTGAGCCTCATACAGATTAATACATACAGTAATACAGTATATTTCTTTAAATTTAAATATTGAAAAAAGGGTAAAAACCCATGACTAACATTTTTTTTTCACAAACTATTTTCTAATTTAAAAAAGCACAAGAAAGAGTGAATCTTCATTATTCATTTAAAAAAATTGTTAACATTTTTTATTGGCTTAAAAAACAAAAAAGGACTGAAAAACAAATATTTTCTGAATTAATATACAATAAATATAATCAAATTTTAATTCATCCAAATGAGTTATTTACAAATTCAGCTTATTATTACTCAAATGTATTCAAATATACTTTAATTTTTTTTTTTTTTTTTTAAATAGCGGCTCTTATTTATTTAAAACCAAAAATGTTACTTTACTTAAAAAATAAAAATAAAAAAAAAACATACTTCGAAAAAACTGACAATTCTGATTTCTTTTTTTTTTTTGGGCCTTTTGATTTAATTAATATACCATCATTACAATTGAATTTTAATTCTTCCAAATTAAATATTTACAAAATTTAGCTTTTGTTAATTCATATTTAGGAAAAAAAAAAAAAAAACTTTATTTACGGTACTTAAAAAAATACTTAAAAAAAAAAAAAACTGAAAATTCTATCTCATCTTTTTTAGCCTCCTAATAGTCAATATGTATGCATTTATTTATTCACTTAACATATTTTTTTGAAGTAATTAAAATTAAAATCAATTATTACAGTTTTTAATAACTAAAAGTTGAAAATATTTTTTGAAAGAAAAAAAGGGAAAAATGATTTAAATAAATAATTTAAATAAGGACGAGAAAATCTTCTGAATAGAGACTGTTTATTTCTGTTTATATTCCTTTCTTAATGTTTACCTGACCCGTCAAAAGTGATTGAATGCTAACAAGCTTATCGCGTCGACAAAGCCCAAACAGACACAGCGGCGTGATTGATTCCGAGGTCTCATCCATATGCGCTGTATCTCTCTCATTTTCAGCAGATGACACTTTCTTAGCATACATTACACATGCATATTATCTCCACTAATCACACTATTTGTGGGGACGATTGCGGTGTTGCTTAAGACGGGGGGCTCCTTTGTACTGGAGCTAATGATGTCCCTTTGTGACAGGGCCCGGGCGTGAGGGCTGAGGACACCGCTATAGACTGGAGAAGAGCTGTTGTGCGCGGGTCTTAGTCTGACTGGCAGCTGCGGTAATCCGCCCTTTGTGTCGTCGGCAGGGCCCCACTGAGCTCCCCTGACGGGGACCGACGTTCACGACTCCGGCAGACAGCCCAGATGGGCCGAGTGACGCATGGGAGAAGGAGGAGGAGGAGGAAGAAGGACGGCAGGAAGGAGGGTGAGAAGATCCACGGAAAGATGGAGGGGGAAAATGATCAGTTGAGCTCTAATGTCGTAGGCAAAACCAAAATGTAGAGAACCGTAATTTTCGGACTATTAGTCGCACAAGCGTCGTTTTTGTCAGCGTTTTAAATTTTCGTCTGTCTTTTCGACGAAAATACTTATTGGTCTCAGTAATATTCTGGTCATTTCAAAATGTGTTCGTTGCAATCTAGTTTGAGTTGATGAAAACAAATTTCATCTAGTTTTAGTCGACAGTTACTCATCATGTTTTCGTCTGTTAAATTCAAAAGTTCTTGTCTTAAAATAATATAGGCTTCCAAAAATTTTGAATGATCATTGACAGACAGCCACATATTGTAGCATCTACAAGGACAACACCAACTCCGCGATGAAAATACACACTCAGTAGGAAAACAGTATAGTAATCCGAACCCTAATCCCACAGAGAATTTAAGACAAGGCTTGCTGCGCACAATGGTATTGCTAACGCTAATGCTATGCTAAGAGTTAACATTAGTGATAATAATGATCATGTATTCGTATTGAATTGTTTCGGTACTTGGTGCTCGGTTCGGAACGGAGTCGTACCGAACGAGTTTCTGACGTAATGTAACCCTTACTTTTCGAGGCTGTGAGTCAATCGGGTTACAGTTTCTTTGTGTTGATTATATTTACTCCGTCTTCTCTACTATAATGAGGACCAACACGGTAGGACAGTAAGATACGTTAACGGCGCGACAACGTGGCCGCCGCAAGAATGCAGTGAAACGCAGCCGTTAAAGTCAATCAGCCAATGCACACCAGTCGCAGGGCGGCCGCGTGTTAGACACGTCCCAGAAGCGGCTCAACGCGATGCACGCGAAAAGAGTTTATTATTTGACGCGAGATGCGGCCCTCCTGCGTCAATACTACTAGCTAGCAGACCAGAAGTCACTCGTGTAAAAATACGGTGGATCTGGTCGATTTTCAAACTAATATGCAATCGTAACCCACTTTTTGAGTCCATCAGATCTTGAGTGGTAGATCGGGGCACAGTTGAATTGTCTTTGTTGATTTACAGTTGTCTTCTCTGCTATAATAATAACCAACACCAACCAATACAAAACCCTCCTACCACAACAAAACAAGTAGGAACTAATATTCACATAGGAACTAAAGTTATACAACATTAAATATATGATATAAATAAATACTACATCACATTTGTAAAATACAAACACATAATAAAATAAATAATAGCACATTTAAATAAAATAAATTGAAATGAGCTAAAACACCTGTAATTAAATAATAAGAATAATACACAGATCCTGCTTACACAATTAAATTTATTAATTTCTGTGTGGCGCTTTAACTTGAGAAAATCCTCCAATAAAGCTTTTGAAAACTGTTCATAAGAAAAAAAAATGTTTCATTGAGGCATTTCATTTGAAAAATACATGTTAAAATCTTTGTCATTGGGAATGCTTTTCTCTTTAGCACAGGACTTTTAAACCTGACCAATACGCGCGGTCTGAAAGGCAAATTGTTGTTGGATTATCTTTAAATACACACTACGTTTGAGCAGAATTCTAGCTTTGAATAGGCTAATGTTCCTATTGTTGAAAGCACAAAAGTGTGTAATAAACAACTAGCACATTTATATTTTGCATTTTGTTTTCTTACTGTACCGAAAATGAACCGAACCGTGACCTCAAAACCGAGGTACGTACCGAACCGAGATTTTTGTGTACCGTTACACCCCTACCATATACCAAATACCACTTTTCGTGCATGAACATGGACCACCTGCAAAAAATGTCATATAAAAAAAAATGCTATATACAAAAAAAAAGCCATATGGCAAAATCAATTTTGCCATATACCAAAAAAAAAGCCATATGCCATTTTGCTATATGCCAAAAAATGCCATATGCCAAAAGCCATTTTGCCATATACCAAAAATGCCATATGCCAAAAAAATGCCATATGCCAAAAGCAATTTTTGCCATATAGCAAATATCACCTTTCGTGCATGAATGTGGATGACCTGCAAAAAATGCCATATACAAACAAAAATGCTATATACAAAAAAAAAAAGCCATATTGCAAAATCCATTTAGCGATATACCCCAAAAAAAAAATTCCATATGCCATTTTGCAAAAGGCCATATACCAAAAGGGATTTTCCCATATGCCACATCTCAATCCTTCTGAGTTTATCACTAGTAGGCGTCCAATCCATTTGAAGTGGGAGGGTGGCACTGAACGTTTGTCTATTGCTGTCAATAGTAGCTAATGAGTAATTTCAAAGATCGGTTCAGAAATTAGCTAATTATGAATTAGTTTCAATGTCAATGCATTGACTTTGATGCGAAGTTTGCCCCAACCAACATGGCCGCCCTGATGCCATTTTTGACAGCGTGATGAAAGAACTTTTCATGCTTCTGCCATGATTAAAATGAGTATCACTAGTAGATATCCAATCTGAAGTGGGAGGGTGCGTTTGTTCACTTGCTGCCAACCCTCCCACTTTCAATGGCTTGGACGTCCAATCGCGTGGCGTTTTTCATCCTTCTGCTTTGAATTTAAATGAGGTTATCACTAGAGGTGTGCAAAATTTCCGATTCTTAGATTATTCGCGATTCGGCCGTGGAAGATTCGAGAACGATTCACAAACATCCAAATTCCGATTATTGAAATATGCCAAGTAAAGCGGAAGTACAACACACTCAGCGCGCCGCGCGGTCAATGAGCAACGGAGCGAGAGAAGCTAAACATCATGCTTCTCAATACCCGGCCCCTCGGGTAATGCCAATGCTCAACTCACGGCTCTAGCTCAACTCATGCCACGAGATAAAAAAACACAACAACATACCTGAAGCTGCTACAAAAGTACGTCATCCACATAATGTTACGGTAGATATCATTTATATAAGACTAGATGCACTGCGGTAGCGGTAGCGTTTGCAGCACATCTACAAAAAGCTAGATGCAGACGTAGTAAACGGCCGCCATCTTAAAGCAGTACACTTCTCTGCAAGGCTGTTGTAGCGAACCTTCCAAGCAAACCTAATTAACTTTTTATCTAAAATACTCCTAAATCGGTAAAATATTGACTTGAATCTATCTTTAAAATAGTTTTAAAACTTTCACATGTCGAAAGTTGACAAAAGGGAAATTATGGATTAACGGGAGCAATTTTAACAACTTTAACGGTTGATTCACAACATTAAATTAATTGAATGTAGTTTAAAGCTGCTGATACAGAATGGGGACTGGAGTTTTTTATTTACTGTTATGTTTGTATATTTGTTTACTGCTATATGTTAACTTGATACTGAAATAGTAGTTTGGTTTAGCCTGAGAGTATTTTTGAACAATTTTGGAACAAATGTACAAAATATTAAAAAAAAAAAAAAAAAAAAAAAAAAAGGGGGGGGGGGGGTGCATCAATAATCGTTTTAGAATCGAATCGGACCATCTGAATCGTAATCGTAATCGAATCGTTAGGTGCCCAAAGATTCCCAGCTCTAGTTATCACTCGTAGACATCCAATCCATTTGAAACGCATTGGACATCTTTCACTTTCAATGGCAGTCAGTGAGTTAATCTGCGAGGAGTGTCAGGAAAAATATAATATTTTTCCATCCAATACCATGTCAGTATCTGCATTTCTACTTGAATACACAGTCACTGTAGTTTTGCCACCTCTGGCGGTCACTGGCCTCCACAACCACTGGTTAAAAAAAAAAAAAAAAAAAGTGGTATGAAAGCAAAACTTTCCAGGGAGTTTTCTCTCAATTCACACAAGTCATGTAGGGAGCTTGCTCTTGAGCACATGATGAAATGGTCCTTTAAAGTACTCTCCGAGGGGGCCGGCACTTCAAGGGCTCCTTAGAACCCTTAGCGCTGCCTTGTATCACCCCGACGGGGAGGAAAAAGAAGACCGGGGAGACAAACACGATGAGGGAGAAAGCTCTAAACTGCATAAAAAAGAGAAATGAGCAAAAAGAGTCACAGATGAGCAAAAAGAAAGTCGGAATGAAAGACTATTTCTGAAGTCATCCTCTGATCGCGCCAGATAAGAGCGCCGTGAATTCAGCCCGCGTCGGCAGCGGAGTTGCTTTGCTTCTTCCAAACTCCACTGAACGGAGGACTAAGCGTGCCCAACAGCTTTTAACTCTGGGAAAGCCTAATGAGTTCCTGCGGGACAGGCGCCGGCTGTCAGTCATCGTCATTCTGGTCCCGCGCATCCAGATCCGAGGGGCGTGAAATCATTCAAAGATGGCCGCCGCGGCTTATGGGAATGGGAGGAAGTGGCGGCTCGTTGCAGGGAGAGGTGGGGCGTTTGTGACGGATTGTAATTCACTTTGACAATGAGGCAACGGAGTTACATCTTATTGCGTAATGTTAGCAAACAATGAAATAAAAATGAAACCAAGAGGGTTGAAAGGGAGCGCCGCTGCGGTGGGTCTTTCTAATGAAGAATCGAGTGAAAAAGATCGGGTTTTTAAAATCTCTGGACGTAATCATATGTATGGCTGAAAGTCAATATGGTTTTCGTTCAAATAGATTAACAACAATGGCACTGATAGAAACGATAATAGAAATCACAAAATCCATAGATGAGAAACAACAACAGTGGTTGAGCCTCATACATATTTATACATACAGTAATATATTTCTTTTAATTTAAATACTGAAAAAAGGGCAAAAACCCATTACTAAAATTTTCTTTTCACAAACTATTTTTTAATTTATAAAAGCACAAGAAAGAGTGAATTTTCATTATTCATTAAAAAAAATAGTTTACATTTTTTTTATTGGCTTAAAAAAACAAAAAGGGACTGAAAAGCAAACATTTTCTGAATTAATATGCTATAATTATAATTTTATTTTAATTCATCTAAATGATATATTTACAAATTCAGCCTATTATTACTCAAATGTATTAAAATATACTTTAAATAAAAATAAATAGTGGCTCTTATTTATTTAAAACCAAAAATGTTACTTTACTTACTTTAAAAAAAAAAAAAAAAAAAAAACACTTAAAAAAAAGTGACAATTCTGATTTCTTCTTCTTTTTTTTGGCCTTTTGATTTAATTAATATACTATCATCATAATTGAATTTTAATTCATCCAAATTAAATATTTACAAAATTTAGCTTTTGTTTATTCATATTTAAAAAAACAAAACAACAAAACAAAAAAAAAAACAACAACAACAAAACTTACTTTATTTACGGTACTTAAAAAAATACTTTAAAAAATTTTTTGAAAATTCTATTTCTTCTCTTTTGAGCCTCCTAATAGTAAATATTTATGCATTTATTCAGTTATTAACATATTTTTTTAAATTAATTAAAATAAAAATGAATTATAATTTTTAATAACTAAAAGTTGAAAATATTTTTTTTTTAAGAAAAAAGGGGGAAATGATTTAAATAAATAATTTTAAATAAGGAAGAGAAAATCTTCTGAATAGAGACTGTAGATGAGAAACAACATGCTATAGGAATATTTATTGACTTAAAAAAAGCATTTGATACCATTAATCATCAATTATTAATCAGCAAATTAGATAGATATGGCATTAGGGCAGTGCTTCTCAATTATTTTCTGTCACGCCCCCCCAAGGAAGACGTAAATATTTCGCACCCCCCCCAGACTCTCTGCCGCCACTGTAAATAGTATCATTTGTCTATAAAATTACTATTATAAATACGCATCTGCCTAACATTGTGTCCTTTTCTTCTAATAAAGAAAAAAAGTAACATAGATCAACTTATAATAAAGTATAACTTTATTAACATTGTTTTGTTTGTAACAGAGAAGACTTGACGTGCATCAATTTGCCTGAATTAAAAAAAAAAAAATTCCCATCCAAACTAAAAAATACACTCAAGGTACATTTTTGACCATTTGATACAGAAAAATAAAATGTAATAATATCAGTAAATAATAACAAATTAAAATTGATTAGGAACATTCACTCATGAGGACAATGTGCCAAAAAATTTGACCGAAAAAACAAATGTGAATAAAATTTAAAAAAAAGTGTCCTTGGACAGGACAGTTTTTATTTTTGCTGCTCACAGTATTTACCTCCTTTGCAATGGTGTGGAATTATTTTGCAATGAGCATGCTAACAATGCTCACTGGCTTACTGATATAACACTGACAAAGCAGGATGATTGTTGGCAATATTCGGCACGTTTTCATTGAAAAAAATCAAGCGGCTTAACAATGAGATTGGGGTCTAATGTCTTTAAGTGGCGTCTTAATTTATTTGGCTTCTGGCTGTCTGCTATAATTATTTTTAGACACAGTAAACAGTGGTCTTTCATCATCACCCACTGTATTAAAAGTCAAAGCTAAAAGGCAAACGGCACGAAAAAAGGGCATTCACGGCGGCCGAGGTAGGGCCCCAAATTATTTATTTTGTATATCAATGACATTTGCAATGTGTCTAAGGGGCAGTTTACCTGGCGACTCTGCGACACAAAGACGCAATACTGAGTTGCGGACTCGCCTCACGTGCATATGGTGTCGGCGAAGACGAAAAATTCTGAATCCTGCCTCCAAAGTGGAAGAATCCGATTGTGGGGGGTTGAGGGGGGCTTCCTCTGCATGCATATCAAAGGCTCCTGCCGTCAGCACTCATACATGTCACATTGGGCGTGCGCAGCGGTGCTAAAAACAGCAAATATGGCGGAATGCCGGCTTTAATTTACTGTTTTAATAATATTTGTAAATTAAACATGGTGAACGTTTAAATTTTTGTGCTTTTTGAACAAAAGAAAAATGACATTGCTTCGAGTGGGCGGGCATATTTTTTCCAGGCTAAGGGAGCTTGGTAGGGTCAAAGTGCATCGTTCTCTGTCGCCCAGTAAATCAGCACTGCCCCCTAGGGCCTGGCATGAATACTACATCGTTTCTATGCAGAATAGCGACATTGTTCAAATGGAGACGCAAATTCAAATGCGAATTTGAAATTGTTCGTATTCTCGGAGAGTCACCATGTAAACGGCCCCTAAGTTATTGAAATTGGTTCTTTTTGCAGATGACACAAATATTTTTTGTTCAGGGGAGAATTTAAAGAAATTACAGGGAGATGGCAATAATTGACGCACTTGAAGAAGTCACGAATGCATTAGACAATAAAAAACATGCAATTGGTGTTTTTATTGATCTTAAAAAGGCATTTGACACAATAAATCACTTCATTTTACTAAATAAGTTGGAAAAATATGGAATTAGAGGTTTGGCTGGGGATTGGGTGAAGAGCTACTTAACGGATAGGCTACAGTATGTTAAGCTGGGCGAGAACATATCTGGCACACTTCAAATGGGTTGTGGTGTCCCTCAAGGGTCTGTTTTGGGACCAAAACTGTTCATTTTGTACATAAATGATATCTTTGACGTATCTAATGTATTAAAACTTATATTATTTGCTGATGACACCAATGTATTTTATAGTCATGACAACTATTGCGAGCTTGTTACTACTATAAATAAGGAAATAAAAGCCGTAAAGAAGTGGATGGATATGAATAAATTATCCTTAAATATTAAAAAAACAAAAGCAATACTGTTTGGCAATGTAATAGCAAATTCTGAGTTGCAAATAACTATTGAAGGTGTAACAATTGAAAAAGTAAATGAAGTAAAATTTCTGGGTATTATAATAGATAACAAATTGTCATGGAAACCCCATATTAAATACACAAAAAACAAAATCTCTAAGTGTCTGTCAATCATAAACAAAGCAAAACATTACCTTGATGTAATTGCACTTCGTACACTATACTGCACTTTGGTACTCCCATACTTTTCATATTGTGTCGAGGTATGGGGAAACACCTACAAAAGTGCATTAAATCCGTTAGTCATATTACAGAAACGAGCAATCCGGATCATACATAAAGTGGGATTTTTAGCTCACACCCATAATTTATTTACTCAATCCAAACTGTTAAAATTCAATGAGCTTGTAAAATATTACACTTCTATATTCTTACTTAAAGCCTTCCACAAAATATTACCCTTAAACTTACAATCCATTTTTACAGTGCGAGAGCAATCTCATAATTTGAGAGGATTTCACAACTTCTCAATACCAAAATTTCGCAGTACTCGTAAAGGATTCTGTATGTCTGTATGTGGGGTAAAACTCTGGAACAGTCTGGATTTAAAATTTAAGCAGTGTCAAAGTATTCAGAGATTCAAATTGTTCTATAAACATCAGGTCTGGTCAAAATACACAGAAAGTGGTCTCTAAATGTTTTGGGTATATACTGTATATATAATTATTACATATGCTATAGTTACTTATTACTACTGATATATTGTGTTATCACTGCAACTATATATCACCACTGGCACCAGTAAAGCTGTCATTACATAAATTTTGATTTTAAATGTACAATTCATATATGGGGACGGCGGTAATGACGACGATGATGGCGGTGGTAGTGATGGTGGTGGTGATAGTGCAATGATGATGACGATTTTTGGGAAGTGACTGTATTTACATTGAATTTTTGGGGAGTAATTTGGGGGTGGGACCCAAAAAAAAAAAGCTCTGCTTCTTCCCACTCCTTTTCGAGCTACGTATGTACTGTATGTATTTGTTATTAATTTTTGTTAAAATCAACATGTACTATTGTTATTGTTTTCCCCTATTCTTGCTGTTTTTGTTATTACTGCTCGAAATAAATTAATCAATCAAATCAAATGTTATGATTGAAATGGGTACATTGAAAATTTGGTTTGATTATAATAAATTATCATTACACTTAGGAAAAACAAAATTCATGTTGTTTGGTAATAATAAGAGTAGTTCACAGGCATTTATTTCTATTGAAGGTGTGGACATTGAGAGAGTTTCTGAAATCAAATTTCTTGGAGTCATTATTGACGAAAAAAATCAATTGGAAACCACATATTAAATATTTGCATGGTAAAATATCAAGGAGTATTTCAGTAATAAATAAAGCAAAATTGTTTTTAGATTTTGATTCTCTCCATATTTTGTACTGTTCTTTAGTTCTTCCTTATTTAACTTACTGTGTGGAAGTTTGGGGGAATACTTACAAAACCTCACTGCAATGTCTAACTATTCTTCAAAAAAAGAGTAACACGCAGGGGTGCACATATTTTTTTTGCCCAGGTTCTCAGAGGAGGACCTGGAGATGTGACTTGGTCCTCATTGAACTTGAGAGCCGACTCACCTGATGCGATAAAATTATGACAAGCTTTACTTAGAGCCAATTACCTTTATTAATTATATTAACAATTAATGCTTGATTAACATCAACTGGCACAACAAAATTGCCATTACTTTAAAGTGAAATGTAAAGAAATAAACATAAAAGAAGAGAAAAAGCATGTTATTTTACCTCATTCAAATCGTAATATCTGAAGATTTGAATATGTAAACTAAAGTGCAGTCACATTCGTAAATGAATGGCTTCTGGTTTTTGAAATGTAAATAAACAAATCTATTGTGATAAAACAAACAAATTGCAATAACTGCATTAACCATCAGGGTGAAGTCTAACTGTAACTGTAGTCTTGAAACATCTGAATAAGGAAAAACATTGCAATAAAATAATGCAAACTGGTTAAACTTGAGAGTAGCTGAGATCTGTCATGACAGAACATCGCTTCAATGAAATCTGGCACCATCTAGCGTCGTGAATGGGTATAACATCTAGACCGCGAATATAAGATGACCCCCACTTTTTCAGTCTTATTATAAAATGTATTATTATTATTATTATTAATGCAAAAAACACTGTCTTATATTCGGGCCAATACGGTACCTTCATATGTACAGTTGTGGTCAAAAGTTTACATACACTTGTGAAGAACATAATGTCATGGCTCTCTTGAGTTTCCAGTTATTTCTACAACTCTGATTTTTCTCTGATAGAGTGATTGGAACAGATACTTCTTTGTCACAAAAAACATTCATGAAGTTTGGTTCTTTTATGACTTTATTATGGGTGAACAGAAAAAAAGTGATCAAATCTGCTGGGTCAAAAATATACATACAACAGCGCTAATATTTGGTAACATGTCCCTTGGCCATTTTCACTTCAATTAGTCGCTTCTGGTTGAATCTTTGACCACTCCTCTTGACAGAATTGGTGCAGTTCAGTTAAATTTGATGGCTTTCTGACATGGACTTATTTCTTCAGCATTGTCCACAAGTTGTCAATGGGGTTTAAGTCAGGACTTTGGGAAGGCCATTTGAAAACCTTAATTCTAGCCACTTTTGATGTGTGTTTGGGGTCATTGTCCTGTTGGAACACCCAACTGCGCCCAAGTCCCAATCTTCGGGCTGATGACGTTAGGTTATCTTGAAGAATTTGAAGGTAATCCTCCTTCTTCATTATCCCATTTACTCTGTGTAAAGCATCAGTTCCACTGGCAGCAAAACAGCCCCACAGCATAATACTACCACCACCGTGCTTGACGGTAGGCATGGTGTACTTGGGGTTAAAGGCCTCACCTTTTCTCCTCCAAACATATTGCTGGGCATTGTGGCCAAACAGCTCGATTTTCGTTTCGTCTGATCACAGAACTTTCCTCCAGAAGGTCTCATCTTTGTCCATGTGGTCAGCAGCAAACTTCAGTAGAGCCTTAAGGTGCCGCTTTTGGAGCAAGGGCTTCCTTCTTGCACGGCAGCCTCTCAGTCCATGGAGATGCAAAACACGCTTGACTGTGGACACTGACACCTGTGTTCCAGCAGCTTCTAATTCTTGGCAGATCTGCTTTTTGGCGATTCTCGGTTGAATCTTCACCCTCCTGACCAATTTTCTCTCAGCAGCAGGTGATAGCTTGCGTTTTCTTCCTGATCGTGGCAGTGACAAAACAGTGCCATGCACTTTATACTTTCAAACAATTGTTTGCACTGTTGCTCTTGGGACCTGCAGCTGCTTTGAAATGGCTCCAAGTGACTTTCCTGACTTGTTCAAGTCAATGATTGTTCAAGTCAATAATCACTCACAAGAAATTTCTAATTCGTGTTGCTGTATGTATATTTTTGACCCAGCAGATTTGATCACTTTTTCTGTTAACCCATAATAAAGTCATAAAAGAACCAAACTTCATGAATGTTTTTTGTGACAAAGAAGTATCTGTTCTAATCACTCTATCGGAGAAAAATCAGAGTTGTAGAAATAACTGGAAACTCAAGAGAGCCATGACATTATGTTCTTCACAAGTGTATGTAAACTTTTGACCACAACTGTAGAAGTACCACTGTACATTTTAAAAACCTGATCTTTTTTTAACTGATTCTGATCGTGCCCGATTTCCAATCATATGATCAGATCGAGGACATCCCTACACTTAACACATTTAAAGTTAATAGTTTTACCGTTATATCCTTCAATGGCCTGAGATGAAAACTAGTTTGACAACCTGGTTTAGATGGAAACAGTAATCTTTTAAGATCAGTTTTTGGGGGAAAAAAAACCACAGCTCCTGAGATTGGTTGGTCCTAATACCCAGACCGAGCATTGAGCCAAACAGCCACAAAAGGTTAATAGATGCCTTTTCATTGATTCAGCCCCCCCGTTAAGAGTGGAGCAAAAATTCCTGATTTCCGTTCCTCTCCACAAGTCAGTCAAAAACACCCACCGTCGTAGGTTAATTACATGTCCATCTCTTCGTAAAAAAAAAAAAAAAAAAAAGTGTTGCATCCGTCTCAGTTTGTGTAAACATTTGGCAGTAAAGACACGGCTGTCCCTGCCAGGGGAGGCGGGACGGGCATCGGCTCAGGGGGACGGAGTGAGAGGCTGGAGATGACAGCCAAGGTTGGGCCACGAGGTGGGCCGGCGGACCTGGCTTGAGATCAGAGGCAACCGTGTCGAGGACGCCAGGGAGCTTCGGGCGCCGCGCCAGCGGTGATTCTCCGCGCTTCCTCGACTGAAAGGCCACTAACGAAACTGATGCCGCAAGCAGATCAGCAAAAAAGATCGCTTTGTTGCTGATTTTTCTGAATCTTTCTTCGCAGTTACTCAAATGACTGTAGGGTCATTCCAGAAATGGAGAACATTTGACATCCCACCCACCCTGCTTGAAATATTTATATTTGTGGAATATCTTTCCCACAACATGACCACAACCCTTTTATCAACCCTTTTATCACAGCAGAAGAAAGCAGTGAATAATATGACACGCTAGATTTGACATAAATGGACCGTTTTCAAAAGAATAGATAGCACAAATTATGTGCTTATTTATCATATTTTAATAAAATAGTTAGCCTTTATTGAATGTCTCACTTTACCACATGCAATTATGATATGCATATGAATAGAATTTATTGGGTTTTTTTGTGTCTTTACATATTTTTACATAAGGAAGTTTGTCCTCTTTGTCAACAGTAATGGCTAGCTAAACACCTAGCTTCTAAGCTGAGAAAAATGCCAACGTTAGTTGGCAGAATGAAAACCGCAGTTACAACTTTACAATCTGCACTGTAATATTTTATATATAATATCTAAATAACAGATAAATCATGTAATCATGTCATTTTCAAAGTATCGGAATCGGCAAAAAAATATCAAACATGCCTTTTTTTTTTTTTTTTTTTTAAATTAAATCGTTGTCTAATTGTATTTAACGTTACAGACATAATATGTTACACTCATTCAGAGTCTTTAGTTTAGGCTTAAGGTAGGGTTATCAAATCTATCCCGATAACAGCGGTAATTATTTTTTTTTTTAAATGTATCACGTTAAAATATTTAACGCAATTAATGCATACGCTGCACGACCCACTCACGCATTGTCACGCTCATTCTGTAATGGCGCCGTTTTATCTATATAGAAAGCTAAAAGGCAGCGTAAAATGAGTAGAGTGAATTTTGGCAGCCTTTGGAGCCTTTTTTTTTAATTGGCTAGACTTACAATCACTCTCCCTACGATTTAGAAATAACGTGGGAAGCAATGTAGGGAAGCAAGGTAGTAATTGATCTTTTTCTTAACACCCTATGTTATTTCTCAACGCAGAGAAGATATATCAATTGGTAGCACTACGCACAGTCATGGTTGCACTTCCCATCATGCATTTGGGCATGGCTACAGTATCATTTACTGAAAGCTCAACAAATACACTAGATGGCAATATTTAGTCACAATATACAAAGTCACAAGTCTTTCTATCCGTGGATCCCTCTCACAGAAAGAATGTTAATAATGTAAATGCCATCTTGAGGATTTATTGTCATAATAAACAAATAAATATAGTACTTATGTACTGTATGTTGAATGTATATATTCGTCCGACTTTTATTCATTTTTTTCTTAATGCATTGCCAAAATGTATATGATCGGGAAAAATTATCGGGAATGATTGGAATTGAATCGGGAGCAAAAAAAAGCAATCGGATCGGGAAATATCGGGATCGGCAGATACGCAAACTAAAACAATCGGGATCAGATCCGGAGCAAAAAAACATGATCGGAACAACCCTAATGCTAACTGCAAACTTGTTATTGTGAAAATACCAAACATATGATAAATACTGGAAACACAATGCAATACTTTTAACCAGTGATCTGAAAGATATGCTAATCGAGCCTATTATATTACTGGTAAAACCTATTATTGATGAATATGTAGAAGAAAACCAGAGAAGTCTTGATTTTTCAAGATTTTTGAAGCCAAAATACCCTCCAATCTGGAATGACCCAGTAATTCCTTAGTGTAAAAACTCTTCTCGCTTTCTGGTCCAGAGATTCACTATTTTAATTTAGCTATTATATCTCCCTGTCTCGTCAACCTCTGCAGTCTCCAGTGGTTTGGAGACCATACGCAACACTATTATGGGCCGAGTGCTCCAGTTGAGGGCTCCTTTGATGGTGATGAGGGATTATTCATCCTGTTCATTGGGCCGTGTGCAACTGTCACATCCACAGCCCACTCTTGACAAATAACCAATATTTGCCCATGCAGGAATTCTTGACACAGGCACACTTTGATGTGAGATGTGTCATCCAGATTGCCATACATTAAGGGCATTCGCTATTTTATTGACCCGAACCCAAAGTGCAGAGTCACAGAGATGTCGCGGTACAGCATGTTTGGATAATTAGATACTAAATTTGTAAATGTGTAATTCCATGACGATACGATATGGATCATTTTGACAACAAATTACGGCCAGCTGCAATTCGACTAAATACAAGGGTCATAGATTGATTGTACATATTTAACAAAATCAGCTCAATTTCACCAAAAGCAATAAAAAGTAGGGTTGTTCCGATCATGTTTTTTTGCTCCTGAGCCGATCCCGATCGTTTTAGTTTGAGTATCTGCCGATCCCGTTATTTCCCGATCTGATTGCTTTTTTTTTGCTCCCGATTCAATTCCAATCATTCCCGATAATTTTTCCCGATCATATACATTTTGGCAATGCATTAAGAAAAAAATGAATAAAAGTCGGACGAATATATACATTCAACATAATAAACAAATACAGTACTTATGTACTGTATTTGTTTATTATGACAATAAATCCTCAAGATAGCATTTACATTATTAACATTCTTTCTGTGAGAGGGATCCACGGATAGAAATACTTGTGACTTTGTATATTGTGACTAAATATTGCCATCTAGTGTATTTGTTGAGCTTTCAGTAAATGATACTGAAGGCCCTGCCCAAATGCATGATGGGAAGTGGAACCATGACAAGTGGGACCATGACTGTGCGTAGTGCTACCAATTGATATATCTTCTCTGCGGTGGGATATAACATAAGGGGTTAAGAAAAAGATCAATTGCTACCTTGCTTCCCCACTGTGTTCCCATGATATTTCTAATTGTAGGGAGAGGGATTGTAATGCTTTATGCAATTAAAATGAGGCTCCAAAGGCTGCCTAAATTCACTCTGCTCATTTTACGCTGCCTTTTAGCTCTCTACATAGGTAAAACAGCGCCATTACAGAAGGAGCGCGACAATGCGTGAGTGGGTCGTGCGGCGCATGCATTAATTGCGTTAAGTATTTTAACGTGATACATTTTTTTAAAAATCAATTACTGCCGTTATTGGGATAAATTTGATAACCCTACCTTAAGCCTAAACTAAAGACTCTGGATAAGTGTACCATATTATGTCTGTGACGTTAAATACAATTAGAAAACAATTTAATTAAAAGATACATATATATATATATATATATATATATATTAAAAAAATGGTTTTGCCGATTCCGATACTTTGAAAATGACGTGATCGGGTGCCGATCGATCGGGACATCTCTAATAAAAAATATGGACGTTTTTGTCAAATTTGTTTTGAAAAAATGGTATCTACTTGGACCCGATCGATCGGGTCCGATCACGTCATTTTCAAAGTATCGGAATCGGCAAAAAAATATCGGAAATGCTTTATATATATATATATATATATATTAATTAAATTGTTTTCTAATTGTATTTCACGTTACAGACAAAATGTCTTACACTCATCCAGAGTCTTTAGTTTTGGTTTAAAGTAGGACTGTCAAATTTATCGCATTAACGGCGGTAATTAATTTTTAAAAAATTAATCACGTTAAAATATTTAATGCTATTAACGCATGCGCTGCACGACCCACTCAGGCATTGTCGCGTTCAATCTATAAAGGCGCCGTTTTACCTATATATAGAGCTAAAAGGCAGTGTAAAATGAGTAGAGTGAATTTAGGCAGTCTTTGGAGCCTTTTTAATTGGCTAAAGCATTAAAATCCCCCTCTCAACAATTAAAAATATCGTTGGAAGCAATGTGGGGAAGAAAGGTAGTAGTTGAACTTTTTCTTAACACCATATGTTATTTCTCAACGCAGAGAAGATATATCAATTGGTGTCACTACGCACAGTTGTGGTTGCACTTCCCATCGTGCATTTGGGCAGAACAGTTAAATGGCTACAGTATCATTTACTGAAAGCTCAACAAATACACTAGATGACAATATTTAGTCACAATATACAAAGTCACATTTATCCTATTAAGAATTACAAGTCTTTCTTTTTTTCTTTTTCTTTTTTTTTTTTTTTTTAAACCTGTCCTGTTCAGCTGTTTGCAGCCCATCCCTCCTCCCGCCGCCCAGCAAAGGAGCCACCGTCCCCCCCCCCCCGGGACCCAGTGTGGTCCCCCGGGCCACACGCGCGCCCAGCAACCGGCCTTCAGGGATGGCAGGAGGGGACGCATCACCAACCCCACGCCTACAGCCACCCCCGCCCGCCCACCCGGGCCACGAGCCACAGCCACAGCCCCCCAACCGGCACGGCACGCCACGGGACCCCCAGCGGCCCACCAAGCCCCAGGCAAGGCAGGGTCCCCCGCCGGTGCAGGCGACACCCCGCTGATACACCGGCGCCCAGCCAGCGACCCGCGACAGAGCGCAGGGCGGATGCCCAGCCAGAGAAGAGAGGGGAAGGCGGAGGCAGGAGAACGCCCAGGAACTGCCACGGGGCGATGCAAGATCGGAGACCCGACCCCCCAACCCACTTCCGCGGCCGGCAGCCGCGGCAGAGGGGGGGCCACACCCCGGGAGCCACGCCATATAGAAAAAGTGTGGGACCCACCTACCACCCTATTACTGTGGCTGCCAGGTTCCCGACTGGCAGCCATCACCCAGCACCGTGATGGGGATGTGAGGGGAGGGTAGTGCAATGTATGCATTAAAAGAAAAGAAGAATTACAAGTCTTTCTATCCGTGGATCCCGCTCACAGAAAGAATGTTAATAATGTAAATGCCATCTTGAGGATTTATTGTCATAATAAACAAATACAGTACTTATGTACTGTATGTTGAATGTATATATTCGTCCGACTTTTATTCATTTTTTTTAATGCATTGCCAAAATGTATATGATCGGGAAAAATTATCGGGAATGATTGGAATTGAATCGGGAGCAAAAAAAAAAGCAATCGGATCGGGAAATATCGGGATCGGCAGATACTCAAACTAAAACGATTGGGATAGGATCAGGAGCAAAAAAACATGATCGGAACGTGACAAGTTCTACAGTAAGGGTGTTCAAAAAAAAAATCGATTATGAGGTTAATCGCGATTCGACACGTGACGATTCGATTACGATTCATAAATGTTCAAAAACAATAATTTTCCATCATAACTTTATGACAGCCATTCGTAGCGGAAAGAAATTCAAGACACGTCTGCTGCCCGGACACCTTTAACGGACAACGTTGGATGTGAAGAGAATGCCACCGGCCGCCAGGGGGCAGTGCCTTCCTGTAAGAACGTTACTCCTACTAATAGGGGGAGAGTGAGTAGTTGGGAAGAGAGATACTGTAGTTCGTTGCTCCTTGTCTGTAAGTTGTCCAGCAGTAGGTTCAAGTCGTCTTAATTGGAAAAAGTCCCTAGTGTTTAGCTAAGTCTATCTATCTATCTATCAGAGTTGAGTACACGAACCCTTTTGTACTGTTTAGCTGTTATTGTTGGTGTTTTTGAGATGTTACTAGTTAGCCCCGAGCGCTATGCTAATTAGCGACTTCACGAACATGTATTTCCATCTCAATTTGTGCGTTGTTTGATGGTGTACAAAAGTTACTCCAGATGCAAAACGTTTGAAACCAGGATGAAGTACAGGTTCAAGTTGTGTTGATTGGAAAAAGTCCCTCGTGTTTTGCTAAGTCTGTCAATCAGAGTTGAGTATACGAACCCTCTTGTACTGTTTAGCTTTTATTGTTGTTGTTTTTAAGGTGTTACTAGTTAGCCCCGAGCGCTATGCTAATTAGCGACTTCGCTAACATGTATTTCCATCTCAATTTATTTGTTGTTTGGTGGTTTACAAAAGTTACCCCAGATGCAGAACGTTTAAAACCAGGATGAAGTACAGCGGTAACACTACAAACATGTAAAATAGTACAGAAATCTGTGAAAACAAAGTATATTGGTTAAAAGAAGTCCTTTTTCTTGTTGTATAGGCATGTTAAGAAATAAGTACTGCCTTTAAAATGGTTAATGTTTTTGCACTTTCTTGTAAAAAGCAGTTTAAGGGCAGCTTTTGTTGTATGGGCATGTTTCCATCGTTCCTGTTGAATCATTGGGGTATTTTAAATGAATGATGAACATAAACTTGTTTGGCTACTTCATTAATTAATAATGTATGATGCATCGATAACTAAGGATGGGAATCGAAATCTGATTCCAATTCCGAACCGGTTCCAAGTGTTTCGAGGCCTCGACATCACAATGAAAAAGCCTTAACCATCCCTTTAACGATTCCTAAAGACGCGTAATGCGTCGTGACGTGACGTGTCTTGTTGTCCAGACGCATTAAACTAGCATGGCGCCAAGAACCACTCACTCCAAACTTTGGCTACACTTCACCAAGAAAGAGGGTGAAAATGAAACGTTACGATGGTTTAGCACGAGCATTGCAGCCGTAAACATAACAATGACAGCACGTTGGTTAAAACACTCAAAAGTGTGTCATCACTTCACGAGGAAAAATTACAACAAAGTGACTTGCAGTCATTGCAAGGTGGAGAAAAATGTATTGGGAGGGAATATGACTGCACTGTCCTTACAGAGAGGCTAAGGCTCAGTCCTGGCTATAAAGCTAGCTAAACTCCCAAATGACGATGCAGAAGACGTTGGTATAATTTGCTGACTTTATTCAGCCATCATTTGAAGAGTGAAACTAAAAATAGAAATGAATACTTATTAATTTCGTCCCGAATAACAAACAGGTTTGCATCAACGTAAATCAGCAATTAGCTGCTAATACAGTATTAATAAACGGTTAGCATGCGTTTGCTAGCATTAGCACATCGTTCAAACCACCTACACAACTGGATTTAAGTGTCCGATCGCGAGTGGAAACACACAACAACAACACAAAAGATGATACATACAGGCGTTGCCTCTGTAGATATTTTACAAACATGAACAAAAACAAAGAACGTCGGCTCATAGCAGTGTTTCCCTCTCTCACTCGCTTGGATGCGGCATTTCTTCTTCGTGTGTAAGCGTGCTCTTCTTCACTTGAGCGTGTTCTTCTTCGTGTGAGGAAGCGGAAGGGCGCCCCCACTTGAGCGTGAAAGTGCCATAAAAACTAAAAGGCATGCATTTCAATATAATGGTAAATAATATACTTTAACCCAGGGGTCCCCAAACTTCGGCCCGCGGACCGAATATGGCCCGCCTCCACATTTGGTCCGGCCCCTGAACGATACCAGAGAGTTTTTTGAATATTTTTTTTTCTCAATAGTGTTATTTATTTCCTGGCCTTTTCTGTGAAGAACTCAGAGAGGGTTATTTGGTTATTATCTATTTAATTAATAGTGTTTTTATTATTATTATTAGAGCTGGGAATCTTTGAGCACCTAACGATTCGATTACGATTACGATTCAGAGGCTCCGATTCGATTATAAATCGATTACTGATGCACCCCACCACACTTTTAATGTTTTGTACACTAGTTCCAAAATTGTTCAAAAATCCTCTCAGGCTAAACTAAACTGTTTTTGTATCAAGTTAACAGTTAAAAACAGTAAATAAAATACTCAAGTCCCCATTCTGTATCAAAAGCTTTAAACTACGTTCAATTAATTTAATGTTGTGAATCAACCCTTAAAGTTGTTAAAATTGTTCCCATTATTCCATAATTTCCCATCCTTCTACTTCCGACATGTCCAAGTTTTAAAACTGTTTCATCATTCAAAGATAGATTAAAGTCAAGATTTTGCCGATTTAGGGATATTTTAGATAAAAAGTAATTAGGTTCGCTACAACAGAGCCTTCTAGAGAAGTCTACTGCTTTAAGATGGCGGCAAGTCTGTCATTTCGCATCTAGTTCTTTGTATATGTTCCAACACTGTTGTAACTGTCATTTCACATCTAGTTCTACAATATGTGATATCTACCATAGCCATATGTTGCCGTATGTTTGTAGCAACTAGCAACCGGTCGCTGTTTGTAGCGGCTGTCGGCTGCAGTAAGTTTTTTTTTTTCCCTTCCTCTCCGCACATGACATTAGCGCGTTGTCCCGCATTAAAAGTAGTCCGAGCAAAACGTGACGCTTAGAGCTGTCAAAATAAACGATTACTCGAGGTGAATAAAATTACTCGGGTCAGTTTTTAAAGTTGAGTTACTCGAGTTGCTCGAGTATTCGTTTCAGCTCTAAAGCGTTTACTCAGTTACATATACTTGAGTAACTTTTTAAGAAAAATGTACTTCTAAGAATAGTTTTAACACACCATACTGTTTACTTGAATGGATTAGTGAAGAAGAAATGCTACTCTTACTCCGCTACTTCGAGCTATGTTAGTCGTTACAATTTTCTTCTTTATTTTACATTAGATTTTATTTTTACCAGAGATGACTATTGTGTTGCTACCAGTTTTACCAGTAAGACATCGCAACAATAACTCACCACGCTAAGATGCGCTTCGACAAGTGCGACGGAATTCATTTAGTTCAAGGACGTTAACAATTCAAAGCAACATGGAAGCCTCCTTTCCGTTTGTGTTCTCTGTTTTCATGCTTTTTACTTCCCGCAAAATGGTCGAAATGCAGCAAAGGATCAACACTGTGCTTGTGCTGAGGCAACGTAGGCGACGTAAATTTTGGTTTGAAATTGAAAGGAGTCGTGTACGTCCCAGAAGGAGGAGAAGAGCCTTTGTTTCGTCTGTTATGGCTATTGCTAACGCTGCTACACCGACTGTTTGCCGTATGTGGATCCGGGCTAGAGCACATGGTTTTTGTTTTTTGTTATGACGCATCACGTACTAGCCTACGTCACCACGTAGATTAGGGTGTTGACTGTTGACCTGGGGTTTTGCTTTCAAACTGCATGGCGATCAGAGCCGAGGTGATTTTAACGCGGGTCGCTTGGCGGGTTGATTGACACGGATCGAGGCGGGTCGCTGCACCTTTCCCACTGCCACCAAAAGCCGATTGTTTGCGGGTTGACACGGGCTTTTTGGCCAGTGGGAAAGGGGTAATAGAGATCCCATGTATGTTGAACTAGATGCATAATGACAGCCTCGGCCGCGTCTGGACAGCGTTAGTAAACAGCCGCCATCTTAAAGCAGTAGAGCGCTGAGCGCTAATAAATAAGATTAACGTTACTGTCACTACTAGCTCACGTAACGTTAGCCCTGCTGAGGGCTAGGTTTCTATTCATTATGACCACTGTCGATGCGTGGCTAACGTGTCTTACATACAGGCTTTAACATAACATAGCATTGTGGAGTGATGAGAGTGTAAAATAAAAACTTAATAATGCTAACTATCAATTTTAGCTCAGTAGTCACTGCTGGATAAAACACCAAGTAGCACTGGTCCCTAATGTGCTCCAATACAGCCTGTATCATACATTTATTTTGAACACTGCAAAAACTCAAAATCCTCTCAGGACTTACAGTTTAGACTAACATAAAACTTAACTAGAACTTAAAAATGGCTTGACACAAATAGAAATTCAATTAAAACACGTGGGAAAAATCCTGATTTTTAAGTGATGTGTGTTATCAAGCGTAACGGCATTTTTAGGTAAGATATATATATAGATATATATATATATATATATATATATATATATATATATATTTTTTTTTTTTTTTTTAAATAAGAACTCAAAGTTTTTTGAGTGAAAGCAGTGAATTCGTCTTTTTATTATTCTAGTTAGGGCCCGAGCACTAGACGTGCGAAGGCCCTATTGTTTTGCAAAGGATTATTATTATTATTATTATTATTATTATTAGGGCCCGAGCACTAAGCGTGCGAAGGCCCTATTGTTTTGCAAAGGATTATTATTATTATTATTATTATTATTATTATTATTATTCTTTTTTCAGGGCAAATGAAAATGGCCAATTTGGAGGCCTGAACATGCACGAAAAGTCACCAAAATTTGCACAAACGTGCGGCTTTGCGTAAATTTCGATAATCTTGTGTCGTTTTGAAAAAATGTCAAAAAATGGCTCAGTGGCGCCCCCTTGACCCTTAAAATTTTCAAAAAGGCCTCTCCTCTCAGGTTTTCAACGTAGAGCAATGAAATTTGGGGAGTAGATACCTTATGCCTAACTGTTCAAAAAAGCCTCTTGCACCCATATTCCAAATCCAACAGGAAATCGGATATTTTGGATCAAATGTGAAATTTTTATCGGTTCACAGTTTGAGTTTACATTTGGAGGCCTGAACATGCACGAAAACTCACCAAAATTTGCACATACATGCAACTTTGCGTAAATTTTGATAATCTACAAAAAAATTTAACAAAATGGCTCAGTGGCGCCCCCTTGAAATTTTAAAAAAGGCCTTTCCTATTAGGTTTTTTCAACGTAGAACGATGAAATTTGGCGAGTCGATACATTGTGCAAAACTGCTCCAAAAAGTCTCTTGCACCCATATTCCAAACCCAACTGGAAGCCAGAAATTTTGGATCAAATGTGAAATTTTATCGATTTACATTTGAGACCTTGTCGCTGAAGAAAATAGTTGGATCGTCTTCAAAATTGGTCAGACTATTCAGGAGACATATGAGATCTTAAGTTTTCAAAATGGTGAGTTTTCACTCAAGGGTCTGACCTGGGCGTGGTCCCAAAGTCGGCCATTTTTGGGCAAAATACCAAATTCAGAAAATGATTAAAAACTCCGTGATACAACGTTCAATCTTTTTCATTTCTAGCATGTATATGAGATATCCCAGCCTGAACACGACTGCATTGAAATATTACCCATTAGGCCTGGCGCCCCCTAGTGGGAACAGGAAATGGCCTTCTTTACGAGACAGGCTCCTCCTCCAAGGGAAAAAAATCTATTGACCTCAAACCTGTTTCAGGGGAGCCTCAAGACATGTGTTCAGGTCCCTGATGAAAAATATTGAGGTTTCGTTGAAGCGGAGAGGTCCAAACTGGAAGTGAAAATGACCGTCAACAATTTGTCTCGCCAAAAATTTTGAACAGTCATAACTCGGCAGATATGCAACATATCTGCGCCAAACTTTCCGTGTTTGTTGAGAGTCATACCCTGAAGGTTCTTGTAGGGGTCATTTGCATCAACTCTACAGTGCCAACTAGTGGCGACAGAAAGAAGTTTTAAAAAAGGCCTTTCCTATTGGGTTTTTTCAACATAGAGCAAGGAAATTTGGGGAGTAGATACCTTATGCAAAACTGCTCCAAAAAGTCTCTTGCACCCATATTCCAAATCCAACAGGAAATCGGGTATTTTGGGTCGAATGTGAAATTTTCATGGGTTCACAGTAAGAGTTTACATTTGGAGGCTTGAATATGCATAAAAACTCACCAAAATTTGCACATACATGCGGCTTTGGATAACGTTCGATAATCTTGCAACGTTACGAAACAATTTAACAAAATGGCTCAGTGGCGCCCCCTTGAAATTTTCAAAAAGGCCTCTCCATTTAGGTTTTTCTAACATAGAGTGATGAAATTTGGAGAGTCAAAACTTTGTGCAAAACTGCTCCAAAAAGTCTCTTGCACACACATTCCAAATCCTACAGGAAATCGGGTATTTTGGATTGAATGTGAACTTTTTATCGATTTACAGTGTGCACATTTTACACCTTGGCACCTAGGGAATTAGTTTGATCATTCTCAAAATTGGTGAGACTGTTCATGAGGCATATGAAATCTTAAGTTATAAAAATGGTGTGTTTTCATTCACGGGCCTGACCTGGGCGGGGCGCCAAATTCTTCCATTTTTTCGCCAAAACACCGAATTCGGAAAATGACTGATAACTCCCTCATACAACGTTCAATCTATTTTAAATCTGGCATGTGTGTGAGGTATACCAGCCTGAGCAGGACTGGATTGAAAATTTACCATTTGTGCCTGGCGCCTCCTAGTGGGAACAGGAAATGCCCTTTTTTACGGGACACACTCCTCCTCTAAAGGGAAAAAATCAATCTACTTCAAACCTGCATAAGGGAAACCTTAAGACCTGTCTTCAGGTGCCTGATGAAAAATATTGAAGTTTCGTTGAAGCGGAGGGGTCCAAACAGGAAAGTGAAAATGACTGTCAACAATTTTTCTCTCCAAAAACTTTGAACAGTCATAACTTGGCAGATATACAAGATATCTGCGCCAAACTTCCCGTGCTTGTTGAGAGTCATACCCTGAAGGGCCTTGTAGGGGTCATTTGCATCAACCCTACAGCGCCAACTAGTGGCGATATAAAGTCACTCGTTTTTCCAAAACATGTCCAGTTCTTTTCATGTTGGTCATTGTAGTTTCAAGACCTATTAAAATACTTTTTTACGGCCCATGTCCACGTGTCTCTGTCTGTTGCCGTGACGACCCTTTGTTCGCCATTTAAAGGAAATATTTTTTTTCAGAGACTCAGGGAGCTTATAGAGCCACAATAGTTGGCACACTTGGTCGAATTGGCCCAGTTAGAAGATTAATTTTGGTTTTGAATAAGGGCTTGGCTGCACAGCTCAGTAGTGGCTCCTTTTTTGTAGTACTCTCTCCAATAGGGGTTTTTATCTCTTGGGTGTGGGAATGTAAATAGGCGACTTTCGAGCATGTTAGGTTCTAATGAGATGATTAGAGAGGAGGATCTGCCACCACCCTGACCTGCACACAGTCCGAGTTGCGTGACGTCCGAGTTGCGCTAGATTGCGAGGGCCCGTTCAGTCCTGCTTGCAGGCCTAGTTATTATTATTATTCTTCTTTTTTCAGGGCAAATGAAAATGGCCAATTTGGAGGCCTGAACATGCACGAAAAGTCACCAAAATTTGCACATACGTGCCGCTTCGCGTAAATTTCGATAATCTTGTGTCGTTTTGAAAAAATGTCAAAAAATGGCTCAGTGGCGCCCCCTTTACCCTTAAAATTTTCAAAAAGGCCTCTCCTCTCAGGTTTTCAACGTAGAGCAATGAAATTTGGGGAGTAGATACCTTATGCCTAACTGTTCAAAAAAGCCTCTTGCACCCATATTCCAAATCCAACAGGAAATCGGATATTTTGGATCAAATGTGAAATTTTTATCGGTTCACAGTTGGGGTTTACATTTGGAGGCCTGAACATGCACGAAAACTCACCAAAATTTGCACATACATGCAACTTTGCGTAAATTTTGATAATCTACAAAAAAATTTAACAAAATCGCTCAGTGGCGCCCCCTTGAAATTTTCAAAAAGGCCTTTCCTATTAGGTTTTTTCAACGTAGAACGATGAAATTTGGCGAGTCGATACATTGTGCAAAACTGCTCCAAAAAGTCTCTTGCACCCATATTCCAAATCCAACAGGAAGTCGGAAATTTTGGATCAAATGTGAAATTTTATCGATTTACATTTGAGACCTTGTCGCTGAAGAAAATAGTTGGATCGTCTTCAAAATTGGTCAGAGTATTCAGGAGACATATGAGATGTTAAGTTTTCAAAATGGTGTGTTTTCACTCAAGGGTCGGGCCTGGGCGTGGTCCCAAAGTCGGCCATTTTTGGGCAAAATACCAAATTCAGAAAATGATTAAAAACTCCGTGATACAACGTTCAATCTTTTTCATTTCTAGCATGTATATGAGATATCCCAGCCTGAACACGACTGCATTGAAATATTACCCATTAGGCCTGGCGCCCCCTAGTGGGAACAGGAAATGGCCTTCTTTACGAGACAGGCTCCTCCTCCAAGGGAAAAAAATCTATTGACCTCAAACCTGTTTCAGGGGAGCCTCAAGACATGTGTTCAGGTCCCTGATAAAAAATATTGAGGTTTCGTTGAAGCGGAGAGGTCCAAACTGGAAGTGAAAATGACCGTCAACAATTTGTCTCGCCAAAAATTTTGAACAGTCATAACTCGGCAGATATGCAACATATCTGCGCCAAACTTTCCGTGTTTGTTGAGAGTCATACCCTGAAGGTTCTTGTAGGGGTCATTTGCATCAACTCTACAGTGCCAACTAGTGGCGAAAGAAAGAAGTTTTAAAAAAGGCCTTTCCTATTGGGTTTTTTCAACATAGAGCAAGGAAATTTGGGGAGTAGATACCTTATGCAAAACTGCTCCAAAAAGTCTCTTGCACCCATATTCCAAATCCAACAGGAAATTGGGTATTTTGGATCGAATGTGAAATTTTCATGGGTTCACAGTAAGAGTTTACATTTGGAGGCTTGAATATGCATAAAAACTCACCAAAATTTGCACATACATGCGGCTTTGGATAACGTTCGATAATCTTGCAACGTTACGAAAAAATTTAACAAAATGGCTCAGTGGCGCCCCCTTGAAATTTTCAAAAAGGCCTCTCCATTTAGGTTTTTCTAACATAGAGTGATGAAATTTGGAGAGTCAAAACTTTGTGCAAAACTGCTCCAAAAAGTCTCTTGCACACACATTCCAAATCCTACAGGAAATCGGGTATTTTGGATTGAATGTGAAATTTTTATCGATTTACAGTGTGCACATTTTACACCTTGGCACCTAGGGAATTAGTTTGATCATTCTCAAAATTGGCGAGCCTGTTCATGAGGCATATGAAATCTTAAGTTATAAAAATGGTGTGTTTTCATTCACGGGCCTGACCTGGGCGGGGTGCCAAAGTCGGCCATTTTTTCGCCAAAACACCGAATTCGGAAAATGACTGATAACTCCCTCATACAACGTTCAATCTATTTTAAATCTGGCATGTGTGTGAGGTATACTAGCCTGAGCAGGACTGGATTGAAAATTTACCATTTGTGCCTGGCGCCTCCTAGTGGGAACAGGAAATGCCCTTTTTTACGGGACACACTCCTCCTCTAAAGGGAAAAAATCAATCTACCTCAAACCTGCAAAAGGGAAGCCTTAAGACCTGTGTTCAGGTGCCTGATGAAAAATATTGAAGTTTCGTTGAAGCGGAGGGGTCCAAACAGGAAAGTGAAAATGACTGTCAACAATTTTTCTCTCCAAAAACTTTGAACAGTCATAACTCGGCAGATATACAACATATCTGCGCCAAACTTCCCGTGCTTGTTGAGAGTCATACCCTGAAGGGCCTTGTAGGGGTCATTTGCATCAACCCTACAGCGCCAACTAGTGGCAATAGAAAGTCACTCGTTTTTCCAATACATGTCCAGTTCTTTTCAGGTTGGTCATTGTAGTTTCAAGACCTATTAAAATACTTATTTACGGCCCATGTCCACGTGTCTCTGTCTGTTGCCGTGACGACCCTTTGTTCGCCATTTAAAGGAAATATTTTTTTTCAGAGACTCAGGCAGCTTATAGAGCCACAATAGTTGGCACACTTGGTCGAATTGGCCCAGTTAGAAGATTAATTTTAGTTTTGAATAAGGGCTTGGCTGCACAGCTCAGTAGTGGCTCCTTTTTTGTAGTACTTTCTCCAATAGGGGTTTTTATCTCTTGGGTGTGGGAATGTAAATAGGCGACTTTCGAGCATGTTAGGTTCTAATGAGATGATTAGAGAGGAGGATCTGCCACCGCCCTGACCTGCACACAGTCCGAGTTGCGTGACGTCCGAGTTGCGCTAGATCGCGAGGGCCCGTTCAGTCCTGCTTGCAGGCCTAGTTATTATTATTATTATTCTTCTTTCTTCATGGCAAATGAAAATGGCCAATTTGGAGGCCTGAACATGCACGAAAAGTCACCAAAATTTGCACATACGTGCAGATTCGCGTAAAATTTGATAATCTTGCGTCGTTTTGAAAAAATTTTTTAAAATGGCTCAGTGGCGCCCCCTTGACCCTTAAAATTTTCAAAAAGGCCTCTCCTCTCAGGTTTTCAACGTAGAGCGATGAAATTTGGGGAGTAGATACCTTATGCCTAACTGTTCAAAAAAGCCTCTTGCACCCATATTCCAAATCCGACAGGAAATCGGATATTTTGGATCAAATGTGAAATTTTTTCGGTTCACAGTTGGAGTTTACGTTTGGAGGCCTGAACATGCACGAAAACTCACCAAAATTTGCACATACATGCAACTTTGCGTAAATTTTGATAATCTACAAAAAAATTTAACAAAATCGCTCAGTGGCGCCCCCTTGAAATTTTCAAAAAGGCCTTTCCTATTAGGTTTTTTCAACGTAGAATGATGAAATTTGGTGAGTCGATACATTGCGTAAAACTGCTCCAAAAAGTCTCTTGCACCTTTATTCCAAATCCAACAGGAAGTCGGAAATTTTGGATCAAATGCGAAATTTTATCGATTTACATTTGAGACCTTGTCGCTGAAGAAAATAGTTGGATCGTCTTCAAAATTGGTCAGACTATACAGGAGACATATGAGATCTTAAGTTTTCAAAATGGTGAGTTTTCATCCAAGGGTCTGGCCTGGGCGTAGTCCCAAAGTTGGCCATTTTTGGGCAAAACACCAAATTCAGAAAATGATTAAAAACTCCGTGATACAACGTTCAATCTTTTTCATTTCTAGCAAGTATATGAGATATCCCAGCCTGAACACGACTGCATTTAAATTTTACCCATTAGGCTTGGCGCCCCCTAGTGGGAACAGGAAATGGCCTTCTTTACGAGACAGGCTCCTCCTCCAAGGGAAAAAAATCTATTGACCTCAAACCTGTTTCAGGGGAGCCTCAAGACATGTGTTCAGGTGCCTAATGAAAAATATTGAGGTTTTGTAGAAGCGGAGAGGTACAAACTGGAAGTGAAAATGACCGTCAACAATTTGTCTCGCCAAAAACTTTGAACAGTCATAACTCGGCAGATATACAACATATCTGCGCCAAACTTCCCGTGTTTGTTGAGAGTCATACCCTGAAGGTTCGTGTAGGGGTCATTTGCATCAACTCTACAGTGCCAACTAGTGGCGACAGAAAGAAGTTTTAAAAAAGGCCTTTCCTATTGGGTTTTTCCAACATAGAGTGAGGAAATTTGGGGAGTTGATACCTTGTGCAAAACTGCTCCAAAAAGTCTCTTGCACCCATTTTCCAAATCCAACAGGAAATCGGGTATTTTGGATCAAATGTGAAATTTTTATCGGTTAACAGTAGGAGTTTACATTTGGAGGCTTGAACATGCACGAAAACTCACAAAAATTTCGACATACATGCGGCTTTGCATAACGTTCAATAATCTTGCAACGTTACGAAAAAATGTAACAAAATGGCTCAGTGGCGCCCCCTTGAAATTTTCAAAAAGGCCTCTCCATTTAGGTTTTTTCAACGTAGATGGATGAAATTCGGAGAGTCAATACCTTGTACAAAACTGCTCCAAAAAGTCTCTTGCATGCGTATTCCAAACCCAACAGGAAATCGGGTATTTTGGATTGAATGTGAATTTTTTATCGATTTACAGTGTGCACATTTTACACCTTGGCACCTAGGGAATTAGTTTGATCATTCTCAAAATTGGCGAGACTGTTCATGAGGCATATGAAATCTTAAGTTATCAAAATGGTGTGTTTTCATTCACGGGCCTGACCTGGGCGGGGTGCCAAAGTCTGCCATTTTTTCGCCAAAACACCGAATTCGGAAAATGACTGATAACTCCCTCATACAACGTTCAATCTATTTTAAATCTGCCATGTGTGTGAGGTATACCAGCCTGAGCACGACTGGATTGAAAATTTACCATTTGTGCCTGGCGCCTCCTAGTGGGAACAGGAAATGCCCTTTTTTACGGTGACACACTCCTCCTCCAAGGGAAAAAATTAATCGACCTCAAACCTGCATAAGGGAAGCCTTAAGACCTGTCTTCAGGTGCCTGATGAAAAATATTGAAGTTTCGTTGAAGCGGAGGGGTCCAAACAGGAAAGTGAAAATGACTGTCAATAATTTTTCTCTCCAAAAATTTTGAACAGTCATAACTCGGCAGATATACAACATATCTGCGGCAAACTTCCCGTGCTTGTTGAGAGTCATACCCTGAAGGGCCTTGTAGGGGTCATTTGCATCAAACCTACAGCGCCAACTAGTGGCAATAGAAAGTCACTCGTTTTTCCAATACATGTTCAGTTCTTTTCAGGTTGGTCATTGTAGTTTCAAGACCTATTAAAATACTTATTTACGGCCCATGTCCACGTGTCTCTGTCTGTTGCCGTGACGACCCTTTGTTCGCCATTTAAAGGAAATATTTTTTTTCAGAGACTCAGGCAGCTTATAGAGCCACAGTATTTGGCACACTTGGTCGAATTGGCCGAGTTAGAAGATTAATTTTGGGTTTTGAATAAGGGCTTGGCTGCACAGCTCAGTAGTGGCTCCTTTTTTGTAGTACTCTCTCCAATAGGGGTTTTTATCTCTTGGGTGTGGGAATGTAAATAGGCGACTTTCGAGCATGTAAGTTCTAATGAGATAATTAGAGAGGAGGATCTGCCACCAGCCTGACCTGCACACAGTCCGAGTTGCGTGACGTCCGAGTTGCGCTAGATTGCGAGGGCCCGTTCAGTCCTGCTTGCAGGCCTAGTTACATCTGAGATGCAATTGTTGGCTGTTTTCAACAATATACATCGAAAATAAAGACACTGATTGACTGAAAATGGTTCAAGATTAGATGAAATGTCTTGTTTTCTCATGTATATTTATAATTGCTCTTCACCTAAAAATATATTTGTTTTATCCGATTACTCGATAGAATTTTCAGTCGATTACTCGATTACTAAAATATTCGATAGCTGCAGCCCTAAAACGCTTTACTACCTATCGCTGATTATGCTAATATTTACTTAATACATCAATAAAAAGTTGAATTACTGTCTTGTTTCTAAAGTTTTCAGAACAGGTACTTCGAAACTACCAGTTAAAATTCTTCACAAAAACCTCAGATCCAGCAGAATGAGAAGAATGAAGAACGATAGGCACAATTATTGTGCCAGACAAGACTTCAATTAGACAGTTGCGAAGTCTTGGTCAACAATTTCATGTGTAACGTACATTCTGTCAGCAGGGTGCTGTTTCTTGGCAAACAAACGCATAGTTTTCAACAAATCTGGGCGGACACGTGCCAGTCTTTGAGGCTTGGGTCTGTTATTTTTTTTGGAAGGAGGGGGCTTTGGAGGAATTCGGGGGCATTTCCTTAATGGCAGCACGCGTAGGCGAGCGGCACGGCTCCGCGGTACCTCATTAGGGCCCCGGACTGGCGAGCTTGGAGCCACATTAAAGAGCCGCCGTGCCTTTCAACATGTGCCGGCTGCTCTCCCTTCGGTTGGAGAAAACGCATTCACGCCCCAAATAGTTTTAGCACCAAAGCAAACATTTGTACTATTTTGTCTTGGCGTTTGATAGTTTTAAAAGCGTGCAACTTTTGTACTGTTTTGTTTAAGCAAAGCTTGCTCTTGAGCTCCCCCAACAGGAAGGAAGTATGACTGACGTGCTCGAAATTCTACAAATTCTACAAATCTCGTACATTGTTGCTATGCAGAGATGGAAAGCATATCTAACTAGAAAATGCAATTTCTGGAGAAATTGGGTGAGATGCTTTGGTTTTGTCAATGGCGGTGGTCACTTCTTTGTTAATTTTAAGGTCACTTCCTGATTTTTTTGGACCACTTCCTGCACATTTTTGACCATTCTTTGGTCATTTCCGGTACATTTTATATCATTTCCTGTTGATTTTGGGCATTTTTGGGTCACGTCCTGTAGATTTGGGGCTTTTTCAGGTCATTTCCTATTGATATCAGGGTTATTGTTTTAGCATTTGGAAATGAATGGGGCCAGTGGAAATAAGTGAGGATTTTTTTGGTCAAATTTTGGTTTGAATTAGGCCTGCAGCTATCGAGTATTTTAGTAGTCAATTAATTGATGAACTAGTTAGTTATGCCGCCAGGTAAAATGAACAAAAATGTGTTGGTCCACTCCTCCTTAAACACTCCGTTTTCTGCATCAATCTTGCGTAGTTTTGAGCACGCCATTTGCCGTACCTTTTTCGCCTCTTCCTCCAACTTCATTCGGCTCAGTATTTGGCTGTCACTTCGCGGAGTCTGGAAAGCGAGTGTGTGGGGCCGTTTACATGGTGAATCTCCGAGAATGCGAAAAATTTCAAATTTGCATTTGCGTCTCCATTTGAACAATGTCGCAATTCTGCATGAAAACGATGTAGTATTCATGCCAGGCCCTAGGGGGCAGTGCAGATTTTCAGGGCGACAGAGAATGATGCACTTTGACCCCACCAAGCTCCCTCAGCCCGGAAAAAAATATGCCCGCCCACTCGAAGCAATGGCATTTTTCTTTTGTTCAAAAAGGCACAAAAATTGAAACATTCAACATATTTAATTTAAAAATATTATTAAAACAGTAAATTAAAGCCGACATTCCGCCATGTTTGCTGTTTTTAATGTTTAGTAGCACCGCTGCGCACGCCCAAGGTGACGTGTACGAGTGCTGACGTTAACGTCGCGGTCTCGCGCCGCGGGAACCTTTAACCCTTTAACACCGAACGTGTCGGATGCGACACGTTTACACATATCTTTGAAGCCTCGTAACGCTGTAATTACGTCACGCACGTGCCCCTGGTTGGTCTCATTTGAAAGTACGGAAGTTGATGTCCACACCAATTTTTATTTGAAGTCAATCGACCAAGTAAAACGGGAGATAATGTCATTTGAGTTTCATAGTTTTATTGCTCTCATAAATATGCATTAAAACGCTGCATGGACCATGTGTCCATCTCCATATTTCTATAATTTCTTGTCCTTTTTCAAAACCGAAAGCAGCACAAAAGACTACATATCCCAAGAGCCATTGTGTTGTCAAGAAGGACGAACCTAATGTGAACATTTTTAATAAATTGCCGAGCTAGGCGCCAACTAAGGAAAAAGAGGCATGAACACCGATTGGATTGCGCGAGCGACTTTGAAACATGCAGAATGAATCGAAAACTAAATTTAGCGCAAGGTAATGCATTTTTTCATTAACTCAAGGAATAGGATGAACTGTATTTGTCGTTGTTTTCCTCGGATTAGTCGGCGTCTCGGCGAGTAGAAGTTACAGCAGCACTCAAACGGCGGAAGAGTAGGCTGTGTGACATTGTATGTGACGCAGCTCAGTGACCTGTTCAAAAACAAACTTTATTGAGTGCGCAAAAAAAAAAACTTTATTGGGTCGCATGCCTGAAAAAATTGAATTGAACTGAACTACTTGTCAATATTTTTTAAAATACTTTTTTTTCAATGTTATATACATATTTTTTTCTTCACTATCAATCTTTTCAAATTTTATATAGATGTGTGTTCGAGAAGCTTGATTGCATGTACATATATAACTTTGATAAGGTGATGGGTACCGTATTTTTCGGACTACAAGTCGCACCTGAGTATAAGTCGCACCAGCCTTAAAATGCCCAACGAAGAGAAAAAAAACATACATAAGTCGCACCGGAGTATAAGTCGCATTTTGGGGAACATTTACTTGATAAAATCCAACACATAGAACAGATCTGTCATCTTTAAAGGCAGTTTAGAGAACAACATGCTGAATAAGTGTACAGTGCATGAACAACGAAATGCGAATATACTATCCTCACCAGGACGCTACGGCTCGGTCCTGGCTATACAGCGAGCTAAACCCCCAAATGACGATGCTTGACGTCCGTATATGCATATACGTCCGTATTTGCGGAATCAATTTCGTCCTCGATACCAAACAGGTTCGCATCAACGTAAATAAATGATAATTAGGTGCTGTTATAACGGTTAGCATGCATTCACTAGCATTAGCACATCGTTCAAACAACTACACAACTGGCTTTAAGTGTCCGATCGCGGGTGGAAAACACACAACAACAACAGAAAAGATTATACTAAAAGCGTTGCCTCTGTAGAGATACAGTGCCTTGCAAAAGTATTCGGCCCTCTTGAACCTTGCAACCTTTCGCCACATTTCAGGCTTCAAACAAAGATATAAAATTTTAATTTTTTGTCAAGAATCAACAACAAGTGGGACACAATCGTGAAGTGGAACAAAATTTATTGGATAATTTAAACTTTTTTACCAAAAAACTGAAAAGTGGGGCGTGCAATACTATTCGGCCCCCTTGCGTTAATACTTTGTAGTGCCACCTTTTGCTCCAATTACAGCTGCAAGTCGCTTGGGGTATGTTTCTATCAGTTTTGCACATCGAGAGACTGACATTCTTGCCCATTCTTCCTTGCAAAACAGCTCCAGCTCAGTGAGGTTGGATGGAGAGTGTTTGTGAACAGCAGTCTTCAGCTCTTTCCACAGATTCTCGATTGGATTCAGGTCTGGACTTTGACTTGGCCATTCTAACACCTGGATACGTTTATTTTTTAACCATTCCATTGTAGATTTGGCTTTATGTTTTGGATCATTGTCCTGTTGGAAGATAAATCTCCGTCCCAGTCTCAGGTCTTGTGCAGATACCAACAGGTTTTCTTCCAGAATGTTCCTTTATTTGGCTGCATCCATCTTCCCGTCAATTTTAATAATAATAATACATTTTATTTATAGAGCGCTTTTACCGGTGCTCAAAGGCGCTTTACAGTTGAGGGAAAAAAATAAATAAAACTCACACAACGTGAGCAGTACAAAACAATAGAGGAAAGAATTACACATTAAAAGCTAGTTTAAAAAGGTGAGTTTTTAACAATTTTTTGAATGTGGGAAGATCAGAACAGGTGCGGATGGTTTTAGGGAGTGCGTTCCAAAGTGAGGGGGCAGCAATGGAGAAGGCTCTGTCCCCCCCAAGTACGGTGTGTTATTTGTGGGGGCAGTGCGAGAATGTTTCCATTAGATGAACGGAGGTGACGGGAGGGGGTGTGGGGACAGAGAAGGTCCGTGAGGTAAGGAGGAGCCAAGTTATTGAGTGCTTTGTATGTGAGAAGGATGATTTTGAAATTTATCCTGTGTGAGATGGGAAGCCAGTGCAGTTTGTGAAGGACGGGGGTAATGTGATTCCTGTAGGGGGTACGGGTGAGAAGGCGTGCAGCGGAGTTCTGGATATATTGTAGTTTATTGAGGAGTTTGGCTGGAGATCCGAAAAGAATGCTGTTACAATAATCGAGTCTGGAGGTGACGAATGCATGTATGAGGGTTTCTGCAGCAGAGTAGGTGAGGGAGGGGCGGAGGCGGGCTATGTTCTTAAGGTGGAAGAAGGCGGTTCTGGTGATGTGGTTGATGTGCTGATCGAATCTTAGTTTATTGTCGAAGATGATACCTAAGTTGCGGGAGTGTGTTGAGATAGGGAGGGTGCAGTTGTCGATGGTAAGGGAGAATTGACTGTTTTTGATGTGAGCTGTAGGGTCTATGATGATTATGTCAGATTTGTTGCTGTTGAGTTGAAGGTAGTTAAGTTGCATCCAGGATTTGATTTCGCTGAAGCAGTTGTGGAGTGTAGTTTTAGTGCTGTGTGAGATGGTTTTAGTGGAGATGTATATTTGGATGTCATCGGCGTAGCAGTGAAATTGCAGTCCAAATTTGCGGATGATCTGACCAAGGGGGAGGATGTAAAGAATGAAGAGGAGGGGGCCAAGAACGGAACCTTGGGGGACACCTTGTGGTAGGGAAGCAGCAGGGGACGTGCAGTTGTTAATGCTGATGAATTGTTGTCGGCCAGTGAGGTAGGAGTGGAACCAGGAAAGTGCAGTGCCAGTGATATGTAGTGATTCTAGTCGGGAGAGCAGGATGGTGTGGTTGATTGTGTCAAAAGCAGCAGTGAGGTCCAGGAGGATGAGGATGGTGAGTTGTCCGGAGTCCGAGGAGAGGAGGATGTCGTTGGTTACTTTGAGAAGTGCTGTTTCGGTGCTATGTTGTGAGCGGAAGCCAGATTGGAAAAGTTCAAATAGCTTATTGTCGGTAAGGTGGGTTCGGAGTTGTGACGCAACTGCCCTTTCCAGTATTTTTGATAGAAAAGGCAGATTTGAAATGGGCCGGTAGTTGGTCGGGATGTCGGGGTCTAAACCAGTTTTCTTTATGATCGGCGTGATGGCAGCCAGTTTGAGAAGTTTGGGGACAGAGCCAGAGCGTAGGGAGGTGTTAATGATATCAGTAATAAGTGAGGAGATGACGGGAAGACAGTCTTTTATTAGAACAGAGGGAATGGGATCTAGGGTGCAGGTGGCAGTTTTCATTCCAGACATAATGGTTGTAAGTTGAGTGGATGTTATTGGAGAAAGCTCAGTGAGTTCCTGGATAGTTGTGGGCGTAGAGGCAGATGGTAAAAAAGATGGAGGGGAAGGTGGAGCAGTAGACTGGATCCTGGAGGTGTTTAGGTTACTGTAAATGTTGTCTATTTTTGTTTGGAAAGATGAGAGAAATAATAAACACTTTTCAGGAGTGAATGAAGTAGAGGTGTTGTCATGCGGTTTGAGCAATGAGTTGATGGTGGAAAAGAGAGCCTTAGAATTGTTGGAGGCAGAACGAATAATGTTGGCATAGTGGGTGGTTCGGGCAGTGTTGATTGCTTCTTTGTATTGCAGTAAGTGGTCTTTGTATGCTAGTAGATGAACTGTTAAGCCGGTTTTCTTATGGAGTCTTTCGAGTTGTCTTTTCCTGGTCTTCATCAGGCGGAGAGTGGGTGTATACCAAGGGGCAGAGTGAGTAAAGGAGACTGTTTTTGTTTTAAGGGGGGCAAGCTGATTTAAGCAGGAAGAGAGTATGGTGTCATAATATTTTACCAGGATAGTGGGGTCATTAGTTGACGGGGGGGGCGAGGTGGATAGATAGTTGGTGAGTGAGGCTGTTAAAGCTGTGGGAGAGATGGATTTAAGATTCCTGAAAATTATCGTGCGGTTTTGTTTGGTAATGGGAATAGGAGTGTCTATGTCCATAGTGATAGCTAGGTGATCAGAGATGTGAAGGTTATTGCTGTTTAAGTGCTGGATATTAAGATTAGTGGAGCAGACTAAATCGAGTATGTGACCATGACTGTGTGTGGGGAAATTAATATGCTGAGTGAAATTCAGGCATTGTAGTAGATCAAGAAATTCAGTGGCCAGTTTATTGTTAGTGCTGCCAATGTGCAGATTAAAATCACCAAGGAGAAGAATTGAGGGAGAAATGGCAAACAACTGGGTTAGTAGATCAGTAAGGTCAGAGATAAAGGAGGGGTGTGGTTTGGGGGGACGGTAAATGGTGGCAGCAACCAGGGGACTAGGGCCGGAGAGTTTGAAGATCAGGTGTTCAAATGAGGGGACGGATGGAATAGAGATGGCAGTTGTCTTGATAGTCTTCCGGTATATGACAGCAATGCCTCCACCTCGGCCAACAGAGCGGGGTTTGTCCAAGTATGTGAATCCAGTGGGAGTGATTTGATTCAGAGAAAGATATTCTAACGGTTTTTGCCATGTTTCAGTAAGGCAGAGGAAGTCTAGGTTCCTATCTGTTATGAATTCATTGAGAATCATTGTTTTGTTATTGAATGATCGGGAGTTCAATAACGCCAATTTCAGGATGTTTTGTTTTATAAGGGGTAGTGGTGATATGGGAATTGGACAGAGGTTGGCTGAATTGATCTGTCTTGATTTGACTACATGGCGCCGCCTGTGGGTGATGACGGTTTTAATTTGATTTACAGGTAGAGATTGTAGCGACAGAGGGGGCCAAACAGGGGCGCTGATGGACGGAAACCGGTACTGTGATGTCGTCGGATTTATGTGATGGGAGGGGTCGCAGGAGTTTAACAGTCATGCTGTGAGAACACGTGTGGATGTTTGGATAGCGTAATGGAGATTTCCTGTGAGCATTTCCGATCCCATCCTATTTGGGTGGATACGATCCCGATTGAAGAGGGAAGTGCGGTTCCAGAAGAGATTGAAGTTATCTATGAAGTTAATATTGCGGCTGATACAGGTTGACTGGAGCCAGGTGTGAAGACTGAGAATTCTGCTGAAGCGCTCTACACCACGTGACATGGTAGGAATCGGGCCAGAGATAAAAACGAGTTTCCCACAGTTAGTTAAATAGTCAAAAAGGGCTAAAAAGTGTTGTTTTGTCATTTCTGAATTTTTGTGGGAAGTATCATTTGAGCCAATGTGAACAACAATCCTGTTGACAGTGGATGGGAGAGAGCATAACAGTGGCGGGAGTTTATTTAGTAGTTCAGGGACTGTGGCGCCAGGATAACATTTTGTGATTGAATTGTAAAACCGTACATTTCGGATTATTGAATCTCCCACTATTAAGGTGTTCGGGGTGAAAAGGGGACGAGGGGGAGATTGCACGTGGGTCATTTTGGAGGCGGCTGAGTTGGCGTTGTGAGGAGAAGACGTGATGGTGGTGGGGGGGGGGTTCCGTGACGTGGATAGGCTTCCCTGCCGTCGACTGTAGGCAGGGGGTTGTTGTAGAGAGGCGAAGCGGAGGTGTTCTCAGGTGTCTCTGGGAGGGAGGATGAGTGGGTAGCTTCGGCTTTGACGTAGGGGGCGGGCAGCCATTTTGAAACGCAGCGCCGTTATCCTCGTCGAGAATCGAGAATCTATTATATAGTGTGATTGCGGTGGGTAGCGGAGTACTTTTATGACGAGGTGGAGGTGTATTTTTATGGTGAGTATGTTCCGATTCGTTTCGCCTGTATCCGGAAGCAGGAGTGAAGCTGGCCAGTGTTTTTGGCTTTGCGCCAAGGTGGGACCAGTGAGCAGCTGCTGCAGTGGACGGACTTTTCGGTGAGGTGATTGGAACAGTTGAGTCGAGTTCTGCAGTGGGCGATGAATTTTTTGCGGGGCCTAGAGCGACGACCATCGAATCAAGAAGTTGCTCGTCTTCCCTCAGAAGGTGGAGCAAGGAGATTCTTCCCTCCAACTCTGTAATCTTTTGGCTGAGTCGAAGGCAACTATCACAGCCAGGCGAGGTCAGTGGAGCCATTTTTACGTTGTTTAAGAGCTAGTTAGCCCAGCTCCTGGCTAGCTAGCTCTAGCGGTTTGGCAGTTGCGGTGGTGTTTGAGTCCACGTTCTTTTTTTATCGCGGGTAGAGAGAAAAGCGGAGGCTAGGATAAAAGTTCCAATAGGCAATATCAGCAACAATCTTTGAAAAGGAGAAAAGCCGACAGGCGGTGTCAAATGAGAGGACAGCAGTCTGTGGTAGCGACGTGCCTACGCGGCGGCGGCCATCTTCAAAACCATCTTCCCTGTCTCTGCTGAAGAAAAGCAGGCCCAAACCATGATGCTGCCACCACCATGTTTGACAGTGGGGATGGTGTGTTCAGGGTGATGAGCTGTGTTGCTTTTACGCCAAACATATCGTTTTGCATTGTGGCCAAAAAGTTCAATTTTGGTTTCATCTGACCAGAGCACCTTCTTCCACATGTTTGGTGTGTCTACCAGGTGGCTTGTGGCAAACTTTAAACGAGACTTTTTATGGATATCTTTGAGAAATGGCTTTCTTCTTGCCACTCTTCCATAAAGGCCAGATTTGTGCAGTGTACGACTGATTGTTGTCCTATGGACAGATTCTCCCACCTCAGCTGTAGATCTCTGCAGTTCATCCAGAGTGATCATGGGCCTCTTGGCTGCATCTCTGATCAGTTTTCTCCTTGTTTGAGAAGAAAGTTTGGAAGGACGGCCGGGTCTTGGTAGATTTGCAGTGGTCTGATGCTCCTTCCATTTCAATATGATGGCTTGCACAGTGCTCCTTGAGATGTTTAAAGCTTGGGAAATCTTTTTGTATCCAAATCCGGCTTTAAACTTCTCCACAACAGTATCTCGGACCTGCCTGGTGTGTTCCTTGGTTTTCATAATGCTCTCTGCACTTTAAACAGAACCCTGAGACTATCACAGAGCAGGTGCATTTATACGGAGACTTGATTACACACAGGTGGATTCTATTTATCATCATCGGTCATTTAGGACAACATTGGATCATTCAGAGGTCCTCACTGAACTTCTGGAGTGAGTTTGCTGCACTGAAAGTAAAGGGGCCGAATAATATTGCACGCCCCACTTTTCAGTTTTTTGTTAAAAAAGTTTAAATTATCCAATCAATGTTGTTCCACTTCACGATTGTGTCCCACTTGTTGTTGATTCTTGACAAAAAAATTAAATTTCATATCTTTATGTTTGAAGCCTGAAATGTGGCGAAAGATTGCAAGATTCAAGGGGGCCGAATACTTTTGCAAGGCACTGTATTTTACTAGCATAATCAATGAACGTAGGTTCGTAGCCGTGTTTCTCGCTAACTCGCCCACTCACTCAAGCTGCGTAGTTGTCCGTCTTCTTCTAGCGTGTGAGCAGTCTTCTTCACGTAAAGAAGTGCGAGTGTGCCCTCACGTGGGCGTGAAAGCGCTACAAACTAAAAGCATGCATTTCAATATGAAAAAGTAAATAATACAATTGAACACTCATTGCAAAAGGCAGAACGCGAATGTGGCCATAGCTATTAAGTCATTAAGATAACTATAGCATAAAGAACATGCTAACAAGTTTACCAAACCATCAGTGTCACTCCAAAACACCAAAATAACATGTGAAATGATATCATAATGTGTTAATAATTTCACACATAAGTCGCTCCTGAGTATAAGTCGCACCCCCAGCCAAACTATGAAAAAACTGCGACTTATAGTCCAAAAAATACGGTACAATACCTAACTTCACAAAGAGATATCCTCCAAACCCTTTTTTTGTTGGATGATATATATAATTTTTTTCTCACTATTTTGCACTGTATATAACCTGTTTTGACCTTATTATGTGTAAAGGCCAAAAACGCCTATGACCATACCTGCTGCTTGTGTTGAATTGTCAAACATAAAACTATTCAATCTTATTTTTTTCTATTGAATGTTTATCCTAGCAAGTTAAATAAATATTATCAAGCTTCAAAACGGTTGGTCGAGCACGTTTGGTTGTCAGTGGGACATCAACATTACAAATTTTGAAAAAAGATTTGGGGATTTTTTGTCTTTTTGGGTCTAAAATGTGGATTAAAATTGGTCAGTGAAGAAAACAAACAGTTTGGACATGAAGTTCAAGGTATCCTGAAAAAAGGGACCCAACTTGGCCATTGTGAACAATTTTTTCTTTGACATATAAAGGCAACATCAATGGCATGCAAATTCGGCCAAAATAGGCTTAGGTGTTAAAGGGTTAATATGCATGCCGAGGAAGCCCCCCTCAATTCCTGGCAATCGGATTCTTCCACTTTGGAGGCAGGATTCAGAATTTTTCATCTTCGCTGACACCATATGCCCGCGAGGCAAGTCCGCTACTCAGTCATTGCGTCTTTGTGTCGCAGAGTCGCCATGTAAACTGCCCCTGAGACATGCTGTTGTAAAAATAACTTTCAAATGCTTCACTCCCATTGGCTGGCTCACGCGCGTCACCGCTAAGGTTTTTGTTTGTTGCCCACCTCCAGCTTTGCAAACCCGCAGACAAAAATGATTTTTGTTGTTGCAACGTGTATTAGTCGCGACTAGGGATGGGAATCGAAATCCGATTCCAATTCGGAACCGGTTCCGAGTGTTTCGAGGCCTCGACATCACAATGAAAAAGCCTTAATGATCCCTTTAACAATTCCTAAAGACGCGCATTGCGTCGTGACGTGTCTTGTTGTCCAGACGCATCAAACTACCATGGCGCCAAGAACCACTTGCTCCAAAGTTTGACTACACTTCACCAGGAAAGAGTGTGAAAATGAAAGGTTACGACGGGTAAGCACGAGCATTGCAGCCATAAACATAACAACGACAGCACGTAGGTTCAAACGCTCGAAAGTGTGTCTTCACTTCACGAGGAAAAATTACAACAGAGCGACTTTCAGTCATTGCAAGGTGGAGATAACTGCATCGGGAAGGAATACGACTGCGCCGTCCTCACAGAGAGGCTAAGGCTCAGTCCTGGCTATACAGCTAGCTAAACTCCCAAATGACGATGCAGAAGACGTTGGTATAATTTGCTGACTTTATTCAACCATCACTTGAAGAGTGAAACTAAGAATAGAAATGAAACAAATCAATTTCATCCCCAATAACAAACAGGTTTGCATCAACGTAAATCAGCGATTATTAGCTGCTAATAACAGTAATAACAAATGGTTAGCATTCGTTCGCTAGCATTAGCACATCGTTCAAACCACTACACAACTGGATTTGAGTGTCCGATCGCGAGTGGAAACACAACAACACAAAAGATGATGCATACAGGCGTTGCCTCTGTAGATATTAACATTAACAAAGAATGTAGGCTCGTAGAAGTGTTTCCCTCTCTCACTAACTCGCTCACTCGCTTGGATGCGGCATTTCTTCTTCGGGTGTAAGTGCGCTCTTCTTCACGTGAGCGCGTTCTTCTTCGCGTGAGGAAGCTCAAGGGCGCCCCCACTTGAGTGTGTAAGCGCCACAAAAGCTAAAAGGCATGCATTTCAATGTAATGGTAAATAATACACGTTAACCCAGCAGTCCCCAAACTGCGGCCCACGGCCCAAATACGGCCCACCTCCACATTTGGTCCGGCCATTTTGAATTATTTTTTTTTCTCAATCGTGTTATTTATTTCCTAGCCTTTTCCTTGAAGAATTCAGAGAGGGTTATTTGGTTATTATCTATTTAATTAATAGTGTTTTTATTATTAATTATTATTATTATTATTATTATTATATTATATTATTATTTTTATTTTATTTACTTTCATTCCGTGAAGAATCCAGAAAGGGTTATTTGATTGTGGCTTTCTGAAAAACAATAATTTTTTAAATTTATGCACTTCTGCAATCGTCACACTTTTTCTGTTACAAACTGACCCCGGCCCCTCATCAGAGAAGGGAACAGTTATGTGGCCCTCACAGGAAAAAGTTTGGGGACCCCAGCTTTAACACATATTGCCAAAGGCAGAACAACAACCTATCTGCCAATATTTACCAATATTTTTTTATTTCTATTAGATAAATGTTTCAGTAAAATGTTACACATTCTTGTGTATTTGCCACTTATTGCCACAGTTAACATTGAGGCTTTGGGCCTCTTTTGATCTCGTTGTGAGTTTGTAAGGTTGTGACTTCTGATTAAACAACCTCGATGCCAATCAAAACGTTTGTTCTTCTTTCTCCCCAAATTAGAATCGATAAGAGAATCGATAAAGAATCGAATCGTTAAGCAATATCGATAATGGAATCGGAATCGTAAAAATCCTATCAATCCCCATCCCTAGTCGCGACAGCTTGAGATCCAGTCCAGACGGCTTGGGGGTCCGGAACCGGACCGAGGTCCGCGGTTCCGTGACCTCTGCCATAGAGCAAAGCATCCCCATGCAATTTTCTCCAGAAATTGCAGATTCCAGTTAATATGTCTACTCACTGCAATAATGAATGGACAACAAATCTACAAAGTCACGAAAGAGTGTTGAGCAATTATCTAATCATTCATTATAGAATTTGGCCTATGTCTGTTCCTGATTTGACGTCCATCTCAGTCAATGGCAGCCGACATGTTACAAATAAGTCCCAATATTTGGACGGAAGAGCAGTGTGAACACAAGAAGGCAAAATAATCCACTAGATTCCACTTCACACACTCTCAAAAGAAACGTTGGGATCTCCTCCCACTCCCGAGTTTTAACTTCCAAGGTTTCCCGAGGTCAAGCCTGCGCTTAACGTTGTCGCATTGATGAAACATCAGGTTAGCGAGAAGGGATAGCGCCACTCCTCGCCGGCTAGAGATTAGCCCGCTCCCTACTGCAATGCTTGGAAAGAGGCCGGCGCCTTGTGATCCAATTGCTGTGGGAATTACAGAAGGGGAGTTGGTTGTAAACAAGCAACCATGGGAGAGCTGCTGAGATGATCTCTTTAAAGTTGCGGGAATCAATATACCACATGATGATAAACACGCGGGCATGAAAGAGTGATGCTCGTTGTGTTGCGGTTTGTTTCAATCGGGGCGGGGCTAAAGGGAAGGTCCACTGGGAAGTTTCATCCATGTTAAAATTCATAGAAATTTTTGAAGGGCACTTTTTACTTTTACCTGATTGTTCAAAAAATACTTCAGAACAGGGTTAAAAATGCATGTGGGGCTACCAAAAATGATTATTTTGATTCAAGTTGTCGATTTATCACTATAAATTGCTATAAATCATGTTATTTAGGGTTATAATATTCTGGATATTTTCTGGAATAATGTCTTTATTTGTCCTTTTTTTTTTTAATAAGTAAAGAAAAAAAAACGTATTTTCATAAAAAATGATACATATTTTTTCTTATAAGTTTTTTCTTAACATGACATATTAAAAAACAAGGAATTTTTTTTTTCATTGTTTGAATACAGTAACCTAATATATACAGTGGGGCAAATAAGTATTTAGTCAACCACTAATTGTGCAAGTTCTCCCACTTGAAAAGATTAGAGAGGCCTGTAATTGTCAACATGGTTAAACCTCAACCATGAGAGACAGAATGTGGGGGAAAAAAACCAAAAAAATCACATTGTTTGATTTTTAAAGAATTTATTTGCAAATCATGGTGGAAAATGAGTATTTGGTCAATACCAAAAGTTCATCCCAATACTTTGTTATGTACGCTTTGTTGGCAATAACGGAGACCAAACGTTTTCTGTAACTCTTCACAAGCTTATCACACACTGTTGCTGGTATTTCGGCCCATTCCTTCATGCAGATCTCCTCTAGAGCAGTGATGTTTTGGGGCTGTTGTTGGGCAATACGGACTTTCAACTCCCGCCGCAGATTTTCTATGAGGTTGAGACCTGGAGACTGGCTAGGCCACTCCAGGACCTTGAAATGCTTCTTACGAAGACACTCCTTTGTTGCCTTGGCTGTGTGTTTGGGATCATTGTCATGCTGAAAGACCTAGCCACGTCTCATCTTCAAAGCCCTTGCTGATGGAAGGAGATTTTCACTCAAAATCTTTCGATACGTGGCCCCATTCATTCTTTCCTTTACATGGATCAGTCGTCCTGGTCCCTTTGCAGAAAAACAGCCCCAAAGCATGATGTTTCCACCCCCATGCTTCACAGTGGGTATGGTACAATTCAGTATTCTTTTTCCTCCAAACAAGAGAACCTGTGTTTCTACCAAAAAGTTCTCTTTTGGTTTCATCTGACCATAACACATTCTCCCAATCCTCTTCTGGATCATCCAAATGCTTTCTAGCGAACCGCAGACGGGCCTGGACGTGTACTTTCTTCAGCAGGGTGACACGTCTGGCAGTGCAGGATTTGAGTCCCTGGCGGCGCATTGTGTTACTGATAGTAGCCTTTGTTACTGTGGTCCCAGCTCTCTGTAGGTAATTCACTAGGTCCCCCCATGTGTTTCTACGATTTTTGCTCCCCGTTCTTGTTATCATTTTGACGCCACGGGATGAGGAGGGAGTTGAAAAGCCGTGTTGCCCAACGACAGCCCCAAAACATCACTGCTCTAGAGGAGATCTGCATGGAGGAATGGGCCAAAATACCAGCAACAGTGTGTCAAAAGCTTTTGAAGAGTTACAGAAAACGTTTGGCCTCCGTTATTGCCAACAAAGGGTACATAACAAAGTATTGAGATGAACTTTTGGTATTTACCAAATACTTATTTTCCACCATGATTTGCAAATATATATATTTTTTTAAATCAAACAATGTGATTTTCTGTTTTTTTTTTTTTTTTCCACATTCTGTCTCTCATGGTTGAGGTTTACCCATGTTGACAATTACAGGCCTCTCTAATATTTTCAAGTGGGAGAATTTGCACAATTAGTGGTTGACTAAATACTTATTTGCCCCACTGTATATAAATAAACAATAGACAGGGGTCGGCAACTCAAAATGTTTTAAAGGGCGACATTGAACCGAAAAAACAACAACAACAAATGTCTGGAGCCGCAAAAAATTAAAAGCCTAATAATGAAAGCAGCACATGTATGTACGTACAGTGGTATGAAAAAGTATCTGAACCTTTTGGAATTTCTAACATTTATGCATAAAATCAACATCTAATGTGATCTGATCTTTGTCAAAATCACACAGATGAAAATACAGTGCTTCAACTAAAACCACCCAAACACTTATAGGTTTTCATATTTTAATAAGGATTGTATGCAAACAACAACAGAAGGGGGAAAAATAAGTAAGTGAACGGTCACGTTTAATATTTTGTGGGCCCCCCCCCTTTGGCAGCAATAACTTCAACCAGACACTTCCTGTAGCAGCTGATCAGTCTGGCACATCGATCAGGACTAATCTTGGCCCATTCTTCTCTAGTTCAGTCAGATTCCTGGGATGTCTGGCATAAATCGCTGTGTTTAGGTCATGCCACAGCATCTCAAATGGGTTCAAGTCTGGACTTTGACTTGGCCACTCCAGAACGTGTATTTTGTTCTTCTGAAACCATTCTGAAGTCTTTTTACTTCTGTGTTTTGGATCATTGTCTTGTTGCAGCATCCATCCTCTTTTTAGCTTCAACTGACAGACGGCCTCAGGTTTTCCTGCATAACATCCTGATAAACTTTGGAATTCATTCTTCCATAAATGATTGCAAGTTGTCCAGGCCCTGAGGCAGCAAAACAGCCCCAAATCATGATGCTCCCTCCACCATGCTTCACGGTGGGGATGACGTGTTGATGTTGGTGAGCTGTTCCATTTTTCCTCCACAGATGACATTGTTTGTTACTGCCAAACAATTCAACTTTGGTTTCATCAGTCCACAAAATATTTTGCCGAAACTTCTGTGGAGTGTCCAAGTGCCTTTTTGCAAAGATTGAACGAGCAACAATGTTTTTTTTTTGACAGCAGTGGCTTCCTCCTTGGACTCCTCCTATGAGCACCATTCTTGGCCATAGTTTTACACAAAGTTGATTTGTGCACATAGATATTGGACTGTGCCAGTGATTTCTGTAAATCTTTCGCAGACATTCTAGGGTTCTTTTTTACCTCTCTGAGTATTCTGTGCTCTCTTGGTGTCATCTTTGGTGGACGGCCACTCCTTGGGAGAGAAGCAACAGTGCCAAACTCTCTCAATTTGTAGACAACTTATCTGACTGTCGATTGATGAACATCCAGACTTTTAGGGAAGGTTTTGTATCCTTTCCCAGCTTTATACAAATTAACAATCCTTGAACGCAGGTCTTCAGACAGCTCTTTTGACCGAGCCATGATGCACATCAGACAATGATTTTCATCAAGACAATTCTTACCAGGTGTGTGTTTTATAGTGGGCATGGCAGCTTTAAACCACTCATCAGTGATTGGGCACACACCTGACTTAAATTGTTTGTTAAAAATTGGTTTCAATTACTCTTTTAGTCTCCTTAGGTAGAGGGTTCAGTTCACTTATTTTATTCCCCTTCCATCATTGTTTGCATGCTATCGTCATTAAAATATGAAAACATATAAATGTTTGGGTGGTTTTAGTTGAAGCAGACACTTTTTAAATCTGTGTGATTTTGACAAAGATCAAATCACATTTGATGCTGATTTTATGCATAAATGTGAGAAAAGGTTCAGATACCTTTTCATACCACTGTATGTATCTATATTAGCCTACTATTAAAATGACTTAAATTGGCTACAAATACATAATGAACCTTCATGATTACCGTATTTTCCACACTGTAAGGTGCACCTAAAAGCCTTCCATTTTTTTTCAAAAGCCAAATGTGCCCCTTATAATCCTATGCGCCTTATATATGGATCAATATTGGTTAATCATGGCATGACATTCCATTTAACGCAGCTCTATCTAGTGGATTCATAACACAACCCCAAGCACTAGTATTATTACTACTACTACTGCACCTTATAATGCAGTGCAACCGATATATGCAGTAATATATATATATATATATATATATATATATATATATATATATATATATATATATATATATATAATCAAGTTTTAAAATGTGCCATTCATTAAAGATGCGCCTTATACTCTGATGCGGAAAATACGGTAAATGTCAATTTTCCCATCCTATAGAGAATGACGCACCACGTATATCCTCCCTTGTACGATGACTCCTCAAGTTTAACTTCATTACAATAATAATGAATTAGAAGAATGTTGATGTCATGTCATGTATGTCCTCCTACAGAAAACATATTAAACAAAAAATATATATATTTCACCTCCCCCATCATTTCCATTTTCAAACATTTTTGAAAAAGCTATGGGAGGCCACTAAGACAGCGCTAAAGAGCCACATTTGGCTCTAGAGATTGACAACAATGGACGTCCAATCCATTCTGACTGGGAAAGGCGAATGTCAATGGCTTAATGAGTTAATTATCTGTAAATTCATCAATTAATTGCGGCCGCTCTAAATACTTGAAAAAACATCATGAAAATAAAATAGCGAAGGGAAGTTGCAAAAGCTTTTTCCACTTAAGTGAGTCCCCGTCACAAATGTCACAAGCCCTTATTTTCCTCCTTTCACTAAATTTCAATTAACTTTGCATTCCGTGACTCCCACAAATGAATATTTGATCTTTTTACACTCTACCCCCTATGAACCTGTCACCAGCGGGCCTTTGATGCCGCGAGACGCCCGTTGTACCATCTTGGCACAGTGGGATAAGTGAAGAAGTAAACAATGGTGTCCTGGTGATGCGCTAGCGCTTATTAATAGTAATAACTTAAGATTAATGTTATAGAGCCTTTCTTTCAAACATTCATGGAGCAAGCAGATGTGCTTAAAGTGCAACTACACGTACTTCCAGTCCGAGTCCACTAGTGCTGCAGCTATCGAATATTTTAGTCATCAAGAAATAAACTGAAAATGTTATCGATTAATCGAGTAATCGGATAAAACATTTTTTTTTAGGTAAAGAGCAATTATAAATATACATGAGAAAAAAAGACATTTAATCCAATATTGAACCATTTTCAGTCAATCGATGTCTTTATTTTCGATATACATTGTTGAAAACAGCAAACAATTGCATCTCAGATGTGACTAGAAAAAAAAAAATCACTGCTTTCACTCAAAAACTTCTAGATCTTATAAAAAAAAAAAACTAAGATATTTCTTACCTAAAAATGTAATTACGCTTGATAACACACATCACTCGAAAGCTATGTGTTTTTCCCCACGTGTTTCATTTGAATTTCCATTTGTGTCAAGCTATTTTTAAGTTCTAGTTAAGTTTTAAGTTAGTCTAAACTGTAAGTACTGATAGGATTTTGAGTTTTTGCAGTGTTCAAAATAAATGTATGATACCTGCTGTATTGGAGCACATTAGAGACCAGTGCTACTTGGTGTTTTATTCAGCAATGACTACTGAGCTAAAACTAACAGTTAGCTTTATTATGTTTTAATTTCACACCCTCATCACTCTACAGTGCTGTGTTTTAACAGATTAAATAAGGCCTGTATGTAAGACACGTTAGCCACGCATCGACAGTGGTCATAATAAGTAGAAACCTAGCCCTCCGAAGGGCTAACGTTTGCGAGTGACAGTAACGTTATATTTATTAGCGCTGAGAGGTCTACTGCTTAAAGATGGTGGCTGTTTACTAACGCTGCCCAGACGCGGCGGAGTCTGTCATTTCGCATCTAGTTCTAAATGCATGCGATAACTACTGTATGAGACGCATCGGACACTAACTGCTACCACACTAGCATCATGCGGGCGTAGTTTTTAGCAACGTCGGCGTAGTTTGTAGCGGCTGTCGGCTGCTGTAAGGTTTTGTTTTTTTCTGCTTCCTCCTCTACACACGTGACTTCAGCGCGTTGTCCCGCATTAAAAGTAGTCCGGGCAAAACGTGATGCTTAGAGCTGGTAAAATTAAACGATTCCTCGAGGTGAATAAAATTACTCGGATCAGTTTTTAAACTCCAGTTACTCGAGTTGCTCGAGTATTCGTTTCATCTCTAGAGTCCACGCTCCTGTAAGGCAAGTCCATGCAATTGTAGTGTAAGTACACACACTTGCAGTACAAGTACACGCAAGTACGCACACTTGTTGTGCAAGTATACACACTTGTAGAGCAAGTACACGCAAGTACACTAACTTGTGGATCAAGTACATGCAAAAACACATTCTTATAGTTCAAGTACACGCACTTGTGGTGCAAATACAGTGGGGAGAAAAAGTATTTGATACACTGCCAATGGGTTTTCCCATAGGCAGTGTATCAAATACTTGTTCTCCCCACTGTACAACTACTTTCAGTACAAGTACACGCAAGTACACTAACTTGTGGATTAAGTACACGTAAAAACACATTCTTATAGTACAAGCTACCTGTACTTGCAGGACAAGTACATGCAAGTGCACGCATTGGTAGTGCAAGTACACCCACTGGTAGTGCAAGCACTTACTCTTGTATTGCAAGTATAGCTGTAGTGCAAGTACACACAAGTGCACGTACTTGTTAAGTACATGCAAATACATGTTCTTGTAGTACAAGTACAGATAAGTACACATAGTACTCCTACACCTATCTGTAGAACAAGTACAAGTGCACGTAGTGCAACTACACGCACCTGCAGTACAAGTACACGCGCCGGTAGTGCAAGTACACTTAAGTACACATGCTTGTGGATTAAGTACATGCAAAAACACGTTCTTCTAGTTCAAGCAAACGTACTTGTGGTGCAAATACATGTACTTGCATCTTGTACACATTGGTAGTGCAAGTACATGTACAGTGGGGCAAATAAGTATTTAGTCAACCACCAATTGTGCAAGTTCTCGACTTGAAAAGATTAGAGAGGCCTGTAATTGTCAACGTGGGTAAACCTCAACAATGAGAGACAGAATGTGGAAAAAAAAAATGAAAATCACATTGTTTGATTTTTAAAGAATTTATTTGCAAATCAAGGTGGAAAATAAGTATTTGGTCACCTACAAACAAGCAAGATTTCTGGCTGTCAAAGAGGTCTAACATCTTCTAACAAGGTCTAACGAGGTCTAAGGAGGCTCCACTCGTTACCTGTATTAATGGCAGTTTGTGGAAAGAAATCAACTGTGGGAGCAAATATTAGAAAATGGAAGACATACAAGACCACTGATTATCTCCCTCGATCTGGGGCTCCATGCAAGATCTCACCCCGTGGCGTCAAAATGATAACAAGAACGGTGAGCAAAAATCCCAGAACCACCTAGGGACCTAGTGAATGACCTACAGAGAGCTGGGACCACAGTAACAAAGGCTACTATCAGTAACACAATGCGCCGCCAGGGACTCAAATCCTACACTGCCAGGCGTGTCCCCCTGCTGAAGAAAGTACACGTCCAGGCCCGTCTGCGGTTCGCTAGAGAGCATTTGGATGATACAGAAGAGGACTGGGAGAATGTGTTGTGGTCAGATGAAACCAAAATAGAACTTTCTGGTAGAAACACAGGTTCTCTTGTTTGGAGGAAAAAGAATACTGAATTGCACTATACCCATTGTGAAGCATAGAAGCAAACATCATGCTTTGGGGCTGTTTTTCTGCAAAGGGACCAGGACGACTGATCTGTGTAAAGGAAATAATGAATGGGGCCATGTATCGAGAGATTTTGAGTGAAAATCTCCTTCCATCAGCAAGGGCATTGAAGATGAGACGTGGCTGGGTCTTTCAGCATGACAATGATCCCAAACACAAAGCCAGGCCAAAAAAGGAGTGGCTTCGTACGAAGCATTTCAAGGTCCTGGAGTGGCCTAGCCAGTCTCCAGGTCTCAACCCCATAGAAAATCTGCGGAGGGAGTTGAAAGTCCGTGTTGCCCAATGACAGCCCAAAACATCACTGCCCTAGAGGAGATCTGCATGGAGGAATGGGCCAAAATACCAGCAACAGTGTGTGAAAAGCTTGTGAAGAGTTACAGAAAACGTTTGGCCTCCGTTATTGCCAAAGGGTACATATTGAGATGAACTTTTGGTATTGACCAAATACTTATTTTCCACCATGATTTGCAAATAAATTCTTTAGAAATCAAACAATGACATTTTCTGTTTTTTCCCCCCCCACATTCTGTCTCTCATGGTTGAGGTTTACCCATGTTGACAATTACAGGCCTCTCTAATATTTTCAAGTGGGAGAACTTGCACAATTAGTTGTTGACTAAATACTTACTGTATTTGCCCCACTGTACTTGTTAAGTACATACAAAAAAAAAACGTTCTAGTAGTGCAAGTACACATAAGTGCACGTACCTGTTGTACTTATACATCTATCTGTAGTACAAGTACACGCACTTGAACTGCAAGTACACGCAAGTACACATATTTGTGGATTAAGTACACGCAAAAACGCATTCTTGTAGTGCAGGTGCACATACTTGTAGTGCAAATACACATATGTACTTGCATGTACACGCAAGTACATACAGTACACTGGTAATGGAAGTACACCTACCTGTAGTACTAATACACGTAGCTTTAATACAAGTACACGCACTTGTAGTGTAAGTACAGATAACTTTAGTGCAAGTACGTGCGCTTGTATTGCAAGTAAACGTGCTTGTGATGCAATTACACTTGTCTCATCTATTTTGAGTAGAAGTGTTTGAAGAGTAAATAGAATAAGAATTAATATTAAAGCTGTTATAACAGTATGACGTTTGTTGATGTGTTTCTGTCGTTCTAAATAGTAATTTACTATGCTGTCAACGTAAAAACATCTCGTTCATCTTTCACTGTCGATTGGCAGCCAGAGAGTTAATAATGATTAAAAAGTTCAGATGTTGTCAACCCCTAAAATAATAATTACAAATAACACTAATAAGACAAGACAGCTGTACTATCAAAACTAACCATTTGGAATCTACCGAGATTTGTAGCCAGTTCTCCGAACCGTGACATAAAAGTGCAAAACACTATCACGCTGTGCCCGGGGAAGCAAATATGCAAGAAAAATGTTGATTCTATGCTCCAGATTACAGACGTATAAAGAGGAAAGACACGATAGAGCACGGTCTCGCGGAAAGAAAGCAGAAATTGAGCCGCCTAGTTAGTCATAATTGGCTCATTTTGTTTGTAAGGTCACGATGGCACTTAAAGCCTCTTTGGATGCTTTCCCGCCGAAATGCAACATGCAACACAGGCGGCCCTTTTGTGCGCCAGCGAGCGCTGATGTGCTTTCTGTTTCCATGCCAACTCACTTTCATCTTTCATCTTTCTTACGAGCTCATCCTACGCTCGAGATGAATTAGGTTGGTTACAAATTCTTTTGAAGTGCGCGCACGACCCCTCCCCGCACCGCCGCCGCCACCATTTGCCGCCCCTCTCCAGTGAAACAAAACAAAATAAATAAATAAAACAGCCCGGCGCTACAAATGTAAGCCCGTAATCTCGCTCGTTTGGCAAAGCGGCGACGGCGTCGCGGACGGGATATTTACACTTTATTTCTATTTGGAAGACGTCCCTCGCTCCTTCATTTTCTGCCGCCGTCGCACGATTCCGTTTCCGTAATGGAAACGGCGGTTGAGGGGGTCGCATTGAGGATTGTTAATGATCTTCAATTACTGCGACGTCGCCTCCGGAGGGGCGAAAAGGAAGGTGGGGGTCTCTTAAGGATCAAAGGTTTTCCACCTGAAGAGGACTCGGCTCCTTTTTTGCAGATGCATTTGGTAAAAGATGTTGGGCTCAATTCTGCCCGTGGACACAAAAAGGCAATTTCCAGCCTTGGGGTACGTGTGCCGGTAATGGAGGTAGAGAGACATCTGAGAGTGAGTGGCTTCAACCCGGGCCTATTGAGAGATCGCTGATAAACACTTGAGCTCTGCTTTAGTCCGTGTTATTTTATTTTCAGCTTGACTTAATTAGCTTAGGGCTTCAATTGTTAGTAAAAGGGGTCGTGAGCCCACATCGTATTTGGAAGAGATGGAGTGGAGGGGCCCCAATAATAGGACCCAGAAGTAATTCTGTAAACCTAACCTAAGGGGAAAAAAAATGGAAGGTCAAACAAAATTTTTGCAGGGTCAAATTATCGTCTTATTTTGTAAATTGCAACAAGTGTACACTGACAAACAAAAAAGTTTAAAAGAAAATTCTGCAGCTATGGTTGCCAGAATTGTACTGTTAACCATTTCGGCAGCGACACATTTACACCCTCAACCATAGACTTCATAACCTATTGACATGACACGGGAAACGGGGCCGATTCATAGGGGGCCTATTTTCAAAAACTTCCGATTCAAATATTTACAAAATCAAAGCTGCTACCGACTTAAAACCAAAACAGGCACCTGTCTTAGCCATATACAGTGGGGCAAATAAGTAGTCAACCACTAATTGTGCAAGTTCCCCCACTTGTAAATATTAGAGAGGCCTGTAATTGTCAACATGGGTAAACCTCAACCATGAGAGACAGAATGTGAAAAAAAAAAACAGAAAATCACGTTGTTTGATTTTTAAATAATTTATTTGCAAATCATGGTGGAAAATAAGTATTTGGTCAATACCAAAAGTTCATCTCAATACTTTGTTATGTACCCTTTGTTGGCAATAACAGAGCCAAACGTTTTCTGTAACTCTTCACACACTGTTGCTGGTATTTTGGCCCATTCCTCCGTGCAAATATCCTCTAGAGCAGTGATGTTTTGGAGCTGTCGTTGGGCAACACGGACTTTCAACTCCCTCCACAGATTTTCTGTGGGGTTGAGATCTGGAGACTGGCTAGGCCACTCCAGGACCTTATAATGATTCTTACGAAGCCACTCCTTTGTTGCCCTGGCTGTGTGTTTGGGATCATTGTCATGCTGAAAGACCCAGCCACGTCTTATCTTCAATGCCCTTGCTGATGGAAGGAGATTTTCACTCAAAATCTCGATACATGGCCCCATTCATTCTTTCCTTCACACAGATCAGTCGTCCTGGTCCCTTTGCAGAAAAACAGCCCCAAAAGCATGATGTTTCCACCCCCATGCTTCACAGTGGGTATGGTGTTCTTCGGATGCAATTCAGTATTTTTCTCCTCCAAACACGACAAACTGTGTTTCTACCAAAAAGTTCTATTTTGGTTTCATCTGACCATATCATATTCTCCCAGTCCTCTTCTGGATCATCCAAATGCTCTCTCGCGAACCGCAGACGGGCCTGGATGTGTACTGGCTTCAGCAGGGGGACACAACTGGCAGTGCAGGATTTGAGTCCCTGGCGGCGCATTGTGTTATTGATAGTAGCATTTGTTACTGTGGTCCCAGCTCTCTGTAGGTCATTCACTAGGCCCCCCCGTGTGGTTCTGGGATTTTTGCTCACCGTTCTTATCATTTTGACGTTGTGGGGTGAGATCTTGCATGGAGCCCCAAATCGAGGGAGATTATCAGTGGTCTTGTATGTCTTCCATTTTCTAATAATTGCTCCCACAGTTGATTTCTTTACACCAAGCGTTTTACCCATTGCAGATTCTTCCCAGCCTGGTGCAGGTCTACAATTTTGTCTCTGGTGTCCTTCGACAGCTCTTCAGTCTTGGCCATAGTGGAGTTTGGAGTGTGACTGACTTTGTGGACAGGTGTCTTTTATACCGATAATGAGTTAAAACAGGTGCCATTAATACAGGTAACGAGTCAAGCCTCATTAGACCTCGTTAGAAGAAGTTAGTCCTCTTTGACAGTCAGAAATCTTGCTTGTTTGTAGGTGACCAAATACTTATTTTCCACTCTAATTTGGAAAAAAAAAATCTTTAAAAATCACACAATGTGATTTTCTGGGTTTTTTTCCACATTCTTTCTCTCATGGTTGAGGTTTACCCATGTTGACAATTACAGGCCTCTCTAGTCTTTTCATGTCTGAGAACTTTCACAATTGGTGGTTGACTAAATACTTATTTGCCCCACTGTATAATATTTACCTTGAATCCTCGAACAAATCACTCCTGAGGCAATCTTTCCTGTACAACTTCCGTAGTTCAATCCAATCGTAAGTAAATCCAAGCTTAAATCCGACATGAGCCCGTGCAGTCTTCGGCTATTACTAAATGAAGCTTGGCCCCCTCTGATACGGCTTCGCGCAAAGAATGACGTAGTGACACGTCAATAACGATGATGTCTATGAATAAGCATTAAAATGCTGCATGGACCGTGTGTAATTTTCCAGACAGTGGAATGGTTGATTTTATATTCTTTTGAGATCTTTTGAAATCTCTTACCAGACTCATAAGTGTACACAATCTTATTTCTGAAGGCCTCGGATAGCTCCTTTGATATCATTATGGTGTTTTCCCTCAGTTCAACAGTCAGTACCTGTTGAAAGTGTTTTGCGTTAAGGAGTGGGGCAAACTTTATTCAGACTGATGTAGGTAGGTGGCTACAAAAAGCGTCTCACTGAAGTTATTCCAGCCAACACTAGGTATTAGGTGGTAGGATGCCCTAACCTTTTCCTCAGTTAGAATATGCATTTTTGTTGATACGTATATTTGGTTTAATGAGTAAAACAATGTTAATTTGTGTTGTTAACCTGCAATTAAATCACTTTCTTTTTCAGAAATTAAGAAGATCAGACATTGATACAGTATGTGAACATTTCTTGATACAGAACTGAATATTTAATGGGGTGTCCTAAATTTTTCCACATGACTGTATACTTTTTCATAATTTTTTTCCCACTATTTTGCACTGTTTATAAGGCCAAAAACGCCTATGACCATGGCCTGTTAGTGTTTCATTGTCAAACATTGTCGAGCATGTTTGGTTGTCAACGGGACATGAACATTACAAATTTTGAAAAAAGATTATAGGATTTTTTTTGTGTGGTCTTTTTGGGTCCAAAATGTTGGTTATAATTGGTCAGTGAAGAAAACAACAATTTGAACATGAAGGTTATGGTGTCCTGAAAAAAAGGGACCCAACCTGGCCATTGTGAACATTTTTTTCTTTGAAATATAAAGGCAACATCAAAAGCATGCACATTCGGCCATAATAGGCTTAGTTGTTAAAGGGTTAACTCAGCGAATTAGGAAACATCTTGTTTGATGACGTTTCAATCTTCAACTACTTATACGACTTTTGCATCTGATTTGTTTTCATAAATTTTGTCTAATTTACAAAGAGTACTACCTTGACAGCATCTCTACTAAAAAGACTAAATTTTGAACTTCTCACCGCAGTTTCTATTCTTTTCAAGCTCTCCCGATACAAGACAAGAACGCACTGTTGTTTATCGTTTCTCATCTGAGCATAGGTCGTGATTCCTCTTGAAACAAGATTACGCTTTTATAACAAGCAGAGATGCTAGCCAAGGAAGGTCGACGAAAGTGTTGTCTTCTTTCAACTTAAGAAACGAGAAACTTTCAAAATCAGACAGGCGGAGGTACTACAATGAGTCCTTCGAGTTAAAATACAATCATTGGCAGAACTCGGTTATTCTTGGAAGCGCCGTCTGCTCTGTGATGTGCGCTACCCAAAATGCTTAGCTTCTAATTATATCCACATCAAACGGTGACAGCTTGCGGACGCAAGGGCGAGGCGTACAGTAAATATGACAAAGACAAGGCACTGCTTCTTATAGTCCCCTGGTCCTGACGGTCCGCCAGTAGATCATCTCGTCAAATGCGGAATTACGCAGTCAACGAAAATGAGAAAATTCCATGACCGGCCTTTTAAAACTGTGACGGTGAGGTAATTTCCTTGATTGGAACACAATTTCTGAGGCTCAATTAATTCTCGGAACGTACCGCGGGAAGACTGATTTATTTGGGTTAAGCTCACGCGAGATGGTTAGGAGGCTTTAGCGGCAGAATGACGTTTCATCGCGCGGCGGGGAGAATATATCCACGCGAGACGTTCAAGGCGCTTGAAAGGAGCCAAGGGTGATACTATAGCCCGACAACATTTGGTTAATTGGAGATTGGTCACGGCCTGTAATATTTGACTGTAATCTGAAGGGCCTGTGAAAGCGAGAGTGAGCGTTTGGCGAGGAGGGAGATCAGCACAAGCTGTGAGGAGCAGCCAGTGATAAGATTAAACCCATTCACATGCTGCAAATGTGAGAAAAAAACAGGAGCTCCTCTTTATCAGACTCATTGCTTACATCCTTGGCTCCTCCAGCTTGTTTTCATGCAAATAACCACATAAGAGAGGCGGCAACAAATGCAACAATAACCTCCGACATGCTGCAACATACATCCGACGTGTTCGAGAATAGAATAACATCCGCTCTGGCCTTATTTTTCTCTCCGTTGCTTGCGCAGAAGCAAACGGACTCATTACCAACTTCAAAGACACAGATAGGAGTTTTAATTAAGAGAAATGCTGAGGAGCCGTGCAGATAAGTAACAACCCCCCCTCCCCACGTCGCATTACTCGCTCCATCTTTCTCCACGCAACCCCCTCTAGCTCAGCCCCGCCCTCCCCCCAGCTCCGACAACATCATTAGGGCATCGCGGATGGCAGGCGGTCCAGCGTCATGGCGCCCCATGAAACTCGGCTTTCTACCCGGCTCGCTAATCCGAGCATCATGGTTCCATTGTGGCTAATGTCGAATGACATCGTGCATTTTTAACGTGTAAATACAGAAACAAACACGGAATTATTACATAACAGCTGCATCATTTCCTATCAGAATGGCGCCACCTTGAGATACGAGGTGAATTCTTGCCACGCTTGTAACGAGTACTGTAGCGATACGGTGATATACAGTGAGGCAAATAAGTATTTAGTCAACCACCAATTGTGCAAGTTCTACTTGAAAAGATTAGAGAGGCCTGTAATTGTCAACATGGGTAAACTTCAACCATTAGAGACAGAATGTGAAAAAACAAAAACAGAAAATCACATTGTTTGATTTTTAAAGATTTTTTTTCCAAATTAGAGTGGAAAATAATTATTTAGTCACCTACAAACAAGCAAGAGTTCTGGCTGTAAAAGAGGTCTAACTTCTTCTAACGAGGTCTAATGGGGCTCCACTCGTTACCTGTATTAATGGCACCTGTTTTAACTCATTATCGGTATAAAAGACACCTGTCCACAACTCAGTCAGTCACAATCCAAACTCCACTATGGCCAAGACCAAAGAGCTGTCGAAGGACACCAGAGACAAAATTGTACACCTGCACCAGGCTGGGAAGACTGAATCTGCAATAGGTAAAACGCTTGGTGTAAAGAAATCAACTGTGGGAGCAATTATTAGAAAATGGAAGACATACAAGACCACTGATAATCTCCCTCGATCTGGGGCTCCATGCAAGATCTCACCCCGTGGCGTCAAAATGATAAGAACGGTCAGCAAAAATCCCAGAACCACACGGGGGGACCTAGTGAATGACCTACAGAAAGCTGGCCCACAGTAAGAAAGGCTACTATCAGTAACACAATGCGCCGCCAGGGACTCAAATCCTGCACTGCCAGACGTGTCCCCCTGCTGAAGAAAGTACATGTCCAGGCCTGTCTGCGGTTTGCTAGAGAGCATTTGGATGATCCAGGAGAGGACTGGGAGAATGTGTTGTGGTCAGATGAAACCAAAATAGAACTTTTTGGTAGAAACACAGGTTCTCGTGTTTGGAGGAGAAAATACTGAATTGCATCCAAAGAACACCATACCCACTGTGAAGCATGGGGGTGGAACCATCATGCTTTGAGGTTTTTCTGCAAAGGGACCAGGACGACTTATCTGTTTAAAGGAAAGAATGAATGGGGCCATGTATCGAGAGATTTGAGTGAAAATCTCCTTCCATCAGCAAGGGCATTGAAGATGAGACGTAGCTGGGTCTTTCAGCATGACAATGATCCCAAACACACAGCCAGGGCAACAAAGGAGTGGCTTCGTAAGAAGCATTTTAAGGTCCTGGAGTGGCCTAGCCAGTCTCCAGATCTCAACCCCATAGAAAATCTGTGGAGGGAGTTGAAAGTCTGTGTTGCCCAACGACAGCCCCAAAACATCACTGCTCTAGAGGAGATCTGCATGGAGGAATGGGCCAAAATACCAGCAAAAGTGTCTGAAAAGTTTGTGAAGAGTTACAGAAAACGTTTGGCCTCCGTTATGTCAGGAAAACGCGGGCAGGCAGGTGGTGTGGACCCCATTGCAGGGAAACAAAAGGCAGCCAGGGAGGTGGTGATCTTAAAAAACGTTTTAATAATAACTAACAAAACACAAAGTACAACCAAAAGTATTGGGGATCAAAAAGGCAAGGTTCAAACAAAACTTACTTTACCGGAGGTTTTAGAACACGAGGGCTTGGACAGGATCTTGACTTTGACACACACATAGACAAGGGGTAACGACACAACGAGGAACAGGTGAGCACAGGAGGATGCAGATTGGCGGATACACTAGGAGACACAACAGGTTAAACCAATGGGCAATCACAGGGACAAGTCACACTAGGAGAAAACCAACACAAAACCTAACACGTTATTGCCAACAAAGGGTACATAACAAAGTACTGAGATGAACTTTTGGTATTGCCCAAATACTTATGTTCCACCATGATTTGCAAATAAATTCTTTAGAAATCAAACAATGTGATTTTCTGTTTTTTTTTTCCCACATTCTGTCTCTCATGGTTGAGGTTTACCCATGTTGACAATTACAGGCCTCTCTAATATTTTCAAGTGGGAGAACTTGCACGATTAGTGGTTGACTAAATACTTATTTGCCCCACTGTAACTGTAATATAATGTTGCTTAAAAGTTGGTGGGGACAATTTGAGCAGCCTTAAAAGTTGGTAGTGTTATGTCCCTACTGTCCCTATGCAAACCAACGCCCTTGGCACCAAGCCAAATTAGTTGAGCTGATGCTTGCATCTCATGTGGCTGCGTATACCTGCCTGAATTGACATGGTTGGCGCTCACGAGTCGGCATAGATCAGCGCAAGGGAGAGAAACGTGCCCCCTTCAGGGAGGGCACAATGTCAAAGAGATTAATTGTTGAAGGCATCATGCTGGGATAGCTCGGCGCTCCGAGGCGCGAATATATTCATCTGCGTTGGGGCAGCATTACTCGCGGGCGGGATCCAACAGCACGTTAGATCCCACGTGAACACCAACCCCCTCCAGAGGTGCCGCTCTTTTGTCTCCGGGTAGTCTTGCCTGGCATTCCGCCTGCCGACTAACGCTTTCATGTGGCCGGAGAATTATCCTCCCTCTGTGTGCTTTTGCGCTGGAGTGTGACGCCTTCTCAGGTACTCTCTTTCAGATCTGTTTTCTACTTTGGCACGCATCCAGCTAGCTTCACACAGGTGGCTGTTCTCCCGCAGGCTCGAGTCAAGGCGGCGGACCAGACTGCAGCCGAGCGACTATTAACAGAAGCGCCGGAGGACCGTAACTCTCGAGACGGCTGCGCTCTCAGTTAAGCGGTGAAGTGTCAGGAAGTGGTTTGACATGCGCGTAAAGCTCGCGTGTGCTGTAAATCACAGAGGCTTTTTAATGTGTGCCGCTAGCATGAGTCAGAATCCCAAAGAGTTTTAACGTGTGTTCGAGCGTGGCCCTTTGTATGCTTTGCTCGAAAAATGGTAAAAACTTGCAGTTCGCTGCCACTTGTTTGTTTCGCGATAGTTTTCCAACTTTTTAAAGAAAGCAGCGTAAGACCCGGGTAGGAAGCCGTCTTAAAAGCTTTTCCATCTCGTAAAACTCCTCGCTGAGCCTGATGGATCACAGCTTTATCGCAAGATGAGTCTGCAGTATTAAAGCGCACTGTTGCTTTCTAAAAGCGGTGCAGCACCAGAGGTGGCAAAAGTCCCCACACCCTGGATTTAACCCTTTATGGGGTGCTTATTTAAAGTGCCTATGATACCAAAAAGCATGTTTATTTCATATTCCATGCGGTGTTTTATGTTCATGAATGAAATGGACCGTTTGGATGTGTATGGAAGCGATCGATATATTTACCATAATTTTCGCACGATAAGGCGAAAACACAAAAGTTCACACAAAAACGACATTTGTTCATAGATAAGCCGCACTGGACTATAAGCCGCAGCTGTCTTCGTAGTATTATGGGATGTTTACACCAAAAGTTATTAACCAGTAACACTTTATTTGACAGCCGCATTATACGGCCGTCATTAGAGGTGTGCGAAATTTCCGATTCTTAGATTATTCGCGACTCGGCCGTGGAAGAGTCGAGAACGATTCACAAACATCCAAATTCCGATTATTGAAAAATGTCAAGTAAAGCAGAAGTAAACACACTCAGCGCGCCGCGCGGTCTTCGGGACACAATAAGGAACGGAGCGAGAGTAGCTAAACATCATGCTTGTCACTACCCGGCCCCTCGGGTGATACCAATGCTCAACTCACGGCTCTAGCTCAACTCATGCCGCGAGATAAAAAAAAAACAACATACCTGACTGCTGCCGACAGCTGCTACAATGTACGTCCACATAATGTTACGGTAGATATCATATTTATATAGGACTACATTCAATATAGACTTGGTAGCGTTAGCAGCACATCTACAGAAAGCTAGATGCTGGCGTTAGTAAACGGCCGCCATCTTAAAGCAGTAGACTTTCCTGCGAGGCTGTTGTAGCGAACCTTCCAAGCGAACCTAATTAACTTTTTCTCTAAAATACTCGTAAATCGGTAAAATATTGACTTGAATCTTTAAAATAGTTTTAAAACTTTCAAATGTCGAAAGTAGACAAAAGGGAAATTATGGAAGAACGGGAGCAATTTTAACAGCTTTAACGGTTTATTCACAACATTAAATTAATCGAATGTAGTTTAAAGCTGCTGATACAGAATGGGGATTTGAGTATTGTTTTTAACAGTTAACTTGATACTGAAATAGTCGTTTATTTAACATTTAACATTAAAATCAGCTAATAGCAGGGGGGGGAGCTTTGAACCAATTAGCTGCAAAGATTCATTGCTTCAAAAAGCTTCATTTGGCCATCACTGCTCCCTTGGAGGAGACAGTCAATCTCTGCTGCCACCTGCTGTCAACACTGTTGTTGTCCAACATACCTCCTAACATGCATTGCAGTGCTACAGATGTAAATTAGTCAAAATTCATGTTCTTTGGTAATTATTTCATCACTGTTCCAATTGTTTCATTGATTGCAAGTTATAGTATTTAGTAACACATTATTTGACAGTGGCGCTATTAAACTATCATAATCATGATATGACACTGTAATGAGCATCAATAAATGCTTATAACAAATGTCATTTAGTGTTATCCGGCAAATGATCTCACTTTTGAATGGATGTAAAGATCCGAGCAGGACACAAAAGGAGTTAGTGACATATTTTGTGGGGTTGACACTTAATGACATGTTTCATAAACAATCAGTAATGCCCATGATGCGCATGTTATAATTATGACGGTCTTATGATGCCGCTGTCAAATAAAGTTTTACTAAATTCCATAACTAGCAATTAATGAAACAACTGGAACAGTAACTGAAGAAATAATTAGCAAAGAACATGAATTTTGACTGTAATTTACATTTGTAGCACTGCAATGCATGTTAGGAGGTATGTTACCAATTTACCCAAATAAATCAACAAATAAGCCGCACTGGACTATAAGCCGCACGATTCAAAATGACGGAAAAAAGTAGCGGCTTATAGTCCGAAAATTACGGTATTCAATATTTTTAATTCTGCGCCATGAAAATGAGTGACCTCCGGAGTCTGGATTGAGAAAGACGAAGAATGTGACGCCAGTGGACTAATGTTCTTCACAATACAGTCATTACTTTATTATGCAGAAGGACTGCTGATTAAATCGTTTATTTTTTGCATTACGCCAGCCCAATGTGGTGCAGGCTTTTGTTGCTGCACCAGGGAGAGGCATGCGAGCCTTTTTGGGTTTCAAAAACATCCTGTTCACCGCGAAGAATGGGCAAAACAAGTCCGACAACTGTGGGATCATTGGACGGACAAGGAAGTGAGTAAGCTACGTGTTTTATATTATGTCAAATAACGGGATCTTGATTTTATGACAGAGGCTGGGGGCCGGATGTAATTTGACCACGGGCCACATTTGGCCCCCGGGCCGGACTTTGGACATGTCTGTTCTGGAGGAAATTTCTGTGGTCAGACGAAACAAAAATCGAGCTGTTTGGCTACAATGCCCAGCAATATGTTTGGAGGAGAAAAGGTGAGGCCTTTAACCCCAAGTACACCATGCCTACCGTCAAACACGGTGGTGGTAGTATTATGCTGTGGGGCTGTTTTGCTGCCAATGGAACTGGTGCTTTACAGAGAGTAAATGGGATAATGAAGAAGGAGGATTACCTTCAAATTCTTCAAGATAACCTAAAGTCATCAGCCCGAAGATTGGGTCTTGGGCGCAGTTGGGTGTACCAACTTGACAATGACCCCAAACACACATCAAAAGTGGTAATGGAATGGCTAAATCAGGCTAGATTAAGGTTTTCGAATGGCCTTCCCAAAGTCCTGACTTAAACCCCATTGAGAACTTGTGGACAATGCTGAAGAAACAAGTCCATGTCAGAAAGCCATCAAATTTAACTGAACTGCACCAATTCTGTCAAGAGGAGTGGTCAAAGATTCAACCAGAAGCTTGCCAGAAGCTTGTGGATGGCTACCAAAAGCACCTAATTGAAGTGAAAATGGCCAAGGGACATGTTACCAAATATTAGCACTGCTGTATGTATATTTTTGACCCAGCAGATTTGATCACTTTATTCTGTTCACCCATAATAAAGTCATAAAAGAACCAAACTTCATGAATGTTTTTTGTGACAAAGAAGTATCTGTTCCAATCACTCTATCAGAGAAAAATCAGAGTTGTAGAAATAACTGGAAACTCAAGAGAGCCATGACATTATGTTCTTCACAAGTGTATGTAAACTTTTGACCACAACTGGCGCTTCCAAGAGTTCAGGCAGAGCACAGAAAGTCTCTGTGTCTCATCTACGTTGTACTGAATCCATTTTTGGAGATTCCGTGGGTTCCTCTGATTTGATTTTGCAGTTTTAACTTTGTCAACACACTGCTTACTTCAACCGCACTTCATGTTGTTCTGTCTAAACTGGAATTTCAGAGTAGAAATTGTCAAAGATGGCGCCGGCCATGTTTCGCTCAGGAAACTTGTCTATTTCTTCATAATTTTATAAAATAGTTCGCATTGATTGACTGTATCACTCTATTTCGTGCAACACTTATGCATAGATTTTAATTCTTGACTAAATAAATTTGTCCTCTTGGTAAGCAGTACTAGCTAGATAAACAGCTCACTTCTACTCCTCAGAAAAACGCTAACATAAGAACAGATTTGCAACCCTGTTAAATACCAAAAAAAGTATTTCTTATAATAAAGTCATTGATAATTTATTGTGTAGCAAAAAAACAGAAATGAAGGCTATTTTTTGTAGAATTTTGAAGCCCAAATATTCTGGATATTTGGGCTTCTGGAATGGCCTATGAAACTCTTGCTAGCACCTTCTCAGGACCCTTTTCGGAAGCCCCAAAAAAGCCGCTACTGGTTCTGACACAGGAGATCAAGTAAGGCCTCCAAATTTTGACAGCATGCACTGGTGTTTTCCCCCAATGTCCCAAAGCACCGCTATGTTTACACTGCAGCAGAATGGGCCTGCAGGATAGGCCAACACCTGGCCTCCTTCTCAAGCTCCAACAGCTGGATGCCGTCTGTTGATAGTGGGCTGCAGCTGGACGGGAAGCTTAGCCATTGTTCCTCTACGGAACTGATTGGGTTTCCATTATAAATAATTTATAAAACAGCCTACTCTAATGAATTGCCTTCAACATCCTTGAACCTTCTGATATAGAATTTTAGTGATGATTTAACATGAAAACAAAACCTAAAGATGACTTTCCAAATAATCCAAAGCAGAGTTAGCGCAGCCAGCGTGAGTTATCTAAATACGACATTAAAAAAATAAAAATAAAAAAAACGGTGTGAGACATCACTTATGGTTGCCTGATCACGCCATTGCCTTAAGTCAATATTTCTTCCAAAATAGAAATCCATTCTCCCACCCTTAGGTTGGCTTTGATGTGCAGTGTCTGGGTCTTACATCAGACACTGGGGTCAACGCCTGAAAAGGCAAGTCAATTTTCCGACAGACATCAGAGGGAGAGGCTTTTCCTGCACAGGTAGAGAGAAGGGCCACGAGAGCTCGACAAGCATTGAAATTGACTGATCTGACTGGAGCAGACAGATGGGACCGCGCCGACAAAGCGGGTTCATTGTTGCGTTAGTTATTTATGCCGATTTACGAGAGACAGCACAAACAGTCGGGAACTTCTTTTTTACAGCACCTATAAAAAAAAAAAATTAAAAAAAGAGTTGTGGGTTTCGTTAGACCATTTCCTGGAGGTCCGATAATGGAAAAAATAACGTTTAAATGCAAAAATGGGCAAAACCATCAAGGGCCGACATTTTTCTTTCACTAGTTATAACTAGGGGTGCAACGGTTCAGTTAGCCCACGGTTCGTCGTATTAATTGAAGGGAATAGTTACCTTTCTCTCACACACCATATAACTGTTTGCATTACTCTAACACACTTAATATAATCAATCAGGGAATAGAATCGTTTCTCATATTTACTGTAGGACTTTGTATTACTCTAACACACCTAATATAAAATAAATTAATGAAAAGAAGCAGAATAGAAGGCCTAAAAGATACAGTACCCCATCTTATCACAGAAGCCCAACGTGCATCAAGATTGACGCACCAACTCCCACAATCAGTTCTCCCGGGCACTCCGGGACAATGAGCAGGGCGTTCTGTCCTAAAACAAGTAGCATTGGAGAACGCCCGATATCCAACTGAAAACACAACTGACAAGACTCCAAGAGCCCACTTTGACGCTGAGGGGGCAGAATCCACATACTCGTTGCCCAGTAACTCCCAAATCCTCCTGTCCAATCAACAAAAGACAATAATCCCACACACAACCTTCTTCTTCCTTCTTCACACCCTTCTCCCTGCCCACAGCCCGCCCCCACGAGAGCTTTCAAAAGACTGAACATTTAGATAACAACTGTCGCTTCTCGGGGACATTTTTTTATGTAGCCGTTGTTTTGCTGACCCTGGATCCAGCATTGTCTATCCGTCGTCTGTTTTGCCTTGTTTTTGACCATTGTCGACAAATAAATTGTCAACCTGTTTTCGGTGAGCCGTCTTTAAACCGTTCAAAATGGAGCCAGTACAAAGGGTTAACAGTGAAATGAATGCGCGGGATTGGCCCCTCCAGGCCGACTTGTGGGAGCGGTGCCAGCGGCTTGGCCGAGGGTAGACGAATTCCGTCATAATAATATAATACTAGGGCTGTCAAACGATTACAATTTTTAATCGAGTTAATCACAGCTTAAAAATTAATTAATCGTAATTAATCGCACTTAATCGCAATTCAAACCATCTCTAAAGTATGCCGTATTTTTCTGTAAATTATTGTTGGAATGGAAAGATAAGACACAAAATGGATATATACATACAACATACTGTACATAAGTACTGTATTTGTTTATTATAACAATAAATCCACAAATGGCATTATTAACATTCTTTCTGTTAAAGTGATCCACGGATAGAAAGACTTGTAGTTCTTAAAAGATAAATGTTATAGTTACAAGTTATAGTAATTTTATATTAAAACTAGGGCTGTCGAAATGTCGTGAATCGCATTAACGGGCATTAATTGATTTTTTTTATTTTTTTTTATTAATCACATTAAAATATTTGACGCAATTAACGCACATGCCCCGCTCAAACAGATTAAAATGACAGCAGTGTAATGTCTGCTTGTTACTTGTTTTTTGGTGTTTGGCGCTCTCTGCTGGCGCTTCGGTCCAAATGATTTTATGGGTTCAAGCACAATGAGTGAGCACGGTGGAATTATTGACATCAACAATGGCGAGCTACTAGTTTATTTTTTGATTGAAAATTTTACAAATTTTAATAAAACGAAAACATTAAGAGGGGTTTTAATCAGTGTTGTTAATAACGGCGTTACAATATAACGGCGTTACTAACGGCGTTATTTTTTTCAGTAATGAGTAATCTAATTAATTACTTTTCTCATCTTGGCAACGCCGTTACCGTTACTGAGGCGGGAAAGGCGTGCGTTACTATGCGTTACTAAGTTGGTTGAATAAAAAAAAAAGTCTGAGAGAAACGGACTCACGGGGACGAGAGCTGAGCAGGAGTGGGGAAGACGCCGTTGCAACCGCGATGCTAGGTGGCTCCAATAATACCTGACTGCAGCCATAGCCGACAAACTACGCCCACATGACACGGTAGATATCATATTATAGAACTAGATGCAAATGACAGACACTGCTGCATTGCCAACATGTTTTAAGGACTACATGCGTTTGTAAACAGCCGCCATCTTAAAGCAGTAGACCTCTCAGGAAGGCCCTGATGTAGAGATCCTTCCTAGCGAACCTAAGTAATTTTTTTTTTTAATCTAAAATGCTCCTAAATCGGCAAAATCTTAACTTAAATCTATCTTTAAATGATGAAACAGTTTTAAAACTTACACATGTTTAAAGTAGACAGAAGGGAACTAATGCAATAACGGGAGAAATTTTAACAACTTTAACGATTGATTCACAACTTTAAATGACTTCCACACATAGCAAAGGTTACTAGCTAGTTATCGCAATACCCTTGTGTCTAGTTAAGAGGAGGGTAAAGAATTGGGTTAGGGCCAATTGTCCCCCAAACCCTTTAAGCTTCACATTGTGTGACCTGTGTTTTTTTTTTTTTTTTTTTTTTTTTTTGAGAAAAAAAAATATATATATATCACTAGTTACTTTGCCAACTAATTACTCTTACATTCAGGTAACTGAGTTACTAACGCAATTACTTTTTGGGAGAAGTAATTTGTAACTGTAATTAATTACTTTTTTAAAGTAAAATTAACAACACTGGTTTTAATATAAAATTGCTATAATTTGTACTAACATTAATCTTTTAAGAACTACAAGTCTTTCTATCCATGGATCGCTTTAGGAGAATGTTAATAATGCTAATGCCATCTTGTTGATTTATTGTTATAATAAACAAATACAGTACTTATGTACCGTATGTTGAATGTATATATCCGTCTTGTGTCTTAACTTTCCATTCCAACAATAAGTTACAGAAAAATATGGCATATTTTATAGCTGGTTTGAATTGCGATTAATCACGATTAATTAATTTTTAAGCTGTAATTAACTTGATTAAAATTTTCTATCGTTTGGCAGCCCTAATTAAAACCCCTCTTCATGTTTTCGTTTTAATCAAATTTGTAAAATTTTCAATCAAAAGTAGGGTTAATATAATAAGAATAAAAATAACACTAACAAGAATAGAGTGACCAAAGCCTGAGTAGGTTTTATGTGTATTTTGCATAGCTATTTTGATTTGGAATGCCAGTTTACTTTGCATTGTTGTTTAACTGTGTGAGAATAGGGCCTCATTACTACAGACTGAAGTGCTTTCCTTTTTGTGAACATTATTTTTTTTTGAGAGATAGGAATATTATTTTTGTTGTGCTTTCACTAAATGATACTTATGTTTGTTGTGAAGGGAGTTGCCGAAGCTTATGCCAATAAATGGCGGGGTCCAAGGAACGCCTGTGTCCACTCGCCTTTATAACATATACTGTATATCTCTGTACATATCTGACCCAAAATACAACAAGAGACACATAATTGCCACTAAAAGAAAGAAAACTTACAGAAATATGTGTGGAGCACAAATAGCACAATACAGCAGCATAAACGTCTCACAACTACTAATTCTCCCACTGTTAGAAGGAATAACATTAGTATGGAACGGCGCTGCCCCCAAGCGGCCGGTGACATTCTCTTCACTCTTAATGTCCATAAATGGCGTCATTGTAATCTGTTTGAGGCAATGCGTGAACGGGTCATTCAGTGCATGCGTTAATTGCGTCAAATATTTTAACTAGGGCTGTCAAACGATTCAAATATTTAATCGAGTTAATTACAGCTTAAAAGTTAATTAATCGTAATTAATCGCAATTCAAACCATCTATAAAATATGCCATATTTTTCTGTAAATTATATATATATTCTGTAAAATAATTTGTTGGAATGGAAAGATAAGACACAAGATGGATATATACATTCAACATACGGCACATAAGGACTGTAGTGGGCATTTCACTCTACTGTCATTTAAATCTGTCTATGCTGTCCTCACTCCGAAGCGTCTACTTTTTCCAAAGCTAGACAGCTAGTGAACGACGCCTTAATAATCAGACTTCTTCCTTTTTCATCTGATTTATTAATAAAATGGCCTCAAACCACTGTCCTCTTTAGACCGTAGTGAAACTACCAAAAAAAAGTACACAAGCATTGCACTGGCAACAACGTTAGCTTAGCACGCTATACAGGTTCACTAAACATAAACAAAAAGCGTCTCATACAAAAAATATAATTTCGCTTACTAACATAATATGTACATTCTTTACAACAACCATACTTACGGACAAATCTTGTCCAAGGATCATATAAGCACAACATTACAACGTAGGCGTCAGCACGAGATGTCGTGCAGCCATATTGAACTGGCGAGAAAGCAATAAACCATCTCGCAAAGCGACCACAAGAGTTCGCTGTTAGACAGCATAAAAAACCTTGCTGTAAAACTTATCAAAAGGCAGAATACTGTCTGAGCGGGACATGTGCGTTAATTGCGTCAAATATTTTAACGTGATTAATTTAAAAAACTAATTATCGCGCGTTGACGCAATAATTTTGACAGCCCTAATTTTAACATGATTAATTTTAAAAATTAACGCCCGTTAACGCGATAATTTTGACAGCCCTAAATAATACTAATAATTCCTGTAAAAATGTAACGAATCAGGTTCTAATGTGGCGGACGTTTTTGCTGTACCTGAACGCACAGGTACAGGTGAGAGAGGGAGCGGTGCGGTTGAGAGTTTACTTTCACTTTTAATGTTTTGTTAAGAACACTGTCAACTGCGGCGGACAGTAGGTGTTTTGTGTTGGACAAGAACACATCAGAAAAATTAAATGATGTTTGTTTTCAATGTAATAGACAAGATCACATAAAAGTGTTGTCTGTCCCTTTAAGCATTTTTCATTTGCCGGTGTTCTTTGCATTGCTAATCAAAAAGCATTTTCCAATGAATATTTCCGGATGACAACAACCCCTCTGCAATAAAACCATCTGGCAAAACATCAACTACAACCACAGATAAAAGAGAGAGTTCTTGCACCTCCAACACAGCTTCTGTATGTGTCATTACATGTAGCTGTATTCATTAAGTAGAGTATGTGTGAGAGATAAAGGTCGCCGAAATGTGGGATTTCCCCTGACTGTCAGGACTTGACTTACCTGGTCTTTGAATGCACGCGCAAGCTAACGCATGGCTGAGGGCGTCTATTTCTCCCATCTTTTTTTTTACAAGTATGCTAGTTAAACAGCATATACGGTCATTGAAATACGGCTTTGATATGGACGCAGCACTGATTTATGTTCTGACTTTTATCATTGCTCGCCACCCCAGGCACTTTTTCTAGTGGAGAGTTTTCAGGTGGAAAACACCTGCTTTGAATGATAGTCTGCACTTTACCATCTGTATGAAATGACTGCCATAGTGTCTATATGTTCAGTCGCACTATGAACTTGAAGCCTTTACTGTGTTTATGGGTTATTCCAGAATTGGAGGACATTTTAGCTTCAAAGGTCCTGAATAGTAAGCCTCCACTTCTCTGGTTTTGTGCCACATTTTCATCAATATAGGTAATAAATCAAATATCAAAGGCTTCATTAGTTCACTTTACAGATCAATGGTAGTTTTTTAAATTACATTATTCAAAATAGTGCACTGGCAACTAGGCAGTCAGCCAGGTTGTTTACAGAGGTGCAAATAAGTATTTAGTCAACCACCAATTGTGCAAGTTCTCCTACTTGAAAAGATTAGAGAGGCCTGTAATTGTCAACATGGGTAAACCTCAACCATGAAAGAATATGGAGAAAAAAACCTGAAAATCAAATTGTTTGATTTTTAAAGAATTTATTTCCAAATTTGAGTGGAAAATAAGTATTTGGTCACCTACAAACAAGCAAGATTTCTGGCTGTCAAAGAGGTCTAACTTCTTCTAACGAGGTCTAACGAGGCTCCACTCATTACCTGTATTCATGGCACCTGTTTTAACTCATTATCGGTATAAAAGACACCTGTCCACAACCTCAGTCAGTCACACTCCAAACTCCACTATGGCCAAGACCAAAGAGCTGTCGAAGAACACCAGAGACAAAATTGTAGACCTGCATCAGGCTGGGAAGGCTGAATCTGCAATGGGTAAAACGCTTGGTGTAAAGAAATCAACTGTGGGAGCAGTTATTAGAAAATGAAAGACATACAAGACCACTGATAATCTCCCTCGATCTGGGGCTCCATGCAAGATCTCCCCCGTGGCGTCAAAATGAAAACAGGAACGGTGAGCAAAAATCCCAGAACCACACGGGCGGACCTTGTGAAAGACCTACAGAGAACTGGAACCACAGTAACAAAACGTACTATCAGCAACACAATGCGCCGCCAGGGACTCAAATCCTGCACTGCCAGACGTGTCCCCCTGCTGAAGAAAGTACACGTTCAGGCCCGTAGGCAGTTTGCTAGAGAGCATTTGGATGATCTAGAAGAGGACTGGGAGAATGTGTTATGGTGTATACCCAATGTAAATATATATTATATATATATATATATATATATATATATGGACTGTCAAAATTATCGCGTTAACGGGCGGCAATTAATTTTTTAAATTAATCACGTTAAAATATTTGACGCAATTAACGCACATGCCCCGCTCAGACAGATTTAAATGACAGTACAGTGAAATGCCCACTTGTTAATTGTGTTTTATGGAGTTTTTCCGTCCTCTGCTGGCACTTGGGTGTGATTGATTTTATAGGCTTCAGCACCCATGAACATTGTGTAAGTAATTATTGACAACAATGGCGGGCTACTAGTTTAATTTTTGATTGAAAATTTTACAAATTTTATTAAAACGAAAACATTAGGAGGGGTTTTAACATAAAATTTCTATAACTTGTACTAACATTTATCTTTTAAGAACTACAAGTCTTTCTATCCATGGATCGCTTTAACAGAATGTTAATAATGTTAATGTCATCTTGTTATAATAAACAAATACAGTCCTTATGTACCGTATGTTGAATGTATATATCCATCTTGTGTCTTATCTTTCCATTCCAACAATAATTTACAGAAAAATATGGCATATTTTATAGATGGTTTGAATTGCGATTAATTGCGATTAATTAATTTTTAAGCTGTAATTAACTCGATTAAAAATCGTTTGACAGCCCTAATATATATATATATATATATATATATATATATATATATATATATATATGTATATATAGGGTCCCCCCAGGATTGATAAAACTAAATTCAAGACTTTTAAGACCTTTTTTTAATGCCATTTCAACTGAAAATTAGTACTTTTCTCGCACCCATTATTTAGATAATATTGAATCATTTTTTTTGTGCGGCACGGTGGCTGAGTGGTTAGCACGTCTGCCTCACAGTTCTAAGATCAAGGGTTCAATCCCGGGCTTCGGCCTTCCTGTGTGGAGTTTGCATGTTCTCCCCGTGCCAGCGTGGGTTTTCTCCGGGAACTCCGGTTTCCTCCCACATCCCAAAAACATGCATGGTAGGCTGATTGAACACTCTAAATTGACCATAGGTATGAGTGTGTGCGTGAATGGTTGTATGTCTCCTTGTGCCCTGCGATTGGCTGGCAACCAGTTCAGGGTGTACCCTGCCTACTGCCCGTAGTTATCTGGGATAGGCTCCAGCACCTCCGTGACCCTCGTGAGGAAGAAGCGGCATGGAAAATGAATGAATCATTTTTTAAAAATAAAGCCCTGAACACCAAATTTAACCTCAATTACTAAGTGTGTTTGACAAAAGAATGTACATTTATTGAAGATACAATTAAAACACATATAAATATAAGGTTTTTCAGATTTTTTTTCCCCAGGATAAAATGGATTTTACATTATTATTGTAAAGCAACTTCAGAAATTACATTTGCAATACAACAGGTTTCCCTTTTAAGAGGACCTAGTCGAGGTGGTAGGTAGGTGATTGTCAAGTTGGCCACCGTAACTGTAAAGTGCTTGCAACTGGCAGTGAAAGTTTAAAAAACAGCCACTAAATGGCAGTAGTTTACCATTAATTGCCACAAAATAAAAAAGCTACACATGACCATTTCCCTTGGTAATAATTTTTTTCTAATCACATTACAAGTATACAAAACACATGTTAATCCTTTGTTAGCTATTGAAGACATTTCTTTTAATCAGATAGAGAAAATCCATACTCTTATTTAATCAAGAAAAACATTTAAATATACCAGGAGGTGTTTTACTATCACCTACATTATAGTTTGCCTATCACCATGCCATGTTATTCAGATCAACGTTACCCCGCACTCGTTCCAACAATAGACAGTGTCAACCGTGTTGTGTATCTGAGAGTGATGGTGAATCTACGACCCCGGTTTATCCATGCTAAGGCTAGTGCACCTGTCAATACCCCATTGAACATGGCTAACTCTTAAGTTAAAACTGCGAAATTCACATTCATTCGAAAGGCAAACCGTGCATAAATACATTATTGCATCTAACACATTTTAATTGGAGAAATTGGCAACTTACTTTGAAATGTTAAGCAAGTCCACTGCCTTCGCATGACCCGTAAACTGCGACCCAAAGTATCTGGATGCGATTTGGTTGCCGATCCAATACCTCACATGCTGGTCCAACTGTTTGGCCTTGCTTGTCTTGTTGAGGCTTTCGTCGAACATAACAACTAAGGCATCTGAGCAGGTCCTTGCGTTAGCACACAGTACTGTGCGATTGCCTGATGTTGTGATGTTGATGCTAATGATGCTAACGGCGCGCACGCACGAGGTGCAGTGCATCGTAAAAATTTGACGCGTCATCTTCGCTATGGATAAAAAAAAACCAAAAAAAAAAAACTTCGTCACGGATATAATTTAGGTTGCACTGAGATGTTCTTGAAAATTAAAACTACGGTGAAAAAATTCCAGACTTACGACAGCTAATTTAATACTTTTAATACCTTTAATAATGGAAAACTAAATTCAATGCTTTTTTAATACTTTTAATAACCCGCGGGTACCCTGTATATGCATATTATATATATATATATATATATATATATATATATATATATAAAACAACTTTAGTAAGGGGGAAGAGTAAATAAATTATAGAATTAAGATTTCTTATCAATGAAAACATTAAAAGTGTTCGTTGGCTGTCACTGAGTAGCATTTGTGATCGCTACACAAAGCTAACTAAATTACCCCCAAGAACGGTAAGAGACTTAGGACAACCAGAGGATATATAAGAAAGACAGGGCTGATGGTAAAGGGTAGCTTGTTGAAACAGGAGAATGTCACTGTCAGTCGCGTCGATAAAAAAGCTAAAGCTATGCTTAGGTCGGCTCGTTTTTTTCGTCTTTTTCAGCCTTCGACACTCAAGCCATCTCTTTAACTGAACATTTTTATGTTCTTCCACATCTTTTCCAGTGAATTTGGCACCAGGCACATCATTTTGGGAGAGAATTTGTAGTTTTAGCTCTGTAAACATCTCCTTCGTACACGATTTCCATTCATTTCCTATTAGGGACAAACGGTGGCTTGTCCCTACTTAGCAACAGTAGCTAATGTCATGAATATTAATGAGCGGAAGTGACGTGTTGCGTGCGGTACGCCATTCTAGAATGACCCTGATGTAGTAAGAGATTGATCAAGTGGTGGACACCAAAGCAACCAAGTCAAGTGTGAGAAGGCCTCACCTCTGCTTAGTTGAAGAGTTCAGTGAGAGTTAAAAGAAATGAATTGTGAATCACAGTCAAATAAAAAAAACATCTTCTGATACTTTTGAGATCTGCGGCGGAAACCCTGTTTGTCCCTCCTCTATTGTTTCCCGGCTATCTCGACACCCACTCGGCAGAACGTCGAAACGTAGCGATGATCTGAGATGCTGCCGCCGATAGACTCGGCGCTGCCGCAGATTCTATTAAGCTCCAAATGAAAGCAGGCACATCAAAGGGCATGCGGAAAGGCAACGCGGAGATGTGACAGGGCAAAGGGGGAACGAAAATGAGCGATGGGAGCGAAAAGAAGAGTCTAATTTACGCAATCCCCAAAACGACACAGAACCTAATCCAAATCAATATGTGTGAGGGGTAGGAGTGTTGTTACAATGCTGGTGTGGAACTTATTAGCCGAAGATGAAAGCATCAAAGTGGCCGGCGAGATTAATTGACGTCTTTTAGAGCTCGGGCGAAAAAAAAATAATTGCGGTTGGTTATGTACATTTTTGCGCAGACCACTTTTGAACTAAGATGCGCTTCCAAAACCCAAGTTTGGACGACACCTGACTGACAGCTCAAAAGAGTGTTTTCTGCAGCAGCCAAAGCAAATAAATTAATTACAATAACATCAGTGGAATCACTTGACAACATTTTGACAGCAGCTACAACGCACTCCAGTTTGTCTAGACACTAGTACATCCAGTTCCATTTCATGTACGTTCAATCCAAAGTCTTCTGTCAGTATCCGACAGGCTTTATCTACGGAACAGACCGCTGGGGATCATTTCATCTCTGCAGATAATCGCTATTTATTTTGCTGTCCAGGGTGGAAAATTTGCAAGCAATCCCCTTGAGGGTATTCTGTAAGTGTTTTATCACATGGAGATATTGAAGTGTGATAGGTGAATAGGAAAGACTCGACGTGATCCTGTCTGCTTAAGTCCCAAAGCTTGTCCGCGAGCTGTTCAAACAACACCCAGGGAGTGGTGCGGTGCTCTCCGAAGTGTCTCTTTTCACTTTTTTTCTTCCGAAAACCAGATGAAGGGCAAAATGGGGTATCAGGGGGAGAGGAGTGCTTGCTTGTGTGTCTGCCTGATTGCATCGCCACACATGCGTGCCTTCAAAGCTTTTCCCTCCCAGCCGCCCAGTTTTGACCAGATAAAGCCCCCCCCCCACACTATGGTTCAGCTAGGGGACAGGAAGACACACTGAGGGGTCAACGGTAGTGCCATCTGCGCCCTGTGAACAACAAATTGTGTACATCAACAAGCTGATGCACTAGCTAGAACACAGGTGTCAAACTCAAGGCCCAGGGGCAAGATCCGGCTCATCATGTTTTTTTTGTGTGGCCGACAAAAGTAAATCACGTCGGATTCCCCAGTGCTTTATACGCCTGGCGGGCTGCCGGGATTTTCTTGTCCCATGCTAGTCTAAACCCGAAAAAAGAAATACATACTACAGAAAATACGTATATTAAGTACAGGTAGTCCCCGGGTTTCGACTAGCAGTGCAACGGTTTGCGGTTCAAAGCCGAACCGTCTCGTGGTACATTCATTCGTCGTTTCCATTTCCATTTTGTAGTAACAATTGCTAATAACCTGACTTTTAATCATTCAATTGGTTTCAGAAATGGCTCATATGAAAGTTAAGACCCTCCTAAATGCTGTTGAATGTACAAAAAAATATTTGCTTCACTGAAAAAAGATGTATCATTTAACGAAGAAATAAAGGTCAAATATTGGCAAGACAAAAGTTTTGTCACCTATAAGAAGTAGTGTGAAAATTGAACAAAAAATGTACTCCAAATACAAAAATATGTTACAAAACATTAAGCGAATTAAAGTGTATGTCAACACCTGGGGAAATGCTAATATTCCATCATTTATCCATAAACGAATGCCTTTTGGATTCATATCTTGTCACTTCGTGTAATTACACACATCGCAACACCAAGAAAATGAGAGAAATTTGGGTCAATTTCAAGCTAAAAAGACCCGCCCCCGAGATCCCGGAAATCTGGCAGATTGTGGGCGTGACATCAAAACAAGGAAACAACCGGCTCAGTGCTTTAGTACGGAATGGCGGCGATGATGGCGGACAATTACGTTTCTAGTTGCAGCGACGAATCCGACGTAACGAACATTCTTCTAATGGTGACGAGGAGAGTTATGAACCTTTCTTTGGTGTTTTGGGTTATCAATTTGAGCCCAAACGAAAGCCAATGCAGCCTAATGAAAGGATCATTGAGGGGAGCAATCACACTGATGAAACCCCGCCAACAGTTCGTGTGGGAAACACCAAATGGTATGTTTTGCATTTCTGTTTGTGAAGCTGATACACCGTGACCGCAAAATAATGTATAGAATAATGATCATTTAATATGCTATCACCGGTTTCGCTCTGCCAACCGACACAAATATGAATGGGATTAGAGCAGGGGTCCCCAACCTTTTTTGCACCACGGACCGGTGTGATTTGGGTCTTTTTTTCACGGACCGGTGTCCCTCTTTTATATTCAGTTGGACTCTCAATGTTATCCAATGGTGCTAAAAAACTATTTACATCACAAACATACATGTGCAACACGGAAATGGCGTAAATTAACGCTTAACGACACGGCGAAGTCGTTAAGTGAGAGGGCTACGTGCAGTTGTTGTGTGCGCCAAACATGGCAAACTTAATATTCCTTTCTTTAAAGAAAGTTTGTAGTGTGTACTTAGGAATCGCAGCATTCGCGGTCCTTTTTAACGTTACGCGCATGCCAACTTTGTCAGAACACCGGCAATGTGCGGCAGAAAAATACAGCAAATATAAAATAGCATTTGTTTTTAGCCCCGTCGTGTTAAGTGCAGGGAAAAAATACAACTCACCCGCTGAATCAGTGGGAGGGCTGAGTTTGTTTCGTTGAGACGAGATGGGAGAGTGAGAGAAGCTAGCATCAAGCTAGCGATGTTGGAAATTGTAGCACAGTTTTCAGCGCGCTCCAAGCGATGTCGGGATATTCCGAAATGACTTTAATCCAGAACTTCGGTAGAGTTGTTGTCTCAAATGTACGTTTAAGTCGCCGTGATTTGCGATCTCTACAAACTGATATTCCTGTTCCACAGACATGCTCGAATCACTCGATTTATTCACATACGGGTCACGAATTCACTCCTTCGCAGTTCGTGGGTCTTTAGCGATTGGGAAGTAGCATAAATTTGGTTTTCTTTGAGGTTGTAGGCACATCTTCTGGCTCGTCAGGTTCCCGTTTCCCTGTAAAATTGCAAAATTAGCCCTCTTAGCACTGACAAACTTTACTCATTGTCTGCGTAGTCCAGCTCTTTTTCTCGCGTTCGGGAACTCATGGGTACTACATTGCAACAAATGGCTATTTGTAAACCACATAGCATGACAGGTTTGAACCATTTTAGCGATTTTTTTTGATAAAACACGAACGCAACTCTCTTGTCGATAAACAACGATGGCACCTGCCTCGACCTTTTGTTTCCTTGTTATGACGTCTCCGCCCCATTCGGCTGTTTCCGGAAGGCTTTCGGAAATGTTAGTCATTTTCGATAATTGCTCATTAATGTGATTGATTTTTTTGTTAACTTTATCAATATTTGTTATCTTGGCACATAACAGTTCTATTGATGACTCACACCCCCTTTGCGTTTTCATACCCTTTAAGTAGTGGTGCTGTGAGATCCAAATGTTAATATTTTGTATGACCTCCATGGGCTTCGGCAAGGATTCATACAATTTATTGATGAAGTCATCAGGCACATAGGGGTGTAACGGTACACAAAAATCTCGGTTCGGTATGTACCTCGGTTTTGAGGTCACGGTTCGGTTCATTTTCGGTACAGCAAGAACACAAAATGCAAAATATAAATGTGCTAGTTGCTTATTACACACTTTTGTGCTTTCAGCAATAGGAACATTAGCCTATACAAAGCTAGAATTCTGGTCATAATGTAGCAGGTATTTAAAGATAATAATCCAACAACAAATTGCCTTTCAGACCCCGCGTATTGGTCAGCTTTCTTTCTGAAAGAAAGAAGAAAAAAGATGTCCTGTGCTAAAGAGAAAAGCAATCCCAATGACAAAGATTTTAACATGTATTTTACAAATGAAATGCCTCAATGAATCTTTTTTTTTTTTCTTCTTATAAACGGTTTTCAAAAGCTTTATTGGTGGATTTTCTCAAGTTAAAGCGCCACACAGAAATTCATAAATTTAATTGCGTAATCAGGATCCTTGTATTATTCTTATTATTTAGTTACAGGTGTTTTAGCTAATTTCAATGTATTTTATTTAAATGGGCTATTATTTACTTTATTATGTGTTTAAATTTTTAAAATGTGATGAAGTATTTATATTCTATATTTTATGTTGTATAACTTTAGTTCCTATGTGAATATTAGTTCCTGCTTGTTTTGTTGTGGTAGGAGGGTTTTGTATTGAACACGGGGCCGTGTTGGTTATTAATATAGCAGAGAAGACAGCAGTAAATCAACAAAGACAAGTCAACTGTGCCCCGATCTACCACTCAAGAGATCTGATGGACTCAAAAAGTGGGTTACGATTGCATATTAGTTTGAAAATCCACCGGATCCACCGTATTTTTACACGAGTGACTTCCGGTCTGCCTAAACCTAGCTCGTAGTATTGACGCAGGAGGGCTGCGTCTCGCATCAAATAATAAACTCTGCCGTTCTTTTCGCGTGCGTCGTGTTGAGCCGCTTCTGGGACGTGTGTAACACGCGGCCGCACTGCGACTGGTGTGCATTGGCTGATTGACTTTAACGCCCGTGTTTCACTGCGTTCTCGCGGCGGCCACATTGTCGCGCCTTTGACGTTTCTGGGTTATATACTGTCCCACCGTGTTGGTCCTCATTAAAATAGATAAGATATAGTAAATATAATCTACACAAAGAAACTAACCTGATCGACTCACAGCCTCGAAAAGTAAGGCGTACTGAACGAGTTTAGAACGCCGCCGTTCCGAACCGAGCACCCCGTACCGAAACGGTTAAATACAAATACATGTACCGTTACACCCTTAAGGGTACATAAAAGAAAGCAGTCTTGCATGCCTCCCAGATCTCATCAACATTCTTGGGTTTCGTCTTCCATGCTTCCTCTTTCATCCTACCCCAGACATGCTCAATGATATTCATGTCTGGTGACTGGGCTGGCCAGTCCTGGAGGATCTTGATCTTCTTTGCCTTGAGGAACTTTGAGGTAGAGATTGAAGTATGCGATGATGCACCATCCTGCTGCAGAATCAGTCCCTTTTTATGGTTAGGAATGTAGGAGGCAGCTAAGATTTGTTGATATTTCAGACTATTTATGTTGCCTTTTGACACCCCTAATCAACACATATTTCTCTGTAAGATATATACTAAAGCACATGTGTTGTCTTGCATCCAGCTTGTTTATTTGGCCACTCGTATAAGTTTCACAGGGACAGTAATTGAGTCAGTGTGTTGGAGCTCTTTAAATTTACACCACACAGTTCAAGTGACACAATCATGAGATCATCTCAGGCCTTTTCCGGATAAAAACCTGATACATATCAGATACCTGTAAACATATTAGCAATGTAAACGTAAAGAGCTCAACCTGGGTGTTGAACTTTTACACTTAAGTGTATTCTGGTTGACTCCCAAGGCAGAACAAAGAACATCTTCCTAATGACTTTGTCTGAAAAGGTGTTTTCCATTTTCTACCTGAGGGTGCTAGCTTCTAGACAGGGAGTTCAATGCGCAATCAGTTATCAACCGCAAAGTGACAAGTACATGTGCGGTTTTGCCAATCTAAAGAGTGAATGCTTTACTTGCCAAGACAACAAAAGAGCTAGCTAGATACAGGCACCGTGCTGTATCATGAAACCAAATAACAAAGTGATGAGTCAGTTTCAGGGCAAACATGAGCCGCGGTAAGAGTCTACAGTGAGTGAAACGTCCATGTGGGGGCTTGTCAGCAAGCCAAAGAAAACAGAATCAGCTTAGTTTAAGAGAGAGGGAGGGAACTTCCACAATAGCAGGCCTAATACCTTCTCAAACAAACCTGAGATGGATCCCTCTCAGACAATAGTGGACTGAGTACAACCATGTGGCTACGGCTGACTAGTCATCTTTCTGGGTGAGGCTTTTCCCAGTAATCATACAGTACCGCACTTTGTTTGAGAGAACTCCACTTTGTATTAGAACTGATGGGAAACAAATGGGCTGAGCGTGTCTGCTCAGATTTGAGGAACTCCCTAATCCAAATCCACCGCCAGCAAGAAACGGGTTTACCTCGGAAAGCCTCCAATTTGCTCGTGTGTGGCGGGATAATAATAAAGAAGGATGGAAGTTCCCGATCTGTCTTCTGACTCGAGCGTTTGAAAAGCCACAAGAGTGACAAAGCGATATTATATACTTCACCAGAAGGTGCACGGGTAAGGCACGTTGACTTGGGCTCATCGTATCACTGTAACAGACACTAGGAGAGGAAGTGAATCAAAGGGAAGAAACCGGGAGACCCTATGGAACAATGAGGCTCTTTCAGTGAGGCTCGATGACGATGAAAAGGAAGAGGACAGATGAAGGTGAGGTGTCAGACAAGCTTTCAGTACTACGATCCTGAGAGACGACGCAAGCAAAGTCAAGAGCAGATTAGAACGGAAATGAATCAGCGGGTTGTCACGATGCAGAATAATGCGATGGGGTTGTTGGCAACATCAGTGCATATGGTTAAAAGGTGTGGCATCCAACTGAAGACATCACATCCAAGTAGGCATTTCCCGGTATTAGATTCTGACGTTATGACAACCTTAAAGTGCCTGTGACACAATAAAGCAAATAAATGTATTCAATTTTTGAATCCCGTGCCATGAAAATGAGCGACTTCCGGCCAGAATCTGAATTGAGGAAGTCGGCGAATGTCACGTCAGCAGACTAATCATCACAATACAGCCATGTAAAGCACTTTGAATTGCCTTGTGTTGAATTGTGCTATATAAATACATTTGCCTTGCCTTGCCTTACTATATTATGCAGAAGGACTGCAGATTCAGCTGATTTTGCTGATTAATTAATTTATTTGTCGCTGCAGGCTTTTGTTGCTGCACCATGGAGAGGCATGTGAGCTTTTTGGGTTTCAAAAAGCTCCTGCTCACCGCGAAGAATGGGCAAAACAAGTCCGACAACTGTGGGACCGTTGGACGGACAAGGAAGTGAGTAAGCTACGTGTTTTATATCATGTCAAATACCGGGATCATGGCACACGTTTTAACTCGGGATGTCCCGATCCAGGTTTTTGCACTTCCGATCCGATACAGATACTGGCCGATACAGATACCGACCTATCTGAGCATGTGTTAAACTTTAAAGTTATTTAGCCTCCTTACTTAGTTGTCAGACTCATGTTGAAAAAGGTTTTAGTACCCTTGATAACAACTAGCCAGCTGAATTAGGTGAGTTTGAATAACACACAACGGTTGATAACAGGAAACTGACCTGTTTATTCAGTGACAAACACAAAACATTATAAATAACAAACAGAAATGGCATAGTCAGTCAGTAAATCGTGCAAATAATATTGTAAACTGTCTTAAAAAAGCTAAACACACCAACAACCTCAGTGGAAAATCCCACAAATCCCCCAAGCTATTAGATGCTTTTAATGTTTCGTGCATTAGTTACAAAAATTGTATAAAAAGCCTCTCAGGTTTAAATAAACGACTATTTCAGTATCAAGTTAACATTTTAAAACAGTAAATGAAATACTCAAGTCCCCATTCTGTATCTGCAGCTTTAAACTACATTCAACTGTTGAAGTTGTTAAAATTGCTCCCGTTATTCTATAATTTCCCTTCTGTCTACTTTCGACATGTGAAAGTTTTAAAACTGTTCTGAAGATAGATTCAAGTCAAGATTTTGCCGATTTAGGAGTATTTTAGATAAAAAGTTAATTAGGTTCGCTTGCAAGGTTCACAACAGCCTACTAGGGAAGTCTTCTCTTTTAAGATGGCGGCTGTTTACTAACGCATCTGGTTTTCAATACTTCAATGTTGCTAACGCAGTCGAGTCTGTCGTGTAGCATCTTGTTCTATAAACATATGATATCTATTATCTCCAGTAAAACGACGTTGACGTAGTTTGTTGCGGCTGTCAGCAGAAGTCAGGTATTCTTGTGTTTTTTATCCAGCGGCATGAGTTGTGCTAACGCCGTGAGTTGAGCATTGGCATTACCCGGGTCTAAGACAAGTTATGTTTACTTTTGGGACGCAATGCGGTCAGTTTCTCATTGCGATCGGAATTTTTCCAGTGTTCCGATCCAATACCGATGCGCATTTTTTTTGCCCATATCGGCGTCCGATCCGATCCAAATATCGGATAGGGACATCTCTAGTTTTAACAAGGAGGTGGCTTGCATTTTGTGGGTGACAATGCTCCCTGTCCACCGAAAAGGCAGGAATGGCCGCCTCCCTCGGGCGACGCACACCACTACGAAAATGAGAGACTTCCATCCACGGTCTCGGATTGAGGAACAAAGCGAATGTGACGTCATGTCTCATCTCATCTCACAATACAGCCATTTCTATCATATGCAGAAGGACTGCAGATTCAACTGATTTGGCTGATTAATTCTTTTACTTTTTGCGTCACCCCAGCCCAATGTACTGCAGGCTTTTGTTGCTACACCAGGGAGAGTGGTGTGAAGGTTTTTGGATTTCCAAAAGATCCTCGGCTTGGGCTAGGGGAGCCCCCCGCTCTCGTTTCTGGTTCTCGATTGTGTCCAGACTGCCACCCAACCCGGTCTTCTTTGCGTGCCCGTCTATAGAGCGCTATACTCGGCTTGGACTCGGGCAGCCACGCACTCCACATCGGCCGGTTCACCGATATTGCACCATTTTTGGCGTTCTTTCCCCTCTGCGTCCCCGGCGATGAGCACTGCCTGCCTGCCCGGGCTGCAGCAGAATGACGAGCCGAAACTTGCTCGCCGCTGGGGGCTGGCCGATCGGTTAAGACAATCAACCCCGCCGCCGTGTGTGACATGAGTAAGGGGAGTTTTGTGTGATTATTCGTTTTCGAAATTTGAGGAAAAGACTTGGAAGAGCCGCTCGGTTCGGGTTAGCATGTAGCCTAAAGGCCCAAGTACACTGCATGCGTGATCGTTGCGGTTCCGGTCCGGTTCAGTGTTGCCTGCGTGCCACACAGTCCGTCAAAAACAGGCAAATCATACCGGCTGCTGCACGGCTGCGGTCCGCCAACCTCATCCCCCCCGCCGTGAGCTCTCGCGTGATCGCGCGCGATAATGTGCCATTTAAAACAACGAAAAACACACGGAGCCTATACTCATCAGAGAAGCAGAGAGAGAGCACATATTTTCTTTGCATATTGATATTTTAGTTAATCTGGAATTAAGAGACGGACATGACTGCATCATGATGAGATCAGGACAGAAAAACACACATAAAAGGACACCTTGCAGCTTCCTTTTTTATATTGTCCTTATAGAAAGGATCTGCTGCATCATAAATGATTTTGTGGGTTTCCACCTCCATGATGAAGCGCTCATCATCCATCTTCGCTCGTGTTTAAACCGTGATTAGGCACCTGGGTTGTTACGTCCAGGCCCAGCTCCGCCCATTTTGCCAAATGCGTGTCTGGCAAAAATAGAAAATAGCCTATACCATCCGGCGGGCATGCGGCTCGCCGGAGGTGGTTCGCAGTCAAGCCGGAGCACTGACGCAGCCGGTATACGTTGAACAATAGGATATAATGGGAACGGATTGGCTCCGGGGCTATTTTTTACCGGAGTCGGACCGGAAACGCAACGATCACGCATGCAGTGTACTTGGGCCTTAACTCTTGTGCCTCTTGTTTTGTTTACGTTCTTTCCTCTGAACCAACCAACTCCGGTGGCAAAAAAAAAAAAAAACGTTCAGATGGGTTTAAGTCAGCAGTTCTGACCATTATGCAGTAATTTAGCCCTGTCATACTGAATACAGTAAATGCATTTTTAATATTTTATATTCCATTTAGCACAAGACTTATTTGTCATGACCATACAATTTGTTTAGCAATTGGGGAAAAAAATACTTAGATTAAAAGAATATCCTGTAAAAATATTGGAGATGAAAAAAAAAAACCAAAACAAAAAAGACCTTAGTCTGCTCTCTGTCGCATTTCCTCGTTTTGAATCTTCCCCATTGGGCTAAATTCTAAATCGGCTGAAATCGTTACTTTGCTGACGTCATCACCCAGCTGGAGATGGTAGAGCGCTACAATGACAGGCGGGAATAAACGGCAGATTAAAAGACTCATTTCTCGTCATCTGCACTTTGCCAAATTGTTGTACATAGTGGAATCTAGGGCTGTCCCAAACGACTAATTTCCTCCCGATTAGTCAGCCGACTATTTTTACGATTAGTCGACTAATCTCTTTTTTTTGTTTGTTTGTTTACTAATTTAATAATAATTTTTTTGTTGAAGCTTACTAATTCACAAAAAACATTTTCGAACACCTAAATTCTTTATTAACGTATAAATAAATAACATGAATATGAATAATAAATCACAAACAATGAGGTCAAATGCTGCTGGCATTAACTAGTGCAAAAAAAATGTAAACGGAAACAATAGCCACGTTTACATGCTGACTTTTATTCATACCGATTCAAATAATTTCGAATCTAAATTTCAGATCAGCTGTTTACATGTCACTTCATCTATTCCGATCCAGCGTTTACATGTGTCTGCCTTTATTCCGAAAGGACGTTTGACAACTGCCGTCTGACATGCGCAGATTAATCAAAACAAAGCGTCACGTTGCAAAACACAGAGATCGATCGTCAGATCAGCTGCTGTTTTAACTTTTCGAGTGGAAACAAAACTTCAGAATGACACGCCGTTCATTTAAAAAGTTGTGTGGGCTGGTGGAGGGATTCATGGATATAAACTTTCCGCCGGACTCCAATTAGGTGCGCTGTGCGTGTGCTTGGAAGCCATGTTGCAAGTGACGTTACTTACGTCACCACGTCAGTACGGAGCATGTGCAGAAAGAACGCAACCAGACACCATTCCGCTTCCCTGTTTACATGATATAATTTTACTTTTAATCGGTTTGGGAAAAGGAATATTCCACCCCTGTGAAACGGAATGAAATTCCATTCGGTTTGGGCCTGTTCATTCCGAATGAGGTGTTTATATGGAACACATTTATTCGGTTTGAACATCTAAACCGATTGCAATTGGAATATTTGGCTCCATGTAAACGTGGCTACTGTGACTTCACCTTTTTAACAGGAGTCAAAACAATGACTTTTTTTGTGGTATGTCTATATTGTTCTAAATGTTAAAAAGAATTGCAATGCCCGAGACAATCATTTTCAGAATACTTTGTGTGAGTTCGGATGCTCATTCTGGTGCGCATTCCTCATTTTTTGGGGAGGGGAAAAACTGTTCAACTTTTGTTTTAATCTAAAACTAGATAAAGCAGAGGGCACACTGAAATATTACAATTATTTTGAATGAAAGGCACACATAGTGATAGTAACAAAAATTAAATATATAGTATTAATTTGATAGTATACTACTATGTGTATATTCACAATAATACTTTATAATGTAAAGTAACTAACATTAGTGCAGTCATGGATTATAGTAAGCAGGCCAGTGCTGTGTTTCCATATAAATTTTTATTATATTATGTATACATATATCTCCCCCCTTTAAGTGGGAGCTTCCATGATCCTAATAAATACAATCTGCATTCTGTGCACAGAGATGTCGAGATCTACAGCTTTCAGGAGCAGCAGCAGAGTAGATTTAAAAACATGAAGTACATGTGGAAAAAACTTAATGATGCAAGTTGATAAAACGCACATAAAGGCAACTTCAATTAAAAAAAATTCGAAAGTTGTATGGACTTACAATCCGCCAGTGTTTTACAAGGACACTTTCGAGTATATCGACACACGACGAGTCGCGCTGGGGTCCACATTGTCGCGGACAGCAAGTTCGCTGATAGCTAGAGATCCGAGCAGTTCTTGAACATGGCATGAGCAATATCTCGCTCGTCTGCACACAACCGAGAACTTTCTACCTACTCCTTCCTTCCCTCCCCATACACCTCCACCCGATTTCTCGCAGCACACCTGACGATCTCTCATAGCACTGTTGGCACACTAGTGTTGAAAAACACTGCACTGGCTTGTTATTTCTTGTTGTGTTCCAAAATTACACTTGGGTGATGACGCTTCAAGTGACGTGCTACGTGCGGCCAGGCTCTCACCATTCTGGTCAGTTTTTTTTTTTTCACTGCTTGGATTGCGAGCGCCCACCATTCTAAACTTTATCTGCATGTAATTTTTTTTTTAACCCGTCATTACCCGTCGGCGGTATGTTTTGCCCGTCGACGTATTTACGTCATCGATGACGTCGACAACATCGACTAGTCGGGACAGCTCTAGTTGAATCGTCTTAAAATATGATTTTAATTCACAAAATAATGCTATTTAAAAGATTTTTTTAATCGTGTTACAGGCACTTTAAGCAAAAATATCACGGTTTCACGATATTGCAATTACAGCTCTTCAATGTGTTACTTTGAGGTTTCTGGGATATTAAAATACAGGAAAAAAAAATTTCCATTGAACAGGATTTTTATTTTTCAAAACTTATTAAAAATTTGGAACTTAAGTATTATGTTAAGTTGAAATAAATAAAAATTACCAAAAAATAACTGAAATATTCTAAATAAAATTAAAATAAATGCAGTCCTTTAGGTGAGCGTAAACCCACAGCCACAGTTCAACATTATTACCACCAGAACAAAACTAATTGAATTATTTTCCATAAAAAGCACGTGTGTTTATGTCCCGTATCACCTTTACATTATAAACACACTCTTTCTCAACACAGACAGTTGCCAGAGAGAAAAAAAAACCCACGTTTTACCACCGCTACATACAGTAAACACGCTGGAATTAACTCTCGTAGCTGGTGGGAAACGTTCATGACAGTGTTTACTAACCTTTAATTTTGCAAAAATGTGAAATCATATTGAAGGTATTGCCTCCTCAGCAGCCACCCTCCTCAAACGTGTTTTACATGGCGGTTGGCCCTCTTCCTCAAAGCCGCGGCCGTCTAACTTTTCTGTAGCCGAAGTATTCCCATACCAGCTACCGTATTTTCACGACCACAAGGCGCACCTAAAAGTCAAAATTTTTCTCCAAACTGGGTGTGGCGCCTAATAGTGCGGTGCGCCCAATGTGTGTACCGAAGGCGGACAGGAGTGAAAGCAGCATGAGAACCATTAGAGGTGTGAATGGTGCTCGTCATAGGGGGCGGGCCGCCATTAAGTACAGTATAAAATTGAGTTACGTGCGTTGGGCAAATCAACTTCTGTTTGAATCAAGACCCCCGAAAATGGCAACTCCGACGAAAAGACACGCTTACGAAGCCCAGTTCAAGCTCCAAGCTATCAGCTACGCAAAGCAACATGGAAATTGAGCCGCGGCGAGACAATTCAGCATCAACGAGTCAATGGTTCGCAAGTGGAGAAAGTTGGAAAATGAGCTAAGCCGAGTCATGAAAACAAAGCTGAGTTTCCGCGGAAATAAAGCGAAGTGGCCTCACCTGGAACAGCCGGGAGAAGCGTCTCGACAGTCACCATGCGAATGAAGGCACACACGCTGGCGCAAGAGATGAAAATTGAACATTTTCGAGGAGGTCCGTCGTGGTGCTTTCGATTCATGAAACGGCGTCATCTTTCCATCCGGACAAGAACTACATTGTCGCAGCAACTTCCAGCTGACTACAAGGAAAAGCTGACCATCTTCTGCTCCTACTGCAGCAAAAAGATTGCCGACAAACGCATCCAGCCGAAGCATATCACGAACATGGACGAGGTGCCACTCACTTTCGACATCCCGGTGAGCCACAGCGTGGAGAAGAAAGGGGCCAGCACGGTAGTGATACGCACAACAGGGCACGAGAAGTCATCTTTTACTGTTGTGCTTAGCTGCCATGCTAATGGACAGAAACTGCCAAACGCTGGTGGTTTTCAAAAGGAAGACAATGCCGAAAGAAAAGTTTCCTGTCGGAGTCGTCGTGAAAGCCAATCAAAAGGGCTGGATGGACGAGGAGAAAATGAGAGAGTGGCTGAGGGAGGTTTACGTGAAGCGACCGGATCGTTTTTTTTCCCATGTTTCACTGTCCAAGTCAAGTTGCGTGCGAGCAATGGATGACGAATGGCGAACACAGTTTTACAAAGACTGGAACGCAATTTGTAACGCCACAATTTGCGAATGGATTGTGGCTGCTTGGGCTAATGTGTCGGCTTGTACTGTTGTTCAAGCTTTCGCCAAAGCCGGCATTATTTCCGAGGAGGAGCCTCATGGCGACGAGACTGACTCGGACAAGGAAGAGGGGGAACCTGGCGTGTTTGATGGAGACCTAGCCCAGCTGTTCATGTCAGGTACTGAAGATGAGGACTTGAATGGCTTTGTGGATTGACAAAAAATGTGAGTATTTATTAAAATTCTTTAATAAAGTACAATCAAACTCAGTTTTACTTCTGCTGCCTTTTTTTAATACGTTCGTGTGTATGCTAGCGTTCAAGCTAGCATGAATGCTACTGTATGTTTTAGCGTGAGTGCATGTATGCATGCATGCACGCCCACGCGCCCAATAATCCGGTGCGCCCTGTGTGTGTGTTAAATACAAAAATAGCACACAAGAATTAGAATGCGCCCTTTAATACGGTGCACCGTATGGTCGTGAAAATACGGTATTTCATTTTCTTCGATGCGGAGAAAAAGTCCAGGAGTTTCACCTCCTCCAGCCATCGTTGCTCTGACACTGAGCAACGACTAGTGGGGGAGGGTTGAGCCTTGCAGCTGCAAGCGAGGTATTTCTCCCTACATTTTTGGGACATAAAAAATAGCTAATACCGTAGGGACGGTATTACGGATTTTTTTTCGGTTTTGAAACCGTGACATTTTCATACCACGGTATATCCTGAAAGCATTAATCGGCACATGTCTACATCCAAGACTTGAAAACGCATTCTTTAATCATTGCTAATCTTTGAAACATAAATAGGGAGAGCATCCAACGCGGTCGTTCTCCGGCCAGATGACGGACAACCGACTGTGGGAAACAAGAACGCCTAACCCTGACCTTTCTCTCTTATCAATTCAAATCTTCTGGGTCGAGATGCTCACATTGCGGTGCACGTAGAACAACACTCGAGATGGAGCTGGTATCTCTTCTGGCAATCTGTTTTATTCAATTTGTTTGTGTTTTCAGGGAGCTTCTGAGAAACGTGTGTGTTTATAACTGGAAGGGATGTGTATGCGCTACTGCAATGTAGGGTCAATCATGCTACGAATCAGGGTGCGACTTGGCATGCGGAATAGACCCATTCAAAACAGTTCTTCACCTACCACAAAGTGTTTTTTTGTGTTAGGGATTCACATAATGTTTGTTATTAGTGTTATGCCGATCCCATACTAAGTATCCGTATCGGCAACTGATTGGAGTACCAGCTTTTGCCACAAGATCAGATCCGATCCAGTATTTGTGTGTGTTTTCAGCATAATCGTGCTTTTCGTCTGCTGTAAATTAAACCACTAAACCTCTCCCAGTCAAAATGGATTGGACCTCCATCGCCATCAATGGTAGCCATTTAGTTAACTGGCTGCTCTATAAAGGTTTGAAGACATTCAATATTATTTGGCCTTTAAATTCCTTGAATTCTAGATGGCTCTGCATGGCCTTATATTGTGAGATACAGTATTATTGAATATGTTGGTGAGGCTCTGCATCTCCTGCCTCTCCCATCTTGGCTTTAGTTGTTTTTGTCAGGGATACGCGGGAAGGCAGCTGGTGTGGACCCAATTGCAGGGAAACAAAAAGCAGCAAGGAAGGTGGCGGTGAACTCAAAAAATAATAACTAACCAAAAGCACAAAGTACACCCAAAAGGACTGGTGATCAAAAAGGCGAGGGCTTGGACAGGACTTGAAATTGACATTGACATAGACAATGACGCAACAAGGAGTGAAAAGAAACTGGGAGCTTATATTTACACACACACAGACAAGGGGTAACGACACAACGAGGAACAGGTGAGCACAGGAGGATGCAAGTTGGAGGATACACTAGGAGGCTGTTGCCTTTCTATCAGCTCGAACCAGTCTGGCCATTCTTCTCTGACCTCTGGCATCAACAAGGCATTTCCGCCCACAGAATTGCCGCTCACTGGATATTTTTTCGTTTTCGGACCATTCTCTGTAAACCCTAGAGATGGTTGTGTGTGAAAATCCCAGTAGATCAGCAGTTTCTGAAATACTCAGACCAGCCCTTCTGGCACCAACAACCATGCCACTTTCAAAGTCACTCAAATCACCTTTCTTCCCCATAGTGATGCTCGGTTTGAACTGCAGGAGATTGTCTTAAACCATCACTAGATGCCTAAATGCACTGAGTTGCCGACATGTGATTGGCTGATTAGAAATTAAGTGTTAACGAGCAGTTGGACAGGTGTACCTAATAAAGTGGCCGGTGAGTGTATATAAATTTCAAACAAAGTGGTATCAGTATGGTATCGGCCGATACTGCACAGCCAGGTATCAGGGCAAAAAAACGGTATCGGTGCAACATTATTAGAAACGCCGTTATTCTTTAACACCGTTATTATTACTAAAGTTGCACCGATATCAGTATCGGCAGGGGGCGCCGATCCGGCCCGAATTGGTGGTATCTGTATCAACGAGTACCAACATTTAGGGTGCCGATACCATCTACTGGCATCACTTGAACGCAAATGTACTGTCCTCCCCACGTGAGCTAACTTCCCAAATCCCGATGCATGACATCTGAATGTCTTTGTCTCAAAATTACCAAACCAAATTCACACCTTCGTCTTAAATAGTAAGGATGTTACCTACAACGCATATCCGCGATGTTCCGCTGCTCATCTAACAAGGCATTCACAAACGATTAGCATGCGTAAGCTAACACCTGCTGTTGTAGCGCCGATGGGATCAGAAAGGTTAAGACCGTGGGAGACTAAGCAAACTCATGGTTTCATGATGAACTATGAGTGGCAAATTAAGAGCGCCGTACTTCAAACTCGTCCTGTTTATGAAAGTCGATTGTCATATGCTGGTGTTGTGCAGTAATGAGTAGAAGTGACTTCTGTGGCCAGAAAACACTCAAGCGGCGCAGCACACACACTAGATATCATCAAATAGCAACCTAGATGTCCTATTTTAGACCCCATGCCATTAGCTTCGTGAGCCTAGAGCTGCGCGTAGTCCATACATTACATTGACGAATTATAAACCGCCATGACTGAATGGAAGTTAAGCAGGCCAAATCAATCCATACCAGTGACTATAGATATCCTGCAAACACTGTTAATTCAGTACATGTTACAGATGGACTCGGACCACAAATAGGATGTTTTGCTTATATGGTAAATATAGCTGCTAAGAGAGCTGCAGCAATCAACAGTGTGCCCCACTTTACAAACAGTAAAGATTGTTCTCAGCGCTTATATACAAAATTTCTTCAGATCAGTAAAAAGTAAGCACATAAATATTATGCACTAAAATGCTTGTTTATATGGCTCTGTTATTTTTGCTTGTTAGCAAATTAAAAAATATATATATAATAATAATAATAACAGTTGTATTTTCTGTTTCAGAGCATTAAATGTATTGAATTGTATCAAAAATCGTACCGAACTGTGACTTAACTGTATCGTTGCATACGTACATATATATACTGTATGTACGTATATAAATATATATACTGTACATGTATTTTTTTCTTGGCAAACAGTGTGGTATTGGAATGGTATCGGTATCGGCCGATACTGCACAGCCAGGTATCTGTATCGGTATCGGGCCCAAAAAAATGGTATCGGTGCAACACTAGTTATGACCAACACTGCTTAAAAGACTGAGGTAAGAGCAATTGACACACAACTGCGCAGCACTGCGTAAGTGCTAAAACTGTTCTGCGGCGGGGGCATTTGAAAAGATAAGGCCAGTGAGCTAATGCAGACATACTGCCGTAATCCATTTTTTTAACCCCCCACTCCAGCAGCTTCGAAGCGCTTCTGCTGCATATCTGTGACAGATTAGGGCAGATCACAGAGAATTACCTAGACCAGACATTGCCTCTACACGCTGGCCATAGACACCCACTCCACTTAAGGGCGGTAAGGGGTGCATTTGAATTTCAGATTGAGTGGATGAACATATTGACAGAGTTGGAAAGTGCGATATGTCTAAAAGTACAGGCTTGATGGTGCCACAAGGGGGTTAACCTGCCAATCCTTTGGGATGTGGAAGCAAAGTGAATATAGGTCAGTCCTTGTTTTGGTTGCTCTCTGCCTTTGATTGTGGGATAAAAAGGTGCCTACATCCTACATCCTTCTGCTAATGATCACTTCTTTATAAAAAAAAAAAAAAAAAAAAAAAAAAAAAATTAATAAACGGGCATCGCTCTGCAGCCAAATATCAGAGCGAGAGAAATCATTACTGTGTGTCTTTGTTCTGTTCCCCAAACTGGCTCCAAACGGTCTCCAATTTAGCACTGTCTACTGGTAGCTTTTGGTACGACACATCTTAAGGGGGCGGGGGGGTGAGTGGGAAGCATTCAGTGAAGGGGGGTTTAATCTCACGGATTTGATGCGAGCGTGAGATAAAGCGAACGTGACGGCTTGCCACTCTCAAATGTTGCTTTTGATCATTTTCCAAGGGAAACTTTTTCCACATTTGAAATTAATTTAAAAGGACAGAAACTTTCGGTACAACTTTCACCAAGTCGATCAGATCAGATCCGGGGAGGAAATTTGACGCACATCCTTTAGACTAGACCTAGAATAACCAGCAACTGCCTTCATCTGAATTCAGATACAGCATTTTACAGAAGAGATTTGTGATCAAATACAGCACAGATTTTACTGTACTCAGTTTGATGATTGGAACAATTCCAAGGGTATACTGTCGCTGTAACATACAACACGAGTGTGATCAAGATCCCTGTATTCACTACCATTTCACATCAATTTTCATAATCAAATCATCTTGTTGTGATTTAACCACCTCACCAAAATGCTTGCTAAGTTGAGGTCTCAACAAAAATGATCGTTTACCCTTGACGTCATGAAAGAGTTTGTGATTCACAACATTTTAGATCGAAATTTTCATACCACCGCTGATTGTGATCGAGATCCCTCAACTCCGTAACATTTTTCATCAATTTTTATAATCAAATCTTCTTGTTGTGCTTAAGACAGTGCTTCTCAATTATTTTCTGTTATGCCCCCCTCAAGAAAGACGTAAATGTTTCGCGCCCCCCCCAAACTCTGCCGCCACTGTAAATAGTATCATTTCTCTATAATATTACTATTATAAGTACGCCTCTGCCTCACATTGTATCTTTTTTTTTCTATTAGAGAAAATAACAGAGATCAACTTATAAAGTATAACTTTATTAACATTGTTTCATTTGTAACAGAAAAGACTTAACGCGCATCAATTTGCCTGAATAAATTTTTTTTTTTTTTAAAGTCACATCGAAAGGTACATTTTTGACCATTTGATACTGAAAAATAAAATCAGTAAATAATAACAAATTCAAATTGATTAGAAACATTAACTCATGAAGACAATATGCCAAAAAAATTGACCGAAAAAACAAAACTGAATAGAAAGGGGGAAGAAAAAAAAAAGTGTTTTTGGACAGTGGGACAGTTTTTATTTTCGCTGCTCCCAGTATCACCTCCAGTTTGCAATGATGTGGGGTCATATTGCACTGAGCATGCGAACAGTGCTCACTGGTTTACTGATATAACACTGACAAAGCGGTACGATTATTGGCAATATTCGGCACGTTTTCGCTGAAAAACAACCAAGCAGCTTATCAATAAGATTGTGGTCTAATGTCTTTAAGTGGCGTCTTAATTGATTTGGCTTCCGGCTGTCCACTATAATCATTTTTAGAGACAGTAAACAGTGGTCTTTCCTCGTCAACCACTGTATTAAATGTCAAAGCCAAAAGGCAAACGGCCCGAAAAAAGCGCATTCTCGGCGGCCGAGGGAGAACCGTAGGTGAGGGCGGTCGTCGTGACGATCCTAAGCCGAAAATGGCACTTCTCGGGCGGGCACGTGAGAACCGGAGAAGACAGCGGGTCGCTGCGTGAGTCAGCCCGGAAAACGGCTTTCGAAAACGGCGCACAGCTCTCCAGCTATTCATGAGTCTCTTCCGTGTGCTCTTGCTTACTTAAAAAATACTGCGCGCACTTTGAAAATGAGAGCGCCACTGCCACCCACTGAGTAGATGTGCAAGTACACTTTATTCTAGTACGGCAAAAAAAAAAAAAAAAAAAAAAAAGCATGTTCCCCGAGGTCACACGCGCCACCCCTGGCATCGCTCTGTGCCCCCCTGGGGGGGCGCGCCCCACTATTTGAGAAGTACTGGCTTAAGATCACCTCTCCAAAATGCTTGCTAAATTGAGGTCTCAATTGATATGATCTGTTTGAACTGGACAACAATTTTGGCCAAAATTTTCATGTAACCTTGGTGTGATCGAGATGCTTCAACTCACTATAATTTCTCATCACTAGCCACGTTTACATGCTGACTTTTATTCATACCGATTCAAATCATTCCGAATGGAAATTTCACATCAGCTGTTTACATGTCACTTCATCTATTCCGATCCAGCGTTTACATGTGACTGCCTTTATTCCGAAAGGACGTTTGACAACTGCCGTATGACATGCGCAGATTAATCAAAACAAAGCGTCACGTTGCAAAACATGGAGATCGATCGTCAGATCAGCTGCTGTTTTAACTTTTCGAGTGGAAACAAAACTTCAGAATGATACGCCGTTCATTTAAAAAGTTGTGTGGGTGCGCTGTGCGTGTGCTTGGAAGCCATGTTGCAAGTGACGTTACTTACGTCACCAAGTGACGTCACCACGTCAGTACGGAGCATGCGCAGAAAGAACGCAACCAGACACCATTCCGCTTCCCTGTTTACATGATATAATTTTACTTCTAATCGGTTTGGGAAAAGGAATATTCCACCCCTGTGAATCGGAATGAAATTCCATTCGGTTTGGGCCTGTTCATTCCGAATGAGGTGTTTATATGGAACACATTTATTCGGTTTGAACAAATATTCCGATTGTAATTGGAATATTTGGCTCCATGTAAACGGGGCAACTGTTTATCATCAAATATTCTTGTCCTTTAGGTCACCTCTCCAAAGTGCTTGCTGAATTGGGGCCCCATTAGAAGTGATCATTTCCCTTTGACGTCTTGCAAAACAGCTACATTTTTGGCTGAAATTTTCATAAAACCTGGTTGTGATCGAGATCCGTCACCTCGCTACTATTTGTAATCAATTTTTATAATCAAGTCTTCTCGTTGTGCTCATAGACTTCACTATCAGTCGACGGAAAACGGGGCGCGTGTCCTGTCTCCTTGTGTGTCCCACCCACATTGAGCATGGAGAAAAGACAGAAGACCAAAGAACTGTCTGAGGACTTCAGAAGCAAAACTGTGAGGAAGCATCAGCAATCTCAAGGCTACAGGTCCATCTCCAAAGACCTGAATGTTTCTGTGTCAACCGTGCGCAGTGTCATCAATAAGTGTAAAGCCCATGGCATGGTGGCTAACCTCCCTAGATGTGGACGGAAAAGAAAAATTCTTTTCTTTTCGGCCGGGAGCGAAGGGCCTTGCTCCGCTGAAAATGGCTGGGAGTAGGCCTGTTGCGATAACAAATTTTAGTGTGCGATATTTCATAAATGATTGCGATATGCGATATTATTGCACCCCCCCCGTTTAAAAAAAAAAAAAAAAAATACAATAACACTTTGAGAATACAGTATATATTAATAGATCATGTACACCCATTTAAACGCAATTAATGTTCACTCTTAAATTCAAAAATACTTTTTAGAAAATCACAACTAAAAACAATAGACCATGCCTCTTTTAAGTAAAAGACAACAATATTAATACTGCACAGAAACACAGAAGAAATAAAATGTGTTTAAGAAAAAAAAAAGAAAAAAAATTCCACTTAATAATTTAAGCATCTAGGCAAATGAAAACTTTTCCCCTCATCGCTTCTGCTATGGCGTTCCATGTGTAATACAGTGGTACCTCTACATACGAAGTTAATTCGTTCCAGGAGCTTGTTTGTAAGTCGAAATGGTCGTATGTCGAGCAGGATTTTCCCATAAGAATACATTATAATTCCAATAATTCGTTCCAAAGCCCAAAAACCCACACCACATTAGGCCTGTCGCGATAACAAATTTTAGTGTGCGATAATTATTCTCATAAATTATTGCGATACGCGATATTATTGCGCCCCCCAATTTTTTTTTTTAAACCAATTTACAATTACACAGTGAGAATACAGTATATATTAATAGATCAGGTACACCCATTTAAACGCGATAAATATTTAATTAATATTTAAATATTTATTCTTAAATTCAAAAATAATTTTTAAGAAATCGCAACTAAAAACAATAGACCATGCCTCTTAAGTTAAAAAACAACAACAATATTGATACAGCACAGAAACACAGAATAAATAAAATGTGTAAAAAAAAAAAATTGCACTTAAAAACTTAAGCATTTAGGCAAATGAAAACTGTTCCCATCATAGCTTCTGCAATGTTGTTCCATAGCGATGCAACGATACAGTTAAGTCATGGTTTGGTACGACTTTTGATACGGGGGACACGATTTTCGATCCGATTTAATACATTTAATGCTCTGTAAAAATTTTTTTTTAAAAATACATTTTTTTGTTTCGGGTTTTTTTTTTTTTTTTTTTGCTAACGAGCAAAAATTAAATTGCCATCATATAAACATGTATTTTAGTGCATAATATTTATGTGCTTACTTCTTACTGATCTGTAAAAAATTACTGTTTGTAAAGTGAGGCAGGGCACACTGTTGATTGCTACAGCTCTCTTAGCAGCTAGGTTTACTACTTGAGCAAGACATCCTATTTGTGGTCCGAATCCATCTGTGTCACGTACTGAATTAACAATATTTGCAACATTATCTATAGTCACTGGTATGGATTGATTTGGCCTTCATAACTTCCATTCAGTCATGACAGTTTAGAATTCATCGATGTAGTATATGAACTACGTGTCCCATAATCACTCCGGGCTCACGTAGGCAATGGCATGGGACGTAGCACCTCTAGTTTGCCATTTCATGATATCTAGTGAGTGCGCGCATTAAAAAAGTAAGCAAGTGCCGCTGAAGTCACGACACCTACATATGACAATCGACTTTCATAAACAGGACGAGTTTGAAGCAGCTGTTCGTTGTCAAAGCAAGGTTGTTCGTAGCAGCCAAGTCGCTAACAAGGTTTTGGTGGACTTCATTGTAAATATCCGGCGTTGTGCCGAAAAATAGCCGCCCTGCGTGAAATGTCACTCCTGACGGGAGCGCCCACACGTCAACAACAACGGCGTGCCATAGATGGTCCACAGCCACTCCGGAGCACTGACGCGGCCGGTATACGTTGAACAACAGGATATAATGGGAACGATTGGCTCCGGCGCTAGTTTTTGCCGGACCTGGAACGAAGATGCATTTTGCGCAGTTGGTAACGAGGAATTCGAACTTTTAACAGCACGTCTGTTGCACCCACGTGAACGCGAGGCGATAAATTGCAGCGGAGAAATTACCGCCTTCATTTTTATTTATCGCGCGATAAATGGAATTATTGCATATTGCGACAGGCTTACACTACATCCTTAATAAATACTGCTGTTACTATTGCAAATAGCATTTACAAAGAGCAAAACAAATAAAATATGAATAAAAATCAGAATAACTATAATCATAGCAATGATAATAATACAGTACAGTACCTGTAATAATGTAACGAATTGGCTTCTAATGTGGCGGACTTTTTTTGCTGTACCTGAATACACCATGGGGCTGACGGTGAGCAGGAGAGCGCTATTTTACTTTCTGTTTCGATCCTGGCGTCAACAGGAGTGGACACTCGGCGAGTTGATGGAATAAATGATTTGAAACCCGACGAAGCTGGCGATTTCTTAGGCGATGTTACCACAATAAGAACTGTCACCTTAACTTATAAAGACTGGCGAACGGAGGAGGACCGCCGGCCGAGATCGGCATTCTACGACCCAGTTCATGGATGCACACCCCAATGCTTATATTTTGCTATCATTCACATCTTCATTTCAATGGTAAGCCTCACCTTTTCTTTTCTTTTTTCTCCACCTGCACTAAACTTAAACTGCACTAAACCATCTGGCGGGCTCCGGCACGCTGGAGATGGTCCGCAGTCAATCTGGAGCACTGACGCAGCCGGTATACGTTGAACAATAGGATATAATGGGAACAAATTGGCTCCGGCGCTATTTTTTGCCGGACCCAGAACGAAAATGCATTTTGCATAGTTAGTTATGTGTAAATAAATTGTTACTTTGCTATCAAAAGCTCTATTTGTCCTATTGTTTATGTTATTTTGTAAAAGGAAAACATTATTCAAATGTTTGGGATGTAACTAAAGCAAAAAATAGCTGTGTTAAAGTCAAAGTTATGTTTGAAATGTATGCTTTCACAAAAAGCTCAATTTCTCCGTTTTTTTTTTCCATCAGAAATTGGAAAATTGCTCAAATTAAGCCATTTTCTAATGCTGATTTATAAAGAATGGAAAAAGATCTGAACTTCCTTTTTATTCCTGCTGAAAGAAGAGTATAATCTTTCTTTTGGTGGGTTCTATGTTTATATAGCAATAGAAAAGAATTTCCATTGGGCCTTGCAAAATCAGTCCAAATCCAGTGAAACGGCCGGGAGCGAAGGGCCTTGCTCCGGTGAAAATGGCTGGGAGTGAATGAGTTAATAATCACATCTTCTTGCTGTGATTTAACTCACCTCTCCAAAACTTCCACAAGTGAACTAAAATCTCATTTTTGTTATTGACTGCAGTTCGTCTAAGATTTATTGTATGTAGTTAACCTGTTCTGGACTGATTTAGTGGTGCAAAAAAAGCCCCTCTTTCATTTATGCGTGAATGCCTGGGAGGTAAGGTGTGTGTGTGTGTGAGATGGAGCAGGTGTACAAGAGAGGGGGCGGTGTGTGTATTTGTGCATGCTGGCGGGGGCAGGGCGGGGTCGCAGACTGAGACCCCACCTGGGCTCATTCACAACAAGCGGGGACCTGGCTGGGGGATGCGGACGCTACATAACGCCCACTACAAAGAGGCCGAGGCGGGGCGAGGCGCACGGACGGCATAACAGCGCCAAAGTCCCATTGTTCTGTCCCCGTTTCATCTCTCCTCCTCCTCTCCAAATATTTGGAGGAAGGCTCTGAATAACATGCTGGTACGGAGACTATTTCACAGTGTATATTGTTGAAAGGAACTCTGGCAGTCGCAGGTTTTGGCTCTTCAAAGACACTCGCTTTGTTTTGTTTGGGTTTTGTTTGCTCCTGTACTGGATTGTGTACTGGGATTTCGTGGATATCTCATTGTTCCAGGATTTGAGATTGTTGGACAGCTGAGCGCCCACTGGCTCATTTATTTTTATTGCATCATGTGACTCATTGTAATTGCAGCGCGATGGCCGAAATGAGGCAAAGATAAGAATGCCTGGTTGTGGTTTCCCAGTGTTTATGAGAGGGTTTTTTTCTCATAACGTTAGTGCTGACTGTCTTAACTCTCTTTCATTTGATTGATTCATGGGCTAGAAGTATGATTCTCCATCAATGACAGGCAGTGATGCTGAAATGGGTAGGGAGTCGAGCGCCGTTACTGGCTGAAAAATGAAATACTTAAGTAAAACATGGCCGTTAGAGTGGTACCTCGAGATACGACATTCGTTCCATGGTGGCTTTCCAATCCGATTTCTTCAGATAATGAATCACTTTTTAAATGTAGATCGCCTAATTCTTTCCAAGCTATACTTTTTAGGGCTGTCAAACAGTTAAAATTTTTAATCGAGTTAATTACAGCCAGGGCAACAAAGGAGTGGCTTCATATGAAGCATTTCAAGGTCCTGGAGTGGCCTAGCCAGTCTCCAGATCTCAATCCCATAGAAAATCTGTGGAAGGAGTTGAAAGTCCGTGTTGCCCACCGACAGCCCCAAAACATCACTGCTCTAGAGGAGATCTGCATGGAGGAATGGGCCAAAATACCAGCAACAGTTGCCCCGTTTACATGGAGCCAAATATTCCAATTACAATCGGAATATTTGTTCAAACCGAATAAATGTTTATAAACACCTCATTCGGAATGAACAGGCCCAAACCGAATGGAATTTCATTCCGATTCACAGGGGTGGAATATTCCTTTTCCCAAACCGATTAGAAGTAAAATTATATCATGTAAACAGGGAAGCGGAATGGTGTCTGGTTGCGTTCTTTCTGCACATGCTCCGTACTGACGTGGTGACGTCACTTGGTGACGTAAGTAACGTCACTTGCAACATGACTTCCAAGCACAGCGCACCTAATTGGAGTCCGGCGGAAAGATTTATTTAATTCAAACTTTAAAAGAATTGAATATAATTGCTCGCTAAGACGGGCGTAGAACGAGGAACAGCGAACTATTTAAAAAAAGTTCACGAGAGGTTACACGAAGCCGGAATAGACCGGAGCGTTGACCAGATTAGAAATCGGTGGAAAACGCTGACAACCGGCTACAAGGCGAAAGAGCAAAACAGCAGAAGCGGATACGACCCCACAAACACAACAAGTGGGTTAAAGTTAAAACAGCAGCACTCTGACGATCGATCTCCATGTTTTGCAACGTGACGCTTTGTTTTGATTAATCTGCGCATGTCAGACGGCAGTTGTCAAACGTCCTTTCGGAATAAAGGCAGACACATGTAAACGCTGGATCGGAATAGATGAAGTGACATGTAAACAGCTGATCTGAAATTTCCATTCGGAATGATTTGAATCGGTATGAATGAAAGCATGTAAACGTGGCTAGTGTGTGAAAAGCTTGTGAAGAGTTACAGAAAACGTTTGGCCTCCGTTATTGCCAACAAAGGGTACATAACAAAGTATTGAGATGAACTTTTGGAATTGACCAAACACTTATTTTCCACCATTATTTGCAAATAAATTCTTTAAAAATCAAACAAAGTGATTTTTTGGGTTTTTTTTCCTCATTCTGTCACTCATGGTTGAGGTTTACCCATGTTGACAATTACAGGCCTCTCTAATATTTTCAAGTGGGAGAACTTGCACAATTAGTGGTTGATTAAATACTTATTTGCCCCACTGTGCATGTTTTTGGATAGTTATTTTTGAGTTTTAGGGTTATTTAGGGGTTCTTAAAGGGTTAAATCCAGTTTACGTAGAAATTCGGGGTAGGTCGCCAGTGTAGGAACTGAACTTGTTCGTAACCTGGGGACTACCTGTATTCTGATTAGTGTTAAATAAACACAAAACAGAACATCAAATAAAGGCCAATTTCCTATTTTTCAATGACCAATTATGAATTGGAAAACTGAAGACTAAGCACCCTGCAAACCCGCAGCTTGGAGTTCAGTCGTTAATCATGTTATCACAGTGGGGGATAAGCATGAATCTCTGCATTTCAGCATCATATTCCACGCCCGTTTGATGGTCCTTTCCTGGGGATCCCGACTGCGATCGGGCCCTGAGGGTGCCCTGCAGCACGGCCCCCTTGCCCGGGCCTGAGTGACAGCTCTAATGAAGCCTGCCATCACAGGGTAAGGGACCACTCCGGAGCAGGCGAGGCGGGAACTTCAATCGGCTTACGTGACGTCCGAGGAGTTTTGATTTCTCGGCAGTGGCGAGGGGGGTGGAAGAAAAAGGGGCGGGGGGGGCAACACCACTCTGCCTTTGAATACTTCTCCATTTACCGCGTGTCACTTCTCGGTGCTGCGGAGAAGAGAGACATTGGTGTAGGGAGGGGTTGGATGTGAATTTTTTATAAGCAAAAAGAAGAAAAAAGCAGTAAGATCCCATTCCTATGGGATTGGATCAAATGAATGCAGAATTTGTCATGTGAGATGGCTCTGGCAGTTCGTTAACAATTATAGTTGTTTGTCGAGCAAACTTTGGGGGATATGTTGAGGGCACTTTCAGCTGTTTATATCTCTCCAAGCAGAATATAAACTACTCAAAAATATAAAGGGTACACTAAGTAGCACATTGTAGATGTGAATGAATGAAATATTTCTATTAAATACATTATTCTTTCCATAGATGAATGTGCTGACAACAAAGTCGCCAATGAAAGTCAAATGTATCAACCCATAGAGGCCCCGATTTGGAGTTATACTCAAAATTAAAGTGGAAAAACACATTACAGGCTGATCCAACTTTGATGTAATGTCCTTTAAACCTGGGGTCCCCAACCTTTTTTGCACCACGGACCGGTGTTATTTGGGTCTTTTTTTCACGGACCGGTGTTCTGACAAATTTTGCAACCCATCAAAAATTGCAACGATGCGGTTCTCCACATGCGTGTAACGTTACACATAGCCGCAAAATGCGCAAATGCAGCGATTCCAAAGTAAACACTACAAACTTTCTTGAAAGAAAGGAATATTAACTAACGTTTGATCATGGAAGGACTTGTAGAAAAGTTCTCCTCAGATTCATCCTGCCATGTAAGCTGCACACAACAGCTGTACACCGCGCTCACCATTAACAACTTCGCCTTGTCGTTAAACATTAAGAAGCCCGCTTCACAAAGATACGATGTTGGAAATTGTAGCAAGGTTTTCAATGCTCTTGTCGCGATGTCAGGATATTCCAAAATGACTTTAAACCAGAACCTCGGTAGAGTTGTTGTCTCAAATGTACGTTTAATAAGGTCGCCGTCATTTGCGATCTCTCTGTTTATTCACAAACGGGTCACGAATCCACTCCTTCGCAGTTCGTGGGTCTTCGAGGTTGTAGGCTCGTAAGGTGCCCTTTTCGCCGTAAAAATATCCTTTTCGCCGTAAAAATATCTCCAAAGACGTCTGTTTTCCAGTCATCTTCGCTCGTGTGGGGGCTAATTATTTCCGGGAACAAATGTGCTGCGCCCGCGGCCTAGTAATACTATCGAGGAGCGCATATAGATATATCATATACACAAACAAGATGTACTGCTAGCAGTCCAATCATTGGACTTCTATGACAACATTGTAATCTATCCCGTAGTATTATATCTAGAGTAGACAGAGATATTGGTGTGTTAAGCAGGGGCATAGGGTTTATTCGGCCAGAATGAGTTCGCTATTAAATTATTATTCCTGTGCGGCCCGGTAGCAAATGCGCCACGGACCGGTACCGGTCCGCGGCCCGGCAGATGGGGACCCCTGCTTTAAACAAGTGAAAATGAGAATCAGTAGTGTGTGTGGCCTCCGTGTGCCTGTATAACCTCCCTACAACGCTTGGGCATGCTCCTAATGAAATGACGGTGGGTGTCCAGGGGGATCTCCTCTCAGATCCGGACCAGGGCATCACTGAGGTCCCGGACAGACTGAGGAGCAACCTGGCTCTCCCAGATGGACCTAAATATAATGAGGTGTTCTATTGGATTTAGGTCAGGCGAACATAGGGGGTAGTCAATGTTATCAACTCCTTCTTCCGTCAGGAACTGCTTACATACTCCAGCCACATAAGGTTGGGCATTGTCTTGGACCATAAGGAACCCAGGTCCCACTGCACAAGGGTAGCTTTTGACAATGGGTCCAATGATTTCATCCCGTTACCTAATAGCAGTCAGGGTCCCATTATCTAACCTGTAGAGGTCTGTGCGTCCTTCCAGGGATATGCCTCCTCTGACAATCTCGGACCCACCACCACGCCGGTCATGCTGAATGATGTTGCAGGCAGGTTCTCTACGGCACGTCAAGATCCTTTCACATCTGTCGCATGTTCTCAGGTTGAACCTGCTTTCATCCGTGAAGAGCACAGAGCCAGTGGCGTTGTTGCAAATTCTGGTCATCTATGGCAAATGCCAATCGAGCTTTACGGTGATTAGCAGCAAACACGGAGCTCACTACAGGATGTCAGGCCATCCTCATGGAGCCCTTTTCTGATTCTTTGGTCAGAAACATTAACACCTGTGGCCTACTGGAGGACATTTTGTAGGGCTCTGGCAGTGCTCATCCTGTTCCTCCTCATCGATCCTGCTGAGGGTTCAAGAACCTTCTACGACCCTGTCCAGCTCTGCCGGAGTAACTATCTTTCTCCTGGAATCTCCTACAGCCCGCCAGTGTCATGCCTTGAGTGAAGTTTTGTTAGGATTTTGCCATAGTGTTTCTTGTCCATGTGATTACCCATTGATTTCACCTATTGTGGCCTGCACCTTGTGTCTTGACCAATCCGCTCCCTCTTGTATCAATCACCTGTGTCCCATTGTCTTGTTACCCCATGTCTGTATTTAAGTTCCCCATGTGCTATCTGTTCTTGTTCCGTCGTTGTTTTTCTCAAGGTCTGGTCTTGTTCATGTCGATTCTGCCGTCCATAGCTCTCGTGTTGCTATATCCTATGTTTATGTACGTTTTGGTCCTTTTTGTTTGTACATTTGTGTTTTTGTCAGTTATCATTAAATCATTTTTTGAGTTCACCGCCACCCTGCCTCGCTTCCCTGTATTTATTTCTCTGCATTTGGGTCCTCCATGCAGTCTCCACGTGACAGCCAGGTTGCTCCTCAGACTGTCCAGGAGCTCAGAGATGCCCTGGTCCAGATCTGGGAGATCACTCAGGAGAACATCAGCCACCTTATCAGGAGCATGCCCAGGCGTTGTAGGGAGGTCATAGAGGCACGCAGAAGCCACAGACACTACTGAGCCTCGTTTTGCCTTGTTAAAGGACATTAAAGTTGGACCAGCCTGTAGTGTGTTTTTCCACTTCAATTTTGAGTATAACTCCAAATCTGGAACTCCATGGGTTGATACATTTTAGATTTTCATGGATAATTTTTGTGTGACTTTGTCATCAGCGCATTCAACTATGGAAAGATGTCATTCATTCAGATCTACAACAGTATACAAACAGTTACAAGACCACATTGTGAAACACTTGGTCCGGTCTCGGACTGTCCAGCCGTGGGACTCAGGATCTAACAAGACTGGTCAAGACTAGCACTGATCTTCTTTATCTTCATTTGTTTTCATTCTCGATTTTAGGGAAAAGTATTAAAACAAAGCCTTCAAATCTTGTGTTCATAACATTCCACCAGCTCTGTAAATGACTGCAACCTTAACAACATCCATCCAAAAGTTTTCTAAACCACTTATCTTCGTGGGGTGCTGGTGCCTTTCCCAAATTATTTTGGGCTAAAGGCAGACTACAGTGTGAACTGGTCTCGAGTCAGTCAGAGAGCATATATAGTGTGACAGACCATCATTTACATTCAAGCACATTGACACAGTCACTGGAATTGAAGCTGCATTGCCTGCACCAATGTACAACTAACATCAATTTTTACTACACACCAAACAACGAGAACAATAATACATTTTTGGACCCCCCAGAGGGAGGGCTTCAGATCTCACTTTGTTGTTGTTTTTGTTGTTGGTAAGGACACTCACTAAAATGCCCACTCCTTCTAATCATGGACGGAAAACGCACGAGAATGAGAAATTTCGACTAAAATGGCTGTTTTTGGATGGGAAAAACTAAAAAAGATCCTCAGCACCCTCTGCTCTGATTGACTTCCAGCACCCCTGTTCATCCATGACAACATTTGTTAGATCCAAAAACACAAAGTAGTCTGAGAGAGGACTTGGTTTACAGTCTTCGAGTTCATCTAAGAAATGTTCATGACAATGGATGTCATCCAAAAAATTTTCTTCAGGGAAGTTGCTCTGTGCGCAACTCACTTCTAGTGGACAGGCAAATGCATAATGATAGCAATTACAGCATCAAACTCTTCAAAGGACTTGCTCTCTGCATTAAATTACTAATGGCTCTGGTAATCCAGCTATCCAAGTACATGGAGTCCTCGGGTTATGATATCCTCGACCTATGAAGTTTGAGTTTACAAGGCGTCGTCCACCATTTATTCCCAAGCACCTATGGTTCTGCTTAGCAAGTGTATAGTGATTGTTTGTGCGCCTGGAGTATCTTAAGCGATTACTATGGAAACAAAGCTTAACATCATAAAACGATCGGAGAAACTAGGGTTAAGTTGAACCGTCACACAAAAACACTGCGCTCGTCGCTAAAAGCGATTTTGAGTATAGATGTGCCGATCGATCGGGTCCGATCACGTCATTTTATAAGTATCGGAATCGGCAAAAAAATATCGGCCATGCCTGTTTTTAATATATATATATATATTTTTTAATTAAATCGTTTTCTAATTGTATTTAACGTTACAGACATGTTACACTCATCCAGAGTCTTTAGTTTAGGCTTAAGGTAGGGTTATCAAATTTATCCCGATACGGCAGTAATGATTTTTTTTTAAAAAGTATCACATCAAAATATTTAACGCAATGAATGCATGCACCGCGCGACCCACTCACGCATTGTCACCCTCAATCTGTAATGGCGCCGTTTTACCAATATAGAGAGATAAAAGGCAGCGTAAAATGAGTAAAGTGAATTTTGGCAGCCTTTGGAGCCTTTTTTTAATTGGCTAAAGCCTTACAATCCCTCTCCCTACAATTAGAAATATCATGGAAAGCAATGTGGGGAAGCAAGGTAGCAAATGATCTTTTTCTTAACACCTTATGTTATTTCCCAACGCAGAGAAGATATATCCATTGGTAGCACTGCACACAGTCATGGTTCCACTTCCCATCATGCATTGGGGCATGGCTGCAGTATCATTTACTGAAAGCTCAACAAATACACTAGATGGCAATATTTAGTCACAATATAGAAAGTCACAAGTCTTTCTATCCGTGGATCCCTCTCACAGAAAGAATGTTAATAATGTAAATGCCATCTTGAGGATTTATTGTCATAATAAACACATACAGTACTTATGTACTGTATGTTGAATGTATATATATTCGTCCGAGTTTTATTCATTTTTTTCTTAATGCATTGCCAAAATGTATGTGATCGGAAAGATTATCGGGAATGATTGGAATTGAATCGGAAGCAAAAAAAAAAAAAAACAATCGGATGGGGAAATATCGGGATCGGCAGATACTTAAACTAAAACGAACGGATCGGGAGCAAAAAAAATGATCGGAACAACCCTAATTTTGAGTTTGCCCCAAATTGAACTCATTAGCTGCCACTGACAGCCACAGACGTCCAATCTGTTTGAAGTGGGAGGGTTCGAATGGATTGGACTAGTTCCGCAACGATTAATCATTTAACTTGAGTAATTTGATTAGAAGTAAGGAGTTGAATTAAATTATTTTGCTGCTTTGAGTATTCGTGGCGCTGTAATGGTTTGTTTTTAAAGCATTTGCGTTTAGTTTAATTGAGTTGGATGGATACCCTGCCCTCTAGAGTAAAGAGTGAATATGACATCACTCATTTCACATGCCTGAATCCTGCTGCTCCCTGTTAAAACCAACATAAGCTAAGTTTTTGTTTGAGCTAATGTTTTTTTAATGAATTCGTAATTTAGTTAATATACAGTGGGGCAAATAAGTATTTAGTCAACCACCAATTGTGCAAGTTCTCCCACTTGAAAATATTAGAAAGGCCTGTTATTGTCAACATGGGTAAACCTCAACCATGAGAGACAGAATGTGTGTGTGTGGGGGGGGGGGGGGACAGAAAATCACATTGTTTGATTTTCAAAGAATTTATTTGCAAATCATGGGGGAAAATAGGTATTTGGTCAATACCAAAAGTTCATCTCAATACTTTGTTATGTCGTTGGCAATAACGGAGGCCAAACATTTTCTGTAACTCTTCACAAGCTTTTCACACACTGATGCTGGTATTTTGGCCCATTCCTCCATGCAGATCTCCTCTAGAGCAGTGATGTTTTGGGGCTGTCGTTGGGCAACACGGACTTTCAATTCAACTCTCTCCACAGATTTTCTATGGGGTTGAGATCTGGAGACTGGCTAGGCCACTCCAGGACCTTGAAATGCTTCATACAAAGCCACTCCTTTGTTGCCCTGGCTGTGTGTTTGGGATCATTGTCCTGCTGAAAGACCCAGCCACGTCTCATCTTCAATGCCCTTGCTGATGGAAGGAGATTTTCACTCAGAATCTCTTGATACATGGCCCCATTCATTCTTTCCTTTAAAAAGATAAGTCGTCCTGGTCCCTTTGCAGAAAAACAGCCCCAAAGCATGATGTTTCCACCCCCATGCTTCAAAGTGGGTATGGTGTTCTTCGGATGCAATTCCGTATTCTTTCTCCTCCAAACACAAGAACCTGTGTTGCTCCCAAAAAGTTCTATTTTGGTTTCATCTGACCATAACACATTCTCCCTGTCCTCTCCTGGATCATCCAAATGCTCTCTAGCGAACCGCAGACGGGCCTGGATGTGTACTGGCTTCAGCAGGGGGACACGTCTGGCAGTGCAGGATTTGAGTCCTTGGCGGCGCATTGTATTACTGATAGTAGCCTTTGTTACTGTGGTCCCAGCTCTCTGTAGGTCATTCACTAGGTCCCCCAGTGTGGTTCTGGGATTTTTGCTCCCTTGTTATCATTTTGACGCCACGGGGTGAGATCTTGCATGGAGCCCCAGATCGAGGGAGATTATCAGTGGTCTTGTATGTCTTCCATTTTCTAATAATTGCTCTCACAGTTGATTTCTTTACACCAAGCGAAGAGTGAAGAGTTACAGAAAACATTTGGCCTCCGTTATTGCCAACAAAGGGTACAACACAAAGTATTGAGATGAACTTTTGCTATTGACCAAATACTTATTTTTCACCATGATTTGGAAATAAATTCTTTAAAAATCAAACGACGTGATTTTCTGTTTTTTTCCCACATTCTGTCTCTCATGGTTGAGGTTTACCCCTGTTGACAATTACAGGCCTCTCTAATCTTTTCAAGATGTTGGAGCTAAGTCCTAGCTAGACAGCGAGCTAAGGGATTTTTGCTCACCGTTCTTGTTATCATTGTGACGCCACGGGGTGAGATTTGGCATGGAGCCCCAGATCGAGGGAGATTATCAGTGCTCTTGTATGTCTTCCATTTTCTAATAATTGCTACCACAGTTGATTTCATTACACCAAGCGTTTTACCTATTACAGATACGGTCTTCCCAGCCTGGTGCAAGTCTACAATTTTGTCTCTGGTGTCCTTCGACAGCTCTTTGGTCTTGGCCATAGTGGAGTTTGGAGTGTGACTGACTGAGATTGTGGACAGGTGTCTTTTAGGGTTAGGGTAATGAGTTAAAACAGGTGCCATTAAGACAGGTAACGAGTGGAGCCTCGTTAGAAGAATTTAGACCTCTTTGACAGCCAGAAATTTTGCTTGTTTGTAGGTCAACAAATACCTATTTTCCACTCTAATTTGGAAATAATTCTTTAAAAAATCAAACACTGTGATTTTCTGTTTTTTTTTCCACACTCTGTCTCTCATGGTTGAGGTTTACCCATGGTGACAATTACAGGCCTCTCTCATCTTTTCACGTAGGAGAACTTGCACAATTGGTGGTTGACTAAATACTTATTTGCCCCACTATAATTGACAAAGAGATAAAAGGATCCATATCTAATTTAATAATCCATTGGCATAACCATGAGAATTGTATTAATCAGACCAAATGCGTATCTGCCAAAACTAAAAGTACATTACGAGTGAATTCAGTCAACTTGAAGTTGGAGACACTCAAAGCTAGTTCTTGAGAATTGAAAATTCTTGGCTTCATTTGCTTGACTGCAATTAGCGCGCCCAGAACAAATGAGCTTTAACTCACGCGCGAGATAGCAGTATCTCCTTCCCGCGATTGGAGGAGCGTTGAAGAGCAGCCGAACCTCAGAAGACTCATTGCCACTTTGTTCTATTATTCACTATCTCCGGCTTCAAAACTCTCCGGCATCTCCGTGGGGTTGCGTTCAAGATCCTGACGGGAAGACTCGCTCGCCGCCCAGAGCCTGTTTACGCCCCAGCTAGGACCGCACGGCCCACTCAAGCTTCGTTTCCACGCGGCATCAAAAATAAATCAAAAACAGACTAACACCAGTGCAGTTTGTTAATCGCGTGTTCTCCGGCGCGTTTTTTGGGGAAACTTTTGACTAAATGAGGCGTTTGCCATTACTGCGGGCAGCTTTTCTTAAATCTATGACTCACGTAAACAAATGACTCCACTGCACTTTTGTTTCTTCTAAATTCCGCGTGCGTCCGTTGCTCGTCAGCAGTGTGACACGCTCAGAATGCTCATTTGTACCCGCATAAATAGTCGTTTGAAAGATAAAAGCAAACATGTTTGTTTTTTTGTTTGTGTTTTTTAAGCTCTGCTCGGCTCCCCAAAGGCATTTAGAGCACTTTGGTAATAAGGCGAAGGGTTTAGTCGGAGCGGGGAAGAGCAGAGGACGCTTTGATGTACTCTTAGATGAAGCGAAGTCTACAGCGATGTCTACAAAAATACAAGCGGCTCGACTAGACGGGCTCCTCTCAGCTGGCCCGTCCTCTCCGGTCCCAAGCCGGCATGAAAGACAGCAGCGGGAGGGCTTGTATGGACCTTGTCGACAGCATAAACATTCCCCCCGCAGAAACGCCAACTGGGGAAGAGCGATTTTTTTTCATGATCATGTCTTTCCGAAGTGTGAAATATCCCTCAACGCAACTCCGACGAAACTTTTGGAAAGACTGCGCTTTGATATACAGCTCGGCTTTAAAGAGATTCGTCGAGACGGGAAAAAGTGAAGAACAAAAGATGCGCCAATGACTGAAGTTTGTAGGTGGTGTTTTTATGTTTTGTTGCTTTTATTGTCATGGTGTTGTTTTCATTTTAGGTTTTTAGTATAATAATCTAACTAGGCCTGCAGCTATCGATTATTTTAGTAGTCGATTAATCGATGAACTAGTTAGTTCGAATAATCGAGTAATCGGATAAGGAACATAAAAAAGTAAAATACCTGTCCTGAGCCTCAAACGGTATTAAAAAAAAAAAAAAAAAAGAGGATATATGTACTAGAGATGTCCCGATCCGATATTTGGATCAGATCGGACACAGATATGGGCAAAAAAATGCACATCGTATCGGATCGGAACACGGGAAAAATTCCGATCCAGACTTCCGATCCAGTTTGTTTTTTCAGTCCTGTCCGGGTTTTCCAGCACACCAATTTACATAATCCATTCCAGTTTTTGCTTCGGTTTCCCTAAAATCCGGTCCGCATATTACGGCACACCTTCAACACACTACATTTACATTACCGTCTCCCAATTTAGACTTTATCGGTAAAAATGTCAGCTGTGTGGGATCATTTCACCTTAAAGGACGACAAAGACGAAGAGGCAGAGAGCAACATATGCCACAATAAAGTCAAGTGTGGTGGTACAGCTGCAAGAAGTTTTAATACAACCAACCTAATCAAGCATTTAGCGAAATACCACCACAAACAATATGAGGAGTATGTTAAGAAAACCGAAGACAAAAAGAAAGGTCCTACGCAACTAACACTGGCAGAAACTTTTGCTATGCGTGACAAACTGGCACTCGACAGTCCCAAAGCCCAGGGAATAACAAGAGTCATTGCCGAAGAATTTATTCTGGATGACGAGCCATTATCTCACGTGAGTAAAGACGCACCATCCAACACGCGATTCGGCCGTGGAAGATTCGAGAACGATTCGCAAACATCCAAATTCCGATTATTGAAATATGTCAAGTAAAGCGGAACTAATACACAGCGCGGTCTTCGGGACGCAATGAGAAACTGACCGCATTGCATCCCGAAAGTAAACATAACTTGTCTTAGACCCGGGTAATGCCAATGCTCAACTCACGGCTTTAGCTCAACTCATGCCGCTGGATAAAAAACACAAGAATACATGACTGCTGCTGATAGCCGCTACAAACTACATCAACGTCGTTTTACTGGAGATAATAGATATCATATGTATATAGAACAAGATGCTACACGACAGACTCGACTGCGTTAGCAACATTGAAGTATTGAAAACCAGATGCGTTAGTAAACAGCCGCCATCTTAAAGCAGAAGACTTCCCTAGTAGGCTGTTGTGAACCTTCCAAGTGAACCTAATTAACTTTTTATCTAAAATACTCCTAAATCAGCAAAATCTTGACTTGAATCTATCTTCAAAACAGTTTTAAAACTTTCACATGTCGAAAGTAGACAGAAGGGAAATTATGGAATAACGGGAGCAATTTCAACAACTTTAACAGTTGATTCGCAAAATTAAATGAATTGAATGTAGTTTAAAGCTGCTGATACAGAATGGGGACGTGAGTAATTTATTTACTGTCTTAAAATGTTAACTTGACACTGAAATAGTCATTTATTTAAACCTGAGAGGCTTTTTATACAATTTTTGTAACTAATGCACGAAACATTAAAAGCATCTAATAGCTTGGGGGATTTGTGGGATTTTCCACTGAGGTTGTTGGTGTGTTTTGCTTTTTTAAGACAGTTTACTATATTATTTGCACGTTTTACTGACTGACTATGCCATTTCTGTTTGTTATTTATAATGTTTTGTGTTTGTCACTGAATAAACAGGTCAGTTTCTTGTTACCAACCGGTGTGTGTTATTCAAACTCACCTAATTCAGCTGGCTAGTTGTTATCAAGAGTACTAAAACCTTTTTCAACATGAGTCTGACAACTAAGCAAGGAGGCTAAATAACTTTAAACTTTAACACATGCTCAGATAGGTCGGTATCGGTATCGGCCGGTATCGGATCGGAAGTGCAAAACAATATCGGTATCGGATCGGAAGTGCAAAAACCTGGATCGGGACATCCCTAATATATACAAAAAAAAAGAAAAAATAACTAACTTACATCGCAAAAGTCTGCAAATTTAAATGCTATGAAATGCCAATTATTTTTAACAATGCTCTTAACAAATAGTTCGAACACAAATTCCCACAAAAAACGGCTTAATATACCTTTAAACTAAATTACGAATGAATTCTTAAAAACATTAGCTCAAACTAAACTCAAAGCTTATGTTGGTCTTAACAGGGAGCAGATAGGTTCAGCCATGTGAAATAAGGCAGACTAGAGGGCAGTGTATCAACCCAAATCAATAAAACTGAAGGCAAAGTTTCAAAACAAACCATTACAATGCCACTTTAATTGAACAAAACTCGAGGCTACAAAATTTTATTTGAATATTTTTTTCTAATCGAATACTCGAGTTAATCGATTAATCGTTGCAGCACTAAAAATAACCATGTAAAACGTTGATAACTAATTGGTAGGAGACAACATATTTTATATGCGTTGGGTTTAGCAAAGACGTCGTTTTTCGTGGTTAACTCATTTGCTCCCAAAAACGTGTAATACGTTCTATTTTTAATTGTTTCGGTGTCCCAAAGACGTATTTATGTCTTTTACGTTTTGTTTTGTTTTTTTGTTTTTTTTTTCGAAAAAAACATCTCTGGGTTCTGATTCAATTTAGCTCCAAAGCACAAAGCTGAAAATCCATTTTAACGCCATAAAACTGGCCACTGGAGGGCAGTAGCGCATTAGGTAAGCTCCTCAACCCGATTCAACGGCAACAAACGGCCAAGCCGCACGGCCGGGCGCCAGCGGAAGACGACCGAATGGATGCCAGGAAGCGGACGACCGAGCAGAACTACCGGTAGGACGCCCGGGATGCCAGGCGCTGGACGACCGAGCAGAACGACCGGGACCATGAGTGCAGCAGATGATGCCTTTGAATCCGTGCTGCTCGCGAGCAGAGCCCGCAAAGACTCAAAAAAATTCATCTTTATGAGACAGACGGCGATGAGGCAAAAGTTTAACCGGCTGTCGCGGCTAGAAATGCGTCATCTTTCAGTTAGTTATGTGTAAAGAAATTGTTACTTTGCTATCAAAGCTTTATTTGTCTTGTTGTTTAGTTTATTTTGTAAAAGGAAAACATTATTCAGATGTTTTGGATGTAACTAAAGCAAAAAATAGCTGTGTATATATCACAGTTTGAAATGTATGCTTTCACAAAAAGCTCAATTTCTCAGTTTTTTCATCTCAAATTGGAAAATTGCTCAAACTAAGCTATTTTCTAATGCTGATTTCTAAAGAATGGAAAAAGATATGAACTAAAAAAAATTCTAAGAGAGTCTAATCTCTTTTTTTTTGGGGTGGGTTCCATGTTTATATAGCAATAGAACTGAATTTTCTGTGGGCGTTGCAAAATCAGTCAAAGTCCAGTAAAACGGCCGGGAGCGAAGGGCCTTGCTCTGGTGAAAATGGCTTGGCGTGAATGAGTCAATGGGGACCAGAACCTGCCGCGATAAGTGAAAAACCGCAAAGTAGGGGCACCCACCCCCGAAAAAACAAACAAACAAACAAAACAAAAAAAATAATAATAATATATACATATATATTAGGGCTGTCAAAATTATCGCGTTAACGCGCGGTAATTACTTTTTTAAATTAATCACGTTACAATATTTGACGCAATTAACGCACATGTCCCGCTCAGACAGTATTCTGCCTTTTGGTAAGTTTTACAGCAAGGTTTTTTGTGCTGTCTAACAGCGAACTCTTGTGGTCGCTTTGCGACATGGTTTAATGCTTTCTTGCCAGTTCAATATGGCTGCACGACGTCTCGGGCTGACGCCTACGTTGTAATGTTGTGCTTATATGATCCTTGGACAAGATTTGTCCGTAAGTATGGTTGTTGTAAAGAATGTACATATTATGTTAGTAAGCGAAATGTTATATTTTTTGTATGAGACGCTTTTTGTTTATGTTTAGTGAACCTGTATAGCGTGCTAAGCTAACGTTGTTGCTAATGCAATGCTTGTGTACTTTTTTTTTGTAGTTTCACTACGGTCTAAAGAGGACAATGGTTTGAGGCCATTTTATTAATAAATCAGATGAAAAAGGAAGAAGTCTGATTATTAAGGCGTCGTTCACTAGCTGTCTAGCTTTGGAAAAAGTAGACGCTTCGGAGTGAGGACAGCATAGACAGATTTAAATGACAGTAGAGTGAAATGCCCACTACAGTCCTTATGTACCGTATGTTAAATGTATATATCCATCTTGTGTCTTATCTTTCCATTCCAACAAATTATTTTACAGAATATATATATAATTTACAGAAAAATAGGGCATATTTTATAGATGGTTTGAATTGCCATTAATTGCGATTAATTACGATTAATTAATTTTTAAGCTGTAATTAACTCGATTAAAAATTTTAATCGTTTGACAGCCCTAATATATATATATATATATATATATATATATATATATTTTTTTTTTTTTTTATGTACTGTATTTATTCAGATTTAGCATTGGAAAGATATACAAGTAAGACGTTTTTACACTTTTTTTGACCAAAGCATAATTTAAAAAACCCAAAAAGTTTTAAACAGGTTACTGTGCCACCGAATAATCTTTTAACAAGAATAAAGTTGAAAATGCTTGTCTTTATTAAATTCTTCATTGAGTGAGTCCACTCAAATCCGCTCAAGTTGCTCACTTACACACATTGAGCTGCCACAGCAACTGTTTAACAAGTTAAACGATGATTGATGCATGTGGCGTTTTGAAGTTTCGACTTCCAAGCATTTCTGGCAAGATCAAACCTTAACGTCTGTCAATCATCATTAGCTTTAATAAGCAACTCCAGTGCACTGACTGACCAAGAAAAGCAGCACGATGGAGAGGGAGACTGCGCGATCGGACCGGGACAGCTCATCTGTATTTGTCTCTTTACATAATTGAAAAAAAATGTGCAATGGACTGAGGGCAAGAAGTTTGAAGCGCAAAGCAACAAGGGATTATTGCACTTTAAATTGCAGATGTCAAACTTATTTTCTCTGTTTTTTTCTGTCGTACTTTGAGGATGGCTTGAGAACAGAAATCATATATTTAAATTTCATTTTTTCAAAAATATTGTTTTTTTTTCCATATTGTTATTATTATTATTATGTGAAATTTCAGGGGGGGAAATAATAAAATTAAAAGACTATACTTTTCCCCTGTAATTTTCTTTATAAAAAAATAAATAAAAAGCAATTTTTCTCTGGAATAAAATTTGGATACAATTTCTCTTTTATGTACTGTTTTTTTTCTTAAATTTAAAACAAACAGGTCATTTTAATGATGAAAATAACTGCAAAAAAGCTGTTGTTTTTTTTATTAGAAATTTTTTAAAAAAATTAAATGTTTTTTCCACGTTTTTGATTAAAATGTTATTGAAATATATCTAAAATTAATTTTAAAAAAGATGAATGATTAAATAATTACAAAACAAAAACAAAATATTTACTGCTTTTCCTTGTTTTAATGTAAAATATAAATAAGAGTATTTACCTTTTCTTACAGTTTTTATTATTATTTGTTGTTGTTGTTGTTTTTTTAAGAGTCCTAAAAAATATCCAAAATGTTTAAACTAAAAAATTAGAAGCCTGGAAAAAAAGAGGATTTGGACCATTTTTATGTAAAAAAAATAAACAAATAAAAAAGTCTACAGGATTTACCATCAAAATAGTTTTTGATTCATCTGATAATGCATTAAGTCCCATCCATTTTGACAGGGAGGATTGGCAGCGAACGATCGCATGATTGGACGTTAATCGCCGTCAGTAGTGGCAAGTGAGTTAAACAAGGAGAAATTGTAAAATGGATTGATATTGTGACTATGAAAGGCTTCCTTTTTTGAGTGCTCCTGCAATATTTGAATCATCCTATCCAGGGGTCAGCAAACCGCGGCTCTACAGCCGCATGCGGCTGTAGAGCCGCATGCGGCTCTGTAGCGTTGCCCTAGCGGCTCCCTGGAGCTTTTTCAAAAATGTTTGGAAAATGGAAAAAGACGGAGGGATTTTTTTTGTTGTTGTTGTTCCAATATGGTTTCCATGGGAGGACAAACATGACTAAAACATTCTTCTAATTCATTAATATTGTAATGAAGTTAAACTTGAGGCGGCATCGTACAACATCTGTAGTCGTGTGGTGATTCATTCACTGTGGATGCACTGCAGGGAAAATAAAGTTAATCATGAAGGCGCATCATTTATTTGTAATCAACTTAGTCAATTCAATAGTAGGCTATTACAGGTAATACAGAAACATAAATCATGTGTTGCCTACATTATAAGGCTTTTATTTTTTTGCGGGTCCAATATGGCTCTTTCAACATTTTGGGTTGCCGACCCCTGATCTAATCTAAACAAAGCATGCAATACTGAAGAAGTGCAGATAGAGCAGTTGTTGAGAAGATGCTGCCCTCTACTGGCCAGTCCAAGCGATGCTTCACAACAGCAAGTACCACTGCATTCTCGAGCAGTTGGATATTGAAACTTTTAAATAATACTACTAATAACAAACCTAGTCACTGCCTTTTTTCTTTTTTTTTTCTTTTTTTTTTTTTTTAACTTTAATCCATGAAGTAATTAATGTTTAAAAATGTGGAATACATTGCAACATCTTCTCACTAGATATTTCTGGCTTATTACGCAACTTTTATTTACAAAGCATACCAATCATCTTCATCTTCCATCAATCAGGTTTTAACTTGAAGATCCATTTGTTTGCTGATGAAGGCCTATCTCCGACATCCACAATTCAAACAGATGCTCAATTAACTCTGCGGGTCCAAGTTGTGTGAATTATGGATTAAATATTAATAAACAAGAACAAAGAGACTCGCGGGAGATGCGGCCCGGTCAATTAGGAGCGAAATAAAGGCAAGCGGCCCAGCGGCTAATCATATACGCGTCACATCGTTATCAGGGTTCTGTCAGACACAATTAGCTAAACACCGCCCTCATACGCGACTTCAAACGAATGAAGGTCTTGGATACCTCCATACGTTTGGATACTTCTACTACATCAACACACATACAAGCACGTCTTCAAGTACAGCACTCAGTGTAATGCAGGGTTTCCCCCAGTCCTTTAAAAGCCCAGTGGCCTGGAAGGCTAACACAGTGCAGCAAAAGAAAGTATAAAAAGTAGCATTGTTCCGATCATGTTTTTTTGCTCCCGATCCGATCCTGATCGTTTCAGTTTGAGTATCTGCCAATCCTGATATTTCCCGATCCGATTGCTTTTTTTTTGCTCCGATTCAATTCCAATCATTCCCGATAATTTTTCCCGATCACATACATTTTGGCAATGCATTAAGAAAAAAATGACTAAAACTCGGACGAACATATACATTCAACATACAGTACATAAGTACTGTATTTGTTTATTATGACAATAAATCCTCAAGATGGCATTTACATTATTAACATTCTTTCTGTGAGCGGTATCCACAGATAGAAAGACTTGTGACTTTGTATATTGTGACTAAATATTGCCATCTAATGTATTTGGTGCGCTTTCAGTAAATGATGCTGCAGCCATTCAACCCAAATGCATGATGGGAAGTGGAATCATGACTGTGCGTAGTGCTACCAATTGATATATCTTCTCTGCGTTGGGAATAACATAAGGTGTTAAGTAAAAGATCAATTGCTACCTTGCTTCCCCTCATTGCTTCCCATGATATATCAATCGTAGGGAGAGGGATTGTAAGGCTTTCGCCTATTAAAAAATGGCTTCAAAGGCTGCCAAAATTCACTCTACTCATTCTACGCTGCCTTTTATCTCTCTATATAGGTAAAACGGCGTCATTACAGATTGAGCGTGACAATGCATGAGTGGGTCATGCAACACATGCATTAATTGCGTTAAATATTTTAACGTGATACATTTTCAAAAAAATTAATTACTGCCGTTATCGTGATAAATTTGCTAACCCTACCCTTAAGCCTAAACTAAAGACTCTGGATGAGTGTAACATATTATGTCTGTAACGTTAAATACAATTAGAAAACAATTTAATTAAAAAATATACAGTACTGTGCAAAAGTTTTAGGCAGGACACCTGCCTAAAACTTTTGCACAGTACTGTATATATATATATATATATATATATATATATATATATATATATATATACGTCATTCAAGAAAGGTTTAGTGAAAGTGCCTATTTTTGGTTATAAGTGAAAGTGCCTATTTTTGGTTATAAAAAATATATATATATATATATATATATATATACAGTACTGTGCAAAAGTTTTAGGCAGGTGTCCTGCCTAAAACTTTTGCACAGTACTGGAATATATATTAAAAAAAGGCATGGCAGATTTTTTTTTGCCGATTCCTATACTTTGAAAATGACATGATCGGACCGATCGATCGGGACATCTCTAATAAAAAGTAGGAGTGGGAACCTCTTGTTACCTCACGATATGATACGATACGATTTGCCATACAAAGCTCACGATAACGATGATGTGACGATATGGCGATACAACAATTATCGATACATTGGTTAGGATATCATTCTAGGATATTCTACAAACAACTAATAAACAGACAAAGCTTCTGCTGTGAAGTGGAATGAGTTTATCACGAGTAGACATCCAATCCATTTGTAATGGGAGGGATTTGCCATCCATCCCACTTCAAACGGATTGAACGTCTATGGCCGTCAGTGGCAGCCAATGCCAGGTAATGAGGTAATTTTGGACCGTTTAAGGTCATTTGCCTGTATATTTTCCATTACTTCCTGTTGATTTTGGGGTATTTTGTAGGTCACTTCTTTATTTTGAGTTACAGAACAGGAAGTGACCTGGGAATCACCCAAATGAATAGCCACTGACTCAAACTTAACAGGAAATTACTTGTAAATGAACAGCAAGTGACTTGGAAATGCCCCGAAAATCAGAATGACTGCGAATGCTCTGGTTTCGAATTAGTGCTGCAACAATTAATCGATTACCTCGAGTATTCGATTAGAAAAAAAAAAATCAAATTAAATTTTGCTGCTTCGAGTATTCTTTTAATTAAAGTGGCGTAATGGTTTGTTTTGAAAGTGTTAGCATTTATTTTGCTTGATTTGGGTGGATACACAGCCCTCTAGTCTGCTTTCACATGGCTGCATCCATCTGCTCACTGTTAAGACCGACATAAGTGTTTGTTTGAGCTAATGATTTTTTTGAATGCATTTCTAATTTAGTTTAAAGGTATATTTAGCCACTTTTTGTGGGAATATGTGTCTGAGCCATTTGTTAAGAGCATTGTAAAAAAGCAATAGCATTTTATAGCATTTAAGCTAGCGGACTTTTGCTATGTAAGTTAGCCAATTGTTCTTTTCTTGTACATGGATCCTATTTTTCTTTTTTTTTTAATTTACCGTGTGTGGCTCAGCTCAGGTATTTTAATTTTTTATGTTCCTAATCCGATGACTCGATTATTCGAACTAAATAGATAATCGATTAATCGACTACTAAAATAATCGATAGCTGCAGCCCTATTTCGAATGAACGAACGTTTCTAGTCTACACAGATTGGGCGTTGAGCACCGTCAATGGCAGCCGTAGAGTTACCTGAGACACTATTATGGTGGAAGATTTTGTAGCAACTTGTTGGTCCCATTTTTTTTTTTTTTAAAACGATAACTCGATTCTTGGCAGGAGCATATCGATGTCCTTTTAGGATACAAAGTATCACGATATATCAACATTTCGATATTTTGTCACACCCCTAATAAAAAGTATACAAATTTAACAGCATCTTGTGATATATTTGGAAAGCACAATGGCGACATCTAATGGTCAATAAGTGAAAAAGCAAACTGTCCCAGCTCTCTGCCATTGCATTGAATTGTGTTAATGTGGTATGGGTTAAATGAAATGCACAGAGATTCCAAAGTGTTGGTCGAGAAATAGCGCAGCCGCAAAGCGTGGTTCGAAGATGTAAGCAATTACTTTCGAACCTTCCTGAACTGACATACTAAATGACTGATGCAGGAAGTCGTTTGCGGGTTTGGGTTAGACACAGTGTGATTTGAACAGGAAAAGGTGCAGTAAAACATGACGGAGGCCCCCGCGCATCTCGTGTCGTTTTTGACTGTACTGGCAATATTAGCATTTTAGTAGTTTAGAAGTTAGAACACGAGATGGAGGATATACTGTATCTTCCACACTACAAGGCACACCTAAAAGCCATCAGTTTTCTCAAAAACAGACAGTGCGCCTTATCATGCGATGCGCCTTAAATGTGGATCAATATTGGTTAATCTTGGCATGACATTCCCTTTAGCGCAGCATCATCTAATGGATGTATAACACAACCCCAAACACTACAACTACTGCACCCTATTATTGAAAACAGTTTTAAAATAGACCATTCATTGAAGGTGCGCCTTTTTACTCCAATGCGCCTTATAGTGCAGAAATACGGTATATGTCGCCGATCCGATCATGTGATCGGAAATCGGGCCATTTTTCAGAGGATCGGAATCGGGTGAAAAGGATCGGGTTTTTCATTTATAACTTTTTTTTTTTTTTTTAAAAGGGCTAAAAAGTAACAAAATAATCAAAAAATACAATGGTATTGCCGAAAGAAACAAAACTATATACATTTTATACTCTGCAACACTCCTGGAAAAAGCAGAAGAGGAAGTACTGTAAACAGTACAGTACTGTAACATGTTATCAGCTCGGGACTCGGTAGCGGCGGATTCTCAAAATCAGGTGACACGGAATCAGACGCAAAAATAACGTAATTTCCCGAATATAACGCGCATTTTTTCTCCCCAAAATCAACTGGTAAACTCATGGTGCGCATTATAAACGGGTACATGGATGGAGACAGAAATATATATGTATTACATATATATATATAAACCGATTTTTTTTCATTGACACGGCCACGTTGTGTTGAAGAAACGTATGCGGCCACCCGTTGCCGACCATTACGGTACGTGACGTCACCGTTTTGTTTCGGTAATACTTCACTCTAATCGGCCGAATGATTTCGTCTGTGTTAAATTCTGCTTTTTTCACTCTTCATAAAGCACAGAATTTAGTTTCTTGAACTCATTTGAGTCTACGTTTATTGCAGCTCCGCAATTCGGACCATAACAAATGTAAGGACACACACTTCCTGTGTCCGTCAACTATATCGGTCCCTCGGGAAACTCAAACCCAAATAACGATAGTTCCTTTTGTTACGGTCGTGCTGACAGCTATGAGCTCTCACGGATTTCCGACTTACGTTCTCACTTTCATTTTACCGTATCAATCCATGGAAGAAACATTTATTCATCATGAGGAAACGAGCAAGTTATACAGCAGCCTTTATAAGAAAAGTCACATCTGTTTTGTTTTCTCCTAGATTCTGGTAAGTTGGAGAAGTTGTCAAATCATATTATTACCGTAAATATTGTCAGTTCACGTTAATGTTTTGAACTACCAATGTGCTATGCTTGAGCTGTGTTTCACCAGTCAGTAAAATGACATCTCTGTATCTGTACACAAGCTCTGTTTTCTTGTATTCTTCTATTTATTGGTGCTAAAATTAGGGTGCGCGTTATAAACGGGTACAATAATTTTCCCTAGATTTTACAAGTAAATTTGGGGTGCGCATTATACACGGGTGCGCCTTATATTCGGGAAATTACGGTATGCGATCGGGACATCCCTAATTCATACGTGTATATACACATTCTGTATATATACACGCATATACTGTATATACATACATACATACATATGGCGGAAAGCATCCAGGTGACTTTAAGTTTCGCTCTGAGACTCCAAATTTGGCCAAATTTCAAAATTGTCCTATAGACCCTACCCACCTACGTCACAAAACCACGTGCTCGCTGTATGGTTCCGCCCACTTGTCCGTCATTTTGACTCTGTATTAGCATTGTTTTCAATTGATGGCGGAATTTAAAATGCATTTCATGGAAGACCCGGTGCTTTCTGATGCCGCAAACTCACTGGATCTGTTGCATAAAAGGCGTTATGAGGAAAAGCTTCGTTCTATACAGTCGCCAGATCCATATTTGATGCCCAAATCGATGTTTTTCGACCCACTGTCTTCGCCCTGTCTGCCTGACATCTGCTACGTAGATATTTACAATTATCTTGTCCACACTAAATCAGCCTATTCTCACGAAAATATGAAAAACTTCAAGAGCTTGGAGGCTTATAAATACTTCGTTGCTGGTTGGGTGAAACAGGTCCTCGTCCACGAAAATTCGGCAGGAATCTATCTTGTGCTTGGAAAGGTGAGTTACGAAATTTTCAATTCAAAATCTTTTGTTATTGCTAACATCCACTGTCAAGTCTAATGTATTTCATGTCGTTTGTCAATGGAGTTAAGGCTTTTAATGTTTATATGGTTTAGCGATAGCACTCTCACTACATACATACGTGTATGTTGTCAGCGATTAGCCTAGCAATGATCTTAATTGTGGTTATTTGTCAGCCCCGTAGACGAGGCCAGTTTCTTTCACTTGGTACCAGCTAAATATTATTCAAAAAATAACGATGGTGGAAGAAAGGGAAGTCACAAACATCTTGAATTTGAAACTATGTCGTACTACGTCGTATGTTGTCGGCGATTAGCCTCGCAATGATGTTAATTGTGGTTATTTGTCAGCCCAAAACCCTCTAAGTATATCTTAAATGCATCTTACCGCATATAAAATGACTACTACATAGTCTGTGGTGATTTTTTGGTGCCCAGTTTTCACGTCGAATTGCAGCCGTCCATTTCGCTCTCTTTGGATCCCTCGGAATACGGTAAAACTTCAAGTCTCTCCTTCCATCTTCTCTGTTAGTGCAACCAACAGCCACACACGCCTTCACCATTTTGATTATTAATGTTAAGGAGCAGAAAAACACGCCGTAAATAGGAGAAATGTACGTAGCCGTAACAGGTTAACACTATGTTTTCACGGACAAGTGGGCGGTACCATTCAGGAGAGCGGAGTTGTGAAGTCACGTGGGTCGGGTCTATATCAGGGTCCCACCAGGATTGATAAATCTAAATTCAAGACTTTTAAGACTTTTTAATGCCATTTCAACTGAAAATTAATACTTTTCTCGCACCCATTATTTAGATAATATTGAATCATATTAAAAAAATAAAGCACTGAACATCAAATTTAACCTCAATTACTAAGTGTGTTTGACAAAAGAATACACATTTACTGAAGATACAATTAAAACACATTTAAATATAAGGTCTTTCAGATTTTTTTTTCCCAGGATAAAATAGATTTTACATTATTTTTGTAAAGCAACTTCAGAAATTACATTTGCAATACAACAGGTTTCCCTTTTAAGAGGACCTAGTCAAGGTGGTAGGTTGGTGATTGTCAAGTTGGTCACCTTAACTGGTGATTGTCAAGCTGGTCACCTTAACTGTAAAGTGCTTGGGAAAATCTTGCAATTGGCAGTGAAAGTTTAAAAAACAGCCACTAAATGGCAGTAGTTTAGCATTAATTACCACAAAATAAAAAAGCTACACATGACCATTTCCCTTGGTAATTGTATTTTTTCTAATCACATTACAAGAAGTATACAAAACAAATGCTAATCCTTTGTTTGTTAGACATTTCTTTTAATCAGATAGAGAAAATCCATCCTTATTCAATCAAGAAAAACATTTAAATATACCAGGAGGTGTTTTACTATCACCTACATTATAATTTGCCTATCACCATTAGAGGTGTGCAAAATTTCCGATTCTTAGATTATTCGCGATTCGGCCGTGGAAGATTCGAGAACGATTCACAAACATCCAAATTCCGATTACTGAAATATGCCAAGTAAAGCGAAAGTACAACACACTCAGCGCGCCGCGCGGTCAATGAGGAACGGAGCGAGAGTAGCTAAACATCATGCTTCTCATTACCCGGCCCCTCGGATAATGCCAATGCTCAACTCACGGCTCTAGCTCAACTCATGCCAAGAGATAAAAAAACACAACAACATACCTGACTGCTGCCGAAAAGCTGCTACAAAGTACATCCACATAATGTTACGGTAGATATCATTTATATAGGACTAGATGCAAATAGATTCGGTAGCGTTAGCAGCACACCTACAAAAAGCTAGATGCGGGCGTTAGTAGACGGCCGCCATCTTAAAGCAGTACACTTCCCTGCAAGGCTGCTGTAGCGAACCTTCCAAGCAAACCTAATTAACTTTTTATCTAAAATACTCCTAAATTTGTAAAATATTGACTTGAATCTATCTTTAAAATAGTTTTAAAACTTTCACATGTCGAAAGTAGACAAAAGGGAAATTATGGAATAACGGGAGCGATTTTAACAACTTTACGGTTGATTCACAACATTAAATTAATTGAATGTAGTTTAAAGCTGCTGATACAGAATGGGGACTGGAGTTTTTAATTTACTGTTATTTTTGTATATTTGTTTACTGCTATATGTTAACTTGATACTGAAATAGTAGTTTGGTTTAGCCTGAGAGTATTTTTGAACAATTTTGGAACTAATGTACAAAACATTAAAAAAAAAAAAAAAAAAAAAAAAAAAGGAGGGGGGTGCATCAATAATCGTTTTATAATCTAATCGGAGCCTCTGAATCGTAATCGTAATCGAATCGTTAGGTGCCCAAAGATTCCCAGCTCTAATCACCATGCCATGTTATTCAGATCAACGTTACCGCACTCGTTCCAATAATATTGTCAACCGTGTTGTGGATCTGAGGGTGATGGTGGATCTACGACTCCGGTTTATCCATGCTAAGGCTAGTGCACCTGCCAATACCCCATTGAACATGGCTAACTCTTGAGTTAAAACTGCGAAATTCACATTCATTCGAAAGGCAAACCGTGCAGAAATACATTATTGCATATAACACATTTTAATCGGAGAAATTGGCAACTTACTTTGAAATGTTAAGCAGGTCCACTGCCTTCGCATGACCCATAAACTGCAACCCAAAGTATCTGGATGCAACTTGGTCGCCGATCCAATACCTCACATGCTGGTCCAACTGTTTGGACTTGGTTGTCTTGTTGAGGCTTTCGTCGAACATAACAACTAAGGCACCTGAGCAGTTCCTTACGTTAGCACACAGTACTGTGCGATTGCCTGCTGTTGTGATGTTGATGCCAATGATGCTAACCGCGTGCACGCACGAGGTGCATTATGATTTGTAGTGCAGTGCATCGTAAAAATTCTACACGTCATCTTCGTTATGGATTAAAAAAAAAAAATTGTCACGGATATAACTTTGGTTGCACTGAGATGTTCTTCAAAATTAAAACCACGGTTAAAAAATTCCAGACTTACGACAGCTAATTTAATACTTTTAATACCTTTCATAAGGGAAAACTAAATTCAATGCTTTTTTTAAAATACTTTTAATAACCCGCGGTACCACGTTATTATCCATTCAGTACATTACTTTTCACTATTAATCCATGAGCACAAGGTGGCAGCATAACACTAAATTCTGTTTTCGAGGCAGTACCATTAAAATAGGCGTTCTCAAGGCCAAATAACTAACCCATCAACATTTTTTTTAAATCAAGGCTAAAGCAACTTCATCAATGTGTTGCTGCAATTAACTTTTCAACAAAAATGCTGTCTGTTAGAAAACTGAGCTATATGAGCCCGACCAACACAGCCTTCCCTCAGACATCTCATGGCCGATGTGGAGAATAAATCTGACATCCTGTCTGAAATTCAATAAAGAGTGGGAGGCAGCTGGCTGTGACGCTCATACTAATCAGATACTATTTTGCTAAGTTTAGTCATGCAATATAGTATTTTGTCCATATAAATGAAGACGGATCAGCTCAGAAAAATGGGAAACTATAACCTGCCTGCCACAGCATATTGATCGCATCCAGCCTTTCCCAGACTTCTCTGAGGGAGTATTGATGACTCGCCAGTCTGGCTGCCTGACTGCACTTCTTTAGCTCTGCACAGGAACAAGCAAAGGGAGTGAGACTAATGTTCAGACATAACCAAACAGTAATGCATATACAGATAGATATGTTTCGACAGTAGTGACAGTTTCCCCCCACTTTACATTGGCACTGCTTATTACCGCGTCTGCCATTTGGTGACAGGGCACTCCCGAGTGTGTGACATTAACAAATTACTCTTCGTCCGCCGCCTGCTCAGCAAAGGCTTATTGATTAAAGTAGAGTCAAAAAGTCTCTAAAGGTTTGTGAGGGCACAGTAAGAAAGGAGAAATAAGCTCCAATCATAAATCAGAGTGACACAGAAGTTGATGTACTTCTTTCCAACCTCATTAATCAACAGTAAGTACCCAGACTCAAAAGCAAAAATTCTAAATGTTGCATTAAATCTTTTAAAAGTAGAAAATCTTGCCTCTGACTAAGTTTGTGAGGTATCTACAGCGCGATCTGCTCAGTAGAAAAAAGTCAATTTTACCTGAATTAGTGCTGTGTGATCTAAAAATAAATACATTTTAAAAAACTATCACAATATCAACCTATATTTTATATCAAGATACTCCACGACAGAATATATTTTATGAATATTTGGTGAAAAATTATACAACAAATTTGGCAACTTTCCCCACACTTTATTTTTGTAATCGACATTGTGGCAATTAAAAAAATAAAGTGTGTCAACTTATTCAGTCCAAAAACGACAACGTATCAGCATATTTCGCATCCACTGCGTTTTATTTAGTACCGTAATTTTTAAACTATAAGGCGCACCTTCAGTGCTTAATTTGTAAATCATAAGGTGCCGGAACGCAAACTAGATATGACAGCGCAGGGATGACGAGACGTCCACAGGTCCCGGAACATACGCAGAAAATGGTGCTGAAAACAACACGCAAATGCCCACTTGCCATGCTGTGGGACTTACAAGCCTCAAGTTCAGATAATATCCATGGTATAAGTGTTATGACAACAATTTACAATTATTTAGACTGTAATCTGCACAGCACGGGTAACTGCCCAAAAAACACCACAGGTGGGACTTACAGTAACATAAAGTCTAACTGGTAAAACACTTTTAAAAAATCAGAGATTATAGTAAATAACACAAACCCATTCTTTTGGAATTTTCACCCCCGTACAGTAAATTCAACTGTCTTTTTGGTATGTTGAAATACTTTTTGATCCTGGCTGCTTGCTCCTCAGATGCCGCATTTTTTTTTTTTTTTTTTTTTTAATGTCAGGGGCGTGATTTGTTGGTCCAGCTTTTCAGTGCATCAACAAATCTCCGACTCTTTCAAATGACGTTAAATTTTTATAAAAAACTTGCAATTCTTGGTATTTGTTCTGTAAATGAATTTTTGCATATTATTATTTTATTTTATACTGTAATGTCCGTAACTATGCATGATCCCTTTAAGAGACGCTAGGACTGGAGAGCTGTGAGGTAGTAGGAAGCGAGAGGGAGACGGGCGAGAGGCAAAAGTTAGTTAGTTAGTTAATCACAAATATAATTTAAAATAATAATAATAATAATAATAATAATAAATAAAAATAAAACAAATACTACTACTAATAATAATTATTATAATAATTGAAATCAGCAATGGAAATAAGCACAAGAGGAATAGAAAGCAAATAGATTGAAATACATAGACAGTTATGGATATGCAGTGCTAAACAACAGCGTTTTTAGCACTGATTTAAAGGAGCTAACAGTTTGAGCATACTTCAGACCTTCAGGTAACCTGTTCCAGAGGTGAGGAGCATAATAACTAAATGCCGCCTCACCCTGTTTGGTTCTTGTTCTTGGAACATACAGGAGACCAGTTCCAGACGACCTTAGGGGTCTAGATGTTTCATAGGAATCTAACAAATCAAGCATGTATTTTGGTCCAAGGCCATTAAGTGTTTTGTAGACGAGCAATAGTATTTTATAGTTTATCCTTTGACTCACTGGAAGCCAATGTAACAATTTCAAAAACAGTGTAATGTGGTCCAGTTTCCTTGTATTTGTGAGGAAATACATTCTGTACTAGCTGCAGCTTCCTGACTGATTTTTTTATCAAGACCTGTAAATATACCGTTGCAATAGTCCAATCTGCTGAGAATGAATGCATGCATAAGTTTTTCCATGTCTTGTTGAGTAAGAAGCCCCTTAATTCTGGCTATATTTTTTAGGTGGTAATAAGCAGATTTAGTGACGGACTTTAGATGGCTATCAAATTTTAGGTTTGAGTCAATAATTACGACAAGGTTTCTGCCTCGATTTGTAGCTGTAAGTGACATTGTGCTAAGGTGCCTGCTTATCTTTGACCTTTCCTTTTCCTCCTTCCAAAGAGTTTAGGGTGACTAAACCTCCTCTTTTGCCCAGACAAGTCCTACTTTCACGTAGTATCTTCGTCGTCCAGGCGGGTTTTATAAATTCATAAAAATGTCCGGTTTTTATGATTTTTCACGGGAGCAATTTGAAGAGAATCCCTCCGGCTGCTGGGTGGCAGCGCCTGCCTGCGATGACATGGCTCCTAGTATTAGGGAGGGAAGGAGTAGTTCTTGTTTTTGTTGGCAGTTTACCCCTATCATGAGGCATTACCGCCATCTACTGGGTTGACGATTTGGCCACAACGCCTGAAGTTTTTTTTTTTTTTTTTTTTTACGATAAACACGTATATAATGGCAATTGTTGACTTCTGTCGGAGCTTTGACTGTAAAATCCCGTTTGGTGTCGCATCGTTGCGCTGCCGATGATTGTAAACTTTTCTAGCAAAGTTTGATTTTTGCCTAAGCTAGCTATCAGTAAGCTAAACCGCACTAGGCATTGTGGAAAACGTAGTTTTGAACTGCTACGTTTAAGCAAAACTTTAAGAAAACTTTAAGACCAGCACTCTAAGCAACATTACCCCGTGTGATCCAATTTTCTAAAATGGCGACAATCAAAAAAAAAGTTGACTGCGATGGCCGACGCTTCAAGGATAGGTGGATATTGGACTATTTCTTCAATAAAACACGCAACAACTGTGTCTGCCTCATTTGCAAAGAGACAGTCGCTGTTTTCAAAGAGTTCAATGTGACGCGATAATATTACCGAACAAGACAGACAACATTACAGGGAAGATACGCAGCGAGAAATTATAGCAACTTGAAGCTAATTTAATTTCACAGCAGCAGTATTTCGCAAAAGGCCGAGGGTCGAAAGAGAACGCCACAAAGGCAAGATTGTTGAAATTATGAATTAAAAAATAATAATAATAAAGCAAATGTGACACACAGAAGGGCTTGCTAAAATTTCTTTAAATATATTGTTCTACGTAAATCAGCCCGGGTAGCCCCCCACATTTTTACCACACCAAATCTGGCCCCCTTTGCAAAAAGTTTGGGCACCCCTGTTTAACTGATGATCCGTAGAAGAGGCCAGCTTCTTTCACTTGGTACCAGCTAAATATTATTCAAAATGTAATGATGGTGGAAGAAATAAGCATCTTGAATTTGAAACGGTATGTTGTCGGCGATTAGCCTAGCAATGTTGTCAGCCCAAAACCATCTAAATATATATTAAATGCATCTTACCAGATATAAAATGACTACTACTTAATCTGTGGTAATCGTTTGGAGCCCAGTTTTCTCGTCGAATTGCAGCAGTCCATCTCGCTCTCCTCTCCGGGTCTCTCGGAATACGGTAGAACCTCAAGTCTCTCCGTCTATCTTCTCTGTTATTGCAACCGACCGCCACACACGCCTTCACCATTTTTATTATTAATGTTAACGAGCAGAAAAACACGCCATAATAGGAGGAATTTACGTAGCGGTAATGCATCAACAACGACGAGTTGACGGACAATATGGCGCGGGGGCGTGGTTGTGACGTCATGTGAGTAGGGTCTATATCAGGGGTGGGCAAACCGGTCCTCGAGGGCCGCAGTGGGTCCTGGTCTTTGCTCCAACTGATTCAGCACAGACAGTTTAACCAATGAGGTTTCAGTGGAAACAAGAAGCTCCTGACTGCAATCAACTGATTACACTCGTAAGAAACCAGATTGGTGAAAGGCTGTCTTCTTGATGGGTATGAACAAAAACCCGCACCCACTGCGGCCCTTTGTGGAATAGTTTGCCCACCCCTGGTCTATATATATATATATATAATTTTTTAAAAGTCATTATTTATTTATTTATTTTTCAAACTGCATTTTTCTATCCAGAGTGAGGGGTCACACTTTAAATATATTAAAGTGATATAGGCACCTTTGAGTGAACGTCGAGTAAAATTCAAGTATCTTGAGTTTTTTGGAAATCAAAATATGGTCACCCTAAACAAGTTACCATCATTTATTTTCTATTATAAGCCTACTGTATTATATTTCTGGTCAATACAGTTTTGCAATGCTAAAAAAAAGTGTAGTTAGGGTATATTTGTAGTTCTCAACATATTAAGAGTGTTTTTACTCACTTTTTGCTTCTCCCACGACGTTATTCCTCTCTCCTACAGCGTCCATTGCAAATTGCCAATTATGCAAAATGGGACTTGACGTCATCTAGCTACTTTTCGGGGAACCAATAGCTACTTTCCTTACTGGGGAGTTGGAAACACAGACATGAACGGGGGGTTAGGAAGGAAAAGATGCTAAGGGGGAATATATTTTAAAACATTAAAAGTATATAACAGTCATAACACGGTGAAAGACTGTGAATTAAGCATGAGCTAAAATTACCATAATTCAGTTTATTTGTTCATTAAGATAAAATTACTTTCGTTGGACAGCATAACTATAGCAATAAAATAAACCAAATAAATAGTGACGGTTTTAACAACATTCTCACCGTGCAACTGCAGCAGTGGCTCTAGCAATTAGCAATGAGCTAGCCTCCAACTTTAGGCCAAAGAATGAGAAATGACAGAAGCATTGCCGCTCACGTCTCCTCCCTGTCGGTTGTTTAGTGCAAAAACAGCCAAGTGGATCCAAAAGAGGGAGGGGAGGTCCACAAAGAGGAAATGCGGTTCATTGTGGGCTGTGCCTTCTCCCAACTGTCCCGGCTGGTGGTGTTGGCGGTTGACGCCGAGCAAACATTGTTCAGGTTTTTTTTTTGTCTGCTATTCCACTTTTTTGCCTCTTGGCAAAGTGCGTGATTTTCAAGAGGAATGATACGACGAGGCTGCTAAACGTTACGCCGCCCGATGATGGCTTCGACGCGGTTAGTCGGTAAAGTTGCCGGGAGACTTTTGGGAAGTCTCGGAGCTCGTCGCCCCGCTTTTCAAGCGCCTCGCCCTGCAACATTTCTTCACAAGGTAAATTGGGGATTTCTTTCGAATCACGATGCATGCACCTTTCTAAAACTCGCTTTTTAAAAATGATGTTTTTGAACTGTGAGATGAAGCATGAACTTGGAAGTTGACGCAAGTTATCTAAAAGCTTTTTGTTTATTTTTAATTATATATATATATTTTTTAATCCTAACTACTGTCCCCCAGTATAAGCTAAATACCATCAGTTGTTCATGTGAGGGAGACAAAAGTGCAGCACAGAAAATATTATTCTGAAAAATATATACACGTAAAGTAAACCCCCATTTTTCGCGTGACAGTGGAGCCAGTCCCGACCGCGAATAGGGAAAATCCGCGAAAAAACTACAAATATCTGGAATAAGGGCTGATAATGCACCACTTATCGTTCCCACTGGTTGGTTGCCCGATAAATACACAGGGGAAAAAATAATGTTTATATTTTTTTAAATATTGGGAGAAAAAAAACACAAAAATAGGTCAATTCTGAACCATAAATATGTTTGGGTCCACTGTAGTTGAAAAAAAGTAATGTTCTCACTAAAGACGTCCGATCACGTCATTTTCAAAGTATCAGAATCGGCATAAAAATATCGGACATGCCTTTTTATAATATATATATATTTTTTAATTAAATTGTTTTCTAATTGTATTTCACGTTACAGAAAAAATGTTTTACACTCATCCAGAGTCTTTAGTTTTGGCTTAAAGTAGGACTGTCAAATTTATCGCGTTAACAGCGGTAATTAATCACGTTAAAATATTTGGCGCCGTTTTACCTATATATAGAGCCTACCCACGTACCACGTGCTCGCTGTATGGTTCCGCCCACTTGTCCGTCAAAACATAGTGTTAACATGTTACGGCTACGTACATTTCTCCTATTTACGGCGTGTTTTTCTGCTCCTTAACATTAATAATCAAAATGGTGAAGGCGTGTGTGGCTGTTGAAGATGAACAGAGAAGATGGAAGGAGAGACTTGAAGTTTTACCGTATTCCGAGGGATCCAAAGAGGAGAGCGAAATGGACGGCTGCAATTCGACGTGAAAACTGGACACCAAAAAATCACCACAGACTATGTAGTAGTCATTTTATATCCGGTAAGATGCATTTAATATATATTTAGAGGGTTTTGGCCTGACAACCACAATTAAGATCATTGCTAGGCTAATCGCCGACAACATACGACGTAGTACGACATAGTTTCAAATTCAAGATGTTTGTGACTTCCCTTTCTTCCACCATCGTTATTTTTTGAATAATATTTAGCTGGTACCAAGTGAAAGAAACTGGCCTCGTCTATGGGGCTGACAAATAACCACAATTAAGATCATTGCTAGGCTAATCGCCGACAACATACACGTATGTATGTAGTGAGAGTGCTATCGCTAAACCATATAAACATTAAAAGCCTTAACTCCATTGACAAACGACATGAAATACATTAGACTTGACAGTGGATGTTAGCAATAACAAAAGATTTTGAATTGAAAATTTCGTAACTCACCTTTCCAAGCACAAGATAGATTCCTGCCAAATTTTCGTGGACGAGGACCTGTTTCACCCAACCAGCAACGAAGTATTTATAAGCCTCCAAGCTCTTGAAGTTTTTCATATTTTCGTGAGAATAGGCTGATTTAGTGTGGACAAGATAATTGTAAATATCTGCGTAGCAGATGTCAGGCAGACAGGGCGAAGACAGTGGGTCGAAAAACATCGATTTGGGCATCAAATATGGATCTGGCGACTGTATAGAACGAAGCTTTTCCTCATAACGCCTTTTATGCAACAGATCCAGTGAGTTTGCGGCATCAGAAAGCACCGGGTCTTCCATGAAATGCATTTTAAATTCCGCCATCAATTGAAAACAATGCTAATACAGAGTCAAAATGACGGACAAGTGGGCGGAACCATACAGCGAGCACGTGGTATGTGGGTAGGCTCTATAGAGCTAAAAGGCAGTGTAAAATGAGTAGAGTGAATTTAGGCAGTCTTTGGAGCCATTATTTAATTGGCTAAAGCGTTAAAATCCCCCTCTCAACAATTAAAAATATCGTTGAAAGCAATGTGGGGAAGAAAGGTAGTAGCTGATCTTTTTCTTAACACCATATGTTATTTCTCAACGCAGAGAAGATATATCAATTGGTGTCACTACGCACAGTCATGGTTGCACTTCCCATCATGCATTTGGGCAGAACAGTTAAATGGCTACAGTATCATTTACTGAAAGCTCAACAAATACACTAGATGGCAATATTTAGTCACAATATACAAAGTCACATTTATCCTTTAAGAATTAAGTCTTTCTATCCGTGGATCCCTCTCACAGAAAGAATGTTAATAATGTAAATGCCATCTTGAGGATTTATTGTCATAATAAACAAATACAGTACTTATGTACTGTATGTTGAATGTATATATTCGTCCGAGTTTTATTCATTTTTTTCTTAATGCATTGCCAAAATGTATATGATCGGGTAAAATTATCGGGAATGATTGGAATTGAATCGGGAGCACAAAAAAAAAGCAATCGGATCGGGAAATATCGGGATCGGCAGATACTCAAACTAAAACTATCGGGATCGGATCGGTAGCAAAAAAATATGATCGGAACAACCCTAGTTCACACCATTGCATATAATCACATTTATATGTATTTTTTATTAATTTTCATTCAAATGAAATATAAATTGCATCTCAATACATTTAGGAAAACCTGTTCTAAATGTTCCTATGTAAATGTGAAGGAAAACACTGTCTATAATATAAAAGATTAGAGGTGATCGTAGCGATACTTATAGAGGTTTAAGTTAGGATATGACCACATACATTTTGGTGAAAGCACCCATAGGAAACACAACGTCCTAAAATATTGGGGCCCACAGTGATATTTTTAGAGGTTTGCATTACCGTTAGTCGATATCTTCTAAGGTGACGATTGACATTTTCAAACATTAACCCTCTATAGGGCAAGTAGCTATTTTTGGACATTAAAAAAAACTTATAAAGGCTTGGCATCCACGTACGTATGTTAACATCACATTTTGGGTTATGGAGGCCACACTCGAACTATACTAAATGTTAATATTGTGGCCTACATTTTCATTAAAAAACCAAAAATAAATATTTACTGTTTCCCCATTTAATTTAAAAAAATATGAATCACTAATTAAATATACTAGTATATAAACAAAGAATATTTGCAGTTTTTTTTTTTTTTTTTTTTAATTAAACAAAACATGTCAATACAAAGAAAATATTTGGACAATTTTAAGGTCAGTAATGTCTTTAAACGATGACTCAACCATCAAAATAGGTCTCAATTCATTTTGAACATCGAAAAGTTACCGATTATCATGGCAGATATAGTTAGCAGACTTAGGCCATGTCGAAACGTAGCAGGGTATTTGGCAAAAAGAAGAACTATTTCTACGGTTTGGCCTGTCATCCACACATACATTTAAACGAGGGTTCTTAAAAACTGCACCCAAAGTGAAGATGTGCTAATTCTGCGTTTGTGGCAGCTATCATGTGGACACTGATAACCGAAGTGGAAACGTCACTGACTGTGACAAACTTTGTCGCTACGTCACACACAAGGGCTTAGGTTTGCATAGGGACGGTGGGGACATAACACTACCAACTTTTCAGGATGCTGAAATTGTCCCCACCAACGTTTAAGCAACCTTATTTGCATTATATAAAGAGTTCAGTTATATAGGTTAATTTAGACTGTTTTCCCATATGTCGTAATGATAGAAATGACCCATTATTTTCATTATGTTCAGACATACATTTATCCGTTTTCACTTGCTGAATGTGCCAGTCCATTTTTTCCCCCTTAAACAAATGTTTGTTTGGCTCATGACTTGAAGCCCTTCGTCCCGCCACAAAAACACACACACATACTCACACAGCCCCGAAAGATTCATGTCGACAACATGCCGCCTCCTTCGGAGAGGAGGGAAAATAAAAGTTTGTCAAAGTTGTGGAAGTGGGGGAAACACCACTAATTTTGCTACTGAAAGTCAGACCTGCATCAGAGTTTGCATAACATTAAACTTGCTTACCTGCAATACTAATGCGGTCAGGCCAGCCTCCACAAGGAACAACGTCAAGCTAGCGGTCCCTTATTTGGATCATTGTTTGCATTATGGTAATATAGTCCCTAGCAATGTTGAGACCCCAAACCTACACCCTTGGTCACACATGAGACCAATGTTTACATTTGGAGTAACCCACAAGTACAATTTGACCCCCGCCAACCACCCCTGTGCTCGAGAATTAAATACCAAATCAACAGCTGTAACACTTGGCAAATTTTGACATCAACATTTCGCAGCTATCGCCTAATCAATTGAAACAAGTTTGAAAACATAACATGGCCATTAAATGAAATGACCATAAAATATCCATAAAATAAATCCATAAAATAAAAGTGGGTCTTGAACCTGCATAATGGCAAGGAAACTGGGTGTGTGAAGGTGAAATCCGACATCCCTAAATGGAATGTGTAAACTATATGATGCAGCACTTTGTGGATTAACAGCGCTATCGCAAGGTTTTAGCGACCATTCATCTATAAAATGGCTCTTAGTGAAGCGAGGATAAATTGATACATGTTTAATTTGGAATCAAAGAATTGCACACCAGCTTCAATCTAGTGGTTACGAGGCTGTTTTCAGAAATGTCTTCAGGCTAGGCCAGTGGTCTGTAATTTTTAACACTCACAGAGCCACTTCGACTTGTTTTCAATGGAAAAGACAACACTAGGAGCTGCACACACTTGCTATCTGAATTGAAGATGTTAGCCCAGAGGTTGGGTTGGTGGTTAAAGTGGGATAGGACTGGTGGGGGAGCCCTAAAATTCGGTGGTGCTGCACAGTAGGGAAAATTGCATACTATGCATTCTCAAAAGAGAAATACAGGCTGAAACACATGCCAATCTAACATGGCTAGCTAACGCAAAGAAACTGTGAACTAACAGTGTAACACAGCGATTTGGACAAAGACTAAAGTGAAAACTAGAGATGATGCCGATCGATCGGGTCTGATCACGTCATTTTCAAAGTATCGGAATCGGCAAAAAAATATCAGCCATGCCTTTTTTAAATATATATATATATTATATATATATATATATATATTAAATCGTTTTCTAATTGTATTTAACATTACAGACAAAATGTCTTACACTCATCCACAGTCTTTCGTTTTGGCTTAAAGTAGGGCTATCAAATTTATCGCGTTAACGGCGGTAATCAATTTTCTTAAATTAATCACGTTAAAATATTTAACGCAATTAACGCATGCGCTGCACGACTCACTCACGGATTGTCGCGTCTAATCTGTTATAGCGCTGTTTTACCTATATATAGAGCTAAAAGGCAGCGTAAAATGAGTAGAGTGAATTTTGGCAGCCTTTGTTTTTTTTTTTAATTGGCTAAAGCCTTACTATCCCTCTCTCAACAATTAGAAATATCGTGGGAAGCAATGTGGGGAAGAAAGGTAGTACTTGATCTTTTTCTTAACACCCTATGTTATTTCCCAACGCAGAGAAGATACAGTGGTACCTCTACATACGATCACTTCGACACACGATCTTTTCGACATCCGACGTAAAATTTGAGCCGCCATTTGTTTCTACATCCGACGAGTTGCTCGAAATACGACGACATGACAGCACTGCAAACGAACCCACGGTGGATTTTCTTATGTGAGAAATCAACACAGTTTTCAAAAAAAGTTGATACAGTTGGAGAAACAAGGAAAAAAGTGATGCTTACCTTTTGAAATGAAGATGCAAGTTATAGAAAAATATGAGCTTGGGGTGCGCGTCCCTGAACTGGCTCAACAATACAGCTCCATGATCCTCTTATGACCACCGTTCGCCACTATTTATAAGTTAAGGTGACAATTATTATTGTGGTAACATTGCCAAGGAAATCGCCAGCTTTGTCACGTTTTTATCATTTATTTAAGAACTTATCCAACACAAAACGCTCATTGTCTTAAGCAGTTGACTGCTCTCAGGAAAACGAAAGTATTATCTCTACCGCACCGACCTATCTCACTGGAGACGTCACCTTCGCGGTGCGTTCAGGGACAGTAAAAAGTGTCCGCCATATTAGAATCCGATTCGTTACATTATTTTCAGGAATAATTATTAATTCTTCTTCTTCTTCTTATATTATTCTGAATTATTCATTTATAACTTATTTGTTTTTCTATGTTTAATTGCCATTTGTAACAGTGCCAGCAGTATTTATTAAGAATTTAGCGTATGTTTTTAGGCTTTGGAACGAATTAATGGAATTATAATGTATTCCTATGGGAAAATCCTGCTCGACATACGACCATTTCGACTTACAAACAAGGTCCTGGAACGAATTAAATTCGTATGTAGAGGTACCACTGTATATCAATTGGTGCCACGGTTCATTGTGGGCTGTGCCTTCTCCCAACTGTCCCGGCTGGTGTTGGCGGTTGACGCCGAGCAAACATTGTTCAGGTTTTTTTTTGTCTGCTATTCCACTTTTTTGCCTCTTGGCAAAGTGCGTGATTTTCAAGAGGAATGCTACGACGAGGCTGCTAAACGTTACGCCGCCCGATGATGGCTTCGACGCGGTTAGTCGGTAAAGTTGCCGGGAGACTTTTGGGAAGTCTCGGAGCTCGTCGCCCCGCTTTTCAAGCGCCTTGCCCTGCAACATTTCTTCACAAGGTAAATTGGGGATTTTTTTCGAATCACGATGCATGCACCTTTCTAAAACTCGCTTTTTAAAAATGATGTTTTTGAACTGTGAGATGAAGCATGAACTTGGAAGTTGACGCAAGTTATCTAAAAGCTTTTTGTTTATTTTTAATTATATATATATATTTTTTAATCCTAACTACTGTCCCCCAGTATAAGCTAAATACCATCAGTTGTTCATGTGAGGGAGACAAAAGTGCAGCACAGAAAATATTATTCTGAAAAATATACATACGTAAAGTAAACCCCCATTTTTCGCGTGACAGTGGAGCCAGTCCCGACCGCGAATAGGGAAAATCAGCGAAAAAACTACAAATATCTGGAATAAGGGCTGATAATGCACCACTTATCGTTCCCACTGGTTGGTTGCCCGATAAATACACAGGGAAAAAAATAATGTTTATATTTTTTTAAATATTGGGAGAAAAAAAACACAAAAATAGGTAAATTCTGAACCACAAATATGTTTGGGTCCACTGTAGTTGAAAAAAAGTAATGTTCTCACTAAAGACGTCCGATCACGTCATTTTCAAAGTATCAGAATCGGCATAAAAATATCGGACATGCCTTTTTATAATTTTTTTTTTTTTTTTAATTAAATTGTTTTCTAATTGTATTTCACGTTACAGAAAAAATGTTTTACACTCATCCAGAGTCTTTAGTTTTGGCTTAAAGTAGGACTGTCAAATTTATCGCGTTAACAGCGGTAATTAATCACGTTAAAATATTTGGCGCCGTTTTACCTATATATAGAGCTAAAAGGCAGCGTAAAATGAGTAGAGTGAATTTTGGCAGCCTTTGGGCTTTTCTTTAATTGGCTAAAGCCTTACTATCCCTCTCTCAACAATTAGAAATATCGTGGGAAGCAATGTGGGGAAGAAAGGTAGTACTTGATCTTTTTCTTAACACCCTATGTTATTTCCCAACGCAGAGAAGATATATCAATTGGTGCCACTACGCACAGTCATGGTTGCACTTCCCATCATGCATTTGGGCGGAACAGTTAAATGGCTACAGTATAATTTACTGAAAACGCAACAAATACACTAGATGGCAATATTTAGTCACAATATACAAAGTCACATTTATCCTTTAAGAATTACAAGACATTTTGTCTGTAACATTAAATACAATTAGAAAACGATTAAATTAAAAAATATACTGTATATATATTTAAAAAAGGCATGTCCGATATATTTTTGCCGATTCCGATACTTTGAAAATGACGTGATCGGACCCGATCGATTGGGACATCTTTAGTAACTTAGTTATTAAAAGTTATAGTTATTAAAAGTTATTCAGATAACTATAGCGTAAAGAACATGCTAACAAGTTTACCAAACCATCAGTGTAACTCCAAAACACCAAAATAACATGTGAAATGATATAATGATGTGTTAATAAGTCGCTCCGGAGTATAAGTCGCACCCCCAGCCAAACTATGAAAAAACACTGCGACTTATACTCCGAAAAATACGGTAATTCGATTAGGAAAAAAAGCTTCGAATAAAATTTTGCTGCTTCGAGTATTCGTTTAATTAGAGTGGCGTTGTCATGGTTTGTTTTGAAAATGTTTGCATTTAGTTTTATTGATTTGGGTGGATACACTGCCCTGTAATGGCAGAGGTGGGAATGTTTGGGCACCTAACGATTCGATTATGATTATGATTCAGGGGATTATTGATGATTGATGACCCCCCCCCCCCCAAACTCTATATAGTCCCTTTAAATCTCATATGCGACAGAATATGTTTTAATCAAATACTGTACTCTTATTTTTTAAAATTAAGCCGCGGGTTGCCATCCCCTGAGTAAGGCGTTTTTCCCCATGACGTTCATACGGAGAAACATTGCCTACTTAAAGTTCGGCATTCACAAAATCACTGAAATTTCAGGCAACATAATACTTTTTGGCTGTCTTTTATCAGCAATAGACGTCCATTTGAACTTCAAATGGATTGGATGTCTACTCTTGATAAACTCCTTTAAATGCACAGCATACTGATAAAAAGAGCCACATGATTGGACGTCAACCACCGTCAAACATTAGCCTCACAGTTTTATAGTGATTATCTTTTATCGGGGAGAAAACTTGTGCATATTTTGAGTGAATCAGAGGTCGTTTCCAGTGTCCTGGAACGACTGTACTGTACACGCTCAGCTTAATCAATCTGAAAGGCAAGAGTCAGTCTTGACAAAATGCACACTCTGCTTCTTCCCAGCACCTTCAACCGGTAGGCCATTACAGACGATAGATTACGTCCGTCCTCCTCTGCACTGATGGTTATGAATGAGCAAATGGACGGTAAAAAGATGGCACTAACAACCTATCGATAAATCACACTTGTGGGATGCTCGGAGGCGGCTTGAGAGTAGAGTTCACGTGCTGCTGTTGCAATGCAGTAGTGGCCCGGGATATATACAGTATATCAGGCAAGACAGTCCATTCATTTCGGTCTAAAAGCACTCTTCAGTGCTTAATTGCGGTTTGTCTTCCAAGACGAGGGCTGAAACTGACAAGTAATTGAATGAACGCCGCTGTGATGAGCTCGTGTCCGTCGTAATGATCAGCCAGATGGACGTGTTTACACTACGCAAGCCCCGCAGACCGTAGTAATGGACTTGAATAATTTAGGGGGTTCTGTTTGCCGTCCAGGAGAAGACAAAAAAATAGGTGTAATAATGCTTCAGAGGCAAGGAAGAACTGTGGATGCACTTTGATTGCTATTCCGTATATTGTAAGAGGCGCTTTGTAGTGCATTCATTTGGCTCATTGGCTGCTGTTGACGGCGCTAGACGTCCAGTCCGTTTTGACTGGGAGGGTTGCTGGCAATTATTTGCTGATAGATGAGTATTCACAGAAAAAAAAAAACAACAAACAAACAAAAATAATAATAATAATAGGGCTGTAGCTAACGATTATTTTATAAGTCGATTAATCGATGGACTAGTTAGTTCGAATAATCGAGTAATCGGATAAGGAACATAAAAAATTTAAATATCTGAGCTGAGCCTCAAACAGTATAAAAAAATATATACATAAATGATGCTCTAAGTACAACAAAAGCACAATTGGCCAACTTACATAGAAAAAGTCCGCTAGCTTAAATGCTATAAAATGTTTTTTTTTTTTTTTTTTAACAATGCTCTTCACAAATATTTCAAACACATTCCCACAAAAAAATGAGTAACTATACCTATAAAATAAATTACGTATGCAAAAAAATAAATAAATAAAATACATTAGCGCTGCTCAAACTAAAACTTGGCAGCTGGATTCAGTAATGTGAAATGAGTTATGTCATATTCACTGTTGCCACTAGAGGGCAGTGTATCCACCCAAATCAATAAAACTAAATGCAAACACTTTCAAAACAAACCATTACAAAGCCACTTTAATTAAATGAATACTCGAAGCAGCAAAATTTAATTTGAATCTTTTTTCTAATCGATTAATTCGAGTTAATCGATTAAAATATATAAATAAATCAATAAAATGCATTAAAAAAAATAAAAATAAAAAAATAATTAAAAAAAAACATTAGCTCCGCACAAACTAAAACTTATGTTGGTCTTAACAGGGAGCAGCTGGATTCAGTAATGTGAAATGAGTTATGTCATATTCAGTGTTGCCACTAGAAGGCAGTGTATCCACCCAAATCAATAAAACTAAATGCAAACACTTTCAAAACAAACCATTACAAAGCCACTTTAATTAAACGAATACTCGAAGCAGCCAAATTTAATTTGAATCTTTTTTTCTAATCGATTAGTTCGAGTTAATCGATTAATCTTTGCAGCACTAAATAACAATGATTTTAAAATATATAAATAAATAAATAAAATGCATTTAAAAAAATTAATTTAAAAAAAAAAAAGGATACTCACAGCCAGTTTAAATGAATTGGACGTCTATCGTCATTGGTAGGCAATGAATTAGAAGTAAATATTTGAATTTTTTTTTTTTTTTACTAATATTTTTTTTGTTAAAAAATGAGGAAAAAAACATTCTCTCATTTATGTTTTAAATAGCTGTTAATAATAAATGTTATTTGAAATAATAATTTTTGAATAATTTTTTTTTTTAATTTAAAAAAGGGGGTAAGGCAAATATTCTCTTAATTTATCTAATAATTTTGTTGTTGTTTTTTCTTTCAAAAAGGGAATTTAAAAAATGTTATCAAGAATATTTTATTTACTATTTATCAACTTTAGAGTGTTATTTTGAGGGTCATAACCAGAGTGTATTTCAGTTTTTATCCATTATATTATAGTTTTTATTAACATGTTGTTATTTGTCTATTTATTGTAAAATAAATAAATAAATCTTTAAGGAATTATATACTGGTTTGCTGTGGTGACCCCTGAAGGGAAAAGCCAAAAGGAAAAGAATAATACAGTATGGACATTGCAAAAGAAAAAAGGTAAATATTCTCTTTTAAATATAATTTTAAAAATATAAAAGGTATACAACCGTAAATATTTACCATAAAGATATAAACCATAAAGAATTTTCTCATTTGCTTTTCCCCCTATTTCTCTTGTTTTCCCCTTTCCACCCTTTTGTTCCCCCTCTTCTTTCCCTTTGTTTTACCTTTTCCACAATTAAATTTTCTAGAGCTGCAGGTATCTGTATTTTAAGTCGATTAATCAATGAACTTGTTAGTTTGAATACTCGAGTAATCGGATAAGGAACATTAAAAAAAATTAAAATCCCTGAGCTGAGCCTTAAACGTTAAAAACAAATAAAGGATCTAAGTACAACAAATTGGCTAACTTACATAGCAAAAGTCCGCTATTAATCGAGTAATCGGATAAAACATTTTTTTTAGGTAGAGGGCAATTATAAATATACATGAAAAAACAAGACATTTCATCTAATATTGAACCATTTTCAGTCAGCCAATGTCTTTATTTTCGATGTAAATTATTGAAACTAGGGCTGCAGCTATGGATTATTTTAGTAGTCGATTAATCGATGAACTAGTTAGTTAGTACATAGCAAAAGTCCGCTAGCTTAAATGCTATAAAACACTAACGCTTTTTTTTTTTTTTAACAATCCTTTTAACAAATGGTTCAGACACACATTCCCTCAAAAAAAATCAGCTAAATATACCAATAATCTAAATTACGAATGAATTAGAAAAAACATTTGCCCAAACAAAAACTTGGCTTATGTTGGTCTTAACATGGAGCAGCTGGATTCAGCTATGTGAAATGAGGCAGACTACAGGGCAGTGTATCCACCCAAATCAGTAAAACTAAATGCAAGCACTTTCAAAATAAACCACTTTAATTAAACGAATACTCGAAGCAGCAAAATTTGATTTGAATCTTTTTTTTCCTCATAGAATACTCGAGTTAATCGATTAATCGATTAAGGGTTAAGACTCTTAACCCTTTGGACCGGCTCCATTTTAAAAGGTTTAAAGAAGGCTCACCGAGAACAGGTTGACGATTTATTCGGATCGACAGTGATCAAACAGAAAGGCGAAACAGGCACAGTCATAGAGCTGAAACGAATACTCGAGCAACTCGAGTAACTCGAGTTTAAAAACTGATCCGAGTAATTTTATTCACCTCGAGCAATCGTTTATTTTGACAGCTCTAAGCATCACGTTTTGCTCGGACTACTTTTAATGCGGGACAACGCGCTGATGGTGCGTAGAGGAAGAAGCAAAAAACAAAACAACAACAAAAAACTTACGGCAGCCGACAGCCGCTACAAACGACGCCGACGTTGCTAAATACTAGCCCGCACGATGCTACATTGGTAGCAGGTAGCGTCTGATGAGTCTCATAGAGATCACATGTATGTTGAACTAGATGCTTAATGACAGACTCTGCAGCGCCTGGGCAGCACTGGTAAACAGCCGCCATCTTAAAACAGTAGCGCGCTAGGCGCCAATAAAGAGCGCTAAGCGCTAATAAAGAGCGCTAATAAATAAGATTAACGTTACTGTCACTAGCTCAAGTAACGTTAGCCCTGCGGAGGGCTAGGTTTCTATGAATTATGACCACTTTCGATGCGTGGCTAATGTGTCTTACATACAGGCTTTAACATAACATAACGTTGTGGAGTGATGAGTGTGTAAAATAAAAACTCAATAATGCTAACTATCAATTTTAGCTCAGTAGTCATTGCTGGATAAAACACCAAGTAGCACTGGTCCCTAATGTGCTCCGATACAGCCTCAGTGTTTCCCACCAATGAACGAGACTGTGGCGGCCCGCCACAGTCTCGTTTGACAACCCCCCCCCCCAACGCCGGGAAAAAAAAAAAAAAAAACTAATCAGATGCGTCAGTCAGCCGATTACACAGCTGTAGCCCACTCCACTCTACTACCCGCGCGAGCGAGAGCAGCATTTTAGAGTAGTATTTTATTTATTTATTTATTTAAGAGACGCAAGGGGGACGAGTAGGAAGAATGGGAGAACGAGCGAGATAGCGAGAGATAGCGGTCGCATGTCTTAGCAGCCCGCTGCTATTCTGTTATTGTTTTTCTTTATTATTGTTACCACAATCAAGTGGGTAAGCAAATACAGACTTCTCTCCTTCTTCCCCATATCCGGGGCATTACAATAGTTTGGATCGGACTTTTCGGCGAAAGTGAGCGGTGGACGGCCGTCTTGGACGGACAGCAAACTTTGATTGAACTTGCGCGGAGAGGCGGGGCCCAAAATAAAGCCTTGCTCTATTTTCAGGGCGTTGGTCACAGTAAAGTATTTATTAGTTCAAGCAGAGTAAAATGATAATATTCACGGTACAAGAACGTCGTTTCCGTGTCCATCGATTGGTAAGAAAAGGCTGTTTGTACGAGTGACGTGTGGGCGCTCCCGTCGGGGGGATATTTCGCGTGGAGTGGCTATTTTTCGGCACAACACCGACGCGCCAACTTCAGACAGGAGTTGGATAAATGCGCCCCCCCCCAATTTCGCGAGCTCTGGGACACTCGAAAAATGACTCTCATACCTCTCCTTGCTAAGTTAATGGTACCTCGATGTGCGTTTGTGTGGAAATTTAGTTCACGAACAACGGGGAAAAAACTATTCACCTTCTCACCGAATCAAGAAAAACTCTTTACACGGCCATTAGAAACGGCCCAGTCCTGTAAATGGGTCAGTTGACAGAAGGACTGTTATTGTTGTGGTAATATAGTACTTATGAGGGTCAAATAAAAAGGAAAAAGGAGGGCTACGACGGCGGTCTGTAACGCGCGGCTCTTGGGCCGCATGCGGCTCTTAAGTGCTGCTTCGGAGCTTTTTTTTTTTTTTTTTAATGGAAAAAGATGGGGGAGGGAAATATATTTTTTGTTTTAATAGGATTTCTAGGAGGGCAAACATGATACAAACATTCTTTCAATTCATTAATAATGTAATGAAGTTAAACTTGTGGTGTCATCGTACAACAGAGTAGTCACGTGGTGCGCTATAGGATCCACTGCAGGGAAAATAAACATTTAATCATGAAGGCTAATTATGTATTTCTAGCCAACTTAGTCATTTTTATAGTAGGCTAATATAGCTAGTATTGATAATTATAAGGCTTGTACAAGGCTTTTAATTTTTTGCTGCTCCAGACATACTGTATCAGTTTTTTTTTTTTTTGCGGGGGGGGGGATGTCAAATATGGCTCTTTCAACAGTTTGGGGTGCCAACCCTGAGTCACTACAAGATGTAAGTTGTACTATTGCTACGAGAAAAAAAGTCGCATTATTACATAGGGTAACGTAGCTGTAATCAGCAACGCATTTTACATACATGTACCGTAGCTGAGAGCTATAACATTAGCCTAGCTAATGAAATATTTCAAATATATCTGTGTTATGGTTCTTCTTGGGGGGAAAAAAATAATGAAAAAAAAAAAAAATCGCCGTGGCACAACATGGTGTGGCTGTCCGACTCCGATGCAGCCCACCACCACAGTTTCAAAAAATCCTATGGTCAGAGACCCTCCCACCACAGTCTCCTAAAATCCTGTGGGAAACACTGCAGCCTGTATCATACATTTATTTTGAACACTGCAAAAACTCAAAATCCTGTCAGGACTTACAGTTTAGACTAACTTAAAACTTTAAAACTTAAAAATGTCTTGACACAAATAGAAATTCAATTGACACACGTGGGAAAAATCCTAACTTTTAAGTGATGTGTGTTATCAAGCGTAACGGCATTTTTAGGTATATATATATATATATATATATATTTTTTTTTTTTTTTTTAATAAGATCTAAAGGTTTTTTGAGTGAAAGCAGTGAATTAGTCTTTTCTTATTGGTTACATCTGAGATGCAATTGTTGGCTGTTTTCAACAATATACATCGAAAATAAAGACATTAATTGACTGAAAATGGTTCAAGATTAGATGAAATGTCTTGTTTTCTCGTGTATATTTATAATTGCTCTTCACCTAAAAATATATTTGTTTTATCCAATTACTCGATTAATCGATAGAATTTTCAGTCGATTACTCCATTACTCAAATATTCGATAGCTGCAGCCCTAGGCACAGACTCAGGCGAGGGGGCAAACTAGTTCCAAGGTCATCGTATCAGAAGTCAACAAAAGGTTCCTGAGAAAAAGGACAACGCTTGGTTAAACATTGTCTTTTGAAGGCTCTCGCGGGGCGGGCCGTGAGCAGGAAGAAGGGTGTGTTTGGAATTATTGTCTGTTTGTGGATTGGACCGGAGGATTCGGGAGTTACTGTTGTCCGGGCAACGAGAGTTGTGGATTTTGCCACCTCAGCGTCAAAGGGGCTCTTGGAGTCTTGTCAGTCATGTTATCAGTTGGATATCGGGCATTCTCCATTGCTCCTTGTGTTGGGACAGACCATCCCGCCAGTTGTTCTGGATTTTCCGGGAGAACTGATTGCGAGAGTTGGTGCGTCAATCTTGCTAATGACGCACACGTTGGGCTTCCGTGCTAAGAAGGCATCGTGTATCTCTTATGCCCTATATTCTTTGTTTTCCTTAAACTATGGTATAAGTGCTATTTATTTTATATTGGGTGTGTTAGAGTAATACAAACAGTCAAACAGTAAATACGAGAAACGATATTATTCCCTGATTAATTATATTGTGTTAGAGTAATGCTAACAGTTCGACGGTGTCTACGAGAAAAGGTACTATCTCCTTCACAGTCAAAATGGATTCGACTGCTATCGTCGTCAACAGCAGCCAATAAGTGAAAAAATTTTCGTTTTCATGTTGTGTTTGCCCTCCAAAGCTGCAAGGATCACAGACTAAAGAACAAGACAAACGCTTGGCTGCCTTCACTTTATCACAATGACAGCTGGGAATAATAGAATTTTCTTCCATAGTAGTCCTTCCTTTATACCCCTAAAGCCTTTTTTTTAGACGTTCCGTCCTACTATTTTCCGCTTTCCTCCGGTACGCCAGCCATTTAATGATCAACCTACTGTATCCAAACTCCAAGTGTAGCTCCACACGGATAATACCGTGGATTCATCAAGCGGCAGAGCCGCGGGGAGAACGAGGCCACTTGTCGCCGCGCTTACCATTTCTAATCGGTCAGGCAGGACGCGGGGGCCGACTTCATTTCGCGCAACCACAAGGCATTTTGTCACTTTTCCGGCCTTGACTGCGTGCCATAAATAGGAAAATGCATGGCTCAGAGGGCCAGTGGGATATCAGCTGAAGGTTTAATGTGATAATGCTGAGCAGGTGCAGCTAAAAAATGGATTCCTAACTCTGCGGTGTTTAAAGAAAATAATTTTAAAAAGCTCCTCCTTTCTGCAGCCCAGGCAGACCCCTTATGTTTCTTGTTCAGTCTTGTTCACATTTGCATTCTTTCCTGAGGTAAGGCACTTCCTTTTTACAGCCAGTGGTCACTTTATTAGGGACACAGTCAATAAGCTATAAGCTGAGGTGGGCAGTAACACATCTTATTTACTCTGTTACATTTACTTTTGGGGGAAAAATGTACTTTGAGTTGTTGTACCATATCATACTTTTTGCTTTTACTTGAGTAGATTTGTGAAAAACAACAAACGCTACTTTTACTGTGCAGTTTTAGACCATAACGGTGTTATTTTTGTCAGTAATGAGTTATCCAAGTACCGTAATTTTCGCGCTATAGGGCGCACCTGACTATAAGCCGCCACCCACCAACACCAACGACATTTGTTCATCGATAAGCCGCGGTTGTCCTGACTGTATTACGGGATATTTACACCAAAAGATATTAATCGGTAACACTTTGACAGTGGCATCATACGACTGTCATAAGACCAAATGAACCACCATGAAGCTTAAACCAATTGGCTGCAAAGCTTCATTGCTTCAAGCAGCTTCATTTGGCCATCACTGCTCCCCTGGGGGAGACAGTCAACCTCTCAATTAATGATTCTAAGCTAAAAATGACAGACATTTTGAATAATAAATATAAATACTTCTTTTTATGGCCGAGTTGATACAAAAGCGGTTGCGTGACGTCTGTAAACGAGGGTTTCCAGGGCAAAACGGACAAATTAAAAATAGTTCGGGGGCTTAAAGAGCATACGACAGGAGAAAAAAAGTCTTAAATAGCATTATTATGTGAATTAGAATCATATTTTGAGACTATTCGACTATATACAACAATTTAGCAAAGCGCAGATGACGAGAAATTCGTCTTTTAATCTGCCGGTTAGCCACGCCTACCATTATAGGGCTCTAGCGTCCCCAACAGGTGGATGACGTCAGCGGGAGACTGGGCTCATCGGTTTTACTATTCAGCCCATTGAGGGGGAACTATTCAGAACGAGGAAAACGCGACGAAGAGAGCCGCAAAATGTCATTGTTTCAGTCTCTCTACTCCAATATTTTTACAGGATATTCTTTTTATCCAAGTATTTTTCCCCAATAGCTAAATAAATGGCTTGAGAAGGACCAGTCAGCCCGTCGAGGGGGAACTATTCACAACGAGGAAAACGCGATGAAGAGAGCTGCAAAATGTCATTGTTTCTGTCTCTTTACTTCAATATTTTTACAGGATATTCTTTTTATCCAAGTATTTTCCTCAATTGCCAAATAAATGGCATGGTCATGACAAATTACAGTTTTTGTGCTAAATGGAATATGAAATAAAAAAATGCACTTATTCAGGACGACATGGCAAAATTATTCCATAATGGTCAAAACTGTCGACTTCACCTTTACTGTTGCACCTCCCGAATGATATTTTATGACACTTAAATCGGACATATGTCATTTCCCTTCCCCGGCTTCGGAGAATGTAAACAAACCAAGAGGCGCGACAGCTAGCCGACATGCTAACCCAAACCGAGTGATGTTTCAAAGTCTTCGAAGGGGAAAATCACACATAACTAGCCCAGATTATTTGACGTGACGACTGGGTTGTCGATTGTCTTCGCGGATCGGCAAACTGCCCGGCAGAGAGCAATTTACAGTTCGTTCCCCGGAGGAGGGCGGCTGCAGTTGTTGTGCAGCTAACGTGCACGAGGAGAGCTTTTTATATGCCTATCAATGATCAAACGTAAGTAGTCCTTTATTTAAAGAAAGTTTGTTGTGTTTACTTTGTAATCGCTGTATTAATATTTGACATAATACAAAACAAGATTTTTACTCACTTCCTCGTAAGTCCAATGGTCCCACAGTAGCAGGGCTTGTTTTGGCCAATATCCATGGTGAATGGGAACCTTTTGAAACTCCAAAAAGGCGCACACGCCTCTCCCTCATAAAGCAAGATTTTTCTGCAGCCGTTTGGAGGCGTGATGCGAAAAATAAACGTATTAATCCGTAAAATCAACTGAATCCTTAGTCTTCATACACAACAGTACGGCTGTTTAGTGAAGAGGACGCCTTCACCCGTACACGTCACAGCGCCCTCCTCCTCAATGCAAGACCGAAGCCAAAAGTCACTCATTTTCATGGCGCGGGATTCAAAAAACTAAATAAATATAGCGATCGCTTCCACTCACATCCAAGCGGTCCATATCATTCAGGAGCGTGTATTATGAAATAAACATGCTTTTTTGTGTCACATGCACTTTAATGCGCCATGAATCTGCTATGGCAGCATATAGACATATTGTTCTATCAAACCTAACAGTTCTTTTGGCTTAAAAAACAGCAGTTTATTTGAAAGAGGGGTGCAAGAGCAGCTTTTTTTTTTTTTTGCAACCGATTCAATTTCAATCATTCCCGATAATTTTTCCCCATCATATACATTTTGGCAATGCATTAAGAAAAAAATGAATAAAACTCGGACGAATATATACATTCAACATACAGTACATAAGTACTGTATTTGTTTATTATGACAATAAATCCTCAAGATGGCATTTACATTATTAACATTCTTTCTGTGAGAGGGGTCCACGGATAGAAAGACTTGTGACTTTGTATATTGTGACTAAATATTGCCATCGAGTGTATTTGTTGAGCTTTCAGTAAATGATACTGCACTTCAACCCAAATGCATGATGGGAAGTGGAACCATGACTGTGTAGTGCTACCAATTGATATATCCTCTCTGCGTTGGGAAATAACATAAGGTGTAAAGAAAAAGATCAATTGCTACCTTGCTTCCCCACATTGCTTCTCATGATATTTCTAATCGTAAGAAGAGGGATTGTAAGGCTTTAGCCTATTTAAAAAAGGCTTCAAAGGCTGCCAAAATTCACTCTACTCATTTAATGATGCCTTTTATCTCTCTATATAGATAAAACGGCGCCATTACAGATTGAGCGCGACAATGCATGAGTGGGTCGTGCAATGCATGCATTAATTGCGTTAAATATTTTAACGTGATACATTTTCAAAAAAATTAATTACCGCTGTTATCGGAATAAATTTGATAACCCTACTTTAAGCCTGAACTAAACACTCTGGATGAGTGTAACATATTATGTCTGTAACGTTAAATACAATTAGAAAACAATTTAAAAATATATATATATGTATATATATGTATATATATATATATATATATATATATATGTATATATATATATATATATATATATATATATATATATATATATATATATATATATATATATATATATATATATATATATATATATATATATAAAAAAGGCATGGCCGATATTTTTTTTGCCAATACTGATACTTTGAAAATAACATGATCAGACCCGATCTACTATAGTATTATATTATATTATATTATATTATATTATATTATATTATATTATAATGACACTATTATTTAAATAGATAATAACCAAATAAACCTCTCTTGGTTCTTAACAGAAAAAAGCCAGGAAATAAATAACACTATTAGAGAAATTTTCTCTTTGGTATTGTTCAGGGGGCCGGACCAAATGTGGAGGTGGGCCGTATCCGGCCCGCAGGCCTTAGTTTGGGGACCCCTGCACTAAACTTTCCTTGAATGATGTATGCATGAACCTTGTGTGATGTTTTTTAATCAAAACAACTCGAGCAAAGGCAGGTGATTTTTGGAATGAAAAAAATGATTATTGTACATTTTTTATATTACAGTGAATTTTTACATTTAAAAATATATAAAATCATAAAATGTTAATAAAAATTACAATTAATTGAATTATATTATGGCCTCCAATAACACTCTAAGTTTTTTTTTTTTTTTTTTTTTTTTTTTTTTGCCTGTTGATGAAAAGTAAATATTTTTTCTTCTTTGACCTGTGCCCTCAGTCTAAGTCAATCCAGACAGAGCCAAGTCTGCTGCTCCTGAATAATGAAGTAGCTGTTACAACCGCAACATTATAATTCAGGCAGAGTACAGTCTTTTATTTTGTCCACCAGGTGAACGTCAAGCCACTCTCTTATTTACTTTGGCCTGCCTTTTCGGCTTTCCTTTTAATTTGATATTGATTGACTGGGATACTTGCCAGAGGACAAAACCAAAGGTGACGTGGAAATGAGAGGCGTTTGGGGGCCTGTCACATCCTCAAGATGTCAGTCAAGGCTTCAGGATAAATGAAGTCCTTGATTAAAAACTTTGCTTGAGGTGTCAAAACCTTAGGTGGAAGAATACATGGTCAAAAGGGGTGTAACGGTACACAAAAGTCTCAGTTCGGTACGTACCTCGGTTTTGAGGTCACGGTTCGGTTCATTTTCAGTACAGTAAGAAAACAAAATGCATAATATAAATGTGCTAGTTGTTTATTACACACCTTTGTGCTTTCAACAATAGCCTATACAAAGCTAGAATGCTGCTCAAAAAGTAGCGGGTATTTAAAGATAATCCAACAACAATTTGCCTTTCGGACCCCGCGTATTGGTCAGCTTTCTTTCTGAAAGAAAGAAGAAAAAACAAGTCCTGTGCTAAAGAAAAAAAGCAATCCCAATGACAAAGATTTTAACATGTACTTTACAAATGAAATACCTCAATGATTCATTTTTTTTCTTATGAATGGTTTTCAAAAGCTTTATTGGTGGATTTTCTCAAGTTAAAGCGCCACACAGAAATTAATAAATTTAATTGTGTAGGCAGGATCTGTGTATTATTCTTATTATTTAATTACAGGTGTTTTAGCTCATTTCATTTTTTTTTATATAAATGGGCTGTTATTTATTTTATTATGTGTTTATATTTTACAAATGTGATGTAGTATTCATTTCTATTGTATATTTTATGTTGTATAACTTTAATTCCTATGTGAATATTGGTTCCTACTTGTTTTGTTGTGGTGGGAGTAGAGGTTAGATCGGGCCTAAATAATCCAGCCCGACCCAACACGGCCCGCTGGTATTGAAGCCCGACCCAGCCCGAGCCCGATCAATTAACTAGATTTGCAGGCCCGAACCCGAAAAACCCGATTTTTTGTTGTTGTTTTTTTTTGTTGGAGTGACGCGGGGAAAAAACGCAGCAGCAGCAATTTATTTTCATTTCTTCGAGTTGGCAGAAAAAAACGTTTTCTTCATGTTTAAATAGTATACATATTTTTATGATCATTATAAAATTATTTACACAACGAAATAACGCCGGGAAAGTTTAATATTTAAAAAAAAAAAAGAAAAAAAGACATGCGGTTTTGCAGACACAGAGAAGATTCAAAAGGATCACATTTGTGTTGCCTTTGCGTGCATAAATAAAAGTCTTTCGTAACGAATCGCAAGCGCCACAGCGGGAGGAGAAGAAAAAGCGGGCGGCACCACGGCGTTCATGTGCGTGCACAAGCAAATGCACAATACAGACAGCCTGTTCTCGGTTTTATCCCTTTTTTTTTTTTATATATATATAATGTATTAGTCCGGCGCGGCGGCCCAAACCGAATGTGAATGCTTAACATTTTGGGCCTTACCCGACCCGAATTCGGGCACAAGATCTAACCTCTAGGTAGGAGGGTTTTGTATTGAACACGGGGCCGTGTTGGTTATTATTATAGCAAAGAAGACAGCAGTAAGTCACAGTTACGATTGCATATTAGATTGAAAATCGACCGGATCCACCATATTTTTACGCGAGTGACTTCCGGTCTGCCTGATCCTAGCTAGTAGTATTGACGCAGGAGGGCCGCGTCTCGCGTCAAATAATAAACTTTGCCGTTCTTTTCGCGTGCGTCGTGTTGAGCCACTTCTGAGACGCGTCTAACACGCGGCCGCACTGTGACTGGTGTGCATTGGCTGATTGACTTTAACACCCGCGTTTCACTGCGTTCGCGCGGCAGCGACGTTGTCGCGCCGTTGATGTTTCTGGGTTATACTGTCCTACCGTGTTGGTCCTCATTGTAGTAGAGAAGACGAGAGTAAATATAATCTCATAAATATAAACTCATAGCCTCGAAAAGTAAGTGTTACATTACGTCAGAAACTCGTTCGGTACGCCTCCATTCCGAACCGAGCACCACGTACCGAAACGGTTCAATACAAATACATGTACCGTTACACCCTTAGTGGTCACACAACAAAAGAAGGCACGTTGGGTTTACTATTTGTTTTAAAAAATTCTTATTATAATTTTTTAATTATGTTTTTATGATTGTTACAAACCAAAATCTGAGTAGGTACGAAGCATGACGAAACTTTGTTCGCTTCAGAAAGAAATGTTAATCATTTTCACAGAGGATAAATAATATATTCACTTGCGTAGTTTATGATCCAATTTTTTTACTTAAAGGGGCGACGAGTTATATGCTATTTTATTAGCCCGTTAGCTTAGCTTAGGCTATTTGGCTGTTGACAGCAAGGTAACAATAGTTTTTGTTTTTCTTGGTTCATATTTATTTAGTTTAGAATTTTTTTCTCCCTAGTCTTGATTAGTTTTCAGTTTTCTTTGAATTATTACTTGATGATGACACGTTTCACAAATTGAGCCTGGAATAGGCAGAGGCTTGGCTGGTGAGTAAGCTCGTGTGTGTGTATGAGGAGGCTCAGCACGTCACATGAGTGACACCACCAAACACTGCTAAAATACACATACAATAAGAAAATATCACACATTGTGAATTTATGACGGAAACTACAGCGAATGTTCATCTCGTTCTCGTGTCGTCTGACGACAACTGGCATCCATCTTACGTTTTAGTCTCTTAAGACACCTTTTCAGCGCGTCACCGTGACGTCATGAAAAAATTGTTCGTTGACGAAATATTTTCGCTAGGGTTGTTCCGATCGTTTTTTTGCTCCCGATCCGATCCCGATCGTTTTAGATTGAGTATCTGCCGATCCCGAAATTTCCCGAACCGATTGCTTTTTTTTTGCTCCCGATTCAATTCCAATCATTCCCGATAATTTTTCCCCATCATATACATTTTGGCAATGCATTAAGAAAAAAATGAATAAAACTCGGACGAATATATACATTCAACATACAGTACATAAGTACTGTATTTGTTTATTATGACAATAAATCCTCAAGACGGCATTTACATTTTTAACATTCTTTCTGTGAGAGGGATCCACGGATAGAAAGACTTGTGACTTTGTATATTGTAACTAAATATTGCCATCTAGTGTATTTGTTGAGCTTTCAGTAAATGATACTGTAGCCATGCCCAAATCCATGATGGGAAGTGGAACCATGACTGTGCGTAGTGCTACCAATTGATATATCTTCTCTGCGTTGGGAAATAACATAAGGTGTTAAGAAAAAGATTAATTGCTACCTTGCTTCCCCACATTGCTTCCCATGATAGTTCTAGTCGTAGGGAGAAGGATTGTAAGGCATTAGCCAATTAAAAAAAGGCTCCAAAGGCTGCCAAAATTCGCTCTACTCATTTTACGCTGCCTTTTATCTCTCTATATAGGTAAAACGGCGCCATTACAGATTGAGCGTGACAATGCGTGAGTGGGTCGTGCAGCGCATGCATTAATTGCGTTAAATATTTTAACGTGATTTTTTTTTTTTAATTAATTACCGCCGTTATCGGGATAAATTTGATAACCCTACCTTAAGCCTAAACTAAAGACTCTGGATGAGTGTAACATATTATGTCTGTAACGTTAAATACAATTGGAAAACGATTAAAAATATATTTAGAAAAGGCATGTCCGATATTTTTTTGCCGGTTCCGATACTTTGAAAATGACGTGATCGGACCCGATTGATCGGCATCCCGTTCGATCGGGACATCTTTAATTTTCGCTACAGTCATCGTTGACGAAAACAACATCGGTGCCAACAGCATACATAACTCAAGTTTACGCACTGAAAAATGGCTCACATCTTGAAAACCTTATAAGTTGGGTGCAAATTTACTCCACAAAAACAGTGCTCTGAAATACCTATTGTACATTAAAAAGCATGGCAGCAAAACCTTTTCAAAGTAAAGTAACTGCAGCAAATTTCCTCACCTCGCAGTTGCCAATTAACCCATCTGATTTCCCCGAGACTGCGCATACGATTATTATGTTTTTCTTGGCAATAAGATTATTCCTCCCCCTTACCTGAATCTAATCTCTTTAAAATGCGGCCTTGCTCTTCCTGCGTCTCTGACTGCCAAAGAAACGAGCCGTTCCCCCACGGATGCGTGAACGACCGTTTATTGCCCATACAAATATTATGAAATGTGAGGTAAAATCACACGTTGGCAAAATGTTCCACTTTTAATCAGCGCAGCTTGCACACCAAGTTGTGCTGGGATTCTACGCCATTAAGCAGGGAAATAAAAGGCAGTGTGCTTTTTTTTTTTTATGAAGAGAGGAAGAAAAAAAATGCTGTGTCATTATTCTTCCGAGCTTTGTTTGCATTAAAACATCTGCCAGTTTAGATAATTAACTCCAGCGCTCTCATTATGGATTATCTTGTTTTTCCAGGTGCAATTGCCTCTGCTTGGAGCTGCTCAGGCTGTTTTCTGCAGCACGCGTTCGCCCCCTACAGGTACTACTTGTTATTGCACTCACTACTATTACTACTGTACTACTACTAATAATAGTACAATACAAATAACTCATTGGCTGCTATTGATAGTGATAGATTCCAATTATTTTGAACAGGGACAGTTAGTAGTGAATGATGTTTCAACAACCAATTGCATTGGACGTCCAGTACAGTCAGTGGCAGCCGATGAGTTAATTAGTGCTGACAAAGTTAAAGCTAAGATAAAGTTAAAGCTCAACCTTTGAAACCACTATAAATCTGGTATATATCTACTCATTTAAAGTGACAATGCGGACTTTTGAGTTAATTTAAAATACTTTGCTACTCCGTGCATGCTCCGCCTAGTAATTGCTTGGCAAAAACACTTTTCTACTCCACTTAAGACTTGGTATGAACTGTTTTTACGTTTCTGGTGCTGATTTGACTGTTCGTGCTCTTACAAGCATGCGCGCCACGCACAAGCTGAAAGTCACTTTCGGCCGGAGGTGGCAGTCACGCTAAAAAAAGTGATAGTCCCTTTAAATACAAAATTTTTTTTTAACAAATCACCAGTTTATTTCAGTGTTATTATTACAATTTTTATATACCGAATATACGACAGTGTTTTTTGCATTGAAATAAGACTGAAAAAGTGGGGGTCGTCTTATATTGGCGGTCTGGACGTTATACCCATTCACGACGCTAGATGGCGCCAGATATCATTGAAGCGATGTTCTGTCATGACAGCTCTTAGCTGCTGTTTTTAGTTTAACCAGTTTGCATTATTTTATTGCAATGTTTTTCCTTATTCAGATTTGTTTCAAGACTACAGTTACAGTTAGACCTCACTTTGATGGTTAATGCAGTTATTGCAATTTTGTCGTGTTATCAAAATAGATTGGTTTATTTACATTTAAAAAAACAGAAGTCATTCATTTACGAATGTGATTGCTCTTTAGTTTACATATTTAAATGTTCAGATATTAAGATTTAAATGAGGCAAAATAACATGATTTTTCACTCAAATATATTGTTATAATCATTTGTTTAAGATGTACTGTAATTATTTTCTGTATAAAAATGAATTTGGTGTTCAAAAAGTCTTTTTTTCAAACTTGAGTCTTAAAAAAGAGGGGTCGTTTTTATAATCGGGGCCGTCTAATATTCGGGCCAATACGGTATATTTATAAAAATGATGTTGCGGTAATATAAATAACAAAAATAAATGTGTTTAAATATTTCTATTTTTACACACGCATACACACACACAAAAACCCTTTACAAACAATAGAAATTTTTAAAATTGAAAAACAATTAGATATGGAAATAAACAAACTTTTCCGTGATTATTATTATTTATTTATTTATTTTTGTAATCTGATTTTTGGGGGGAAGGGTCTTTAATGTAATTTTTAAAAATCACCAACAAAGGGTGAATGATATATTTGGTGATTTCCCCCCAAAAACAACTTTAATATTAATAATATTTATTAAGACCACAACTATTACCAAAAAGACCACAACTATTACCAAAATGCTTGTGTAATGTATAAGATTATCTATAGACTAAATTATAAATTAGGTGACCTCGTCCCAGTCTGTACTCCTCAACACACATACACTACCAGAAGAAAACATCAAATCACAGGGAAAAAACGAAGGCTAAAGTGTACAAGTTTTAGCATTGTGTGCAAAGGACCACAGATTTGGAATGAACTGGATGAAACACTTAAAATGTCACACTCCATCTCCATCTTTAAGAAAAAACTCAAAACTCATCTCCTAGCAATGTATATATAATATGCTGATTCTTTGAATAATACTACTGGTGTCTCTTATCAAATCCAATGTAACCAAAATTTTGAAATTGCCCACAGTTAATTGTGTGTGTGTGCATGTGTGTATGTGTGTTTTGTCTAACTGGGCCCCTGCTAAAAGCTTTGAATAGCTTCTTTGGAGTGTCCGATTCGCCCACCTTAACATGTGAACTGCTAGCGTATGATCATGTACTGTATTTGTTGATGTGCGAATAAACTGAAACTGGAATTATTGTATTTTTTGATATTATCTATTTTTTTATCAATAAATAAAATAATATTAAAATAATTATTTAAATAGACAGTTTAATTTGTTTAATTTATCAATAAATGAATTATGAATATAAAAAAATGAATTAAACTGAATAAAAGCAGAATTTAAAAATGAAATTTCACAGTACAGGTAGTCCACCGGTTACGAATGAGTTCTGGGTGACGCCGAGTCTCCGTGTAAGTCACAATTAACCCTTTAGGTGCCGTAGTTACCCCATAAACCACAAAATAACTGTCCAAAAACATTTATTATACGTCAAATAATAAAGCAAAAAATAGATAAAAGATAACGTACTTACCATCAATGCTGGTTGATGGTGAACAAGGTACACAGAGTATCCTGGCTTGTTCACAAGTGGGGACACAAGAGTTCTTGTTTCTCAGATTTTTACTGTAGTGTTGTTTTACTTTTAAATCAGATACACCGTACAATAGAGATGGGCGATACCAGTGTTTTTGGATTCGATCCGATACCAAGTAATACCAAGGCCAAATATTGCGATCCCGATCCGATATCGATACCGGAAGTTCATATTATTTATATATATATATATATATATATATATATATATATATATATATATATATATATACACGGTATATATAACAACCCTGCAGTGTTCTCAGCCATTCTGATGGTATCTAATGTACAACTACAGCAAGCACTCAAAAACTATTAAGTCTCTTTGTGTCAAATATGCTTTGCAATGGAAAAGTGCTGCTTTTAATAACTAGCAAAGCAGTTTCCCTCAAACTCACAAACCAATCCATCAACAACAAACTCTTATTAGTCAGTTTCACTCTTTAACCATGACCCTTAAATTCATAAGCACAGAACATTTCCCTGCTACACGTTGTATTTGATCAAATTTTAATCTACCTGAATTAAATATTTTTGATCTAATTAAAGAACGAATTAACAGTAGCATGTTACCGCCCTCAAATGGTAGATCGCTAAAAACAAATCCAATAATCAATAGTCACTTGCCGTTTTTGAATTTTATTTTACTAACACAATTTTCAGATTTTGAAATTTAAAAAAATTAATAAAAATAAATTTAAAAAAACAAAATAAAAATAAGTAGCGACAAAACATAAGTAATCAAGCATTTAATTGTTTGTAAATTGAAAAATATGGAAAAACATTCATGAAAAAATAAAAATATGAAACATAAATTCACAAGAAATAATAATAAATGAATAAGAAATAATAATAAGGTCAAGTAAGAAATTAGGCGTGAGGGGGCGGAGGAAAAGCATGCTGTTCGACACAGGATAGGGACGTGAATGGGGGCGGGAGCACACGCCGGTGCACTGCTTATGCGTGTGCACTGCTTGTGTGTACAATGCGAAAGGGAAAAGTAGTACAAAAAGTGTGCACAAAAATATACCCAAAACTTGACAAAAAAATTAGGGCTGTCAAACGATTAAAAATTTTAATCGAGTTAATTACAGCTTAAAAATTAATTAATCGTAATTAATCGCAATTAATCGCAATTCAAACCATCTCTAAAATATGCCATATTTTTATGTAAATTATTGTTGGAATGGAAAGGTAAGACACACGACGGATATATACATACAACATACTGTACATCAGTACTCTTTGTTTATTGTAACAATAAATCCACAAATGGCATTATTAACATTCTTTCTGTTAAAGTGATCCACGGATAGAAAGACTTGTAGTTCTTAAACGATAAATGTTATAGCTACAAGTTATAGTAATTTTATATTAAAACCCCTCTTCATGTTTTCGTTTTAATAAAATTTGTAAAATTTTTAATCAAAAGTAGGGTTAATATAATAATAAGAAGAATAAAAATAACAATAATAAATATAGAGTGAAAAGTTTTACGTGTATTTTGCATAGCTAAATTGATATGAATGCCAGTTTATTTAGCATTTTTGTTTAACTGTGTGTCAGAATAGGGCCTCATTACTATAGACTGAAGTGCTTTTCTTTTTGAGAACATTTTTTTTTTTTTTTGAGAGATAGGAATATTATTTTTGTTGTGCTTTCACTAAACGATACTTATGTTTGTTGTGAAGGAGAAGCTTATGTCAATAAACGGCGCGCCTGTGTCCACTCGCCTTTACTGTATAACATATACAGTGGGGAGAACAAGTATTTGATACACTGCCAAAACCTGTACATATCTTACCCAAAATAAAACAAGAGACACATAATTGCCACTAAAAGAAAGAAAACTTACCGAAATATGTGTGGAGCACAAATAGCAATTTGCATTGCATTGTGAATACAGCATAAACGTCTCACAACTACTAATTCTCCAACGTTTAGAAGACATAACATGAGTATGGAACGGCGCTGCCCCCAAGCGGCCGGTGGCATTCTCTTCACTCATAATGTCCATAAACGGCCTCATTGTAATGTTTGAGGCAATATGCCAGCGGGTGCGTTAATTGCGTCAAATATTTTAACGTGATTAATTTAAAAAATTAACGCCCGTTAACGCGGTAATTTTGACAGCCCTAAAAAATATATAATATATTAATTCCAGATATCGATACTTTTGCTTGGGGATCGATACCTAAAATTTAACGTGCTGGATCGAAATATCGATATTTTGGTATCGATCCGCCCATCCCTACCGTACAACACTTTGGCCTGCTAGTGAACAAACAGGTCGATGTGACTCATGACACTTATTAGAACGTGATTTCAGCAACTTAGACGAGGTCGAGATGCTTATGCTACACCGTTGCTTGCTACATCGCACTCTACTTCCTTAGTACAGGCATGAAAATCTCTCACCTTTCGGCGAAATTCGCCGTTTTGAAGTCAAAAAGGATGACCTACGTGAATCGTGTAGATCCGAGGAGAAACTTTTTGAGGGGGGTGGGGGGGAGGGGTGCCAGGTGTAGGCATGTGCCGGTTACCTTCACGGTTTAGCATGCTATGAAAACGTCGCGGTTACAAAACCACTGAAATTTTCCGTCAGTACGTATTCGTTACTTTTTCCATGTGACAAAAATGCAGCCAGAAGTGGCTTGGCGCGGCAGCGCTTAGCCCTTCCCGTTTGATGCTGCGTGTGTCAGTGACGCTATTCCAACAACAAACACTCCAAACACAAGCCGTACTTTTCTTCAATTTATTGAGCTCTCAAATCGTGGTAACTGAAATATACCAAATGAATACATTTAAAACGTTGTACAATCGTATTTTCAACGTGTGAGTAGCTTCAACAGTTTAGCTTCATGAAAAAGTTCGCCAAAAACAAAATACACATTTTCCTTTCAAATTCAGTACACAAAGTTACTAAAAACTTACAAAGACGAATGATAGGCTAGGCTTAGCGAGGAGAGCAACTTCATTGAGGTTAGTCACAGCCGCTGAGAGAGAAACAACTTTGAATGCGGGGGGGTTGGGGAGCGTCAAAGATCGCTAATTACGACACATGATCTTGTCCTAAGCACAAATTCATGTTCACTGGACGAGGTGAGGTCTCACTTCCAATTTTTTTTTTAGATGAATGCATTTGCCAGCATATTAAATTTGGTGAGTAATGGTTTCAATCGTTTTCATATTTTGCGGTATGACAGCTAGCCAAATCTCTGGTGGAAAAAATAGCTCCCGTTAAAGTGCCTGTGACACGAAAAAGCATGTTTATTTCATAATACACGCGGTATTTTATGCCCCTGAATGATATGGACCGCTTGGATGTGTGTGGAAGCGATCGCTATTTTTATTTCGTTTTTTTGAATCCCGCGCCTTGAAAATGAGTGACTTCCGGCTTCGGTCTTGCATTGAGGAGGAGGGCGCTGTGACGTGTACGGTAGAAGACGTCCTCTTCACGCTACAGTGTTGTGTATGAGGGAGAAGGATTCAGCTGATTTTGCGGATTAATACGTTTATTTTTCGCATCACGCCAGCCAAACGGCTGCAGAAAAATCATTCTGTATGAGGGAGAGGCGGATGCGCCTTTTAGGAGTTTCAAAAGGTTCCCATTCACCGTGGATATTTACTGTGGGACCATTGGACTTATGAGGAAGTGAGTAAACATCTTGTTTTGTATTATGTCAAATACGAATACAGCGATTACAAAGTAAACACTACAAACTTTCTTTAAATGAAGGACTACTTACGTTTGATCATTGATAGGCATGTAAAAAGCTCTCCTAATGCTCATTAGCAGCAGCACGTTAGCTGCACAACAACTCCAGCCACCCTCCTCCGGGGAACGAACTGTAAATTGCTCTCCGCCTGGCGGTTTGCCGGTCCGCGATGACAATCGACAACCGGGTCGTCATGTCAAATAATCCAGGATAGTTAATGTGTGATTTTCCGCTTCGAAGACTTTGAAACATCACTCGGTTCGGGTTAGCATGTTGGCTAGCTGTCACGCCTTCTGGTTTGTTTACATTCTCCGAAGCCGGGGAAGGGAAATGACATATGTCCGATTTAGGTGTCATAAAATATCGTTCGGGAGGTGCGACAGTAAAGGTGAAGTCGACAGTTTTGACCATTATGGAGTAATTTTGCCATGTCGTCCTGAATAAATGCATTTTTATTATTTCATATTCCATTCAGCACAAGACTGTTATTTGTCATGACCATGCCATTTATTTAGCAATTGGGGAAAATACTTGGATAAAAAGAATATCCTGTAAAAATATTGAAGTAAAGAGACAGAAACAATGACATTTTGCCGCTGTCTTCGTCGCGTTTTCCTCGTTGTGAATAGTTCCTCCTCGACGGCATGACTGGTCCTTCTCAAGCCATTTATATAGCTATTGGGGAAAATACTTGGATAAAAAGAATATCCTGTAAAAATATTGGAGTAGAGAGACTGAAACAATGACATTTTGCGGCTCTTTGTCGCGTTTTCCTCGTTCTGAATAATTCCCCCTCAATGGGCTGAATAGTAAAACCGATGAGCCCAGTCTACCGCTGACGTCATCCACCTGTTGGGGACGCTAAAGCCCTATAATGGTAGGCGTGGCTAACCGGCAGATTAAAAGACTAATTTCTCGTCATCTGCGCTTTGCAAAATTGTTGTATATAGTCGAATCGTCTCAAAGTATGATTCTAATTCACATAATAATGCCATTTAAGACTTTTTTTCTCGTATCATATGCTCTTTAAGTTAGCGTCAAGCTTGTGTATTTAACGGTAATATAAAAGCAGAGTTGTCAGTAACGCGTTATGTGAGTAATGCGTAACTGTAATCTGATTACTTTCAGTAAAGAGCAATCTAACGCGTTCATTTTTCTAAATTGGTAATCTAATTAAAGTTACTTTCCTTGATGCCTGTGCGTTACTATTTTGTTAATGCCCCATTATGTATGTAGAAAGAATACTGTAGTCATGGGAGTGACATCACATGTGACATTTTCTAATCGGGGATGGAAAAAAAACGGCTCACGTGTATTACCGTCATGCGTGAGCCGTGAGCGCTGGGAGTTTGCGGCCAAAACAACATAGCCTTGCTACCTCGCCAGGATACAATGAAATCGGCAGGAGATATACTACAAACGGCTGCATTTGCACGCTGGAAACACAGCCATTACTTCACATTTTTGTCCAGTAAAGATGACAAAAATATCTCTGCACTACGAACTTTGCGCTGGCTCAAAAAGACTGTCGACCGCTAAAAGCATCCAATTCAAGCAACACTTGGAATTACAGCACAACAGGTAACAAGACAGCCAGGACTTTTTGATGCTGCTCGTGCGCAATCTTCAGTTCAAGCTCAGTTGTCGTTGAAGGTTTTGAAAGCTTAGGTTTAAAGAAATTTTAAATATCCATCTTGCCTCCTCAGCTGTAGTTTTGGCTAAGCAAAGCAAACAGCTGTCTCTGAGGTGCTTTAGTCACATGATCTGTTCGAAAAATAATTTGGACCCATTATGAAATACTTTGAATGATTCTTGTTGTTTGTTTTATTGCTCTAAAACTTTTATAGACAACATTTTAATAGCCATATTCAATGTCTTTATTTTAAAGGGGAAGTTCAGAATTTTTTACATTAGGCTTAATCTTTTGAGTTAGCCGGGGTTTAATTAGTCGTTGGAATTGATTTGAACAAATTCTGTGCAGTTTGCATGTTATTTGTTAGTTTCAGGGCTCTGGAGTGGCAAAGCTAGCGCGAGTAAATGGTGGTTGAAATCAACTCCTTCAACTAATTAAACCCGCGCTAACTCAAATAATAAGCCTTATGTGAAAAATTTAAATTTTCCAATTCGCCTCATGTAGGACGTTTTGCCGACGGAGGACATTTTGGCAGAACGCCGGAACATACTCCTCCACACCCTACTCACCTTTTTAACCCCTGACCCATTTTCATGCCTGTTAGTAGAAAACCGAGCCACCTCATTGAGTTTGCCTTCACGGCAATTAAACTTTTAATTCTAAATTTCACCATTTTAATTTAACTCGTAAACAAATTATTAACAACAATATGGTCCCAAGAATTGTACAATGACGACAGGAAAACAAAAACAAACCTTATGCTTTGAAATCAGGATTAAATTCTGTTTTAAGTGCTCTTAAAAAGTCTTACGCTGCTACGTTCACATTTTAATGGCTTATTTTGTGAATTGAATATTGTCACATTAGCAGAGGTGTCCCTGAAATATAAACACGGGCGGCTGGCTCTGGAGGTGCCGCTGACATGCAGGAGCGAGACGTGCCTTTTCTTTCTACAACCCATGCTCATGACAGTGGGCGACCTGGTCAGCGAGCTGCAAAAGGAGGACCCCGGCGCCACTGCCGCAGTTCTCTCCAAAGGTACCTCCTCTTTTCCAAACCCCGCCCTTTACTAGCTCTCGATTCCCGGCATGTGGTCGAACGGGTTGAGCCGCAAAAACACCTTGACACTGTGTTGAAAATGTCTTTTCCAAAACTTTTTAGAAAGATCTTATCCAAATTGTACTCTTAATAACCCTTTATAGGGGACTTATTCAACTGCCATTGACGGTGCTAGGTGTCCAGTCCAATTTGACTGGCAGGGCTGGCAGTGATTATTTGTGCTGCAGTTGCGCTGAAACATTAATATTCACAGCCAGTTACTATAACCCTCATTCGAATCCAAATTAGTTCATTATGAGCCATCCTGTTCATTTTCAGTAACTTCCTTCTGATTTTAGGGCATTACTGGGTTACCCCCTGTTCATTTTGGGCAATCATATTTATTTTGAATCCCTTCCTATTGAATATGTGGGTTCCCAGGTCACTATCTGTTCATTTTCAGTCACTTCCTGCTGATTCTAGGACAATTCTGGGTCACTTCCTGTTCATTTTGGGCCATCGTATTCATTTTAAATCTCTTCCTGTTAATTTTAGCAGAAATTACAAGAAATATAGCCATTTGTCCTATAAAGTGTTAAACAGATTTACCAAAACAGCAGTACAGAATTTATCTAGTGAAGTCTTAAAAATGTCTTACTTGTGGGTGTTTTTCATCTGTTTGTCATTTCTGTTGTTTTTATGCCTCGTAAATTACAATGCCGTCTGTCTGGACAGATGGTGAACGTGTGGCCTACAACACACTGCTAGAAGCCCTGCTGATAGACAAACACTTTAAACTGGTCATAAACAACACTGTTTACAATGTACACTCTCCAGAAAAAGGTACGAATTTTGTTCTGGCTCCCATTTGTTAAGTAATTCCACTGTTAGCCACTAGATAGCGTTCAAGGAAGAACTTTTAAAGTGTTTATTTCATACACTGTTTGCAGTATGCAAATCTAGCGAGCACGCCCTGCAGTTGGACGACATGAAGCACGTAGTTCACCTGCTGCACACGGCTCTCAACCTACCGGAACACCAATACAAACAGGAGCGCCAACTACTGGAGAGACTGGATCGCCTCAAGCAAGAGCTTTCCCCGCTGGAAAAGGTGTTGCCAAAAATACTTGAAAAGCACACTGGAGAGAAATTGTAATATTCATATCTTGTAGATGCAACTAACCACAAAAAAATGTTCAAATCAGTGATTGTCAAATTGTGAACAAGGCCGAATCATTGCTTGAGTAATTTAGATTAGTTCACGAGTAGACGTCAACTACGGGGACTTTAAAGTGCATATGACCTGACAAAAAAAAAAATCTTAAATCGCATTTTTATTGGAATTAAAATCGTATTTTGTGACAATTCAACTATATACAACAATTTGGCAAAGCGCATATGACGAGAAATGAGTCTTTAAATCTACCGTTTAGCGCCTCTTGTCATTATAGCGCTCTGGCCCCTCCATGTTGGTGAGAAAAAGGCGACAGAGACAACTGACGACTAAGCAGACTGCAAAATGTCCTCATTTTTACAGGATATTCTTTGTATTGACCTATTTTTTTCCCCCGATTGCTATATAAATTGTATGGTCATGACAAATAAGAGTCTTGTGGAAAATGAAAGTATTAAAAATGCATTTATTCAATGACAGGGCTAAATTACTGCATATTGGTCAAAACTGCCAACTTCTTAAACCTCCCGAACGGTATTTTACACCACCGGAGTTAGTCCGGCTCTTGTCATTTCCCTGCCGGACTCGGAGACGGGGGAAAGAGCGTAAACAAAACAGGAGGCGTGAGAGATAGGCTACATGCTAACCTGAACCGAGCAGCTCTTCCAAGTCTTTTCCTCACTTTAAACATGAAAATCACACAAAATTACCCCAACTCATGTCACACACCGCAGCGGGAGTGGTTGCCAACCTCTGGCGGTGAGCAACTTTCAGCAGACTATTACAGCTCGTCATTCCCCTACTGCGGCCTTGGCAAGCAGTCTCGTAGGAGTGCTCGTCGCCGAACAAGCAGCAGGGGAATGAACACCGAAAATGGCACATTCTCGGCGGACAAACCAGCCGACATTGGGCAGCTTGTCACACGCCACGGTTGCCGGCTGCTTCATTGGCTGACGGCAAGCATCGTCACCCACAAAATACCAGTCACCTCAATAAAACATGTCCCAAAATCCCTATACTTGACATAATATAAAACACATAGCATACTCACTTCCTCGTCCGTCTAATGGTCCCTCGATTGTCGCACTTGTTTTGCCCATTCTTTGCGGTGAACAGGCTATTTTGATACCCAAAAAGGCTCACACCACTCTCCCTGGTGTAGCAACAAAAGCCTGCAGCACATTGAGGTGGCATGACGCGAAAAATTACCGTATTAGCCTGAATATAAGACTGTTTTTTGCATTGAAATAAGATTGAAAAAGTGGGGGTCGTCTTATATTCGCGGTCTAGACGTTATACCCATTCACGACGGTAGATGGCGCCAGATATCATTGAAGCGATGTTCTGTCATGACAAATCTCAGCTACTCTCAAGTTAGCATTATTTTATTGCAATGTTTTTCCTTATTCCGATTTGTTTCAAGACTAGTTACAGTTAGACCTCACTTTGATGGTTAATGCAGTTATTGCAATGTTATATCAAAATAGATTGGTTTATTTACATTTCAAAAACCAGAAGCCATACATACATATTTAAATGAGGAAAAATAACATGCTTTTTCTCTCAAATATATTGTTATAATCATTCGTTTCAGATGTACTGTAATTATTTTCTATATAAAAATTAATTTGGTGTTAAGTCTTTTTTTCCAAACTTGAAAAAGAAGGGGTCATCTTATATTCGAGCCAATACGGTAATCCGCAAAATCAGCTGAATCCGCAGTCCTTCTCCATACAATAGTATGGCTGTACCCTATATTGAAGATGATCTCATTCTCTGGCCAGAAGGCACTCATTTTCATGGCGCAGGATTCAAAAAGTTGAATAAATATATGGATCCACACACATCCAAGCGGTTCGTTTCATTCCAGAGCATAAAATACGGCGTGTAATATGAAATAAACATTGCTTTCTGGTGTCATGTGCACTTTAAGGCAGGTTATCTTTCTGAATCACTATTCTTAGATGTTGTTTCTAGAACTTTGGACTTGTCATACCCTTGTTTGAAGTTCTCCAAACACCACTGTACGTTGCCAGATGAAGGCGCAGCTGTCTCACACGGCCGACTTCCAAACATCCAGAGCGGTTTGGACCGGTTTGGCCCTGCTGTCCGTGCAGGGCGGCGCACTGGCCTGGCTTACCTGGTGGGTGTACTCGTGGGACGTCATGGAGCCCGTCACCTACTTTGTCACCTACGCCACCAGCATGGGGGCCTTCGCCTACTATGTTCTCACTAAAGAGGCAAGCCAGACAAATTTAGTCTTATACATTTGATTTTTGTAATCATTCTGTTTCATTTATTGCTTTTTTAAAAAATTTTTTTGAAGGATTACGTCTATCCCAATGCTAAGGACAGACAGTTCCTGCATTACTTCTACAAGGGGGCAAGCAAGAAGAAATTCAATGTGGAAAAGTATAATGAACTCAAAGACGAGTTGGCTCAGGTATGCAACCTTTGAAATAAGTTGTCTAGATGACCAATCCATTTGAACTGAGAAGGGTCCAGCTGCGGCTCGCAGTACAAGCTAACCGCACCCCCCTGCTTTCAACGAACCTAACCCTTATATACAGGTATAGTAGGGTGTCCCAGGCCCCCTATATAAAATCACATATTAACAGATTCGGACTCGCACACCCCTTCATTGTATTCCACTTGCTAAAAGAACCGAGCACATGAAATTTCACTCCCATAGCTGGTTGCTAAGACTTCCCTCATTGACATTCCTACTGGACTGGCAGTGGTTAACGTGTCGGTCTCGCACTCTTCTGACTAATGATCGCCTCTCTCCCAGACCGATTGTCTACCTTGCACAATTCACATTGGACAAGGTGTTACATGCACTGGTGCAATACAACTGGATAGTAGCAATACAACTGAAGACAGGGAAGTGACAGCTGAACTACTGGAAGCTGGCCTTGTCAGCCGTGGGGAATTGGCGGCGGTGATGTTCGATGACCTGAAAGATGAGCTGCCGCTCGTCTTCGTCCTTCGTCAGGCACTGGTTGAAGTCGGTCGCCAGCTTCACCGCTCGCTCTGCAACATCATTTACCGACTTCAGCTCGGACACGACAACTGGAACTTCCCGCAGATCCGCGACTGTAGCTGGGAGAGGCAGCTTCAGGCAGTGGAACAGGTTCTACAACCTCCGGGTGATGAAGTTGCCTAGGTCAGCCCTCTTGAGTGTAAGGGTCCTCCTTCCTTCCAGCCGCCGCAGTTCCTTCCCTTTCTCCTGAGCCTCGTAGAGGTTGTGCAGCATCTTGGCCTTCTCCTCTTCCTCGGTCTTCATTGAAAACATCGCCAGGGAGGCCAAGTCCTCGCTCAAGTACCAGAGATGCCCACGGAACTTCTTGAGAGCAGCCGAGCCAACTTCACTGTCAACAGCTGTGTATCTGTCCAGCTCCTCGCACATCTCCAGGTCGTTGACAGGTGCATCGACGGTCACTGGAGCTTCGAACCACCGCTTGAGGTAGACCGTCACTGCGAACACGTTGATTTTGCGCAGAGCTCTTGCTTCATGTGAGTGAGTTGGAACTGCTTCTGGAAGATGTAGATGACTTTGGCCATCCATCGAGCGCAGTGGTACGCCCCAGGCCGGCTGAAGCGGACAACGTCTGTCCAGGGGCCCGTGAGGAAGAAGCGGGCGAGGAGGAGGAACTCGCAGTAGTCGTCCCTGTGGTGGTTGGTCTCCAGCTGGCTGTTTATAAACTCGACGACTTCGTCCTTCTTGAGACGCACCCACTCGGAGAGGTTGTCGTTCAGATCGGAGATGCCTTCGAGTGGTCCAGAAAATTCCATTCTGCTTTGAAGCGGACGAACAGGGAAATATCAGGGCCAGAGAATCGGAAGAAGAGGTCGAAGACAGCCGCGATGACCAGTTCCATGCTATGATCGCTTGAAAGTGCGATTTTCTCGAAGTAAAGTCACATTCTATCAGAAAAAGACTTGCTTAAACCACCTTCCACGTGGTAAGCTTCCCAAATCCGATGAGTTTTTCAAAATCGGTGATATTTGGGGGGGAAATCCCCCCCCCCCTTCGAGATTCAGACAGCTTTTCTGGATTGGCCACTGTCAACACCAGGTCAAGGCAACACCGCATACGTTCTATGCATGTGAGTGCAAATGGACAGTTGAAAACAGATCAGGATGATGCCCCTACCCGGCTGGCCCCTGTATACGGCATAGCAGACATTACATGTGCTCTGAGGGAACCCTAAATACTAAGCGATCATTGTGAATTTTTTCTCACAGTACTTTGGCAAGAAGTGGAATGCATTGAGAGGGTGTGCGAGATTAGTTTCCTGGATTTACTTTTTTGGGACACCCTAATATATAGTCATGTGAAAAAATTAGGACACCCCATTAAATATTCAGTGCTTTATTAAGAAATGTTCTTATATCAATATCGGATCTTGTTTTTCTTTATCCCTGGAAAAGAAAGTGATTTAATGCAGGTAAACAACAAAAATTAACAATGTTTTACTCATTAAACCAAATATATCAACAAAAATGCATATTCTAACTGAGGAAAAATTTAGGACACCCTACCACCTAATAGCTAGTGTTACCCCTTTTGGATGAAATAACTTCAGTGAGACACTTTTTGTAGCCATCTACCAGTCTTTGACATCAGCCTGAAGAGAGTTTGCCCCACTCCTCAGCGCAGAATACTTTCAGCTGTGAGATGTTTGAGGGGTTTCTTGCACGTACAGCCAGTTTCAAGTCCCCCCACAGCATCTTAATGGGATTAAGATCCGGGCTTTGACTCAGCCATTTTAGGACTCTCCATTTTGTGGATTTCCTGCTATGTTTTGGGTCATTGTCATGTCGCAGGGTCGAGTTTCGCTTCAGCTTTAATTTTTTCACTGATGATCTCACATGTTCCTCAAGCACCCTCTGATACACGATAGAATTCATGTTGGATTCTGTCATGGTGAACTGGCCAGGTCCTGCTGGAGCAAAGCATCTCCAAACCATGACACTTCCACCTAAATGCTTCACAGTTGGTATGAGGTTCTTTTCCTGGAATACTGTATTGGTTTTAAGCCAAAGCCTGTCACAAGATGCAATAATTCTATTTATCGTGCGGTATATAAAAATAAAGGCGGTAATTTTCCCGCTGCGATTTATCGCGTCACCCGCGTGCGGCAGATGTGTGGCAGACGTAGGGCTGGGCGATATGGCCTTAAACATGTATCACGATAAATTGAGCAGATTTATCTCGATAACGATAAATGACGATAAATTCGCCCAAGCGTACTGTTATATAATTTGAAAATCTGAATCAATGCATGAAATAGATTAACTGTTTCTTGTTTATTTACCAGCATTCAATTTCATATACTGTATTTAACAATTGTACATGCAGTCTAAACATTAAGTTTATAAAAATGTATTGTAAGCAATAAGAATTCAAGTATGTACACTATCAAAATCAATATGCCTGTGCAAACATGTAATTGTAACACAAATGACTTGCAGCTTGAACAGTACACTTCAAAAAGACAACTTATTGTTAATGGCTGCTGTGACATAATTATTCAATACAAGTGTTTACATTATGGTTTCAGGGTCCCCCCCAGTGCATTTTTTAATAAATGCACGCACAAATGAACCCCCAAACAAACACAGAGAAACACACACATTAAAGCTATATTGATCTTCTTCAAATGAAACGCTTAAGATTTTATGATAGCAATAATGACACAGAAATAAGCACATACAGAAAAATAGCTGGGGCCATTTCTCGGTCATTATAAGTTTCGCCGTTGGATTGTACTTTATGCTGAATGATTTACCATCACAAAAGCTATCAGAGGAATCACACACAGACAGATACAAAATAACACCACATAGTAATTGCTAGATGCAGTCCGTGCCCAATCCACTCATTAAATTCAGCCGTTTCGACAAAGTTAGAGCTGCTATCCGACTCCATCACGTTCATTTGTAGCGTTAGCCGCTAGCTAGCGTTAGCCTGGCTACCAGTAGAAAGCACTGAAAGCACCATCTCCAGAAATCGTGAGAACAAGGGAGGACAGCGGGTGAAAGCCCGTCTGGATGCCACCAAGAGTCTACTAAATGTCGGTTGAAAGTTTGGTGAACCTCCCTTAAGCCACACTCCATCACGTTTTGCTTGTAGCGTTAGCTGCTAGCGTTAGCTTACCGGGCTTTTGTTTGATTGGCTTCTTGATGATCACGTGACTCCCTACGTAAGCCCATTGACTGCTTTCTTAAAGGGGAATGAACATAGACGAACAACACAGAATCAAAGCGGGATGAAAAGACTATATTTTCTTGTTTTATTAATTTACCGAATTTACCGACATGGTCAAAATTACGTCGGTCATCGTTAAGAATTTCGGTGACGGTAAATTTTCGGTTTACCGCCCTGCCCTAGGCAGACGTGCTGTTAAAAGTCAGGCTTCCTTGTTGCCAAAGTTTAACTTTTGATACCGCCAAGTTTATCATACTGTCAGAATCTAATATCAATTCATGTCTATACATTCCAGGTGGAGGACGACCTGAAACGCCTGCGCTACCCGACACAGCTTCAACTCCCCATTGGACAGATCCAGCCAAAGGAGTGATGTCATCACAGAAACAGAAAAAAAATGAAATACACTTTTGGTTTATTTTTCATAATGTTGCATTTTTAATCAGGAATATTGTTGACAGGTTGTTATGTGGAATGGGGTGGCAGGAGGGCGGATACAAACTGGAATATTGAAATAAAAGTCCTTTGCTGAATCTGTTAGTCACTGAGACATATTTTGTCAGAGTTGGTCATGTGACTTTACAAAAGTAGCAAATGTAAAAAAAAAAAAAAAGTTTAAAAATGCACACACCCATACTCCCTGAGGTACTGTCATCAACTGTCAGCTGTTTTTGCGTGCTAAAAATATACGCCGACAAGACTAACATAAACACGCAAATACATGAATTCCCTTTTTTGTGATATAACAAAAAGATACAAACTGCTTTTCACTATAAATTTCTGCTTTGATCATGTAAAATTAGCTAAATTAAGCGACCTCAAGAGTGCTCGGAAAAAAGCCTGGGAATGTTTACTTTTTCGGGCGGAAGTAGAGTTTCTTAGTGAGCATGGAGGCGAAGCACGGCACCTGCTTCTTCCCGATGGAGTCCTTATCTTTGCTGGCCTGGACACTCCTGGCGGCTACCGTGCGGTTGACCAGCGTCAGGAGTTCGGTGAACTCAAGAGAGTCTCCGTACTTCTTCAGCAACTCGCAAAGGTCTTGAATGTACCACGAGCCATTCAAGGTCTCCCTGTGGGAGTAGTAACCTTGAGAGGGGAACACCGCAGACAGGACTGTTAGTACTCGGCTAAAAATGCGAATGAGGCGGTATTGCGTGACTCTAAGCCTGTCGCAATATGCAAGAATTCCATTTATCACACGGTAAATAAAAATGAAGGCGGTAATTTTTCCGCTGCAATTTATCGCCTCCCGTGCATGTGCGTCTGCGCGTGCGGCTGACGTGCTGTTAAAAGTTCGGCTTCCTTGTTACCAACTACGCAAAATGCATTTTCGTTCTGGGTCCGGCAAAAAATAGCACCGTAGCCGATTTTTTACCATTATATCCTATTGGTCAACATATACCGGCCGCATCAGTGCTCCGGATTGACTGCGGACCATCTCCAGCGTGCCGGAGCCCGCCGAATGATTTAGGCTAGAGATGTCCTGATCACGTCATTTTCAAAGTATCGGAATCAGCAAAAAAATATCGGCCATGCCTTTTTTTAATATATATATATATATTTTTTTTTTTTATTAAATCGTTTTCTAATTGTATTTCACATTACAGACATAATATGTTACACTCATCCAGAGTCTTTAGTTTAGGCTTAAGGTAGGGTTATCAAATTTATCCCGATAACGGCGGTAATTAATTTTTTTTTAATGTATAACGTTAAATATTTAACGCAATTAATGCATGCGTTGCACGACCCACTCACGCATTGTCGCGCTCAATCTGTAATGGCGCCGTTTTACCCATTTAGAGAGCTAAAAGGCAGCGTATAATGAGTAGAGTGAATTTTGGCAGCCTTTGGAGCCGTTTTTTAATAGGCTAAAGCCTTACAATCCCTCTCTCTACGATTAGAAATATCATGGGAAGCAACGTGGGGAAGCAAGGTAGCAATTGATCTTTTTCTTAACACCTTATGTTATTTCCCAACGCAGAGAAGATATATCAATTGGTAGCACTACGCACGGTCATGGCTCCACTTCCCATCATACATTTGGGTTGAATGGCTGCAGTATCATTTACTGAAAGCTCAACAAATACACAAGATGGCAATATTTAGTCACAATATACAAAGTCACAAGTCTTTCTATCCGTGGATCCCTCTCACAGAAAGAATGTTAATAATGTAAATACCATCTTGAGGATTTATTGTCATAATAAACAAATACAGTACCTATGTACTGTATGTTGAATGTATATATTCTTCCGAGTTTTATTCTTTTTTTTTTCCTTAATGCATTGCCAAAATGTATATGATCGGGAAAAATTATCGGGAATGACTGGAATTGAATCGGGAGCAAAAAAAGCAATCGGATCGGGAAATATCGGGATCGGCAGATACTCAAACTAAAACGATCGGGATCGGATCGGGAGCAAAAAAACATGATCGGAACAACCCTAGATGAAACGGTTTTAAAATTTTCACATGTCGAAAGTAGACAGAAGGGAACTAATGCAAAAAACGGGATCAATTTTAACGGTTGATTCACAACATTAAATGACCTCCAAACATAGCAAAGGTTACTACATATATATATATATATATACACACAAGTTTTTTTTTTTTTTTTTTTTTAAAAGGAAGAAAAAAACCATGAAAGGTAACACCAGTTACTTTGCCAAGTAACTTTTTTACTACTGTGTGTATATTTCAGTAGTCAGTCACTACACTAGCCAAAGAGCTAAGAGGCATTTTAACAGTCGAAAATGTTTACATTTTAATTGTTTATTTCATTTTCTTAAAAGCAAAATAAAGGCAGTTTTTGGGTTGGGAGCTGAAACTACAAGGCGTCGCATGTGGCAATCATCGTTTAGCTTGTTAAACACTTGCTGCGGCAACTCGTTGTGTGTAAGTGAGCAGCATGAGCGGATTTGGGGGGACTCACTCAATGAAGCATTTAATAAAGACAAGCATTTTTCTACGTTATTCTTGTAATTCCGTAGGACAGTAACACGTTTCAAACTTATCATAATTGTTACATTTGAAGTGCTTAAAAACCATAAAAACATACATAACAGTCCAGTGCTAAATCTTAATAAATACATTGAACACACACAAATAAAAAGTCCTTGTTAACTTGTTGGCTGCCATTGACGTCGATATGTGTCCAATCCATTTGAAGCGGGAGGGTTGCCAGTGATTAATTCATTTAAAGTGTTTTAATTGAGATCTTAAGAACCACATGATTTAGAGCTAAAACGAATACTCGAGCAACTCGAATAACTCGAGTTTAAAAACTAATCTGAGTAATTTTATTCACCTCGAGTAATCGTTTATTTTGACAGCTCTAAGCATCACGTTTTGCTCGGACTACTTTTAATGCGGGACAACGCGCTGATGTCACGTGCGTAGAGGAAGAAGCAAAAAAAAAACTTACTGCAGCCAACAGCCGCTACAAACGACGCCGATGTTGCTAAATACTAGCCCGCACATGCTACGTTAGTTGCAGGTAGCGTCTGGTGAGTCTCATAGAGATGACATGTATGTTGAACTAGATGCAAAATGACAGACTAGGCCGTGTCTGGGCAGCGTTAGCAAACAGCCGCCATCTTAAAGCAGCTAAGCGCTAATAAATAAGATTAACGTTACTGTCACTACTAGCTAACGTAACGTTAGCCCTGCGGAGGGCTAGGTTTCTATTAATTAAGGCCACTTTCGATGCGTGGCTAACGTGTCTTACATACAGGCTTTAACATAACATAGCGTTGTGGAGTGATGAGGGTGTAAAATAAAAACTCAATAATGCTAACTATCAATTTTAGCTCAGTAGTCATTGCTGGATCAAAAAACAAGTAGCACTGGTCCCTAATGTGCTCCAATACAGCCTGTATCATACATTTATTTTGAACACTGCAAAAACTCAAAATCCTATCAGGACTTACAGTTTAGACTAACTTAAAACTTAACTAGAACTTAAAAATGGCTTGACACAAATAGAAATTCAATTGAAACACGTGGGAAAAAATCCTAACTTTTAAGTGATGTGTGTTATCAAGCGTAAGGGCATTTTTAGGTGTGTGTGTGTGTGTTTATATATATATGTACCTTTTCAAAATAAGATCTAAAGGTTTTTTGAGTGAAAGCAGTGAATTAGTCTTTTTTTTTTTATTCTAGTTACATCTGAGATGCAATTGTTGGCTGTTTTCAACAATATACATAAAAAATAAAGACATTGAATGACTGAAAATGATGAAATGTCTTGTTTTCTCATGTATATTTATAATTGCTCTTCACCGAAAAATATATTTGTTTTATCCGGTTACTCGATTAATCGATAGAATTTTCAGTCGATTACTCGATTACTAAAATATTCGATACCTGCAGCCCTAACATGATTGGACATCTATCATCGTCAATGGCACTGAAAGAGTATCGGGTTGAAAATATTAGTCTAGTGCAGGGGTCGCGTTAACCGAATATTTTCCGTCGTTGACCGGTTTTTTAAAACGGTGACGGAAAAAACTGAAGAAAACTGCAATTCACACCCCAGACCACAGGGTGGCAAGTGAGCATATTAATTAGCTATTGTCTCTCTTAATGCATGACGTCGTTGGCTATTCTGTCAGAATATTGTAGCGTCACCGGGGTCTGGCAGCGGCACCGTGATTGACGCATCAACGCGAGGTTGTTATTGGTGCACCCGGTGTTCCAGCGCGTCATCCAATTGGTGGACTAGATTGCCGCCTGTGTATAGACCCCAATCACATGACGTCACAACTCCGCCCCCCTGACTGGAGCCGCCATATTGTGTGTCAGCTCGTCGTGTTTACACATTACCGCTACGTACATGCCTCCTATTACGGCGTGTTTTTCTGCTCGTTAACATTAATAATCAAAATGGTGAAGGCGTGTGTGGCGGTTGGTTGCAGTCACAGAGAAAATAGACGGAGAGACTTGAAGTTCTACCGTATTCTGAGAGACCCGAAGAGGAGAGCGAGATGGACTGCTGTAATTCAACAAGAAATCTGGGCACCAAACGATCACCACAGACTATGTAGTAGTCATTTTATATCTGCTAAGATGCATTTAATATATATTTAGAAGATTTTGGGCTGACAACCACAATTAAGATCATTGTGTGACGTTGGTGATTGGGGTCTATATAGTTGCCTCTTTTTCTTTGGGGGCGGAGTTGTTGTTTCGTTGGTGTTGTTGGCGGTAAGCAGAGTAAAAAGAGGGTGAAAAATACCACGACTTCCGTGTCTAATTTTTCGCCGCCAAGCAAGCATTACAATATTAATTAAAAATGAATGAAAACTAAATGCTATTGAATATTTCATCATTATCATTTTAAAAATTTAAGTGACGGGTAAAAATAGATTATGACCGGATTTTTATGACCCTGTCAGTCAAAATGACAGACAACGAAAATGTCTAGCGCAACCTCTGGTCTAGTGACAACATTACTACTGATATTGTGCAACACCACCATCTGTACGTGTGACAACCAACCAACCCTGTTCTCCCCACCTCTCGAATTAGTTCCTCACCTTCTGCCACCGAGTAGCACATTATGAAGTCTGCCCCGGCCGGGAGAGTGTGAACGGCGCTCGCGTCCGTCACCACCTCGTTGGTCTTGATCTCACTGTCCACGGCGTCGCAGACCAGAACGGGCTCGTCGTGTACGTCACCGCGACATGCCTGAAGTCGGACATTTTTTATTTTCTACCCGAATGAGACCACGCTAACGACTCGGCCGGACGCGTACCTGCCAGATGAAGATCTTGGGCTTGCCGACCAGGGTTTGGCATCGGTGGCCTTTGAAAAGCGAGATAATGCGCTGGATGCTGATCTTGCCGTCGTAGGTGTACACATGCTCGTCCTCGCCGTGACTCAGGAAAATCAGGAGGAAGCAGTCGGAGTCGGAGTGGTTACTCTCGGCAGCTGGGCGGAGAGAAGAGGCTTACTGAACTATCACAAAATGCAATAAATTGAGTACTGACCTGTTAGTGGAGACAAATAATCCGGTTAGGGGTGTCCAAACAAGACGCAATGATCTTGAGTTCACCCGACATTCTTTTGCACATGTCAGCTTCAACACTAGATGGAGCTAGTCACTTTAACAGTGTTTCTCCATGATCAGAGGTCAAAATCTGACATTTTGAAATCAATGTAAAAACTAGGGTTGGGAATCTCTGGCATGAAGTCGATCCGATATGTATCTAGATACACAGGTTAAGATTTGATTAAAAAACGATACATTTTTAAGGCAGAGCAATTCGATACGATTCGATACAGTTTAAGAACGATACGGTTCGATACGGTGTGAAAGCGATACAATAGTAAACATTTGTTGTTTGTTCTTACAGTATTTTAAACGGATAAAAAAGACCAAATTTCTACAAGCAAAATTAAACAACAAAAGTTCATAACAATGTATGTTTATTTTAGGGGTGTCAAACGATTAAAATTTGTAATCGCGTTAATTACAGCTTTAAAATTAATTAATCGTAATTAACCCATTAAGGTCTGGGCCTATTTTGTCTGATTTTGCATGCCTTTGAAGTTGCCTTTATATTTCAAAGAAAGAATTGTTTACGATGGCCTGGTTTGGTCCCTTTTTTTGTGACGCCTTGAACTTCATGTCCAAATTGTTGTTTCCTTCACTGATCAATTATAAATCATCATTTTGGGCCCAAAAAGACCAAAAATTCCAAAATCGTTTTGTCAAAATTTTTAATCAATTGACAACCAAACATGCGTAACGAACCGTTTTGAAACTTTGTAATATTTATTCAACATGTTAGGATGAACATTCAACCCAAAAAATTTAGAATAAATAGTCTTATATTTGACAATTCAACATAAACAACAGGTATAGCCATAGGCGTTTTTTGCCTTTATACATGCTCCAGTCAAAACAGGTTATATACAGCAGACCTAACAGTGAAGAACAGTGAAAAAATATATACCATCTAACACAAAAAGTGTTTAGAGGCCATCTCTTTATGAGTTTAGGTATTGCGGCCAATCGCCTGATGAAAACTATGTACACACAATCAAGCTTCTTGAACACACATTTATATACACAAATTGAGAAGATTGATGTGGGAAAAAAATATATATATAACATTGGGGGAAAAAAGCATTTTCAAAAATATTTACAATTAACAAGTTAAATTTTTTTCAGTCATGCCACTCCGAAAAGCAGTTTCGTCCTGGAATTAGACACGGCTACATCACACAGCTCACACTCCCATGGGGTGTCGGTCCTCTTTCCACCCTTCCATTTTCATTTCACTTTGCTTTCATTGTCACTATAAATGTACATGAAAATAAGTCAGTATTTATGAAAATAATAAAGTATAAAATAAAAATATATACAGCAATAAATAATAATGGAAATCTATATGTATGACAATAGAAAGAATACCATAGCTGAATATGTGCTACATCCCTAATCTTCATATAGAAAGAAGAACACCACAAATGATAAATTCCTGCCTGGGATACCCACAGTGCACGTACGACTTTGATCTGATATGCACATTTTATTATTATATACACAAACACACACTTATATTGCATCAAAATTAACTTTGTCTTGCAATATCAAAAGAAACTTTCAAAAGAAACGTTTTCAGCATTAAAAAAAAGAGTGAGTTGGTTTACCTTTGCTCGTCGATGGCGTCACCCACGTGTTCAAATCCGTCACTATCTTCACTCGAGGACTCTTCCGAAGAAGACGATGATGACGAATTTGGACCATCCTCTTCCTCAAGTTAATCAGAAGCACAATTGCTTGCGCTAAATTTAGTTTTCCGTTCATTGTCAAAGTCACACAAAGTCGCTGCTCGATCCAGCAGTATCCAACTGGCCGTCGCTCGCCACCTCGCTGCTTCAGAACACTCCTCCCTCTCGTTCGGTTGAACCTCGCACCGCAGTTATATTTATTTATTTTTTTAAAAACGCATTTTGTGCTTCCACTGTGACTTCGAAAGGGTTCGTTTGATTTGTGTTTTTTTCATGGAGCTTCCGTTTTGAAAAAGGACTAGAAATGATGGAAATATAGACATAAAGAAATGATCCATGCAGCGTTTTAATGTTTTTTGAGAGGACAATAAAACTATAAAACTTAAATGACAATATCTCACGTTCTAGTTGGTCGATTGACTTCAAATAATAACGAGAGTAAACCGCAACTTCCGCACTTTAAAACGAGACCAACCAACGGCATGTGGGTGACGTAATTAAAACGTGAGGGCGCTTCAAAGACGACGTGCGCTGAGGACGCGCCGGCGCGTCCTTCGACTCTCAAGGGTTAATCGCAATTCAAACCATCTATAAAATATGCCATGTTTTTCTGTGAATTATTGTTGGAAAGATAAGACACACGATAGATATATACATTCAACATACGGTACATAAGTACTGTATTTCTTTATTATAACAATAAATCAACAAGATGGCATTACCATTATTAACATTCTGTTAAAGCGATCCATGGATAGAAAGACTTGTAGTTCTTAAAAGATAAATGTTAGTACAAGTTATACAAATTTTATATCAAAACCCCTCTTAAAATTTGTAAAAATTTTAAATAAAAAAATAAACTAGTAGCCCGCCATTGTTGATGTCAATAATTACTTACACAATGCTCATGGGTGCTGAAGCCTATAAAATCAGTCGCACCCAAGCGCCAGCAGAGGGCGCCAAAACTCCGAAAAACACAACAAGTACACCTTTCACTGTGCTCTCATTTTAATTTGTTTGAGCGGGGCATTTGTGCGTTAATTGCGTCAAATATTTTAACTGGATTAATTTTAAAAATTACCGCTTGTTAATGCAATAATTTTGACAGCCCTAGTTTATTTTTGAGATATGAAAAAAAAATAAGGCCAACTAGATGGCCATCATTTTGTAAACTGGGATTGATAATAAAATAAAACTCCAGTGACAGACAACAATAAAGTGCAGTAATTCAATTTCTGTATTTCCTGGTGTTTTGAACACAAGAGGTAGGTAATTTAAGTGCAACCTTTCCACGTAAACATCTTACAAACTCAAATTAAATGCAGGACCTCTAGAAAGAAAGAATTAAACCTGCTAGTGTTATCATAATAAATAAATAATAAATAAAGCATAATGCTATTATTCTTTACCTCTGGTATAATTGGGGGAATAAAAACATGGCATTTTAGCCAGATAGGTCAATAATCATTATTTTAACCGTATACACAGCAAAGTCATTCACTTATGCCTGTGCTTCCACATTTTTATTCCTCACCACTGTCCATATCTTTTTTGAAAGGCAGATTTCTCTTGAGGAAGATAATTTGATCCACATGTTCATCTTTAAGTAGACTGGAAACAATATCTCCAGCAGGTCGTGCCATTGTAGTGGGTTATTTTTCAGGGTTAAAAACTCACGATCTCTGTCCCATACAAATCTGGCTGCCGTCTTCACTTCAAAGTCCGACGTGCGTTAAAAATCAATTGCTGTCATTCGTAACTTCCGCCTGGCAAGCTGGCATCAGCGCTCGTGTTGTTTGTCCTTTGTTTTAGCATACGCGACTGTGGTTTCGTTTGCTCTGGCGTAGTTATGACACGCCTGTCACGATCGAAATGCAGGATGGGAAGTTGAGGCAACCACGACTGTGAGTGGTGGCTGTTCATGTTATGTGATGTGTGCTGTCTCACTTGAAGTGTGGCCATTCATGGGGTCAAGCAGTGGGGAAGGCACTGTGCAGCATTATTGAAGTGCAAGCTAATTATGTATCATTCATTTACAGATTGCTTGGTACGAGAGGTCGCGTTACCGGAATATTTTCCGTCGTTGACCGGTTTTTTAAAACGGTGACAGAAAAAACTGAAGTCCATCCGTCATTTTGACAGGTTGCAATTCACACCCCAGACCACAGGATGGCGAGTGAGCATATTAATTAGCTATTGTCTCTCTTGATGCATGACGTCGTTGGCCTTACTCGGAAAAATGTCCGAACTAGCATTCAGGTGTAGCAAACACGGAAGCTTTGGAGAGCATTGTGTAAGGCTACGTTCATTTTACAGGTCTTAATGCACGAATCCAATTTTTTCGTGTTTTTCCGACTCGAGTCAGGCATTAACTTGACGGTCTGAACGGGACAAGTCGCATAGAAGTGGACCATTTCAAATCCAATCTGGGTCATTTTTGTATGTGGTTCAAATCTGATCTGGGCCACATTTTTCCAGACTGTCGCGGCGGTCTGTACCGTCCAGTGTCCCAAATCCAATTTCAGCTGTGCATTATTAGCACCTAGCTTGCAGTGAACACGGCTTTTGGGGAAGGGCTGGGCTTGACAACAGTCATAAAAAAAATAAAAATGGGTTGAGGATAAGCATGAGAATGATCGGTTTTCTCTCTGCTCTATGTGAGCAATATTTCAACATTTCCTACACGGCCGATAGTCCGGAGAGGGGTCTGGCTGCAGCCCGTCTTGGAGAGTCGGGCCAAACTGCCCATATGTGTGTGTGACATGCACGGACAGTGCGTGCATGCTATCGATCCATATAAACTGTGAATATAAGCCTAAACGGGGATTATTCATGTCTGTTATTTGTCTCCTCCTTTTGAAAAGCAAAATATGATATCCCTGGAATGACGGATGACTTGTCATTTGTTTTGATGCTTCTGCGCACCGGCTCGTGCCGGACTGCGAATTACAGCGCATGCGTAATACTTGAATGGTCTCAATGGACAAAAGCAGTCTGAGCGGGCACGCCAAAAAAACGGATATGACCAAAAAAATCAGATTTGTGCATTAAGACCTGTAGTATGAACGTAGCCTAATTGAATGAGCAGGGACAAACAGCTTGGAGTCAGAAGTACGTGCGCTATCCTCAAACCTGAACGCACCCCGAGCCTTGGATGACAAATCAACAGAGCAGAGAGTAGACACAACATGTCTGTGGAACAGGAATATCAGCTTGTAGAGATCGCAAATCACGGCGACTTAAACGTACATTTGAGACAACAACTCAACCGAAGTTCTGGATTAAAGTCATTTCAGAATATCCCGACATTGCTTGGAGCGCGCTGAAAACTGTGCTACAATTTCCAACATTGCTAGCTTCTCTCACTCTCCCATCTCGTCTCAACGAACCAAACTCAGCCCTCCCACTGATTCAGCGGGTGAGTTGTATTTTTTCCCTGCACTTAACACGACGGGGCTAAAAACAAATGCTATTTTATATTTGCTGTATTTTTCTGCCGCACATTGCCGGTGTTCTGACAAAGTTGGCATGCGCGTAACGTTAAAAAGGACCGCGACTGCAGCGATTCCTAAGTACACACTACAAACTTTCTTTAAAGAAAGGAATATTAACTTACGTTTGCCATGTTTGGCGCACACAACAACTGCACGTAGCCCTCTCACTTAACGACTTCGCCGTGTCGTTAAGCGTTAATTTACGCCATTTCCGTGTTGCACATGTATGTTTGTGATGTAACTAGTTTTTTAGCACCATTGGATAACATTGAGAGTCCAACTGAATATAAAAGAGGGACACCGGTCCGTGAAAAAAAGACCCAAATCACACCGGGGACCCCTGCTCTAATCCCATTCATATTTGTGTCGGTTGGCAGAGCGAAACCGATGATAGCATATTAAATGATAATTATTCTATACATTACTTTATTTTGCGGTCACGGTGTATCAGCTTCACAAAAAGAAATGCAAAACATACCATTTGGTGTTTCCCACACGAACTGTTGTCGGGGTTTCATCAGTGTGATTGCTCCCCTCAATGATCCTTTCATTAGGCTGCATTGGCTTTCGTTTGGGCTCAAATTGATAACCCAAAACACCAAAGAAAGGTTCATAACTCTCCTCTTCACCATTAGAAGAATGTTCGTTACGTCGGATTCGTCGCTGCAACTAGAAACGTAATTGTCCGCCATCATCGCCGCCATTCAGTACTAAAGCACTGAGCCGGATGTTTCCTTGATTTGATGTCACGCACACAATCTGCCAGATTTCCGGGATCTCAGGGGCGGGTCTTTTTAGCTTGAAATTGACCCAAATTTCTCCTATTTTCTTGGTGTTGCGATGTGTGTAATTACACGAAGTGACATGATATGAATCCAAAAGGCATGCGTTTATGGATAAATGATGGAATATTAGCATTTCCCCAGGTGTTGACATACACTTTAAAAACTCACAACAAGGTCAAAAGAGGCCCAAAGCCTCAATATTAACTGTGGCAATAAGTGGCAAATGAACAAGAATGTGTAACATTTTATTGAAACATTTTTCTAATAGAAATAAAAAATAATGGTATATATTGGCATATAGGTCGTTGGTCTGCAATTAGCAATATGTGTTAAACTTGCAGGGGTCCCCAAACTTTTTCCAGTGAGGGCCGCATAACTTTTCCCTTTAAAAAAGTATTGTTTCTCAGAAAGCCACAATCAAATAACCCTTTCTGGATATTTCACGGAGCAAAAGTAAATAAATTAAAAATAATAATATAAAAATAATTAATAATAATAACACTATTAATCAAATAGATAATAACCAAATAACCCTCTCTGAGTTCTTCACAGAAAAAGGCCAGAAAATAATTAACACATTTGAGAAAAAAAAATAAAAAATTCAAAATGCTCTCTGGTATTGTTCAGGGGGCCGGACCAAATGTCGGGGCGGGCCGTATTCGGCCCACGGGCCGTAGTTTGGGGACCCCTGTTAAAGTATTATTTGCCAGTACATTGAAATGCATGCCTTTTAGTTTTTTGGTGCTTTCACGCTCAAGTGGGGGCGCCCTTCCGCTTCCTCACGCGAAGAAGAACGCGCTCACGTGAAGAAGAGCGCTCTTACACGCGAAGAAGAAATGCCGCATCCAAGCGAGTGAGTGAGAGAGGGAAGCACTGCTACGACCCTACGTTCTTTGTTAATGCTTGTAAAATATCTACAGAGGCAACGCCTGTATGTATCATCTTTTGTGTTGTTGTTTTGTGTTTCCACTCGCGATCGGACACTTAAATCCACTTGTGTAGTGGTTTGAACGATGTGCTAATGCTAGCGAACGCATGCTAACTGCTTTGTTATTACTGAATTAGGATCTAACCATCGCTGATTTACGTGGATGCAAACCTGTTTGTTATTGGGGACGAAATTGATTTGTTTCATTTCTATTTTTAGTTTCACTCTTCAAGTGATGGTTGAATAAAGTCAGCAAATTATACCAACGTCTTCTGTATCGTCATTTCGGAGTTTAGCTAGCTGTATAGCTGTCTCGGTGAGGACAGTGCAGTCTATTCCCTCCCAATGCAGTTATCTCCACTTTCCCTCCTGATGCAGTTATCTCCACCTTGCAATGATTGCAAGTCGTTTTGTTGTAATTTTTCCTCGTGAAGTGAAGACACACTTTCGAGCGTTTGAACCTACGTGCTGTCATTGTTATGTTTACGGCTGCAATGCTCGTGCTAAACCATCGTAACTTTTCATTTTCACCCTCTTTCCTGGTGAAGTGTAGCCAAACTTTGGAGCGGGTGGTTCTTGGCGCCATGCTAGTTTGATGTGTTTGGACAACAAGCCAGTCACGACGCAATATGCGTCTTCAGGACTCGTTAAAGGGATCGTTAAGGCTTTTTCATTGTGATGTTGAGGCCTCGAAACACTAGGAACCGGTTCCAAATTGGAATCGGAGTTCGATTCCCATCCCTAGTTCTAATGTCTAAGCACTGCAGACTAGTAGTAGTAGTAGTATTTTTATGTCCTAAACCAATTAACTGCCCTGACTTGTTGTAACTAGCTTGTTAGCGTTTGCTAACAGCATGCAGCATGCTAGCGTTTCTTCATACATAAAGATGTGACCTAGAACATTAAATCAGTGTTTAGAATCACCATACACACTGATCAGCCAAACTGATAAGATGTTACATGATTCACTTCTGTGCCAGAATGTTATCCTTATTAAGTAAAAGCAATATAACTTACCAGCTAGTCAGTAGAATACGGTATGCATAAAGGTATGTGTACTAAGCACAATAATAATAATAATCTGAAGTACATTTTGTTTATTAAGGCAAATGTGTGTAAATAATTAAGGATAGTGTGAAGTGAATGAATAATGCAATTGGGGGGTGGGGGGGCACTTTGAGTGTCCTAAAAAGCGCTCTATGAGAGCGAGGCGTTATTAGACTTTTATTAAATATGCTATTGCTCCAAGTCCAACTGTCCCCCTTACTTGCACATGCTCAAAGGGCCCCATGTTGCCTGTTGCCCCTGGGGACCCTTGCTACGCCTCTGGTCATTGGGATATGGTCGTGAAAACCTGTAGACTAATACATTTCTGTTCAAAGATGGTTATGTGGCCCAGTCTACGATTTGTTACTAAAATACAGTACTAATATTTTGTGTAATTTAATTATTTAAAACTGATCTTACAGTCGTAAATCCATTACTGTAATGCGTCCATGAAAACATTTGATGTTTTTACGTCTCTAAAGCGTTATAAATAAGCGCTCCCGTCGGGGGGGACATTTCACGCGGGGCAGCTATTTTTTGGCACCCATTTTATTTTACAATCGTGACAACGGTGACGCTCAGCTGACCAAATGTCGGTTTATAGTCGGGCCGGTGCCGATTTTGGGTACCCGACTCCTCATCGTGACATAAACTGGAGTATGATTGGAAATTTTGTGGTCTCTGGAGGCGCTCTGACGCACGCGACGGGACCGGACCGGAGGAAACATCAGTTTGGGCATCAAATATGGATCTGGCGACTGGATCGACCGAAGCATTTCCAAACAACGTCTTTTATGCAACTCATCCAATGAGTTTACAGCGTCTGAAAGCACCGGGGCTTCCATAATTTGCAAGTGAATCCACCTTTAGAAACTACGATCATTGACAATACGGACACAGAATGACTGACAATATGGCGGCACAATACAGCGATCACGTGATTGTGTGATGTTGGTGATTGGGGTCTATCAATACATCTGGGATTTACTGGCTATTTACTGTCGAATAGTTAGTTTGCTATCGATACAGCCGCATCGCTCGCCTGTAAAAACGGATATCCGGTCGTATCGGTTTATATTTTTGGGACACTGAAACAATCAAAAATAGAATGTATTTTTATGTTTTTGGGAGCAAATGCGTTAATGTGATTTTAGTGGAGCTTGGAACGAATTAGGCGATTTACATGCAAAACTCGATTCATTATATGAAACAATCATGTTACGGAACGAATTAATGTCGACTCTTGAGGTACTTTATTAAGATTAAGAGGTTATTCATTTTAAGAACTAAATTAGGTGATTACCTTTATGGATTATATCCAGGACTTCCTCGTTTTTGTAGCTGTCGTAAACCTTCACATCGAAGTTCAGTGCCTTCAGCCTGAAAAGACAAATTAACACATTGCAGATTTTTATAAATTTAAAGAAAAAAAAAAAAAGGCAACGACCAATTTTCAGACTATTAAACGCTACTTTTTTTCCACTTTTAAACCCTGCCACTTTTAAAGCAGCTCATTTATAAATTTTTACAGGTTAACCCTTTAACACCGAACGTGTCGGCAGCGACGCGTTTACGCATATCGTCTTTGAAGCTTCGTCACGCTGTAATTACGTCACCCACGTGCCGCTGGTTGGTCTCATTTGAAAGTGCGGAAGTTGATGTCCACACCAGTTTTTATTTGAAGTCAATTGACCAAGAAAAACGGGAGATAATGTCATTTGAATTTTATGTTTTTATTGCACTCATAAATATGCATTAAAACGCTGAGTGGACCATGTATCTATTTCCATATTTCCATCATTTCTTGTCATTTTTCAAAACCGAAAGCAGCACAAAAGACTACATATCCCAACAGCCGTTGTTATGTCAAGAAGGACGAACCGAATGTGATCATTTTTAATAAATTTCAGAGCGAGGCGCCAACTAATGAAAGGGAGGCATGCGACGCAAGCAACGGCCGGTTGGTTTGAGCGAGCGACTTTGAAACATGCAGAATAAATCTAAAACTACATTTAGCGCAAGCTAATGCATTATTTCATTAAAGTGCCTGTGACACGAAAAAGCATGTTAATTTCATAATACACGCGGTATTTTATGCCCCTGAATGATATGGGCCGCATGGATGTGTGTGGAAGCGATCGCTATTTTTATTTAGTTTTTTGAATCCCGCGCCATGAAAATGAGTGACTTCCGGCTTCGGTCTTGCATTGAGGAGGAGGGCGCTGTGACGTGTACGGTAGAAGACGTCCTCTTCACGCTACAGTGTACTGTTGTGTATGAGGACGAAGGATTCAGCTGATTTTGCGGATTAATACGTTTATTTTTCGCATCACGCCAGCCAAACGGCTGCAGAAAAATCATTCTGTATGAGGGAGAGGCGTATGCGCCTTTTTGGAGTTTCAAAAGGTTCCCATTCACCGTGGATATTTACTGTGGGACCATTGGACTGACGAGGAAGTGAGTAAACATCTTGTTTTGTATTATGTCAAATACGAATACAGCGATTACAAAGTAAACACTACAAACTTCCTTTAAATGAAGGACTACTTACGTTTGATCATTGATAGGCATGTAAAAAGCTCTCCTAATGCTCATTAGCAGCAGCACGTTAGCTGCACAACAACTCCAGCCACCCTCCTCCGGGAACGAACTGTAAATTGCTCTCCGCCGGGCGGTTTGCCGATCCGCAAAGACAATCGACAACCGGGTCGTCATGTCAAATAATCCAGGATAGTTATGTGTGATTTTCCGCTTCGAAGACTTTGAAACATCACTCGGTTCGGGTTAGCATGTTGGCTAGCTGTCACGCCTTCTGGTTTGTTTACATTCTCCGAAGCCGGGGAAGGGAAATGACATATGTGCGATTTAGGTGTCATAAAATATCGTTCGGGAGGTGCGACAGTAAAGGTGAAGTCGACAGTTTTGACCATTATGGAGTAATTTTGCCATGTCGTCCTGAATAAATGCATTTTTATTATTTCATATTCCATTCAGCACAAGACTGTTATTTGTCATGACCGTGCCATTTATTTAGCAATTGGGGAAAATACTTGGATAAAAAGAATATCCTGTAAAAATATTGAAGTAAAGAGACAGAAACAATGACATTTTGCCGCTCTCTTCATCGCGTTTTCCTCGTTGTGAATAGTTCCCCCTCGACGGGCTGACTGGTACCTCTCAAGCCATTTATATAGCTATTGGGGAAAATACTTGGATAAAAAGAATATCCTGTAAAAATACTGAAGTAAAGAGACAGAAACAATGACATTTTGCCGCTCTCTTCGTCGCGTTTTCCTCGTTGTGAATAGTTCCCCCTCGACGGGCTGACTGGTCCTTCTCAAGCCATTTATATAGCTATTGGGGAAAAATACTTGGATAAAAAAAATATCCTGTAAAAATATTGGAGTAGAGAGACTGAAACAATGACATTTTGCGGCTCTCTTCGTCGCGTTTTCCTCGTTCTGAATAATTCCCCCTCAATGGGCTGAATAGTAAAACCGATGAGCCCAGTCTACCGCTGACGTCATCCACCTGTTGGGGACGCTAAAGCCCTATAATGGTAGGCGTGACTAACCGGCAGATTAAAAGACTAATTTCTCGTCATCTGTGCTTTGCTAAATTGTTGTATACAGTATAGTCGAATCGTCTCAAAATATGATTCTAATTCACATAATAATGCCATTTAAGACTTTTTTTCTCGTGTCATATGCTCTTTAACTCAAGGAAGAAGATGATCCGTATTTGTCGTTGTTATCTTTGGATGAGTCGCCATCTCGGCGAGTAGAAGTGACAGCAGTGCGCAAACGGCGAAAGAGTAGGCTGTGTGACTTTGTGTGTGACGCAGCTCCGTGACCTGTTCAAGAAGCAGCTTTATTGAGTGCGCAAAAAAAAAAAGAAAAAAAACTTTATTGGGTCGCATGCCTAAAAATTTGAATTGAACTGAACTACTTGTCAATATTTTTTAAAATACTTTTTTTTTCAATGTTATATATATATTTTCTTCACTATATTCGTTTCAATTTTATGTAGATGTGTGTTCGAGAAGCTTGATTGTATGTACGTATATACTTTTGATAAGTTGATGGGTACAACACCTAACTTCACAAAGAGATATCCTCCAAACCCTTTGTGTGTTAGATGATATATATAATCTTTTTTCTCACTATTTTGCACTGTATATAACCTGTTTTGACCATAGTATGTGTAAAGGCCAAAAACGCCTATGACCATACCTGCTGTTTGTGTTGAATTGTCAAACATAAAACTATTCAATCTTATTTTTTTCTATTGAATGTTTAGCCTAACAAGTTGAATAAATATGATCAAGCTTCAAAACGGTTAGTCGAGCATGTTTGGTTGTCAATGGGTCATCAACATTACAAATTTTGAAAAAAGATTTTGGGATTTTTTTGTCTTTTTGGGTCCGAAATGTGGATTATAATTGGTCAGTGAAGAAAACAACAGTTTGGACATGAAGTTCAAGGTATCCTGAAAAAAGGGACCCAACTGGACCATTGTAAACATTTTTTTCTTTGAAATATAAAGGCAACATCTAATGCATGCAAATTCGGCCAAAATAGGCTTAGGTGTTAAAGGGTTAACAAGCATTGTTTAATTTTTCATAATGGCCTGGAGCGTCATGTTGACATTGCCACTTTTTTGAGTGCATTTAGAGTCCCTATCTCCTTGTGCAAGTGTTCCATTTTCCAACAGCACCCTTTATTTATTATTTTGCCCTGTCCTGCTCGGATGTATGACACGGAGAATGGGAATCTGAGTGTCCTATTGGTCTAAACATTTTTGATGGATCTCATGGGAGTATGATATACTCCAATTGTGATCGTTATTCATTGTGTTTCGTTTATTAGGAGAAAGCAGTGAGCCAGAAGGGAGTAATAGGGGGACAGAAAGGAAAATAGAAAAGGAGAGAGAGACAGAAGAGAAGAACAAACAACAACAATAAATACATTCAACTAGAGCTGAAACGAATACTCGAGCAACTCGAGTAACTTTTAAAAACGTTTAAAAACTAATCCGAGTAATTTTATTCACCTCGAGGAATCGTTTAGCTTTGCCAGCTCTAAGCATCACGTTTTGCCCGGACTACTTTTAATGCGGGACAAAGAGCTGACGTCACGTGCGTAGAGGAAGAACCAATTTTTAAAAAAATGTTTTTTTAACTTACTGCAGCCGACAGCCGCTACAAACTACGCCGACGTTGCTAAAAACTACGCCCGCATGATGCTAGTGTGGTAGCAGGTAGTGTCCGATGCGTCTCATAGATATCGCATGCATTTAAGACTAGATGCGAAATGACAGACTCTGCCGCGTCTGGGCAGCGTTAGTAAACAGCCGCCATCTTTAAGCAGTAGACTTCTCATCGCTAATAAATATAACGTTACTGTCACTCACTCACGTAACATTAGCCCTTCGGAGGGCTATGTTTCTATTGATTATGACCACTGTCGATGCATGGCTAACGTGTCTTACATACAGGCTTTATTTAATCTGTAAAAACACAGCGCTGTAGAGTGATGAGGGTGTAAAATTAAAACATAATAAAGCTAACTGTCAGTTTTAGCTCAGTAGTCATTGCTGAATAAAACAACAAGTAGCACTGGTCCCTAATGTGCTCCAATACAGCAGGTATCATACATTTATTTTGAACACTGCAAAAACTCAAAATCCTATTAGTACTTACAGTTTAGACTAACTTAAAACCTAACAAGAACTTGAAAATAGCTTGACACAAATGGAAATTTAATTGAAACACATGGGAAAAACACGTAGCTTTCAAGTGATGAGTGTTATCAAGCGTAATTACATTTTTAGGTAAGAAATATGTTTTTTTTAAATAAGATCTAGAAGTTTTTTTAGTCAAAGCATTGATTTTTTTCTGGTCACATCTGAGATGCAATTGTTGGCTGTTTTCAACAATGTACATCGAAAATAAAGCCATTGATTGACTGAAAATGGTTCAATATTGGATTAAATGTCTTTTTTTCTCATGTATATTTTAGGGCTGTCAAAATTATCGCGTTAACGGGTGGTAATTAATATTTTTAATTAATCACATTAAAATATTTGACGCAATTAACGCACATGTCCCGCTCAGACAGATTTAAATGACAGTACAGTGAAATGCCCACTTGTTAATTGTGTTTTGTGGAGTTTTACTGCCCTCTGCTGCCGCTTGGGTGCGACTGATTTTATAGGCTTCAGCACCCATGAGTTGTGTAAGTAATTATAGACATCAACAATAGCGGGCTACGAGTTTATTTTTTGATTGAAAATTTTACAAATTTTATTAAAACGAAAACATTAAGAGGCATTTTAATATAAAATTTCTATAACTTGTACTAACATTTATCTTTTAAGAACTACAAGTCTTTCTATGCATGGATCGCTTTAACAGAATGTTAATAATGTTAATGCCATCTTGTTGATTTATTGTTATAATAAACAAATACAGTCCTTATGTACCGCATGTTGAATATATATATCCATCTTGTGTCTTATCTTTCGATTCCAACAATAATTTACAGAAAAATATGGCATATTTTATAGATGGTTTGAATTGCGATTAATTGCGATTAATTACGATTAATTAATTACGCTGTAATCAACTCGATTAAAAATTTTAATCGTTTGACAGCCCTAATATATTTATAATTGCTCTTTACCTAAAAAAAATGTTTTATCCGAATACTCGATGAATCGACAGAATTTTCAGTCAATTACTCGATTAATAAAATATTCGATAGCTGCAGCCCTACATTCAACGCCTACACTAACTGTGAATATAGTAGTGATATCGTTAGCTAATTGTATTTCTGGTTGATAACGTGGGGGGCCTAATAACCCCGGAGGGAAAGAAAAGGGGCGGGGCGGTTGGAAAGAGATGTGATTCAATGGGGTGGAGCGTACACAAATCAGCAATGTTAGGTTTAGAACCCAGTATTATGTGAACCACTTTAAAGTGTGGATATGTTGACATCCTGTTCTATGCTGCCTGATCGCTAATCCCGGCACCAATAGTTTCTCTACTTGAGTGTGTGTATCAGACATGTGATAGTCCTGCAGACAAGTGAAAATGCTGCGCGTCAGCCGCCCCAGGGCCAGGGCCCCTCCCCAGCCAATCACAGGGGAATGAGGCAGCGCAGTCCATTCCCTCCTCCCACAGCTCCAGCAACACCGCCGTCATCCCCCCGGGACTCGGGGTGGCCTCCCGGAACATCTGTGCCCCCATTAACCGGCCTTCAGGGAAGGGATGAGGGAACCCGCCACCACAAAATCAAGGAGGAGCCGACCTGGAACTGTACAGACCCGTTCCGAATCTCCCCAAAGACATGAATGAGTGTGTAGGTGCCAGCGGCAAAAAATATTTACATTGCAAAGTGAAGAGTGTGTGACTTAAGAGGCAGAGGCAGAGCCCCACCCGCCAGAACCAGCGGTCGCAGGGCGAGAGGAGCACCAGGGTCACGACCACACCCCGCTCCAAAGCCCCAAACCACCTAACTTGGGGAGATTTTTTTTAAAAAATGATATCAACAGCTTGCAATGCTTGCAGTTGCTAGGTAAGTTTGTTAGGCAGGATTTTATCGGCAAAAAGGACGCCGTCCGATGCTTGGTGCCATTAGAGAAGAACATTTTAAGGCTAGCCATGAGCAGTTTCACAGATGTTTGACAGTGTGCGATGATCATGATGGTATGCCAGGGCTAACACGGACAGTCGTTAGCTTGAGTTCAAGCACTGCTCTTATTTTAAGAGGACTGTCCGCTGCAAGCTAAGAAAACAAGAAAAAGTACATTTTATTATTTGAAGCATGGGGGTGGAAACATCATGCTTTGGGGTCTGTTTTTCTGCAAAGGGACCAGGACGACTGATCTGTGTAAAGGAAAGAATGAATGGGGCCATGTATCGAGAGATTTTGAGTGAAAATCTCCTTCCATCAGCAAGGGCATTGAAGATGAGACGTGGCTGGGTCTTTCAGCATGACAATGGTTCCAAACACACAGCCAGGGCAACAAATGAGTGGCTTCGTAAGAAGCATTTCAAGGTCCTGGAGTGGCCTAGCCAGTCTCCGGGTCCCAACCCCATAGAAAATCTGCGGAGGGAGTTGAAAGTCCGTGTTGCCCAACGACAGCCCCAAAACATCACTGCTCTAGAGGAGAGCTGCATGGAGGAATGGGCCAAAATACCAACAACAGTGTGTGAAAAGCTTGTGAAGAGTTACAGAAAACATTTGGCCTTCGTTATTGCCAACAGAGGGTACATAACAAAGTATTGAGATGGTATTTTCCACCATGGTTTGCAAATAAATTCTCTAAAAATCAAACACTGTGATTTTTTTGGTATTTTTTTTCCACATTCTGTCTCTAATGGTTGAGGTTTACCCATGTTGACAATTACGGGCCTCTCTAATATTTTCAAGTGGGACAACTTGCCAATTAGTGGTTGACTAAATACTTATTTGCCCCACTGTATTCATGAACTTTGTGTGATTTTTTTTTTAATCAAAACAACTTAAGTAAATATAGAACCATATTGAAAATTAAATATATATGGGGTGTGACAGTACACACAAATCATGGTTCACTACGTACATTGGTGTGGGGGTCATGGTTTGGGGCGGGTTCAGTACAAACAGGAAAAACAAGGTTTTTTTCCCACAGCATTTGAAAGTTAAAGTTTGTATAACATTACATTCCGATAGGTGAAATTTTATAAAATGTAAAAAGTGTGACCTATGTTTTTTGAATGAAAAAGACAGTTCAATTCAATCAGTTAATATAAACATACAGTATTTGAAAGACGTTATAGAATGGATCATGTAATAGCGTGTAGAACCAGAAAAGTAAGTGACTTTACCGAATAACTAATTTCTCTTTCAATGAGGTAACTGATTTACTAACACAATTACTTTTTGGGAAAAGTCATTTGTAACTGTAACTAATTACTTTTTTAAAGTAAGATAACAACACTGTTCACAAGTAGAATAGGAGATGATTTATACTAGGGTTGTTCCGATCGTGTTTTTTTGCTCCTGATCCGATCCCGATCGTTTTAGTTTGAGTATCTGCCGATCCCGATATTTCCCGATCCGATTGCTTTTTTTTGCTCCCGATTCAATTCCAATCATTCCCGATAATTTTTCCCGATCATATACGTACATTTTGGCAATGCATCAAGAAAAAAATGAATAAAACTAAAATATATACATTCAAAATACAGTACATAAGTACTGTATTTGTTTATTATGACCATAAATCCTCAAGATGGCATTTACATTGTTAACATTCTTTCTGTGAGAGGGATCCACGGATAGAAAGACTTGTGACTTTGTATATTGTGACTAAATATTGCCATACAGTGTATTTGTTGAGCTCTCAGTAAATGATACTGTACCCATGCCCAAATGCATGATGGGTGGATGTAACACACCTTTAGCAACCATGACTGTGCGTAGTGCTACCAATTGATATATCTTCTCTGCGTTGGGAAATACCATTGGGTGTTAAGAAAAACATCAATTGCGACCATGCTTCCCCACATTGCTTCCCACGATATTTCTAATCGTAGGGAGAGGGAGAGAGCTTTAGCCAATTAAAAAAAGGCTCCTAAGGCTGCCAAAATTCACTCTACTCATTTTATGCTGCCTTATAGCTCTCCATATAGATAAATCGGCGCCATTAAAGATTGAGCGCGACAATGCGTGAGTTGGTCGTGCAGCGCATGCATTAATTGCATTAAATATTTTAACGTGATACATTTTTTAAAAAATTAATTACCGCCGTTAGCGGGATAAATTTGATAACCCTACCTTAAGCCTAAACTAAAGACTTTGGATGAGTGCAACATATTATGTCTGTAACGTTAAATACAATTAGAAAACGATTTAATTAAAAAATATACAGTATATATAAGTGTTGCACCGATACCATTTTTTGGCCCCGATACCGATACCACCCCGTTTATATATATATTTTTTTTGTTTTGTTTTGTTTTGCTTTTTTTCCTTTCCCCCAAAAGAGCTAAATAATTGGATGTGAAATCATTGCTATCAAGTCTTTGTCAGGCTGTTGCTTACCTTTGCAAAATAGGAAAAAGACTAGTACAAAGTATAATACTAGTCCAGTGCTTCTCAATTATTTTCTGTTACGCCCCCCCAAGGAAGACGTAAATGTTTCGCGCCCCTCCCAACTCTCTTCCGCCACTGTAAATAGTATCATTTGTCTATAATATTACTATTATAAGTACGCCTCAGCCTAACATTGTGTCCTTTTTTTCTATTAAAGAAAAAAAGTAACATAGATCAACTTATAATAAAGTATAACTTTATTAACATTGTTTTGCTTGTAACAAAAAAGACTTAACGCGCATCAATTTGCCTGAAGTAAAAAAAAAAAAAAAAAAATTTAAAAAGCCACATCCAAACTGTAAAAATACACTCAAGGTACATTTTTGACCATTTGATACTGAAAAATAAAATGTAATAAAATCAGTAAATAATAACAAATTCAAATTGATTAGAAACATTTACTCTTCAGGACAACATGCCAAAAAATTTGACCGGAAAAAAACTGAATAGAAGGGGGGAAAAAGTGTCTTTGAACAGAAGGAAAGTTTTTCTTTTCGCTGATTTACTGGTTTACTGATATAACACTGACAAAGCGGGACGATTGTGACAATTGGCAATAATCGGCACGTTTTCGCTGAAAAACAATCAAGCGGCTTATCAATGAGATTGAGGTTTAATGTCTTTAAGTGGCGTCTTAAATGATTTGGCTTCAGACTCTCCACTATAATCATTTTTAGACTCAGTAAACAGTGGTCTTTCCTCATTTCCCACTATATTAAAAGTCAAAGCCAAAAGGCAAACAGTGGTCTTTCCTCATTCCCCACTATATTAAAAGTCAAAGCCAAAAGGCAAACGGCCCGAAAAAAGCGCATTCTCGGCGGCCGAGGGAGAACTGTAGGTGAGGGCGGTGGTCGTGACGATCCCAAGCCGAAAACGGCACTTCTCGGCCGGACACGTAAGAACCGGAGAAGACAGTGGGTCGCTGCGTGAGTCCAGCTCTGCATGAGTCGCTTCCATGTGCTCTTGCTTACTTCAAAAATACTGCACGCACTTTGAAAATGATAACGCCACTGCCACCCACGGAGTGGATGTGCAAGTACACTTTATTCTAGTACGGCAAAAAAAAAAAAAAAGCATGTTCCCCGAGGTCACTCGCGCCACCCTTGGCATCGCTCTGCGCCCCACCATTTGAGAAGTACTGTACTAGCCCAACAGTAAGAAAGTAAAAATAAGTTCATAATAATAAACTCTGAATGAACTGAATAAACTTTTTTTAAACCTCTCAAAGGCCAAACAGAGCAACTTTCATGAAATTATTGTCACATTCTGCTGCTGGTTAGATTGTGTTTTGTTGCTGGGCTGTTAGTGGGGGCGTTCCTGACGTCGCACCTGAATCCAATGCGGGCTCATCAACGCAGCATTTAAGCACGGGTGAGCTCAGAGAAGGCTGCCGAGATATTTGCTTTGCTGATCGCCATTTGACATCTCGCACTATAGTCTCGCTACATTTGCTTGTTACGCCCCTGCATTGGGTTTTTTCTGTTAGTGTGCTGCACTCGTTTGTAACCTCTACCTTGTGCAGGTATTTGATTGTTTTTTTTTTGGCTTTTTGGCTCGCTGCCTATCGTCTTAGTTAACCTTCGAGTTTGTAGTATTGAGCTCCGTCGACCTGCTGTCACGGACTCCTTTTGTTATTTCTACTATCCCGCGATCGCGTGTAATTTTTTTGTTTGCAATTAAACCCTTGTACGTATCCCCCGCTTGTTGTCCGCTTCGAGGTCCAACCTTGTTTCCGCATTTGCGGACGCTAACAATTATAAGTAATAATAATTGACCACAGCATCCCGTCTCTCTATTAGCCTCCTTTTTTCGGGGGGGGGGGGGGGGGTGTCCCTTGTTTCTTTTTCTGAAAGGTGGCAACCCTACTAGGGAAACAGTTCCCAAATTACTGCAGCATTTCTTTAAGTAAAAGACAAAGTAAAGTTGACGTAGTGAACTGACCAGAGATTGTTGCACCGGTCCAGCGCCCTTCCTCTGGATAGCAGTCCTGCTCTTGCAGGCTCAAACTCGTTGTGTTCGTTCACGTTTTGTCTTCAAATGTTTTATCAGGTTCGAGGTATTGATCCTGGCCGATTTAACTCCACATCTCGAAACTTTCAGGCCGCAAATCTTGCATGCAGCCATTGATTTTAATTGCCGGGATTTCTTTTTTGAAATATTTCCCGACCGCTGCCATGTTGGCGGCGCCGACATAGCGGCCTTGTCATTGGTCAGGAGTGGCTATTGGCCCGTTCTCATTGGTCTGGAGCAGGCCAATAGACCCTACCCACCGACGTCACAAAATCACGTGATCGCTGTATTGTTCCGCCCCCTTGTCCGTCATTTTGTGTCTGTATTATCAATGGTCTCAATTGATCGAGCAATTTATAATGCATTTCATGGAAGACCTAGTGCTTTCGGATGCCGTAAACTCACTTGATGCGTTGCATAAAAGGCGTTATGTGGAAAAGCTTCAGTTTATCCATTCGTCAGATCCATATTTGATGCCTAAATCGATGTTTTTCGACCCGCTGTCTCCGCCGTATTTGCCTGACATCTGCTAGCTACCCTGATATGTACAACTATCTTGTCCACGCAAAATCAGCCTATTCTCACGAAAGTTTGAAAAACTTTAAGAGCTTGGAGGCTTATAAATACTTCGTTGCTGGTTGGGTGAAACAGGTCCTCGTCCACGAAAATTCGGCAGGAATCTATCTTGTGCTTGGAAAGATGAGTTACGAAATTTTCAATTCAAAATCTTTTGTTCTTGCTAACATCTACTGTCAAGTCTAATGTATTTCATGTCATTTGTCAATGGAGCTGGGGCTTTTAATGTTTATATGGTTTAGCGATAGCACTCTCACTACATACATACGTGTATGTTGTCGGCGATTAGCCTAGCAATTATCTTAATTGTGGTTGTCAGCCCAAAACCCTCTAAATATATATTAAATGCATCTTACCAGATATAAAATGACTACTAAATAATCTGTGGTAATCGTTTGGAGCCCAGTTTTCTCGTCGAATTGCAGCAGCCCATCTCGCTCTCGACTCTCCGGGTCTCTTGGAATCCGGTAGAACTTCAAGTCTCTCTGTCTATCTTCTCTTTTATTGCAACCGACCGCCACACACGCCTTCACCATTTTGATTATTAATGTTAACGAGCAGAAAAACACGCCGTAAATAGGAGGAATGTACGTAGCCTTAACAGGTAAACACGATGTGTTGACGGACAATTGGGCAGCACCAGTCAGCAGGGCGGAGTTGTGACGTCACGTGGGTAGGGTCTATAGCGATAGCTGCTTGGTGTTCACGTGTCATCACACAACACAGAGACAAAGTGTAGTGAGCGCCAGGAGAAAAAAAAAGGCTGCTGTCAAATGTTATAATAATGGACCGGTAAATGGTACATGCGCAGTCTTTGTTGGTACTCGCCGATACCGATACCACCATTTTGGGCCGGATCGGCGCCCCCTGCCGATACTAGTATCGGTATCGGTGCATCTTTAGTATATATATTAAAAAAAAGGCACGTCCGATATTTTTTTGCCGATTCCGATATTTTGAAAATCACGTGATCGGACATCTCTAATTTATACCTGATTTCGAGATTGTAGCGATCAGCGTTGGTGCCGTGTCGGTCGTTCATGCCAAGGCGCCAGAAGAAGCGTTCCTGGTTGAAAATGAGCGCCTGGCCTCGTCGTTTGTAGTCCATCCGGTACTCTACGTTGGGATCCGAAAGCTTGTCGCTGCATGATTGAAGGACACTAAATGTTAAAAGAGCAGATTTGCTTAAGAAAATACAAGCGTACCTTCTGAAGGCATCCGTCTCTGTTAGATTCTGAACGCACTGACCTGAAATGACGCGAAACAACATGTTAAGGCTATATTTAACTAAGAATCTAACAACTGCAGAATGGAGGTTTTCTTTGTCAAAACTACAGGTGCATCAGCGCTGCTCGCACGGGGGGTCAAGCAGCCATTGTTGGGTCAGCTTAGAGCGCAAGCTGCCTTCAATAGCTGACAGTTGGAGAACGACGACACCCCCGACTAGGTGACTGTGAGTGATTTTTAAAAGTCAGGATTGTTATAGTGTCCTCAAACAAAGATGCAAATTTGCTAAATTTGAAGAGAAATACTGGCTCGTGTATTATTGTTACCCACATTTTTGACAATTATAATCACCCATGCTTGGATATATTATCCTTTAGTTAACATAGCCGTTTAGTGCTGATAACTATATCCTTTGTATTTTGATTTATTATATTATAAATGACAACGTGAATATAAACCCTGCTTAAGTTTATTTATTAACCAAACCTCTATAAACATATGTCATCGAACTTGAGTCAATAATTAACCTATACATCCCTTTGTTTCACTTTCGAAACTTTCCATGTAGTTTTCTTTTTCACCAAAACAAATTATAATGAATATAACAAACTAATGTGAAGCACTTACTCGTACTGTCAGTGACGGTCTTGTTTTCCATGGCCCCACTCGCTCCTTAAAGAAAAGAGGAAATTTAGCATTTAACTTAAATAATATTTAAAACCTTTTTATGACTTTTTTGTTGTTATAGTTTCATTTATTTCGGGGAAATGCTTGACAACTCCCACAACAACAAAAGTTGGGTGGCCCCTATAGCTAAGGCGGTCGCTGTTAACAACTTTTGTCAACGTCTACTAGGAAACCTCCACGTTTTTTTCTCCTCCGCGTACATTTTTTAAACATATAATAGTACATAATTGATGAATATACGCATGTAATTGTTTTACCTGTACAGCAGTGCTCTCTCGTGTAGTCCATTTTTTGCAGCTTCGTTTCACCTCACCTTCGCCCTGACAACAGCCCCTTGGATTTAAGTAAGCTCCGCCTCCTTTGCCCTGATTGGTCATGAGCTGTGAGGTCATTGGTCGACTCTCCCCGCCAATCAAAAATGGGGTTTTCCCTGATTTTCCTCAGTAACTACCAGGAACTGATTTGTGCTTATCGCTTTGTGTTATCTTTAAACAATTTTCCATGTCTTTTCAGTCTTAACTCCAGTTTCCCTCCTTGTGTTGTTGTCTTCTTCCTTTTGAATGTATTATCTTCCTATGTTTCTTCACAAGTGTAAAGTTGTTTAAATTGAAGCTCCTCGTACATCTCGTTTGACAGGTTCTGCAGTAGTACTTGGAAATACGTTGTGTTACATTCAGATGCTTTATGTAACTTAATTATAATCATTTTAATTACTGTAACTAGGGTTGTTCCCATCATGTTTTATTGCTCCCGATCCGATCCCGATCGTTTTAGTTTGAGTATCTGCCGATCCCGATATTTCCCAATCCGATTGCTTTTTTTTTGCTCCCGATTCAATTCCAATCATTCCCGATAATTCTTCCCGATCATATACCTTTTGGCAATGCATTAAGAAAAAAATGAATAAAACTCGGACGAATATATACATTCAACATACAGTACATAAGTACTGTATTTGTTTATCATGACAATAAATCCTTAAGATGGCATTTACATTATTAACATTCTTTCTGTGAGAGGGATCCACGGATAGAAAGACTTGTAATTCTTAAAGAATAAATGTGACTTTGTATATTGTGACTAAATATTACCATCTAGTGTATTTGTTGAGCTTTCAGAAAATGATACTGCAGCCATTTAACTTCTGCCCAAATGCATGATGGGAAGTGCAACCATGACTGTGCGTAGGGCTACCAATTGATATATCTTCTCTGCATTTGGAAAGAATATAGGGTTTTAAGAAAATGATCAACTACTCCTTTTCTTCCCCACATTCCCACGTTTTAGTTATTTGCTGAGAGAGGTATTGTAAGGCTTTAGCAACATAAAAAACTGCTCCAAAGGCTGTCAAAATTCTCTCTACTCATTATATGCTGTCTTATAGCGCTATCTATAGGTAAAACGGCGTCTTTATAGATTGAGCGCGACAATGCGTGAGTGGGTCCTGCAGCGCATACATTAATTACTTAACGTGATTAATTTAAAAAAAAAAAAATTACCGCCATTAAAGCAAGAAATTTGATAGCCCAACTTTAAGCCAAAACTACTCTGGATGAGTGCAAGACATTTTGTCTGTAACGTTAAATACAATCAGTAAACGATTTAAATTTTCAAAAAAAAATATACAGTGCCTTGCAAAAGTATTCGGCCCCCTTGAACCTTGCAACCTTTCGCCACATTTCAGGCTTCAAACATAAAGATATAAAATTTTAATTTTTTGTCAAGAATCAACAACAAGTGGGACACAATCGTAAAGTGGAACAAAATTTATTGGATAATTTAAACTTTTTTAACAAATACAAAACTGAAAAGTGGGGCGTGCAATATTATTCGGCTCCCTTGCGTTAATACTTTGTAGCGCCACCTTTTGCTCCAATTATAGCTGCAAGTCGCTTGGGGTATGTTTCTATCAGTTTTGCACATCGAGAGACTGACATTCTTGCCCATTCTTCCTGGCAAAACAGCTCGAGCTCAGTGAGGTTGGATGGAGAGTGTTTGTGAACAGCAGTCTTCAGCTCTTTCCACAGATTCTCAATTGGATTCAGGTCTGGACTTTGACTTGGCCATTCTAACACCTGGATACGTTTATTTTTGAATCATTCCATTGTAGATTTGGCTTTATGTTTTGGATCATTGTCCTGTTGGAAGATAAATCTCTGTCCCAGTCTCAGGTCTTGTGCAGATACCAACAGGTTTTCTTCCAGAATGTTCCTGTATTTGGCTGCATCCATCTTCCCGTCAATTTTAACCATCTTCCCTGTCCCTGCTGAAGAAAAGCAGGCCCAAACCATGATGCTGCCACCACCATGTTTGACAGTGGGGATGGTGTGTTCAGGGTGGTGAGCTCTGTTGCTTTTACGCCAAACATATCGTTTTGCATTGTGGCCAAAAAGTTCAATTTTGGTTTCATCTGACCAGAGCACCTTCTTCCACATGTTTGGTGTGTCTCCCAGGTGGCTTGTGGCAAACTTTAAACGAGACTTTTTATGGATATCTTTGAGAAATGGCTTTCTTCTTGCCACTCTTCCATAAAGGCCAGATTTGTGCAGTGTACGACTGATTGTTGTCCTATGGACAGACTCTCCCACCTCAGCTGTAGATCTCTGCAGTTCATCCAGAGTGATCATGGGCCTCTTGGCTGCATCTCTGATCAGTTTTCTCCTTGTTTGAGAAGAAAGTTTGGAAGGACGGCCGGGTCTTGGTAGATTTGCAGTGGTCTGATGCTCCTTCCATTTCAATATGATGGCTTGCACAGTGCTCCTTGAGATGTTTAGAGCTTGGGAAATCTTTTTGTATCCAAATCCGGCTTTAAACTTCTCCACAACAGTATCTCGGACCTGCCTGGTGTGTTCCTTGGTTTTCATAATGCTCTCTGCACTTTAAACAGAACCCTGGGATTATCACAGAGCAGGTGCATTTATACGGAGACTTGATTACACACAGGTGGATTCTATTTATCATCATCGGTCATTAAAGACCAACACTGGATCATTCAGAGATCCTCACTGAACTTCTGGAGTGAGTTTGCTGCACTGAAAGTAAAGGGGCCGAATAATATTGCACGCCCCACTTTTCAGTTTTTTATTTGTTAAAAAGGTTTAAATTATTCAATAAATGTTGTTCCACTTCACGATTGTGTCCCACTTGTTGTTGATTCTTGACAAAAAAATTAAATTTCATATCTTTATGTTTGAAGCCTGAAATGTGGCGAAAGGTTGCAAGATTCAAGGGGGCCGAATACTTTTGCAAGGCACTGTATATATATTTTTTTAAAAAGGCATGTCCGATTTTTTTTGGTCGATTCCGATACTTTGAAAATGACGTGATCGGACCCGATCGATCGGGAACAAAAGTAATCAGTAATGGTTAGTAATAACATTGTTATCTTTAATAGATTTTTCGTGTAGGTTTTGCAAACTGGGTGTCACCAAAACAAAGCAAGGTACACAGATTTTGTTATGTGAGACAAGGGATGTTTGCTCAGAATAATTATTCTGAGACCTTTCAATTAGAATGGAGAGAAAACACTTAAATTCAGTGAAATTATCAATATGTAGTGTTACCAAACATTACAAAAGGAACTCCAAAGTGAACCAACCCACTGAACAGCAGGCACAAAAACATAAATAATTGAAAGTATTTCAAATTATTTACAGTATATCAGTCATATGAGTATTTCAAGAGTCCAGTGTTCAAAAAGCAGCAGCAGCTCTATCCCTGAGAGAACTTCTACTTCGTGGAGCCTTCATTTTTATCGAAAGCTCATCCACAGACTTGCTCACAACTCCTTCTTCACCTCGAACTGACACACGCACGATTCCCGTTGGCTGTCCAAGTAGGGTTTGCATCCCAAGTGCATCACGGCGTCGAATAGGAGCGTCACTGCAGACTCGCACGCTGGGCAAAAAAAGAAACATTAAGCATACAAAAGTGAAGAATTATAATAGGCTCTGACAGAATATTAAAAAAAAGCTCTGCTGCACCCTCTGCTGGACATTTTAGCTAACAGAGAAACCAAATTTAAAGCGTCAAACTGAACAGAGGCAAATTTATATAAAATGATGTCAGTCGTTTGTGCTACGTTTGTGCATGTTTGTGCTGCTATTGTTTTTAAGATATTTACAATTCTTTTATAGGTCGATCTGAGGTCAACCCCCTCCTTGATTAAAAATGGCTAAAAATGGTGTCAATCGTTTATGCTCGTTTTTGAGATAGGGTTGAGATATTGAGATATTAATTTCGAGTGATGATGTCACGCAGCTGCCCATATATTGCGAAATGGAGCATAAATGGTGCCATTCGTTTAAGCTACGTTTGTGCTGTAAAACATTTAGTTTGTGCTGCTGTTGTTTTATATTAGGGCTGTCAAACGATTAAAATTTTTAATCGAGTTAATCACAGCTTAAAAATTAATCGTAATTAATCGCAATTCAAACCATCTATAAAATATGCCATATTTTTCTGTAAATTATTGTTGGAATGGAAATATAAGACAAGACTGATATATACATTCAACATACTGTACATAAGTACTGTATTTGTTTATTATAACAATAAATCAACAAGATGGCATTAACATTAACATTCTGTTAAAGCGATCCATGGATAGAAAGTCTTGTAGTTCTTAAAAGATACATGTTAGTACAATTTATAGAAATTTTACATTAAAACCCCTCTTAATGTTTTCGTTTTAATAAAATTTGTAAAATTTTCAATCAAAAAATAAACCAGTAGCTCGCCATTGTTGATGTCAATAATTACACAATGCTCATGGTGCATAAAATCAGTCGCACCCAAGTGCCAGCAGAGGGAGACAAAAAACAAGTAAAAAGTGGACATGACACTGCTGTCATTTTAATCTGTTTGAGCGGGGCATGTGCGTTAATTGCGTCAAATATTTTAACGTGATTAATTTAAAAAATTAATTACCGTCCGTTAACACGATAATTTTGACAGCCCTATTTTATATATATATTGAGATATTAATTTCAAGAGATGATGTCACTTGCAGCATTTCCGTATCCAACTCCCGCGGCTCATGGAACATACCAACTCTCTCAATAACAGAGGGGTGTTGCAACAACTAGCGCAAATGTAGCACAAACAAATGGCATCCCTTCAGGTTCATTTTGTGTGACGTCATCACTCAAAATGACTACAGTATCTCAAAAATGATAGCAGCACAAACACTTTTTTTTCCCAGCATAAACAATTGACACCATTTTTAGCCATTTTTATTCAAAATGCAGGGCTGATTGACCTATAAAAGAATTGTAAATATCTTAAAAACGATAGCAGCACAAACAAAATCTTTTACAGCACAAACATAACAAAAAATATACATTTTTATACATATTTGCCTCTGATGTGGGGGCCAACGTCACAGAGGTTACTAACAATATTCATGATTCTCATACAAGAGCAGAAATAATGAAGGCTGTCAAACAATTAAAATTTTTAATCGAGTTAATCACAGCTTAAAAATTAATTAATCATAATTTATCGCAATTCAAACCATCTCTAAAATATGCCTTATTTTTCTGTAAATTATTGTTAGAATGGAAAGATAAGACACAAGACATATACATTCGACAAACTGTACAGAAGTACTGTATTTGTTTATTATCACAATAAATCCACAAGATGACATTAACATTATTAACATTCTTTCTGTTAGTGATTGAAATACACCACAAGGTGTCAACGACGAGTTTTAAATTCACTTAGAAATCAAGCTAAATAGTGTTTTTAAGTCCCTTGACTGACGCCGAAGTTCCCTGTTTACTGGACCATGCATTGTACCTCACGTCATTTGAGTGCTGACTTCACAACAAACGAGACCTCTGATAGTTTGTATATTGTGACTAAATATTGCCATCCAGTGTATTTTTTTTAACTAAATGAAATGTTTGAATAGAGTTTGACCAAAGTCTGAATAAGTTTTATGTGTATTTTGCATAGTTATTTTGATTGGGAATGCCAGTTCTCTTTGCACAGTTGTTTAACTGTTTGAGAATAGGGTCTCATTAATACAGATTGAAGCGCTTTTATTTTTGTGAACATTATTTTTTTTCGTGAGATATTATTTGTGTTGTGCTTTCAGTAAATGATGCTCATGTTTGTTGTGAAGGAGTTGCCGAAGCTTATGTCAATAAACGTCACGGTCCAATGAACGCCTGTGTCCACTCGCCTTTTGTAATATTCTAATATAGAATTATCCGATGCACCCTGAAGTGCTGTTTATTCACATGTTGCAGGAGTGAGTTAGAGTTACGGCCTGCCGAGAGCCGTAAGCTGTGGTAATGTTGAAGCTGAATGTGCTAATAAAGAATGTGTGGTATACCTTTGTCAAGAAAAAGCACAAAACAAGACACTTTTCTCTGCCTCTTAGCTCTCAAGTGCGTCATTGTAAGCTGTTTGAGGCAATGCATAAGCAGGTCATCTCGCACATGCGTTAAATGCGTCAAATATTTTAACGTAATTAATTTGAAAATGAATTACCGCCCGTTAACGCGATAAATTTTACAGCACTAAAAATAATACAGTGATACCTCAGCTCACGAACGCTTAAGCTCACGAACTTTTCGCCTCAAGAACATTAAATTCGCGAGCATATAGTCTCTGCTGACGAACTAGTTTTCGGCGGACGAACCAAACCACGCGGTTGAAAAGCGCCACGAGAAGCTGACGCACGCTCACGGCGTCCCAGTTCGTCCCCTCCCTTTCGTTGAGTGCGGACGTGGTTTGTGTTTGATAGACATTTTGGACCATATTGAGTGTACTTTTGCTATTATGGGACCGAAAAAGAGTTACCTACAGTCCTTATGGAAGGTGACTCGTGTTACCAATTCGCCCTCGACTGGTAATTGGCGGTGCTTTCAGCTTCCCACCGTAGTGAGAAGTGGCCCGGCGAGTCACGTTGGCTCGTTGTAGTCGGTTGTCTTCGGGTCGCCCGATTTCCTCTCCAGAAAGGTGGCGGCGTGCATACAAACACCCAGAGGCGTCGGATGGCTTTTTGTGGGCACTTTTATTAACAACCAAAAGCATGTGGGGGGCACAGCGCTGGAGTCTACGCTAACTGCGCACTTTGCCGGTAACACTCTCCTTCCAAACAGTAACTCCCTCCCTCCCTCCTCCTCCCACTCCATTCCATCAAGCCATCAACTACCATCACAAAGGTAAATAAAACGACTTTATTATACAGTACAGTTTATTTATTTAATTATAATACTAATAGCACATTTATTATACATAAAATAAGGTATATTTTTGTGTAGTTTTAAGGCTTATTTAGTAGAAAATTGTGTTTTATGGGGACCTGGGAACGGATTATTCTCATTTTAATGGTTTCTTATGGGAAATAAATGTTCGGAAGACGAACTTTTCGCCTTACACACACTTTCTGGGAACCAATTATGTTCGTGAGCTGAGGTATCACTGTATAACTATTTTCTGTATGATGCCACTCATAATTAAATTTCGGATTAAAATTATTTTTAAAATCATAAAGTCTACGTGTATAAAACACACCTTGGACACTGTGAGCCAATCCCAGGGTCCGTTGCACGTTCATGCAGATAGTCTCCAGACAGTCCTGGAATTGTTCATCACAGTCTTGCTTTTCACGGCCGCATGTGTCGTAGCAGCGGTCGTGCTGGTTGCAGCATTTGGTCATGGACGGAATGCCGACGTCAAACTGGAAACACAAGTCAAAAGTCAGTGCCACTGTTAGGAGTTCGACACACGGGAGGCGACGAGCGATGACGAAATGCTAAATTCATCGGTGTTGAGCTGAAAGCAAACACACGGGGCGCGATGCAACTGCAGCGGCAAGCAACATGCACCGCCCTCTGCCGGTTAGTCATCGCTCCTCTGACTGACTATGAATTTGGAGGGAATCTTAAAATGTATTCAACGCGAGCGATGTCGCCTCCCGTGTGTCTCGCCTATAAGTCATAACTGTAATGGTAGTGGGTACAACCTGGAATCCAAAGAGTGGCGTCCCGCATCCATTGGGCGGCGGTGGCTTATATCCAGGACGGGGCGCTGGCTTGTAACCTGAGGAGGAGAGCAAAGGTCAACTGCTGTTATCTACCACAGTCTGATGAACACGTTAGCAGCGTGTGCCAGTCAAAGAATGACTGATGTGTCAAAATGGTGGCATTAAACATGCTGACATACCAGTCACGTAAATTGCAGGTGCTAGAAACTACCACTGCTTGGTGCCAAGTTGTCAAATTATGTATTGTTTTTATTTAGAGTAGTGCTGCAACGATTAATTAACCTACCTGAGTAATTTGATTAGAAAAAAGATGAGAATTAAATTTTGCTGCTTCGAGTGTTCGTTGAATTAAAGTGCTGCTGTAATGATTTGTTTTGAAAGTATTTGCATTTAGTTTTAGTGATTTGGGTGGATACACTGCCCTCTCGTGGCAACAGTGAATATGACATCACTCATGTAACATGGCTGAATCCAGCTGCTCTCTGTTAAGACCAACATAAGGTAAGTTTTTGTTTGAGCTAATGATTTTTTTAGAGGTGCAAGATAATTATCGGACCGATAATTATTGGTCCGATAAAAGGAATTATGACGTCATCCCAATAAATCTGATAACATTATATATTATCGGCCCGATTAATAATGATTTTGGCACGGTGTCGGATTGTGATGTGTGCGTTTGTTTCCACTCCTGATTTTCCAGTATGCAAAGTTTTGTTACTGTCTTTGTTTTGTTCATTATAATAATGTTCATGTCATCATGAAAATTCTGGTTCAGTCAAAGGCAAATCTATGCTGAATTAACAACTAGTATTTTTGACCGACAGGTGTTCAAAAACTGAATATACATTGAAAAATTGTATATATATATATTATCGGTCATCGTATCGGTATCGGCCTTGAGGAGCAGGAAGTTATCGATATCGGTTTCAAAAAGTGGATATCGTGCACCCCTAATTTTTTTAATGCATTTGAAATTTAGTTTATAGGTATATTTAGCCATTTTTGTGGGAAAATATGTTTGAATTATTTGTTAAGAGCATTGTAAAAAAAAAAAAAAATTTTTTTTTAATTTATATATATATATATATATTTACTTTTATAGCATTCAAGCTACTAGAGTTTTTCTTAATTTGCCAATTGTTTTTATGTTGTACTTGTATTTTAGTTTTTTTATGTTCCTTATCCGATTACTCGATTATTCAAACTACTTCCTCGATTAATCGACTATTAAATTAATCGATAGTTGCAGCCCAAATTTAGAGTAAAATAATGTATTTCAGAGTCAATGTATTTTTTTTGTTTTACTTTTCCTTCGTAAAACAGTTAAATAAGTACTAGTTTTACAGAAAAGTATATTATGGCTGCCACAAATGATTAATTTTGCTCAAATATAAATTACATATTATTGCATGTATAGTATTTTGGGGTTTATGATTTAGCTGAAAATGTGCATTACAACCAAAAACTGCACTGTTAAAAGTTGGACTTTGAATATCATGTAACTGTATGATTGTTTTCCAAAAGGAAAATCAGATATTTACAAATAATTTAATTAATCACAAATAATCATCTGTTGTAATTGAGAACTTCATAGAATACTTTTTGTTTTAATGTTTTTACATTGTTATTTAAAATTTGTAACATGCAACTTTTTTTTTTTACTTAACAAAAAATAATACACAATTTCCTTTTTTTGTTTTTAATTTAAAATATTTGGTACTTATTAATTAAATAACAATATTCACTGATCTAAAATAAATAAACATAAGATTAATATGAGGCTTAAAAAAAAAGAGGATATGGACTGTTTTTTGGTATACATTGTCTCGAAACAGTTCATCGACGACCAATCTAGCGGTCGATTAATTTACCGTAATAATCGATTAATTTATAAATGAATTGTGTCAGCCCTGAGGTATATGTACAGAGTACAGGTGCTTTTGACACGTGTGTCTATATTTGTCACTGTCAATTTACAAATAACTATTAAATATGCTTACCGTCACTGCACTTGTAACGACACAAGCCGTCGTCGCCGCCGAACAACTCGAGAGCCGCGTTGAGATAGGTATCGATTTTATGAATGCCATTGCGAATGGTTTTAAGCGTCATTCGCCAGTCGGGGGTCTCCGCTTTCTGTCCACAACTAGACACGGACGCCACACACACGACCATGACGAAAACAACATGGCTTTTCGTTAACATGACCAACTGGATAGAAATAAAAGTCGAAAAAGATAGGTAGTTAATGCTGTACGCGTTATCTTGACGGCATTTTCAACTGTGTTGTCATTGTTTTCTGCCGTGACTTCCATTTCCGGGTTTGATATGGTCACGTGACGTATGCCGCGTTCAATGTAATTAGTCATGTTTCTAACAAAACAAACCGTTCGAATTTTTTTGTGTTAGTGTATGAATTTGCTCTATTACATTTTGCGTGAACCCAAGTGTTGTAGTAATTCATCGACTCTGAACATAAAAGAAATAATTCTAGACTTCAAGTCTTTCGACGAATCCCGAGCGGTGTTTGAATCACGCCAGGGCCATAAATCACGCTCGTCATCGCATGATCTGCTGTACGCATGCGCAACAGGTCGGCTTTTTTTGTTTTGAATAACTACGGCAAGTACAGTAAAAGAAATAGTAAGATTTTATACATTTTATTCCTAAAACAATAATGATACCATTCAGCCATGAAAAGACTTATGTCCTAATATCTGCATCAAATTTGGTACTTCGCGAACATACTGGTTGCCAAGAAAGGACAAGTGAAAGCTTTGATATCTAATTAAAAACACAAATTTCCTCTTTTAAATGCTACAAATTCAATTTTGACAAATGAGTCGTAGTTTGAGATATGTTAATAGGAACAAGGCTGTCAAATGACTTGCAGGGGCTAGGGGACAAGAGACCATTATTGGGCCCCATCCCACTCCACCCCACTGGCTTGTCACGACAACATACGTACTTTTAACGCTTTGCAAACAATGGCAGTGTAAATATTCAAATTATTTGGGATGGACAGTTAAATTTAACAGACCGTAATGTGAAGTGACACAATATAAACAATTTCCATCTATTGTCCCATGTAGGCTACAGTACAATAAAACTGAGGGTGCTATGCCTGCCTGCAAAGCAACAAAACAGTATAACTAAGCATCCTGTGCCTGCCCCCTCCACATCCCTGGGGTTATCAAGCCCTCAAACAGTGATGTGCCAAGATTTTTTGAAAGCAGTCATTTATATCAGTGAAATCCAGTTTTTGAGCAAGCTCACGCTTGGCTAGGTTGTTAAGCCTGCCCTGTGATATGGTGGAGCGTAGGTAGTTTATTATTTTCGTTTTACTGAATGCTCGCTCTCGTCAGCTCTGACTGTGGGCTGCCTGACAGGCTCCTCTGCTGTTCCACTGCGAATGTAAACCTTCAGTGTTAGCGGCTGTTAGTCACTAACTGACACCACCGTCCACAGCAAACTCTAGCCCTAATTCTGTGGCTTCTTGTCCCTCTTTTGAAAACATTTTTTCTCGTTCAGCTCTATGATCATTTCTTTTCTTCGCATCCGATTTATGACAACTCAACATGTTTAGAGTTTATAACAATGAGAGATTTTAATTTCCCGCTTCAGGGCACGTACGTGGTGGAGCCTTGAGTGCGCCAGAGCGGGGTCAAACCATTCTCTGCTAAGACGGGGGGGCGTTGTGCAAAATAAGGAAAAAATATATATTTGAAAAATTTAATATTTTAAAGTTTTTAAGTATATATCGATTAGAACATAATATTTAACCAGATAATGATTTAAATTAAAAAGACATGTGAATTTAAAGTAAAATAAATTAAGGGTAATTCAGGGGCCCCTATGGTCCTGAGGCCCGGGACAACATACCATAATTTTCGGACTATATGCCGCTACTTTTTTCCTTCATTTTGAATCCTGCGGCTTATCATCCAGTGCGGCTTAATTGTTGATTTATTTGGGTTAATAGGTAACGCGTTATTTCACAGCGGTGTCATAACACTGTCATAAAACCGTCATAATTAATGAAATGACACGATCATGGGCCTCACTGAATGCTCATGTTATGGAATAGAATAGAATAGAACAGAACAGAATAGGTCATCCGCCAAATTATGTCACAAACTCCATTTATGTCCAGCTTGGACCTTTTACATCCATTCAAAAGTGAGATAATTTGCCAGATAACACTAAATGACATATGTTATAAGCATTCATTGACGCCCAGGACAGTGTCATGTCATAATTATGATTGTCTTAGGACAGTCTTATGGCACCACTGTCAAATAAAGTGTTACCAAATACCATAACTAGCAAGTAATGAAAAAACTGGAACAGAAACTGAAGAAATAATTAGCACATAACATTGTGATTCTGTAGCGCTGCAAAGCATGCTAGGAGGCATGTTGGACAACAACAGTGTTGACAGCAGGAGCACTGATGGCCAAATGAAGCTTCTTGAAGCAATAACGCTTTGCAGCCAATTAGTTTAAAGCTTCGTAGTGGTTTATTTGGTCTTACGGCAGTCATATGATGCCGCTGTCAAATAAAGTGTTACCGGTTAATATCTTTTGTTGTAAATTTCCAATAATACAGTGAGGACAGCTGAGGCTTATAGTCCAGTGCGGCTTATCTATGAACAAATTCAGTTTTCGTGCCAAATTTGGTGGGTAGCGGCTTATAGTCAGGTGCGCCTTATAGTGCGAAAATTATGGTACTCGGTTGCCCCGCCCCCCCCCGTCAACAGGCTCAAATAGGAAAAGCGCACACGTGAGCAATTTTGAGTGGTGCTGATATCAGTAGTTTATTAAGTCTGACATTCAAAATAGGAAACTCAAAACAGAAAAACCGAAACAAAACAGTAAAAGATGGCTAGTTGTCATCCATTTTGCTTTTGGTGCACATTTCCATTCATAAAAGACCGGCATGATTCACTTTGACTGTCCAGAAGAAAACCATAATTTACAGTTCATGAAAATCTCTGAGGAGTGGATAAATACTACAACGCAAGAATTGAGGCCAAGATTGTCCCTGGAAATGTTGCCCTGACCCTTTCAAAAAAATAGTGCAATACCCACCAGACAAGGAAGACCTCATCAGCATATTTTGGTGCTACATTACTTCCATCTTTTCAGTGCAAATGATCAAAACTAAATTCCTTCCTGGCGGAAACTACAAAACAGAAAACCAAACCCATCACTGAATCATTATCTGAGTCTTACTGTTTAATTTTGAATGTTGAAATAGAAAAATGTACCTTATTTTTGCAAATATGGGCCCTCAAAACCCAGGGGGGGAAAAAATGTACAGTCATTTCTAAGCAGGAAATATAGCATAAATATGGACTTTAATCCAACCAAAGCCCAAAAATGGCAAAAAGGTGAAAGCAGAAGGCACCGATTTTTTTGTTTGTTTTTTATATATCAAGAGAAAGGAATGCAATACAGTAAACTATGACTTTTTCTGTACATTTATTCTGTCACTTTTTACCGACAGGGAAGGCGTCCTTCATCCCTAGCTGGCGGAAAACCAAAAAAAAAAAAAAAAAGAGTTGGAATGAAAAACAAAAACAAAAAGAGTGCCACTCTTATCTTCACTCTTTGACCGCCGTCCAAACGTACTGTCATTTGGTGAACAACCTGGATTATTTATTTAGAAACGAGGCAAAATTCTTGTCCATCCAGCAGTAAAATGGAAATTTGGGTTTGATATTGGTCACAGCAGCGAGGCCTGCCCCGTTTGTCATGTTGCTTAAAAAAAAATCCATTAAGTTCATATTGGTGTTAATTTTGAAGCAGTAGTCTCTTGGGAAAAACTGGGAGGGGAAAAAGGCAGGTTTTCCCTGGGAACTTTTGCATCTTCCAACAGTAACGAGCATAGAAAATGTGCAATGGAAGGTTAAGTCAAGGCAGATAATCTCTTCTCCGGAATAATGGGCTGTTTTTTTGTTGTTTTTTTTTTTAATCCATTTTAAACGGTAGTTAAGTCTGTCAGTTCATCCGAATGTGGCACAAGATGACTCCTGGTTGCTTCCCCAGCATGTACAAACCGTAAGTTTGTGATTTATTTTTTGCCAGAGCAAAAATGGAAAGTGGGGAGCAGGGGAAAAAGGGCCTTGGTTCTTAACTAAATAGCTGGACAGGGCGTGTCACATTTCCAAAGCAAAGAGGGAACCAAAAAAAATTGAAACAACCAAAATATGTACGTTTATACATGTAGATTTGTTGAATGGTGGCACCTCAGCGGCGCTGGGTGTTGAAGCGACCTTCGCCGATTCCGGCCGAGCCCCTACCGGAGCCCGGCTTGGGAGCCATTCCGCCCCGGGGCGGCGGTCCCCTGCCGTCGCGGTCCCGCATCATACCGCTTCCCATGATGCCGCGCGGGCCGCCCGGCCCTCGGTCGTTGCGCCGCATGTCCCGGCGGTCGTCGTTGCCGGCGGCCCGGCTCTCTCGCTCACGCGCCGCCCTGGTCTTCTTCTCCTCCACGTTCAGACGCACTTCGCCTCGGAACATGATGGGCTGTGGGATTGAGGGCAACGTTAGAGAAGAAAAACTGCAAAAATATCACCACAAATTTGAAAGAAAATGGCAGAATTTTTCAGACACAAAGAAGCTACTTTTTTCTCTCCCTTTGAAAATTGTGGCTTTACCTCACTGCCAGTGACGGCGATAGACAGCATTAAGGTAGAGCCGGGCAGTTAACCGAAAATTTACCGTTACAGACATGGTTCACGATGAATAGATGTAATTTTGACCATTTCGGTAAATTCGATATTTTAATGAAATGAAAAAATAGTCTTTCAGCCCGCTTTGACTGTGTTGTTTGATATGAAAGGATAGAAAGATGAAAGTGGCTAGAATTTCTTGCCGGAACTCCCCGACGTGAAGGTCGCCACGGAGCCAGAAATTTAATTTATGTATTTATTTATTTATCTTTCTTTTTTTTCCCCTTTTTTTTGGGGGGGGGGGGGGGGGTTGGGGTTAAAACTCTTAAAACTACTGAAATGCAAAGAAAACTGTTTTGGCACGGTTATTTCTATAACACATACAAAAACTGATTTTCATTCAAAATTGTATTTTTTTCAATGATTTGCAAAATAAAAGTTGACAAAAACAACAATAACCCCAACCTCCATCTAATTTTTATTTTCCCTAATTTCCTCACATACTAAATGCTAAATCTCAATTTTAACGACTTAAGAACATAGGATGTATATTAAAATTGAAGTTAATGTAAACATTTTTTTAAAATAAGAAAAGTAACATACATTCAGAAAAATAAGTACAAATGACATATTATGCAGAGTGAAATGGAATATATTTTGAAGATCACGCAACATTGACGTTTTTAAATCATAGGGAAATGAATAAATTGCCTAACATAAATGAACAAATATTAGTCCAAAGTGCACATTGACAGTTAAGATGTTCTGAACCTCCCCATCAGAGCAAATAAAACTAAACATGACAAATAAGCCTCCTCAACTCTTTTCTTGCTCTTAGATATTTGATCTAGAGCTGAAACGAATACTCGAGCAACTCGAGTTTAAAAACTGATCCGAGTAATTTTATTCACCTCGAGTAATCGTTTATTTTGACAGCTCTAAGCATCACGTTTTGCTCAGACGAATTTTAATGCGGGACAACGCGCTAATGTCACGTGCGGAGAGGAAGAAGGGGGGAAAAAAAACTTACTGCAGCCGACAGCCGCTACAATCGACGCCGACGATGCTAAATACTAGCCCGCACGATGCTACGTTGGTAGCAAGTAGCGTCTGATGCGTCTCTCAGAGATCACATGTATGTTGAACTAGATGCGAAATGACAGACTCGGCCGCGTCTGGGCAGCGTTAGTAAACAGCTGCCATCTTAAAGCAGTAGAGCGCTAAGCGCTCATAAATAAGATTAACGTTACTGTCACTACTAGCTCACGTAACGTTAGCCCAGCGGAGGGCTAGGTTTCTATTAATTATGACTACTGTCGATGCGTGGCCAGTGTTGTTAATAACGGCGTTACAATATAACGGCGTTATTTTTTTCAGTAGTGGGTAATCTAATTAATTACTTTTCTCATCTTGGCAACGCCGTTACCGTTACTGAGGACGGAAAGGCATGCGTTACTATATTGGTCGAAAAGTCTGAGGGAGACGGACTCACCGAGACGACAGAGCAGAGCAGGAGTGGGGAGGAGGCTAGAAAGTTGTGACGCCGAGCAAACGCAATGCTAGGTAGCTCCAATAATACATGTTGTAGCCGATAGCCTACAAACTACGCCCGCATGTTATGGTAGATATGGTAGACATGCTAGATATCACTTGTACTGTATATAGATATAACTAGATGCAAAATGACAGACATGGCACTAAATGCGTTAGTAGACAGCCGCCATCTTAAAGCAGTAGACTTTTTAGGACGGCTCTGTTGTAGAGAACCTTCCTAGCGAACCTAAGTAACTTTTTATCTAAAATACTTCTAAATCGGCAAAATCTTGACTTGAATCTATCTTTAAATTATGAAACAGTTTTAAAACTTTCATATGTCGAAAGTAGAGAGAAGGGAACTAATGCAATAATGGGAGAAATTTTAACAAATTTTTAACAGTTGATTCAGGGTAAAGGGTAAATTAGGGTAAAGAATTGTGCTCGGGCCAATTTTACCAAATACCTTCACAAAAAACTTCACATAGTGTGGCCAATGTTTTTTTTTTGTTTTTGTTTTTTGAGGGAAAAAAAAAAAAAAGTAATTATCACCAATTACTTTGCCAAGTAACTAATTACTCTTACATTCAGGTAATTGAGTTACTAACGCAATTACTTTTTGGGAGAAGTAATTTGTAACTATAATTGCTTTTTTCAGTAAGATTAACAACACTGTGCGTGGCTAACGTGTCTTTAACATAACATAGCATTGTGGAGTGATGAGGGTGTAAAATAAAAACTTAATCATGCTAACTATCAATTTTAGCTCAGTAGTCATTGCTGGATAAAACACCAAGTAAAACTGATCCCTAATGTGCTCCAATACAGCCTGTATCATACATTTATTTTGAACACTGCAAAAACTCAAAATCCTATCAGGACTTACAGTTTAGACTAACTTAAAACTTAACTACAACTTAAAAATGGCTTGACACAAATAGAAATTCAATTGAAACACGTGGGGAAAAATCCTAACTTTTAAGTGATGTGTGTTATCAAGCGTAACAGCATTTTTAGTTAAGATATATATGTTTTTTTAATAAGATCTAAACGTTTTTTTGATTGAAAGCAGTGAATTAGTTAATTTTTTTAAAAAATTCTAGTTACATCTCAGATGCAATTGTTGGCTGTTTTCAACAATATAAATCGAAAATAAAGACATTGGTTGACTGAAAACGGTTCAAGATTAGGTGAAATGTCTTGTTTTTTTTATGTATATTTATAATTGCTCTTCACCTAAAAATATATTTGTTTTATCCGATTACTCGATTAATCGATAGAATTTTCAGTCGATTACTCGATTACTAAAATATTCGATAGCTGCCCTAATTTGATCCATTTTATGTTGCATTGCCCTTTTTTTGTTGTGGCATCAATTCAACAAGTGTTTTTTTTTGTTTGTTTTTGTTTTTTTTGCTGTTCCAGAAAACACAAACATTTGAACCAATCACAGCTAACTATCTCTGCTGATTACATGCCAGTATGTCAGCCAATTGAACGAATAAATGAGTCCAGGCGTTTTGCTTTGCTGCGTGCATTCGCACATTGACATGACTCATCATTGTCAGACTTAGATAACTGCAGGAGCTGGGGAAACCGTCCGTGGAATAAAATAAATGCTAAATATTGGTGGAAACTGATTACGCTACACAAGCACTTCAGTATGCTTGTTGTTAACGCTTGTGTATGTAAATCTGATGTTGGTAGATTGTTTTCTTCTTGGAGATGAAATGCATGTGTGGCAGCTTAGCATTTTTAAAAAAAAAAAGTTTAAAAAATTTTTTTTGCGTTTTGACAGTCGCCATCATATTTTTTTTAATCAAAGCACCGTGTACCAGTACAGCATTCCGGCCCTGAATCTTATACGGGAACTGCGTTCTGGCCCTGAATCTTATACCGGAACGGAGTTCCTGACCGTTCTGGCCCACTTTCACCCCTGTTTACCAGGAAATCAAACAAACAGAAGCCCGGTACGCTAACGCTAGCGGCTAAAGCTACAAGTGAACATGATGGAGTCGGTTATAGTGAAACGGCAGGCATTTCGAGAATAGCATTTACTCGACGCTCATAGTGTGGTGCCGTCACCACCTGTGACAGCGGCTCTGACCTTGTTGAAACGACTGAACTTAATGAGTAGATTGGGCACGGGCTGCATCTAGCAATCGGTATTTCTCCGATAGCTTTTATGATGGTAAAGCATTAACCAAAAAATGTAATCCAACAGTGTAGCCTATAATATGCCACAGCTATTTTTCTGCATGTGCTTACTTTATTCTGTGTCATTACTGCCATTATAAAATCTTAAATGTTTCATTGGCATAAGAGCAGTATACCTTAATGTGTGTGGGGGTTGCATATGTGCGTGCATGTATATCAAAAAATGCTCGGGGGGTGGGGGGGGGGCTTGAAACCTTGAAGTAAACACGTGTGTTGAGTAATTATGTCGCAGGAGCCATTAACAATAAATTGTCAATTTGAAGTGTACTGTTCAAGCTGCAAGTCATTTTTGTTACAATGCATTTTTGCACAGTTGTCATATTGATATTTATAATGTTGTACATTGTTCAAGTCATACAAGCTATCATATTATATTATACTTGAATTCTAACTGTTTCCAAGATGTTTTATAATACAGTGGTACCTCTACATACGAAGTTAATCCGTTCCAGGACCTTGTTTGTAAGTCGAAATGGTCGTATGTCGAGCAGGATTTTCCCATAGGAATACATTATAATTCCATTAATTCGTTCCACAGCCCGAAAACCTGCACTAAATCCTTAAAAAATACTGCTGGTACTATTACAAATGGCAATTACATATAGCAAAACAAATAAATAATAAATAAAAATCGGATTAATAATATAATAATAATAATTCCTGTAATAGTGTAACGAAACGGGTACTAATAAGGCGGACGTTTTTTTCTGTACCTGAAGGCACCGCGGGGCTGACGTGACAAAGAGGGAGGGGAGCGGGTGAGAGTTTACTTTCGCTTTCAATGCTTTCTTGAGAACATCGTGCAGCAGACAGCAGGCGTTTTGTGTTGAATAAGTTGTGAAAGAAATGATGAAAACGTGGCAAAGCTGGCGATTTCTCTGGAGATGTTACCACAATAAGAATTGTCAGCTTAACTTATAAAGACTGGCGAACGATGGTTGGAGGAGGACCGTGGAGATGTATTGTTGAGCCATTTCACCCCACGCTCATATTTTTCTGTCATTTGCATCTTCATTTAGAAGGTAAGCGTCAACTTTTTCCTTGTTTCACCACCTGTACCAACCTTTTCTGAAACCTGTGTTGATTTGTCACACAAGAAAATCCGCCGTGCATTCGTCTGCGGTGCTGCCATTGTCGTCGTATTTCGAGCATGTCGACGGATGTAGAAACAAATGGCGAGTCAAATTTTACGTCGGATGTCGAAAAGTTCGTGTGTCGAAGCGATCGTATGTAGAGGTACCACTGTACTTAATGTTTACATTGCATGTACAATTGTTAAATTGAAAGCTGGTAAATAAATGAACGAGAAACGGTTAATTTGCATTTCATGCATTGATTCAGATTTTTAAATGACATAACAGTGCGCTTCGGCGAATTTATTGTCATTTATCGTTATCAAGGTAAATCTGCTCAAATTACCGTGATACATATTTAAGGACATATCGCCCAGCCCTAAAGGTATTGATTTACGTTTTTATCTACAGTGGTACCTCAAGATACGAAATGAATTCATTCCGGAGTGGCTTTCGTATCATAATTTTTTCGTTATAATCAGAGGTGGGTAGAGTAGCCAAAAAGTTTACTCAAGTAGGTGTAGCGTTACTGCAAAAATAATAATACTCAAGTAAAAGGATTCATCCAAAAAATATACTCAAGTACAAGTAAAAAGCATTTGTTAAAAAGAACACTCAACTAATGAGTACATTTGTGAGTAACTGCTTACGATGTTCGATTTTTTTATTTTATTTTTTTAAATTTATGCAATGATTTTTTTTTTTATCCTCTGCACAAATTTATCCATATGAACTTTTATCCTTTGAGAAAGAAGACTAATCTGTTACATAACCACATTAAGCCAAAGAAATACAACAACAAAAAATATATATTGAATTCCGGCGAGAGAAAACACATAAATGAACACATAAATGAAGCATAGTTTGTCCAAAGAGCATCTCATCACTCTCATGGAGAAAACGTATTTCCAATTATGAAACTAAAAGGATCATATCTCTGGTTTTCCGTGGTCAATCGGTGCCAAATAAAAACAGGTTAAAATCCCCCATTTCGAGTCATGTTCAGCGCTCTATGCCAAACACTTAATTTTTTACGGTGCTTTAAAGACGACACGTGATTCAACAGGCCAATGTGATCATAGAACGGCAAGCTTGAGTCTGATTGGTATAACAAAGTCATGCAATTATTGCTGTGATGTCTTATTGGTGAAACAGGAAAATGAACCAACGAGTGTAGCCCAAAGTAGCAGAGTAAGAGCAGCGTTTCTTCTTTACAAATCTACTTAAGTTTGGCTTTGTAAAACTACTTTTAGGAGTAATTTTTTTCTCTAAAAGTTTCTCAAATAAATACAACCGAGTAAATGTAATGCGTTACTATCCACCTCTGTTTATAATGAATCGCATTTTCCATGTAAATCGCTTAATTCGTTCCAAGCTCTACTAAAAGCAACACATTTTTGATGTCATGTCCTCTGATTGCCTGTCAATATTTTTAATGCTCTGTCACCTCCCTAATTGTACATGTTTTAATATTGGATATTGACTTAGAAATATGTTGGGTTGATCAAAAATGAATGTATTGTCATTGTATTATTGTTCGCCCAGTTCTGATGAATAATTTGTAAAAAATGTAATTAACCATAAAAATCAATAATAATCAAGTGTGTTCTATAGTACTTCAATTACTGTATTTGTACTTTAGCACAATTGTGAGGACAAGTGGTTGGAAACCTAAACCAAATCACCACCCAGTGAGTAAAAGGGGGTTAATGAAATGTGAATACATGCCCCGTCTACCTTCGCCTCAAGGATTTTCTGCACCGGATCAGAGTTGTCAAACACCACAAATCCAAAGTTGGGGAGCTTTCCGCTGACGGCCTTGGTGTTGATGCGCAGTTCTACCACCGTCCCGTAGGCTGCCACGTGAAAAATGTAAAATAACAATAAGGAAATTTGCTTTTAACACGCACGTGAGGTAGTGGCCGTACTCATAAAGAAGTCTTTGAGCTCGCTCTCATCGATGTCGTGCAGGAGGTTGCCCACGAAGAGCTGGTGACTGTCAGGGTAGCGCACGGTTCGCCTCACGTCCATTTCGCCGGATTCGCCATCACCTCTGCCGCCTAATAAATATAAAGAGTCCAAAAAGTCACAATAACACCTTTTTGCACAAAATATGACTGAACAGGGCACCATTTAAGACATTGGTTGGCATCAACAGAGCTAAACGTCTGATCCATTTTGACCAGACGGGCTGGCACCAACCATTCGCTGCCAGCCCCTCCCAGTCAAAATGGATTGGATATAGTGCTGCAACGATTAATCGATTAACTCGAGTATTCGATTAGAAAAAAAATTTGAATTAAATTTTGTTGCTCCGAGTATTCGTTTAGTGTTTAGCATTGTAATGGTTTATTTTGAAAGTGTTTACATTTAGTTTATTGATTAGGGTGGATACATTTCCCTCTGGTCTGCCTCATTTCATATGGCTGAATCCAGCTCCCCCCTGTTAAAATCAAAGTAAGTTTTTGTTTGGGCTAATGTTTTTTTTATTGCGTTCGTAATTCAGTTTATATGTATATTTAGCTGTTTTTTTGTGGGACTATGAGTCAGAACCATTTTGTTAAAAGCTTTGGAAAAAAGGTTAGCATTTTATAGCATTTAAGCTAGCGGACATTTGCTTTAAAAGTTTGCCAACTGTTATTTTGTTGTACGTAGATCCTCAATTATTTATTTTTTATACCGTTTGAGGCTCAGTTTAGGCATTTTAATTTTTTATGTTCCTTATCCGATTACTCGATTATTCAAACTTGTTCATCGATTAATTGACTACTAAAATAATCGATAGCTGCAGCCCTAATTGGATGTCTCACACAGTCATTAAGCCAATGTCTTAAATGAGTGTTTTAGTAGTCGATTAATCGATGAACTAGATAGTTCGAATAATCGAGTAATCGGATAAGGAACATGAAAACTTCAAATACCTGAGCTGAGCCTCAAACGGTATAAAAAAAATAATTAGGATCTATGTACAACAAAAGAACAATTGCTAACTTACATGGCAATAGTCCGCTAGCTTAAATGCTATAAAACGCCAACTTTTTTTTTTTTTAAACAATGCTCTTAACAAATGGTTCAGACACATATTCCCACAAAAACGGCTAAACATACCTATAAACTAAATAACAAATGCATTAGGCCTGAACGATATATCGTTTAAACATCGCCATCGCGATGTGCGCATGTGCAATAGTCCCATCGCAAGGACGTGCGATAGTTTTTTAATTTCCTTTTTTTTAATCCACAAACGTTTGTTTTGAGGAAGGAGAGGGGAAAAAAAGCGCACAGCTTCTCTTTCTCTCCAGCAAGTCATCGGCTCCTCCCCCTCCCCCTGCAACAGCGGAGTGGAGGGAGGAGGGGCCGAACAGCAGAGCGGAGGGAGGAGGGCCCGTTCTCAAAGTGAAAGCAAGCAATCAACACGTTGGAGGAGCAAGGAAGACTGTATCCAAAAGGAGTTTTGGAAGTATTTTGGCAAGAACAAGACTATAAGGGACAAAAAACAGCCCTGTCGACAGTGCCTCGCCATGGTTGCCTCAACAAGAAGTAATCTGTCAAACATGTGGGACCATTTAAAACGCAGGTATCTATGCATTCCTGCTACGAGCTCCCCATCAGAGGCTTTTTAGCACAGGTGGGAACATTGTTAAGTGCCAACGTTCTTGTCTCAAGCCTGCTATAGTGGATAAACTAATAGTCTTGGCCAAAAACCTATGAGACCCAGTTGAGAATTGCTGAGCAAGGAAGGTGGACGATATGCAGACAAATACATAACACAGCTGAAGGAATGTCTTTTCTTCTTTTTATTCAGGTTCTGTTATTCATCACAGTTATTTGCAGTTATTCAGTTCAATTATTTACAAGTTCAATTGAGTTTGTTTCTTTTATATTTAAATTTATTGTAAACCGTATTTTTCAAATAACTATATATAGTACAGCTGCACATAAAGTTTTGATACTTAATATTTTTGTTGAAATATTTTTACAACTTTGTTGCCGTTTTGCAGTTTTATATTGTTATATTTTGTGTAAACAACTCAGGGGACTAATGCACTTGCACTTTTATTAGTCAGATTTAATATTTAAGTTCAAATATGTTGACAACTTTGTTGTTTAACTGAGGTTTTTATGTATTGTTATAGTTTGTGAACTCTTGTCATATTTAATATTTTTGTTCAAATATGTTGACAACTTTGTTGTTTTACTGAGGTTTTTATTTATTGTTATAGTTCGTGAACAGCTTTTTTATTTGTCATATTTAATATTTTTGTTCAAATATGTTGACAACTTTGTTGTTATTTTACAGAAGTTTTTATTTATTGTTATATTTTGTCAAAAACTTAGGGGACTAATGCACCTGCTCTTTTATTTATCATTTAATTTATTTGCTGCTGTTGAAGTGTAAAATATTGTATTCAATAAATGATCTATTTTGTGCAGACATGACTTCCTGGATACCTTCATACAGAAATCTTCATCATTCACAAATTAAACGGTATTATATGAATACACTGTGGTCACGGTGTGTTATGTAAAGTATTTCCAAACAGCTATTCAAGTCATTTAGTGAAAATTTCTTTAAAAAAGATAGATCTTTTTTTTTTTTTAATATCGCAATATAATATCGCAATATATTGCAAACCTAAAAAAAATCGCAACAATAGTTTTTTCCAATATCGTTCAGGCCTAAAATGCATTAAAAAAAACCATTAGCTCAAACAAAAAATTATATTGGTCTTAACACGGAGCAGCTGGATTCATCCATGTGAAATGAGGCAGTCTAGAGGGCAGTTTTGAAACCCAAATCAATAAAACTAAATGCAAACACTTTCAAAAAAAACCATTCCAACGCTACTTTAATTAAACGAATACTCGAAGCAGGAAAAGTAAATTCAAATCTTTTCTTCTAATCGAATACTCGAGTTAATCGACTAATCGTTGCAGCACTAAATGACAATCCTATAAAGCACTGGTCCCCAACCTTTTTTGCATCACGTAATAATAATTAAAAGTGTGTGAAATTTCCGATTCTTAGATTATTCGCGATTCGGCCGCTGAAGACGATTCGAGACCAATTCACAAACATTGCGATCTTTGGGACGCAATGAGGAATGGACCGAGAGTAAACATCCATGTTCCACAACTCATGCCGCTAGATAAAAAAACGCAGTCAGGCGCTACAAACAACACCCAGTTGCTGCCAACTACGCCCACATAATACTACGGTAGATATCACATGTATAGAGAACTAGATGCGAAATGACATACTCGCCGGCGTTAGTAAACAGCCACCATCTTAAAGCAGTACACTTCTCAGGAAGGCTCTGTTGTAGCGAACCTTCAAAGCGAACCTAATTAACGTTTTAGCTAAAATACTCATAAATAGGCAAAATTTTGACATGAATCCATCTTTAAATGATAAAACAGTTTTAAAACTTTCACATGTTGAAAGTAGACAGAAGGGAAATTCTGGAATAACAGAAGCAATTTTAACAACTTCAACGTTTAATTGAATTTGAAAACTGCTGATGCCGAATGGGGACCAGATTATTTTATTTATTGTTTTGAACTGTTAACCCGATACTGAAATAGTAGTTTATTTAAGCCTGAGAGGATTTTGGTAAAATTTTTGTGACTAATGTACAAAACATTAAAAGCAGCCAATAGCTGGGGGGTTGTGCATCAATAATCGATTTATAATCGAATAGTAGCCATCGCAGGGGTGGTTTACACCGATTGACAATCGGCACGCATGAAAACACTTTATTCCTAATTTATTTTTATTCATTCCTGGTAGCTAGTCGAAACATAGCGAGCGGACGACAGGGTAGGGGCAACTTCAAAATAATTTGTTCTGGCTGATGTTCTGATGCATGTACACGCCAGACCTAATTGGATCAATCTTTTTACTGTCCATGAACCCAGTGCATCTGATCATAATTTTAATCTGAACGCTTATCAGATTGAAGAAATGATGTCCATGTAAACATACCTAATGATGGTGAACGAGTTTAAAAATAAATAATTCCCAACATTTTCATGGAAATTAAAAATTATGACATTGATTTTAACTGCAAAAGAACCCATTTACCTTTGTTGACAAAACTCAGGTGCGGTTTTCCCATTTGTGACTCAGATGGTCTCTCGTCTGTTGGTGAGAACAGTAATTTACTTCAAATTGAAATTCCGAAAGCATCAGAAAATGAATCAAACTGGGCCGTACCGGGTCGAGGACCCCGTGGGGGGAAGGTGGGTCTGTCACGGGTACGCTGGTCTCTGGGTCGCAGCGGCATCGCCTGTGTTTCTGGCTTGGCTTCCACTCGGGCCTGTAGTTGTGATAACGCACTCTTGAACTTGAACTTCAAGTCTTGTTTGACAGAATTCTTACCTGTGAGCTCGGAGCTTTGACAACATGGGGTGAGATTCCAGAAGCGCCTCCGGGAGGAGGCAAGTTCTTGCTGGTCACAGACGCCCATGAGAAGGTCTGCGTGAGAAGCGGACATCAGCCTTCCTATGAAAATCTTGCGCATTCACATTGTGTTGCTGGGATGGTTTGATCATAACCTTGGGTGGCTCCTGCGCGTGAGGCGGAGATTCCACCGGGACTGGCGAGGGAGCTTTTTCCTCCATTTCTTCTAGAACCTTCTCATCCACTTCGGGTTTGATCTCCTCTACTTTGGGCTCTGGCTCCGGCTCCATTTCTGGTTCGGGAGCCGGTTCCTCCATGGGTTCCTCCACTCCGTTACTGTGGGGGGGGGGGGGGAAGAGGGGAGGCTTTGTTTAAATGAAGGTGATTCAAAGTGAATAAAAAGGAAGAAGATAAGCGTACGCGACAGGGTGAGGCTCGTAGTAGGTAGCGCTGTTGGGGCTCTCTTGCAGAGGCTCGGGGGATGCCTGCCTCTCTTCTGGCTCCTCTTCCACTTCCTCCTCTGATTCTGAAAGGAAAACAAAGGCATATTGTTTTCATGTTTTTGCCAGCAACTCAGTTGACCGAGTAATGTGCAAGTTCACAGTTTAGTGCAGGTTACAAACACCAGTTGAAGAGCGTTTATGGAGACTTCAGTTTTTATGCTTATTTAGGGTGCCAGTCTGTCAACCTCCTCTCTGTACCCCGCCTTATCCCCCAAGAGATAAGGCCGACCAAGGTGGTGTCGTCGGCAAACTTAACGATTTTATTGGAGAGGGTGGTCAGTAAGCAGCCAAAGGTGTAGAGGGTGAAAAGCAGAGGACTCAGTACACATCCTTGAGGGTAGCCGGTGCTCAGCGTTAGAGTGGAAGAGAAGTGGTGTCCAAGTTTCACAGACTGTGGGCGGTTCGATAGAAAGTCCATAATCCAGTGGCAGATGGCAGAGGAGAGCCCCAGGTGAGAGAGTTTCTCCACTAGTTTTTTCAAGATTATGATATTGAAAGCTGAGCTTAAGTCCAGAAAGAGCATCCTGACTTAGGTCTCCCGGTTTTCAAGGTGGCCTAGCGCGTTGTGGAGTGCAATGTTTATGGCGCCATCAGTGGAGCAGTTTGCCTTGTAGGCAAATTGATGAGGGCCCAGTGTGGGGGACAGAAGGTCCTTTAAGTACCCCAAAATAACCATTTAAAAACTCCTTAAGTATTGTATTTTGTTTAATAATGGAGGATACACTGCCCCCTGGTGGCAGTGTTGGGTCTGGCTGGACTGTCGCCTTGTATGACTGAGAAGCAGACTCAGGGGTCTGACATAGATAAAGGATAGCTGCGCTCTGGTTAGCCCCACATTAGGCTGTAAGTTGTTTCAGATAATATATGTTTGTGTATGCATTTGTAATTAAGTTTATAGGTACAGTTTGTGGAATTATATGTGAGCGATTTGCTATGAGAATTGTAAATTTGTAAGCATTTGTATCTTTTCAGCTAGCGGACTTTTGTTTGTTTGAAAACTAATTTCTAGAGATGTCCCGATCGATCGGGTCCGACCACGTCATTTTCAAAGTATCGGAATCGGCAAAAAAAATATCGACCATGCCTTTTTTCAATATATATATATTTTTTTATTAAATCGTTTTCTAATTGTATTTAACGTTACAGACATAATATGTTACACTCACCCAGAGTCTTTGGTTTAGGCTTAAGGTAGGGTTATCAAATTTATCCCAATAACGGCAGTAATTAATTTTTTTAAAAATGTGTCACGTTAAAATATTTAACGCAATTAATGCATGCGCTGCACGACCCACTCACGCATTGTTGCGCTCAATCTGTAATGGCGCCGTTTTACCTATATAGAGAGATAAAAGGCAGCGTAAAATGAGTAGTGAATTTTGGCAGCCTTTGGAGCCTTTTTTTAATTGGCTAAAGCCTTACAATCCCTCTCCCTATGATTAGAAATATCATGGGAAGTAATGTGGGGAAGCAAGGTAACAATTGATCTTATTCTTAACACCTTATGTCATTTCCCAACGCAGAGAAGATATATGAATTGGTAGCACTACGCATAGTCATTATTCCACTTCCCATCATGCATTTGGGCATGGCTACAGTATCATCTACTGAAAGCTCAACAAATACACTAGATGGCAATATTTAGTCACAATATACAAAGTCACAAGTCTTTCTAGCCGTGGATCCCTCTCACAGAAAGAATGTTAATAATGTAAATGCCATCTTGAGGATTTATTGTCATAATAAACAAATACAGTACTTATGTACTGTATGTTGAATGTATATATTAGTCCGAGTTTTATTCATTTTTTTCTTAATGCATTGCCAAAATGTATATGATCGGAAAAAATTATCGGGAATGATTGGAATTGAATCAGGAGCAAAAAAAAAAAAAAAAAAGCAATCGGATCGGGAAATATCGGGATCGGCAGATACTCAAACTAAAACGATCGGGAGCAAAAAAACATGATCGGAACTACCCTACTAATTTCACCTACTAAATTTACATATTGATCAGACTAGAAGGACGTTTGAACACCAATTGTTTAGTGTCAAGTGTTTCATTGTTAAAATGAGTGCCATTTTGGCCATAAGTGTACATATGTTACAGCTGCTTTACAAATTGTCAAAAGTGAAGTAAAAAGCTTCCAAAAGCACAATTGCCTTGTTTGCCGTCTGTCATGCTGAACAACTTCACGTTTCGTGAAGACAGAACACGTCATATTTATAAAGTAAAAAATAAGATACTCTGAGGTACAATAAGGTACTGTTTATGCGATTTAAAAAAAAACGATTGGAGACATTGAGGCGGACGAGACTCCGGCATCGTCTAGTCAAAATCGCGTAAGTCGAGTACGTCGTAACCAGGGACTACATGTACTGTAAAATATTGTTCTGCACAAAAAACAAAAAAAAAACATTCAGGTTTACATCAGCGTCGTGCTTTCAACATTTATTTTGACATGCAAGTTACAAGGTATTTTTTTTCTAACTGTCTTGAGGTTCTATTAACTCATAGACAACCGAAGACCGATAAAAATGTGTATGATGTTAAACTGCTTATAACTAAAGTACAAAAAAGTTTAAACAAACTTATTTTTCTAATCTTTGTTTTTGTAAATTCTGTGTTCATGTAGCCATAGAACACAATATTCTGTGGCGCTTGGAAAAAAAGGGGGTGTCTCGTGAAAAATCGCGAGGTGCAAATGAGTTAAGAACTGGGATTTGTATCCCTGCAAGCTTCGTTTGTTGTTAATGCAACACCATACATTCTGCCTTGTGGCACTGCACTTTGTAAAATACCGTAAACAAATAATTGAAATGTGCAATTGTATGTGCCGTTACTTATACAAAAACGGTACTGTGATTAAGCACTATGTTCATGACTTAAATATTTTTGTTGAATTGTTCTAACTATTCATTATACGGACTTCAAAATGAACAAACTTGAGCTAACATTTTAATGACAGAGTGAAATAAAGTGTTAAAACAACATTGCTATATGAATTATCACTAATAAAGAATTACTTACCCTCGTCGAGTTCGGCTTCCGAGTCGCAAAATACTTCGTCCTCATAGCGGAAGATGTCATTGTGTACGTAGAACTTGTTGGCCACTGAACCCTGGCAATTTCAAAGATTGAAATTTTTTTTTTTTACTCTTACAGAAGCTGTGAATCAATGAGAAAGATGCGTTTTACCTCCGGGGCCAGCACGAATGTCTGCATGAACTTCCGCATTGGCTGCCCATTGTTGGAGAGCTCTCCGAGAACCTGCACCACCACGCCGTCGCTGAGCGTGGCGTGAGCGTCCACGTGCCTGATCTTTGTGTGGCATTCACTGAACTGCAGGGACATCACTTTCTTGTGGATTTCCTACAAAATGCATATTTCTCAGTCAATCAGCTTGCAATTTAAAAATTCACTTGCAATTAAAAGTGACTCACCGCTTGCCCGCACACCGCTTCAGCCAGCTTCCCGCTTGGGTCGAGACCTCCGTGAACATAGGAAGAGTTCCTCCCGTAGAACCTGAGAAAGTCGTGTTAAAAAGTTAAGGACTATACACACACAACCTTCGTATGAGCTCGTCGATAATTACCTGTGAAGGAAGTCAGGCGCCTTGTTCAAAAGCGTGTAATACTGCCTCACAAACTCCCGCCCTACAAGCAGGGGACTCGGCTTCTCCATCACCATTTCTTTGGTAAACAATATTAAGTGCTGGAGGAGAGAAAGACATGGCAACGTTTAGGATTGGCATGATTGTCGTTGTAGTTTAGTTCACTGCTGACACGATTGATCAACGACAATGATGGTCAGAATCCCTCTTTAAAAGACAACGAAACCTTTATCATAGACTTCATTACCTATTGACGTGACACTTCGTCATTCTTTGCGCAAAGCCTTACCATAGGGGGCCAAGCTTGAATGTCATTTAGCTCTTTCAACAAAGAATCGAGACAGTTTTACGTCCATATCTGTAAAGAATTCAGTGATTGAAGCATTTATTCGCAACAATTTTTTTCTTTGTTGACACATGGAGGCGGCTTAAAGACAAGTCGCACATTCGCCATATTTACATAAAAAACATGCTACACCTGCAGTTTCTTTTGCTTTTAACTAGAGGCGTGCGAAATTTCCAATTCTTAGATTATTCGCGATTCGGCCGTGGAGGATTCGAGAACGATTCACAAACATCCAAATTCCGATTATTGAATTATACCAGGTAAAACGGAAGTAAAACACAGTCAGCGCGGTCTTTGGGACGCAATGAGGAACGGATCGAGAGTAAATATCATGTTCAACTCATGCCGCTAGATAAAAAAAACAATTATACCTGACTGCGGCCGACAGCCAGTACAAACAACGCCCAGTTGCTAGCGGCTACAAACATACGGCTACAGTAGATATCATATATATGTAGAACTAGATGGAAAATGACAGACGAAGGCAGTGTTAGAACATATATTATTGAACCGAGATGCAAAATTAGACTTTCCGGCGTTAGTAAACAGCCGCCATCTTAAAGCAGTACTAAAGCAGTGACTTCTCTAGAAGGCTGTTGTAGCGATTCTAATTAACTTTTTATCTAAAATACTCCTAAATCGGCAGAATCTTGTCTTGAATCTATCTTTAAATGATGAAATAGTTTTAAAACTTTGACAAAAGTAGACAGAAGGGAAATTATGGAATAACGGGAGTAATTTTAACAGTTGATTCACAACATTAAATTAACTGAATGTAGTTTAAAGCTTCTGATACAGAATGGGGACTGGAGTATTTTATTTACTGTTATTTTTATATATTTGTTTACTGTTATATGCTAACTTGATACTGAAATAGTAGTTTGGTTTAGCCTGAGAGGATTTTTGAACAATTTTGTAACTAATGTACAAAACATTAAAAAAAAAAAAAAAAAAAAAGGGGGTGCATCAATAATCGTTTTATAATCAAATCGGAGCCTCATAATAGTAATCGAATCGTTAGGTGGCCAAAGATTCCCAGCTCTACTTTTAACCAAGAATCGAGACTGTTTTACGTCCATATCTATGAAGAATTCGGGGATTTAAGCATTTATTCACAAGAATCTTCGCCAGGAAAGGTCTGTTTACGCCAGGCGGCAGCTAGCCTCATTCGCTGACAAAGTAGCATTGTACTTCGACAATATCAGTAAAATAAACGCCAACTGCACGGTTTCTTTGCTTTTAACCAAGAATCGAGACTGTTTTACGTCCATATTAATAAAGAATTCAGGGATTTAAGCATTTTTTTCAGAAGAATTTTTGCCAGAAAAGCTCTGATTACGCCAGGCGGCCGCTAGCCTCATTCGCTAACAGAGTAGCATTGCACTTTGACAATATATGTAAAATAAACGCTAACTGCACAGTTTCTTTGCTTTTAACCAAGATCCGAGACTGTTTCACGTCCATATCTATGAAGAATTCTGGGATTTAAGCATTTATTCACAACAATTTTCGCCACAAAAGCTCTGTTTACGCCAGGCGGCCGCTAGCCTCATTCGCCAACAGTATATAGTGTAATGGTAAATGGTGTTATACTTATATAGCGCTTTTCCACCTTTCAAGGCGCTCATGATGTTTAGCTACTCTCGCTCCGTTCTGTCCCGAAGACCGCGCGGCGCGCTGAGTGTTGTGTACTTCTGCTTTACTTCGCATATTTCAATAATCGGAATTTGGATGTTTGTGAATCGTTCTCGAATCTTCCACGGCCGAATCGCGAATAATCTAAGAATCGGAAATTTTGCACACCCCTAGTTCCGATCATCTTTTTTTGCTCCCGATCCGATCCCGATGGTTTTAGTTTGAGTATCTGCCGATCCCAATATTTCCCGATCCGAATGCTTTTTTTTGCTCCCGATTCAATTCCAATCAATCCCGATAATTTTTCCCGATCATATACATTTTGGCAATGCATTAAGAAAAAAATGAATAAAACTCGGACGAATAAATACATTCAACATACAGTACATAAGTACTGTATTTGTTTATTATGACAATAAATCCTCAAGATGGCATTTACATTATTAACCTTCTTTCTGTGAGAGGGATCCACGGATAGAAAGACTTGTGACTTTGTATATCGTGACTAAATATTGCCATCTAGTGTATTTGAGCTTTCAGTAAATGATACTGTAGCCATGCCCAAATGCATGATGGGAAGTGGAACCATGACTGTGCGTAGTGCTACCAAGTGAGATATCTTCTCTGCGTTGGGAAATAACATAAGGTGTTAAAAAGATCAATTGCTACCTTGCTTCCCCACATTGCTTCTCATGATATTTCTAATCGTAGGGAGAGTGATTGTAAGGCTTCCGCCAATTAAAAAAAGGCTCCAAAGGCTGCCGAAATTCACTGTACTCATTTTACGCTGCCTTTCATCGCTCTATACGGGTAAAACGGCGCCATTACAGATAGAGCGCAACAATGCGTGAGTGGGTCGTGCAGCGCATGCATTAATTGCGTTAAATATTTTAACGTGATACATTTTTTTAAAAATTAAATACTGCCGTTATCGGGATAAATTTGATAACCCTACCTTAAGCCTAAACTAAAGACTCTGGATGAGTGTAACATATTATGTCTGTAACGTTAAATACAATTAGAAAACAATTTAATTAAATAATATATATTAAAAAAAGGCATGGCTGATATTTTGTTTGCCGATTCCGACACTTTGAAAATGACGTGATCGGACCCGATCGATCGGCGTCCCTAGTTGTGATTGTATGTTTATAATTGATTCAGCACGTTTTCCTCAAGTATTAAGTTTCTGGTGTTAAATTGAATGATTTATTAGCTGTTGAATGACATGATATGTTAAATATTGCTATTGATCCTGAAAATATAGGGGATTATCTCTGCATTTGGTGATTTTTGTTCATGTAGTGTAAAATCTGAGACTTTTATAGCCATTTTAAGTTGTGTTATAATTGTGTTTAAAAAAAAAAAAAAAATCAGGATTTTATAAGGGAAAGACTTTGAAGTTTTTGATGCCGCTAATCATGGAGACTCATATATAGCTAAGGTAGGTGACTGTTTTGCTTTTAGGTCAGTAGCAACTTTGGATTTTAAAATACTTGAATTTGAAGTTTTTGAAAATAGGCCCCCTACGAATCGGCCCCGTTTCCCGTGTCATGTCAATAGGTTATGAAGTCTATGACTTTATCATGTGTATCTTAGCAGAAAGAGTCTCGTTTAGTAAAGTGAAAAAACACAGAATATCATTTTGATTTTCAATAGCGGGGAAACGTGTAAATAAAAGCCAATTAATCCCAGAAGCAGATGAAATCGCTTTTGGCATACGTTTTTAAGTGCTAGTTCTATTTTAGCCAATCAAATGCTAGTACCTCAGATTTCCCCTCCTACTTGTCAAACTACTATTGCAGTATATGTATTACTCTTTTAAAAGCTATATAAAAATTGAGTCAACATCTGCTTTTTTTCTGTGAAAATTTGCAACTCTTTCTCATCGACTTTAGGAGCGACTTCAAACAGTTTCTGATACAGCGCCGCCCCGTCGGCGTAACACCGCAATTGCAGTTTAATTAACACGCAACCAGTGCAACGATCAAGTAATAACAGTTGTTACGCTGTCGGGAGTCGAGGAAGCTCGAAATTAGGCGAGGGTGGTCAACTAATAATTTTACATGCGGGAAAAATTGAGCCTTTTAATAAAATCAGGCTTCAAAAACAGCTTCTTTGTTCCACAAGGCCCGCATCACTGACACAACAGCTGACATGGAGGCGAAACAAGCTAAATTTAACACCGCGTACTTCCAGTGAAACAAAAGGAAGGACTAGCCAATACCGGACATTTTTAAAAAGCCAGTTATTAAATGTATTGGGCCAAAAATGATTATTTCAATCATGCTGCGGTTGGTACTGCGGTGGCCTAGATGCAAAATCAAGCTTCCTGTCTGTAGCATGATGTCATTTATTAATTAGCGAACACTACCTTCCCCGGATTTGTCAAGGACAATAATAGTTTAAAAAAAAAAAAAAAAAAGTGACATTTTGACCACTTCCGTGTGTGCGATAAACAAAATGCCTCCACCACCACCAACACAACACCCACCCGGCTAGCCCGTGCTAACGCTAACTTGTGGCGTCGTCCTTATTTCTATTAGTCTTGGGCCACTCGCGTTCATATTAAACGGAATGTCTGTTAAATGACACATTTTATACGCGTTATTTTATCAACACGTGTGCGAATATCCTCACAATATGGGCGACAAATCGCTCAAAATGAACATTAGATGCAAATGGAGGGTGGACACAAACAACAACCGCAAACCACGACACAATAGAAAGCAAAGGTAGCCGTTGCAACGTTTTAGTTTCACAAGATAGTATATCTATTAAATTATATGTCATTGGTTTTCATTTAAAAACTGTTTTAAAACGAATAGTGTTCAACTTGAATTATCAAGCCTCAACTTATTAAGTGTAAAGCAGCCAAAACCGTTCGAATCAGGACAGTTGCCAGCTAACTTGGCGTATTCGTACAAAAAACTACCAATTGTTTAACAAAATTTAACAACTTCCACCTCCTTTATAAGAGCAGTTTGACGAACAATGCGGCTAAAGTTAGCATTTAGCTTATCAACCAGTCACAACATTAGCAACGAGGAAGAACCAAGCTAACTTACCGTGTGAAGGACCTATCTATGTAGACAGAATGGGTTATATAGTAATTTTGATTAGCAATAGAAGGAAGAGTAAACCGCGAATACGCAGCCAGGTGTTAATAGTCCACTACCCAACGATTTATGATCTCAGATGTATGAGAGATTGAACATTTAAAGCGATAGGTTTCGATTTATTGTTATACCCCTGCGTTTTGGGACGAGAAACCCCAGTTTCATAGCGTCCACCAATTAACGGCCTCCAACGACTGACGTCATGAAGACGCCAAAGTGTAGTCCCGCCCCAGAAATCTCAGACAAACATCAATTTAACATTAGCAAAGACGTATTATGCTCCCACCAATATTTATAGTAGATATATCTGTCGTAATAACATGTTAATTAATGTAATCTTTTTTGAAATAACAAATAATATTAAATTAATTTATAAATTGTGACGTTTCATCAAGTTGCCCATTCAAGAGCCTCCACTCGGCAGCCAAAACAATCATAAAACTATATGAGACGCGCCTCCGAAAAGAGTTTGACAAATTTTCACTCGTCATGCTTTTTTAAAATCTAAAACAGCTAAAACATGTCCAAACAACATGCCTGTAGAATGCTTTTGTCAGCCACCACTATTGACCAAGCATTATGATACATAACAAATTTGCGATTCAGCAGGTGGAAAATTGTGTTTTTCCCAACAATATAACAGTCACAAAACTTTCCACATACAGGTGTATTTTTAGCAACTGATGCTTGGAAAAAAAGACCCCAAAGATCAATAATTTTCCATATTTTTAGGGGGGAAAACAGCGACCTCCACTGGGCAATGCGAAGTAATCGCCCTCACAAAACTTGATATGGGGCAAATTAGCAAATCTACATAGTATTATGAATGTTTTCATTAAGGCGGTGACATTTAAATAAGTTCAAACAACCCCAAAAATAAAAACGAAAATACGAATTATACAGCCTTTTAGCAAATTCACGGTTGAACTTTTTGTCATCGCAACTGGTCAGCAATATGTACAATATCATCTAATTTCAAAATGAAATGTATGCTGAGGAAATGAACATTATTTATCATGTCAATGTAAGGTTTAACCTTGGTCATATAATATTGAGTTCATATGACACACATACGCATGCCGTTTAACTCATCCGCTGCCAGCAAAGGTTTTTGTAGTGGTAGTTTGTAAAAGAAGAAGAAATTATATGTTAAAAACATCCATCACTAGACATCGAATTAATTTTTATTTGGATTAAAAATAGATTTAACCTTTATCACCATCAATGTATCAATGTTTTTGTTAATTAATAACATTGGTTTTAATCAACAAAAACAAAATACAACGGGAATTCTAATTAATATCATAGAAAAGGGAACTCTAATTTAAGATTTGTTTTTAATTTTGAGATGGGGGTAACAAATCCCGGGAGTCCTCAACCTCAGTTTGTAAAATCTTGACAGGCTTGTTGTGATTTTGTCGGTTGCCATAGTAACCTGTCTGCAACATACACAGCAATGTTATGTAACTTCATTTAAATGAAACTAAGAAAAAAATACATTTTCAGCTGCAATGTGTTGATTTTACATCGAATGGGCAACATCAGCAAAGACGAGTAAACTATTTTTTTGTTTAAATATATATTTTTCTATGTGAAAAAAATATATATATTTAAATAATCCAGTGAAATTATAAATATATAATGTAATAATGATACGTTGTAAATGTTTGAAAGGCAATTTTGCTTCTTTTTTGTCCCCATGATTTTAGCCAACGCCATCCTGCTCATGTAACCCGAGAATGTGAGTGTTTTTTGGGGGGGAGTTGAGCAAAAGAACAAGATGGCTGTCCCGGGACGAGAAGTTTTTTCTCGCTCTCGCATTTTTCTCACCAACGCGACGATTTGCCGTCGTTATTAGTGTTTGTAGAAGAGAACAACCAAGAAACTACAACTTGAAGTTTTACAAGGCATTTTTTTGTGTTTTCTTAAGGCGACGTAAGCCATTTTTAGAGGCGAAGTTAGTTTGGAAGTTTTTTTTTTTTTTTTTTTTTTTTTTTTTTTTGTCAACGACGGTGATTTTTTTTTAACAACAATGAGCCAATTCAACAAGTAGAATTAATAACAATTTTTTCTTAACTTGTTTTTTGGTTAATTGTGTAATTTTTAGTCATTTTTAGTGGGGTGGCGTTTTTTCCAGCTGTTGAATTCATCCGTGACGTATTGAAAAAGTAGCCCGGTTACCATGAGCTCATCTCGGGTAAAACCTCAGCACAGCGCCCGCTCCCCGCATCCCTCCGAGGCGAGCGAGGGTATCGAGATGGAGAGCATCCAGCGGCAGCATCACCACGACTCGGCGGCCGGAGGTACCGTCGCGGGTACTCCGTCGTCCCCTTCCAGACAAGCCTGGAGCCGCGACAACCCGGGCTTCGAGCCCGGCGACGAGATCATGGCAGCGGACTGGCCTCCAGCCAGCCCCGGGAGGAGGTCGGCATCCACGACCTCCAGCAACAGCAGCTGCAGCAGCGGTCTGGGTAGCTACAACGTCGGCGGAGGTGGTGGAGGCAGCCCACACATCCATGGTGGAGGTGCCTACCCGACTCCGAGTGGGGACGACGGGCAGCGGGGCAGGCGTGAGCACAGCAGCTGTATGAAGCAAATACTACACAAAATTAGAAGTAAGACACACTGCAAATTCTACAAACTTTAAACTTTGCATTTGATTCTCTGAGTTTCATATATCTTTTTAAAATACTTGTTCAATTGAGTTATTTTTTAAATAAGGTAAAAGCAGGGGTGAAAGTGGGCCAGAACGGTCAGGAACGCAGTTCCGGTATAAGTGTCAGGGCAGGAACGCAGTTCCGGTATAAGATTCAGTGCCGGAATGCTGTACCGGTACACGGTGCTTTGATTCCAAAAATATGACGGCAACTGTCAAAACGTTATGTTTTTTTTTAAAAATGCTGAGCTACCACACATGCATTTCATCTCCAAGAAGAAAACAATCTACCAACATCAGATTTACATACACAAGTGTTAACAGCAAGCATAATGAAGTGTTTGTGTAGCGTAATCCGTTTCCACCTCTATTTATTATTTATTTTATTCCACGGACGGCATGGAGGTTTCCCCAGCTGCTGCAGTTATCGGAGTCTGACGATGATGAGTAACGTCAATTTGTGAATACACGCAGCAAAGCAAAACGCCTGGACTCATTTGTCCGTTCAATTGGCTGACATACTGACATGTGATCACCAGAGATAGTTAGCTCTGATTCGTTCAAATGTGCATGTTTTCTGGAACAGCAAAAAAAAAAAACTTGTTGAATTGATGCGACAAAAAAAGGGCAATGCAACATAAAATGGATCAAATCTTTAAAAGCAAGGAAAGAGTTTAGGAGGCTTATTCATCATATTTAGTTTTATTTGCTCTGATGGGGAGGTTCAGAACATCTTAGCTGTCAATGTGCACTTTGGACAATATTTGTTAATTTATGTTAGGCTACTTACTAGTTTCCTTATGATTTAGAAAAATCAATGTTTGCGCCCTCTTCAAAATATATTCCATTTAACTCTGCATGATATTAGTCATTTGTACTTATTTTTCTGAATGTATGTTACTTATATCTTAATTATTAAAAAAAAAGACAATGTTTAAATTAACTTAAATTTTAATATACATCCTATGTTCTTAAGTAGTTAAAATTGAGAACTGGCATTTAGTATGTGAGGAAATGAGGGAAAATAAAAATTAGGAGATGGAGGTTGTGATTATTGCTGTTTTTGTTAACTTTTATTTTGCAAATCATTGAAAAAATACAATTTTGAATGAAAATCAGATTTTGTTGTTAGTTTTTACATGTGTTATAGAAATACCTGCTAAAACAGTTTTCTTTGCATTTCAGTAGTTTAAATAGCCCCCCCCCAAAAAAAAAAAAAAAAAAACGGAAAAAAATAATAATAATAATAAAATTTCTGGCTCCGTGGCGACCTTCAAGCGGTGAGTTCCGGCAAGAAATTCTAGCCACTTTCACCCCTGGGTAAAAGTAAGAGCCATAGGCGGAGTTTGACTTTTGTGGCAAGGGGGGCAAAAATGTTGATGACCCCGAAACGAAGTGTCAGCAATAAAATTAACTTGAACAAGATATATGCTCAGATAGTAGCTTAGCCCATGCTCGTACATACAGTCATCCCAGGTGTGTGTGTGTGTGTGTGCGTGTGTGTGTGTGAGCCCTCGCGTTTTTCTGGCTTACCTAGTGGAGAAGTAAATGCCACATCCATTCTGACTGAATATTCCAGCCAGGAATATTTATAGTAATACGTTAAAAAAAAATTGTTTCCCATCATTTTTTAGGGTTAAGGCTGTCAAACATTCTCTTAAAGCGATCCATGGATAGAAAGACTTGTAGTTCTTAAAAGATAAATGTTAGTACAAGTTACAGAAATTTTATATTAAAACCCCTCTTAATGTTTTCGTTTTATTAAAATTTGTAAAAATTTCAATCGAATAATAAACTAGTAGCTCGCCATTGTTGATGTCAATAATTACACCATGCTCACTCATGGTACTAACCCATTAAATCAGTTGGACCCAAGCGCCAGCAGAGGGCGCCAAACACCAAAAAACAAGTAACAAGCGGACATTACACTGTACTGTACATTTCAATCTATTTGAGCGGGGCATGTGCGTTAATTGCTCAAATATTTTAACGTGATTAATTAAAAAAATTAATTACCGCCCGTTAACGCGATAATTTTGACAGCCCTAAAACACAATCACATACTTTTTAACTATAGAAATTTTAAAAATACAAAGCAATTTAGACGTTTTGTTGTCGAATTTTGTTGGTGAAATATTTCAGACATTTGAATGAAAACCATTCTTTTTAATGAAACAATAGTTAAAAAAAGATGTTTTACTTTTCGATCAATTTAATTGGATTATTGCTTAACCTATGAATATACTGAACCAGAACAACGTATCGTTACACTCCTCGTTGTAACTTTTTTTTTTTCATTATCACCGTTAAACATGATCACCCATTGGTTCAGGCTCCCAGAAATAAAATTAATTAACCAGAAGACTAATAGCAAACACCATCATTCCAAACCATGACTGATCCAACCTGTATTTCACGTCTCCGTTGCAGTTCTATGGGGCACGGAACTGATGGAGGACAACGACACCAGTCGAGAGCGCTACCTGTGGAACGTCTTGCGAGAGATGCTCACCTACATCGCCTTTCTCATCACCATTTGCGTCTGTAAGTCAACATTTCCACTGATTTGAAACTTCTCTCTTGACCCCGAAAAGAGCACAAAAATCACTGTTAATGAGTGGAGCAGGTACAACGACGAGCAGAGGGATCGAATTACCCTACGGGCTGCAAAATTTAGAAGTGTGCTGGATGGTCACAGTTAGGTTTTGCTCTTTTCTTTTTGCTGCTTCAGTAAAAAAAATGCCAATTTGTGGTGAAGGAAAAATTTTCCTGGCACATTTTACCAAGCCGAGCTGGAGAAGTGCTTCTTTTTCATACGGACTTTGAGTTGTTGTGTAGAGGAAAGCCTAAAGCAAAGGCAAAATTGGTGCATCAAGGTGGGCATACTACACAGAACCTAACATGCTGTATATTAGGAGTGGGACGGTGTCGGTGGCGTTCAAAGGAAACGATGCACCGGGAAAAAAAGGACGAAAAATTTTCCTGTCCGTGCTGGAAACTAGGGCCGCCACGATTAATCAATTAGTTGACAACCAGTGTTGTCACAGATTACTTGAAAAAGTAATTTAATTACCGATTACTGATTACGCCTCAAAAAAGTAATCTAGTTACTTAACTGATTACTTCATTATCAAAGCAACTAAGTTACTTTAAAAGTAATCTATCAGTTACTATTTACCCATTTTTCTCCCTTTGCCGCCTCAACATAAGAATGACAAAAGAAAAATGATTGAATAAATGATTGAATTTAAAGGGGAATATCACAATTTCGTGCTAGCTTAGCCACTCCGGAGCACTGAAACTAACAAATATCTGACAAACTGCTTGGAATTTGTTGAAATCAACTCCACAGACCAACTAAACCCCGCTAACTCTAAGATCAAGCCTCATGTCAAAACTTCTGAATTTCGGGTTATGGTTAACAGCATATCAGTGCCAATGTAAAACAATGCAAACTGACGGCACAATAATCAACAACACGCAAGTGGATTGTACAGTGCAATAAACACAAAGGTGGTGGCGGGCGCGGATGCACGTGCAGCCATGCACATTAACAACCCGGAAGTACTCCTCTCAACACACACGCGGTCAATTTGGCCACAAAACGTGGCGGCAACTAAGCACTTTACACTCAATCGGACTAACAACACATCCCACATATGTAAACGAACACATCACCTCACGGCATAAATGTTGAACACGTATATGATGTAAACAAAGCTTGCCAACTTAGAGCGATGACTGCCTGTCGTTGCTACGGCAAAGCTACGAAACAGCCGCGCATGTTTGCTGATACACTCCAGAATGAAGGAAAAATACCTTCATTCATGGATATCCACAGATCAACATTCCCTCGCAACGTCTCAGCACTCTGCGCAAATGCCCACCCGCCTAAGTCCCACAACAGGTGACGCGAGACTAAAACAGGAAATAGCTAAGAGGTTGTCATGGAAACACGTACCGGGAACCTTTTATTTTAGCATTTTCTATTCAAAATGCTCTTCGTTCATGACTATAATATTCTTCATTCTACATACGTTATGAGGCAATGAAAAAATAGTAACGCAGAGACACTAAGGAAACTAACTTTAATCAGATTACTGATGTAGAAAAATGAACGCGTTAGATTACTTGTTACTGAAAAAAGTAATCAGATTACAGTAACGCGTTACTAACTAGCGCGTTACTGACAACACTGTTGACAACTAACTGATTATCAAATTGATCGACAACTATTTTCTTAATCGATGAATACATTTTCTGAGCCTCTTCATTAGCAGTGCAACGGTTTGCGGTTCAAAGCCGAACCGTACGGTTCGCCCTGTACGGTTCAATACGCCTTTATGAACCGCGCCTTTTCGGTTTTGCAATTTATTTATTCCGAACGCTTGTGGAATGAATTGGTCGAGCTTTGTGTGCCTGTGTGTGACGTGAAGCACAGCTGTGGAGAAATTCCCGCCCCGCAAGTAAATGTCCGATCGCTGTCAAGCAGCTGTGTAATAGAAGCAGAGAAACGCCCTCTCTCGCTTATGAGCGAAGTGAAAGTGAAACAAGAAAGAAAACAAAACGCTATGGCGAGCGGAGGAGTGGAGAGACCGAATTTTGAGGAAGCACCGGCCTCTTTCAAGTCTGCGGTGTGGCAACATTTCGGTTTCCCCGTGGACTACAATGTGGAGGGAGAGAAAATATTGAAAAAAAAAAAAAAAAAAAATTTTTTTAAGCATTGCTCAGCGCTTGTTCCCTATGCTAATGGCAACACTTATAACTAGAGGCGTGTGAAATTTCCGATTCTTAGATTATTCGCGATTCTGCTGTGGAAGATTCGAGAACGATTCACAAATATCCAAATTCCGATTATTGAATTATACCAGGTAAAGCGGAAGTAAAACCCAGTCAGCGCGGTCTTTGGGACACAATGAAGAACGGACCGAGAATAAATATCATGTTCAACTCATGCCGCTAGATTAAAAAAAAACAATCAAACCTGAATGCGGCTGACAGCCGCTACAAACAACGCCCAGTTGCTAGTTGCTATAAACATACGGTTACAGTAGATATCATATATATGTAGAACTAGATGCAAAATGACAGACGACATCCGTGTTAGAACTTGTATTATTGAACAGAGATGCGTAATGACAGACTTTCCGGTGTAAGTAAACAGCCACCATCTTAAAGCAGTAGACCTCTCTAGAAGGCTCTGTTGTAGCGAACCTAATTAACTTTTTATCTAAAACACTCCTATATCGGCAGAATCTTATTTTGAATCTATCTTTAAATGATGAAATAGTTTTAAAACTTTGACAAAAGTAGACAGAAGGGAAATTATTAAATAATGGGAGCCATTTTAAAAACTGTAACAGTTGATTCACAACATTAAATTAATTGAATGTAGTTTAAAGATGCTGATACAGAATGGGGACTGGAGTTTTTTATTTACTGTTATTTTCGTATATTTGTTTACTGTTATATGTCAACTTGATACTGAAATAGTAGTTTGGTTTAGCCTGAGAGGATTTTTGAACAATTTTGGAACTAATGTACAAAACATAAAAAAAAAAAAAAAGAAGAAAAAAAGGGGGGGTGCATCAATAATCATTTTATAATCGAATCGGAGCCTCTGAATCGTAATCGTAATCGAATCGTTAGGTGCCCAAAGATTCCCAGCTTTACTTATAACATGACTCCGGCACCACAGCCGGCCGGCATCACCCACAGATATCACATTCTCAGAGCAGGACTACCCCGAAGAGGACACCAGTGAAAACACACGGCGGGCTTCGTTAATTTATTTGCAACACTTGACCCGCGTTACATTGTTCCCTCGCGGACATATTTCTCCAACAACATTATCCCCGACATTTATGAAATGGCACGCAAAGCCATCGAAGATGATATCGCTTTAGCACATAGTTTCGCCCTGACCACTGATAGTTGGACGTCCCGTACTACAGAGTGCTACTACCTAACTGTGACGGTCCACTATAATTCATGCCTGTCAAATGGTTTTGGCGTAATTTGTACAAGTGAGCACTGATTTTAAAACGTGTACGTTTTTCGTGCATTATGTTTTTGTTTTTTTTTAGATTTTGTCACCCTTTTCGGCAACGAGACAATGTGCGTTAATATAAAATTTCTATAACTTGTACTAACATTTATCTTTTATGAACTACAAGTCTTTCTATCCATGGATCGCTTTAACAGAATGTTAATAATGTTAATGCCATCTTGTTGATTTATTGTTATAATAAATTTTTTAAAAGTACTTATGTACCGTATGTTGAATGTATATATCCATCTTGTGTCTTATCTTTCCATTCCAACAATAATTTACAGAAAAATATGGCATATTTTATAGATGGTTTGAATTGCGATTAATTACGATTGGAGCTGAAACGAATACTCGAGCTACTCGAGTTGCTCGAGTTTAAAAACTGATCCGAGTAATTTTATTCACCTCGAGTAATCGTTTAATTTTGACAGCTCTAAGCATCACGTTTTGCTCAGACTACTTCTAATGCGGGACAACGCACTAATGTCACATGCGTAAAGGAAGAAGCAATAAAAAAAATAAATAAATAAAACTTACTGCAGCCGACAGCCGCTGCAAACGACGCCGACGTTGCTAAAAAGTAGCCCACATGATGCTACAGTGGTAGCAGCAGGTAGCATCTGATGCGTTTCATAGAGATCACATATATGTTGAACTAGATGCGAAATGACATAGTCATCGGCGTTAGTAAACAGCCGCCATCTTAAAGCAGTACAGCGCTAATAAAGAGCACTAAGCGCTAATAAATACTGACACTCGCTCACGTAACGTTAGCCCTGCGGAGGGCTAGGTTTCTATTAATTATGACCACTGTCGATGCGTGGCTAACGTGTCTTACATACAGGCTTTAGCATAACATAGCACTGTGGAGTGATGAGGGTGTAAAATAAAAACTTAATAATGCTAACAATCAGTTTTAGCTCATTAGTCATTGCTGGATAAAACGCCAAGTAGCACTGGTCCCTAATGTGCTCCAATACAGCCTGTATCATACATTTATTTTGAACACTGCAAAAACTCAAAATCCTATCAGGACTTACAGTTTAGACTAACTTAAAACATAACTAAAACTTAAAAATAGCTTGACACAAATCGAAATTCAATTGAAACGTGGGAAAAAATCCTAACTTTTAAGTGATGTGTGTTATCAAGCGTAATGGCGTTTTTAGGTAAGACATATATATGTATATTTTTTATAAGATCTAAAAGTTTTTGGAGTGAAAGCAGTGAATTAGTCTTTTTTTTATTCTAGTTACATCTGAGATGCAATTGTTGGCTGTTTTCAACAATGTACAGTACATCGAAAATAAAGACATTGATTGACTGAAAATGGTTCAAAATTAGATGAAATGTCTTGTTTTCTCATGTATATTTATAATTGCTCTTCACCTAAAAATATTTGTTTTTTTCCGATTACTCGATTAATCGATAGAATTTTCAGTCGATTACTCGATTACTAAAATATTCGATAGCTGCAGCCCTAATTACGATTAAATAATTTTTAAGCTGTAATTAACTCGATTAAAAATTTTAATCGTTTGACACCCCTAGTTTATTCTTGTAGTAACAAATCACATGACCGACACAAGCAAGCAAGAGGCATCTAGGCCACCGTTACGTAGGAGAAAATTTAGCTATTTAAAAAAAAAACACAATTTGGACGCAAATAATCGCTACAACAGAAATACTACAAATTATTCATGCTTTCTGTGCGGCCTATTAACAAATTCCGCATGGACCATTAGTGGACCGCAGCCCGCAGGTTGCAGACCACTGCCTTAGTATGCTGGTATGTCAATGTGTCTCTTTGTGTTTTTAAAATGTAATGCAGTGACGTATGGGATGGTGAGCGCCAACATGTATTACTACACCAAAGTCATGTCGCAGCTTTTCTTGGACACGCCGCTTTCCCATGGAGATCCCACCACGTTTCGGAGCATTTCAACCATGGATGACTTCTGGAAGGTACGTGTCAACGTCGCAGTGGTTCTAAAAGTGTGATGTTAGCTCTTATCTAATCTCTAATCACGCGTTATCCCAGTTCACCGAAGGCCCGTTTCTTAACGGTATGTACTGGGAAGTGTGGTACAACAACAAGAGCCTTCCAGAAAACCACAGTCTCATCTTCTACGAGAACCTCCTTCTCGGGGTGCCACGGCTCCGGCAGGTCAAGGTCCGCAACGCTTCGTGCAGCGTCCACGAGGACCTGCGCGACCAAGTGCGCGACTGCTACGACGTCTACACGCGCACCAACGAGGACACCGCCCCCTTTGGGCCCGGTAACGGGACCGCCTGGACGTACGCAGTGGAGGCCAGCGGCACCGGGAGCACTCGCTGGGGACGTGTTTCCAAATATGGCGGTGGGGGATACTACCGAGATCTGTCCCGGACCAGGGAGGAGTCTGCGGTCCGGTTGCGCTTCCTGAAAGACAACCTGTGGCTCGACAGGGGCACCAGGGCCGTTTTCTTGGACTTCGCCGTCTACAATGCGAACATCAACCTTTTCTGCATTGTCAGGTAAATCTCAACTGCGGAGGCAGTGGTGGAATAAATCAGCTCCGGGCCCGGGTGCGCAAATACGAACCGGGGCCCATAGTGCCAAGCGGGAGGGAAGGGTGTGCTAGTAGAGAAATCAAGGCCCGCTAGCACCATTGCGTGCGTGTCATGTCATTGCTGCATTAATGTACACAGGAAAATGTTTTCAATAGGTACCTTTCACAATTTCAATACTACCCTGAGAACGCCTGATCTCGGAAGATAAACAGCGTTGGGTAGTACTTGGGTGAGAGACCAGGAGCTGTAAGCTTTTTGATTATTGTTTATGAACATACAAAGAAATATCAAACATACACTCACCAGCCACTTTATTAGGTATACCTGCTCGTTAACACTCAATTTCTAATCAGCCAATCGCATGCCGGCAACTCAATGCATTTAGGCATGTAGACATGGTTCAAGACAATCTCCTGCAGTTCAAACGGAGCATCATTATGGGGAAGAAAGGTGATTTGAGTGACTTTGAACGTGGCATGGTTGTTGGTGCCAGAAGGGCTGGTCGGAGTATTTCAGAAACTGCTGATCTACTGGGATTTTCACGCGCAACCATAGCTAGGGTTTACATAAAAAAGAAAAAATATCCAGTAAGCGGCAGTTCTGTGGGCGGAAATGCCTTGTTGATGCCAGAGGTCAGAGGAGAATGGCCAGACTGGTTCGAGCTGATAGAAAGGCAACAGTGACTCAAATAACCACCCGTTACAACCAAGGTAGGCAGAAGAGCATCTCTGAACGCACAGTATGTCGAACTTTGAGGAAGATGGGCTACAGCACCAGAAGACCACGCCGGGTGCCACTCCTTTCAGCTAAGAACAGGAAACTGAGGCTACAATTTGCACAAGCTCATCGAAATTGGACGACAGAAGTTTGGAAAAACGTTGCCTGGTCTGATGAGTCTCGATTTCTGCTGCGACATTCGGATGGTAGGGTCAGAATTTGGAGTCAACAACATGAAAGCATGGATCCATCCTGCCTTGTATCAACGGTTCAGGCTAGTGGTGGTGGTGTAATGGTTTGGGGAATATTTTCTTGGCACTCTTTGGGCCCCTTGGTACCAATTGAGCATCGTTGGAATGCCACAGCCTACCTGAATATTGTTGCTGACCATGTCCATCCCTTTATGACCACAATGTACCCAACTTCTGATGGCTACTTTTAGCAGGATAATGTGCCATGTCATAAAGCTGGAATCATCTCAGACTGGTTTCTTGAACATGACAATGAGTTCACTGTCCTCAAATGGCCTCCACAGTCACCAGATCTCAATCCAATAGAGCATCTTTGGGATGTGGTGGAACGGGAGATTCGCATCATGGATGTGAAGCCGACAAATCTGCACCAATTGTGCGATGGCATCATGTCAATATGGACCAAACTCTCTGAGGAATGCTTCCAGCACCTTGTTGAATCTATGCAACGAAGAACTGAGGCAGTTCTGAAGGCAAAAGGGGGTCCAACCCGTTACTAGCATGGTGTACCTAAAGTAGCCAGTGAGTGTATATTTATGGGATGAGCAAATTACAATGTGTTTTTTTAACACCCACCCCAAGCTCCACCCCTGTGGGAGGGCTTAAATGAAAAATGGCGATAGACGCCCAATTCATTTTGGTTGCGGCTATAGTTGCTGATAGTGGTCGAGTTGGGTTAAAGAGCTGGCTTGCTTTGTTCTTGTTGTTCTTCTTGGTAAGGAGACTAGCTCAAATTGCCGTTTTTCTGGACAGATATGAATGAAATTTGGTGAGTATAATGTATGGATGTATATGCCTTGATCCCCGGAGCCGGACTTGTAATTTTTAGTCTCAGATCTTGTTAATTACATAAATCAATTGCCGACTTATTGTTGCCTGTATGCTCCGAGTTAGCCAGTAGAGGGCATGTGCGCGCTTTGGTTGTGCATTTGATGTCTCCAGGCTTCCGAAACATTAAGGGAGTGAGTGAGTCTGGCGGTTGTAGTTAATTTTTAAATTTGGTAAAAATAATTTATGGATTTTTTTCCCAACAATTTTTTTAGTTTTATATTTCTTTCTTTATTTATTTTTTTTATGTTTAGCAATTTATTGTCCGGGCATGTAATAGTAGTTCATTTTAACTAAATAAAAAAACACACTTTTTACTTATTTATTTACATTCTGTAAAAAAAAAAAAAAGAAAAAGCATATATCTTCATGATGTATTCATTAACATTGTATTAAAATTATCTACTTATTATTGTATTAATCACGTCAATTCTAAAAATGAAAATATTTCTTTTTAATTATATAGTAATTAACTATGTAATTGTTTTTACTCAGGCTTAGCATTGTAGCGTCAGGTCTAGTGCTGCAAAGATTAATCAATTAACTCGAGTAATTCGATTAGAAAAAAATTTGAATTAAATTTTGCTGCTTTGAGTATTTGTTTAATTAAAGTGGCGTTGCAATTGTTTGTTTTGAAAGTGTTTGCATTTAGTTTTATTTATTTGGGTGGATACACTGCCCTCTAGTAGCAACAATGAATATAACTCATTTCACATGGCTGAGTCCAGCTGCTCCCTGTTAAGACCAACATAAGCTAAGTTTTTGTTTGAGCTAATGTTTTTTGATGCATTTGTAATTTAGTTTAGTATGTTTAGCCATTTTTCGTGGGAATATGTGTTTGAACTAGAGCTGAAACGAATACTCGAGTAACTAGAGTTTAAAAACTGATCCGAGTAGTTTTATTCACCTAGAGTAATCATTTATTTTGACAGCTCTAAGCATCACGTTTTGCTTGGACTGCGCTGATGTCACGTACGTAGAGGAAGAAGAAGAAGAGAAAAAAAACTTACTGCAGCCAACAGCCGCTAAAAACCACGCCGACGTTGCTAAATACTAGCCCGCACGATGCTAGTTAGCAGGTAGTGTCTGATGAGTCTCATAGAGATCACATGTATGTTGAACTAGATGTGAAATGACAGACTCGGCCGCGTCTGGGCAGCGTTAATAAACAGCCGCCATCTTAAAGCAGTAGAGTGCTAAGCGCTAATAAAGAGCGCTAAGCGCTAATAAATAAGATTAACGTAACGTTAGCCCTGCGGAGGGCTAGGTTTCTATTAATTATGACCACTGTTGATGCTTGGCTAACGTGTCTTACATACAGGCTTTAACATAACATAGCGATGTGGAGTGATGAGGGTGTAAAATAAAAACTCAATAATGCTAACTATCAATTTTAGCTCAGTAGTCATTGCTGGATAAAACACCAAGTAGCACTGGTCCCTAATGTGCTCCAATACAGCCTGTAATCATACATTTATTATGAACACTGCAAAAACTCAAAATCCTATCAGGACTTACAATTTAGACTAACTTAAAAATTAACTAAAACTTAAAAATGGCTTGACACAAATAGAAATTCAATGGAAACACGTGGGGAAAAAATACTTTTAGGTGATGTGTGTTATCAAGTGTAACGGCATTTTTAGGTATATATATATATATATATATATTTTTTTTTTTTTTTTTTAAAGATCTAAAGGTTTTTTGAGTGAAAGCAGTGAATTAGTCTTTTTGTTAAATTTTAGTTACTTCTGAGATGCAATTGTTGGCTGTTTTCAACAATGTACAGTACATCGAAAATAAAGACATTGATTGACTGAAAATGGTTCAAGATTAGATGAAATGTCTTGTTTTCTCATGTATATTTATAATTGCTCTTCACCCAAAAATATATTTGTTTTATCCGATTACTCGTTTAATCCATAGAATTTTCAGTCGATTACTCGATTACTAAAATATTTGATAGCTGCAGCCCTAGTTTGAACCATTTGTTAAGAGCATGAAAAAAAAAAAGTTAGCATTTCATAGCACTTAAGCTAGTGGACTTTTGCTATGTAGGTTAACCAATTGTTCTTTTGTTGTACTTAGATTAGTTTCATTTTATACTGTTTGAGGCTCAATTTTTCATGTTCCTTATCCGACTACTCGATTATTTGAACTAACTAGTTCGATTAATTGACTGCTAAAATAATCGATAGCTGCAGCCCTAGTCAGGTCATACAGTATTAACTCATTTACTGCCATGATTGTGTTTTATTGCCATAGATGGCAAAAGATGTCCAATCCAGTTTGGTTCCGCCTTCTTTCTTTACAGTCGCTAATAGGCTAGTTGTAAGAATTTGGTTTAAATTCAGAGTTAAGGCATAATAACATTTTATATATTTGAATTTTGGGTCTTAATATTTTACTGTCAATTTATAAAAAAATAACTCATTTACTGCTATAATCATTGAGTTTCATCGCGCTTGACTACAATAGCCGTCCAATCCATTTTGACTCAATCAAATGGATTGAACGTCATTTGCCGTCAATGTCAGCTGTCACATTTGTCAGGATGTTGGTGGAGTTCCCAGCGACGGGCGGAGCGGTGACATCATGGCACTTCCAGACTGTGCGTCTTATCCGATACGTGTCCAGCTGGGACTACTTTGTCGGACTGTGCGAGGTCATGTTCTGCCTCTTCATCCTCTACTACGTGGTGGAGGAAGCGCTGGAGATCCGAATTCACCGACTGCATTACTTCCGGAATCTCTGGAACTGTCTGGACGTCCTCATTGTCACTGTACGTTTCCGGTTTTGCTATTTAAGCTGTTCTTGTCTTGTTGTGAATTGTATGGTGGGCTTATTTAGCTGAGCGTGGTGGCCATCATCATGAACATAACAAGAACGGCCATGGTGAGCAGCTTGCTGAAGACCCTCTTGGAGAACTACACCACCCACCCCAACTTTGAGCCACTGGCTAACCTGCAGCTTCAGTTCAATAATGTGGTGGCGGTCATTGTATTCTTCTCCTGGATTAAGGTATGTGTATGCCGGCCTCTGCCAGTTCAAACGGATTGGACGTCTATCGCCGTCAATGGCAGTTATGTAAAAAGAAATCGTCCCGTAACGAGCTTCAAATGTTTCAAATCAGCTCTTCAAGTTCATCAACTTCAACAAAACCATGAGTCAGCTGACGGGCACCATGTCGCGCTGCGCCAAAGATCTCCTGGGCTTCGCCATCATGTTCTTCATCATCTTCCTGGCGTACGCGCAGCTGGCCTACTTGCTCTTCGGAACGCAAGTCCACCATTTCAGCAGCTTCCAAGCTAGCATGTACGTAAAGCACGTTCTCATGTTTACACGTCGCCAGGAAAAATAATCAAAAAACGTTTTTTTTTTTTTTGGGGCGTAGTTTAACTCAATTCCGTATCATCCTGGGAGACTTTGAGTTCTCCGAAATCGAGGAGGCCAATCCGGTGTTGGGTCCCGTCTACTTCAGCACCTTTGTCTTTTTCATCTTCTTCATCCTCATGGTGAGTCGAAGAACCGCCGCGAAAATCCGCGGTTTGACGCCTGTTTTCTTCGCAGAACATGTTCCTGGCAATCATCAACGACACGTACTCGGAGGTAAAGGCAGACATGTCGCAGCACAGGTCCGACATGGAGATGAGCGATCTCATCAAGAAGGTGGGCAGGGTTCTTGGTGGGGTTTTCGGGGGAAGGAACGCGAGATTTTAAAAAAGTGATTTTCACAGGGTTGTAACAAAGCTCTGATGAAACTGAGGCTGAAGAAGACGGCGGTGGACGATATCTCGGACAGTCTGCGGCAGGCCGGGGGGAAGCTCAACTTGGGGGAATTGCGGCAGCATTTGAAGGGGTGAGTACTAAATAATGAAAAGAATCCTGGAGAGAAAACACTTTCCAATGACAGCTACTGTATATACAGTGGGGAGAACAAGTATTTGATACACTGACAATAGGAAAACCCATTGGCAGTGTATCAAATACTTGTTCTCCCCACAGTACATCCATCACACTGACAAAATATTTGTCAACTCCAATGTAGAAATGTGCTAGTATGAGATTTTGACAGTATGATAACCTTAACCAAAAATACAGTGGTTTCACAGTGTTTTCCGCGATTTCCGGGTTAGCGGTGAGTCAGCAACCAGCACACTTTTGCTCAATAGACAATGTTTATTGATTAGAAAATGCAGAATGAATGACATTTATTGATTACAATCCCACAATTGATTACAAGCAACAAGTATTAAAAACAAGCATAACAAGTGGCAACGATGACGTTAGATCTAGTTTGTCAATCCCAGAATCCCCGCATTACTGTTACAGCACAACGAAATGTACGTTAACAATGAAAAGCGCTTACCGTTGACAAATGAGTGGGGAGCCAAACGCTCCCCAAAGCGGCGAAGGAACAAAGCCAAGCGACCCGTACGTAATCCTCTGGCAGACATCCGGGGAGCTGGGGGAGTCCCCCGACTCTTATAGGCACATCTGACGCGGGGACACGGGTGGCCACTCCCTGCCCCCACGAAAACGCACCACCCGAACTCGTGAGACCCCCGCCCCCAGCAAGGGTATGAGATTCCCCCCCAGTTGAGGCTCCCAACGGTTAAAGTAGAATGTTTATTTAAGTTATCTCGTGAGATTCCCTCCTAACTATGGAACTCAAGTGCGTACTATGATGCAAAACAAGTTATCTCGTGAGATTCCCTCCTAACTATGGGACTCAAGCGCGTACTACGGTGCAAAATAAGTCATGTCGTGAAATTCCCCCCTAACTATGGGACCCAAGGTGAAAAACAATAGAAGTTGTTACAGTCTAGGTCACAGACATACATCACAAAGGCATGATGTGCTAATGTTAAGGCATCACATAATATTTTCCCCCATCACAAGGTATTTCAATTATAGCTCTAAAATATGTTATTTTGTCATGTATGGGTTATTTTTTTCCATTGAACAGCATTTTTTTTTCACAACTAATATTAATAAGTTGAATATTAATGGAGCGTTAGTGCAAGAGACAGCATGTGTGTATGACTCGTATCATTATTTACACAATATACACACACACTTAACCTCTTTCAACACAGAAAGTCGCCAGAGAGAAAAATGACCACAGGCTGTATTATGAAAACGTTATTTTGAACAGATGTTTACAATGGCAGAAGACTTTACAAAAGCACGCTAATGGAGAGGGAACTAGTTAGCTGTCTTGGCATGCTAACTAGCCACGTTAACAGCCTCATTAACAAGCATACGTTATAGTCAGGGGTGCACATAATTTTTTTGCCCAGGTTCTCAGAGGAGGACCTGGAGATGTGACTTGGTCCTCATTGAGCTTGAGAGCCGACCCGCCTGATGCGATAAATTTATGACAAGCTTTACTTAGAGCCAATTAACTTTAATTAATTATATTAACAATTAATGCTTGATTAACATCAACTGGCACAACAAAATTGCCATTACTTTGAAGTGAAATGTAAAGAAATAAAAAGAACCGATTCAAAATAAAGGGCATTATGCGGCTCCCACATTAACTCCAAGCCTTTTTAAAAGTGGGATATCCTCCTCATAAGACCTCATTGAACGTGCATGTTTAGCTTTGTAAAATGCGAGCAAAAACACGTTTGTCAGTGCATGTCGCTGTTCATTACCTTTATTCCGCCACTTGTCCATAGGGCGAGTGGGGTCCTGTTTGACATCGATAGTTTGCTTAATTGCCACATGCTCTCTTTTTTTTTCGTGCTTTTCAAAGTTTGGATGGCTGAAATTCTTTGACCCTACATAAAATGCGCTGCTCTTATCGGCGACATTGGGATTCTCATGGCACATTTTGTACCGCATTTCTGTGCGAGCATCATTTGCTTCTAGCCATGGTACCTCCTGTAGCCACTTTTCAGCAAAAGTCCTTTTTTTCGGTAGCTCCGGTGACGTCTCTGTTGTCTGTCTGTCTTTTGACGGGGGTGGGGGAACACGGAAGTAATTTAGTGATGGCCAAATGAAGCCTCATGAAGCAATGAAGCTTTGCAGCCAATTGGTTTGCACATGTAGCAAAGCTTCATGGTGCTTCATTTACCCTATGGCGCCATCAAGTGGTCTAGAAGCCCAAGAGGTCAACATTGTTAAGAATTCAATGGCTATTTGCTTAAGACAAAGATATGAATGTGCTTGTGTTAGTAATTTAGTATGTGAACAAAATACAACAAGTGCTAAGGGTAATTTGTTATTCATTTTTATTTAGAAATAATAGCTTTCCCACAGTGGCTGGCTTTAAACGGTTTCTTTTTTTGGGGGGGGAAAATATTTCACCAGCTTTAGAAAATATTCTTTCACAAGGCACAGATGAAGCTGGGGTGCAGAGAAATGTGAGTGCCAGTTTATATAAATTTGGGTAGGTATTCTTTTGTGCCTCCCAGTACACTAATGGATTGTTCATTCTGTTGATGTTTGGTTCAGATAGGTACACACACACACACTCACATTTGTATTAAAGTAGTTTTTCTCCCTTACCTTATTGAAAGCAATCAAATCAAAATGTTCCCATACAGGGGAGGATCGCTCTTTTCGCGCAGGTTCCATCGCAAGCAAAGGACAAGGCTCGAAAAAAGATTGCACTGGTTGCACTGTTGCGCACAGATATAACAAGTACAGGAGCCCGAAATCCACAAAATGTGAGATAACAGGCGATCGCCATTGCGTTTTGCAACCAATTTATACCGTAGTCTGTCCTGTTTTTGCAATGTGCGCCAAACGTTGGATCACTTCCGAAGCACTCACGAGATTCAGCCGGCCGCCGCCGAGGCTTCCCACGTCATCATTTCCGGGTTTTGCCGAAATGAAGCGCGCCTCGCTACAAGCTTCGTGGAAACCCCCCTCCCATTACTCGACACAAGCTTCGGAACCCCGGCTCATTTCGTCCCATCACTAAAGTTATTACTCAGTGTGGCCTGCCTCTTCAAAATTTTGAGAAGTTATTTTCTCGTGTCCGCCGCAAATACAGTGGTCAGCCATCGGTACGCAAAAGCGTATGGAAGCCGTTGAGGGCCAGCGCATTTGTCTACGTCCAGTACGCATGCGCGCATGCGGACCACTTATGTGCACCCCTGGTTATAGTATTTGGATTTACCATCTCTAAACACACGACACATGCTGGAGTGAACTCTCGTAGCAGTCGGGAAATGTCCATGACAGCGTTGACTTACCTTAAATTTTGTGTAAAGTGGCTTATGATGGTCACGTAAATGGGAAATCATGTTGGAGGTGTTGGTCAATTCCAATGACGGATACAAGAGTAATTTCCGACAAAACTGACACTGACCTATCTACAAAAACCACTTTGCACTACATCTTTGTATTCAACCAGATAGTCTCTTCCTGGTGATGTCACTTCTGCAGCTGGCGCCTCTGTCCTCTAATTAGATCGGCATCAGAAGGTCGAGAGCTGGTTAAACGACTTGAAGTTGTCAAGACATTCCTGCATGATGAATGAATGAATCAGGCAGGACCATCTCGCTCATAAACCTAGCAGTTTCGAGTTACAAGTAAAAATTGTTGCCTTCAAGCAGGAGAAAACTGAGGAATGGATGGATGGATGGAACAGTAAAAAAATGGCGCCTGGTATTGCTTTGGCGTGAGGACAAAGAAAAAATATTTTACTTCATGGTTGTGCACCGCTTGGGGCAGGAAGGGCCATACAGACGCCGAAATCCAGGCCATCTTCGCCAAATACGAACACGACGGCGACCAGGAGCTGACTGAGCACGACCACCAGCAGATGAGAGACGACCTGGAGAAAGAACGGGTGAGTACCTCCGATGACTCGTCATTACACTCATTTAACAACACCAGTGTTTTTGACAACTCTCATAATTTTCGTCTTAGTCTTTTGGAGATAAGTCTTAGTCATATTTTAGTCGTCTCAAAATGTGCCTTCGTCTAGTTTTTGTTGACAAAAACTCAAGATCAATTTTGTCTAGTTTTAGTCATTTATTAAAAAATGTTTTCGTCTATAAAATTTTAAAAAATATACTCAAAATAAGTAAATAAATAAATGTTTCCAACTATTTCGAATGAACATTGACAGACAAGCACAGATTATAGGATCTAGAAATCTATCACCAACTTGGTGATAATACACACTCAGCGGGAAAACGGTACATTGTTTTCAATGAATAAAAGCCACCTGGGTGCCACAAACTGGAGGTAAAAGTTGTCCGAGAGTTTAAGAGGACGCACGTCGTGTAACACAAATGCTATGCTAACACTACAAGTTACATTTGGTGTGATTATCACTTACCACTAAGGGTGTAATGGTACATGTATTTGTATTGAACTGTTTCGGTACGTGGTGCTCGGTTCGGAACGGAGGCGTTCCGAACGAGTTTCTGACGTAATATAACCCTTACTTTTCGAGGCTGTGAGTCGATCGGGTTACAGTTCCTTTGTGTAGATTATATTTACTCCGTCTTCTCTACTATAATGAGGACCAACACGGTAAGACAGTATAACCCAGAAACGTCAACGGCGCGACAACGTGGCCGCCGCGAGAACGCAGTGAAACGCGGGCGTTAAAGTCAATCAGTCAATGCACACCAGTCGCAGTGTGGCCGCGTGTTAGACACGTCCCGGAAGCGGCTCAACACGACGCACGCGAAAACAACGGCAGAGTTTATCATTTGACACGAGACGCGACCCTCCTACGTCAATGGTAAAGATACACGATAATATCGGTCGCCAATAATTATCGGCCGATAATGGCAATTATGACGTCACACATATAATCCAGATAATAAAAAAATTCAACCGATAATGCAATCCGATAATTATATACTTGATTTAGCCTCCAAATGTACACAACCGAAGAATTCAGCACGCCACCTCCTCAACCCCTCCCCTCTCTGAAGCCCCTGAGGGAGGAGGGGTTGAGGAGGCGGAGTTACACGACAAGAAATAGTTGAATATTATGGCGGCTGTTACTAAAAAAACGACGCTCTCGCCATCTAGAAGTTCCACGAGGCCGAAAGAAAGCGTCCTCATTCAAAACCACTAACCCAGCATCCATTTAAAACTGCATCACAAAGATTTTTGGAATGAATACGAGGCTGCTGCTCGCGGGAATGCTAAAGCTATTGTAAAAACTAAGTTAAACTACGGGGCTTGTGACGATATAGAGTCGGGTTGTTTGGGAAAGCAGCCCAAGGCAGGTGGTAAACTCGCATCTAAGGCTAAACACCGGCACAACTGGAGACCGATAGTCGGCAAGTAGCCGTCTTCCGACGGAGCCCGCCATTCTGGCCAACGGCGAGGCGGGAAGAGCCCGGTTCTCCGGCTCCAGGACCTCCGGCGAACACCCCGGTTTCTCGAGCGTTCCCCCACTGCGCGCGAGCAGAGCCAGGCCTCGAATACGCCGCGGCGAACCGGCCGGTGCGGGCGGATTATCTGGTATGAACGTAGCCGCCGCCACTCAAAAATGCATTCAGTATGTAAAATGACGAGCGGTCAGATGACTTTGTAACGCTGCCTTTATTTTCGGCTTAACAAAACTCAGGCACAAAACAACACGCGCGGAGATGCGAGCTCCAACTCCATTCAAATAGTACTGCCGTGTATCAGTTTAGCTGCTGTACAGCAAATGTTGTGAGTGCCGCAAATGTAAACAAAGCGCTGCAGGATGGGTACATGACATCTCGCTCTTTTGAGTTAATCATTTTCACACTGTGCAACAAAGCATATAACATTAGCAATCACTTTTCAAATTTAACTTATTTGTCTGCTCAATTACAGTCACAGTAGATAATCAAAACTTATTGGCACTTATTAACACTTGCCAATTTAAATATGCACATTCCTGTTGTAATGAAATAATAATATTCTGTAGTCACAAATATTATTCAAAATCTTTTCTTCTTCCAAGTTTTTTTTTTTTTTTTAGGATGAAGTATAATAATGTATTGCTTAAAATAAGGCTGTTAAGATTATTTTCAGCTAGCTAGTTTTCTTCCATGAAATCTGAGCGAAATACGCTTGAAGCGCTGGCAGATAATTTCACTTATTTCCAATAGATTTACACTTAAAACTGACTAGTTTTAAGGAGGTATGTTTTGCAGTGTATTAATGTTATATGTGTTAGGAATGGCTTACTTTTAAAGGCATTTTTGTGCAACTTAGGTATTTACTCTGTAAGTAATTGTTGCCAAAAGTTTACCATTACACAATGTCAGACAATGTCATTATTTAGATGTTGGAATTGACGACTTGTTCATATTTTATGTTGAAAAAAAAAAGAGCAATAAATTATATTTTTGCACAGTAATATTTTCTTTTAAAATTTTACATAAATCTTTTGATAGAATTATCGGCTTGACATTATCGGTTATCGGTAGGAATGAGGAGGAAATTATCGGTTATCGGTATCGGTTGAAAAATGTATTATCGTGCATCACTAGTCAATAGTACTACCGGTAGGTAGGATCGGGCAGACCGGAAGTCACTCATGTAAAAATACGGTGGATCCGGTTGATTTTCAAACTAATATGCAATCATAACCAACTTTTTGAGTCCATCAGATCTCTTGAGTGGTAGATCGGGGCACAGTTGACTTGTCTTTGTTGATTTACTCTTGTCTTCTCTGCTATCATAATAACTCATACGGCCCCGTGTTCAAATACAAAACCCTCCTACCACAACAAAACAAGTAGGAACTAATATTCACAAAGGAACTAAAGTTATACAACATAAAATATACAATATAAATGAATACCTCATCACATTTGTAAAATATAAACACATAATAAAATAAATAATAGCCCATTTAAAATAAATTGAAATGAGCTAAAACACCTGTACTTAAATAATAAAAATAATACACAGATCCTGCTTACACAATTAAATTTATTAATTTCTGTGTGGCACTTTAACTTGAGAAAATCCACCAATAAAGCTTTTGAAAACCGTTCATAAGAAAAAAAAAAGATTCATTGAGGCATTTCATTTGTGAAATACATGTTAAAATCTTTGTCATTGGGATTGCTTTTCTCTTTAGCACAGGACTTCTTTTTTTTTCTTTCTTTCAGAAAGAAAGCTGACCAATACGCGGGGTCTGAAAGGCAAATTGTTGTTGGATTATCTTTAAATACCCGCTACTTTTTGAGCAGAATTCTAGCTTTGTATGAGCTAATGTTCCTATTGTTGAAAGCACAAAGGTGTGTAATAAACAACTAACACATTTATAGTTTGCATTTTGTTTTCTTACTGTACTGAAAATGAACGGAACAGTGACCTCAAAACAGAGGTACAGTACGTACCGAACAGAGATTTTTGTGTACCGTTACACCCCTACTCACCACAGTCAGCACAGACCTTTTAAAGGCTAAAACAACATTGCATAGTCTCTCTGCCCAACAAACGAAATCTTACCGTGTGTGCAAGGAGACTGGAGGGTTGGGGGAGAGCAGCACGTCACGGGTGACACAACCTGACACTGCTATGATGCAGATTAACTGGACATACAGTGCCCTCCATAATTATTAGCACCCCTGGTTAAGATGTGTTTTTTAGCTTCTAATAATTTTTTTAAATTCAAATAATAGGGGACCTTAATGGAAAAAAAGAGAAAAAGCCAACCTTCAATACAAGTGCATTTATTCAATGGGGAAAAAATTCCACATAAAGAAATAATTATTTGACATCAAATAATGTGTGTCACAATTATTAGTACCCCTGGTGTTAATACTTTGTACAACCCCCTTTTGCCAACAAAACAAGGTCTGGGGACTGAGATGGCCATAGGAGGAGCTTGATTTTGTGTCAGGTGAACCATTTCTGTGTAGATTTGGCCATATGTTTAGGGTCATTGTCTTGCTGAAAGACCCAGTGACGACCAATCTTGAACTTTCGGGCAGAGGGCAACAGATTTTGATTTAAAATGTCCTGGTATTTCAAAGCATTCATGATGCCATGCACCCTAACAAGGTTCCCCGGGCCTTTGGAAGCGAAACAGCCCCACAGCATCACTGACCCACCCACTTAGAGTGTGCTTTGGTCAGATGAGACCAAGATTGATATTTTTGGAACCAAACACTCTAAGTGGGTCTGGCGTGCCACAAAAGATCTGCATGCTGAAAAGCACCTCATACCCACTGTGAAGTATGGAGGGTGGGTCAGAGGATTTTTGAACAATTTTGGAACTAGTGTACATAAAATTAAAAGCGGGGGTGGGGGGCGGGTTGAGGTGCATCAATAATCTATTTATAATCGAATCGGAGCCTCTGAATCGTAATCGTAATCGAATCGTTAGGTGCCCAAAGATTCCCACCTCTAGTATCAAATGTGATATATTTGGCAATAAATGGTGACACCCTTTATGAAAAATCTGATTGGCAATGAATAATTAATATACTACTATTATATATAGCAGTATACTATAATATTAATGCTAGATTAAAAAAAATTTTTTTTGAATCATGTTGGAGAGGCGAAGTCAGTGTCTGAATCTGCTTACATTCCATTCGTTTGCACTAGTTAATGCTATCAGCATTTGACCTCATTTTTTATTTGTGATTTATTGTTGTTATTTACGTGTTTATTTGTACTTCAATAAAGAATTTAAGTGTTCCAAAATGTTTTTGTGAATTAATGAGCATCATCAAAAATGTCATTGCTAAATAAGTTTAAAAAAAAAACAAAAAAAAAACATATTTCCTCCACACCCTTCTCACCTTTTTAACCCCTAACTCATTTTCATGCCTGATTGCATATTCTCCCCTGCCAAGATAAGAAAACAAATCTTACCATGTGTTTCAAAACGAGCAAGCCTGTAGCGCAGCCTACCTTGAAGGACATCTCAAACACATCTCAAACACCGGGGAGGTCTGGGGCGCAGCTATTCTCACATGAGATGATAACAATGCTAGTTTTAATCTCCCATGACACAGCATTAGCTTGTCGTCATGTCGTCGAAATATTTGCGTTATCATAATAATTGAAAGAAAAGTGTTGTAGTCTTACAACAAAAAAGCGAAAATTTTAGAAGGATAAAATGTTTTTAAATATTTACCAAATTCCTGTGCATTTTTTCAGGAGGACTTGGATCTTGAGCGTGCATCTTTTACGCGTGCATCCGTCGGTCGCGGCATCCCTCGCGTCCAGGACGACTCGGAGGAAGACGACGACGAGGACAGCGGGCACAGCTCCCGCCGCCGCGGCAGCAGCTCGGGCGGCGTTTCCTACGAGGAGTTCCAAGTGTACGAAAACATGAAAAATAAAATGTCTGCGTTATTCTCGCCGCTCATGGCGCGTTGCCTTCGACAGCCTGGTGAGACGCGTGGATCGAATGGAGCACTCGGTCGGCAGCATCGTGTCCAAAATCGACGCCGTCATTGTCAAGCTGGAGACCGTGGAGAGGGTCAACGTCAAGAGGAGGGACGTGCTGGGACGCCTCTTCGAGGGCGCCGCGGAGGTATGACTTCATTGGACGGAGACGATTGAGGATTTTCAGGAAATCTCACTTCCTGTGCGCTTTAGGAGGAGCGAAACGTAGACGCGCACAGCGAACAGGAGCGACTGGTCAGAGAGGAACTGGAGCGCTGGGAGTCGGATGACGTCTCCTCGCATACGCCGCGACCTCGCGCCCGACCTCCTTCCTCGCTGTCGCTGGACGGCGTGGACGCTAACGCTGACGTGTAAGATGTTGCCAAGTCAGACTTTTCGGTAAGAGACGTCCCATCGTGGCTCTTATGGACTAAATTAATAATATGTTTATCACTAATAGACATCCAATCCATTTGAACTCCAAATGGATTGGACGTTTAGCACCGTCAATGGCAGACAATAAGCCTGAGTGTCATTCAGTAAATTCTCTTTTGAAAAATACTGTACTGTACAATTCACCATGTAGGGTTCCCAACTTTACTTGTGCACTCACTTTACCCTATCACACCTTATAGACTTCACTATCAGTTGACGGGACACGGGGCTCGGGGCCGATCCGTAGAAGGCCTATTTTCAAAAATTTAAAATATTTTCACAACCTAAGCCACTAGCGACCTAAAACTAAAACGGACCCCTCCCTTAGGCATATATGAGTCTCCATGAGCAGCGACATAAAAAAAAAAATCCCGATTACCGTAAATTCCGGATTACAAGCCGCTACTTTTTTCCCTCATTTTGAATCCTTCAGCGTATGCAAGGATGCGGCCAATTTATCAATTTTTCTAACGACCGCCAGGAGCGCTCGAGCATAAAATGCAAGCATAAGACACGTGGAACATGTGTGTCGAGGAAGACGCTAGTTGGCACTCTTACCCGTATTTTAAGTTTGTGCTTTGTGCACGAATAAAAGTAGCAGACCCTCATCTTTGTGCATTAGTAGAATTAGCATAGCCTGGTACTCCAGACTCACCGCTGTTCCAGCTATTGAGTCTGGCCACCATTAAGCGGATAAAATTTTCAGAGCGGAGCAAGCCACAGCAAACAGACAGCGGAGTGGACCAATCAGCGACGGGCGGGACGAGGGACTTACGCGCGGAAGTAAACATACGAGGAGAGCGGAGTTTATTCAACATGGCTAGCGCGAGACAGACTGTTGTCACTGACTTGCGTCGATGTGTTTTTGGTAATTTAAAACTGATTTTACCGTGGATTGGAACATATTTTCGGCTCTCCTGTTCGCCATCTGTGTTGTGGAGACGACTTCCGACGCGGAAGAGTGACACCGCTCGTTAAGAGCACGTCACACAAATAAACGAATCTATCGATTGATTTTGTACTTGCTCGAGAGGGCGTTAATGGGCTGGGTCTCAGACTTCTCTCAGTGTTTGAAAAACACACGGAGAACAGGCAAGAATTAGCATACCCGCATCATGGTAGAAGAAATGGATATGATGTGCCGAGTTGAATTGAAGGCTTGGATGGCCAGCGGCGTCAGATCGTTTACAAAAGTGGTCGTATGCGAAGAGCAACTTTTGCAAAAGTCTGACAGCGTGGAGCAGCGTGAAAAAAATCCACCATCACCAACGGGTTTCGAAAAGCCGGTCTGCTGCGCTAAGGAGTGAGCTTGAGGAGTCCGCTAATTGCCGTGTTGCTGGCGCTGTTTGGAAAGAAAAGTTAAGGTATTGTAACGATGACAAATAGTAACCCATTAAGTTAGGTTGCAATTCTTTATTTTGGAAACTCGTCGAACAACACACGACTGCTGCCTCTAGCAGCCGACGCACACACATAGACACACCCGCAACAACAAGGACAGCACGTCTCTTGCTCTTCCGCACCTCCCTTACCTGTAAGTCACGCGCTGTATCATAACCCGATTTGTTAAAATATGGTATTTAAACTTGGAAAACGGTGTATTTCTTTATAAATATTTCAGTTTAATATGTGGGCACACGGGGCTTATAGGCAGGAGAGGCTTATGTATGTACAAAATGCTTTTTCCTTTAAAAATGTACTGGGTGAGGCTTGTAATCCGGGGCGCTCAATGGTCCGGAATTTACGGTAATTATATTTTTATGCAAGTATAAACAAACTTAAAATGACTATAAAGTTCTCAAATTTTATGGTAGATGCAGAAAAATCACCAAATGCAGAGATAATCACCTATATATTCAGGATCAATAGCAATATTCAACCAATCATATGTTTTTTCTCAAAATAGCAACTTAATTTTTTTTTATTTAGTGCAAGTTTTCAACAGCTAATAAATTATTCAATTTTCACATCAATAATACTTGAGGACAGCATGCCGAATCATCTTAATTTTACTCAACAAAGCCAAAATTAACATATTTCTATATACAATCAGAATTTATTTAGGTTGAATTCCGCTATTGTGTAGCGATACAAAATCCAACATGGCGGCCGTCACAAAACAGATAACATTCTTGCAAATAAATGCTTAAATCGCAGAATTACTATAGATATGAACATAAAACAGTCTATATTCTTGGTTAAAAGCAAAAAAACGGGCAGTTATCGTTCATTTTACGTAAGTATTTCAAGCTAAAGTCACGATATTGTCTAATCCAACATGGCAGCCGTCACAAAACGAAGAGCTTTTTCAGTAGAAAATTCTTGCAAATAAATGCTTAAATCGCAAAATTTCTATAGATATGAATGTAAAAGTCTAGTTTCTAGGTTAAAAGCAAAAAACGGGCAGTTGTCGTTCATTCAGGGGTCGCGTTAACCGAATATTTTCCGTCGTTGACCGATTTTTTAAAACGGTGACGGAAAAAACTGAAGTCCATCCGTCATTTTGACCGGTTGTAATTCACACCCCAGACCACAGGGTGGCGAGTGAGCATATTAATTAGCTATTGTCTTTCTTGATGCATGACGTCGTTGGCCTTACTCTGAAAAATGTCAAGGCAACTGAGTGTCCGAAGTTTCTTCAAAAAGCCCCAAAACGACGATGGTGTTGATAAAAGAGGTAAAAAAACAGGGACTGCACAAGCGGACACGCAATTCAAGTCCATGCGCACCAGGAGGAAAGTGTGAGACTACGTTCAGGCCACAGCAGGTGAACTGTTAATTTCATTGTTCCATATGCTACATATGGTAGGCTACCTAACTACTGGGGCCACAGTCAGCTGTTTTTGTCGCTGCGGAGAAAAAGTTACATATTCATCTGCTTGATGTGTGATGGCACGGTGTGGATTCTCTGTTAAGCTTGTTCGGACAGAATATTAATTTAAAATGAATGAAAACTAAATACTATTGAATATGTTGAAGCGGTATGCAATGTTAAGAGTCTTGTTAGCTGTAGGCGCACTATCCGAGACCCCTCACTATCCACTCGCGGGGGCCTGCGCTTGTCAGTGACGTTCCTTGTTCTCGCTATTTGATTATACAACTTTAACATTTGTTAATAATACGCTCTGTGTGTAGTATTATCCATCGCTTTTCCTTTTTAAATGGGCACTTATAAGCAAACGCAAGAAGTAACAACGGGAACATTTTTAAACAGGCATTTCACGGGAGAGCATTTCGACTCTTCGGCCAATCATATAGCGAGAGCGAGTGGATAGTGAGGGGACCGCGCGCGGCTCTTAAGTGTCTCTGTCACGTGACTGTCGTAGCCGGTAACGCGCTCGGCCAAATGGACACACAAGTACGGGAGGTGAATTATGCCAAACAAAGGGTCACCACAATGTCATTATCATCATTTTAAAAATTTAAGTGACGGGTAAAAATAGATTATGACCGGATTTTTATGACCCTGTCAGCCAAAATGTCAGACAACGAAAAAGTCTAGCGCAACCTCTGCGTTCATTATACGTAAATATTTCAAGCCAAAATTACGATATTGTTTAATCCAACATGGAGGCCATCACGAAACAAGGAGTTTTTTAAGTAGAAAATTCTTGCAAATAAATGCTTAAAGGGTATGACAACACCTGGGGAAATGCTAATATTCCATCATTTATACATAAACGCATGCCTTTTGGATTCATATCATGCCACTTCGTGTAATTACACACATCGCAACACCAAGAAAATGATAGAAATTTGGATCGATTGTCAAGCTAAAAGGACCCGCCCACGAGATCCCGGAAATCTAGCATATTGTGTGCGTGACGTCACTACGAGGAAACAACCGGCTCAGTGCTTAGTACTGAATGGCGGCGATGATAGCGGACAATTTTGTTTCTAGTTGCATCGATGAATCCGACGTAACGAACATTCTTCTAATGGTGACGAGGAGAGTTATGAACCTTTCTTTGGTGTTTTGGATTATCAATTTGAGCCCAAACGAAAGCCAGTGCAGCCTAATGAAAGGATCATTGAGAGGAGCAATCACACTGATGAAACACCGGCAACATCGTGTGGGAAACACCGAATGGTTTGTTTTGCATTTCTTTTTGTGAAGCTGATACACCGTGACCGCAAAATAATGTAATGTGTAGAATAATTATCATTTATTGTGCTATCAGAGGTTTTCGCTCAGTCAACAGACACAAATATGAATGGGATTTGAGGATTAGTTCTATGTATTTTACGAGCGATAATTTATACATGTGTCCAGTCCTATATCCAATGCGTGATATGTTTTTAGAGACTCACTCCGGCCATTTCGAGCTTGGCTGCTCCGCTCCTTTGGTTAGCCTGGGGTGGTCTCATCAGAGCCAGTCGTCCTCTTTCTTGATATCTCGGGACATTTAGGTGGCTGCGCGTGTATGGTGGCTGCTTTCATCAGCAATTTCATAGCAAAACCTGATTTCATTTGTCCGTAGTTCGAATAGCTTTCAGGTGTAAAATGCGCACCACACAAAACCGTGCCGGAGGCTGGGTCTGCAAAATTAGCCCTCTTAGCACGGACGAACTTTACTCATTGTCTGCGTAGTCCAGCTCTTTTTCTCGCGTTAGGGAACTCATGGGTACTACATTGCGACAAATGGCTATTTGTAGACCACATAGCATGACAGGTTTGAACCATTTTAGCGATTTTTTGATAAAACACGAACGCAATTCTCTCGTCGATAAACAACGATGGCACCTGCCTCGACCTTTCGTTTCCTTGTTATGACGTCTCCGCCCCATTCGGCTGTTTCCGTAATACTATCGGAACTGTTCGTAATTTTCGATCTATTTTCGCTAATTGCTCATGAATGCGATTTTTTTTTTGGTTAACTTTATTAATATGTTATCTTGCCACATAACGGTTCTCACAGTCCCTTAGCGTTTTAATACCCTTTAAATAGCGGAATTTCTATAGATATGAATGTAGAACAGTCTAGATTATTGGTTAAAAGCAAAAAACGGGCAGTTATCGTTCATTTTACGTCAATATTTCAAGCCAAAGTTACGGTATTGTCTAATCCAACATGGCGGCTGTCACGAAACAAAGAGCTTTTTAAGTAGAAAATTCTTGCAAACAAATGCTTTAATCGCCGAATTTCTATAGATATGAACGTAAAACAGTCAAGATTCTTGGTTAAAAGCAAAAAATGGGCAGTTATTGTTCATTTTACGTAAATATTTCAAGCCAAAGTTACAGTATTGTTTAATCCAAGAGCTTTTTAAGTAGAAATTTCTTGCAAATAAATGCTTAAATCGCAGAATTTCTATAGATATGAACGTAAAACAGTCTAGATTCTCAGTTGAAAGCAAAAAAACGGGCAGTTATCGTGCATTTTACGTGAATATTTCAAGCTATTGTTTAATCCAACATGGCGACCGTCACAGAACAAAGAGCTTTTTCAGTTGAAAATTCTTGGTTAAAAGCAAAAAACGGGCAGTTATTGTTCATTTTACGTAAATATTTCAAGCCAAAGTTACAGTATTGTTTAATGCAAGAGCTTTTTAAGTAGAAATTTCTTGCAAATAAATTCTTAAATCGCGAAATTTCTTTAGATATGAAAGTAAAACAGTCTAGACTCTTGGTTAAAAGGAAAAAAACAGGCGATTATCATTCATTTTACGTAAATATTTCAAGCTTAAGTTAGGCAAATTTTTTCCATTCATTTCATTGTATTCGAACTGTTTCAAAGTGCATTCATAGTGCGAAAATATTTCCACCTAAATCCGGCGTTAAACGCAGCGTCTGTTTGACAGTGATGAACCAGGCTGTTCACAGTGAATAGTGAAAGCCACAACAACGCTGGGTCAGCCCCCTACGGGAAGGCGTGGCACAAAGTCTGTGGGAGTTGTCTTGTCAACTGATGGTGAAGTCTATGCACAGCCTTATCTGACTTATCTTCCCACTTCTTATCCTTTGGTTACTGATTATGGAAAATACTCAGGGTGTAAAGGTACACTAAAATGTCATTTCGGTTTGGTTACAGTTTCGGTACAAAAAAAAAAATGTAAACAATAGTAATTGTGTAAATAAATAAAAGTGACCCTATTGGGTGGTATTTTAAATAGATTACACTGAGTTCATAAAATGAAAACATCAGTAAATAATTGTACAACTGAACAAGTGAGCCTGTTCTATCAACGTTGCATCAAAATGACATAATTTACTGAGTGATACTTAATGATATCTGGCATAAGAATTCATTCATGTTCATAACAGGTGTCATGTCATAATTATGTCAGTCTCACTTTTCTATGTGGTCACTCTTTTCTAAGCATCACCGGGTAAAAAAATGTGTGTCAAAATTGTAGGGTCATATGGGGCTGAAAATTACAACATTTTTTCACACTTAGCGCCACACAGTGTTTGAAATGTGGTGTGAAAATTTTTTCTTTGTTAAATTTAATCCACAATAGTCACGTCAAAGCTTCCAATGAAGTACCTTGTTATTATTATTATTATTATAATGATCACATACACACATGCACACATCCTCAAATTGTAACTTGAAACAAACTTCAATTTGGAGTGCAACTAGTGTTCATGGGAAACCCATGCATTTATATTTTATCCTGTGCCTTAATGTTTTATCTGTTTGTTTTTTTAAGGTGTTTATCGAATAAAAGTCATATCAAAGTTTGAGTGCTTGGGACATTTTTGGGGGAGCATTTTTAACCAACTTGCTTTTATTTATAAACAAAGTATGGTTGTGATCAATTGACTTTATATTTTGTATATATATATATATATTTTTTTTTAATCAATAGATTTACTTACTTTTTTTAAAATCATGTTTTCATTAAATTATGTTATTAGCTAACTTTATTGTTGTGATTATCAACTCAAAAAACTGCATATCATTTTTAAGTTGCTTGTATTCAATATTTTTATATTCTATAAATAGCGCCTTCTCCTTGATTATTTAACATTTTTGTGATTATTTTTTTTATATATATACTGTATATATACATGATCTATTATTATATTGAGCAGTTACATTTGATTTGGCAAATGTTTTGTAATTAAAGGATATATGGATATGCTCCATTATTTTACATATTTATATTGTAATATTTTATATACTTATAGGTTATTAAATGTAAAAACTAGGGCTGTCAAAATAATCGCGTTAACGGGCGGTAATTAATTTTTAAAAAATTAATCATGTTAAAATATTTGAGCAATTAACGCACATGCCCCGCTCAAACAGATTAAAATGACAGCACAGTGCAATACCAACTTGTTACTTGTGTTTTTTGGAGTTTTGTCGCCCTCTGCTGGCGCTTGGGTGTGACTGATTTTATGGGCTTAAGCATCCATGAGCATTGTGTAATTATTGACATCAACAATGGCGGGCTACTAGTTTATTTTTTGATAGAAAATTTTACAAATTTTATTAAAACGAAAACATTAAGAGGGTTTTAATATAAAATTTGTATAATTTGTACTAACATTTATCTTTCAAGAACTACAAGTCTTTCTATCAATGGATCGCTTTAACAGAATGTTAATAATGTTAATGCCATCTTGTTGATTTATTGTTATAATAAACAAATACAGTACTTATGTACGATATGTTGAATGTATATATCCATCTTGTGTCTTATCTTTCCATTCCAACAATGATTTACAGAAAAATATGGCATTTTTTATAGATGGTTTGAATTGCGATTAATTACGATTAATTATTTTTTAAGCTGTAATTAACTCGATTAAAAATTTTAATAAGGGCTGTCAAACATTTTCTTAAAGCGCTCCATGGATAGAAAGACTTGTAGTTCTTAAAAGATAAATGTTAGTACAAGTTGTAGAAATTTTATATTAAAACCCCTCTTAATGTTTTCGTTTTATTAAAATTTGTAAAATTTTCAATCAAAAAATAAACTAGTAGCTCGCCATCGTTTATGTCAATAATTACACCATGCTCACTTATGGTACTAACCCATAAAATCAGTTGGACCCAAACGCCAGCAGAGGGCGCCAAACACCAAAAACAAGTAACAAGCGGACATTACACTGTACTGTCATTTTAATCTGTTTGGGCGGGGCATGTGCGTTAATTGCGTCAAATATTTTAACGTGATTAATTTTTAAAAAATTAATTAGCAACCGTGAACGCGATAATTTTGACAGCCCTAATAATAACCAAATAACCCTCTCTGGGTTCTTCACAGAAAAAGCCAAGAAATAAATAACACTATCGGAAAAAAAAAAAAATAAATTGTTCAGGGGGCTGGACCAAATGTGGAGGCGGGCCGTAGTTTGGGGACCCCTATCTTAAACTCTTGGAAAACTTCTTACACATAATTCTTGGCGTCCAGGTGAGTTTAATTAATTGAAAATATTGTACTGTTTTTCTGCTGTGTTTATGATCATCACGAAGATGTTTATGTCCTTCTTAGCCCGTCTGTCAATGTTTTCATTTGAAATTGTTGGAAACCTTTTATTTATTTATGGACTAAAAATCTTTAAGTTTACCGACAAAATTTTTTGAGTAATTGTCGACTAAAACTAGAAGAACAAATGACTAAAATATGACTAAGACTAATAAGTATTTTTGTCCAAAAGACTAAAATGAAAGTTAAAAGGGCTGCCAAAAACAACACTGCTGTCTTCTCTGTGGCAAGGAGTCCATTATCACCTATCAAAACTCAATTTCTCACCTCACTGCACCAACAACCTCCTGAAGCTAAGTGTAACCTGCTGAGTTTTGGAGGTGCCGCAGTTTCTGTAGGGACTTATTTGGGAGACCGAAGAGCAGTGAGTTACAATAGTCAAGCCGGGAGGTGATCAGACTGCAAACAACAGTGGAAGTGTTGTGGCAGGTGAGAGAAGGAAGGATGCGAGAAATATTACAAAAGTGGAAGTAGGATGATCTGGAGATATCGTTGACTTGGGAAAGGAAGGAGAGGGTGCTGTCGAGGATGACACCTAGATTCTTAACCTGAGTAGGAGAGATCGGTACATTATTGACGGTAATAGAGAAGTTATTGTCATAAGTGAACATGGCGGAGGTGCCTACAAGAAGGACTTCTGTTTTTGAGCTATTGAGAAGTAGGAAGTTAGTGGAGAACCTTTAGTTAATGTCTTCTAGGCAGAGGGTGAGAGAGGAGGGAAGGGACTTGGATTTGTGGGGGCCGAGTCTGACAAATTGGGAGCGGGAGTAGGAAGTGAACCAAGAATGGGGTGTGTGGTTGATACCAATGGAGGAGAGCAAGCTATCTATCTGCAGTCCATTGTGTATTGTAATTCAAGACAAAGGGAAAAAAACAGGATTCATGATACTGATACATGAATATATTTATGGTACGGAGAATATAACATGTCGCAATAAAAAAAGGTCATTTTAATCTACAATATCAAACGTTAACTGCTGAGATAAATACAGAAAAAATATGGAATCTACGTTTGAAACTGTATTTTCTCCCTCTTAAGTGAACTTCTTCACGTAGCGAAGTTTGATATAAGAAATAAAGAGGAAGACGACGAGCATGATGAGCAAGGCCACGTGGTTCTCCCACAATCCCCACGTGTCGTAGCGGATCCCCAAATATTCCAGATGTTGCTCTCCCGTACACCTGCCGCAAAAAACACGGCTTGAGCAAGCCGCAAAATCAGAAGCGCCCTGTTTTTCAACTCACGTCGGTCCAGCGGTGGTCGGTGCGCTGCAGTTGCAGCCGGTGACGGCGGCGGTCGCGTTCTGGCAGAATTTTAGCCCCACGAATTCATTGATTTTGAGGGCCTGAGGGTCGGAAACGTTACAGTATACAGGTAAATAATAATAAAATCATGAAATTAAAAATAACTACTTGAATAAAAGTACAAATTTAACCAGCCACAAAAAAAAAAAAAAAAAAAAAAAAAGATTGAAAAAAAAATACCGCAGATTACATAATAAATACATTTACATAAATCCAAATGAAATGAAATATGAAAAAAAATGAAATGAAATCTTCAGTACCTAAAACTCCAGGTAAAAAAAAAAAAAAAAAAAAAAGTGAAAAGTGGGGAAAAAAATCTTCAGGGCCTGACGGTCCAAAAGTCAGCCTAAAATGTTTTTATTAAAAACAAAAAAAATAATAAATAATAGTTAAAAGTGTTAAAAACAAATTAAGAAATAAAGAATAAAAATGAACAAAAAAATTAACAAAAAATAAATAAAATAAAAGTGAGTCATGCGCGACTTACCGCAAGCCCGTAGCGAGGAATACTCAAGTACTTAAGCCAAGCCAGCCAGTCCATAATGCTCGGAAGGTTCACCAAAAGACCTGAAAAGATCTACCCCCACAAAAAGTACTTACGTACATCGGTAACTGCCATTGAAATAACCTTTATGAAGCATCACCACCTTTTCTCATGTATTTTTCAATTCAATCCAAAACAAAACCTCATCAAATGGCTCACCATCATGAAAACAAAAGTGATGGTCATGAAGATGTTGGCGAGCGCCACCGCCGTCTGGTCTGCCGAGATGGCCACGGTCATGGCGGTGGCCGTGTACGCCACCAGCGTCACCGTCAACGTGAACACGGAGAAGGCCGACGCGCTGCACTTCAACCCTGAAAGGGTCCGATAATCTTTAATCGGAAGTGGGATTTCAGGGCCCGGAAAAAGCGCGGTCTTACCGATCATGAAATAAACGCCGCAGCTGAAGATGACGGAGGTGACGGTGCGCAGGGCTATATCAGACAAAACTTTGGACAGGAAGTACACCGACACTCTGTAGTAGCCGCTGATGTATTCATGTCTGAGGAGATAATCGGTAAAAAGTCGTATTCTGTAAATTTGAAATGTTGTCATTTTTTTGTTGAACAGTACGGAAGCAAATTGATCCCACACCCAAAAAAACAGAAATCCAGTACAACGTTTTTACATGCTAATCATAATATTTTTACATGATAGTATCATATTTTTACGTTTTTACATGACGTTTGACACGTTTTTACACGATAATCAGTGTTGTTTTTGGCAGCCCTTTTAATCTTAGTCATATTTTAGTCCTCTCAAAATGAGTCTTCGTCTAGTTTGTGTTGACAAAAAATTTCATCTAGTTTTAGTCGATGTTTACTAAAAATGTTATCGTCTGTAAAATTTTTTTTAAAAATACTCAAAAAATAAATAAATCAAGGTTTCAAACTTCGATCCAAATTCGAGTGAACATTGACAAACGAGCACATATTGTTAGCATAGCATTCGCTTTAGCATGATTACTTTAGCGAATGATATGCTAACGCTACAAGTTACATTTAGTGTGCTATGATCACTTAGCACAGACCTTTAAAGCAACACTAGGTAGTTTTTCAGTTTTGGTAAATTTTAGCGACGCAGGTGGACAAAAGCGGTAGGAAGACTGCATTTCCCAGGAGGACCAGCGCACAGTATTGTAAAATCCTGATCTACCGGTCGCTAGCAGATGGATTGAACGACATTTCTGTTTCCAGCTTCTGTGTTAAGGATGAATAGTAATGAGGTAATGAATTCAGTTGTGGCTAAACATTTGATTTTGTACCATATACAACATATTGCATCTAGTACTGACTAATTTTCACATAATACCGTTCCGGTTCTTCATTTTTTTCTAAATCAAATCGTTAACTATGAAACTATTAATACAAGCAATTAAACATTTTTGGCATCCATTTATTAGACGTAATTAATAAAGGACAACATACGCGAAGAGCTTGCGCTCAGCAATGAAGAGTTCGGCCGCCGACACGGTGCTGAAACACTGGTTGGTGGTGATGAAGAAGAGCGCCCCCATCCTGAAACAAAAAGGAAGGCGGCGACAGAGGTGAGTTTCCACTCTGTGACCCCTTTGCTGACGTCCTCAAGGGACACCAATTAAGCCCCGTGCAGTGGCAATCCAGTGATGTCGGATGTGCCGGTCTGGCCTTGTTCGAACCACCTTGTGCCCACATTAAGAGGATTACTCAGTCCGCATAGGAATGAATGTAATGCTGCATTCACCGCATACAGTAGAGGGACGTATATTTGAGGTTTTTACTGACCCACTTTCTGCCACTTTACATCTACTACCATTGACAGCGATAGACGTCTAATTCCAGTGCAAACGGATTGGAGTTCTATAGCCGTCAAAGGCATGTATTCATTTTATCCCCATGCATTACAAAATATCATATACAGTGCCCTCCATAATTATTGGCACCCTTGAAAAAGATGTGTTTTTTAGCTTTTAATATTTTTTAAATTCAATTAAAATGGGACCTAATGGAAAAAAAGCAAAAAATCCAACCTTCAATACAAGTGCATTCATTCAGTGGGGAAAAAATCCCACATAAAGAAAAAATTATTTCGCTTCCAAAGGCCCTGGGAACCTTGTTAGGGTGCATGGCATCATGAATGCTTTGAAATACCAGGACATTTTAAATCAAAATCTGTTGCCCTCTGCACGAAAGCTGAAGATGAGTCGTCACTGGGTCTTTCAGCAAGACAATGATCCTAAACATATGGCCAAATCTACACAGAAATGGTTCACCAGACACAAAATCAAGCTCCTCCCATGGCCGTCTCAGTCCCCGGACCTTGTTTTGTTGGCAAAAGGGGGTTGTACAAAGTATTAACACCAGGGGTGCTAAAAATTGTGACACACATTATTTGATGTCAAATGTTGTTTTTTTTATGTGGAATTTTTTCCCCACTGAATGAATGCACTTGTATTGAAGGTTGGATTTGCCTCTTTTTTTCCATTAAGGTCCCATATTATTTGAATACAAAAAAATATATATATCAGAAGCTAAAAAACACCTCTTTTTCAGAGGTTCCAATAATTACGGAGGGCACTATATTATGAGAAAAATTATGTCTTGAATTTTTCCCTTTCACTCTTTTGTTTTCCTATTTACACTTTTCTATTCCCCTTTCCATAGACGGATTTTGACTTCTGTGGCATTTTGTTGTTGTTGTTCATTTCATTCATTTTTGTTGTTTGTTTGCTTAACAACTTTTATAGACAACATTTTACCGGCAAAGTCTTAATTTTAACTTCATATATTGGAATGTAAATTATATGCAATGACATTTTAGGCCACCAGGCGGGGCTATGCCCCCCTCGCTCCCCCTTCTTCTCCGCGTATGCCCTCTTCCCTCTCCCAACCTTCTTGTTTTCCCCCTCCACTTTTTAGCTTTCCTTCTTCTACCCATTTGTTCTCTCTTTTCCAGACTTTTGATTTCAATACACACACACGCACACTTTGGTTTTCCCTCTCCCATCCTATTGTTTCAACTTTTCCACCCTTTTGTTTTCACGAGACACAAAATGTTCTTTTCCCTCACTGATCATTTTGTTTCTTCTTTAGTTTTGCATCTTGCAGTCTTTTGTTTTCCCTTTTCCACCCTTTTGTTTTCACCACACAGATTTTTGTTTTCCCTCTCCCATCTGTTTTCTTTCTTCCCCTCTCTAGTTTTCATTCTTCCACTGTTTCACTTTCCTTTTATAACCTCTGAGGTTTTCACAGTACACACGCTTTTCCCTTTTACATCCATTTTTTTACCGTACCCCCTTTTTTTTTCATTTGCTGTCTTTTTGTTTTACTACACTTTTTCCTCTCCCACCCTTTAGTTTCCCTCTTCCACTTTTTAGTTTTCCATCTCCCTCTTTATAATTTTCTCTCTTCTACCTGTTTTCCCTTTTCCACCCCTCTACCACTTTTATTTCCCTCCTGTAGCTTTTTTCACTCAATTATACCAAAAAATGGAGGTCTGTTTGAGTCTTGGAACTCTCATTATTACATTTGACTCACCTGTTCTGTATACCGCTCTGATCATCTTTCACTCTGAAGAAAATGGCCCCCACAATCAGAGCCAGGAAGATGTGCACCACAACCTGCATGAACGTTGACATGAAAATTGTAATAATCTTAGGATAAACAATTTAAAAAAATAAAGTTTTTTTTTTTTAAAAATACAGTGGTATCTCTACATACGAATGTAAATGTTCCAGGACCTGGTTCATAAGTCGAAATGGTTGTATGTCGAGCGGGATTTTTCCCATTAGAATACATTAAAATTCGATTACTTTGTTCCAAACCATAACCCCAAAACATATGCTAAATCCTAGAATTACAATTACAAATGGCAAAACAAATATGTATGCTATCAATTAAAGGGTCCGATCACGTCATTTTCAAAGTATCGGAATCGGCAAAAAAATATCGGACATGCCTTTTAAAAAAAAAAAATATATATATATATATATATATATATATACATACATTTATTTTTTTTTATTAAATAGTTTTCTAATTGTATTTAACACGTTAACGGCGGTAATTAATTTTTTAAAAAATTCATCACGTTAAAATATTTAACACAATTAACGCATGCGCTGCATGACCCACTCACGCATTGTCGCGTTCAATCTATAATGGCGCCGTTTTACCTACATATAGAGCTAAAACGCAGCGTAAAATGAGTAGAGTGAATTTTGGCAGCCTTTGGATCCTTTTTTTAATTGGCTAAAGCCTTACAATCCCTCTCTCAACAATTAGAAACATCGTGGGAAGCAATGTGGGGAAGAAAGGTAGTAGTTGATCTTTTTCTTAACACCCTATGTTATTTCCTAACGCAGAGAAGATATATCAATTGGTGCCACTACGCACAGTCGTGGTTGCACTTCCCATCATGCATTTGGGCAGAACAGTTAAACGGCTTCAGTATCATTTACTGAAAGCTCAACAAATACACTAGATGGCAATATTTAGTCACAAAATACAAAGTCATATTTATCCTTTAAGAATTAAAAGTCTTTGTATTGGTGGATCCCTCTCACAGAAAGAATGTACATAATGTAAATGCCATCTTGTGGATTTATTGTCATAATAAACAAATACAGTACTTATGTACTGTATGTTGAATGTATATATTCGTCCGAGTTTTATTCATTTTTATCTTAATGCATTGCCAAAATATATGTGATCGGGAAAAATTATCGGGAATGATTGGAATTGAATAGGGAGCAAAAAAAAGCAATCGGATCGGGAAATATCGGGATCGGCAGATACTCAAACTAAAACGATCTGGATTGGAAGCAAAAAAACCATGATCGGAACAACCCTAGTTAGTACAAGTTATAGAAATGTTATATTAAAACCCCTCTTAATGTTTTCGTTTTAATAAAATTTGTAAAATTTTCAATCAAAAAATAAACTAGTAGCTCACCATTGTTGATGTCAATAATTACACAATGCTCATGTGATGCTGAAACCCATAAAATCAGTCGCACCCAAGCGCCAGCAGAGGGCGAAAAAATACCAAAAAACACAAGTAACAAGTGGACATTACACTGTGCTGTCATTTTAATGTTTGAGCGGGGCACGTGCGTTAATTGCGGCAAATATTTTAACGTGATTAATTTTAAAAATTCATTACCGCCCGTTAACGCAATAATTTTGACAGCCCTGATAAAAATAAATCAGAAATAAAAAAAAAATTATTGTCAACTTAACTTAGGCTAGGTTCAGACCGCTGGTCTTAATGCACAATTCTGATTTTTTGGTCATATCTGTTTTTTTTGGCGTGCTGGTTCAGACTCCCTTTGTCCAGTGAGGCCATGCAGGTATTGCGCATGCTCACGAATTCGCAGTCCGACACACAGTGAGCAAACTGACCCGCATGTGCAGAAGCATCAAAACAAATGACTACACATGTTGGCTGTACATCATTCCAGGGTGATCATATTTTGATTTCCAAAAAGAGACACAAATAAAACATTGGAATCCCCGTTTAGTCTTATATTCAAATTTTATATGGAATCATAGAACGCATGCACACACTGTGCGTGCATGATGCACACACATAAACCATATTTGTGTGCGTTAGTTTGCCCCGACTCGGAAATGTATGCAATACTGAAATATTGTTCAATCGCCACACAGAAAGAAAACTGAGCATTATCAGGCTCATGCTTTTCTTCATTTTATTTTTGATGACTGTGGTCAAGCCTGCCTCCTGCGTAAAAGTCGGGTTCAAGTAAGGTGTTAATACGAATGCACAGCTACAGTGGGGAAAATAAGTATTTAGTCAACCACTAATTGTGCAAGTTCTCCCACTTGAAAATATTAGAGAGGCCTGTAATTGTCAGCATGGGTAAACCTCAACCGTGAGAGACAGAATGTGGGGGGAAAAAAACTGAAAAACAGATTGTTTGATTTTTTAAAGAATTTATTTGCAAATCATGTTGGAAAATAAGTATTTGGTCTATACCAAAAGTTCATCTCAATACTTTGTTATGTACCCTTTGTTGGCAATAACGGAGGCCAAACATTTTCTGTAACTCTTCACAAGCTTTTCACACACTGTTGCTGGTATTTTGGCCCATTCCTCCATGCAGATCTCCTCTAGAGCAATGATGTTTTGGGGCTGTCATTGGGCAACACGGACTTTCAACTCCCTCCACAGATTTTCTATGGGGTTGAGATCTGGAGACTGGCTAGGCCACTCCAGGACCTTGATATGCTTCTTACGAAGCCACTCCTTTGTTGCCTTGGCTGTGTGTTTGGGATCATTGTCATGCTGAAAGACCCAGACACGTCGCATCTTCAATGCCCTTGCTGATGGAAGGAGATTTTCACTCAAAATCTCTTGATACATGGCCCCATTCATTCTTTCCTTTACACAGATCAGTCGTCCTGGTCCCTTTGGAGAAAAACAGCCCCAAAGCATGATGTTTCCACCCCCATGCTTCACAGTGGGTATGGTGTTCTTCGGATGCAATTCAGTATTCTTTCTCCTCCAAACACGAGAACCTGTGTTTCTACCAAAAAGTTCTATTTTGGTTTCATCTGACCATAACACATTCTCCCAGTCCTCTTCTGGATCATCCAAATGCTCTCTAGCGAACCGCAGACGGGCCTGGACGTATACTTTCTTCAGCAGGGGGACACGTCTGGCAGTGCAGGATTAGAGTCCCTGGTGGCGCATTGTGTTACTGATAGTAGCCTTTGTTACTGTGGTCCCAGCTCTCTGCAGGTCATTCACTAGGTCCCCCCGTGTGGTTCTGAGATTTTTGCTCACCGTTCTTCTTATCATTTTGACACCACGGGGAGAGATCTTGCATGGAGCCCCACCTTGAGCGGGATTATCAGTGGTCTTGTATGTTTTCCATTTTCTAATAACTGCTCCCACAGTTGATTTCTTTACACCAAGCGTTTTACCTATTGCAGATTCAGTCTTCCCAGCCTGGTGCAGTTCTACAATTTTGTCTCCGGCGTCCTTCGACAGCTCTTTGGTCTTGGCCATAATGGAGTTTGGAGTGTGACTGACTGAGGTTGTGGACAGGTGTCTTTTATACTGATATTGAGTTAAAACAGGTGCCATTAATACAGGTAACGAGTGGAGCCTCGTTAGAAGAAGTTATACCTCTTTGATGGCCACATATCTTGCTTGTTCGTAGGTGACCAAATACTTATTTTCCACTCTAATTTGGAAATAAATTATTTAAAAATCAAACAATGTGATTTTCTGTTTTTTTCCCACATTCTGTCTCTCACGGTTGAGGTTTACCCATGTTGACAATTACAGGCCTCTCTAACCTTTTAAGTCGGAGAACTTGCACAATTGGTGGTTGACTAAATACTTATTTGCCTTACTGTATATCAGTGCCACTCTCGCTCTTTGCTGACGTAATTGCAGCATGAATTCTGATTTGGGAGACTTGACAGTTCAGACCGCTGCCACATTCTGGAAAAATGTGGCCCCGATCGGATTTAAACCACATACGAAAGTGACCTAGATCGAATTTGGAATGGTTTTCTTGTCTCTTGTCCCGTTCAAACCGTCAAGTTAGTGCTTCACCCGAGTCTGAAAAACGCGAAAAAATCGGATTCGTGCATGAAGACCTGCGGTCTCAACCTAGCCCTAGAGACTGGCGAATGGAGATCGGAAGAGACGGCGGGTGGAGGTAGAGGATGATACATCTGCTTGAGGACCATTGAGATTGTAGACAGATTTCAGCCATGTTGTCAAGCCATTTCACGAACGCACAGTTGCGCACACCACACTCATATTTTTCTATAATTTCCTTCTCAATTTCAATGGTAAGTGTCATCTTTTTTCCTTTTTTCACTACCTGCACTAACCTTCTTGATTTCTCCCACAAGAAAATCCACTGTGTTGCCATCATGCAAGAAAACAATGAGATTGCGAAACTGTCGCGAATCGTCGTATTTCGAGCGTGTCGACACATGTCGAGACAAATGAGTCAAATTTTACGTCAAATGTCGAAAGGATCGTATGTCGATTCAGCAGTGGCGCCACCAGGAGGTGGCCACGGCCACCCCTATAAATTGTTTGGCCACCCCGCTTGCCAGTATATCGTTATATTGTTGTAGCATCAGTTATGCATTTCATTCCAAATGAATGCATTTATTTTGTATTGTCAAATTTAGGGCTGTCAAATTTATTGCGTTAACGGGCGATGATTTAAAATTAATCATGTGAAAACATTTATCGCAATTAACGCATTCGCGGTACGACTCACTCACGCATTGCCGCAAAGAGTCTGCAATGGCGCCATTTTACTTATATACAGAGACAAGAGCCAGTGTCAAGTGAGTGGAGTAGATACAAGCATTCATTGGGGCCGTGCTTTTAATTGGCAAAAGCTTTGTCATCTCTCCCACAGCAACTATAAATATTGTGAGAAGTGACGTGGGGAATGACAGGAGTTGATCTTTTTCTTAACGCCCTGTAGTGTACCCAACGCAGAGAAGATATAGAATTTGCAGCCACCACACACAGTCATGGTTGCACCACTTCCCATCATGCATTTGGGCAGAACAGTTAAGTCGCTACAGTATCATTTACTGAAAGCTCAACAAATACGCTAGATGGCAATATTTAGTCACAATATACAAACTCACATTTATCCTCTAAGAATTACAAGTCTTTCTATCCGTGGATCCCTTTCACAGAAAGAATGTTAATAATGTTAATGCCACCTTGTGGATTTATTGTTATTATAAACAAATACAGTACTTATGTACAGGATGTTGAATGTCTATATCCGTCTTATCTTTCCATTCCAACAATTTACAGAAAAACATGGCATATTTTAGAGATAGTTTGAATTGCGATTAATTACGATTAATTAATTTTTATGCTGTGATTAACTCGATTAAAAATTTTAATCGTTTGACAGCCCTAGTTAAATGTACACCTTATGTCTAATATATACATAACACAATAAAACAGAATTGTTGTGGCACTCAAAATGTTGACTAGACAGTTATGGACTATGCACATTAAATCATTAGTAATATCAAATATTACACAATACACCAAAGTATATCAGTAGCCGTGTCTTTCTGATAGTTTTCCCCTGACCTTTTTACTGCAATAATATAATGAAAACCTGAAATTATTGCTTTTAGTTTTGGCCACCCCAAGCTTTTAAGTGGCCCCATCTGGCCACCCCTATGAAACATTTCTGGAGGCGCAACTGCAATTCAGTCGTATGTCGAGGTACCAATGTAAATCTTTTTTGGGAAGTTTTTCTGATAGTTTTCTTATCAAAATACAGTTTTTAAGAGTTAATAAAAGTATTTCACTTGACTTGTCCTACAAACTTGAAACCTGGTGGACTGTTTTTGTCTTGCTTATCTATGCATTTTAAGTAAATTTAACCAGGAAGCATCAGAACAGACAGCCCCCCCCCCCTCCCCCCCCGACGTAACCCTCACCCGCCCTCGGTTGGTGTTGAGATGTTTGGGGTGGATTTGACAGCAAGGAGTGAGAAAAGCGAAAAAGGACACAGCTTTTAATCCGGACAATTGACACATTATGACAGGGCTAAGCAGTTCCCAGGGTGAAGGGATCAGGCAATAAGCTCCGAATGACGGATCGTGACGCCGTCATGTGATGCGTCCACCGCAACGCCGGCCGTTGGCGGGGCTTCGGCTCGGAGGGGGCTCAGGCCAGATATGATATCAGGCCCAAAGGAGGCAAGAGTGGGGTCATGGCAGTCGCCAAAGCTGATTACGGCGCCCACGCCGTCCAGATCCCCGCTGGTGGGATTAAGAGGGCGGAGGGGGTCTGATCTGGGCCCAATTGGCTGTTAATAATTCTTAAAGTGAGGAGACTTCTCAAGGCTTTGAAAAGTCTGCTTGATCCCAACAAAGAGCGGCCGACGAGGCGTGTACCTGCGCCATGGACGTCTGCGGGTTCAGCATGAGGTTCTGGAAGGTTCTACGCAGAACCCACCGCAGCTGCTGGCCAAAAGAGCTGTTGTAGGTGACTGTGCGGGACACGGGCGACGCCGAGTGTCGTTTGTCCTGAGCGATGCGATCCAACTGGGCAAGCGTGTCGCTGTAGTAGCTGCTGCTCTTGTATTCCGATACCAGACGCTCCTCAATACTCGGCCTGGAGCTCGACATCTCCTCAAAATCTAAAATAATGAACTTGTTCAGTATGTCACATTTGACCGTGAAAAAAAGACAACAAATTTGACACACAGGAGTCCGTCCACGTGAAATTGCAGTATAGTATCAGAGAGTATGTGCTGAAGTAGTTAAAGAAATAATTGAATGTCATTGATGAAAAAAGTTGGAAATGGGAAAACAAAAAGGTGTAAGAGGGAAAACTAAATTCTGGAATAAGAAAACAAAAAGGTGGAATAGGGAAAAATAAAAGAGGGAAAGCGAAAAGGGTGCAAAACAGAAAGCAAAAAGGATGGAAAGGGGAAAACAAAAGGGTGTAAGAGGGAAAACTAAATTCTGAAAAAGAAAAAAAAAGGGTGGAATAGCAAAACTAAAAGGAATGAAGATGGAAAACAAAAAATGGTGCATAACAGAAAGCAAAAAGGATGGAAAAGGGGAAACAAATGGGTGTAAGAGGGAAAACTATATTCTGGAAAAGAAAACAAAAGGTTGGAATAGGAAAAATAAAAGTAATTGAGAGGGAAAGCGAAAAGGGTGCAAAACAAAGCAAAAAGGATGGAAAAGGGACAACGGAAGGGTGTAAGAGGGAAAACTATTCTGTGAAACAGAAAACAAAAGGGTGGAATAGGGAAACTAAAAGGAAGGAAGAGGGAAAACGAAAACGGTGCAAAATAAAGCGAAAAGGATGGAAAAGGGGAAACAAAAGGGGGGAAAAGGGAAAACTAAATTCTGGAAAAGAGAAAACAAAAGGTTGGAATAGGAAAAAATAAAAGGAATTGGGAGGGAAAACAAAAAGGGCGAAAAACAAAGCAAAAAGGATGGAAAAGGGAAAACAAAAGGGTGTAAGAGGGAAAACTATTCTGTGAAAGAAAGCAAAAGGGTGGAATAGGGAAACTAAAAGGAAGGAAGAGGGAAAATGAAAAGTTGCAAAATAAAGCGAAAAGGATGGAAAAGGGAAAACAAAAGGGTGGAGTGGGTAAAATAAAAGGAATGAAGAGGCAAAACAAAAAGAGTGCAAAACAGACCAAAAATGATGAAAAAGGGAAGAGAAAAGGGTGGAATAGGGAAAATAAAAGGAATGAAGAGGGAAAACAAAAAGGGTGCATCACAAAACAAAAGGGATGGAAGAGGGAAAATAAAAGGGTGTAAAAGGGAAGACAAAATTCTGGACAACAGAAAACAAAAGGGTGGAATGGGGAAAATAGTAGGAATGAAGAGGAAAAACAAAAAGGGTGCAAAAGAAAGAAAAAGGATGGAAAAAGGGAAAAGGGTGGAATAGGGGAAAACTAAATTCTGGAAAAGAGACAATATAAGGGTGGAAAAGGGACAACAAAAGGGTGGAATAGGGAAAATAAAAGGAATGAAGAGGGAAAACTACATTATGGAAAAGGGAAAACAAAGGGGGAAAAAAGAGGAAATATAAAAGAGTGGACACAGGACAACAAAAGGGACAGCAATTATAGAAAGGAAGAGGGAAAACAAAAGCATGGAAAAGGGAAAATGGTGGAAAAAGGGTGTCCAAAATTTTCACAAGGTAAGTGTAATTCGTTGAGAACAAAATGGATACCTGCCATTGACGACAATAGACGTCCAATACATGTGAATTGGTAGGTCCTCCCAGTCCACACAGCTTGGACGTCTACTGCCGTCAATGGCAGCCAATTAGTGAACAAATTGCACCTTGAGAAAGGTTGACTTTGGACAAGCTGGTGACAGCGAAGTCTCCGTTGATCACGTCCAGAAAAAAGTCCGCAGGGTTGTTGTGGGGCTCGCAGGAATACCCTGAACGACAAAATTTGGCAACAAAAATGAGCAAAAACATGCACGTCAAGTTTGTTGTTGGTGACAAGGTGACTGATGACTTTGTATTCATGAGCCGCAGACAATTTCAGTCTCGGACATGAGTAAATGGGGTTTTCTAGGGACATCTGTTGCCGTCATTATTATATAGTAAAATTCCTTTTTTTTTTAATGGCGTTTCTCCGGCACGGCGCACAGCCCAAACCATTTGACCCATAGGCACCGTTCGAATATCGAAACGACCAGTATTCGCGCGACACAGGGAATTTTTCGAACGACCCCAAAACATTTTCTGTTCACCTGTAAATGCAGAATTTTCAACACCAACAAAAAGAAAATTAAAAAATGTAATCCTAATTTTTGACCAAATCAAATAATTTGGACATCATAAATTCCGGGACAGTGAAGTGCATAAAAGTTGTATACAGAATTTGGAAGAAAAACCTATGAATCCCGAGAAATACCCAAAAACTGTACTATTCATTTCTAATGGGATGCCATTGACAGCCTTTTGAGTCCAAATTTCCTATTCATTTGTAATGCCATTTACTTTGCACTGACACCCATGTACACAGATGCCATTGACGACGATTCACATCAATGCAATTGACAGCCATGTATGTCCATTCTATTGATGCCAATGTACTTGGATTGCATTCACGCAAATATAAGTCGATGCCATTGACGGCCATGTATGTCCAAATTTCCCATTAATTACGAATGGCATTTACAATGAATTGACGCCCATGTTGCCAATGTGTGTCCATTCTATTGATGCCAATGTACATGATTTCCATTGACGCATTTGTAAGTCTATGCCATTGACGGCCATGGACGTCCAAATTTCCCATTCATTTCCATTGGCATTTACATTGCATTGACTGCCATGTATGTCAATTCTATTAATGCCAATGTACTTGGATCCCATTGACGCATATGTAAGTCAATGCCATTGACAGCCATGTACAGTACCTGAACAGATATCAACAGGAAGTGTCCCGTAAATGTCCCCAATTCAACATGAAGTGTCCCCAAATCAACCTGAGCGGGTCAAAGATCTGTATGTACCACAGCAAAGCCCCATAGTAATTTCTCCAGAAATTGCAGTTTCTAGTTCAAAAAGAACGACTAGTGGAGAAATTGGTCACCGATGTTTGCAAAGTAGTCCAAGGCTTTTGGCGCCGGTCCGTGGTACACCATCTTGCCTCCGACTAACAAGGTGAGCGAATCAAAGAGTCTGTAGATGGAGTAGCGAGGCTGGTGGATGGACATGATGATAGTTCTGCCTTGGTTGGCCATCCTGTCAAAATAGAAACAATTTTCAAATATCAGCTAGCTATACGTGCATAGCTGCAGTTCTTACCTTCGCAGCAACAGCAAGACAGAGTTAGCAGTGCTAGCATCCAATCCCGTGGTGGGCTCGTCCAAGAAGAGCACGGGGGGATCGATGATGAGCTCCATCCCGATGTTGGTACGCTTCCTCTCGCCGCCCGAGATGCCGCGAGTCATCTGTGCGCCAACCTGGGACGAACGCAATTGAAAAATTCAACGATAACTAGAGATGTCCCGATCGATTAGCATCCCGATCGATCGGATCACGTCATTTTCAAAGTATTGGAATCGGCAAAAAAATATCGGCCATGCCTGTTTTTAATATACAGTGCCTTGCAAAAATATTCGGCCCCCTTGAACCTTGCAACCTTTCGCCACATTTCAGGCTTCAAACATAAAGATATAAAATTTTATTTTTTTGTCAAGAATCAACAATAAGTGGGACACAATCGTGAAGTGGAACAAAATTTATTGGATAATTTAAACTTTTTTAACAAATAAAAAACTGAAAAGTGGGGCGTGCAATATTATTCGGCCCCCTTGCGTTAATACTTTGTAGCGCCACCTTTTGTTCCAATTACAGCTGCAAGTCGTTTGGGGTATGTTTCTATCAGTTTTGCACATCGAGAGACTGACATTCTTGCCCATTCTTCCTTGCAAAACAGCTCGAGCTCAGTGAGGTAGGATGGAGAGTGTTTGTGAACAGCAGTCTTCAGCTCTTTCCACAGATTCTCGATTGGATTCAGGTCTGGACTTTGACTTGGCCATTCTAACACCTGGATACGTTTATTTTTGAATCATTTCATTGTAGATTTGGCTTTATGTTTTGGATCATTGTCCTTTTGGAAGATAAATCTCCGTCCCAGTCTCAGGTCTTGTGCAGATACCAACAGGTTTTCTTCCAGAATGTTCGTGTATTTGGCTGCATCCATCTTCCCGTCAATTTTAACCATCTTCCCTGTCCCTGCTGAAGAAAAGCAGGCCCAAACCATGATGCTGCCACCACCATGTTTGACAGTGGGGATGGTGTGTTCAGGGTGATGAGCTGTGTTGCTTTTACGCCAAACATATCGTTTTGCATTGTGGCCAAAAAGTTCAATTTTGGTTTCATCTGACCAGAGCACCTTCTTCCACATGTTTGATGTGTCTCCCAGTTGGCTTGTGGCAAACTTTAAACAAGACTTTTTATGGATATCTTTGAGAAATGGCTTTCTTCTTGCCACTCTTCCATGAAGGCCAGATTTGTGCAGTGTACGACTGATTGTTGTCCTATGGACAGACTCTCCCACCTCAGCTGTAGATCTCTGCAGTTCATCCAGAGTGATCATGGGCCTCTTGGCTGCATCTCTGATCAGTTTTCTCCTTGTTTGAGAAGAAAGTTTGGAAGGACGGCCGGGTCTTGGTAGATTTGCAGTGGTCTGATGCTCCTTCCATTTCAATATGATGGCTTGCACAGTGCTCCTTGAGATGTTTAAAGCTTGGGAAATCTTTTCGTATCCAAATCCGGCTTTAAACTTCTCCACAACAGTATCTCGGACCTGCCTGGTGTGTTCCTTGGTTTTCATAATGCTCTCTGCACTTTAAACAGAACCCTGAGACTATCACAGAGCAGGTGCATTTATACGGAGACTTGATTACACACAGGTGGATTCTATTTATCATCATCTGTCATTTAGGACAACATTGGATCATTCAGAGATCACTGAACTTCTGGAGTGAGTTTGCTGCACTGAAAGTAAAGGGGCCGAATAATATTGCACGCCCCACTTTTCAGTTTTTTATTTGCTAAAAAAGTTTAAATTATCCAATAAATGTTGTTCCACTTCACGAGTGTGTCCCACTTGTTGTTGATTCTTGACAAAAAAATTAAATTTCATATCTTTATGTTTGAAGCCTGAAATGTGGCGAAAGGTTGCAAGATTCAAGGGGGCCGAATACTTTTGTAAGGCACTGTATATTTCTTTTTTTAATTAAATCATTTTCTAAGTGTATTTAACGTTACAGACATAATATGTTACACTCATCCAGTCTTTAGGCTTAAGGGAGGGTTATCAGATTTATCCCAATAACGATGGTAATTAATTTTTAAAAAAATGTATCACGTTAAAATATTTAACGCAATTAATGCATGCGCTGCATGACCCACTCACGCATTGTCGCACTCAATCTGTAATGGCGCCATTTTACCTATATAGAGAGATAAAAGGCAGCGTAAAATGAGTACAGTGAATTTTGGCAGCCTATGAAGCCTTTTTTTAATTGGCTAAAGCCTTACAATCCCTCTCCCTACGATTAGAAATATCATGGCAAGCAATGTGGGGAAGCAAGGTAGCAATTGATCTTTTTCTTAACACCTTATGTTATTTCCCAACGCAGAGAAGATATATATTAATTGGTAGCACTACGCACAATAATGGTTCTACTTCCCATCATGCATTTGGGCATGGCCACAGTATCATTTACTGCAAGCTCAACAAATACACTAAATGGCAATATTTAGTCACAATATACAAAGTCACAAGTCTTTCTATCCGTTGTTCTCTCTCACAGAAAGAATGTTAATAATGTAAATGCCATCATGAGGACTTATTGTCATAATAAACAAATACAGTACTTATGTACTGTATGTTGAATGTATATATTCGCCCGAGTTTTATTCATTTTTTTCTTAACGCATTGCCAAAATGTATATGATCGGGAAAAATTATCGGGAATGATTGGAATTGAATCGGGAGCAAAAAAAAAAACAATCGGATCGGGAAATATCGGGATTGGTAGATACTCAAACTAAAACGATCAGGATCGGATTGGGAGCAAAAAAACATGATCGGAAAAACCCTAACGATAACGCATCTCTGGAACGGATCCCTCTATGGTGGTTCACCTTGCAGTTGGCTACTTTGGCAAGACCCAGTTCCGTGATGAGGCGGTTGACGCGCAACTCTTTTTCACGCTCTGACACGCATGCGGGAAGACGCAAGGCGGCGGAGAAACGGAGATTTTCCCGCACTGTTAATGTACCCATGACCACGTCCTCCTGCAATAGAAGAACAACAGGTAAGTAAGAAGACATCCTGATAAGGCCCAAAAAATGATCACGAGTTTTTTTCATATCGTGCCACCTTGATGGTACCTAACAAGTTTGCTTTAAATCAGTGTCCAAACTACGGCTCACTAGCTCACTAGCCAGTTTTTTCTATTATGGACAGTGCCCTCCATAATTATTGGCACCCCTGGTTAAGATGTGTTTTTTAAATTAAAATTATATGGGACCTTAATGGAAAAAAGAGAAAAATCCAACCCTCAATACAAGTGTGTTTATTCAGTGGGGGAAAAAATCCCACATAAAGAAAAAAATTATTTGACATCAAGCAATGTGTGTCACAAATATTAGCACTCCTGGTGTTAATACTTTGTACAACCCCCTTTTGCCAACAAAACAAGGTCTGGGGACTGAGATTGCCATGGGAGGAGCTTGATTTTGTGTCTGGTGAACCATTTCTGTGTAGATTTGGCCATTTGTTTAGGGCATAGGTGTCAAACCGATTCCAGAAAGGGCCAAGTGGGTGCTGGATTTTTGCACAAGAAGCTTGAAGTTCAGCCTACATTCTGTTGCACTTCTCAACTTCAACACTAGATGGAGATAGTCACTAATACAGTGCCTCTCTATTGGCTTTCCGGGGTCAAAATTGTAGAAGTAGAAACAGTATGTTGAATTTTAGTATTTTGTTTTACATCATCATCTTCTTAAATTTATATATAAAAAAAAAAATACTCCAATTTGATAAATTGAGCAATCTTGATTGTAATTTTCTTGACTTTTTGTTCTCTCTGGAAAGTTTGTTTCAGTAAAATAATATTTTTTTTGTCATATGCTGTTACAAGTAGTGCCTGGGTTACGAACGAGTTTCGTTACTACGCTGGCAACGTAACCCAAATTTCCACAGAAATTGAGATGAACCCTTGAAGTACCCCTAATTACCCCCTAAATCTCAAAATAACTATCCAAAAACATGCATTATACGTCAATGTACTGTCCTCGCCAAACATTGGAGCTAAATCCCAGCTACACACCGAGCTAAGCTATCTTTCTCTCCCCCTCTCCGTCACTCGGCTGCGCAATTTCTTCATAGGTGCAAATGTGCTCTTCCTCGTGTGTACAAATATGTTCTCCTTCGTGTGTACATACGTTCATTACTTTGGTGAGAAAATACTACCAGCTCTACACTTCCTGCGCCAAAATAAAGAATGCATCACGAAACAAAATGTCAACATTATAATCCATTTAGCCAAAGATCATAATATTAATCAAATAACATAAAAAAATAAGATACTATGAGGTCAAATAAGGTACTGTTTACGCAACTAAAACCTAAAAACGACTGTCATCGTAAAGTCGAAATCACGTAAATAGGGTGCGTCGTAGGACTCGTAACCTGGGGCCTACCGGTAATTCTAGATCATTTTGTTGCTTGTAGCCCTGCACTCATTACCAGCAAATAAAATTTCAAATTTCAACTGGGAATGCTGACACTGCCAAATCATGTTTCTCTGCCTTTGATGGTGAAGGATGGTCTATCGCCGTCAATGACAGCTAATGAGTTAATACTAGGGCTGTCAAAATTATCGCGTTAACTCGCGGTAATTAATTTTTTTTAATTAATCACGTTAAAATATTTGACGCAATTAACACACATGTCCCGCTCAGAAAGTATTCTGCCTTTTGGTAAGTTTTACAGCAAGGCTTTTTATGCTGTCCAACAGCGAACTCTTGTGGTCGCTTTGCGACATGGTTTATTGTTTTCTTACCAGTTCATTATGGCTGCACGACGTCTCGGGCTGATAATGTTGTGCTTATATGATCCTTGGACAAGATTTGTCCGTAAGTATGGTTGTTGTAAAGAATGTACATATTATGTTAGTAAGCGAAATGTTATATTTTTTGTATGAGACGCTTTTTGTTTATGTTTAGTGAACCTGTATAGCGTGCTAAGCTAACGTTGTTGCTAATCCAATGCTTGTGTACTTTTATTTTGTAGTTTTACGACGGTCTAAAGAGGACAATGGTTTGAGGCCATTTTATTAATAAATCAGATGAAAAAGGAAGAAGAATTATTAAGGCGTCGTTCACAAGCTGTCTAGCTTTGGAAAAAGTAGACGCTTCGGAGTGAGGACAGCATAGACAGATTTAAATGACAGTAGAGTGAAATGCCCACTACAATCCTTATGTACCGTATGTTGAATGTATATATCCATCTTGTGTCTTATCTTTCCATTCCAACAATTTATTTTACAGAATATATATATAATTTACAGAAAAATATGGCATATTTTATAGACGGTTTGAATTGCGATTAATTACGATTAATTAATTTTTAAGCTGTAATTAACTCGATTAAAAATTTTAATCGTTTGACAGCCCTAGTTAATACCTAAAAATAACATCTAAAAACTAATTAGAAAAACTACCTGGACCACGTAGCCTGACAAACACTTGAAGTTAGGCGGTTGCGGCGCCCCATCGATCAGGACCTCCCCTGAAAGGCCGGAAGGGTCCTTCCTCGCGGCGAGAATGTCCAAAAACCTTGTCAAAAAACCATCAAAAATATCAGTTCAGTGTACGTTTGTGTGTGTGTTTCTAGGGCGTAGGTTTGGTCTCAACATCGGTAGGGACAATATAACCGTAATGCACATAATGCAAACGATCTGAATAAGGGACGGTTAGCTTGACTTTGTTGTTCCTTGTGAGAGCTGGCCTGACAACAGTAGTTTTGCAGGTTGGCAAGTTTAATGTTATTCTAACTCTGATGCAGGTCAGACTTTCAGTAGCAAAATTGGTGGTTTGTCCCCCACTTCCACAGCATTGATGTCTTTTTACATGACTTACAGTGGCTGCTGCTGGCCGAAAATAAAACTTCTAATATCCCTCCTCTTCGAAAGGGGCGGAGGAGGCGGCATGTTGTCGACATGAATCTGTTGTGGCTATTCGAGTATTGGTGTCTTTGTGATGGGACAGGGGGCTTCAACTCAAACATTCGTTTGGGAAGGAATGGACCGGCACGTTCAGCAAGTGAAAAGGGATAAATGTAAGTCTGAATATAATGTAAATAACTCACTTAATAATGGTAGGGTCGATTCTATCATTACAAAATTTGAACTCTATATACTGTATAATGCAAATAAGGTTGCTTAAAAGTTGGTAGGGACAATTTGAGCATCCTGAAAAATTGGCAGTGTTATGTCCCTACCATCCCTATGCAAACCTACGCCCTTGGTGCGTTTAAAAAAAAAAAAAAAATTTGTGTTCACTACTCACGATGACTTTCCGCTTCCAGTCGGTCCGAGAATCGCGTTCAGGCCTGGCCTCATGATGCCGCTGCAGAACAAAATAAAGTATAATAGAAGAGAACAGAATGCTAAACACTTGTTTTTTTATTTTAGCTGCATGAATGACCATGTTTCAGTACTATTGAGTTGACGCCAATAGATGTCCAATTCTTTAAACTGGGGAGAGTTGCTTCCCATGTGAAATGGATTAGACCGCCAATGCTGATTAAAAAAAAGATAAGATTTACTACTATATTTACATATTTTAATGTAGTTTTTGTATAGTATTTACAGTGGGGCAAATAAGTACAGTGCCCTCTATAATTATTGGCACCCCTGAAAAAGATGTGGTTTTTAGCTTCTAATAATTTTTTTACAAATTCAAATAATATGGGACCTTAATGGAAAAAAGAGAAAAATCCAACCTTCAATACAAGTGCATTGGTTCAGTGGGGAAAAAATCCCACATAAAGAAATAATTATTTGACATCAAATAATGTGTGTCACAATTATTAGTACCCCTGGTGTTAATACTTTGTACAACCCCCTTTTGCCAACAAAACAAGGTCTGGGGACTGAGATGGCCATGGGAGCAGCTTGATTTTGTGTCTGGTGAACCATTTCTGTGTAGATTTGGCCATATGTTTACGGTCATTGTCTTGCTGAAAAACCCAGTGACGACCCATCCTCAGCTTTCGGCCAGAGGGCAACAGATTTTGATTTAAAATGTCCTGGTACAGTGGTACCTCTACATACGAAGTTAATCCGTTCCAGGACCTTGTTTGTAAATCGAAATGGTCGTATGTCGAGCAGGATTTTCCCATAGAAATACATTATAATTCCATTAATTCGTTCCACAGCCCAAAAACCTTCACTAAATCCTTAAAAAATACTGCTGGTACTATTACAAATGGCAATTACACATAGCAAAACAAATAAATTATAAATCAAAATCGGAATAATAATAATAATAATAATAATAATAATAATAATAATAATAATAATTCCTGTATTAATGTAACGAATCGGGTTCTAATGTGGCGGACGTTTTTTGCTGACCCTGAACGCACCGCGGGGCTGACTGCCAGAGACAGACCCGTGAGCTTGAGTTTCACTTTCACTTTGAATGTTTTCTTGAGAACACGTCAATTGCGGCAGACAGAAGGTGTTTTTGTTTTGAATAAGTTGTGAAATAAATGATAAAAACGTGGCGAAGTTGGCGATTTCTCTGGAGATGTTACCACAATAAGAATTGTCAGCTTAACTTATAAAGACTGGCGAACGATGGTCGGAGGAGGACCGTGGAGACGTATTGTTGAGCCATTTCACGGATGCCCACCCTACGCTCATATTTTTCTGTCATTTGCATCTTCATTTAGAAGGTAAGCGTCAACTTTTTCCTTGTTTCACCACCTGTACCAACCTTTTCTGAAACCAGTGTTGATTTGTCACACAAGAAAATCCGCCGTGCATTCGTCTGCGGTGCTGCCTTTGTCGTCGTATTTTGAGCATGTCGTCGGATATAGAAACAAATGGCGAGTCAAATTTTACGTCGGATGTCGAAAAGTTCGTGTGTCGAAGCGATCGTATGTAGAGGTACCACTGTATTTCAAATTATTCATGATGCCGTGCACCCTAACAAGGTTCCCAGGGCCTTTGGAAGCGAAACAGCCCCACAGCATCACTGACCCACCCCCATACTTCACAGTGGGTATGAGGTGCTTTTCAGCATGCGCATCTTTAGTGGCACGCCTCGGTCCCAGTTGAAGCCTGGGATCGTGTGCTTTGGTCAGATGAGACCAAGATTGAGCTTTTTGGCAACAAACACTCTAAGTGGGTCTGGTGTGCCACGAAAGATGCGCATGCTGAAAAGCACCTCATACCCACTGTGAAGTATGGGGGTGGATCAGGTTGTGGACAGGTGTCTTTTATACCGATAATGAGTTAAAACAGGTGCCATTAATACAGGTAACGAGTGGCGCCTCATTAGACCTCGTTAGAAGAAGTTAGACCTCTTTGACAGCCAGAAATATTGCTTGTTTGTAGGTGACCAAATACTTATTTTCCACTCTAATTTGGAAATAAATTCTTTAAAAATCAAGCATGTGATCTTCTGTTTTTTTTCCCCACATTCTGTCTCTCATGGTTGAGGTTTACCCATGTTGACAATTACAAGCCTCTCTAATCTTTTCAAGTAGGAGAACTTGCACAGTTGGTGGTTGACTAAATACTTATTTGCCCCACTGTAGTTATTCACATTGTTTTCGATTTAATTAAATTTTAATGCGGACTGATTATTTATTGATAATAATTTCTTTGGACTGTATTTCTTTTATTTATTTACTATTAATTTGTTTGTACTTATTTGTTATTTATTTAATGATTTAAAAATATTTGATTAAATTAGTTAATTATATATTTATAAATTATTTTATATATCAATTTGAATAATTTATTTGTTTGTGTTTTGATATGTTTGGATAATTTTAAAAAATTGAATAAAAAAGCTAACACAAAAAACGTATGTATTTTAATTATTCGAACATATTTTTTAAATGTATCTTTTATAGCTTATTTATTTATTCATTATTTTATTGATTTTTCACATTTTTGAGTCAAACAATGTGACAAAATTCAGACGTCTCCATGGACTAAATTTCCATGAATTTGTTGTGGCTAAAGAAGGATTAATCCGCCTCGATAAAGCCGTATTTTTGATCCAGTTGAATTGAATCTCATTAAAGTGTGTTCGTGGCCAATGAGTTCATCGAGCGCCGACTGAACACACACACACACACACACAAAAAAATGGAATGAAAAGCTTCAGCGCACGGGTCACGTGACGGCGTTTTAATGCCGTCCCCTGGCAGACGGCGACTTCGCCGAGAGATTATAGGCAAGAAACCATGCTTAATATCATATGATTAATGCAAGGAATAATTCATTCTTGCATGGGAAACATTACACACAGTACACTGTACAGTAATGTACAGTATAGTCTAGGAGTCTATTCTACAGCAGTTTTGTAGAGAAGAATGGGCCAAGATTAGTCCTGATCGATGTACCAGACTGATCTGCAGCTACAGGAAGCGTCTGGTTGAAGTTCTTGCTGCCAAAGGGGGTGCTACAAAATATTAAATGTGATGGTTCACTTATTTATTTCCCCCCTTCTGTCATTGTTTGCATTCTATCCTCATTAAAATAAGAAAACCTAAAAATGTTCGGGTGTTTTATTTAAAACGGACAGTTTTTTCATCTAGTTTATTTTTTGATTGAAAATTTTACAAATTTTAATAAAACGAAAACATTAAGAGGGGTTTTAATATAAAATTTCTATAACTTGTACTAACATTTATCTTTTAAGAACTACAAGTCTTTCTATCCATGGATCACTTTAAGAGAATGTTAATAATGTTCATGCCATCTTGTTGATTTATTGTTATAATAAACAAATACAGTACTTATGTACCGTATGTTGAATGTATATATCCGTCTTGTGTCTTATCTTTCCATTCCAACAATAATTTACAGAAAAATATGGCATATTTTATAGATGATTAGAATTGCGATTAATTACGATTAATTAATTTTTAAGCAGTAATTAACTCGATTAAAAATTTCAATTGTTTGACAGCCCTAGTTTAGATGCATACAGGCAGAACGTACTAAAGATGCCTTAAGAAAATACTGAAGCGTAGTAATATCAAATAAGGGTGTTTTAAATACGCTAAGTGTCTAATGTGGTCAACAGATCAACAATCTGCTCTAAAGCTACCACAAGAAAACACAATACTTCAAAGTATGAGAGGGAAACACTGTTTAGTAATTAAAGTACTAAATTACTAATACTAGTATTAGTAGTAAAGTAGTAAACTATTAACAAAAAAATAAACTTTATTGAAAAAGATTTTTTTTTTTCCCAAGATATGTCTCGTCCAACAATTTTTGACCAAATCGCATAATTTACACATCAAAAATTCCAGGACCATAAAGGGCATATACGATGAATACAGAATTTGCCAAAAACTTACAGTTCCTCCAAAATTCGCAAAAAACTTTCCCATTCATTTCTAATGGGATGCCATTGACACCTATGCAAGTCCAAATTTCCCATTCATTATAAATAGCTACAAAATAACCTGTGTGCCCAAATCAACAGGAAGTCACCTGATATCAACAGCACGTGTCCCTGAAATGTCCCCAAATCAACTGGGCGGATCTTAGATCCGTATCTTGATCGGTCCGATCACGTCATTTTCTAAGTATTGGAATCGGCCAAAAAATATCGGACATGCCTTTTTTTTAATATATATATATTTTTCAATTAAATCGTTTTCTATTTGTATTTAACGTTACAAACAAAATGTCTTACATTCATCCAGAGTCTTTAGTTTTGGCTTAAAGTAGAGCTATCAAATTTATCGCGTACACGGCGGTTATTAATTTTTTAAAAATTAATCACGTTATAATATTTAATGCAATTAACGCATGCGCTGCACGACCCATTCACGCATTGTAGCGTTCAATCTATAATGGTGCCATTTTACCTATATAGAGCTAACAGGCAGCGTAAAATGACTAAAGTGAATTTTGGCAGTCTTTGGAGCCTCTTTTTAATTGGCTAAAGCCTTAAAATCCCTCTCTCAACAATTAGAAACATCGTGGGAAGCAATGTGGGGAAGAACGGTAGTGGTTGATCTTTTCCTTAACACCCTATGTTACTTCCCAACGCAGAGAAGATATATCAATTGGTGCCGCTACGCACAGTCATGGTTGCCCTTCCCATCATGCATTTGGGCAGGACAGTTAAATTGCTGCAGTATCATTTACTGAAAGCTCAACAAATACACTAGATGGCAATATTTAGTCACAATATACAAAGTCACATTTATCCTTTAAGAATTACAAGTCTTTCTATCCGTGGATCCCTCTCACAGAAAGAATGTAATTCATGTAAATGCCATCTTGAGGATTTATTGTCATAATAAACAAATACAGTACTTATGTACTGTATGTTGAACGTATATATTTGTCCGAGTTTTATTCATTTTTTTCTTAATGCATTGCCAAAATGTATATGATCGGGGAAAATTATCAGTTATGATTGGAATTGAATCGGGAGCAAAAAAAAGCAATCGGATCGGGAAATATCGGGATCGGCAGATACTCAAACTAAAATGATCGGATCGGGAGCAAAGTTTCTAGTGAATAATATTAAAGTGAAGTTTTTTTTTAAATGACGGAATTATAAAATAATGTTATGCTTTCATTCACAAAGGACAAAAAGCACACAAACAAACATGTTTTTTAAAATTTGACAATTAAAAAAAATTGCTTTGAATTGAATAAGTTGAAAGTGAAAATATGCAGGTACAAAAATGACAGCGACTCACACAACACATACAAATATGACAGCACTGAACGACATTTTTTTTTCTCTCTACACACAAAATTTACTAAATGATTAAAATTATTGACGTGAGTAGGAATTCAATTTTACACATATTTTTGGCTGCTACGAAAATAAATGAAGCCACAAAAAACAGCCATGAAGGAACTAAATGAAATTTTTCATTAATTTTTAAAAATATCATTAATAGTACAAACATAAAACATGTACTAACTTGATATCCATCAGAATCTGTCGAGAGCTAGATGTTTTCCTCCCGAAAAAGCCGCCCTGGACGTGGACTTTGTAGCGTACATCATGGAAGCTGACGGTAGAGCCGTGCGGCTGCTTGGCCGCCGGCTCCGTCACCGTGGCGATGCCGGACCCAGCCAGGCCGTTGCCGCCCGTGTCGTCCAGCATGGCCACGTTGATGTGACAACCTCGCTCCATTTTGTATTCTAACACCACAAAATGACAACAAAAAAATGATAGAAAATAGATGATATGACTTGTCAAATCAACTTTGCCTAGCATTTGTGGTTCAAATTTAGTCGCAATCTGACAAAATATCGCAGAAAAGTTTGCCTAAGTTTGAAGGCTGCTTGAACGGGACCTCAAATATCCGTTTCGCCAGAAAATGAAGCACTGGGTTTTGCAGGCTTTTGTGTGAATCGATTTCAGAAAGTTGCCTACTTAATTCATGTATTTTTAAAATACTGTATTTAAACGACAATTTTGGATGTTTTATAAGAAAAATAAGGAAATATTTTTCGGGACAATATTAGGGCTGCAGCTATTGAATATTTTAGCAGTCGATTTATCGATAGACTAGTTAGTTCGAATAATCGAGTAATCGGATAAGGAACATGAAAAATTAAAATACCTGAGCCTCAAACAGTATTTTTTTTTAAATGAGGATCTATGTACAACAAAAGAACAATTGGCTAATTTACATAGAAAAAGCCCGTTAGCTTAAATCTTATAAAATGCTAAAGTTTTTTTTTTTTTTACAATCCTATTAATAAATGGTTCAGACACATATTCCCACACAAAACAGCTAAAATATACCTATAAAGTAAATTATGAATGCATTAAAAAACATTAGCTCAAACAAAAACTTACGTGGGTCTTAACAGGAAGCAGTTGGATTCACTCATGTGAAAAGAGGCAGATCAGATCCACCCTAATCAATAAAACTAAATGCAAACATTTTCAAAATAAACCATTTACAAAGCCACTTTAATTAAACGAATACTCGAAGCAACAAAATTTAATTCAAAAAATTTTTTTTCTAATCGAATACTCGAGTTAATTGATTAATCGTTGCAGGACTAGACAATATAATATTTTAATATTTTTTAAAATCTGTTTTCAATATAATTTGTTTATTTTCAATATATTTTATTTTCTATTATTTTTAAAACCTGTAATTATTTTAATTTTTCAGGTTTTTTTGCAGGTGGGGGTTGCATTTGTGCACTGCAAAAACACCTCCTTAAAACGAGTTAAATTCCCTCATTTTCAGAGTAAATCTGCTAGAAATAAGTGAAATTATCTGCCAGTAAATAGTAAATTTTACTCATATTTCTTGAAATAGCTAGCTGAAAATAATCTTAACAGACTCATTTTAAACAATAAGAATATTTAATCTTAAAAAAAAGCTTAGAAATGTCAGAAATGTTCTTAATTCAAGAATATATATTGTTATTGTATTTGAAGGCAAATTTCGGAAACGCTTTATAATAACATCTGTTATAACTACTTAATAGATCATTAGCAAACTATTAATAAATCATTTATTGTTGACTTGTGTTTGTTAACAGTTTGTTAAGCATTTATAAGGAGGCCTTATAGAACAAATGACTTGTTAAATGTATATAATTTATACCTACACCTTATAAATTAGTAATATACTATTAAAAAACTATTAGTAACTTACTAATGACTTATTAAGTATCAGTTGATAGTTTGTTATTGTGATGTTATTCTAAAGTGCAACTACTCCTCATTTCTTGAACTGTTAATAAATGAGGAATAAGTTAAACTTTAGAATAACGTCCCAATAACAAATATAAACTTATGACTAATACTTAATATATTACATCTTCTAAACTTTGAAGAACAGAAAATAGGTTGAACAAGTTCTTGTACAGAAATTTGATGTAATATTTAAAATATAAATTTTTTTGCACCCCAAGACTCTGTGTGCTGTACTTTAGCAAAGAAACACCACAGATAAAATATTGAACATTTTGTTTGATGCATAGAAACACGCATGCTAACCCTAACCCTAACAATAACCCTGAGGCATCATCATAAAGGCTTAACAAACTTTTAACGAGTCAATGTTAAATATTTATAAACAGTTTGTTAATGATGTATAAACTAGTTGTAACAGGCAGTTATTATAAAGTGTTACCCAAATTCGTCTTGATTTAGGTGAAAAATGATGTACGTATGGGTATAATAAGAACAAATAGTAAAACAAAACAAGAGAAAGAATTTTTTTACTCACTTCGATTTCTTAAAATAAGAAAAATAGACTATTAAAAATAATAATAATAATAATAATAATAATTAAAAAATTAGTTAATTTAATCTTAAAAAAAAAAAGCTTGTTTGACGGAAATGTTTAAATTCAACAATATATATATTGTTCAAAACATTATTTGAATGCAATTTTTTCTTAATTCAGGCGAAAAATGACCAACTTTTAGATGCATGGTCTTAAGAACAAATAGTCATATTTAATTACAGTAAATGGAATAATCTGACTGCAAATTTTCAAAAACCCACCTTCTTAAAACTAGTTAAATTTCCTCATTTTCAGTGTAAATCTACTAGAAATGATTGAAATTGTCTGCCAGTGCTTCAAGTAAATTTTCCTCACTTAGATTTCTTGGAATAAGAAAAACAGCTATCTGAAAATATAATTAAGTCTTATTATAAGCAATAAATTGGTATATTTAATCTAAAAAAAAAGTTTTGAAATGTCAGAAATGTTAGTTCAAGAATAGATATTGTTTATAACATTATTTGAATGCAAGTTTTTCTTGATTTAAATGAACAATGACTTAATAACTTTGAGGATAAATGGGCATATTAAGAACAAATAGCAATATCTATTAAAGTAAGTGAAATAATCTGACACAATAATCTATTACCTAGTCTTTAACACTCAAAACCAGATGGGGAAATTATTTGACTCAATTAAAGAAAAATAATCTGATTAAGATGTTATATACACTGCAAAAACACACCTCCTTAAAACTAGTTAAATTCCCTGGTTTTCAGTGTAAATTTACTAGAAATAAGTGAAATTATCTGCCAGTGCTTCAAGTAAATTTTACTCAGATTTCTTGAAACAGTTAGCTGAAAACAAGCCTAACAGACTAATTTTAAGAAATAAATTAGTATAATTATTCTGAAAAACAGTTTGTTTATCAGAAATGTTCTTAATTCAAGATTAGATATTGTTCAAAACATTATTTGAAAGCAAATTTGTCTTTGTATAGGTGAAAAATGACCAACATTTAGCTGTATGGGCTAAAAAAGAACGAATAGTAATATTTACGTAAAATAAATGGAATAATCTGACACAATAACTAAGATTAAATTCCCTGGTTTTCAGTGTAAATCTACTAGAAATAAGTGGAATTATATGCCAGTGCTTCAAGTAAATTTTACTCACTTATACTCCTTATCATAAAAAAAAATAGCTAGCTGAAAGCTTCAAGTAAATTTTACTCACTTATACTCCTTAACATAAAAAAAAATAGCTAGCTGAAAATAAACCGAATAGACTAATTTTAAATTAGCATTAATTTTTTTTTTTTTTTTTTTCAAGCTTGTCAGAAATGTTCTTAATTCAAGATTAGATATTGTTCAAAACATTATTTGAAAGCAAATTTGTCTTGGTATAGGTGAGAAATGACCAACATTTAGCTGTATGGGCTCAAGAAGAAAAAATAGTAATATTTCTGTAAAATAAATGGAATAATCTGACACAATAATTAAGATTAAATTCTTTCGTTTTCAGTGTAAATCTACTAGAAATACAGTAAGTGAAATTATCTGCCAGTGTTTAAAGTAAATTTTACTCACTTAGACTCCTTAACATAAAAAAAAAGAGCTAGCTGAAAATAAGCCTAATAGACTCATTTTAAGCAATAAATTAGTATACCGGTATTTAATTTTTATTATTATTATTTTTTTAAAGCTTGTCAGAAATGTTCTTAACTCAAGATTAGATATTGTTCAAAACATTATTAGAAATCTAATTTGTCTTGGTATAGGTGAAAAATGACCAACATTTAGCTGTATCGGCTAAAGAAGAACGAATAGTAATATTTACGTAAAATAAATGGAATAATCTGACACAATAATTAAGATTAAATTCCCTCGTTTTCAGTGTAAATCTACTAGAAATAAGTGAAATTATCTGCCAGTGCTTCAAGTAAGTTTTACTCACTCAGACTCCTTAACGTAAAAAAATAGCTAGCTGAAAATAAGCCTAATAGACTAATTTTCAGCAATAAATTAGGATATTTATTTATTTATTTATTTATTTTTAAGCTTGTCAGAAATGTTCTTAACTCAAGATTAGATTTTGTTCAAAACATTATTAGAAATCTAATTTGTCTTGGTATAGGTGAAAAATGACCAACATTTAGCTGAATCGGCTAAAGACGAACGAATAGTAATATTTACGTAAAATAAATGGAATAATCTGACACAATAATTCAAGATTAAATTCCCTCGTTTTCAGTGTAAATCTACCAGAAATAAGTGAAATTATCTGCCAGTGCTTCAAGTAAATTTTACTCAATTAGACTCCTTAACATGAAAAAAATAGCTAGCTGAAAATAAGCCTAATAGACTAATTTTAAGCAATGAATTAGTATACAGTATTTAAACATTTTTTTTTAAAGCTTGTCAGAAATGTTCTTAATTCAAGATTAGATATTGTTCAAAACATTATTTAAAAGCAAATTTGTCTTGGTATAGGTGAAAAATGACCAACATTTAGCTGTATGGGCTAAAGAAGAACGAATAGTAATATTTACGTAAAATAAATGGAATAATCTGACACAATAATTAAGATTAAATTCCCTTGTTTTCAGTGTAAATCTACTAGAAATAAGTGAAATGATCTGCCAGTGCTTCAAGTAAATTTTACTTAGATTTTTTAAATAATAAAAATAGCTAGCTGAAAATAACTTTAACAGAGTTATTTTAAGCAATAAATTAGTATATTTAATTAAATAAATAAATAAAGCTTTGAAAAGAGCTTTGAAATGTGTTAATTCAAGAAAATATATTGTTCAAAACATTATTTGAATGCAATTTTTTCTTGATTTAAGTGAACAATAACTTGATAACTTTGAAGATGAATGGGCATAATATGAACAAATAGTAATATTTACTTAAAGTAAATGGAATAATCTGACGCAATAATCTGTTACCCAGTGTTTAACACTCAAAACCAGATGGAGAAAATTATTTGACTTGATTTAGGAAAAATAATCTGATAATTTTATAAATTTGCAGTGTGCTATGGACCCTAAATGAAATTTTCTACATTTAGCATTATTTTATTAATATTCTTTTTATGGACTAATGTATTCCTCCAATGATTTCTGTATATTTTTAAAATGTAACGTGCAATGCTTTGAAAAACATTTTTTTGGCACTATAAAATATATAAATTCCACATCTATAATTGTCAATGAATGCGCAGGTACAAAAACTAACATTTACGTGTTTTTGTTAAGGTAAACACAATACTCCAAATGAATATAACACTGACTTTTTCAGATTTTGCATCTTTCAAAACAAAATGTAGTCTAAGAAATAATAGTTTATAAATGACTCACCAGGCCACGAGAGCAAGCTTGGCCGCACTGGTCAAGAGGAGGCGAGAGAAAGTGGCCAAGATCTGAGGAGAGATCAGAAACAAAGGTCAGCCAGGCGTGCCGCTTTAACCCTTTCTTTTCTCCAACTTAATGGCTCAAATCTGCGCGTGGGGTTTCTTTCGTCTTCCGCGTCTTAGGTCTGGATTTCCTGGAGTCGGCCAGTGAGGGAGGACAGGAAATGATGGTTCTGGTTGAAAATGTAGTGAAAAGCATAGTGAGGAGTGGACTGTGTTTATCGGTGTCCAAAAATGTAATATGAACTAGATGATCAGTGTAAATGTGGCTTGGTTATATTGTAATTTTGTTTTTTCTGTTACATTAGACTCTTGTCAAATAAATAAAAAGAAAATCCCAACTCACAATATTATATTCTAAGATACGGTTTGCCTGTTAAATACCAAAAATGGTTTCTTTCATGTTTTGGTAATGAGCACGAGTACGAGTAGTAATTTTATTCACAAGCCATTACACGTAACATTTCAGTCTTAAATATGATGTGAAATGTATTCTTTCCCACCTTGTCCATGTTTTCCCTTTTCCAAAATTATTTTCCCTCTTTGCTGTTTTTTCTCTCCTATCTTGTTTCTATTTTACACAATTTAGTTTTCCCTCTTCCATATTTCCCCCCTTTCATCCATTTATTTTCCCACTTCCTTTTTTTTTAGCTTCTTCCACTCGTTTTTCTTTCCTTTAATTTCTCTTGTGCTTATTTTCCCCGTTCCACATTTCCCTTTTCAGTTTTCTATTTTTCCCACAATTTAATTTTCCCTCTTCTTGCACCTTGTTTTTTCCCTCCTCCACATGATTCCCTTTCATTATTTTGTCTTACCTCTTCCGTTTTATTTCCTTTTTTGCATTTTCTCTTGTCCACCCATTTTTTCCATATTCCACAATTGAGTTTTCCCTCTTGTACCTTTTTATTTAGCTTCTTTGCCGATTTCCCGAGTTTTTGTGTTCCATTTTCCACATTTTAGTTTTCCCTCTTCTGTATTTTTCCTTCCTCTTCCACCTTTTTAGTTTTCCCTCCGCCACACGTTTCCCTCTTCCATCCGTTTATTTTCCCACATGTCCACTCTGTAGTTTTTTCATTTTGTTTCTCTGTTGTACTTATTTTCCCTTTTCCACATTTCCCTTTTCTACTGTTTTGTTTTCCATTTTCCACAATTTAGTTTTCCCACTTCCATATTTGCACCTTTTTTCATTTTCCCTCCACTACACGATTCCCTTTTACTATTTTGTCTTCCCTCTTCCACCCATTTCCTTATATTGCGCTTCAGCATTTCCACCCGTTTTCCATTTTCCATAATTGATTTTTCCCTCTTCCACCCTTTCAGCTTCTTTTCCGCTTTCCCCCTTTTTGTTTTGCATTTTCCACAATTTATTTTCCCACTTCCGTATTTTTCCTTCCACTTTCACCTTTTTAGTTTTCCCTCCTCCACACCAATTTTAGTTGTTCTTTGTCCACTCTGTAGTTTTTCTTTCATCCTTGTTTCACTTGTATTCTTATTTCCCGTTCCAAATTTCTCTTTTCTACTTTGCTTTCCATTTTCCACAATTTAGTTTTCCATCTTTTGCTTTGTTTTCCATCCTCCACGTTTTTCCTTTCATTATTTTGCTTTCCCACTTTCACTCTTTTATTTCCTTATTTTTCACTCCCCCCTTCCGATCAGTTTTCCATTTTCCAGAATTTAGTTTTCCCTCCTTTTTCTCTTTCACCCTTTAATTCCTTACCTCTTCCAATTTTTCCTTTACTTTTGCCCTACACACGTTTTTCCTGTCATCATTTTGCTTTCCCACATAATTTTCTTTTATTTCCCACTTCCACCTTCTACTCATCGTTTGTTTTCCATTTTCTACAATTGTTTCCCCTTCTCCACTTTTTTCTTTCACCCATATTACTTTCAAAATTTTCCCTTTTCCACTTTTGTTTTCCCTCCTCCACGTTTTCCTTTCATTATTTTGCTTCCCCGCCTCCATTTTTCCTTTTTCCACTTCCCTTTTCCATTTCCCACCTCTTTTTTCTCTTTTAATTCCTCTTCCAATTTTCACTTTTCCACTCTTTCCCTCCTCCACATTTTTCCTTTCATTATTTGCTTTCCCACTTCCACCCGTCCCATCCGTTTTCCATTTCCCAAGTTTTTCCTCCTACAGGTTTTTCTTTCGCCCTTTATTACTCTTTCCAGTTTTCTCACTTTTCCACTTCTTTTCCCTCTCAACTCTTCTACCTCCCTTCTTATGTACTTTTCCACATTATCCATTGTCCCCATTTTTCTTTTCCCTTTTCCTTCCTTTTGTTTTTCCACTTCCACTTTTTTTCCCTTTCGAGCTTTTATTTCACCTCTTACCTTTTCCATTTACTTATCCTTCTACCCTTTTCTTCCATTTTCATAGTTAGGTTTTCCTCTTTTCCATCCATTAGCTTTCCCGCCTTCCACCCTTGAGTCAATGGCAGCGATCTCATCAACTACCCCCGAAATAAAAACAAAAGACCAATTCAAGAAGCAAATATTTAATTAAATTCCAAGTAATACCCACTATATACAGTCCGTTTCATGTATACATTCCACATGTAGCAATGATTACGTCATTGAAAAAAAAAACACGCAACAGTGACGTTCACAGAAGAGTGTTTGAAATGAGGTTGCCTTGTTTGCCGCCACAATGAGAATAATATTTACAAATATGGATGGATAAATTACAACATGAACTGTGCGTCAGTTAACAATTCAAACAACAGTTTTGCATAAATAGCTCCTATTTACACAATAATAACGCGTACATTTTCTGTACATCTCACTCAGTGTAACATTGATTGTGATTACAAAAAATATATATCCTGTATATAACGTTTACAAATGTCAGGTTCACTCGTACAGTTTCTTAAGAACATTCCGGCAAAAGAAAAAAAAATATATGCTTGTTCATTCACTTCTTTAAGCCGCTAGACTGTGCAAATGATTTCTAGAACGCAAGCACCTCATGAGGAAAAGGTACAATTGGTTTCTACAGTTCTACAAATAAGTACGGCAGATATGAAATATGTAAGTGGACTCATTTCCAAATGAAATGTGTCCGAGTTGATTTGACTCCAAGTGCAAATAAGTGCTGCCAACAGCGACAGTAGAACCTCTAAATTCTGAAACGAACCCATTTCTGGGACGCTAAATATGGATTTACAGTAGATGTGGTGGAACTCCACGAAAAATTAGCGCGAATAGCTGAACAATTTTTGAATAGCCAAGGATTTTCAACAGGTTTTTTACTCCAAGAAAATGTAAATATTTTTTGGGAAAAAAGTCAAATACTTGTGAAAATAATCTGCAAATAGTTAAATTTGCGTGTATCTAATAAGACAAACACAGACAGTTTTGTCTTCAGATTGAAATCACATCAAACTAGATTAATTTTTTCAATTGGGTTGCATCAAAATTGTCCTATCATAGCATTTTAGTCCACTAAAATGACAACTTCTGCGTGTAAAAAAAATCATTTATTTGTGTAAAATTGAATAGTTATTGTCTTAAAATGACTTTTTCTTGGAAAAGCAGATTAGTTAACTTTCAATCAATCATACTTAATTCTCACAACTTACTATGACTCATAAGATTTTTGCCCCACATCATTGAAAACAAAATTACCGTATTTTTCATACTATAAGTCACAGATTTTTTTCTTTTTTTTCTAAAAATAATTTGGCCAGTCAATTGTTAATTATATCATTTCACATGTTATTTCGACACTAAACCCCAAGAGGGCGCTCAAGGCCTGTGTTTCAACATTCAAAATGTGTACTTGAGCATCACATCACTTTTTACTACTTTTAATATCTTGTATTGAAGAGCCGAAACACAAACAAAATTTAGAAAGTATTTTTTCACCGTACAACGACAACTTTAGAGGTTCTACCGAGTTTCCAACTGGACCGACACGATCATACCCTCACTCCACGGTCCCCCACGTCTTAGCCATTACACGCCAATTCCCGTCGCAATGGATAAAAGCGGAGACTTTTAGTGCACTATCACAGCAGTTGTCACACATCAGATTAGGTTTTTTTCCCTCTTAACGCATTGACGTCTATCGCCGTCAATGAGTTAAGAGAACCGTTGCGGACTATTGCACTTGCTTGAAGGGTCGTCAGACCCGGCGTCTTCGGCGGCGCTACGCCCAGCGTCCGCTAGACACGAAGCTCCGGCTGAAGGAGAAACCGCTGTCCGAGCTGGTGTGCTTGCCCCAAGCGCCGAAAGGCACCACGATGATGGTGCTGTTGTCTTCGGAACCGTACTGGAGAGCCTGCGGGATGTATTTTCAGAAAGTTTACAGCTTTGACAAACCATTTTGAGACAAGTTAAAGTGTATGTCAACACGTGGGGAAATGCTAATATTCCATCATTTATCCATAAACGAATGCCTTTTGGATTCATATCATGTCACTTCGTGTAATTACACACATCGCAACACCAAGAAAATGAGAGAAATTTGGGTCAATTTCAAGCTAAAAAGACCCGCCCCCGAGATCCCGGAAATCTGGCAGATTGTGGGCGTAACATCAAAACAAGGAAACAACCGGCTCAGTGCTTTAGTACTGAATGGCGGCGATGATGGCAGACAATTCCGTTTCTAGTTGCAGCGACGAATCCGACGTAACGAACATTCTAATGGTGACGAGGAGAGTTATGAACCTTTCTTTGGTGTTTTGGGTTATCAATTTGAGCCCAAACAAAAGCCAATGCAGCCTAATGAAAGGATCATTGGGGGGAGCAATCACACTGATGAAACCCCGACAACAGTTCGTGTGGGAAACACCAAATGGTATGTTTTGCATCTTTTTGTAAAGCTGACACACAGTGACCGCAAAATAAAGTAATATATAAAATAATTATCATTTAATATGCTATCATCGGTTTCGCTCTGCCAACCGACACAAATATGAACGGGATTAGAGCAGGGGTCCCCAACCTTTTTTGCACCAAGGACCGGTGTGATTTGGGTCTTTTTTCACAGACCGGTGTCCCTCTTTTATATTGAGTTGGACTATCAATGTTATCCAATGGTGCTAAAAAACTATTAACATCACAAACATACATGTGCAACACGGAAATGGCGTAAATTAACGCTTAAGGACACGGCGAAGTCGTTAAGTGAGAGGGCTACGTGCAGTTGTTGTGTGCGCCAAACATGGCAAACGTAAGTTAATATTCCTTTCTTTAAAGAAAGTTTGTAGTGTGTACTTAGGAATCGCTGCATTCGCGGTCCTTTTTAACGTTACGCGCATGCCAACTTTGTCAGAACACCGGCAATGTGCGGCAGAAAAATACAGCAAATATAAAATAGCATTTGTTTTTAGCCCCGTCGTGTTAAGTGCCCGGAAAAAATACAACTCACCCGCTGAATCAGTGGAAGGGCTGAGTTTGTTTCGTTGAGACGAGATGGGAGAGTGAGAGAAGCTAGCATCAAGCTAGCGATGTTGGAAATTGTAGCACAGTTTTCAGCACGCTCCAAGCTATGTCGGGATATTCCGAAATGACTTTAATCCAGAACTTCGGTAGAGTTGTTGTCTCAAATGTACGTTAAAGTCGCCATGATTTGCGATCTCTACAAGTTGATATTCCTGTTCCACAGACATGCTCGAATCACTCGATTTATTCACATACGGTCACGAATTCACTCCTTCGCAGTTCGTGGGTCTTTAGTGATTGGGAAGTAGCATAAATTTTGTTTTCTTTGAGGTTGTAGGCACATCTTTTAGCTCGTCAGGTTCCCGTTTCCCTGTAAAATTGCAAAATTAGCCCTCTAAGCACTGACGAACTTTACTCATTGTCTGCGTAGTCCAGCTCTTTTTCTCGCGTTCGGCAACTCATGGGTATTTCATTGCGACAAATGGCTATTTGTAAACCACATAGCATGACAGGTTTGAAGCATTTTAGCGATTTTTTGATAAAACACGGACGCAACTCTCTCGTCGATAAACAACGATGGCACCTGCCTCGACCTTTTGTTTCCTTGTTATGACGTCTCTGCCCCATTCGGCTGTTTCCGGAACACTTTCGGAAATGTTCGTCATTTTCGATCTATTTTCGATAATTGCTCATTAATGTGATTGATTTTTTAGTTAACTTTATCAATATTTGTCATCTTGGCACATAACTGTTCTATTGATGTCTCACACCCCCTTTGCGTTTTCATACCCTTTAAGCAGTGTTGCTTTTGATTTTCGTCTCAGTCGTTTGGACTAAAATACATACTAGTCTTAAGTCAGATTTTCGTCATTTCAAAATGGGTTAGTCTTTGTCGGGATTTTGCACCCGTTAAAAGTCTAATTTAATGCTTTTTAAAACATTTTTAAGACCATGAAAAAATCTAATTTAAGACCAAAACACATCGCAACCATTTTTAGTGAATTTTAAATTAATTATCCCGACCGGGACACCACGGACTGTATGTAAAAAAAAGTTGTCTGAGTGTTCAAATGCTAACGTGAATGCTATGCTAACGCTACGAGTTACATTTAAAGTGCGTGACGATCATTCAGTACAGATCTACGCTTAAAGCAACATTGCTGGTTCTCTCTTGCCAAGATAAGAAAACAAATATTACTATATACAGGGTTTCCCCTAGGGATGTCCCGATCCAGGTTTTTGCACTTCCGATCCGATACCGATATTGTTTTGCACTTCCGATCAGATACCGATATCGGCCTATCTGAGCATGTGTTAAAGTTTAAAGTTATTTAGCCTCCTTACTTAGTTGTCAGACTCATGTTGAAAAAGGTTTTAGTACTCTTGATAACAACTTGCCAGCTGAATTAGGTGAGTTTGAATAACACACAATGGTTGGTAACAAGCAACTGACCTGTTTATTCAGTGACGAACACAAAACATTATAAATAACAAAGAAATGGCGTAGTCAGTCAGTAAAACGAACAAATAATATTGTAAACTATCTTAAAAAAGCAAAACACACCAACAACCTCAGTGGAAAATCCCACAAACCCCCCAAGCTATTAGATGCTTTTAATGTTTCGTGGATTAGTTACACAAATTGTATAAAAAGCCTCTCAGGTTTAAATAAACGACTATTTCAGTATCAAGTTAACATTTTAAAACGGTAAATAAAATACTCAAGTCCCCATTCTGTATCAGCTTCTTTAAACTACATTCAATTCATTTAATTTTGCGAATCAACTGTTGAAGTTGTTAAAATTGCTCCCGTTATTCCATAATTTCCCTTCGGTCTACTTTCGACATGCGAAAGTTTTAAAACTGTTTTGAAGATAGATTCAAGTCATGATTTTGCCGATTTAGGAGTATTTTAGATAAAAAGTTAATTAGGTTCGCTTGAAAGGTTCACAACAGCCTACTAGGAAAGTCTCCTGCATTAAGATGGCGGCTGTTTACTAACGCAACTAGTTTTCAATACTTCAATGTTGCTAACGCCGTCGAGTCTGTCATTGTGCATCTAGTTCTATATACATATGATAGCTATTGTCTACAGTAAAACGACGTTGATGTAGTTTGTAGCAGCTGTCAGCAGCAGTCAGGTATTCTTGTTTTTTATCCAGCGGCATGAGTTGAGCTAAAGCCGTGAGTTGAGCACTGGCATTACCCCGGTCTATGACAAGCATGATGTTTACTCTCGGGACGCAATGCGGTCCGTTTCTCATTGCGTCCCGAAGACCGCGCTGTGTATTAGTTCCGCTTTACTTGACATATTTCAATAATTGGAATTTGAAATTTCTCAGCATCAGCCATTGTTATGTTATGTCCTATCTCTTAGAGGTTAGATCTTGTGCCCGAACCCGAACGGGTCGGGTCCAAAATGTTAAGCATTGACGTTCGGGTCGGGTCCTGGCGGCCACGCCGGACTAATAAATTATTTAAAAAATGGGATAAAACCGAGAGTAGGCTCTCTGTTTTGTGCATTTGCTTATGGACGCACGTGAACGCAGTGGCGCCGCCCGCTTTTTCTTCTTCTCCTCCACTGTGGTGTTTGCGATCCGTTACGAAAGACACTTTTATTTATGCACACAAAGGCAACACAAATGTGATCCTTTTGAATGTTCTCCTCTGTGTGTCTGCAAAATCGCATGGTTTTTTTTTATAATAAACTTTCCCAGCGTTATTTCGTTGTGTAAATGCTTTTATAATAATCATAAAAATATGTAGACTATTTAAACATTAAGAAAACTTGCATTTTTTTCTGCCAACTCGAAGAAATGAAAATAAATTGCTGCTGCGTTTTTTTTTCCCCCGCGTCACTCCAAACCGGGTAGGGCTTCAATACCAGCGGGCCGTGTCGGGTCGGACTGTATTTTTTAGGTTCGATCTAACCTGTACTATCTCTCTGCTCTCTCGATTGCAAAAAACGGATATTTCCTCATGTTGAAACAGACTGTTATGGCTGCTAAAATGCTGCTGCACTTCATTTTAATGTATTATTTTTTATTGTTATGTGGTAGTTACTGATTGCATTTCTAAGTTGATTGCACATATGTAGTGGGCTAGGCCTACATTTTACTTTTGTTCTACACTGCAATTTAGTTGATGTTTTGTTTGCAACTGAACTGATCCCTGGATTGATACTGCGATAAAGATGCTGCTGCACTACAATATTTTCTTTGTCGTTTTCTTTAATATTTACTTGAATATTTTTATTGATGGGTCGTTTTGACTAAAATACAATGACTATTATTACTGTTTTTGCACAGGAGTTCAGATGTTGCACTGTGTGAAAGGCTGCTACTGTGTGTAAAAAAAAAAAGAGAAAAGCCCTGGTCTCATTCAAAGCACCAATTAAATGCTGTTATCTTTTTTTTTTTTTTTTTTAATATATCTATCTGAAAGTATTTTCATTTGACTTCAACCAGGAGTGACACAAGAGCCAATAAAAAGTTGTTTAATGTCTGACCGCTTGTGTTTCCTCATGATTAACGAAAAATCTGCTTTGCTTTAGAATTTTATTGCATCCCAGGCTTTAATGGATCGCAATGCATTGCCGAATCGAACCGAATCGTGACCCTCTGAATCGAATCGAATCGTGACCCTCCGAATCGTAATCGAATCGAATTGTGAGGGCAGTGCCGATGCACACCTCTAATTGTTAGCCGTATTTTTTTGGAATATGTGTTAGAACAATTTGTTAAGGGCATTGTAAAAAACATAAAACAAAAAACATGAGCATTTTGTAGCATTTAAGCTAACAGACTTCTGCTATGCAATTTAGCCATTCATTTTTTTGCTGGACTTACTCATTTAATTTTCATTTTTTAATTTATTCTGAAGTGCATTAAATTTTCCTAATCCGATTACTTGATTCTTCGAAATAACAAGTTGATAGTTTAATTGACTACTAAAATAATCGATAGCTGCAACTCTACTTATGTTACAGTCACCCAAGACGCATTTTTAGCCCAGTGTCGTTACGTCATCGTCATGAAAAACTTGTCTTTCTACGAAATGCTTTCATTTTTATGGACGAAAATAACCCCGCAGTTAAGAAATTGTGCCACAAGGAGGCTAGCTCGTACCTGCTCAGAAATGCGCTGCGCCGCCTCCTTGGGGTCGTGACACTGGTTGATGACGTTGCAGATCTCCTGGCTGTTCATGATAAAGTTGATGCCATCGGTGGTGAGCGCCAGAAAGGAGTCGTGCACGTGGCTCAGCTGAAGGAAAAGAAAGCGCATTTAAGTTGAAAATGGCACTAGTTTTGAATGTTTGTCTTTATGAGCACCGTGATTGGCCATCTTCTATAAATTATATCTTTGCCGCCATCTTGTGGGCATTTTTTTTCTTCTCCTTGATGAGGAAGTATAATGAAAGGGTCATGTGTTTGAAAATTAGGGATGTCCTGGAAGTAAAATAAAAATAATCAAGATAAAATAAATCTGTTTTAAAAAGTGACGCACCGAAAAGTTTTAATGCAAAGCATGCAAAGTCGGAAAAAATAGACTCAGGTATTAAATAGTTAACTGGCTTTATTCCATTTATTTCAACTGCTAGTCCTCTATCTGATGGGTGGAGAAACTGGTTTGCTCAGTGGAAGGTTGACTGTCACTGCGTTGACGTAAAAATGATAACCTCGACGAAACAAATTTACGAACACAGTGAAATTAACAGAGTTTCATTTCAAGCAAATTCAATTCACGCTGCAGTATTGGCTTTGTGAGAAGATTATTAATACAGTGCCTTGCAAAAGTATTCGGCCCCCTTGAATCTTGCAACCTTTCGCCACATTTCAGGCTTCAAACATAAAGATATGAAATTTAATTTTTTTGTCAAGAATCAACAACAAGTGGGACACAATCGTGAAGTGGAACAACATTTATTGGATAATTTAAACTTTTTTAACAAATAAAAAACTGAAAAGTGGGGCGTGCAATATTATTCGGCCCCTTTACTTTCAGTGCAGCAAACTCACTCCAGAAGTTCAGTGAGGATCTCTGAATGATCCAATGTTGTCCTAAATGACCGATGATGATAAATAGAATCCACCTGTGTGTAATCAAGTCTCCGTATGAATGCACCTGCTCTGTGATAGTCTCAGGGTTCTGTTTAAAGTGCAGAGAGCATTATGAAAACCAAGGAACACACCAGGCAGGTCCGAGATACTGTTGTGGAGAAGTTTAAAGCCGGATTTGGATACAAAAAGATTTCCCAAGCTTTAAACATCTCAAGGAGCACTGTGCAAGCCATCATATTGAAATGGAAGGAGCATCAGACCACTGCAAATCTACCAAGACCCGGCCGTCCTTCCAAACTTTCTTCTCAAACAAGGAGAAAACTGATCAGAGATGCAGCCAAGAGGCCCATGATCACTCTGGATGAACTGCAGAGATCTACAGCTGAGGTGGGAGAGTCTGTCCATAGGACAACAATCAGTCATACACTGCACAAATCTGGCCTTTATGGAAGAGTGGCAAGGAGAAAGCCATTTCTCAAAGATATCCATAAAAAGTCTCGTTTAAAGTTTGCCACAAGCCACCTGGGAGACACACCAAACATGTGGAAGAAGGTGCTCTGGTCAGATGAAACCAAAATGGAACTTTCTGGCCACAATGCAAAACGATATGTTTGACGTAAAAGCAACACAGCTCATCACCCTGAACACACCATCCCCACTGTCAAACATGGTGGTGGCAGCATCATGGTTTGGGCCTGCTTTTCTTTAGCAGGGACAGGGAAGATGGTTAAAATTGACAGGAAGATGGATGCAGCCAAATACAGGAACATTCTGGAAGAAAACCTGTTGGTATCTGCACAAGACCTGAGACTGGGACGGAGATTTATCTTCCAACAGGACAATGATCCAAAACATAAAGCCAAATCTACAATGGAATGGTTAAAAAATAAACGTATCCAGGTGTTAGAATGGCCAAGTCAAAGTCCAGACCTGAATCCAATCGAGAATCTGTGGAAAGAGCTGAAGACTGCTGTTCACAAACACTCTCCATCCAACCTCACTGAGCTCGAGCTGTTTTGCAAGGAATAATGGGCAAGAATGTAAGTCTCTCGATGTGCAAAACTGATAGAAACATAACCCCAGCGACTTGCAGCTGTAATTGGAGCAAAAGGTGGCGCTACAAAGTATTACCGCAAGGGAGCCGAATAATATTGCACGCCCCACTTTTCAGTTTTTTATTTGTTAAAACAGTTTAAATTATCCAATAAATTTTGTTCCACTTCACGACTGTGTCCCACTTGTTGTTGATTCTTGACAAAAAATTAAAATGTTATATCTTTATGTTTTAAGCCTGAAATGTGGCGAAAGGTTGCAAGGTTCAAGGGGGCCGAATACTTTTGCAAGGCACTGTATTTTGTGTTCATTCGTTATTGGATCGTTTTTGTTCACCACTGTAAATAAGAGCACCGCAGCAGTAGAGGTAAACTGCCGTTTTCGTTCAACCTGTTTTGTTTAGTGTAGAAGCCAGGGTAGTGGCTGTATTGTTTTTTCTTTTTTACGATCAGGGTTTACTTAGCGGGTGGGGTTCAAGTGTAGTTTCATTTTGTTTGTTGTTTTGGCCTGGACTTACGCTGAAGCCAGCTTCTTCCGCATTTTGTATATTTTGTTCATTGCGAGTTCAACTTGTGTGGATAAATTTGTGTCCACTTGCAACTTGTGTGCGTGGCTCGTTTTATGTTTCGCCGTCCGTGGGACGTAACAGTGGGATTATGGGAAGCATGAGCGGGCATTCCGCGCTTGTGTTAAATGTGTCAAATATTTTAACGTGATTAATTCAAAAAAATTATTTACCGCCCGTTAACGCGCTAAATTTGACAGCACTTTACTTGACGTACCGAACCGAGGACCCCGAACCGAAACGGTTCAATACAAATACATGTACCGTTACACCCTTAATGGTATGATATAACTGCTGACTACATTATTCATACTAGCTTCTAAACCGGTAACATAACCACTTAACAGAAGGGTAGTGCTTTGCATTGTGGGAGTTGCTGAGTGTCATTAAGATGGACCGTATTGTTTTTTTGGCGAGAAGGAGTTTAGCAATGATCAAATAAAAGTGTTTCCTCAACGTACCGACACTCTCTTGGTTTCTGGTTCCGCGATGACCCCCATGTCCTTCAAGTCAAAGTCCCCGATGCTTCGCGTCATGGCTAACCTGCCGTTGACGTTGGACTGCCCTAAACTGTTCCAGGTGATGAAACCGCCACTCCTCTTGATCCTACAAAGATTTATGAATTAATGCAATGTGAATAAAAGCTAAATTAATGAAATTAAAAAGAATATTTGGCTTCAAGTAAACAATTTTTTTCCATTGTATTTAACTGATTGCATGCCACTGACTGAGCTAGACGTCCAATCCATTTTGACTGGGCGGGGCAAATGAACGAATGCTCATTCGCCCTGCCCAGTCTAAATGGATTTGACGTCTACTACCGTCAATGGCAGCCAATGCAAACAAGTAGTTATTAAAAGTATATATCAATATATTTTCGCCCCACTTGCCTTTCTTTCTCGTCCTTCCTCTCGGGCGTGTGGTCCACAGTGAGCTTGAGCGCCTTGCCCTTGCGGCACAACATGGCGCGGCTGTCGCCCACGCTGGCCACCACCAGCTCGATGCCGTCCCTCAGCAGCGCCACCGTGGCGGTGGTGCCCGCGTTCGCCCCGGGCGCTACGACACATGACATAGAACGAGCGTGAGTGGATGAAATCCGCGCGGGACGAAGAGAAATCTCGCGTGCGCACACACACAACCACACACATGAAGACAGGGGCGGGGACTAAGGTCACGTAGTAGATCATACGATTGTCAATGAAAATGCACGACATGCACTTTGAACAGTTGAATGTACATCTCAAACAACATTTAGCGTGGCTTTGCTAACCAATCACATACAAAAGTCATCTAATACAAATATTATGTATGTAGAGTTTTTACCAGCAGCAAAATAAAAAGATCAAATTTTTTTTAAAATCTGAATTAAATGGTCATTTTCACATGTCGTTGCTGTAACTCACTGGCCGCCATTGACAGCGCTAATCCATTTTGACTCCTCAGTCAGTAAGGATTAGACGTCAAGCGCCGTCAATGTTACTGAATGAGTTAAATTAGTATTAAGTACTTAAACTGCAAGGCTATCAGTCATTAAATTAATCGAAATCTATTTAAAAAAGTGTTTAATCATTTAGAGTAGTGTTGTAATAGTTTGTTCTGAATGTGCTGTATTTAGTTTTATTGATTTGGGAGGAGACACTGCCCTCTGTTGGGAACAGTGAATATGACATTACTCGTCTAAAATGGCTGAATCGAACTGCTCCCTGTTAAGGCCAACATTAGTTTTTTAGTGTTTATTTTGAGCTAATATGTTTTTTTTTATGCATTCGTCATTTAGTTTAGCGCTATGCTTAGCAGTTTTTTTTTTTTGTGGAAATACGTGTTTGAACGAATTGTTAAGAAAATTGTTAAATAAAACAAAAAACAGCGTTTTATAGCATTTAAGTTAGCGAATTTTTGCTACGCAAGTTAAGTTAATTTGATCGACTACCGTATTGACCCGAATTTAAGACGGTGTTTTTGCATTGAAATAAGACTGAAAAAGTGGGGGTCGTCTTATATTCGCGGTCTAGACATTATACCCATTCACAACACTAGATGGCGCCAGATATCACTGAAGCGATGATCTGTCATGATAGATCTCAGCTACTCTCAAGTTTAACCAGTTTGCATTATTTTACTGCAATGTTTTTCCTTATTCAGATTTGTTTCAAGACTACCGTTACAGTTAGATTTCACTTCGATGGTTAATGCAGTTATTGCAATTTTGTTGTTTTATCACAATAGATTGGTTTATTTACATTTCAAAAACCAGAAGCCATTCATTTACAAATGTGATTGCACTTTAGTTTACATGCTCAGATTGTAAGATTTGAATGAGGCAAAATAACATGCTTTTTCTCTCAAATATATTGTTATAATCATGTTTCAGATGTACTGTAATTATTTTCTGTATAAAAATTATTTTGGTGTTCAAAAAGTCTTTTTTCAAACTTCAAAAAGAGGGGGTCGTCTTATAATCAGGGCCGTCTTATATTCGGGCCAATACGATACTTTATCTGCAAGGCTATCAGTCATCAAATTAATCAAAATCTGTTTAGAAAAGTGTGTAATCATTTAGAGTAGTATTGTAATGGTTTGTTCTGAATGTGCTGTATTTAGTTTTAGTGATTTGGGAGGAGACACTGCCATCTGGTGGGAACAGTTAATATGATATAACTTGTCAAAAAATGGCTGAATCGAACTGCTCCCTGTTAAGGCCAACATTAGGCTTTTAGTGTTTATTTTGAGCTTTTTTTTTTTTTATGCATTCGTCATTTAGTTTTGCGCTATGCTTAGCAGTTTTTTTGTGGAAATATGTGTCTGAACGATTTATTAAGAAAATTGTTTAAAAAAAAAAACAAAACAAAAAAAACAGCGTTTTATAGCATTTAAGCAAGCTGATTTTTGTTAAGTTAATTTGATCGACTAATTTTTAGGGCTGCACGATATCCATTTTTTGAAACCGATACCGATATAACTTCCTGCTCCTGGGAGAGGGAAGTCTGGGCTTCCCTGCTAAAGCTGCTGACCCCGCGGCCCGACCCCAGATTAAGCGGCAGATGACGGACCCTTGCCCGTCGATAACTTTAATCTTTTCTAAATACTCACCTGAAATCACAACCAGTGATATCAGCAACGAACAAATGCTATGCTAGGATGCAACGATTCGCGATATAAAGAACTTGAACGTTATGTCAATGTCAATATTAAGGACGTTTTCACAGGCTTAAACCAAAATGATTAATTAACTTGAAATACCTTTCTGTGGATTTTTCTCGCCATTTCAGACTCCGCGCCAACGTAGTCAGGCACTAGCTTGCAACAGGAGAGCCGATGTGATTTTCAACATAAAGCGCGTAAAGGAACAATTTGTATTCGAAGTGCTATTTCAGACAACTTCTGGCAAATACTGTGTAAATAGTGAGCTATATATTCATTTAGAAGTATTGCATTAGAATGTATCTTTAAATCTTAAGTACTGGTGCACCATAATTATTGGTCTGATAATTATCGGTCCAATAATAGGAATTATGACGTCATCCTGATAATTCCAATACCATTTATAATAGGACCGATAATATGTACTGTTCTGGCTTTACAGTTTTACACACTTGTATGGGAACTCAGTTAACCATTTGCGGGGCATTGCTCCCACCTGCTGGTCAGAATAATTCACTGCATCTTATTTTTTGTTACAGTAGTTTGGTTCAATCACTTACACGTTGTGGTGTCTAGCGGTAGCATTGACAGTCGTGAATGCTTTCTGCTACGTTTCCGCCTCGGAAATATATGTAAGTATTTATGTTTACTATAACATATGGATGTGCAATATATGTTTACTTCTATGGTGAAGGGTCATATGTACAGAACTTCATAAGTTGTTGACTTGTGTTATCGAAGCCAACCAATGCTTTAGTAGCTCAAGCTAGTGTGCAATGCTATACATATAATAGTTGCGTATATAAGTGTATTTTGCAGTTTGTTGCATATTTAGTATTGAATATGTGTATTTTTCTGTTGTACTTTTAACAATATTAAGACGTGTATTCCCATAAAAGCAAGTAAAGACCAAGCCTTGTGGTTTATGGACGTGCATTCATTCTTAGCTGGCTGTCAGGCAGTGCAGAAGTGAAACGCACTGTTTTGTTCATGTCATTATAAAAAATCTGGTGAGATCAAAGGCAAATCTATATTGAATCCACCACTAGTTTTTTTTTTTTTTTTTTTTTTAAACCTCCAGGTGTTCAAAAACTCAGGTTATACAGTTAAAAAATTATATATTTATTATCGGTTATCAATATCGCTATCGGCTTTGAGGAGCAGGAAGTTATCGATATCGGTTTCAAAAAATGGATTCGTCCACCCCTAATCTTAAGAACAAAAAAAAAAAAAATCTCATTTGCAAGGCGTGGCAGCTTTTATTTTGGTGTGGCGGTGCGCCACAATCTTTTATATGTAGGGTAAACTGCGCATTTAATGCTCTTTTTAAAGTTGCGCTATTGAATGTGCAGGTCAAAATAAATGTTATTGACTCAATAAACCCTTGTTTTTCTGTTTTGCATCTCCTAAAATTATTCTGCAACGCATTTGTTTTCTGATGACCCGACTAATCATTTACTTAAATAATTCATAGCTGCATCACGAAACCGAAGGGACAAAATTTGACTGCTAAAACATATTTATTTAAATTGTTGTATCTTTAGTGAACAGCCTTTTGTGAGGGACCCATTTTGAAACTGACAAGCGTGATTTAACATCTCTTGATTTTTCAACGCTTCTGTTTAACATCTTAAAAGCCAGATATAGCGGCAGCCACTTCCTAATGCGTCACCATACGTTCCGCGCGTTTCAAATAAAACTGGTACAGCAACGACATGCTTAAACTCATCACCGCTGAACTTCAGCTCCCGAAACGCCACGGCAGTTTCAAGCAGTGTTCCCAAGCCAATTGCGCACATTAGACATGCTGCGTCAAGTGGAAGATTTCTGGCAGAGGGTGACAAAAGACGTTCTGAAAGACGCTCTCGCGTACACTCGGTAAGAGAGAGCGAGTAGAGAGCGAAAGAGAGAGAAAGAGGGGTTGGGAGAGTGAGAGAAAGATAGGGAACCTTCCAGAAGTCCAGGATTTAGGACCCGCTGGACTCCCTCGTCATCCACATTGGTGTCTCCAGCTCTGAGCTGCCGTAGATAACATGCACACACACACAGGCATATTGGGACATAGCACACAGCGCGGCGCCCCCCGAGGGTGCCACGTAAACTATGTTTAACATTAGCCTAGTATTCAAACACGCTAGGATTCAGTTGAAAAATTCCATGTGTTTCAAAAGGAACACGTCCAATCCATTCAACTGGGAGGGCTGGCAGAGATCGTTCCAGCCCTCCCAGTTAAATGGCTTGGACAGTTATAGCCGCCAATGGCAGACTATAAGTTGATAAATGTTAAAAATACTTGGATGATAAGGCAATTTAGAGCTATTGCACCGTGGTTACAGTCAATAATAGTTGCATTAGGAATGAAAATTAGCACCAAACAAATGTAAAAATAAATAACAGTCCAGTAAATTCAGTGACTAAGACATTTGATCAAGATCAGTACAGGTCGATAAATAATTAAAAAACCTCTGAAAGATGATTTTCACCTTAGTGTAGATCAGTGCTTCTCAATTATTTTCTGGTACGCCCCCCCAAGGAAGACGTAAATATTTTGTGCCTCCCCCCAAACTCTCTGCCGCCACTGTAAATAGTATCATTTGTCTATAAAATTATTATTATAAGTACGCATCTGCCTAACACTAGCCACGTTTACATGGAGCCAAATATTCCAATTGCAATCGGTTTAGATGTTCAAACCGAATAAATGTGTTCCATATAAACACCTCATTCGGAATGAACAGGCCCAAACCGAATGGAATTTCATTCCGTTTCACAGGGGTGGAATATTCCTTTTCCCAAACCGATTAGAAGTAAAATTATATCATGTAAACAGGGAAGCGGAATGGTGTCTGGTTGCGTTCTTTCTGCACATGCTCCGTACTGACGTGGTGACGTCACTTGGTGACGTAAGTAACGTCACTTGCAACATGGCTTCCAAGCACACGCACAGCGCACCTAATTGGAGTCCGGCGGAAAGTTTACAGTGCCTTGCAAAAGTATTCGGCCCCCTTGAATCTTGCAACCTTTCGCCACATTTCAGGCTTCAAACATAAAGATATGAAATTTAATTTTTTTTGTCAAGAATCAACAACAAGTGGGACACAATCGTCAAGTGGAACAACATTTATTTGATAATTTAAACTTTTTTAACAAATAAAAAACTGAAAAGTGGGGCGTGCAATATTATTCGGCCCCTTTACTTTCAGTGCAGCAAACTCACTCCAGAAGTTCAGTGAGGATCTCTGAATGATCCAATGTTGTCCTAAATGACCGATGATGATAAATAGAATCCAACTGTGTGTAATCAAGTCTCCGTATAAATGCACCTGCTCTGTGATAGGTCTCAGGGTTCTGTTTAAAGTGCAGAGAGCATTATGAAAACCAAGGAACACACCAGGCAGGTCCGAGATACTGTTGTGGAGAAGTTTAAAGCTGGATTTGGATACAAAAAGATTTCCCAAGCTTTAAAGAGCATACGACACCAGAAAAAAAGTCTTAAATGGCATTATTATGTGAATTAGAATCATATTTTGAGACGATTCGACCATATACAACAATTTAGCAAAGCGCAGATGACGAGAAATTAGTCTTTTAATCTGCCGGTTAGCCACGCCTACAATTATAGGGATTTAGCGTCCCCAACAGGTGGATGACGTCAGCGGTAGACTAGGCTCATCGGTTTTACTATTCAGCCCATTGAGGGGGAATTGTTCAGAACGAGGAAAACGAGACGAAGAGAGCTGCAAAATGTCATTGTTTCAGTCTCTCTACTCCCAATATTTTTACAGGATATTCTTTTTATCCAAGTATCCAAATCCTCTTTGGATCCCTCGGAATACGGTAAAACTTCAAGTCTCTCCTTCCATCTTCTCTGTTAGTGCAACCAACAGCCACACACGCCTTCACCATTTTGATTATTAATGTTAAGGAGCAGAAAAACACGCCGTAAATAGGAGAAATGTACGTAGCCGTAACAGGTTAACACTATGTTTTGACGGACAAGTGGGCGGTACCATTCAGGAAAGTGGGGTTGTGACGTCACGTGGGTAGGGTCTATAGCATATTATGTGAATTAGAGTCATATTTTGAGACAATTCGACTATATACAACAATTTAGCAAAGCGCAGATGACGACAAATTAGTCTTTTAATCTGCCGGTTAGCCTCGCCCACCATTATAGGGCTCAAGCGTATGGAGGTAGATTTGTGTCTTTATTATTCAATCAAAAAAAAAAAAGTTGCTTCAATCAAATAAAAAGTTGCTTCAATCAAAATATATATTTTCAATCATAGAAAAAGTCACTTCAATAAAAAAAAAAATGTGTTTGAATGCAAAAATAAATTTTAAAAAATTATGAAAATTTAAAAACATCTATTTTTGAAAATATATTTTTTTTATTTGAAATACGAGGGGCATTCAAAAAGTAATGCACTCAAGTGCATTGCTCGTACAGGATTTTACCAATTTTGTTTGTAATTGGCACAAACATGATTGGACACATCTTTTTGGGATTGTTGTAAGTGTTTTTCGTATTTTCAGATTTTTAAGTTTAAACAAGCTTCCAAAATGGCTGCCCCTCTTGAAGCTCGTCAGAGGTGGATGGGCAACCACTACGGGGCTTATCGGCTATGCTGGCTTTACCCACCTCTTCGTGGTCTTCGGTACTATTTTTTAATCGCTGTACCTATCTTTTTACAGTGCTATAGTATCATCCTTGTCGACATTTTCCAGCCGGTTGTGAATCCTCAGAGGGGTTTCTCCCTCTGCAACAAGGAATTTGATTATAGTTCTTTGTTTCTGACGAGCTTCAAGAGGGGCAGCCATTTTGGAAGCCAGTTTAAGCTTTAAAAATCTGAAAATAAGAAAAACACATATAAAAATCGCAAAAAGGTGTGTCCTGTCATGTTTGTGCCAAATATAAACAAGATTGGTAGAATCCTGTACGAGCAACGCACTTGAGTGCATTACTTTTTGAATGCCCCTCGTATATACATTTTATTGGTTAAAAAGTCATTATCGGAAAACTCCATCAATTAGCATTCTAAAATACTTTGAGCAACCGTCTTGAAACTCATTTATCATCTGTGTTGTCTTTCCCTTTAAGGAAGAGACAAAGTTGTCGACTTAACACATTTTTTTTACCCTAAACTAACCCAAAACTGTTACCCGGCTGTACAGAACACTTTGTGAATCACTGTAAATGCTCAATTTAGCTGGTTTGACGTAATTCAAACCTAAATCTTACTGAGCATCCCATTTTTTTCTTTATATGTACCATAAAGTCCAAGTCTCTTTTTGAAAAAACACAAAAGGTACTACTGTGTACGACCAACAACTCAGCAAGACTAATGAGATTTGCGCTCAACCTACCGTCTGAGGAGCGGCGCAAATGCTTGGCTAAAGCTTTGTCAACTTCCAGGAAAGCTCGAGTTAAAACCAGTTCCAGATTGTCCTCGTCAGCCACAAGGTCCCTGGAAAAAAAATATACAAACAAAATCAAGTGCAAGGAGATCGATTGTTACTTCTCGGTCGGTGTACGTTCAAAATAATTGATAATAATTGAATAATAATTACTTGATAAACGTCTCCATGTGTCTGTCGCAAAAATCGGCGGCTTCTGGCCCGCCGTGCCCGTCGAAGACGGCGAAGTAAATGAGGTTGTCGGTGATTTGCGAGAGCTGGAAGCGGTCCTCGTTCTCCTTGCGCTGACCGATGAGTGAGGCGCAGCCCACCTTGGACAAGCTGACCTTGGGGATGGGCTTTCCGTAGCGGATGCTGGACGGCAGCAGGATGGGCTCGTCGATGCGGTTGTCCCAGATGCCGAAGGAGTCCCAGGTGGTGGGCTTCCCGCTGCTGTCGGGGTCGAAGCGCGAGCCGCTGCGACGCTTGTCTGAAGGGGTGTGGAGACGCCTGCAGCGGAGGGTGACGGCCCGCTTGATGAGAAGTGGCGCTACGGCCATTTGGGGGAGGCCGCTGCGGCCGACGTGGGGCCCGCTGCACCTTGCCAGGCGGGCGAGACAGGTGATTGACATCACCCTAACGGCGGGAAAAGCGGAGAGAGACAGGGACCACCTGAAACACCAGTGCATATTCAGAATGCGACTTTTAAGTCACTTTCAGGTGTAAATAAGGCAACTGCATCCAATTTAATTCGGCCCAGTCTCCGCTGGCGTGCCCCAGGGCTCTGTCCTAGAGACGTTTCTTTTCATCATTTACATTCTCCCCCTTGGTCCCATCTTCCGTGAATACAACATCCACTTCTACTGCTACGTTGGTGACACCCAGCTGTACAGTTCCTCAAAACCAACCTCCTCTTTTCCACCCTCCTCTCACACCCTCTGCCTACAAGACAATTACCGTAACTCTCGGATTATAAACCTCTGCTCCCCCCCTCCCACATTTTGAATCCTGCGGCTTATAGTCCAGTGTGGCTTATTTGTTGATTTATTTGGGTTAATAGCAGGGGTGAAAGTGGGCCAAAACGGTCAGGAACGCAGTTCCGGTATAAGATTCAGGGCAGGCACGCAGTTCCGGTATAAGATTCAGGGATGCTGTTCCGGTACACGGTGCTTTGATTCCGAAAATATGACAGCAACTGTCAAAACGCTATGTAAAAGAAAAAATTACAAAGCTGCCACACATACATTTCATCTCCAAGAAGAAAACAATCTACCAACATCAGATTTACATAGACAAGTGTTAACAACAAGCACAATAAAGGGCTTGTGTAGCGTAACCCGTTTCCATCGATATTTAACTTCATATGTAGAGGTACCACTGTACTCTTTTTTAAAAAATTTTTAAAATCTTTTGTGTAGTTTGCTTAAAAAAAAAAAAAAAAAAAAAAAAAAAAAAAAAAAAGACAGTAATAATTCTGGACTACACAAATATTAAATCAATTCTAGCAAAAAAGCCAATGCATATTTTACTTTTACAGGCAACACAAAACAAAGTGGCAGGCCAGAAGTGGCCCCTGTGTCACCAGTAAAGCGCTTTGAGCGCCTAGAAAGGTGGAAAAGCGCTATATAAGTGTAACATCATTTACTCTACTGGGAATGTCAATTATTTTGAATAATTTTCAATTCATATATATGGCGGAATACACAGACAAGGCTGAAAAAGCAGGTTCTGCTCTTGAAACCTTCTTCAAAGTAAACTGCTGTATTTTAACCCAAAAATGTTGTGTTTAATAGAACAATATGTCTATATGCTGCCATAGCAGATTCATGGCCCATTAAGCCCCCGAACTATTTTTAATTTGTCCGTTTTACCCTGGAAACCCCTGTTTACAGACGCCGCACAACCGCGTTTGTTTCAACCCAGCCATAAAACGAAGGTAATTAATTATATTTATTATTTAAAATGTTTGTCATTTTTAATTTAGACTCATTAATTGATTGATTTGATCTAATATTTCGTTCAAAAAAACAACCCAAAAAAAAAAAAAACACTTAAAAAAATTATTCACTCGCATATTTTAAACTTTTGAACAAATGACGTCACAATGAAAAAAAATGGCGTCTGTAAAAAAGTCACGGATATCTACCTCATAACTAATCGCTTAATTGTATTTTTTTTCTTACGGTCGCATTTTCTCCGATATGTTAGATCAGGGGTGGGCAAACCGGTCCTCGAGGGCCGCAGTGGGTCCTGGTCTTTGTTCCAACCGACCCAGCACAGATAGTATAACCAATGAGGTTTCAGCAGAAATGAGAAGCCCCTGACTGCAATCAACTGATTGCATTTGTAAAACAGCAGATTGGTGAAAATGTGTCCTCTTAATGGGTTGCAACAAAAACCCGCACCCACTGCAGCCCTTTGTGGAATAGTTTGCCCACCCCTGTGGTAGATGATAAATAATCCATCCAAACAAAGAAAAATAGAAAAAAAAAAGTTTAAAAGGGTAAATATATGAAAAAGAAAATCAAAACCACTCCCTGATGTCTGCGATTTCTGCTTTGCGACCCTTGTTATATGACCATGTTTCACCCCTAAAATCCCCCAAAAAATTCGCCTGGCACGGCCAGACTGTTCTCCCTGTGTTTTTCAAACACTGAGAGGATAGTCTGGGACCCAGCCCATTAACGGCCTCTCGAGCAAGTACAAAATCAATCGACAAATCAGATTCGTTTATTTGCGTCACGTGTTCTTAACGAGCAACGTCACTCTTTCGCGTCGGAAGTTGTCTCCGCAACAACACAGATGGCGAACAGGAGAGCCGAGAATATGTTCCAATCCACGGTAAAATCCGTTTTAAATTACCAAAAACAACTCCACACAAGTCATTGACAACAGTCTGTCTCGCACTAGCCATGCTGAATAAACTCCACTCTCCTCGTATGTTTACTTCCGCGCGCAAGTCCCTCGTCCCGCCCGTCGCTGATTGGTCCACTCCGCTGTCTGTTTGCTGTGGCTTGCTCCGCCCTGGAAATTTTATCCACTTAATGGTGGCCAGACTCAATAGCTGGAACAGCGGTGAGTCTGGAGTACCAGGCTAAAAAAAAAATCCAGCTGTGGCCATTTACAGCTGTGTCTTGACACTCGGTGATACATGCTAGGGATGTCCCGATCCAGGTTTTTGCACTTCCGATCCGATATTGTTTTGCACTTCTGATCTGATACCGATACTGGCCGATACCGATACCAGCCTATCTGAGCATGTGTTAAAGTTTAAAGTTATTTAGCCTCCTTACATAGTTGTCAGACTCATGTTGAAAAGAGTTTTAGTACTCTTGATAACGACTAGCCAGTTGAATTAGGTGAGTTTGAATAACACACACCGGTTGGTAATAAGAAACTGACCTGTTTATTCAATGATAAACACAAAACATTATAAATAACAAACAGAAATGGCATAGTCAGTAAAACGTGCAAATAATATTGTAAACTGTCTTAAAAAAGCAAAACACACAAACAACCTCAGTGGAAAATCCCACATATCGGCGTCTGATCCAATCCAAATATCGGCTCGGGACATCTCTAATACATGCTACATGGAGTTTTTAGATCGAAACAAGATAAATACGCGATAATATCTCGTTAAAGTCATGGCGTCTGTAATTCTGCTCTTGCGTGCTCTCGCCTCCAAGATTGGGTTTTGCTGTTTGCTGTTTGATTTTTTTTTTTTTTTTTTTTTTGAAATACCATCCTGTTCAAAATTTTTCTTCCTCCAGAAAATTGAGATTTTAAGCTTTCTAATGATCTATCACACATGCATATCGGACAATTTTGAAATTTGGCCAAATTGGGGGTCTCAGCTTTTTATACTACTTGAATCTCTTTGTATTTTTTAAGTTGATTTTGTGCAATAATGTTTCATATGAACATTTTTCAGCACATTCTCACGTTTCAAACTGCTTCAAAGTTTGTTTTTTCAGCTATATTGGTAGTTTGTGCACACCAAATATTTCGGAAGACGCATTCTTGACTAAGTAGTGTTTCTAGTCAAAACAACTTCCTGCTTGAATGCCTTTCGGGCATAAGGGGCCTATTCAGAAAAGGTTCATCAATATTGAAAACTACACACTAAGGCATGTACTGCAATGCATCCCATCCATTTCCTTTGGTTAATTTTATACGACAACATTTAGGACTGCATTCCATTTGTGTTTATTTCGTTTTTCTCATCCTCAACTATAATGAGAAAAAAAAGGATGATGCAACAGTTGTACAATGAATAACTACAACGAGACTGAACGTATTTGGAGCCTTTAGAACAGTTCCTTGAAGTATTATCAGTGTTTATATTAGCAAGAAAGGTCTTTAACAGAGAAAGCAATGTATTAATATTAAAACAATTGCGTTATTTATTCAGCCCTAATACCTACTGTTATGTTCTCAAAACTCAGTTTGACTTATCACGTCTAACAATGCACGCAAATTAATTATTTTTTTTGTCGTTTTACATTTAGAACACTCATCTTAAATAAACTCACTGACTGCCATTGGCAGCGATAGACGTCCAATTCGCTGCAAACCTCCCATTTAAAATGGATTTGGAGGTATACTAGTGATAAACGCATTTAAATTCCGAGCCACATTTTTGGACGTCTATAATCGTCAATCACACTGAAAGAGTTAAATACACTTCAATCGGCTAACGTTAGCATTACATCATCTTTTGCATAACGTACATTCTCTATTATTAATTAAAGCTTACGATAAAGCACATATTTAGCAAAAACACAACAAAATTGGGACTTTACGTACATTACGGTCTTACTAGCATGCCTTTTAGCTGTTAGCAATAGTTAGCCGACCAGCAAGCTACGACGACTTCTTCTCAATTCAAGAAAGAAAATACAGACAACTAAAAATCATACCTTAGATGTATTTCTGATGAAAATAAATCTTGTTTCGTTCGTCTTCAAACGCCGCTTTCGTCGCTCTGTTGAATGGTTACCGCGCGCGACACTCCTCTCACTTGTCTCGTTTAGCTTATGTAATAAATGTTATTAAACAAGGTAATAGAAGGCCGCCAGCCAATCGGAATGCGAGAAAGTGCTACTGCCGCGTAGACGCCCCACGAACAAGTCAGCTGATTGGTCAAAGTGGTTTAAGACGACAGCTAAAAGAACCTATCATCTATCAGTATCTTGTGCGCGTAGCCAATCGGAGGACAGTTACCGAAGACATGAGTTTTTGAAGTCTGACCTACATTTTTCTGTTTACGACCCTAATAAAGCCTTTGGCAGTCATGCCGTCGTAAAACCATAAACAAAAAGTAAAGGCCACCGGCAAATATATAAGTCAAAACCTATAAATTAATGTTATTCATTAAAACTGACCACTGCCTCTTTTTATTTTAACGCAGTTCTTGCTCGGCTGACCGTCTAATATTCCGTTAAAGATGGCGTTCGTTCATCAGTCAATGCTTAGACATGTTGGTTAAAAAAATTTACTCGTTTTGGTTTCAAAAAAATATAATACGAATCCAAATTTAAGATAGATGTAGATAGACCTCAAAAACCATCAAAAGATAGTTTCCGGGTTTATTCACGTGACAACGTGTACGTCCCTGCGTCTGCGTCAGTCGTTGTGACATTAACTTCTGTCGGCAGCAGAGGGCAGTATTGAACAAAATGGATACTAGTGACACTGCTTCCACATAAGTTTTTTTCTCACAAATAAAGTGAGGGAAATATCTTTTAAATTTCTATTTAGAGGTTACCCTGTTGAAAGCCTAATCAAAAACCCTACCTCAGGTTTGGAACTCCACTTTGGTGCCTGAACTGTAGTTTGAAACCATATTTTGGTACCTTAAAACCCTACTTTGGTACCCTGGCCCCTGTATGAAATTCTACTTTGGCACTGTGACCTTAGTTTGAAACCCTATTTTGGCACCTTAAACCTAGTCTGAAATCTTAATTCGAGTGTTAAACCCTATTTTGGAAAGCTAACACTAGTTTTAAACCCTACATCGGGTTTGGAACCCAACTAAAGCACTTTTGGGCATTTTGGCACACTAAAGCTGATTTGAAATCATATTCTGAGTTTTAAATGCTACTTTGGAAAACTAAAACTAGTTTGAAACCCTAACTTTGCCCCCTAAACCTTGTTTAACCTTGTTTGAAAGCTAATCTGAAATCCTAATTTGTGTTCTAAACCCAATTTTGGAACTCTAATCCTAGTTTAAAATCCAATTTGATTTTTTAACCCAATTTGGGCACTTTTGGCACGCTAAACTTGGTTTGAAATTTTATTTAGAGTTTAAAATGCTTCATTGGAAAACAAACTAGTTTGAAACCCTAACTCTGCCCCTTAACCTTGTTTAAAACCCTATTTTGTTACCGTAAAGCTTTTTAAAAACCTAATTCAAAATGCTAATTTGGGTTTTAACCCCCATTTTGGAACGCTGCCCCTAGTTTAAACCCTTCTTTGGCATCCTAAACTCTACATTATACACCCTAAACCTAGTTTGAAATCCCAATTTGAGTTTTAAACACTACCGTAATTTCTGCACTATAAGGCGCATCTGACTATAAGGCGCCACCCACCAAATTAGACACAAAAATGACATTTGTTCATAGATAAGCCGCACTGGACTATAAGCCGCAGCTGTCCTCACTGTATTATGGGATATTTACACTAAAACATATGAACCGATAACACTTCATTTGACAGCAGCAACATAATACCAAATGAATCAATATGAAGCTTTGAACCAATTGACTGAAAAGCATCATTGCTTCAAGAAGCTTCATTTGGCCATCAATGCTCCCTTGGGGGAGACAGTCGACCTCTGCTGCCACCTGCTGTCAACACTGTTGTTGTGCAGCATGCCTCCTAGCATGCATTGCAGCACTACAGATGTAAATAAAAATCAGAATTCATGTTTTGTGGCAATTATTTCTTCAGTTACTGTTCCAGTTGTTTAATTAACTGCTAGTTATGGTATTTGGTAACACTTTGACATTGGCGCCATAAGACATTGGCGTCAATAGACAATAAAATGACATGACACTGTCATGAGCATTAATGAATGCTTATAGCATTTCATTTAGTGGTATCCGGCGAATTATCTCACTTTTGAATGGATGCAAAAGATCCGAGCCGGACATAAATGGAGTTAGTGACATAATTTGCCGGATGACACTTGACATCTGTCATAAGCATTCAATAAAGCCCATGATAGTGTCATGTCACAATTATGACGGTCTTATGACGCCGCTGTCAAATAAAGTGTTACCTATTAACCCAAATAAATCAACAAATAAGCCACACTGGACTATAAACCGCATTCAAAACGATGGGAAAAAGTAGCGGCTTATAGTCCGAAAATTACGGTACTTTGGAAAGCTAACACAGGTGAAAGCCCATATCTGGTATGAAACCTAACTTTAGCACCCTAACTTTAATTTGAAACCTGAATCTGAAATTTTTGAGTTTGAAACCCTGAGAACAACGACAATTTTATTTGAAGTATTATTTAATGAATTGAAATTTAGGGTTCAGATATTGGGGCAACTACTTCCCAATAGAACGTACTTGGAAAGGTAGCATAAATGATGATTTTTCATATATTTAGCTTGATTACTATCAAGTTACTGAAAGTCTGATTAAAGTTATTATTGTAGGACAGCAATTTGCACAAATTCTGTATGATGGCCACAAGAGGGTAGCAGAATGCTAATTGGTTTCAACCATGCTAAATTATCAACCTGTTTACATTCAGTAACAAAACTGATAATAAACATAAAGAAAACCCACAGTCAGTAAAAATATCTTTTAATTCATATTATGTACAAAATACACTTTATGTACTAAAATGTACACACTCACAATGCGTACCAAGTTCACACTGATTAACTCATGTAAACGTTTGCATTTACAGCAGGAGGGAAAGTTCAGACATCAACTCATTGACGGCGATAGACGTCCAATACTATCAATAAACTCCTATAAAGAGTTTTAATTTATCGTCAATGAGTCAATAACTTTTTTTTTTTTTTTTTAAAACAGCAGATTTTCGTACACAAGGACTAAAATGATCACGGAATAAACATTGTGAGCCATTTGGGTTGAACTGTATGAAAGTATTATGGGCTATATTTTTAAAAATGACACAGAATTATGATGAAGTAAAACTTGAAATTCTCATAAAAATTGTGTTTTTAACTTTTTAGTTCATTTACAAATTCAACCCTTGATATTATGGATTTTTCCCCCATGATTTGAATGCAGTACAATTTGAACCCAAGTGAATTTAAACTATTCTAGCATAAATTTTTTTTTTTAAATGGTGCGCTCCAATTTATTTATTTTTTTATCACAATAAATAATTTACAGAATATTATATTTCCTGTATATTCATTATAATGTAGGTATTTTAATACAAATATGGCTCATAATATTTTTTTTTAAATGCCAACAGAACAACCCTTTTAGCTCCTAGCAGGTACTTCTACAGCGTTCACATCAGACTAACAAATATAAAGTCTCCCGTACAAAAATATCCCGCGTCATCTTTCCAGTAAAATATTTCAAAATAGCATTTCACGTGTATTATTTTAAGACTTTTCTGGCAAAACAAACAAAAAAAAGTGAGAAAGTTTGTGGCTGTGGTACAAACACACACAAATAAATTAGTAGACGTTACAAGCGTGATTGTTTGCTGGTTTTTGGGCCATTCAGATGAACTTGGTGGACTCTCGTTTGCTGATGAGGACCTCCAAGAGCTTCAGCTTGGCTTTCACGTGTTTGTACTCGCTGTACTCGGGTGCCAAAGGCGAGCGGTCCTCCTTCTGAACGTTCCTTAAGTAACGAAGGGAAAAAAAAGCTTTTTCTTTTAAAGTGCTGAAACAAGAATATGTACTTTATTACTCTAATTAAGACAATCATAATTTATTGCAGACACAATCATGGTCCATAGAAAGGAAAATTTAAAAAATGAAAAACAAAGTGTTAAATACATTTGGAAGAAAATCCGACAAATAAATAAACTACTAAAAAGTCTACCAAAAAAAAAAAACTTTAAGAATTAAAAAGGAAATATTTACCATTTTATTCAATGTTATTCAAATTAATTGCGTACTTTTCTACACTTTACATTTTATATATCTAATTTTGACGGCTCATCAATGCTACTGAAATCAATGAAAATAAAATTAAAATTAATTAAACTAATTTAAAAAATTAAAATTGCTGTTTTTGCCACACTATAGGGCGCACCGCATTATAAGGCGCATGATGGGGGGAAAATATATTATGTGATGCCTTAACATTAGCACATTATGCATTTGTGATGTATGATTGCCTCTGTGACCTAGATTGTAACAACTTCTCCTTGTTTCCACTTTGACGCCTGTTATTGTTTTTCACCTTGGGTTCCATAGTTAGGAGGGAATCTCACGAGATAACTTGTTTTGCACCATAGTATTGTTTTTTTACGCGCTTGGGTTCCATAGTTAGGAGGGAATCTCGCGAGATAACTTGTTTTGCACCCATACTATTTACTGCATGGACAGAACACCTGTTACCAGGACGGCACAACTTGTTGACCATGTGAGAAGCCCTTTTTCAAGGGGCTGAACAAAAAGTAGCTTTAATATTTGCCATTTGGGCAAGGCGCGCGCCGCATGGGGGCGGGGACGGCCAACCCGTAAAAATAAATTGCAAGTCAAATTTTACGTCGGATGTTGAAAAGATTGTGTGTCGAGGTACCACTGTATTTTGTTTAATGATGGAGAATACACTGCCCTCTGGTGGCAGCGTTAGGTCTGGCTCAACTGTCATTCAATAATGCTTCCATAAAGGAGCACTCAGACGTCTCGCATGGAAAAAGGATAGCTGCGCTCTTGTTTGGCCCACATAAGGCTGTAAGTTGTTTCAGCTAATATATGTTTGTGTATGCGTTTGTAATTAAGTTTACTGCTACAGTTTGTGGAGTTACGTGTGAGCGATTTGCTATGAGAATTGTAAATACGTTAGCATTTGTAGCATTTAAGCTAGCGGACTTTTGTTAGGCAAATTCGACTAATTTAATCGACTACATTTACATATTGATCTGACTAAAGTTTGAACACCAATTGTTTTGTGTCAAGTTTTTATTGATAAACTGCGTTTCGTTTTGAACATACGTGTACATATGTGTGTTACAATTTTATAAATTGTTAAAAGTGAAGGAAGTAAAAAGCTTCATATTGCTTTGTTGTAAAGCTGACAAACTTTAACTAGTGAGGACAGAACAAGTCATATAAATAAAGTAGTGCTGTCAAACGATTAAATTTTTTAATCAAGTTAATTATAGCTTAAAAATTAATTAATTGTAATTAATCGCAATTCAAACCATCTATAAAATATGCCATATTTTTCTGTAAATTATTGTTGGAATAAAAAGATAAGACACAAGACGGATATATATATTCAACATACGGTAAATAAGTACTGTATTTGTTTATTATAACAATAAATCAACAAGATGGCATTAACAATAACATTCTCTTAAAGCGATCCATGGATAGAAAAACTTTTAGTTTTTAAAAGATAAATGTTAGTACAAGTTATACAAATGTTATATTTATACTAGGGCTGTCAAAATTATCGCGTTAACGGGTGGTAATTAATTTTTAAAATTAATCACGTTAAAATATTTGACGCAATTAACGCATATGCCCCGCTCAGACAGATTTAAATGACAGTATAGTGAAATGCCCACTTGTTAATTGTGTTTTGTGGAGTTTTGCTGCCCTCTGCTGGCGCTTGGGTGCAACTGATTTTATAGGCTTAAGCAGCCATGAGCATTGTGTAAGTAATTATTGACATCAACAATGGCAGGCTACTAGTTTATTTTTTGATTGAAAAATTTACAAATGCTATTAAAACGAAAACATTAAGAGGGGTTTTAATATAAAATTTCTATAACTTGTACTAACATTTATCTTTTAAGAACTACAACTCTTTCTATCCATGGATCGCTTTAACAGAATGTTAATAATGTTAATGCCATCTCGTTGATTTATTGTTATAATAAACAAATACAGTCCTTATGTACCGCATGTTGAATATATATATCCGTCTTGTGTCTTATCTTTCCATTCCAACAATAATTTACAGAAAAATATGGCATATTTTATCGATGGTTTGAATTGCGATTAATTGCGATTAATTACGATTAATTAATTTTTGAGCTGTAATTAACTCGATTAAAAATTTTAATCGTTTGACAGCCCTAATTAATACCCCTCTTAATGTTTTCGCTTTATTAAAATTTGTAAAATTTTTAATAAAAAAATAAACTAGTAGCTCGCCATTGTCATTACACCATGCTCACTCCCCAAACCCATAAAATCATTTGGATCCAAGCGCCAGCAGAGGGCGCCAAACAACAAAAAACAAGTAACAAGCGGACATAACACTGTTGTCATTTTAATCTGAACGGGACATGTGCGTTAATTGCGTCAAATATTTTAACGTAATTAATTTTAAAAATTAATTACCGCCCGTTAACGCGATAATTTTGACAGCCCTAAAATAAAGTAAGGTAAAAAAAAAAAAAAGATACTGTGAGGTACAAATAAGGTAATGTTTATGCGACTAAAAAAAAAAAAGACTGGAGACAAAATTGCGGACGAGAAAAGTCGTAAAGTCGAAATTGCGTAAGTCGAGTACGTCGTAACCCAGGGACTAGCTGTATAAGGCGCAGTGCCGGCTTTTGAGAAAATTGGAGGCTTTTAGGTGCGCCTCAGAGTGCAGAAAATACGGGGAAAAATATTGAAAATTTTTAATTAAAAAGAAATATAAAAATATCGAAAAGCACGTTCATTCGCTGCCAACCCTCTCGTCAACAATGGTTGACAGCCCTATACTGTAGAACCCTGTTCTTACCTTCCATTTTGCCGCAAGAACTGCTCTTCGAACTCTTTGAGATTCTTGCGGATTCGCTTCTTCTCCTCTCGAGTCTCTTGGAGTTGCTCAACCAGCTCTTGTCTAACATGGGACAAATAGAATAGAGTCAGTCACGACCCATACAAACTTTAGAATGTTGTTCAAATTTTTATTTTCGAGTCTTTATAGTTCAAGTGACTACTTTTGACTACTTTTCCACATAAGTGGATGCCAGTACTGAATTATAAATTATGTATTCAGTATACAGTGGGGCAAATAAGTATTTAGTCAACCACTAATTGTGCAAGTTCTCCCACTTGAAAATATTAGAGAGGCCTGTAATTGTCAACATGGGTAAACCTCAACTATGAGAGACAGAATGTGGAAAAAAAAAAACAGAAAATCACATTGTTTGATTTTTAAAGAATTTATTTGCAAATCATGGTGGAAAATAAGTATTGGGTCTACGCTAAAAGTTCATATCAATACTTTGTTATGTACCCTTTGTTGGCAATAACAGAGGCCAAATGTTTTCTGTAACTCTTCACAAGCTTTTCACACACTGTTGCTGGTATTTTGGCCCATTCCTCCATGCAGATCTCCTCTAGAGCAGTGATGTTTTGGGGCTGTCGTTGGGCAACACTGACTTTCAACTCCCTCCTCACCCCGTGGCGTCAAAATGATAAAAAGAACGGGGAGGAAAAATCCCAGAACCACACGGGGGACCCAATGAATGACCTACAGAGAGCTAGGACCACAGTAACAAAGGCTACTACCAGTAACACAATGCGCCGCCAGGAACTCAAATCCTGCACTGCCAGACGTGTCCCCCTGCTGAAGAAAGTACACGTCTGTTTTCCGAAATTTCCGGGTTCGCAGTGAGTCAGCAACCAGCACACTTTTGCTCAATAGACGATGTTTATTGATTAGAACATGCAGAATAAATGAGATTTATTGATTACAATCCCACAAGAGCAAGCAACAAGTATCAAAACAAGAAAAAGTGGTAACGATGACGTTAGATCTAGTTTGTCAATCCCAGAATCCCCGCGTTACCGTTACAGCACAACAAACTGTTCCTTAACAATGAAAATTGCTTACCGTTGACGAATGAGCGGGGAGCCAAATGCTCCGGCAAAGCTGCGAAGGAACAAAGCCAAGCAACCCGTACGTAATCCTCTGGCAGACTTCCGGGGAGTTGGGGGAATCTCCCGACTCTTATAGTCACGTCTGACGCAGGGACACGGGTGGCCACTCCCTGCCCCCACGAAAACTCACCACCCGAAGTCGTGAGACTCCCCCCCCCCCTGCAAGGGTATGAGACCCCCCCCCCAGTTGAGGCTCCCAGTGGTTAAAGTAGAATGTTTATCTCTCGTGAGATTCCCTCCTAACTATGGAACTCAAGTGCGTACTATGGTGCAAAACAAGTCATCTCGTGAGATTCCCTCCTAACTATGGGACCCAAGGTGAAAAACAATAGAAGTTGTTACAATCTAGGTCACAGAAGCAATCATACATCACAAAGGCATAATGTGATAATGTTAAGGCATCACATAATATTTTCCCCCATCAACGTCCAGGCCCGTCTGCGGTTCGCTAGAGAGCATTTGGATGATCCAGAAGAGGACTAGGAGAATGTGTTATGGTCAGATGAAACCAAAATAGAACTTTTTGGTAGAAACACAGGTTCTCGTGTTTGGAGGAGAAAGAATACTGAATTGCATCCGAAGAAAAACATACCCACTGTGAAGCATGGGGGTGGAAACATCATGCTTTGGGGCTGTTTTTCTGCAAAGGGACCAGAACGACTGATCCGTGTAAAGGAAAGAATGAAGGGGGCCATGTATCGAGAGATTTTGAGTGAAAATCGCCTTCCATCAGCAAGGGCATTGAAGACGAGACGTGGCTGGGTCTTTCAGCATGACAATGATCCCAAACACACAGACAGGGCAACAAAGGAGTGGCTTCGTAAGAAGCATTTCAAGGTCCTGGAGTGGCCTAGCCAGTCTCCAGATCTCAAGCCCATAGAAAATCTGTGGAGGGAGTTGAAAGTCTGTGTTGCCCAACGCCAGCCCCAAAACATCACTGCTCTAGAGGAGATCTGCATGGAGGAATGGGCCAGACAACGTTTGGCCTCCGTTATTGCCAAAAAAGGGTACATAACAAAGTATTGAGATGAACTTTTGGTATTGACCAAATACTTATTTTCCACCATGATTTGCAAATAAATTCTTTAAAAATCAAATAATGTGATTTTCTGTTTTTTTTCCCCACATTCTGTCTCTCATGGTTGAGGTTTACCCATGTTGACAATTACAGGCCTCTCTAATATTTTCAAGTGGGAGAACTTGCACAATTAGTGGTTGACTAAATACTTATTTGCCCCACTGTAATCGAAAGCTGCAGCCCTAAACATTAATTCCCTGTCACCATCCAACTTCAAATGGATTTGACGTTTAGTGCCGTCAATGGCGGCCAATAAATGAAATGATATAAAGGCTTACGTAGTGGCGGAGTGCAGGTTGGACAGCCGCATGTCTGTCACGTTCTTGGCGGGCGTTAATTCGTCCACCGGCGAGATAAAGTCGTCGACGTCTTCGTCCACGTGACCCAGAAAGCTCAGGACGTTCAAGTCGGGGCGGGCGGTCACCAAGAACTGCGTTTTGGCGTCGCTGTCGTCCTCAGAGCCGTCTTCCTCCTCCTATAAAGTTCGGAATTGGTCAGTTAGGTTGAGACTGGTCGAAACCGGTCTAGACTGGCTGCGATTGGGTTTTGTGGTTAAGAATCATACACAAACTTTCTGAAGGTTAGTTAACTAGGAAACACCATTTGTCTTGGTAGGCTTCAGACAAAATTTAATTGCTGTATAACTATTTTATTATTTTTATTATCAATTCAGGTATTTTTATATGTTTTTTTTTTTTTGCTTAATTTGTAGATTTCAAAGTTTCTGGACAAATGACGTGGGGATTCTTTACTTTGGTAAGGGAATTTCCTCTTGATTGTGGGGAATTCTTGGATAACTTCTTGTTGATTTCGGTTTAATTCCAAGTAATTTCCATTTTAGGTCATTTCTGGGTGACTTCCATTGTATTTTAGTCACTTCCTTTTTATTTTGGGACTATTATGTGTGACTTCTTGTTTGTTTTGGTCACTTCTACAGAGGTCGATTTGTATCTTTATTATTCATTAGAAAAAAGGAGCTTCTATCAAAAAAAAAGAAAATAGTAGCTTCAATCAAAATATGTATTTTCAATCGAAAAAAAGTCACTTCAATCAAAAAAATGAATGCAAAAAAAAAATTTGAGACTAAAAAAAGCATTTGAAAACTTTTATTGTTTGAATTTTGTTTTGGATTGAAGTGATTTTTTTTTTTATTGAAACAACTTTTTTGATTGAAGTAATGTTTTGCTTTCGGGCCACATTTTGGTTAAGACATTTGTTTTTTTATTATTCAATCAAAAAATAAGTTGCTTCAAAACCAGGGCTGTCAAAATTATCGCGTTAACGGGCATTAATTAATTCTTTAAATTAATCACGTTAAAATATTTGACGCAATTAACGCAGATGCCCCGCTCAGACAGATTTAAATGACAGTACAGTGAAACGCTCACTTGTTGTGTTTTATGGAGTTTTGCCACCCTCTGCTGGCGCTTGGGTGCGACTGATTTTATAGGCTTCAGCACTCATGAGCATTGTGTAAGTAATTATTGACATCAACAATGGCAGGCTACTAGTTTATTTTTTTAATTGAAAATTTTACAAATTTTATTAAAACGTTAAGAGGGGTTTTAATATAAAATTTCTATAACTTGTACTAACATTTTTCTTTTAAGAACTACAAGTCTTTCTATCTATGGATCGCTTTAACAGAATGTTAATAATATTAATGCCATCTTGTTGATTTATTATTATAATAAACAAATACAGTCCTTATGTACCGTATGTTGAATGTATATATCCATCTTGTGTCTTATCTTTCCATTCCAACAATAATTTACAGAAAAATATGGCATATTTTATAGATGGTTTGAATTGCGATTAATTACAATTAATTAATTTTTAAGCTGTAATTAACTCGATTAAAATTTTTAATCGTTTGACAGCCCTATTCAAAACCCAAAAATATTTTCAAAAAGAAAATCACTTAAAAAAAAAAGTTTTTCAATGCAAAAAAATATTTGAGACTCAAAAATTTGCATTTGAACAACTTAATTTTTCTTTGAAAAAGTTTTCTTTGATTGAAGCAATGCTTTTTGTGTTTGGGCCATATTATGGGTAGGACATTTGTGTCTAAATCATTCAATCCCCCTAAAAAGTTGCTCCAATTAAAAAAAAAAAAAAAATTTCAATCAAAGAAAAAATTCATAAGTAAAAATAAAATTGCCCTCCCCTAAAAATAATATTTTCTTTTTGGGGGAAAATATTATTTTTATTTGAAATGATCTTTTTTCTGATTAAAGTGCAAAAAGTTTTTAACTCACTTTTTTTGACTGAATCATTTTGACACAAATGTTGCACTTCGCTATTGGTCTGACATGTTTGAGTGACAAGTGGCTACACCAATGGCGTATGTCTGAAAAGCTTGAAGCAGCAAGAATCATAGCCACCGGCCAAGTGTCTGGCAAAGATATTTTAACACTTCAATAATACAGCTCCGCGCATCATCTGACCTTTCTCTTTGACCCTCCCCTCGCCCAACCGCACCCACTCTACACCTGCAAACCCCTTAAGAGGCTCGGGCCTGAATGCGGTTGCACCCCCAGCGCTCTCCTAAGTTCCGCCCCTGCTACTTAATGCTTTTAGATAATTTCCAGATGTCTTCCTGTTTATTTTTGGTCACTTAGAAATTTTTGGGGCATTTCTGCATCAGTTCCTTTTGATTTTCGCTCACCTCTGGTTATTTTAGGTCACTTGTGGGTGACATCCTGTTTATTTTGTTCACTTCCCATTTATGTAATGGCATTTTCGGGTCAGTTCCTGTTCATTTTTAGTTATTAATGGGACAATTCCAGTTGACTTTGGTCACTTTCTGTTGATTTGGGATAAATTCAGGGCAACTTCCTTTTTAATTTTGTAACTTCCTTTTATTTTGAGGCATTTAATGGGTCATTTCTTACTGATTTTGGGACATTTCATGGAAAATACAATCTTGTTATGGCCCCCATTAACTCCAAAGTATGTATATATTTTAAATTCATAAAACTCATATTTAAATAAGTGCAATATGAAGCGTTAAAGAAATCAAATCACATCAAATGTCATCAAAGAAGCAACTGAATTGCGCAGTTTTGCATTGTTAGACATCCTGCTATTGGACTTTTACGGAATATTCAATCTTTTGAATTCATGCGCTTTGTGTATTTGGTGAGTACCATGTTAGTACAATATCCTAAAAGCGACAAATACTGATTGAAAAACAAACAAAAAACACACAGGCAGCCATCCAATCAAAAGGCGGCCATGACGGTGGTCATTCAGAAAAGGGGTGGGCAAACTTTAAGCGCTAGAGCCACATTTGATTGTTCGAATTGAAAAAATAGGCGGCCCGTTTACAAAACTATCATGTAAAATATAACCATTTGTTTATTCCATCAATGAAAAATACATGTTAAGTTTAAAATACAATTAATTTACTGATGACAGATGAACTAATTAATTTAATTTTGGAGTCTATGAGGGTTAATTGCATTATTTACAATTTACATGATCTGCTAATCATTCTGTTTAAAAAAACTAAAACATATTGAAATATGTATTTTAGTCACATTTTGGAATCTAACGTGATTCTTTATTCTAAAACAGTAATACGTGTATTTACAGTTAACATAAACAACTAATTATTTCATCTAAAAAAAAAAAAAAAAAGGTTTATTTTGTATCTAGTGCAAAATATTTTTTAAACTACAATTCCTGTTTCATTTAAATTAGTTTTACCTACCCTTATAATTCACACAACTATCATTGTTTTATTGGTAATAGAAATTTATAATATAGATTAAAATTTTTTTTTTTTTTTTCCCAAAATTATAATTACTTTGTTATAGCCATATTTTAGCAATATCACTGATTTATGCTGATAATGATTTATTAATCTTTTCATTTTCATTTCTTTTTCATTTTTAAACAATTCCATCCTCAAAAATCTGTGGTTTATTTTTTGCAGATGCCGACCAAATCACTAAACCCAATATTTAATAACTAAATTCAAATGAATTGAAAAAAACCCAACATTTTAATGAAGTAATTTGAGAACTAAACGAAAGCTCAGCAGGCTAGATAATCCAATGCAACGGGCCGTACGTGGTCCTCAAGCCGTAAGTTGCCCACCCCGCTTGCGTGAACAGCTCAAGGCAGGCAGCGTCAGGCCTTTCACCTTGCCGTCATCGAAGAAGAGCGCGGTTACGCCCTCGATAATGGGTTGCAACAGCGGTCCTCGTCGCTTGGTGGAGGGCGAGCCCTGAGGCGACGTCGAGAAGTAGCCGATAGCCGGCGGGGGCGTCGCAGCGCAGCCGCCGCTGCTGCCGCCACACTAGCCACACGGACATGTTTTTGCGTCAAAAGTTGAGTTGTGCCAACTCGCTCGAAATATCCTTTATGCAGTCTTAAACAACTTGTCATCATAGCCTTCTTAGGGAACCGTATTAAGGAACAAAATGGTAATTAAAAACATAGAAAATACTAAAATGCAAAATAAAGATTGTAATAAAAAATAAAAAAGGGGAAAAAATGATAACATAAAACAATAACATGAAATATGAAACAATACAAGAGTAAAAACAAAGGAAAGCATACATAAAAATAAGTATCGATCATTTAAAACTCACGTTTTTCATTGTTTCTTTTTTTCTATTTAGATTATTTTAAAATATATTAAATATGAAAAATTTAAATGAAAATATATTTTCAAAATAAAATAAATACAAATAAATTATTTTGAAACATTAAAATAAATATATCAGTAATTTATGAACAAATAATGGAAAGAAAAAAAAGAAAAAAATGCAAATGAAAAGTAGACAAAAAAAATAAAATGTCAAAATTTGGAATGAAAATTACACCATTTATATTATTTTCTTTAAAAAAAAGACTTCTAATAATTTTATTGATCATCATTTTTAAAAAAAATCTAAATTTTAAATAATGTATTTTTTTATTAAAAATTTAGATGATTTAGTATTTAATTTAAAAAATATATACAACAAATAAAAAAAGATAAAAAATAATTAAACAAAATTATTATTAAACTGAACAAACAAAAAAATTACAATAATATTACAAAAATTGATGCAACAAAAATAAAAATAAATCCATCAATTGTCATTACGATACAACTGTAAAATAAACAATATTAACAAACTCAAAAACAAAAGAGAAAATAATCTATGAACAAATAATGATAAAAAAAATTACACAAATATAAATGAATCTATAACATAAAAAACCCTCACATTTTAGAAGTTTTAACATTTTTTCATGTAAACTTACGTGACTGTGTACAAATTAAATCTGAAAAATACAATTATAAAATAGACAATATAATTTCTTTAGAAACTAAAAAATAAAAGAAAATAAATTATGAACACATAATGAAATTTAAAAAGGAAACAAATTTGAATAGTGGAAAAATAGTGGAAAAAAAAAAGTAATAAAACAAAAAGAAAAAAACACCATACCATGTCTTGTTTTACCGACAAAACCGTCCCCAAATAATTATGACCAAAAAAAAATAATACAAAATAGCTCAGCTGAAGTTCATTTAGCTCAACTGAAGTTCATTTTGCATCTATCTGCCTGGTACAAAACATCTTTTTCATCCCGCACTATTTCAGCGTGAGCGTTCCAACTATTTCAGCTTGACAGATGTCCAAATTTTTGTCCCCACATCTGCATACCTACGAGGACAGTGCTCCCCGATGTGCGTGATGCGGTGGGATTACAAAAATGCTGTTATGTAATAACATACAGTAGAGCTCCCGTCTTACATAATGAACAATGTTTAACAAATACACCGACTATTATTTTTCTTATTCAGCACCGACACGTGCTTTTCCACCCGCTGGACGCTAAATCCAAAAACACTCGGTGGGATTAAACCTCCGTAAACGATGAGCAAGGAAAAAAAAAATATAGCGTATCGTTAACTTACGATAACAGGGATGGTGGAGGCCCGGCACAGGATCTGCTTGACCAATCGGTACCTGTCGTACAGCGGCTTCATCATCTGCCGCTCGTTCTTGGTCACCTGGAGGTGAAAATGAAAATGTTAGCCAAAAACGTTCCGACAGGGGAACTCTTTAACAATAGGTCTGCCAACTGAGATCATTGCCGAGCCCGCCGAAGTTATTGTTCACACTCGGTTGGCGGTCTGGGTCACAGCGGGAGTGGAAATAAGATCGTTCTTAACTCATTAGCTGCCACTGAAGGCAATTTAAACATAAATTATGTCGAACAAACGTTTTGTTTGCGCGCTGCTAATCTGAGCTGAACCTGTCCCCAATTTTGATTAAAAATGGCTAAAAACGGTGTCAATCGTTTGTGCTGGAACAGTTTTGTAGATATTCTGCTTTTAATTTGAAGTGATGACATCACGCAGCCCCACATTAACTGCAAAATGGACCCGAAGCGGTGCCGTTTGTTTGTGCTACGTTTGCTAGTTTCTAGTAGCTTTAAAAAACTTCATTTGTGCTGCTATTGTTTTATAGATATTGAGATATTGATTTCGAGTGATGATGTCACTCTCAGAATTCCATTTACTGCAAAACGGACCCGAAGCGGTGCCATCTGTTTGTGTTCCGTTTGTGCCAGTGTTGTTTTCGTCAACAATGATAACGAAAATATTTTGTCGACGAACAATTTTTTTTCATTGTGACGATGACGAATTAAAACGTGGCTTGGAAGACTAGAACATAACCAGACGAATGCCTTTTTCGTCTGATGAGACGACGAGACGAAAAGCAACATAGTTTCTGTCATTTGTTCACAATGCGTGACATTTTCATATTGTACGCGGACTCGTGGAGTATGTCAGCATGGATCGTAGCGTTGTTTGGGTCGTGTTACTCATGTGAGCTGTGCTGTGCCATTCCCTCACTTTCTGCACCGGACTTTAGGATGCATTTCAAGCTCTTCTGCGCTCCATCTTGCTAGTTTGGAAGCACATGGTAAGATTTATTTTCTAATCGTAGTAATAGAAAATATGCAATGTTGCTTTAGCCTTTAAAGATCTGTGCTGAGTAATCATCACACACTAAATGTAACTCGTCGCGTTAGCATTCACGTCAACTTTAGCGTGGCAAGCATCCTCTTAAAACACTGGCCAGTCGAAAGCGGCCCTTGGCTTTTCTGGTCTAGCCTTTTAAAAAAATATATTTGGATGAATGGCTTGGACGTGAACTAGTAATAAACTCATTGAAAGAGTGTTAATTGGATGTCTTACATTAAATATTCATATTTGTTTATTCTTTTTTTCCCTTTTTGAATAAAAATACAGTAAAAAAAAACATTTTTATTAATTTTGTTAAGGTTGATTTATACATATATATTTTACCGTTTTTACAGTATTTATTTTATATTTATTATCTTTTAATCGATTCAAATTTGCATCATTTTTCAGCCTGTTTAATAGTACAATTTCCTTTATATTTTTTGTTTTGTTGACATATTTGGTAACTAAAAAAATGTTTTTATTTTTTAAAAAATTTATTTTAAACAAAGATCAACAAAGAACAAAAATGTTCCTTTAAAAAAAATAATAATTAAGAAATAGATGAATGGATTGGATCTTTACTAGTTTAAAGTCATCTTAAAACGCAGCAAAAGGTTGACTGGACGCCAAATAATTAGACGTGTATTATCGTCAACGGGTCACGATGACTTACGGGTCGTCCGTGAATGCTCTCGTAGTAGAGCAGAGCTTTCTGGAGGGCAAGCTTCTCGGCGCCTATCTGCTCTCGGGTCATGTCCTGTCAGGATGGAGCACACAAAGTCAAATTTTATCAATTGCTAATTACTCTTGCCATTAGTTAACCGAAAGATAATCATCTGATTACATCCCGGACTAAAAAAACCTGAAGATTTTAAAAATAATTAAACACTTGAAATAAATATTTGTAACTTGTTGTTTTTACTAGAGATGTCCCGATCGATCGGGTCCGATCACGTCATTTTCAAAGTATCAGAATCGGCAAAAAAATATCGGCCATGCCTTTGTTTTATATATTTTTTAATTAAATTATTTTCTAATTGTATTTAACGTTACAGACATTATATGTTACACTTATCCAGAGTCTTTAGTTTAGGCTTAAGATAGGGTTATCAAATTTATCCCAATAACGGCGGTGATTAATTAAAAAAAAAAAAAGTATCACATTAAAATATTTAACGCAATTAATGCATGCGCTGCACGACCCACTCATGCATTGTCGCGCTCCATCTGTAATGGCGCCGTTTTACCTACATAGAGAGCTAAAAGGCAGCGTAAAATGAGTAGAGTGAATTTTGGCAGCCTTTGGAGCCTTATTTTAGTTGGCTAAAGCCTTACAATCCCTCTCCCTACAATTAGAAATATAATGGGAAGCAATGTGGGGAAGCAAGGTAGCAATTGATCTTTTTCTTAACACCTTATGTTACTTCCCAACGCAGAGAAGATATATCAATTGGTAGCACTACGCACAGTCATGGTTCCACTTTCCATCATGTATTTGGGCATGGCCTTCAGTATCATTTCCTGAAAGCTCAACAAATACACTAGATGGCAATATTTAGTCACAATATACAAAGTCACAAGTCTTTCTATCCGTGGATCCATCCCACAGAAAGAATGTTAATAATCTTGAGGATTTATTGTCATAATAAACAAATACAGTACTTATCTACTGTATGTTGAATGTATATATTCGTCCGAGTTTTATTCATTTTTTTCTTAATGCATTGCCAAAATGTATATGATCGGGAAAAATTATTGGTAATGATTGGAATTGAATCGGGAGCAAAAAAAAAAGCAATCGGATCGGGAAATATCGGGATCGGCAGATACTCAAACTAATACGATCGGGGTCGGATCAGGAGCAAAAAAACATGATCGGAACAACCCTAGTTTTTACTTAAAACATCAACCAAAAAAAAAAAAAAAAAAGTTTAAAAAAAAAAAAAAAGAGAATAATTACATTTTAATCTTTTTGTATTTATTAAATGTTAAAAATGTAAACAAAATAAATATTTCAAAGAATCAACTAAATAAGAGAATTATACGCTTAAAAGGAACAAAAAAATCAATTTTTTTTTAATAAATAAAATTTACATTCATTTACTGTTTTTAGTTCCTTGTTCAATTATTAAAAATGTAAACAAAATATGACACAAATTTTGATTATTTAAAAGATAATGATTTTAAAATGGGAAGATATATATTTCTTTGTATAAACAAACCTTAAAAAATTAAAGGCCATTTTTCTCCTTTTAAATTTTTTTAAAAATTAATTAAAAAAACATTAATACAAATATTTAATGTTAACTCTTTCAGTGCCATTGATGACGATAGACGTCAGATCACGTGACGTTCTATCATCCTTCTGCTATGAATTGCAATGAGTTTGCCATGATTATCGTCCAATGCATTTGAACTGGGAGGGCTGGCAGCGATTCGTTCATTCGCTGCCAGCCCTCCGAGTTCAAATGGATTGGACGTCTACCTTTACCAATGGCAGCCAATGAGTTCCTCACTACAACCTTGCAATCAAGGCGCTTTTACCTTGATGTCCTCAGGCCGGTGGACTTCCTGGCGTTTCTCCTGCAACTTCTTAACAATGCCCTCCAACGTACTCTCCACTGGGGGTTTGGGCACCTTCTCCTGGGCGGGCTTCTTCTCCAGTTGGGAGCCAAAGCTCTTGGGAAGCGTGTTGCTGCGTTGCCGAGTCAACGGTGGGAGATCCTCCTCGGATTTCAGAAGCTTGTGTTCTGGAACAGAAGAAAGACAGTAAAGAATTTTTTTTTAGTTCATTCGGCAATTGAGGGTTATTGTTTTTTTGACGGTTACCTTTGAGATCTTTGCGCAACTTTGCCAGCTCGTTCACCCATCGCAGAACTTCGGGGTTTCCCGCTTTGTCGCTATGGGAAGGCTGGCAAAATAACACAAAAAAAAATGGATTAACAGTGTTTTTATTTTTGACTAGGTACATTTTTTACATGACAACATCACGTAAAAACTAGGGCTGTCAAACGATTAAAATTTTTAATCGAGTTAATTACAGTTTAAAAATTAATTAATCGTAATTAATCGCAATTCAAACCATCTCTAAAATATGCCATATTTTTCTGTAAATTATTGTTGGAATGGAAAGATAAGACACAAGACGGATATATACTAGGGCTGTCAAACGATTAAAATTTATAATCGAGTTACTCACAGCTTAAAAATTAATTAATCATAATTAATCACAATTCAAACCATCTCTAAAATATGCCATATTTCTCTGTAAATTATTGTTGGAATGGAAAGATAAGACAAGACGAATATATACACTCAACATACAGTACATAAGTACTGTATTTGTTTATTATGACAATAAATCCACAAGATGGCATTTACATTATTAACATTCTTTCTGTGAGAGGGATCCACGGATAGAAAGACTTGTAATTCTTAAAGAATAAATGTGACTTTGTATATTGTGACTAAATATTGCCATCTAGTGTATTTGTTGAGCTTTCAGTAAATGATACTGTAGCAATTTACCTGTTCTGCCCAAATGCATGATGGGAAGTGCAACCATGACTGTGCGTGTTGACACCAATTGATATATCTTCTCTGCGTTGGAAACAGCATTGGGTGTTAAGAAATGGATCAAATGCTGACATTCTTCCCCACGTCACTTCTCACAATATTTCTAATTGTTGTGGGAGGAATTTTAAGGCTCTAGCCAATTAAAATGCACGGTTCCAAAGACTACTTGAATCCACTCCAATCATTTCACGCTGCCTTTTATCTCTGTATATAGGTAAAACGGCGCCATTATAGGTTGAATGTGACAATGCGTGAATGGGTCGTGCCGCGCATGCTTTAATTGCTTTAAATATTTTAAAGTGATTAATTTAAATAATTAGTTACTGCCCGTTAACGCGATAAATTTGACAGCCCGAGTAAAAACAGAACTATCATGTAAAAAGTTTTGTTTGTTCATTCGTTAAGATTATCCCGTTAATTTTGCCCATCGTTTTTCCTACTTACCCGATATTTCCGTTCGTCTTCAAACCTCTCCTCGAACCTGTGGATTTTCTTCTTCAGGACGTGGATTCTTTTGGTTAGCTGGGCGGTGGTCAGTTCCTCCTTGTCGTCATCGCAGGAGCCAAGAGAGGAGCTCCTCCTACGACTGTTTGACAAAAAACACTGTTATTACATTGTTATTACACTGCGTAACCTTAAATTGAACTAAAGTTAGCATTTACCTGACAAAGGAGTGGGCGTTGGGGGGCGACGGTGGCACCTCTGTGTCGTCCAAATATTGCTGGCACTGGCCATAAGCGTAGAAACGCGGAGACGGCATGGGGTCGCTGTCTTCCTCCAGCAGCTGGCGAATCAGGCGGCCGCCGGAGCACGGCGACACGCGGGCTTCGTCGCAGTCCGTGATGTCTCGCGAATAAGCTGGGACCGGATCTGTTGAATATTCAAACACACAAAAGATTTTTTAGATTCAAACTTAGTCAGGGAAATAAAGATATGAACTCATTGGCTGCTATAGACGACCAGAGAATGATTATGTTTGTGTAAGCTTTGGAAAACAACAGCACAGTTATAAAGTCACAATATTCAAAGTGCTACTATGTGCAGCACTGTTTTTGATATCGTATTTTCCGCACTATAAGGAGCAGCTTAAAAAATGGCCTATTTTAAGTGTTTTCATATATACAGTGGGGAGAACAAGTATTTGATACACAGTCAATGGGAAAACCCACTGGCAGTGTATCAAATACTTGTTCTCCCCACTGTAGGGTGCACCGCATTATAAGGCGGAGTAGTAGTAGTAGAACTGGTTGGGGTTATGTTATGCATCCACTGGATGAAGCTGCGCTATAGGTAATGTCATGCCAAAATTAACTAATATATAAGGCTCATCGGATGATAAGGAGCATTGTCGGCTTTTGAGAAATTTGAAGGCTTTTAGGTGCGCCTTACCCGCGCTATAATGTAAAATCTTGACTTAACAAACAACATTTCTTTCTCAACAAGAACAAGTGCTTACTTTATGAACAAAACACTCACGTAGATCATGAATTCACATACTATGTAAGGTCACGGTGTCCACTTGGAAGACCATGCAACCCACAAGTCTTTGGATCATTCTCAGGCTCAAAGACTTATAGACCCTACCCACCGACGTCACAAAATCACGTGATCGCTGTATTGTTCCGCCCCCTTGTCCGTCATTTTGTGTCTGTATTATCAATGGTCTCAATTGATCGAGCAATTTATAATGCATTTCATGGAAGACCCGGTGCTTTCGGATGCCGTAAACTCACTTGATGCGTTGCATAAAAGGCGTTATGTGGAAAAGCTTCAGTTTATCCATTCGCCAGATCCATATTTGATGCCTAAATCGATGTTTTTCGACCCGCTGTCTTTGCCTGACATCTGCTAGCTACCCTGATATGTACAACTATGTTGTCCACACAAAAGCAGCCTATTCTCACGAAAGTTTGAAAAACTTTAAGAGCTTGGAGGCTTATAAATACTTCGTTGCTGGTTGGGTGAAACAGGTCCTCGTCCACGAAAATTCGGCAGGAATCTATCTTGTGCTTGGAAAGGTGAGTTACGAAATTTTCAATTCAAAATCTTTTGTTCTTGCTAATATCCACTGTCAAGTCTAATGTATTTCATGTAATTTGTCAATGGAGCTAGGGCTTTTAATGTTTGTATGGTTTAGCGATAGCACTCTCACTACATACATCCGTGTATGTTGTCGGCGATTAGCCTAGCAATGATCTTAATTGTGGTTATTTGTCGGCCCAAAACCCTCTAAATGTATATTAAATGCATCTTAACAGATATAAAATGACTACGACATAATCTGTGGTAATCGTTTGGAGCCCAGTTTTCTCGTCGAATTGCAGCAGCCCATCTCGCTCTCTCCTCTCCGGGTCTCTCGGAATCCGGTAGAACTTCAAGTCTCTTCGTCTATCTTCTCTGTTATTGCAACCGACCGCCACACACGCCTTCACCATTTTGATTATTAATGTTAACGAGCAGAAAAACACGCCGTAAATAGGAGGAATGTACGTAGCCGTAACAGGTAAACACGATGTGTTGACGGACAATTGGGCGGCACCAGTCAGGAGGACGGAGTTGTGACGTCACGTGGGTAGGGTCTATAGGTACACTTTCCGAGTAGACTTTACACAGTTTACTCACCAGTGTTGTTTTCATCAACAGTGACGACAACGAAAATATTTCGTTGATGAACAATTTTTTCATGATGATGACGTGACGAGCTAAAACATGTCTTGAGAGACCCAAACAAAACGAGACGAATGTCAGTTTTCGCCTGACGAGACCAGATGAAATTTCGACAGTTTCCGTCTTAAGTTCACGATGTCTAACATTTTATCGTATGTGTAGTTAGCTCGCATCGTGGCAGTGTTTGATCATGTCACTCATGTGATGTGCAGCCCCTCCCTCCTGCCCCCTACACACGCTTACTCACCAGTGTGCTCCAGGCTCCATACTTGCCTTTTGTGAAACACATGGCAGGTGATGCTTGGTAAGTTTTGTTTCATATCTTGGCTAGATATGCCATGCAGCGTCAGCCTTTAAAGGTCTGTGCTGAGTGATCATCACACACTAAATATAACTTGTAGCATTAGCATAGCGTTTGCGTTAGAGTCGCCTTAAACTCATGGATAACTTTGTACATACAGTTTGTGGTGTCCAGGTGAGTTTAATTAATTGAAAAAAATGCAATGTTTTTCTGCTGAGTGTGTATTATCAGGAAGATAATATTCTTGAAGACTACAACTATGTGCTCGTTTGTCAACGTTCATTCGAAATTGTTGGAAATGTTATATTTATTTATCCATGAATTTTTTTTCATGGAATAGAACTTTTGAAAACTTTTTCTGAGTAATTGTTGACTAAAGTTTGAAATTTGGCTGCGTTTTCGTTGACTAAAACTAGACGAAGACGAACACATTTCGAAATGACTAAAATATGACTAAGACTGAAACACTACAAAGAAAATTAAAATGGCTGTCAATCACGCTTTTCCATAGTTCACTCACGCAGGTCATGAAATCACCAACGGTCACAGTTGTGACTTGGAAGGTGTACACACAAGTCTTTGTGCCATTCACATGTGCATTTTAAACACAAGAAACAAAAAACCCCCAAAAAAACCTAAACATTTCTATTTATTTTTGGATCAATTTTACCTCTGTGAGGATTCCCAGCTAGTCCCCCCAGTTTAAAAGAATTGGATACCTGTAATTTAAAACACTAGCTGTCTTGAAAAATATTAGACTATTATTAATTTTTAGTAGGGCTGCAGCTATCGATTATTTTAGTAGTCGATTAATCTATCAATTAGTTAGTTTGAATAATCCAGAAATTGGATAAGGAGCATTCCCGAGTGTTTCTTTAAACTATGCAGAATTGCACTTCCATTTAAAAATGAATTGAAATACCTGAGCTTAGCCTCAAACAGTATAAAAAAATAAATAAATGAGGATATAAGTACAACAAGAGAACAATTTGCCAACTTGGATTGCCGAAGTCCGCTACCTTAAATTTAATAAAAAAAAACTTTTTTTTTTTTTTTTTTTTTTTTTTACAATGCTCTTAACAAGTCGTTCACACATATTCCCTCCAAAAAACAGCTACATATTCCCGTAAACTAAATTACGAATGCATAAAAAAAAAACAGTAGCTCAAAGAAAAACTTACTGTATGTTGGTCTTAACAGGAAGCAGCTGGATTCAGTCAAGTTAAATGAGTTATGTTATAATCACTGTTGCCACTAAAAAGCAGTATATCCACCCAAATAAATTAAAACTAAATGCAAACACTTTCTAAACACACCATTACAATGTTAGTCTAATTAAACGAATTCTCAAAGCAGCAAAATTTGATTCGAAGCTTTTTTCTAATCGAATTACTCGAGTTAATCAATTAATCGTAGGCAAAAATCATGTACCAACCAAAACTTTTACTTCTACAAAATTAAAGCCGTATTCCTCAGAATGTTAAGCTGTGCAAAAGAGCACGTTTTGAAGCATATCGCACCTTGTTTTTCTGGTTTCTAATGTTGAACGACAAAAGGTGTTACCATAGCAATGCGCTAAATCTTCCCTGTCAGTGGACAGAAGCCCACCACACCCGACCCCTGCGCGTTCAGAACGCCAGTGGGAAAACTTCCACTCTATTCTGTTTATCCTCTCGACTCCACCCGGGCCATAATTATGTCTACTGACAATCCTGGCTCTATTAAAAATGCCCAGCGTTCTTTCTGTGGGATAATGTCAGGCCGCGACCCCCGCTGAGCGGTACACTTTGTTCTCTGCTGCCTCTCCCCATATGGCGGGACGTTAATATGTGCACATGTGCGCTGGAAAGACTGCGGCAGCTTGTCAGAAAGGAAATAAACAAAGCCATCGTCAGTAAAAACACAGAAGGTGTCAGATGTGTATTTGTCTTGGAGTTTGCTTCAATTCACAGCAGGGAAGAAGCGACTCCAATGATCACATGCTAGAAAAGTGGTTGAGTCTAAAACGGAGGTGGTTAGTAACTCGTTACATTTACTTGAGTGACTTTTTGAGAAAAATGTACTTCTAAGAGTAGTTTTACAACGCCATACTTTTACTTGAGTAGATTGATGAAAAAGAAATACTCTTACTCTGCTACATTTGGCTACACAAGTCTTTACATTCCTTCTCTTTATTCTACATATTAGTTTTTACCAGGGGTGTAACGGTACACAAAAATCTCGGTTCGGTACGTACCTCAGTTTTGAGGTCACGGTTCGGTTCATTTTCGGTACAGTAAGAAAACAAAATGCAAAATATAAATGTGCTAGTTGTTAATTACACACTTTTGTGCTTTCAACAATAGGGACATTGGCCTATACAAAGCTAGAATTCTGCTCAAAAAGTAGCGAGTATTTAAAGATAATCCAACAACAATTTGCCTTTCAGACCCCTGCCTATTGGTCAGCTTTCTTTCTGAAAGAAAGAACAAAAAAGAAGTCCTGTGGTAAAGAGAAAAACAATCCCAACGACAAAGATTTTAACATGTATTTTACAAATGAAATGCCTCAATGAATCTTTTTTTTCTAATGAACGGTTTTCAAAAGCTTTATTGGTGGATTTTCTCAAGTTAAAGCACCACACAGAATTTAATACATTTAACTGTGTAAGCAGCATCTGTGTATTATTCTTATTATTTAATTACACGTGTTTTAGCTCATTTAAATTTATTTCATTTAAATGGGCTATTATTTATTTTATTATGTGTTTATATTTTACAAATGTGATGTAGTATTCATTTATATTGTATATTCTATGTTGTATAACTTTAGTTCCTATGTGAATATTAGTTCCTACTTGTTTTGTTGTGGTAGGAGGGTTTTGTATTGAACACGGGGCCGTGTTGGTTATTATTATGGCAGAGAAGACAGCAGTAAATCAACAAAGACAAGTCAACTGTGCCCCGATCTACCACTCAAGAGACCTGATGGACTCAAAAGGTGGGTTACGATTGCATTTAAGTTTGAAAATCGACCGGATCCACCGTATTTTTACACAAGTGACTTCCGGTCTGCCCGATCCTAGCTAGTAGTATTGACGCAGGAGGGCCGCGTCTCGCGTTGAATAATAAACTCTGCCGTTCTTTTCGCGTGCGCCGCGTTGAGCCGCTTCTGGGACGCGTCTAACTCGCGGCCGCAGTGCGACTGGTGTGCATTGGCTGATAGACTTTAATGCCCGCGTTTCACTGCGTTCTCGCGGCGGCCACGTTGTCGCGCCGTTGGCGTTTCTGGGTTATATACTGTCCGTGTTGGTCCACATTATAGTAGAGAAGACGGAGTAAATATAATCTACACAAACAAACTTTAACCCGATCGACTCACAGTCTCAAAAAGTAAGGGTTACATTACGTCTGAAACTCGTTCGGTACGCCTCCGTTCCGAACCGAACACCCCGTACCGAAACGGTTCAATACAAATTCATGTACCATTACACCCTTAAGTTTTTACATTTTTTTTTTTTTTTTTGCGAGCGAACAGTAGCTCTACCAATTTCACCAATGAGACGTCGCAACAATAATCACATTATTGACTCCATTATACCAATCAGGCTCAAGCTTACTGTTCTATTATCACGCCGGCCTGTTCGATCACGTGGAATCTTTAAAGCAGCGTAAAAAATAAAGTATTTGACAAAGAGCGCTGCACTTAACATGACTCGGAAGTCCGGATTTTAACCTCTTTCCCAGTTTTTTGGGGGGGGCAGCAATTGACTACGGAAAAGCGGAGATATGATCCTTTTAATTTCATACTAAGAACTGTGATGGAACTATTCACTTTTCAACTATTCAAACTAGGAACTATTTTCTCCACTAGAGGCACTCTTTGGTCGAATGATGCTTCCTTTCTGTAGATTTTTTTTCTCTTGCCGTAATTTCAATGATTCAATGATTTTTTTTTGTATTTCTTTGGCTTATTGTGGTTATGTAATAGGTTATACAGTGATCCCTCGCAACTTCGCACTTGAAACTTTGTGCCCTCAGTCAATCGCGGATTTTTTTTTCAGTAAAAAAAAATACAGATGAGCTGTCTTGAGCCATCCCTCTCGCTCTCTGCTCTTTGTTCGTCAGGCAGGCAGTGCACGTGCACTGGAGTTGTTTATGAAAGTTAACGATGACTGACAGATAAATGTGTTTGATCTTGCCAGAGTCCCGAACTTCTGAAGCGCCGCATGCGTCAATCATCGTTTAATTTGTTAAACAGTTGCTGTGGCAACTCATTGTGTGTAAGTGAGAGGATTAGACTCACTCAGTGAAGTATTTAATTAATTAATTAAATTTCTTTTTTTAAATTATTCTTGTTTAAAAATAATTCTGTGGGACCGTTAAGATCTTCAAAACTTATCATAATTATCACATTTGAAGTGCTTTAAAATACATGTATTAAAATATATATATATATATACATATATATATATATACATATATACATATACATTTTTAAAGAAAAAACATGTCTTATATGTATCTCTTTCCAATGCTAAATCTGAAAAAATACATTGAACACACAAAAAAAAAAAATGTATGCGCTACTTCGCGGTTTTTCACTTATCGCGGTGAGTGATGGTGCCCATTAACCGCAAAAAATGAGGGATCATTTTTGTACAGTATAATAATAACAGCTGTTATAGATAACTTTGGGCTAAGAAAAAAAAAACATTGTTTTAAAAAAAAAAGTTAAACATTGTAAGCAGTTACTCACAATGTTACTCATTACTTGAATGTTCTTTTCACCACTTTTTTACTTGTACGTGAGTACATTTTTTGGATGAGTACTTTTACTTGAGTAATATTACTTTGAAGTAACGCTACTCGTACTTGAGTAAAATTTTTGGCTACTCTCCCCACCTCAGTTCAAGAGTAGTTTTACCTCACTATACTTTTAACTTTTACTCGATTTGTCAAAAAGAAACGCTATCTTACGCCATTACTTTTGGCCACACATATTTCCTCTTTATTCTACATATTAGACTTGAATTTATTTTTGCCAGAGATGCCCACAGTGGTGCCCCCGGTTTCTCACAACAATAATCACATGACCCCTAGTTATACCAATCAGACCTAACAATACAGTCCAATGATCACACCAGCCTGTTTAATCATGTCGCGTCTGAAATGCTTCGTAAAAAATTAACTACCGTAATTTTCAGACTAGCTGCCACCCACCAAATTTGACACAAAAACAACATTTGTTCATTGATAAGCCGCACTGGACTATAAACCGCAGCCGTCCTCACTGTATTATGGAATATTTACACCAAAAGATATTAACCACTAACACTTTATTTGACAGAGGCATCATACGACTGTCATAAGACCAAATGAACCACAATAATGCTTTGAACCAATTGGCTGCAAAGCTTTATTGCTTCACGAAGCTTCATTTGGCCATGACTGCTCCCTTGGGGGAGACAGTCAACCAATGCTGCCACCTGCTGTCGACACTGTTGTTGTCCAACATGCCTCCAATTATGCATTGCAGCGCAACAGATGTAAATAGCAATCAAAATTCAAGATTTGTGCTAATTATTTCTTCAGTTACTGTTCCAGTTGTTTCATTCATTGTTAGTTATGGTATTTTGTAACATTTTAATTGACAGTGGCGTCATAAAACTGTCATAAGACAATCATAATCATGACATTGTCATGAGCAATAATGAATGCTTATAACAAATATCATTTAGTGTCATCCGGCCAATTAAAAGATCCGAGCTGGACATAAATGGAGTTAGTGACATAATTTGCCGAATGACACTTAATGACATCTGTCATAAGCATTCAGTAATGCCTATGATAGTGTCAAGTCATATATATAACAGTCTTATGACGCCGCTGTCAAATAAAGTGTTACTTATTAACCCAAATAAATCAACAAATAAGACCACTGGACTACAAACTGCAGGATTCAAAATGAGGGAAAAAAGTAGCGGCTTATAGTCTGAAAATTAAGGTATTTAACATAAGAGCGCTAATGTTAACATTACTCAAAAGCGCACATTTCAATCTCTTTCTAGCTTTTTTTTTTTTTGGCATCAATAGACCGCGGAAAGCCGGAGATATGATGGTTTCAAATTCATGGTAGGAAATAATATCTCCACTAGAGGGCAGTCAAGCTTTTTGGATGGGTGATGTTTCATTTCAGTAAATTTTTCTAGCTGGATATCAATGATTTCTGTGTTTTCTGGGCCTAATATTGTCATGTAATAGGTTATAATACAGTATAATAATAACAGTTCATATACAGTAGATGACATTGTGCTGAGAAAAAAAAACATTACTACTATTGTATCAAAAAAATTTGATATTGTCACTCATTACTTGAGCTTTGTTTTCACCAAATACTTTATTTACTTATAATTGAGTACATTTTTAGGATGACCACTTTAGTATTCTTATTGTTGAAGTAACACTAATATTACTCGAGTAATATCTTTGGCTACTCTACTCACCTCTGCGCCTAAACGTCCCTGGATAGCATCAATAAAAGAGAAGGAATCCTTTTAATGGCGTCCAAAGCAAGTGCACTCATGAAACACAAAACGTGTCAGCTTGCCATTTAGCTAAAGGTTGACATAATGTTGCTCGGCGTTCCAGCGTGTTGCCATGCGAATCCTAAAGGTCATTGTGACGGACAGAAAACTTTCAAACTGCTTTAAAAAATACCAACCACTTCATTCCATTTCCAACATCCTATTTTAGTGCAGCAATGCCGCGTTGAAGAGTAACAAGTGCTGCTAACAACATTCATTGTGATAAGCCTCCTTCACATTTAATCTTTTATTTGATTGTCCTGACAACTGAAGGTTTTTGGCTCTTGATAACCATTCGGCATGAAAAACACAAGTGTGTTTTTCAACTCAAAGGCCATATTTAGCAGCACAGATACTTGAACCGTCTCTCATATGGAACGCGACAAGACGCTGCTGGCACAAAGTCGACTAGGACAAAGGTATCCCCACTGTCGTGCCAGTTTATTTATATAGTAGTGCTGTACTTTACTGTTGAGTCAGCATGGATTAATTCAATACCGAGTTGAACTCATGTGCCAGTGTCATTGACGGCTATAGACATCCAATCCATTTGAATTGGGAGGGTGACAGCCATTGTGTTAGCAAACCAAGTCCAAAACTATCGTTGAAAAATGAACTAACAGTGAACGGGACAGGCATAAAAAATACAAAATTTTATTGCTTCAGTGTTTGTACTGAGAAGTTTGAGTCATCAACATTTTTTTGTAAACGGGCTGAGTTGACATAAAAGAAAATTGCAGTCTAGTTCATTATAGTGTTACAAAAGAAGAATTACTTTTTTTTTTTCAACTGAATAATGGCTATTTAACTTTTTCTCCTATCTGAATGTGCTTTAAAAATAGATTGACTACACCTCAGAATGTCCAAAGAGTTAGAGAATGACAACTCTTGTCAATTCCTATTAATTTAAACCAGGGGTCCCCAAAGTTTTTCCTGTGAGGGCCACATAACTTTTCCCTTCTCTAATGGGGGGCCGGGGTCAGTTTGTAACAGAAAAGGTGTGACGATTGCAGGAGTGCCTAAATGTAAAAATTACGGGTTGTCAAACGATTAAAATTTTTAATCGAGTTAAATACAGCTTAAAAATTAATTAATCGTAATTCAAACCATCTCTAAAATATGCCATATTTTTCTGTAAATTATTGTTGGAATGGAAAGATAAAACACAAGATGGATATATAAATTAAACATACGGTACATAAGCACTGTATTTGTTTATTATAACAATAAATCAACAAGATTGCATTAACATTATTAACATTCTGTTAATGCGATCCATGGATAGAAAGACTTGTAGTTCTTAAAAGATAATTTTAGTACAAGTTATAGAAATTTTATTTTAAAAACCCTCTTAAGGTTTTTGTTTTAATAAAATTTGTAAAATTTTCAATCAAAAAATAATTTAGTAGCCAGCCATTGTTGATGTCAATAATTACGCAATGCTAATGGGTGCTTAAGCCCATAAAATCAGTCGCACCCAAGCGCCAGCAGAGGGCGACAAAACTCCCAAAAACACAAGTAGCAAGTTGACATTGCACGGTGCTATCATTTTAATCTGTTTGAGCTGGGCATGTGCGTTAATTACGTCAAATATTTTAAAGTGATTAATTTAAAAAATTAATTACTGCCTGTTAACGCGATAATTTTGACAGCCCTAGTAAAAATTTATTGTTTTTCAGAAAGCCACAATCAAATAACCCTTTCTGAATTCTTCACAGAACAAAAGTAAATAAAATAAAAATAATAATATAATATCATATCATATAATAATAAATAATAATAACACTATTAATTAAATAGATAATAACAAAATAACCCATTTTTTTAAAATTAATTTTTTTCCACAGAGCCGGACCAAATGTGGCCGCGCCCGTAGTTTGGGGACCCCTGATTTAAACCATAAATTTGACATTAAAATCCCTTGCAGGCCTGTATTGATGTCTCTTCTGTCTATTTTGTAACACATTCTGTTTCTCAAACTTTCCATACAGTATGACCAGAGCTGAAACAATTACTCGAATAATTTGAGTAATTCAATTTTAAAAATTGATCGAGGAATTTTCTCCGCCTCGAGGAATTGTTCAATTTTGCCAGCTCTAAGCATTGACGTGTTGCCGGGATTACTTTTAATGCGGCACAACGCACTGACCTCACGTGCGTACAGTAATAGAGAGGCGGCGGATAAATTTGATTTCAACCACGCATGAATATAGAGGTAACGACGAAGAAGCAGACGAAAAGAAAGGCACCAAGAAAAAGCAGAAAATGTCAAACGTGTGGGAGCATTTCAAGATCAAGACCAAGGCGAACACTGTTTCATGTATTTACTGTAAAACAGCGCTTGCATACCACTACAGCCTTTGTCTTCAATGCTGCAGCTCCATCGAAGGCACCCCGTTTACTCCGAGAGCAGAGGAGCGATACTCGGGACAAGGTAAAATTAAGTTAAAGTAGCGCTAATAAATAAGATTAACGTTACTGTACCTTGCTAACGTAACGTTAGCCCTGCGGAGGGCTAGGTTTCTATTAATTATGACTGCTGTCGATGCGTGTCTTCCATACAGGCTTAATTTATCTGTAAAAACACAGTGCTGTGGAGAGATGAGGGGAGTAAAATAAAAACATAATAAAGCTAACTGTCAATTTTAGCTCGGTAGTCATTGGTGGATATAAAACACCAAGTAGCACTGGTGCTCTAATACAGCAGGTATCATACATTAATTTTGAACACTGCAAAAACTCAAAATCCAATCAGGACTTACAATTTAGACTTAAATCTTAACTAGAACTTAAAAATAGCTTTACACAAATGGAAATTCAATCGAAACACGTGGGAAAAACACATAACTTTTAAGTGATGTGTGTTATCAAGCGTAATGACACTTTTAGGTAAGTCCTAGTCACATCTGAGATTCAATTGTTGGCTGTTTTCGACAATGTACATCGAAAATAAAGACATTGATTGTCTAAAAATGGTTCAATATTAGGTGAAATGTCTTGTTTTGTCGTGTATATTTATAAGTGCTCTTTATCTAAAAAAAATGTATCCAATTAATCAATGGAATTTTCAGTAGAATACTCGATTACTAAAATATTCGATCGGGCAAAACATGGATTCTGAAAATTAGGAACAATATACAGGTAATTATTACGTAGGTGAAACCCACAGATGACAGAAGTTATGTATTTCGTATGTCTGTTTGTACGTTTAGAGTAAAAACCTCAAGAACGCATAAAGGGATTAATATCAAACTTGCAGGGTATGTTTGTAGTACAAAATGTAAGAGGTGATTTAATTTTGGGGTCATGAAGTCAAAGGTTAGAGAGGTCAGAAAAGGAATTCCATGATAATTTGATAACAGCTTGGCCTATTTAACTCAAATTTGCAGGATAGGGTGATGTGATGAGATGTGAAAGGTTCAAAGGTTAATAAAAAGAATGCTTAAAAAAAAAAAAAAAAGTAAAAGTAAAGGTCAAAGGTCACGGAGGTTAGAAATATTGTAATGTTTTGAATTCGGCTTCCTGGCCGGAGGTTTGCTCTATGAGAGTAATCTTCTAGGTTCTACGTGATATATTTTTAGTGGTAGAATTATTTTTTGCATAATTATGTAATGTCATGCAGTTACACTGTTAGTACTTTGAATGTAAAAAAAAAAAAAAAAAATCAAGTATTGATGCTAAAGTCAAAAACACAAGCTATCGGTTAAAGCTCAACATATTAAGTCAACTGGATTTTGGTTAAGTAGTTTGAACTCAAAATTTTAAGTAACCTGCACTTCAGTTCAAGTAAATTTATATTATTGTAAGTTGCGCCTGGCGGGATTCGCCCCTTATCCACCACAATAGCAGCGAAGCATGCATACAACTGAGATAAACACCTTGTTCACCACCCAGTTCACACAACTTTCAAGTTCAATTTACCCTGAAATGTAAGCAAGCAACTTAATTCAACTCTTCTAATTAAGTTCACAATTTTACCTTGTAAAAATGAGTAAAGAATACTCAAAATAACAAGTTACTTAAGAAAACCAAAGAATTTGAGTTGTCTACCTAAAATCTTAAGCTACCATGACAAAGGCAAGTTTGAATTTTTGCAATGTACCAGTTAAATTCAGATTTAAGTGCCATGTCAACCACACTTACATGTAAGAATCAAGCTTGCGTATTGTCATCAACTTCCATTTTAGTAGTACCATAGTGTTGCAAACCTGCGCCCTCCATTTGACCCCCTACCGCTTTGCAATTCTAACACTAGAAGTCTTTAAAGCTAAAAAGGAGAACCCACAACCGTTTACACTGTCCCTACGGCATTAGAAAATACAAAATGACTTAAAATTTCAGACAATTTTGTTGTTGTGAATCAGGAATGTTTTGCTTGTACAAGAAATAGCTCGCCCCAAGACGACCCAAAAGCTCAACGCTGGCCACTAGGGAGCCCCCTTAGTCACCCGCCTGCTTATTGCCCTCTTACACGCCCCCTAACCCTTCCTCTAGGGTGCTACTTAATTCAAGCTGACAGATTTGTTTTGCCAAACGGCTGCAAAAGGGGGGTTTTAAATACGTGGCGTCGTCAACTTGTAGCTCATCATTACATTATAAACGTCCATTGCTTTTGAACTAGGAGGACTGGAAGTGAATGATCATCTTTTAGTGCAATTGACAGCGAGATTCGCTCAATTAATTGAAAACTAATCGATTATCAAATTAATTGACAATTATTTCGATTGTCGATTAATCGTTTAGAGACACTGCAAAAAAAAATCAATTATAGAAAAATAATTGTAAATATTCTTGTTTTTATTTACTTTTTTTTTTTAAATCCTATTTTAAACTGAAAGATAAGCAAATCATGAAATTTTTTTTATTTTTCTATTTATTGTTTATCTAAATTATTTTTTAGATTAAAACAAAAAAAAAAGGGAAAAAAAACCCAGTAAATTCATTTTAAAAATTATTCTACAATTTCTTAATTTTTAATTTAAAATAGAAAACAAATGCAAGTGTAATATTTTTTATCCAGCATTTTTAAATCATTTTTATTTTATTTTCATATATGTATTTTACGTAAAAAAAAAAAAACGTTTTCTATGTATTTATTTTGAAAAAGATTTTTTAATTATAAAAAAAAAATACTGAAAAAAAAAACCTGGTAATATTTATTTATTTAATATGAACTTTTTGTAGTCCTTGACAGTTGATGATTACCTTTGTAAAATGTCAAAATATTAATATTTTATTATTATTATCATTTATTTTTGCTTTTTTAAATATTTTTTTAAAAAATTATCATTAACTTTTTTTCAATAAAACAAAACAAAAAACAAAAAAACTGGAAATATTCTCTGATTTTCGTAGTTCTTTATGAAAGCTGATAATCATCTGTGCAATTGACCAAAATATTTAGAAATATTCACTTTTGTTTGGGAAATTAATGACTTGTAATATAGCATATTAATGGTACAACTTTTCTTGTGCATAGTATTTGCTTGAAGCTAAACTGTAATACAACAGTAAATAACGTCTTATCTATTAGCTGATTACTGATTTTAACCGACGATCAAAATAACCATTTGTAGCCTCTTGAATGGCAACCAATGAGTTAAAAAAAAAAAAAAAAGAAGAAGAATACAATGCTTGCACTTGTTTCCAGTGAGCATGCTGATCATGTGACATGAATAGAATCCAGAACTGGAGTGCCACGTGCAAGCAAAAGCCAAACACTTCCAACTCCTTCCCTTACACATGGAAAATATCCCTTGGATCACCGCCAGCAATAAATCCCGAAGGAGCTGCGCTCACCTCCCCAGTTGCTGTCCAGGCGCGGCACGTCCTCGCAGCTGGCCTTGTCCCGCTCGGGGTCGTACGCCTCCCCGCCGTTGCAGGCCACGACGGGTGACTCCTGGATCTTCATCCTTAACGTCTGCACAACCATAGAGAGAGCAAAAAGACGCAGGCGTTCGGTTGAGTCCGAGCGGACGCGCACACGCCGTCTTAAAAGCGAGTTGCAGAAAAGGGGGGCGGCGACCCGGCTCGCCATTGGCCGCCAGGGGGAGAGCCAAAACATACGCCCATCTGTTGGGAGTGTTCTTCTCTGGCTCCCTACCCCACCCAGGACTTGTTTGTCTCACGTCGACAGAGGGAAGGGAGGAGGGGTGACGGAGGAAAAAAAAAAAGAAGACAGCTTGTGAGCTAGCACACGTAGGCTGACGGCTGATTTTTTTCCTCTCAACACAAACACTCAGTTCAGATAAGAAGCATTTACACTTGTGTTTCTTCATCCGACCTCCCACGTCTGATTGCAAGTTGGGCATAAACTCCCTTCTGGCTCTACTGCTGTGCTCCAGTTCCTAAGTGGAACTAATATGAAGTGGTTTACGTGTGAAAAACAAGTCATAGGGTAGACCAAACATAAACCCAGTCAAAATGGATTGGACGTATAGAGCCGTCAAAGGCAGTGAAAGATGAGCATTCACAGTGAGTCCTCACAGTTTATGTGAACTGGACCTTTATCGTTGCAATGGAAAGGCAATGAGTTACATACATATGAAAAAGTATCTGAACCTTTTGGAATTTCTCACATTTCTGCATAAAATCACCATCAAATGTGATCTGAGCTTTGTCAAAATCACACAGATGGAAAAACAGTATCTGCTTTAACTAAAACCACCCAAACATTTATAGGTTTTCATATTTTAATGAGGATACCATGCAAACAATGACAAAAATGGGGGGGGGGGGGGGGGGTAAGTAAGTAAACCCTCTGCCTAAGCAGACTTAAGAAGCAATTGAAACCAATTTTTACCAAACAATTTTAAGTAAGGTGTGCCCAATCACTGATGAGTGGTTTAAAGCTGCCCTGCCCACTATAAAACACACACCTGGTAAGAAATGTCTTGGTGAGAAGCATTGTCTGATGTGCATCATTGCTCAGTCAAAAGAGCTGTCTGAAGACCAGCGATCAAGGATTGTTGATTTGTATAAAGCTGGGAAAGAATACAAAATCATCTCTAAAAATCTGGATGTTCATCAATCGACAGTCAGAGAAGTTGTCTACAACTGGAGAGAGTTTGGCACTGTTGCTTCTCTCCCAACGAGTGGCAGTCCACCAAAGATGACGCTTAGAGTTCAGTGCAGAATACTCAGAGAGGTAAAAAAGAACCCTAGAGTGTCTGCTAAAGACTTACAGAAATCACTGGCACCGTCCAATATCTCTGTGCATTATCAACTATATGTAAAACTATGACCAAGAATGGTGTTCATGGAGGACTCCACGGAGGAAGCCACTGCTGTCTAAACAAACAAACAAACAAACAATGTTCGCAAAAAGGCACTTGGACACTCCACAGAAGTTTAGGCAAATTATTTTGTGGATTGATGAAACCAAAGTTGACTTGTTTGGGAGTAACACACAACGTCATGTGTGGAGGATTTGGGGCTGTTTTGCTACCTCAGGGCCTGGACAACTTGCAATCATTAATGGAAGAATGAATTCAAAAGTTTTACAAGATGTTTTGCAGGAACACATGAGACCGTCTGTCAGACAGTTGAAGCTAAAAAGAGGATGGATACTGCAACAAGACCAACCATCCAAGATCCAAAACACAGAAGTAAATCCACTTCAGAATGGTTTCAGAAGAACAAGCTGCACGTTTCCTGGGAGATCCTAAAAGACTGCTTGGTGAAATATCAGAAGACTGTGAAAGCTGAGAAGCACAAGTACCTATCGGAAATTATTGCTAGTAGTAATAATCCCCGTGCTCTCTTCAAAACTATAAATTCTGTCCTCGATGCTCCAATTTCCCTAGATCCTGATGCATCAAATGAAAAATGTGACCGCTTTCTTCAATTCTTTATTGACAGAGTTGCTACAACTAGAGCCTCTATTTCACCATTTTGCAATGATCCCTCCGTTCCCATGCGCTGTTCATCTGTTTTCGCCCAGTTTGAGCAAGTTTCTTCTTCTTTTGTCGAAAACATTGTTAGTAATATAAAGCCCACCGGTTCCCCCTCCGATGTAATTCCCCCTCGCTTATTTAAAGAGGTTTTTGACATCATTGCTCCACACGTCTTAAAAATTATTAACTGTAGTCTCCTTACTGGCACATTGCCATGTGACTTTAAGCATGCAGTAGTAGAACCTTTGTTGAAGAAGAGAGGCCTAGACTCCACCCTCTGTTCAAATTTTAGGCCCATTTCTCATCTTCCATACATCTCTAAAATACTAGAAAAGGTTATCTATAGTCAGCTGCTACCATTCCTTGAAGAAAACCAGATTTCGGAACCATTTCAGTCTGGTTTTAAATCCCTCCACAGCACTGAGTCGGCACTTTTAAGAGTATCAAATGATATACTTCTGGCAACAGACTCTGGCAAGTTTGTTGTTTTAGTTCTTTTGGATTTATCTGCAGCATTTGATACCGTAGACCATCAGATTTTAATTTCTCGTCTTGAACACAGTGTGGGTATTCAAGGTGTCGCTCTTGAATGGTTTAAGTCTTACCTAAATGAACGGAGTTTTTGTGTGAAAATGGGCAATTTCATGTCCAAAAAGGCATCGCTTCCACATGGGGTTCCCCAGGGATCTGTTCTCGGCCCTCTTTTATTTTCACTTTATTTATTGCCTCTTGGTTCTGTTTTTAGAAAACATGGTGTTTCATTTCATTTGTATGCTGATGACTGTCAGATCTATTTTCCATTGGCGCAGAATGGCACTTTCTGTCAACTTATTGAATGCCTCAACAATATAAAGTCGTGGCTCTCATGTAATTTTTTAAGTTTGAATGACAGTAAGTCTGAAGTCATGGTGTTCAAACCGAGTAGCCAGGCCTCCCTGAATGTTGACCTCGGTTCATTGTCTCCGTTTCTTAAGAATTATGTCAAAAATCTAGGGGTCCAATTTGATGCTGATTTTAAATTTGAGAAGCAGATTTCTTGTGTTGTTCGGGACTGTTTTTATCAGCTTCGCCAGATTGCTAAGGTGAAATCTATTGTTTCACGCTCTGATATGGAAAAATTGATTCATGCTTTTGTCACAACTCGGCTGGATTACGGTAATTCTTTGTATGCAGGTGTCGGTCAGGCGGCACTGGCCCGTCTGCAACTTGTACAAAACTCTGCTGCTCGACTCCTAACTAGAACCCGCAGGCGTGAACATATCACCCCAATTTTAGCATCTCTTCACTGGCTCCCGGTACATTACCGAATACATTTTAAGATATTATTATTTGTTTTTAAATGTTTGAATAATCTTGCGCCGCCATATTTGTCAGAACTGCTTCAGCCTTACAGTCCAACCAGAACCCTCAGATCAGCTGACCACCTGCTTCTAGTAGTCCCAAGATCAAGGCTGAAGCTTAGGGGTGACCGTGCATTTGCGGTGATGGCGCCCAGGCTGTGGAACCAATTACCACTTACTATTAGACAGGCCCCCTCACTTACGGATTTTAAATCACGTCTTAAAACATTTTATTTTTCGTCAGCTTTTAATGTGCAATGACAGTTTATGACCTCGTCTTTTATTTATTTTATTTTATGTGTTTGTTTTATCTTTCAAAGTTGACTTATTTTGCTGTGTTTTGCTATGTAAAGCACTTTGGTCTCCTTGGCGGATTTTTAAATGTGCTATACAAATAAAGTTGATTGATTGATTGATTGAAAATACACGTTCTGGAGTGGCCACGCCAAAGTCCAGACTTGAACCCCATTGAGATGCTGTGGCATGACCTAAAGACAGCCATTCATGCCAGACATCCCAGGAATCTGACTGAACTACAGCAGTTTGGTAGAGAAGAATGGGCCAAGATTAATCCTGACTGACGTGGCAAACTGATCTGCAGCTACAGGAAGCATCTGGTTGAAGTGATTGCTGCCAAAGGGGGGGCACAAATAATTAAATGTGATGGTTCACTTATTTGCTTTCCCCCCATTCTGTCATTGTTTGCATACAATCCTCATTGAAATATGAAAACCTATAAATGTTTGGGTGGTTTTACTAAAAAAAAAAAAAAGACACTGTTTTTACCATCTGTGTGATTTTGACAAAGATCAGATCACATTTGATGGTGACTTTATGCAGAAATGTGAGAAATTCCAAAGGGTTCAGATATTAATTCATACCACTGTATGTTTTTCCCCACCTGATAAATAAGCTATAAAAGCACTCCTAAAAAATATAACAAAAGAAGACACATTTGCCGTTCTGTCATTGTAACTTTGGAGGAAAGTGTAACCGGGAAAATCATGCATTTAGCATCTCTGATTGAAACTGATAGTGTCCCTTTTCCTCTGTCTCTGGGCGTGAGAGCTGGCTATTTTTAGGGAAAAACAAAATCAGGACACGGAGCCACAGGAGCTCCCTAAATGCCACAGGGGGGGCTACTTACTGGAAGGGTCGCACTCGGATCCCGTTACTAGTTGTTGTACAGTAGAACCACACGCAAACTGTCCTGGGGATTCCGATTTCAATTCCCAAACGTCGTGAAAAAAAAAAACAAGTGTACAGGCAGCGTTTTATCACCGGTTCGGTTCATTGAGGACTGGAAATTGCCCAATGGTGTGAATGCTTGTTTTGTGTTTCTGGTTTGAATTTCTAAAGTAACCTAGGATAGACTCCCTCTTAATGTTGGTATCCAAAATGGAAGGATGAACAACTGATTTCAACACAATAGTGCAGACATTCCTTTACGCCAACAGTGTCCAAGCTCCGGTCTGCCACAAATCTTAATAATTTAATTAAACATAGCCCTTATCAAAAGTTTATGGAAAAACACAACATAGGTTTATATATTACATATACAGTGGGGCAAATAAGTATTTAGTCAACCACTAATTGTGCAAGTTCTCCCACTTGAAAAATTAGAGAGGCCTATGATTGCCAACATGGGTAAACCTCAACCATGAGAGACAGAATGTGAAAAAAAACAACCAAAATCACATTGTTTGATTTTTAAAGAATTTATTTGCAAATCATGGTGGAAAATAAGTATTTGGTCAATACCAAAAGTTCATCTCAATACTTTGTTATGTAGCCTTTGTTGGCAATAACGGAGGCCAAACGTTTTCTGTAACTCTTGACAAGCTTTTCACACACTGTTGCTGGTATTTTGGCCAATTCCTCCATGCAGATCTCCTCTAGAGCAGTGATGTTTTGGGGTTGTCGTTGGGCAACAGACTTTCAACTCCCTCCACAGATTTTCTATGGGGTTGAGATCTGGAGACTGGTTAAGCCACTCCAGGACCTTGAAATGCTTCTTACGAAGCCACTCCTTTGTTGCCCTGGCTGTGTGTTTGGGATCATTGTCACGCTGAAAGACCCAGCCACGTCTCATCTTCAATGCCCTTGCTGATGGAAGGAGATTTTCACTCAAAATCTCACGATACATGGCCCCATTCATTCTTTCCTTGACACAGATCAGTCGTCCTGGTCCCTTTGCAGAAAAACAGCCCCAAAGCATGATGTTTCCACCCCCATGCTTCACAGTGGGTATGGTGTCGCAATTCAGTATTCTTTCTCCTCCAAACACGAGAACCTGTGTTTCCACCAAAAAGTTCTATTTTGGTTTCATCTGACCATAACACATTCTCCCAGTCCTCTTCTGGATCATCCAAATGCTCTCTAGCGAACCGCAGATGGGCCTGGACGTGTACTGGCTTCAGCAGGGGGACACGTCTGGCAGTGCAGGATTCGAGTCCCTGGCGGCGCATTGTGTTACTGATAGTAGCCTTAGTTACTGTGGTCCCAGCTCTCTGTAGGTCATTCACTAGGTCCCTCTGTGTGGTTCTGGGATTTTTGCTCACCGTTCTTGTTATCATTTTGAAGCCACGGGGTGAGATCTTGCATGGAGCCCCAGATCGAGGGAGATTATCAGTGGTCTTGTATGTCTTTCATTTTCTAATAATTGTTCCCACAGTTGATTTCTTTACACCAAGCATTTTACCTATTGCAGATTCAGCGTTCCCAGGCTGGTGCAGGTCTACAATTTTGTCTCTGGTGTCCTTCGACAGCTCTTTGGTCTTGGCCATAGTGGAGTTTGGAGTGTGACTGACTGAGATTGTGGACAGGTGTCTTTTATACCGATAATGAGTTAAAACAGGTGCCATTAATACAGGTAACGAGTGGAGCCTCGTTAGACCTCGTTAGAAGAAGTTAGACCTCTTTGACAGCCAGAAATCTTGCTTGTTTGTAGGTGAGCAAATACTTATTTTCCACTCTAATTTGGAAATAAATTATTTAAAAATCAAACAATGTGATTTTTTTTTTTCTTCCACATTCAGTCTCTCATGGTTGAGGTTCACCCATGTTGACAATTACAGGCCTCTCTAATCTTTTCAAGTAGGAGAACTTGCATAATTGGTGGTTGACTAAATACTTATTTGCCCCACTGTACTAGTATATAAGGGTTGATAAACTTATATGAACGTGTTAACTTCACCCCCACCCCCATTTTCTGTCAGTTTGTACAGAAGAGCCCAAACTTGGAAAAACGCCGACTTCTCTAAGAGCGCCAAAGCGGCTCCTGTGCAGCACTGTCTGGCTTAACCTACTGTTGTACCAGCTGGGCTTCTCCCAATGACGTAATGGTGGTTTAAGGGCACGCATGGCTACAACATCTGTGCTCACGTTAATCCCGTTTGATACAATCCTCGGAGAATCCCACGATTCTCACCTCAACCTGTCGCGATTAATCAACCAAATCAGTCGTTGTCATGCAATAAACCGTCTTTATTAGAAAGCAAGAAGAAAGCTTTCAGTTTGAAAGTCATAATAGTAATGTTCGGCACTCCACTTTTTACATAACACTGACTGCGGGGCATCGAGATGACGCTTCTAAAGCCTCCTGAGGGCTGCGTGGGTTTTAATTGCATGCAATGAAGAGGGTGAGGCGCCGTTTGCTTCATTAGTTCGCGCTAATGAAATTGTTTTCTAATTTGTGAATGTCTAACGCACACATAACAGGATTTATGTAAGGCAGGGATGCCACAAATGATCGATAATTGATAAACTATCAAAGTAATAGTAAAAATTGCGGTTTATTTTTATTTATTTTATTTTATTTTGTTTTTAATAAAACCAGTAAGTTCTCGATTTTAATGAATTTACTATTTTTTTTATTACAAATATTTTAAATATATTTTGTTTCTTTTATTTACGAATGTTTAAATTGAAAATAAAAAAGATTTCTGTGTCTTAATTAAAATTAGATAATTGCAAACATCTGCTTTAACTTTAGAAAGCATTGACTAAATAAAAAAAACATTTAAAAAATACAGTAACTATTCTGCATTGTTTTCCTTTTTTAAAATTTATTTTTAACATTTTATTAATTTTAAAACATTTTTAAAAAAGAGTACATATACTTTTTCAGTATTTTTTCCATTGTTTAATTTTTTTTGTATCTTATGTTTTTAAATAAAATATATTTATAAAAAGAAAAAACTTCGGATTTCCGTCATCCTCGATAAAAGCAGACAGATTATCTACTAAATTAATCACAATAAGATATTAGCAAACATCTGTTTTTACTTTGGAAAACAATGATTAAACTAAATGGTCTTTTTTTTTTTAATAAAAAACACATTTCTCCTATTATAAAACTATTCTCTTCCATCTTTTATTTATTGTTTTTAAAATATTAACAGTCTATGTCAATTAGTCAATTATTTACTTGATTATCATAGACAGTCAACTAGTCGATGATATTAATTTAAAAAAGCAAACAACAAAAAAGGGAAAAAATTCTAATTATCTTTATTTTATTATTTATTTTATTGATTATTTTAATTTAAAAAAAAAAAAGAAAAAACTATTCTGACTTCTGTAGTCCTTGATTAAGGTAGACTGATTATTTCATTCATCAAAATGAGATATTCGCAAACATTTCAACTTACTTTGCAAAACAATGAAACAGTCTTATAGTCATCATAGTTAAAGCTAAAGTAGTTGCATAACTTGTAAATAAAATATAATTAACATACAGTAGGAACCAATTCGTCAACATAAAAATAAGCGGCCTCGTTATGTGACATTAATTCTAAATAACTCACTATTACAATCAGATAAATACAGAAACTTATGCAATAGCATCCCAGACAACTGTTAGCATCTCCAAAAAAGCCACTGTCTATTGTGGTTAGCTCCTACATCCTAGCTTTTAGCCCCATGTCAACTTTTGAATGATGAACGAGCAGGTGCAAAGCATTGTGGGAGTGTTTCTTCAATGAGACGCACCGCCTAAATGCTTGCAATTGTTGTCCAAATTCACTGTGTAGCGCCGTAACGCAACACCGAACAGCTGCAGAGATTTGATAAGGTCGTCTAGTGGCCTCTTGCACCCTGCTCCCCCCATAACAATTATGTAGTTGTCTGTAAGCTCCTGTAAACCTACAAACAAAAACAACTTGGCCACATTCCATTCTTGCATTTTCTTATATTTTAATGTAAGCATATGCTAGCAAACAAAAGTAGCAACTGGACTTCATTGGGCACTCAAAGTCGTTATATTTAATGATTATGCCGATATTTCTACAAACTATTTTTCATGTTAACAGTTTGGTGTCGAATGTTAGTACAATATCCAACCTTCTACTTAAAAAGGGACAGGTCATTAAACGCTGGGTTTTCATTAAGGCTGTCATGTACTTAAATGGGATCACTGGGTGAACAACGCTAAAAATAAGCTGCATTTACAGCCAATTTTCTGTCTTCAGTGTTAGAGTTAGAGACAAAACAGCAGCGGGACACTACTAGTAGGAATGGGACGATACAGGGTCACGATAAGATGTAAAAAAAAATGTAACTAAAAAAATACTATGTAAAAAGAACGTATTAATTTTTGTTCACTTGTTGCATTTTGTTCATATACTATTAAGAAAACTCCATTCATATCATTTTCTTAAACGATAGAATTCTCAACACTGTTGGCCTATTGTGCTTCAAGACCACTTGATTGCGCCATAGAGCAAATGAACCAGCATGAAGCTTTGAACCAATTGGCTGTAAAGCTTCATTGCTTCAAGAAGCTTCGTTTGGCCACCACTGCTCTCTTGGGAAAGACAGAGAACCATTGCGGCCACCTGCTGTCAACACTGTTGTCGTCCAAGATGATTTATGCCTCCCAGCATGCATTGCAGCGCTACAGATATAAATAACATTCAAACTTCATGTTCTGTGCTAACTTTTTGAGTTACTGTTTCAGTTGTTACGTTAATTGCTAGTAATGGTATTTACCGTAATTTCCCGAATATAACGCACTCCCCCCCCCCCCAAAAATCAATTTGTAAAATCATGGTGCGCATTATAAACGGGTACATGGATGGAGACAGAAATATATATCATATATAAACCGATTTTTTTTTTATTGACACCGCCACGTGGTGTTGAAGAAACGTATGGGGCGATACGTTGCCGACCATTACGGTACGTGACGTCACCATTTTGTTTCGGTAATACTTCACTCTGATCGGCCGAATGATTTAGTCTGTGTTAAATTCTGCTTTTTTCACTCTTCATAAGAGAGAATGTAAGTCGGAATACCGACTTTCATTTTACCGTATCAATCCATGGAAGAAACATTTATTCATCATGATGAAACGAGCAAGTTCTACAGCAGCCTTTTAAAAAAAAGTCACATCTGTCTTGTTTTCTCCTAGATTCTGGTAAGTTGGAGAAGTTGTCAAATCATATTATTACCGTAAACATTGCCAGTTTATGGTAATGCTTTGAACTACCAATATGCTATGCTTGTGCTGTGTTTCACCATTCAGTAAAATGACATTTCTGTATCTGTACACGAGCTCTGTTTTCTTGTATTCTTCTATTTATTGGTGCTAAAATTAGGGTGCGCGTTATAAACGGGTGCGATAATTTTCCCTAGATTTTACAAGTAAATTTGGGGTGCGCATTATACACAGGTGCGCCTTATATTCGAGAAATTACGGTAGTTTATTGTTAGGTGATCATTTTAGTTTCGTGAGCTTGAAATGACCTTTGATTGAACCACCTGCTATTACTTGCAGTGTTGTTAGTAATGCGTTACTGTAATCTGATTGCTTTCTTTCAGCAACGAGAAATCTAATGCGTTCATTTTTCCAAACCAGTAATCTGATTAGTTTCCTAGTGATTAAAGTTAGTTTCCTTAGCGTCTGTGCGTTACTATTTTGTTATTGCCTCACAATTTATGTAGAATGACTAATATTGTAGTCATGTACGAAGAGCATTTTGAATAGAAAATATTAGAAAGTCTCCCACTATGTGTTCGTTTCCATGGTAACCGCTCAGAGTTACTACCGGTTTTGGTGTTTTGGGACTGAGAAAGGCGTGTGGAGTGAGGGTGCACATTTGAGCCGAGTGTAGCCACCTGTTAAGATGTGCGAGGGAATGTTGATCTGTGTGTGTATCCATGAATGAACATGAGTATTTTTCCTTCATTCTGGAGGGTTCCAGCGATTGGTTGAAGCCGCTACTTTCGCAGCCGTTTCGTAGCTATGCCGTTACAACGTCGGGTAGAAATCATTTCAAGTCCGCAAGCAGTGTTTACATCATATTCGTGTTGCACATTAATGCCGTGAAGTGACGTGTTTGTCTAGCATCTTTGGGATGTGTTGTACAGTGCCTTGCAAAAGTATTCGGCCCCCTTGAACCTTGCAACCTTTCGCCACATTTCAGGCTTCAAACATAAAGATATAACAATTTAATTTTTTGTCAAGAATCAACAACAAGTGGGACACAATCGTGAAGTGGAACAAAATTTATTGGATAATTTAAACTTTTTTAACAAATAAAAAACTGAAAAGTGGGGCGTGCAATATTATTCGGCCCCCTTGCGTTAATACTTTGTAGCGCCACCTTTTGCTCCAATTACAGCTGCAAGTCGCTTGGGGTATGTTTCTATCAGTTTTGCACATCGAGAGACTGACATTCTTGCCCATTCTTCCTTGCAAAACAGCTCGAGCTCAGTGAGGTTGGATGGAGAGTGTTTGTGAACAGCAGTCTTCAGCTCTTTCCACAGATTCTCGATTGGATTCAGGTCTGGACTTTGACTTGGCCATTCTAACACCTGGATAGGTTTATTTTTCAACCATTCCATTGTAGATTTGGCTTTATGTTTTGGATCATTGTCCTGTTGGACGATAAATCTCCGTCCCAGTCTCAGGTCTTGTGCAGATACCAACAGGTTTTCTTCCAGAATGTTCCTGTATTTGGCTGCATCCATCTTCCCGTCAATTTTAACCATCTTCCCTGTCCCTGCTGAAGAAAAGCAGGCCCAAACCATGATGCTGCCACCACCATGTTTGACAGTGGGGATGGTGTGTTCAGGGTGATGCGCTGTGTTGCTTTTACGCCAAACATATCGTTTTGCATTGTGGCCATAAAGTTCAATTTTGGTTTCATGTGACCAGAGCACCTCAGCTGTAGATCTCTGCAGTTCATCCAGAGTGATCATGGGCCTCTTGTCTGCATCTCTGATCAATTTTCTCCTTGTTTGAGAAGAAAGTTTGGAAGGACGGCCGGGTCTTGGTAGATTTGCAGTGGTCTGATGCTCCTTCCATTTCAATATGATGACTTGCACAGTGCTCCTTGAGATGTTTAAAGCTTGGGAAATCTTTTTGTATCCAAATCCGGCTTTAAACTTCTCCACAACAGTATCTCGGACCTGCCTGGTGTGTTCCTTGGTTTTCATAATGCTCTCTGCACTTTAAACAGAACCCTGAGACTATCACAGAGCAGGTGCATTTATACGGAGACTTGATTACACACAGGTGGATTCTATTTATCATCATCGGTCATTTGGACAACATTGGATCATTCAGAGATCCTCACTGAACTTCTGGAGTGAGTTTGCTGCACTGAAAGTAAAGGGGCCGAATAATATTGCACGCCCCACTTTTCAGTTTTTTATTTGTTAAAAAAGTTTAAATTATCCAATAAATGTTGTTCCACTTCACGATTGTGTCCCACTTGTTGTTGATTCTTGACAAAAAAAATAAATTTTATATCTTTATGTTTGAAGCCTGAAATGTGGCGAAAGGTTGTAAGATTCAAGGGGGCCGAATACTTTTGCAAGGCACTGTACGTCCGATTGAGTGTAAAGTGCTTAGTTTCCGCCACGTTTTGTAGCCAAATTGAACTCGTGTGTGTACGGCTTACTTTTGGGTTGTAGCGCGCATTCATGCCTAGCCACACCTTTGTGTTTTTTGCACTCTTTATTACACAATGCATTTGTGTGTTGTTGATTATTGCGCAGTCAATATGCATTGTTTTACATTGGCAACGAGATGCTGTTATCCTTAAGCCCTAAACCCGAACTCGAATTTCAGAATTTTTGACATTACGGCTTAATTTTTGAGTTAGCGTGGGTTTAATTTGTCGGTGGAGTTGATTTCAACAAATTCCATGCAGTTTGCGTCAGTCATCTGTTAGTTTAAGGGCGCCTGAATGGTTAAGCTAGCGCGAGTCTCTGGTGGTTGAACTCAACTCCATCGACTAATTCAACCCCTGCTAACTCGAACATTAAGCCTTATGTGAAAAATTCTGATCTTCGCCTTTAAATTTAATTATCGGAAAGTCAATTACATGTGATAGCATTTTTCTGTTGTCATTCTTTAGTGTAAGGCAGCAATGGGAGAAAAATTGGTAAAAAGTAACGATTAATTACTTTTAAAGTAACTTAGTTACTTTGATGATAATCAGTAAAGTAACCAGATTACTTTTTTGAGGCGCAATCAGTAATTAAATTACTTTTTTAAGTAATCTGTGACAACACTGATTACTTCTCATTGTTAATTAAGTGTGTGGAAGCCAGTTCTTGTGCTTACATACTATAACCAAAAATTTATCCTTCCCGCTTCATGAACACAACAAAATGACTGGCGACAACATATGGAAAATTTGCTGAGTCATTAAAGCAATTTGATTAGAATATTTATGGGCTATTTTGCTCAAATCATGTGTCAAAGCCTCTAGTCTATATATTGGGATAAATTTATTTCCAACTCAATGCACATCGTGACGTCTTGTATTGCAATATATCCAGGGGTGAAAGTGGCTAGAATTTCTTGCCGGAACTGCCCGACGTGAAGGTCGCCACAGAGCCATGAATTTTATTTCTTTAAAAAAATGTTCCCCATTTTTTTGGAGGGGTGTCAAACCTCTTAAACTACTGAAATGCAAAGAAAACTGTTTTAGCACAGTAATTTCTATAACACATACAAAAACTGATTTTCATTCAAAATTGTATTTTTTCAATGATTTGCAAAATAAAAGTTAACAAAAACAGCAATAACCCCAACCCCCATCTCCTAATTTTTATTTTCCCTCATTTCCTCACATACTAAATGCTAAATCTCAATTTTAACTACATAAGAACATAGGATATATATTAAAATTAGGGTTGTTCCGATCATGTTTTTTTGCTCCCGATCCGATCCCGATCGTTTTAATTTCAGTATCTGCCGATCCCGATATTTCTCCATCCGATTGCTTTTTATTTGCCCCCGATTCAATTCCAATCATTCCCGATAATTTTTCCCGATCATATACATTTTGGCAATGCATTAAGAAAAAAATGAATAAAACTCGGACGAATATATACATTCAACATACAGTACAAAAGTACTGTATTTGTTTATTATGACAATAAATCCTCAAGATGGCATTTACATTATTAACATTCTTTCTGTGAGAGGGATCCACGGATAGAAATACTTGTAATTCTTAAAGGATAAATGTGACTTTGTATATTGTGACTAAATATTGCCATCTAGTGTATTTGTTGAGCTTTCAGTAAATGATACTGTAGCCATTTAAATGTTCTGCCCAAATGCATGATGGGAAGTGCAACCATTGCTGTGCGTAGTGGCACCAATTGATATATCTTCTCTACGTTGGGAAGTAACATAGGTTGTTAGGGAAATGATCAACAAGTATCGTTCTTCCCCACATTGCGTCCCACGATATTTCTAATTATTGAGAGAGGGATTTTAAGGCTTTAAGCAATTAAAAAGAGGTTCCAAAGACTGCCAAAATTCTCTCTACTCATTTTACGCTGCCTGTTAGCTCTATATATAGGTAAAATGGCGCCATTATAGATCGAACGCAACAGTGCCTGAGTGGGTCGTGCAGCGCATGCGTAAATTGCATTAAATATTTTAACGTGATTAATTTTTTAAAAATTAATTACCGCCGTTTACGCAATAAATTTGATAGCCCTACTTTAAGCCAAAACTAAAGACTCTGGATGAATGTAAGACATTTTGTCTGTAACGTTAAATACAATTAGAAAACGATTTAATGAAAAAATATACATATATCAAAAATAGGCATGTCCGATATTTTTTTGCCGATTCCGATACTTTGAAAATGACGTGACGTCAGACCCGATCGATCGGGATCTTTAATTAAAATTGAAGTTAATGTAAACATTTCCTTTTTCTAATTTTTTAATAATAAAGATATACAGTGGGGAGAACAAGTATTTGATACACTGCCAATGGGTTTTCCCATTGGCAGTGTATCAAATACTTGTTCTCCCCACTGTAAGTAACATACATTCAGAAAAATAAGTACAAAAGACTTATATTATGCAGAGTGAAATGGAATGTATTTTGAAGATCGCGCAAACATTGACTTTTTTAAATCATAAGGAAATGAATAAGTAGCCTAACATAAACGAACAAATATAAGTCCAAAGTGCACATTGACAGCTCAGATGTTCTGAACCTCCCCATCAGAGTAAATAAAACTAAATATGATAATTAAGCCTCCTCAACTCTTTCGTTGCTCTTAAAGATTTGATCCATTTTATGTTGCATTGCCTTTTTTTGTCGCATCAATTCAACAAGCTTTTTTTTTTTTTTTTTTGCTGTTCCAGAAAACATGCACATTTGAACCAATCAGAGCTAACCATCTCTGCTGATCACATGTCAGTAAGTCAGCCAATTGAACGGATAAATGAGTCCAGGCGTTTTGCTTTGCTGCGTGCATTCGCACATTGACGTGACTTATCATCGTCAGACTCGGATAACTGCAGCAGCTGGGGAAACCTCCGTGCCGTCCGTGGAATGAAATCAATAATAAATATTGGTGGAAACGGATTACGCTACACAAGCACTTTATGATGCTTGTTGTTAACACTTGTGTATGTAAATCTGATGTTGGTACATTGTTTTGTTCTTGGAGCTAGAACGCATGTGTGGCAGCTTAGCATTATTTTATTTTTTATTTTTTTTTTTCATAGCGTTTTGACCGTTGCTGCCATATTTTCGGAATCAAAGCACCGTGTTCTGGCCCACTTTCACCCCTGAATATATCTCCAAAAGTTATTTTGTTTGAACTCTAACTACTAGTGTGTAAAGGATGACTGAAAAGCAGAACAGTGTTAATTGCAGGTCATGTTGTGGCAATATCCCGCTTCACTTGGCTTTCAGCCTTCGGTTTACTGGATCTGTGTGTGAAAGTGGCTAAAAATAAATTGCGACTGCCTGTAAAAGTTGACATTTGTACATGTTCCTGAACTGTAAAGCGTCTGTGTCACTTTTGATCTAAGTGACTCACAACGTTATTTTACTTTGGCTAACTTTTGGACCAATTCTATACGTATTACCGCAAATGTTTCACTACCATTGCTAATGGTAGACGTTTATGTGGCGTCCAGTCATCTTCAGCTTTGAATTTAAACCAGTTTAGCGCTTGTAAACATCATTGGCAGCAATTAATTAAATTAAAACATGTTTTGCAATGTTTAGCACTGGTAGACGTCCAAACTATTTGAAGTGAGAGGGTGAACGAACGTTCATTTGTTGTCACCTTCCCACTTCAAATTAATTAGACATCTGTCGCTTTTTGACATCAATCGCTTTCAATGGCATCCAATGAGTTAAAGTGAATGTAAAACTTTAAGGTCACCGTAACAAACACAAACTTTCATGTCAATTAGGGGGCCACTAAATGTTGTTCCGCGGGCCTAAATTGGCCCGCATTACTTACATTTGAGAACCCTGTGTGACCTTTTTTTCCCCGCTTTTTTTCTTTTTTTTAATCAGAAGAGCAAGGAAAGATAGCAAGAAAGTGGGAGAGCAATCTTACCTTTGAGTAAAAGGGAAGGTCATCATTTCTTGAAGCTTCATTCCTGGAAAATGCGGAGGGGAAAAAAAACATGTTGATGGCTTCAATCCAGTGGATCAGTGTACCGTATAAACACAACAGCGCAAATCTGCGGGTGGCAGGCACACGCTCATCCACTGAAAACAAGATTATTCAAGCCAATTTTTTTTCCTTCAAGGTGCTCACCTTTTCTTATAAAACTCCATGAAGCTGGGCCTGGTTCTCCCAAATGTTGGCGAATTGCAACAGGATTCCTTCAATGTGAATTCATCAGGAGGGGTTAATAAAAAACTTCAAAATGTGCTATGATAGACAGCCTCTGACATTAAATGATGGTAGACAATATTTTGTACACAAATCTATTGAAAAATGTGACAGAATTGTGAGCGGATTACAACTAGATACAGTGTGGAGAACAAGTATTTGACACACTGCCAATGGGAAAACCCATTGGCAGTGTGTCAAATACTTGTTCTCCCCACTGTATGTACCAAAAGCAAAATTTTTGGCCGAAAACCGACAACCGAAAGGCCGACTAAAACACATGTATACAATTAATTTTTTATTCCCTTTTTTTGAAATAAAAAATATTTGATTTTAGGGCAAAAAGTATTTAGTCAACCACCAATTGTGCAAGTTCTCCTACTTGAAAAGATTAGAGAGGCCTGTAATTGTCAACATTGGTAAACCTCAACCATGACAGACAGAATGTGTAAAAAAAAAAAAAAAAAAAAAAAAATCACGTTGTTTGATTTTTGTGACGTGACAACGCAATACGCGCCTTTGGGAATCGTTAAAGGGATCGTTAAGGCTTTTTCATTGTGATGTCAAGGCCTCGAAACACTAGGAACCGGTTCGGAATTGGAATCGGATTTCGATTCCCATCCCTAATCTCAGCTACTCTCAAGTTTAACCCTTTTAACACCTAAGCCTATTTTGGCCGAATTTGCATGCATTTTATGTTGTCTTTATATTTCAAAGAAAAAATTGTTTACAATGGCCAAGTTGGGTCCCTTTTTCAGGACACCTTGAACTTCATGTCCAAACTGTTGTTTTCTTCACTGACCAATTATAGTCCACATTTTGGACCCAAAAAGAAAAAAAAAAAATCCCAAATTTTTTTTTCAAAATTTGTAATGTTGACGTCCCATTGACAACCAAACATGCTCGACCAACCGTTTTGAAGCTTGATATTATTTATTCAACTTGTTAGGATAAACATTCAATAGAAAAAAAATAAGATTGAATAGTTTTATGCTTGACGATTCAACACAAACAGCAGGTATGGTCATAGGCGTTTTTGGCATTTACACATACTATGGTAAAAAACAGGTTATATACAGTGCAAAATAGTGAGAAAAAAATATATATATATATCATCTAACACACAAAGGGTTTGGAGGATATCTCTGTGAAGTTAAGTGTTGTACCCATCACCTTATCAAAAGTATATACATACATGCAATCAAGCTTCTCGAACACACATCTACATAAAAATTGAAAAGATTATAGTGGAGAAAAAAATATCACTGAAAAAAAGTATTTTAAAAAATACTGACAAGTAGTTCAGTTCAATTCAAATTTTTCAGGCATACGACCCAATAAAGTTTTTTTTTTTTGCACACTCAATAAAGCTTCTTCTTGATCAGCTCACGGAACTGCGTCACACACAACGTCACACTGCCTACTCTTTCACCGTTTGCGTGCTGCTGTCACTTCTACTCGCCGAGACGCTGACTCATCCAAAGAAAACAACGACAAATACGGCTCATCTTCTTCCTTGAGTTAATGAAATAATGCATTAGCTTGCGCTTAATGTAGTTTTAGATTCATTCTGCACGTTTCAAAGTCGCTCGCTCAAACCAACCGGCCGTTGCTTGCTTCGCATGCCTCCCTTTCATTAGTTGGCGCCTTGCTCGGACATTTATTAAAAATGATCACATTCGGTTCGTCCTTCTTGACATCACAACGGCTCTTGGGATATGTAGTCTTCTGTGCTGCTTTCGGTTTTGAAAAAGGACAAGAAATTATGGAAATATGGAGATAGATACATGGTCCATGCAGCGTTTGAATGCATAATTATGAGTGCAATAAAACTATAAAACTCAAATGACATTATCTCCCATTTTTCTTGGTTGATTGACTTCAAATAAAAACTGGTGTGGACATCAACTTCCGCACTTTCAAATGAGTCCAACCAGCCGCACGTGGGTGACGTAATTACTAGAGCTGGGAATCTTTGGGCACCTAACGATTCGATTACGATTACGATTCAGATGCTCCGATTCGATTCTAAAACGATTATTGATGCACCCCCCCCTTTTAAAAAAATTTTTTTTTTAATTTTTTTAAAGTTTTGTACATTAGTTCCAAAATTGTTCAAAAATACTCTGAGGCTAAACCAAACTACTATTTCAGTATCAAGTTAACATATAGCAGTAAACAAATATACAAAAATAACAGTAAATAAAAAACTCCAGTGCCCATTCTGTATCAGCAGCTTTAAACTACATTCAATTAATTTAATGTTGTGAATCAACCGTTAAAGTTGTTAAAATTGCTCCCGTTAATCCATAATTTCCCTTTTGTCTACTTTCGACATGTGAAAGTTTTAAAACTATTTTAAAGATAGATTCAAGTCAATATTTTACCGATTTAGGAGTATTTTAGATAAAAAGTTAATTAGGTTTGCTTGGAAGGTTCGCTACAACAGCCTTGCAGGGAAGTGTACTGCTTTAAGATGGCGGCCGTTTACTACGTCCGCATCTAGCTTTTTGTAGATGTGCTGCAAACGCTACCGTTACCGTAGTGCATCTAGTCCTATATAAATGATATCTACCGTAACATTATGTGGATGACATACTTTTGTAGCAGCTTTTCAGCAGCAGTCAGGTATGTGGTTGTGTTTTTTTATCTCGTGGCATGAGTTGAGCTAGAGCCGTGAGTTGAGCATTGGCATTACCCGAGGGGCCGGGTAATGAGAAGCATGATGTTTAGCTACTCTCGCTCCGTTGCTCATTGACCGCGCGGCGCGCTGAGTGTGTTGTACTTCCGCTTTACTTGGCATATTTCAATAATCGGAATTTGGATGTTTGTGAATCGTTCTCGAATCTTCCACGGCCGAATCGCGAAAAATCTAAGAATCGGAAATTTTGCACACTTCTAGTAATTACAGCGTGACGGCGCTTCAAAGACGATATGCGTAAATGCATCGCTGCCGACACGTTCGGTGTTAAAGGGTTAATTAGTTTGCATCATTTTATTGCAATGTTTTTCCTTATTCAGATTTATTTCAAGACTACAGTTAGTTAGACTTCACTTTGATGGTTAATGCAGTTATTGCAATTTTGTTGTTTTATCACAATAGATTGGTTTATTTACATTTCAAAAACCAGAAGCCATTTACGAAAGTGATTGCACTTTAGTTTACATATTTATATGTTCAGATAAGAATTGAATGAGGCAAAATAACATGCTTTTTCTCTCAAATGTATTGTTATAATCATTTGTTTCAGATGTACTGTAATTATTTTCTGTATAAAGATTAATTTGGTGTTCAAAAAGTCTTTTTTCAAACTTGAGTCTTGAAAAAGAGGGGGTCGTCTTATAATCGGGCCAATACAGTACATCTTTGTTATGGTTCTTCTTGGAAAAAATTAATGCTGTTAAAAAAAATCTCATTTATCAATATATATAGCAATTAGCCCACCACAGCTTCAAAAAAATCTATGGGGAAACCATGAATTTGGATGGAATTAAATTGGCTAAAAAAAATGATATTTAAGTGTTTATTTTGCTCTGTATGTTTTGACACAAAATCTAAAATCATGTAGTAGTAAATGTTATAACAAATGTTTCTCTTCTATGATTCAGCCACTTGAGCGAACCTGGCACTGAAATATCATCATTCACTTCCAGTTCAAGAGAAAACTCACTGTGTGGGCGTCCTGGTTGAGCTGCGCCAGCGTAGGGTTGTGTTTCCACTTCCTGGCTTTCGGCCTTTGCGGCACCTGAGCGCTCTGTCCACCGTGCGATTCCACACTGACGTCGCCCGTGGGCACCCTGAAGCTTGTACCGCTCCAGTCTTCAAATGTCGGGATGTTCTCCTTGTTGGTGTCTGTTCTGTGAGGTTGAAAGGACAGAAGAGGCCTGCTTTGTGTCCTATCTGCTCTTCATAAAGCGTGACGTTAATAAGCTTTGCGCTGTTTAGCATTCCTGGCTAACTCTATTTACTGTCCACATGCTTCGTTTTGTGATAACCAATGTTCACGTGTGTTCAGTTTTCGTTGCCGTACCTGCTTCTGTTGAGCTGCGCGGAGGTGTCCTGCATTTCTCGCAGGTTACGTCGTCGCTGCCTCGCTGACAGAGCGAGCCGCCGCGAGGTCAACTCGACAAAGTCCGACGTTTGATGGACATCGAAGAGGTGCTGCTCAACCGCCAAACGGATTGTCCTGTTCAATATGCTGTTTAGGAGGTGACAAGGTGACATAAATATGCATCGACAGGTGAATACTGAATAGGCTCTAAGAGATATAACTTACCTAATGGCATCAGGTGTGTGAACTAGAGGGGGGTAGTGGGTACTGAAAAAAGAAGAAAGTGAAACTTAAGACCTTTTTAAGACCATTTAGAAAAGAGTTCAACGCCAATTCCAAACTCACATAAAAAAATAGAAACTGACAAACAATTTCACGCAATTCAGTACAATTTAAAATAGAAGGAATTTAAAGGGAACCACGGATAAAAAGACAGCGTTGTCAATACTTTACAAAACGAGCAGCAAAAGCATAATGAACAGGAAAGACTGGATGAGACGAGAGTAGGACAAAACCGGTGTTCTGCCAATATGTCCTACACCCGCGAAACGTCCTACAAGAGGCCAAAGTACTACTGTGCGCTTTCAGCTTGTTTTATTTAGATCAGGGGTGTCCAAACTTTTTGCAAAGGGGGCCAGATTTGGTGTGGTAAAAATGTTGGGGGGCGACCTTGGCTGACATCCTTTATCTAGAACAATATTTTTAAGCAAATTTTAGCAAGCCCTTCTTTGTGTCACATTTGCTTTATTATTTAATCAATAATTTCAACAATCTCGCAACAAGCATTTCTAGTTGTAGTTAAGTTTCAGCTTTCTAGTCCTTTTGAAATGGTAAATGGAGAGTACTTATATAGTGCTTTATCTACATTGTTACAATGGCCAAAGCGCTTTACATTAGCACACATTTACCCATTCACACCAGCATTCACACACCAATGGTGTTGCTGTCATGCAAGGCGCTGCCAACCCATTGGGGGCAAGTTAGGGTTCAGTGCCTTGCCCAAGGGCACTTCGCCAGTGGGCAATCATAGCCAGGAATCGAACCGCTGACGCTTCAGTCCCAGGACAATTCAAGCTACCAACTGCGCCACGGCAGCCTTTGACTCTCGGGCTCTTGCGAAATAGTGCTGCTGTGAAATTAAACTAGCTTTAAGTTGCTTAAATTTCTCGCTGCGTATCTTCCCTGAAATGTTGTCGTACATGTCAGCGTGTCTTGTTTAGTAATATTGCCTTACAGTGAACTCTTTAAAACAGCGACTGTCTCTTTGCAAATGAGGCAGACACAGTTGTTGCGTATTTTAGTGAAGAAATAGTCCAATTTCCACCTAACCTTGAAGCGTCGGCTGTCGCAGTCAACTTTCTTTTTTTTTTGTTGATTGTCGCCATTTTAGAAAATTGGGAGTTGAATGGAGAAAAAACACCTGTAACCTTTTTATGACTAACCTTTTTATGACCTTTCTTTTGACCTTTTTTGGTGACCCGAACTGGATCCACATATATAACTACACACATATAGCAATAACTGCACATTTATATAGCAATAACTGCCTTTGAGAGTGCCTTTAAGAGTAACTAACTGTGTGTTGCTGTTTTTGATGTGCACACATTCTTTTGGACTGACTGTACAACTTCTTATCAGGTTATGCCTGCCACTTTGACGCGGTTTAGCTTATTGCTATGGTTACCAAGATACCTGATACAAACCATCTGCTGCTAAAAAGTACAACGAGTGAACCAATCATATTTGGACACAAGACTCATCTCCTTAAGAGGTTGAGCAAAACATGTTAAGATTACCATTTTTGGGCAGGCAGTGTGCTTCCTGAGAGCAAGGGCTGGCCATCTCTGTTCTCACGTGGCATGTGCCAATAAAGAGCCGGACATTTCCGGGCCACGCCAGAGTCTGCCGTGGATTAACGTGTGATCGCTCGGTGTTGTTCCTTGGATACTCAGACCAGGAGCGTTGGCTCTCCGCTCATTGTCGACAGGTAGGAGCTTGATTCATTACCAGGGAACTCGTTGTGCTTTAACTGTGGCGTGGGGATGTTTTAGCTTCGACAACTAATATATCTAGCGCCATCGTTTCTTGTACTTGTGTGTGTTTTAACTGCATCGTGGGGGTCTTAGGTGATAACAAGTGACAATTTAGACCTAGCGTTGTGGTTATTCTGTGTTATGCTTGTTTTTTGCTTGCCTTTGTGGGATTGTAATCAATAAACTTCATTTATTTGCAATTTCTAATCAGTAAACATTGTCTATTTCGCAAAAGTGTGCCTGTTGCTGACTCATTGCGAACCTTGACATTTCGTAAAACAGGAGTGAAGGGTCGCACGGGGTAATGTTGCTTGGAGTGCTGCTGCCTTTTAGTGGGTAAATGAGGAGCAGCATTTAGTGTGTAAGCTACTTCATATGCTGGTAGCAGTACTGCTGAGCAATTTATTAAGTCTGTGTGCGAGCCAGACGTTACTGATTTTATGACAGATGCTGGGGGCCGGATGAAATTTGACCACGGGCCGCATTTGGTCCCCGGGCCGGACTTTGGACATGTCTGATTTAGATCCATCCAGGCCGAATGTACTAAACATGCCTTAAGAAAATACTTAAAACATAGTAATATCAAATAAGGTTGGTTGAAGCATGCTACGTTACTAATGTGGTCAACGGATCAACAATCTGCTTTAAAACTACAACAACAAAACACAATGCTTAAAAATATGAGCGGGAAACACATGCAAAAAGTATTTTGAGGTAATAAATAGGTAATAAAAGACTCAATAAAAACACAAATAGCAAGTATCGCCGCATTTAACCAATGCGCGCATGTGTAGATGTCTTGCCATGTAGAGGGAATTGCAGAACACCGGTAGTTTTCATGTGGCAAGTTCGGCTGTGACAGTGACAGCTGCCGACATTGCACTGTCGCGGCATGCAGGTAGCGTTTAAGACCACACTGTTTAGTAACATTAACTAACACCACAAGGACCATGTTATTTTTTTCTACATCGATAGTATGTATATTTTTTATCGATCTATTAGCTGCAATCAGTAACAAATCCTCAGATGAAAACAAACAAATCTGTTACGTCCGCAAATGTGGAAGAAAGTTCACAACAATAACAGAGGGATTACGTAAAAGGGTTTATTGAACACACAAAAAAACACGTGATCGCCCGTGACAGTAGGTCATGATCAATTAAAAAAAAAAAAAAACGATGTAAAACCGCGGTGAGAGGCAGACGAACGAAAAAACTAAAGCAAGGATGCAACCACAAACTGCCAAATGGCAGAAAGTCAATATCTTGGCAACCGCCTAGGATCGGTTTAAAGACACTGCTGATGAGTAGGAATTGGATGCAGAACGACGTCGGAAAGTCATCACACAGCTTTGTAACAAAACAATCTGAATAGCAGCAGTATGTGACAAAATCATGCCAGTCGTCGTACTAGCTTTACTAGTATAGAGTACAGCTATTCTCAGAGTCCAGCCCAGTCCAACCGTGCCATCACCCCTAGCGTGCATTGCGAGGGTAAAACATGACGCCCTCCGTAGGTCAAAACATGTACTAAATATTGTAGGTTTTTAAATCAATGGCAATATTTTATGTGTTTCTAAAAACATTTTAGTAAAAGAGAAGAATTGTTGAGCATTAGAGCCTACAAGTCTTAGTCCGTGGTTCCCTTTAAGACCTAGTTGAAATAAAATGCCTTTTTTAGATACTTTGTCTAGATTAGGAAATTTAAGACTTAAGATTTTTAAGAACCCTAGCCTAGCACACTAGATCGATTGTTCCTGAAAAATAAAAGATGCACTTTTCTCTTTTTACAGGTTCTTTTATTCTCTTAATAAGAGATGACAACACACAATTAAGGAACAATAGATTACACAAAACAATTTGAGATAAATCCAATTGAGACCATTTTCATGGGAAGAACCTTTAAATAAATATGTGGCTGGTGATTGGATGATGGCTCCTCTCATGGCACTCATGACAGACAAATGCACATTAAGTCACAGTATGACATATTGGTTAAATGGAAGAGTGAAAACACTGTTTCCTGTCAAAAAGGCTTTTCGTGATGTTTTTTCCTATTCTTTAAATGGGTAAAATTAAGCGTCTTTCCGACAAAATTGTAGAAAAAATGAGTTCTCCAAGAACCGCTTTGCACGATGCCATTGTAGTTTCTTCCTGGTCACGTTTGCAGCTCCCGCCTCTTTCCCCTGATTGACTCGGTCATCAGATAGCCGCAAAGTGATTAGACACTTGAGGGAAACGGAACTGTATTACGAATCAATGAATCAGGCGGGACCTGTAGAAGTGTAATGATAACCAATCGATGTATCCATCCAGATTGATATATGCAAGGATCCAATCCGATTGATGGCCTCCCAGTCCAAATGGATTGGGCGTCTATCGCAGTTGATGACAGTTTATGATTTCAGTGTTTCTAGGAATGTATAAATCAAACAGGGAAGCGCTGACTTTTTAAAAAACGTCAGCTGACCTGTGACAAATCTTCCACAAACACTAATGTTTACAGTAAACAGCATAGCTTGGCACAGGGCTGATGAAGGAAGTGATTTGAAAGGATTGACGACATTCAGTATGAAGGTGACAGCTTCTGACGAATATGGAAATATGTCTCGTCAACACCCCTTAAGAAATACCTTACAACATAAAACAGGTTAATGGCTTACCAGTGTTGACTTAACCTTTGACTGTAATTGCTTATAAGGTGGCAAAATTAAGCTACGCGTGTAACTTAAGGAGCCATTCATGCTTTCATCTTTCAGGCTAACATGCAAGTTGAATAAGAGTGCGGTAATGTACAGTAGCCGCTTGATCACGCTTGTGCAGTGTAACCCGGGCCAGCCACTCATCTGCTAATCCTGTGTTACACCATCGCGGCATGTTAGCCAGCGAATCCATCTATGTTAACCACTCAGTGGAAGAATAACATAATAACCAGTGGGCAGAAGTTAAAAGAAAACTTGGACAGTGCAAGTGTCTATAGAACACACTGAATGTAGATGGATGGAGTTAACTGTTTGTGTGCGGTGTATTTGCTAGCAAGCCATTTTGCATTCTGGGGACAGTCGAACTGTTTCATCATGACTCATGTACAAAAAAAATCAGTACAAACAAAACGAAGTAACTGACCGACAATCGTCCTAAAGACAAATGATATGACCGACTCAAATATAAACCAACAAATGGACAGCCAGATCAACAAACTAAAGCAGTCCCGACTAGTCGACGATGTCGACGTCATCGATGACGTAAATGCGCCGACGGGCAAAACATATCGTCGACGGGTAAAAAAAAATTACATTCGGATAAAGTTTAGAATGGTGGGCGCTCGCGATACAAGCGGTTGGTACTGGCACCCTCAAGGGGGCCGCTGTTATTTCAATGTGACCGGCGTTGTCAGATTGAGCAAAGAGGAAGAAAGTGGGCGAGCGAGAGAGAGGGAGCGAGCTCAGTGAGTTGGAATAGTGCGCGGGTAGCGCCGAGTTGAGTGGCTGCATCCCCCACGTTCGTTTTGGTCAATAAAAGTATCCATAAAGAGTCATCCGACGCCTCTCGGTGTTTTTATGCACACCGCCGCCTTCCTAAGGAGGAAATCGGACGAACCTGGACGAACCGACGACAACGAGCCACGTGAATCGCCGGTTCACTTCTCACTACGGCAAGGAGTTGAAAACACTGCCAATTACCAAAAAGGGCAGAATTGGTAACTCGTGAAAGCGGCATAAAGCCAAAAAAGCGGACTGGAATAGCCAGAGACTATAATTATTTCAAGGAAAATATGGAGGGTGCCACTTTGTGTACTCTTTGCTTAGCTGAGCTCGCATACCACGGTAGCACGTCGGCTATGAACGAACACTTGAAGCGCCGTCACCCAAGTGTAATTTTCGAAGACAACAAGAAACAACAAGCTAGCGGATTGTAAGTCCATACAACTTTCGAACAATTTTTTTTAATGGAAGCCTTTATGTGCGTCGTATCAACGTGCATTTTTGTTTGATGAAATAATATATATATATATATATATATATATATATATATATATATATATATATATATATATATATATATATATATAATATAATTATATAATATATATTTTTTAATATTATTAAATTCATTAGGATCATGGAAGCTCCCACTTGGTGAAAATATATACATATATCGTGTATATACATAATATAATAAAAATATATTTGGAAACAGAACTGGCCTGCTTACTGTAATCCATGACACCACTAATGTTAGTTACTTAATATTATAAAGTATTAATGTGTATATACTAGGGCTGTCAAATTTTTAATCGAGTTAATTACAGCTTAAAAATTAATTAATCGTAATTAATCGCAATTAATCGCAATTCAAACCATCTATAAAATATGTCATATTTTTCTGTAAAAATTATTGTTGGAATGGAAAGATAAGACACAAGATGGATATATACATTCAACATACGGTACATAGGGACTGTATTTGTTTATTATAACAATAAATCAACAAGATGGCATTAACATTATTAACATTCTGTTAAAGCGATCCATGGATAGAAAGACTTTGTAGTTCTTAAAAGATAAATGTTACTACAAGTTATAGAAATTTTATATTAAAACCTCTCTTCATGTTTTCGTTTTAATAAAATTTGTAAAAATTTCAATCAAAAAATAAACTAGTAGCCCGCCATTGTTGATGTCAATAATTACTTACACAATGCTCATGGGTGCTGAAGCCTATAAAATCAGTCGCACCCAAGCGCCAGCAGAGGGTGGCAAAACTCCATAAAACACAATTAACATGTGGGCATTTCTCTGTACTGTCATATAAATCTGTCTGAGCGGGGCATGTGCGTTAATTGTGTCAAATATTTTAACGTGATTAATTTAAAAAATTAATTACCGCCCGTTAACGCGATAATTTTGACAGCCCTAGTATATAAATATAGTAGTATACTATAAAATTAATACTATATATTTAATTTTTGTTACTGTGTGCCTTTCATTCAAAATAGTTATGGTAATATTTCAGTGTGCCCTCTACTTATCTATTTTCAGGTTAAAACAAAAAACAAAAGTTGAACAGTTTTTCCCATCCCCCAAAAATGCGGAATGCACACCAGAAAAAGCATCTGAACTCACACAAAGTATTCTGAAAATGGTTGTCTGGGACATTGCAATTCATTTTAAGATTTAGAACAATATAGACAATGACATACCACAAACAGAGTAAGAGTTGTTTTGACTCCTGTTAAAGAGGTGAAGTCACAGTGTTCCCGTTTACATTTTTTTTGCACTAGTTAATGCCAGCAGCATTTGACCTCATTGTTTGTGATTTATTATTGGTATTTATGTTATTTATTTATATGTTAATAAAGAATTTAGGTGTTCCGAAATGTTTTTTGTGAATTAATAAGCTTGGACAAAAATGTCATTATTAAAGTAGTAAAAAATAAAATAAAATTATTAGATTAGTCGACTAATCGTAAAAATAGTCGGCTGACTAATCGGGAGGAAATTAGTCGTTTGGGACAGCCCTACAACAAACAGAAAAATTAACAAAGCAATGGATGGACAGAAAAATGGACTGACCAAATAAGGAACATACGGAGAGATCGATCAACGGACAGGAAAATAATTGATAGATAGATGGGCTTACGATCCTACAAACCATCCGATCAACAGCATATAACCCGCAAATAAACCCGGGCGGGGTGATACTGTATTTTTCAGACTACAAGCTGCACTTAGTTATGCTCTCCCTGACACTTATCCACAAGTAAGACTTGTATATATTAGACATGTGCCGATTTCCAGTTTCAAGGTATACCGTGGTATGAAAACGTCAAGGTTTCAAAACCACAAAAATTTTCCATTATACCATCCCTAAGTTATTAGCTATTTTTAATGTCCCAAAAATGCATGGAGAAATCCCTCGCTTGCAGCTGTCAGCTGTGCTCCACGATGGCCGGAGGAGGTGAAACTCCTGAATTTTTCCCCCCATGGAAGAAAACGAAACCGCTGGTATGGGAATACTTCGGCTACAGAAAAGTTAAAGATGGCCGCGGAAGAATGACGCCAATGCCGTAGCGGTTCCCGTTCTCGCATTGATTTTTTTCGCAACGTTTCAAAATGCATGCATGGTACGAAAAATATAATATTTACGTTGAATCCTTGAACAAATCACTCCTGAGAGAAACCTTCCAATTTGTATGCGGTACAGCTTTCTTAAATCTTTCAAAATCCAAATTTAAACTCTGCTTTGACATGACAGTGTGCTGCCTTCGACTGACTATTACTAAATGAAGATTCAAACTAGGCCCCCTATGGTAAGGCGTCGCGCAAAGAATGACGAAGTGTCACGTCAATAGTAATTAAGTCTATGCTTGTACATGTTAAAATATTCGTAAGTTCTTGAAAGTTCTTAAATGTTTTTTCAGATGTAACAGACATCACCGAAGCATGTGATGCTACGTATAGTTGAAAATTAACCATTAGTGTGTTACGTTAACATCCCAGAACAACTATTCAGTTAGTTGCTTCTTATTCTTTCGTAGTTTTTATTTTTATTATTATAATTATTATATTTCCAGATAAAATGAATGAGGACCTGATCATTGATTGTGGAGAAACCTGATTCAGAAATATCAGAGTCAACCTTTAGTTAATATTCACGTCCAATGTTATTAAAAAGTTACTATTAGGGTTGCGCCTCGTTTGAAATTGAACGGTTCCGATTCCGATTCCACATCTGATTCCGGTTCCGAACAATTCCCGATTCCGATTGTTTTAAGAGGCAGGGTCCAAAAAAAAAAAAAAAAAAAAAAAAAAAATACAGGGTCCAAAAAATTGCTTAGTTTATATTAAAGTCTTAACTTCTCGACGTTTTTTTAAAATTAAATGATTTTCTTACAGGGCTAATTATAACTTGTATATAAATATCAGTCTTTAAACTCGAGCAATTTTTTCCGCTCGGCATTCAGGGCTTCGAAACAAGGAATCGAAATTTTAAAATTCGAACGATTCCGGGAGCATCGGAGTGTTAGAACCGGGTCCCATCGATTCTCGATGCTCGATGCCCAACCTTAGTTACTATGCTGTAGTTTCTTGAGATTTCAGAACAGATTCTTTTTTTTTTTCTTTTCTTTCTTTGAACCCTTCCTGTTCAGCTGTTTGACACCGAGAATGGAAGTCTAAGTGTCACATAGAGAGTCTGACTCTGACATTCTCCCTTTGTGATCATTCAACATATCTCATTTATGATGACAAAACAGCGAACAGGAAGAGGTTATGGGGGAACAGAAGAAAAGAAACACAAGAGAAGAAAGAGAAGAAAAACAACAACGAGAAATACATTTAACGCCTAACTACACTAACTACAAATATGTTGGTGCTATCGTCAGCTAAATGTATTTCCGGTTGACACCATGTGGGGGGCCTGTTGACCAGGGAAAGAGGGTGAAGAAAGTGGGGGAGTCTATAAGATAAGTGATAGAAAGGGGTAAAGTGTACACAAATCATCTCTGTGATCTAGAACCCAGTAATCGTGTGAATCCCTTGTGAGTGTAAGCCCGTTGGCGACCGACCCTACACCGCCCCATCGCCAATCCCGGCACCGGGACCCCCTGCCTGAGTGCGCCCAATAACATCCAGCCTCACGTGAGGCCCCGCCGGGCACGCAGCAGCCACGCAGACGAGCGGAGACGCCACGCGGGCGCCGACACAGGGCTTCAGCCCCCACCCAACCAGCCCGGGGAGGGATGGCGGGCCCGGGGGGGAGGGGGGCGCAGCCCAGCAAAGGAGCCCTTGCCCCCCCCACCCGGAATCCAGGGTGGTCCCCTGGGGCCACCCGCACACCCATCTACCAGCCTACCAGCCCTCGGGGATGGCAAGAGGGGACACACCACCAACCCCACACCCGTCCCCAACCCCGTCCACCCACCCAGGCCACGAGCCGCCGCCGCAGCCCCCCAGCCAACACGGCACGCCACGGGGCCCCCAGTGGCCTACCAAGCCCAATACAGGGCAGGGTGCCCCGCCGTAGCAGGCAACATCCAGGCGATACACCGCCGCCCAGCTAGCGATCCGCGGCGGAGCACAGGGCGGATACCCAGTTAGAGAAGAGAGGGGAAGGCGGAGGCAGGAGAACGCCGAGGAGCCGCCGTGGGGCGACGCGAGACCGGAGCCCCGACCTCCCCACACTCCCGCGGCCAGCAGCCCTGGCAGAGAGGAGGCCACGCCTCGGGAGCCATGCCATAGAAAAAAAGTGTGGGACCCACCTACCACCCTATTACTGTGGCTGCCAGGTTCCCAGCTGGCAGCCATAACCCAGCACCGTGATAGGATTGTGAGGGGAGGGTAGTGCAATGTATGCATTAAAATAGGAGATCTTGGCTTGGGGCAGTGGGACTGCAGCATGGAAATTCAGCACAGCTGCCCGTCCCACCGCCCTTTGCCAGAGCTCTCCTGTGGAGTATGATGTGTGTGGTGCATTAAAAAAAAGGTGCAGGGATGGTAGGGCCTGCCGTGAGGAGGTAACCGTGAGGCACCCCCCCGGCCCCAACCATCCCACAACCTTGGTGTGTGAGGCATTAAAAACAGTGGGGAGCTAGGCCAGGACTGTATGGCCCCGTCCCAACTCTCCCCGGAGAAATGAATGAGTATGTAAGTGCCAGGGTGAAAGATATTTACAGTGCTTCGGTACAGATTCTTGAATACAGTGTACATCTTTTCTCTCACCTACTAACCTAACGTTTACAACCACTTTACATCTGCCCTCGTGCTCTTTCAAGGGGAAAGCAATAAAACGTGCGACTGTACAAACAGTTGGTCATATCAGCTGCAAAGCCAACATACAGGGAAGACTAAATGAGGAACTACACTATTATATCGACTTCATGAGCAGTAGAACTTTAGGCCAGAATGATGAGTTTGCATGTTTGGTGTCGATGAATGCGGGAACTTGTAAACCTTAGGTCACTGACTGCCATTGACAGCGAAAGACGTTCAATCCATTTGGACAGAGAAGGCTGACAGCGATCATTTGTTAGAGCTGCCGCAATTAATAAACTAATTAGATTACTTTATTTTAGGGCTGTCAAACGATTAAAATTTCTAATCGAGTTAATTACAGCTTAAAAATTAATTAATCGTAATTAATCGCAGTTCAAACCATATCAAAAATGCCATATTTTTCTGTAAATTATTGTTGGAATGAAAAGATGGGACACAAGACGGATATGTACATTCAACATACGGTACATAAGTACTGTATTTGTTTATTATAACAATAAATCAACAAGATGGCATTAACATTATTAACATTCTCTTAAAGCGATCCATGGATAGAAAAACTTGTAGTTCTTAAAAGATAAATGTTAGTACAAGTTATAGAAATTTTATATCAAAACCCCTCTTTATGTTTTCGTTTTATTAAAATTTGTAAAATTTTCAATGAAAAAATAAACCAGTATGTCACCATTGTTGATGTCATTACACCATGCTAACTCCCCAAACCCATAAAATCATTTGGACCCAAGCGCCAGCAGAGGACGCCAAACAACAAAAAACAAGTAACAAGTGGACATTACACTGCTGTCATTTTAATCTGAGCGGGGCAAGTGCGTTAATTGCGTCAAATATTTTAACGTGATTAATTTAAAAAAATTACCGCCCATTAACGCGATAATTTTGACAGCCCTACTTTATTTGTATTTTTGGTGTATTGTTTGTTTTTTAAATCATATAACATAAAAACAGTAAATATTATTTTATATATATATATATATATATATATATATATATATATATATTATTATATATGTTATTATATTATATTATATAAATATACAATATTTTTTATATTTTTTAAATTAAAAATTTTTAGTATATTTTTATTAATTAAAAATAAGTAGTTTAAAACATTTGGAAAAAAGGAAAATAGTTTTTTTTATTCATCATAATTATTTTAAATATTTTTTAATCCAAAAAAACACACAAAAGAAACAAATTCATACTATTTTTTTTAATTTATTATTTTTTTAAAAATATACAGTATTTTAAATAAAAAAAAGGGATAAAACTAAAAATATTCTTGTTTCTAATTATTTTTACATATTTTTTAACTTAAGAAAATTAATAAATGACCCAAAAAACTCAATTTTCTCAGATTTCTGTTATTTCTGACGAAAGCAGATTATCTTCGTAATTAACAAAAATACCTCCAATCGCTGCCAACCTCTTCCGTTTCAAACGGACTTGCCGTCCATCACCTTCAATAGCAGCCAATGAGTTAAAAGTCCAAACCTCCACCAAGGCTAAACCACCGATTTAACATCAATATTGAGAATGCGAAACAGAAAGGGTCATCATGACATACACTAATCTGCTTTAGGTAATCATGTTGCTTTTTTCTTGTTGTGCTGATGTGCTTGTGAAATGTTTGTCTTTCCCACCCGGCCTACCTCATGTAGAAAGGAGATATCGGTCTTTCTTCTTCCTGGCTGCTAAAACATAAAGACAAACATCATTGGTTAGCATTGTGGTGACCGGAACCTGTCTGGGTTGATTACAATGTGAGCCTCCCCGGGATATGGGCCTCTAGTGCTGACTGGATCCCAGCCAGTCAGTGGCACAGGGTTGAATTACGCAACCACTCGACAGCCTTGGCATTGGCAGTGGATGTTGAAGTCGTTGCCTAATATTTTCATACACAGTAGCTGACTGGAGGAAATGTCATAATCTCTAGCATTGTTTCTACTAAAGCTGACTTGGAAGCAGTTTGCTTCCTTAAAAACACACTGAAAACAAAACAGTGTAAAAACAACCTATACAATATCAAAGGTTGTTATCCAAACACATATTTTATGGACCGAAATAACTCCAAATTTAAGAGGCACTAAACAATAAACTCATTGGCTGCCAATGACAGTGATAGACAAACCATAGTTGCTCTAAAAATCACACAGAAACTTTGGCATGCAGGGACCCCAGGGTTTCCCCTACATAAAGAGATTGTGGCGCCCTGCCACACCAAAATAAACCCCTCCATGCCTTGCAAATGAGATGTTTTTTTCAAATTATTATTTTAAATTTCAAATAGGAGTGGGAACCTCTTGGTACCTCACGAAACAATACGATTTCCGATACGAAGCTCACGATAACGATGATCTGACGATATGGTTATACAACGATTATCGATCCATTGGTCAGGAAATCATTCTCGGATATTCTACAACAACTAATAAACAGAAAAACAAGCTTCTGCTGTGAATTGGAATGAGTTTATCACTAGTAGACGTCCAATCCATTTTAACCGGGAGGGTGGCAGCCATCCCTCCCGCTTCAAACGGATTGAACGTCTATGGCCGTGTGTAGCAGCCAATGCCAAACAATGAGGTAATTTTGGGCCATTTAAGGTCATTTACTTGTTGATTTTCTGATACTTCCTGTTGATTTTGGAGTATTTTACAGGTCACTTCCTGTTTGTTTTGAGTTACAGAACAGGCAGTGACCTGGGAATCCCCCAAATAAATAGGCAGTGACTCAAACTCAACAGGAAATGACCTATAAATGCCCTAAAATGAACAGCCAGTGACCTGTAAATGCCCTGAAAATCAGACAGAATGCTCTGATTTCGAATGAACGAACGTTCCCAGCCTAAATGGATTGGGCTTCGAGCACTGTCAATTCAGCCTTAGATTTAACTGAGACACTATTATTGTGGAAGATTTTGGTAGCAACTTGTTGGTTCCTTTTTATTTTATTTTTATTTCAGACATTGACACCTTTTTAAAATCTTGATTCCTGGCAGGCGCATATCGATAACCTTTTGGGATACAAAGTATCACGATATATATCACCATTTCAATATTTTATCACACCCTTAGTTTCAAACTAGCAGCAGCAGAGTGTGAAGAGTTCAGCAGCAACCTATTTATTGTGTATTGTAATGTCCGTAACTATGCACGGCCCCCTTAAGAGACAATCGGACTGGGGAGCTGTGACACAGGGTGAAGCGAGTAGGAAGAATGCGAGAGCAGGCGAGATAGCGAGCGATAGGGGTCGCGGCAGCCCGCTGTTATTTTCTTATTTTTTTTTTTTTTTTTTTTTTATTGTTACAACAATAAAGTAGGTAAGCCAATCCCGACTCCTCTCCACCTTCCCCATATCCGGGCCTTACAGTAATTTGGATCGGACTTTTTGGCGAAAGTGAGCAGTGGACGGCCGTCTTGGATGGAAGGCCAAGTTTGAATGAATTTGCGCCGAGAGGCGGAGCCCAAAATAGAGCCTTGCTTGATTTTCAGAGCGCCGCCTCGCTAACTTCGACAATGAGGGGCAGGCATACTTCTATCTGTGCTATCAGGCCGTTTCGGTAAACGTATGTACGCAATCACGGCTGACGAAACTTTGATAAATGCGTTTTTTTTCAAGTTTTGCGAGCTCCTGGACACTCCATATATGACTCCCATACCTTTCCTTGCCTAGTTAATGGTACCTCGATGTGCGTTTGTGTGGAAATGTAGTTCACGAAAAACAACAAAAAAACTATTAACCTTCACACCGAAACTAGTAAAACTCTTTACACAGCTATTAGAATATCCCCCCTACTCCTTGAAACGGGTCCATTGACAGAAGGACTGTTATTGTTGTGGAAATGTAATGTAAATTACATGGAAATGTAAGTATTAGGGCCAAATAAAAGGAAGGACTACGACAGGGGGTCTGGAACTTGCGGCTCTTTAGCGCCCCCCTGGTGGCTCCGTGGAGCTTTTTCAAAGATTTTTGAAAACTGATAGGGGAGGGAAATATATTTTATGTTTTAATATGTTTTCTATAGGAGGACAAACATGACACAAACATTCTTTCAATTCATTAATATTGTAATGAAGTTAAACTTGAGGTGGCATCGTAAAACAGCGTAGTCGCGTGGTACGTAATTCTCTACAGGATCCACAGCAGGGAAAATAAATGGCAAATCATGTATTTGTAGCCAACTTAGTCATTTTGATAGTAGGCTAATATAGCTAATATTGATACATACAGTTGTGGTCAAAACTTGTGAAGAACATAATGTCATGGCTCTCTTGAGTTTCCAGTTATTTCTACAACTCAGATTTTTCTCCGATAGAGTGATTGGAACAGATACTTCTTTGTCACAAAAAACATTCATGAAGTTTGGTTCTTTTATGACTTTATTATGGGTGAACAGAGAAAAGTGATCAAATCTGCTGGGTCAAAAATATACATACAGCAGCGCTAACATTTGGTAACATGTCCCTTGGCCATTTTCACTTCAATTAGGCGCTTTTGGTAGCCATCCATAAGCTTCTGGCAAGCTTCTGGTTGAATCTTTGACCTCTCCTCTTGACAGAATTGGTGCAGTTCAGTTAAATTTGATGGCTTTCTGACATGGACTTGTTTCTTCAGCATTGTCCACAAGTTCTCAATGGGGTTTAAGTCAGGACTTTGGGAAGGCCATTCGAAAACCTTAATTCTAGCCTGATTTACCCATTCTATTACCACTTTTGATGTGTGTTTGTGGTCATTGTCCTGTTGGAACACCCAACTGCACCCAAGACCCAATCTTCGGGCTGATGACGTTAGGTTATCTTCAAGAATTTGAAGGTAATCCTCCTTCTTCATTATCCCATTTACTCTCTGTAAAGCACCAGTTCTATTGGCAGCAAAACAGCCCCACAGCATAATACTACCACCACCGTGCTTGACGGTAGGCATGGTGTACTTGGGGTTAAAGGCCTCACCTTTTCTCCTCCAAACATATTGCTGGGCATTGTGGCCAAACAGCTCGATTTTTGTTTCCTCTGACCAAAGAACTTCCCTCCAGAAGGTCTTATCTTTGTCTATGTGATCAGCAGCAAACTTCAGTCGAGCCTTAAAGTGCCGCTTTTGGAGCAAGGGCTTCCTTCTTGCATGGCAGCCTCTCAGTCCATGGAGATGCAAAACACGCTTGACTGTGGACACTGACACCTGTGTTCCAGCAGCTTCTAATTCTTGGCAGATCTGCTTTTTGGTGATTCTCGGTTGAATCTTCACCCTCCTGACCAATTTTCTCTCAGCAGCAGGTGATAGCTTGCGTTTTCTTCCTGATCATGGCAGTGACAAAACAGTACCATCCACTTAATACTTACAAACAATTGTTTGCACTGTTGCTCTTAGGACCTGCAGGTGCTTTGAAATGGCTCCAAGTGACTTTCCTGACTTGTTCAAGTCAATGATTGTTCAAGTCAATACTCACTCACAAGAAATTGCTAATTCGTGTTGCTGTATGTATATTTTTGACCCAGCAGATTTGATCACTTTTTCTGTTAACCCATAATAAAGCCATAAAAGAACCAAACTTCATGAATGTTTTTTGTGACAAAGAAGTATCTGTTCCAATCACTCTATCGGAGAAAAATCAGAGTTGTAGAAATAACTGGAAACTCAAGAGAGCCATGACATTATGTTCTTCACAAGTGTATGTAAACTTTTGACCACAACTGTAGAGCCGACAAGGCTTTTAATTTTTTGCGGCTCCAGACATACTGTATCAGTTTGTTTTTTTTGTCAAATATGGCTCTTTCAACATTTTGGATTGCCGACCACTGGGTCACTACTACATGTAAGTCTACTATTGCTACGAGAAAAAATTGGTATTATTACGTAGGGTAACGTAGCTGTAATCAGCTCCACATTTTACGTACATGTAATGTAGCTGAAAACTACGACATTAGCCTGGCTAATGAAATATTTCAAATATATCTTTGCTATGGTTCTTCTTGGGGAAAAAAAAACAAAAACAAAAATTTGCGCCTTGGCAGGACATGGTGAGGCTGTCCGACTCCGATGCAACCCACCACAACAGCTTCAAAAAATTCTAGGGGAAACCCTGGAGCCCTCGCCAATTCGCGCTTCGAAATGTGCAATTTCAGTTATTGGCAGAGTTTTAAAAAGTATTCATTAAAAAATAAAACTGAAAAAATTTTGAGGCGCGAGAGAATGTTTCGCAGCACAACATACTGTACATGACTCAGGGCTTTGTACATTCCCAAGGGCACTCATCCGAGGTGCCTGATTGGTTGGCAAATCATTAATGTACTATGGCCGAGACTGCCAGTAAAGGCAGTTTCAAACTAGCGCCAGCCTAGTGTGAAGGTTTCAGTGGCAAACCATTCATTGTGTATGTGGGAGGGCATTTCTTGTCGAAAGTGAGCGGTGGTCGGCTGTTTTGGGCGGAACGACAAGTTTGAATGAATTTGCGCTGAGAGGCAGGGCCCAAAATAAAGTCGTGCACTATCTTCAGAGCACTGCCTCGTTGACGTCAACAACGCCACCCATTATCAGAAGGGTATTATATTTCTATCAGGCTGTTTCGGTGGACGGATACTAAGGCCAATGAAACCTTGATAAGTGGTTGCTTTTTTAAGTTTCGCGAGCTCTGGACACTTGAAAAATGATTTTCATACCTCTCCTTGCTAAGCAAAATTGTACCTTGATGCATGTTTGTGTTGAAATGTAGTTCACGAACAACAACAAAAACTATTCACCTTCTCACCAAAATTAGTAAAACTCTTTACACTGCTACTATAATGCCCTATAATCCTTGAAATAGGAAAAGTCGCTGTTTTCTTGTGGAATGATGAAAAATATACACATTGGCATTTGAGACTACTGTGCACTAAAAGATGGCAGACACTAAGAATGGTAAATCTGTGTTTATTTAGCCTTTAAAGACACTCATATTGAATTGTTGAATTGAACATGTTGAATTATCAGTTGTAATGTGCCACATGGGAGTTCGGTGTACTCCCATTTGGTTGTTTATATCCTGTGAATGTCTGCCATCTTTTGGTGCAGATATGAAGTACCATATCTGCAGCTCTGGTTTGTTAAAAAGTTAAAAAGCAATGTGGCTTGTCGCAATTTTCGACTTTGGCGCTTAAAGTGTTAAGTCATTCACTGCCATTGACAGCAATTGACATCAATTCTACAATAATACCTGACTGTGGCTGACAGCCGCTACAAACAACGCCCAGTTGCTACAAACTATGCCCACATGATGCTACGGTAGATATCACATGTATATAGAACTAGATGCGAAATGACAAACTCGGCGGCGTTAGCACATTTTTGAGAACTAGATGCGAAATGACAGACTCGCCGACGTTAGTAAACAGCCGCCATCTTAAGGGGATCCTCTATTTTTAAGACAAGTAATTCTTAAAACATAAATGTTAGTATGAGTTATAATAATTTGATATTAAAACCCCTCTTAATGTTTTTGTTTTAAAAAAGTTTGTAAAATTATTTTAAGTGATAGGTCGCCATTCTTGTTACGTCTCAGTGCGTGACGTCACTGGCCCCGAATGCCGAAATTCCAGCTTGTCACTCGTTAGCTTTACCAACTTGTCGTCAGTTCTACCCTTCCTATTTGAACCAGATCTGAAAAGTGAAGAGCAGGAGGACAGCACTGTCGATCGTTCACAAGATGAGCTTCAGGGAAAAATGCGTGCAGCAAATACCTGATAAGAAATAAGTTGGGCAAAACTGGTGATGCGAGAGAGTCCTATTGGGAACTCAGGTTGGGAGCGAGAGTGCATGCTGTTGGGATTCGGGAACTCCGGTTTTATTAGCAGATATTCAAGGTAAGCATATTGCATTTTCAAACGTTTTCCCAATATAATTATGTAGATTGTTAGCATCCAGAGCTGTCGTGTGCTTTACATACAGTACAGGCCAAAGAGCACACCTTGTGTAATCCAGGTCTTGTACATTGTAACGCGTGGTAGCTAGGATGCGTGTATAAAAGTACCAGAAAGGGGAGAAGCTTCCACTTATGCACATTTATTCACAAAAAATAATATTTCCACCTTGACCACTCTTCACTCGGGAGCTCAGCAGTACGCAAACACGCATTCCCTGACAAACTCCAACATTGTTGTAAGGTCCACGTCAGAGTCACTGTCGTCACTGTAGCGTGCCATAGTGCTTTAATTATTTAGTATGATTTGGGGAAAACTCCCACGAAGAATAGTCAACAAAAAAGATAGCAATACTAATCCAAATCCGCGTTTTTCACTCACTCAAAGATCCAGGAATTAGACCGATCCCATGGCAATATCGCAGCCGCGATTAGGCCGTCGATGCCACAAAATAGACTGATCCGAAAAGCCGCTGTGGGACCGACGAATAAAAATAAATGGACAGATCCAAAACCATTATTGCAGACGCGATGGGACCCTTACTTGACTGAGGATCCAGGAAAAATGTTCGGGCGCCAGTTGTAACGTGTTTAGGATACATGCATAGAGGGACCAAAAAAGGGGGAGAAGCTTCCACTTATGCATATTTATTCACTAAAAATAATAATTCCACCTGGACCACTCACTTCACTCCCATTTTTTCCATTTGACTGGAAATTGCATCCAAAAGCAGCCCATCGTAGCATTTTACTTCGCGAGTTTAGGCAGCAATAAGCAATTGTTGAACACGCTACACATTTGGAAAGATACCAATGACGTCATCACTGCGAGCCTGCAAACCATGGCGCCAACTAACAGTCAAAATATGGACTAAATATTATAAAATATTGCCATTGATTTAACATTTCATGTGTTTCTAACAACATATTTTAGTACAAGAGAACAATTGTGGTTTATTAGAGCCTACATGTATTTAAATCAGAGGATCACTTTAAAGCCGTAGACTTCTCAGAAAGGCTCTGTTGTAGCGAACCTTCCTAGTGAACCTAATTAACTTTTTATCTAAAATACTCCTAAATCAGCAAAATCTTGACTTGCATCCATCTTTAAATGAATAAACAATTTTAAAACTTGTCACATGTCGAAAATAGACATAAGCGAAATAATAGAATAACGGGAGCAATTTTAACAACTTTAACGGTTGATTCACAAGATTAAATTGCTTCCAAACATAGCAAAGGTATTCCAATAATAAATAGTATAATAATAATAAAATAATTATAAAAAAAATAATAAAAAAATTAACTAGCAAGGCATTTAAAGCATGGCTATCGCTATCAATGGCAGTGAATGAGCTAATGTTGAAACAAATATAAGCATTCGCTGACATGCTGCAGTAAATCTTTTTTGCTAGGGTTTTAATTCAAATGCAACCCTAAAGTGTTTTTGCTACGTGACTGGTCACCATGCGTCTTCCTGTAAAGGGCAGGCGGGCAGCACGTATAATGTTCAAAACAAAGGATTTAGGTTTCCAGTTGGGCAGCGAGCAAAATGGGCCAAAGTTCAGTGAACTTCAAAAAGTCTTCAGGAATAACACAAAGTAGAAGAGACATGGACAATAGCGTTAACTTTCTCCCCCCCACCCAAATTGTTATGTGCTGGTGTTTTTACAGTCTGGCAAGCGTATTAAATATTATCTCGAGCTGCCGCCGTCATGCATTGCAAAAGAGCGGAAATCCAGCTTACCCACTACCTTACTCTAGGGATAACAACATGCTTTGTGGCTGCTGCAAAGGAACGGAAAACTACTAGGAAGAAGCCGGTTGACCAGAAGTTGCTGTGGCTTGTACATAAGTTTCATTAAACATGCCTAATTCTTGGCTATAAAGCATCATTCTTTGTCTAGTTTTCATTGACGAATACTCAAATTGAATATATTCCCAAATGTTTTTCCCATTTCTTTCCTACTCATTTTTGTTCTTTAGTTATGACTTCTGAGCAGTTGAACATCACAAAAAACATTGTTTAAAAGTAATACAGTGATCCCTCGCTACTTCGCGCTTCAAACGTCGCGCCCTCAGTCTATTACGGAATTTTTTTCGATTAAAAACAAATACAGATGAGCTGTCCCAATCCGATCATGTAGTCTCACTCTCCCTCCTGCTGCTTTACGTGGTCGGGCAGTGCACTGGTGTCACTGATTGTAAGACATCATATGGTATGATCTCGCCAGAGATGCTTGGAAGCCGAAACTTCGAAGTGCCGTAAGTGTCAATCATTGGTGAGCTTGTTAAACACTAGTGTGTTCTCTCTTAAGTGTTCTCAGCAGCCTGAGCCGATTTGAGTGGACTCACTTAATGAAGCATTTAGTAAAGACAAGCATCTTTCGACGTTATTCTTAATTAAAAATAATTCGGTGGGACAGTAACATGTTTAAAACATTATAATTATTACATTTGAAGTGCTTAAAAACCATTTATTAATATATATATATATATATATATATATATATATATATACAGTGGGGCAAATACGTCTTTAGTCAACCACTAATTGTGCAAGTTCTCCCACGTGAAAATATTAGAGAGGCCTGTAATTGTCAATATGGGTAAAACTCAACCATTAGAGACAGAATGTGGGGAAAAAAACAGAAAATTGTATTGTTTGATTTTTAAAGAATTTATTTGCAAATCATGGTGGAAAATAAGTATTTGGTCAATACCAAAAGTTCATCTCAATACTTTGTTATGTACCCTTTGCTGGAAATAACAGAGGCCAAACGTTTTCTGTAACTCTTCACAAGCTTTTCACACACTGTTGCTGGTATTCTGGCCCATTCCTCCATGCAGATCTCCTCTAGAGCAGTGATGTTTTGGGGTTGTCCTTGGGCAACAAGGACTTTCAACTCCCTCCACAGATTTTCTATGGGGTTGAGATCTCGAGACTGTCTCGGCCACTCCAGGACCTTGAAATACTTCTTACGAAGCCACTCCTTTGTTGCCCTGGCTGTGTATTTGGGATCATTGTCATGCTGAAAGACCCAGCCACGTCTCATCTTCAATGCCCTTGCCCTTGGAAGGAGATTTTCAGTGGTCTTGTATGTCTTCCATTTTCTAATAATTGCTCCCACAGTTGGTTTCTTTACACCAGGGGTGGGCATTACGTCGATCGCGATCGACCAGTCGATCGCAACGCTAGTGTGGGTAGCTCGCAGCATCAAAAAAAAAAAAAAAAAAAAATTTTTTTTTTAATGTACATAGTTAATCATGTTATGTGAGCAAACATAATTTACCGTCCATTTTTTAATTTATATTTTTTTAAATGTACACAGTAATTTGTGTTTTGTGAGCAACATAACCTTATATGTTGCTCACAAAGCGTAATTACTGTAACTGTAGATTTAAAATTTGTTCTTTTTTTTTGTTCACCCTCCTCTCTTAAGGTAGATCGCGGGAGATTGTCTCATTTAAAAGTAGATCTTGGAGCAAAAAACTTTGAGCACCCCTGCTTTACACCAAGCATTTTACCTATTGCAGATTCAGTCTTCCCAGCCCAGTGCAGGTCTACAATTTTGTCTCTGGTGTCCTTCGACACCTCTTTGGTCTTGGCCATAGTGGACCCTAACCCTGACCCCTGTGGACAGGTGTCTTTTATACCGATAATGAGTAAAAGCAGGTGCCATTAATACAGGTATCGAGTGGAGCCTCGTTAGACCTTGTTAGAAGAAGTTAGACCTCTTTGACAGCCAGAAATCTTGCTTCTTTGTAGGTGAGCAAATACTTATTTTCCACTCTAATTTGGAAATTCTTTAAAAATCAAATAATATGATTTTCTGTTTATTTTTTTTTTCACATTCTGTCTCTCATGGTTGAGGTTTACCCATGTTGACAATTACAGGCCTCTCTAATATTTTCAAGTAGGAGAACTTGCACAATTGGTGGTTGACTAAATACTTATTTGCCCCACTGTGTATATATATATATATATATACATACAGTGCCTTGCAAAAGTATTCGGCCCCCTTGAATCTTGCAACCTTTCGCCACATTTCAGGCTTCAAACATAAAGATATGAAATTTAATTTTTTTGTCAAGAATCAACAACAAGTGGGACACAATCGTGAAGTGGAACAACATTTATTGGATAATTTAAACTTTTTTAACAAATAAAAAACTGAAAAGTGGGGCGTGCAATATTATTCGGCCCCTTTACTTTCAGTGCAGCAAACTTACTCCAGAAGTTCAGTGAGGATCTCTGAATGATCCAATGTTGTCCTAAATGACCGATGATGATAAATAGAATCCACCTGTGTGTAATCAAGTCTCCGTATAAATGCACCTGCTCTGTGATAGTCTCAGGGTTCTGTTTAAAGTGCAGAGAGCATTATGAAAACCAAGGAACACACCAGGCAGGTCCGAGATACTGTTGTGGAGAAGTTTAAAGCCGGATTTGGATACAAAAAGATTTCCCAAGCTATAAACATCTCAAGGAGCACTGTGCAAGCCATCATATTGAAATGGAAGGAGCATCAGACCACTGCAAATCTACCAAGACCCGGCCGTCCTTCCAAAGAGATGCAGCCAAGAGGCCCATGATCACTCTGGATGAACTGCAGAGATCTACAGCTGAGGTGGGAGAGTCTGTCCATAGGACAACAATCAGTCATACACTGCACAAATCTGGCCTTTATGGAAGAGTGGCAAGAAGAAAGCCATTTCTCAAGATATCCATAAAAAGTCTCGTTTAAAGTTTGCCACAAGCCACCTGGGAGACACACCAAACATGTGGAAGAAGGTGCTCTGGTCAGATGGAAGCAAAATTGAACTTTTTGGCCACAATGCAAAACGATATGTTTAGCGTAAAAGCAACACAGCTCATCACCCTGAACACATCATCCCCACTGTCAAACATGGTGGTGGCAGCATCATGGTTTGGGACTGCTTTTCTTCAGCAGGGACAGGGAAGATGGTTAAAATGGACGGAAAGATGGATGCAGCCAAATACAGGAACATTCTGGAAGAAAACCTGTTGGTATCTGCACAAGACCTGAGACTGGGACAGAGATTTATCTTCCAACAGGACAATGATCCAAAACAAAGCCAAATCTACAATGGAATGGTTCAAAAATAAACGTATCCAGGTGTTAGAATGGCCAAGTCAAAGTCCAGACCTGAATCCAATCGAGAATCTGTGGAAAGAGCTGAAGACTGCTGTTCACAAACACTCTCCATCCAACCTCACTGAGCTGGAGCTGTTTTGCAAGGAAGAATGGGCAAGAATGTCAGTCTCTCGATGTGCAAAACTGATAAAAACATACCCCAAGCGTCTTGCAGCTGTAATTGGAGCAAAAGGTGGCGCTACAAAGTATTAACGCAAGGGGGCCGAATAATATTGCACGCCCCACTTTTCAGTTTTTTATTTGTTAAAAAAGTTTAAATTATCCAATAAATTTTTTTCCACTTCACAATTGTGTCCCACTTGTTGTTGATTCTTAACAAAAAGTTAAAATTTTATATCTTTATGTTTGAAGCCTGAAATGTGGCGAAAGGTTGCAAGGTTCAAGGGGGCCGAATACTTTTGCAAGGCACTGTATATATGTAATATATAGATATATGTATATATACAAACTACCGTTCAAAGGTTTGGGGTCACTTAGAAATTTCCTCCTTTTTGAAAGAAAAGCACAGTTTTTTGAATGGGAACAACATTAAACTAATCAGAAAAACACTTTATACATTATTAATGTGGTAAATGACTATTCTAGCTGGAAACGTCCGGTTGTAATGCAATATTTACGTAGTTTTGTAAAGAGGCCAATTTACAGCAAACATTACTCCAGTGTTCTAATGGTACATTGTGCTTGCTAGTTGCTTTTGAACAGACATGTCCAAAGTCCGGCCCGGGGGCCAAATGGAGCCCTTGGTCAAATTTCATCCGGCCCCCAGCCTCTGTCATAAAATCAATAACGTCTGGCCCGCACACAGACTTAATAAATTGGTCAGTAGTACTGCTACCAGCATATGAAGTAGCTTACACACTAAATGCTGCTCCTCATTTACCCACTCAAAGGCAGCAGCACTCTATGCAACATCACCCCCTGTGACTCTTTACTCCCAATTTTCTAAAATGGCGACAATCAACAAAAAAAAGAAAGTTGACTGCGATGGCCATCAAAAATAGGTGGAAATTGGACTATTTCTTCCAAAAGCAACAACTGTGTCTGCCTCATTTGCAAAGAGACAATCGCTGTTTTTAAAGAATTCAATGTGAGGTAATATTACCAAACAAGACACGCTGACATGTACAAGATTACAGGAAAGATACGTAGTGAGAAATTGAAGCAACTTGAAGCTAGTTTAATTTTACAGCAGCAGTATTTCACTAGAGCCCGAGAGTCGAAAGAGAACACCACAAAGGCTAGTTGCGAGATTGTTGAAATTGTTAATAAAAAAAAAAATAATAATAAAGCAAATATGACACACGGAATGGCTTGCTAAAATGTGCTTAAATATATTGTTCTACGTAAAGAACGTCAGCCAAGGTCAGCCCCCCACATTTTTACCACAACAAATCTGGCCCCCTTTGCAAAAAGTTTGGACACCCCTGCTTTAGAAGGATAACAGACTAGAAAACCTTGTGCAATTATGTTGGCTTAGCTGAAAACAGTTAAGGTGGTTAGAGAAGCTATAAAATTGATCTTACTTTGAGCTAGTTGGGTATCTAGAGCATTAACTTTGTGGGTTTGATTAAACTCTCAAAACGGTCAGAAAAAAGATAACTTTCACGTGAAACTTGACAATCTGTTCTTAGAAAAGAAATTCCATAAGAGAAATTGCCAAGAAATTGAAGATTTCCTATAACGCTGTGTACCACTCCCTTCAGAAAGCAGCACAAACAAGATCTAATCTGAGTAGAAAGAGAAGCGGGAGGCCCCGCTGCACAACCAAGCAAGAAGACAAGTACATAAGAGTCTCTAGTTTGAGAAATAGATGCCTCGAAGGTCCTCATCTAGCAGCTTCATTAAATAGTACCCGTAAAACGCCAGTGTCAATGTCGACAGTGGTGATTGAGATTGGTCATTGAGAACATGTACTTTGAGAAAAAGTCACACAGTGTGAACATATGGCAGGAACTATGGCGCATTTTCGTCTCGTTGTCCTCACGTCAGATTAAAACTGGCATTCACGTCGTTATGTTTTAGTCTCCCAAAACACGTTTTTATCTTGCTATCATCTGGTCATCTTCGTGAAAAAATTGTTCATCAAGGTTATATTTTCGTTAGCGTCATCTTTGACAAAAACAACTATGCTATAAAGTTATATAGTGAAGTCATATTAATTATAGACAACTTTATTAGCTGTACCTAAGGTTAAATTGGACTTGTGTTCACAAGAACATACTCTGAATTAGTTTTGTCCAGGATTTAAATTTCTTTTCCTTCTGGAAAAATGTATCATTGGCACATTGAAGACTGTAAATAATCGTTTTCACCCAATTCCGATCCTCTAAAAAATGGCGCGATCAGCCTGATTTCCAATCACGTGATCGTCTTGGGGACACCCTTACTTTATACCGATAACCTGTAAAGGGGGGATTCCCCGTGTGGATATTAATGAAAACGAAGTACTGTTTAGAAAATAGAGTTTTTGAACACTTTTTGAGGTTTATTTCATGAATATGAAACTGAATCGCTCCAAGAAGTGTTTATGTAACAACTAATGAGTAGATTGCGTACTAAAAATGTATAATGACACTATTTTAATTGTTCATGAGAACTGTTGTACGTTAGATCTGTGAAATACTCTAAATTGTCTTTTATTTTCACCAAAAATTATGTACATCCAAAAAACTATCATTGCATTCAGTTACATCTTCATTCCAGTCAAGCCGAAGACGGATGAATCTTGCCCTGACCGCCCGCCATCACCACACACCCTCGCACCTCAACGCGACGTTCCTCACTCTCGGAGACGCTTCTGAGAACGCGTCGCTTGCGTAACGAACATCCCGCGGACCGCCGCGACTGTACACAAAAACCGGCATGCATTGGTCCCGCATGTGAGTGGGAAAGCGGGAAGTTCACATGACGCTGCTATGTTGGCTTATGTGTGGCGAGTGAGGGTGGTGTCATATTTCAGGTGCAGGTGAGACCGCTAAAGTATTTATTGGATATAAAAGAGGAGGTAGTAATGTGCTGAAATGGTCAAGTGAACTAATTGACTGCCAGTTCAAATGGATTGGATTGTCTAATCTAGCACACGTCTATGGAAAGTACGAGCGAACTGTCATGAATGTGTGACGGCGTATATGAATGCGCGTGAATAAAAACCTGGGAAAACTAGCGTATATTTGATACAGATTTGATTTAATGTGACATGCGTTTGAAATTAAACGATGAGATTATGCTATGAGGACAAAAATATTGGGACACTTGCATCATACATAATTCTTTTAAAATTGTAGTAAAGTGAGTTTCACTTAGTACAGGTGGCTTATAAATAAACAATGTTATTTACTGTAATATTTTTCAGGGTTTTATGCTTTAGCTTGAAAGGTGCATTGGAACCAAATATTGTGTGTTAGCAAAAGGACTATAAATTAGCGCTGTCAAACGATTAAAATTTTTAATCGAGTTAATTACAGCTTAAAAAGTAATTAATCGTAATTAATCGCAATTCAAACCATCTATAAAATATGCCATATTTTTCTGTAAATTATTGTTGGAATGGAAAGATAAGACACAAGATGGATATAGACATTCAACATACGGTACATAAGTACTGTATTTGTTTATTATAACAATAAATCAACAAGATGGCATTAACATTATTAATATTCTGTTAAAGCGATCCATGGATAGAAAGACTGTAGTTCTTAAAAGATAAATTTTAGTACAAGTTATAGAAATTTTATATTAAAACCCCTCTTAATGTTTCCGTTTTAATAAAATTTGTAAAATTTTCAATCAGATAATAAACAAGTAGCCCGCCATTGTTGATGTCAATATTTACACAATGCTCATGGTGCTGAAACCCATAAAATCAGTCGCACCCAAGCGCCAGCAGAGGGCGACAAAACACCAAAAACCACAAACATTGCTATAATAAACAAATACAGTACTGATGTACAGTATGTTAAATGTTTATGTCCGTCTTGTGTCTTATCTTTCCATTCCAACAATAGTTCCAGAAAAATATGGCATATTTTAGAGATGGTTTGAACTGCGATTAATTACGATTAATTAATTTTTTAAGCTGTGATTAACTCAATTAAAAATTTTATTCGTTTGACAGCCCTAGTTTCTATGTAACTAGACATGTGCCGCTCACTGGTTTCAAGGAATTCCGTGGTATGAAAACATCAAGGTTTCAAAAACCGCAAACTTTTCCATTATGCCGTCCCTAAGGTATTAGCTATTTTTAATGTCCCAAAAATGCATGGAGAAATCCCTCACTTGCAGCTGTTAGTGAGTCAGCTGTGCTCCACAATGGCTGGAGGAGGTGAAACTCCTGAACTTTTTCCCCCATCGAAGAAAACGAAATCGCTGGTATGGGAATACTTCTGCAACAGAAAAGTTACAGACGCCTGCGGCTTAGAGGAGGAGGGCCAACCGACATGTAAAACATGTTTGCAGAGGGTGGTTGCCGAGGAGGGAATACCTCCAATATGATTTCGCATTGATACAAAATTAAAGGTTAGTAAACACTGTCATGAACGTTTCCCCACCAGCTACGAGAGTTAACTCCAGTGTGTTTAGTGTGTTTAGCAGTGGTAAAACATGTGTTTTCTTCTCTCTGGCAACTGTCTGTGTTGAGAAAGAGTGTGTGTATAATGTAAACATGATACGAGTCATACACACATGCTTTTTATGGAAAATAATTCAATTTGTTTTGTTCTGATGGTAATAATATTGAGCTGTGGCTGTGAGTTTAGGCTTACCTGAAGGACTGCATTTAATTTAATTTTCTTTGAAATAGTTCAGTTATTTTGTGTTTGTTTTTGTAATTTATTTTAACATTATACTTATGTTCCAATTTGCTAATATGCTAAAAATCCTGTTCAATGGAAAAACATTCTTTTCTTTTTTTTAACCCTTATATCTCAAAGTAACACATGTTAGAGCTGTAATTGTGATACCGATATTTGGTACTGATATTTTGGTTTAAGATGATCATACCGTCAGAATATCATATCGGCACATGCCTACGGTATATGTAACTATAATTGGCTTGTGAAGCAAAAGCAATATGTTTGAGATATTTAATTTGAGTAAATTACAAAAATAATCATCTTTTTTATCTATTATTTTGCTCTGCTTACGTCATTTGCTGGTTTCTTTGTTTGAACTGTAAAGCGCCTTTGAGTATCTGTAAAAGTGCGCTACAAATAAAATTCATTATTATTTGCGTACATGGAGGACTGAAAATTAGGGAATATTTGTTTTCTTCTTTAATTAAAAAAATGATAAAATGGGAATATTTATTGTCATTTCTTTCCGTCTTTTTCCTTTTTAATTTAAAATGAATAAACTAAACATAAACATCAAACAATTTGAGCTGTTTTTTTTCAGTTAAGACATTTTAAAATGTAGTGATTGAAAAAATTCCCAATATTTTTCTTTTTTTTCTTTTTAAATTAAAAAAGGTAAGAAAAAGTTGTTTTTTTCGTTTTAAGTGTTTTTTGTTATAATTTTAAAAAATCTAAAATGTAAAAATAAATAAATAAATAAATAAATTTAAACAAATTAAATAGCTTTTATTATCCTGTCCACATTTAACCTGTTCAGACCTGCATTTTTTTCTGCTGGGCAAAAAAAAAAAAAAAAAGCAATGATTTTTACTCTACTCAAACTACAGAACAAAGTCCAATTTTTTTTTTTATTAACTAATAAAATATTTACTATTAACCGGGATTTGAAGTATTTTTAGGTCAACAATGTCTCTAATAGGGGCGTGATAAAATATCGAAATGATGATATATTGTGATTCTTTGTATCCCAAAAGGTTATTGATATGCGCCTGCCAAGAATCGAGATATCGTTTTAAAAATGTCAAAAAAATAAAAAATAAAAAGAAAGGGCATTTTTAGGTCACTTGCTGTTCATTTCCTGTTGAGTTTGAGTCACTGCCTATTTATCTGGGTGATTCCCAGGTCACTTCCTGTTCTGTAACTCAAAATAAACAGCAAGTGACCCATAAAATACCTCCAAATCAACAGGAAGCTACTGAAAATCAACAGGTAAATGACCTTAAATGGCCCAAAATGACCTCATTGCCTGGCATTGGCTGCCACTGACGGCCTTAGACGTTCAATCCGTTTGAAGTGGGAGGGATGGCAGCGAATGAACGAATGTCCCAGTTCCCTCCCAGTTCAAATGGATTGGACGTCTACTAGTGATAAACTTGTTCCAATTCACAGCAGGATCTTGTTTTTCTGTTTATTAGTTTTTTGTAGAATATCCTAGAATGATTTCCTGACCAATGTATTGATAATCATTGTATCGCCATATCGTCGGATCATCGTTAGCGTGAGCTTTGTATCGCAAATCGTATCGTGAGGTACCAAGAGATTCCCACTCCTAGTCTCTAACCAATCAATTACCATCAAAATACTTCTCAATTAGTTTAATAATCAATGTGTAGAGGATTAGTCGATTAATCGTGGCAGTCCTAGTGCGAAATGTATCCACATAATGACCTTACTTACTTACTTACTTTCGAAACTGTACATGGTCATCATTTTTGGTGTGCTGACTTTTGATAAACACCAGCGCAGACTGCTGACGTATTGAACTAGAGTCCACCGGCATATAATAATACACTGGTCCCCGAATACGATCTGACAAGGGGAATGTCTGAGTCCACCCCGCAGATTTACTGCTGCGTCCAACACGTGAGGACGAGCTATTTTCAATACGTGAGGAGATCTGGTGTACGAAGTGTAATTGATGAAGACAGGACTCGTACAAACCCGATGAGGGAAAAATGAGTGAGGTTGTCCTCGTAATTGGTTCGAGTGGTGAATGTGTCATAAACTTTTATGTCACAAGTCAATATATCTGGTGTTGACACGGTATTAAAATGTAATTTAAAGTGACACTACGGTTCTTAAAGTCCAGCTTGAGCTGTAGTGGACACTGAGATGTGGATATCTCGCCTTTCAGCTTCAGTATCATCACACGTACTGTATGTTTTATTGCTTTGAAAAAATATTTGTGACTGGCAGGACAACGTTTGGACTCTTACCGATACAGTAGAGAACTGGACGGACTGTTTAACAGGTTTTTCCAAAATGGACGAATACACTGTAAGGCATGTGTTGCCTAGCCTTGACATCAGCAGATGCTAAAGAAATCCAATTACTAAACCTAAATTAGGGTTGTCATTCATAATTGAAAACTAATCATATTGATTAACAATTATTTTGATAATCGATTAATCGTTTGGATATTGTTTAACTAAAAATTGTCTAAATCCTCTTCGAGATTCACACCAGTCAATTAACTCATTCACTCCCAGCCATTTTCACCGGAGCAACCCCCTTTGCTCCCGGCCGTTTTACTGGATTTTGACTGATTTTGTAAGGCCCACAGAAAATTCTGTTCTATTGCTATATAAACATGGAACACACCAAAAGTAAGATTAGACTCTCTTCTCTCAGCAGGAAAAAAGTAAGCTCATATCTTTTTCCATTCTTTAGATATCAGCATAGAAAATAGCTTAGTTTGAGCAATTTTCCAATGTCTGACGGAAAAAACTGAGAAATTGAGCTTTTTGTAAAAGGATACATTTCAAACATAACTCTGATTTTAACACAGCCATTTATTGCTTTTGTGACATCCCAGATACCTGAAAAATGTTTTTCTTCTACAAAATAACAAACAACAAGACAAAGACAGCTTTTGATAGCAACGTAACAATTTATTTACACACAACTATTGGTCGTTTTGAGACATTGTTGTCCTAAAAATTCTCTAGCCAATTCTCTAGTCTTATAGTTGTTTTCAAATGTATTAATAATAATTACAATTTTTACATTATAAAAGGGAAATAATAAAAGAACAAATCATGAAAATTAGTGAATGAATTTACATTAATTTTTTTATTTAATTTTTTAATATTGTAAAGGTACCCTATGGAGTTCGCCATTATTTTTTCCACTCGTGACTGCCACCTCTGGCCTAAAGTGTAACAGCAGCCTCTGTTAACTCTTGCATGGCACGCATGCTTATACGAGCATAAACATAAAGCACCGAGCGTTTAACAGCAATTATAATTGTTTACTGTTAGTAGCAAGTCTAGAATGGGTTAGAAAAGTGTTTCTGTGAAGCAGAGAGCAGGCGGAGCCTCGGTGAAAAAGCACTGCTGCCGTGGGGATGTATGTTTCTTTGTACTCATCAGGGCATTTGTTGAGCATACATAGAGTAGGAAAGTATTTTAAATTAGCTCTAAAAATTCTGTATAGTGAAATTAAATTTATAAAGACACCAGGAAACCCTGATAATATTCAAAATTTTTATTTGCTTCAATTTTTTATATATTAAATACAAGAATCAAACAGAATATTCCGTGATTTCTGTAGTCCTTCATGAACGTAGATAATTACTTTTGTAATTAATCAAAATAAGATATTAGCAAATGTCTGCTTTTACTTTGGAAACATTCAATGATAGTTACATAATATTATCTGTATTTTTGGTTCCAATGCATATTTCAAGCTAAAATGTAAAAGCCAAGACTAATATGGCAGCAAAAACATAATTAATGAACGTGCCGATTAGTCAATTAATCTCAATAATAGCCGGTCATTAGTTGACCATCAAAATAATCGTTTTCGGTAGCCTTAAAACAAAACATAAGACCACTCTCAACCTTAACCTAAATTTAAACCTGACCCAACCATAATTCAAAACCCTAACCCTAAACCATGACCCACTTTAGGGGGTCTGAGAACCCCGCTATGGATCGTAAATGATATACTGTAAAGCTCAGTACACATGATGTCGCTTAGGTCAAATGTCAGACTATTCGTGCACGTGCTTGTTGTCAGCACTCTAGTGACTCTCTAGAGATTTGGTGATTTCAATGCATTCGGAAGCTGGGGTTCAAAGGTCATATTGATTTTCTCCACTGCTAATCAAAGCCAAGATTGGAGGGGTGTCAAACTTATCTTTGACGCAGGCCGCATTCAGTTGCGGCCATTATGTCTCCCAACTAAGCCTGCCACGATTAATCGACAACCAATCAATAATCAAATGAATCGACGAATATTTTGAGAGTTGATTAATCTGTTAAAGACATTATTAGTATAGGAGTAGTGCAGATCCACTTTTTGAGCCCTTTATAGCAGAGGTCTCCAACCTTTTGTTGCACTACGGACCAGTGTAATGTGGGTGTTTTTTTCACGGACCGGCAATATGTGGCAGAAAATGGTAGTAAATATAAAATAACACATTGAGGCTAAAAACGAATATACCGTATTGACCCGAATATAAGACTGTTTTTTGCATTGAAATTAGACTGGAAAAGAGGGGGTCGTCTTATATTCGCTGTCTAGACGTTATACCCATTCACGACACTAGATGGCGCCAGATATCATTGAAGCGATGTTCTGTCATGAGAGATCTCAGCTACTCTCAAGTTTAACCAGTTTGCATTATTTTATTGCAATGTTTTTCCTTATTAAGATTTGTTTCAAAACTACAGTTACAGTTAGGCTTCACTTTGATGGCTAATGCAGTGATTGCAATTTTTGTTGTTTTATCACAATAGATTGGTTTATTTACATTTCAAAAACCCGAAGCCATTCATTTACGAATGTGATTGCACTTTAGTTTACATATTTAAATGTTCAGATATTAAGATTTGAATGAGGCAAAATAGCATGCTTTTTCTCTCAAATATATTGTTCTAATCAGATTTGAATGAGGCAAAATAACATGCTTTTTCTCTCAAATACATTGTTATAATCATTTGTTTCGGATTTATTGTAATTATTTTCCGTATAAAAATTAATTTGGTGTTCAAAAAGTCTTTTTTCAAACTTGAGTCTTGTAAAAGAGGGGGTGTAAGATAAGCTTACACTTCTTACGCCAGTTGTACAAGTATGCTCTTCCATAACTACTCCCAAGCTATGACGCGAATGATAGTTAAACACTGTAACAATGCATACTCACGCGGAGTACATATTTGTACTCCCCCAACCACATTGCGTGAGAGTGTGTGTGTGTTCAAAACAAAGTTGCTATCTTCACTTAGAGGTGCGCTGCAAATCAAAAACTGCCGTCACAATGACGCCTTGCAACTGATGTCATGCATAACCATAACAACGGCTCCCTGATAAAAAGACAGCAGAATGAGGAGCTCTGAGAGAGACTACGGTGAGACTCCGATTTGGCACGTTGCGCTCTCTCCGACCTCTCCCCAAGCGGCCGTCTGGTAAAATCTCACTCTCTGTCTCCTGTCTCAATTATTTACGTCCTATCTCGGGTCACTTTTAGGTTTGAGCCTTGTTTAGACCCAACAGGCGGTCGTCTTATAATCAGGGCCGTCTTATATTCAGGCCAACACGGTAATACAGTGGTACCTCGACATACGATCGCTCCGACACAAGGTCTTTTCGACATCCGACGTAAAATTTGACACGCCATTTGTTTTTACATCCGATGAAATGCTCAAAATACGATGATTCATGACAGCGTTGCAATTTCATTGTTTTGACTGACGCACAGCGGATTTTCTTGTGAGAGAAATCAACATGGGTTCCAAGAATGTTAAAGCAGGTGATGAAAAAAGAAAAAAAGGTGAGGCTTACCATTGAAATGAAGATGGAATGATAGAAAAATATGAGCGTAGGGTGCACGTCCATGAACTGCTCGACAATACTCCTCCGACCTCCGTTCGCTAGTCTTTATACGTTAAGGTGACAATTATTATTCTGGTACCATCGCCAAAGAGATCACCAGCTTCGTAAGGTTTTTAATAGGGCTGTCAAACGATTAAAATTTTTAAGTGAGTTAATCACAGCTTAAAAATAATTAATCGTAATTAATCGCAATTCAAACCATCTCTAAAATATGCCATATTTTTCTGTAAATTATTGTTGGAATGGAAAGATAAGACACAAGACGGAAATATATATTCAACATACTGTACATAAGTACTGTATTTGTTTATTATAACAATAAATCAACAAGATGGCATTAACATTATTAACATTCTGTTAAAGCGATCAATGGATAGAAAGACTTGTAGTTCTTAAAAGATAAATGTTAGTACAAGTTCTAGAAATTTTCTATTAAAACCCCTCTTAATGTTTTTGTTTTAATACATTTGTAAAATGTTCTATAAAAAAATAAACTAGTACCTCGCCATTACTGATGTCAATAATTACACCATGCTCACTCATGGTACTCAACCATAAAATCAGTTGGACCCAAGCGCCAGCAGAGGGAGCCAAACATCAAAAAACAAGTAACAAGCGGACATTACACTGTACTGTCATTTTAGTCTGTTTGAGCGGGGCATGTGCGTTAATTGCGTCAAATATTTTAACGTGATTAATTTGAAAAATTAATTACCGCCCGTTAACGTGTTAAATTTGACAGCCCTAGTTTTTAATTATTTATTTCAGAACAACACGCGTCGCCAACTGATAGCAAGCCCAGGACGTGAAAAGAGAAAGTTAATTGCCCTCTCACTCTGCTGTCAGCCCCGCGGTGTGTTCAGGTCCACTACGCAATATACATAATGTATTTGTTTTGCACTTGTAATTGCTTTTTGCAATAGTAACAGCAGTATTTATTAAGGATTTTGTATAAAAGCGCTGCAGATAGTCCGGTTAGAACAATAATGATGCCCATGCCGAATTTATCAGACTAAAACTTTCCTTTCATCAACGTGTTGCCTTTTTATTTTCTTGAGAATGTAGGTCTTAGCTTTTTTTAGGTGGCCAAAATATGCCCGATCATAAAAACAACAAATTGCAACTCGCCACCTAGGGGAATCAAAAAACGTAACATGCAAACAACCTGGAATTTTTAACAGATTTAGTGTAGGTTTTTGGGCTGTAGAACGAATTATTGGAATTATAATGTATTCTTACGGGAAAATCCTGCTCGACATACAACCATTTCGACCTACAAACAAGGTCTTGGAACCAATTAACCAATTGGAACCACTGTATATATAATATAACGAATAAGTGCACGGAAAATGTTACTGACCATACACTGAATCAACCTTTTTTTTAACAGGGGCCTTTCTAAAACTTGTCGGCAAATATCTGTGGTCGCAAGCATAATGAGTTCTTCTCCAATCGTAAAAGGTTTCTTATCTTCGGCAATACGGTTCGCCATGAGGTATGATGCTCTCAGTGCATTCGCTTTCGTTGCCTCATTTGCTAGCTTTTAGCCACATATTATGCAGAATAGACTTGGTTGTAGGCTCCTCTTCTGGCTTAGCAGGTGACCTTTTCCCCGTAAAAAGCTGTCCAAAAATGTCGCCGCTGGCAGCACACAGCCTACAGCAGCTAAAGTTACTGTTTACATTGACTGGTGCTGGGCTGCTATAGGTGTGCAAACACCCTAGTAATTGCGGCCAACCACTAGATGGTGACCTATACTAATCTTTACTCGGAGTAGTCTATGGAGTAGACAGGGATATTGATGTGTCAAGAGCCACAGGCCAGATTGCAGTCGGTATTAAATTATTTCTTTACAGCCCGGAAGCAAATGCGCCGCTACCGGTCCGCGGCCCGGTGGTTGGGGACCACTGCTTAATAGGACTCATTTAACACATTAGTGTATTGGCGGAGCGAGAGAGGCTGGCAGCGAATGACTACCAGTCAAAATGGATTGGACGTTTCACAGTGCCAAAGGCAGTGAAACTAGGACATCCCTCATTAAATGACGACTAATCGACAATTAATCAATTAGCAAATGAATCGACAAGTATTTTAATAGTCGATGTATTGCTTAGAGTAGTTGACTTCAAAATTGTCCAAATCCTCTTAATAGCAATTTTTTCTTTTTATTTTTTATTTGGATTTAAATATATATATATATATATATTCAAGTAATTATAAATTGATCAAAGCAACACTGGTAACTTTTCAGTTTTGGTCAATTTTAGCGACGCTGGTGGACAAAAACGGTAGTGTTTTGCCACAAGGAAGACTGTTTCCCATGAGGACCAGTGCTGTGTTTTCCATGAGGACCAATGCACACCCGCACGGTGTTGTAAAATCATCAATCAAAAATAATTTTCCCGGTCGCCTGCAGATTGATTAAACAACATTTCTGTTTCCAGCGGCTGTGTGAATGATGAATAATAACAATAGCATATGATGGTTAGTAACCGTGTGGCTAAACCCCTCCACCCAACCCGAAGTCGTTGGGGGTGGGAGGGTGTCACTCCAGTGTGTGAAGGCCGAGCCAATGTTGATTCTGTATATCCTTGTAGCCGCTGTTTCGTTTTCCTCCTCAGATAAAACTTCTTCTCTCTCTTGCTCTGCCATCTTTGCAGAATTCATGCCAAAGCATTCGCATTGACTTCAATCTTTATAATGAATGTGGAAAGGGGAAAGTAACGTATGCCGTAAAGCAGTCAGCACATTTGTAATTTTTTTTTGTGGCAAGATTCCTGCCACCCTTCTAAGTGTGAATTAGTGCCGATGAAAGATATAAAAGAGGTGTCATTCAACTAGTTGTCAGTCGACATATTATCACAAATGAAGTATTTTAAAAAGGTTGCAAAGTTACCTAGTGTTGCTTTAAATCAGGGGTGTCCAAAGATTTTGCAAAGGGGGCCAGATTTGGTGTGGCAAAAATGTGGGGGGCCGACCTTGGCTGACGTCCTTTACGTAGAACGATATATTTAAGCAAATTTTAGCAAGCCGTTCTGTGTGTCACATTTGCTTTATTATAGGGCTGCAGCTATCGAATATTTTAGTAGTCGATTAATCGATGGACTAGTTAGTTCGAATAATCGAGTAATCGGATAAGGAACAAGAAAAATTAAAACACCTGAGCTGAGCCTCAAACGATATATATTTTTTTAAATGAGGATCTGTGTACAACAAAAGAACAATTGGCTAACTTGGATAGAAAAACTCTGCTAGCTTAAATGCTATAAAATGCTAGTTTTTTTTTTTTTTTTTTTTTTAAATGCTCTTAACAAGTGGTTCAGACACATATTCCCATATATTTCCCAAAACGGCGAAATATACCTACAAACTAAATTAAGAATGCATAAAAAAAACATTCGCTCAAACAAAAACTTGCCTTATGTTGGTCTTAACAGGGAGCAGTTGGATTCAGCCATGTGAAAAGAGGCAGACCAGAGGGCATTGTATCCCCCCTCATCAGTAAAATTAAATGCAAACACTTTTAAAATCAACCATTACAATGCCACTTTAATTAAACGAATACTCGAAGCAACAAAATTTAGTTCGAATATTTTTTTCTAATCGAATACTCGAGTTAATCGATTAATCGTTGCAGCACTACTTTTTTTTTTTTTTTTAATAATTTCAACAATCTCGCAACTAGCGTTCTCTTTCGACTCTCGGGCTCTTGCGAAATACTGCTGCTGTGAAATTAAACTAGCTTCAAGTTACTTCAGTTTCTCGCTACGTATCTACCCTGTAATCTTGTCGTACATGTCAGCGTGTCTTGTTTGGTAATATCGCCTCATATTGAACTCTTTAAAAACAGTGACTGTCTCTTTGCAAATGAGGCAGACACAGTCGTTGCGTATTTTAGTGACGAAATAGCCCAGTTTCTACCTATCCTTGAAGTGCCAGCCGTTGCAGTCAACTTTTTTTTTTGTTGATTGTCGCCATTTTAGAAAACTGGGAGTAAAGGGTCACATGTGGTAATGTTGCTTAGAGTGCTGCTCCCTTTTATTGGGTAAATGAGGAGCAGCATTTAGTGTGTAAGCTACTTCATATGCTTGTAGCAGTACTGCTGACCAATTTATTAAGTCTTGTGTGCGGGCCAGACGTTATTGATTTTATGACAGAGGCTGGGGGCCGGATGAAATCCGACCACGGGTCGCATTTGGGCCCCGGGCCGGACTTTGGACATGTCTACTTTAAATATTTAAATAATTTAATATTATTTTTATTTGTTTATGTGAATATGAGTATGATCTTTTATTGATTTATTTTTAATTCATGCTTTTATTTATATATATATTTTATTAAAAATAACAAAAAAGGGGAAAAACTGTAAATAGTCTTATGACATAACGTTAGAGGATTAATAATATATTGTGAACCTCTTGCATTAACCTCACAAACCTGGAGTGTTAGAAGGGGTGAAAGGTGAGTATTTGACAGCAGTCAGGAATCTAAAGCCTGATCTCCTTGGCCGTGAGCCTGAGGCATGCACACAAGCTTATTATAAGCATCGGAAACTGAAACCGTGTCAGCGCCTTTGCTGGTTGTGACGAGACGTGCAAAAGTCGCTGTTGACGGACAAATTCATCCCATTGTTCCGCGTCTGTACATTTCGTACGCGTTTCATTCTTCATATGATAAAGCATCACTGACTGCCAGCCTCTCCCAGTCCAAATGGATTCCATTGACGGCACTAGACATCCAATCCATTTCGACTGGGAGGTCTGGCAACGGATATGCGCAATCAACAGGAAGTGAAATGCCCCCACATCAACAGAAAGTGCACCATAATTAAAAAGAAGTAGAGATCAACCGATATGGGGTTTTCAGGATCGATACAGATTGTTAGTAGTTCGTGGGGCCGATTACCGATTTTTGGAGCCCTTATTCATTTGCAGTAAAAACGTAAAATTGGTGCAAAAAAATGATTACTGGCAACACTGAACTTCATTCAAAACACCAAAAGCATGTTTATTGAATCACACAAATAGAAAACAATAGCTTCAGAATTGCCTGAATTTCCTAGATTCAGAAACATCTCTTATTATAAAGTTGAATAAAAGGTTAAATAAATAGCTCTCTGGAATTTTTCCACAGAAAAGACAGCACTGATGACTTTGTGTAAGTATCCTTGAGCAGGATACCAAATCCCACGTTGCTCCTGGTGCTATGTCACCAGTAGGTAGACCATTACCATTAAACAGAGGACGGGGCTGATCCGTAGGGGGGCTATTTTCATAAACTTAAAATTCAAATATTTTCAAAACCACAGCAGCTAGCGACCTAAAACCAAAACAGACACCTCCCTTAGGCATAGATGAGTCTCCATGAGCAGCGACATCAAAAAATTCAAAGTCGTTCCATCATAAAATCCCGAATAATTATTTTTTTATACAAGTATAACAAAGCCACCATAAGCAGAGATAATGACCTATATGTTCAGGCTCAATAGCAATATTTAACATATATAAGTTTTTAATTATAACTTAATAATAAGTAACTTAAGAAACTTTATTCATAATAATTATTTTTTTTATTTAGTGCAAGTTTTCAACAACTAATAAATCACTCGATTTTCACATCAGAAACTTAAAACTTGAGGGAAGCATGCAGAAACATGTCATTTTACTCAACAAAAGCAAAAATTGCATTTTCTTTTATATACAATTACAAATTTAGGTTGAATTCCGCTATTGTGTAGAGGTACAAAATCCAACATGGCGGCCGTCATAAAACAAAGAGCATTTTAAGCAGTAAGTTGTAATTAGTAGTAGCAAGTAGTTGTATTTCTTGCAAATAAATGCTTAAATTGCGAATTTCTATAGATATGAATGTAAAACAGTCTAGATTCTTTTTTATGCTTATCATTCATTTCACGTTAATATTTCCAGCCAAAGTCACGGAATTGCTCAATCCAACATGGCGGCCGTTACGAAACAAAGAGTTTTAAATTTGAAAATATTTGCAAATAAATGCTTAAATTGCGGAATTTCTATAAATTTGGACGTAAAACAGTCTAGATTCTTGGTTAAAAGAAAAAAAAAAACAGGCAGTTACCATTCATTTTACGTAAATATTTCAAGCCAAAGTTACAGAATAGCTTACCGCAAGCAACACGTCACTTCCGCTCATTAAGATTCATGACATTAGCTACTGTTGCTAAGTAGGGACAAACCACCGTTTGTCCCTAATAGGAAATGAATGGAAATCGTGTACGAAGGAGATGTTTACAGAGCTAAACCTACCAATTCTCTCCGAAAATGATGTGCTTTGTGCCAAATTCCCTGGCAAAGATGTGGAAGAACATAAAGATGTTCAGTTAAAGAGATGGCTTGAGTGTCGAAGGCTGAAAAAGACGGAAAAAAAACGAGCCGACTTAAGCATAGCTTTAGCTTTTTTATCGACGCGACTGACAATGACATTCGCCTGTTTCGACAAGCTATCCTTTGCCATCAGCCCTGTCTTTCTTATACATATACCCTTTGGTTGTCCCACGTCTCTTACCGTTCTTGGGGGTAATTTAGTTAGCTTTGTGTAGCGATCGCAAATGCTACTCAGTGACAGCCAACGAACACTTTTAATTTTTTCATTGATAACACATCTTAATTCTATAATTTATTTACACTTCCCCCTTACTAAAGTTGTTTTTTTCTTACATATATATATATATAACAGAAACTGTAACAGTGGCAGTCAGATACCATTGTAATTCTTTTCAGGTCATTCATTGTCAGACAGAAGCAGTACGGCACAACGTTACGCCAAAAAAATAATAAGTTAAAAATATACAAATGGCTTACCTCTTTGTCTTCTGAAAGACCATGCCAACCCAACATAATGTTTACTGCATATGAAATGTGAATGGATTCACTGAGCTGGTGTTAAAGTCCGCGCAAGTTAATTCGGTCTTCACATTTTTTCCTCCTGAGTTTTTGGTTTCCGGAAACGTAGGAAGAAAACATCCTTCATGTGTCATAATGTCTAGAGTCATTTCTACAAGTTCCAAAAAAGCAATGCGTGATCGGCATGTTCGTTTTTGAAAGATTACCAGAGAAAAGTCGCACAAATTATGTTGTGTCTATGCGAGGGCGGGTCTATAATGTCCCACTTCGGCTTTACTTCCCCTTTACGATGCGACGTCACGGTCTAAAAATAGCCTGCGTGCGGTTCGCCATTGCTTAATCCAACATGGCGGCCATTACGAAATAGAGCTTTTTAAGTTAAAAATTCTTGCAAATAAATGCTTAAATCGCGAAATTTCTATAGATATGAACGTCAAACAGTCTACACCAGGGGTGGGCAAACTATTCCACAAAGGGCCGCAGTGGGTGCGGGTTTTTGTTCATAATCATCATGAGGACAACCTTTCACCAATCTGGTTTCTTACAAGTGCAATCAGTTGATTGCAGTCAGGTGCTTCTTGTTTCCACTGAAACCTCATTGGTTAAACTGTCTGTGCTGAATCAGTTGGAAAAAAAACCAGGACCCACTGCGGCCCTCGAGGACCGGTTTGCCCACCCCTGGTCTACACTCTTGGTTGAAAGCAAAAAACGGGCAGTTATCATTCATTTAATGTAAATATTTCGAACCAAAGTTACACTAATTTTATCCATTGTCTTTTTTCACTACATTTCAAAAATGCATGCATAGTGCTATTTAATATAATAATTACTTTGAATCCTAAACCAAATCACTCGCGACAGTCCTATTTCCACCTAAATCCGGCGTTAGAACGCAGAGTGTTTTTTATTGCAGTTAATAGTGAACGCAGCTTCAACACTCTATGGGTCAGCCCCCTGCGGGAAGGCGTGGCGCAAAGACTGTGGGAGTTGTCTTGTCAACTGATGATATAGTCTATGGACGGGGTGAATACTAGTGCAGGCGACTGCAGGCAGGAGAGAGAGAGGCTAAATAACCCAGTTTAACAGTAAATTGATATTTTCATATCGGCTGGATTAGGGAAAAAAAAAGGCCTATCTCAATATACGTCAAATTTCCAAATATCAGTCTATCTCTAATAGAACGTTACCCCAAAATGCCCTAAAATCAACAGGAATTAGGCTCGAGCGTTTACGTCACAGTAGAACGGGATCATGCGAGATTTGCGACAACGCAGCCATTTCGGAAGCACGTCTGCATCACGGGACATTTAAACTTAACGGTTAATACAATTCAACTACGCTACGAGTGCCAAAGATGGAAAAAAGTAAGGAAAACTTGCCAGTTCGATACAGAGACAAACTTGTTACCACGGCGAAGGACAGATATGTGAGCAATTTTAAGGATGTGAACAATGTTGACCCTTACGAGCAAGCTGAACACAAATGGAATAAAGATGTCGACAAGCTTCCACCACTACGCGAAATGGACATCATGCTGTATTTAGTGTTTGGTGTAAGTTACTACACTCATCAGCAATTGCGAAACTACAAATCGCTACAAAGCTACGAACAGTTTTGCTGCGGATGGGTGCAGGATCTGCACATTATGGTCATAGTAAACGGCAACACCATCTTTCTAGCAAAGGTAGGCAATGTGTGTTTACATTAGTCTGTGACCACCAGTGTTGTTAATCTTACTGAAAAAAAGTAATTAATTATACTTACAAATTACTTCTCCCAAAAAGTAATTGCGTTAGTAACTCAATTACCTGAATGTAAGAGTAATTAGTTACTTGGCAAAGTAATTGGTGATAATTACTTTTTTTTTTTTTCCTCAAAAAAAAAAAAAAAACATTGGCCACACTATGTGAAGTTTTTTGTGAAGGTTTTTGGTACAATTGGCCCGAGCCCAATTCTTTACCCTAATTTATCCTTTACCCTGAATCAACTGTTAAAAGTTGTTAGAATTGCTCCCATTATTGCATTAGTTCCCTTCTCTCTACTTTTGACATATGAAAGTTTTAAAACTGTTTCATCATTTAAAGATAGATTCAAGTCAAGATTTTGCCGATTTAGAAGTATTTTAGATAAAAAGTTACTTAGGTTCGCTAGGAAGGTTCTCTACAACAGAGCCGTCCTAAAAAGTCTACTGCTTTAAGATGGCGGCTGTTTACTAACGCATCTAGTGCCGTGTCTGTCATTTTGCATCTAGTTCTATCTATATACAGTATATGTGATACCTACCATGTCTACCATATCTACCATAACATGCGGGCGTAGTTTGAAGGCTATCGGCTACAACATGTATTATTGGAGCTACCTAGCATCGCGTTTGCTCGGCGTCACAACTTTCTTGCCTCCTCCCCACTCCTGACTGCTCTGTCGTCACGGTGAGTCCGTCTCCCTCAGACTTTTCGACCAATATAATAACACATAGTAACGCATGCCTTTCCGTCCTCAGTAACGGTAATGGCGTTGCCAAGATGAGAAAAGTAATTAATTAGATTACCCACTACTGAAAAAAATGACGCCGTTAGTAATGCCGTTATATTGTAACGCCGTTATTAACAACACTGGTGACCACGGATGTACAAATTTTTTGTTGCAGAAAATGTAGCCTGTGTACAAATTCTTTGCCACTCTCTCACGTCAAAATATTACAGCTTTTTCATTTAGCAACGACAGGAATTATGTCTTATGAAGACAATGCACATGTATGTATGCTAGTTGTTTAGCTGTAGCTATAGCTAACAACAGCCCGACTTAGGGCACAAAGTTACCGAAATTTGTGTAAACAAACGAAATTAACTTACCGGAGTGGAAGTGCATAGAGCAAACTCTGTGTGTAACTGGAGAATCAAACGTTATGCCCTTCCTTCTGATCGAAGCCACCCATGCCATTCTTCGACGTTTGGTAAGTTCAGATATGACCTTTCCCTCGCCTTTTCTCCATGTAGGGATCCGGAAGAAACTCAATGGTGTTCCGTCGAGCTCTACATTCTCCTTTCTATTCGATCGGTTGTTGCAATTCTTTACCGCACAATAATTTCCAACCATTTTTAAAGAGCGACCTGTGTCATAAATGCCTCACTGTTTATGTTTCCCGCTTCCAAAATGACGATAGCGGCGGAAACCTCGCGAGTGCCACGTCATACACTCGAGCCTAATTGATGAACAGGAAGTGACCCAGAAATGCCCTAAAATCAACAGAAAATTAACAAAAATATACAGGAAGTGATTGAAAATCAATAGGAAGTGACTCACGAATATCTTGAAATCAACAGGATGTTACCAATGAACAGGAAGTGACCTCTAATATCGCCAAATGAACTACTACTACTGATAAACTCATTCCAACTCAAAGCAGAGGGATAAAAATACCTTATTTTTATAATGTAGAATATCGTAAAATGATATCCTGACCCATGTATTGATAATTGTTGTATCGCATTGTTATTGTGGGGTACTACTAAACTACTGTAGATAGCAAATATTTCACCTTTTTTGAGGTATCTCCGTAACTTCTGAAGAACTGACGCTGCGCAGAGGCACCACGATCGGTACGCTGTGCGAAAGCGGCGTTAGGAGCGGGCGTCCGGACTCTGTGGGCACTTGTGCGCCGTCTCCGTCGGTTTTGGCTTTCCTCACCTGTTTTACAACCAGAAGAGAGCACTGTAGAAACGATCTCAATTCAATTTTTCCATCTAGCGCGCTGACCTTAAGCGGGTAGAGTCGCAGTGACCCACCGATGGTGTTATAGGAATAAAATCGTAATCTGATCACGGCTACTTGGCGACACAGAGTCTTCTTCATCCTCAACGCCGATTGAAGCAAGCTCGTCGATGTGAACTATCCGTCCGAATGTCGGACTCGGGCAGGAAACGCTTCTAATGTCACAGCTGGAAACGCTCGATGTGTGGATTTCGGTCAAAAGCTGATTAGCATTTCCATTCGGGGCTTTGCTAAATGCCTATATTGACCCGATTCTAGTCACCTAATGGCTGAATCTTTGTAATTAGTGCCAGCGCTGCTGCTTCTTCAGCTTGACCTGCTACACAGTATTGACTCTCCTAAATATGGCTTTCAGAGAAAGCCAAATATTGACCACCCACAGGCACAGCAGGACTTCTGAAGATGCATTATGTTGTGATAATTAAGTCTTTGCTGAAGACAAAAGCGGGAAAATTCACAAATGTTGTCCTATCTGTAGCTGCATTCTTATACAAAAGTAGTCCCCGGGTTACGAACGAGTTCCGTTCCTGCAGTACGCTGGCGACGTAACCAGAGTTTCCACGTAATTCGGGATTAACCCTTTAAGTACCCCAAAATAGCAATCCAAAAACTCCAAAGTATTGTATTTTATTTAATAATAAAAGACACACTGCCTGGCTGGACTGTCGCCTTCAACGACAGAAGCAAACTCAGACGTCTGACACGGATAACGGATAGGTGCGCTCTGGTTTGGCCCACATAAGGCTGTAAGTTGCTTCAGCTAATACATGTTTGTGTATGCATTTGTAATTAATTTTAGAGCTAGAGTTTGTGGAGTTATGTATGAGCGATTTGATATACGAATTGTAAATAAGTTAGCATTTGTAACATTTAAGCAAGCAAACTTTCTGCAAATTAGGCCAATTTAATCTACTAAATTTACATATTGATCAGACTAGATGGATGTTTGAATACCAGTTGTTTTGTGTCAAGTGTTCTATTGCTAAAATGCATGTCGTTTTGAACATAAGTGTACACAGCTTTACAAATTGTCGAAAGTGAAGGAAGTAAAAAGCTTCAAAAGCATAATTGCCATGTTTGCTGTCTTTAAAGTTGAATAAATTCACGTCTAGTAAAGACGGAACATGTCATATTAATAAATTAAAGTAAAAAAATAACATACTCTGAAGTACAATAAGGTACTGTTTATGCAACTTGAAAAAAAAAAAATGGAGACAAAATGGCGGGCGAGACTCCAGCGTCATAAAGTCGAAATTGTGTGAGTTGATTACATCTTAACTAGGGTTGGGCATCGTTTGAAATTGAACGATTCTGCTTCCGATTCCATGTTTCGATTCCGGTTCCAAACGATTCTGATTCTTTTAAGAGGCAGGGAAAAAAAACTTCTAGGTTAAAAATGTATCACTTTATATTAATGTCGTGACTTCTCGATGATTTTTTTAATTATATGGATTTAAAATTAATATTATTATTATTTTATTATTTTTATTATTATTTATTATTAATACAATTTATATGAAATTTATGAATTATATGAACTTTTCACAGGGCTATTTTTAACTTGTATATAAATATCCGTCTTTGAACTTGAATGTGATGAAGTTTCTTTCCACAGGAGTGCACTTTCACAAAGATGTTTATTTTTCAAAAGCTCACGGTGAAAACATTTGCATATATTCTTTTGCCATATACTGTATGTACAGTGCCCTCCATAATTATTGGCACCCCTGGTTGTGTTTTTTAGCTTCTAATATTTTTTTTTATTCAAATAATATGGGACCTTAATGGAAAAAAAGGGGAAAATCCAACCTTCAATACAAGTGCATGTATTCAGTGGGAAAAAAATCCCACATAAAGAAATAATTATTTGACATCAAATAATGTGTGTCACAATTATTAGCACCCCTGGTGTTAATACTTTGTACAACCCCCTTTTGCCAACAAAACAGCACCTTTATGTGGTATTTTTTCCCCACTGAATAAATGCACTTGTATTGAAGGTTGGATTTTTCTCTTTTTTTCCATTAAGGTCCCATATTATTTGAATTTTAAAAAATGATTAGAAGCTGAAAACCACATCTTAACCAGGGGTGCCAATAATTATGGAGGGCACTGTACCTTAGCTGGGAGCTATGACGAGCATTAATATAAATTCTTCTACTGATTATAATTTTAAGATCTTTTAATACTGTTGATTTTAATGGAGGCTTCTACTGCTTTAAGATGGCGGCTGTTTACTAACAGCGGCGAGTCTAATTTCGCATCTATTTCTCTGAACATGTTCTAACGCCGCCGTCTATCTGTCATCTAGTTCTATATAAATGTGATATCGACCATAGGCCGACGTAATAATACAACTTATTCTCCTACTATTCCATCCATCCTTCCGTCCGTCTGTCCTTCCATCCATCCATCCTCGGGTGGCGGGGACAGCATAAGACAGACGGAATTTATTGTTTTACTTACCTGGTTCTGACGGCGCAGCATGTCATATATGCAGTACTCAGCTATGCTGTGCACTCGGCACTTGTATTCCATGAAGCCGGAGGTGTTTAATCATATTGCTCGTGCAGCCACCTTTGCGTGATATAGTTGTCCTGCAAACGTTGAACTGAGCTGATTGGTCTTTTTTTTTTGGAGTAAACTTGAGCCAAACTTTTGAGCACCGTCGCAACGTGCGTATGGTTGTAATCAAGTTCCAATGCATGAACATGCTCTTCTTGTGGCTACTTCTTCGTGGTTTTTCGGCAGCAATTTTTTTCCGCACGGCGGTCAAGGCATTGAAACACGGGGTCAAAATTTTTAAATTCCTTTCCGGGATCATCGGAATGTTAGAACCGGGTCCCATCGATGCTCGATGCATAATGCGCAACCCAAGTTGTAACCCGGGGTATACCTGTATAAAGTAAATGGAACTTTGTGTGTGTGTTCGTTCCTTACGGACTCCGAAGCCGCTGGGTGGATTTTGACAAAATTTTGCACAGTTGTCCTTTATGTGTCTAGGAGTGTTCTGTACAAATTTAAATGTGCAGTGATGATACATTGTGGCTTTAAATATAATAAATGTTTTTGGATAGTTACTAATTAAAGGGTTAATTCCGACTTACATGGAAATTTGGGTTACGTCGCTAGCGTAGGAACGGAACTTGTTCATACCCCGGGGACTACCAGTATTTTTTTTTATTACTTTTTTTTTTTTTTTAAATTGTTAAAAACGAACACACTATTTGATGATTAAGAAGCTCAAATAGATAATTTGGACATTTTTGAGCTCAACAAAACAAGTCATGGACTCTTAAAACAGTCCCCGATTCAATTGGTAATCAATTAGTTGTTGATTAGTCCATCAATCGCGTCAGGAATAATAACCCTCCAAAGGAAACCGTAACTACGATGTGGCCCATGACTAAGATGAGTTTTAACACCCTTGTATACAGTGCCGGTAAAAATCTTTTTGTGCTTTGTTTCCTGCATTTGGACACATTTATTACTCGCCTGAACGTTATTTGAATAGGCTGCATGCACAACTATAATGTGTTTATTACGATGAGTAAAAAAAAAAAAACAAGGCAGATAAGAAAGAAGGAAATAGCTCTTTGAAAGTAAAAGAAGTAGATAAGCTGTAAAGCCTGAATGCGTGGTATGTGATACGATACCTTCCTTGTCCGAGCTTTCGCATATGGGCTGCTGATGGAGGCTTGGCATGGAGAGTCTGTACCATTATTATGTTCAACCTGAAAAAAAAACGGCATCAATTTCAATCAATTAACATAAAATCATTACTGCCGTTAAGGATGATCAGGCCTACCAATGTCAATAGCAGCTAAAAGGTAAAAAAAAAAAAAAAACTGATGAAAAGGATTATAATTGAACTCAAAGAATATGCACCAAAAACGTGACAAACTAGAGGTTGGTTAATCTCTTTATCTGCATATTAAGTAAATATTAAACATGAAAAGTCAACTCTCCTTCATGTTTGAGGAAATATGCCAGTGGCTTATCTTCAAAACTGACCTTGAATTTTTGATACTCAAAGATCACAATCATATAATCTACTATACTTAGTAGGAATACTGTACAATTTATAAAACATTTTTAGCTTATAACTTTTTATCTATTTTGGTTGAATTTAATTACAAAAAAATATTTTTATTGAAATGTAGCTAATGTTAAAATTCACATTGAAATATAATGTAAATAAAATATTACATTGAAGAAAATATTTTTGATTTTTTTAAGTATGTCATTCATCTTTCACAATGAACATGACCATATAATTGCTCAGTCCTTATTTGAACACGCTATGATTATATAGTTTTTATATTTTACTAATTAACTTTATAATGATTTCAATTAAATATTACATTTAATGATACATTTTTTTAACAATTCCAAATTCTTTCACTCCAATTTCACAGAGCCCAAATCTGAATAACCTACAATTAATTTTTTTTTTTTTTACAAATTAGGGCTGTAGCTATTGATTATTTAAGTAATCGATTAATCTATCAGTTTGAATAATCGAGTAATCAGATTAGGAATTTTTAGGAAATGTAAAACAAAGGCTTGCGAAGATTGCACTTTCAAAAGAGCATTAAATGCGAATACAAAAAAAATTCCCGAGTGTTTTTTCAAACTATGCAGAATTGCATTTTCATTTCACAAGAGGAATAAATGCATTTAAAAATAAATCAAATGACCTGATCTTGGCCTTGAACACCGGCCACTTTATTAGGTACACCTGTCCAGCTGCTCGTTAACACTTATTTTCTAATCAGCCAATCACATGGCGGCAACTCAGTGCATTTAGGGATGTAGACATGGGCTACGTTCATACTACAGGTCTTAATGCACGAATTCAATTTTTTCGTGTTTTTCCGACTCGAATGAGGCATTAACTTGACGGTCTGAACGTGACAAGTCGCATAGAACTGGACCATTTCAAATCCGATCTGGGTCACTTTCGTATGTGGTTCAAATCCGATCTGGGCCACATTTTTCCAGACTGTCGCGGCGGTCTGTACTGTCCAGTCTCTCAAATCGGAATTCATGCAGCAATTACGTCATCAAAAAGCGAGAGAGACGCCATGATAGCGGTGCGGCTGTGCGTTATTAGCGTCTAGCTTGCCTTGAACACGGCTTTTTAGGAAGGGTGGGACTTGACAACAGTCATAAACAAAAATAAAAATGGGTTGAGGAAAAGCCTGAGAATGATCGGTTTTCTGTCTGCTCCATATAAGCAATATTTCAACATTGCTTACACGGTCGAGAGTCGGGGCAAACTGCGCGTATGTGTGTGTGACATGCACGGACGGTGCGTGCATGCTATTGTTCCATATACTTTGAATACAAGCCTAAACTGGGATTATTTGTGTCCTCTTTTTAAAAAGCAAAATATGATATCCCTGGAATGACGGATGACAGCCAGCATGTGTGGTCATTTGTTTTGATGCTTCTGCGCATGCGGGTCGTCTTGCTCAGCGCTTGTCGGACTGCGAATTAGTGCGCATGCGTAATACTTGAATGGTCTCAATGGACAAAGGCAGTCTGAACGGGCACGCCAAAAAAACAGATATGACAAAAAATCGGATTCGTGCATTAAGACCTGTAGTATGAACGTAGGTATGGTTTAAGACAATCTCCTGCAGTTCAAACTGAGCATCAGTATGGGGAAGAAAGGTGATTTGTCTTTCTGATAGTTTACCCCTGACCTTTTTACTGCAATAATATAATGAAAACCTGAAATTATGGCTTTTAGATTTGGTGTGCCACCACCGCTGGACTGGCCATCAGGCATACCGGGCATTTGCCCGGTGGGCCGATGGCGATTTTGGGCCGGTTCTGAATTTTTTTTTTTTTTTTTTTACCTAACGGCATTAATCACATTGGTACACAAAACTGGTAGATCGGCCCATCAGTCAAGATTGTTTATGGGCTGGACCAATTACAAACGAGGGCCGATGCCCCCTCCCTCTTGATCAGAGGTATCAGATATACATTAATCAGACATACAGAGAGAGGAGATAAACAAAATGGATAAGTACAAGAAAAGGAAAGGAGGCGCGGAAAAAAATTAGAGATAGAAAGAGACAAGCCCTTCATGCGGACGCCGCTAAATGTTGCCGGTGGCGGAGCTTCCTCTTCAGCGACAGCAGCAACCGCAGGTTACGATGGCGGGGGTGGCCGTCAGGTGGATGAGGGGAAGGGGAGGCAGGAGGAGAGACCCGCGGCCGCCGGCGGTCCGAGTGGAGGGGAATCTGAACTTCAGGTAAGAAGTGTTGAACTGCAGTCTATCTGGTTCAGATATGAATTAAGCGTGGGTGTAGTTTATTTTCATTGCGCTCGCTAACTCTTAACACCGCCAGTAGTTATAATTAGGCCGTTAAGCAATTTAGTGCATGCAAACTAACATGATGGGGTTTCTCTAATGCTGGACGGTTTCTATGATGCTATTCTAGTTGTAATTATGTTAGTGCTTAAGTAAATTTATTTTATTAATTTAGTTAGTTAAGTATTATCTCTATTTGTTAGGTAGTTAAAAACTTTATAAGGTCGAGCGGACGCGCCGGCGCGTCCGAGCACATAACTTTTTTTTTTTTTTTGTAAGACAACACAGGCAAGATCTAGCCTGGTAGTTTCCATTCAAACTTCTGTCAAAAGTGCGAAATCTCAACTATATGACAGTTTATGAGTGGTCTCAATTGGCCAAGTTAAACCATATTTATGATAAGTCGATCACTCCATGCAGACTTTTGGATTCCTCTAAGTACTGTATAGAATACGTGATTCAACTGAGTAAAAATACCAGCACTGTGATCATCAGAGCAAGTCCATCAGGTGACATTCTTTTTCACCTCTGTCTCCTTTCACTTTGAAGGTTCCCATGTTTGAGGAAGCATTTGGTGTTGCTGTGCAAAGTGTTGCTGCAGTGGAGGTTCAAGGTTACTGTTTATTGATATGGTAAGTACATTAGTCTGTGAAAATATCACTTAATTACTTCTGCTAAGTTGGTTTGTTTGTGTACGGTATAATTCAAAAAGTTATGGACGGATCTTAATGAAATTTTCAGGAAATGTCCACTCTGGGACAAGGAAGAGATGATTCAATTTAGATTTAGAGGTGATCCGGATCACTGTCTTGATCCAGGATTTCTTTGAAGGATTCTTTATCATTGCAGGATAGGGCGATTTTCAGCATATGTGTATGCAACTCCAAGAAAATTGCCCAGATTGCTTGTAAAAAAAAAAAAAAAAAAAAAAACAGGACATGGCCATGGTAGTTGCTATGAAATGACACATTATGATTTGAATTCTGCTAATATTCTGGGTACTGTGATCCAGTACATGAGAAAAATAGGGGCTTATCACATTTTTTTGACACAGTGAGGTAACAGATGAGGGTACAGACATACAAACAGGTCTGTGCTCTCTGAGTGTTTTTATAGTTACAGTCTGTAATTTACACATTTTAATATTCATCTCAACTCTGTGTCCTATTTTTCAGGATCCCATCATACTTTGTTCATTGTTTGTTCAGGATTTTGCCCTAAGTAAGTACTATATAGGGGATATGATGCAACTATTTTCCCAGATTTTTCTAGAAACCAGTACTGTGATCATACAAGTCCATAAAGTGTTATTCTTTATCACTTATCTTCCTCTGTCTCCTTTCACTTTTTAAAGGTCTCCGTGTTTGAGGGCCTATTCTGTGGATATATTTATTTGCACTTTTATTGATGCAGTAAATAAATAGTCTATGAAAAAATCACTAAATCTGTCATTTATTCATTTTAATATATTCATCAATGATCATGTCTCACCTCTATTCCGTATTAATCCCTGTCCTAATTTCAGGATCCCATCATACGTTGTACATTGTTCAGGAGGTTAACTAGACCATGCAGCCTTTTGATATCCGCTAAGTACTGCATAGAATATTGGGACTGGAAGGATGGTGTATGTTTAAGTCTATTTTAAAGTATATATACACCAACAAGACAGTGTGAAAGCATTGTCACAACAAAGTTTGTTTTCATTCATAGGCTTAATTGTCTTTCCATCAATACCTGGTGGGCCGGTCTCGGCTCAAAATGCCCGGGCCGATTTTTTGTCCCAGTCCAGCCCTGTGTGCCACCCAAAGATTTTAAGTGGCCCCATCTGGCCATCCCTATGAAAAATTTCTGGAGGCGCCACTGATTCCCAATGAGGAAGGAGCAACAATATAAACTGGTTACATGCAGATGGCTACGACATAAACGAATCGGCAGTGAAAAAACCCGGTGAGATATCACTCCGCTCTGCTCCTCTGCAGAGCTGCTGGATTAAAAATGTTGATGTTCATACTGCAATTATTGACAAGCAACGGTAAGTTGTAATAACTTTATCCTGAAAACGTAGCCAACACTATTAATTGCATGGGTCATTGATGATTTCCATGTGTGCATATGTTCTTTTTGATTGGCATGCTAAGTCGGCCAAATTGACTGGCGCTAGCTTAGCCACTCCTTAGCCCCGAAACTAACAAATAACTAACAAACTACACTGAATTTGTTGAAATCAACTCAACTGACTAAATAAAACCTTGCAAACTCAGAGATAAAGCGTGTTGTCAAAAATTCTGAACTTCCCCTGTAACAGCTGGATCCAGGGACGTTAGACAAGCCATGTCATTTTCACTGTTGCCACAAGAGGACAGTGTATCCACCCAAATAAATAAAAACTAAATGCAATACAACGCCACTCTAATTAAACAAATCCTCAAGCAGCAAAATTTGATTCGAAGCTTTTTTCTAATCGAATTACTCGAGTTAATCGATTCATCGTTGCAGCGCTAAAACAAATGAATTCTCAATATTCAAAATAATATGGAGCTGAAGATAACATTCTCATTTAAATAAAACTTCATAAAATTTTAATTAAATGTTCTAATAAGTAAACAATTTAAAATAATAATAATAATTTAAAGCACTTCCACGTTGAATCGTCGCAACGTTTCCACATTGGTGTGTGAGAACAACCTTCCCCCTGCGGAGTCAGCTGATAACATCTGCAAAGCCGCGAGGGCACGCAGAAAAACAGCTTTTCCACAAACAGAACGGCCCGCGTCACGCTAATCGCGCCGCGTGCGTCACATGGTAGGTGTTAAAAGGGACTATGTAAGGGAATTTGAAGGGCGCGCGCACCTGGGGATGTCGGCCGCAAACAACAACTTTAAAACCTTTCGGGAGTTGTGCGTGGTAACGGTGGCGCGTCAGGAACGAAGCGTGCATTGTATGGGAAAACACTCATTAGACCATCCGGAACATTCCCATTTGAAAAAAGGAGAACGTAGTGTATTCTGATTTTGTACTAGTTCAACAGCACATTAGGGAAAAATAGGGCACCGGAGTGGATCGTATTTACTGTAACGTTGTCATGATGTCCTACAAGGGTTTGCACATGTTGGATGTTTCAGGGTGTGAACGCATGTTTGTATTGAAAGCTATCTCCCAGTGACGATGAGTTAGGTTTCCTTAAAAGTCAAAAGTGGTATCAGGTGATCAAGTAACCTGGCGATCCAAGTCACGTTTCCCTGTGCTGCCATGAATCCGTCCATCCATCACTTTGGAAGAAGCGACTCGAAAAGATATCCATCCTAGAGTAGAAATTCAAGCAGGGTTCTGCGATTCCAAACATTACTTGCGAAGGAATTGTGTCACAGAAAAAAGCAACCACACTGATCTGCGTATGTGTGTTGGGGAAAAATATTGCAGATGTATTTTTGGATCCAGAAGATTATATTTTTGTGGGTATGAAAAATACACGTGAACTTGGGCAAATAATTTTAAAGAAAAACTGTATATCGCTGCTATCTTAAGGGTTTTGAATGGAAATTAAATTGTTTCCCCAGCTTGGAATTCGCGATTAGCATTCGTCAGAACCACCACCAATAAAAAATGTGATTGACAATTTGACTGTATAGTGATGCCTCGTTTTTCACGGTTAATGGGCACCAGAACCTGCCACAATAGGTGAAAAACCACAAAGTAGCGCACTCCCCCCCCACACACACACACACACCACAAAAAAAAAAAAATTGTGTGCTCTTTGTATTTATTCAGATTTAGCATCGGAAAGAAATATACCCTAATTTTCGCACTATAAGGCACACCTGACTATAAGCCGCCACTCACCAAATTTGATACGAAAACGACATATGTTCATAGATAAGCCGCACTGGACTATGAGCAGCAGCTGTCCTCACTGTGTCATGGGATAATTACACCAAAAGATATTAATTGGTAACATTTTATTTGACAGGGACATCATACGACTGTCATAAAACCAAATGAACCAGCATTTCATTGCTTCAAGAAGCTTCATTTGGCCATCATTGCTCCCTTGCGAGAGACAGTCAACCTCTACTGCCACCTGCTGTTAACATTGTTGTTGTCCAACATGCCTCCTAGCATGAACTGCATCACTAAAGATGTAAACAACAATCAAAAATCATGTTCTGTGCTAAATATTTCTTCAGTTACTGTTCCAGTTGTTTCATTAATTGCTAGTTATGGTATTTGGTAACACTTTAAATGACGGTGGTGCCTAAAGACTGTCATTAGACAATCATAATTATGACATGAATCTGTCATGAGCATTAATGAATGCTTATAACAGATGTCATTTAGTGTTATCCGGCAGATTATCTCACTTTTGAATGGATGTAAATGATCCCAGCTGGTCATAAATGGAGTTAGTGTTACCTATTAACCCAAATAAATCAACAAATAAGCCGTACTGGACTATAAGATGTAGGATTCAAAATGAAGGAATAAAGTAGCGGCTTATAGTCCAAAAATGTCGGTATGTAAGATATGTTTTTTTATTTTTTTTCAGCCAAATTATAATTTTTAAAAAATGTGTACAGTGATCCCTTGTTTTTTGTTGTTAATGGGGACCAGCACCCACAGCGATACGTAAAAAACAGCAAAGCAGCGCATACAACCCCCCCTCCAATGTGTGTTCAATGTATTTATTCAGATTTAGCATTGGAAAGAGATCCCAAAGTGTAATTTTTAAAAAATGTACATAGATTTTTTAATAAATATTTTTTAAGCATTATGATAAGTTTTATACGTTACTGTCGCACCGAATTCTTTTTAAACAAGAATAAAGTAGTAGAAAAATGCTTGTCTTTATTAAATGCTGCACTGAGTGAGTCACCTCAAATCCGCTCAAGCTGATCACTTACACGCAATGAGTTGCCACAGCAACTGTTTAACAAGTTAAACGATGATTGACGTATGCGGCGCTTTGAAGTTCGTGTCTCTGGCAACATCAAACTCAAACATCTGTCAACCATCGTTAACTTTAGAGCTGCCACCAACAAAGAGCAGGGAGAGGGAGGGAGAGGGAGACTACACGGTCGGCTCGGGACAGCTCATCTGTGTTTATTTTTTTAAGTTGTAAAAAAAATCGGCGATGGACTGAGGGCAAGAAGTTTGAAGCGCAAAGTAGCGAGGGATCACTGTATATTACACGACAATAAAACAGGGAGGGCTGGCAGTGAATGATCAGGTTTTCATGCCATTGGCAGTGATAGAGGGATGGAAAAGGGAAAACAAAAGGATGGAAGACGTTAAAAAAATGATGGGAAAGGTTTAGCAAAAGGGTGGGAGAAGGAAAGCAAAGGAGGACATGCAAAAAGTAGGGAAAGGGAAAAGAAGGGTGAAAAAAGTAAAAAATAAGGGTGGAAATTAGAAATTAAAATCTGGAAAAGGGAAAACAAAAGGGTTAAGACAAAAAGATGGAAGAGGGAAACACAGACGGGTGGAAAAGGGAAAATAAAACTGAGAAAACAGGGGAAAAAAAGGGTTGAAGCGAAAAAAAAAAGACAAGATAAAAATTTTCAAATAACATGAGATCAAAGTAAAATGTTTTGTGATCAAAATAAAAACCTGCAGTTGACTGGCAAGCTGATGATCTCTGCCAGCCCTCCCATAGCAATTGGTTTGGACATTTATATCCCTCAATGGCAGCGAATGAGTTGAACAACAAGATATCAGCACACAACACGAATGATTGTTTGTTCCGGTTGTTTCCTGTCGGCTAAACAAGAAGATCAATAAAGACACCTGCTACAAGATGTCCACCTCCCGCGATCAATACGCCGATCGATTTTGAGCCTGCGGTTACGTAAGCGGCTATCCATATGCCGCTTCGTTGGGTAAATTGGTCAAAAGTGATGTCATAGGTCGGACACAGGAACAATAACAACAAAATTAGCACGGACCTTGACAGGGATGACCTCTTCTTCACTTTTGTCAACTTTTGGGTCCGCTTCAAAAATGCTGCTGAAGTTCTGAATGAGCCGAACCAGGATCTTGTTGCAGATGGTCTGCTCGTTCAGGGCCTCGAACCCGGGAGGCACGCTAGACCGCAACGAGATGGAAAAAATTTTTTAAATGGAAATATTTATAAATATGGTCTAAATTGCAGAAAAATGACAAGCCTTCTTGAGTGGCAACAGCACCGCCTGCTGACAAAATATCAGACACGTTAAGGGTTTGATGTTTTTTTTTGTTGTTTTTTTAAATCTGGGCAAAATGCATTTTAGTTATTAAACATTATTTTCAAAATTGTAATGTATGAAGTAAAAAAATCCTTGTATTCAATACTTATTTTATTGTGAGCAAAATTTTATTACATACGAGCACTATAAACAAAATTTACGGTTCCTGATTGATCCAGTTTTTCAAATGATGGATATGTCTTAATGGAGCCCCTACGGCAGTACTTCTCAAATAGTGGGGTTGAAAGAGCGATGCTGGGGGTGGCGCATGTGGCCTTGGGGCACTTACTTTTTTACCGAACTGGAATAAAGTGTAATTGCACATCCGGCGAGTTGGTGGCAGTGCTGCTCTAATTTTCAGCATGTGCGCAGTATTTTTTTAACCAAACAAGAGCACACAATAAAGAGCACTGGAGATATGAAAAGCTAAGACTAAGAAATATGACGAAGCGTATGTAGCATTTGGCTTTGACTTTTAGTACAGTGGGAGACGAGGGAAGACCAGTCTGTTTACTTTGTGTAAAAATGTTCACAGCGGACAGCAGGAATTCTTTTTTTCAGCGAAAACGTGCCAAATATTGCCAACAATTGTCCCGCTTTGTCAGTGTTACATCACTTAACCAGCGAGCACTGTCAGCATCACATAAGGTGGCATACCAAGTTGCTCAATGCAAAATAACCCAACCCCACAGCAAAGAAGCTGATACTGCCTGCAGCCAGGGCCGGCCCAGCCTATACGCAGACTATGCAGCTACCTAGGGCCTCTGACCACTAGGGGGGCCCCAATCTGGCAATTGTTTAATTTCTAATTTATTTTGTTTACTACAGTTTGCTTTATTTGAATTTTGTGAGTTTTGATACTTGATTACAAGCTTAAAAAAATACAAATTCTTCCTTAACCTCTTTCTTTCCTCTTTTAGAAAAAGGTTTGGCGCTATCTACTGTAAGTACTGACAATCATTTGGGGTGAGAAGTTTGAAGTATGCAGTGCAACAAAATCTGATTAATATACAAAATATGGACGTATGGGTTGGATTGCATGTATGGGTTTCACAGTACACTGTGACGAAATGGTGGGACAAAAATATGGGCCCCTTTGCATTATTTTGCTTAGGGCCCCCAAATGGCCTGGGCCGGCCCTGCCTGCAGCAAAAATAAAAACTGTCTCTCTGTCCAATGACACTGTTGTTTTTATTCTATTAATTTTTGTTTTTTCAGTCTAATTGTTTGGCATATTGTCCTCTTGAATTGATGTTGCTAATCAATTTGAATTTATGTTTATTTATTGATTTTATTTTATTTTTTTCTTTCCTGTATCAAACGTTCAAAAAATGTACCTTGAGTCCATTTTTACAGTATCGATGTATGTTGTTTTTTTTAAACACTTTATTTTTTTTTTCTTCTTTAATATTAAAAAGGACACAATGTTATGCAGAGGTGTACTTATATAATAATAGGAATTTTATACACAAATGATACTACAGTATATTTAGAGTGGCGGCAGAGTTGGGGGGGGGGGCGCAACGTTTACGTCTTCCTGGGGGGGCGTAACAGAAAATAATTGAGAAGCACTGCCCTACAGGGACATCGACAGAAATAAAGTTAATTTAAGCAATGTTAATGCTAATGTTTACCAGATGGTTTTGGTGCACACCAGATTGTTTCTGGTGCACACAAAAACCATCTGGTAAACATTAGCATTATTTAGCATTTAAGCTAGCGGACATTTGCTATGCAAGTGAGCCAATAGCGTACCGCATGAATGCTATTTTTAGACTGACGTCGCCATCATAACCCGGAAGTGGGTCAATATGGACACGCCCTTGCATACAATCCATTTTATTTCTGCTTTTTTTCCTCCGGTAATCTTTGAAAAAAGAACATGCCGATCACACACTGCTGCCATGGAACTTGTAGAAACGACTAGACATTACGATATATGAAGGATGTTTTCTTCATACGTTTCCCGGAACCAAAAACTGGGAGGAAAAAATGTAAAGAATGGATCAACTTGCGCGGATGTCCAAAAGACCAGTTTAACGCCAGCAAGGTGAAGCCATCCACATTTAATATGCAAAAAACATTTTGTTGGGGCCATGGTACTACAGAGGATGAAGAGGTAAGCCATTTTGATTTTTTTACTTATTTTTTAGCGTGGCGTTTTGCCGTGCTGCTTCTGTCTGACAATGAATGACTTGAACAAAATTAAAATAGTATCTGACTGCCACTGTTGTTACCTTTTCTGTTGTAAAAAACAACTTTAGTAAGGGGGAAATGTAAATAAATTATATATTTAAGATTTTTTAGTAATAAAAGAAATTAAAAGTGTTCTTTGGCTTTCATTGAGTAGTATTTGCGATCACTACACAAAAATAGCGATGTAAATTACCCCCAAGAACGGTCAGAGACGTAGGACAAACGGAGGATATAATATATAAGAAAGACAAGGCATATGATGGTAGAGGATATATTGAAACAGGAGGATGTCATTGTCAGTGGAGTAAGGCAATGCACACTAGAAAAAGGTGTCGATAAAAAAGCTAAGGCTAAGCTTAGGTCGGCTCTGCTCTTTTTCCCGTCTTTTTCAGCCCTCGACACTCAAGCCATCTCTTTAACTGAACATTTGTATGTTCTTCCACATCTTTACCAGTGAATTTGGCACCAGGGACATAATTTTCAAACAGAATTAGTAAGTTTAGCTCAGTGAACATCTCATTCGTACACTATTTCCATGCATTTACTGCGAGGGACAAACGGGAGATTGAACCGCCTAGCCACAATTGCTAACATCATGAATATTAATGAGCAAAAGGGCCGTGTTGCTTGCAGTACGCCATTGTTGTAAATATTAGCATTATATAGTGTTTAAGCTAGCTGACTTTTGCTATGCAAGCTAGCCAATTAATGTAAACATTACAATTACATAGAATTGCTATGCAAGTTAGCCAATTGTTGTTAGCATTGGCATGATATAGCATTTAAGCTAGCGGACATTTGCAATGTAAGTTAGCCAATTGTTGTACCATTGGCATTATATAGCATTTAAGCTAGCGGACATTTGCTTGAAAGTTAGCCAATTGTTGTAAACATTAGCATTACATAACATTTAAGCGAACAGACTTTTGCGATGCAAGATAGCCAATTGCAACAATTGCATAACTTGCAGCACAAAAGTCCGCTATCTAAAATGCTATACAGTATAATAATAATGTTGACCGGATAATTTCTTGGGCACACCAGATACAATCTGGTGCGCACCAGATTGCTTAAATTTATTTTATTTATGTCTATGTCCCTTTAGGGGCTCCGTAGATCTTTGATAGGATTTTCACTTTGTTTCAAATTTACCAATGTGAAAAATAAGACAATTCTTCATATTTTCACTTTTTAAAAAGAGGTGAATTCATAAAGTTGTATTATCATTTAATAATCTAAATTATTTATACCCCCCCCCCAAAAAAAAAAAAAAAAAATGGGAGTCAGTTTAAAGTTATGTACTGCATTGAGGCCAAAAACCATTTTAAAGATCATTTACATTTATTTTCAATTTGAATTCAACATTGATCATTTCAACTATTTATAAATGAATTCTAAATTATTCATATTTTATTTGCAGGTTACATTATTTATTGCTCTTTCCGTTTTAAAGCATTGTTTTACAAAAAAGAAAATACTGTCAATATTGACCAAAGGACAGGTTTAAAATTTATAGGTGCTATACACTTTAAATGACGGGCTTTATACACTCACCGGCCACTTTATTAGGTACACCATGCTAGTAAAGGGTTGGACCCCCTTTTGCCTTCAGAACTGCCTCAATTCTTCGTGGCATAGATTCAACAAGGTGCTGCAAGCATTCCTCAGAGAGTTTGGTCCATATTGACATGATGGCATCACACAGTTGGTGCAGATTTGTCGTCTGCACGCCCATGATGCGAATCTCCTGTTCCACCACATCACCAAAACATGCTCTATTGGATTGAGATCTGGTGACTGTGGAGGCGATTTGAGTACAGTGAACTCATTGTCATGTTCAAGACACCATTCTGAGATGATTCCAGCTTTATGACATGGCGCATTATCCTGATAAAAGTGGCCATCAGAAGTTGGGTACATTGTGGTCATAAAGGGATGGACATGGTCAGCAACAATACTCAGGTAGGCTGTGGCGTTCCAACGATGCTCAATTGGTACCAAGGGGCCCAAAGAGTGCCAAGAAAATATTCCCAACACCATTACACCATCACCACCAGCCTGAACCGTTGATACAAGGCAGGATGGATCCATGCTTTCATGTTGTTGACGCCAAATTCTTACCCTACCATCCGAATGTCGCAGCAGAAATCGAGACTCATCAGACCAGGCAACATTTTCCCAATCTTCTATTGTGCAATTTCGATGAGCTTGTGCAAATTGTAGCCTCAGTTTCCTGCTCTTAGCTGAAAGGAGTGGCACCCGGCGTGGTCTTCTGCTGCTGTAGCACATCTGCCTCAAAGTTCAGAGATGCTCTTATGTCTACCTTGGTTGTAACGGGTGGTTATTTGAGTCACTGTTGCCTTTCTATCAGCTCGAACCAGTCTGGCCATTCTCCTCTGACCTCTGGCATCAACAAGGCATTTCCGCCCACAGAACTGCTGCTCACTGGATATTTGTTCTTTTTCGGACCATTCTCTGTAAACCCTAGAGATGGTTGTGCGCGAAAATGCCAGTAGATCAGCAGTTTCTCAAATACTCAGACCAGCCCTTCTGGCACCAACAACCATGCCACGTTCAAAATCACTCAAATCACCTTTCTTCCCCAATACTGATGCTCGGTTTGAACTGCAGGAGATTGTCTTAAACCATGTCTACATGCCTAAACGCACTGAGTTGCCACCATGTGGTTGGCTGATTAGAAATTAAGTGTTAACGAGCAGTTGGACAGGTGTACCTAATAAAGTGGCTGGTGCGTGTAATTATGTATTATTTAATTGGGAAATTATAATTTGAGGAAGATTTGGGGATCTCCAAAAATGCCTTACTTATAAATACCAAACTCTGTTTTAATAACATTTCTTTGAGTTCCATTTAGCAATTTTTCATATAAAATAACAATGGCTTTCTTGCTTCATGCTGCTACTTGATATTTTCCAAAACTCCAATTTCTGTAATTCACATTCAACACAAGATGATGACGATTGCGTTGAACTCGAACGTCCCCCTCTCACCAAAAGACATTAGGACCGAAGACCGTGGCGAGATTTTGTGCGTTCATGCGGTTGTCCTGTTGGTTGCGCTCAACCTCCGTGAGGAAGTGACACAAGTAGCGCAACAGGCTGAAGTGGAGGCTCGGCAGCTGCTTTAAATGCTCCCTCAAGCTTGAGCAGGAACCTTCGTCACCACACTCTATGACACACAAAACAGGTCAAGATGTAAGGGACAAGCTCATTTTTTTGCAGTTCCTTTAAAGAAAAAAACAAAACAAAAAAACAATGACGTGTTTTTCCCTAGCTGTGTCAGGCACGGAAAGAAGCTGTGCCAACTCGTAACGTGAACATTGGCGTGCCGCAAAGCGCCTGCAAATATGTTGATACTATTACTGGGGAAACACAACGGGGTCAGAGTTGGATAAACATGTATGCAGACTGATCCCAACATGCCCAATGACGCACTTTTTTGTTAGTGTGTGCTTCTTTGTGTGTGTTTCTTAAGACGGGAGAGCCCTATTGTTCATTCAGGTTTATGAATTGGTTCAATGAGCAGTTCAATTAACATTAGTGATGATTTAGAGAGGACGTATACTTGTGGAAAAATAAGAAAAAAGGATTGAATTTTTGAAGTATCAGGATTACAACTACATACCAGAAACAATCATTTTATCATAAAAAATTATGTTTTAAAATATAAATACCAATATCATTACCAAAAAAAAAAAAAAAAATTAGGAAAACAAAACATGTTCAAATAATCTTAATTTAATATACTTTTAATTTAATTTTATTTAAACATAAAAATCAATAAAAAATTTAAATATTTTAATTTTTTTCCCAATTTTTTAAAATTACATAATTATAAAACAATAATAAAAAATAGAAAATGCAATTTCTGGAAAAATTGCGATGGTAGCTTTGCTGTGATGGTTAGTATATCGTGTCACTTCCTGTTTAATTTGAGCCATTTCAGGGTCACTTGGGTTGGAAATCAATAGGAGTGAATGGATGCTCTTGTGCTATTGAAATGAATGCCGAATAGGGCCATTGGAAATAAATTGAAAATTTTGCCCATTAGAAATGAACGGGTATTTTTTTGATATATTTTGGCCGAACTGTACATTTTTTAGCAAAAGAACTTTTATGCCCTTTAGTATCCTGAATTTTTGTATGTGTAAATGATGTGATCTGGACAAAAAAAATGTAGGACAAGGAGTGTTTAGAAATTTAATTTAAAAAAAAAAAAGTTTTTGAGCAAACGGTCATTTTTGGGGTGTCGAATAAAAAGAGCCCACATCGCATATTTTGATCATTTCGGTTTAATAACAGTTTTGGCTGGCCGGCACACCAAAGAAAGGCCATTGGGGAAAAAAAGGAACATTATGTAGTAGCTTTTGCATTACGTGCAAAGCTACCATGAACAATATTCATACAAAAATAATGAATAAAAAAAGTACACTCACTCAATTTAGTGTGTATAACAATAACACTAAAAACAATTTAGACCAAACAATAGACGTCCAATTCATTTAAACTTAGAGTGCCATATCCGGCGCGAGACGTCCAATCCACTTTGACTTGGAGGGACTAATGACGTCTCGTGGCGTCAATGGCAGCCAACGAGTTAAACGAGCACACAGTGAAGGGTTAAAACACACTGCATCCTCTCCTCACCTTGTACCAGTGCCTTTTGCACGGCAGATTCCACCAGGCCTTGGGGAAGGTCCCTCAAGTACCTTTTGAGCAGGCTGGCCACAGTGAAAGCGTCGGTGTTGTCCCCAATGTCGGCGTCCTGGTCGCTCTCCAAGCGCTGCCGCAGGGCTTCCACGGCACGCACGCTGCCGTTCACCCGGAACAAACCCTCCATCTCCATCGCTGCTGGTCACAAACATCGCTTTGTTTTTTCTGACATCTAGCGGTCGAACAGTAGCACTACAACACCCCGTTAACTTCTTTTAATAATTCTTGCGATTAGTCGACTAATCGGCTTATATAGCTTTAAATCACGTATCATTTATTCTGCTATGTTTATTACTCTCGGCTTTACTTTTAAAGGGAGAATTTAAAATGATCATCTTTTACTGAGGACAATAGAAAACAGAATTTGTACTGTTTTACTCCTTTAATTAATTTTTCAGAAACTGAAAAAAAGAGAATATTTACTATTTTTTTCTTATTTGTTCTTGTATTTGAAATATTGAAAAATGAACAGACAATACTTAAAAAAAAATAAAAATAACTAAAAATGTAGTTTAAAAAAAATCATTTTATTTTAATTAATAAAAATGTAAAATATCAATAAAATATATAGTTAAGAGGCTTAAAAAATAATACAAAAAGGAAATATTTGCTGTTTTTTTTTTTTCCTTTTTAAATTAAAATAAAATTAGGTAAAAGTAACATAACTTCCCCTCATTAACAGACAAGCATCTGCAACTGCTTCATCTCTTGAGCTGATTGGCTGTGCTCCATCGCAGCCTCCCCATTATGATCGACGGACGAGTCCACCAATAAGAGTGGATTTATCTCGTAAACTGATTGGCCGATTGGCCTCGACCAGCCTCTTACCTTGTTCTATCGGCAGTCTTAAGGCCCAAGTACACTGCATGCGTGATCGTTGCGGTTCCGGTCCGGTTCAGTGTTGCCTGCGTGCCACGCAGTCCGTCAAAAACAGGCAAATCATACCGGCTGCTGCATGGCTGCGGTCCGCCAACTCCGTCCCCTCGTGAGCTCTCGCGTGATCGCGCGCGATCATGTGCCATTTAAATCAACGACAAACACACAGAGTCTGTAGTATGTACTCATCAGAGAAGCAGAGAGAGACCACATTTTTTTTCTTGCATATTGATAATGTAACGTTTGCTAAGCGGAAGTTTGGCCGCGAAAACAACACACGAGCTTCAACGCCTTTTTCCTCTTTTTCTTTATTAACTTCCCGCCACCTCACCAATGCAAAAACAACAACTACAGTGGGGAGAACAAGTATTTGATACACTGCCAATGGGTTTTCCCATTGTCAGTGTATCAAATACTTGTTCTCCCCACTGTATTTACACTGACGCTATCTAGTCCACCAATCGGAGCGTCGCGCTGGTGCACCAGCACACCAATGAGAGCCCCGCGTTGGTGCATAAATTAACCCACCGATGACAGCCCCGGCGACACTACAATATTTTATTTGTGTCTGTCTCTTAATTCCAGATTGACTGCATCATGTTGAGATCAGGGCTCCGTGTGTGGAGGGAAGGGGGGCTATTATGCCCTTGGTTGTGTCGGTGCGTTTATATCTTTGTGCACATTTTAAATTTATGGCACATAACATCTCATAGAGCTGTTATAAACAACTGATAAATAATCTGTCATATTTATAAAACGGATAGCGAATTATATTCGACATGAACTAAAAAAACAGCGTACTTGGAATTGGTGTCTCAACACTGCAGATTCATGTGGCCAGCGCAAACTGTTGTTTTTTCTATGAAGAGTCAAGTGAAATGTAGGAAAGAAAGAGAAACGTCTTGAATAGACCACCAGGTCGAAACTTGTGGGTGTCTCTTTTTTCTCTTTCGTCTCTTTTTTCTCTTTCGTACTTTCCCCCCTCGACTCTGTATACAAACCGAGATTGTTTGTACGCGGGGCACGAGAATTTCTGCAGTGGAACCACTTCCAGATACGCTGTTTTTTTTTTTTTTTTTTTTTTTTTTTTTTTTGCTTAGCACGTCGTGTTTGATATCATTGCCAGAAAAACACACATAATAGGACACTTTGCAGTTTCGCTTTTAATGGTGTCCTTATGGTAATATCTGCTGCATGTATATCACTTTGTGGCTTTCCACCTCCACGATGAAGCGCTCATCATCCATTTTCGCTTGTGTTTAAACCGTGATTAGGCACCTGGGCTTTTGACGTCAGGCCCAGCTCCGCCCATTTTGCCGGATGCGTGTCCGGCAAAAATAGAAAATAGCCTATACCATCCGGCGGGCATGCGGCACGCCGGAGGTGGTTCGCAGTCAAGCCGGAGCACTGACGCGGCCGGTATACGTTGAACAATAGGATATAATGGGAACGGATTGGCTCCGGCGCTATTTTTTACCGGAGTCGGACCGGAAACGCAACGATCACGCATGCGGTGTACTTGGGCCCTTAAAGGGGAGCTCCCACGTCATTTCAGTGGTACTTTTCACTATTTTTACCCACTTTTAGAGGACCGAAAGACTGCTACAAACACTTAACATCTCCAGCGACATTTTAACTTTTATTCTACCTCCAAATGAAACATCATATCCCTGCTACACGCTCTCTTCACTCATGAATGGACCTACACGATATCTACAGGGTGACCCAAAAAAAAGTTTACACTGCCATAATACAACTTAAATGACATGTTTATTCAACTTAGAATTAGAATTTAATTACAAATTATGCATTATTGTAAAGAACATGTACAGTACACTCTATTTTTCAATGTGTCCTCCTTTAAGTGTCACAACAGCCTCCAGGCGCCTGCGGAACGCTTACAGGTCTTCTTTATGTAGGATGCTGTCATCTTTTCCCAAGATCTAACAATGGACCTCTCCAAGGCTGCCAAAGAAGTTTGTGGCTTCTTACAGGCACTGTCCTCCACAGTTGCCCATATGCTATAATCCAGGGCACAGGTGTCAAACCGATTCCAGAAAGGGCCTAGTGGGTGCAGGTTTTCTTTCCAACCAATGAAGAGGACACCTTTTCACCAATTAGATCTTTTACATGTGTAATCAGTTAAACTTTGTCAGGTGTTGCTTGTTTCAGCAGGAAGTTCATTGGTTAAACTCTCAGCACGTTATCGGTTGGAACAAAATCCAGCACCCACTAGGCCCTTTCTGGAATCGGTTTGACACCTGTGATCCAGGGGATTGAGATCTGGACTCGGGGGTGGCCACATATCACCTTGTCAATCAACTTTTTGGTCCGCACAGATCGGCACTTCCAGACCCAGGTTTTCGTGAAGCTGTTCCAGTATCTTTCAGCTTCGTTTTAACTTTGTAGACTGCACATCTGGGTATTCTCAGATTTGCTGCAATATCAGTAGGTGTCAGACCGGCACGCAGCAATTCAGGTACAGCTAAAGTTTTCTTCATTTTCAGCAGAAGCACAGGAATTGTAGAGACGAGAGATTACCAGCTGCATTGAGTGACCTTAACGAATCACTTAAGCATGACAACCTATTTAGATATGTTTCAATGGCTTTTAAACAAGCAGTCAACTGAGTGTAAACTTTTTTTTTGGGTCACCCTGTAGGAGGTGTGGCAAGTTCCCCCCGCGCATCACGTATGTACTGTAATTAATTCCTCTCACGGGGGGAATCTGGTCCCCATTAACCGCGAAAAATGAGGGATCACTGTACTTCACTATCAAAATAATTCCCCCAATAATTTGATAATTGATTAGTCTTCAATGAACCACGGCAGCTTAGATGAAGGGATCATTTTTGTCTAACCGTTGTCACGCAGGTGCTCCACCATCTTTCGCACAACCAGGGGCACGCCGTCCTCAGTCAGGCCCTTCTCCTGCAGCTCAAGGAGGGACGCCCCGAAAATCCTGATGTGCTTGGGTGTCTCCGAACATGGTCTCATTTGAACCATCTTCTTCATGTCCTCCTTCACTTGCACAGCTGTCTTGTTGTGCTGCGTAGAGAACAGCAGTTTGTAAAGAAGTAGAAAAAGATGACTGACGCCATGTTGCGCCCGCCGACGTGCCAGTAAGAAGAGAACGGGGAGTGTTCGGAGTGTCGCGACGACAGATCTCGGGTTACCAGGCGACACTTTAAATGTGCGAGTACTCGAGGGAGATGAAAGATGTTGAGCGCATGCGGAAGAGGATGACTGTCTTGTAAGAGCTTCACACTTCAATATAGTGCATCTGCAAAGTACTCACAGCCACCATTAAACAAGCTTGACTGAGCACATGACCTGGTATAGTACAGGTAAACATGAAGCAGTTATGATGGCAATCTTATCTCACTTGGTGCTCGTGGGCAAACACAATTTACAAGCATAACTCATTGGAAATGTTTACATTTGCAGCAGCTACATATTTTTTTGCTACTTATGAAATCAATATGGAAAAGATTAACTCAGTAGCGGCATAAAAGTCAAATCAATTTAAACTGAGAGGACTATTAGTGAAGAAGTTATTTCATTTAATTAAAGATTAATAATAATATGTTCGGTGCTGCAATGATAAATCAATTAACTCGAGTAATTTGATGATAAAAAAGCTTCGAATCAAATTCTGCTGCTTTGAGTATTTGTTTAATTAGAGTGGCATTGTAATGGATTGTTTTGAAAGTGTTTGCATTTAGTTCAGTGGTTTTTAACCTGGGTTCGATCGAACCCCAGGGGTTCGGTGAGTAAGTCTAAAGCAGACATGTCCAAAGTCCGGCCCGGGGTCCAAATGCGGCCCGTGATCAAATTTCATCCGGCCCCCAGCCTCTGTCATGAAATCAATAACGTCTGGCGCGTACACTGACTTAATAAATTGGTCAGCAGTACTGCTACCAGCATATGAAGTAGCTTACACACTAAATGCTGCTCCTCATATACCCACTAAAAGGCACCAGCACTCTAAGCAACATTACCCCGTGTGACCCTTTACTCCCAATTTTCTAAAATGGCGACAATCAACAAAGAAAAAAGAAAGTTGACTGCGACAGCTGACGCTTCAAGGATAGGTGGAAATTGGATTATTTTAGTGCTGCAACGATTAACTCAAATATTCGATTAGAAAAAAAGATTCGAATTAAATTTTGCTGCTTCGAGTATTCGTTTATAATTAAAGTGGCGATGTTATGGTTTATTTTGAAAGTGTTTGCATTTAGTTTTATTGATTTGGGTGGATACACTGCCTTCTAATCTGCCTCATTTCACATGGCTGATTCCAGGTGCTCCCTATAAAGACTAACATAAGCTAAGTTTTTGTTTGAGCTAATCTTTCTTTTCAATGCATTTGTAATTTAGTTTGAAGGTATATTTAGCCTATTTTTGTGGGAATATGTGTTCGAACCGTTTGTTAAGAGCATTGTTAAAAAGTTAGCATTTTATAGCATTTGAACTAGCAAACTTTTGCTCTGTAAGTTAACCAATTGTTCTTTCTTTATACATGGATTCTCCTTTATTTTTTTATACCGTTTGAGGCTCAGCTCAGGCAATTTAATGTTTCATGTTCCTAATCCGATTAATCGAATATTTGAACTAATGGTTCATCGATGACTCGACTACTAAAATAATCGATAGCTGCAGCCCTAGATTATTTCTTTACTATAATACGCAACAACTGTGTCTGCCACATTTCCAAAGAGACCGTCGCTGTTTTTAAAGAGTTCAATATGAGGCGATATTACCAAACAAGTACGACAAGATTACAGGGAAGATACGTAGCGAGAAATCAAAGCAACTTGAAGGTAGTTTGATTTTACAGCAGCAGTATTTCGCAAGAGCCCGAGAGTCGAAAGAAAACGCCACAAAGGCTAATTGCGAGTTTCTTGAAATCAATATTTTTTAAAAATTATAACGCAAATGTGACACACAGAATAACTTGCTAAAACTGCTTAAATATATTGTTCTACATAACGGACGTCAGCCACGGTCCGCCCCCCACATTTTAACTAAAGTTGCACCGATACCGATACCTGTATCGGCAGGGGGCGCCGATCCGGCCCGAATTGGTGGTATCGGTATCGACGAGTACCAACATTTAGGGCGCCGATACCATCTACTGGCATCACTTGAACGCGAATGTACTGTCCTCCCCACGTGATCTAACTTCCCCCCTAAATCTCGATGCATGACATCTTTGTCTTTGTCTCGAACTTACCAAATGAAATTAAAACCTTCGCCATCAATGTTAAGGATGTTCACTACAACGTATATGCGCTGCTTTTCTAACATGGCATTCACAAACGATTAGCATGCGTAAGCTTACGCCTACTGTTGTAGCGCCGATTGGATCAGAAAGGTTAAGACCGTGGGAGACTAAGCAAACTCATGGTTTCATGATGAACAATGAGTGGCAAATTAAGAGCGCCGTACTTCAAACTCGTCCTGTTTATGAAAGTCGATTGTCATATGCTGGTATTGTGCAGTAATGAGCAGAAGTGACTTCTGTGGCCAGAAAACACTCAAGCGGTGCAGCGCGCACACTAGATATCATCAAATAGCAACCAAGATGTCCTATTTTAGATCCCATGCCAACTCTCGCGCGCACACACTAGATATCATCAAATAGCAACCTAGAAGTGCTACATTAGATCCCATGCCATGAGCTGCGTGAGCCCAGAGCGACGCGTAGTCCATATACTACATTGATGAATTAGAAACCAAATCAATCCATACCAGTGACTATAGATAATGCTGCAAATACTGTTAATTCACCACATGTTACAGATGGACTCGGACCACAAATAGGATGTTTTGCTTATATGGTAAATGTAGCTGCTGAGAGAGCTGGAGCAATCAACAGTGTGCCCCACTTTACAAACAGTAAAGATTGTTCTCAGCACTTATATACAAAATTTCTTCAGATCAGTAAGAAGTAAGCACATAAATATTATGCACTAAAATGCTTGTTTATATGATAGCACTGTTATTTTTGCTTGTTAGCAAAAATAAATAAATGAATAAATAAAAAATAATAATAACTGTTGCATTTTCTTTTTCAGAGCATTAAATGTATTGAATTGTATCAAAAATCGTACCGAACCGTGACTTAATTGTATAGTTTTTTTTTGTTTGTTTTTTTGCAAACAGAGTGGTATCGGAATGGTATCGGTATCGGCCCATACTGCACAGCCAGGTATCTGTATCGGTATCGGGCCCAAAAAATGGTATCGGTGCAACACTAATTTTAACTACACAAAATCTGGCCCCCTTTGCAAAAAGTTTGGACACCCCTGGTCTAAAGGGTTCGGTGAGTTTAGGCAAGGCCCTATTTTTGGACACTGACTAAATCTAGGCAAAGTGGAGTTTTAGACTGGCTAGTCCCCAATTTCCAGACTTATGTTCCAATCCTTTGAACTGCTAGTCATCTAATCTGATGGGAGGAGAACCTGGTTTGCTCGGTGGAAGGTTGACTCTCACTTGGTATGCGGAAGTACAAGAGACCTACGGGTAACATGCATTGTGTTTACAATTAAAAAAAATTAAAAAAAACATTTGCGTCACATTTTACAGCATGAAAATAATATGTGAGGCAAGGATGTGATAGAATGAGAATGTCGACATGAAAACAAAAATAGAAACAGTGTGAAATGAACAGTTAAATTTCATTTTCTAATGTGAAAAGCAAATCAAAAGGCAAAATTATTTGTTGTAAATTCACACTGCTTATTGGATTTGTGAGAAGATTCGTTTTTTTTTTTTTTTTTTAACATAATGACTTTTGTGTAGAAATTTGGTGATCATTTTGTGCAGGGTTTTTCCATTAAACTTGATATCATTTGAGATATCTAGGGTGACAAAAACTGCATGGTCAAGGATAATGCAACCTAGCAGGTTAAATGTTAAACAATATAAGATATATTCCTTTAAATTTGGATGAAAAGTTCTAAGATATGCACATTGGGCCAGTCATGCTTTTGTGGTCTAATGATGCAGCAGGCATAAAGATAAAAACATACATTTTGGCCTGGAAATTAACTTGAGTTTTAGCTTGTTAGCTTAGCCTTAGATATATCGAAAAAGATTTTTCTAATACCAAAGGGTTCAGTTAATGCACGTGTGACACTCATGGGGTTCGGTACGTTTAGTAAGGTTAAGAACCACTAATTTAGTTATATTGATTTGGCTGGATACACAGACCTCTAGTGGCAACAGTGAATATGCTATAACTCATTTAACATGGCTGAATCCAGTTGCTCCCTGTGAAGACCAACATAAGGTAAGTTTTTGTTTAAGCTAATGTTCTTTTATGCTTATGTATTTTGGATTAGAGGTATATTTAGCCGTTTTTTGTTGGAATATGTGTTTGAAGGTTTTGTTAAGAGCATTGTAAAAAAAAAAAAAAAAAAGTTAGCATTTTATAGCATTTAAGCTGGAAGACTTTTGCAAGTTAGCAAATTGTTCTTTTGTTGTACTTAAATCCACATTTATTTTTTTTAATGCCGTTTGAGGCCAAGCTCGCTTATTTTATTTTTAAATGAGGCCAATTCTCCACAGTTTGAAGAAACACGCTCGAATTTTTTTTTTTGTATTCGCATTTAATGCTCTTTTGAAAGTTCAATCTTTGTTTCTTTTACATCTTCTAAAATTTATTGTACAACGCATGAAATGTTCCTAATCAGATTACTCAATTATTCAAACTAACTAGTTGATAGATTAATCGACTACTAAAATAATCGATAGCTGCAGCCCTAATTTGAGCATTTATAAAATTTCTGTAATTATTTTCTGTTTATTAATATTATATAGTATATTGTAATGACAATATAACGAAAAGGTGATATATCAGGATACTTTGCAGCCCAAAAGGTTATCGATATGCTCTCACCAAGAATCGATACATCAAATTTAAAAAGGTGTCACTGTTTAATAACGGAACACAAGTTGCTAACAAAATCTTCCACTAGAATAGTGTCTACCGGTACATTAGCTCTAGGACTGCAACTAACAATTATTTTCAAAATCGATTAATCGGACAATTAAACGGCTGCTTGATTAATCTCATTTTAGTGCTGCAACAATTAATCGATTAACTCGAGTATTCAATTAGAAAAAAAAGATTCAAACTAAATTTTGCTGCTCCGAGTATTCGTTAAATTATTGTGGCGTTGTCATGGTTTATTTTGAAAGTGTTTTCAATCAGTTGTATTGATTTGAGTGGATACACTGCCTTCTAGTCTGCCTCATTTCACATGGCTGAATCCAGCTGCTCCATGTTAAGACCAACACAAGATAAGTTTTTGTTTGCGCTAATGTTTTTTTAATGTATTCGTAATTTAGTTTATGGGTATATTTAGCCGTTTTTTGTTGGAATATGTGTCTGAACCCTTTGTTAAGAGCACTGTAAAAAAAAAAAAAAAGTTAACGTTTTATAGCATTTAAGCTAGCGGACTTTTGCTATTTAAGCTAGTCAATTGTTCTTTTGGTGTACATAGATCCTTATTGAATTTTTTTATACCGTTTGAGGCTCAGCTCAGGTATTTTATTTTTCATGTTACTTATCCGATTACTCGATTATTCGAGAAACTAGTTCATCGATTAATCGACTACTAAAATAATCGACAGCTGCAGCCCTAGATGACTGTAACCTTTTACAATTACCTTCACAATTTAACTTGAAGTTATTTTAGAAATTTTGTAAGTAACAATGAAGACAACATGGATGACTATTTCGGTCAAAAATAATATCTTGTTACAGCTTCCGGACTTAACTGCAGTCTACAACTGTATCGATTATCAGATTAATTGGCAACTAATTTATTAATCAATTTAATCGATTAACCCTAGCCTTATTGGAAAGCTAGTTTAGACAGTAAGATGTCCGAAAATTGGCAAAAATGTGAATTTTTTCCAAAGTAAAAGCAGATTTTTGTTCGTCCTACTTTGACCTAACAAAAATATAATGAAGAACTTTGATAATATTTACGACTGAGAAGTTATATGTATGTTACAATTTCAAGAATTTAGACAAGTTTAAGGTGACGAAGGTCCTTACCGATTAATTGGTTATGAAAATAGTTGCCGATTAATGTGATGATCGATTAGTTGTCGATTAATCGATTACCTTAATTTCCCGAATATAACGCGCACTTTTTTTCCCCAAAATCAACTTGTAAAATCATGGTGCGCATTATACACGGGTACAGGGATGGAGACAGAAATCTATGTAAAAGACTGATTTTATATATATATATATATGTATATATATATATATATATATATAAAGACTGATTTTTTTTTTTTATTGACACGGCCATGTTGTGTTGAAGAAATGTATGCGGCGATCCATTGCCCACCATTACGGTACATAACGTCACCATTTTGTTTCGGTCATACTTCACTCTGATTGGTCGAATGATTTCGTCCGTGTTAAATTCTGCTTTTTTCACTCTTCATAAAGCACAGAATTTAGTTTCTTGAACTCATTTAAGTCAAAGTTTATTGCAGCTCCGCAACTTGGACCATAACAAACGTAACACAACACAAACTTCCTGTGTCCGTCAACTATATCTGTCCCTCGGGAAACTCAAACCCAAATAACGATAGTTCCTATTGTTACGGTCTAGCGTACAGCGATGCGCTCTTTCCGATTTCAGACGAAAATCGTCACTTTTATTTTACCGTATCAATCCATGGAAGAAACATTTATTCATCATGATGAAACGAGCAAGTTATACAGCAGCCTTTAAAAGAAAAGTCACATCTGTTTTGTTTTCTCCTGGATTCTGGTAAGTTAAGGAAGTTGTCAGATCATATTATTACCGTACATATTGTCAGTTTATGGTCATGTTTTGAACGACCGATGTGCTATGCTGGTGCTGTGTTTCACCAGTCAGTAAAATGACATTTCTGTATCAGTACATGAGCTCTGCTTTCTTGTATTCTTCTATTTATTGGTGCTAAAATTAGGGTGCGCGTTATACACGGGTACAATAATCTTCCCTAGATTTTACAAGTAGATTTGGGGTGCACGTTATACACGGGTGCGGCTTATATTGGGGAATTTACGGTAAATGCTACACCTGCAATTAGCTCACTTTCTGCATATAACTCATTTTGCCGGGATTGGATGTCTATCGCTGTCAGTGGAACTGAAACCAGAGCATTCAGACGATAGAGTCAATCTTTTGTTGCATTTAAAGGTCACTTCGTGTTTATTTTGGGGCATTTACAGGTCACTTCCTAATTATTTGGAGACATTTTAGAGTCATTTCCTTTTCACACACACACACAAAAAAAAAAAAAAACAACTGAAGTGACCCGCAAATGCCCTAAAAGGAAGAGGAAGTGACCAAAAGTCAACAGGAAATGATTTGAATGCCCCAAAAATAACTCATTGCCTGCCATTGGCTACCACTGATGGTCATAGACGTCCAATCCGTTTGGAGTGGGTGGGACGGCAGTGAATGAACAGTTTAAATTGCTTGGACGTCTGCTAGTGATAAACTCACAGAAGGATGAAAATAGCTTGTTTTTCTGTTGTTTTTTTTGTTTTTTTACTTGTATTGTAGAATATCTTAGAATGATTTCCTGACCAATGTATCGATAATTGTCATATCGCCATATCACGAGATCATCGTCACGGTGACCCTTGTGTAAGAAATCATATCATATTGTGTGGTACCCACAGGGTACCACCACTAATCATATTAACAATTTGACTAGTATTCTAATTTTATTCATTTTATTGTACATTTTGTTTTAAAATGTGGTTTTTTTTTTTTTTTAAATATTTGTTTTACATAGAGTTTTTACATTTGAATGTTCAATACATTTTAATTGGCAATATTAATTGTTTCCATACAGTAGAATTATCAAATTTGGCTTTTTTTTTTCTATTTGACTAGGATTGATGGTTATCTCTTGCTTGATAAATATTTATTTTATTTCTGGGTTTTAATATGGATATCTTTTTTTCATTTTATAATTAATAAAAATGTTTAACAATAAATAAGTTAAAAATCAATAAATTAAACAATATTTACAAAAAACAGGCTTAAAAATAATATTTCTATAGTATTATTTTGAAAAATGTTTTCTGTTTTCTCACTCACAATTTAAATATTAAATTTGTCTCTAAAGAATGTCGCTATTTAATATTTTTTTCATGGTATCAACACTGAAATATACTGTTGTCCCCCTTTCTTTAATTAAAAAATATTTTTAAAATAGAAATACCGGTAAATAAAAAGAAAATATTTAGTGCTTTACCCCTTTTTGTTATTGTATTGTAAAGTACTTTTAAAATTAATAAAACTGATTTTTAAAATGAAAAGCAACTTAAGAGAAAGCCATTTTCTCGTTTTTGTTTTTTGTTAAAAAACAAATCATCGCCTAATCCCATTAATTTTTAATCATTTGTAATTTTAACTTGTTACTTATAGCTTATCCAGCTATTCCTATTTTTTCATTCGTTTTAAATTTTTAACAAAGGAATTCATGTGAAGACAAAATTTTAATTAGTCACAGGCATTTTTCCATGTTTTATTTACAATAAGTGTCAAAAATATATATGATTATCACACATACAATACTATTGTGTTATGTATATATCTATATATAACCATAACAACCGCTACTAAAAATGCAAAACAGTCTCCTTAGGAAACATTATACTTGAACAGACTTGTTTCCGGTCTGTCAGAATTGGTTTCCATGGCAACCTTGGACCAAACCACATACCACAAATGCGCGGACCCTCGCTATGTATTACAATAGTGGCCGAAGCCCAACCCGGGGTCAGCTGCTTAAGTGGCCCCCCTTTGTACCCCTCGACCCCCCACTTCCTCACATATGTCGCCAAGTGGATTTTAACAGTGGCACATGGCACACTAACAACGTGAAAACTAAATGTAGCCCTCTTGTGACATGTTCATTGGTATTTAAATGTTTATTTCTGCTTTCTTCCAATTTCTAACTTGACTGAAACGTTCATTATTTTGGACGCGTACGTCTTACTTTCTTAAAGGAAAAAATCTTGTTCATGCTCCTTTTAAGTGATGTCACAGAGGGCGTGCTTGGTGGAAAAAAATTACATCTACTGTACTGAAGAATGGAGTTATGGCCACCTTCTGGTCCCCGCTAGATGACGTCACGGCTCGTTAGTGAACGATGGAACACCATTTTTGGGCGCAAAAAGCTAGTTATTTAGCACACACAAGCTATTGGGAACGTGATAACAAGAGTACAGCGATACTGTAAGGACGTTTCGACACGAGTAGTCACGTAAGACTTTGTTAAAAATTAGATTATTTTACTCACACAGATGGTCAGCGCTCCGGCCCCCATTTTAAAGGTAAGGATGTCTCAAACTCGTCCAGAGTGAACTTCTTTCCAGACAAATTGGGTCACTTTTGCAGCAAAACGCGCCTTAATTCAGCCCATAGTGACGCGAAAAGGCTGAAAAGTGTGTCAAAGTGGCAGTTAAAGTTAAGTCTGTAGTTCTTTTTTTCTTTTTCATCATTAAATCGCGCTTCCTCTCTCTTGTCTTGGGCTGAAATCTGAGTGGGTCCCGCTTTCCTATTGGCTAAGGCGCAGTCACGTGAGCCGGTCCCAACTTCAAACGGGCTTTCAGCTGTCTCGTGGAATCCAAACTCTTGGCGCATGCGCAGTTTCTACCATCCAGTAAACCCGCCGTACCAACAATTATAACGCAAATAAAATAAAACAAAATACATAGAACAAATGTAAAAAAAAAATGTTTTATGCATGGATACATTGAAAATTAAATTAATTTTACATTGTATTTGACCCAAAAAGTATTGTAGATAGTTAAAATTAGTGTTGCAGCGATACCATTTTATGGCTCCCCTCCCGAGATCAATTTCGACACTCGGCTGTGTGGTATCGGTCAATGCCAAAACTGTACCGATGCAACGTTTTGTGAACAAATATATTTTAATTTTAAAGCAACACTAGGTAACTTTTCAGTTTTGGTCGATTTTAGCGATGCCGGTGAACAAAAGTGGTAGTGTTTTGCCTTAAAGTGCCTGTGACAGCATAAAAAAATCTTAAATAGCATTATTATGTGAATTACAATCATATTTTGAGACGATTCGACAATATACAACAATTTAGCAAAGCACAGATAACGAGAAATTAGTCTTTTAATCTGCCGTTTAGACCCGCCTGTCATTTTAGCGCTCTAGCGTCCCCAGCTGGATGATGACGTCGGCAGGGTCACGATTTCATCTGATTTAGAATTCAGCCAACTGAGGGGCAAGATTCAGAACGAGAAAAATATGACGCAGAGCAGCAAAATGTCATCATTGTTTCAATCCCTGTACTCCAATATTCTTACAGAATATTCTTTTTATCAAACTATTTTTACCCAATTGCTAAATAAATTGGATGGTCATGACAAATGAAATATGAAATATTAAAAAGGCATTTATTCAGTAAGACACGGCAAAATTACTGCATAATGGTCAAAACTGCCAACTTCTTCCTCTCCTGAACGGTATTTTATGCCATCAGAGTCAGTCCGGCTTTTGTCATTTCCCTGCCTTCGGAGACGGAGGAAAGAGCATAAACAAAAAGGAGGTGTGACAGCTCGCCGACATGCTAACCCGAACTGAGCAGTTTTTTTGTAGTCTTATTCTCGCCTTTCGGACTTATGTCACACACAGCGGCGGGGTTGATTGTCTTCACCGATCGGCCAGCTCCCAGCAGTGAGCAAGTTTCAGCTTGTCATTCCCCTACTGCGGGCAGGAGTGCTTGTTGCCGGGAACGCAGCTGGAAAATGACCGCCAGACAAACCGCCCGACGTCGGAGCAGGGGTCTGCTCGTGGCCAAGCCGAGGAAAGCGCATTCTCGGCAGGCACGTGAATAGGACCAAGCGGGCTGGATCGGCCAACCAAACTGGCCGACGTTGGAGCAGGTGTCTGCTCGTGGCCAAGCCAAGGAAAGCGCATTCTCGGCGTGCACGCCTTTATCGGCTGGCGACCATGGTGTGCAGCCAGCCGCCGGTGGTAAGCCGTGTGGCATTCTGGGTGGACAGGGAGTATTTTCACCCACAAAATGCAAGCCACCTCCTTATTAAAACGTGTGCCATGATCCCAGTATTTGACATAATATAAAACACGTAGCTTACTCACCTCACAATGGTCCCACAGTTCTCTGACTTGTTTTGGCCATTATCCGCAGTGAACGGGAACTTTTTGAAACCCAAAAAGGCTCACACAACTCTCCCTGGTGCAGCAACAAAAGCCTGCAGCACATTGGGCCGGTGTAATGCGAAAAATAAATAATTTGCAAAATCAGTTTAATCCACAGTTGTTCTGCATACTGTAGCATTGGCTGTATACTGAAGATAATTATCACGCTGACGTCATATTCGCATTCTTTGTCAATCCAGGAAGTCACTCATTTTCATGGCACGGGATATAAATAATTGAATAAATATATCGATCACTTCCACACACATCCAAGTGGTCTATTTCATTCAGGAGCATAAAATACCGTGTGAAATATGAAATAAACATGCTTTTTGCTGTCATTGGCACTTCAAGGAAGACTGCATTTCCCATGAGGACCAGCGAACACCCACACAGTGTCGTAAAATCATGATCTCCCGTTCACATGCAGATGGATTAGCTGACATTTCTGCTGAATGAATTTCTTAATTCAGTTGTGGCGAAACAGTAGCATATGACGGTTAGCAACCGTGTGGCTTCGTCTGGATACTAGCGATAGACTAGATTTGACTAGAATAGAATAGAAAAGAATAGACTGGAATAGAATAGAATCCATTATTGTCACTGTAAGCATAGTCACCACATTTATTGTGAAAATCAGTTTGGTAGCTTGACAGCATGGCACTTAATGTATAGCTGGTGGCCATCTTGGGTAGGGCAACCAGCTAGATCTTGATAAGTCTATATTGCACATTATTTAAACAACACTGGTTAAAATGTCTTCATTTCATATGGACATCACAAAAACATTGGAGAAACCAGATGTCCTCAACATTTACTCTTCTATAGAATTCTTATCACAATGTTTTTATACAATATATAATACTGTAGCGCGATTGCTTATTTATTACATATCCGAATTATTGCTATGCGTTACGGTGATGTTGTTGTCCCTTCATACATAAACCTCTTGATGTTGTCGTTAATCCAGTGGCTAAAAGCCGAAACGCGCGTGAACACTGACGGTTTCTTGTCTTTGATGCACCCCTGAGGTCCGAAACTAACCACGCCGTGCACCTCCCAAGTGGTGTCGTCCCCGGCGGCAGTGCAAGCGAATGGGCCTCCAGAGTCACCCTACGGGGTAAAAAGAGATTCGGATGAAGTTGCAGCTCGGAATATAACAAGGCCCCCATTTTGGTTTTTGTGTACGATTATGTGTGGAAACAAAAGAGTATTTTGGATGAATGATCACAAACAAAACAGGCTGTTACGTAAACAGCAGCCAAGTGAGGACAGTACACATTACTTACTCTGGACGAATTTGATACTGCCTTTGAAGAAAGCTGTAAAATCCACTTATACTGAATAACCGGAAAGTTAAATGAAGCACTGCTCACCTGGCACGCCGACTTGAGCTCATCTGGGGACTCGTAACCAGCGCAGATCATGGAGGGTCGCAGGGCATCCCACCAGTAGGCGGGCTTGCTGCAGGTCTCGAAGTCCACTACAGGAAGAGCTGCCTGGTTGAGTTTATCAGACACTTTGGGGAAGAGATTTCCTGCAAAATAGTAGAGAAAGTTAGAAGTGCACATTGGATTAATCTGAAACTCATCGCCCCCTTTAGTTAACAGGAAGCCAATATCCAGAGATACTTCAGTTTATTTTTGGTTTTAGACATTTAGAGTTATTCTGTCAAAATTCTGTATGAGGGAGAACAAAGAGGCAAATCAGAACAGGCAAAAACTTCCCAAGCAAAAGTGCTTTGAGCAACACAAAACAGCAACCATTGTAAGAAAGCGGAAAATAATTTACTCATACGGGGGTACACAAGGAACGGGGCAAGAAAATGGATGATTGAACATACAACTACAGTATGACAATGACCTGAACAGGACTGAACTGAAAAAGGAATCGGTAACGAAACAATGAGCAACAGATCGGTGACATCGTTTTTAGATTTAAATGTTACATAAAATAAAACATGTAAAAGCCAATTTTTTTTTGTATGGACGCAGAAATGTCTAAATTACTAGTTTTTTGCCCAAAAAATGGGCAGTTGGCTGAAAATTACGTGATTGTTTGAATGTAAAGTTACGCTACTGTGTATGGATACAAATTCCAACATGGCCACCATCACAATAGAAAGAGCTTATTAAGTTGAAAATTCTTCAGAATTCGTATAGATATGAACGTAAAATAGTCTAGATTATTGGTTAAAAGAAAAAAAAACGGGCAGTTATCATTCATTTAACGTACAGTGCTGCTCGAAAGTTTGTGAACCCCACAGCGATGGTCAGATTTTTTGTAAAAAAAACTAAAATAACCTTATTAAATGTTAAGTTATACCCAAATCCACAATACTGACATTCCAAATAATGGACTGAAACAAAAGAAATAGTTATATTGTCATTCTTTATTTAACAAAAGTGGTTGATTTAAGAAAAACTCAGATATCATGTGTGCAAAAGTATGTGAACCCCTTCAGTTAATAGGATATTGCGCCTCCTTTTGCAGAGATTACCTCAACCAAACGGTTTCTGTAGTGACTAATCAGCCTCTCACATCTACTTTGGGGGATTTTTGCCCATTCTTCCTTGCAGAACGCAGTCAGTTGAGAGAGGTTTGATGGGCGTCTGGCATGAACTGCTCGCTTCAGGTCCCGCCACAGCATTTCAATGGGATTTAGGTCAGGACTTTGACTGGGCCAGTCCAGAACACGAATCTTCTTCTTTTTCAGCCATTCCTTGGTTGTATTGCTGGAATGCTTTGGATCATTATCATGTTGCATGATCCACCTTCTGCCAAGCTTTAACTTCAAAACAGATGGCGTCAGGTTATGTTCTAGGATTTGACAATATTCCTCAGAATTCATGATTCCCTGGACTATGTGGAGTTGTCCAGGTCCTGAGGATGAAAAGCAAGCCCAGATCTTGACATTCCCACCTCCATGCTTCACTGTTGGGAGAAGGTTCTTTTGGTGGTATGCAGTGTTGACTTTTCGCCAGACATGGCGGTTTTGGTTGTGACCAAACAGTTCAATTTTGCACCTACATCAGTTGATGAAAACTCTTTTTAATTTAGTCTCGACAACACAACTGTTAAAAAAACAAAAAAAAAAACTACTGAATTGATTGATTAGGAAATCAGGTTGAAATAATAGAAAATTCCAAAATCTTGAGGGGGTTCACAAACTTTTGAGCAGCACTGTAAATATTTCAATCTAGTAACGCAATTTTTTTCCATATCATTTTTTTCCCATTTGAAAGTGCATGCATGGTGCTATTTTATATAATAATTTTATATAATTTTTAAGTTGAATCCTCAAAAAATTACTCCTGCCTGCTTGTATGCACCAAAAATTTCGAGAGAAAAAAAAAACAGGCAGTTATCATTCATTTTACATAAATATTTCAACCTATTATTTTTTTTCCATTCATTTCATTTTTTCACGTTTAAAAGTGCTATTTTACAGTACATAATACCTTGAATCCTAGACCAAATCACTCTTGAGACACTGCTGCTTGTATGCACCAAAACCTTCGTCCTGTTTCCACCTAAATCTGCCATTAGAACGCAGCGTGTGTTTGAGTTTATCGCAGTGAAACCTGCCACGACACGCTGCCTGGCCGGGCGTGGTACAATGTCTGGAGGAGCTGTCTCGTCAACTGATAGTTGTATTTTTAAAAACCGGAATACAGTGAGACCATATTTGGGTCACTGTGAAAAAAATGATTATAACAGGGTTATTAGCTTTATGAAAACATGCTAAGTGTCAGCTCCTGAAGTTCCAATTGCTGTCCCAGCATTACAGAAAAACTCATATCCCACTCAATAACACAAATTATCAATCATTTTTATGAAAAATACCTTTCTCATCGCCCCATCCAGTGACAAAGCAGCGTTTCCCAGGTTGCACCAGCTCTCCGGGCTGAGGCAGACAGACAGGACTGATTTCCCTCGTCATGTTGACCGGTTGCACCAGGTGCACCAGGGCGATGTCGTTGGAGATGTCGGTACGGTCCTGCTCGTAGACAAAGCCCTCGTGGCGGATGATGGCGTCCACCTTGTAGCACGCCTCTGCCGACGGAATGTCCCAGGACGAGTTCATGTAGTGCTTCCCCAGGCACATGCGCCAGTACGAGGTTTGTTGGAGGGGGCTGGAAAGTTGGATATTAATGTGACGCCTATGGAAAAAAATGCCCTTATTTTGGACCTATCTTACGTCATGAAACAGTGGGCAGCTGTTAGGATCCACTCCTCATGGATCAAGGAACCACCACAGCCGTGCATGTAAGGGATAGGAGACAACGGTGAGGCCTTTAGAGGGAAAAAATGCTTGTGAGTTTCTTCCGTTTTACACAAAACATTGCTACTTTAATGAATGAGACCATTACCTGCATAGAGACTTGCCATGGCCAGGAATGGCGGACTGCTTCCTCTCCATTAACAACTCTCACTGTAGCTGTATTGGGGGTGACAGCCGGATTTCCGCAGTCTTCTGGCCAGCCTGGTACAGGGTATTGCAAGTATTAGATATGCTTTGGAAGCAGTATGGAACCAGTAAACCGTCAAGTTTTAGATGATTAAAATCTGCATTCTTTTTGCATGATTTCCTGAAAATAAGCCGACCAAAATTGCGTTTCTCATTATTTCATGCCAGGAAATATTCGTATTAGTGGCCGATGACATTGCAAAATCCCCTCACCTCATTTTTGACATTTTCAATTCAGTTCAGGTTTTCTGTGGTTCTGACAAGGATTAACAACACTCAATTATGCCTTTGTTGTGGCATTCAAAATCACTTGTTAGGATTTTCACACATTTAAAAGGTAGTTTTACATGATTAACTACTTTTATTCTCATTTTCTACTACGTTTGATCTCGGTTAGTTGGTATGTCCCTTCTTTACAGTGTGTTCCGACGTTAAATAAAGTTGTGACTACATTGTGAAGGGAATTGTATCCTTTCCCATATTTACTGTTTGACTGTTTTCTATTACTCTAACACACCCAATATAAAATAAATAGAATTTATCTCATAGTTTAAGAAAAACAGGCAGAATATATTTGATATTATGTATAGCTGGACTTGGAATGATTGCAGCGCCAAGACAACTGGCAGATAAGGGCATAACAGATACAGGACGCCTTCAGACCACGGAAGACCAACGCGCGTCATGTAGTTGACTGAGCGAGATTAACGCTGACCAGTAGGTGATAGGCAAAACATCTACAAGCCCACGTCTGCACAACCCAATCCCGCAATCAGCTCTTCTGGACAGTCCAGAACACATGGCGGGACATCCTGTTTTGCCACAAGGAACGCCTGACAACAGGAAGACTCCACGGCTCAGAATTTGAACATTCAACGCTGAGGCTGACAATCTCCAATCTTCTGGTTGCCGGAAAATTACCCTAAAAAACACCCAAACACACCGTTTTTCCCGGACCAAAGCCCGCCTCACCAGAGCCTTCAAAAGACTGAACTCTTTAGCTTGTGCTGTCTTTTCTCAGGAATATTCAGTTGACTTGTGATTATGGTGATCCTGGAGCCAGCTTTCCTCCTGGTCTGGGTCTATTTGCTGTTTTGCCTTGCTGTCTGATTGGTGTCGACTTGGAATAAATTGTCAACTTCTGTTTCGAAGCCTTTTTCCAGCTTTTAAAATGGAGTCAGTACAAGAGGTTAAAATTAAGGTGAACGTGCAGAGTTTGGCCTTTTGGCCAGCTTGTTGGGGTTGCGCCACGGCCCGGGTCGTTGGAATTGTGCTAGCATGGTTCCGGCGGTTCGGCTGATTCAGGCCATCTGGCTAAAAGGTCAAAGTCCAACAATTGCAATGCTACGTCTAATCATGTAGCATATATAGTCACACATTTCTGTACCAGTATTCCCCTTGTTTGTTCTATTTGTCCCCAATGCCCTGAATTTTTGAATAAAACATTTTTTCAACATACCTCAATTGTACTTACTCAAATATTACTTTCAGATACTTTACACTTTACTGTAATGAGACATGTCTAGTTTCCAAACTCACTGATGGTGATGTTGTCCCAAGGGTTGGGCGTGGGAGGAGGTAGAGTGGGGATGACATTGGCATCGGTGGTCCAGTAGCCACGGAAACCCTGCTGCCGGTTGACGCCATTACTCAGAAAGCGGATAGCCACCATGTCACCTGGCACGGTCAGTTTGGGCGGCGGGGCAAAGCCACAGAAGCGACCTGCAAAATTTGAAAAATACAGATTATTTCTACTTGCCTAGGTGCGAAAATAATTCAAGTGACTAACCTAGTGACGTCATGCTTCCCCCGCTGAAGACCTCCACATAGTCAACGCATTCGCCAATAACGCTGACGGCCTGCAGCTCGAAATGTGTGAACTCTACGTAGATACTTTCAGCGGCAGGGACCCGAATCCTCCACGTACACACGGCTTGGATTGGGTAGTCGTTGGGCCAGTTGGGACTAGTGAGTTCACCCTGGGAGGTGCTAAACGTACCCCCGCAAGGAGCTGTAACATCAGGAAGTCTTAGTCAAGATTGCATCCCTATTAACGGGGTTTTGAAGTTTGGCGACTGAAAATAGAAGGACAAATTGGTTGCGTTTTACCTTCCGAAGGGTCCACCGCCTTCCAGGTGGCGGTAAAACCAGTGTCCACCACCTTGTCATTGGATGAGAAGGAAATGTGAAGTGAGTTCCCGTCACTCACCAGATCCATTGGTGGAATGTGGCTACAGTGGGTGCCTGACAGGGAAGGAACACGCACAAGCAGTCAGCAAACTGAAATAAATAGGCAAAGCAAATTTATTATTTATATAGCTCAATTTAACACAAGGCAATTGAAAGTGCTTTACATCACATGAAGATCATAAAAAGCACATTAAATCAATAGAATGTAAAAACAAGGACAATCGAAACAGGAAATAAAATTATACATAAAAATCGCTTTTGATCACGAATAGAAAAAAAACCCCACAACTAATAATAATAATAATAATTGAACTGGCAATGGAGATATAGCACAAGAGGAATTCAAAGCAGATAGCTTGAAATATATACGGAGACAGTTATGGCTATGCTGTGCTAAATAAAAGCGTTTTAAGCCCTGATTTAAAGGAGCTAACGGTTTAAGCATACTTCAGACCTTCAGGTAACTTGTTGCAGAGGTGAGGAGCATAATAACTAAATGCTGCCTCACCATGCTTGGTTCTTGTTCTTGGAACATACAGGAGACCGGTTCCAGACGACCTTAGGGGTCTAGATGTTTCATAGGAATCTAACAAATCAAGCATGTATTTTGGTCCAATATTTTATCGTCGATCCTTTGACTCACTGGAAGCAAGTGTAATGATTTCAAAACCTGTGTAATGTGGTCCAGTTTCCTTGTATTTGTGAGGACTCTGGCTGCAGCATTCTGTACTAGCTACGCCAAGATTTCTGACTTGAGGTGCCTGCTTATCTTTGACCTTTCCTTTTTTGGCCCAAAAATGATCACTTCTGTCTTCTCCACATTTAGCTGGAGAAAATTCTGGCACATCCATTCATTGATTTGATTAATGCATTTACTTAGGGAGACTATAACCATGTGGGGACACAGAAATGTAGAGTTGTGTGTCATCTGCATAGGTGTGATAGGAGATGTCATACTGTTCCATAATCTAAGCTAGGGGAAGCAAATAGATGTTAAATAAGAGTGGCCCAAGAATTGACCCTTGAGCGACTCCACACATGAATTAGGTTCGTTCTGAATGATAGTTTCCAATTGACACAAAGAAATCCCTATCATGTAAATAAGATGTGAACCACTGAAGAACAGTGTCAGTAAGCCCTACCCACTGTTCCAATCTGCTGAGTACGGTAGTATGTTGTGATCTGCATTAATATAGCAAATAAACATTTCCATACCTAGACTTCCTGCTGCGTCTGCAATGCTGACTTTGTCGCTCATACACATTAGGCTCTCCTCCAGAGAGAAGTTGCTAAAGTGGAGGTGTACCACTTTCCCAGCGGGTGCGTGGATGTTCCACTGGCATTGAGCGTTGTTGCTGTAACCCTCTGGAAAGTCCATGGAAGAAAACGTGCCGCCTGTGCCCGTCAAATCCTTCGCGCCGCCACAGCCGGACGCTACACGGGAAATGATGGATAGTGAAAATCATGCAATAGGGAAATGATTTGTTCTTCCGGGTTCACAGGTTTCCTGTGACAGTAGAACACAGTTTGGTAATGAAAGCCTTGATCTCATCGCTAAAATATTGCATCACTACTATCTACTGTCAGTTGTGTAGCAGTAAAATAGTTTCCAAGATTGAAAATCTCAGTGAAGCAAATGCAAATTCCTCCAGATACTCTGTTTACCTCCCACAGCCCCAAAAACATGTTAACCTCAAGAATGAACCCTACTAAGTCGATTGTAGATGTCCCTGCGTATGATGTTACTAATCCAGGGAAGGTATGCAGATGATCGGGTGAACACCGAAGGCTTCTTGTTCATGATGCATCCAATGGGACCAAAACTGGTGATTCCATGGACTTCCCAGGGACTTTCAGCACCGTCCTGGCACACGAGAGGACCGCCAGAATCTCCCTGTCTCGCAAGAAGTTAGGAAGAAGTTAGCGGTTTGTCTTGAACGCAAAAGTGTCCATTGCTCTTACCTGACAAACTGACTGGAGCTCATCAGGAAGCGTGTAACCGCAGCAGATCATGGAGGGCTTCACCTGGAACCACCAGTAGTCCATCCGCTTGCATGTGTCGTATGGTACCACAGGCAATGCTACTTGGTTAAGAGTCTCTGCCACTTTAGCATTGAGGGAATCCCCTGAAGAAGGCGCAGTATTTTCAATCAATCATAAAAATGTTGTCAGAACAGATGCAAACGCACCTGTCTCATCCCCCCAGCCAGTGGCGTAGCATTTCTTTCCCCCTGGGAGGATCTCCTCCAGAGAAGGTAGGCAGGCGAAGGCGATCTGGTCCCTGACCTCGGCATCTCCATCCAGCCTGACCAGGGCAATATCAAACTCCACAGTAGGCACGGTTGGGTACCTAAAAGCCTCGTGGCGGTGGATGCCCAACACGCTTAGGCAGTGCTCGCTAGGTTCTGTGATGGTTAGGTTGTGCTTGCCTAGACACATTCGCCAGCGTTGCAGCTCATCAGCATAGCTAGACAAGAAGTGAGTGGATTAGTAAGTAATGTCGAGATCTAAATTTGACAACAATATGAATACTAATAGGCCTACTCACTTGATGAAGCAGTGAGCTGCTGTGAGCACCCAGTTCTTATGAATAAGAGTGCCACCACATACATGGAAGAAAGTTGGATCGGCTTGACTGGCTGGCCACACCTGGCAGTGAAGACCATCATGTCAGAGGTGAGAAACAAATGGAATTAGGTGTAAGTGAGCAATCTCCCACCTGCATGGACACCTGCCAGGGCCATGAATGTGCCCTGGCTTCTTCTCCGTTCACAATACGAGACATAATGGAGGGAGGGATGGCTGGTTTGCCGCATGTGGCAGGCCAGTCTGAAACAGTTCAGTAATCTTTTAATTGGAGCAAACGTGGAAGAAAGGCTGGTCTCTTTCCCTTACAAAATGAATGCCCAACCCTAACGCTAAACCTAACTTCAACCCTATCACGAAATCATTTTACTAACAATCTAACAACTAATCACCAACTGAATCCGACACCTAATCTTAACTGATTTCCTACCACCGACACCTGATCTCCGATCCTTAGCCTGTTAGGCAGGGGTGTCCAAACTTTTTGCAAAGGGGGCCAGATTTGGTGTGATAAACATGTGGGGGGCCGACCTTGGCTGACGTCCTTTATGTTGAACAATATATTTAACCCTTGAGAGTCGAAGGACGCACCGGCGCGTCCTCAGAGCACGTCGTCTTTGAAGCGCCCTCACGTTTTAATTATGTCTGCCACATGCCGTTGGTTGGTCTCATTTAAAGTGCGGAAGTTGCGGTTTACTCTCGTTATTATTTGAAGTCAATCGACCAACTAAAACGTGAGATATTGTCATTTAAGTTTTATAGTTTTATTGTCCTCTCAAAAAAACATTAAAAAGCTGCATGGATCATTTGTTTATGTCTATATTTCCATCATTTCTTGTCCTTTTTCAAAACGGAAGCTACATGAAAAAAAAAAATCAAACGAACCCTTTCGAAGTCACAGTGGAAGCACAAAAAGGTTTTTTTAATAAATATAACTGCCGTGCGAAGTTCCACCGAACGAGAGGAGTGTTCTGAAGCAGCGAGGTGGCGAGCGACGGCCGTTTGGATCAAGCGAGCGACTTTGTGTGACTTTGAGAATGAACGGAAAACTAAATTTAGCGCAAGCAGTTCTGCTTTTTGATCAACTTGAGGAAGAGGATGGTCCAAATTCGTCATCACCATCTTCTTCGGAAGAGTCCTCGAGTGAAGATAGTGACGGATTTGAACACGTGGGTGACGCCATCGACGAGCAGAGGTAAGCCAACTCCCTTTTTTTTTTTTTTATGCTGAAAAAGTTTCTTTTGAAAGTTTCTTTTGATATTGCAAGACAAAGTTAATTTTGATGCAATGTAAGTGTGTGTTTGTGTATATAATAATAAAATGTGCATATCAGATCAAAGTCGTACGTGCACTGTGCGTATCCCAGGCAGGAATTTATAATTTGTGGTGTTCTTCTTTCTATATGAAGATTAGGGATGTAGCACATATTCAGCTATGGTATTCTTTCTATTTTCATGCATATAGATTTCCATGATTATTTATTGTTGTATATATTTTTATTTTATACTTTATTATTTTCATAAATACTGACTTTTTTTTCATGTACATTTATAGTGACAATGAAAGTAAAGTGAAATGAAAATGGGAGGGTGGAAGGGTGGAAAGAGGACCGACACCCCATGGAAGTGTGGGCTGTGTGATGTAGCCCTGTGTCTAATTCCAGGACGAAACTGCTTTTCGGAGTGGCATGCATAAAAAAAAATGTAACTTGTTTATTGTAAATATTTTTGAAAATACTTTTTTTTGCAATGTTATATATATATTTTTTTGTTTTTTGTTTTTTTGTTTTTTTTCCCCACAATCAGTCTTCTCAATTTGTGTATATAAATGTGTGTTCAAGAAGCTTGATTGTGTGTACATAGTTTTCATCAGGTGATGGGCCACAATATCTAAACTCATAAAAAGATGTCCTCTAAACACTTTTTGTGTTAGATGGTATATATTTTTTCACTGTTCTTCACTGTTTGGTCTGCTGTATATAACCTGTTTTGACTAGAGCATGTATAAAGGCAAAAAACGCCTATGGCTATACCTGTTGTTTATGTTGAATTGTCAAATATAAGACTATTTATTCTAAATTTTTTTGGTTGAATGTTCATCCTAACATGTTGAATAAATATTACAAAGTTTCAAAACGGTTCGTTACGCATGTTTGGTTGTCAATTGGACATCAATATTAAAAATTTTGACAAAACGATTTTGGAATTTTTGGTCTTTTTGGGCCCAAAATGATGATTTATAATTGGTCAGTGAAGGAAACAACAGTTTGGACATGAAGTTCAAGGTGTCACAAAAAAAGGGACCAAACCAGGCAATTCTTTCTTTGAAATATAAAGGCAACTTCAAAGGCATGCAAAATCAGACAAAATAGGCCCAGACCTTAAAGGGATAAGCAAATTTTAGTGAGCCATTATGTGTGTCACATTTGCTTTATTATTTTTTTTAATTAATAATTTCAACAATCTCGCGACTAGCCTTTGTGGCTAAGCTTTCGACTCTTGGGTTCTTGCGAAACACTGCTGCTGGAACTTAAAACTAACTTCAAGTTGCTTCAATTTCTCGCTACGTATCTTCCCTGTAATCTTGTCGTACATGTCAGCGTGTCTTGTTTGGTAAAATCGCCATACATTGAACTCTTTAAAAACAGCAACTGTCTCTTTGCAAATGAGGAAAACACAGTTGTTGCGTATTTTAGTGAAGAAAAAGTCCAATTTCCACCTATCCTTGAAGCGTCGGCCGTCACAGTCAACTTTTTTTTGTTGATTGTCGCCATTTTAGAAAATTGTGAGTAAAAGGTCACACGGGGTAATGTTGCTTAGAGTAATGTTTCTTTTTAGTGGGTAAATGAGGAGCAGCATTTAGTGTGTAAGCTACCTCATATGATGGTAGCAGTACTGCTGACCAATTTATTAAGTCTGTGTGCGGGCCGGACGTAATTGATTTTATGACAAAGGCTGGGGACCGGATGAAATTTGACCACGGGCCGCATTTGGCCCCCGGGCCGGACTTTGGACATGTCTGCTGTTAGGTCTTTCCAGTCCGGGGCCTGTTGCAGTGAGGTGTGATGATGCTTAATATCAGTTTTGGGATTTTTTTAAAAAAAAGATTAGCAAAAGTGCAAAAAATGCAAACTACAGTAGGGAATAGAAGTACACCACTGGAGTCCTTTGTGATGTGATCAGTTCATGGGAAAGCCCCTCACTTACACATGCAGGGCAATCACTCATTACTCTGCCCAAAGGGCAGTTTTGACATAACGTGGAACAGTGTGCCTTTTTGTTGTACAGTTTTCTCCTGTTTATTGGTTAGGAGTTAGGTTAGTAAAATGTCTTTGATGTGATATTTTTATATTGATGAGGGAAGGTAGGGGTTTCTTAGATTGTTCTGTTTGGTATTTTGGTGAATTTCTCCCTCTGAGACAAATAAAGAAACTGCTCTTTAATCACTTGATTTTCTGATTTCACTGGCCTTTCTGGGTGAGGGTTGGACGGGAGGAGCACACCCCATGTTGCGTCCTGATTCCCAGGACGGCGTAACAAACTACTAAAGAAACATTTTGAACTGCGAGTCCGTTGTGGTGGGTGGTTGTGGTGTTTCCCCCACCTCCACAACATTGACGTCTATTTACATTAATTACAGTGGCTGGTGCTGGCTGAAAAAACTTATAATAATCCTCCTCTTCGAAGGGGACGGAGGAGGTGGCATGTTGTCGACGTGAATTTTTCAGGGCTGTGTGAGTGTGCGTTTGTGTTTGTGTGGTGGTGGTGGGGGGTTGTCAGGTCATCAGCCAATCAAACGTGCGTTTGGGGGGGGGAAATGGAACAGCACATTCAAGTGAAAAGGGATAAATGATGTAAGTCTGAACATAATGAAAATAATTCAATAAAGCTAGGGTCTATTAAATCCTTACTACATATGGGAAGACAATCTAAATTACTTATATAACGGAACTCATTATACTTGTATAATGCAAATAAGGTTGCTTAATAGTTGGTGGGGACAATTTGAGCATTCTGAAAAGTTGGTAGTGTTATGCCCTTGGTCCATACTTAGAAAAATACAGTGTTTATGTAAAATGTTCAAGTAAAATGTACATAAATAATTCCATGAGGACTAATCTTTCAATTTAAAACCCATATTACCTCAAGCAAACCCCCTCATCGCAACCCCTAATTGTGACTGTCAACATGAACACTACCTAGAAGCTTGCCACAAGTTGCCCAAGTAACCACCTGGCCGCACAGAAAGACTGAACATAAATGTTTCCATGATCATTGCAGTAACAATCAAGAAAAAATATTCTAAAACAAGGTGTGGGTTTATTTGCATTTCATTTATAGCAAAACCTGCTCACTGTACCCCAAACACTATACACCAACCCTAATAAACACTAAAAACCAGCACAAAAACCCAAACCATACGACCCGAACTCAACCCCCAACTCCTGCTAAACCTGACCCAAAACACCTAACCCCCAACTGTAACCAAGTGCAACACCCTACCTATGATGATGTCATCCCAAGGATTACGCGGAGCAGGCGCCTCAGTCGGTCCAGGCAGGCTGGGATTTGTAGTCCAGTAGGCTCTGAAACCTTTGGCTTCTATCAATAGGTCTGAATGGAACCGAACCACCAGTTTGTTTCCTTTGGTCTTGATACTTCGAGGGATTTTGGTACCGCAAAACGGTCCTGAAACGAATTCTGAGATTAATTTCGAGTTGTCCATGTTGTATATGATGGTATTTGGTGGTGAGTCCCCACCATGTTTTTGATGCAAAGTGTTGGTCAGGCCGTTGATATCGTACACCACGACGCTGTCAGCGCACTTCGATGACAGAATATCTTTGGCCTCCAGGTCAAAGTGAGTAAAGGTCAGGGTGATTTTCTTGCCCAATGGGACCGCGACACTCCACATGCACTCGGCGTTGGCCTTGTAGTTCATAGGCCAGTTGTGCGACTTGATCACGCCAATCTCTTCCTTGGATGACAAGCCGCATCCTTGAATTTCTGAAGACAAGTTCAAACTCCAATTAAATGTGGCCTATTGGACACACCTTATTGGTTTTCAAGTGAACCTGACTTTTGGTTTCATAAGTTTGGTCTCACTGAAATATCATATTTTCAATCTTAAAATGATTAATTATTTTTGTTGTTAAGGAGGAATGTCCCTGATCCGATCAGGCGATTGGAAATCGGGCCATTTTTCAAAAGATTGGAATCAGGTGAAAGGGATCGGGTTTTTAACTTTTTTTTTTTTTTTTTTTTTTTTTTTTCAAGAGCTAAAAAGTAACAAAATAATCCAGGTATAATAGCATTGCCAAAAGAAACAAAAATATATACGTTTTATACTCTGCAACACTCCCGTAACAAGAGGAAGTACTGTAAATAGTACAGCACTGTAACATGTATGTATATTTTGATTCAAACATTTTATTTAGCTGTCGTTTAGCTCAACAAATACACTGGATGGCAATATTCAGTCACAATATACAAATGAGCAGAGGTCTCGTACGTTGTGAAGCCAGCACTCAAATGATGTACAATGGTTGGACAAGTAAACAGGGAACTACAGTGTCGGTCGAGGGACAAAACACACTCATTGGCTTGATTTCTAAGTAATTTAAAACTCGCCATTGACACCTTGTGGTGTATTTCAATCACTACCTTACGTAGTTAAAGACACTGTGGAAGAATGGCAGGGAGCCCATGTGACGTCACCGCTCGGCGACATCAACAATGGCGAGCTATTAGTTTATTTTTTGATTGAAAATGTTACAAATTTTATTAAAACGAAAACATTAAGAGGGGTTTTAATATAAAATTCCTATAACTTGGAGTAACATTTATCTTTTAAGAACTACAAGTCTTTCTATCCATGGATCCCTTTAACAGAATGTTAATAATGTTAATGTCATCTTGTTGATTTATTGTTATAATAAACAAATACAGTACTTATGTATAGTATGTTGAATGTATATATCCGTCTTGTGTCCATTCCAACAATAATTTACAGAAAAATATGGCATATTTTATAGATGGTCTGAATTGCGATTAATTACGATTAATTAATTTTTAAGATGTGATTAACTCGATTAAAAATTTTATTCGTTTGACACCCCTAATAATAATACATGACATGTATTTTATACAACACTTATAAACCTTATTAGTACAGCTAGTCCCTGGGTTAGGAACGAGTTCCGTTCCTAGGCTGGCAATGTAACCCAAATTTCCGCGTAAGTCGGAATTAACCCTTTAAGCACCTCTAAATTAAAAAATAGCTGCCAAAAACATGTATAATACAGCTTATTCGGGCTCTACCAGTCGCGTTCCTGAGAGAAAAGGGCGCTGTGGAAAGAGTAGGGAGGCAAGAGAGGGGGGATATCATGGCTGCTCAGGTTGCCTCTTTAATAGGCATGTGCCGGTATGATATTTTGACGGTATGAAAACTTAAAGTCAAAATATCACAGTATCACGGTATTGCAATTGCAGCTCTAAAATGTGTTATTTTGAGATATCTGGGTTTAAAAAAAAAAAAAAACTTTTTTCTATTGAACAGGATATTTTCCAATTTGCTAATATGTTTTGAATAATAAATAAGTATAATGTTGAAAAATATATTTATATAAATATATATTCTAAATAAAATTAAAATAAATGCAGTCCTTTGGTGAGCCTTAACCCACAGCCACAGCTCAACATTATTACCAGCAGAAAAATAAAAAATAATTGAATTGTTTTCCATAAAAACCATGTGTGTATGACTCATATCATGTTTACATTATACACAGACTCTCTTTCTCAACACAGACAGTTGCCAGAGAGAAAAAAACACCACATTTAACCACCACTAGACACACTAAACACGCTGGAGTTAACTCTCGTAGCTGCTGGGGAAACGTTCATGACAGTGTTTACTAACCTTTAATTTTGTATAAATGCGAAATCATATTGGAGGTATTGCCTCCTCGGCAGCCACCGTATGCAAACATGTTTTACATGTCGGTTGGCCCTCCTCCTTTAAGCTGCAGCTGTCTGTAACTTTTCTTTAGCCGAAGTATTCCCATACCAGCGATTTCGTTTTCTTCGATGGGGGGAAAAACAGTATAGGAATTTCATCTCCTCCAGCCATCGTGTAGCACAGCTGACTCACTAACACTGAGCAACAACCACTGGGGGAAGGTTGAGCCTTGCAGCTGCAAGCGAGGGATTTCTCCATGAATTTTTGGGACATAAGAAATACGTTATACCTTAGGGACGATATGACGGAAACATTTTGCGGTTTTGAAACCTTGACGTTTTCATACCACGGTATACCTTGAAACCGGCAATCTGCACATGTCTACTCTCTAACCGCGAGCCCGCCATCTAAACTAATAAAAAAACAGATCGGGACTCGTAAGAGGAGTCGGCGCCGGGGGAGAAGTAGCAGCCAAAAGTGGGAAGTCTGAAAAAGGTGCATTGTCAATGGTCAGGACAGGACAGCGGTGACGCTGCTGGTGGAGGAGGCATGGCAAGGACTATGTACTGGAGATAGTATGGCGGAAGAGACTTCGGCGTCGTAAAGTCGAAATCGAGTAAGTCGGGTACGTGGTAAACAGGAGACTACCTGTATTTGAATGTAAATATACATCGTTTAATGATGACTAATTACAAAAACAATAATAAATTCACTAAGAAAATGTAGCCACCATTCCACATTAGCCTAATTACAATTATTATTATGTAATAATTAATTGATTTTTAAAAAATATATATAATTAATCATTATAACTAAAGTAACTGTGATAGGATAACTAAATAACTACTACCACTACTACTACTACTAATACAAATAATACATTGCTATCTAAAATATAATCACTTCATTAAATAATAATAGTGGATTACTTCAGGAATTTGATCACTAATTGTAAATTCATTTTCATTTATTATTAATTTATGTATAATAAATAAAAACACAATTAAGTATAGCACACTAGGGTTGTCAAATTTATCGCGTTAACGGGCAGTAATTAATTTTTTAAATTAATCACGTTAGAATATTTAACACATTTAACACATGCGCGGTACGACCCAGTCATGCATTGCCGTAAACAGACTACAATGGCGCCGTTTTATGTATATTGAGAGCTAAGAGGCAGAGACAAGCGAGTGGAGTGGACACAGGCAGTCATTGGGGCCACGCTAATAATTGGCATAAGCTTTGGCATGTCTTCCACAACAATTATAACTATTGTGGCGAGCGACGTGGGGAAGAATGACAGGAGATAATCTTTTTTTAACACCCTGTATCGTACACAATGCAGAGAAGATATACCATTTGCAGCCACCACTGACAGTCATAGTTGCCCCACTTCCCATCATGCATTTGGGCGGAACAGTTAAGTCGCTACAGTATCTTTTACTGAAAGCACAACAAAATTAATATTCCTCTCAAAAAAAAATTATGTTCACAAAAAGAAAAGCGCTCAATGCAAAGAGAACTGGCATTCCCAATCAAAATAGCTATGCAAAATAATACTCACTTTGGTCAAACTCTATTCAAACATTTCGCTTAGCTTAACAAATACACTAGACGGCAATATTTAGTCACAATATACAAATTATCAGAGGTACGTTGTGAAGTCAACACTCAAATGAACGTAAGGTACAATGAACCTGGAAACTACGGCGTCAGTCGAGGGGCAAAACGCACTACTAAAACTTGGCTAGATCTCTAATTAATTTAAAACTCGCCCTTGACACCTTGTGGTGTATTTCAATCAATACCTTCCAAATTTTTTGATTGAAAATTTTACAAATTTTATTAAAACCATACATACAGAGGGGTTTTAATATGAAATTACCATAACTTGTACTCACATTTATCTTTTAAGAATTACAAGTCTTTCTATCCGTGGATCCCTTTCATAGAAAGAAAGTTAATAATGTTAATGCCATCTTGTGGATTTATTGTTATAATAAACAAATACAGTACTTATGTACAGTATGTTGAATGTATATATCCGTGTTGTCTTATCTAACAAAAATTTATAGAAAAATAAGGCATATTTTAGAGATGGTTTGAATTGCGATTAGTTACGATTAATTAATTTTTAAGCTGTGATTAACTCAATTAAAAAATTTAATCGTTTGACAGCCCTAGCAAAAACGCATTAATGGACAAGAAAATTAATTTCAAACCTTAATTTATTTCTTTAATATAATTTACAGTTGTTATTAGGAAAAGAAATAAAACAAATAAATTATGTTATATGCACAGTATAAACCTATTCATTATATAACAAATGTTATATATAGGGGTTTCCTGTCTCTTTTAATACACAAAAAACATAATTTATCACGTAGTCATAATTATACTTCCATCATGTCCATGTGAGACCTTGCCTCTTTATCATGAAACCCATAAAATACTTTTTTTTATCTTTGTTGACGTGACAAGGTTCACCTTGCTTTTGTAATCTTTGGTCCAAGCGCAGAACATTAGGCCAACCCCCAATTTGTGTATGTACCTGCTATATCCTCAGGGTAGACGGCCTCCCACTTAGCAGAAAAGCCTCTGTCGGTGAGCCGGCCGTCAGACAAGAAGGAGACAGACAAAGCGTTGGTGGCGGCCACCAAAACCGGCGGGAGGATGTAGCCACAGTGCGTGCCTGCAAATTGACACGGAGACCATTAGCCGGGCATGCAGAGGACGCTATTTATCATTGGAACCATTGTCTGTATACACTCTGATGTGATTCCATTATCATATCCGCTACATCAGGGATCCTCATTTAAAAGTTAAAGAGGCCCACTTCAGGGAAATGTCTACCATCTGATTGCAAATTTAAAAAATACACTATGTAAAAGGACACTTTATCAAATGGGAGACTGAGGACAGCAAAGTTCAAACTGCCTACTTTTCATTTCACGTGTCTTTGATATTTATGAAACTATGTTAGGGTAGTGGAAGACTTTGCGGTTTGTAAAATCACATACGTGCCTTCCATTTGTATATATATATATATATATACAGTGCCTTGCAAAAGTATTCGGCCCCCTTGAAGCTTGCAACCTTTCGCCACATTTCAGGCTTCAAACATAAATATATAAAATTTTAATTTTTTGTCAAGAATCAACAACAAGTGGGACACAATCGTGAAGTGGAACAAAATGTATTGGGTAATTTAAACTTTTTTAACAAATAAAAAACTGAAAAGTGGGGCGTGCAATATTATTCGGCCCCCTTGCGTTAATACTTTGTAGCGCCACCTTTTGCTCCAATTACAGCTGCAAGTCGCTTGGGGTATGTTTCTATCAGTTTTGCACATCGAGAGACTGACATTCTTGCCCATTCTTCCTTGCAAAACAGCTCGAGCTCAGTGAGGTTGGATGGAGAGTGTTTGTGAACAGCAGTCTTCAGCTCTTTCCACAGATTCTCGATTGGATTCAGGTCTGGACTGTGACTTAGCCATTCTAACACCTGGATACGTTTATTTTTGAACCATTCCATTGTAGATTTGGCTTTATGTTTTGGATCATTGTCATGTTGGAAGATAAATCTCCGTCCCAGTCTCAGGTCTTGTGCAGATACCAACAGGTTTTCTTCCAGAATGTTCCTGTATTTGGCTGCATCCATCTTCCCGTCAATTTTAACCATCTTCCCCTGTCCCTGCTGAAGAAAAGCAGGCCCAAACCATGATGCTGCCACCACCATGTTTGACAGTGGGGATGGTGTGTTCAGGGTGATGAGCTGTGTTGCTTTTACGCCAAACATATTGTTTTGCATTGTGGCCAGAGAGTTCAATTTTGGTTTCATCTGACCAGAGCACCTTCTTCCACATGTTTGGTGTGTCTCCCAGGTGGCTTGTGGCAAACTTTAAACGAGACTTTTTATGGATATCTTTGAGAAATGGCTTTCTTCTTCCCACTCTTCCACAAAGGCCAGATTTGTGCAGTGTACGACTGATTGTTGTCCTATGGACAGACTCTCCCACCTCAGCTGTAGATCTCTGCAGTTCATCCAGAGTGATCATGGGCCTCTTGGCTGCATCTCTGATCAGTTTTCTCCTTGTTTGAGAAGAAAGTTTGGAAGGACGGCCGGGTCTTGGTAGATTTGCAGTGGTCTGATGCTCCTTCCATTTCAATATGATGGCTTGCACAATGCTCCTTGAGATGTTTAAAGCTTGGGAAATCTTTTTGTATCCAAATCCGGCTTTAAACTTCTCCACAACAGTATCTCGGACCTGCCTGGTGTGTTCCTTGGTTTTCATAATGCTCTCTGCACTTTAAACAGAACCCTGAGACTATCACAGAGCAGGTGCATTCATACGGAGACTTGATTACACACAGGTGGATTCTATTTATCATCATCGGTCATTTAGGACAACATTGGATCATTCAGAGATCCTCACTGAACTTCTGGAGTGAGTTTGCTGCACTGAAAGTAAAGGGGCCGAATAATATTGCACGCCCCACTTTTCAGTTTTTTATTTGTTAAAAAAGTTGAAATTATCCAATAAATGTTGTTCCACTTCACGATTGTGTCCCACTTGTTGTTGATTCTTGACAAAAAAATTAAATTTCATATCTTTATGTTTGAAGCCTGAAATGTGGCGAAAGGTTGCAAGATTCAAGGGGGCCGAATACTTTTGCAAGGCACTGTATATATATATATATATATATATACAGTTGTGGTCAAAAGTTTACATACACTTGTGAAGAACATAATGTCATGACTCTCTTGAGTTTCCAGTTATTTCTACAACTCTGATTTTTCTCCAATAGAGTGATTTGAATAGATACTTCTTTGTCACAAAAAACATTCATGAAGTTTGGTTCTTTTATTACTGTATTATGGGTTAACAGAAAAAGTGATCAAATCTGCTGGGTCAAAAATATACATACAGCAACACAAATTAGCAATTTCTTGTGAGTGATTATTGACTTGAACAATCATTGACTTGAACAAGTCAGGAAAGTCACTTGGAGCCATTTCAAAGCAGCTGCAGGTCCCGAGAGCAACAGTGCAAACAATTGTTTGTAAGTATAAAGTGCATGGCACTTTTTTGTCACTGCCACGAACAGGAAGAAAACGTAAGCTATCACCTGCTGCTGAGAGAAAATTGGTCAGGAGGGTGAAGATTCAACCGAGAATCACCAAAAAGCAGATCTGCCAAGAATTAGAAGCTGCTGGAACACTGGTGTCAGTGTCCACAGTCAAGCGTGTTTTGCATCTCCATGGACTGAGAGGCTGCCGTGCAAGAAGGAAGCCCTTGCTTCAAAAGCGGCACCTTAAGGCTCGACTGAAGTTTGCTGCTGATCACATGGACAAAGATAAGACCTTCTGGAGGAAAGTTCTGTGGTCAGACGAAACAAAAATCGAACTGTTTGGCCACAATGCCCAGCAATATGTTTGGAGGAGAAAAGGTGAGGCCTTTAACCCCAAGTACACCATGCCTACCGTCAAGCACGGTGGTGGTAGTATTATGCTGTGGGGCTGTTTTGCTGCCAATGGAACTGGTGCTTTACAGAGAGTAAATGGGATAATGAAGAAGGAGGATTACCTTCAAATTCTTCAAGATAACCTAACGTCATCAGCCCAAAGATTGGGTCTTGGGCGCAGTTGGGTGTTCCAACAGGACAATGACCCCAAACACACATCAAAAGTGGTAATGTAATGGCTAAATCAGGCTAGAATTAAGGTTTTCGAATGGCCTTCCCAAGTCCTGACTTAAACCCCATTGAGAACTTGTGGACAATGCTGAAGAAACAAGTTCATGTCAGAAAGCCATCAAATGTAACTGAACTGCACCAATTGTGTCAAGAGGAGTGGTCAAAGATTCAACCAGAAGCTTGCCAGAAGCTTGTGGATGGCTACCAAAAGCGCCTAATTGAAGTGAAAATGGCCAAGGGACACGTTACCAAATATTAGTGCTGCTGTATGTATATTTTTGACCCAGCAGATTTGATCACTTTTTTCTGTTCACTCATACTAAAGTCATAAAAGAACCAAACTTCATGAATGTTTTTTCTGACAAAGAAGTATCTGTTCCAATCACTCTATCAGAGAAAAATCAGAGTTGAAGAAATAACTGGAAACTCAAGAGAGCCATGACATTATGTTCTTCACAAGTGTATGTAAACTTTTGACCACAACTGTATATATATATATATATATATATATATATATATATATATATATATATATATATATATATATATATATATATATATATATATATATATATATATGGCGGAAAACACAGACAAGACTGAAAAAGCAGTTTCTTCTCTTGCACTTCTCTTTAAAAGAAACTGCTGTGTTTTAAGCCAAAACAACTGTTGTGTTTGATAGAACAATATGTCTATATGCTGCCATAGCAGATTCATGTCGTATTAAGCCCCCAAACTATTCTTAATTTGTCAGTTTTACCCTGAAAACCCCCGTTTACAGACGTCGCGCAGCTGCTTTTGTTTCAACCCAGCCATAAAACGAAGGTAATTAATTATATTTCTTACTCAAAATGTCTATCATTTTTAGCTTAGAATCATTATTTGACGTCTAATATTTTGTTTAAAAAAATAACGACTTTAAAAAATGATTCACTCGCATATTTTAAACTTTTAAACAATGAAAAAAATGGCGTCTGTAAAAAAGTCACGGATATCTACCTCATAACTATCAATTAATTGTATTTTTTTGTTACTGTTACATTTTCCCCAATATGTTAGATGATGAATAATCCATCCAGACAAATAAAAATGGGGAACAAAACATTTAAAAGGGTAAATATATGAAAAAGAACATCTCGACCACTCCTTGATGTTTGCGATTTCTGCATCGCGACCCTTGTGATATTACCATGTTTCACCCATAAAATCCCCCCAAAATCCGGCTGTGGCACATCTGTGTCTTGACACTCGATGATACATGCTACATGGAGTTTTTGGATCGAACAAGGTAAGTACGCGATAATATCTCGTTAAAATCATGGCGTCTTTAATTCTGCTCTCGTGTGCTCTCACCTCCAGTTGTTTTGTTTTTTTTAAAAAAAAAGCCCTCCTGTTCAAAAATTGTCTTCCCCCAGAAAATAGAGAATTTAAGCTTTCCAATGATGTATCATACATGCATATAGGACAATTTTGAAATTTGGTCAAACCGCGGGTCTCAGAGCGGAACTTCAAGTCAGCTGAGTGTTTTCCGCCATATGTATTTGTGAAAGTTTATTTAGGTTAGTTAAAGCTAGGCATGTGCCGTTATGATACTCTGATGGTATGGTAACCTTAAGCCAAAATATCACGGTTTCACAGTATTACGGTATTGAAATTACATTTCTAAAATGTGTTACTTTGCGATATCTGAGACAGAAATATCAGGATTTTTATTTTTCCAGACATACAGTGCCCGCCAATATTTTTAATAATATTTTTCAGACTAAAAAAATCATAGTTCCCATAGAATTATTTAAAAACCAATGATTAAAAAAGAAAATATTTTCTACTTTTTCTTCTTTTCAAATTAAAAACTGAAAAAAAAAGTCTAAAAAAAAAAAAAATACATTTGAAGAACGTATATCGCCATTAATCATCTGGGTCTTTCCCTATGGGAAAGGCCAGATAATGTTATTTCTGCAACTTTAGCCTACTTCTTTCTGCAACTTTAGCCTACTTCTTTCTTTATTTATTTATTATCCGGGTCTTTGAAAAAAGACCCAGATAGTGTTCTTCTGTTTTTTTTCCTCCATCTTATTCCTCGCGTTTTTTCGGCGCGCTGCGCAGCCTGAACAGTTACACCGATCGGCACCGTTCAAGTATCGGCACAACTGGAATTTTCACGCGACGCAGAGAATTTTTCAAACGCCCCTGAAAAAATTTCCGTTCGCCCATGAACGGCAATTTTCTGAAAAAGATAAAAAAAGGTTTCAAAATGTATCTAGTCCTACAATTTTGGACCAAATCACATAATTTGGGTATCAAAAGTTCCGGGACAGTTAGGGGCAAAAAGTTACATTCAGAATTTGGAAAAAAATTACGGTTTCCCGGAAATTTGCCAAAAACCCATTCATTTCTAATGGGAAAATTTCCCATTCACTTCCAATGGGATTTCCAATTGATGCCATTGACAGCCACGCATGTCGACTCTATTGATGCTAATGGACTTGGATTCCATTGACGCCTATGTAACTCGATACCATTGACTGCCATGGACGTCCAAAATTTTCCCCATTCATTTTCAATGGGGGAAAAAGAAATATCCCCAAATCAACAGGAAATGACCAGATATCAATAGGACGTGTCCTCCAAACTTCCCCGATTCCATTGACGCTTAAGAAGGGTGCCGCCATTGACGGCCATGGACCTCTAAATTTGCCATTCATTTCTAATGGCGTTTACATTGTTTAATGCCATTGACGGCCATGTTTGTCCATTCTATTGATGCCAATGTACTTGGATGCCATTGACGGCCATGGACGTCCAAATTTTTTCCTATTCAATTTCAATGGCAAAAAAACCAATGTCCCCCAAATCAACAGGAAATTACCTGAAATCAATAGGACACGCCCCCAAATGACCTCGTACGACCAAGCCACGCCCTCCTATTGTCCCAAAATGACCTGATATGACCAGGCCACGCCCACCAAATGTCCCCAAATCAACAGGAAGTGAGCTGATATTGTCCCCGAAATGTCCACAAACCAACCTGGGCGGGGCTAAGATCTGTATCTCCACACAGGAAAGACCCAGAGTAATTTCTCCAGAAATTGCAGTTTCTAGTTGGTAAAGAGGCTCAAAAAAGTAAAAAAACAACAACAAAAAAACTCAATGATTTATCAAATAGTGGTCAATTAATTTCATGATCAATTAATTGTCGATTAGTCGATTCATCATGGCAGTCAGAGTTCGACATGTCCAATCCGTTTGAACTGGGGGTGGCTGGCAGCAATGATTAATATTAACTAGGGCTGTCAAAATTATCGCGTTAACGCGCAGTAATTAATTTTTTAAAATTAATCACGTTAAAATATTTGACACAATTAACGCACATGTCCCGCTTAGACAGTATTCTGCCTTTTGGTAAGTTTTACAGCAAGGTTTTTTGTGCAGTCAAACAGCAAACTCTTGTGGTCGCTTTGCGACATGGTTTATTGCTTTCTTGCCAGTTCAATATGGCTGCACGACGTCTCGGGCTGACGCCTACGTTGTAATGTTGTGCTTATATGATCCTTGGACAAGATTTGTCCATAAGTATGGTTGTTGTAAAGAATGTACATATTATGTTAGTAAGCGAAATGTTATATTTTTTGTATGAGACGCTTTTTGTTTATGTTTAGTGAACCTGTATAGCGTGCTAAGCTAACGTTGTTGCTAATGCAATGCTTGTGTACTTTTTTTTCTTGTAGTTTCAATACGGTCTAAAGAGGACAGTGGTTTGAGGCCATTTTATTAATAAATCAGATGAAAAAGGAAGAAGTCTGACTGTTAAGGCGTCGTTCACTAGCTGTCTAGCTTTGGAAAAAGTAAACGCTTCGGAGTGAGGACAGCACAGACAGATTTAAATGACAGTAGAGTGAAATGCCCACTACAGTCCTTATGTACCGTATGTTGAATGTATATATCCATCTTGTGTCTTATCTTTCCACTCCAACAAATTATTTTACAGAATATATATATAATTTACAGAAAAATAAGGCATATTTTATAGATGGTTTGAATTGTGATTAATTGCGATTAATTACGATTAATTAATTTTTAAGCTGTAATTAACTCGATTAAAAATTTTAATCGTTTGAGAGCCCTAATATTAACTGATTAAAAGGATTAGATGTTTACCTGCATTATTGGCGCTGAATAATGAACATTTACTGCAAATTTTGGAAAAATGCGGTCACCTAGCGGGCCGTAAGCATCTGATACAATCAGCTTGTCGTCCTTGCATTGTAAAGGTTCCCCTGTGATGGCCAATTCGGTAATCTGGAGCTTCGCCAGAAACCCTTTGGGTACGCTTATCCTCCACGAGACGTTTTGGTAAGGCGGGTACGGATCTGGGAATCCCTCGGACTGGATAGTACCCTTGCGCCCGTTGAGAATAACCGGACCACCTGAAAAAGAAAAGTTAATTAATTTTTTTTATTTCCACCACCAACAAGTATAAAAGTATTTTACCGGTAATCGGGGTGGTGGGCGGGAGTGTCGGGGTAGTGGGTTCAGGCGTTGTCGTAGGCTTCACAGTGGTGGGGAGGACGATAGGTGGAAGGCTGGATTTAGTGAAAGTGGCACGGAACCCTCGAGAGTTCTGGGTGCTGTCCGATCTGAACCGCACAATCATGGTGTTTGTGCTAGACTCCACCGGTTTGGGCAAGGATCCCCCACAGAATTTCCCTTCAGACAGACACAGGGAATTTAATGGCTAAGTATTGTGCGTTATTTTAATGCACTCACCTAATAGCGAAGAATCGTCGAAGACCTGTACATAGTCGCCGCACACTTCGGGTATCAGGTCAAAAGTGGTGAACGTCAGTCGAACACCCTCGCCTTCAGGGACGGTGATTTTCCACTTTTTAAACACACATAAAGGTTGAAGCTTATTATATTGTGGAGCGAGACAATAGACTTACTTACTTACTTATTAGAACGCTGATCATTTTTCGGACTATAAGACGCATGTTTTTTTCTTGCAGCTTTTAATTTAGTGATTTCTACTAGCTAACTAACATCATGCTAACTAGCATCGTAAGAACGTTAGCTTTTTTGCTACATTTTTGAGAATGTGAGTTATTTACAGACTTGTTGTCAAGAGAAGACTTTGGTGCCGCTATGGTTTAAAGCTAACCATGTGAGGGTTGACAGTGCGCTACGACGAAGCTTATGAATTTTAAGAAACTTTTGTCTAATACTTGTTGTCATTGCAAAGAACAAGCTAGCGATGAGTAGCGTGGCAAATTTTAAAATAATAGAGTCCCTCAGTGTACTATGATGAATTTGCTACGCTAGAGCTAACACTGACAGCTGTTAGCTCGGAGTTAATTTCAACCCATTGAATGTGGACTTGTGTATAACTGTTTTGTATACTCTGTTAGGGCTGAAGCTATCGATTATTTTAGTAATCGATTAATCTATCAACTAGTTCAAATAATCGAGTAATTGGATTAGGAACATTTAATGCGTTACAGAATAAATTTTAGATATAAAACAAAGACTTGCCAAGATTGCACTTTGAAAAGACTGCGAATACAAAATGAAATTCACCAGTTTTCTTCAAACTATACAGAATTGCACTTACATTTTAAAAATAAAATAATTAAGCTCAGCCTCAAATGGTATTAAAAAAATTAATAAAACAAACAACAAAAGAACAATTGGCTAACTTGCATAGCAAAAGTCCGCTACCTTAAATGCTATAAAATGCTACTTTTTTTTGTTTTTGTTTTTTAACAATGCTCATAATAAATCGTTCAAATACACATTCCCACAAAAAATGGCAAAATATACCTATAAACCAAATTACGAATGCATAAAAAAGCATATTAGCTCAAACAAAGACTTACCTTATGTCGGTCTCAACAGGGAGCAGCTGGATTCACCCATTTCAAACAAGTTATGTCATATTCACTGTTGCCACAAGAAGGCAGTGTATCTACCCAAATCAATAAAATTAAAATGCAAACCCTTTCCAAAAAAACCCCCCAAAACATTACAATGCCACTCGAGTTACTTTAAACGAATACTAGAAGCAGAAAAATTGAAGATTTTTTTCTAGTCGAATTACTCGAGTTAATCCATTAATCGTTGCAGCACTACGTATACTCTGTATATTGTTTGTATTTCCTTGACCTGCCACTGTGCCTCAGGACAAAGGATGCTAACTCTTGCATCTTTAAATTGATGCTTTGAGCTCAAATATTAATTAATGTACAATGTCCTAATCAAAGAAAAACATACATATTAATAAATAAATTGTAGGGTGCCCATCAACAGTAAATACTATGAAACCTAAAACAAATCAAATTTTGAGTGTTATTGGAGGCCACAAGCAGAGTTTATTTCTCGACAAAACGCCTAAAATCAACAGGAAGTGACCCAGTAATCCACAAAAATCATCAGGAAGTGACCCGAAATTAGTCCAACAGAAAGTGATCCGAAAATGTTCCAGAACAAATGTATTCACCTGGAACAGTCTCCAAATCAACAGGAACCGACCTGGAGCTGACCCTAAATCAACAGGAAGTGACCCGTAAATGCGCCAAAATTAACAGTGAATTAAGCAAAACCAACAGCAAGTGACCTGTGGGAGTTTACCGACCAGAATAGCAAAGCATCCCCCTTCATTTTCTCCCGAAATTATTTTGCTATGCTAATAATTTGTATTAATATACCAGAACACCCATTTTTATCCAGATAGACGCCTCGCCCGATTACCTGGTATGTCGCGCTATTGGGGTACTTCTGCTCTGGAAAGCCAGGGGTCAGCAGATCCCCCCGGTCACCATGGAGAAAGCCACCAGCTCCGGCTATTTCTAGTGGCGAGTATGAAGAGCGCTTCATTTCCAAGGGTACACACTACACACACTCACACACACAGTCACCTTCTCTCATTCCCCCATGTTCATACAGCAACACTCCATTTTCTAGGTCAACAGTATACGGCATTGTCTTACCCGATATACGCTCGGGAGACACGGCCTTGTAATGAGCCTTGAATCCTTGGTCTGTTTTTCTGTCATTGGTATCAAAGTACACGGTCAGGCGGTTGGTCAGAGTCACCACAGGAATGGGTTTGGTGTAGCCGCAGTATTTGCCTGAAAAAATCCACAATGACACTATTTTATGACATCCTGCCTTTAATACGTAATAGTGAACCGAGGACTTCCACATCAACATATGTTGATTACCAATGACTCTGAGTATGTAAAATGATAAGCAAAGATTCCCTTTGACAGTAAACTGAATCTAAACGACTCCTGATAAATGCAGAATGATTAACATTGACGTACTATTTTTGTTTATATGCACATACAGTGGGACAAATAAGTATTTAGTCAACCACCAATTCTGCAAGTTCTGCTACTTGAAAAGATTAGAGGCCTGTAATTGTCAACATGGGTAAACCTCAATCAACCATGAGAGACAGAGTGTGAAAAAAAAAACAGAAAATCACATTATTTGAGTTTTAAAGAATTTAGTTCCAAATTAGAGTGGAAAATAAGTATTTGGTCACCTACAAACAAGCAAGATTTCTGGCTGTCAAAGAGGTCTAACTTCTTCTAACGAGGTCTAACGAGGCTCCACTCGTTACCTGGATTAATGGCACCTGTTTTAACTCATTATCGGTATAAAAGACACCTGTCCACAAATTCAGTCAGTCACACTCCAAACTCCACTATGGCCAAGACCAAAGAGCTGTCGAAGGACACCAGAGACAAAATTGTAGACCTGCACCAGGCTGGGAAGACTGAATCTGCAATAGGTAAAACGTTTTGTGTAAAGAAATTAACTGTGGGAGCAATTATTAGAAAATGGAAGACATACAAGACCACTGATAATCTCCCTCAATCTGGGACTCCATGCAAGATCTCACCCCGTGGCGTCAAAATGATAACAAGAACGGTGAGCAAGAAATCAAAGGGGGGACCTAGTGAATGACCTACAGAGAGCTGGTACCACAGTAACAACGGCTACTATCAGTAATAGAATGCGCCGCCAGGGACTCAAATCCTGCACTGCCAGACGTGTCCCCCTGCTGAAGCCAGAACATGTCCAGGCCCGTCTGGGGTTCGCTACAGAGCATTTGGATGATCCAGAAGAGGACTGGGAGAATGTCTTATGGTCAGATGAACCAAAATAGAACTTTTTGGTAGAAACACAGGTTTGGAGGAGAAAGAATACTGAATTGTGTCCGAAGAACACCATACCCATTGTGAAGCATAGGGGTGGAAACATCATGCTTTGGGGCTGTTTATCTGCAAAGGGACCAGGACGACTGATATGTGTAAAGGAAAGAATGAATGGGGCCATGTATCGAGAGATTTTGAGTGAAAATCTCCTTATAACAGCAAGGGCATTGAAGATGAGACGTGGCTGGGTCTTTCAGCATGACAATGATCCCAAACACACAGCCCGGGCAACAAAGGAGTGGCTTTGTAAGAAGCATTTCAAGGTCCTGGAGTGGCCTAACCAGTCTCCAGATCTCAACCCCATAGAAAATCTGTGGAGGGAGTTGAAAGTCCGTGTTGCCCAACGACAACCCCAAAACATCACTGCTCTAGAGGAGATCTGCAAGGAGGAATGGGCCAAAATACCAGCAACAGTGTGTGAAAAGCTTGTGAAGAGTTACAGAAAACATTTGGCTTCAGTTATTGCCAACAAAAGGTACATAACAAAGTATTGAGATGAACTTTTGGTATTGACCAAATACTTTTTTAGTATACTTCGTTAAAGTCATGGCGTCTGTAACTCTGCTGTCGCGTGCTCTCACCTCCAGATAGGGTTTTGCTGTTCAAAAAACTTTTTTTTTTTTTTTTTTTAAATGCCCTCCTGTCCAAATTTTTTCTTCACCCGGAAAATTGATATTTTAAGCTTTCTAATGATCCAGCATACATGTATATCGGACAATTTTGAAATTTGGCCAAATTTGGGGTCTCACAGCGGAACTTCACCTGAGTGTTTTCCGCCATAAGCAAATGACTGTGAGAAAATTACCAGTGACTCCTACTGAATGTTTATTGATTATCAATGACTTAGTAAATCTACCTGGGTGTTCACCAATTACCAATGACTCCAGATTAGGGCTGCCGTCATTGAGTAAGTGACAACTAATCGATTACTAAGTTAATCGACCGCAAACAACCTAAGGAAATTGATGTTCGCATCCCTACTCCAGATAGTGGCAGTTCTAACCTAAATGACTAAATACGCCACAACTTGCCAATTTTTTGCCTTCAAATGATGATGTGTTCTCAGGATTAATGAATGTAAACTGATTACACGTGACTACAAGTGAACTGTAGGTTGATTACCAATCACTCCTAGTGAATCTCGCAGCGTCACCACATCTGCGCTACACAGTTGCGTGTCCTCCACGGCAAATTCTTCAAACCATAGTGAGATGACCTAGAAAGCAAAAAGCATAGACTTCACTATCAGTTGACGGGTCAGGAGGCCTATTTTCAAAAACTTTAAAATTCAAATATCTTCAAAACCAAATCTGCTAGTAACCTAAAACCAAAACAGGCACCTCCCTTAGGCATGTATGAGTCTCCATTAGCAGCGACATAAAAAAAAATTTGGGCTGTCAAAAGATTAAAATTTTTAATCGAGTTAATTACAGCTTAAAAATTAATTAATCGTAATTAATCGCAATTCAAACCATCTATAAAATATGCCATATTTTTCTGTAAATTATTGTTGGAATGAAAAGATAAGACAACGTACGTCAACATACGGTACATAAGTACTGTATTTGTTTATCATAACAATAAATCAAAATGGCATTAACATTATTAATATTCTCTTAAAGTGATTCATTGATAAAAAAAACTTGTTCTTAAAAGATAAATGTTAGTACAAGTTATAGATATTTTATATTAAAACCCCTCTTAGTGTTTTCGTTTTATTAAAATTTGTAAAATTTTCAATCGAAAAATAAACTAGTCGCTCGCCATTGTTGATGTCATTACACCATGCTCACTCCCCAAAACCATAAAATCATTTGGATCCAAGCGCCAGCAGAGGGCGCCAAATAACAAAAAACAAGTAACAAGCGGACGTTACACTTCTGTCATTTTAATCTGAGCGGGGCATGTGAGTTAATTGCGTCAAATATTTTAACGTGATTAATTTTTTAAAAATTACCGCCCGTTAACGCGATAATTTTGACAGCCCTAAAAAAAATTCTAAGTCATTCCCTAATAAAATCCTGATTATTTTTTTATACAAAAATAGCAACACTTAAATAACTATAAAATTCTCAAATTTTACGCTCGATGCACAAAAATCACCAAATGCTGAGATAATCACCTATATTGTCAGGATCAATAGAAATATTTAACATATATACGTTTTTGCCCGAAATAGCAACTTCATTTCTTTTATATTTAGTTTTGAACGGCAAATAAATCACTCAATTTTCATATCAGAAACTTAATACTTGAGGAAAGCATGCAGGATCATCTTAATTTTCTGAAAAAATAATCTATATTCATTCACAACTTATTTAGGCTGAATTCCGCTATTGTGTAGAGATACAAATTCAACATGGCGGCCGTCACAAAACAAAAACAAAGCGCTTTTTAAGTTGAAAATTCTAAATAAATGCTTAAATCGTGGAATTTCTATACATATGAACGTAAAACAGTCTAGATTCTTGGTTAAAAGCAAAAAACAGGCAGTTATCGTTCATTTTACGTAAATATTTCGAGCAAAAGTTACAATATTGTATAATCCAACATGGCGGCCGTCATGAAATAAAGAGCTTTTTTAGTTGAAAATTCTTGTAAATAAATACTTAAATCGCAGATTTCTATAAATATGAATGTAAAACAGTCTAGATTTTTGGAATAAAGCAAAAAAAAAAAAAAAAAAAAAACAGGCAGTTATCATTCATTTTACGTAAATATTTCAAGCCAAAGTTGAACTAATTTTGTCCATTGATGTTTTTCACGTTTGAAAGTGCATGCATGGTGCTATTTAATATAATAATTACCTTGCATCCTCGACCAAATCACTATTGAGACACTCCTGCCTGCTTTTATGCAGGAAAACCGTTGTCCTGTTTCCACCTAAATCCGGTGTTAGAACGCAACGTGTGTCTGAGTTTATCACAGTGAACGCCAACTCAACGTTCTGCCTGGGTCGGCCCCCTAGGGGAAGGCGTGGCGCAATGTCTGTGGGAGCTGTCTTGTCAACTGATGGTGGAGTCTATGTCAAAAGTATTTCATCACATTATCAATAATTTTTCAGTCGAATAAAATGTTTCGAACAGGCCATACACAAGCGCCGCGGTGTTAATGATACAAGAGGTTGAAAGTGGCACAGAAGCAGCAGTATTTCAAGGTTTTCTTTCCGTTTCTTTGTTTTGTTTTGTCAGGGAAAGGATGAAGGGGAGAGATTTTGCCATCTGTCTATTTTTGCATCCATCCCAGCTGCTTGGCATCACATTAGACAATCAGAAACTCACAATCTGGCAACGTGCTGAGCCTCTGTAGTGGCACTTCCAGATAAAAGCTCATTTTCAAACTAAAGGGAATGCTGTAATTGAGTACACGTTTTCAAGCGTCACCTTATCGGGATCCACAGTAATGTGCCAGGAGCAGCTCCTTCCGTTGTCATAGCTGCTGGGATAGAAGCGGCTGGTGAAGGTGCCCGACTCTCCCGTGAGTTGTTGCGGACCGCCGCAGCCTGAGTCCGGCCCTTGAACGATGCCAAAGATAGCGTGTTTAACTTTTTTGCTAGCAGTGACGGCGATAGATGACCCGAACTGGTCTAAAAATGAACTGTTTTTACAATGAAAACACAATAACCTTGGTATATAACCATTTATAACTCAAATATGCATACCTGTCAACCCGAGGCCGTTGCCAATCTTACAAATAGTGACGTATGCCCTTACAAATTGGTGACTAATCTTACAACGTTATGCATTTTGTGCATTATGAAACAAAAATAAAACTCAATTTTTAAAATAATATGAATTTATTGGTAATATTGTCACATATAACCATAATATCTTCAGATGCATCATGATTAGATAATAATCAGTAATCAGTAGCAGTAGTAATCAGTCTGGTCTTATTAATGTCCCGTCCCCAGCAAAAAATGTACATGCAGGTTATGATGTCATATCTACCCTACCGCTGTCAAGACCAAACCTACGCCCTTGCTATAACTAAAGATACCAGGGTCCGATCACGTCATTTTCAAAGTATCGGAATCGGCAAAAAAATATCGGACATGCCTTTTTTAAATATATATACGTATATATTTTAATTAAATCATTTTCTAATTGTATTTAACGTTACACACAAAATGTCTTACATTCATCCAGAGTCTTTAGTTTTGGCTTAAAGTAGGGCTATCAAATTTATCGCATAAACGGCAGTAATTAATTTTTAAAAAATCAATCATGTTAAAATATTTAATGCAATTAACGCATGTGCTGCACGACCCACCCACGCATTGTCGCGTTCAATCTAAAATGGCGTCGTGTTACCTATATATAGAGCTAACAGGCAACGTAAAATGAGTAGAGAGAATTTTGCCAGTCTTTGGAGCCTTTTTTTAATTGGCTAAAGCCTTAAAATCCCTCTCTCAACAATTAGAAATATCGTGGGAAGCAATGTGGGGAAGTACGGTAGTGGTTGATCTTTTCCTTAACACCCTGTGTAACTTCCCGACGCAGAGAAGATGTATCAATTGGTGCCACTACTCACAGTCATTGTTGCACTTCCCATCATGCATTTGGGTTGAATGGCTGCAGTATCATTTACTGAAAGCTCAACAAATACACTAGATGGCAATATTTAGTCACAATATACAAAGTCACATTTATCCTCTAAGAATTACAAGTCTTTCTGTCATATTTGTGTGTGTTCTCAGCTCTTTTTTCTTTATGCAGCACCTGATCGAGCCAGATTGGCGGGGTAATGCGACACACCTGTGCTTGATTAGGAAAGCTCAGTATTTAAGGAAACCTGTCACCATCTGCAAGTGTCGGACTATTGCTTGCTACTTGCCTTGCTTACCGCCTGTGTGTTCATCGTCAGCCTTCGAGTTTCCCGACGTTCTACGGTCGTATTTTGGTTTGGTCATCTTTACTTTAGTGCTCTTTTGGGCTTTGTAGTTTGATTCTTGTACTCTGTTATATTCATGCATATTTCGCATGCTCCCTTTGTTGTACTTTATTATTATACTCGCGTTTATTTGCGTGCTCTCTCAGTTTGTTATATCCGCATTTTTCGCGTGCTCCCTTTGTTGTAATTTATTATTATACTCGCGTTTATTTGCGTGCTCTCTCAGTTTGTTATATCCGCATTTTTCGCGTGCTCCCTTTGCTGTAATTTATTATTACACTCGCGTTTATTGGCGTGCTCTCTCAGTTTGTTAAACCCGCATTTTTGGCGTGCTCCCTTTGTTGTACTTATTAAACACAAACTTTAGCTTTACCTGATCTCTTGGTCTGTTTTTGGGATTCACATCAACGGCTTGCCGTTCTTGACAGAATAGTCCGACCACATGGATCCCACGGACTCGGAGGATCTTTTCCGTGCTCTCGCTGGTCACGACCAAATGATCAGTCAACACGAGCAATCGATATGCAAATTAGTGGATGTGATCAGCTCGCTCACCACAAGAGTTGCGAATATGGCTCCGCCTGTAAAACCCGGAGGTATAATTGACGCTACCGCGGCGCCCGACCTGCCCGCCCCTCCTCCGATGAGCCCACCGGCGTCTTTTCGGGAGCCTATGTTGCCACACCCTCATCGTTATGAGGGAGAGCCAGGTGCTTGCCGACAGTTTTTGCATCAGTGCTCCCTTATTTTTGACCAGCAGCCTTTTACGTTTGCTAGTGATAGATCCCGTGTAGCTTATGTAATGAGTCTCCTCACCGGTAAAGCGGCTACATGGGCCATGGCGGTAAGCAACACAAGGCCCGTGGTCCGTAATTGTTTTGAAACTTTCGAGACTGAGTTCGTGAGAGTTTTTGATCATCCGGTTAGGGGCAAGGAGGCAGCCAGCCGCCTGTTGGATTTTTTTCAGGGCGATCTGACGGTAGCAGACTACTCTATTCAGTTTCGCATTTTGGCCGCGGAGAGCGGTTTTGGAGAAGCGGCGCTGTGTGGGATTTTTCGGCGTGGGCTGTCTTCTGCAGTGAAGGACGAGTTAGCGGCCCGGGACGATTCGTCGAATCTGGAGGACCTGATTTCCTTGTCCGTGCTTTTGGACAATCGTCTGAAGGAACGGGAGAGGGAACGTGCCATGGAGCCTCGGGGACGTCGTTGGTCGTCGTCGCAGAGCAGCCCGACTGCGGTCCATAAAGACGGCTTCGTCGAGCCGCCGTCCGTCTCTACGCCGACGCAGAGTCCAGTCCCGACGGGAGGGGAGCCTACACAACTCGGTGGCGGCCGCCTTTCTGCTGCGGAGCGACGGAGGCGGTTGGAGGCAGGCTTGTGTCTCTATTGTGGCTCGCTGGGACACCCTATCGCCGCCTGTGACGCTGTTCCTTCGCGTCGACCTGGATCTTCGGTTCCTGGGGTTCCCCTCGCCCGAGGGGGGCCGAGGTTCGTACATGACAGCAATCCGTCAAGTGAGTTGCCCCACGACGACATAAAGGAACCCAGACACCCCCAAGGCGTTATGAGACTGCAACTGCCGTGTGAATTGTCACATGGTGGGGTTAATTTTAAGTTTACTGCTCTGATCGATTCGGGGGCAGATGATTGTTTTGTAGACCAGAGTGTTGTGGACGCTCTTGGCTGTACATTAATAAGACTTGCTAGGCCAAAACGGGTTTTAGATCTCGATGGGCGACCCCTGGCGGATATTAGGTTTATTACGCCTCCACTCAAAACAAAACTGTCGGGCAATCATTTTGAGGTCCGAAGCTTTTTGGTTATGCCGTGTAAATCTGCTCCAGTAGTACTGGGGCTCCCCTGGTTGAAAGTACATAACCCCAATATTGACTGGGCTAAAACGCAAATAGTAACTTGGAGTACTTTCTGTTATGCACACTGTTTACGGTCGGCGTGTCTACTTCCCGCTCAAGCACACGTGACGACCGAGCCAGTTAATTTGGTCAATGTTCCTACTGATTATCACGATCTCAAATACGTTTTTAGTAAAGAGCATGCTATGACCCTACCGCCGCACCGTCCCTACGATTGTGCCATTAACTTGCTGCCCAATGCCCCACTGCCCAATTCAAGGTTATATCAGGTCTCTAAACCGGAGCAGGAGGCAATGAGGGAATACATCTCCTCTTCCTTAGCTGCTGGCCTTATTCGCCCTTCGTCTTCTCCTTTGGGGGCAGGGTTTTTCTTTGTCGGCAAAAAAGATGGGGGTCTTAGGCCGTGCGTTGACTACCGGGGTCTCAATGAGATTACTATAAAGAACAAATACCCCTTACCATTGTTGGATTCGGCTTTCGCCCCATTAAAATCAGCCAAAATTTTCACGAAATTAGATTTGCGCAGTGCTTACCACCTGGTCAGGATTCGTGAAGGGGATGAGTGGAAAACCGCTTTCAAAACACCGCTCGGGCATTTTGAATACCTGGTCATGCCTTTCGGTCTGACTAACGCGCCTGCGGTATTCCAGAGCCTCATAAACGATGTGTTACGCGACATGTTGAATGTATTCTGTTTTGTATATCTGGACGATATTTTAATCTTCTCAAGAAGCCTGCAGGAACATCAGCAACATGTCCGCCTGGTTCTGCAAAGACTTCTGGAAAACAAACTATTTGTCAAAGCAGAGAAGTGCGAGTTTCACCAGGATTCAATACAGTTTCTGGGGTTTATTGTGGAAAAGGGACAGCTCCGGCCTGATCCCGCTAAAATTCAGGCAGTAGCCGAGTGGCCGACTCCAACATCGCGTAAGCAACTACAAAAGTTTCTTGGGTTCGCCAACTTTTACAGACGTTTCATTCGTAACTATAGTATGAGGGCCGAGCCCCTTACTAGACTAACCTCCAACAAAAGGCCGTTTACGTGGTCTTCGGTGGCAGAGGCCGCATTTGTAGGCCTTAAACGGGCATTTACGAGTTCACCTGTCCTGGTCCATGCTGATTCTGATCTTCCGTTTGTGGTCGAGGTTGACGCATCGAGTTCCGGAGTGGGGGCCGTCCTGTCCCAGAGGTCTACCGTCGACCAGAGACTGCACCCATGCGCATTCTACTCCCGCCGCCTCACCCCAGCGGAAGCAAACTATGATGTCGGCAACCGGGAGCTACTCGCCATTGTGCAGGCTTTGCAGGAATGGAGGCACTGGTTGGAGGGGACTGAAGAGCCGTTCCAGATACTCACAGACCACAAAAACTTGGAGTACCTTCGGGCTGCCAGACGCCTCAACTCTCGCCAGGCCCGTTGGTCGTTGTTCCTGACCCGCTTTAACTTTGCAATTACTTACCGTCCAGGGTCAAGGAATGGAAAGGCTGACGCGCTATCAAGGATCCATGAACCGGTGGAGGAGGGTCCTTCAGAGGAGCCGGTCGTACCTGACCGCCTGATTGTTGGGGCGCTACGGTGGGAGGTCGAGCGTCTGGTGGAGGAGGCCTTGCGGGGTGTAACGGTGCCTGGAGGCTGCCCCGCTGACAAGTTATTCGTTCCGGATGCTCAACGTGCAGGAGTGCTGAAATGGGGTCACACTTCCAAGTTCGCCTGCCACCCAGGTGTGTCTCGCACGTTCTTCCTCATTTTCCAGAGGTTTTGGTGGCCGGGTATGCGCAGGGACGTCATGGACTACGTCGCTGCTTGTACCATCTGCGCTCGAGGCAAGGCGGTTCATCGTCCCCCAGCTGGATTGCTGCATCCACTTCCTGTTCCATCTCGCCCTTGGTCCCATGTGGCACTGGACTTCATCACTGGACTCCCGCGCTCCAAAGGTCTTTCTGTCATCTTGACTGTGGTGGACCGTTTCTCAAAGATGGCACACTTTGTCGCACTCCCCAAGTTACCCTCAGCTCTGGAGACTGCTGATTTGTTGGTGGCGCACATATTCCGGGCTCACGGCATTCCTACTGACCTGGTCTCTGATAGGGGGCCACAATTCGTCTCAAAAGTTTGGGGGGCGTTCTGCAAGGCATTGGGGGCCACGTCAAGCCGGTCTTCTGGTTACCACCCGCAATCGAATGGACAGACAGAACGGGTCAATCAGGAGCTAGAGGCCGCCCTCCGCTGTGTTTGTCAACTGCATCCAGCCTCCTGGTCAGCACACCTCCCGTGGGTGGAGTATGCCCACAACACCCTCGTTTGCTCAGCCACCGGGAGGTCACCATTCATGACCGCATACGGATTCCAACCTCCATTGTTCCCGTCGCAGGAAGCAGAAGTAGTTGTGCCGTCTGTCCAGGTCCACCTGAGGAGGGCCCATAAAGTCTGGAGGAACACAAGGGCTGCACTGGTCCGCACGGCAGCACGCAACCGCCAGATAGCTGACCGCCACAGAAGGCCTGCTCCGGTCTATCGTCCAGGCGAGATGGTCTGGCTGTCGTCGAGGGATTTGCACCTTGCTGGGACTTCTAGGAAGCTGAGCCCTAGATACGTTGGTCCGTTTGCTGTGGATGCTGTGGTCAATCCGGTCTCTGTCAGGCTGAAGCTTCCTAGCTCCATGAGGGTCCACCCAGTTTTCCATGTGTCCCTGCTCAAACCGGTCTCCACCTGCCCCTTGAACCCTCCGCCAGTGCCTCCTCCTGCTCCTCGCGTGGTCGACGGTGGGCCGGTGTATACGGTGCGTACCATTCTTGATTCTAGGAGGCGGGGTAGAGGGGTGCAGTACCTGGTCGACTGGGAAGGTTATGGCCCAGAGGAACGCCAATGGGTCCCCCGCTCCTGGATCCTCGATCCGTCGCTGCTGCGGGATTTCCACTCCCTTCATCCCTCGAAACCAGGTGGTCCGCCAGGGGGCGTCCGTTGAAGGGGGGGTTCTGTCATATTTGTGTGTGTTCTCAGCTCTTTTTTCTTTATGCAGCACCTGATCGAGCCAGATTGGCGGGGTAATGCGACACACCTGTGCTTGATTAGGAAAGCTCAGTATTTAAGGAAACCTGTCACCATCTGCAAGTGTCGGACTATTGCTTGCTACTTGCCTTGCTTACCGCCTGTGTGTTCATCGTCAGCCTTCGAGTTTCCCGACGTTCTACGGTCGTATTTTGGTTTGGTCATCTTTACTTTAGTGCTCTTTTGGGCTTTGTAGTTTGATTCTTGTACTCTGTTATATTCATGCATATTTCGCATGCTCCCTTTGTTGTACTTTATTATTATACTCGCGTTTATTTGCGTGCTCTCTCAGTTTGTTATATCCGCATTTTTCGCGTGCTCCCTTTGTTGTAATTTATTATTATACTCGCGTTTATTTGCGTGCTCTCTCAGTTTGTTATATCCGCATTTTTCGCGTGCTCCCTTTGCTGTAATTTATTATTACACTCGCGTTTATTGGCGTGCTCTCTCAGTTTGTTAAACCCGCATTTTTGGCGTGCTCCCTTTGTTGTACTTATTAAACACAAACTTTAGCTTTACCTGATCTCTTGGTCTGTTTTTGGGATTCACATCAACGGCTTGCCGTTCTTGACACTTTCTATCCGTGGATCCCTCTCACAGAAAGAATGTTAATAATGTAAATGCCATCTTGAGGATTTATTGTCATAATAAACAAATACAGTACTTATGTACTGTATGTTGAATGTATATATTCGTCCGAGTTTATTCATTTTTTTCTTAATACATTGCCAAAATGTATATGATCGGGTAAAATGATCGGGAATGATTGGAATTGAATCGGGAGCAAAAAAAAAAGCAATCGGATCGGGAAATATCCGGATCGGCAGATACTCAAACTAAAACGATCGGGATCGGATCGGGAGCAAAAAAACATGATCGGAACAACCCTAGCTATAACCTATTTATTACATGACCATATTAGGGCAAACAATGACACATAAATCATTGAATTCAGACCACAACACAATGAAACATCAACTTTCCAAAGAGCATGAGTGCCCTCTAGTGGAGAAAAGACATTGCTACCTCTGATTGGTATAATGGAGTCATGTGGTAAAGTCCAGTGTTTTTCAACCGGTGTGCCGCGGCACACTGGTGTGCCATAAGAAATCGTCAGGTGTGCCGCGAGAAATTATCTAATGTCGCATTTATTATACTGTATATATATTGAAATGTCCGTAACTGTGCTGGCCCTTGAAGGGGCCATCAGACTGCAGAGTGGTGACGTAGCGGGAAGCAAGCAAGGAGGGAGGGAGAACGGCGTGAAAGCGAAGTTAGCGGTCGCATGTTACGGATGCCGCTGTTATTTTGTTTATTATTTTTCCATTGTTGCCACAATAAAGTGGGAAAGTCATCACAGACTCATCTCCTTTGTATTTCCCTATTCGGTGCTATTACAATATTTTTTTACGTCGTTGGGCGGAGTTGCAGTAGGAAGGAAGGAAGGAGTAGGTAGAAAGTTCTCATGTATTGCTCATGTCTGCTCTGATTTCTAGCCATCAACGACCTTGCTGTCCGCGACAATGTGGACCCCAGCACGTCTACTGCACATCATTTGGTTAGACTCGTCATGTGTCAATATACTTGAAAGCGTCCCTTCTATTTTATCCATATGTGACATCCCCCTGTGTTAAATTCCAACACATTGTTGAGAACAGCAAGGTGGCTAATGGCTAAAAATCCGTGCAGTTCTTGAACGCGACACGAGCAGCACAGCGCCGTGGTGCCAAGCAAGATCAAACGTCATCTCCAAACGAAACACCCGTCGCTTCAAAACAAGTCGAGGTACTTTCTGTTCGCCTTCGTGAAAACACAGAGGAACAGGCAACTTTTTTTTTTTTTTTTTTTACGAAGGTAAATGAGAAAGCCCTCAAAGCCAGTTACCTTGTTGCTAAATCCAAAAAGTCCCACACCGTGACAGACATTAATTAATACTACCTGCCTGCAAAGCCATTGTCTGCGAGATGCTCGGCCCTGATGTGGTTAAAGACATTGCTATAGTCCCCCTGTCTGATAATTCTGAGCTTTTTCAAGCCTAACTGCTATAAAAAAAAAAAATAGAAAAAAAAAAAAGACTGAGAGCTGTTAAAGAATAAGGAAATTGACTTTCTGTTCATCTAAACAGGCTCAAGTTTCACACTGAGTAAGTATACATACTGAGAAATTATTTTATGATTAATTAGGACTGTCAAAATTATCGCGTTAACGGGCGGTAATTAATTTTTTAAATTAATCACGTTAAAATATTTGACGCAATTAACGCACATGTCCCGCCCAGACAGTATTCTGCCTTTTGGTAAGTTTTACAGCAAGGCTTTTTGGGCTGTCTAACAGCGAACTCTTGTGGTCGCTTTGCGACATGGTTTATTGTTTTCTTGCCGGTTCAAAATGGCTGCAGGACGTCTCGGGCTGACGCCTACATTGTAATGTTGTGCTTATATGATCCTTGGACAAGATTTGTCCGTAAGTATGGTTGTTGTAAAGAATGCACATATTATGTTAGTAAGCGAAATGTTATATTTTTTGTATGAGACGCTTTTTGTTTATGTTTAGTGAACCTGTATAGCGTGCTAAGCTAAAGTTGTTGCTAATGCAATGCTTGTGTACTTTTTTTTGTAGTTTTACGACGCTCTAAAGAGGACAATGGTTTGAGGCCATTTTGTTAATAAATTAGATGAAAAAGGAAGAAGTCTGATTATTAAAGCGTCGTTGACTAGCTGTCTAGCTTTGGAAAAAGTAGACGCTTCGGAGTGAGGACAGCATAGACAGATTTAAATGACAGTAGAGTGAAATGCCTACTACAGTCCTTATGTACCGTATGTTGAATGTATATATCCATCTTGTGTCTTATCTTTCCATTCCAACAATTTATTTTACAGAATATATATATATATATAATTTACAGAAAAATATGGCATATTTTAAAGATGGTTTGAATTGCGATTAATTGTGATTAATTACGATTAATTCATTTTTAAACTGTAATTAACTCGATTAAAAATTTTAATCGTTTCACAGCCCTAAATTAAATATACTGTACAGAAAATAATTTTGGAACAGTTTTGGTTTGTGGTGTGCCGCGAGATATTTTCCAATGTAAAAATGTGCCGTCAGTCAAAAAAGGTTGAAAAACACTGGTGAAGTCAATATGTAAAATAAAAAGGAAATATGGTGCGTCTCAGTGTAGCCCAAAGTGGTGGAGTAAGAGTAGTCTTTCTTCTTTACAAATCTACTCAAGTAAAAGTACAAATTATTTCGTGGTAAAGCTACTCTAAGAAGTACATTTTTCTCAAAAGGTGTCTCAAGTAAATGTAACGGAGTAAATGTAACCCATTACTACCCACCACTGACTGTCATTTTATTGTATTATAATCAATTATATGACTTTCAAAATCTGAACTCCCAACTTTCCCACGTTCTACTTTCCCCTATTAGGCAGGTCATCCTCACCCTTACCTAAGGTCGCTGAATCTTCCCCATTGTCAACAAAGTAGAGGACAACCAGGCCCACGCTGACACCGGTCATGACCACGAAGAGAACGATCAGCCATGTTTCCAGAGTGCTCAAACCGCCTTTCTTCACCATGCTGTAGTAACTGAACAGTGGCACATTTGTGTACAGTATTTGCACTTTGTTTGTCAGGTGTGGCAAGACATGAAGAGCGTGTAAATGAGTAATGAGGCTAATAAGTAACATTATCACTTGCTTTTATCAGTCAAAGCCCATGTGAGCAGCACTGAATTGGCACCTGTGAAATATACTGCTTCATTCCTAATTCCATTTTTAATGTCTAATGACTTAGAATTGCATCATGATTTGTTCTTATTTCAAGAATAGTAGGCGGGTTACAGACGTGGGTAAAGTTTTTGTATTTTAAAAATGAAATTTAAGAGAATATTTGCTATAAAGAGGCTCAAAAAAGAGCATTTGGACCATTTTTACGTCAACAATGTCTAATCAATCGACTATCATAAATAACACTTCTCTATTCATTTCACCATAAATTTTCGTCATTGGTTGATGAACTCTTTTCAGTGCCATTGACGCTGATAGCCGTCCAATTGTGTACATTGGTATAAAAAAGTATCTGAACCTTTGGGAAATTCTCACATTTCTGCATAAAATCACCATCAAATGTGATCTGATCATTGTCAAAATCCTACAGATGAAAAAACAGTGTTTGCTTTAACTAAAAGCACCTAAACATTTATTGGTTTTCATATTTTAAGTGGGATGGTATGCAAAGAATGACAGAAGGGGGAAAAATAAGTAAATGAACCATCACATTTAATAATTTCTAACCCCCCCCCCCCCCCCCCCCCCCTTTGGCAGCAATAACTTCAACCAGACGCTTCCTGTAGCTACAGATCAGTCTGGCACATCGATCAGGACTAATCTAGTTCAGTCAGAATTGTGGGGTGTCTTTCATGAATTGCTGTGTTTAGGTCATGCCACAGCATCTTAATGTGGTTCAAGTCTGGACTTTGCCTTGGCCACTCCAGAAGATGTATTTTGTTCTTCTGAAACCATTATGAAGTTGATTTACTTCTGTTTTTGATCATTGTCTTGTTGCAGCATCCATCCTCTTTTTAGCTTCAACTGTCTGACAGACGGCCTCAGGTTTTCCTGCAAACCATCCTGATACCTTTGAATTCTTTCTTCCATCAATGATTGCAAGTTGTCCAGGCCCTGAGGCAGCAAAACAGCCTCAAATCATGATGCTCCCTCCACCATGCTTCACGGTGGGGGACGAGGTGTTGATGTTGGTGAACTGTTCCATTTTTTCCTCCACACATGATGTAGTGTGTTACTCCCAGTCAATTCAACTTTGGTTTCATCAGTCCTCAAAACATTTTGCCAAATTCCTGTGGAGCGTCCAAGTGCCTTTTTGCGAACATTTAACGAGTAACAATGTTTTTTTTAGACAGTAGTGGCTTCCTCCGTGGAGTCCTCCCATGAAACACATTCTTGGCCAAATTTTTCTATATAGTTGATGTGTGCACAGAGATATTGGACGGTGCCAGTGATTTCTGTAAGTCTTTAGCAGACACTCTCTGGTCGTTTTTTACTTGTTTGAGTATTCTGCGCTGAACTCTTGGCGTCATCTTTGGTGGACGGCCACACCTTGGGAGAAAAGCAACAGTGCAAAACTCTCTCCATTTGTAGACAACTTCTCTGAGTGTCGATTGATGTACATCCAGACTTTTAGAGATGGTTTTGTATCCTTTCCCAGCTTTATACAAATCAACAATCCTTGATTGCAGGTCTGAGACAGCTCTTATGACTGAGCACATCAGACAATGCTTCCCATTAAGACATTACTTACCAGGTGTGTGTTTTATAGTTGGCAGGGCAGCTTTAAACCACTCATCAGTGATTGGGCACACACCTGACTTAAATTATTTGGTAAAAATTGGTTTCAATTGCTCTTTAAGTCTCTTTAGGAAGGCGGTTCACTTACCAATTTTTCCCCACTTCTGTCGTTGTTTGCATGCTATCCTCATTAAAATATGAAAACCTAAAAATGTTTGGGTGGTTTTAGTTAAAGCAGACACTGTATTTTCATCTGTGTGATTTTGACAAAAATCATATTACATTTGATGGAGATTTTATGCAGAAATGTGAGAAATTCCAAAAGGTTCAGATACTTTTTCATACCACTGTAGCTCTTTTAATCCACCTACTCTGAATTCAAATGAGTTTATCACTAGTAGACGTCCAATCCATTTGAATTGGGAGCCCTCTAGTGGTCAAGTGTGACAACCAACCCGTGTGACAACCAACCCCGTTCTCCCACACTTTTCTTTTGTCTCCGTGACAGAGTGGATGATGCACCGAAAGCAGCTTACATCTCCACCAAGGCAAGAAAGAAACCCTTACGTAATGTGACAGTTGTTCACCAAGCTTTATGATAACGCGGATTGATAAATGCCCCACGTTCGGTGGTTATTGCCGTTTGTTCGGGGATCTTCACCTGGGGGATCCGGCGTGATTTACGACCGCATCTGTCCGCCATAATAAGGCGGTGTCTAATGAAGCCGCAGAAGGTGACCTTTGCGAGCGCTTGTTTGTGTGCGAAGATGACGAGATTCCGCAGCTCCGGCGTCCAGTCGGACAGATTTAAGAGATTAACGGCGACTTTATTCGTCGTCAATCTAACGTAGCGACGACGGGAATGTCTTTGAACAGTTTAAGTACAGGTGGCAAAACAGTCCCTGTTGAAATTTTAATCTTTTAACTCTTTTAATGCCATTGACGATAACAGATGTCCAATCATCTGGCGTCCAATCATCCTTTTGCTGTGAATTGAAATGAGTTTATTACTAGTAGACGTCAAGTAGCCAAAGTTTGAACAACCCAACAAGGATAAAATAGTACAAATTGCCTTTTTAAAAATATTTATTTCTCATTTGTGATTATCATTTTTTTAATTATTATTTAAAAAGGGATGATTTTAAATATTTGCATTTTTCAGTTTTTATTTTGAAGTTAAAAAAAATTAACATTTAAGGCTTTTAACCCTTTATAGAGAAGAATTTAACAATTTTTGGTCATTAAAAAAAATTTCAATATTAACAATTATTAATATTATGGTTTTGTTATATATACATATATATATATATATTTTTTTTTTTATGGTTATAAATACATTTACAATTTAATACAATGTTAATAAACTAATCAAAAATAAATAAAAACAGAAATACACATTGGTTACAGCAGTGGTCCCCAAACTACGGCCCGCGGGCCGGATACGGCCCGCCTCCACATTTGGTCCGGCCCCCTGAACATTTTTTTTTTCCTCAATCGTGTTATTTATTTCCTGGCTTTTTTCTGTGAAGAACCCAGAGAGGGTTATTTGGTTATTATCTATTTAATTAATAGTTCTATTATTATTTATTTATATTATATCATATTTAGGGCTATCAAACGAATAAAATCTTTAAGCTGTGATTAATCACGGCTTAAAAATTAATTCATCGTAATTAATCGCAATTCAAACCATCTATGAAATATGCCTTTTTTATGTAAATTATTGTTGGAAGGGAAAGATAAGACGGATATACAGTATACATTCAAGATACTGTACATAAGTACTGTATTTGTTTAGTATAACAATAAATCAACAAGATGGCATTAACATGATTAACATTCTGTTAAAGCGATCCATGGATAGAAAGACTTGTAGTTCTTAAAAGATAAATGTTAGTACAAGTTATAGAAATTTTATATTAAAACCCCTCTTAATGTTTTCGTTTTAAAATAATTTGTAAAATTTTCAAACAAAAAATAAACTAGTAGCTCGCCAATGTTGATGTCAATAATTACACAATGCTCATGGTGCTGAAAACCATAAAATCAGTCGCACCCAAGCGCCAGCAGAGGGCGACAAAACACCAAAAAACACAAGTGACAAATGGACATGACACTGTGCTGTCATTTTTATCTCTTTCAGCGGGGCATGTGCGTTAAATGCGTCAAATATTTTAACGTGATTAATTTAAAATATTAATTACCGCCCGTTAATGCGATAATTTTGACAGCCCTAATTATATTATATTATATTATTATTGTTTTATTATTATTATTTTTATTTTTTTATTTTTATTTTTTTATACTTTTCTTCCATGAAGAATCCAGAAAGGGTTATTTGATTGTGGTTTTCTGAAAAACAATACATTTTTACATTTAGGTTCTACTGCAATCGTCAATCTTTTTCTGTTACAAAATGACCCAGCCCCTCATCAGACAAGGGAAAAGTTATGTGACCCTCACAGGAAAAAGTTTGGGGACCCCTGGGTTACAGCCTCAAGTATTACTCTAAAGTAGATTTTTTTTCATCGTATTTAATTACTGTATTTTCCGCACTATAAGACGCATCGGAGTACAGTGATCCCTCGTTTTTTTTTTGCGGTTAATGGGGGCACCAGCGCGCAATAATTGAAATCAGCAAATTAGAGGCCGAGCTTATTTACATAGGAAAAAATAAATGAATAAATTTGGGCGGTGTGTTCAATTTATTTATTCAGATTTAGCATTGGCCAAAAGTATTGGCACCCCTGCAATTCTGTCAGAGAATGCTCAATTTCTCCCAGAAGATGATTGCAATTACAAATGCTTTGGTAGTAATATCATTTATTTTGCTTGCAATGAAAAAAAACGAAAGAGAATGGAAAAAATATATATATATTATTTACACAAAACTCCAAAAAATGGGCCGGACAAAAGTATTGGCATTTGAAAAATCATGTGATTCTTCTCCAATTTGTGTCATTGACAGCACCTGTTACTTACCTCTGGCACATAACAGGTGGTGGCAATAACTAAATCACACTTGCAGGCAGTTAAAATGGATTAAAGTTTAAAGATTAAAGACACAACCTCTGCCCTGTGTCCTTGTGTACCACATTGAGCATGGAGAAAACAAAGAAGACCAAAGAACTGTCTGAGGACTTGAGAAGCAAAATTGTATGGAAGCATGGGCAATCTCAAGGCTACAAGTCCATCTCCAAAGACCGGAATGTTCCTGTGTTTACCGTGCGCAGTGTCATCAATAAGTGCAAAGCCAATGGTACTGGGGCTAACCCCCATAGATGTGCATGGAAAAGAAAAATTGACGAGAGATTTCAACGAATTTCTACTACATTAGGACATAAAACTACAGTAACATAGTACACTCACCGCTGTCTTGCTTCCTTTTCTCCTCTTCTGTTTTTTTTTTCTTTCTTTTGTCGCTTGCAGAAGGATTACTTCTCTTCATTTTGGATATACGCCAATTAAAAAAAAGCCAAATCGCCGCTCACTCTCATTCTGAGTCACGTGATGGAGGGGCGGAGTGTAGCGCGAGTGAAGGAGCCCCTTCATGGAACTCAGACACAAGGCTTTCACTGGCACTGTCGCACTTGTTGCTGCGACAGTGCAGTAAAGCTGCGTGTGCTAAATCTGTTGGCCCTCTGGGGGCCCCTGCTGGCCCGGGGCCCTAGGCAATTGCCTGGTTTTCCTAATGGGACGTGACGCATCTGCGGGTGCTGGAAAAAGAACCTTGACTAACATCCAAACAAGTTCAAGCAATCCTGCAGTCCGAGGGTACAACAGTGTCAACTCGTACTATCCGTCAGCGTCTGAATGAAAAGGGACTCCCTGGTAGGATACCCAGGAAGACCCCACTTCTGACCCAGAGACATAAAAAAGCCAGGCTGGAGTTTGCCAAAACTGTTAAGGAAGAATATCCTCTGGTCAGATGAGACAAAAGTAGAGCTTTTTGGGAAAAGGCCTCAACATAGAGTTTACAGGAAGAAAAAAAAACGAGGCCTTCAAAGAAAAGAACATGGTCCCCGCAGTCAAAAATGGTGGAGGTTCCCTGATGTTTTGTCACTAACTCCATTTATGTCGGGCTCAGATCTTTTAAATCCATTCAAAAGTGCGATAATTTGCCAGATGACACAAAATGACATCCGTCATAAGCATTCATTAATGCTCATGGCAGTGTCATGTCATAATAATGATGGTCTTATCACAGTCTTATGGTGCCACTGTCAAATAAAGTGTTACCAAATACCATAACTAGGAATCAATGAAACAACTGGAACAGTAACTGAAGAAATATTCAGCACAGAACATGAATTTTGAATGTTATTTACATCTGTAGCGCTGCCATGCATGCTAGGCAGCATGTTGACTGTCTCCCCTAAGGGAGCAGTGAAGGCCAAATGAAGCTTCTTGACGCAATAAAGCTTTGCAGCCAATTGGTTCAAAGCTTCATGGTGGTTCATTTGGTCCTGTGATTGTCCTATGATGCCGCTGTCAAATAAAGTGTTACCGGTTATCTTTTGGTGTAAATCAGGTGTGCCTTATAGTCCGAAAAATACGGTAATTAAAAAACAATAATGTTTATTTGCTCAAAAGAAAATGTGAATGGGCATTATTGACATAATGAATTATGTCAATAACTGCATTTATGTCCAGCTCGGATCGTTACATCCATTCAAAAGTGAGACAATTTGCTGGATAACACTAAATGACATCTGTTAAAAGCATTCATTAATAATAATAATTAACTAATTAATAATAATTAGGGTTGATCTGATCATGTTTTTTTGCTCCCGATCCGATCCCGATCGTTTTATTTTGAGTATCCGCCAATCCCGATATTTCCCGATCCGATTGCTTTTTTTTTTTTTTTGCTCCTGATTCAATTCCAATCATTCCCGATAATTTTTCTTGATCATATACATTTTGGCAATGTATTAAGAAAAAAATTAATAAACTCGGACGAATATATACATTCAACATACAGTACATAAGTACTGTATTTGTTTATTATGACAATAAATCCTCAAGATGGCATTTACATTATTAACATTCTTTCTGTGAGAGGGATGCACGGAGAGAAAGACTTGTAATTCTTAAAGGATAAATGTGACTTTGTATATTGTGACTAAATATTGCCATCTAGTGTATTTGTTGAGCTTTCAGTAAATAATACTGTAGCCATTCAACTTCTGCCCAAATGCATGGTGGGAAGTGCAACCATGACTGTGTGCAGTGGTACACATTGATATATCTTCTCTGCATTGGGAAATAAAATAGGGTGTTAAGACAAAGATCAATTTCTACCTTTCTTCCCCACAATGCTTCCCATGATATTTGTAATCATAGGGAGAGGGATTGTAAGGCTATAGCCAATTAAAAAAAGGCTCCAAAGGCTGCCAAAATTCACTCTACTCATTTTACGCTGCCTATTAGCTCTATATATAGGTAAAACGGCGTCATTACAGATTGAACGCGACAATACGTTAGTGGGTCGTGCAGAGCATGCGTTAATTGCGTTAAATATTTTAACGTGATAAATTTTTTTTAAAAATTCATTATCGCCACTAACGGGATAAATTTGATAACCCTCCCTTGAGCCTAAACTAAAGACTCTGGATGAGTGTAACATATTATGTCTGTAACGTTAAATACAATTAGAAAACGATTTAATAAAAAAAATTTAAAAAATTTAAAAAGGCATGTCCGATATTTTTTTGCCGATTCCGATACTTTGAAAATGACGTGATCGGACCCGATCGATCGGGATGCCGATTGATCGGGACATCTCTAATAATAATGATTGTCTAATGTCCAGCTCGGATCATTTACATCCATTCAAAAGTGAGATAATTTGCCGGATAACACTAAATGACATCTATTATAAGCATTCATTAATGCTCATGACAGATTCATGTCATAATTATGATTGTCTAATGACAGTCTTATGGCGCCACTGTCAAATCAAGTGTTACCAAATACCATAACTAGCATTTAATGAAACAACTGGAACAGTAACTGAAGAAATATTTAGCACAGAACAGGAATTTTGATTGTTATTTACATCTGTAGCGCTGCAATGCATGCTAGGAAGCATGTTGACTGTCTCCCCCAAGGGAGCAGTGATGGCCAAATGAAGCTTTTTGAAGCAATAAAGCTTTGCAGCCAGTTGGTTCAAAGCTTCATGGTGGTTCATTTGGTCCTGTGATTGTCCTATGATGCCCTGTCAAATAAAGTGTTACCAGTTATCTTTTGGTGTAAATCAGGTGCGCCTCATAGTCCGAAAAATTACGGTAATTAAAAACCAATAATGTTTTATTGCTCAAAAGAAAATGTGCATTATTGACATTATGAATTATGTTACTAACTCCATTTATGTCCAGCTCGAATCTTTACATCCATTCAAAAGTAAGATAATTTGCCAGATGACACAAATGATATCTGTTATGAGCATTCAATAATGCTCATGGCAGTGTCATGTCATAATTATGATGGTCTTATGACAGTCTCATGGTGCCACTGTCAAATAAAGTGTTACCAAATACCATAAAGAGCAATTAATGAAAACAACTGGAACAGTAAATGAGGAAATAATAAGCACAAAACATAGATTTTGATTGTTATTTACGTCTGTAGCGCTGCCATGCATGCTAGGAGGCATGTTGGACGACAACAGTGTTTACAGCAGGTGGCGGCAGAGGTTAACTATCTGCCCCAAGGAAGCAGTTATTGCCAAATGAAGCTTCTCGAAGCACTGAAGCTTTGCAGCCAATTGGTTCAAAGCTTCATGGTGGTTCATTTGGTTTTATGATAGTCGTATGATGCCGCTGTCAAATAAAGTGTTAACGGTGAATATCTTTTGGTGTAAATATCCCGTAATACAGTAGGGATAGCTGTGGTTTATCTAAGAACAAATGCTGTTTTCATGTCAAATTTGGTGGGTGGCAGCTTATAGTCAGGTGCACCTTATAGTGCGAAAATTAGGGTAGTCATATTTCATCTGGGATTACATAAATGTAATCTAAATTTAAATTTTGCAAAAAAATCATGAAGCCAGTCCACGCGATTCACCTTCGCCAGCCACACGAAAAGCCACGGCGTACCAAATCCGGCCCCCAGGCCTTAGATTTGAGACCTGTGTCCTAGAACGACAAGCACAATCATAACTTGATGCCGTAATCACACACATGAACATGTTTGTATCACATTTATACAACTATAACATGCAGCGAAAGCAAAAAAACATTGCGGTTTGACGAAGGGGGGCGCCGGAGTCGAACGCCGTAGCGCAAACAAATGTAGGCCGCGTATTCCGCCGGGAGAGGACGAGCCGTCAGGAAGACGAGTGACGACTTCTCCGGCGGTGCGACGCCTCGCGGGTACAAAACAAGGGGAAGGAGCTCGCGCACGCTGCTTCGTGAGAGGAAACGCTCAGCAGATTAGAAGCTTTTTAATCACAGCGCTGTTAGGGAAGCTCAGCTGCTTCATTAAAGTCTGAGAAAATAGGGCACGCGAGTTGAAAAGCAAATAATGAAAAGGTGCAGAGTGAGCATAGACAAATGTGGACAAATCCGTATTAAATATTACACCTTCACAAACACCCATTACCATTTTTTATCATTAATAGTCATGCATTATTCAATGCAATCCTATTAAAAACGGCTATTTTCAGTTCCCAACAGCCTGCTGAAACTAACTCTTTTGCCTCTGAAAGAAAAATGATTCCTAAAATTGAATAGAATGTTGTACTACAACTGGTTAACACTTGAAGTCCCAGAGATTTCTAGAGCATGATTTTTGGTCAAAAATGGTCGAATTTTAGTGAAAAATTGTGAAATATTTGTGAATGTGTCAATCGAACGTAAAATTACTATGGATATACATGATAAATGGTTTATATTGAATGCGTAAATGGGATTTGTCGGAACGTTTTTGGGTCAAAATCGGTCAAAATTTTGGTGGAAATATGTGAAAATTTGCCAAATGGTCTTTGGTCAATGATGGCCAAAATATATTAAGATTAGTATGTATTTGTATGTATGTTTTTGCCATTGAAACACAATAGGGCTTTTTCCATTTTTGGTAGGAGGTTGGTTTGGTATGTGAATGTATGATGTTGGATGCGTGATTGAGATTGAATCTGATATTTCTGGTCAAATTATGGTAGAAAAATGTGAAAATTTACCCAAATTTTTCTTGTCAAAATGTGAATGAAACCAATATATGAATGTGTGACGTTGAAGGCGTCAATTGGATTTACTGGAAAGTTTTTGGTAAAAAATGGTCCAATTTTGGTAAAAATATGCGAGCATTTTCGAAATTTGTCATGCATATGTTCAAATATGAACGTGTGAATCAAACATAGCATGGATAAGAATACAAGAATGTGTGACGTTTAATGAGTCAATTGCATTTAGTAAAGGTTCTTGGTCAAAAATTGTCAAATTTTGGTGAAAATTCGTGAAAACTTGTGAAATATTTGGGAAGGTTGGTGTCAATCGAACGTAAAATTAATAGGGATATACATGATAAATGTGTGATTTTGAATGCGTGAATGGGATTTGATGAAAAGTTTTTTGGGTCAAAATCGGTCAAAATTTTGGTGGAAATATGCGAAAATTTGCCAAATGGTTTTTGGTCGATAATGGTCAAATTTTTGCCAAAATATATTGAGATTTGACATATTTTTGCCATTGAAACAGAATAGGGCTTTGTCCCTTTTTGGTAGGAGGTTGGTTTGGTATGTGAATGTATGATGTTGGATGCGTGGTTGAGATTGAATCCGATATTTCTGGTCAAATTTTGGTGGAAAAATGTGAAAATTTGCAAAAAAATTTTTTGTCAAAATGTGAATGAAACCAGTACATGAATGTGTGACGTTGAATGCGTCAATGGGATTTACTGGAAAGTTTTTGGTAAAAAATGGTCCATTTTTGGTGAAAATATGCGAGCTTTTTCGAAATTTGTAATGCATATGTTCAAATATGAACGTGTGAATCAAACATAGCATGGATAAGAATATAAGAATGTGTGACGTTTAATGAGTCAATGGCATTTAATAAAGGTTCTGCGTGAATGGGATTTGTTGGAAAGTTTTTTGGTCAAAATCAGTCAAAATTTTGGTGGAAATATGTGAAAATTTGCCAAATGGTCTTTGGTCAATGATGGCCAAAATATATTAAGATTAGTATGTATTTGTATGTATGTTTTTGCCATTGAAACACAATAGGGCTTTTTCCATTTTTGGTAGGAGGTTGGTTTGGTATGTGAATGTATGATGTTGGATGCGTGATTGAGATTGAATCTGATATTTCTGGTCAAATTATGGTGGAAAAATGTGAAAATTTACCCAAATTTTTCTTGTCAAAATGTGAATGAAACCAATATATGAATGTGTGACGTTGAAGGCGTCAATTGGATTTACTGGAAAGTTTTTGGTAAAAAATGGTCCAATTTTGGTAAAAATATGCAAGCATTTTCGAAATTTGTCATGCATATGTTCAAATATGAACGTGTGAATCAAACATAGCATGGATAGGAATACAAGAATGTGTGACGTTTAATGAGTCAATTGCATTTAGTAAGGGTTCTTGGTCAAAAATTGTCAAATTTTGGTGAAAATTCGTGAAAACTTGTGAAATATTTGGGAAGGTTGGTGTCAATCGAACGTAAAATTAATAGGGATATACATGATAAATGTGTGATTTTAAATGCGTGAATGGGATTTGATGAAAAGTTTTTTGGGTCAAAATCGGTCAAAATTTTGGTGGAAATATGCGAAAATTTGCCAAATGGTTTTTGGTCGATAATGGTCAAATTTTTGCCAAAATATATTGAGATTTGACATGTTTTTGCCATTGAAACAGAATAGGGCTTTGTCCCTTTTTGGTAGGAGGTTGGTTTGGTATGTGAATGTATGATGTTGGATGCGTGGTTGAGATTGAATCCGATATTTCTGGTCAAATTTTGGTGGAAAAATGTGAAAATTTGCAAAAAAAATTTTTGTCAAAATGTGAATGAAACCAGTACATGAATGTGTGACGTTGAATGCGTCAATGGGATTTACTGGAAAGTTTTTGGTAAAAAATGGTCCAATTTTGGTGAAAATATGCGAGCTTTTTCGAAATTTGTAATGCATATGTTCAAATATGAACGTGTGAATCAAACATAGCATGGATAAGAATATAAGAATGTGTGACGTTTAATGAGTCAATGGCATTTAATAAAGGTTCTGCGTGAATGGGATTTGTTGGAAAGTTTTTTGGTCAAAATCAGTCAAAATTTTGGTGGAAATATGTGAAAATTTGCCAAATGGTTTTTGGTCAATGATGGTCAAATTTTTGGCCAAAATATATTAAGATTTGACATGTTTTTGCCATTGAAACAGAATAGGGCTTTGTCCATTTTTGGTAGGAGGTTGGTTTGGTATGTGAATGTATGATGTTGGATGCGTGATTGAGATTGAATTCGATATTTCTGGTCAAATTTTGGTGGAAAAATGTGAAAATTTGCCCAAAAAAATTTCGTCAAAGTGTGAATGAAACCAATATATGAATGTGTGATGTTGAATGCGTCCATGGGATTTACTGGAAAGTTTTTGGTAAAAATGGTCCAATTCTGGTGAAAATATGCGAGCATTTTCGAAATTTGTCATGCATATGTCCAAATATGAATGTGTGAATCAAACATAGCATGAATAAGAATATAAGAATGTGTGACGTTTAATGAGTCAATGGCATTAAATAAAGGTTCTTGGTCAAAAACTATCAAATTTTGGTGAAAATTCGTGAAAACTTGCACAGATTTATCGTGAATATGTTTAAATGTAAATGAAAAGGGATCTACGAATGTGACTTTGAATGTGTCAATGGGATTAAAAATAAAAAACTTTCCAACAAATCCCATTCACGCATTTAACATCACACATTTATCATGTATATCCATATTAACTTTACATTCGATTGACACATTCACAAATATTTCACAATTTTTCACCAAATTCGACCATTTTTGACCATAAATCATCCTCCAGTATTCTCTGGGACTTCTAGTGTTAAAATAGTTGCAGATTTGAAGGCTGGATTACACAGGATTAAATTGTACGACTACGCGCTAACTCCCTCCCATGTCGCTCCAATCTCAAGATTTACAGTATCTGTTGGATTTCAATTACAACTTTAAAAAAAATGCTGCATTCAGTCCAAAAATGAAAACCATATTTGAAGAATCCTGGCAGAAAAAAATGGAGTTCCTTATCGTGCTGGCAGATTATAAATAAGGGCTTTCCCTGTTTGTGTACAAACACTTGGAAAGGCTTTTCGGGCTGGCTGTAACCATTCACACGTTGACTCATTAGGAGTTATTTTCGTCAACTGAAACGTGCTTGAAACCTCAAAGGCGTGATTTTTTTTCACAAGGATTTTCACGGAAAAAAGACAGGATGATTAATGTTTTAACGGAGTGTGCTGAAGAAGAGGTCACCGGCTACATTTTCACCTCCAAAAAACACTGACATGAATCAAAGTAAGCGGGAGGGAGAGGACACGTGTGAATTCTGCAAAGAGGTGTCCATATACTTCATCTTTTTTTTTTTTTTTTTTTTTTTTTTTTTTACAGCATGTGACATTGCACTGCACGGGTCATCCATATAACCCGGCTATCACAGTCGTGATGATAACACGGAAGGACGTGCTTGTTAAGACAATAACGTCAGCCTCTCGCTATGTTGTGTTACACCAGGCGCACACTTTAACTTTAAACCAATAAAGTATAAACGTGTGAATTGGACAGATGTGTGAGCTGTATCAACACTGACTTAGCATAACCATTTTGGGAAACATCAAAGATCCGTATATGATCAATGAACCACATCGGCAATCTGTAATCTCCAACGAACTTAACAAATATTCGCAAAGATCAAAGATGTTATTCTTTTAATATCAAAGACACATGTGATTTCAAATAATGCAAAGGCAATTTAGTTTTCATCGAACCTTGCGTACTTTTATAAATATCAAAGACACATGGTCTGTGAATGTCACATACAGTATGTGATTTTATAGCCCGTAAAGGCAGTTTTTAAATCTTCAATCCAAAAGGCTTTCGCAAATATCAAAGACACATCATTTTTGTTAACATTAAAGACACATACGTGATTTTGATAATTGCAAAGGCAATTTTGTCTTCGCAGAACTGATGAACTTTCATATAAATGACAAACAGTTTTGTCAACGTCAAAGACACATATGTGACTTTTTCAAAAAGCTCCAATGAATCTAGCATAACTTCATTAATATCAATCACGCATGCTTCTTTTAATGAGACATATGTGATTTTGTAGCCCATAAAGGCAGTTTTTAAACCATAAAGGGAGTTTTTAAAATCTTCAATCTTAAAGGCTATGGCAAATATCAAAGACACGTCGTTTTTGTTAACATCAAAGACACATACGTGAATTTGATAACTGCAAAGGCAATTTTGTCTTTAACAGAACTGACAAACTTTCAGATAAAAGACACACGGTTCAATAAACATCAAAGACACGCATAAGACTTTTTGAAAAGATCAAATGAATCTAGCATACTTTCATAAATATCAAAGACAAATGGTTCTGATAATGTCACATATGTATAACCCTTAAACGCTGTTCAATCGAAAAGGCTTTCGCAAATATCAAAGACACATTATTTTTTATTAACATCAAAGACACATACGTGAATTTAATAACCGCAAAGACTTCACCAGAACTGATGAACTTCCGGAAAAAAGACACATCATCAAAGACACGTATGTGACCTTTTGAAAAACGCCAATGAATCTAGCATGCCTTCATAAATATCAAAGACACATGGTTCTATTAATGTCACATATGTGATTTTATAACCCGTAAAGGCAGTTTTTAAACTGCAAAGGCAGTTTTTAAATCTTTAATCTAAAAAGCTTTCGCAAATATAAAAAGACATCATTCTGTTCACATCAATGACACATACGTGACTTTGATACCCGCAAAGGCAATTTTGTCTTCAACAGAACTGACGAACTTTCAGATAAAAGACACTGTTTTGCACACATCAAAGACACGTATAGGACTTTTTGGGTACCTCTAATGAATCTAGCATACTTTAATAAATTGCAAAGACACATAGTTCTTTTAATGTCACATATGTGATTTTGTAGCCAGTAAAGGCAGTTTTTAAATCTTAAATTCAAAAGCTTTCGCAAATATCAAAGACACATCATTCTGTTAACATCAATGACACGCACGTGATTTTGATCATCACAAAGGCAATTTTGCCTTCAACAGAACTGACGAACTTCCAGATAAAAGACACATGGTTCCGTTGACATCAAAGACACTTATGTGACTTTTTCAAAAGCTTCAATTAATCTAGCATACATATATCAAAGACAAATGCTTTTGTAAATATCAAAAACAGGATTCTGTTGCCATCAAAGACACGTGCATTATTTTGTCTACTGTAAAGGCTATTTTAAACTCATGATTATGTTAATATCAAAGACATACACAATTTTGTAAACTGCATAGGCAAGTTAAACTTTAGTAACTAACCAAAATAACTTTCATTAATGAAAAAAAAAAAATTGAGATTCTGTTAACATCAAAGACACCTAGTGATTTCACAAACCACAACGGTGGTTTATACTTTGAATTACCGAACATACTTTCATAAAAATCAAAGACGTCCGATTCTGTCAAGATCAAAGACAAAAATAATCTTCTTTGAAGCTATATATTGTAAACCTCAAAGACACATACAGGCTTGGGTAAATAAAGCCCGATTAGTGCATTCAAACAACATAAATGCCTTGCAATTTCGACCAATCCAGTGTGTACCTCACGTCAGATAATGGCTTGAAAAACTCATAATTTGTTTCCAAACTTCAAAGATGAAGCTTGATTCAATGCTTTGCCGCCATCTTGTGGCATCTCATCAATCAGAAACCTTTTTCATTGAGTGCTTTTTGTATTCACGGTGGGGCTCGCCCCCCCCCCCAAAAAAAATGGTAAATAAAGACTGTGTAACACTAGATTTGAGTTTTTTTTCATCTTTTAATAGAAAACCAAAGAGGAAACAAACATGTATGCATACAGTCTTTTTTTTTTTATAACGCCACTAGAAAATGAATGTTCATGAAAGGTGGGGGACTTTGAAAATACAGGATCCCAGAACACCTTAAAACAACTGTGATGAGATGTATTTGCACGAGTACTATGACAGTAAATTATACCCGCCTTTTTTTAAATGCAGTTCTTCATTGTCATATAACCATTGCCACTGCAACTAATACACATGCGTTTCTCTATTATTGCCTTTGAGTACTTTATAGACATATATGCTCTTTACATTCTCTCTCATTTTCCTTTTAAATATCCATTTCTATCAAAATTACTTGTTCATTTGAATACCTTTTTACTTTCTTGTTCACAAACGTCACAAACGGACTAGTCTACAACATTCTGAGATACTCACGGGAAGCTCCGTCCCATCACGTGGCATCACTACAGCGACCACCTTGAACTCTGGGGAGCTGGTGGTGAATGGGGTGAGAGAGTTTAACATTGGCTCAACCTCTAATCAAGGACTGCGGAGGGAGGGGGACGCGCGCAGCAGTTGGGGCGGCGCACGTTCCGCAGCATGGAGCGAAACGGGTTGTGTTGTCGCCGCTTACTCTTCTTGCCCGCCCTTGGCGAGTCCAGGCCGGTGATGGACTTGCGGAAGGAGGTCTGGGCAATCAGTTTCCGCTCCTGCTCCTTTATCTTGCACTGCAGGTGGCTTTGGATGGCGAAACCGAGGGATTCTGGGTCCACAGAGGCGCCGTAGACCTCCCAGGTCATACCCTGTTCGTCCCAGACCACGTCGTGGACACTCTTTCGTTGCTGCTTGTCATCGTTGCCTCCCTTGATGTCCGTCTGTTGCTTTCCGGAATCGGTCTCCTTTTCAGAGTCTTTTGTAACTTTTGGTTCCTCGGACTTGGAGAGTCCAGTTTGGGCTGTGACGGCCTTATCTGCAAATCCAGGCTTGACAGGGATGTCCGTCTTTGGGGATTCTTTTAACTTGGTTGCCGGTATCTCCACCACGTTTCTGTTCTCCGTATCCTTGCGATTGCCGTGCTCGATGTTGATCTGATACACTGGTTGGATGCTGCTGAGAGTCGAGGTGCTTTCCTTAGGCTTTGCCCCTAGCTTCGAGTCCACTGCGGTGTTAGTACACATTTCTGCTTCCACGGTGACCCTTTCCGCGGTCATATTCATCGGCGATCCGATCTGGCAGAAGCCCAAACTACCGTCGGGCCGGTATACGACGGAGAGGCTCTGCGCCTCATCGAGGATGGCAGGGTTTGGCCTGAACGGAAGTAGGCTCGGGCTGGTGGACACGGCCTTGCAGCTGGTGCTAGCTACCGCCTGGACCTCAGCGTCACGACCCCGATCGGCCGTGGCGAAGGGCAATCGAGGGGAGGTCATGGTGGAAGCCTCCCTGTAGAGCTTGCGGCAAGGCTCGGTATGACGTTCCTCAAGTTCCTGGACTTGGTTGCATGTCTGAACTGGAAGGTGTTTGTCTACAGCTACTTGTTCAACAGATATTTTCTCTATAGATAATTTGTCTATAGCTACTTTATCTATAGTTACTTTGTCTATGGATACTTCTTTGACGTTCTGGCTGTTGGACAAAGGCAAAGTCGAGGTGAGCGAGGGCGCAGTTTCTGAGCTTTGCTTAAGCTCAGGCGGCTCCTGAAGGGAAACCGAGTGTCTTCGTTTGTGGCCAGGTTCCATCGGACTTGAAATGTCCTTGTCTTTTTGTACTACCACGCTCACTGCATCAGCCTTCAGATCCGTTTCAGGCACTACGTGTCTCGAGTCTTGGACACTGTTTAGATTTGATGAGCTATTCCGCGCCTCTTCTTCAGGCGCTTTTACCCGACAGCCTGTAATCTTACAGGTATTTTCGTCTGCTTGGTTTAACGTGTTGCTAATATTAGCATTAGCATCCCTTAGCTCTGCTGCTTCGGCCACACCTTTGCCTGATGCGTCCACTGTCTTTTTGAGGGCGCTATTTGGCACCGGCGACGCAGTCTGTTCCTGTTTGCCACCGGGTGACGCGTGACAAACTTTGGGAAGTTTCAGGTCAGGGTCCGTGGTCCAGTTGGCGTTGGACTCCTTATTGGCGAGCGTATCGGCCGCAGCCAGCTGAGGCACCATCTGGACGGTCACTGTCCTTTTTGGGTTGGATCCCATGCTGGAGGGACACGTTCACGCTTCAAATGCTGTTGTAATCCAAATGCGCTCTCTCCTATGACAAGGGGAAAAACAGCAACGGTCATTCAGGGCTATCAAATAATGTGCCCAGACAAAGGGGCCTGAGCAAAATTTGAGGGTTGACTTACACAACATGTCAGATATGTTAACTAGGGCTGTCAAACGATTAAAATTTTTAATCGAGTTAATCACAGCTTAAAAATTCATCAATCGCAATTCAAACCATCTATAAAATATGCCATATTTTTCTGTAAATTATTGTTGGAATAGAAAGATAAGACACAGGACGGATATATACATTCAACATACTGTACATAAGTACTGTATTTGTTTATTAAGACATCAAATCAACATGATGGCATTAACATTATTAACATTCTGTTAAAGCGATCCATGAATAGAAAGACTTCTTAGAACTGAAAGATAACATTTAAAAGTTAAAAGATAACATTTAACTGAAAGATAAATGTTCGTACAATTTATAGAAATGTTATATTAAACCCCCTCTTAATGTTTTCATTTAGATAAAATTTGTAAAATTTTCAATCAAAAAATAAACTAGTAGCTCGGCATTGTTGATGTCAATAATTACACAATGCTCATGGTGCTGAAACCCATAAAATCAGTCGCACCCAAGCACCAGCAGAGGGCGACAAAATACCCAAAAAACACAAGTAACAAGTGGACATGACACTGTGCTGTCATTTTAATCTGTTTGAGCGGAGCATGTGCGTTAAATGTGTCAAATATTTTAAAGTGATTAATTTTTAAAATTAATTACCGCCCGTTAACGCGATAATTTTGACAGCCCTAATGTTAACTCATTCATTGCTTTTGATGAAAATAGAAGTCCAATCCATTTTGATTAGGAGGGGCTGGCAGTGAGTGATTATGGTTCAGTGCTCAGTTCAGTGACAGTATTAGAATTAGATTAATTGCAAAATTAGACTAATTGCTAAATTAGAGCAATTGCGAAATTAGATTAATCAGAAAATCATTCAACAGATTAATCTGCTGGTCATCGATTAATCGCAAAATTCTTTAATATAGGAATCTATCATTAACTCAATCACTGCAGCTGATCATGTTTCACTGCTATCGACTGCGATGGGCGTTGAAGAAATTTGACCTTTTAACCAGATTGCCGGAATCACGCTAAAAACCACGCTAGTGCAATTCCAACGACCTAGGCCGGCGGAATACTAACAACCTGGCCAAAAGGCCAAAGTCGCTCGCTCACCTTAGTCTTAACCCCTTGTACTGACTCCATTTTAAAAGCTGGAAAAAGGCTTCGAAACACAAGTTGACAATTAGGATTGGGCATCGTTTGAAATGGAACGATTTTGCATCCGATTACGATTCCACATTTCAATTTCGGTTCCGAACGATTCTCGATTCAGATTCTTTTAAGAGGCAGATTGCCGGAATCACGCTAAGAACCGCCTTAGTGCAATTCCAACGACCCAGGCCGGCGGAACTCCGACAAGCTGGCCAAAAGGCCAAACTCGCGCGCTCACCTTAGTCTTAACCCCTTGTACTGACTCCATTTTAAAAGCTAGAAAAAGGCTTCCAAACACTGACACATTGACAATTACGGTTGGGCATTGTTCGAAATTGAACGATTTCGGATCCGATTACGATTCCACATTTCGATTTCGGTTCCGGACGATTCTCAATTCAGATTCTTTTAAGAGGCAGGGTAAAAAAAAAAGGCAGGGTAAAAAAATTGCATGGTTTATATTAAAGTCTTAACTTCTCAATGATTTTTAAAATTATATGAAGCTTTCACAGGGCTGATCTTAACTTGTCTCTAAATATCTGTCTTTGAACTTGAGCAATTTTTTTCCGATCGGCGGTCAGGGCATCGAAACATGTAATCGAAATTTTAAAATTCGAACGATTCCGGGAGCATTGGTGTGATAGAACCGGTTCCCATCGATGCTCGATGCCCAACCCTATTGACAATTTACTCTAAGTCAGCAGCAATCATAAAGCACAGAGAGACCCAAGCGAGGAGCCAAACTAAATCCAGGGTCACCATATCACAAGTCAACAAAAGATTCCCGAGAAAAATGACGATTAGTTAAACATTCAGTCGTTTAAAGGCTCTGGTGAGGCGGGCTGTGGTCCGGAAGAAGGGTGTATTTAAGCGTTGCTTGGAATTATTGTCTGTTTCTGGACAGGAGAATTCGGGCATTACTGTTGTCAGGGCAATGAGAGTTAAGGATTTTGTCATCCTCAGCGTCACATGAGTGCTGAATGTTCACTTCTCGGTCGTGGGTTCCTCCAGATCAGATGTTCCTTGTCGCAAGGCAAGATGTCCCGTCATTTGTTCTGGACTGTCCAGAAGAGCTAATTGCGGGATTTGGTGGTGCAGACGTGGGCTTGTAAATGTCTTGCCTATCACCTATTTGTCAGCGTCAATCTCGCTCAGTTAGCTGGATGATGTGCGCGTTGGGCTTCCGTGGTCAGAAGGAGTCCTGTATCTGTTCTGCCCTTATCTGCCCATTTTCTTGGCGCTGCAAATTCTAATTATTTCAAGTCCAACAGTTCATAATATCAAGTATATTCTGTTTGTTTTTCTTAAACTATTATATAAATGCTATTTATTTGATATTTGGTGTGTTAGAGTAATACAAACAGTCAAAAAGTAATTACGAGAAAAGATACTATTCCCTTCAGCATCCAATCAGTGTTGTTTTCGCCAATGACGACTATAACGAAAATATTTAGTCAACGAACAATTTTTTTTCATGACAAAGACGGGACGATAATGAGCTAAAAATGTGTTTTGGGAGACTAAAACACGAGACTGACAAGAATACAATTAAATGAAAATGTGCAGTAGTTCCCGTCACATGTTCACAATGTGTGACACTCATGTGACGTGCTGCCGCTGCATGCACACTCGGACATGGTAAAATTTGTTTTCTGGACCAGAGAGAATATGCAATGTTGCTTTAGCCTTTAAAGCTCTGTGCTGAGTGATCATCACACACTAAATGTAACCCGTAGCATTAGCATAGCATTCAGCTAATGATAACTTTTTTTATACATACAGTTTGTGGCGGCCAGATGGATACAATTAATTGAAAATAACGTGCTGTTTTCAACCACACTGCATCCAATCTATTTTGATTGAGAGAGGTTGGCATTGAGTGATCATGTTTCAGTACCATTGATGGCATTAGAAATGAGATCAGTTGCAGAATTAGATTAATGGCTAAACTTGAGTAATTGCTAAATTAGATTAATCGCAAAAAATATTCAACAGATTCATCCGGTGGTCATCGAATAATCACAAAATTCTTCATTAGATTAATCTATCATTAACTCATTTACTACCACCGATCATGCTTCAGTTTCAGCTTTAGCCTTTGAAGCTCTGTGCTGAGTGATTACACACTAAATGTAACTTGTAGCATTAGCATAGCATTCGGCTAATGCTAACTTTTTTTTTATACATACAGTTTGTGGCGTCCAGATGGATACAATTAATTGAAAATAATGTGCTGTTTTCCCGCTGGGTGTGGATTATTACCAAGTTTTTAACTCTACAATATGTGCTCGTCTGTCAATGTTCATTTGAAATAATTGGAAACCTTTGTTTATTGATTTCTGGAGTAATTTTATAAAATTATACAGACGAAAAAATTTTCAGTAAACGTCGACTAAAACTAGACGAAATCAGTCTTGCATTTTCGTCAACAAAAACTAGACGGAGACTAATACGTATTATCATGAAAAAGGCTAAGGCTAAGACTAAGACGAAAAGCAAAAGGACTGTCAACAACCACACTGCATCCAATCTATTTTGACTGAGAGAGGTTGGCATTGAGTGATCATGTTTCAGCTCCACTGATGGCATTCGAAATTAGATCAGTTGCAGAATTAGATTAATCGCTAAACTTGAGTAAATGCTAAATTAGATTAATCGCAAAAATATTCAACAGATTCATCCAGTGGTCATCGAATAATCGCAAAATTCTTCATTAGATCAGTCTATCGTTAACTCGTTTACTACCACCGATCATGCTTCAGTGCCATTGACAGCGTTCGAATCAATAGATTAATCACAGTTAGATTAATCTAAAAAAATTTCCACAGATCCATCTATCAACATAATACGACATTAAAAAAAAGTAATTATATTTTATAAAATGACTCAATTAAAAAAAATCTAAATGTAACAATTATATTTAAAAATAGAAGAAGAAAAAAATTAATCTACCATTAACCCATTTACTGTTATTGATCATGTTTCAGTGCCAATGCCCACCATTTGAATTGGTGTGATACCATCTAAGCCTGTTAAAAAGTGTCATCTAGTTTATTATTTTGTCACCAAACAGTGGTAGCTGAATCAAAATGACATGATTCTTTTCCCCCCCGCTGCCGTGCTGTTAGATTTATCCAACATTTTTTCTCAACAAAGGCTGTAAAACGCTGTCACATTGCCTTTTTAATGATGCCGGATCTGTCATTCTTGTTAGCGACAATGTGTGGCAGAGTTGTCACCGGCTGTTTCCATAGAGACAGATGTCAATAAACGCAAGCGTAGCATTACTACAACCTCTCCGGCTGCTTAATAGATGCACTACCGCGATTAAATAAATTTCAGGACAAGAAATTTCAATGAGTTTGCCTGTTTGTCAGAGAGATATCGATTGAACAATTAATTCAACGGGCAAAATTTGTTTAGCCACCTTAAAAACTCCAACGGTAGTTCCCATAATTCCCATACCAGCGATTTCGTTTTCTTCGATGGAGAAAAACATTCAAGAGTTTCACCTCCTCCAGCCATCGTGTAGCACAGCTGATTTACTGACACTGAGCAAAAACCAGTGGGGGAGGGTTGAGCCTTAAAGTTGCAAGCAAAGGATTTCTCCATGCATTTTTAGGACATAAAAAAAATAGGTAATACTGCACCTTAGGGACAGTATGACGGAAAATTTTATGGGTTTTTGAAACCTTTGTTGAAATTTTTGAGCTTGTTAAGCCTCTGTTTACAGTAATGTTGTTTTACCATTCTGCACTGTTATATAATATTTTATATATTTGAAATATAAAATACAGTGGTACTTCTACTTTTGAAATTAATTGGTTCTGGAAATATTTTCTTCACTCAAAAATTCTGTAAGTACAGTGGTATGAAAAAGTATCTGAACCTTTTGGAATTCCTCACATTTCTGCATAAAATCACCATCAAATGTGATCTGATCTTTGTCAAAATCACACAGATGAAAAAAACAGCATCTGCTTTAACTAAAACCACCCAAACATTTATAGGTTTTCATATTTTAATGAGGATAGTATGCAAACAATGACAGAAGGTGGAAAGATAAGTAAGTGAACCATTACATTTAATATTCATATAAAGTGTGACATGATCCCGGGTAGTTTTGAGTGATTTTTCGCTTCGAAAGCCGAGAACAGAATTTGAAACATCACTCGGTTCGGGTTAGCATGTTGGCTAGCTGTCACGCCTCCTGGTTTGTTTAAGCTCTCCGAAGCCGTGGCAGGGAAATGACAAAAGCCTGACTAATTCCGGTGGCATAAAATATTGTGCCACAGTGGAGGTGAAGTCGACAGTTTTGACCATTATGGAGTAGTTTTGCCATGTCGTACTGAATAAATGCATTTTTAATATTTCATATTTCATTTAGCCAGGAGCGCTGCCATGGATTTTGGGCCCCATGAAAAGATATCACTTTGGGCCCCACCAGTATTGCCGGGACACAGACAGACATATAAAGTATCAACTATTTAATTTCCTGCATTCTGGTGAATCTTTACACACTAATTTGTGCATTTTCTGCGTTAATTTAAGATTAAAATTAGGGCTGTCAAAATTATCGCGTTAACGCGCGGTAATTAATTTTTTAAATTAATCACGTTAAAATATTTGACGCAATTAACGCACATGTCACGCTCAGAACGTATTCTGCCTTTTGGTAAGTTTTACAGCAAGGCTTTTTGCGCTGTCCAACAGCGAACTCTTGTGGTCGCTTTGCGACATGGTTTATTGTTTTCTTGCCAGTTCAATATGGCTGCATGACATCTCGGGCTGACGCCTACATTGTAATGTTGTGCTCATATGATCCTTGGACAAGATTTGTCCCTAAGTATGGTCGTTGTAAAGAATGTACAGTACATATTATGTTAGCAAGCGAAATGTTATATTTTTTGTATGAGACGCTTTTTGTTTATGTTTAGTGAACCTGTATAGCGTGCTAAGCTAACGTTGTTGCTAATGCAATGCTGTGTACTTTTTTGTTGTTGTTTCACTCTTCCAAAGAGGACAGTGGTTTGAGGCCATTTTATTAATAAATCAGATGAAAAAGGAAGAAGTCTGATTATTAAGGCGTCGTTCACTAGCTGTCTAGCTTTGGAAAAAGTAGACACTTCGGAGTGAGGACAGCATAGACAGATTTAAACGACAGTAGAGTGAAATGCCCACTACAGTCCTTATGTACCGTATGTTGAATGTATATATCCATCTTGTGTCTTATCTTTCCATTCCAACAATTTATTTTACAGAATATATATATAATTTACAGAAAAATATGGCATATTTTACAGATGGTTTGAATTGCAATTAATTGCGATTAATTACGATTAATTAATTTTTAAGCTGTAATTAACTCGATTAAAAATTTTAATCGTTTGGCAGCCCGAATTAAAATATATTTATGTAAACATACAGCGTATAGAGCAATAATGAATATACTGATATCACCTATAACAGGGGTCATGAATTAAAAATCCTCTGGGTCCGAAATTAAAAAATTACAACAATCTCGGGTCCGGAAATATTTTTAATGCTTCTTTTTTTCCCAAAAATACAAACGTATCTTTACATGGCCATGCTGATAATTACAACATTCAAAATTGTAAATTATATATAAAAGGTGCATAAAACTAAAAAGTGCTTTAATTGAATTATTAAATAGCAACATAAGAGCATGTTCAAGACTTTTTTTTTTTTTAATCGTGGATGCTGACAGGGGGACTTGCTTTATTTTTTGACAGACCTCTTTTTGCTTTCCATGAAGCAAAGTTTCAGCAACTGCACTCATACAATCTTTGACAATAAGTGCGTCACTGAAAGACTTTTTGTTTTGACCCAATATCTACGCTATTCTGAGGGAGCATTCCTTTGCGCGTTGCTGTGCAGTGAATGAATGAACCATGAGCATTGAGGTGCGATCATATTGAGCCCTTAATTCCGCTATTTTTTGAGAACGGATGGCAGAGTTCATAGGGAAACTTTGCGACAAAGCTGCGTGCTTCGTCTCATAGAGCCTTTTCAAATTGCTGCTCTTTACAAGCGCTACCGTCTCTGAACAGATGAGCCATAGCGGTCTTGTGCTGCTGCCAGGTAAAATGAACAAAAATGTGTTGGTCCACTCCTCCTTAAATCCTCTGTTTTCTGCATCAATCTTGCGTAGTTTTGAGCACGCCATTTGCCGTACCTTTTTCGCCACTTCCTCCAACTTCATTCGGCTCAGTATTTGGCTTTCACTCCGCGGAGTCTGGAAAGCGAGTGTGAGGGGCCGTTTACATGGTGACTCTCCAAGAATACGAAAAATTTCAAATTTGCATTGGCGTCTCCATTTGAGCAATGTCGCAATTCCGCATGAAAACGATGTAGTATTCATGCCAGGCCCTAGGGGGCAGTGCAGATTTACAGAGCGACAGAGAACGATGCACTTTGACCCCACCAAGCTCCCTCAGCCCGGAAAAAAATATGCCCGCCCACTTGAAACAATGGCATTTTTCTTTTGTTCAAAAAGGCACAAAAAAGGAAACATTCAACATATTTAATTTAAGAATATTATAAAAACAGTAAATTAAAGCCGACATTTCGCCAAATTTGCTTTTTTTAATGTTTAGTAGCACCGCTGTGATGTGTACGAGTGCTGACGTTAACGTGGCGGTCTCGTGCCGCGGGATCCTTTAATATGCATGCCGAGGAAGCCCCCCTCAATTCCCGGCAATCGGATTCTTCCACTTTGGAGGCAGGATTAAGAATTTTTCGTTTTCGCCTTCCATCTTCGCCAACACCATATGTACGCGAGGCAAGTCCGCTACTCAGTCATTGCGTCTTTGTGTCACAGAGTCGCCATGTAAACTGCCCCTGAGACATGCTGTTCTGAAAATAACTTTCCAATGCTTCACTCCGATTGGCTGGCTCACGCACGTCACCGCTAAGGTTTTTGTTTGTTGCCCACCTCCGCTCTGCAAACCCGCAGACAAAAATGGTTTTTGTTGTTGCAACGTGTATTAGTCGCGTGCGCTTGAGATCCGGTCCAGACGGCTTGGGGGTCCGGAACCGGACCGAGTTCCGCGGTTCCGTGACCTCTGATCTATAAGATATGTACTGAACGCCATCTTTTCCAGTTTAATATTTTTTTTAGAAGTATTCTCAAAGCCAATACCATAATGAATTTAGAATTAGAATACATTAGAATAAATGTTTTGTTTTAACTTAACTATACTACAGTATACATTACAGTATACAACTGTTTTAGTATGAAGAGATTGCTCAGGGTTTGCCTGCTGTACTGACTAAATGTAAGCTAAAAGTGGAGCAAACACTAGGTTTAGTGGAGTATTATGGAGTAGGCTTAGCCTCATCTGGAAACTCGCCATCTCCACTATAGACCCTACCCACCGACGTCACAAAACCACGTGCTCGCTGTATGGTTCCGCCCACTTGTCCGTCATTTTGACTCTGTATTAGCATTGTTTTCAATTGATGGCGGAATTTAAAATGCATTTCATGGAAGACCCGGTGCTTTCTGATGCCGTAAACTCACTGGATGTGTTGCATAAAAGGCGTTATGTGGAAAAGCTTCGTTCTATACAGTCGCCAGATCCATATTTGATGCCCAAATCGATGTTTTTCGACCCACTGTCTTCGCCCTGTCTGCCTGACATCTGCTACGCTGATATTTACAATTATCTTGTCCACACAAAATCAGCCTATTCTCACGAAAATTTGAAAAACTTCAAGAGCTTGGAGGCTTATAAATACTTCGTTGCTGGTTGGGTGAAACAGGTCCTCGTCCACGAAAATTCGGCAGGAATCTATCTTGTGCTTGGAAAGGTGAGTTACGAAATTTTCAATTCAAAATCTTTTGTTATTGCTAACATCCAGTGTCAAGTCTAATGTATTTCATGTCGTTTGTCAATGGAGTTAAGGCTTTTAATGTTTATATGGTTTAGCGATAGCACTCTCACTACATACATACGTGTATGTTGTCGGCGATTAGCCTAGCAATGATCTTAATTGTGGTTATTTGTCAGCCCAAAACCCTCTAAGTATATCTTAAATGCATCTTACCGGATATAAAATGACTACTACATAGTCTGTGGTGATTTTTTTGGTGCCCAGTTTTCACGTCGCATTGCAGCCGTCCATTTCGCTCTCCTCTTTGGATCCCTCGGAATACGGTAAAACTTCAAGTCTCTCCTTCCATCTTCTCTGTTAGTGCAACCAACAGCCACACACGCCTTCACCATTTTGATTATTAATGTTAAGGAGCAGAAAAACACGCCGTAAATAGGAGGAATGTACGTAGCCGTAACAGGTTAACACTATGTTTTGACGGACAATTGGGCGGTACCATTCAGGAGAGCGGAGTTGTGACTTCACGTGGGTAGGGTCTATAGGCTACGGCGACAGCTCTGAAGCGAGGTCCCTTGTTAACAAACTAAATTCAATAAATTCTTGACAAACTGGATTCAATCCAATTTTAAAAAAGAACATTTCCACACCAACTTTAGTTTCAACATCTGGAGGATACCAAAAAATGCCGTCATTATTTAGAATTCGTGTTTTTGAATAGGTGAATGTCGCTCATTGAGGCCGGGAAAATCCCGTATTTCTTACGAAGTGAGGTGGGACCTTGCTTCCGAGCTAAGATAATAGGGTAATTTTGAGCACTACACTGACACAAGACACCAACTTTCCTTTGTGAAGTGCTTTGTCACATCCTGTTGGCCTTTTCTACTCATCTCCTGTTTTGCTTTCTTTTCTTTCCTCTTTTGAAAACCCGATTTTTGTTTCGAAAACATTTCTCCAGTACCTCGCTCCGAGTCATTGACTGGTGTAAAGGCCGAGTTATACTTCCGCGTCAGACCTGCGCCGTCAAGGAAGACTCGAGTTACGACCCTGCCCCGTAGCCTGACGTGCTCCTCTCGAATTTTCTAACCTTCGCGTCGCGTAGACGCGTATGACGTGGTGGAAACGGACTGTGATTGGTCCGCTCAGACTGTTGTTTCCGGTTCAGCGTGAAATCACCGTCATTCTCAAACATTCAATTTAAAAAATGGCCACACGAAGCGGTGACCCAGTCGGCCAAAAACTGCCAGCTTTTTATCACTTTATGTCGTATTTTTGGTTGGTGCGCTTCATCATTTCTTGTGCACATATGTTTGCTGTGAGTCTGACTTATTTATGTGTCACACTTCAAGTATATGAAGCATAAAGCACTGGTTTGGTGTCAAAAGAGTTGTTTTGATGTTTAATTTTCAACAACAGACAGTTCACACACGTTACATCATCACTGATTGAGAGTGCCTCGGTGCTTTTATGACAACGTTAACCAGGGCTGAAAGTGGGCCAGAACGGTCAGGAACGCAGTTCCGGTATAAGATTCAGGGCTGGAACGCAGTTTCGGTACACGGTGCTTTGATTCCAAAAATATGACGGGAACTGTCAAAACGCTATGTAAAAGAGTTGAGGAGGCATATTTGATAATAATAATAATAATGCATTTTATTTATAACTCATATTTAGTTTTATTTGCTCTGATGGGGAGGTTCAGAACATCTTAGCTGTCAATGTGCACTTTGGACTTATATTTGTTCATTTATGTTAGGCTATGTCTTCATTTCCTGATGATTTAAAAAAGTCAATGTTTGCGCGATATTCAAAATATATTCCATTTCACTCTGCATAAGTCATTTGTACTTATTTTTCTGAATGTATGTTACTTATATCCAGTGTTGGGCACGTTACTTTAAAAAAGTAATTAGTTACATTACTCACTACTTCTTCCAAAAAGTAACTGAGTTAGTAACTGAATTACTCTATAGTAAAAGTAACTAGTTTCCAGGGAAAGTAACCATTTCCGTTACTTTTAAAAGAACTTGTTGTATGTCAAAGAATTTAAAATTTTCTGAGCAGTATTCGAGTCAGTGGAATAGAGAAGAACAGACAGGTAGTTAACTTGTTAGGTGCTTCAGCAGATTTGAATTGCTTACCACGTATGTCGACAAAAGCTTTGCCCCGGGACATAAATTACACATTACATGCAGGTTCTTTCCTTTAATTTCGACAAACTTGAAATAGTATCTATATCTCCACCTCTTAAAGGACAATTTTTCTTCTGAATGCTCTGCCGTCCCGACCCTGTGCATCTGTTTTGCGTGTGTGTGTTTGCCGCACGCGCTGTTCCGGTTTGCTTGTGAAATCACCGGCTCTGATTGGCTTACCACGACACATGACTAACCCTCAGCCAATCACAATCACTTCCATCACATCTCTCGAGGGGCTGCATTTAGGTAGGCTCGATTCCCGACAATTCACGTCACCTTCAAAGCGTCTGCCGTCCTCAAGATGGAAGCAGAATTATTGCTGGCTGACAGTGGGAGATGGGAACGAGGCTAGCATCAGGTGTAGCAAACAGAGAAACGTTACCAAACTTTGGAAATCATTGTCTAATTGAATGAGCAGGGACAAACAGCTTGGAGTCAGAAGTACATGCGCTATTCTGGAACCTGAACGCACCCCAAGTCTTGGATGACAAATCAACAGAGCAGAGAGTCGACTTGACACGGCTGGTAGTTTCTTCAATTTATTCAGAGTAAGTAACGCACCGCTTTTGACCGTCAGTAACGGTAATGGCGGAAAAAGTAATTAGTTAGATTACCCCGTTACTGAAAAAATATAATAATAAAAAATTATTTATAATGCCGTTACTCCCAACACTGCTTATATCTTTATTATAAAAAAAAAGAAAACAAAAGTAAATGTTTACAATAACTTCAATTTTAATATACATCCTATATTCTTAAGTAGTTAAAATTGAGATTTGGCATTTAGTATGTGAGGAAATGAGAAAAAATAAAAATTAGTAGATGGATGTTGGGGTTATTGCTGCTTTTGTAAACTTTTAATTTTGCAAATCATTGAAAAAAGACAATTTTGAATGAAAATCTGTTTTTGTATGTGTTATAGAAAGAAGTTTTCTTTGCATTTCAGTAGTTTTAGGAGGTTTGAACCCTCCCCCCCCCCCAGAAAAACAAAAGAAAATAAATAAACAAACAAAATTTCTGGCTCCGTGGCGCCCTTCACGTCGGGGAGTTCCGGCAAAAAATTCTAGCCACTTTCACCCCTGACGTTAACATCAAGGCTTCCAACGCAGTTTGGGAAGTTCAATAGACGCCAGAAATCCGCTATGGCTTCCGACTGGCTGGTAGTAGGACACGGAAAACAAATCAGGCTGGAAGGCTTTGCAGACCTCGGACAAAACGCTGGACGCAGTGCTCGACGCCAGTTTGAAGCTAGCCGCTCCAGCTAGCTGGTTTGCACCCGAGGCTAGAACTCTCCATGCGGCATCAAAAGTTGGACAGACCGCCTCAAAATCGTCTTCTGCGTCGCCTGCGCATCAACGTTTGTATGATCAACATTTATTCAATGTTGATGAGCTGAAGCTTCGTCGCATTTTTCGCTTTCTGAATAATTCCCCCTCAATGGGCTGAATTCTAAATCAGATGAAACCATGACCCTGCCAGCTCTATAATGGTAGGCGTGCCTAAACGGCAGATTAAAAGACTAATTTCTCGTCATCTGTGCTTTGCCAAAAATTGTTGTATATAGTCGAATCGGCTCAAAATATTATTCTAATTCACATAATAATGCTATTTAAGACTTTTTTCTCCTGTATTAGGCATTTTAATTTCATAGTAGTAACTATGAAGTAGCTATTCATTATTCAAACTAGGAACTATTTTCTCCACTAGAGGGTACTCATGCTCTTAGGACGAATAATGCTTTGTTTCTGTATTTGTACTGAGAGAAAAAAAAATTACATTGTTTAAAAAAAAAAAAAACAGCTACTCACAATATTACTCATTACTTGAGTATTCTTTTCACTTTTTTACTTGTACTTGAGTACATCTTTGGATGACTACTTCTACTTTTACTTGAGTAATATTATTTTTTAACACCACTCTTACTTTAGTACAATTTTTGGCTACTCTGCCCATCATCAATTAATCTGATGAATTCAAGTCCACACACACAACCATTTTATATTCATTGATGCCATGAAAGTGTCACCCAACATCCAGGTGCCTTAGTAGGCAGACAACTGACGCGTTTTTTGTTTGCCTTCCCACTATTCACGAACACGTCTGTCACCACAGTGCAAATATTCATGTGGAAACACATCTTCATCCCGTTTTCATGCATTCCCCTTCAATTAAATGCATTTGAGAATGCACAATTTCCCAAGTGCGGGAGGAGCAATTGACGACAAAAACACAAACATCCAATTATGCGCTCTTTTTCCTGCAGGTTTGACCTTGCGGGTGCACGCGACGTTATAATGAAGCGGGGTGCGGAAAGAAAGGAGAGAGGGGTCGCTTACCTTGACAGGGGCGCTGCGGTTCGCGCATCCGTGTCGGCTGGAGATGAGGAGGCTTGGAGAAGAATATGGACAAACACACCCGCCGCTGATGTGAGCCACGCCCTCCCGCTGCCAGCCGGAGCTGATTCTCTCCTTCTTTTTTTTTTCTTTTTTGAAAGGGAGGGGATGCTCCGCGCACAGTTCGATGCAAGCTGCAGTGAGTCACCGTCAAAAAGTGGGCTGGTCCAGTGTGTGTGCACGGTGGGTGCATCAGAGTAAACAAAAAAAAAACAAAAAAAATGAAAAGAGTGGGACATGTTTTTTTTTTTTTTTCATTCGCATCATAATGTCAACACATTGCATAAAAAATAATTTATGACTGAAAGGTAAAATATGCAACATGTTGATTAGGGGTACCTCCCAGTGGCGGAATAAATGTGAACAGGGCCCGGGTGCAATGAGCATAAATGGGGACCCCCCTCCACCCCGAGTGGACCGTCCAACAGGGGGATGGAGTGGTTGAAGAGGATGGAGTTTATGACCTACGTGAAGTTGGCCTCTCCCCTATCAGATGCAAATTTCATAGAAAAATTATGTCATTCGTTTGTACTAGGTTTGTGCTGAAAAAAAAAAATCGTTTTCTGCTGCATCATTTTTCGCGGTTAATGAGGATCAGAACCCGCTGCGATAAGTGAAGTAGCACAAAATAAATAAATAAATCAATAAAATTGTTTTTTGGGGGGGAGGGGTGTTCACTGTATTTATTCAGATTTAGCATTGGAAAGAGATACTTATAGACCCTACTCACATGACGTCACAACCAAGCCTCGGCGCCATGTTGTCCGTCTACTTGTCGTGTATATGCATTACCGCTACGTAAATTCCTCCTATTATGGCGTGTTTTTCCGCTCGTTAACATTAATAATCAAAATGGTGAAGGCGTGTGTGGCGGTCGGTTGCAATAACAGAGAAGATAGATGGAGAGGCTTGAAGTTCTACCGTATTCCGAGAGACCCGGAGAGGAGAGCGAGACGGACTGCTGCAATTCGACGAGAAAACAGGGCTCCAAACGATTACCACAGATCAGGGGCGGACAGGTAATCTGTAGCTTCTGGAGGATCACAGAACGGCCGGTGCGCTGGACGGCCGGCGGCCGCCATACATACTACGCTGTTTTTATCCCCTCTCTACTCTGTGATTATCTACAGTTCGCATCGAATCCGACAGGTGGCAGCAATGCACCTGGCTGAAAGACTTGTTGTGGCCCACGAAGGGTTGAGATGGAGAGGGTTACTTGCTAGGTATATTAGCAATTGGCAAACATTTTAGCTGTAAAACAACGTATGCACACGCAGCAGCAATATTAATTCAGAAGAAATATAACAAAATATTAATAAAATGAATTGTTTTACTTTCAAGTTTAGGTAGTTGAATTGATATATATTTTTAATCATTTATACATCGTTTTGTTTTCTGGTTAATACTTTCCAATGAAGGTTACAGGATTTGTCTTGAAATGTTTATTGTATTTTCATTGGAATTTATTATTTGTGTGGCAAGATTAATTATGGCATAAACAATGAAGTCATTTTATAGACACGGGATAGGTGTTATTATAATCAATTGGATACATAAAACTTGCTTTGAAAAAGAAATTCTTTTATTTGTTTATTCAGGTTGATTATAGAGCTAAGGCAGAAGATGAATCCAACTACAGTTCATCCCTGCAGTATTTTGAGCGCCCCAAGTCAGACAGTCACAGTCTAGACCTGGGGTGTCCAGACTTTTGGCAAAGGGGGTCAGATTTGGTGTGTTAAAAATGTGGGGGGCCGACCTTGGCTGACGTCCTTTAAGTAGAACAATATATTTAAGCAAATTTTAGCAAGCCATTATGTGTGTCACATTTGCTTTATTATTTTTCTAAAATTAATCATTTCAACAATCTCGCAACCAGCCTTTGTGGCTTACACTTTCGACTCTCGGGCTCTTGCGAAATACTGCTGCTGTGAAATTAAACTAGCTTCAAGTTGCTCCAGTTTATCGCTATGTATCTTCCCTGTAATCTTGTCATACATGTCAGCCTATCTTGTTTGGTAATATTGCCTCACATTGAATTCTTTAAAAGCAGCGACGGTCTCTTTGCAAATGAGGCAGACACAGTTGTTGCGTATTTTAGAGAAAAAATGGTCCAATTTCCACCTATCCTTGAAGCGTCGGCCATCGCAATCAACTTTCTTTTTTTTTGTTGATTGTCGCCGTTTTAGAAAATTGGGAGTAAAGGGTCACACGGGGTAATGTTGTGTGGAGTGCCGCAGCCTTATAGCGGGTAAATGAGGAGCAGCATTTAGTGTGTAAGCTACTTCATATGCTGGTAGCAGTGCTGCTGACCAATTTTTTAAGTCCGTGTGTGGGCCAGACGTTATTGATTTTATGACAGAGGCTGGGGGCCGGATGAAATTTGTCCATGGGCCACATCTGGCCCCCGGGCCTGACTTTGGACATGTCTGCTCTAGACACATTTTCCTCATTTTTCTCTCAAAGTGAACGAAATTGATGCATTTTACAATAAAATATTTTTTAAAATTCTCCCGGGCGGGGGGGGGGGGGGGGGGGGGGCATGCCCCTGGACCCCCCTAGAGGGTCTGTATACAGCGATTCTTGTGGGCTGGGCTGAGTCAAACTCCAGGGCTGCTTTTTAGTCCCAGTCCGCCCCTGCCACAGATTATGCAGTAGTCATTTTATATCTGGTAAGATGCATTTAATATATACTTAGAGGGTTTTGCGCTGACAACCACAATTAAGATCATTGCGAGGCTAATCGCCGACAACATACAGTTTCAAATTCAAGATGCTTATTTCTTCCAACATCATTACATTTTGAATAATATTTAGCTGGTACCAAGTGAAAAAAGCTGGCCTCGTCTACGGATCATCAGTTAAACAGGTGTGTCCAAACCTTTTGCAAAGGGGGCCAGATTTGGTGTGGTAAAAATGCGGGGGGCTACCTTGGCTGATTTACATAGAACAATATATATAAACAAATGTTAGCAAGCCCTTCTGTGTGTCACATTTGTTTTATTCTTTTTTTTAATTCATAATTTCAACAGTCTCGTCTTTGTGGCGTTCTCTTTCGACACTCGGGCTCTTGCGAAACTGCGGTCAAGCCACCCTCCACTCGTTAAAACGAAGTCAAGCTAGCCGCCCCTCATTTTGTACATGTCAGCGTGTCTTGTTATTATCGCGTCACATTGAACTCTTTGAAAACAGCGACTGTCTCTTTGCAAAAGAGGCAGACACAGTTGTTGCGTGTTTTATTGAAGAAATAGTCCAATATCCACCTATCCTTGAAGCGTCAGCCATCGCAGTCAACTTTTTTTTTTTTTTGATTGTCGCCATTTTAGAAATCACACAGGGTAATGTTGCTTAGAGTGCTGCTCTTAATGTTTTTCAAAGTTTCGTGAGAATAGGCCGAGTTTCTGTGGAAAACATAGTTGTAAATATCAGGGTAGCAGATGTCAGGCAGAGAGGGCGAAGACAGCAGGTCGAAAAATATCGATTTAGGCATCAAATATGGATCTGGCGAATGGATAGACTGAAGCTTTTCCACATAACGCCTTTTATGCAACGCATCCAATGAGTTTACCGCGTCTGAAAGCACTGGGGCTTCCATGAATTGCTCTATAAACTGAACGACTAATTGAAACCATTGAGAATAGGGCTAAACAGAGACGGACAATATGGCGGCCGGATACGTCATTCTGTGACGTCGGTGAGTAGGGTCTATAAGACAAGTTTTTTCCCTTTTTCCCCCAAAGTCAGTGCTTAATTTGTAGCTCATAACGTGCCAGAACGCAAAGTACATATGACAGCGCAGGGATGATGAGACGGGCACAGCTCCCGGAACATACGCGGAAAATGGTGCTGAAAACAAGACGCAAATGCCCACTTGCCATTAGAGGAGTTCCAAAAAATCGATTGTTACATGCATCGCGATTCGACAAGTGACGATTCGATTACGATTCATAAAGGTTCAAAAACGATGTTTTTCCCTCATAACTTTATGGCAGCCGCTCATAGCAGAACGAAATTCAAGACACGTCTGCCGCCAGGCACTGTTAACAGGCGCACACATGTTATGATGGATGTTGCTGGTTACTGAGAGAGAGAGATTTACTCCTTTATAAAACACTGGAAAATAAATTTGTGTATGAGAGACTTTAGGAACAGAAGCGCACCCCGGTGGTTGTCCTTTTGTGCGCTAGTTTTTTTTTTTTTTTTGAGCAAGAAGGGAAGAGAGATAGTTCGTTGCTCCTTGTCATTTATATGTACAGCAGTAATTTTAATGCATTTCAATTGAAAAATGTCCTGAGTGTGTTGCTAAGACCCGTGTGCATCTAAAAGAGGCGAGTACACGAACCCTCTTGTACTGTTTAGCCTTTGTTGTTGTTGTTTTTGAGATGTTAATAGTTAGCGCCAAGCGCTAAGCTATTTAGCTAATTCGCTAACGTGTATTTCATATGCAGAACGTGTAAAACCACGATTAAGTACAGCAGTAACACTACAAACATGCGAAATAGTACAGAATTCTGTGAAAACATAGTAAAGTATATTGGTTAAAAGACGTCTTATTTCTAAAGACACTTTGAAAATGTGGAATTCATTCCACCTGTGTAAATTTTATTGTATTGTTGAGAGAAATAAGTACTCCCTTTAAAATGAGTCATGTTTTTGCACTTTCATGTAAAAAATAAATAAATAAATAAGCAGCTTAAGGGCAGCTTTTTGTTGTATGGGCATGTTTCCATCGTTCCTGTTGAATCATTAGGATATTTTAAATAAATAATTGACATAAATGTGTTTGGCTACTGTATTAAGTAGTAATGTACGATGCATCGATAATCGTGATAATCGCGATGACCGCGATCATCGTCCAATACCGCGATCATCGTTTAATATTCGGATCGTAGCACCCTGAATCGTAATCGAATCGAATCGTGGGGTGCCTAAGATGGCACACCACTACTTGCCATGCTGTGGGACTTACAAGCCTCAATTTCAGATAATATCCATGGTATAAATGTTAAGACAACAATTTACAATTATTTAGGCTATACTCTGCACAGCACGGGCAATTGCCCACATAACCACAGGTGGGACTTACAGTAACGTACAGTCTAACTTGTAAAACATTTTTAAAAAATCTGAGATTACAATAAATAACAGCAGCTTCCTTCATCGCCGGTTGTTGGTTTTCTGACTCGTTTTGAACCATTTTTCTTCTTTTTGAAAAAAGAGAGTAAATGGAACTGTCTTTTTGGCATGTTGAAATACCGTTTGATATTGGCTGCTTGCTCCCCAGATGCCGCAAATTTTCCATTTATTTTTTATTTTTTTTAAGTCAGGGTTGTGATTTGTTGGTCCAGCTTTTCAGAGCATCAACAAATCTCTGACTCTTTCAAATGACGTTAAATTTTTATAAACAACGTTCAATTCTTGAGATTTGTTCTGTAAACGAATTTATGCATATTATTAATTTATTTTATACTGTAATGTCCGTAACTATTCACGATCCCTTTAAGAGACACTGGGACTGGAGAGCTGTGAGGTAGTAGGAAGCGAGAGTGAGACGGGCGAGAAGTAAAACTTAGTGGTTGAAAGTGGCGGCAGTCCACTGTTATTTTGTTGATTGTTTTCTTCTTATTGTTGCCACAACGAAGTGGAGGAAGCCATCAACGACTCCACTCCTTCTTTCCCCCCATTCGAGGCTATTACAATACATTTTTAAAAACCTTTTTATATTATTATTATTTTCTATACACAAGAGGTGCCGGATCTGCCCAAATAAGTCCCGGAGCACAGAGAGGCCAAAATCAAGAGGCGCTGGATCTTGTTCCAGCAGGATCTGGCACAAATTAACCCCTGCCCAAAGTATAATAATAATAAAACCTTTATGCATATACAGTAAGGAGCAGAAGTATTTGCACCCTTTGTGATTTTGCAAGTTCCCCAACTTAGAAAATAGGTAGAGGGCTGAAATTTCAATCATAGACGCATTTCCACTTATAGAGACAAAATCTAAAAAATAAATAAATAAATAAATAAATAAATAATTTTTATTCGAAACTCAAATTGTATTATTTTCAATAAGTTATTTGTAATTTACTGGGGTTCATATGTATTTGCACCCCTGAGAAAATCAGTGCTAATATTCAGTGCAGAAGGCTTTGTTTGCAATTACAGAGGTCAGACGCTTTCTGTAGTTCTTCACCAGGATTTCACATATGGAAACAGGGATTTTGGCCCATTCCTCCACACTTAATACAGTACAGTCGTCCTGTTCCCTTGGCCGAAAAGCAGCCCCAAAGCATGAGGTTTCCACCCCTATACTTCACAGTGGGGATGGTGTTCTTGGGATTGTACTCATCCTTCTTTTTCCTCCACACGCGATGAGTAAAGTTTGCACCAAAAAGTTCTACTTCAGTCTCATTTGACCACATGACTTTCTCCCATGACACCTCTGCATCATTTAGATGGTCCCTCATTCCCTCATCCTTCTTTATCATCAACACACGTAAAGTATATTTCTGCTCCTAACTGTTTATATTTCAGCCAATGTTTTTTTAAGCACTTCAAATGTAATAATTATGATAAGTTTAAAACATGTTACTGTCCCACTGAATTACTTTAAAACAAGAATAACGTAGAAAAAAATAGGTCATTCGTTAGTGCTACGGTTGTGCACGTTTGTGCTGAAAAAATGTTCGTTTTGTGCTGCTATCGTTTTTGAGATACAGTGATCCCTCGTTTTTCGCGGTTAATAGGGACCAGAATCCGCCGTGATAAGTGAAAAACCACGAAGTAGCAAGAAAATAAATAAAAAATTGTGTGTGTGTGTGAGTTCAGTGTACTTATTCAGATTTAGCATTGGAAAGAGATACATATAAGACATTATTTTTCACTTTTTTCCCCAAAGTATAATCATAGACTTCATTATCAGGATAAAAGTTGTAGTGCATACAATCAGGCAGGAGTGTCTCAAGAGTGATTTGGTCGAGGATTCAAGGTAATTATTATATAAAATAGCACCAGGCATGCACTTTGAAACGTTGTGAGAAAAATGAATGGAAAAAATTAGCGTAACTTTTAGCTTCAAATGTAAAATGAATTATAGCTGCCCTTTTTTTTTTTTTTTTTGCTTTTAACCAAGAATCTATCCTGTTTTATGATCAAATCTATACAAATTCCAGGATGTACGCATTTATTTACAAATTTTCAACTTAAAAAGCTCTGTTTTGTGATGGCCGCCATGTTGTATTTTGTATCCGTACACAATAGCATAACTTTACATTAAACGATCAGGTAATTTTGGGCCAACTGCCGTTTTTTTTTTGGCAAAAATAGTAATTTAGACATTTCTGCATCCATACAAAAAAAAGCCTTTTACGTGTTTTATTTTACGTAACATTTCAATCTAAAAACGACGAGGGCCAGATAGCCTGCAAGATGTGCTGAGGCAATCGTAACATCGGAATTCAACCTAAATAAGTTGTAATTGTAGATAGGAAAATGCCAATTTTGCTTTTGCTGGGTAAGATTAAGATCATTCTGCATCCTTTTCTCAAGTATTAAGTTTCTGATGTGAAAATTGAGTGATTTATTATCTGTTGAAAACTTACACCAAATAAAAAAAAACTTAAGTCGCTATTTCGGGCAAAAATTTTCATGATTTGTTAAAAATTGTGATATTAATCTTGAGAATATAGGTGATTATCTCTGAATTTGGTGATTTGTGTGCATCTAGCGTAAAATTTGAGAATTTTATAGCTATTTTAAGTTTTGTTAAAAAAATTAATAAATAATTAATCGGGATTTTATTAGGGAACGACTTCAAATTTTTTGATGTCGCTACTCATGGAGAATAAGGGAGGTGTCTGTTTTGGTTTTAGGTCGCTAGCAGCTTTGGTTTTGAAAATATTTGAATTTAAAATTTTTGAAAATAGGCCCCCTACGGATCGGCCTCGAACCCCTTGTCCCGTCAACTGATAGTTATATACATTATTGTTTGTGTTATAATTAGGGCTGTCAAAATTATCGCGTTAACGCGCGGTAATTAATTTTTTAAATTAATCACGTTAAAATATTTGACGCAATTAACGCACATGTCCCGCTCAGAAAGTATTCTGCCTTTTGGTAAGTTTTACAGCAGGGCTTTTTATGCTGTCCAACAGCGAACTCTTGTGGTCGCTTTGCGACATGGTTTATTGTTTTCATACCAGTTCATTATGGCTGCACGACGTCTCGGGCTGATAATGTTGTGCTTATATGATCCTTGGACAAGGTTTGTCCGTAAGTATGGTTGTTGTAAAGAATGCACATATTATGTTAGTAAGCGAAATGTTATATTTTTTGTATGAGACGCTTTTTGTTTATGTTTAGTGAACCTGTATAGCGTGCTAAACTAACGTTGTTGCTAATGCAATGCTTGTGTACTTTTATTTTGTAGTTTTACGACGGTCTAAAGAGGACAATGGTTTGAGGCCATTTTATTAATAAATCAGATGAAAAAGGAAGAGGGATTATTAAGGCGTCGTTCACTAGCTGTCTAGCTTTGGAAAAAGTAGACGCTTCGGAGTGAGGACAGCATAGACAGATTTAATGACAGTAGAGTGAAATGCCCACTACAGTCCTTATGTACCGTATGTTGAATGTATATATCCATCTTGTGTCTTATCTTTCCATTCCAACAATTTATTTTACAGAATATATTTATAATTTACAGAAAAATATGGTATATTTTATAGACGGTTTGAATTGCGATTAATTGCGATTAATTACGATTAATTAATTTTTAAGCTGTAATTAACTCGATTAAAAATTTTAATCGTTTGACAGCCCTAGTTATAATATAAAATGTAAATTCAATTATTGCAACAATTTGAATAAGAATTATTGCTAAATCATTTAATATAATGAATAGCTCATGGGATGTGAATACTTTTATTTATTTATTTTTTAAATATACGTTTTATACATTGTAATATAAATTACTGAAATATTGCGACCACAGTGCGTAAAACAGTACAAATAAAATTTAAATGCACTTGCAAACAGTATGTTTTAAATTAATAGTGAGTAATTAGGTAGCAATATGGCGCCCTCTTCCGGCGCTGTCCAGAATTTCTGCATCTTCGGTATCACTTCCTGTACTATAGGAAGTGCCACGGTAGCAAAACACTGCATGCCAGCCTTCATTCATTGATGGTCGTGCAAGACAGGCTTCGGATAAGTTTTCTTTTGTTCTTCTTATTGCAGGACAATTAAAGTGGTAAGTTTGAACCAGTGTCTCGTGTTAAGCAGGCTAGCCGCGTGAGCTAACACCAGTTTTGCTTACATCAGTGGCAACCTGTTGTCTAGACGACGCTTTTTCTGATACAAATTGACCGCGCGGCAAGTTAATGTGTTCATAAACTTTGCGGGAAGTCAGACAATTGTTGCTTATTTGCGTTAAGTCAACGCCATTTGTTACTCGCCCGCCTTAACAACATTAGCTGAGTGCTTGTTTATGCTATCATTAGCCTGGAAGCTACTGCAAATTAGCGAAACAAAGGGCGCATGCTCATTTTTTTGTTTGTTTTTTGTTTTTTGCATTTAATTGTTTTCATCTTGTAGCGAATTTGTTTAATTAAATACTTAATACACAATTGCTTTAACGCTAAAGAATATAGCTGTTTGACCGTACAGTTTGATACAAAAAATAAAACTAATAATTTTAATTCATAAGTGAGGAAATTAACGAGTTGTTAATGAGAGCAGAAGGTCAAGTTATCACGTAAAAAATTTGAAAATGTAGCTTGTTAAAACGTGAAGCTTTGAAATCGCGTTTGATCACAACCTAATCGTCCATTTTTTGTATTTTTCTGCTTTGGCAAGAATTTACTTCAATATTTAATAGCTAATATACGGTTGTCATAACATCTATATTAATGTTCTAAGGATAGAAAAAAAAAATGAAACAAATCATTAAAACTAAAATTATGGGAATCAATATTAGGCATGTGCCGGTATGATATTCTGACGGTATGATAACCTTAAGCGTCCGGCCCGTGGGCCAAATGCGGCCCGTGGTCAAATTTCATCCGGCCCCAAGCCTCTGTCATAAAATCAATAACGTCTGGCCTGCACACAGACTTAATAAATTGGTCAGCAGTACTGCAACCAGCATATGAAGTAGCTTACACACGAAATGCTGCTCCTCATTTACCCACTAAAAAGCAGCAGCACTTTAAGTAACATTACCACGTGTGACCCATTACTTCCATTTTCTAAAATGGCGACAATCAACAAAAAAAGAAAGTTGACTATGACGGCCGACGTGTCAAGGATAGGTGGAAATTGGACTATTTCTTCACTAAAATACGCAACAACTGTGTCTGCCTAGTTTGCAAAGAGACAGTCGCTGTTTTCAAAGATTTCAATGTGAAGCGATATGACCAAAGAAGACACGCTGACATGTACGACAAGATTAGAGGGAAGATACGCAGCGAGAAATTTAAGCAACTTGAAGCTAGTTTAATTTCACAGCAGCAGTATTTCGCAAGAGCCCGAGAGTCGAAAGAGAACACCACAAAGGCTAGTTGCGAGATTGTTGAAATTATTCATTGAAAAAAAATAATAAAGCAAATGTGACACCTTTAATTGTTGTGTATTAATGCGAACTCATATTGGAGGTATTGCGTACTCGGCAGCCACCCTCTGCAAACATGTTTTACATGTCGGTTGGCCCTCCTCCTCTAAGCCTCGACCGTCTGTAACTTTTCTGTAGCTGAAGTATTCCCATTCCAGCGATTTTGTTTTCTTCGATGGGGGAAAAAGTTCAGGAGTTTCACCTCCTCCAGCCATTGTGTAGCAAAGCTGACTCACTGACACTGAGCAACAACCAGTGGGGGAGGGTTGAGCCTTGCAGCTGCAAGCGAGGGATTTCTCCGTGCATTTTTGGGACAGAAAAAAAATAGACCCTACTCACCAACGTCACAAAATGACGTGTCGCTGTATCCGGCCGCCATATTGTCCGTCATTGTTTAGCCCTATTCTCAATGGTTTCAATTAGTCGTGCAATTTATAGAGCAATTCATGGAAGCCCCGGTGTTATCTGACGCTGTAAACTCATTGGATGCGTTGCATAAAAGGCGTTATGTGGAAAAGCTTCAGTTTATCCATTCGCCAGATCCATATTTGATGCCTAAATTGATATTTTTCGACCCGCTGTCTTCGTAGTCTCTGCCTGACATCTCCTACCCTGATATCTACAACTATCTTGTCCACAGAAACTCAGCCTGTTTTCAAGAAACTTTGAAAAACTTTAAGAGCAGCCAGGCCCGGATCTAGGTTTACCCACCAGAGTGGGCACTAAGAAATCTTGAGGGGGCACCCCCAATGCAGGCTTTTTTTTTTTACCCTCTGCATTTCTTTAATTTTTCTTAAATCTAGTCGAATAATTTTCTCCATCTTGTTCTGAGAGTTAACGGCTGGTTAACAGATTAATGCATCAGATTCTTCCACTTACTTTAAGTAAATATTACTATTGCTACAGTATTTGTTCTTATTAAGGCCATACAACTACAAGTTGGTCATTTTTCACCTAAATCAAGAGAAAAATGCTTTCAAATAATGTTTTGAACAATATCTATTCTTGAATTTAAAAACATTTCTGACAAGTTTTTTAAGGTTATTTTCAGCTAGGCATTTTTCTTATTTCAAGAAATCTAAGTGAGTAAATTTGATTGAAGCACTCGCAGATAATTTCACTTATTTCTAGTATATTTACACTGAAAACAAGGGAAGCTTTTCTTTTTTTTGGTTTGGGTTTTGCAGTGCATATGTAATGGTTTCATTGGTACACCGTTTGATTAAACCTTTGTTTTTAAAAACTACTTAAGAAACATTTTGAAAACTTCCAGAATAAGTGTCTGGATTTTATAAGCAAATTTAAATTGCAATATTTAAACGCAGAGGTGGGTAGAGCAGCCAACATTTTTACTCAACTAAGAGTATTGTTACTTCAAACTAATATTACTCAAGTAAGAGTAAAAGTAGTCATCCAAAAAATGTACTCAAGTACAAATAAAAAAGTATGCAGTGAAAAGAATACTCAATTAAGAGTGACATTTTGAGTAACTGCTTATTTTTGTTAAATTTTTTTTTTTTTTTACAGTGGTATATGAACCGTTGTTATAATGATACTGGACAATAACACATTACATAACCGCATAAAGCCAAAGAAATACAATAAAAATGTATTCCAATGAGAGAAAAAAAAACATAAACGAGGCATTCTTCGTCCAAAGAGCATGAGTGCCCTCTGGTGGAAAAAATAGTTCCTAGTTTGAATAGTGAAGAGTTTCTTCATTATTACTATTTAGAAATTAAAAGGAGCATATATCCGGTTATCCTTGGTCAATCAATGCCAAATAAAAACTGGTATAGAGGTTGAAATCCGCACTTTTGAGTCCTGTTGAGAGCAGCGCTCAATATAAAATACTTCATTTTTTTAACGGTACTAAAGACCACATGATTGAGCAGGCTGGTGTGAAGCTAGGACTGCAAGCTTGCGTCTGATTTGTATAATGGAGTCATGTGATTATTTTTGCGACGTCTCATTGGTGAAATCGGTAGAGCTACTTGGTACTACTACAGCTTTTACAGCTACTCGGCATCGCTGGCAAAAACACTTTTTTATGTTCTGTCGGGAGGAAAACGGCTGCCCACCCAATAATATGGTATTGGTACAGATATTGTGATATCTTTTTACTTTCTTTGACCGAATATTTAGTGTAACGACCCCACAGTATTATTGCTGTTCTATCAGCTTCCTACCGTCAGCGAACGCCTCTGGTACGGATGGGTGTGTGTGGTTGGATGAGTAGGAGTGGGCGGGGCGAGCGGAGGGTGCGTGTGTGTATGTGCCTGGAGGAGAGAGAGGAAGCGCGCGGATAACAAACGAGGTTGGAAAAACAGCTTGTTTAGGTGATTGCTTGTTGCGGCCAAAAGTAACCGTTAATCCTGCTATAAAAAAGTAGGTGAGACCAACTCTCCGTGAGTTCTCTATATCCAGTGCGACGCTACAATAGATATTCCCGACATTTTGATTGGGTGGGCACGACTCATGTCTGGGTGGGCCGTGCCCACCCCGGCCCACCCATACATCCGGCCCCGAGAGCAGCACTCTAAGCAACATTACCCCGTGTGACCCTTTACTTCCAATTTTCTAAAATGGCGACAATCAATAAAAAAAAGTTGACTGCAACGCGTCAAGGATAGGTGCATATTGGACTATTTCTTCAATAAAATACACAACTGTGTCTGCCTCATTTGCAGAGACAGTCGCGGAAGATACGCACGAGAAATTAAAGCAACTTGAAGCTAATTTAATTTCACAGCAGCAGTATTTCGCAAGAGCCCGAGGGTCGAAAGAGAACGCCACAAAGACGAGACTGTTGAAATTATGAATTTAAAAAAATAATAAAGCAAATGTGACACACAGACGGGCTTGCTAAAATTTGTTTAAATATATTGTTCTACGTAAATCAGCCCAGGTAGCCCCCCACATTTTTACCACACCAAATCTGGCCCCCTTTGCAAAAAGTTTGGACACCCTTGTTTAACCGATGATCCGTAGACGAGGCCAGCTTCTTTCACTTGTTACCAGCTAAATATTATTCAAAAAATAAAGATGGTGGAAGAAAGAAGCATCTTGAATTTGAAACGGTATGTTGTCGGCGATTAGCCTAGCAATGATCTTAATTGTGGTTGTCAGCCCAAAACCCTCTAAATATATATTAAATGCATCTTACCAGATATAAAATGACTACTACATAATCTGTGGTAATCGTTTGGAGCCCAGTTTTCTCGTCGAATTGCAGCAGTCCATCTCGCTCTCCTCTCCGGGTCTCTCGGAATACGGTAGAACTTCAAGTCTCTCCGTCTATCTTCTCTGTTATTGCAACCGACCGCCACACACGCCTTCACCATTTTGATTATTAATGTTAACGAGCAGAAAAACACGCCATAATAGGAGGAATTTACGTAGCGGTAATGCATCAACACGACGAGTTGACGGACAATATGGCGCGGGGGCGTGCTTGTGACGTCATGTGAGTAAGGTCTATAGACCCTACCCACGTGACGTCACAATTCCTTCCTCCTGACTGGTGCCGCCCAATTGTCCGTCAACACATCATGTTTCCCTGTTACGGCTACATGCATTCCTCCTATTTACGACGTGTTTTTCTGCTCGTTAACATTAATAATAAAAATGGTGAAGGCGTGTGTGGCGGTCGGTAGCAATAACAGCGAAGATAGACGGAGAAGACGGAGAGACTTGAAGTTCTACCGGATTCCGAGAGACCCGGAGAGAAGAGAGCGAGATGGGCTGCTGCAATTCGACGAGAAAACTGGGCTCCAAACGATTACCACAGATTATGTAGTAGTCATTTTATATCTGGTAAGATGCATTTAATATATATTTAGAGGGTTTTGGGCTGACAACCACAATTAAGATCATTGCTAGGCTAATCGCCGACAACATACACGTATGTATGTAGTGAGAGTGCTATCGCTAAACCATATAAACATTAAAAGCCCTAACTCCATTGACAAACGACATGAAATACATTAGACTTGACAGTGGATGTTAGCAATAACAAAAGATTTTGAATTGAAAATTTCGTAACTCACCTTTCCAAGCACAAGATAGATTCCTGCCGAATTTTCGTGGACGAGGACCTGTTTCACCCAACCAGCAACGAAGTATTTATAAGCCTCCAAGCTCTTAAAAGTTTTTCAAACTTTCGTGAGAATAGGCTGATTTTGTGTGGACAAGATAGTTGTACAGTTCAGGGTAGCTAGCAGATGTCAGGCAAATACGGCGGAGACAGCGGGTCGAAAAACATCGATTTAGGCATCAAATATGGATCTGGCGAATGGATAAACTGAAGCTTTTCCACATAACGCCTTTTATGCAACGCATCAACTGAGTTTACGGCATCCGAAAGCACCGGGTCTTCCATGAAATGCATTATAAATTGCTCGATCAATTGAGACCATTGATAATACAGACACAAAATGACGGACAAGTGGGCGGAACCATACAGCGAGCACGTGATTTTGTGACGTCGGTGGGTAGGGTCTATAGGATGGAAAATATTTGCGGTTTTGAAACCTTGACGTTTTCATACCACAGTATACCTTGAAATTGGTAATCGGCGCATGTCTAGTCAATATTGGATTTTGTAATTTTGAGTATATAAATGAAAAAAAGATTCATAGCATTTTTTTAAAAACTTTCTGATGTAGTACGTTTTCTCTCTTGTAGGAAGTATGCTGGCGTACATCTGGCAGTACTTGTACTCAACCTATTTGAGGTACTGGGTCAAGTGGCTCATCAGGCAGGTGACCAGGACGTGTGAGCTGCAGAGAATATGCTCCGGATACGGGCCGGGCGCAACCAGAACAATAAATACTGGTAAGAAAAAATTAATTATAATTTTGCGGCATATCACCGGGACAATTGGGCATAATAATTGAAACTCTAAAATAATCACTTTGGGGGGGAAAAGTGTCAAATAAAAAAAAAAAAAAAAATGTACAAAGGAGTTTGTGGCCCAATAACAGTATCATAGTATTTTTTTTTTTTTTATGTTTGATTTTTGTTTAACAATTTTGACTTTCATTTTGTGATTATTGCAGAATATTCCCTCAAGTATTCAAAAAGCAAGGTAAGCATATCGTGCAGATGAGTTTATGTAGCGTACGGCACAGCCTTTAAACCCACAGAATTATCAATAGTGCAAAGGTCTGCGCTGTAAACACCATCTAGGATTTCTTCAGTTTAACATTATTGATAGAGATCCAGATAAAAATACACTTAGAGTAGATACTCGTTGATTAAAATACACACAAATGTTTTCCTTTCAGTTTTGAAATTAGAAAATAATTAGACAAATGAGTTTGAGTTTTCCATTCTTCTTCCTCTGTAGCTTCTACGAGGTGCTCTGGTCAGCAGGAAGGAGCACTTAGGGAACCATGTGGAGCAAATAATGAAGGAGAAGAACATCAAAGTGCAGACAAATCCGCTGTAAAGCCACTGTCTTTTAAAAATGAGTCATTTATGTGTTGTGTTTTCATCTTTAAGTAACGTAATTGCTTCCTTCTAGATTTAAAGAAAGCCTGCACGCCTCGCTGCTGCAGATCACGGGGTACAATAACCTCTACGAATCTGTGGAAGACGTCAGGAAAGAGGCGTTCTGCCCGGAGAACCCTCAACACGAGGCCATGCTGTTAAAGGTATTTTCAGGAAATAATTGATTCTGTTCCACTCGGTCAACCAAATTTCGATACGTTACCCTCAGCTTTGGGAGCTGCTCATGCCCAGCATCAAACTGGAGTCCAGGGTGACTAAGCAGTGGGGGGACATCGGCTTCCAAGGGGACGACCCCAAGACGGACTTTCGAGGAATGGGCATGCTGGGCCTCATGAATCTTCTGTGAGTTGCCCAAATGTCTTTTCCGCTAACCCGGCTTGACTTTTTATGAATTTTTTTGCTAAATTATTTCATCCTCAGCTTCTTCAGTGAACACTACACACAAGAAGCTCGCCTGGTGTTATCTCATGCCAACCATCCAAAACTAGGGTGAGACACAAGCCCTTTCTTACGCTCTCTTGTAATGATGGGCGATATGATGATATACATCGTTAAAACAAGAGATTTATTATTGACATTTATTACACTGCTGGCCAAAAGTATTGGCACCCCTGCAATTCTTTCAGTTAATGCTCAATTTCTCCCAGAAAATGATGGCAATTACAAATGCTTAGGAAGTAATATCTTCATTTATTTTGTTTGCAGTGAAAAAAAACAAAAGAGAATGGGAAAATAAATTAAATCATTATCGTTTTACACAAAACTCCAAAAATGGTCCGGACAAAAGTATTGCCACCCTTTGAAAAATCATGTCATGCTTCTCTAATTTGTTTAATTAACAGCACCTGTTACTTACCTGTGGCACATAACAGGTGGTGGCAATAACTAACTCACACGTGCAGCCAGTTAAAATGGATTAAAGTTGACTCAACCTCTGTCCCGTGTCTTTGTGTGTACCACATTGAGCACGGAGAAAACAAAGAAGACCAAAGAACTATCTGAGGACTTGAGAAGCAAAATTGTGAGGAAGCATGGGCAATCTCAAGGCTACAAGTCCATCTACAGAGACCTGAATGTTCCTGTGTCTACCGTGCGCAGTGTCATCAATAAGTGTAAAGCCCACCGCGTTGTGGTTAATCTCCCTAGATGTGGACGGAAAAAAAAAATTGACGAGATATTTCAACGAAGGATTGTGCGGATGGTGGATAAAGAACCTCAACTACCATCCAAACAAGTTCAAGCTGTCCTGTAGTCCGAGGGTACAAACAGAGGCAACCTGTACTATCCGTCGGCATCTGAATGAAAAGGGATTTTATGGAAGGATACCCAGAAAGACCCCACTTCTGACCCAGAGACATAAAAAAGCCAGGCTGGAGTTAGCCAAAACCTGAGAAAGCCAAAACCATTTTTGGAAGAATGTTCTCTAGTCAGATGAGACAAAAGTAGAGCTTTTTGGGAAAAGGCATCAACATAGAGTTTACAGGAACAAAACGAGACCTTCAAAGAAAAGAACACTGTTCCCACAGTCAAACATGGCAGAGGTTCTCTGATGTTTTGGGGTTGCTTTGCTGCCTCTGGCACTGGACTGCTTGACCATGTGCATGACATTATAAAGTCTGAAGACTACCAACACATTTTGCAGCATAATGTAGGCCCCAGTGTGAGAAAGCTGGGTCTCCCTCAGAGGTCATGGGTCTTCCAGCAGGACAATGACCCAAAACACACTTCAAAAAACACTGGAAAATGGTTTGAGAGAAAGCACTGGGGACTTCTGAAGTGGCCAGCAATGAGTCTAGACCTGAATCCCATAGAACACCTGTGGAGAGATCTGAAAATGGCAGTTTGGAGAAGGCACCCTTCAAATCTTAGAGACTTGGGAGCAGTTGGCCAAAAAAGAATGGTCTAAAATTCCAACAGAGCATTGTAAGAAGCTCATTGATGGACACCGGAAGCGGTTGTTCGCAGTTATTTTGTCTGAAGGTAGTGCTACCAAGTATTAGGCTGAGGGTGCCAATACTTTTGTCCGGCCCAATTTGAGTTTTGTGTAAAATGATAATGATTTAAATTTTTTAAGTTCTCTTTTGTGTTTTTTCATTGCAAGCAAAATAAATGAAGATATCACTACTACAAATTGAGCATTATCTGACAGAATTGCAGGGGGGGGCAATACTTTTGGCCAGCAGTTGTCATAAGGCACCACATGATGCAAAAAGTACGGTGCACAATAGAGCTGTCCCGACTAGTCGACTTAGTCGATGACGTAAATCCGTCGATGAGCACAACACCCCGTCGACGGTTAATGAAGGGTTAAAAAAATATATGCGTGGAAAGTTCAGAATATCGGATGCTCTGTATGCAAGCGGGGAAAGCGGCACAAAGCCAAAAAAAGCACACCAGAGTGTCCAAAACATTGACTTATTTCAAAGAAACAAAGGAGGGTACACATTTCTGTCCTGTCTCTTCAATGCCAAGCTTGGCTGCACGTCGGCCGTGAATAAACACCTCAAGCGCCGTCACCCAGTTTGAATTTTTTTTTTTTTTTTTTTTTCATTTTTTTTGTACACCAGAGGGTGCTGTCGCCTTACTAAATAATAATGTTTCATTGACAATGGGCCTATAAATGGTAAATGGTGTTATAAGTGCGATTAGTATTGTTCTTAATGCTAACTGAAAGGTTTATTTCATGTTATGGTTTATTTTATGGTATAGAAAATTATATAAGGTTAAAAGGTCATAAATATATACAGTATATACAGTGATTGCACTCAAGGGAGAGATTGTCAATGATAAGGTAATAAATTAAGGTAAAGGCAATTCATATAGGCAATTCATTGATATATAAATAAGGTTTAAAAGGAAAAAGGTGAAAAGTTTTTGTTAATTTCTAATTGTGTTGTTTTATTTGTGTGCACCGTAGCTCTTACGGTGTGATTACATCAAGGATGGAATAAAAGTTGTAAACCATCAGTTTAAGAGACCATCTTTTCAATCGGGATGCTACACTAGTTAATTCTATCAGCATCTGAACTCATTGTTTATTTGTGATTTATTATTGTTATTTACGTGTTTATTTGTACTTTAATAAATAATTTGTGTTCCAATATGTTTTTTTGTGAATTAATAAGCGTCAACAAAAATGTCATGGCTAAATTAGTAAACAAAAAAAACAAAAACAATTTTTTAAAATTATTAGATTAGTCGACTAATCGTAAAAATAGTCTGCTGACTAATCGGGAGAAAATTAGTCGTTTGGGACAGCCCTAGTGCACAATATCACCCTGTATGTGTTACTGTGCCTCTTTCCATTAATAAAACATGATTATTCAGACATGCAACGGTTGTTCCAGGTACTCATACGCCATCGTAGGGATCAACCTGACCGAAATGGCGTTCAGTCTGCTAAAGAGCGGCGCTCTCAAAGCTCATTTCTATAACGCAGTGTCCGGCACCCCCGAGCTACGACACTTTCATCAGCTGTACTGTGAGTACAGCCATCTTAGAACTTATCAAACTAGATATGAGATTTAATATTTTTCCCCTCACTTATCTCACACTCTAGGCTACCTGGCATTTGAATTTGACAAATTCTGGCTGGCAGAGGAACCTGAAAGCATCATGCTGTTTAACCAGTACAGGGAAAAGTTCCACCACGTGGTACGGAACCTCCTAACCGACCCCCATGTGTGTCTCACGTTGAGCGCTACATCTAAAAACTAAAGGTACACCAGCGTGGAAGCCGACTGAACAAGACACCAGCACAGAACTCTGGTAATTAGAGGCAATAAACATTATTCTGATCATTGAGTCCGAAGATATTTGTGGAAAATGGTCATGAAATAATAGTAATAATTCAACTAGTGTTGCACCGATACCATTTTTTGGCTCCGGATACAGATTCCGCTCCCTGGCTATGCGGTATCGGCAAATCCTGATACTGTACTGATACCAAGTTTTTTGAAAAAGCATACAAAAATATTTTTTCTTTTACTGCTAGATTACTGCATACTCGAATGTAGCAAAATATCTATCATTACTTGGTCAGAAACTGCTTAACAACCTTTTGTGCCTACATGAGATGTGTGAAAATAAATGAACTCCTCTAAATGTTCAATTTCAGGGCATTTCAGGTCATTTCCTGATGATTTTTGGTGACTTTTTTGGGGGGCATTTTCAGGCGACTTTCTGTTGAATTCAGTTTACTGAAAAGGAAGTGACCCAAGAATGTCCCCAAATGAATAGGAAGTAACCTGTAAATGCCCTAAAATGATCAAGCGAGAAGCTAGCAAGAAACAGTGCTCTGGCGTCAGTGCCATTGACGGCGCTAGACATCCAATCCAGTCAAAGTGAATTTGATGTAGGGCTGCAGCTATCGATTTTTTTAGTAGTCGATTAATCGATGAAGCAGTTAGTTCGAGTAATCGATATTAAACATAAAAAATTAAAATACCTGAGCTGAGCCTTAAACGGTATGAAAAAATAAATAAATATGGATCTATGTACAACAAAAGAACAATTGGCTGAAGTGTGCTAGCTTAAATGCTATAATATGCTAACTTTTTTTTAACAATGCTCTTAACAAATGGTCCAGACACGTATTCCCACAAAAAAAAAAAAAAGGCCAAATATACCTATGAACTAAATTATGAATGAATTAAAAAACATTAGCTCAAACGAAAACCTAGCTTATGTTGCTCTTAACAGGGAGCAGCTGGATTAAGCTATGTGAAATGAAGCAGACTAGATGGCAGTGTATCCACCCAAATTAATAAAACTAAATGAAAACACTTTTAAAACAAACCATTACACCATTTTAACTAAACGCATACTCGAAGAAGCGAGTTAATCGATTCATAGTTGCAGCAGTAATATAATGTCTAGCGCCGTCCATGTCAGCCAATGAGATAACGTTAACACTCGATCGCTGCACTAGACGTCCAATTCCTTTTGACCGGGAGGGGCGCAAATGAACAAAAAAAAAAAACGCCATGAAAAACACACATTAAAAAAAAACTGAAAAAATTGCAGAAAAAACCCCCTGCAAAACCTAAAAATTGGCAACCCCGCAAACCCCCCCCCGCCCAAAAAAAGGACCCCCCCTGTACCAATATGAGGGAAAAAAAGGTCATTTATTTAATATTTTAGATTTAACCGTGATGGCGCACTCATTGGCTGCCATGAACGGCACTAGATGTTCACTCCATGTTGACTGGGAGGTGCAAATGAACATCCTCAGAATTTTTGACATCAGGCTTAATCTTCGAGTTAGCGAGGGTTGAATTAGTCGGTGGAGGTGATTTCAACAAATTCCGTGCAATATGTAAGTTCTGCAGGACTATTTTTTTAGATGTGTAATACGACCACAATAGAGAGGAATGCTTCAGCCACTCGTGCTAACGCTGCATTCCAGGAAGGTGGGAAGTCGAGTCAAGTTGTGACCTCAAAGTGTTCCAAGCAAATGTAAACAGCAAAGATGGCCGATCGCCAAAAGTTGTTTTTAATTTTTTCCCTCAAAAGACATTCTGAACTCCAGCAAACCTGCCTTCTCGTAAGCGATCAAATAGTGGAAGCATTCCAATAATTTTCCAGATCGAAGGTTGGAAACTCTGACTTCCCGCCTTCCTTGAATGCAGCATCAGTCTGCTGAGTTAACTGACGGCCGATGACATGGTGACATGTGCATTTAGAAGGAAACAGACAGAAGAAATGGGCAAAGGGAAAAATTCCACAAACTCCCTATGAAGAACGAGGACTATTATCAACTGGTTACTTGCTGCAGTCTCTGCAATGTTTAAAAAATAAAAATAAAAAATTAGCTCATCACTTATGCTAGCAAATGACACAAGTTTGCTAGCCTGCTTTTGCCAGCTTTCCCCCCTAGCAAAACTAACATCTTTAAAGATCCTCATGTCAATGTTCATGAAACTTCAAATCCAAACTGCTATTACCATTTAACATTTACATTTATCCACCTTTTATAAAGCAGACATGTCCAAAGTCCGGCCCGGGGGCCAAATGCGGCCCGTGGTCAAATTTCATCCGGCCCCCAGCCTCTGTCATAAAACGTCTGGCCCGTACACAGACTTAAAAAATTGGTCAGCAGTACTGCAACCAGCATATGAAGTAGCTTACACACGAAATGCTGCTCCTCATTTACCCACTAAAAGGCAGCAGCACTTTAACCCTTTATTGCCAAATGTATCACATTTGATACACCTAAAATTTAATGATTTTGAGACTGATTTAGAATTTTGACATTTCTTTTTGAAAAACAAAAAAAATGATGGATGCAAGTCAACACATGCATCTGCAAATTCCATGAGAAAAAAAACATTTAGCATGGGTTATAGATAATAGAGCACTTATTACTAGGGCTGTCAAATGATTACAATTTTTAATCGAGTTAATTACAGCTTAAAAATTAATTAATCGCAATTAATCGCAATTCAAACCATCTATAAAATATGCCATATTTTTCTGTAAATTATTGTTGGAATGGAAAGATAAGACACAAGATGGATATATACATTCAACATACGGTACATACATAAGTACTGTATTTGTTTTTTATAACAATAAATCAACAAGATGGCATTATCATTATTAACATTCTGTTAAAGTGATCCATGGATAGAAAGACTTGTAGTTCATAAAAGATAAATGTTCGTACAAGTTATAGAAATTTTGTATTAAAACCCCTCTCAATGTTTTCGTTTTAATAAAATTTGTAAAATTTTCAATCAAAAAATAAACTAGTAGCCCGCCATTGTTGATGTCAATAATTACACAATGCTCATGGGTGCTTCAGCCCATAAAATCAGTCACACCCAAGCGCCAGCAGAGGGCGACAAAACTCCCAAAAACACAAGTAACAAGTTGGCATTGCACTGTGCTGTCATTTTAATCTGTTTGAGCGGGGCATGTGCGTTAATTGCGTCAAATATTTTAACGTGATTAATTTAAAAAATTAATTACCGCCCGTTAACGCAATAATTTTGACTGCCATACTTATTACACAAATTCATTTTGACTTTTCTTTTTACAAATTTGAAAAAAAGGTTTCATTAGGACCTTATTTTTCAAATTTTGGGATTCTCTGATAATTGCTTCATGTTGCAGGTATTTAAGGGCTAAGCAACATTACCCCATGTGAGCCATTACTTCCATTTTTTAAAATGGCGACAACAAAAAACAGAAAGTTGACTGTGACGGCCGACGCTTCAAGGATGGGTGGAAATTGGACTATTTCTTCACTAAAATACGCAACAACTGTGTCTGCCTCATTTGCAAAGAGACAGTCGCTGTTTTTAAAGATTTCAGTGTTAGGCGATATTACCAAACAAGACTATCTGACATGTACGACTAAATTACACGGAAGATACGCAGCGAGAAATTGAAGCAACTTGAAGCTAGTTTACTTTCACAGCAGCACTATTTCGCAAATGCCCGAGAGTCGAAAGAGAACGCCACAAAGGCTAGTTGCAAGATTGTTGAAATGATTAATTATAAAAAAAATGATCAAGCAAATGTGCCACATGGCTTGCTAAAATATGCCTAAATATATTGTTCTACGTAAAGCACGTCGGCCAAAGTTGGCCCCCCACATTTTTACCACACCAAATCTGGTGCCCTTTGCAAAAAGTTTGGACACCCCTGTTTTAAAGTATACGCTAATACATTGAAAATATGACTGCTAAATTAGCATATTCAACAGCAGTCACCAAAATAAAAACACTTAATGCGACAAGTGCTGGTGCTTCGAAAGCGGCGTTTGTAACTTGCGGCCATCTTGGGAAGGGCGACCGTCGCACAGAAGTACATATTACGCAATACTAGCCGATACGATGCCTGCATTTTAATCCCCTACCGATACTAGTATCAGTGCAACACTAAATTCAACACACAAGACAAAACACCTCTTATTTACAGTATGTCTGTAAAAATGTCACCAAGGCCTTTTTTGTTGGTTTTCTATTTTGTAATCTCAATAAAAGCACATGCACACAAAAGACTGTAAAAGAAGTCAACAGTATTTATATCTTGCATTCAGATATACAGCTTTTACATTCGACAGGCAGATTTGGACATCTTATAAAAGTGCAAACACATTCTAACACCTTTAGTATACTCACATGACACATTCGTTAAACTTAACGTTATCACAGGTGAAAAATACTGTTGTTCATGTAAGTAATTAGAGGAATTAAACACAGCTGTGTTTTAATTCATCAGATCGCAGCTGAGTTTCATTAAGAGACCGTCCTTGTGTAGTTATTAACTCACATGCCATTGACGATGGTAGACGTCCAGTCTGTTTGAACGTCTACTAGAGACGAACCTGATTGGATGTCTATCATCGTGAATGCCGCTAAAAGAGTTAATAGACTACGCTGCCTCTGGTGGCGAAAGAGTGAACACCAGAAGGAGCAGCGCAATGTCAGTGCACATTAGCATGAAGTCTTGAATTATTTTTTTTTTCACATTCTATTGAATGTTGTTCCTGTATGTTTTTAAGAAGTATAATACTGTCGAGTGCTAGTTTTCCTATTAAAAATGTGTTGATAACATTTTTTTGTTGGTGTGTTTTGAGTTAAGAGCGTAGTCTGGGAAAGGATTACGCTCGTAAGGCACCGTTGTATTGCATTGTACTCATGATAACTGTTTTCTTAAAGATATTTTTTAAAGGATATTACTTGTCTTTGATTGCATTTTGAATTGTATTTATTTCAAATGTATTCAATAAGTGATTTTATTCCACTTGGATTTAATTTGAAAAATATATTAATTATAAAATTGTATTTTTACGTTCACTTATTTATAAATAGTCAATAAATTATTAGGTTTTCCCAGTATTTTTCCGCTGAGGGTTCCTGAGTGTACTTAAATGTCTTGTCCGTTGCGTTCAGGTTCAGTTGGACGTCTCAAAGCGCTTCTTGGTCACCATCATGGCGCGCTTGATTTGTTCGAAGGAGACGAACATGACGACGTTCCACGAGCCGAGTCTCAGGAAGGACGGCACAAAGCTTTAAAAAAAAAATAAAATATAGGAGGCAAAATTATGGGATGGGGTGAGTGATTTTGGCAGCCACTGTGGCCGTAATCAGCCACAGTGGTAATAAAAGGTATCTGCACCTTTTGTAATTTCTCACATTTCGGCATGAAATCACCATCAAATGTGATCTGATCTTTGTCAAAATCATACAGATGAAAAAACTCTGCTTTAACTAAAATCACCCAAACATTTCTAGGTTTTCATATTTTAATGAGGACAGCATTCAAACAATGACAGAAGAGGAAAAAATAAGTGAACCCTCTGCCTAAGGAGACTTAAAGAGAAATTGAAAGTAATTTTTACTAAATATAAGTCAGGTTTGTCCCCAATCACTGATGAGTTGTTTAAAGCTACCCTATCCACTATAAAACACACACCAGGTAAGAAATGTCTTGATGAGAAGCATTGTCTGATGTGCTCAGTCAAAAGAGCTGTCTTAAGACCTGCGATCAAGGATTGTTGATTTGTATAAAGCTGGGAAAGGATACAAAACCGTCACTAAAAGTCTGGATGTTCATCAGTTGAAAGTCAGAAAAGTTGCCTACAAATGGAGAGAGTTTGGCACTGTTGCTTCTCTCCCAAGGAGTGGCCTTCCACCAAAGATGACGCCAAGAGTTCAGCTCAGAATACTCAGATAGGTGAAAAAGAACCCCAAAGTGTCTGCTAAAAACTTACAGGAATCACTGGCCAATATCTCTGTGCACACATCAACTACATGTAAAACTATGGCCAAGATGGTGTTAATGGGAGGACTCACGGAGGAAGCCAGTGCTGTCTAAAAAAAAAAACATTGTTGCTTGTTTAATATCTGCAAAAAGGCACTTGGACACTCCACGGAAGTTTTGGCCAAATATTTTGTGGACTGATGAAACCAAAGTTAAATTGGTTGGGAGTAACGCACAACGTCATTTGTGGAGGAAAAATGGTACAGCTCACCAACATCAACACCTCATCCCCACCATGAAGCATGTTGGAGGGAGCATCGTGATTTGGGGCTGTTTTGCTTCCTCAGGGCCTGGACAACTTGCAATCATTAATGAAAGAATGAATTCAAAAGTTTATCAGGATGTTTTGCAGGAAAACCTGAGACCGTCTGTCAGACAGTTGAAGCTAAAAAGAGGATGGATGCTGCAACAAGACAATGATCCAAAACTAGGGTTGTTCCGATCATGTTTTTTTGCTCCCGATCCGATCCCAATATTTCCCGATCCGATTGCATTTTTTTTGCTCCCGATTCCATCCCAATCATTCCCGATAATTTTTCCCGATCATATACATTTTGGCAATGCATTAAGAAAAAAATGAATAAAACTCGGACGAATATATACATTCAACATACAGTACATAAGTACTGTATTTGTTTATTATGACAATAAATCCTCAAGATGGCATTTACATTATTAACATTCTTTCTGTGAGAGTGATCCACGGATAGAAAGACTTGTAATTCTTAAAGGATAAATGTGACTTTGTATATTGTGACTAAATATTACCATCTAGTGTATTTGTTGAGCTTTCAGTAAATGATACTGTAGCCATTTAACTGTTCTGCCCAAATGCATGATGCGAAGTGCAACCATGACTGTGCAAAGCGGCACCAATTGATATATCTTCTCTGCGGTGGGAAATAACATAGGGTGTTAAGAAAAAGATCAACTACTACCCTGCTTCCCCACATTGCTTCCCACGATATTTAATTGTTGAGAGAGGGATTTTAAGGCTTTAGCCAATTAAAAAAAGGCTTTAAAGGCTGCCAAAATTCACTCTACTCATTTTACGCTGCCTTTTAGCTCTATATATAGGTAAAACGGCGCCATTATAGATTGAATGCGACAATGCGTGAGTGGGTCGTGCAGCGCATGCGTTGATTGCGTTAAATACTTTAACGTGATTAATTTTTTAAAAATTAATTACCGCCGTTAATGCGATAAATTTGATAACCCTACTTTAAGCCAAAACTAAAGAATCTGGATGAGTGTAAGACATTTTGTCTGTAACGTTAATACAATTAGAAAACGATTTAATTAAAAAATACATATATTTAAAAAAGGCATGCCCGATATTTTTTTGCCGATTCCGTTACTTTGAAAATGACGTCCCCATCGATCGGGACATCTTTATCCAAAACAGAGGTAAATCAACTTCAGAATTATTTCAGAAGAACAAAATACACGTTCTGGATTGGCCAAGTCAAAGTCCAGACTTTAACCCCATTGAGATACTGTGGCATGACCTAAAGACAGCGATTCATGCCAGATATCCCAGGAATCTGACTAAACTACAGCAGTTTTGTAGAGAAGAATGGGCCAAGATTAGTCCTGATCGATGTGCCAGACATCTGCAGCTACAGGAAGCGTCTGGTTATTGCTGCCAAAGGGGGGGGCACAAAATATTAAATGTGATGGTTCACCTATTGTTCCTCCTCCTGTCAATGTTTGCATACTATCCTAATTAAAATATTAGTTAAAGCACTGTTTTTTCATCTGTGTGATTTTGACAAAGATCCGATCACATTTGATGGTGATTTCTACCTATTTTCTAAACGGGTGAAGTTGCAAAATCACAAGGGGTGCAAATACTTCCGCTCCTCACTGTATATTCTTTATCCTCTGTAAAGGATGACTATCTTTAAAGTGATTTTTAAAACTTGTGTCAACATGACATAGTATAACAAAATAGTGACTCCGTGCTCACCCCTTGTAGAAAGCTGTGGGCCCCTCTTTGGTCAACATGGTCCACGCGCAGTTGATAGCGCTGCGGTACTGACCCGGCGGCGAGTTCATGTACCTGGTCTTCACCACGTCCACCGGAGAGGCGATCACCGTAGTGACGAAGCCGGCGCCGAAGGCCGACACAAAGTGACACGGCAGGTTGTCTGGGAAAGAGGCGGGGAAGTGGATCTTATCAGCCGGAGGGCGTGAGGGCCACGGGCCAACGGGAGGGCTCGCCGCGTGCGTCACCTGACATGAGCTTGTGTCGCAGGATGGCTTCTTTGATGAGGTCGTACGTCACTAGCTCAGTGCAGTTGACCAACGCGTTCCTCGTGATGTTAGGCAACGTTCCTACAGTGGTTTTCAGAAGTTAACTCAATTTAAAATCGACACATAAAGGGATTTCTAGTATAAACAAGGTTCATGTATAAGTATTTAGTTATGCAAATGGTGTATTTCTTCAACCTCTGATTAGGATGAAAATATTGTTTATTCACACCGCTAACGAGTGCAGTTATTTTGTGACGGCAGGACAGTAGAGTTTAGGGCGGCAGCTATCGATTATTTAAATCAAGACTAGGTAACTTTTAAGTTTTGGTCGATTTTAGCGACGCAGATGGACAAAAGTGTTAGTGTTTTGCCTTAAGGAAAACTACGTTTCCCATGCGGACCAGCGCACAGTGTTGTAAAATCCTGATCTCCCAGATGTCTGCAAACATTTGTTTCTAGCAACTGTATGAAAAATGAATAGTCATAGACTTCAAAACTATTGACCTGACACTTCGTCATTCTTTGCGTATTGCCATAGGGAGCTGAGCTTGATTTAGTAATAGTCAATTGAAGACAACACACACTCATGTCCAGGCCGGATTTAAGCTTGGATTTTTGAAGAGGTATGAAAGCTGTACCGCATACAAACAGGAAGGATTGTCTCAGGAGTGATTTGTTCGAGGATTCAAGGTAATTATATTTTTCGTACCATGCATGCATTTTTAAATGTGAAAAAAAATCAATGAGAAATCAGCGACTACTGCATTGGCATCAAAGTTTGCCATATTTACGTAAAATAAATGCTAACTGGACGTTTTTTATTTTTTTTATTTTAACCAAGAATCAAGACTATTTTACGTCCATTTCTAAGAATTCAGGGATTTAAGCATTTATTTACAAGAATTTACACCCGAAAATCTCTGTTTACGTCAGGCGGCCGCTAGCCTTAGTCGCTAACAAAATGGCATTATACTTCGCCATATTTACGTAAAATAAACGCTAACTGCATGGTTTCTTTGCTTTTAACCAAGAGTTGAGACTGTTTTACGTCTATATCTATGAAGAATTTGGGGATTTGAGCATTTATTCGTCAGAATTTTCACCGGTAAAGCTCGGTTTACATCAGGCGACAGCTACCCTCATTCACTACAACTATATAAAGAACTATGCAACTGTATAATGACAATAAAGGGCTGTTCTATCAAAATAATTTTTTCATTATTTATATATTACAATTGATTCTGCATGTTTTCCTCAAGTATTAGTTTGTGATGTGAAAATTGAGTGATTTATTAGCTGTTGAAAAAAAAATTAAGTTGCTATTTTGGGCAAAAACATGTTAAATATTGCTATTGGTCTTGAAAATATAGGTGATTATCTCTGCATTTGGTGATTTCTTGTGTATCTAGTGTAAAATCTGAGAATTTGCTGCTCATGGAGACTCAGATATGGCTAAGGTAGGTGCCTGTTTTGGTTTTAGGTCGGTAGTGGCTTTGGTTTTGAAAATATTTGAACTTGAAGTTTTTGAAAATAGGCCCCCTACGGATCGGCCCTTCGCCCCATGTCATGTCAATATATTATGAAGTCTATGGAATAGTAATGAGGTAATGAATCCAGTTGTGGCTAAACAATAGCATATGGCGGTGTTGATAATAAGAAACGTTTGATTTTGTACCGTATTCCCCCACCTATTTTGTGTCAAGTGTTTTATTGTTAAAATGCGTGTCGTTTTGAAAATAAGTGTAGTAAGGCTGCAGCTATCGATTATTTTAGTAGTCGCTTAATGTCCACTAATCGGGCTAGGAACATTAAATGCGTTGCAGAATCAATTTTAGGATATGTAAAACAAAGGTTTATTGCACATTTAAAAGAGCATTAAATGCGAATACAAATTAAAATTCCCGAGTGTTTCTTCAAACTATGCAGAATTGCACTTTCATTTAAAAATAAATGTGAAAACTTGATCTTAGCTGCTAGCTTAAATGCTATAAAATGTTTTGTTTTACAGTGCTCTTAACATATCATTAAAACACATATTCTCACAAAAAAAACAGCTAAATACACCTATAAACTAAATAACGAATGCATAAAAAAACATTAGCTCCATTGATAACTTATCTGATGTTGGTCTTAACAGGGACCAGCTGGATTCAGCCATGTTAAATGAGTTATTTCATCATCACTGTTGCCACTAGAGGGCAATGTACACACCCAAATCAATAAAACTACATGCAAACACTTTCAAAACAGACCACTACAACACCACTCTAATTAAACAAATACTAAAAGCAACAAAATTTGATTCGAGGCTTTTTTTCTAATCGAAATACTCAAGTTTGTCGATTAATCGTTGCAGCACTAGTACACTTATAACCACGCATGTACACACTGCATCATAATGCAGAGTTGTGAGCGCCATTGTAGTTATGGTTTCCTTTAGAGTGCTTTTATGTCTGTCAGTTAGGGCTGCCACTTATTAATCGACTAAATAAAATTGTACAAATCTTATCTGTAAGCCTTTATGATTAATTTTATGGCTAATTTTCAATTAAAGGAAAAAAATAATATAATTAAAAAAGTAAAAATGGAAAAAACTCAGTATTCTTTTTATTTTATTTTTTTTAATGTATTTGTTTTTGTATATTTTTCAAACATTCACATGTATTATGATATTTATATATTCACACAATGATTTGATTTAAATAAAGGTTGTGTAGTCCTGACTGAACAATCCAAGACTACAGAAACTTTATTTACATTTAATTGTAGCAGAGAACATGAGGTCTTTGCACACGATTTATAATATATATACTGAATATTTACTGACTTTTTTGTTTTAATATACATATATATTGAGAATAATTTTTTAAATTAAAATATTTTTAAAAAAAAAAGCATTTCACTTTTTTTTTAATTACAAAATAAAATTGATAAAAAAGATTAAATCACTAAAAAGAGTATATTTACTCTATTATGGATGACCAAATAGGACAGAATGAAATATACATATACATCCTTAAATAAATACTTAAATGTGTCATTAATTAATTAAAATGGGAATTAAATAAAGTGGAATTAAATGTTACGGAGCTCCTAAAGGGCCATCTACCGAAATAAAATAAATTTAAGCAATCTGGTGCGCACCAGAAACTATCTAGTAAACATCAGTATTACATAGCATTTAAGCTAGCGGACTTTTGCTATGCAAGTTAGCCAATAGCGTACCGCACTAATGCTATTTTTAGACCGTGACATCGCCATTGTAACGCGGAAGTGGGTCATTATAGAAATGCCCTCGCATACAATCCATGTTATTACTGCTTGTTTTCTCCGGTAATCTTTCAAAAAAAGAACATGCTGATCAAACACTGCTGCTATGGAACTTGTAGAAACGACTCTAGACATTACGACATATGAAGGATGTTTTCTTCACGTTTCCCGAAACAAAAAACTTGGAGGAAAAATGTGAAGAATGGATCAACTTGCGTGGACGTCCAAAAGACCAGTTTAACGCCAGCAAGGTGAAGCTATTCACAGAGGACGAAAAGGTAAGCCATTTTGATATTTTTACTTATTTTTTAGCGTGGCGTTTTGCTGTACTGCTTCTGTCTGATGACAATAAATGACCTCAAAAAAAAAAAAATCAAATGGTATCTGACTGCCACTGTTACCTTTTCTGTTGAAAAAAAAACAACTTTAGTAAAGGGGAAGTGTAAACAAATAAATAATAATAAAATAATTTCATGAAGTGCTACACCGAAACTCTAATGTGACCTGTGACGACGGCGACTTTGTTATAAGAGTATTTTTTTTAGATCGCACCTTTCCAGAGTCCTCGCAGTCCTTCGTTGCGAAAGATGTGTCTGTAGGCTTGCATGGTTCCGCTGTAGCGCCGCGCCACGCCGTCTAGGTTCATCTGAGCCTGGAATCGAACCTTCACTACGTCGGTGGGTTGCGCGAAAGACACCGCCATGGCGCCCGTCGTGCAGCCGGCCAGGATGCGCATCAACACTCCCGCGTCTACAAAACACACAATGCCATTGTTTCTAGTGAAGGGATGCGCTATCCAGACTCCCTCTAGTGGTACGCCAAAGAATCACTGTTTTTTTAACGCCGACGCAGTCCAAGTTGACCATAGGTTTGTTGTACAGATAGTCCCCGGGTTAAGAACAAGTTCCGTTCCTATGCTTGCGACGTAACCCGAATTTCTGCGTAATATCCCATTAAATACCCCTAAATCTCTAAATAACAATCCAAAATTATTTTGTTTAATGATGGAGGATACACTGCACTCTGGTGGCAGCGTTGGGTCTGGCTGGATCGCCTTGTATGATTGAGAAGCACACTCAAATAGGGCTGCAGCTATCAAATATTTTAGTAGTCGATTAATCGAGGGACTAGTTAGTTCAAGTAATCGGATAAGGAACATGAAAAATTCAAATACATGAGCTGAGCCTCAAAAAGGTATACTTTTTTTTTTTAATGATCTTTGTACAAGAAAAAAATAATTGGGTAACTTACATAGAAAAAGTTCGCTAGCTTAAATGCTATAAGTTTTTTTTTTTTTTACAATGCTCTTAACAAATTTTTCAGACACATATTACCACAAAAAACAGTTAAATCTACTTATAAACTAAATTATGGATGCAATAAAAAACATTAGCTCAAACAAAAACTTAGCTTACTTTGGTCTTAACAGGTAGCAGTTGGCTCATTTGTTCAGCCATGTGAAAAGAGGCAGACCACAGGGCAGTGTATCCACCCTAATCAATAAAACTGAATGCAAACACGTTCAAAATAAACCATTACAACGCCACTTTAATTAAACGAATACTCGAAGCAACAATATTTAATTCGAATATTTTTTTCTAATCGAATACCCGAGTTAAATCAATTAATCGTCAACTCAAACGTCTGACATGGATAAAGGATAGCTGCACTCTGGTTTGGCCTACATAAGACTGTAAGTTGTTTCAGCTAATATATGTTTGTGTATGGATTTGTAATTAAGTTTACGACTACAGTTTGTGGAGTTACGTGTGAGCGATTTGCTATGAGAATTGCAAATACGTTAGCATTCGTAGCATTTAGGCTAGTAGACTTTTGTTTGGCAAATTGATATTTGAGCACCAATTGTTTTGTGTCACGGTTTTATTGTTAAAATACGTGTCGTTTTGAACAAAAGTGTATATATGTGGGTTAAAGTTTTACAAATTGCCAAACGTGAAGGAAGTAAAAAGCTTCCAAAAGTACAATTGCAATTACCATTGTTTGCTGTCGGTAAAGCTGAACAACTTCACGTTTAGTGAGGACAGAACACATAATATTAATTAAGTAAAGTAAAAAAATAAGATACTGTGAGCAGTGGCGCCTCCAGAAATTTTTCAAAGGGGTGGCCAGATGGGGCCACTTAAAATCTTGGCTTGGCCAAAACTAAAAGCCATAATTTCAGGTTTTCATTATATTGTTGCAGTAAAAAGGTTAAGGGAAAACGATCAGAAAGACTTAAGGACACGGCTACTGATATACTTTGGTGTATTGTGTCATATTTCATGTTACTAATGATTTAATGTGCATAGTCCATAACTGTCCAGTCAACATTATGAGTTCCACAACAATTCTGTTTTATTGTGTTATGTATATATTAGGCATAAGGTGTACATTTAACTAGGGCTGTCAAATGATTAAAATTTTTAATCAAGTTAATAACAGCTTAAAAATTAATTAATCGTAATTAATCGCAATTCAAACCATCTCTAAAATATGCCATATTTTTCTGTAAATTATTGTTGGAATGGAAAGATAAGACAAGACGGATATATACATTCAACATACTGTACATAAGTACTGTATTTGTTTATTATAACAATAAATCCACAAGATGGCATTAACATTATTAACATTCTTTCTGTGAAAGGGATCCACGGATAGAAAGACTTGACAGATAAATGTGAGTTTGTATATTGTGACTAAATATTGCAATCTAGTGTATTTGTTGAATTTGTTGAGCTTTCAGTAAATGATACTGTAGCGACTTAACTGTTCTGCCCAAATGCATGATGGTAAGTGGTGCAACCATGACTGTGTGTGGTGGCTGCAAATGCTATATCTTCTCTGCGTTGGGTACACTACAGGGTGTTAAGAAAAAGATCAACTCCTGTCATTCTTCCCCACGTCGCTTCCTACAATATTTTTATAGTTGCTGTGGGAGAAAGCTTTTGCACGGCCCAAATGAATGCTTGTATCTACTCCACTCACTTGACACTGCCTCTTATCTCTGTATGTAAGTAAAACGGTACCATTGTAGGCTGTTTGCGGCAATGCATGAATGAGTCGTACCATGAATGCGTTAATTGCGATAAATATTTTCACGTGATTAATTAAAAAAAAAAAAATTTACCGCCTGTTAATACGATAAATTTGACAGCCCTACATTTGACAAAACAAAATAAATGCATTAATTTGGGATGAAATCCATACCTGATGCTACAACAATCTAACGATATACTGGCAAGCGGGGTGGCCAGTGGGGTGGCCAATCAATTTATAGGGGTGGCCGTGGCGGCGCCACTGACTGTGAGACACAATAAGGTACTGTTTATTCGACTAAAAACAAAGAAACACCTGAAGACAAACTGGCAGACAAGACTCTGGCGTCATAATGTCGAAATTGCCTAAGTCGAGTGTGTCGTAACCCGGGGACTACCTGTACTTCCCCGTACCCAGTGCGTGTCAACCTTCCACTGAGCAAACCAGTTTTGGCTCCTTTCAGATAGAGGTATAGCAGTTGAAAGAAATGGAATAAAGTATGTAAATTGGAGGGCAAATCAGTCCAAAACCTGGTCTAAAACAAAAATTTGCCTTTATTCAGGGTACGAAAATCGAGCCCTGCACATCTGAATCCTTGCCAAACCCCTTAGAATTACTCCACTGAACCCACACTTAAAAAAAATAACTGGTGGATTGACTTGATAAAATCACTGTAACAATTTGAAAGCAGTGCAAGTTAAGAACCACTGAGTTAAATAAAGCTACCTACTTTCCGCTCCTCCGGTGTAGAAATCCCTGACGTTGTCGTAGAGGCCGATTCGGACCGAGGCAAAGCACACCTGTCTCTGCAGTCCCGCCACCAGCCCGTTGTAGAGCGAGCGCGGGCCCTCGGTGCGTATCATGGTACTGATGGTCCCGAACACGCCTCTGTAGCGAATGGCCTTGGCTTCCGCCGCCGCCACCTTCTTCTCACCTTGGATCTGAACGCCAATTTGCAGTCAACGATCGCATAGTGATGCACGTTTGTACATAATAATAATTAGGGCTGTCAAACGATTAAAATTTTTAATCGAGTTAATTACAGCTTAAACATTAATTAATCCTAATTAATCGCAATTCAAACCATCTATAAAATATGCCATATTTTTCTGTAAATTATCGTTAGAATGGAAAGATAAGACACAAGATAGATATATACATTCAACATATGGTACATAAGTACTGTATTTGTTTATAATAACAATAAATCAACAAGATGGCATTCACATTAACATTCTGTTAAAGCGATCCATGGATAGAAAGACTTGTAGTTCTTAAAAGATAAATGTTAGTACAAGTTATAGAAATTTTATAATTAAAACCCCTCAATGTTTTCGTTTTAATAAAATTTGTAAAATTTTCAATCAAAAAAATAAACTAGTAGCTCTCCATTGTTGATGTCAATAATTACACAATTCTCATGGTCATAAAACCAGTCGCACCCAAGTGCCAGTTTATTATGTTGAAGTAAACAATGACCAAAGAACTTTCCACAGCAGCTCAAACAGCTGTTTTTGTCACAGAAAACACAAGCTTCAGTATACAGTACAAATGTAAAAAGGTTGTCCGCACAAAATATTAAATGTAATGGTTCACTTATCTTTCCATATTGCCATATATTTCTGTAAATTATCGTTGGAATGGAAAGATAAAACACAAGACGGATATATACATTAAACATATGATACATAAGTACTGTATTTGTTTATTATAACAATAAATCAACAAGATGGCATTAACATTCTGCTAATGTTAATAGTTGTAGTTCTTAAAAGATGTTAGTACAAGTTATAGAAATCTTATATTAAAACCCCTCTTAATGTTTTTGTTTTAATAAAATTTGTAAAATTTTCAAACAAAAAATAAACTAGTAGCCCACCATTGTTGATGTCAATAATTACACCATGCTCACTCTCCAAACCCATAAAATCATTTGGACCCAAGTGCCAGCGGAGGGCGCCAAACACCAAAAAACAAGTAACAAGCGGACATTACACTGCGGTCATTTTAATCTGTTTGAGCGGGGCATGTGCGTTAAATGCGTCAAATATTTTTAACGTGATCAATTTAAAAAATTAATTACCGCCCGTTAACGCGATTATTTTGACAGCCCTAATAATAATGTGTTTCGAAGTGTATTTCTGAACACACAAGCTCACTTTACAAGAAGAACAAATCATTGTATGATTTTTAAATAATTGATCTGTAATTTACTGGGGTTCATAATTATTTGTACCCTTGAGAAAATCTGTCTTAATATTTAGTACAGAAGCCTTTGTTTGCAATTACAGAGGTTGGACACTTTCTGTAGTTCTTCGCTAGGTTTTCACTTATGGAAAAAGGGATTTTGGCCCATTCCTCCACACAAATCTTCTCTAGATCTGTCAGGTTTCGGGGCTGTTTTTGAAAAACACAAAGTTTCAGCTCCATCAAAAGATTTTCTATAGGATTGAGGTCTGGAGACTGGCTTGGCCACTCCAGAACCTTAATATGCTTTTCACGCGGGCACTCCTTAGTCAGCTTGGCTGTGTGCTTCGGCTCATTGTCATGTTGGAAGACCAGCCACGACTCATCTTCAAGCCTCTGACTGAGGGAAGGAGGTTGTGGCTCAAAATGTTTCGATTGAAAGGAATAGTATCTTTTCTCATATTTACTGTTTGACTGTTTGTATTACTCTAACGTACCCAATATAAAATAAATAGCATTTATATCCAGGGATGGGAATTGATAGGATTTTTACGATTCTGATTCCATTATCGATTTTGCTTAACGGTTCGATTCTCTTATCGATTCTAGTTTGGGCTAATGGACTGTATGAGGTTCTGGGTTCAATAAGGCTACGTTCATACTACAGGTCTTAATGCACGAATCCGATTTTTTCGTGTTTTTCCGACTCGAGTGAGGCATTAACTTGACGGTCTGAACGTGACAAGTCGCATAGAACCGGACCATTTCAAATCCGATCTGGGTCACTTTCGTTTGTGGTTCAAATCCGATCTGGGCCACATTTTTCCAGACTGTCGCGGCGGTCTGTACTGTCCACTCTCCCAAATTGGATTTCATGCAGCAATTACGTCATCAAATAGCGAGAGGGACTCTACCGTAGCGATGCAGCTGTGCGTTGTTAGCGCCTAGCTTGCAGTGAACACGGCTTTTGGGGAGGGGCTGGCTTGACAACAGTCATAAAAAATAAAAATGGGTTGAGGATAAGCCTGAGAATGCTCAGTTTTCTCTCTGCTCCAAGTGAGGAATATTTCAACATTGCCTACACGGCCGAGAGTCGGGGCAAACGGCCCGTATGTGTGTGTGACATGCACGGACGGTGCGTCCATGCTATCGATCCATATAAACTTTGAATATAAGCCTAAACGGGGATTATTTATGTCTGTTATTTGTGTCCTCCTTTTGAAAAGCAAAGTATGATATCCCTGGAATGACGGATGACGTGTGTCTTTTGTTTTGATGCTTCTGCGCATGCGGGTCTTCTTGCTCAGCGCGTGTCGGACTGCGAATTAGTGCGCATGCGTAATACTTGAACGGTCTCAATGGACAAAGGCAGTCTGAACGGGCACGCCAAAAAAACAGATATGACAAAAAATCGGATTCGTGCATTAAGACCTGTAGTATGAACGTAGCCTATGTTTTATGGTTATCACTTTTAATCCAATTTGGCAAAAGGCACAACTATATACAGGCAATGGCACTTGATATGAGAATCACTCAATGAGCAGTTTAAAGCATGCGTGGAAAGATGTTGATGTATTTGTATGTGTGTGGAAGAAGACTGGAATGTGTGGGTATATGTGTGGTTCTGAAAGGAAACAAAATTACATCATATTAGTGCTGATGCAATAAACAATGCAAATTGACTGTAAAGCAGTCAATAACACACATACAGTGGGGCAAATAAATATTTAGTCAACCACTATTTGTGCAAGTTCTCCCACTGAAAATATTAGAGAGGCCTGTAATTGTCAACATGGGTAAACCTCAACCATGAGAGACAGAATGTGGAAAAAAAAACAGAAAAACAAATTGTTTGATTTTTAAAGAATTTATTTGCAAATCATGGTGGAAAATAAGTATTTGGTCTATACCAAGAGTTCATCTCAATACTTTGTTACGTACCCTTTGTTGGCAATAACGGAGGCCAAACGTTTTCTGTAACTAGGGCTGCAGCTATCGAATATTTTAGTAATCGAGTAATCGACTGAAAATTCTATCGATTAATCGAGTAATCGGATAAAACAAATATATTTTTAGGTGAAAAGCAATTATAAATATACATGAGAAAACAAGACATTTCATCTCATCTTGAACCATTTTCAGTCAATCAATGTCTTTATTTTCGATGTATATTGTTGAAACAATTGCATCTCAGATGTAACTAGAATAAAAAAGACTAATTCACTGCTTTCACTCAAAAAACTTTTAGATCTTATTAAAAAAAAAAAAAAAAATTATATATATCTTACCTAAAAATGCCGTTACGCTTGATAACACACATCACTTAAAAGTTAGGATTTTTTTCCCACGTGTTTCAATTGAATTTCTATTTGTGTCAAGCCATTTTTAAGTTCTAGTTAAGTTTTAAGTTAGTCTAAACTGTAAGTCCTGAGAGGATTTTGAGTTTTTGCAGTGTTCAAAATAAATGTATGATACAGGCTGTATTGGAGCACATTAGGGACCAGTGCTACTTGGTGTTTTATCCAGCAATGACTACTGTGCTAAAATTGATAGTTAGCATTATTGAGTTTTTATTTTACACCCTCATCACTCCACAACGCTATGTTATGTTCAAGCCTGTATGTAAGACACGTTAGCCACGTATCAACAGTGGTCATAATTAATAGAAACCTAGCCCTCCGCAGGGCTAACGTTACGTGAGCTTGTGACAGTAACGTTAATCTTATTTATTAGCGCTTAGCGCTCTTTATTAGCGCTTAGCGCTCTACTGCTTTAAGATGGCGGCGGTTTACTAACGCTGCCCAAACGCGGCCGAGTCTGTCATGACGCATCTAGGTCAACATACATGTGATCTCTATGAGATGCATCAGACGCTACCTGCTACCAACCATCGTGCAGGCAAGTATTTAGCAACGTCGGCGTCGTGTGGAGCGGCTGTCTGCTGTATTGTTTTTTTGGGGTTTTTTTTTTTTTGCTTCGTCCTCTACGCACGTAACATCGGCATGCTGTCCCGCATTAAAAGTAGTCCGAGCAAAACGTAATGCTTAGAGCTGTCAAAATAAACGAATCCTCGAGGTGAATAAAATTACTCGGATCAGTTTTTCAACTTGAGTTACTTGAGTTGCTCGAGTATTCGTTTCGGCTCTGTCTGTAACTCTTTACAAGCTTTTCACACACTGTTGCTGATATTTTGGCCCATTCCTCCATGCAGATCTCCTCTAGGGCAGTGATGTTTTGGGGCTGTCGTTGGGCAACACGGGCTTTCAACTCCCTCCTCACCCCGTGGCGTCAAAATGATAACAAGAACGGGGAGCAAAAATCCCAGAACCACACGGGGGGACCTACTGTTGTGAATGACCTACAGAGAGCTGGGACCACAGTAACAAAGGCTACTATTAGTAACACAATGCGCGGCCAGGGACTCAAATCCTGCACTGCCAGACGTGTCCCCCTGATGAAGAAAGTACATGTCCAGGCCCGTCTGCGGTTCGCGAGAGAGCATTTGGATGATCCAGAAGAGGACTGGGAGAATGTGTTATGGTCAGATGAAACCAAAATAGAACCTTTAGGTAGAAACACAGGTTCTCTTGTTTGGAGGAAAAAGAATACTGAATTGCACCATACCCACTGTGAAGCATGGGGGTGGAAACATCATGCTTTGGGGCTGTTTTTCTCCAAAGGGACCAGGACAACTGAACCGTGTAAAGGAAAGAATGAATGGGGCCATGTATGGAGAGATTTTGAGTGAAAATCTCCTTCCATCAACAAGGGCATTGAAGATGAGACGTGGCTGGGACTTTCAGCATGACAATGATCCCAAACACACAGCCAGGGCAACAAAGGAGTGGCTTCATAAGAAGCATTTCAAGGTCCTGGAGTGGCCTAGCCAGTCTCCAGATCTAAACCCCATAGAAAATCTGCAGAGGGAGTAGAAAGTCTTATTAATACTTATTTTCCACCATGATTTGCAAATAAATTATTTAAAAATCAAACAATGTGATTTTCTGTTTTTTTTTTTTCCACATTCTGTCTCTAATGGTTCAGGTTTAACCATGTTGACAATCACAGCCCTCTCTAATATTTTCAAGTGGGAGAACTTGCACAATTAGTGGTTGAATAAATGCTTATTTGACACACTGTACATGACTCGCACAGTATAATGAACGCAAAGGTGGGGGAGGGGGGGGGGGGGCGAGTGCGCTTGACAACCCAGAAGCACACTGCGTGCACGTGCGGTCATCTTGGCCATAAAAGAGGCGAAAACTAAGCACTTTACACTCATATGGATGTACATCATCATCTTAAAATGCTAAAAAAAAACACATTCGCTCTTAGCACAAATGTACAACGCGAATATAATTAACACTTCCTCGGACTTCCTCTTCTCTAGATCTGTCAGGTTTCGGGGCTGTTTTTGAAAAACGCAAAGTTTACAGGTCATTTCTTGTTGAGTTTGAGTCGCTGCCTATTAATTTGGGTGATTACCAGGTCACTTCCTGTTCTGTAACCCATAAAATACCCCAAAATCAACGGGAAGTAACTGAAAATCAACTGGCAAATGACATTAAATGGCCCAAAATGACCTCATTGCCTGTTATTAGCTGCCACTGACGGCCATAGACGTTCAATCCGTATGAAGTGGGAGGGATGGCAGCGAATGAACGAATGTTCATTCGCTGCCACCCTCCCAGTTCAAATGGATTGGACGTCTACAAGTGATAAACTCATTCCAATTCACAGCAGAAGCTTGTTTTTCTGTTTATTAGTTCTTTGTAGAACATCCTAGAATGATTTCCTGACCAATGTATCGATAATCGTTGTATCGTCATATTGTCAGATCATCGTTATCGTGACCTTTGTATCGCAAATCGTATCGTATCATGAGGTAACATGAGGTTGGGGTTTGTGCAATTTGGCGAGCGTACTTGCGGTTACCTGAAGTCGGACTTTAGCAGTGTCCAGAGGGAAGGTGACGATGTCGGCGATGCAAGCCGCCGCCCCCGCGCTGGCCATCTTGACCCCGAGGGGAGGGGGCACGTCTGAGGGTTTCAGGCCTACCATTTCGCCCTGCAATCTGGAGGTTAAACACGCATGCATATTTTTTTGCAAAAAAAGGGCAATTTATGGTCCGGAAAATACACTACTTAACTATTTTAGTGCTGTGGCAATGCTAGACGTCCGATCATTAGGTACATGAAAGTTTTCACATTTTTTACATAAAAATTATAAAGTTTTTACATGATGATTATCATACATTTTTCACATTTTTACGTGATATCGCGTTTTTACTAAACTATTGTTCTTACATTATAGTTTGTCATGTTTTAACATCATAGTTGTCACGTTTTTACATAGTTATCATGTTTTTACATGATTATTATTTTGCATGTTAGTACCATTTTTCCACACATCACATTTTTACATAAATCATTATCATAAACGATATTTTTCACATTTTTTACTTGATCATATTTCATTTTTACATTTCACGTTTTTACATGATAGTTATCACGCTTTCACATAATTACCACATTTTTTTACATGGTAGTTTGTCACGTTCTTACATAATTATCATACATAATAGTAAAAGTATACATACCGCATCCTTACATATTACGTTTTTACATGATAATTATCTCATTTTTACATGATTATAATCATAAATTATATTTTTCACGTTTTTTACATGGTCGTATCTCATTTTTGCATTTCATGGTTTTACATGATGGTTTTCACGTATTTCTTTCATAATTATAACATTTTTTTGGGGGGGATAATCATCATACATATTAGTTACCATGTTTTTTTACCTATCAGTTTTACATGATGATTATCATAAATGAATAAATGATATTTTTCACGTGATCGTATCTTGTTTTTTGACATTTCACGTTTTTAAATATTTTTCACATTTTTACGATTGTTATCGTGTCTTTACATGATAATTATCACGTTTTTACATGATAGTTTGTCACGTTTTAATGTGATGGTTGTCACGTTTTTACATAATTATCACGTTTTTGCATGATAATTATCATATATAGTAATGCCACGTTTTTACATATCACATTTTTACATGACAATCCAGTTTTTACATGGTTATATGATATTACGTTTTTACATGAAAATTATCAAGTTTTTACATAATTATACATTATATTATCGTACCACGTTTTTACATTTCACATTTTTACATGACAATCATCCAGTTTTTACATGATGGTTATCATGTTTTTAGATGATATCACGTTTTTGCATAATTATCATACATAATAGTATCAAAGTTTTGCATGATAATTATCACGGTTTTGCATTATAGTTTGTCATGTTTTAACATGGTAGTTCTCAAGTTTTTACATGATAATTGTCAAGTTTTTACATGATAATATCACATTTTTACATAATAGTTTGTCATGTTTTAACATGGTAGTTCTCACGTTTTTACATGATAATTATCGCATTTTTACATGACAATCATCCAGTTTTTACATGGTGGTTATCATATTTTTATATGATATCACGTTTTTAAACAATAATTATCATACATAATAGTATCACATTTTTAAATGATAACACGTTTTACATTATAGTTTGTCATGTTTTAACATGGTAGTTCTCACGTTTTTACATAATTATCACATTTTTACATGATAATTGTCAAGTTTTTACATGATAATTATCACATTTATTGTATTTATATTATAGTTTGTCATGTCTTAACATGTTAGTTGTCACGTTTTTACATGATAATTATCACATTTTTATATGACAATCATCCAGTTGTTACATGATGGTTATGTTTTTATATGATATCACGTTTTTAAACGATAATTATCATACATAATAGTATCACATTTTTACATAATTATCACGTTTTACATTATAGTTTGTCATGTTTTAATGTGGTAGTTCTCATGTTTTTACATCATAATTATCACATTTTTAGATAATTGTCAAATTTTTACATAATTATCCAGTTTTTATATGATATGTTTTTATATATCACATTTTAAATGATAATTATCATGCATGATAGTATCATGCTTTTACATGTATTACAGCCACTCTTTTTTCTTTTTTTGAGTAGCAGCAATACTCTTCCATACTAAAACAGAATATCACTCAACCTCCAAAAAATGCTCAAATACCAAAAATTTGAATAAACATCCACCTCCTGCATGCTCACTTTCCACTATTTACAAATCCCCCAAGGCAAAACAATTGAATCCTATTGAAAATTAATTTTAAAAAGTTGACTTACATACCGTAAAATGTAGATTCTCAAATCTCGCCGGACAGGATTAGCAGATTGTAATCCATAAATAGTGGGTAGGATGTGCTTTGTCTCCGTTATTTATGCACCCCCCCAATCCCTGCGTCCTCCCCCTCAGCGACGCTTTACGGTACATGAAGCGAGAGGCGTTACTTGCCGTGTCCCCCGGAGTCAAAAGTCCAGCCGCTGTCAAAAAGTCAATGTTCAATTGAGCGCTCCTCAAACAAACAACTTCTCATAGGCCTCCGGCGACCACCTCCTCCCCCTAAATGAAATATAACTCCGCCCCCTGCACGCATCTTCCTTCTGGAATTGATCTTAACTGACGTAGGACATGAAAGTGTCCCTCCTCATGCGTCGACTAATATTTATACATCAGCTGGAGGTATTTTTTTCTACTTTACAATGTCTTGTCGAGGTGTGGCTGAAGTTCACAGATAAGGAGTTTTTCTGCATCATCCGCATGTTGTCCCGCTTTGATAACACCTTGCGACACACATGCAGTTCGTAGAAAGTGTTTGAGAGGCAATAGAAAGCCTACTAGAACAATTGAGGGGCTGGAAATAGTTTGTGCCGATTTCAGGGTTTATAGGGCGCTCGTTTAAGTCGTAGGCAAGGCCGGCCCAGCCTATACGCAGACTATGCAGCAACTTAAGGCCCCTGACCACTAGGGGCCCCCCAATCTGGCAACCTCATTTTATACGTTGTTAATAGAGCATCGTGAATAATGAGGCGCGCATTGCCGTTTATCTATGCAAACATCCATTTTCTTGTCATTACAATTTGGCAACCTGGGGAGTTACTTTGAACCTGCTTCGAACTGTATATACTTTATTTGCTGTTGTGATATTTGACTTTCACTTTATACAACAGTTGTGTACTGTTGTACTGGTTGTGACAGAACAGTATATTGTGAGACTGTGAAATTGTTTAATTTATATTCTATTTTGTTTACTACAGTTTGCTTTATTTGACTTTTGTGAGTTTTGATACTTGATTACAAGCTTAAAAATTTAAAAGTTCTTAACTTCTTTTCCTCTTTTAGAAAAAAGGTTGGCGCCATCTACTGTACGTACTGACAATCATTTTGGGTGAGAAGTTTGAGGTATGCAGTGCAACAAAATCTGATTAATATACAAAATATGGACGTATGGGTTGGATTGCATGTATGGGTTTCACAGTACACTGTGACGAAATGGTGGGCCAAAAATATGGGCCCCTTTGCATTATTTTGCTTAGGGACCCCAAATGGCCCGGTCCGGCCCTGGTCGTAGGCAGTGTTGTTAATCTTACTGAAAAAAAGTAATTAACTATAGTTACAAATTACTTCTCCCAAAAAGTAATTGCTTTAGTAACTCAAGTACCTGAATGTAAGAGTAATTAGTTACTTGGCCAAGTAATTGGTGATAATTATTTTTTTTTTCCTCAAAAAAATAAAAAAATAAAATAAAAACATTGGCCACACTATGTGAAGTTTTTTGTGACGGTTTTTGGTACAATTGGCCCGAGCCCAATTCTTTACCCTAATTTACCCTTTACCCTGAATCAACTGTTAAAAGTTGTTAAAATTGCTCCCATTATTGCATTAGTTCCCTTCTCTCTACTTTCGACATATGAAAGTTTTAAAACTGTTTCATCATTTAAAGATAGATTCAAGTCAAGATTTTGCCGATTTAGAAGTATTTTGGATAAAAAGTTACTTAGGTTCGCTAGGAAGGTTCTCTACAACAGAGCCGTCCTAAAAAGTCTACTGCTTTAAGATGGCGGCTGTCTACTAACTCATTTAGTGCCATGTCTGTCATTTTGCATCTAGTTATATCTATGTACAGTACATGTGATATCTACCATGTCAACCATATCTACTATAACATGCGGGCGTAGTTTGTAGGCTATCGGCTACAACATGTATTATTGTAGCTACCTAGCATCGCGTTTGCTCGGCGTCAAAACTTTCTTGCCTCCTCCCTACTCCTGCTCTGGTCTGTCGTCTCGGTGAGTCCGTCTCCCTCAGACTTTTCGACCAATATAGTAACGCATAGTAACGCATGCCTTTCCGTCCTCAGTAACGGTAACGGCGTTGCCAAGATGAGAAAAGTAATTAATTAGATTACCCACTACTGAAAAAAATAACGCCGTTATTAACAACACTGGTCGTACGTTACCATTGACAACCAATCCATTTTGACTGGGGGAGCAGGAAGCCCACGTAAATGCATCAAATGATGATTATAAAAAATTGAAAATTAATTTGAAAAATATATCAATTGGAAAATTCTTACTTTAAAAATTATAAATATATACTCGGCTTATTGCCCTCTTCGTGTGCCCGGTGTTCTGTCAAATTTTCCACCCGGTCAGAAATTGCAACTTTGAGTTAAAAATGACCCCAAATACAGTCATTATAATTAGAGATGGGGATGCCGATCGATGGGGTCCGATCACGTCATTTTCAAAGTATCGAAATCGGCAAAAAAATATCGGCCATGACTTTTTTTAATATGCATACTGTTTATATATATTTTTTAATTAAATCATTTTCTAATTGTATTTAATGTTACAAACATAATGTTACACTCATCCAGAGTCTTTAGTTTAGGCTTAAGGTAGGGTTATCAAATTTATCCCGATAACGGCGGCAATTAATTTTTAAAAAAATGTATCACGTTAAAATATTTAACGCAATTAATGCATGCACTGCACGACCCACCCACGCATTGTCGCAATCTGTAATGGCGCCGTTTTACCTATATAGAGAGATTAAAGGCAGCGTAAAATGAGTGGAGTGAATTTTGGCAGCCTTTGGAGCCTTTTTTTAATTGGCTATAGCCTTACAATCCCTCTCCCTACGATTAGAAATCTCATGGGAAGCAATTTGGGGAAGCAAGGTAGCAATTGATCTTTTCCTTAACACCTTAAGATATTCCCCAACGCAGAGAAGATATATCAATTGGTAGCACTACGCACAGTCATGGTTCCACTTCCCATCATGCATTTGGGCATGGCTACAGTATCATTTACTGAAAGCTCAACAAATACACAAGATGGCAATATTTAGTCACAATGTACAAAGTCACAAGTCTTTCTATCCGTGGATGCCTCTCATAGAAAGAATGTTAATAATGTAAATGCCATCTTGAGGATGAGTTTTATTCATTTTTTTTCTTAATGCATTGCCAAAATGTATAAAAATTATCGGGAATGATTGGAATTGAATCGGGAGCAAAAAAAGCAATCGGATCGGGAAATATCGGGATCGGCAGATACTCAAACTAAAACGATCGGGATCGGATCGGGACCAAAAAAACATGATCGGAACAACCCTAATTATAATGTAAACACTACAAACTTTCTTTAAATAAAGGACTATTTACTTATGATTGATCGTGGACGGACATGTAGAAAAGTTCTCCTCAGACACATCCTGCCATGTTAGCTGCACAATAACTGCACGCCACTCTCTCAAAGTTTACGTCTTCGCCGTGTAGTTAACTCATTTGCTCCCCAAAACGTATGAATACGTTCTATTTTTAATTGTTTCAGTGTCCCAAAAACATATTTATACGTCTTTTACGTTTTTTTTTTCAGAAGAGGCATCTCTAAGTTCTGATGCAACTTCGCTACAATGCAATGCGCAAAACCCATTTTAAAGCAATAAAACTGGCCACTGGAAGGCAGTAGCGCATTTGGTAAGAAGTCATCTAGGACCATGAAAGTGAAGAAAAATAGTCAGGAAACAGAAGTTGGAGGGACCTTGTGAAGAAGCGTAAGAAAACGATGGAAAACAAAAGGCAAACGACACTGGAGGAGTGTTTTGGAAAGAAAACGACACAATCGTCAAAGAAAGATTAAAAAAAAAATCTATCTTGATGAGACAGACTGTGATGAGGGAAAAGTTTACCTCGTCTGCCGAGACAGCCGCGGCCACAACAGCGTCATGTTCCACACGTTGCGTTATTCCTGAACCCGAGGTTGAAACCAACGATGAAGATGATGAAAAAAGTGAGACCGATCTTGATCCGGACTCATCAGATTACTGGGAGCCACCTCATTCAACCGGGAGCAGCCGAGAGCCTTGTTATGTTCAAGTAAACTGTTATGTGCGCAAATAGTTCAACAGTTCAATTGTTTAGTTATGTGTAAATAAATTGTTACTTTGCTATCAAAAGCTTTATTTGTCTTGTTGTTTATGTTATTTTGTAGAAGGAAAACATTATTCAGATGTCTGGGATGTCACAAAAGAAAAAAATAGCTATGTTAAAGTCACAGTTATGTTTGAAATGTATGCTTTGACAAAAAGCTCAATTTCACTGTTTATCATCAGAAATTGGAAAATTGCTCGAACTAAGCTATTTTCTCATGCTGATTTCTAAAGAAGATATGAACTAACTTTTTTTTTCCTGCTGAAAGAAGAAAGTCTAATTTGGTGGGTTCCATGTTTATATAGCAATAGAACAGAATTTTCTGTGGGCCTTGCAAAATCAGTCAAAATCCACTTAAACGGCCTGGAGCGAAGGGTGTTGCTCCGGTGAAAATGGCTGGGAGTGAATGAGTAAATGAAAAGTCGTCTGTGTGCAGCTTATATAATAGAGTTGATTTATTTTCCCCTCAAAATAACTCAAAGCATAGCCATTAATATCTAAACCCCTGGCAACAAAAGTGAGTCCACCACATGGGAACTACGTACTTCCCTAAATGTCCAAATTGAGTACTGCTTGTCATTTTCCCTCCAAAATGTCATGTGACTCGTTACAGGAGTGCATTACTGCAGAGATTGAAGAGGTGTGTGTGTGGGGGGGGGGGGGTCAACCTGGAATTTCATGCCTCAGACCGGCCCACTCATTTAAAATAATGTCATTATGCATACACGTGTTCTCTAAAGCCGTGTACTGTAATTCTGTGTATTCCAATTCAGTGCAGGTAATGGTTGTTTAACAAGGTGGCTTTATTTTAACAAGTGCAACACAACATCATTTTGAACAAATTTAAAAATGGATTTTAAAAAACTACCATGACCTTCAATGATCCTAATACATTTAATAATAATAAAATATTATATAATAGTATTATATATATGTATATACAGTGCCTTGCAAAAGTATTCGGCCCCCTTGAATCTTGCAACCTTTCACCACATTTCAGGCTTCAAACATAAAGATATGAAATTTAGTTTTTTTGTCAAGAATCAACAACAAGTGGGACACAATCGTGAAGTGGAACAACATTTATTGGATAATTTAAACTTTTTTAACAAATAAAAAACTGAAAAGTGGGGTGTGCAATATTATTCGGCCCCTTTACTTTCAGTGCAGCAAACTCCAGAAGTTCAGTGAGGATCTCTGAATGATCCAATGTTGTCCTAAATGACCGATGATGATAAACAGAATCCACCTGTGTGTAATCAAGTCTCCGTATAAATGCACCTGCTCTGTGATAATCTCAGGGTTCTGTTTAAAGTGCAGAGAGCATTATGAAAACCAAGGAACACACCAGGCAGGTCCGAGATACTGTTGTGGAGAAGTTTAAAGCCGGATTTGGATACAAAAAGATTTCCCAAGCTTTAAACATCTCAAGGAGCACTGTGCAAGCCATCATATTGAAATGGAAGGAGCATCAGACCACTGCAAATCTACCAAGACCCGGCCGTCCTTCCAAACTTTCTTCTCAAACAAGGAGAAAACTGATCAGAGATACAGCCAAGAGGCCCATAATCACTCTGGATGAACTGCAGAGATCTACAGCAGAGGTGGGAGAGTCTGTCCATAGGACAACAATCAGTCGTACACTGCACAAATCTGGCCTTTATGGAAGAGTGGCAAGAAGAAAGCCATTTCTCAAAGATATCCATAAAAAGCCTCGTTTAAAGTTAGCCACAAGCCACCTGGGAGACACACCAAACATGTAGAAGAAGGTGCTCTGGTCAGATGAAACCATAATTGAACTTTTTGGCCACAATGCAAAACGATATGTTTGGCGTAAAAGCAACACAGCTCATCACCCTGAACGCACCATCCCCACTGTCAAACATGGTGGTGGCAGCATCATGGTTTGGGCCTGCTTTTCTTCAGCAGGGACAGGGAAGATGGTTAAAATTGACGGGAAGATGGATGCAGCCAAATACAGGAACATTCTGGAAGAAAACCTGTTGGTATCTGCACAAGACCTGAGACTGGGACGGAGATTTATCTTCCAACAGGACAATGATCCAAAACATAAAGCCAAATATACAATGGAATGGTTCAAAAATAAACGTATCCAGGTGTTAGAATGGCCACGTCAAAGTCCAGACCTGAATCCAATCGAGAATCTTTGGAAAGAGCTGAAGACTGCTGTTCACAAACACTCTCCATCCAACCTCACTGAGCTCGAACTGTTTTGCATGGAAGGATGGGCAAGAATGTCAGTCTCTCGATGTGCAAAACTGATGGAAACATACCCCAAGCGACTTGCAGCTGTAATTGGAGCAAAAGGTGGCGCTACAAAGTATTAACGCAAGGGGGCCGAATAATATTGCACGCCCCACTTTTCAGTTTTTTATTTGTTAAAAAAGTTTAAATTATCCAATAAATTTTGTTCCACTTCACAATTGTGTCCCACTTGTTGATTCTTGACAAAAAATTAAAATGTTATATCTTTATGTTTGAAGCCTGAAATGTGGCCAAAGGTTGCAAGGTTCAAGGGGGCCGAATACTTTTGCAAGGCACTGTATATACAGGATATATATATATATATATATATACAGTATATATATATATTTTTTTTCCCCCCAAGTGGGACCTTTCATGATCCTAATACATTTAATAATAATAAAATATTATATAATTGCATTATATATATATATATATATATATATATATATTTTTTTTTTTAATTGTTTATTATTATTATTAAATAAAAACGCACGTTGATACAACGCACATAAAGGAAACTTCAATTTTTAAAAAAATCATTAGAAAGTTGTATGGACTTACAATCCGCTAGCTTTTTGTTTCCTGTTGTCTTCCGAAATACACCTGGGTGACGGCGCGTCAAGTGTTCGTTCATAGCCGACGTGCTACCGTGGTATGCGAGCTCAGCTTAGCAAAAAGAGTACACACAGTGGTGGCACCTTCCATATTTTCCTTGAAATAATTTCAGGCTCTGGCTAGTCTGGTCCGCTTTTTTGGCTTTATGCCGCTTTCCCCGTGTTACCAATTCTGCCCTTCTTGCGGCGTTTTCAACTGCTCGCCGCAGTGAGGAGTGAACCGGTGATTCACTTGATTCGTTGTCATCCTTCACTGCATCAGTCCCTCTTTTTTCACCTCTTTTATCAACACCATCGTCGTTTTGGGGCTTTTTGAAGAAACTTCGGACACTGTTGCCTTGACATTTTTCCGAGTAAGGCCAACGACGTCATGCATCAAGAGGGACAATAGCTAATTAATATGCTCACTCGCCACCCTGTGGTCTGGGGTGTTAATTGCAACCTGTCAAAATGACTGATGGACTTCAGTTTTTCCCGTCACCGTTGTAAAAAACCGGTCAACGACGGAAAATATTCGGTTAACGCGACTCCTGCTGCACACGTGAGGATGCGTCTGAAGACGGCCCACAGGGACAGTGGTAACGGAATGCAAGTTATACTCACTGACACTGTCATAAATAAATACCAAACAAAAAATTATAACAGTGTAATTTTTTTTTATAAAACCCGGACCGACCCATCTGGCCGGCCGGCCCATCGGGAATCGTTCAGAAGCTCCCGATTAGTCACTCCGGGCCTGGCTCAGACCATACGCCGTACTCTACATCAAATTGGTGGGCATGGCTGTCACCCCAGGAGGATGCCTCTTCTGAAGACAATACACTAGTAAGGCCGCAAACAGTTTGCTGAAGACATGTCAATAAAGCACATGGATTATTGGAACGATGTCCTATGGTCTGATGAGACGAAGATTAATTTGTTTGGCTCCGATGGTCTCAAGCATGTGTGGCGGCGACCAGGTGAGGATTACAAATATAAGTGTCTCATGCCTACAGTCAAGCATGGTGGTGGGAATGATCCCCCCCACCTCTTCAATTTCTGCAGCAATGCTGACAGCACTCCTGTAACGACTCGCATGACAATTTAGAGGGAACATGACAAGCAGTACTCAATTTGGACATTTAGGGATGTAGTTTGTAAGGGGTGTACTCACTTTTGTTGCCAGGGGTTTAGATATTAATGGCTATATTTTGAGAGGAAAATAAATTAACTGTATTATATAAGCTGCACACAGACTTTTCATTGTGTCAAAGTGTCATTTTTGTCAGTGTTGGCCCATGAAAAGATATAAATATCTGCAGAATTGCGAGGGGTGTACTCACTTTTGTGATACACGGTATTTGTACTCAAGTACAGATACACAAAAAATGTACTTAGTTCCAAATAGTGGTGTCAACAATAATTGATGCGGCGATCAGTGTTGTTAATCTTACTGAAAAAAAGTAATTAATTATAGTTACAAATTACTTCTCCCAAAAAGTAATTGCGTTACTAACTCAATTACCTGAATGTAAGAGTAATCAGTTACTTGGCAAAGTAATTGGTGATAATTACTTTTTTTTTTTTTCCCCTCAAAAAAAAAAAAAAAAAACAAAAAAAAAAAAACAAAAAAAAACATTGGCCACACTATGTGAAGTGTTTTTGTGGAGGTTTTTGGTACAATTGGCCCGAGCCCAATTCTTTACCCTAATTTACCCTTTACCCTGAATCAACTGTTAAAAGTTGTTAAAATTGCTCCCATTATTGCATTAGTTCCCTTCTCTCTACTTTCGACATATGAAAGTTTTAAAACTGTTTCATCATTTAAAGATAGATTCAAGTCAAGATTTTGCCGATTTAGAAGTATTTTAGATAAAAAGTTACTTAGGTTCGCGAGGAAGGTTCTCTACAACAGAGCCGTCCTAAAAAGCCTACTGCTTTAAGATGGCGGCTGTCATTTTGCATCTAGTTATATCTATATACAGTACATGTGATATCTACCATGTATACCATATCTACCATAACATGCGGGCGTAGTTTGTCCGGCTATCGGCTACAACATGTATTATTGGAGCTACCTAGCATCGCGTTTGCTCGGCGTCACAACTTTCTTGCCTCCTCCCCGCTCCTGCTCTGCTCTGTCGTCTCGGTGAGTCCGTCTCCCTCAGACTTTTCGACCAATATAGTAACGCATAGTAACGCATGCCTTTCCGTCCTCAGTAACGGTAACGGCGTTGCCAAGATGAGAAAAGTAATTAATTAGATTACCCACTACTGAAAAAAATAACGCCGTTAGTAACGCCGTTATATTGTAACGCCGTTATTAACAACACTGGCGGCGATGCATCCCGATGCAGGGCATGGACGATTCGATTCGATGTGGGCAACAAGCAGAATCGATTCAGTGCATTTTAAAATATTTAAGTACGTTCAAAAATCTTCCCTGCGCAATTGCGGTGATTCAACGGATTTGGTTTCCTCATTTGTATTATTATTCTCATGTTTCATTTTTTACACACCGCATAACTCTGGTCAAGTTTCCCACCAACCTCGTAGAAGTCAAAATGTCTCCAGATGTCTGCTTTCAATGTCTTAGGTGCATCAATAATCTTTCTCGCTCCCTCTTTCTCCGCTTCAGCCATTGTTATGTTATCTCCTATCTCTTAGAGGTTCGATCTTGTGCCCGAACCCGAACGGGTCGGGTCGGGCCCAAAATGTTAAGCATTCACGTTCGGATCGGGTCAGGCCGCCGCGCCGGACAAATAAATTATTTTTTAAAAATGGGATATAACCGAGAGCAGGCTCTCTGTATTGTGCATTTGCTTGTGCACGCACATGAACGTAGTGGCGCCGCCCGCTTTTTCTTCTTCTCCTCCGCTGTGGCGCCTGCGATTCGTTACGAAAGACACTTTTTTATGCACACAAAGGCAACACAAATGCGATCCTTTTGAATCTTCTCCTCTGTGTGTCTGCAAAATCGCATGTTTTTTTTTTTTGTATTTAACTTTCCCACCGTTATTTCGTTGTGTAAATGCTTTTATAATGATCATAAAAATATGTAGACTACTACTATAAATAAATTGCTGCTGCTGCATTTTTTTTCCCGCGTCACTCCAAGCTGGTCGGGCTTCAATACCAGCGTGCCGTGTCGGGTCGGGCTGGATTTTTTAGGCCCGATCTAACCTCTACTATCTCTCTGCTCTCTCGATTGCAAAAAAAATATGATAATATGATATTTCCTCATGTTGAAACAGATTGTTATGGCTGCTAAAATGCTGCAGCACTTCATTTTAATTCATTATTTTTTATTGTTATGTGGTAGTTACTGATTGCATTTCTAAGTTGATTGCACATATATAGTGGGCTAGGCCTACATTTTACTTTTGTTCTACATTGCAATTTAGTTGTTTTGTTTGCAACTGAACTGATCCCTGGATCGATATTGCAATAAAGATGCTGCTGCACTACAATATTTTCTTTGTCGTTTTCTTTAATATTTACTTGAATATTTTTATCTATGGGTCGTTGTGACTAAAATACAGTGACTGTTATTACTGATTTTGCACAGGAGTTGAGAAGTTGCACTGTGTAAAAGGCTGCTACTGTGTGTAAAAAAAAAAAAAAAAAAAAAAAAGAGAAAGCCCTGGTCTCAAAGCACCAATTAAATGCTGTGATCGTTTTTTTGCTTAATATATATATCTAAAAGTATTTTCATTTGACTTTAACCAGGAGTGACACAGGAGCCAATAAAAAGTTGTTTAATGTCCGACCGCTTGTGTTGCCTCATGATTCACGAAAAATATGCTTTGCTTTAGAATTTTAATACATCCCAGGCTTTAAGGCATCGCGATGCATTGCCGAATCGAACCGAATCGTGGCCCTCCGAATCGTTATCGAATCGAATCGTGAGGGCAGTGCCGATGCAAACCTCTAGTTCCAAAGTACTTTTACTTTGTTACATTCCACCACTGCTTACAGATTTTTCATCTCCCTAAAATGAAAAACTTAAGTTGCCAGAGGGGAAAAAACAAAAAAGCTTTTTACAGAACCTTTAAATTTAGATGATGAAAATAGAAGAATCAGATGTGCTCATGAATAACAACTCAAGTCTTAATTTCAATTTAATTTAACAGAATGATCATTCAGTGCATTGAAAAAAAGAGGCAAACAAAATACATGTACAAAAACGATTAAAAAAAAAGTCACAGGTAACATAAGTCATAAAATACATGACGTGAGTTGATTGTATTATATTGTAACTCTATTATAAAGTGACCGTGTGTCCATACAACAGCGCTTTAGTGTCATTTGATCACCATACACGTACTTAACACTTCACACTGTACAACTTTCAACCTTTTTTTGTACAAAACCTTCAAGTCCTTCAAAATGACAAGCAAAATAATCCTACAGTGCTTTCCCACTTTCTGTCCTAGTAGTAAGGCGCCTTTACTCCACAGTGAAATGAGTATTATTAACGACTTTATTCCACTCAGTGTTGAACTACACATTTTTGTTTGATAGGGTACGGTGAGTGTTAAAAGGTCAAGTTAAGCTTTTCAACTGTACAGCGACTATATGTGATTACAAGTGAGTTTTGGTCACATTCATTGCACTATTTGTTATGACGGTAATCTCCCACGTTTTGCTGGCTCTTTTTGGAAAGTTTTAAAGCCACCAGTAGAGGGCAGTAATGAACTACTTCAAATGTGAGCTAAAACGGAGGCATTTTTAAATTGCAAAGATATTTTACGGTAAAAAGCATTAGCGGATTTTAAGGGGGGGCCAGGCCCACTTGGTGGCCGAAAAGTGTCATTGCATGCAATTGACTTTCATATATGTGTAAAAGTTGTAAAGCAATAAAACTGCTACAAAAATGAATGAAATGAACAAAAAAAAAAAACTTTTATAATGGGTCAAAATTATTTTTCGAACAGATCATGTGACATTTGCTTTGCATATAATTTTCACACAAAAAAAACAAAACATTAGGGGAGCGCAATTTTATTTTTCAAACGATTTTTTTCTTTGATCGAAAATATTTTTTTGGTTGAAGCTACTTTTTTTGGGGATTGAAAAATTTAGACACAAATGCCCTACCCGTAATATGGCCCAAACACAAAAAGGATTGCTTCAATCAAAACTTTTTCAATGAAAAACTAAGTGTTCCAATGCAAATTTTTCAATCTCAAATATTTTTTCGCATTCAAAAACATTTTTCTATGAATGAAATTTTTCTCTTCTTTTTTGATTGAAGTGATTTTTCTTTTTGTCAGTATGTATTTTTTGAAGCAACTTATTTTTTTAATTGAATAATAAAGACAAAAATGTCCTAGCCACAATGTGGCCCAAACACAAATCAACATTACTCCAATCAAAAAAAGTTGCTTCAATTAAAAAAAAAAAAAAAAAAAATTGACTTCAGTCCCCCCCAAAAATAAAAATATAAAATAATCAAAGAAAAATGGCTTTCACTTGCATTTTTTTTTTGCGTTTTTTTGAGTTTCAAATTTATTATTGCATTCTAGGGCTGCAGCTATCGATTATTTTAGTAGTCGAATAATGGATTAACTAGTTAATTCAAATAATCGAGTAATCAGAAAAGAAAAATGAAAAATTAAAATACCTGAGCTGAGCCTCAAACGGTATTAAAAATAAATAAATGAGGATATTTGAACAACAAAAGACTATTGGCTAACATATGTGGTAAAAGTCTGCTTGCTTAAATTCTATAAAATGCTAACGTTCCCCCCCGCCCCCCAATGCTCTTAAAAATGGTTCAGATTCATATTACCACAACAAACGGCTAAATATACATATAAACTAAATTAAGAATGCATTAAAAAACATTAGCCTAAAGAAAAACTTCGCTAATGTTGGTCTTAACAGGGAGCAGTTGTATTCAGCCATGTGAAATGAGGCAAACCAGAGGGCAATGTATCCACACTAATCAATAAACTAAATGTAAACACTTTCAAAATTGAATATTACAACGCCACTTTAATTAAACGAATACTCGAAGCAACAAAATTTGAATATTTTTTTCTAATCGAATACTCAAATTAATCGATTAATCGTTGCAGCACTATTGCATTCAAACACTTTTTTTTTTTTTTTTTTAATTGAAGCAACTTTTTTTTTGATTGAATAATAAAGACACAAATCTACTTCCATATGGCTCCGCCCAGGGGATACAATTTTTGACTGGGGTAACTACATTGGCATGACACCGGTGGGCGTACCATATTCAATGGATGACGATATTGGTGAAAAGTATTGCTTAAGCAGCCTGATTTAGAATTCCCGTCAAGAATGATGGGAAACAAAAAACGCTCATTGTCAACTTATTATTATAAATATTCTTGTAAGTTAATTTTATTGCTGACACTGCGTTTCGGGGTCATCGACATGTTGTGGCCCCCCTGCCCCAAAAGTCAAACTCCACCTATGGTAAAAACTAAAGCTGTGACAATATATCGAAATGGTGATTTATCATGATACTTTGTAAACTAAAGAGTTATATCGATTCTTAGCAGGAGCGGATCAATGACTTTTTAAACAGGTGTCACTGTTTGGGAAACCAATAAAAAAGGAACCAATGAGTAGCTACCAAAAGAAAACACGTCCAACCGTGTATCACTCGTTCATTCCATGTTTTCGATTCCTCAATCGGAAAATGGATGACTTGCCATGTCATTTCTCGGTTTTCGGTCTTTGTCTTCAGTTTAGCTCTTCAGAAAATTTGACCTTAAAATACTTTGTAGTACATTTACCTTTATTCAGTTATTATTTGGGTTCATTTTAAACATTTAGTAGTGTTTTTGCTGCCATCTTGTGGCGTTTATAAGATATGACAAACTTTTTCAGGCGTGAAATTACCGTAATTTCCCCAATATAAGGCGCACCCGTATATAACGCGCACCCAAACTTTACCTGTAAAATCTGGGGAAAATTCTTGTACCCGTGTATAATGCGCACCCTAATTTTAGCACCAATAAATATGAGTCTCGTGTCTCAAACTTTTATAAAATACGCGGTTGCAGCATTTTTTTAATCCTTTTGTCAAATTAAAAAAAAAAAAAAAAATAGAGTATTAATTTTCTGTGGTAAAATTGCTTATAGTATTCGATAATAATTTTCACAAAGTAAGGAGTTGTAGCGAGTTTTAACTAGGGCTGTCAAAATGAATGCATTAACGGGCGGTAATTAATTTTTAAAATCACGTTAAAATATTTGACGCAATTAACGCACATGCCACGCTCAGATTTAAATGACAGTATAGTGAAATGCCCATTTGTTAATTGTGTTTTGTGGAGTTTTGCTGCCCTCTGCTGGCGCTTGGGTGCGACTGACTTTATAGGCTTCAGCACCCATGAGCATTGTGTAAGTAATTATTGACATCAACAATGGCGTGCCACTAGTTTATTTTTTGACTGAAAAATTTACAAATTTTATTAAAACGAAAACATTAAGAGGGGTTTTAATATAAAATTTCTATAACTTGTACTAACATTTATCTTTTAAGAACTACAAGTCTTTCTATCCATGGATCGCTTTAACAGAATGTTAATAATGCCACCTTGTTGATTTCTTGTTATAATAATGAAATACAGTCCTTATGTACCGCATGTTGAATATACATATATCCATCTTGTGTCTTATCTTTCCATTCAAACAATAGTTTACAGAAATATATGGCATATTTTATAGATGATTTGAATTGCGATTAATTACGATTAATTAATTTTTAAGCTGTAATTAACTCGATTAAAAATTTTAATCGTTTGACAGCCCTAATATATATATCAAAATTATCGCGTTAATGGGCGGTAATTTATTTATTTTTTAATTAATCACGTTAAAATATTTGACGCAATTAACACACATGCCCCGCTCAAACAGATTGAAATGACAGCAAAGGGTCATGTGCACTTGTTACTTGTGTTCTTTGGAGTTTTGTCGCCCTCTGCTGGCGCTTGGGTGCGACTGATTTTATGACCATGAGAATTGTGTAATTATTGACAACAACAATGGCGACCTACTAGTTTATTTTTTGATTGAAAATTTTACAAATTTTATTAAAACGAAAACATTAAGAGGGGTTTTAATATAAAATTTCTATAACTTGTACTAACATTTTTCTTTTAAGAATTACAAGTCTTTCTATCCATGGATCGCTTTAGGAGAATGTTAATAATGATAATGCCATCTTGTTGATTTATTGTTATAATAAACAAATACAGTCCTTATGTACAGTATGTTGAATGTATATATCCGTCTTGTGTCTTATCTTTCCATTCCAACAATAATTTACAGAAAAATATGGCATATTTTATAGATGGTTTGAATTGCGATTAATTGCGATTAATTACAATTAATTAATTTTTAAGCTGTAATTAACTTGATTAAAAATTTTAATCGTTTGACACCCCTAAATTTTATTAGATGTCATGCAAAATTATTTACCACATAAAACTTGATTATTATATCACAGTCGTTCGGATTATGTAATATTTTTCCGGTCCATGCTTACAATGGAACATGAATCATGATTCATTTTTTCTGTCTCCGTCCCTGTACCCGTGAATCACGCGCACCCATGATTTTACGAGTAAATTTTGGGAAAAAAGTGTGGATTATATTCGGGAAATTACGGTACATCCGGGAACCATTCTAAGAGAAATTTTGGTGGATTTTAATGCCAGTTAAAACTGAAATTGGCATGCAGATTCCAAAAATTCTCGTTTTTGTTTTGTTTTAAATACTAGAATTACTGTGTTGGTACTACTTATACACAGTATAATAGTTGAAAATAAAAATGGCTTTTTTGTATATTTTATTGTATGTAAATATTTTAAGTTTATATATATATATATATATAATTTGTTAACTCACTGCCATTGACAGTGATTGATGTCCAATCCATTTGAAGTGGGAGGGTTGACAGCAAATGAACGAACACCCTCCCACTTCAAATGGATTGGACGTCTACTAGTGATTACCTCATACTAATTCACAGCAGGATGATGAGATGCTCTACGATTAGACGTCTATCCCCGTCAATGGCAGTGAGAGTTCAACTCCAGTATTTGTTATCGTTTTTAAGAAATCTGGGATCCTAGAGGGGAAAAAAAACAGGGATTAGTTTTGGATACTGCACCCGAAAAATGTGTTAAAAACTGCGTTCCCGATGTTTTTTTTTTTTTTCCAAAAAGCGCGAGATTACCGCAAAACTCAACCGGAGAGTGAAATTTCATAATCGCTAACAGACAGCAACGCTTTGCGTCCCACTTTGCGAACGTTCTTAGCGTTGGTGATGCGCGCCGCTACGTCGGCGGGCTTCTCGAAGTAAAGCACCAGCGCCTGCTCGGTCAGCACCGACGCCAGGAACTGCTCGAAAGTGATGGCCCAATCGCGGTCCACCCCGTCGCCGCTTTTCTTCTTCTTGTCGTCGTCTCCGGCGCCGCCGCGCTCGCTCCTCACTAGCACCGTGTCGTCGGCGATGTCTTCGCACCGCAGCTTGTTGTCGTCCGGGTCGTGCGAGCCAGCGCTGAGCACCGAGTACGACGACACCGACGTGTCGTCTTTGGCTTCGTCGTCCGAGGTCAGCATGGCCGATTTGGGGGACGCGTCTTCCAATTTGATGTCCTGCATGCCTGGTGAACGCTCGTCCTCTTCCTCCTTTAAATGAATATTCAAATTTAGATACATAAGCAGATGCGACGTGGGCCGTTTCGCCCTACCTCGGAAGAATTCTCTCCGCGTTGGGGGTCCCGGCGTGCGGCGCTGAAGAGCTTGCCCACCTCTCCCATCTCTAGCAGTAAGCTAGTGACGGTGGCTGTGGCGTGGTAGAGCTGCTGCTCGGCCGGGTCCTCGCTGAACATGCTGTACAGCGTCTTGCACAGCTCGATGAACTGCGCCTTTGTCAGAAACAATCATGATGCCGTTACCGTTTGGAAGATTCGTCAAGGTTTTAAAAAGTCAAGGTATCAGATAACACAGAAACTGGATTCAACAAGTAGAGATGTCCCGATCGATCGGGTCCGATCACGTCATTTTCAAAGTATGGGAATCGGCAAAAAAATATCGGACATGCCTTTTTTAATATATATATATATATATATATATATATATATATATATATTTTTTTTTTTTTTTTAATTAAGTCGTTTTCTAATTGTATTTAACGTTACAGACATGATGTGTTACACTCTTCCAGAATCTTTAGTATAAGCTTAAGGTAGGGCTATCAAATTTATCGCGTTAATGGCGAGAATGAATATTTTTTACATTTATCACGTTACAATATTTAACGCAATTAACGCATGCTCTGCACGACCCACTCACGCATTGTCGCATTCAATCTATAATGGCGCAGTTTTACCCATACAGCATATAGAGCTAAAAGGCAGTGTAAAATGAGTAGAGTGAATTTTGGCAGCCTTTGGAGCCTTTTTATAAATGGTTAAAGCCTTACAATCCCTCTCCCAACAATTAGAGTAATCGTGGGAAGCAATGTGGGGAAGAAAGGTAATAGTTGATCTTTTTCTTAACACCCTATGTTATTTCCCAACCCAGAGAAGATATATCAATTGGTACCACGACGCACAGTCATGGTTGCACTTCCTATCATGCATTTGGGCAGAGGTTAAATGGCTACAGTATCATTTACTGAAAGCTCAACAAATACACTAGATGGCAATATTTAGTCACAATATACAAAGTCACATTTAGCCTTTAAGAATTACAAGACTTTCTATCCATGGATCCCTCTCACAGAAAAAATGTTAATGTAAATGCCATCTTGAGGATTTATTGTCATAATAAACAAATACAGTACTTATGTACTGTATGTTGAATGTATATATTCGTCAGAGTTTTATTCATTTTTTTCTTAATGCGTTGCCAAAATGTATATGATCGGGAAAAATGATCGGGAATGATTGGAATCGAATCCGGAGCAAAAAAAATGTAATCGGATCGGGAAATATCGGGATCGGCAGATACTCAAACTAAAACGAGGAAACCCGTCGACGGTATGTTTTGCCCGTCGACGCATTTATGTCATCGATGACGTCGACAACGTCGACTAGTCGGGACAGCTCTAGCTGAAACAATCACGTTTCAGTACCCTCACAAACTTTTAATACTGAACGCCAATCGCAGTCATTGGTAGCCGAATGTAATAAATACCTGATTAAGCTTCGGGAGATCTTTGGCGCGCTCTGTTGTGGACTTGCTGTCGTGATTCCAAAGTTTCAAGTAGTGGCGATAGTCGGGAGTGTTCAGCTTCTTGACTGGAAAAAGCACAAGTGAAATGAGTCACAGTGACACGTTTATCAAAAGACATTACATTTTTCGGTTTTTTTTCCCAATCATGTGGCTCTTAAAAACTAAAACTTTTTAAAAGAGTTTCGCTGGGAGGGTGGCAGCTAAATTAAACTCCAAAATAAATCACTTCTGAAGTAACTAAGCTTTTCAGTCAGGCAGAGCTTTCCTGAAAGGTCAAAGATTTGTCATATTATGTAAAAACTTGATACATTCGCTCGCTAATTTCTGTATAACCTTCAACTTTGCTATGCTAGCTGCCATGTCATCGCCTTCATTCACGCCCGACGACGCTTGTATGCCCGCAAATAGAGAAACCGTATAACAATAGTCATAAGAATGCCCATAAAATAGGTCAACTTGTTCTGACGGGGTTTTCCACGAAGTTTTGCCGGATATCCTGGGGCTAAAACGCTTATCGAGATTTTGTTTTGCCATTTCAAGGAAGGTTCACGCTACCTTTTGTCTGACGTAATAACTTTGTATAATCAAATAAAGAGTGGGATTTGAAGACTTTTACAAACAAGTCACCAGTGGAACAACTGAAGTCATGGTTTTTGTTTGTACTCTCGGTGCTTACCTTTTTCTGTTTTGAACGTGACCCTGACAAAGCCGTCGTCCTTCTCCTTTCGGTTCTTTGTATCTTGGCCTGTTGACACACAATGGTTTACCATTTTGTGTTTTTTAACGTACTTATTGATATGTAATTTATAAAACATGTTGTCCGTAGGTTACGACGAACGGCTCCTACGCTGGCGACGTAAACCGAATTTTCGCGTACAAAATAACTATCCAAAAAGTATTGTATTTTGTTTAACGATCGAGGATACACTGCCCTCTGGCTGCAGCGTTGGGTCTGGCTGGACTGTCGCCTTGTATGACTGAGAAGCAGACTCAGCTGTCTGATATGGATAAAGGATAGCTGCGCTCTGGTTTGGCCCACATGAGGCTGTAAGTTGTTTCAGCTAATATATATTTGTGTATGCATTTATAATTAAGTTTAAAGCTACAGTTTGGGAAGTTACGTGTGATCGATTTTTTATCAGAATTGTAAATACATTAGCATTCGTAAATTTCAGCTAGCACACGTTTGTTAGGCAAAGTAGGCTAATTTTATCTACTAAATTTACATATTGATCAGACTAGATGGACATTTGAACACCAATTGATTTGTGTGTGTTTTATTGTTAAAATGTGTGTCGTTTTGAAAATAAGTGTACTCGGGCTGCAGCTGTTGATGATTCTAGTAGTCGATTAGGGTTAGTTTCAATCAAACTCAATTTTAGGAGATGTAAAAAAAAAAAAGCTTGCTAAGATTGCGCTATCAAAAGCGCATTATATGTGAATACAAAATAAAATTTGCGAGTGTTTCTTCAAACTGCAGAATTGCACTTTCATTTAAAAATAGATTAAAATACCTGATCTTAGCTGCTAGCTTAAATGCTATAAAATGTTAACTTTTTATTTTTTACAATGCTCTTAACATATTTTTAAAACACATATTCCCACAAAAAAACAGCTAAATACACCTATAAACTAAATTACGAAAGCATAACAAAAAAACATATCAGCTCAAACAAAAAATTAAGTTGGTCTTAACAGGGAAGAGCTGGATTCAGCCATGTTAAATGACTTGTCATATTCACTGTTGCCACTCGAGGGCAGTGTATCCACCTAAATCAATAAAACTAACTGCAAACACTTTCAAAACAAACTATTGCAACACCACTCTAATTAAACAAATGCTCGAAGTAACAAAATGTGATTCGAAGCTGTTTTCTAATCAAATTACTCGAGTTAATCGATTAATTGTTGCAGCACTAAAGTGCACATGTATGTATAACAGCTTTACTAATTGTCAAAAGTGGAGGAAGTAAAAAGCTTCAAAAAGCACATTTGCCTTTTTTGATGTCTGTCAAGCTGAACAACTTCACGTTTAGTGAGGACAGAACATGTCATATTAATAAAGTAAAGTTAAAAAAAAGATACTGTGAGGTTCAATAAGGTACTGTTTATGCAGAAAAAAAAAACAACTAGAGACAACATGACAGATGAGACTAGCTTCGTAAAGTCGAAATCGGGTAAGTTGAGTACTGTACGTCGTAACCCGGGGACTACCTGTACCATATTTGGCAAAATTTTATTTGACAGTGGCTTCATGAGACCGTCATAATTACAACATGACACTGTCATAAGCATTATTGAATACTTATGATAGATGTCATGAAGTGTCATCCGGCAAATTTTGTCAGTAACTCCATTTTTGTCCACTCTGCAACTTTTACATCCATTCAAAAGTGACATAATGGCCCCACAATTTACTCTTAAAGTACATATGACATGACAAAAAAAAAAAATCTAAAATAGCATTATTTTTTGGAATTAAAATCACATTTTGAGACAATCCCACTATATACAACAATTTGGCAAAGCGCAGATGACGAGATATGCGTCTTTAAATCTGTCGCTTAGCTCCTACTTTCATTATAGTGTTCTGGCGCCTCCATCTTGGTGATAACGTCAGATAAAGAGCGATTTCAGCAGATTTAGCATTGAGCCCGATGGAGGAGGAAGCATTTTTCAGGGATTCTGGTTCAAGTGTCTGTGTTCAAGTTTTTTTAAAGAATAATGTTGATCAAGAGGAAGTATTTGATATACAGCCATATATGTTTGAGTCGTATTTAGAGAGGAGGAAAGATTCAGAACGATAAAAAGGCGATAGAGATACAAACACGAGGCTGATGACTAGAGCAGACTGCATGGGCAAAACAAAATGTCATTAAAACTGCATGGGCAAAACAAAATGTCATTATTGTTTTTATCGCTCAATGCCAATATTTTAACAGGATATTTCTTTGTATCCAAGTATTTTTACCCCGATTGATAAATGGTATGGTCTTGACAAATAACAGTCTTGTGCTAAATAGAATATGAAATATAAAAAATGCATTCATTCAATACCACAGGGCAAAAATACTGCATAATGGTCAAAACTGCAGACTTCTTAAACCTCCCTAACAGTATTTTAGGTCCCCGGAGTAAGCCAGGCTCTTGTCATTTCCATGCCGGGGACTGTGAGACGGATGAAAGAGTGTAAACCAAAGAGGAGAGTGCGTCCTAGGCTACATGTTAACCTAAACTAAGCGGCTCTTCCAAGTCTCTTCTTTGCCTTTCGAACACGAAAAATCACACAAAACTACCCCGACTCATGTCACACACAGCGGCGGGGGTGATTGCTTTCACCGATCAGCCAGCCCCTGGTGGCGAGCAACTTTCGGCTTGTCGTTCCCCTGCTGCGGAACCTGCAGGCAGTCCCGCCTGACCCAGGGCAATGTTAGCGGGCAGGAGTGCTCGTTGCCGGGGACACAGCGGGGGAATGAATGCCGAAAATGGCGCATTCTCGGTGGAAAAACCGGCTGATGTAGGAGTGTGTGGCTGCCCGAGCCCAAGGCGAGTATAGCGCTCTCTAGGCGAGCACGCGAAGAGGGCCGAGGGGGGTGGAAGTCTCGACACAATCATGCAGCAGAGACGAGAGCGTGTGGTTGCCTGAGCACGGGCGCTCCCGCCTTCATCGGCCGGCGATCATGGTGTGCGACAAGTCGACGGTCGTCGGCCAAGGGAGACGGTGGACAAACCAGCAGCTTGGTCGCCGGCCGATCAAGACGGGCACTCCCGCCTTCACCGGTCAACAGGGAGCATTGTCACCCACAAAATACCAGCCACCTCCCTATTAAAACATGCCATGTTCCCAGTATTTTACATAATATAAAACACGTAGTTTACTCACTTCCTTGTCCGTCTAATGGTCCCTCGATAGTCGGACTTGTTTTGCCCATTCTTCGCGGTAAACAGAATCATTTCGACACCCAAAAAGGCTCACACCACTCTCCCTGGTGTAGCAACAAAAGCCTGCACCACATTGGGCGGGCGAGACGCGAAAACTAAACAAATTAAGCCTCAAAATCAGCTGAATCCGCAGTCCTTCTGCATACAATAGTATGGCTAAATTATAGGGATTATCTCATTCTTTGACGTCACATCCGCCTTCTTCCTCAATCCGAGACTCTAGCTGGAAGTCACTCATTTTTAAGGCGCGGGATTAAAAAAGTTGAAAAAATATTTTAGGGCTGTCAAAATTATCGCGTTAACAGGCAGTAACTAATTTTTTAAATTAATCATGTTAAAATACTTGACGCAATTAACACACATTTCCCGCTCAGACAGATTTAAATGACAGTAGAGTGAAATGCCCACTTGTTAATTGTGTTTTATGGAGTTTTGCCGCCCTCTGCTGGCGCTTGGGTGCGACTGATTTTATAGGCTTCAGCACCCATGAGCATTGTGTAAGTAATTATTGACATCAACAATAGCGGGCTAATCGTTTATTTTTTGATTGAAAATTTTACAAATTTTATTAAAACAAAAACATTAAGAGGGGTTTTAATATAAAATTTCTATAACTTGTACTAACATTTATCTTTTAAGAACTACAAGTCTTTCTATCCATGGATCGCTTTAACAGAATGTTAATAATGCTAATGCCATCTTGTTGATTCATTGTTATAATAAAGAAATACAGTACTTATGTACCGTATGTTGAAAGTATATATCCATCTTGTGTCTTATCTTTCCATTTCAACAATTTTACAGAATATATATAATTTACAGAAAAATATGGCATATTTTATAGATGGTTTAAATTGCGTTTAATTGCGATTAATTACGATTAATTAATTTTTAAGCTGTAATTAACTCGATTAAAAATTTTAATCGTTTGACAGCCCTAAAATATATTGATCGCTTCCACACACATGCAAGCGGTCCATTTCATTCAGGAGCAAAAAATACCGTGTGTAATATAAAATAAACTTTCTGGTGTCATATGCACTTTAACTAACTCTTCAATTACCCATGGATGTTTCCGGAGTGATGTCTTCAAAGAAGTACTGCGTGGCCTCGAACGCGGAATCGGGTTCTTCGTGTTCGCCGCTCACCTCTTGGGGAAAAAAAACGCAATATCGTGTCATTCCACGCAGGGCGCGTTGCCACCTCGCCATTTCGTCCTCTCACCAGGTAAAACGTGCATCTTGTATAGGAGTTTCAGCTTCTCAGTCAGATCGCCGTGATACAGAACACCTTTAAAACAGGAAGAAATCACTATTTTATGGTTTATTTCAGGAGATCGCACGCCACCTTACAAGCCTCTAAACTTGGTGATTACGTCACTCATGCGTTGTCCTAAAAATAAGGGACCCAACCAGGCCACCACGAACAATTCTTGCTTTGAAATATAAAGGCAACATCAAAGGCATGCAGGGCAAAACAGACAGGGTTGTGCATGCACTTACTGAGCCCGTTGATAAACTCCCGAAAGTTGATGAAGGCGTCGCCGTTGTGGTCCAGCAGGCGAAAGAAGCGCACCGCCAAGGGGTCCGAGTGGGCGCCGTTGGCCCAGGGGAAGAGGAGCGTAAAGAGGCCCTTGAACTGCTCCACGTCGATGCGGTACTGCTCCAGGTAGGGAAGGCTAGGATCGTGGCGCTCAGTCGGGTTGCTGCTTGTGCCTCCCCAGTAGCAGCTAGTCAGGTGCTCCGCCTAGCAACAGGGTACAAAATGTGTTTCATTTCAAATAGACTAAAATATTATCATTTATATATCATTCATGAAGTCTGAGTGGGACTCCACCTTGAAAAGGACAAACAGTTCCTCCAATTCGTCGATGCTGAAAGCAGTCTCCGTGACGATAGTTCGGACCTGAAAATGTCACGACATTATTGATTATATTCAGTCGCTCGTTGAAATCACTCGCATTCGCATCATTTCTCATTGTACGGTTGGCAAGGGTGGCCAATGAACCTATCGCTGGAAAACTCGAACAACCCGAGACTCTGTCAAATTCTCTCGAACGAACAATTTATGGTTGATGGCGGGAGTTCAAATTTCTGAATTTGCACAACTAAAGCAGACAATAGACCTGTTTCTTTTTAAATCAAAATATTTCATTTTGAAGCAGACAGAGAGGGTTGCAGTATGCTGTGGAGCCAATGTCAATGGTACTAAAATTTACAGAGAGGAGACCATTATCGCAACTTAAAAACAAGAAACCCCACAAGCTCACTATCAAAGTTGCTGATGACAACACTATCAAGGAGCAATGTTGTTTGTGCATTCTAGGGTAAGTTAAGTGATTTCTATCATATTATTACCTTAAACCAGACATGTCCAAAGTCCGGCCCGGGGGCCAAATGCGGCCCGTGGTCAAATTTCATCCGGCCCCCAGCCTCTGTCCTAATATAAATCATGTCTGGCCCGCACACAGACTTAATAAATTGGTCAGCAGTACTGCTACCAGCATATGAAGTAGCTTACACACCAAATCCTGCTCCTCATTTACTCACTAAAAGGCAGCAGCACTCGACGCAACATTACCCCATGTGACCCTTTACTCCCAATTTTCTAATATGACGACAATCAATGAAAAAAAAGAAAGTTGACTGTGACGGCCGACGCTTCAAGGATAGGTGGAAATTGAACTATTCACAAAAATACACAACAACTGTGTCCGCCTCATTTGCAAGGAGACAGTCGCTGTTTTTAAAGAGTTCAATGTGAGGCGATATTACCAAACAAGACACTCTGACATGTATGACAAGTTTACGTTGTGAGAAATTGAAGCAACTTGAAGCTAGTTTATTTCACAGTAGTATTTCGCAAGAGCCCGAGAGTCGAAAGAGAACGCCACAAAGGCTAGTTGTGAGATTGTTGAAATTATTAATTTAGAAAAATAATAAAGCAAATGTGAAGCACAGAATGGCTTGCTAAAATTTGCATAAATATATTGTTCTTAGGGCTGTCAAACAATTACATTTTTTAATCCAGTTAATCACAACTTAAAAATGAATTAATCGTAATTAATCTCAATTCAAACCATCTATAAAATATGCCATATTTTACTGTAAATTATTGTTGGAATGGAGAGATAAGACACAAGACGGATATATACATTCAACATACTGTACATAAGTACTGTATTTGTTTATTACAACAATAAATCAACAAGATGGCATTAACATTATTAACATTCTCTTAAGGCGATCCATGGATAGAAAGACTTGTAGTTCTTAAAAGATAAATGTTAGTACAAGTTATAGAAATTTTATATTAAAACCCCTCAATGTTTTCGTTTTAATAAAGTTTGCAAAATTTTCAATCAAAAAAGTAGCTCGCCATTGTTGACGTCAATAATAATTATGGTGTTGAAGCCTGAAACCCATAAAATCAGTTGCACCCAAGCGCCAGCAGAGGGAAGAAAACCACCAAAGAAAACAAGTAACAAGTGGAAATGACACTTTGCTGTCATTTTAATCTGTTTGAGCGGGGCATGTGCGTTAAATGCGTCAAATATTTTAACGTGATTAATTTTAAAAAATTAATTAACGCCTGTTAACGCGATAATTTTAACAGACCTAATTGTTCTACGTAAAAACGTGAGCCAAGGTTGGCCCCCCACATATTTACAACACCATATCTGGCCCCCTTTGCAAAAAGTTTGGACACCCCTGCCTTAAACCCACAGATAGTGTTGCAAATGTATAAATTGTCAAGATGCCAGCATTGATTGTCCTACTGTAACGTTACCGAATATCTCGCTAGCTATGACGTTAGCTACTTAATAACGTTATGTTGGTGTGTTTGTTCTTTAAAAGAAAAGAAAGTCAAAATAAACAGCTTATATATTTATGTACACACTAGCTAGCTACCCTGTAGTTTAGTGTCTTGACAGCTTAGTCATATTTTATCCTATTAATGTAGTGACAAGCTAGTGAACAAGTAGGCAGTCAAACTTTTTTTTTTCTTCAAAAATACGCTTTAAAAAATCAAACATGTCCCCCCCCCCAAAATACAGCTTAATATACAGTACCTATGAACTAAATTACGAACACATAAAAAAAACATATTCGCTTATTTTATTCTTAACAAGGAGCAGCTGGGTTCAGCCATTTTAAATGAGTTATGTCATATTCACTGTTGCCACTAGAGGGCAGTGTATGCACCCAAATCAATAAAAGTACGGTAAATGCAAATATTTTCAAAACAAAACATTTTAACGCCACTCAAATTAAACGAATACTCAAAGTAGCAAAATTTGATTCGAAGCTTTTTTTCTTCATCAAATTACTCGAGTTAATCGACTGATCGTTGCACCACTACATGCTATCAATTTTTTTTTATTTTTTTACAAATCGATCATTGATTGATTGATTGATTGATTAATTTATTTCGAGCAGTAATAACAAAAACAGCAAGAATAGGGGAAAACAATAACAATAGTACATGTTGATTTTAACAAAAATTAATAACAAATACATACAGTACATACGTAACTCGAAAAGGAGTGGGAAGTAGCAGATCATCAACTTAACTTTGAGCTAACAAGTGTCTTAATTATTGTCTGGACATACAGTTGTTTACGTGGTCGACAACAGAGCCTTATCCATCACTTGCACGGGGTGAGCTTTCTTTTAGGCTTTGAAAAACGTACAAAAAAAGAAATACTCCCTCAAATCTTTCAGGGTACCTGGTATCAGAATCACAGTTACCCCCGAACAGTGTTGAACCATAGGGTTATTGAAAAGTCAAAGTTTAAAAATATGTTTTAATTCACAACCACACAGTGTATTTAAATGCAACTCTTAACGGTCTTCAGTTGGTGTCCGAATTTTCTGATTTGGGGGTGTGGCTTAGCGATAGGTCCGTTGGCGAACTACTGACATCTTGAGACTGAGTCATGGTACTACTATAGGATATGAAAACCTATCAACATAGCAAGTCGGCATGAATTGGGATCCCTCTGCTGTGCAAAATGCATTGCAGGAACAGGTCTATTTATGGCGATAATTACAATGTGTAAAATCTTGAAAGTCATCATATCGTACAACACTATGTTCAGGTATTATACAAAAAATTGCTTTTGATGAACTCATGGCCCAAAAAACGTGTCAGACATCTAGAATAATTCCTTACCACGTTACGTTTAGTTGTGTCTTCAATGGTCTGAATGACTCTCAGTCTCTGCTTGAAACGCATCTGCTCGATGACGTCGGCGCGGATGGAGCCGAATTTCTGAAAGCAAAGGAATTTCAGTATCGTTTCCAGCTGGCAGGTTCCTATCACTAATTCTCTACTATTGACAGCGATAGACATGAAATACATTTTTTTTATCTGGGAGGCTGGCATTGAAGAATCGTATAGAAGTTGCTGTAATAGCCATTCTTCACAGAGGACAAAGAATATACTTGTGTGTATTGCATGCACGCTTTTAACTGACTGACGGTGATAGACATCCAATCCAGTTGGTTGATGTCCAGATGGTTGATGAATTATAAATTGTTGTAAGTGGTAATTTGCCATAGTTACTATGTGGTCAATGTAAAAACAGCTCATTTTAAGAGAGACTGTTTCATATATCACTATCAATGACACCCAATGAGTGAACATGGGGTTCCTACAGGTTTCATTTAAAAACTAAATACTTGCAAAACCTTTTGAGACCAATTAGAACAGGGTTAATAATTTCACACTTTACTCAGAGAGTCGCACCCCTGGTCAAACTATGAAAAAAAAAATCGAAAAATACAGTAATTGTTTTTAAAAAAGTTACTTTTTGCTTCCAACAAGTTAAAAAAAAAAAAAAAGTTTTATCTCCTACTGAAATTACACTTTTTAAAGGATTTTATCTGATTTTAAGTGCGATGAGTTATAGAAACAGACATAATTTCTTGGTAAGACTTTGATTTTTTTGCAGCATGAAAACCTAGAAATAGGAACAGACACCAAAACTTATGATTAAGATACCTCGTAAGAACTGCGGACCAATTTAAAGATGTCCACCTCTGGATGCGGTTCTCCATTGTCCGTCAACAACGAATGCAAATGTTGGATGGGTGGTAAGGTGCTGTCCTTATTCGTCACATTGTCCAAGTACCTACCGCCACCAAATATCCCGTCAAGACAACAAGAATTTGACACCTGACGTTTCTCGTCACCACCCTCTTACCTGCCCAGCACCGTCATGGCCTCGCCGTCGTCCTTACACCCGAGCAGCTGGTGGATGCTGGCATGCAGCACGGCGAGCGCCAGCTGGAAGATGACCTTGATGCCGTCGTAGAAGAAGCAGTCCACCACCACCACGGCGCTCTCGAACGGCATGACCGACAGGAAGAGCGTGAGGAACCAGGACAGCGAAATGGTGGAGATGACGCCCAGGTCCTGCATGCAGTCGTACAGCTCGGGCACGTACTCGCGAGCCAGCTCCTCGAACACGCCTTGATCCACCAGAGCGCCTGGAAGGATGGGCATATTTTTAAGTTCTGAAAAATGATACATACTATGAAGATTTTTTTTAAAACTGACCGACAACCCTGGTGTTGTAGTAGTCTGGCAACATCCTTTCACAAAGCGCCACAAGCAGCCAGAAGGCTTCTTCTTCTTTAGCGTAGAGGAGCAACACCGACGTCACGATATTCATAGCCTGTGATGCAACTAGGATTAGTACAACGGAGTCATTTTCGCGTCACGCCGCAGAAACAGAGCACTCTACCTGACAGTATCCAATGTTAGGATTTCTGAAGGCGTACGCGGTGAGCACCCGGCGAAGGGCGGCGATCCCGATCTCATTCTGGAAGGCGGGATGCTCAGGCAGAGAACGGTGGAGGTCCCGCTCGATTTCCTCGGTGGCCAAGTTGTATTTGCCCATGGAGCGCTCCACCAGGTCTTCGTAATAGCCAGGATGCGTAGCCATTTCATTGATGGCGCCTGGGAACGACAAAACATTTATACAAATGGACAAAAAATTTCACGAGAATCACCGTACTTACCGTATTTTCTGCACATTTTTTCATAGTTTGGCTAAGTCTGGGAATTACATTCATTTTCGCACTATAAGGCGCACCTGACTATAAGCCGTAGCTGTCCTCACTGTATTATGGGATATTTACGCCAAAATATATTAACCGGTAACACTTTATTTGAAAGCGGCATCATACAACTGTCATAAGACCAAATGAACCACCACAAAGCTTTGAACCAATTGGGTGCAAAGCTTCATTGCTTCAAGAAGCTTCATTTGGCTATCACTGCTCCCTTAGGGGAAACACAGTCAACCTCTGCTGCCACCTGCTGTCAACACTATTGTTGTCCAACATGCCTCTTAGCATGCATTGACGCTCTACAGATGCAAATAACAATCAAAATTCATGTTCTGTGCTAATTATTGCTGTAGTTACTGTTCCAATTGTTTCATTAATTGCTAGTTATGATATTTGGTAACACTTGATTTGACAGTGGCGCAAAAAGACATTAGAGTCAT